>NC_133411.1:17500-2417500 GCF_049350105.2 Macaca mulatta
TGGTTT
This sequence comes from Macaca mulatta, assembly GCF_049350105.2. Lineage (NCBI taxonomy): Eukaryota > Metazoa > Chordata > Mammalia > Primates > Cercopithecidae > Macaca > Macaca mulatta. The sequence goes on from NC_133411.1 coordinate 17,507, forward strand.
GATCCGGTCTGAACCGGATTTATCCGGTTTGAAACATTTTGAGCCGGTTTGATCCGGCTCCATCCGGTTTAATCCGGTCTCAACCGTTTTCATCCAGTCTGATCCGGTTTGAACCGGTTTGAGCCGGTTTGAGCCGGTTTGATACGGTTCCATCCGGTCTGATCCGGTCTGATCCGGTTTCAACCAGTTTGAGCCGGTTTGATCCGGTTCCATCCGGTTTGATCTCGTCTGAACCGGTTTGGTCCGGTCTGAACCAGTTTGAGCCAGTTTGAACCGGTTTGATCCGGTCTGAACCGGTTTAATCGGGTCTGATCCGGTTTGAACCAGTTTCAGCTGGTTTGATCCGGTTCCATCCGGTTTGATCCGGTTTGATCCGGTTTGAGCCAGTTAGAGCCGGTTTGAACCGGTTCCATCCGGTTTTATCCGGTCTGAGCCGGTTTCATCCGGTTTGAGCCGGTTTCAGCTGGTTCAATCCGGTTTGAACCCGTTTGATCCGGTTTGAACCGGTTTCAGCTGGTTTCATCCGGTTTGAACCGGTTTGAACCGGTTTCAGCTGGTTTGATCCGGTTCCATCCGGTTTGATCCGGTCTGAGCCGGTTTGAACCGGTTTGATCCGGTCTGAGCCGGTTTCATCCGGTGTGAACCGGTGTGAGCCGGTTTGAACCGGTTTCAGCTGGTTTGATCCGGTTCCATCCGGTTTGATCCGGTTTGAACCGGTTTGATCCGGTTTGAACCGGTTTCAGCTGGTTTGATCCGGTTCCATCCGGTTTGATCCGGTCTTTGCCGGTTTGATCCGGTCTGAACCGGTTTCATCCGGTTTGAACCGGTTTCAGCTGGATCAATCCGGTTTGAACCCGTTTGATCCGGTTTGAACCGGTTTCAGCTGGTTTCATCCGGTTTGAACCGGTTTGATGCGGTTTGAACCGGTTTCAGCTGGTTTGATCCGGTTCCATCCGGTTTGATCCGGTCTGAGCCTGTTTATTCCGGTTTCATCCAGTTCCATCCGGTTTGAACCGGTTTGAGCCGGTTTGAACCGCTTTCAGCTGGTTTGATCCGGTTCCATCCGGTTTAATCGGGTCTGATCCGGTTTGAGCGGGTTTGAAACGGTTTCATCCGGTTTGATCCAGATCCATCCGGTTTGAACCGGTTTGAGCCGGTTTGAACCGCTTTCAGCTGGTTTGATCCGGTTACATCCGGTTTGATCCGGTTTGAACCGGTTTGATCCGGTTTGAACCAGTTAGAGCCGGTTTCACCCGGTTTGAACCGGTTTGATCCGGTTTGAACCGGTTTCAGCTGGTTTGATCCGGTTCCATCCGGTTTGATCCGGTCTGAGCCGGTTTCATCCGGTCTGATCCGGTTTGAACCGGTTTGAGCCGGTTTGAGCCGGTTTCAGCTGGTTTGATCCGGTCTGAACCGGTTTCATCCGGTCTGAACCGGATTTATCCAGTTTGAAACATTTTGAGCCGGTTTGATCCGGCTCCATCCGGTTTAATCCGGTCTGAACCGTTTGCATCCAGTCTGATCCGGTTTGAACCGGTTTGAGCCGGTTTGAGCCGGTTTGATACGGTTCCATCCGGTTTGATCCGGTCTGATCCGGTTTCAACCAGTTTGAGCCGGTTTGATCCGGTTCCATCCGGTTTGATCTCGTCTGAACCGGTTTGGTCCGGTCTGAACCAGTTTGAGCCAGTTTGAACCGGTTTGATCCGGTCTGAACCGGTTTAATCGGGTCTGATCCGGTTTGAACCAGTTTCAGCTGGTTTGATCCGGTTCCATCCGGTTTGATCCGGTTTGATCCGGTTTGAGCCAGTTAGAGCCGGTTTGAACCGGTTCCATCCGGTTTTATCCGGTCTGAGCCGGTTTCATCCGGTTTGAGCCGGTTTCAGCTGGTTCAATCCGGTTTGAACCCGTTTGATCCGGTTTGAACCGGTTTCAGCTGGTTTCATCCGGTTTGAACCGGTTTGAACCGGTTTCAGCTGGTTTGATCCGGTTCCATCCGGTTTGATCCGGTCTGAGCCGGTTTGAACCGGTTTGATCCGGTCTGAGCCGGTTTCATCCGGTGTGAACCGGTGTGAGCCGGTTTGAACCGGTTTCAGCTGGTTTGATCCGGTTCCATCCGGTTTGATCCGGTTTGAACCGGTTTGATCCGGTTTGAACCGGTTTCAGCTGGTTTGATCCGGTTCCATCCGGTTTGATCCGGTCTTTGCCGGTTTGATCCGGTCTGAACCGGTTTCATCCGGTTTGAACCGGTTTCAGCTGGATCAATCCGGTTTGAACCCGTTTGATCCGGTTTGAACCGGTTTCAGCTGGTTTCATCCGGTTTGAACCGGTTTGATGCGGTTTGAACCGGTTTCAGCTGGTTTGATCCGGTTCCATCCGGTTTGATCCGGTCTGAGCCTGTTTATTCCGGTTTCATCCAGTTCCATCCGGTTTGAACCGGTTTGAGCCGGTTTGAACCGCTTTCAGCTGGTTTGATCCGGTTCCATCCGGTTTAATCGGGTCTGATCCGGTTTGAGCGGGTTTGAAACGGTTTCATCCGGTTTGATCCAGATCCATCCGGTTTGAACCGGTTTGAGCCGGTTTGAACCGCTTTCAGCTGGTTTGATCCGGTTACATCCGGTTTGATCCGGTTTGAACCGGTTTGATCCGGTTTGAACCAGTTAGAGCCGGTTTCACCCGGTTTGAACCGGTTTGATCCGGTTTGAACCGGTTTCAGCTGGTTTGATCCGGTTCCATCCGGTTTGATCCGGTCTGAGCCGGTTTCATCCGGTCTGATCCGGTTTGAACCGGTTTGAGCCGGTTTGAGCCGGTTTCAGCTGGTTTGATCCGGTCTGAACCGGTTTCATCCGGTCTGAACCGGATTTATCCAGTTTGAAACATTTTGAGCCGGTTTGATCCGGCTCCATCCGGTTTAATCCGGTCTGAACCGTTTGCATCCAGTCTGATCCGGTTTGAACCGGTTTGAGCCGGTTTGAGCCGGTTTGATACGGTTCCATCCGGTTTGATCCCGTCTGATCCGGTTTCAACCAGTTTGAGCCGGTTTGATCCGGTTCCATCCCGTTTGATCTGGTCTGAACCGGTTTGATCCGGTTTGAACCAGTTTGAGCCGGTTTGAACCGGTTTGATCCGGTCTGAGCCGGTTTAATCGGGTCTGATCCGGTTTGAGCCGGTTTGAACCGGTTTCAGCTGGTTTGATCCGGTTTGATCCGGTTTGAGCCAGTTAGAGCCGGTTTGAACCGGTTCCATCCGGTTTTATCCGGTCTGAACCGGTTTCATCCGGTTTGAGCCGGTTTCAGCTGGTTTGATCCGGTTCCATCCGGTTTGATCCGGTCTGAACCGGTTTCATCCGGTTTGAACCGGTTTCAGCTTGTTCAATCCGTTTTGAACCCGCTTGATCCGGTTTGAACCGGTTTCAGCTGGTTTCATCCGGTTTGAACCGGTTTGATCCTGTTTGAACCGGTTTCAGCTGGTTTGATCCAGTTCCATCCGGTTTGAACCGGTTTGAGCTGGTTTGATCCAGTTCCATCCGGTTTGAACCCGTTTGATCCGGTTTGAACCGGTTTGAGCTGGTTTCATCCGGTTTGAACCGGTTTGATCCGGTTTGAACCGGTTTCAGCTGGTTTGATCCGGTTCCATCCGGTTTGATCCGGTCTGAGCCGGTTTCATCCGGTTTGAACCGGTTTGATCCGGTTTGAACCGGTTTCAGCTGGTTTGATCCAGTTCCATCCGGTTTGAGCCGGTTTGAACCGCTTTCAGCTGGTTTGATCCGGTTCCATCCGGTTTGAACCGGTTTGATCCGGTTTGAACCAGTTAGAGCCGGTTTCATCCGGTTTGAACCGGTTTGATCCGGTTTGAACCGGTTTCAGCTGGTTTGATCCGGTTCCATCCGGTTTGATCCGGTCTGAGCCGGTTTCATCCGGTTTGAACCGGTTTGATCCGGTTTGAACCGGTTTCAGCTGGTTTGATCCGGTTCCATCCGGTTTCATCTGGTTTGAACCGGATTTATCCGGTTTGAAACATTTTGAGCTGGTTTGATCCGGCTCCATCCGGTTTAATCCGGTCTGAACCGTTTTCATCCAGTCTGATCCGGTTTGAACCGGTTTGAGCCGGTTTGATCCGGTTTGATCCGGTTCCATCCGGTTTGATCCGGTCTGATCCGGTTTCAACCAGTTTGAGCCGGTTTGATCCGGTTCCATCCCGTTTGATCTGGTCTGAACCGGTTTGATCCGGTTTGAACCAGTTTGAGCCGGTTTGAAACGGTTTGATCCGGTCTGAACCGGTTTAATCGGGTCTGAGCAGGTTTGAACCGGTTTCAGCTGGTTTGATCCGGTTCCATCCGGTTTGATCCGGTTTGATCCAGTCTGAGCCGGTTTCATCCGGTTTGAACCGGTTTGATCCGGTTTGAACCAGTTAGAGCCGGTTTCATCCGGTTTGAACCGGTTTGATCCGGTTTGAACCGGTTTCAGTTCGTTTGATCCGGTTCCATCCGGTTTGATCCAGTCTGAGCCGGTTTCATCCGGTTTGAACCGGTTTGATCCGGTTTGAACCAGTTACAGCCCATTTCACCCGGTTTGAACCGGTTTGATCCGGTTTGAACCGGTTTCAGCTGGTTTGATCCGGTTTGATCCGGTTTGATCCGGTTTGAGCCGGTTAGAGCCGGTTTGAACCGGTTCCATCCGGTTTTATCCGGTCTGAACCGGTTTCATCCGGTTTGAACCTGTTTCAGCTGGTTCAATCCGGTTTGAAACCGTTTGATCCGGGTTGAACCGGTTTCAGCTGGTTTCATCCGGTTTGAACCGGTTTGATCCGGTTTGAACCGGTTTCAGCTGGTTTGATCCGGTTCCATCCGGTTTGATCCGGTCTGAGCCGGTTTCATCCGGTTTGAACCGGTTTGATCCGGTTTGAACCAGTTAGAGCCGGTTTCATCCGGTTGGAACCGGTTTGATCCTGTTTGAGGCGGTTTCACCTGGTTTGATCCGGTTTCATCCGGTTTGATCCGGTCTGAGCCGGTTTCGTCCGGTCTGATCCGGTTTGAACCGGTTTGAGCCGGTTTGAGCCGGTTTCAGCTGGTTTCATCCGGTCTGAACCGGTTTCATCCGGTCTGAAACGGATTTATCCGGTTTGAAACATTTTGAGCCGGTTTGATCCGGTTTCAGTTGCTTTGATCCGGTCCCATCCGGTATGATCCGGTCTGAGCCGGTTTGATCCGGTATGAACCGGTTTCAGCCGGTTTGATTCGGTTGTATCCGTTTTGATCCGGTCTGAACCGGTTTGATCCGGTTTGAACCAGTTTGAGCCGGTTTGAACCGGTTCCATCCGGTTTTATCCGGTCTGAACCGTTTTCATCCGGTCTGATCCGGTTTGAACCGGTTTGAGCCGGTTTAAACCGGTTTCAGCTGGTTTGATCCGGATCTATCCGGTTTCATCTGGTCTGAGCCGGTTTGATCCTGTTTGAATCCGTTTGAGCCGGTTTGATCCGCTTCCATCCGGTTTGATCCGGTCTGAACCGGTTTTATCCGGTCTGAACCGGTTTGAGCCGGCTTGAGCCGGTTTCAGCTGGTTTGATCCGGTTCCATCCGGTTTCATCCGGTCTGAACCGGTCTGATCCGGTTTGAACCGGTTTGAGCCGGTTTGATCCGGACTGAACCGGTTTGAGCCGGTTTGAACCGGATTCAGCCTGTTTGATCCGGTTCCATCTGGTTTCATCCGGTCTGAACCAGTTTGATCCGGTTTGAACCAGTTTGAGCCGGTTTGATCCGGTGATATCCGGTTTGATCCGGTAGGAATCGGTTTCATCCGGTCTGAACCGGTTAGATCCGGTATGAACGAGTTGGAGCCGGTTTTATCCGGTACCATCCGGTTTGATCCGGTTGGAACCGGTTTCAGCTGGATTGATCCGGTTCCATCCGGTTTGATCCGGTCTGAACCGGTTTGATCCGGTTTGAAACAGTTAGAGCCGGTTTGATTTGGTCTGAACCGGTTTGAGCCGGTTTGAACCATTTCGAGCCGGTTTGATCCGGTTCCATCCGGTTTGATGCGGTCTGAACCGGTTTCCTCGGGTCTGATCCGGTTTGAACCGGTTTGAGCCGGTTTGAACCGGTTTCAGCTGGTTTGATCCGGCTCCATCCGGTTTCATCCGGTCTGAAACGGTTTGATCCAGTTTGAGCCGGTTTGAACCGGTCCCATCCGGTTTCATCAGGTCTGCTCCGGTTAGAACCGGCTTGAACCAGTTAGACCCGGTCTAATCCGGTTTGAACCGGTTTCACCGGGTCCGAACCGGTTTGATCCGGTATGAACCAGTTTGAGCCGGTTTGATCCGGTTCCATCCGGTTTGATCCGGTCTGAACCGGTTTGATCCGGTTTGAACCAGTTAGAGCCGGTTTGATCCGGCTTGAAACGGTTTGATCCGATTTGAACCGGTTTCAGCTGGTTTGATCCGGTTCCATCCGGTTTGATCCGGTCTGAACCGGTTTCATCCTGTCTGAACAGGTTTGATCCGGTTTGAACCAGTTTGAGCCGCTATGATCAGGTTCCATCCGGTTTCATCCGGTCTGAACCGGTTTGATCCGGTTTGAACCAGTGTGATCTGGTTTGAACCGGTTCCATCCTGTTTGATCCGGTCTGAACCGGATTCATCCGGTCTGATCCGGTTTGAACCGGTTTCAGCTGGTTTGATCCGGTTCCATCCGGTTTCATCCAGTCTGAACCAGTTTGATCCGGTTTGAACCAGTTTGAGCCGGTTTGATCTGGTGATATCCGGTTTGATCCGGTCGGAATCGGTTTCATCCGGTCTGAACCGGTTTGATCCGGTATGAACCAGTTTGAGCCGGTTTGAGCCGGTTCCTTCCGGTTTAATCCGGTCTGGACCGTTTTCATCCAGTCTGATCCGGTTTGAACCAGTTTGAGCCGGTTTGATCCGGTTTGAAACGGTTTGATCCGGTTGGAACCGGTTTCAGTTGCTTTGATCCGGTTCCATCCGGTATGATCCGGTCTGAGCCGGTTTGATCCGGTATGAACCGGTTTCAGCCGGTTTGATTCGGTTGTATCCGGTTTGATCCGGTCTGAACCGGTTTGGTCCGGTTTGAACCAGTTTGAGCCGGTTTGAACCGGTTCCATCCGGTTTGATACGGTCTGAACCCGTTTCATCCGGTCTGATCCGGTTTGAACCGGTTTGAGCTGGTTTGAACCGGTTTCAACTGCTTTGATCCGGATCTATCCGGTTTCATCTGGTCTGAGCCGGTTTGATCCGGTTTGAATCCGTTTGAGCCGGTTTGATCAGGTACCATCCGGTTTGATCTGGACTGAACCGGTCTGAACCGGTTTGATCCGGTTTGAACCAGTTTGAGCTGGTTTGAATCGGTTCCATCCGGTTTGATCCGGTCTGAACCGGTTTCATCCGGTCTGATCCGGTTTGAACCGGTTTCAGCTGGTTTGATCCGGTTCCATCCGGTTTCATACGGTCTGAACCAGTTTGATCCGGTTTGAACCAGTTAGAGCCGTTTTGATCTGGTGATATACGGTTTGATCCGGTCTGAACCGGTTTCATCCGGTCTGATCCGGTTTGAACCGGTTTCAGCTGGTTTGATCCGGTTCCATCCGGTTTCATCCGGTCTGAACCAATTTGATCCGGTACGAACCAGTTTGAGCCGGTTTGATCTGGTGATATCCGGTTTGATCCGGTCGGAATCGGTTTCATCCGGTCTGAACCGGTTTGATCCGGTATGAACCGGTTTGAGCCGGTTTGATCCGGTACCATCCGGTTTGATCCGGACTGAGCCGGTTTGATCCGGTTCCATCCGGTTTCTTCCGGTCTGAACCGGTTTGATCCGGTTTGAACCAGTTAGAGCCGGTTTGATCCGGTTTGAAACGGTTTGATCTTGTTTGAACCGGTTTCAGTTGCTTTGATCCGGTTCCATCCGGTATGATCCGGTCTGAGCCGGTTTGATCCGGTATGAACCGGTTTCAGCCGGTCTGATCCGGTTTGAACCGGTTTGAGCCGGTTTGATCCGGTTCCATCCGGTTTGATCCGGATCTATCCGGTTTCATCTGGTCTGAGCCGGTTTGATCCGGTTTGAATCCGTTTGAGCCGGTTGGATCCGGTTCCATCCGGTTTGATCCGGTCTGAACCGGTTTTATCCGGTCTGAACCGGTTTGAGCCGGTTTCAGCTGGTTTGATCCGGTTCCATCCGGTTTCATCCGGTCTGAACCGGTCTGATCCGGTTTGAACCGGTTTGAGCCGGTTTGATCCGGACTGAACCGGTTTGAGCCGGTTTGAACCGGATCCAGCCGGTTTGATCCGGTTCCATCCGGTTTCATCCGGTCTGAACCAGTTTGATCCGGTTTGAACCAGTTTGAGCCGGTTTGATCCGGTGATATCCGGTTTGATCCGGTCGGAATCGGTTTCATCCGGTCTGAACCGGTTTGATCCGGTATGAACGAGTTTGAGCCGGTTTGATCCGGTACCATCCGGTTTGATCCGGTTTGAACCGGTTTCAGCTGGTTTGATCCGGTTCTTTCCGGTTTGATCTGGTCTGAGCCGGTTTGTTCCGGTTTGAACCCGTTTGAGCTGGTTTGATCCGGTTATATCCGGTTTGATCCTGTCTGAACCGGTTTGATCCGGTATGAACCAGTTTGAGCCGGTTTGATCCGGTTCCATCCGGTTTAATACGGTCTGAACCGTTTTCATCCAGTGTGATCCGGTTTGAACCGGTTTGATCCGGTTTGAGCCGGTTTCAGCTGGTTTGATCCGGTTCCATCCGGTTTGATCTGGTCTGAACCGGTTTCATCTGGTTTGAACCATTTAGAGCCGGTTTGAACCGGTTTGAACCGGTTTGAGCCGGTTTGAACCAGTTAGAGCCGGTTTGATCCGGTTTGAAACGGTTTGAACCGGGTTGATCCGGTTTGAACCAGCTTGAGCCGGTTTGAACCGGTTCCATCCGGTTTGATCCGGTCTGAACCGGTTTCATCGGTTCTGATCCGGTTTTAAACGGTTTGAGCCGGTTTGATCCGGACTGAACCGGTTTGAGCCGGTTTGAACCGATTTCAGCTGGTTTGATCCGGTTTCATCCGGTTTGATACCGTCTGAACCGGTCAAAACCGGTTTGAACTGGTCTGATGCAGTTTGATCCGGTCTGATCCGGTCTGAGGCGGTCAAAACCTGTTTGAACTGGTTTGATCCGGTCTGATCCGGTTCGATCCGGTTTGAACCGGTCTGATCCGTTTTGATCTGGTCAAAACCGGTTTGAACTGGTCTGATCCGTATTGAACCAAGCTGATCCGGTTTGATCCGGTCTGAGCCAGTCACAACCGCCTTGAATCGATCTGATGCGGTTTGATCCGGTCTGATCCGTTCTAAGCCGGTCAAAACCGGTTTTAACTGGTCTGATCCGGTCTGATCTCGTTCGATCCGGCTTGAACCGGTCTAATCCGGTTTGATCCGGTCTGAGCCGGTCAAAACCGGTTTGAACTGGTCTGATCCGATTTGATCCGGTCTGATCCGGTTCGATCCGGTCTGAACCGGTCTGAACCGGTCTGATCCGGTTCAATCCGGTTTGAACTGGTCTGATCCGGTTTGATCCAGTTGGATCCGGTTTGAACTGGTCTGATCCGGTTTGATCCGGTCTGAGCCGGTCAAAACCCGTTTGAACTGGTCTGATCCGGTTTGATCCCGTTGGATCCGGTTTGAACTTGTCTGATCCAGTTTGATCCTGTCTGATCCAGTTTGATCCGTTCTGATCCGGTCTGATCCGGTCTGATCTGGTGAAAACCGGTTTTATGCGGTTTGATCCGTTCTGATCTGGTCTGAGCCAGTCAAAACCGATTTTAAATGGTCTGATCCGGTTTGATCCGGTCTGATCCGGTTCGTTCCGGTTTGAACCGGTCTGATCTGGTTTGATTCACTCTGAGCCGGTCAAAACCGGTTTGAACTGGTCTGATCCGGTTTGATCCGGTCTCATCCGGTTTTTACCGGTCTGATCCTGTTTGATCCGTTTCAAACCGGTCTGATCCGATCTGATCCGGTCAAAACAGGTTTGAACTGGTCTGATGCGGTTTGATCCAGTCTGATCCGTTTCGACCCGGTTTGAACCGGTCTGATCCGGTTTGATCCGGTCAAAACCGGTTTGAACTAGTCTGCTCCGGTTTGATCCGCTCTGATCCGGTTCGATACGGTTTGAACAGGTGTGATCCGATTTGATCCGGTCTGAGGCGGTCACAACCGGCTTGAACCGGTCTGATGCGGTTTGATCCGGTATGATCCGGTCTGAGCCGGTGAAAACCGGTTTGATACGGTTTGATCCGGTCTGATCCGGTCTGAGCCGGTCAAAACCGGTTTGAACTGGTCTGATCCGGTCTGATCCGGCTGCATCCGGTTTAAATCGGTCTGATCCGGTTTGATCCGGTCAAAACCGGTTTGAACTGGTCTGATCCAGTTTGATCCGGTCTGATCCGGTTCGATCCGGATTGAACCGATCTGGTCCGGTTTGATCCGGTCTGAACCGGTCAAAACCGGTTTGAACTGGTCTGATCCGGTCTGATCCGGTTCGATCCGGATTGAACCGGTGTGATTCGCTTTGATCCGGTCTGAGCCGGTCAAAACCCGCTTGACGCAGTCAGATGCGGTTTGATCCGGTCTGATCTGGTTCGATCCGGTTTGAAATGGTCTGATCCGGTTTGATGCGGTCTGAGGCGGTCACAACCGGCTTGAACCGGTCTGATGCGGTTTGATCCAGTCTGATCCGGTCTGAGCCAGTGAAAACCGGTTTGATGCGGTTTGATCCGGTCTGATCCGGTCTGAGCCGGTCAAAACCGGTTTTAACTGGTCTGATCCAGTTTGATCCGGTCTGATCCGGTTTGCTCCGGCTTGAACCGGTCTGATCCGTTTTGATCTGGTCAAAACCGGTTTGAACTGGTCTGGTCTGGTTTGATCCGGTATGATCCGGTTTGTACCGGTCTGATCCGGTTTGATCCGTTTCGAACTGGTCTCACCCGGTCTGATCCATTCTGCTCCGGTCTGAACCAGTCTGATCCGGTTTGATCCGCTTGTATCCGGTGTGATCCGGTCTGATCCGCTCAAAACCTGTTTCATCCGGTCAGATCCGGTTTAATCTGGTCTGAACCGGTTCGATCCGGTTTGATTCGGTCCGATCCGGTCTAAGCCGGTCAAAACCGGTTTGAACCCGTGTGATTCGGTCTGATGCGGTTTGATCCGGTCTGATCCAGTTTGATCCATTCTGATCCTGTCTGGCCCGGTCTGATCCAGTCTGATCCGGTCTGATCCGGTCTGACCCGGTCTGATCCAGTCTGATCCGGTCTGAACCGGTCTGATCCGGTTTGATCCGCTTTTATCCGGTATGATCCGATTTGATCCTGTCTGATCCGGTCAAAAGCGGTTCCATCCGGTCTGATCCGGATTGATCCGGTCTCATCCGGTTTGATCCGGTTTGAACCGGTCTAATCTGGTTTGATACGGTCTGATCTGGTCACAAGCGGCTTGAACCGGTCTGATCCGGTTCGATCCGGTTTGATCCAGTCTGATACGGTCAAAATCGGTTTGATCCGGTCAAAATCGGTTCCATCAGGTCTGATCTGGTTTGATCTGGTCAAAACTGGTTCGATCCAGCCGCCACCACCTGGCCGCCCCCCTGGCTTCTGGGAGCCCCATCGCCGGGGGGTCAGGCACTCCCCAAGATCGGGCTCCCAGCCGCCAACCCCGGCCCGCCCCCTAGCTTCTGGGAGCCCCATCGCCGAGGGTGCAGGCACCCCCCCGCAATCGGGCTCCCAGCTGCCACCCCCGGCCCACCCCCCTGGCTTCTGGGAGCCTTGTGGACTCACAGCCTCTTTCTGATATTGTGAGTAATATCATCTCCCCATCTGAAAATTTTCATCTCCTTCTCAGACGATTGTACACCCCCAGTGTGCACATCCTCAGAGGGAGTAACCCCCTCTGTATTAGGAGTCATATCAGCCTCTTCCTCCCTGAATATCCATAACAGTATCCCAGGGTTGTTTCTACTTCCAGTGGTACTGATTGTCATATCCTCCTCTCCCAAGCAGAAGTTCGAAACACTATTATGGGGGGTGTACACCGTCTGTGATATAGAAATTAACATCGTCCTCTCCCCGGTGGATATCAGGAACAAGTCTATTAATCATTAATATTAGTAATTATATTAATATTAATAATAATTATTGATATTAATGATCACAATAAAGAGAGTAAAAATTAATACTGGTTTAAAATGTTAATGATTTGTAACAATAATTATTAGTAGTATCACTATTAATAAGAATATTATATTAGCAATTAATGTGACTTAAATCAATACCCAGTGATGCTGGGAATCAAATAATAATTAGTATTAGGAACTAATATTATTTGATGACATTAATATTAATAATTAATTGAAAGCATGCATAATCATGTATTTAAAATCATTATCCGTAATTAATAATGGTATCCTATAAATTTTTAGTATCATTCATAATTATTAAAATCGATCATTGATGATTAATAATCATATTATTGTTCCTAATTCCACAGGAAGTGTAAACCTACTTGTGATGCTGTTCTTAATATCCAGGGACGGAAAGCAGGATTTTAGTTTTTGTTTTTTTTTTTTTTTTTTTTTTTTTGAGATGGAGTCTCGCTCTGTCAGCCAGGTTGGAGTGCAGTGGCCGGATCTCAGCTCACTTCAAGCTCCACCTCCCGGGTTCACGACATTCTCCTGCCTCAGCAGCCTCCCGAGTAGCTGGGACTACAGGCGCCCGCCACCTCGCCTGTCTAGTTTTTTGTATTTTTTAGTAGAGACGGGGTTTCCCCATGTTAGCCAGGATGGTCTCGATCTCCTGACCTCGTGATCCGCCCATCTCGGCCTCCCAAAGTGCTGGGATTACAGGCTTGAGCCACCGTGCCCGGCCGGATTTTAGTTTTAATATCACAGTAGGTGTACGCTCACCACGTGATGCTGATCCTAATATAAAGCGGGGTAGAGTATCACATGACTCCAAACATAGCAATGAATGGATAGCTACCCGGTAATATTGCTCCTAATATTCACGGAAGAAGCCTATGCTGTTAGTCCGAATATGGCACTGAGGGTACAGCTCTTCTGAGATACTGTTCCTAGTATGCGGAGGGGGAGAGGATGATAATAATTCGCAGGCTGTGTGCTCCCGCCCAGTGATATTGTAATTACTATCCTGGGAGGGAGAGGATGATATTGCACTCTGTACAGCAGGAGGCGTACACCCAGTCTGGGATATTGTTCCTAATATCCATGGAGGGGACAGGCTGATATTACTCGCAATGTGGCACAGGGTGGACATTCACCCTGTTTCATCCTTCTCAATATTCCAAGGCCGAGAGACTGATATTAATCTCAGTATCACAGACACTGGACAACCCCTTGTGATACTCTTCCAAATATCCAGATCAGGTTCCCAGCAGCCACCCCCAGCCAGCCCCCCTGGCTTCTGGGAGCCCCGTCGCCGGGGGTGCAGGCATGACCCCCTATCAGGCTCCCAGCCGCCACCCCCAGCCCGCCCCCCCGGCTTCTGGGAGCCCCGTCGCCGGGGGTGCAGGCATGCCCCCCGATCGGGCTCCCAGCCGCCACCCCCGGCCCACCCCCCGGCTTCTGGGAGCCCCATTGCCGGGGGTGCAGGCACCCCCCGTGATCGGGCTCCCAGCCGCCACCCCCGGCCCGCCCCCCCGGCTTCTGGGAGCCCCGTCGCTGGTGGTGAATGTCCCCTTTGTCCTTATCAGCATGTAGCTAGCAATATTGTGACATTTTTACTGCAGAGTGAATGATGACTGGGGCATCTTAAGAGGAGTTGTAGGGTGTTTCTTTCTGCATAGGTACCTCTTCTCCCTCCTACCCACAACTGACAACTGCCCATCCACTCCAGCATTAGAGATGCTACTAATATGTGAATTTTTGGTGGTCCCTCTAGGTGAGCCTTCCCAGACTTTCCCTTTTCCAGGAGCTCAACCTCCTGTTCATGTCTAGCTGTCTATCTACTCTAACAGAGCCTACTATCCTGTGTCTTTCCCAAAAATAGTGAAGGAACAATGAATTGGAAACCATAGAAAATGATATACATGTAGATGAAAACTTTACAACTTACACAAATAATCACTCATAATCATCCTTACACTAAAAATGCAAGACTATACAATTTCTAGAAGAAACTATAGAAGAAAAGCTATGTGCCTTTGGGTTTGGTAATGAATTTTAACAAATGGCAAAAAAGGTTGATATACCCAGAAGAAACGACAATGTGAATTTCTTAATATTTATAAATATTTAAAGTTTATACTCTGGAAAATACCTTGTGAAGGGAACAAAAAGACATGTCACATATTGAAAGAAAATATTTGCAAAATACAGATCTGAGAAAGACTTTGTATTCAAAATACATACAAAATTCTTAAAACTGAACAATAAGTTAAACAGCCCAATTAAAAATGCACACAGATCTGAACGAACACCTCACCAAAGATGATCTACAGAAGGCAAGTAAACATACCAAAAGATGCTCAACATAGTACATAACTGAAAACCACAATGAGATAGCACAGCTGGTCTATACCTCTTACAACTGCTAAACTCTTTAAAAAATGACAAATTGCTGGAGGAAAAACAAGAACTCTTTTCATTGCTGGTGGGACACTGTGTATAAGACCAAAATATGCCACCCTAAAATATAATGGCAGGAAACCAGAATATGCCACCCAAAAATATGTCCCTTTGGCTTAAGAATTATTCCAAGCTGATTATTTTGAAAAAAAAAAAAAAAAAGCCAACAAAGGAAGTTCTGAAAACAGAGTAGAAGTTACCCTTGTGTAAGGAAAATTTACATCTATAAAGGAAATCCCCATTTAAAAGCTACCTCTCTCTCTCAGCACCAAGAAGGGTAACTAAATCACTAAAGAGTTTTATCAATAAGGTATACATGTTTTTAAAACTTTTCTGTTTTTCTCATTTTAATCTGTTGTTTGTTACAGAGGGTCCTATCTAAGAATTCCAAAAACACAGAAAATTGTTTGTCCTCCCCTATTACAAGTTGGGCAGTTTTTTCCAAAGCTAAACAACTCTCACCTTACAATCCAAAAATCACATTCCTAAGTATTTTGACAACTACTTTGATGTTATTTCTAAATAAAAGCTACCATGCAGTTATTTACAGAAGCTCTATTCATAATGACCAAAGGAAAAAAAGAATCAGAAAGTCTTATAGTAGATGACTGTGTGGGAATCCACTCAGACATCAAGAGTTCTTATAAAGATTATTTAAACGAAAACATTTGAGATACTGAAGATAAAGGAAGAAATCTTACCAGAACTTACTTTATCCAATTAAAGCAGAGCTCCCAGAAAAATACAGCTGCCATTAACTCCATCCAAGGAGTTTCTTGCAAATTCAGCTGCCATGAAGACAGTGTACTCTTTCCCATTAGCATTGATAAATGAAAATGAAATCCTAAGCTCCCAACTGACTGAACAGACCAACTCTTGGCTGAGGGAACCCCAGAGTAACTTTCAAAACTGAGTTCTCAGCTTGGCCAGGATGGGATGATGGGGGTCAGATACACCGCGTTATTCCCCCTCGTTTGCTAACCATGATGAGGCTTTCTTCCCTAAGGATTAAACAGAAACCAGCCCTTTCAAAGGTGCCACCACTGATATCAACCTCTCCTTTCTTGCCTAATAAGAGACCACCCATGATGGAGAGGTTCTGGCCTGTGTACAGAGGATGCACAGAGCGAGTTTTCATGTCCTCTGCTTCACCTTTTAATGTCAGAGGGCTGAAAACTCTACCCTGGGATCGTGCTAACACTGCCATCTTTTGTACATGGGACCCATGAAGAAGCAAGAAACTCAATTGCACAAGCATGCATTTCTCCTTTCATAAATATTCATGACTCCTCCTAGAGTTTATTAAATATATGTTTTTGCCAATTCCACTCAGCATAAATTACTATTTCCTTTACATCTCCCTTGAAGCATCTGTTTCTGGCTTCTGGCTGGAGGCTATGCTTCCCAGTCTGTGAGAAGGACAATCCTGCAGGCTGCAACTCTTTATAGGAAATAAATCTCTCATTGGGTGTGGTGGCTCATGCCTGTGATCCCAGCACTTTGGGAGGCCAAGGCAGGTGGATCACCTGAGGTCAGGCGTTTGAGACCAGCCTGGCCAACATGATGAAACCCTGTCTCTACTAAAAATACAAAAAATTAGTCAGGCTTGGTGGTGGGCATCTGTAATCCCAGCTAATTGGGAGGCTGAGGCAGGAGAATCGCTTGAACCCAGAAGGTGGAGGTTGCAGTGAGCCGAGATCGCACCATTGCACTCCAGCCTCGGTAACAAGAGTGAAACTCTAAAAAAAAAAAAAAAAAAAAAAACCGTAAAAATAAAGAAATGTCTCCTTTCCAAATTTATGAAATTGTCATTTTGTTAATCATTTTGGATGCTGAAGAACTTGTAATCCAATGAGTAGAAATGTTGGTAGCCCATTTATGGCTGTCAACCTGCCAATTCTCAGGAGTTTGTATGATCCTAAATCTGAAAGAATCTCATTCCATTAGGATTCTTGTCTCCTTTTCTGTTGCCTTTGCCCACTGGCTCTGCCAACAGGGGTCTTTCTTTCTCCTTGGCTATCTTTGGATAGGGGGGCTCCATCTTCTGTACCACCTTAAGGAATGCCTTTTGCATGCATGGCTAAGTCATTGAAAAGCCTACAGTTTCAGTAACATTTTGAGTGAGTACTCTGTGAAGCTGGGTTGGAATCTCAGGCTTCTTTGTCTGGAAGGTAACTCTTGGGATACAAGTTTCTTATCCTAGCTTTGGTTTTGAGGCCTCTGTGTTCTCCTCTTGGGTTGGAAGTTATTCCTGGCTTTTTGTTTCATGGTGTCTCTGTGATCTTGATCTTGCTCTTTTCATGGGAACTTCTCAGTTGACTAAATTCTCCCTTCTCAAACCTCTGCTGACTATGTGTTCCACCAATATGGAGCTAATTCTGTCTACTTCCTTTCCTGTTTGCATGACTTTACTAAGAATAAGAATTATTTAGAACTTAAATGGCTCCTTTGAGAAAATTTTTATCTTCCAAACTGCCTCCTTTTAGATCTTTCTCTTCCCATTTGAGTCTCTCAACTCCCTACAATCACTGAAACTTTAGGCACCCTGCTCCATGCCTTGGAGGCTCTCAACATGCTCAAGAATCTGCAAAAGCAAACACCTGGGGCTGAAAAATAAAACAGAAAAAAAAGTTATTTCTCAGCCTCTGTAAGATTGTATGTCAAAACAAAAGAAAATCTTACAAATCTCCAAAATTATTAGCGAGAAAAAAGCTTTAGCCCTCATATGAAGAAGGTAAAAACTTGTTCTGTTTTCCAGAAACACAGTTATAATACAAATAAAAAATGGGGCAAAGACAAAAACCAAGTCTTGTGTATAAACTAGTAAATTTTGTATTATTGTAATCACATTAGTCAGGGTTCTCCAGAAAGACAGAATCAATGTGATATATGTAGATAGATAGATGAGAGAAGACTCATTAGGGGAATTGGTTCACATAATTATGGAGGCTGAGAAGTTCCACGATAGCCTATCACCAAGTTGGAGAACTAGGAAAGCGTAGCATGGCTCAGTCCAGGTCAAAAGGACTCAGAATGAGGGAAGCCAATGGTGTAACTCTCATTCTGAGGCCAAAGGCCTGAGACCCTAAAGTTCTGATGTCAAGGGCAGGAGAAGAAGGATGTTTCCATTTCAGAAGGAGATAATTCCCCTTTCCTCTTCCTTTTTGTTCTATCTGGGTTCTCAACCAATTGGATGGTGCCTGTATTCATCCATTTATACACTGCTATGAAGAAATACCCGAGTCTGAGCAATTTATAAAGAACAAAGAGGTTTAATGCACTGACAGTTCCACATGGCTGGAGGGGCCTCACAACCATGGTGGAAGGGGAAGCAAAGACGTCCTTCTTCACATGGCAGCAACAAGGAGAAGTGCTGAGCCAAATGGGAAAAGCTCCTTATAAAAACATCAGATCATGAGAACTCACTCACTATCATGAGAACAGCATGGCAGTAACCACCACCATGATTCAATCACCTCCAACTGGGTCCCTCCCACGACATGTAGGAATTATAAGAACTACAATTCAAGATGAGATCTGAGTGGGGACACAGCAAAACCATATCTGTGCCCATCTACATTGGGTCAGGGTTATCTCAGTGTCTTCCAGAAATACCCTCACACATATGCCCAGAAATTGTGTTTTACCAGCTGTGTGTCTCTTAATCCAATCAAGTAGATGTCTAAAATTAACCATCAGAATATTTATGCCTGATTCATGCCTGAAATTTCAGGATGAAAGCTATGAAATCTCTATTTGTGTTTGTATGTCTATTAATGTGTGTTATGTATATGTGATATTTTCTTAACTCAGGTTAGGGTTGCAAAATTCATTTATAAAATTCTTTAAAAGTGTTCTATTCTAACTTGGCTTGCGAAAACATAAGCATTTATAAATAAATATTCACCAAACTCCTAGAAATATAGGAACTGGTCAAATGTTTTTTAAGTTAACACGATTTGGATAAAACTTAGTTAAATAAGGTTAATATAATATTTTTGGTGTAATAAAACAACTATGTCTTCAAAGTTACCACTATCGAATATAAAACAAACATAAATTCCTGTTCTGCTTGAGTTCTACTCAAATAAGCTAATATTATACTTACTAGAAACGTAAAATCTTAAAGCTTTTAAATTTGATTCTAATTAAGTTGTCATTCTTATGAAAAACATTATTTCTTTTTTATGGTGAAAAGATATACATATATTTAGAGTTAGTCAGTTGGACTCGGTTTAGATGATCCCAATTTTGTTGCAACATCCAAAGCATCATAATCAGGAGCGAGTCGAACATATGCCTTCTTCTCTTTATCAGGTCGAATCAGGATGTTGACTGTGGCCACATCCATGTCCCAGAGCTTCTTCACAGCCTGTTTAATCTGGTGCTTGTTGGCTTTAACATCCACAATGAACACAAGTATGTTGTTTTCTTCTATCTTCTTCATGGCCGACTCAGTGGTCAGCGGAAACTTGATGATAGCATAGTGGTCAAGCTTGTTTCTCCTGGGGGTGATCTTCCGAGGATATGTGGGCTGCCTCCGGAGTCGCAGTGTCTTGGGCCACCTCAAGGTGAATGACATGCGGATCTTCTTTTCTGTATGTTGCTGTGGACACCTTTCAACACTGCCTTCTTGGCCTTTAAAGCTTTGGCTTTGGCTTTGGCTTTAGGAGGGGCAGGAACTTCCTTCTTCACTTTCGGTGCCATCTTGTGAAAAGCGAAAAACATTATTTCAAAAATAATTTGTTTACTGTAAATCTGCTTAATAGTAGTTTCCAAAATACTTTTGGTAATTTTTAATCTTAAAGTTAAGCTAAGTAAAAGATTTGCATTAAATATCTAGACCATTTATAAATAAGATACAATACTAAAACATTACTGAACATAAATAATTAAAGTTTATATAATTTTCGCTTCTTATTTTTACAGAAAGACTAAAGATATTTTGGACCATTAATAAACATGTTTTTGTCTACCACAATGAGAAATTGTACGATGAGGAAACACATCCATGTAGATGTTGGGAGATGGTATACTCATACATTTTCTAACCTACTATGGAATGCTAATATATGACAGTTTATAACTGTTTACTTGTTAGTTTTCTCTGGAAAATAAAAGATTACTAAGTATTAAAATTATAATCCATATGTGTAAATAAAACTACTAGAAGCAATAGAATAACTAGAAACAACTCTATGCAAAGCATGCAAGAAAAGTAGGGCATGATTCACAAGTAAAGTAGGATGTATTTTTTATAAGGAATACCTTACAAAAAATACAAATAAAAAGAGATATCTAACCTTCCCTGTGTTATATTTGTATCAGTAAAATGTTGTTTTCAGAAATTATATAAAATTCCTGGAAATTTGTCAATGTCCTCCTTATCCATGCTATGTGCCAGTATAGAGTTATGAGTCATAATTCCAATTATTATTTTAAATGTTGTGCCGGGTGCAGTGGCTTATGCCTGTAATCCCAGCACTTTGGGAGGCCGAGGTGGGTGGATCACAAGGTCAGGAGATCAAGACCATCCTGGCTAACATGGTGAAACCCCATCTCTACTAAAAATACAAAAAATTAGCTGGGCGTGGTGGTGGACACCTGTAGTCACAGCTACTCGGGAGGCTGAGGGAGGAGCATGGCGTGAACCTGGGAGGCGGAGCTTGCAGTGTGCTGAGATCACGCCATTGTACTCAAGCCTGGGTGACAGAGCGAGACTCTGTTTCTAAATAAATAAATAAATAAATAAATAAATAAATGTTGCATGCCACAGAAAAAATCAAATATCCTTGTCAACTGTGGTATAATCACAGCCATTTCATACTCTTTGTCATTTAGATATTATTTCCCCCTGATGCTCTCCTGAAAGCTCCTGCGATCAGCTACAGGTCAGAATGTTCATCTCCGATACAGGACTCCCTCTGATACTCATGGAAAAGAGTATGACAGGTACTCTGGTTAAAGACTTCTGATGATATTGCTTAAATAACTTTAAGACCATACACTTGACTCAGTGAAGATCTCCAGAAGCCTGGTGGAGAAATTGAAGGGGTCATGAGACTGCTAACCCAAGATCCAGCAAGACTGGAATTGATTACGTGGCACTGAATGAACTGATGAAAACTGATTATAATATTATAGCTTTTTAGAGCATTGCTGGTTCTTTAATGTTCTAGTTTCTGAATTTAAGAAATCTCTTTCTCTTAATTTAACTGTAACTTACAACAATTTGGTAGATTATACTTTTGTAAACAGAAATGAAGCGTTTACATTTTTTTCCCTGCCTAATCTCTCCAGAATTTTGAAATTCTTACTGAATACTCTTTTTTTCATGATGATATAGTTATTAGCAAAAGTCCAGTAAGAATCTGTTCACCTTATAACAGGACATAATTGGAAAATTTGGTTATATTATCAAGATTTTTACTGGAACATCATATTTTAGAAGTGTACCTAAGATCAGTTATGACCAGCAATTTTAAGGAAGTAAGGTTGACTATTATGGAGACAATGCTTACAAAGCACTGTGAGAAATGGGAAAGTTCTTCTTCAAAGATTGTAAAAAGTCACAATTTCTTACTATAAGATTGCTATCCACTATTTGTGTGTGTGTGTGTGTGTGTGTGTGTGTGTGTGTTCCAAATCAGTTGTCCTAGCTTGCTCTGGCATGCCTGGACAGAACTAGACAAGCCCCAGCCCATACTGTATGCCATTCCTTATTTGGAGATGCTTCCTTAACTATCCCTGGCAACTTCCTTTTCTTTCTTTGTTCTATTCCCCTTACCTAATTAAGAAAGTTTTAAACTAATAGCCAATTGGGTAAAGTGTAAAATGTGAGGTCCTATTCCAGCCAATGGTAACTGGACACAGCAGTAGGGTAGACACATCAGGTTATAAGTAACTCTGTCTCCTTTGTTCGGTGTGCTCTTGTGGCTGGACAGCTATTGAGTAGCACCCTTTCTGCAGAAAGTAAAGCTCGCCTTGCTAAGAGATTATTTGTTCCCATGTTAATTCTTTTTTTTTTTTTTTTAGAACACCAAAAACTTCGTTCCCAACAGCACTCTGAGAAAAGTCAGCCTGATACTTACATTACAGGGTTCACAGCCTTACAGGTTAGTAAAGAAGGTCATTTCCTGGTAGGCCCAGGAATTTAGGGATATTTGGGGGGACTCAAGAAAAGAGGAATTCACACAAAGCTATAAGGACTGCAGCTGAAATTTGATAGTATGTTCTTAGCTTGGCTTTTAGCCTGAATGAGGCCTTTAAAAGTCAAATCTGAGATTCTGTATGAAAACTTCCAGCAAAGAAACTTGAAAGCACCTATGTGGTCGTCTCCTGTTCTTGCTGCACTTACGTAAATAATCAAGAAAAATCTAACAAAACTATACTTAAATTTAAAACAAGAATAGTCTTACTTTGATTATGGTCAAAAATGATGGTTACTACAGAGAATAACTTTATGTTTCAATGGAAAACTATAACTTGGCCGGGCATGGGGGCACATGCCTATAATTCCAGCACTTTGGGAGGCCAGGAGTTCTAGATCAGCCTAGGCAACATGTTGGAAACCCCGTCTCTACCAAAAATATAAAAATTAGATGGGCACGATGATATGTGCCTGTAGTCCCAGCTAATCAGGAGGCTGAGGAGGGAGGATCACTTGCACCAAGGAGGTAGAGGTTACAGTGAGCCGAGATTGTTGCACCTTTGCACTCCAGCCTGGGTGACAGAGCCAGACCCCGTCTTGAAAAAAAATTTTTTTTTAAGGAAAGCTATAGTTATTGTGGGTTATCAGATTCTAGTCTTGTTTCTTGTTTTTGGGCTATTTTTACCTCTTTGTAAACTGGATCCTGCCATCTGATGAATTTTGTCCCACAATAATACTTGTGGAATAAGAAGCCAAGTATTGTCTCTCCTACTAATGTATCTATTGTCAGTTAATTTGAAGGTCTCCAACCCTGGAACAAAGTTAGAAGAGGTAGGTTTTGCTCCCCAAAATGCATAACCAAACTGTGGTACATTCATGCAATGGAATACTATTTAGCCATAGAAAGGAACAAGCTATCAACTCACACAAAGACATGAGTGAATCTTGTATGCACATTGCTAAGTGGAAGAAGACAGTCTGAGGAGAATACACACAGTGTGACCTCATTTAGTGAGACACTGCAGAAAGCAAACTACACAGATGGGAAACCATTGGCTCCATGGGGTGGGGGTTTCAAGCATTTCATATGATACTTTAATAGTGGGATACCTACCACAATGCACTGGTCAAAATATGCAGAATTTTACAACCAAATGGGTAAATCAAACTCTATTCAAATTAAATAAAATTACTCAGGATGTGGAGTATCCCAGGACAGAATACATCATGTGAAAAATAATTTAACTATGCTACAAATTACTGTGGTTTGGATGTGGTTTGTCCCTGCAAAAACTTGTGTTGAAATTTGACCCCCAATGTGGCAGTGTGGGGCAGTGGGGCCTAGTGGAAAGTGTTTGGGTCATGGGGACGGATCCTTCATGAATAGATTAATGTTCTCCATGGGGATGAGTGAGTTCTGCTCTCACAGGAATGGATTAATTCCTGCAGGAGTAGGTAGTTAACAAGAGTCTGGGTTCCTTGGCTTCCCTCTTGCTTTCGTTTTTGCTATGTGATCTCTGGTGCACCCCTTGCTCCCCTTCCACTTTCCACCATGAGGGGAAAAAGACTGAGACTCCACCAGATGCAACTGCCCAATCTCAGACATTCCAGCCACCAGTATTGTGAGCCAAAAGGACCTTTTTTATTTATAAATTACCCAGCCTCAGGTATTCTGTTACAGAAGCACAAAACAGACTAAGACACAAATGTAGGAAAAAACTCACTGAAGGTGTAGGGAAAATGGTGTTGACCTAAGTCCCTTTGAAAATTAATAGAATCCGTATGCTGAAGGCAAACAAACTATACTTCATCACTGGATTCTATTTTATAAAATTCTTTCCAACAGAAGCAATTGTGAACAATTGTAAAACCACAGTATCTGTATCTGGAATAAAACAATGACTTACATAAGTCGCAGATGGTAGTAACCAGGTTTCTCACTGTTGAAGTGGGAGGTTACAAATTAGCAAGGGGAGAAGGCTAGAATGATTCATGTGCTATTAGATCAGAGGTGGAGACATGAACGTAAACTTATGTTTAGTTTAATATAGATACACACAGTTCTACATAGAAAACTTTATAATTAGGTGTGTATAGGTAGGTTACACACACACATATACTTCCTAGCATTGCTAATGAGGAACAAGTGCTCATTCAACAATGTGCTCATTCGGCAGCCAGATGTAAGTTTTCCTACCATTCTGAAAGGAATGAGGCTCTTTGAAGAAATGTCTGATACTAGAACTGGGACAGTAAATATAGGAGTCGGGATAATCTTGAAGTATCAGAAAGTAAGCACTAAAAAAAATTAAAATATATCAAAGAAAAATAATAGCCAATAAAAACAGCTACTGATGGCCAACACAGGAATGAATTGTAGTGTTGAATAATAATTAAAGCTGAAAGTAATTATCTAGGTGTCTGTATTTGTATACACAGGTGAATAAGAAAACAGAGTTGCATAGAAATCTCCTTTGCAAAAGAATTCCAAGTAATTGATGTAGACACTCAGCCATCAATAATGTGGAGCCAACTCCTCACTCCGTAAGTGTGGGCTCTGCACAGTGACTTGCTCCAAAAGAACACATGCAGTATGGGCAAGGAGGAAAAATAACTTCACAGTGGAGAAACCTGACAAACAGTAGCTCTTCCAAATGATTCAAGTGAACATAAAAGGTGACAGTTCACCTTGAGAACATGCAGTGACAATGGGGGACATTCTACAAAATTCCTGACCAATCCTCCTCAGTACTATCAAGGTCATCATGACATGGAAAGCCTGACATACTGTCACAGCCAGGAAGAGCCCACAGGGACGTGATGACCACATGTCATGCGTGATCCTGGATGGGATCCTGGGTCAGAGTAAGACAGAACCAAGGGCATCCAAATGAAATATGAACTTTAGTTAATAATAGTCTATCAGTATTGGTTCATTAACTATGACAAATTATGTAAGATATTAATAAGCCATGTGAGACACACTGATAGAAGATGTTAATAAGAGATGAAACTAGGTTGCAGCTACATGGGAAATCTCTGCATTTTTGGGGGGGCAATTTCTGAGTAAGTAAAAAAAAATGATGTAAAATAAAACTTTATTGAAAACAGTTATAATTTTTGAATACTTCTTTGTTTAATTATTTATACCACGAATTACTAGTAATTGACACTGTTAACTAGTCCTGTTTTTTTAAATAAGAGCATTTATGACACAAAAAATTAAACAGTACAGATTGATATATAAATCAAAACAAATGCTCTTTACATGTTTTCTGTTAGAGTAGTCACACATATGTGTAAACTTAATTATCATACTTTTTTCTTGTGCTGTAGTTGTGTCCTGGTTCATTCTCTAAAATGCTGTTCGCCTTAGACCGGGAAAAAAAACCTTACAGACTCTGTTTCAATTCATGGCTAAATATTTTCAAAACAGTGACTTTGTAAAAATATGTTCCAATGGAAAATTGATTCATTGTGATGGGATCACTTATTCCAAAGACTTCTTGTCTTCATTTCGTGTCCATGGCTACCTTTTAGCCATAATACAACAGAATTGCCCATGTGTTTCTTGTTGTTCTGAAGGGTTATAGATATACAGGGGTTGGTTATATTCATGTTTATTTACATATATGTTTAAAATTGTCCATATAAGGGTTTTAAAGATTACATTGGAAGCCTTATGTTTTAAAATGTACTCAGAATTTGTTTTAACCAGGGATGTTAAGACCTGGAGACATGGAAGTGACTGTCCCATTCAAACTCATAGATCCCTAGAAATAGAAGGCACAGGGACGCCCCAGGCAGAGGCAGGAGAGGGGAAGGCACGGGCAGGATCCTCTGCTGTAGTCTCTGTGGGACAGCAAGGGCAGGCAGGGCAGGCAGGCTTAGGCTGCCCAGCGTTAATAGCTTCAGCAGGCTCTGGGGCATAGGGGCCATTTCTAGTTGTCTAGTACCTCACCCTGTGGTGATTAAGGAAGGGCGGTATTGTCTCCTACAGTATCAGAGCTAGATAAAGTAGGTGGTTAGGAGTATGGGTTCTGAATTGGTAGTTTAATTGGCTGGTCCTGGGAAAGACAATCTTTTCCCAGTATAGACTAGATGCTAGAGCATCAAGAAAACAGAAAATAAGAAAATATAATTAATGCATTCTGTGTGTACAGATGGAGTCTTCTTTTGCTTCCCCAAAGGAAGAGTCCACAGGAGCCTGGCAATCCTGGACCTGAGGAAACCCTGAAAATGTTGGTATCTGCAGATCCTCTCCAAAAAGAGATCGCCAATCTCCTAAGACTACAAGCTGATCCCAGCCTTCTGGGAGCCAAGAGGGAGAAAGAATCCGCTGATCTCCCTGCTCAGTAAATTGGCTTTCACTAAATACTGTCTTTGCATAAGCAGCATTATCCAGTGTCCTGGAGCTTAGAAAAGTTCTGTTTCAGTATCTGAAGAAAATAAATTGTTTCTTTTTCTGATGTCAGGGAGGAGCATTTGACTGCCAGTGTGGACTGAGGGGTCTTGGGATCAGTCTTCCCAATGTGCTTTGAACCGACCCTCTGTGTCTGCCTCACCATCTCCTCAGCTTACCTAGACACTTGGGAACCCTAACACAAGCCCTTCTAGGAGTCTGTGGTGTGGCTTAGCTGCCTCTGTAGGAATCTCTTGGGGTTAAACATTTTCCACTCTGCTAAGTCAGTGCCATCTGTTCTTTGGCTTCATCTTCAGAAGACCCTGAGCCCTTCCCCACCCTCCTTGCCCCACCCTCCACACCAACTACGTGGCGCCCTTGAGGCCATAGGGTTGCTACCATAGGATTTTTGTATTGAGTGCTCTCATTCCAAGCAACTGTGAGAGATTTCTATGGCAGGGCCTCCGGGTTCCTGTCAAATTAAATTGTAGTTGAGTGGTGGGTGCTATTTAAGAAGCATCCCCCTTTCTCCTTCCTAACAGAGCCCTGAATTATTCAGTCACGTGGTTTGAAACATGGGGTGGGTCCCGGTTGACTTAACCAGCACTGTCTCACCCTGTGTCACAGTTACTGGTTCCAAAGTGAGTGCATAACTGAGGCTCATGCCAGGTGCCACAAAGCACTCCCTTGGTCCCCCTAATGGACTTTGGGATGGGCGGGGTCTGAGTTGTTCCAATTAGAGTCAAATACAAGTTGCGCTAGGTTGTTAGGAACAAGGGTGTGCTTGTTCATGCTCCCTCTTTGGTGAAGAATGCAACCTCAGAAATTGTTCCTGGAGATTTTGCCACATGCAGAATTATTCTGACTTCACTGAAGGCAGAGCAGAAAATTGGGAAGAGACTGAGTCCTGGTAGCATCCATGAGCTTCTGTGCTCAGATTCACACTGAAGCCTGGCCTCCTTCTGAACTACCCACCTGAGTCAATAAATTCCCTTGTATTTAAAGTAAAATTGAGCTGTATTTTTAGTTACTTGCACCTGCAGGTGTTCTGTGAAGCTGGTACTGTGACTTTGCATCTGAGAATTTTTACAGTGTTTCTCTCATGGTTGAGTCAATCATTTCAAGGATGCTCTGAGGGTAAAAAGAACGATGAATTGTGAAGCAGTGAATTGTGCTGCCAGGCACAATTCATTGGACAATAGAAAGCCTCATCTCCTGGGCAGTAGAAAGTTTCATTGTACATAAATTACATATCTTGTTTCTGTCTCAACCTCTTATTTTTTCATATGCAAAGGAGGTAAGGAAATCCAAATAAGTCCAGCAGCTAATATGCTTCTCAGACATGATCCAAAACAGAATTGAATTATGTAAGCCTTGTTAAAATTCATCATCATCATTCATATTTCTGAATATTTAAATTAGAAATTCTGAAAAAGTAGTTTGTTTCAGAGGTAGTTTGTATGTAGGTAGGTATTTTTTCAGGATCAAAAGTTTATTTTTTATTATCTAATTGAGTTTAATTTACATATAACAAAATTTAGTAATTTTAAGTGTACAAATCAATGCATTTTGACAAATATACATATAGTCATGTACACAACAGTACCATTAAAATACATTTCATTACCCCCAAAATTCTCTTGCATGCTGCTGTAGTCAGTGACCCCTGCCCCACACCACAGCTTCCGGCAGCTGCTTTCTTTCACTCTAGTTTTGTTTGTCTTAGAATATGATACAGGCCACATGCAATAACTCAGGTCTGTAATCCTAGCACTAGATTGAGAAGCGGGGATCACTTGAGCCCAGGAAGTTGAGACCAGCCTGGGCAACATGGCAAAACCCCATCTCTTAAAACACACACACACACACACACACACACACACACACACACACACACACACAAATTAGCCAGGTGTGGTGGCACACCCCTTTGGTCCCAACCCCTTTGGTCCCAGATACTCAGGAGGCTGAAGAATCACCTGAGCCTGGGAGGTCAAGGCTGCGGTGATCTGTGATCACATCACTGCACTCCAGCCTTGGTGACGGAGTGAGATGTTATCTCAAAAAAGAAGTATTTGATATAAATGGAATCATATAGAATATTCTCTTATACCTAGTTTCTTTCATGTATTCTAATGCCTTTGAGATACGTCCATGTGATTTCCAGTGTATATGTCATTCTTATGTTGGGCAGTAACCGTTGTAGGAATATATTACAGCTTATCTACTCTTCAGTGATAGACTATTTTAAAAATATTTGGCTATTAAGAAGAAAGTTGTTATGAATACTTATATTCAGACCTTTGTGTCAACAGATTTTCACTTCTCTTGGTTGAAAACTTAGGAGGAATTATTATTTTTTTAGGTTATGGATTTTTAAATGATTGTCAGTTGCCAGTTACTTTAAAAAAAATGTAAGTTCTTAAATTTTAAAGTTTAGGATGCCTGACTACCCTGACAAAAACAAGCAATGGGGAAAGGATTTCCTATTTAATAAATGGTGTTGGGAAAACTGGCTAGCCATATGCAGAAAACTGAAACTAGACCCCTTCCTTACACCTTATACAAAAATTAACTCAAGATGGATTAAAGACTTAAACATAAGACCTAAAACCATAAAAACCCTAGAAGAAAACCTAGGCAATATCATTCAGGACATAGGCATGGCCAAAGACTTCATGACTAAAACGCCAAAAGCAACGACAACAAAAGCCAAAATTTACAAATGGGATCTAATTAAACGAAAGAGCTTGTGCACAGCAAAAGAAACTCTCATCAGAGTGAACAGGCAACCTACAGAATGGGAGAAAATGTTTGCAATCTATCCATCAGACAAA
Organism: Macaca mulatta; assembly: GCF_049350105.2. Lineage (NCBI taxonomy): Eukaryota > Metazoa > Chordata > Mammalia > Primates > Cercopithecidae > Macaca > Macaca mulatta. Next base: position 46,529 of record NC_133411.1, read on the forward strand.
GGGCTAATATCCACAATCTACAAGGAACTTAAACAAATTTACAAGGAGAAAAAAAACCCATCAAGAAGTGGGTGAAGGATATGAACAGACACTTCTCAAAAGAAGACATTTATGTGGCCAAGAAACATATGAACAAAGGCTCATCATTACTGGTCATTAGAGAAATGCAAATCAAAACCACCATGAGATACCAACTCATGTTAGTTAGAATGGCGATCGTTAAAAAGTCAGGAAACAACAGATGCTGGAGAGGATGTGGAGAAATAGGAACACTTTTACACTGTTGGTGAGACTGTAAATTAGTTCAACCATTGTGGAAGACAGTGTGGCAATTCCTCAAGGATCTAGAACCAGAAATACCATTTGCTCCAGCAATCCCATTACTGGGTATATACCCAAAGGGTTATAAATCATTCTACTATAAAGACACATGCACACGTATGTTTACTGCAGCACTATTCACAATAGCAAAGACTGGGAACCAACCCAAATGCCCATCAATGATAGATTGAATAAAGAAAATGTGGCACATATACATCATGGAATACTATGCAGTCATAAAAAAGGATGAGTTCATGTCCTTTTCAGGGACATGATGAAGCTGGAAACCATCATTCTTGGCAAACTAACACAGGAACAGAAAAGCAAACACCACATGTTCTCACTCATAAGTGGGAGGTGAACAATGAGAACACATGGACACAGGGAGGGGAACATCACACACGGGGGCCTGTTGCAGGGTCGGGGCCTAGGGGAAGGATGGCATTAGGAGAAATACCTAACATAGATGACAGGTTGACAGGTGTAGCAAACCACCATGGCACGTGTATACCTGTGTAACAAACCTGCACGTTCTGCTCATGTATCCCAGAACTTAAAGTATATAAAAAAAATAAAAGTCACAGGATGTTTGTGATAGTATCTATTACACTGATGTTGACATCACACATGGCTGACTATTTGGAGACTCCAAGTGAAATTTCTTGCAGTTCTCAGTGCCAGGAAAATATGTATTTCTGGATAAAAACTCAAAAATTTTAGAAAAACTTCCAAGTTTCATAGTCTAGAGCTCTAACACTGGAATCTTCCAAATTTAAGGATTAATGATTTACCTAAATCTAAAAATAGTAGGTTGCAGATGTATTTAAACAGTGTGCCTAGGTAGTATGCTTATATATTAAGATTAAAATGGTCTTCTAAAGTTTATTAATTCTAATATAACCTTTATTGTTTCATGTAGACATATCTTTCTGGTTCCCAGGATAATTTAAACAATTAATTCTAAGCAACTACTAACTTAGTTCTAGATTGGGATATCTATTTATGCATTTGAAGCTTTAGATATGTATTTCAAATCAGAAATGTGTGCTGGTCATGGAAAGTTGTGACTTAGAGCCTCAGGTAAGTTTTTTTTCATGTGAACATACTGCTTCCAATTGTTGTTATGCCCAGAGCAGACAATTAATAAATACCCTTGGAACTGAATGAGTGATTAACTGCAAATATCACAATACATCTTCTTAGCGGGAATGATAATTAGACATATTTAGTCCTTGCTGTAACCTAAGAAAGGAATTCTTTTCATTAAATGTTTAATGTCTCACCCCCTTCATACAGCCGGAGTTACTGATTCTGTTTGATGTGAATTCAGTCTTATAAAAGACCCATCATTATAACCTGCACTTATGCTTCCTATAGTATTGGAACTTCCAACTTGTATACAAAATAGATATCCTTCATATTCTTAAAAACCACAAGAAATCTCCCTTTATTCATAATAAACACAGAATTAGGTATTCTATTAAACTGAACAATAGAACTCACTGGGAGTGACCGCATAAACTATATCACGAATTGTCAAAGTGTCTGGAAAAGTCAGTGGGCCATTTCGCTCCACGCTGTGCCATGAGCCAACCAAGAGGGTTGTCAGTGACTCTGCGTGGGTCACCCAGGGCACGTGGTGCTGAGGCTGTCAAAGAGCAAGACGGGGCTGCATCTAAACTCAGGCCTCTGCTAAGTGTCCGAACTCGGGCAAGATGCTAAAGACTTTAGAGACGTTTCCTTTTCTATGATTGGGGTTATAACACTCACCCTGTCAGGTTCTCCTGTGCGTTGACAAGGCCGGCACGTGACACACCAGGGGCAGAGCTGGACGGGAACCTTCTTCCTCAGACATCAGGGTCCTCATGAGCATCAACAAAATAAAGAGAGCAGGAGAGCAGGAGAGCGGGGGAGCGGGGGAGCGGGGGAGCGGGGGAGCAGGGGAGCAGGGGAGCAGGGCATCTCCAGCTGTGTCGGGACTGCAGCAGGGACTCAGCAACAATCAGTCTCTTTCTCTTGTTTCATCCAAATCATATATTTAAAAAATAGGTGGGGTTATCATGGATGTTTATATTGATTCCTGGGATCAGACAAACATACCTTTCCTTGTCATGCTGTTTTCTCTTCCCAGATGGTTTGAAGAGCTTCGTTTTGGACTTGATATTCCTGGAGTGCATTTCTTTTTCTAATTAGTTCAGTCTTGACCCTGAGCCATCACCCCTCCAGAGTAGCAGGATATTCCACTCCACCATTGTTGGGGTGCCACAATTTCACTACTAATCAAAGGCTCCTTGGTTACTGAAAAATGAGAGACGTACCTCTAATAATCAGTCTAGATTGTCACTGCTCACTTCCTCATTTTCCAATTCCACAGGGGCCCCCCAAAGCCCGGAAGGTCTCATTTCAGACGTCTTATAGACCATGGGAACCAGGAAACACTGGGAACCGTAGGGCCAGCACCCACCTCATTTGCACCCTGTCTCTGTTTCCATCACCCTATAGATATTGCCACAGAGCAGTGTTGGGACCCACTGGAGATCTGACTGCTCCCAGTCTGGGAAACTGCCTTCTCTCCCTCCACTGATATCGTATTTCTACTTTCCACCCCACAGAAATCCTTAAACTAATCACAAAAGGGATTGGTAGTTACCTGGTGTGAAGCAGAGCTGAGCCAAAGGATGAAGCAATATTGCAATGGACTCTGTCATTGATATCACTAGTTCGCAAATCTGTTACCACTATGGTCAAATTTTTATATTCACTTTAAAATTATAACTCATTCTGCTCATTGTATTCAAGGCAACATCTACCCTAAAATATACTCAGGCATTAATTTACGCTCTTCTGTTTACAAATGAGAATTCATAAGCAAATTGAGGTAGCAATTACATTTTTTTAAACTGAAGGCAAAACAGAAGACATATACACATATGTCAGAGAAACAAAACAGAGAGCCCAGAAACAGACTGAAATACAGCCAGCTGATCTCTGACAAAGGAGCAAAGGCAATTCAATGGAGAGAGGAGAGTCTTTTTAACAAATGATGCTGGAACAAATGGACATCCATGTGCAAAAAAAAAAAAAAAAAAAAAGAATCTATAAACAGACGTTACACCTTTTACAAAAGTTAATGCAAAGTAGAGATTAGATCAATATATGAAATGCAAAATTTTCAAACTCCTAGAAGATAACATAAGGAAAAACTCTAGATAACCTCGGATTTGGTGATTCTTTTAGATACAACACCAAAAGCATTATTCACGAAGAAAAATATTGGGAACTTGAACTTTAACATAAAAAAACTTTAGTTTTGTGAAAGATACTGTTAAGAGAATAAAAAGACAAACCAGAGACTGTGAGAAAATATTTGCAAACTATATCTAAGGATTCATATCTGAAATATGCAAAGAACTCTTAAAACTCAATAAGAAAACAAACAACCCAATTAAAAATGGGTAAAAGCTGAACATTTATGCAGATGGAAATTAAGTATATGAAAAGATGCTCTGTATAATGTCTTATTAGGAATTGCCAATTAAGACAACAGTAAGATACCACTACATACCTATTAGAATGGCCAAAATCCACAAGACCAAAAACAGCAAATGCTGGTGAGGATGTGGAGCAAAAGAAACTCGCATTCATTGCTGTGGGCATTATGTGACATTTTGGAAAAGGGAAAATTACATAGATAGCAAAATAATCAGTGGTTGACAGGGGTTGGGAAGAGGAAAGGATGGATGGGCAGAGAGCCTTGGCTGTTTAGGGCAGTGAGACCACTGTGTGCGATTTCACAATAGTGGACCCACGACAGTGTGCAGGTGCCCACACCCATTGAATGCAGACCACAAAAAGGTATTAATTACATAAACCATAGACTTTCATAATGAAATAAATGTTTTTTAAAAGAAGATAGTGTTGTTCAGTTACTGTCTACTTTCTGAAATGGAGATGGTGGAGCGCTTCCATGGTTGTGAGGATAAAAATAGATTAGAGAATGTAATAACTAAAATAGGTGTATAAACATTGTTAAACTATTTTATTCTCATTTTAAAAACATGCCTTAAATATATTTGTTATGCTTTACAATTGAGCAAGTAGTGCAAACACATTAATATAATTCTCCTCTAGCTCCACTCAGAAGTCAGGACTGCAGGGCTTCAGTGCAGGACTGCACAGCTCCACCTGCACCTGCCAAATGCAACAACCTCTTTCAGTGTCATTAAAATATTTCAACAGGAGGATTGAGTTTAGATCCAACCTGTGTTTTCTCCCCTGGAAAAAAAGGTTTTTTTGAAACAAAGAAGGTCTTTACCATCTTCATCCGAAATGCTGAGGCATCTGCAATGTCTGCTGTAAGTGACACCAGGCTCTCCTCTGAAATCTAGCAATGGGAAAATAGACTGTAGATTCTGCTTTCAGAAAGGGGGGAATCAGAACTAAGTCAAAATGCCATGTCCTCATTCATAAACATCTTATTTTACAAATTCCACAGGTTTAGTTATTTTGGGATTAATATGGGCCTATATTAAAGTGCATTTATTAATTTAGCATGAATTGTTCAAATGCATTCTGGATCCTGAGCTGACATCCAGCAATGCTGAGTGTGGGCCTGTGTGAGTCACCAGCAATGAAGAGCCTCAGGTTATTGTATTTATAAAATGAAGGGGTTTAGGCTTGCTCTGATTTTTTAAAAACCATTTTTAAAAGTAAAAACTTTTTCTTGCTATATAAAAATGTACAAGAAAAACTCAAACATTACAAATGATAAATTATAATTTTATTAATATAAATATTTTTGTGAGCTCAATTTATATGACTTAGTTATTATAAAAGAAATAAGCAAGGCCAGGCGCGGTGGCTCAAGCCTGTAATCCTAGCACTTTGGGAGGCCAAGACGGGCGGATCACGAGGTCAGGAGATCGAGACCATCCTGGCTAACACGGTGAAACCCCGTCTCTACTAAAAAAATACAAAAAAACCAGCCGGACGAGGTGGCGGGCGCCTGTAGTCCCAGCTACTCGGGAGGCTGAGGTAGGGGAATGGCGTGAACCCGGGAGGTCCAGAAACACCGTTTTTACATTGCCATAGCTAATGTTAACACCTCCTAGAATAAAGGGGGAATCACCACCAAGGGTCAGTTCTGGTTCAGACTCTGGAGTGAGGGCATTATTCTTTTTGCATATAATGCAGTGACTCCACATTGCACCAGTGGCTTGGTCAAAAAAGACAAAATTTCTGGGGAATTAGTGTTGATTATTTTTAGATATCATAATCTTGGCTTTATGGACACCTTATATTAAACAGATCTCACTTGCCAAATGCCACAGGATGCAGGCCAACAGACAGGCTCCGAGGGGTCTTGTGAGCTGGAACTGCCATATAAGCAGAACCACAGGAGAGAGAGAACACTGCCCATATCCAACACAGCGTAGCCACCCTGAAAGCCTCACCCTTTCTTTTAGAAATGTGTTTAGATTTTATACACTTTTGCTAGATTTTGTTATGTAAGATTTATGTATTGAAAGGTCTTAAAGATTTTTAAATGTTGAGTAAAATGTTCACGAGTATAGTTTATATATATAGATGTATATGAAACAAACCTGTCATATAATTTATTTTCTTTAAAAACAAGGCACTGGCTGGGTGCAGTGGCTCACGCCTGTAATCCCAGCACTTTGGGAGGCTGGGACGGGCAAATCACGAGGTCAGGAGTTTGAGACCAACCTGGCCAACATGGTGAAACCCCGTCTCTACTAAAAATACAAAAAATTAGCTGGGCATAGTGGCAGGCACCTATAATTTCAGTTACTTTGGAGGCTAAGGCAGGAGAATCACTTGAACTCGGGAGGTGGAGGTTGCAGTGAGCCAAGATCATGCCACAGCACTTCAGCCTGGGTGACAGAGTGAGACTCCATCTGAAAACAAAAAACAAAAAACAAGACCCTTATACAAATTACCCTTGGAACTTTTATTTAGAATTTAAGGTTATTTGTGGTTTAGTGTCATGTAAACAAAATTCTCCCAATTGCTAGGGTCCTCTTGGGGTGCTGCATCCTGTAAGATATGATCATGCCAGAAAAACAGACCCTTCTCCATCTAGGAACTCAAATGCCAAGGGTGATGCCAGATCAACTTTCATTACTGAGTCATATATTCCTAAATTCAGTGTATCATAGAAAAACAGACATACCCTTAACAGTTTAACCTGACAAAGTTCTGAAATACTTCCGTTGCAATAAAAGTTGTGAAAAGGCTATCTTGCTAGAGATCTCTGACTCAGAGAAGAAAGTGAAGGCTGGGCACAGTGGCTCATGCCTGTAATCCCAGCACTTTGGGAGGCGGAGGCAGGTGGATTACTTGATGTCAGGAGTTCGAGAGAAGCCTGGGAAACATGGTGAAACCCTGTCGCTACCAAAAATAAAAAAATTAGCTGGGCATGGTGGTGGGTGCCTATAACCCCAGCTACTCGGGAGGCTGAGGCAAGAGAACGGCTTGAACCCTAACCCGAACACGAACCCTAACCCTAAACCTAACCCAAAACAGAACCCGAACCCTAACTCGAATCTTAATCCTAACATGGAACCAAACCCTAACCCTAACCCAACCCCAACCCTAACCCCTAACCCGACCCCGACTCCGAAACTGACCCTGACCCTAACCCCTAACCTCTAACCCTCTAACCCTCACCCTCGCCCTCGCCCTCGCCCTAGCCCTAAAACCCTAACCCTAAAATCCTAACCCTAACCCTTGGGTGGAGAGAACCTCTGTGCGCAGGATTCAGAGGGGATTTCGGTTTCCCGTTTTCCACACTGAACCATTCTAAGTAGTCTCTGACCTTCGTTATTCAGGGCTAGAAACAGGAAGTATTTTATTCACTGTGGATGCGGCCCCGAGTTGTCCCAAAGCGAGGCGGTGCCGCCAACGTCTGTGCTGAGCACAACGCAGCTCCGCCCTCGCGGTGCCCCCCACGCCAGGGTCTGGGCAGGGTAGAACGCTGCTCTGTCTTCACGGTACCCCCGAGGTCTGTGCAGAGGAGAACACAGCTCCGCCCTCGCGATGCTGTCAGTGTCTGGGCTGAGGAGAATTCAGCTCCGCCCTCACAAACGTACAGCAACGGCGCTGGCGCAGAGTCGCACGCCAGGCGCGGGCGCAGGCCGACGCAGGCGCAGAGTCAGAGGCCGGCGAGGCGCAGGCACAGAGTCGCACGCCAGGCGTTGCGCAGGCCGGCGCAGGCGCAGAGTCGCAGGCTGGCGCGGCGCAGGCCCAGAGTCGCGCGCCAGGCGCGGCGCAGGCCGGCGCAGAGTCGCAGGCCAGCGCGGCGCAAGCGCAGAGTCGCACGCCTGCGCGGTGGGGGGGGAGGGGGGAGGGTCGCGGCGCAGGCGCAGAGACGCATGCTGCGAGGGGAGCGGCGGAGACGGGCGAAACATCAGTAATCTGAAAAGCCGGGCTCCGGTGACCTCTGCTTGCAGCCGCGCACTACAGGGCCCTCTTGCTCACAGTGCTGTGCCAGTGCGCCCCTTGCTGGCGACTACAGCAACTGCAGGGCCCTCTTTCTTGCAGTGGTGGCCAGCGCCCCCTGCTGGCGCCGGGGCACTGCAGGGCCCTCTTGCTCGCAGTATAGTGATGGCACGCCACCTGCTGGCAGTTGGGGACGTTGCAGGGCTCTCTTGCTCACAGTGTAGTGGCAGCACTCCCGATGCTGGCAGCTGGGGACACTGCCCGGCCCTCTTGCTCCAAGTGAAGTGGCGGCTGGCTCCGCAGCTGGCAGCTGGGGACACTGCCGGGCCCTCTTGCTTGCCTTGTAGTGGGGGCACGCCCCCTTCTGGCCGCTGGGGGTACTACAGAATCCTCTTGCTCACAGTGTGGTGGCAGCACGCCCCCTGCTGCCAACCAGGACGCTGCAGGGTCCTCTTGCTCATGGTGTGGTGCCCGTGCGCCACCTGCTGGCAGCTAAGTACACTGCAGGATCCACTTGCTCACAATGTAGTCGTCGTATGCCCCCTGCTGGCAGCTGGGGACACTGCCGGGCCCTCTTGCTGGCAGTGTCGTCGCAGCACAACACCTGCAGGCAGATGGGGACTATGCAGGGCCCTCTTGCTCCAGGTGTGATGGCTGGCGCCCCCTACTGGCCACCTTCTGCACCACTTAACGCTGGAGCGCCAGTTATTAAGCGCCATCAGTTCTGGAAATTCAAACTGAAACGGAGCTATTACTGGGGAGAGCTGATGTCCCAGTTCTTGTCTAACTTGGAAGAAGTATTTTCACCAAGAGGCAATACAAAGATGGCAGATAACTTCATTGAAAAAAATACAGTGTGAAGAGCTTATTGTAGAAAAATAGGAAGGAGTAGGCTGATCGTGCAGGAAAGAAGCCTAAGAGTCCTGTGCAGGGAATTTTATTTTGGACTTCTTCACATTCCTGCCTCTGTCTCAAGTCTCCACCTGTTTTCTTTGTCTGGTTTTCCTGCTACTGCCTTAGGTCCCCAACTTGCTCCACTTAGGCTTGTGGGACCTCCTCACTGTTGGTTGAGGCACATGTGTGGTGATCAATCCGAACTCACTCTGGCACCAGGCTCCTTCCCGCCATCCCAGGCAGGCTGACAGCAGTCACATTTGTATCTACTGTGCCTATCTCTTTTGAATGTCCTTCTCTGCCCTAATCTGTACTTATGGTGCCAGGTTTCTTTTAAGAATGTCCCCTTTGTCCTTATCAGCATGTATCCAGCAGTATTGTGACATTATTACTGCAGAGTGAATGATGACTGGGGCATCTTAAGAGGAGTTGTAGGGTGTTTCTTTATGCATAGGTACCTCTTCTCCCTCCAACCCACAATTGACAAGTGCCCATCCACTCCAGCATTAGAGATGCCACTAATATGTGAATTTTTGGTGGTCCCTCTAGGTGAGCCTTCCCAGACTTTCCCTTTTCCAGGAGCTCCCCCTCCTGTTCATGTCTAGCTATCTATGTGCTCCAACAGAGCCCACTATCCTGTGTCTTTCCCAAAAATAGTGAGGGAAAGATTAATGGGAAACCATAGGAAATGATATGCACGTAGATGAAAACTTTACAACTTACACAAATAATCACTCAAAATCATCCTTATACTAAAAATGCAAAACTATACAATTTCTAGAAGAAACTATGGAAGAAAAGCTATGTGCCTTTGGATTTGGTAATGAATTTTAACAAATGACACAAAAGGTTTATATACACAGAAGAAATGACAATGTGGATTTATTAATATTTAAAGTTTATACTCTGGGAAAGACCTTGTTAAGGGAACAAAAAGACAAGCCACATATTGAAAAAAAATTTGCAAAATACAGATCTGAGAAAGAATTTGTATTCAAAATACATACAAAATTCTTAAAACTAAACAGTAAGTTAAACAGCCCAATTAAAAATGCACACAGATCTGGACACCTCACCAAAGACGATCTACAGATGGTAAGTAAACATACAAAAAGATGCTCAACATAGTAGATAACTGAAAACCACAATGAGATAGCACAGTTGGTCTGTATCTGTTAGAACTGCTAAACTCTAAAAAAAATGACAAATTGCTGGAGGAAAAACAAGAACTCTTTTCATTGCTGGTAGAAGACAGTGTGTAAGACCAGAATATGCCACCCCAAAATATGTCCCTTTTGGCATAAGAATTATTCTGAGCTGATTACTTTGAAAAAATGCTAAAAAAGGAAGTTCTGAAAACAGAGAAGTTACCCTTGTGTAAGGAAAATTTACATCTATAAAGGAAATCCCCGTTTAAAAGATCTCTCTCTCTCTCTCTCTCTCAGCACTAACCAAGAAGAGGATAACTAAATCATTAAAAGAGTCTTATCAACAGAGAACGCATGGAGTTAAGTCTGTATAAGAAAACTTACCCTTGTCTACTGTGCTTTTGCTTGCTATGTCCCCACTACTGAGCCTCAAATCTTCTTTCTTTAAGTTGAAGATAGCATTTACACTTGAATTGAAAGCCACCTACTGGGGATTTACTCATTTTTCCCTGAGTATCTCCCATGTATCCATAAGGTATACATGTTTTTAAACTCGTCTACTTTTTTCTCATTTTAATCTGTAATTTGTTACAGAGGGTCCCATCTAAGAATTCCGTAAAGGTAGAGAGAAAATTATTTTTCCTCCCCTATTAGTAGTTGGGCAGTTTTTCCCAAAGCTAAACAAGTCTCACCTTACAATCCAAAAATCATATTCGTAAAGTATTTTGACCGCTACTTTGATATTATTTCCAAACAAAAGCTACCATGCAATTATGTACAGAAGCCCTATTCATAATGACCAAAGGAAAAAAAGAAATCAGAAAGTCTTACAACAGATGACTGTGTGGGAACCCACTCAGACATCAAGAGTTGTTATAGGGGCCAGGCACGGTGGCTCGCTCTTGTAATCCCAGCACTTTGGGAGGCTGAGGCAGGTGGATCACAAGGTCAGGAGATCAAGACCATACTGGCTAACACTGTGGAACCCTGTCTCTACTAAAAAAAATACAAAAAAAATTAGCTGGATGTAGTGGTGAGCACCTGTAGCCCCAGTTACTCGGGAGGCTGAGGCAGGAGAATGGCATAAATCTGGGAGGCGGAGCTTGCAGTGAGCCAAGATCGCACCACTGCACTCCAGCCTGGGTGACAGAGAGAGACTACATCTCAAGGAAAAAAAAAAATTGTTTGTTTTATATTTAATAGTGATAACTCTGAAGACATAGTTGTTTTATTACACAAAAAATATTAAATTTATTTTATTTAAGTTTTATCCAAATCACATTAACCTGAAAAACATTTGGATCGGTTCCTATATTTCTAGGAGTTTGGGAATATTTATTTATAAATGATTTTTTTCCAAGCCAAGTTAGAATAGAGCACTTTTAGAGGATTTTATAAATGAAATTTGCAATGCTATACAGAGTTAAGAAAAATCAAATATACAAAACATACATTAATAGACATACAAACACAAATAGAGATCTCATAGCTTTCATCCTGAAATTTTAGCCACGAATCAGGCATAAATATTCTGATGGTTAATTTTAGATGTCTGCTTCATTGGATTAAGAGATACTAACATAGCTGGTAAAGCACAGTTTCTGGGCATAAGTGTGAGGGTGTTTCTGGAAGACACTGAGATAAGGAAGATCCACTCTGACCCAATGTGGATGGGCACTGATATGGTTTGACTGTGTACCCACCCAGATCTCATCTTGAATTGTAGCTCCCATAATCCTTACATGTTGTGGGAGGGACCCGCTGGGGGACGATTGAATCATGGTGGTGGTTACTGCCATGCTGTTCTCATGATCTGATGGTTTTATAAGGGGCTTTTCCCCTTTGACTTAGCACTTCTTGCTGTTGCCATGTGAAGAAAGACATCTTTGCTTCCCCTTCCGTCATGATTGTGAGGCCCATCCAGCCATGTGGAACTGTCAGCCCATTAAACCTCTTTGTTCTTTATAAATTGCTCAGCCTCAGGTACTTCTTCATAGCAGTACAAAAATGGACTAATAAAGGCACCATCCAATTGCTTGAGAGCCCAGATAGAACAAAAAGGAAGAGGAAAGGTGAATTATCTCCTTCTGAAGCTGAAACATCCTTCTCTTGTCTTTGACATCAGAACTTCAGGGTCTCAGGCCTTTGGCCTCAGAATGAGAGTTACACCATTGGCTGAACTGATTCTGAGCCCTTTGGACATGGACTGAGCAATGCTACCAGCTTTCCTAGTTCCCCAACTTGGAGACAGCCTATTGTGGACTTTCTCAGCCTCAATAATTATGTGAACCAGTTTCCCTAATGAATCTTCTCTCATCTGTCTATCTACATAAATCCGACGGATTGTGCCTTTCTGGGGAACCCTGACTAATGTGATAATAATAATACAAAATTCACCAGCTTATATAGAAGACTTGGGTTTTGTCTTTACCCCATTTTATATTTGTATTATAACTGTGTTTCTGGAAAAAATGGAACAAGTTTTTATCTTCTTCATATGAGGGCTAAAACTTTTTTCTCACCAATATTTTTGGAGATTTTTACGATTTTCAAGATTTTTCTTTTGACTCTAACCCCTGAACCAAACCCTCACCCCTACTGTTAAACCCTAACCCTAACCCCTACCACTAAACCCTAACCCTAACCCTAAACCTAAACCCTAACCCTAAACCCTAACCCTAACTCTAGCCCTAAACTTAACAGAACCCCAACCCAAACCCTAAATCCAACCCCAAACCCAACCACAACCCTAATGCTAACACTAACCCAACCCCATCTCTAAAACCATGACCCTAAAATCCTAACAACCCTAAATCTAACAACCCTAACCCTAACAACACTAACAAACCTAATGTTAGCAACCCTAAACCTAACAACTGTAACCCTGACCCCTGACCGTAACCCTTTGTATAAATATCAAGTGATCTTGAATAGACAAAACACTCCTGAAAACGAAAAGCCCACTTAGTGGCTCACATTTCTCATTGTCAAATATTACTGCAAAGGAATAGTAATCAAGACAACATAATACTGGCATAAGGAGACAAATATAAATCAATGGAACTGAATGTCCAGTCCAGAAATAAAACTATACCTCTACGGCCAACTGAGTTTTGACACGAGCCAAGACCACTAAATTCAACAAACGCTGCTAGCATCTGACTACCTAGAGTCAGAGGTAACAAACTGTACACTTACCTCACAACACAGAAAAAGTAACTAAAAATGGTTCAAAGCCCTACATATAAGAGTTACAAATAGAAACTCTAGAAGAAAACAGAGATATATCTTCATGACCTTGGATTTGGCAAAGGTGTTACAGATCTGAAACCAAAAGCACTAGCCACAAAAGAAATAATTTCCTCAAAATTAACAACTATGCATCAGAAGACATTATCAAGTAAGTTGGCTGTGCACTGTGGTTCACGCCTGCAATCCGAGCACTTTGGGAGGCAGAGGCAGGAGGATCACTTGAGTCCAGGAGTTCAAGACCAGCCAGGATGACAGAGCAAAACCCCATCTCTACTAATAGTACAAAAATTAGCCAGGAATGGTTGCACACAGCTGCAGTCCCAGCTACTAGGGAGACTGAGGCGGAAGGACTGCTTGACTCCAGAACGTAGAGGTTGTAGTAAGCTGAGATCACACCACTACACTTCAATCTGGGCAACAGTGCAAGACCCTATCTTAAAAAAAAAAAAGAATGGGTATGATGGCTCACGCCTATAATCCCAGCAATTTGGGAGACTGAGGCAGATGGAACACTTGAGGTCAGGAGTTGGAGACCAGCCTGGCCGACATTTCGAAACTTTGTCTCTACTAAAAATACAAAAATTAGGGCCGGGAGCGGTGGCTCACGCCTGTAATTCCAGCTCTTCTGGAGGCTGAGGCAGAAGGATTAACTGAGGACGGGAGTTCAAGACCAGCCTGACCAAGAAAAGCAAACCCCATCTCGACTAAAAATACAAAATTAGCTGGGCGTAGTGGCACATGCCTGTAATCCCAGCTACTCGGGAGGCTGAGGCAGAAGAATCATTTGAACCCAGGAGGCGGAGGTTGTGGTGAGCCAAGAGTGCACCACTGCACTCCAGCCTGGGGAACAAAGCAAGATTCGGTCTCCAAAAAAAAAAAAGAAAGTGAAAAGACAACCCACAGAAAACAAGAAAATATCTGCGCATTATATATCCAACAACGGTCTGTTGACTACAGTATATAAAAAATTTGTATAACTCAACCACAAGGACAACCAAATTACAAATGGAGACAGAGTTGAACACACACTTTGCCAAAAAGACATGCAAATGAAAAACAAGCACATGAAAAGATGATCAATATCATTATCATTATGGCCATCCAAACTGAAACCACAACCAAATACTCTTTCACACACACTAGAAAGGTTACAATCCAACAAATGTAAAGTAACAAGTGTTGGCAAGGTTGGAGAGAAATCAAAACCATTAAATACTATATGTAGAATATAAAATGGTGCAGCCTATTTGTAACATAGTTTGTTATGTCCTCACAAAGTTAAAAACACAATGGGCATGGTGGCTCATGCCTGTAATCTCAGCACTTTGGGAGGCTGAAACAGGCAGATCACTTGAGTGCAGGAGTTCAAGACCAGCAGACGGACATAACAAAACCCCGTCTCTACTAAAAATACAAAAATTAGCCAGGCATGGTGCCACACACCTGTAGTCCCAGCTACTAGGGAGGCTGAGGCGGGAGGACCACTTGAGCCCAGAATGTGGAGGTTGCAGTAAGCCGAGGCAACACCACTACTCCAGCCTGGGCAACAGCGCAAGACCCTGTCTCAAAAATAAAATAAATAAATAAATAAATAAACAAACAAATAAATAAAGGCCGGGCATGGTGTCTCAATCCTGTAATCCCAGCACTTTGGGAGGCAGAGGCAGGCGGATCATCTGAGATCATGAGTTTGAGAACAGTATGAACAACATGGAGAAACCCCACCTCCACCAAAAACACAAAAATTAGCCAGGCATGGTGTCCCATGCCTGTAATCGCAGCTACTCGCATGAACCCAGGAGGCAGAGGTTATGATGAGCCAAGAGTGCACTACTGCACTCCAGCCTGGGAAACAGAGCAAGACTTGGTCTCCTAAAAAAAAAAAAAAAAAAAAAAAAAAAAAAAAAAAAGAGGAAGAGAAAAGACAACCCACAGAAAAGAAGAAAATATTTGCCCATTATATGTCCAACAACGGTCTGTTAACTACTATATATATAAAATTTATATAACTCAGCAACAAGAACAACCAAATTACAAATGGAGAAAGAGTTGAACACACACTTTGCCAAAAAGACATGCAAATGGCAAAGAAGCACATGAAAAGATGATCAATATCATTATCATTATGGCCATCTAAACTTGAAACCACAACCAGATATTCCTTCACTCACACTAGAAAGGCTATAATCCAATAAATGTAAAATAACAAGGGTTGGCAAAGTCGGAGAAAAATCACAACCATTAAATACGGTATGCGGAATATAAAATGGTGCAGCCTATTTGTAACAGAGTTTGGTATTTCATCAAAAAGTTAAAAATAGGCCGGGCAAGGTGGCTCATGCCTGTAATCCCAGCACTTTGGGAGGCTGAAGCAGGTGGATCACTTGAGTCCAGGAGTT
This sequence comes from Macaca mulatta, assembly GCF_049350105.2. Classification (NCBI taxonomy): domain Eukaryota; kingdom Metazoa; phylum Chordata; class Mammalia; order Primates; family Cercopithecidae; genus Macaca; species Macaca mulatta. The sequence continues at coordinate 62,004 of NC_133411.1, forward strand.
CAAGACCAGTCAGGATGACATGGCAAAACCCCGTCTCTACTAATACAAAAATTAGCTGGACATGGTGGCACACAGCTGCAGTCCCAGGTACTAGGGAGGCTGAGGTGGGAGGACTGCTTGAGCCCAGAATGTGGAGGTTGCAGTAAGCTGAGATCGCACCACTACACTCCAGCCTGGGCAACAGTGCAAGACGCTGTCTCAAAAAAAAAAAAAAAAAAAAAAAAAAGAAAGGTCCAGGTATGATGGCTCACACCTGTAATCCCAGCACTTTGGGTGGCTAAGGCAGATGGATTACTTGAGGTCAGGAGTTGGAGACTAGCCTGGCCAATATGGTGAAATCTTTTCTCTAGTAAAAATACAAAAATTAGCGCCAGGCTCTGTGGCTCACACCTGTAATCCCAGCACTTTGGGTGGCTAAGGCAGGCGGGGCACTTCAGGTTGGGATTCGAGACTAGCCTGACCAACATGGACTAACCCCATCTCTACTGAAAATACAAAATTGGCTGGGCTTGGTGGTGCATGCCTGTAATCTCAGCTACTCGGGAGGCCTAGGCAGGAGAATCGCTTGAACCTGGGAAGCAGAGGTTATGGTGAGCCAAGATGGCACCATCGCACTCTAGCCTTGGCAACAAAAGCAAAACTCTGCCTCCAAAAAAAAAAAAAAAAAAAAAAAAAAAATATATATATATATATATATATATATACACACACACACACATACACACACAAAAATTAGCCAGTGTGGTGGCGCACACCTGTAACCCCAGCTACTCAGGAAGCTGAGGCAGGAGAATTGCTTGAACCCAGGCGACAGATGTTGCAGTGAGCCGATATCAGGCTACTTCACTCCAGCCTGGGTGACAGAGCAAGACTCGTCTCAAAATAGAAAATACATGGGAGGAAATGGTATATCCTGAAATGAGGACTTTCATTCTGGACTAGGGTTTCCAACGAAGGTGACAGTTTATCCTTCAGTCTCCACAGGCCAAGAATTTGCCATCCAGCAAGAGGCAACAGAGGAAGCCCCCCAAGTCCCATGCCAGAACTATGACATTATTACATTCCATTTCAATACTTAAATATTAATAATTCATCCGCTTAAATATCTACACTTACTTTACCAATTTTCCATTGTATTGATGAAGAGGTTTCCAAATTTCATATAGGTCGTCATGATGTGGACAGGACTTTTTGATAACTATACCAAATGACTATATAAAATATAAGTGTTAAGGCCAGGTGTGGTGGCTTACGCTTGTAATGCCAGCACTTTGGGAGGCCGAGGCGGGCGGATCACGAGGTCAGGAGATCGAGACCATCCTCGCAAACTTGGTGAAACCCCGTGTCTACTAAAAATACAAAAAAATTAGCCAGACGTGGTGGTCGGCGCCTGTAGTCCCAGCTTCTCGGGAGGCTGAGGCAGAAGAATGGCGTGAACCTGGGAAGTGGCAGAGCTTGCAGTGAGCAGAAATAGTGCCACTGCACTCCAGCCTGGGCAACAGAGTGAGACTCTGTCTCAAAAAAAAAAAAGAAAGAAAAAGAAAAGAAAAATATAAGTGTTTAAACCTAAAATACCTTGCAACTGCTAACACAGGGCTAGAGAATATAGCAAGGTAATAGTCTGTCCAGTAAATTCTTCTGAAAAAAAATTTTTTTTTTGAAACAGAGTCTCACTCTGTGAACCAGGCTGTAATGCAGTGCCACGATTTCAGCTCAATACAACCTCCACCTTCCAGGTTCAAGAGATTCTCCTGCCTCAGCCTCCCAAGTAGCCAGGACTACAGGTGTGTGCCACCACACCAGGCTAATTTTTGTATTTTTAGTAGAGACGGGATTTCACCAACTTGTCCAGGCTGGTCTCGAACTCCTGACCTCAGGTGATCCGCCCACCTCAGTCTCCCAAAGTGCTGGGATTACAGGAGTGAGCCACTGTGCCCAGTCTTCTTCTGCAATTTCGACAATCAACTGTGCGATTTGCCTTTCCTTCAGCACTGAGATTTTATTTTTCTTTCCTAATTATTTCAAACATGAATTTTGGTTCCAGGGAACTAGTATTTCCTTAATTTATAAATTGAGGGTGGCTGAGCATGGTGGCTCATGCCTGTAATCCCAGCACTTTAGGAGGCCAAGGCAGGCAGATCACTGGAGGTCAGGAGTTCAAGACCAGCCTTGCCAACATGGTGAAACCCTGTCTCCACTACAAATGCAAAAATTAGCCAGCTGTGGTGGCAGGTGCGTGTAGTCCCAGCTACTAAGGAGACTGAGGCATGAGAATCGCTTGAACCCAGGAGGTGGAGGTTGTGGTGAGCCAAGATCACGCCACTGCACTCCAGCCTGGGTAACACAGGGGGACTCCATCTCCAAAAAAAAAAAAAAAAAAAAAAAAAAAAAAAAAAAAAGAGGGTCATCTCACAGATGATCTAATAAATAATGCTTTGTCTTTAGAAATTCACATTATTAACTTTTCTACTTTTAGATATCGTAACTGCTGTGACTTGAAGGACTTATCTCAACAAAGCCTTAAAAAACTAGGGTGGGCAGTGGGTGAATGGATTGGGGGAACCCACACAAAATCCCCAAGACATCTGGAAGCCCATGTCCCCATGAGAGGGACTGCAGGCAGCTGTAGCAGACTGGATGGGAGAGGACAGCAGGCAGGAGAACTCAGGGTCTGGAGGCCATGGTTCTAAGGCCAGAGGAAATCATTGGCAAACTTAAATCCAGAGCTTGACAGGATGAAATTTGTGATTGTAAATGAATATTTGCCATTACCAAGTGAGATCGCCAGTGGTTAGGTGCTCCTCCATGTGGGCCACAGTGAGGAGAACATGGCATCAGGCCAGGGTGTTCCTACCAGGAATGCAGGATCTGCACCTGTTTAGGACGAAACGCTGGGCAGACCCAGCTTAGAGTCATCTCTGCTCTTTACATCTGTCAAGGCTGTGAAAACTGAGAGTCGCCCAGATGCGGTGGTTCACACCTGTAATCCCAGCACTCTGGGATGCTGAGGCGAGTGGATCACCTGAGGTCAGGAGTTAAAGACCAGCCTGGCCAACATGGTGAAATCACATCTTTACTAAAAATACAAAAAATTAGCCGGGCGTGGTGGTAGATGCCTGTAATTACAGCTACTCCAGAAGCTGAGGCAGGAGAATCTCTTGGAACAAGGGAGGCGGAGGTTGCAATGAGCCAAGATGGCACCACTGCATGCCAGCCTGGATGACAGAGTGAGTCTCTGTCTTAAAAAAAACAACCAAAAAAACCCCCAGAAAACTGAGTCTCATGAACAGTTCCCGAAAAAGAAATTGGGCCCACATGAAAACACATTTTTCTGCCAGCTGGGGCAGGCAATGAAGTGAAATAGGTCTGCGGACTGGACTTTCACATAGAGACCGTATATTTCCTAATTTGGGGGTTATGTGGGGATCATCTGGAGGACTGTTCCTGCTTTTGGTGAAACACAGGGAGGTATTCTTTGTGAAGCTGCAAATATGGCACAGCAATAACCACTGGGGAACTGGAGAGAAAAGAGAAGGCATACTAACTGTTGTTGCAAGTTTCCCAGAAGTATGACATCATTGGGAAGTAAACTGCTTCTTAAATCAACTGTGTCAATACCACGTCAGTAAGGCACAGACAACAACATGAAGTTTCATGACAGGCCAAATCTAGCCCAAACCCAGTCCGGCAGAGGTTGTCAACCCAGCGCCCCAGCAAGAGCCAGAGGGTCCCATCCTGGGAGCTGCAGACGCTCTCCTGTGGGCTGCAAAGGCCATGGCCGCATCCTGGACAGGACGTAAGCTCTCAGGGATACATGCATGTTCCTGGGGTTATATGAGTGTGACGGGTGTGGCATTAGTCTGACAGTGTCACGGGCATTCCAGTGGTTACGTGTGTGCTCGGAGGGACAGATGCGTGTTCCGGGGGTTATATAAGTGTGACAGGTGTGACGTTAGGCACACGATTTCATCCCCGCATTCTGGGCGTTACGTGCGCTCTGAGGGACACATCCGCATTCCTAGGGTCGGATCTGGACAGCAGCTGTCACGTTACCCTGACGGTGTGATCTCTGTATACAACGGGTGCTAACACCAGCATCACAGATGGAGTGTTATTAGTACTACGGGGGTTATTATCACTGTGGTGGGTGTTCCAGTTGCTTTCCTGAGGCTACATTTCTGTTCCGAGACCGTGGCTTGGCTCCGTGGCCGCCTCGCCTTGGGTGCAGAGAACGAACCTCAAGTGTGCTGGATTCACAGGGGCTTTTGGTTTCTAATTTTCCACAGGAAGGGTCTCTGCCCCTCAGCTGCCAAGGCTGAAAAAGGCAGGATTTTATTCACCACGGACGCGAGCTCGAGGTGTCCAAAAGCGAGGGGCGTATCCCAGTATGTGCTGAGGAGAACGCGGCTCCCGCTCTCGCAGGACTCAGGCGAGGAGGTAGCACGCGGCCGCCTCAGGGCTCAGAAAAGCCGGGCTCGCGCGCACTCTGCTGGCGGCCGGGGGCACTGCAGCGCCCTAGAGCTCACTGCGCTGTCGGCAGCCCCGTGCCCGCTGCTACACATCCCGCTGCACCACTTAAAGACAGCATGGAGTGTTTGGCGCTATCGTTCTAGAAATGCAAACTGACACAGAGCCCACTAGCCCGTGAATTTCTAAAAATGCAGAAGGCACAATTAATTGGAAACCATAGGAAATAAAATCAACATGAATGCACATTTTACAACTTATGCAAAAATTTACTCAACATAGTCCTCAGACTTAAAACGCGAAACTGTCAGAGGCCTCTTAACCACAGTGACTTTATTTTAAATAAAGGTTTTAAAAAAGTTAAATCTGGGCAGGGCGCAGTGGCTCATATCTGTAATCCCAGCACTCTGGAAGGCCAAGGCGGGCAGATCACTTGAGATCAGGAGTTCAAGACTAGCTTGGGCAAATTGTGAGAACCCTATGTCTACAAAAAACACACAAATTAGCTGGCATGGTGGCACGTACCTGTAGTCCCGGCTACCCGGGACGCTGAGGCGGGAGGATTGCTTGAGCTCAGGAGTTTGAGGCTGCAGTTAGCCCACCATGATCACACCACTCCACTCCAGCCTAGGCGACAGAGTGAGACCCTGCCTCACACACACACAAGTTAAATTTGTTGGATTATATATTTAGGGGGTTGAGTACTTTTGGTTATAAAATATTTATGGTTGCGGGAACAAGTTAATAAATAAAGACATAAAACTTATAAAAATGTACCAGGACTTTAAGAACAAAAAAGCATTCTTAGTTTAAAAATAAGTTTTACTTTAAAGGTAATAATACACTCATAAATTCTTGTTAAAATCCACAGTAACATAGACAAGTAACAATATTAATAGCCTGTCACAAACTGATCACAAGCCTTTATAAAAGACAACACTATTTATAATAACCTATATAAACAAACATTAAGCCCGGGCGCGGTGGCACATGCCTGTTATCCCAGCACTTTGGGAGGCTGAAGCGGGAAGATCACTTGAGACCAGGAGTTCCAGACCAGCCTGACCAACATGTGAAACCCAGTTTCTACCAAAAATACAAAAAATTAGCCCGATGTGTTGGCACGCGCCTGTAATCCCAGCTACTTGGGAGGCTGAGGCAGGAGAAACCTTGAACCAAGGAAGCAGAGGCTGCAGTGAGCCGAGATCATGCCATTGTGACAGGAGTGAAACTCCGCCTCAAAAAATAATTTTTTTAAAACAGGTGCATTCCTCCTCTTGCTTTCTGAGGACGCCCTGCTATGTAGTTGAGTAGTCGCTAATAAACTACCTTAACTTCACTATACTCTGTGATTCGCCATAAATTCTTTCCAATGTGAGATCCAAAAACCTATTCTTGGGGTCTGGGACAAGATCCCTTTTTCGGTGACAAAACTATACAAATTCTAGAATAAAACACAGAAAACTATGTGACCTTGGGTTTGGTCATGAGTTTTAACACATGACACTGTCAGAGGCATTTAACGCCTCCTTTATATGAACTCCAGGGTGGTTTATGTTCCATTGGCTAAGAGAAAGTTTTCTTCCAAAATGTAACATGATTTGAGGTCAAACATTAATATCAAGTAAACTCAAAAGATGGAAAAGATAGCATTAGTTCTGGGAAAACCAGAAGTGTGCCTTTTTTGGAAATAATCACCGGTAGCACAAACTTCAGTTTCTGCAAAGGAAATAAAAATGAGTTAACTTACATTTTTCACAAATTAAGATATAAATCAAGATAATGAAACCCAGAAATCCAATCTTACTGCTTTTAATGTTCATTAAAAAAAAAAAAGACATCTTTAACAAATAGCCCCAGTAATAGTCACCAACTAAGTCTTTACTACTTAAAAGCAAAATCCACCTATCTCCTGAACAGTATCCACTTTACAAGCCTCATTATACGTACTGGAAACAAGTTTCAGAAATAAATATATGCATGTATATATATAAAAATATATTTCAAATAAAAAATACTTTTAGATAGTGGTATTACAATACATTTAGAAATTAATAACGGAAGCAAATTATGGGAGATCATCCACGCCTGTCCCAAAGGTACCGAATTTATAAATCATCTCAGATGCGGTGCAGGACAGGTTGAAAATAGGAACGCAATGAACCCGTGCGGAGCAGCGGCCGGCGCGGTGTCCAGGGCAAGACCCTGGTGCAGGACAGGTTGAAAATAGGAACGCAATGAACCCGTGCGGAGCAGCGGCCGGCGCGGTGTCCAGGGCAAGACCCTGCCCGGTCCAGGCCCCTCCGGCCCTGGGCCCGACGACTGCTACGCCTCTGACTCCACGCTAACGCGGAGCCCGAGCGCGCGTCACAACGTGTGGGGCCGGGGAGGCTGCTACCCAGAGGCGGAGTGCGGGATCGCGAGGGTGCCCACCCGCCTCTCGCTCCCGCCGGCACGTACGGACTCGCGTCCCCGCCGGGCGCCGACTAGGCAGCAGCACCGCCCCCGGCACAAGAGGCTCACGCGCCTCTTACCTAACAGGAAGTTGGAAGCAGCGCGCCCCCACGGTGCACCGAACGCACTCAAACAGAACCGGACGCAGACACGCGCTTTCAGCCCAGGGGAAAAACTGGCAGGGTCGGAAAAGCAAGCAGCGCGTGCGGGAGCTCAGAATGCGCCCTGCCTCGGCCCGAGACCCCGCCCCGGCCCGGCCCCGCCTTTTTGTCTGCCTCACCCCTCCCCGCCCGGCACGTACTGGCCCCGCCCTTCGCGCGGCGTTTTTTGTTGACCCGGAAACGGATTCTCCGGAGCCAAGGTCCGCTCGGGTGAGTGCCCTCCGCTTTTTGTGGCCAAACCCAGCCACGCAGTCCCCTTCCTGCGCCATCCTCCATACCCGGGGTCTGTGGGTCTCCGCGGACGTCACAGGCTCGGCAACAGCCTCACTGTAGGCGGGGAGCCCCGCGACGCCCTGAAATGCTCCGAAGCCTGTCGCTCAGCTGCCAGATCTGCGTCTGTGTCCGGTTCCGTCACTGAGGTCGCCCCGTCCAGCCCTTCTACCCTAGTTCTCTTCACCGTCCGCCCATCCTATCGCGCGCCGCGTCAGGTCCCCATTCGGCACATGGCTTGTCTCCCGTCGTCCCCACCCTTGCCCCTCTTGGCAGCTCAGGGCAGCCCTGGGATTTGGCAGACGCCAGTCCTCCCTGAGATGTCTCCCCATCCTTCCCTCCGCCAGGCCCTACGTCTCCGCAAACCCCCCGCTTCGGGGTGACCGCTTCAGACAGGAAGCTGAGTCCGGGCCTGGGGTAAGGGACCTGCCCAATCCTGTGACAGCCCGCGTCCTTCTGACAGTCACCTCCCACTAGCGGTGACCTTCCCGGTGCCCCACTGAGAAGTGGGCTCTTCCTTGGCAGGGGCTTCTTCACTGTATCGCTGTGGATGTCGAGGTGGGGCAGGATCGTGAGGAGAAAACAAGAGAAGAGGGAGGTAGGGCCAGCGAGGGACAAAAGGGGAGGGAAATTTAGATGGGAAGTGGATGGGTGTGAGGAATTTGAACAAACACTGAGAATGAAGGAGAGTGACCTGAGCAAGTAGTAGTGGGGTAAATGGAAATAGACAAAACGGCAATCAGCAGAGATGTGGAGGACAGAATACAGTGAGGGGGCCCTGACTGTCAGTAGCAGAGGGGGCAACAGAAGCCTAATTCTCAAATTCCTTAGATGATTTTCTGATTTCCAAATTAGTTTCCCTTTGAAATTTGTTGTATCAGGTTCAGTTTATGAGGCCTCAATACTTTTCAGTCTTAATTATGTATTGAAAATACTTTTTGTTTGGTAAATACTTTTACATTAATTTAGTGTGCACTTTGTAAGAATATTGATGATTTGAGTTAGTTTAGTTTTCAACATCTTCCTCTATTCCTTTATATGATCTCTGTATTTAATGACTGTAGGATAAAATTTCCAACTAAGTATAAATATCAAGTTTTCTTTGTGCTGTTTTCTGCAATTATTGAAGGATGGGCTGAATTGTCCTAGAACTTTGTTCCAACAGATTCCATGTGTTCATAATGAATAAATTGCTCAAAAATATTTCGAAAGCTCACCTTTTACGTTTTTTATTGCCAATAATTACATCTTTTTAATTTTTATATTTTTGGATGACTTAATGTGATGTTCTGGAAAAGACAAATGCTTTTAGTCAATATGATTAAAACCGTGAAAGACAAATTGCTGTTACTTAAGAGTGTGAAATTTGATCTCAAATCTTTAGGGGGCAGGGATGTTAAGGGAAAACTGCCACTGTCGCATCCAGATCATGTCATTCCTGTTAAGCTGGTGCTGGTTACTGTCTACTGGCTTCTGTTCACCTTTCCACCTGCCCCAAGACATACACATAGTGACATAAGGCAGTGGATAGGGAAAGAGCAAGACTTTTTAAAGTAAGCACAGAACAAAGGTGTCTTTCTAATGAGGAGGAGCTGTTGGTTCCGGGAAGGAAGCTTGGAGGAGAAAGGGCAATAAGATTTGGGTATTCAGGATCCAGAAGTGAGAGAGAGCTTGGGAAGCTCAGGAACCGGAGAAAGAAAAAGCATTGCCCATTCTCACCCATGACCCTGTGCTCAGCAGGTAGTAGCAGAGACTTCAGCAGGAACCAGAGAAAGAAAAAGCATTGCCCATTCACACCCATGACACTGTGTTCAGCAGGTACTAGCAGATACTTCAGGCTCTGTGACTAAAAGGGATCAGACCAGTTCATATACCCACAGCTGCCATGTAAGGATGTGTGTGGACTTTACTAGGGAAGAAGGGTGTTATGAAGGAAGGGGCAGAAAAACTCACCTGTTGGTCTCCAGGTAGAAGTTTATTGTCCCGAATTCCTGGAGGTTCAGTGAAAAGCAGAAGACTGTCTTTTTCACATGTTGAGTTATGCCCCCATATATGTGGTTGTGGTAAAGAAAGAGGGTATGTCGATGGGAAGTCCTGAAATGCATGTTCCTAACATTCAGCAGGGACTTCTCAAGACACATCTTGCCTTAGAAAGAAGCTCAGAGAAGAAAAATGGAGAACAATCAGATATGACATTTTCACTGGAAAAAGTCATATTATTCACTGATTGTTTTGTCATCTCCCTCCTTAAATGTTGTTTTTAGGATTTCGTAATATCTGACCCTGCCTAACACATTTCCTAACTCACTCATAGCCTTCCCTTAACTTCATCCCATCTTCACAGTATCACACTGTGACCCAGTGATTTCTAACTTGTGAAGTTCCATTCGGGAGATCATATGGGAAGGCCTTCACACCCAGACATGGTGTGGAAGTGGGCCACATAATGTCAGTGAGGCAAGTATGGATCGTTTAGGGATGGTGCACTGTCAGATCTTGTTGACCATGATTAGAAACACTGTGCATATTAGTAGTGAATTAATGTTGGGAATACCTGACAAATCCTGGAAAAGAAGATTAATGAGAGGAAATTTGTTCTGCCCAATTGTATAATGCATTTGAAGCTTAAAACAATGAATCAGTATTGATCTAGCCTCAAAATATTAATGATTTGGATTAGAAGGAAGACTTTAGAAAATGATAGCTATGACAAATTGAAGTAGCATTTCATCCACACGATGGAGTTTGTTTATTCAGTAATTGCTTTAAGAATGGAATCAACGTAAGTGTCTAACAGGAGGGTATTTTAGAAATTGTTCACAGCACGTCTGTTCCAAGGAGACCTTGATGTTCATAGATTTGTAAAGAACGCTGCTTACTAGCACACTGACTTATCTGCAAATGTCTGAGGGTTCCTCCACTTGGGTAACTTGGGGGTTTGATCGCAGAGTAAATAAATGGTACATTTTATATTGTAATATAGCAAGATGCAGCCCACAAACTGTAGATACTCTTAACTACCACATAAAGTTCATCTACTACTTTAACCAGAACTTGATACTGTATGTATGTTTTTTGTAGATTTGGATAAAATGACAATTCATTATTATTTCCAGTTCACAAAGTAATTGTGAGGCTGAATACATTTTATTATTTTATAGATGTATGTGTAAAATGAATTTTTCTGCGTGACTCATTTTTGATGTATTTTAGATGCTATTTTATATTTTGTAGTTTAATTGTATGTACACACACACAAATACACACTTAGGTGTCTTATTATGTTTCTGTAGCGAAACCAAAATCCTTCCTTCATGCCGTTTGACTTTATGTTTTCCTCAGGAAGGCAGGACCTATTTTATATGATAAAATATTATGTTTTATTGAGTCCACTTATGATATTGTTTAATATTATGAATATTTACATGACTTATTTTAAATTTCCAACTAACATAGATTTACATGAAATTTGACATCTTTATTTTTTTCTTTTCACAACTATTTTGACTATATCCTCACCAAAAATCAAAATTTAGACAAAATTGGCTTTTAGACTAATTCTCATTTTTTACATGTGAAAGACTACATGTGACTTTTAAGTCTAGCTTGCCCTGAGTCTGCAGTCACCGGGGTTTTATGTCAGTGTGTCCTCCAATCTAATAATATTATTTTCAGGCTATATTCATGTCATTTTAATGTCCTCATTAAGTTTTAAAATTTCTTTACATGGGCCTACAAATTTATTTCAAATGTTCCTCATAATATTTTGCTATTGTAAATAGAGACTGATTTTGTGTGTTTGCTTTGTTTAAAGATTAATGTTACTAAACAGGAAATACTGATTTCAGCTTATTCAGAATAGTTTTGCCCACTTTTTAAATGTTCTTATTAGTATTGATAATTAGAATGGATTCTACTTTTTCAAGTTTACAGTCACATCATCTGAGAATAATTACAGTCTCATGTCTTTGACTCCATTTTTGTAGTCCCTCTCCTTTTCCGTCTTGTTTTGGTCCCACCTCAGGCATCATGTGCAGTGGTGAATGGCATCAGCCCCAGCCAGCCTCCTTATTCCAGCCTTACCTTAAGTGGAAATGGTTCTTTTGTTAACTCTTCAATATATAGTTTAGATTTTATTGATTAAGAATAATTAGTCCTCACAATTCGATATGATTTTTAAATATTTTAAATTATTTTTAAAGATTTAAATTATTTGAAAGTGTTTTTTCAAACATCAGTTGATGTGATTGTTTTTAATCTTTAAAATTAATATGTGAAAGTAATACGTTTTCTAGTATGGAATTATCCTTTTATTATTGCAATTAACTCCACTTTACAATGCTCTGGTATTATTTAACCATACCAGTGATGGCCAGGTGACCAAAATAAATAGCCAAATGGCTAAAAGTGTATTAATGATTTTTGCAAATATAATTAATGAAAATTGTTGGTTAAAATTCTAGTTATTGTTGCATTTATGTTCATTTTGATTAGCATAATAAACTAATGAGGACAGGCTTATTTTTCTCCTTCAAAAGCATTTACATTACAAAGGAGGTAGAAGTGATTTGACATGAACTCTGATGTATAACTTAAACATTAAAATTAGCTAATCAGATTTTTTCTGCTGATTACTGAGGGAAAGTTTTAACTCTATTTTCATGGAAATTAATCAATGTATCATGTATTCATGTTAGAATACAATTGTTCTGATTTCTTAGATTTTGAATTACTACTTTTAAATAAATACAGTCTCTTTTATTTACCTGTGTTTTTTCTTTCCACCATGAGTCTTTTTGGTTTCATGATCTTGCTCTCAAAACTTTTAAACTATTGATTTCTGTCAAATCTGTTCATTCATTACATTATTTTATTATTTATTAAATTCTTTTAACTTTTTAACTTTTATTATTATGTACTGCATTTGTAACAATTTGGAAAGTCAAGTAACTACTGTTTTATTTTTCTTTATCTTGGTTTATGAGTGTTTTTAAAGTTTTACTTTCCTTGAAGATCACAGCTGTAGCCCCAATTCTATGGTTCTGGCTACTTTTATTTATCAGACTTACTAATATCATGAATGTAATTGGAATACTCCTTTGATTTTACTGATGACATATACCCACTAGTGTACTGAGATGGGGAAAAAAAGTCTTTACAACTCAGATAAATATAGAGTTGATATTTATTATTTATGTAAGTGTGATCTTGTTATTAAATTCCTCTATCATATTTATGGAATTAGCAATTTCTCTTTGAATCCAGACGTTTCTAGTCATGTGTATTTCCAACATATGTTTTTAGCCACATACACTTTTTTGAATATCATATTTGGTGTTTAATTTTTGCTAGGATTATAGGCTGGACTCCAGATCCAAACTCGACATGTAGCAGACCCACTAAAAACATACATTAAGCCCCTAGCACTGTTTTAATCTCCGTGGCCTGGCTGAGCTTCTGCCATCTGTCCTCCTAGGCACTGTGAGGTCTGGACATCTCATTTGGCATAACTCAGCAGTGGCCATTGGTGGATCTCATCCTTAGTACTACTCCCTGCTGGCAAGGGTGGCCCAGGCCCACATAAGCCATTGCTGGGCTCCTTGGAGGACTTAGAGAATCCTGAGATTGCCCATGAGGATTGGCATGCCTCACAGTCTAGCACCCATCTTTACTGATGCCTGTAGAGATTTAGAAGCTCACAGGGGTCTTTGATGTCTTTCTTATGCCTCCATTGTCTGCAGTGTGACTCCCATACTCCTAAGCCAAGGTAGAGAATTTTGAGGAGGCTTGTATGGAGGTTTATGTTGACCCCCATGGTTCTGTGAGACTGGTAGAAGGCACAGACCCCTTAGACTTCTCCCCCAGAGGAATATGTGAGACTAGTGGAGGAAAGGAGAGTAATGAAGTATGCATTTAGCATCCCAGGCTATCATTGCACAGCTCTAAGGAGAAATACAGGGTGTCTTATGGCAACTGGCACAGCTCTGTGAGACTGGGAGATATTGAACAACCTTGAAAAATCAAGGAGATGTGACCCTACTGAAGGAACAAAATAAATCTACAATAATTGACCATAAAGAAATACAGGTTTTTGGCTGGGTGCAGTGGCTCACACTTGTAATCAAAGCACATTGGGAGGACGAGGTAGGCAGATCACTTGAGGCCAGGAGTTCAAAATCAGCTTTGCCAACATGGTGAAACCCCAGCTCCACTAAAAATACAAGAAAAAAAAATTAGCTGGGCATGGTGATGGGTACCTGTAATCCCAGCTACTCAGGAGGCTGAAGCAGGAGAATTGCTTGAACCCAGGAGATGGAGGTTGCAGAGAGCTGGTATTGTGCTATTGCACTACAGCCTGGACAACAAGAGTGAAACTCCGCTAAAAAAAAAAAAAAAGAAAGAAAAAGAAATGGAGGTTTCTGAATTTCCTGATAAGAATTAAAGATAAATTGCCTTAAAGGAGCTCAATGAGCTGTGAGACAACACTGACAGACAAGTAAAATCTGGAAAAGAATACATGAACAACGTGAGTATATCAACAAAGAGAAACCATAATAAAAGAAATGTAGATTCTGGGGCTGAAGAACACAGTAACTGAACTAGATCAATACAGGGTTTCAAGAGCTGACTTGATCAAGCAGAAGGAATAACCAGTGAACTCAAAGACCGGTTATTTGAAATTATTCAATCAGAAGAGCAAAAAGAAAAAGAATCTTTTAAAAAGTGAAGAACCTCTGTCTGACTTTGCTAAAAATTGGAGGTTCCTAAGAACTCCTTCCCCGCCACCCCCCGCAAGGCAGACTCTTGCTCTGTCACCCAGACTGGAGTGCAGTGGTGTGATCTCGGCTCGCTGCACCCTCCACCTCCCAGTTTCAAGCGATTCTTGTACCTCAGCTTCCCAAATAGCTGGGATTACAGGTGCCTGCCACCACGCCCAGCTAACTTTTATATTTTTAGTAGAGAGGGGGTTTCACCATGTTGGCCAGGCTGATTTTGAACTTCTGACCTCAGGTGATCCTCCCGCCTTGGCCTCCCAAAGTGCTGGGATTACAGACATGAGCCACCATGCCCGGCAAGAACTCCTTTTTATGTTAGATTTGCTAGGGTTTAGCAGCTCACAGAACCCAGGAAAACAGTTTGCTTAGCTGATTTATTACAAAGGACATTTTAAATATTACAAATGAACAGCCAGCTAAAGAGTTACATACAGCAAGTTTTGGAAGGGTCTTAGTTTTAGGAGGTCTGTCTCCAAGCAGTTGGCATGTACCATTCTTTCAGCATGTGGATGGCTCTTCACTCATGCAGAAGCTCTTTGAATCCCACCATTCAGGGATTTTTACAAAGTGTTCATCTAGTAGACATAATTGTTATCAACTCGATCTCCAGCCTCTGCCCTTTACCAGAGGATAAATCGTTAAAAAATTGATCCCTTTTGAGGTAGAAGGATCTCGTCCTCATGTTCCTCAGTTCCTTCCAGAATCAGCTTCCAGTTCAGCTGCAGAACAGGTTCTGGTGCTGGCTGGAGTAGCCCAGGCAGGTGCCGTCGGGTCTGAGTTCACACTGGTGCCCATGTGGTCTCCAGTTACGGTGTGGGCCGTGGGGTCTGAGTTCACACCGTTGCCCATGTGGTCTCCAGTTACAGTGCTGGCCATGGAATCTGAGTTCACACTGGTGCCTGCGTGGTCCTCAGTTACAGTGCTGGCCATTTGTGCCTTTCTGGAAAGTTAGAAGGAGGAGCATTTCATCACCTCTCTGTCCTCCCACACCTGATCTATGCTGGGCTACCGTGAATTCTTCCTTTTAACTGTTTCTCTCATCACGGGCAACGCTGGTGTTCTGTGGTCAATGTTTGCCATTTCTGAAAACGGATTCTGTGTTTCTTTATATAATCACGTGGTCTCTTTTACGAATTTCGCTTTTCTTTAAGAAAATAATCGTGCTTTTATCTCTTCAATCTCAACTCTGTTCCCTGACACAGGCTCTTACCAGCTCGAAAATTAAAGGTAATCTTTGATTATACTTAATACTTTCTAAAGTTTTCAAAAGTTTATCAGCACGTGGGTTACTGAACATTGACTGTTTATTTAATGGAAAATTACATTCTAAGTAGAGTATTAGAGTGAAAATGATCTTTTGATTTAATTAAAATATTCAGGTAAACATATTAAAATGCCTTCGCCAAACTTCATGCCTGTGTATCGTGAAAACATTAAGCTGCTCTCTGCTCCCGGGAATACATGAGTAGAGTATGTGTTTGAAAGCGTCATTCCAGTCTTAAGTTTTAGGTATTCTTAAAGGGGTTGGCTGGAGGAGTGACATTTAACATTGAGTGAACGTTTGACAAAGATTTGTCTCGATATAAAAATAGTTAAAAACAATGTTTAGTGTTTCCTGTCAGGGTTCACCCATTAAAGAATGGTCTTGTAAAAAACTCATCCAGAGTGTCGGCGCCCAGAGGTGCTACCTTGCCCACAGTTGTGTCATCTGCTGTCACCAGGCGACACGCCCAGCGTTTAGCTGCGCGTCAGATGTGGCCACGGGGCCACAGGACATCCCTGCGGACGGATGATCTTATGCAGATTAATGAGGATGGAGACCGCTGCAGAACTGTAAGCCCCCCAGGGGCTGACGGAAGCCTGGGAATACCCGAGACACCAGAGTCGCTGCTGCCCTGGGTGGAAGGAAACCTGCCCTGGAAGATGGGAAATGCAATAAGGAGAAAGTACCAAGGTACATGATGCTGTGAAAATGGAGATGTTTTAATTAAATTAACAATTAAAATCATTTTAATTATGTGAATTATTTGAACTCATGTTAGTTCTTTTTAGGAAATTAATACTTAAAGCAAGTTTGTTTTCTGAATTGTTTGAATTAATTGAGTCAGCACAAGAGTTAGCATTGATATCTGACCCTCTTCCAGGGTTGGGGCAGAGGAGATGGGGGCAGAGGAGACGGGCCTCCCACCCGCTTTCCCCTGGAGCTCAGCCAGAAATTCCCATTGAGGAGCCCTCAGCTCCCCGAGAGCCAGGAGCTCTTGCGGAGAAGCCGCTGTCGGCATGCCACCCGCTTTGATGGCCCTGCGCTGCCATCCCTGCGCTCCAAGGGCCGGAACCTGCCACTGCCTGTGCCAGACGGGTCTCAGGGAGGTGCCAGCAAGGGGGTATGCATGCCGAGGCCTGAGCATCGCTGTCGGGATTCCGTGGCTGGTGGTTTCATTCTCTCGCTGTTTGTCCCCCTAGCAAGACTCATGAGGTTCCTTGAGGACAAGACCCCCTCCTGCCACCTGGTCTGTTTCCTGAACATTCTCTGCACTAGTACAGCCCCGGGATGCAGCCCTCGGGAATCAGGGTGTCGGCCATAGTAGGGTGGGTCGCTCTGCAGGGCACCATGATGGATGTTAGCCGCTGTGCTTCACTTTGGGGACATGTTTAAGTACAAAATTAATTTTAAAATTTCACCATTATTTCAAGACAGCTGAGAGCCTATTAGCACAGAATCCCTGGTCTGAATGAAATCAAACGGTTCTTATTAATTATTCATGATACCATGAATATGTAGCCTTATTTTTTATAATTGCCAGTCTGTATAATTAACCTTTCATTTGCTAAAGTACTTAACAGTAAGTAGAGCTGTAATTTCAACTGTTTATAAAGCATATGGAAGAATATTTAAATGTTTAATTAGAACCACTTTTTTTAGTTTCATAGAGAATTTTTTTTCTTGTCAACAAGAGTCTTTAATTATTTAAACCAAAAGAGAAAAACAGACCAGAAAAGAAAAACAACTAGTAAAGCTCGGAACTGCGAAGGTGGCATCATTCCGTTAGTCTCGGATTTTGCTTCCTGGGTTTGTGACGTGGTCAGAGTCCTTGTCTTTGATTTCCTAACACAAGTTGTTAAAGTTGGAAGTGAGCGTGAAATTGAGTTAGTCTAGCTTTATTCTTTCACGGATGAGAAGTGAATTATCCTCAGCAAGGTGGGTGCGGGCGTGGTCCCCGGGGGTCACTGTGGTGAACAGGCCGCCCTTGTGGGGAGCCAAGTTCGTCATCACTGGGACAGAGCCCAGGACACTTCCCCGGCTGGCCAGCCTCTTCCTAGAACCCCACACATTGCAAAGGATGGAGTCCAGATCTATGCCATAAAGAAACGAGGGTGGTTACAGAAAGCACCACGATCTCAGCTGAGTGGCTCTGAGCACCCCAACGTTGGGGCACCTCAGCATCCTGTGTGGCTCAGGCTGTGCCCAGCAGGGAGGCTGGCCCGATCGAGCTGCGGTCTCCACCCTGAGAGTGAGGGCTCCTTCCCCCAGCGCGGGTTAAAACACCGTGTGTCCACCTGTGCAGTGGCTGGTCCCAGTGGCCCTGGAGGGCTGAAACCCTGGGTCCTGCCACTGGTCCGGGGCATCCGTTTCCCCTTCCTGCAGTTCCTGTGTCTGTGTGTCCAGGGGCTCCGATCCCTGTCTTAGGACCATGGCTGAGGGGTCAAGTTCACCCTCTTTGGAGCTGGCCCGGATCTTGGTTCTGTGGATCCTCGCTGTGTGGCTCTGGAGCAGTTCTGTCCTCAGGAGATGGATCCTCACAGCAGCCTCTTGGGGCCATGAGGACAATTGATAGGACGACCCCCGGGTAGCTGCTCAAAGCCCTGTGCGGGGCCAGCCCTGTGTCTCCACCAGTTCCTACGCTCTGTGCTCCCCCCCACTGTGACATCGCCAGCCTTTATTTCCTTTTCCTTGGACCCAGGCAGTGAATGCTCCGCTGGTCTTGGCAGCCCCTTCTCTAGTCTGTCCTCAAATCACTTCCTGACGGACAGCCGTGACTAGCCATCGGCGTGACCAAAACCCCACAAAATAGAACCCAACTTTCCTATTAAGCTGTACAGAGCTGTCCCAGCCCCACTTTTCACAGGCTGGCCTCATTCGCCATGGGATCCGTGGTTCTCACCTGGGGCTCTGGGTGCCCCTGGCATCTGGTGGGGAGTGTCAGGGATGTCCCTCCAGGCCCAGTACAGTCCCCCAGCCGGTGGCCGGCAGACAGCAGCACCCAACCTGATGTCCCTGTGGCTTCTGGTTCCCCGAGGCTGGCTGTGCTTTGCTGCCTCTACATGCTCTCAGACGGGTGCCCTCTCTCCACCTTCACTGGTTAGCAGTGTTCCATCCATTAGAGCTCAAAGCACTGCCTCCCGGCAATGCAGCCCCTTCTCCTGGCCTGCCGTCTGCCTGTGCCACGCGGTCTGTACCGTGTCCTCACGGACCCATCAGAGCGAGGCTCCCAGGGATGGAGAGGTTCCTGCTTGTGTCTCTGTCCCACCTTCTCTGGACCTGGCACCGTGCCCTTTGCCAACAGAGGTCTTGCGTTGATTGTCAGCGAAGCAGACAATCTTTATGGCTCTAAATGACTGTGAAGATGCTTGATTGGGTTTTTTTAAAAATAATTGTATATGTAAACATTTGAGTGTGACACAGGTGGATTTTTGGGCTAATGGTCTTGTTCTTCAGGGAGTAACCACAGGCCCATCCACAAGGACCATTTCCAGCTGATTTATGGAACGCTGTTCTACCTGGTTAATTTTCAACCTTATCTCACCCTGAGAGGTAGGTCAGCATGTGACGAAGATCACTGGTTTGAATCCTAATCTGCTCCTTAGGAGCTGCACCTTCCATGCCTTCGTTTCTTCCTTGGTTAGGTAGGGAAGGTATGAGCTACCTCAGAGTTGTGAGTGAGGCCTGCATCGAGTGACAGCATTAAAGTGACAAGGACTGCACCTGGAGTGTTGATATTTAAAGACCTTTAAACATCGCGATGCCGCATTTTGGTACCCAGGTAAAACAGCAAAGTTCTTTCAGATGCAGACACAGACCCTCGGTGAGGTGGGGGGCTGAGGCAGGAGATGGACCACCGACCCTGTAACGAGGGCGTGGTCTGTTCGAGGCTGAACGAAGTGCACATCATTGCATGTACCACGGAGGTCCCTCTCGTGAAGTCCTGGAAGGGTCCATGTGGCTAAGCCATGTGGTCTGTCCATGATGTCCGGCAGGAGCAGAGCTTTCGGGTGCAGCCTTGCTCTTGTGCGCACAGCCCTCAACGGTCTCAAAAGTCTGAGGCTTAAAGCAGGCTTGGGGTTTCCTTACACCTCCTGGACATCTAATTTGCCTGGCAAACATGTTTTTCTTGGGTGTAAAGGTGAAGGAGTGGGTGATTCTGGTGAAAGTGTACTAATTACTGTACTTCTGGGTCAGTGGCGCTTGGTTGAAGACACTATCTGCCCTGGATGGACATCTCTGGGGTGGTGAGAACCGGTGGCTGGATGTCGCGGGGTTGCCAAGAAGATGCCAATTTTTTCCTTTTTCCTGAGTAACAACACCCTGCTTTGTTTAGGGAAGCAGCACACCCAGCTGAAAATCCAATTCTCTTGCACGGCGGAGCGGCTGGTGACACAGGTCCAGATGCTGGGATGCTGATGGGGTTCCTGGAGTGGGAGGTGTCAGGAGGCTTTCCCGACCCACAGCAGCCCTGGGCCCTTGTCCGGCCTTCTTGCCCGGGGCATGACACCTGGAGGGAAAGCAGCTTCGGGGGCCCGAGAGCCAGAAGGCAGAGTCCTGGCGTGTGAGGCAGGCCTGGGCCAGGCTCCTCGGAGGATGTCACAGACCTGCTGCCCATGCAGGGACCACCCACCTCTGACCCCCAAGCAGATTTTCCTCCGTAGCTGAGTAAAATCCTGGTACGGCGAGTGAGGCAGTCAGAGGCACCTTTTGTGGAAGGAGGACAAAGCTGGAGAGAAAGAGGTTTTCCTAAAGGCACAAGGCGCTGATTCTGCGTTAGGGATAATTCCTAGGAGTGTGGTTGCTGGTGGGTGGAAAACTGTAGCCAGAGAATAAGTGGGAATGGCACTTGCTGGTATTTAACTGATTCGTTCACGAATGGTCCGAACCGTTCCAGTGAAAAGAACATTTCGGACACAGAAGTTTTCATCCTGCCTGACAATCAGTGTGACTGTGGGCTGTTCCATCCTTCCTGGGCGACAGTGAGAGGGTCTCAGTCCCTTCCGGCCCTGTGCTGGCATTTCCCCAGGGTGTGTGCCCCATCCCGAATAGGCTGGAATGCCTCTGGGTGCAGCTGAGCCTCTTGAAAAGGGAAGAGACATGTGATATGCTCTGGCTGAACAGGAAAATGAGGGAGGACAGGGAGAGGGGCCTGGAGGTGAGAAGGATGGTGAGCAACACTGGGGACAGAGGACGTAGGGTAACACCAGGGACAGGGGGACGGAGGGTAACGCTGGAGACAGGGGCATGGTGGGTAACGCCGGGGACAGGGGATGGAGGGTAACACCACTTCTCCAGGTGCCTTTAGGGGATGCTGCTGCCTCTCGCACCCCAGAGTGAAGTCAACAGGATTCTGTCCCGAGGAGCCCCAGAGCCTGGCAGCTGGGATTGTCGCAGTATGAACCACTGTTCACTAGCTCTGCACCCTGGGACAGGCTCCCTGGTGTTTCCACCCTGGTTTCCCATCTGGACAGTAGGACCCTGAGTGTCCCCGTCCCAGCTGCACCCAGAGCCCTGGACTCCAGCGTGTCGTCAGCACTCATTAGCGTTTCTTTTGTTGTGGTCCGTGGACGAAGTGGCTCTCTCTTTGTGTGTTCACAGCCCTCCTGCTCACTTTACCTTCTGGGAACACTTTTTACATAGCTTCGTATGTGGGGAGGACTCGAGTGATTAATCGAATGTTTCATTAGGTGCAGTTCTTCTGTTTCCCAGTTTTGACACAACATTTGGTGAAATTTCCAGGGACTCCTGTGGTCAGCCTCACGGTTTCACTCTGTCGCTTTCTAATGCAGTATTCTTTGGGAGTCTTTTCAATTAAGCGCCATCATTTAAAAATAAGTTTTATAATATGCAGTTTCAGGTTAATTCTTTACCTTTGTGTCTCAGGCAGTAGCTACCTACCTGTGAGTAGTCAGAAAGGTTCACGCAGTTTTCCAGGGCGGCCTTTGCATTTACTGGAACTATTAAGAGCTTGTTCCTGCTTCGGTGGCGATTGACACGCAGTACACGTGAGGTCATGCGTGGCTTAGCATCTTCTGCGGGCTTAGAGGTCACTTTCTGTTCTTCCCCAAGCCTGCTGCGCTGTGCCGAGTGTTCACTGCGGGTGACGGTCAAGCTGTCTGGCACAGGCCACCGAGGCCACAGGGCAGGCTCCACGTAGGGGAGCCTGCAGAATGGCAGAGCCTGGCTTCCTCGCCGCCCTTTACTGGGAGCAGAAAGCTCAAGCCTGTGATCAGAGCTGTGCTAGCCCAGAAAGCCTCCGAACAGGCTGAATTTAGGAACTGGCTCCTACCAACTGCCCACGTTTAGGATGTGTTTGAGTTTTTGTGATTTTTCCTGCACTGAAACTACTGGGCTGGCTCTGAGTCACCGTCATGGGACTTCATGTTGCCCCGACAGGAAACGGCGTGGGTGGAGGGCTGCACAGAGGCTTGCTGCCGTGATAATGAAGGGCTTGTTGCCTCTTGGGACAGCGAGTTCAAGCTCTTTGTGATTGTCAGCATAAAGAGTGACCCGCTGAGGACATGGCTGTAATTCAGGTTGGCATGGTTGATTGTCATCGTTGATATCAGGTACCTGCCTCTAAAATGACGGTACCCGTAGTGCGGCTCCAGGAGGGCAGCTCCTGCCAAACACACGTGCTCCTGGGCCCCTGCAGACAAGGTCGTGTTGCCAGCCAGGCCTGCAGCTGTGGGTGCAGAGGGGTCTACAGGGCACCGAGCGCCTCCCTCGATTGTTTGTGGGGCCCAGCCCTCCGTCCCTCCTGGTCCCCAGTGCGGCTCCTCCCAGGATTCTCCCAGCCCCGTGCACACCTCCGTCTTCACAGCTTCCGTAGTTTTCTCGTGGGTGCCCCAGGTGGGCGCCTGGGCAGGGTTCGTGTTTTAGTTGAGTTCTCTCTAGCCGTCCCTGGCTCGTAGCTCAGCAGGTCCCTTCAGATGAGTCAGCCAGCTGTGTACCTGCATGTTCAGGATACTTGTCAGGGGCCTTCCTCAGAGCAAGACCGACGCTCACCTCATCCTTGGGACTTTGGAGCCCGCCCTGGAGAGACTACAGCCACGTCCAAAGGGGCCGTCCGGGTCCCGCAGGCTGGTGGGAGTGACTTCTGAGCCACTCCAGACCACACTTTGTGTTCCTACACCCCACAAAGCCACTTAAAGTGCCATGTTCTGGTGCCGTGTGCCTCACCAGTGTGCCACACAAGCCTGCACGGGGATCTGAGCGGGCGCTGCCTTCCTCAGGCTATGCTTGAGTTTTGGGGCAACTGGAGCACTCGTGGCTGTGATTCTCGCCACTGTCTGGGCTTCCCTAGAGGGTCTCACCCGCAGCCTGAGGACCACATCGGCAGCCACCGAGGAGCCGCCAGGTGCCGCGTTAGTAGTCCCACTCAATCCTTCTCGACTTTGGTGAGAGAGTAGACAGCAAAACTTCAGCTGGGAGCCCCAGGCCTTCTCTGCTTGGGGCCCTGGGACTGACATAGCACAGATCCTGCCATCCGCGTGCTGGAGGCCCTGCCGTGCGGCTCCCTCCTCTGGTCAGGGGCTGTGCCCTTGGGCTGTGCAGCTCTGGGTTCTTGCACTCAGGGCCCCAGGGAGGGTCGTGGATGAAGAGAGAAGGAGAAGGGCTGCGGTTTGAGCCCATCCTCTGCCTCTTGTCCCTAAGTACATTTGCAAAGTTTTCCAGATGAAAACTCAGAAGGGATTTTTAATGACTGGAATCTGTGAATTCCATGGAAGCCAAGTCTGTCCACCTCTTTCAGCCAACTCATTTCTCCCCGTTGGGGCTGATTTTGGCAGCGTTCATAGGGGCAGGGACGGAAGTGGTGAGGGCCAGCCGTCGGCCCTGTGTCCCTCCCCTCCTCCCCTCAGCGCCACAGCATTTCGGTGTCATCCCCTTCCCTGCACGCGTCCTCATGAAAACCAAGTGCGGCTGGAAGGAGATGCCTGCGCCCACTCCCGTGACCTTCCCGGCCAGCCTGGCTGCAGCGGCCCCTCGGCAGGCATCTTTCTGGTGCGGCCTCCGTGCCCCTCCCATCACCTGATGCTCGTGCTCCTGAATCTTCACGCGTGTTCTCCGTGCAGCCACCTCACGGGCTCCCTGGGAATGGAAACAGTGTCTCACGCCGGTCAGAATGCTCTTCTCTGTCCACTGAATAGTCCAACACAGAATCACTCCTCTGTGATTATTTATGCTTTGTTATGTAGAACTGAAATAAAGAAAAAGTGATTTTAAACATTACAGCCATCAGGTTGAAGCTTAGTAATTGCATTAGGGAATTAAATGGAAGCAATTGAGCTTCTCGAGTTCTAATTCCACATCTTCGTATCCCCATCACCCCATACCCAGTGTCTAACAGAGCTCTTGGTCTAGGAGTTTCTTGATAAAGGCTTACTGAATTGAACTGGACTGAGCTTAACATTCTCACCCAGAGTTAGAAGCCAGTCCCTGAACGAATTGCATTTAGAACATGAGTTTGACGTTACTGTGGTAAGGGGTATCCTACACGTCATAATTCCTAGTCAATATCGGGTATTTAGTCAAATAGACTCAGGTATAGAGAAGCATAGGCCCATCTGGCAAAAGGGCAAGGCACGGTGCTTTAGGTCCAGGTCCCCAATATCAACTATGAAAATAAAACGTCAACTCCAATGACAGCCCTGTCCTCAGCTGGTCACTGTTTACGCTAACAATTATAAACAGCTTGAACTTGCTGTCCTGAGAGACAACACACCCTCCATTCTCTCTGCAGTGTAGCTGCCTTGGTGGATGGAACATGCCCCTCCTCCCTCCCTCCCCCTATCCTTTCCTCCCCCCTCCTCTCTCCCTCCCTCTCCCCTCCTCTCTCCCTCCTTCCCCCCTCCTTCTTCCTATCTTCTCTCACTTTTCTCCCCCCACCTTCTCTCCTGGACAAGGGGCAGAAGAGAGGAGACCTCCGGAATCTTCTGCTTCATCCAAGCAGCTTGGGGGCAGCATCAACAGCTGCAATTTGGCTGCCCCAGCAGGTGCCTCAGGGCAGCCTTTCTAATGGGAATCCTGGAATCATGTCTTTCCTTAATGTGTCCTAAAGGCTGGAGGACATGAAGTGAAACAATGCTCCATGCTCAGTCCTGTGACTTTGTGTAATTATTGGTCTTACTTTGAAATTTAACTAAATGATACCCAAGGTAGAGCATGAAAAAAAAGAAAAAACAGGCTATGGTGTTTGAAAAACAAACAAAGCCGTTTGGTTTGTTGGTTTGTTCTTAGACCTTCACAGGCTCCTAGGTCACACGTTTCAGTTTCTCAGCAAGTGACATTCTCTGCAGAAGCTGTGTCAGTCTCTTGTTTGATGATGTCAGCCACAGCAGAAAGAAGCACTCCGTAGGCCCAGTGCTCAGCACCTTGGCGTGAGCTCCTGCCATCTTCTGTTCATGCTCATCACAGCTCTGTGCAGTGGGCATCCTCTGATCCCTGTGGGAGGATGGAGGATGGAGGCGGAAGGGTGAGTGATGGCAGGATCACATGAGGGGTCTCTCCCGAGGTCGGGAGGGGAACCGGCCCAGGACCTTAGTGCCCATCGCATCCTTCTTCCTCCTCTTCTGCCTCTCTGTGACTGTTTGACTCAGGCTGCAGGGACAGACATGAGTATGTGCAGAGCCTGTGTGAACCCCGGGAATGTGTGCTCATATTGGCAGGGAGGGATGTGAGTGTCTACAGAGCGTGTGTGCACACCTTGGCGGTGTATGCTGGCGTTGGCAGGGACAGATGTGAGCGCGTATGGAATGTGTGTGCACACCTTGGGGATGTGTGCTGGCATTGGCAGGGACAGATGTGTACAGAGAGTGTGTGCACACCTCGGGGTGTGTGCTGTTGTTGGCATGGACAGACGTGAGCGTGTACAGAGCGTGTGTGCACACCTGGGGGTGTGTGCTGGTGTTGACAAGGACAGATGTGTTCAGAGCGTGTATGCACACGTGGGGGTGTGTGCTTATGTTGTTTTGTAACCGGCAAATACGTGGCCCGTTGCGTCAGGCGGCCCTGCGCCCATGCTGAGCCCGTCAGTGGCCCTCGGGTTGGGGTCTCCATCTGCCCAGACAGCACTCGAGTGGCTTGAGGTTTCAGATTCTTCCTCTACGGATACTTGGGCCTCCTCAGGACCAAACATCAGAACCAGCCAACTGCAAACTACAAGAACGTTCAAATGCATCTTCAGTAGGAAAAACAAAAGCAATTGGAAAAATTTTCCAACGTGACCCCTTGGTTAAGCCTTTAGATACTCCAGCCAACAGATTGAGTCACTTTAAAATTCACACCAATTAAAATGGTTGTGAGAGTTGCAGAGCTTTACCGCTAAACCTTGAAATAATTGAAGCATTCTGCTCCACTTGCTTACAAACTAAGGTTGGGGATACCTTTCAGTCCAAAGTAGCAACCTTCTAAATCCAGCTTAAATGCGAGGCTCCCACTGACACAGGAAGAGACAGTGGCCCTTGATTATTCTCCTGTGTTCAGACACTGTGTCATTTTTTTTTTTTTTTAATATCCTGATCATCACTTCTGCTTTTCCAATTCAAACGAAAGGGAGTTTAGTTCTGTTTTGGAGAAGCTGTGGTTAGTGGTTTCTTTTCATGGTTTGCTTAATCTCTTAAGTCTGGTGCTTACATTACCCAAATAGACTTTTCTTTAGTACGACAGTGCCATAACCAAGGGCTTCTCCCTCCATATCTGCTCCCCAGGAGGCTCCCTAGGAATGGGCGCTGGAGATCCAGCCCCTCTCCATGTGCCGTTTTCTTTGAGTCCAAGGTAGGTTTGGCTCAGAGAAGAAAAGAGGCCTCCGGGTTAGGTGTCTCTGACTGCTTGCTTGTGAAATGTTTAATGATAAGGCGACTTCCAAACTAATTTACACATTGATAGTTGTAGCTTGAAGTATCACCGCAGTCATAAGAACAAGAAACACTCCCATAAAGTAGATAAGCAGAAAAAAGCCATAGAAGTTTAATAAAGCGCAAATAAAATGGTGTTGTAAGAATGTCCAGTGGGAAATGCTCTCAGTCCAGCCAGATCCAGCTGTGGCGTCAGTCCAGCTGTGGCATCCTCCTGTAAAAACATTCAGCCACGTGTGGCCCTGATCGCAATCACTACTCTGAATTGTGATCCAGAATGTTGTTGGGGGCCGATGCCGGGACTGTTCCAGCAGTTGAGTCTGATTGGGCGTCACGGTGGTGATGTGCTTAGCGCGGCCAGCTGGGCTGAGTGGTGGCCACCCGTGCACTCGCCACGTGCAGCCGTTATTCTGGTGATGGGGTTGCATGCGGCGCGGCTGGTCCACCTGGGCAATTAAAGTACTGGGAACCCAAAGGCGGGCGGTTGCCTCCCGACATGGGAGCTGTCTTTTTTATCCAGGGCCCTGTGGCGCTGCAGACCCCTGCCGCCATTCTGAGCTCACAAGGAGGTACTGGAGGGCTCTGCTGGGGCATGGAGGTCCCTGAGCAGGTGGTCACTTATTGCTTGTGGAGTGGTCCATGGCCTGTGAGTTTATTCTCGGGGTTTGTGTGGGCGAGGTTAAGCAGTTCACAGCTGGGCACTTACCCCTTACACAGGTGACACTAGTTAAAGTGGAATCTATATTAGCTCACACGGGAGTGTGTGAGGAGCTGGGAGGGTGGGGAGGCTTGGCCTTAGCACTAGATCCCGGTCTCCTGACATTTCTGCGTCTTCCAGTTGAGGGGCCGCCAGAGCCGCTGTGGGTCCTGAAGACAGTGGGTGCCATATGGACCAGGGGATGCGGAAGCCTCTAGAGGCTGCGGGAGGCAAGGAGACGGTCGCTTCCCCAGAGCCAGCCTTGCCGACACTTCGACGTTAGCTGGTGGGACCTGTTTTGGAATCCAGCTTCCAGAAATGTGAGAAAATAAGTCAGTGTTTAGGGCGCTAAATTTGGGGTGATTTAGTGGAGAAATAGAAAACTAGCCCACAAAGGTGCACGCATTGAAATGTGCTCTGTCCAGGTGTTCACAGTGGTGTGAGGGGGATGGCATCATGGTTCTGGGAACTGTGCAGTTTTACTGAAGGAAGGGGGCTCGCCACGCCTTTCCTCATATAACTGAAGGTATGTATGCCTGCCGCACTGCCCAGGAGACAGGGACTAGAATTCTGACTTTATTTCTTATGGGAACCAAGCCTCAGTCAGAACACGGTGAGGGCCGAGACGAGCTTCCTACAGCCTGAACTGGGAAGAGGAATCGCAAGTAGTTTGTGTTTTTCTACACAGACCTGTCCTTTTCAGGTTTTGTTAAGTTTTGGAAAAAGGGAGAAGCCAGGCACACCTCGGCGAGGGACAATGTTTCTGGAGGTGGTGCGGCTTCAGCCTGAACGTGGCCGTGTGGTTGGGAGGCTCAGAAACTGCCCTCCAAGGGCACTCATCTATTCCTTATTGCAGTAATACCTCGTTTACAGAAATCCACAGAAATTACAGTGCGGGAGGCTTCTGGTCTGGATGGGTTTGTGTGGACCGAGGTCACGGGGTGTTGTCCCAAGTGCTAATCCTGATTTGGCAGAGGCTCTGTTCCCAAATAATTATTCCACAGTTTCAGAGCCTATATCTGAGTGATAGTCTTTTAACTTTGTTGCATAAAAGGAAACAAAGTATGTCTTGAGGGTCCAAAAATCCATGTGGTAATCATGGCTGTAAACTCATACCTGGGGCTTTGGGATGGAGTGAAAACCACCGTCACCTGGCGTGGACGCTGCGTGGTATTTTTAGCGTGGCGGCCTGCTCGTGCCTTGAACTCTATCTGCAGTGTGAGCAACAGCTGTGCATTTGAGAAATGTGGACAGGTCAGCTTGCTCCTCCAGGGGCCTGCAGGCATCCGGGTGAGGGGCCTGGGATGAGGCCACATCAGTGGGAAGGAGCTTGGTTGTGTCAGCAGATATGTCTGCCTCTACAGGCCCGCAAGCCAGCCAGAACCCAGTTTTCCTTTGGTCATCTAATGCCAGAAAAAACCTGTTTCTTAGAGATTCTCATAATTTATATTAATGAACCATTTCACCGTACATAAAATGTTGTAAATGCATGAGGCTTTACAACTTGGCAGATGTGTAACTCACATGTCGTTGTATCAAACTGTTGAAGATATTTGTTTCACTTGAAGGTTTTTAACATTTTATGTGCAAAGCAAATGCCAGTAGCATTTTGAAGGAGTATTTTGGAATTTTAAACACAGTGGGATAGTGCTGGGTCTCTGGGATACTGGTGAGGTGGACGTGACCTCAAGCTCTTGTAGCTTGCAAGCAGGATTGCTAAATTGTCACAACTGCAGTGCTGGAAAGTCAAAGTGGATTTCTGTAAATGAGGTATTAGTGCAATAAGGAACAGATGAGTGCCCGTGGAGGGCAGTTTCTGAGCCTCCCAGACACCCCAGGAGGAAGCGGGGGACGGGGGCAGTTACCCACCAGAACCTGGACGGTGAAGCTGGGTTTGCTGGTGGCCCTGCTTGGCAGGTCATTACGTGCAATAAGAAACAGGTGAGTGCCCTTGAGAGCGGTTTCTCGGCCCCCTTCAGAACCGCAAGTGGAAGACGCTCCAAGGTGGGGGGTGGGGGTTCGGTTAATCCACAGGAGCCTGGATGGTGGAGCTGGGTTTGCTGGTAGTCCTGCGTGGCAGGTCATTACATGCAATAAGGAACAGGTGACTGCCCTTGAGGGCGGTTTCTCGGCCTGCTTCGGAACTGCAAGTGGAAGACGCCCCAAAGTGAGGGGGGGGGCTGGTGGTCGGTTATCCAGTGGGGCCGGATTTGCTGGTGGCCGCTGCGTGGCAGGTCACTGCGTGGAGCGATGGGAGGTGAGTGGAGTGGGAATAGAGGATGCACCCTCCACAGCTACTGCTGGGAGTTGGCTCTGGTAGCAGAAGGGGCATAGATAGAGGGATTCCCATCAGGGGCAACACGACTGGGGTCCCACGTGTGGTGGATGCCGAGGTGTGGCTATATGTAATCTCAGTCTGCACAGCCGTCCTGGTGAGTGGGTTCAGTTACCTTCCCATCTCACATTTGAGAAATCTCGGGGGCTCACATCACAGCTAGGTGGGTTGGAACTAATGTCTCAGGCAGGACGTTGGCCCCAGAGCCCAGATCTTACCCGCCCCCGCTCTTTTCAGTCCACCAAGCTTGTAGAGAGGGTTGTGTGGTGGTGGGTGGCGGCTGAGAAACCAACACAGAAGGCGGGGAGGAACTAAACCAGGCAGGAGACACAGGCAGTGCTTGGGAGGTCTGCACGGGGAGTGGGTGTGGGAGACACCTCTGGGCCTGTGAACCCCGTTCTGTGCTCCTGGCTTGCCCAACCTTGGCCCTCAGCCACATGCTGCGTGCTTTAGGTGAAATCTCAGTCGCTCGTGTGGTGCGGGCATCTTTTCTCCCTGGCTTTGCCTCTCTTTAAATCACGGAGTCTCAGTGGGGATGGCGGGGCGGATGGTGGTCCATGGAATTTGCCCTCCACCTCCCCATCCTTGTCCTGTCCTGTCTGGCCTGTTACCTGAATCTGTGTCTCTTCAGAGCCTGCAAATGAGTGGAGGCCACGACAGCCTCTCGCTGACCGACCTCTCAAACTTTTATTCATCAGAATAGTGTTAAATGCCGATTCCTAGGCACCCCCATTGGACTCTACGCCTGCCTAGCATGGGTACTTTGGGGGAAGGTACAGAGGATTGCTGGGCTGTTCCAGGGGGGAATTTGCATTGTTGAATGTCTATTGTGTTCCTTCCAGCACTCTACTTTCCACGCACACCTGGCATTAAACCTGGAAGACCTCTGGGTGCTGTGCTGGTGAGGAAGCCCCGGCTGGACGAGGGGCTGCCGGGGCTCGGACTTGATTCCTGGGCTGGGGGCTGCGGGCTTATTCTCTTCAGTGGGTCTGCTGATGGGATGCCCTGAGAAGTCCTGCTGTGCACTCAGGGGAAGGTGCAGAGACAGGCTCAGAAAAGACAGACCATGGATTTAAAAATTCCTACTGGAAAATCTTTTATGAGCAAAGTAATTTGCATCTAACTGAAGACAATCATTGCTTGAATAATTGGTTTGTTTACAAAGTTGGTCCTATGAACAGATTAAAGTTTTCATTCATGCCTTATCTATAATGTGAATAGGAGCTATTACCGCAACTTAAATTAGCTTTAAATTTCGTATCAGATTGCAGTCCAGATTACAAACGGCTGCTTGATAATCTAATTGATAAAATGGAGGAATTTAGTGCTTGGAACCCAGAGTGAAGGGAACGGAATTGCTTTGGTTTCTCAAAAGGGTGTTGACTGAGTGGTGACCTGGGGTGAAGAGAAGTGGCTAGAGTCATTACACTCGAGGAGATGATCTGCCCCCGCCTTTCTCAGCTGTCTTCTGGACAAAACAAAGGGTGATAAATGGAGAAAATTCAGCACTGAGTTCCTCTATGCCCTGAGCTTCTCATACAGTCATTAATGGGCTGTATCTGTGAAGCCTCCATACAGGCACAAAGGAATTAGGCTAGAGTAAGGCGGCCGGCGACCTCTGGCGTCTGGACCGCGTGTCACTTCCTAAAGCCCTTTTGGGTGAAATGACAGTGGCAATGTCGTTGTTCGGAGGAGTGTAATCTCACGTATGAGATGCAGATTTTAAATGATGCAGATTTTAAACACCAAAATCAGGAAGCTTGGTGGGAGTGGCTGTCTTCCAAGTGGTTTTCTGTGCTGCCATGGATGAGGCGTGGATGTGTCATCTGTTGGTGAGATCCACTGGTGAAGGGGCTAAGCAAACCATGGAGGTCGGGGGTGTGAAGCTGCATCTCTTCTGGCATCCCAAGTAAATACATCTTGTAAAACTTGTGAATTTGACCCTGACCCTAACCCCAACCCTGAGTGTTGAAGTCTGGTGCAGTGTCTTGAGCCCTCTTCTGCATTGAGGGTGAGTGACTGTAAATGACCGATTCCTCAGTGGTGAAAGTTCAAATGTAGCTTCCCTGAGGAAGCCAGACCTCGGTCACCCGTATCTCCATTGTAAACACTGCGGCCCCTACGCGGGTGGCTGCAAGTTTCCAGGCCTTCCTTGGAGAAGCAGCCGTGAGGTGCTTGATGATTTGATAACATCAGCCACCTTCTGTCTTCTGTCTAATCACGGTACAAATGATTCTCCTACAAGGAAATGGACCTGGTTTCTTCCTGATCGTTGGAAGAAGCAGCCTGCCTTAGGGACTCCACTGTCCTCTGCACTTTCACAGCGAAGCCTGTGTCTGTCTCCAAGGAGTGTCACGTGTGTCGTGGGAATCGCTTCCTTAATTCTTCCTGCTTTTGATAGCTCGGGTAGCTCTGCCTGTTTCAGCCGGGATGAGCAGCGGGTGGTCTCTGGCTGCTGTGGGACTAGGGCTTGGGGGTGCATCATCACATCCGGTGGCCTGTCCAGGTGGGCATCATTGTCTTTTGCCTGTTGCCTGAGGCAGCTGTGATGCCATGGGGGTCATGCTTGTCAGGGCCAACCCAGTTCTTCCCGTGTACACCTCTCCTGCTGGAGTGCCTTTCCTTATGATGACTTGTTGAATTAACGTGGAGAATGCAGAGAGGCTCTGGGCCTCTCTCTCTCCCATTCTTACTCCCTGGAGCTGTGAAGCCCGAGAGGGGAGCCCATAGCCAGAGGCTCCTTCAAATTTAATTAGAATAAAGATTTGATTACATAGCTAAACACATTTGAAAAGAACTTCACAGATTAAATTCCAGATTCATCCCTTCAGGCCCAGTGGCCACGTTTCGGGGCTCAGCAGCTGTAGGTGGCTGTTGTCTTTCTGTGTTGGCTGAGCAGATTGGGGCGTTTCCAGTTCAGCAGGCAACTCTCTTGCATGGCTCTGCCTGTGGTGAGGGCACCTAGGCTGGAGAGCCTCGTGGGGATCCCTTAGGCCTCTGGCTGCAGCCAGGCTGCACGGTTCCTGTGCCCCGGGTCCTCTGCAGGCCCAGATGGATCCCACCACAGAGCCAGCACTGCTAAACTTGGGTACTGTGTGCAGACAGCAGAGGGTCACTTCCGGGCCTTGCAGGGGCTGGGGTGACTGGCCTCCTTGGCCAGGCTCCTGTTTCCGAGTCTTCAGGGGAAATGCATCCACACTGTGCACCAGAGGAAAACTGCAGGCTTCTCTGTGGATGGTGAATTGAGATCATGCAGAGTGACTAGGTTTGGGCTCCTGACCAGCGTGGAACCTGATACCTTTAGGTGGAACCTGACATGCCTCCATGTGTACATGGCAAAGAGAATGCAGCATTGTCAGCTTGAATCCAGATGTGCTCCCGTTTTGAGGTGGAAGGTTCTGGGAGTATTGGGCATTGGTGATTGTGCTGCCGTGGAGGACTTTGAATGCAGGCACTGGTTTGGGATAACCCTGGTTTCCTGGTCCTGTATGTGGGCATCCCTGAATATCCTGGACTGGAGGAAGGCAGGGCAGATGGGAGGGTGACAAGAGGTGTCAGGTGTTTCCAGCTTTGGGGACTGATGCCATCAGATGGCCGAGATCAGGATGGTGGTGGCCAGGGACCAAAGCAGGGGTGCGTAGAAATGCCATGTTCCTCGGAGCATGGGGAGGACCTCTTGAACTCTATTCCTGGGCAACAGTCCTTCCATTCTCAGGAATCTGTGCCATTGTAATTGAGTAGCAAATTCTGTAGTTGCTCTAATTACTTACTGTTAAGTCCCCATCCCAATTACCATAAATTAGCAACAGTGATAACAGTTTGCCTGGTCAAACCTTACCAAGAAAAACCAGTGGACCTAGTTTTAGTTGCCTCCAGTTCCCTCCAAATCAGATTCCTTAGCGGCTTGTGTCCCCACACTTGCTGCAGTTCCTCCTGGGCCTGGCAGGCACATTCCAGACATTCACATCTCAGCTCAGATGCAGGCGTGCACATTATTTATAGAAAATCGCACTGCGCTGTGATCGGCTTGAGCTGACGTTCTCTAGGTGGGAGGTGGAGGTTCAAAAGTTCTAATGGGATGAAATTAGAAATATGAATTTTAAAAATTCACGTGTTATGAACTCTGTTCAGTGATTTTCTCTGAAATGAGAGACTTTGCAGATGAGGCAGTCAGCCTGCAGCTCTCCTTAAATCTGTCCTAGACCTCGATGCCATCCTTCGGCCTCTTCCTGGGTGTGGGGTGCTCTGCTTGAAGCAAAACCAAAGGAAAGAACGTGGTCTGCATCACTACTGCAGCCAGCTCAACGCGCACACCCACTAGGAGGGGCGTTTGATCACTTAACATTTTAAATGCATTTAACATTCAACCAGCAAGTCAGCCAGTGCTTTCTGTAAGCAAGCTGCCTGGCTCATGGGAACCTGACACTTGACTTTTTGGAAGAGAGTACTTGCTTCTGTGGAGTCTCAATATTTGTCTCATTTCTTGAGACTCTGCTCAAAGTGATGAACGTGAGTAAATTAGGACTTTTTTTTTTTTTTTTTTTTTTTTTTTTTTTTTTTTGTAAATTGGGCCACAGAGCTCTCTAGGCACAGTCAGGGGAGTAAACGGCTGTGAAAGATGCCGCCTGATGTAAGCCACGGCCAGGCACTTTGGAACCTGGGATCCCATCTCCAGCCTTTCAAAGGACACAGACGAATATAAAATGCAGATGGGAGAGTTCATAATTTGGGCATCTCTGTTCTTTTGAAATCAAAGTGCAAAGAAAAAGTTTTGCCTTGAGGTCTTAACCCATACTTGTTTTTCTCCTGAGGTTTTAAGATTTTCTTAACTGCTTTTTTCTCCCCCAATCCTTGAGGAAGTTCTATCTTCATATCTTCTTAAAAGATATGGTTAAATTCAACACTGAAATATAAAAACATGCTTTCATATTTTTCTTTAAACTGATGTATCTGACATTGGTGAAGAACTAACTGGGAGTATTGGTTTATTTTTATTTTTTTGAGACAGTCTTGCTGTGTTGCCCAGGCTGGAATGCAGTGGCACGATCTTGGCTCACTGCAGCCTCACCTCTTGGTTCACGCCATTCTCCTGCCTCAGCCTCCTGAGTAGCTGGGATTATAAGTGCCTGCCACCATGGCCGGTTCATTTTTGTATTAGTAGAGACGGGGTTTCAACATGTTGGGGAGGCTGGTCTTGAACTCCTGACCTCAGGTGATTCGCTCACCTTGGCCTCCCAAAGTGCTGGGATTACAGGCACGAGCCACCACACTCGGCCTGGGATATTCTTGCTTATAATTGTAACATATCCCTTTAATAAAAACAAAACAGAACAACAACAACAACAACAACACAGCTGTCTGAAAAGTCTCGAAATTAAAGAGCTCACTTGGACAGGGATTTGGACACCAGTTGAATGGCCCAGCACACCATAGTTACATGGGCCACTCGGTCTGTTAGGTCCTTAGGGTATTTGAAGTCATATGGATATTTGCATTTCTGCCTCTGGATATCGTGTTAGTATTCGGCTAGTGTTTGAGGGCCAGGCTCAGATCCGGGAAAACAAGAGCCCCTGCCCTCACGGCACTTCTCTTCCATGTGTGTGTGTTAGGAAAATAGAAAGCATAAGATATTTTTTCAATGAGCTGGGAAGATGGAAAAACAAGCTTAAGATGTTTACTTGTTCAGAAGAAGGGAAGTGCAAGGAACACTCAGCTTTGTTGCTGCTGAAGGAGGCCCCTGGTGGAGGCTGTTTCAGAGGTGGGGTTTCTCTGAGAAAGGTGGTAAGAGCCAAATAGGATGCCCCATCTGGTTTGCCAGAGATGGGGAAAGTTAGTATCCCCAAAACAGCTTCAGCATTCTGGCAAAGCTTTGGAAAACCAGCTACGGTGTAGGACCTTGTTGGCCGCTGGGTGGAAGGAAAACATTGCTGGTCCTGAGGGCTGTACTGTTGTTCCACTGCTATAAAGAACTATCTGAGGCTGGGTAATAAGGAAAAAAATGTTTAATCGGCATACAGTTCTGTGGGTTGTACAGGCTTCTACATCTGGGGAAACTTACAATCAGAGTGGAAGGTGAAGGGGAGGCCGGCATGTCTTCACATGGCTGGAAGGGGAGAGAGAGTGAAGGGGAAGGTGCCATGCACCTCCAAACAACCAGATCTCAGGAGAACTATCATGAGGACAGCACTTGGGGGATTATGCTAAACCATTAGAAACCACCCCCATGAGTCAATCACCTCCCACCAGGGCTCACCTCCAACATAGGGTTAGAGTTCAGCATGAGATTTGGGTGGGGACACACAGCCACAGCATGTCAGGCTTCCCATTCTTCTCCTGCACGTGCTTCGCAAATGGTTCTGTCATTGGATTTTGTTTCTGTTGATACATAATATATGTACATATTTTCAGAGTGCATGTGATACCTTGATTCACCCCTATATTGATGAAATCTGTGTACTTGGGATGTCTTTCACTTTAAATAGTTTCTTTTCCTTGTGCTGGTTATGTTAAGTTATTCTCTCCTAGCTGTTTTGAAATACACGGTAGATGACCCACTGCCATCCCCCTGCTGATTTATCAATAGTAGGTCTCGTGTTCCCATTAGGCTGTGTGTTTGTGCACATTACCAGCCTCTGCCCATCCTACTTATGAGTGGGCTCTGCTGGGCCCTGTTGACCACCTACTTTTGGCCTCCATGAGATCTGCTCTCAGCTCCTGCTTATGAGTGAGAACATGCGCCGTTTCCTTGCTTGACTCGTTTGCTTAACGTAATGTCCTCCAACTCCATCCACGCTGCCGCGGATGACAGGGCTCTCCGCTGTGTGGTGGAGTATTGCTCCTGTGTGTGTTCGGGCCACGTTCCCTTCATCCCCTGTTGACGGGCACTCAGGTGATTCCAGACCTTGGCTACTGTGGATGGAAGCTGAGAGCAGTCACTGGCTTTATACTCGGGGGACGTGAGCCACTTTGATGTTCTCAAGCAGCCTATCCCCAAAGCCCTCCGTAGAATGCCGCATTCGTTTGTACTCATGGCTTCTTCCACTAGGATGAACAGCTGGGAAGGGGCTTTGAGTGAATGCTTGGGTTTCTGTCTTTAATTGGTACCCAGCTACACTGGCCAAGTAGGGGTCCCAGTGACCCTGGACACTACCTCACATAAGGTCCAAAGATGCAGTTAGGTTCTTTTTTTAACTTAAAAAAAAATGCTTTTGACCTGGGTAAGCTATGGCATTATCAGTTAGAGTTTTTCATATTGGAAAGGTGTATATTTTATTTTCTAAGAAGGAAAGAAATCCTGTTAAATACTCTAACCACAGATTAAATCATGTCAAGGAAAGAGGTACTATTTTGGGGGAAAATTACCCCTTCATGTCAAAGATCAAGGAGATGACTTACATTGTTTAATTGAGTTAATTATGAAATCTTAAGTGGTTTTAAGAAG
This sequence comes from Macaca mulatta, assembly GCF_049350105.2. Classification (NCBI taxonomy): domain Eukaryota; kingdom Metazoa; phylum Chordata; class Mammalia; order Primates; family Cercopithecidae; genus Macaca; species Macaca mulatta. Next base: position 98,725 of record NC_133411.1, read on the forward strand.
ATGAGCTGTGGATCCTACAAGACATGAGACTGATACTGATTTAATGTTAGTCAGCCCTGACAGAATGTGGCTAATATTTAAAGCTTGCTCCAGTATTGCTTGATAGATTGTAAGTTAATGTAAAGATCTGTTTGACGCTTTTATTTTACAAAATATTATTGAGAAAAAGTTTGACAGCCAAGGAACGGCCTTCAACCAATTTCTTCCTAATTTCTATCACCAGAAAATTTTGTCCTGTTAATTCCAGAATTTACTTTTGGAAAGTTCCCGTAAGGAGAGCAGAGGTATTGGTGGTTGAATGGTGACTTGAATTTAGGTGAAGATCGTTAAATATTTCATAGTCATGTTTGTCTTGGTGGTTTTAGCAATTTTATATTAAACTTAGAACTGTGAGTCAAACCAAATGTGTTCTTTTGCTTTTGTGATACTCCTTTGTATGACTATACTGGTAAAGAATGATAAAATGTGTATTGGGTATTTTTTCTGTGTAGATATTAGGATTTTTAGGGGAACAAATTAATCATTCTTCTAATATACACTGTGCTGTGTGTTGGGTCCTTTGTATATTAGTTGAATCACTCTAATGAGGACCACTTGAAAGTCTGTTTCTATAGCAGATCTTTTATATGTTGACTTGTGTTATGCAAAATCCTTCATCCTCTAAGAAGACTAAGCAATGGGTTGGAGGAGAGATTTAATCACCCATTAGGTCTACTTCGAATGCCCAGAATTGAATGCAAGTACTAATTATGTTTTTGAAGTGGTGTGTGTGTGTATGGGTGTGTGTGGTGGACTCCTTTTTCGGTGATGGGAGGGAGGTAAAGCGAAGATGAGATTTGCTGATGAACATTTGTGCATATGCTAGTGGAGAAGTCATATGACTTGACTGCACCTGCATACTCTGATTTTGGTTTCGTTAGTGTCCGTAGCCACAAGCCTCAACCGCCTCTGGGACCCACCCTGAGGGGCTGTGGTGAGGGTTATTACAGAATCGTGCGTCTTAGTGAAGGGCACAAACGGCCTTGTGGGCCTACTTTGGCTTTGTTTGAACGTCTAGATTGTTAAACTAAGTTTAACATTTTGAGGATTATAAATTGTGATTCTTGTCTAAGAAGAGGTTTCTGTTGTCTCTGAAGAAAGGAGCCCCAATACAGATGGTCCCTGGCTCCCAATTGTTACATTTCTGATTTTTTTTTTCAACCTTGTGATGGTGTGAACTAGTCACACTCAGTGCATTGTTTGGCCCAAGATGGGCTGCCTCTGGATGAACCCGTTGTAAGTTGAAACTATTATGTCAAATGCACTTTCTATTTAGGATATTTTCAGCTTACGCTGGGTTTATTGGAACAGTTTCATCCCATGGTAAGTCAGGGAGCATATGTGCTCATAAAAGTGGAGACGATCTCATAGATACCGTGAGATATAATGTCTCTGATGTTATAGAGATACGATGAAAACAATCAAGTGGGACTTGGAAGCCTTGGAGGGACTCACATGGGCGGCTCCTGGAATGCAATCTTGAGCGCCACTGGCTTCTGGATGTGACATCTGTACCTTCTGCTTAGCCCAGTGTGTTATCGGCTGCTCTCGAGGGCAGAGAGGTCCAGCGTTCCTGTGTTTAGGTATTTGAGCTGCCTTAAGAGGCTAGGTCAATTCTCACTGGTGTCTTCAGGGCTTTAGGCCTTCTGAACAAGCAGGAGTAAGCACGACTTTGTAGAGCTTTGGAAATCTCAACGGACTTCCCCTTTGGCAGGAGAGGGCCCCACTGGAGGCGAGCAGGGTGCCGTGCGGGCCTCTGCTGGGCCCAGGCATGTACGGACGTTGTGAGGGCCACAGGACACAGATCGGTCTTGGTTCACAACTGGTGTCGATGGCCACGCAGCATTTCTGCCAGGTACATGAGTGCGGGGACTTGGGTTTTGGGGTTGCCTAGTTGCTTGGAAGACCCCCATTCAGACCCCAGCCTGAGTCACCGTGACAGGCCTCCTGCTTCACACGCCACACGGAAGCCGTGGCATCGGTCACTGATGTCCACCAGGTGTCAGATGTGCGTGTGTATCTTCCTTGGTCTCGGGATGTGTCTTGTTTTGAGGTTATAGTAAACGTTCTTTACGAGGGGTTTTGGATTTTTTATGTTGTTTGCAAGGAGGCAGCAGGGAGTGCTTGAGCAATGAGATCCCCTTTCCAACCAATACAATTTCAGATCCCAGCAGGTAATTAAGGCAGCGGAGCTGTGGGATCACCTTTCCAACCAATGAGAATTCAGATCCCAGGATGTAATGACGGCAGCGGGGCGGGTGGCAGAACCCTGAACTGTGGCTGTTTCTGGTGTCTTGCCCCGCGGACAGAGCGTGCTGGGGCCTCCGTGGTCCTCTGTGGGGTGAGTGGAGCGCATGAGCTGGGTGCTGCTGGGCCCTGGCTGGCTCCCGAGCCCGGGGTTTATGCAGGACTCGTTAGATAACTTGGAACCCAGAAAGCAGCACGAGGAGAAACGGGATTGTGCCTTTCTGGATCCTTGGTGCTTCCCAGTCTCAGACACTGAGTAGGCTCTGAGGGGTCTCGCCGGGAAGACTTGCACAGTCGGCCCCCAGGATGGAGTGGGGCTGCAGCGGGTCTTGCAGGAGCTGGAAGTGGGGGTGAGTGTCTCGCAAGCGGGACCTTTCAAGTGGGCCCAGCAGGATGCATCTGTGGAAATGGTGCCACCTAACGCAGGGCTGCGGCCAGCAGGACCTGAAAGGCTACAGCGGGCTGTGTTTCTGCTCTCTCTCTCTCGAGTCTCTGCACGGTTTTCCTTGGTTTTTGTCTGTTTGGAGGACGCTTCCCCCTTTCTTGCGCTTACCTAGCCTTCTGAGCTTCTTTGTTGAGTATGACAAAGCCCTGAGAAGGCATTTTTATCGCATCATTGTGTTATCCTGGTGGCTGGATAAATGACCTGCAAATGTGGATGACTCAGTAGCTCTGAGGGTGTTCAATATCCAAGACAGAGGTGGGAAGGAAATGTTCAGGCAGGCATCAGAGGATCTGTTCTCTGCTTTACACTGGGGCCCTGGTTTGCTGACAGTCTTCACACTCGATCCAAAATGGGGGATAATGAAGTCTCACGGATTCGGCTTCAGCTGAGAGCTGCCTCCAGCACAGTCTTGTGTGAGTAACAGTTTCTATGTTTGGTGCGAAGGGCGGGCGTCAGTCAGTTGATCTTATTTGTGGTGGTGCTTATGGTGGGTTTTCCGTAAGGAATGTAGACTTTATTAGCTTTGGCAAGGGAATCCTGAGTGATAAATTGGAAGAATGTCTCAGGAAATTCTGGAACCTGCAGTGAATCTGGAATCTGTATGAAATTGAGATTTGGATTCTCACGATTTCCTAATGCTACCCCGAAACCCAGTAGTTGAGACAGTCGTAGAGCTTCAGTTGTGCTGCCCCGGTTCCCCATTTTAAAAGGAACACGTTGCTTTCCTCTAGAATGTTCTGAGCTCTGAGTGCTGCCGGCAGAGTGACCAGCTCTCTGCATCAGAGGGGAAGCCAGGGCTGCGTTCACGGCGTCGCGGCAGCCGGGAGCTGACCCTGGACCTCAGGCACGTGTGATGCTGACCATTTTCTGTAAACTCCAAGGGTGTAGTGGTCTCCTTGGCCCTTTACAGTCTTCTGAAGCTTTTGATGTGTCTGCACTTTGTAGATTTTTCAGAAGTAGACAGCCTTTTCCCACACCCTTGGGCTGAGTTTCGTCAGAGGCTGGTGTGTGGGAAGCACCACACCCACATTCTGACAGGGAAGACTCTGGTGCCCAACTGAGGTCAGAGTGGAAATTTGTTCTTCCTTCCCTCCAGTCTGGTCCAGCTGCTCCCTGCTTGGCCAGAAGAAAATCATGCTTATTCAAGTCGTAGGCAAACCCCCGAAGTCAAACATTTGTCTTTTTTCTTTAATATGCCCATTTAGTTTATATGGAATGATAGCTAGAGAAATGCCTTTTAGGGGAAAATTAATTTCCTTAATTACAGAGAACTTTTTGGATAAAAATCAGGAGGCTATTTTGTAATAAGATCTAGTTAAATACTACAGTGGAAAGCTCCTTATATTTGATCTTACACTTGGGCCCTGTGTGCGTGTCCGCATGCTCGTGCTCATGACGCCAGGCGCAGATGTGAACTACAGGCACAGTACATACTTTCTGGTTGCTTTTTTGAACGTCTTATTGCTTGACCTCTCCGACTCAAATGTTGAGTTATGTTGATTCTGTTCAGAATGTTTATCCCTCCGTCTAGGGTCCAGTCGTCTTTCAGGGAGGAACCGTCTTCCTCATCTCTGTCTCCTACAGTATTGTATATTTAATAGTCAAATATTTATAGGTTACATGGGTGACTGATCTGTTCATTAGGAGGAAAACAATGCCAAATTTCACATCATTAGAATGGACTTGTTAAATGATTGTTAGTATAATGAAGTTTCCATGGCAAAAGAGGCTTTGCAGATGTGAGTGTAACGGACAGTGAGATGGGGGAGGACCCTGGGTTGTCCAGGCGGGTCCAGTGTCTTCACATGTGCCTTTTGAGAAGGCAGTACGAGGGTCTGCCTCAGAGGAGGAGACCTGAGGACGAGATAGAGGCCAGAGGGCTGTGGGGGTGAGGGCGAGTGTGGGGCAGGGGCAGGGTCCGGAGGGGTGCAGGGCTGAGGCCGGGGCAGTGGTAGGAGGGGTGTGGGGCTGTGAGTCAAGCTGCATGGTGGCTTCTATGAATTGGGAGACTCCAGGCAGGAATACAAGCTACTGACCCCTTGACTTCAGCCCTGGGACTCCTGACTTCCAGGGCTGAGAGGAGGTTTGCATTTGTGGTAATTTGTTGCAGCAGCAATAGGAAGCTAATGCATTGTATCTGTTCTTCACCTCCAAACCTTTGAAAAGTAACCCTGTTGTATCGGCCTTTTGTGTGCCCTAAATTCTAATGAGATGGTTTGTAGGAAATAATGGACACAAACGATGGCAGAACAAAAAGTTGGACAGAAGCAGTGTCTTCTGTGGTTCTGTAGTTTGGGTCTGGGAAGTTAGATTTCGGTCAGTGTGTGTGGTCTTGTTCAGCGTATACCTGGAGTACTTGTTCAGAGCTCCTCGGGGAGTGGTCTTCAACACTGTTAGGATTAAAACTCCAAGCACATCAGGGCCAGAGTTCCTGAGTCAGTGTTAGGCGACCTTTGAATAAGAGTTGGCATGTAGAGTCTGCCCACTTTACTAGTATGAAGCAGCAAAATCTTTTTTTTTTTATTTTTTGAGATGGAGTCTCGTTCTGTCACCCAGACTGGAGTACAGTGGCGAGGCCTCGGCTCACTGCAACCTCCGCCGCCTGTGCTCAAGTGAGTCTCCTGCTTCAGCCTCCAAATTGCATGATTTATTTTCCTGTTTTATATACTTAGTATGTGAAAACTCTGCAAACTTTATGAATACAAATGACATGCCAGAACTTAGGAGAATCTGGTATTTTCCCATGCAAATTAGTAGTGATGTGGAATTCCTGGGCTGATTTGGTTTTATAAGACATGGGGCAGATTCTTTGCCTTATTTCTGTGGAACTAACAATTGTTAATCACCCAGCACTCTTACCTCCCCCAACAGCTCAGGTGAGGGGGGTGTTACCCCCACTGTCGTGATGAGAGGCAGGAGACTGAGGCTTAGATGAGCAGGTGACACATTACTGTCCAGCCCCACCCACCCTGTAGTTTCCTGCCATGGCTCAGCTGTCTTCCTGCAAGAAAGGACAGACACCCTGGTGCTGGGTAGAATTCCTTGTGAACCCCTTTCCATCCTCCAGGGAGTTCTTGCTTTAGAGTGGTGGCTCATGGGGAGTCCTCTGGCCCACTGAGAAAGTGACTCATGTTGTGACATTACTGTCTCTGTCCGGCTGCTGTCGATTGGGTGATTTGTAAAGAGACATTTATTGCTCACAGCTCTGGAAGCTGGAAAGTCCAAGGTCAAGGCAGTCCAAGGTCAAGGCACCTGCACATCTGGTGCCCCAGGGCCTGTGGCTCACAGACGGCAGCATCTCGCCAAGTCTTGCGTGGCAGCGGTCATCTCGTCAGAACTCACGTGGTGGAGGAGCAGGAGGGCTCCTCCAGGCCTCCCAAGAAGGACACCAACCCTAGTCCTGAGAGCAGGACCTCCCAAAGGCCACACCTCTTAATGTATCCCTTCGGAGATGGTTTCAGCATGAGGTTTTGGGGACATTCAGGCCAGAGCCATTGCTCTGCTGTGGTGTTAGGGCTGCATGGCATCATTACTGCAGCAGAGCCACAGTTTCTTATCTGCATTTGCTGCAGGAGAAGGACACAGGTGCCTGTGCAAGTTGAGGTTCGGTGCAAGAAGTGGAGACCCTCTGGGAATCTTAGCAGGAGGAACTTAAGGACTTTGAGAACTGACACCTTAGGACTGTAGTTTTCTTCAGACTGTAAAAACCTTGGTGTGTGATAATACTGAACATTGCCTGAGCCCTGTGATCCTGCAAAACAGTGATGGTTAAGACATTCCCCTTCCCCACAACTGCGCCCCCACTTTTACTGCAAGAAGCCCGTTCCCATGTGGCTTAGGCTGACTGGTGGGATGACCATTTACCGAGGACAAGACCAGGTACAGGCCTTCAAACCCCCCTTCTCTGCCTTATAAGTGATTAGCTAAACTGCCTGTTCCCACTGATCAATCACTTCCCACCTTGAAATGGTTCTTCGTGGTGCAGTTGCGCCTAGGGGGATGGACTTGTCTTTGACTGTCGCCTTCCACAGAGGACAGTTAGGGTGGGCAGGAAAGAATTCTCTGCTACAGGTCTGCATTCCTGGCTGTTTCCAGAAGTGGGAATTCTGGTGCCCTGGAGTGTGGGAATGGATTTCTAGTGTCCCAGCTTCAGGTGGAGTTGAAATTGAGTGAGGCAACCCACCACACCCATCTGGAGCCAGGGACTAGAGCCATTTTTAAAGTGGCAGTTTCTCCATAAGATTACCCAAAAAATGCGCTCAGCACGTTTCTTTCTTATATGCATTTGGCCATCTAAAATGGGAATGGTGGTTTTTTGAAGCATGGATGTAGTTTTAAATTTTGAGTATTGTAAACCTTAATGTAGCTTCTTAAAATGTTTGCCTGATTATCTGGAGATTTACTAAACCTTTGGAGTGGTAATAATGAGTTGATCTATATGACTTTGCTTTCTATGATGCAATGAAAGTACTCTAATTAAAACCTCTGCAGTTGGGTCAGCACGCGATTGGCCAAAACAAATTTTGCTTTTTGGGTTTCTTTAATCAAACAAGGGAGTAGAGTGTAGGCTGAAGTGGCAAATTCATTTCAGAGCACGCCAGAGCCCTCGTGACACCACAGAGCCACACCTAGGAAGATGTGGTTTCTGTAACAAGCTTTGGAAAACCAAAGTTCAACTTAATTATCCAACTTTGTTACAGAAAAAGCTTAGACCAGATGGCCAAAGACCTGATTGTTTCATGGTTGAGACATGGTTATAAAATTGCCCTTACTTGGTGCCAATCAGTGTTGGTCCACAGTGATACTCCTCCAACCTCAACCTCACTGAATAGTTTGGAGACTGATATGAGACTGTGAAAATCTCCTTAAGGTGAAAAGGTCTCTGGAGCACCTGGGAATATCTGCACACCCGTGGCCATTCCCCTATAAGATGGAAAGGACGGCTGGGTCACGCGGGAGCATCCGCACACCAGTGGCTGTCCTCTTTAAGACGGAAAGGGCTGCTGGGGTGCCCCGCAATATCTGCACACCCGCGGCCATTGTGGCTGTCCCCCTTTCTGCTCAGTCACCTCTGTGTTCCCGCATTCAGGCTTTGGGACACTCATGAACAGCTCGTACCCTGGGCTGGTGAGGAAAGAGTGGGAGGTTGTTCTGAGGCTCTGTCACTGTCTGCCCTGTCATGAGCTGGGCAAGGCAGTGGCAGTGACCCTGGAGGAGTCTGGTCAGTGAGGGCTCCGGCAGGAAGTGCTGAGGCTTGAGGTGGCTCTGCCAGTCGTAACCAAATGTCTTCCCTCTTATTTCCATGATTCCTTCTAGTTCTGCACCTTGCACTGCAGAGTCTCTGTGTATCTATAAATACACATGAGTTACGATACAGGTGTCTCTTTCCCCTCTTTCAGGGGCTGGGCCCAGGGAGTGAAGTGCAAGACTCCCTTACTGCTGGATGCCCACCAGCACGAGGCACTGCCTGCCCTGCTGACGAATGCCTACAGCGAGTCCTGGAAGCCTCCTTCTGAGCACCTGGCCTGTTGACGGTGTATACGGGAGACAACCGAGCTCCCCTTGCCCCACCCTGAGCAGAGACTGGGGAGGCGGGGGCAGCACTGCCCCCGTGGTGCATCCTTGGTGCATGGAGGAAAGTCTGTTTAGCCGGGCGAGGTGGCGGGCGCCTGTAGTCCCAGCTACTCGGGAGGCTGAGGCAGGAGAATGGCGTAAGCCCGGGAGGCGGAGCTTGCAGTGAGCTGAGATCCGGCCACTGCACTCCAGCCTGGGCGACAGAGTGAGACTCTGTCTCAAGAAAAAAAAAGAAAAAACACAGCCCATCCTCTCAAAAGCAGGATGACAACCACATTTACTTCTGGAATCTTAAAAAAGGGCCTGTCTCTTTGAGAGAAGAATGTGGCATGTATGTGTGTACCTCCTTTGTTTTTTTTTGAGACAGTTTCCCTCTGTCACCCAGGCTGGAGTGCGGTGGTGCAATCTCAGCTCACTGCAAGCTCTGCCTCCCGGGTTCATGCAATTCTCCAGCCTCAGCCTCCCAAGTAGCTGGGACTACAGGCACCCGCCACCACGCCTGGCTAATTGTTTGTATTTTTAGTAGAGACGGGGTTTCACCGTGTTAGCCAGGATGGTCTCGGTTTCCTGATCTCGTGATCTGTCCACTTCGGCCTCCCAAAGTGCTGGGATCATAGGTGTGAGCCACCGCGCTGGGCCGTATGTGTGTACCTCTTTACAAGTCTTGCCCGATCTTTGCATTGAAAAATTATTGAAAACCTTAAGGATGTAACTGACAAGAACTTTATAGATTTCTCCAAGTAAAAATTTGGAAAAGTGAAGTGAACCCATAATTTGTTTTATTTCTGAGTCCCACACTTGGATTTTTAAATGTGGGCAAAACATCTATATGTTCTTCAGCCTGATTTCCGTGGAATCGTGAATGAAACGTGCTGAAGTTGCCGTGCGGATTTTGTTATGTGGCGGTGACAAGTGGGGCTGGTCATTAAACAACTGGAGGGATCCCTATCCTTTCTGTGCTCCTGTTGGACACTAGGCACGTGCTTGGGTGTTTTCTGTGTGTGTGGACAAGATGAGGACAGAATTTCCAGATTCACACGGTGGTATCTTCTCCCTTTTCTGTTAAAACGTGTCTTCTGCTGCTTCTACATAGACCAAGTGTTTCTTTCTCTTGCCTGTCTACAGAAACGCTGTTTAACAAAAACTGCATTGTAAACATGTGAAGCTGAATTCCACATGATCAAGCAGATAGAGATGACTGAGTATACTGTTTTGTGGAAGGAAGGTTTAAAATGATTTTTAGCTTTTTCCCTGAAATAGGGAATACTTTTAACTTTTTCCCTGAGATAGGGAATAATGAAATGGGAAAATAATTAAATTTTCCCATATAATTGTTAGATTATATTTAATTATTAGATTATTCATGTATTGCAAGGGAAAAAGGAACTAGATCACCCCATGTACCCAAATGAAAATTTAAAGGGTATGGGCGAGTTCATTTGAACTCCTTTAATTTGTTTTTGTTTGTTTTTGACAGTCTCACTCTGTTTCTCAGGCTGGGTGCAGTAGTACAATGACAGCTCACTGCAACCCCAACCTTCTAGGCTCAAGTGATTCTCCTGCCTCAGCCTCCCCAACTGCTGGGATTTACAGGCGTTAACCACCACACACAGCTTATCACCTCTTGGAGACTAGCTATGAGTTTGGGCATTCACTGAACTATATTTTGGTTAATTCTCAAAGTTTGTCACTGTTTATCTTTAATTTGCTAAAAATCTACATGTATTGTAAAATGCGTTACATTTCCTTAGCATTCACGGATTCCCTGTTAGTGGGGCAGAGATGCAGAAGGGCAGAAGGCATTCGGACATCATCAGGTTTGCAGTTGAGTGCTTTCCCCGAACACACTGGATCTCTGGGCTCTGTGGCCCCACGGGGGTCCTCTGTCCACTGAGGGGGCCGGGTTACCTGGAAGGTCCCTCCAGCCTCTGCAATTTTGCCCTTTTCAGGTTAACATCTCATCGTTGTCCTGGACAGCACTGCCTTTCGTTCACTGACCCATGAGTGAACAGCTGGTCAGTGGCTAGTGCTGCTTCCTTCAGCTGGGAGGTGGTGATGTGATAACACTTCCGTGGAATTTGGTTCTTGGTGTATTAAGGGTTCAGTTGTATGTTTATTTTTAATCTGCACCTCTGAATTGGTCTTTTGATTGCAAAGAGATTGCTTACTGGATTTGTTTCTGAATATTTGGTGGATAACAGGAGAACCTTGCTTATCTGTGTGTTCATTTAATGTGTTTTTGCCAGGCATTTATATGGGTGTGTTAGCCCTTAGCCCACTTTCTGTGTGTGGTGGAGTCATTGAAATCATTTATGTGAAGTCTCTCTTCTATCAAGGCCAGAGGACGTGGGGTGGTGTCTCCCTAAACTAGAGGGAAATGGCATTGTTCTGCCCTCCTCCCTGGGAACGCTGGTGTTTCCAGGTCTCTGAACTTGGCTCCCACACTGGGAGAGTGGCTGTGGCTTCTGGAGCCCGTTTTGGGCGGGACTGACTCCTTCATTTCCTTTATTCCCCACCGTCTTTGCTGCTTTGTGACGCAGGGATGAGGGAGTTGGGCCCGGGGTCCTTGCCTGTGCCTGAAGGGCCCGATGCAGAAAACTCCTGGTGGGAAGGATGTTCCTTGAGGGCAGCTTTTGGAGTCTCTTCCTACTTTTAACTAAGAAGCAGCTATTCACATGGTTCTATTCTGCTGGTGTGTTTCAAAATAATTGGTGTAGAGTTGCGAAGATGTCCGAGACACCCATGATCCACTCCGGGCAAGTGCCGGGCATTGTGCTCAGATGCCTTCAGACCACATTCACATGCCAAAGATTCTTGCTTGGTTATTCTCAAACTTAAGAGAATCTAAAACGCGAGCCACGGTATGGATTTTCTCTTGAGCCCCCATGACTTTGCCTTGTATTTTGGGCATGAATGACTTCATCAAGGGGAAAGAATTTGAGGAAGGAGCCTCTGAGGCTAGGAGGGGGTGGGAAGGGGTTGGGGGAAGAGGAGGGAAAAGGAGCTGTAGAGGGAGGAACCAGGCTGGGGCTGGGGCGTCTCCCCATGATGCTCCCCCACCCCTGGCGCGAGGCCCCAGGGACTGACTGATTTTCCCACAAGAAATGTGTATGATTGCGTGTCTGTTTTGTGGGCTGACCATTTGGGTTGAGGGAATGTCTGTGTTGTGATTCCTTATTGATTCGAAGTTTGGAAAGGTTTGTGCTCAATACAGGGGTCTCTTGGTGCTATGGGAAATGTGATCGCAGCTGCCTTCAGGGTGGGGAGAGCCCTCGAGGCCATCAGTGGTGGCCGGTGTCGGCCTTCGCTTCCCTGGGTGAGCTGCCCTCAGGGTGGGAAGGGAGGCCCTCGGTGGTGGCCGCTGTTGGCCTTCTCCTCCCTGGGTGAGGGCTGCTCCATCCCCGGCTCTCCAACTCCTTGCCTGGCACCTTCCTCGTTGGGGGCCGTGATCCATCAACTTTGTCCACGCGTGTCCTGCAGACTAGTGCTGACTGCAGGTTGAGGAGTGGTCAGAGGAGGCCAGAGGAGGCCCTCGTGATGCAAAGTTAAACGTTTAATGATGGCGCTGCTGAGTGCATGAGCCACGTCAGCCCAAGAGTCTGAGTAAGAGGAAACCGCGGGGTGGAGGGAAGACTGGACAGATGGGTGCTTTCCTCGGCCCCTGGGAGCATGGCCATGTCCACGCTCAGACCTCCTGGTTTCTCCCATATTTCCATAAATAGCAAGGGAAGGATATGGGGCACCCAGGGACCTCAGGGGTATAAGCTGTGTCCTCGCGTGGCCCCAGCTGTGGCCAGTGACGTTATTCTCTTTAACCTCAGGCTTATTTTCTATAAAAACACAAAGGGACAGAAGTAGTTCAAGGGCCTGTAAAGACTTACGTAATTGTTAATAGGCCTACTTTTATGCTTTCTTATGTATTAAGAGCAAATCATGAAACAAACTCATTTCTGTTTGAAGAAATCTTTACTGCTCTCATTTTTGTGGCAAGCAGCATTGATTCTTTGCTTAGTGAGCGTTAGTGCCCTCCTGCCCAGTGCTGCTGCCTGGCGCGTGTCCTCGCACACACCTCTGTCCATTGGTCTCCGTTCACATTTCCGCCTAGAATTGTAGGAGGGGCGCTGGGATCTTAGGGCTAGAAAGAAACCCTGAAGACCACTTTTAGGGGCGACTTTTAGTCAGGGCTTCCAGAGAGACAGCCAGCCAGGTGTGCGTGTGTCTCCAGGGCGAGGCCTGCTGCAGGAGCTACAGAGTCCAAGAAGCCCCAGGACCCACAGCCTGCAAGCTATAGTCCTGAGAGGGTGTGGCTTGAAGACTTGAGAAGCGGAGGTTGCAGATCCGACCAGGGTCTGAGGAGCTGAGACCCAGGAGCACGGGCTGCAGAAGACAGATGTCACTGGCCCATCAGCCAGACAGGTGGAGTGAACCCAGTTTTCCCCGCCTTGCTGTTTTACTCGGGCCCTGGGGGGATAGGGTGGTGCCCCCCACACCGGCGAGGATGGGTCTCCACTCAGTCCAGAGACAAACATGCATCTCACACAGAAATAATGCAGAACCAGCCATCTGGGCACCCCGGGCATGCTCAGGTTGATGCACAAAACCAATGCCGCGCGTGGCCCTGACATCTGCGTGTTCGCATCACTCCACACACATTGCTCAGTCATCGCCTTGGTGAGTTTGTAAGCTCGTTGTGTGGTTCCGGGGCTCTTTGTCCCTGGTGATGAGAGGCTCCCCACTGTCCCAGCTCAGGTATGGAAGGTGATGGCACCAGCGGCTCCTTGTTTCTCAGACACCTGAGTGGGTGCTCTGTGCCGCCAGTTCAACCTGCAGCAGCATCTGTTTCCTATGCGGATTCCATTCAGAGTATGTGCCTCCCTTTTGTTGAGGGTGCAGCCTTCTTGAAGGGAAGAACTGTGTCCTGTTCGCCTATATCTCTTGTGGTGTATCTCATGGCTGAATAAGTAGCTATAGGATACCTCGGTGGCTGAATTATAAGCCGCATGTTCTCCTAGGTTCTGGGGCCCTATCATAAGCCGCGTGTTCTCCTAGGCGCTGGGACCCTCTTGTAAGCCGCATGTTCTCCTAGGCACTGGGACCCTATCATAAGCAGTGTGTTCTCCTAGGCGCTGGGACCCTATCGTAAACTGCATGTGAGGGATCTCGGAGGTGCTCCTTATGAGGATCCGCTGCCTGACCTGAGGTGGAACAGTTGCAATCCAAAACCACCCCCCAGAAAAATTGTCTTCCATGAAACCCATCCCTGGTGCCAAAAAGGCTAGGTGACAGCTGGCCTAACAGGTACTAAGATGTCAGTAGATTTTTGGACTTGGGCCTCAGTTGAAGAGGATTAGATTTTGAAAGGTGGGGTTTGAAGGCTTCTAAAGGGCAGATTTTTATCTCCAGTGGGGCCTGGGCAGAACTGGGTAGAACTGACCCAGAAGCTGACAACTAGTCAGGCTGGCTCACTGCCTGTGTCCTGTGTGTGCAGCCTTGCTGTTCATTCAATTGGTGTTGTGGATTCCATCCACAGCGTCAGAGTAGTGGAACCCATTATTTCAGGGCTGACCTTATTTAACTTTATCAAAAAGACATGAAAATCATTTAGTATAAATCTTCCAGATAGCTGTATCCTTTCTTTTCCCAGAGGCTTTTAAGTATTGCAACTTAAAAATCTTCAAAAATATCTTTAAAGGAAAACCTCTAAGTACATTTTTGATGAGCACCCTTGACACCTTTAATATGTGAAGTAAATTCCCTTGACTTTTGTATTCCTAGAAACTCGTTCATGTTTGCAGAAGACTTTGTATTTTGTCAACAGTGGCCACTGTTCAGTGACCATCATACCTGCCGTGTCTCATTTAGAAAGTTGGATGTGGATGTATTAACTTTTCAGACACACTAACACATGGGCTGTTTGTTTTTGGTTTTGATTTTTTTGGGTTCCCCCCCCCCAGCTGAATTCAAGAAAGGGAAACAAGGAGACAGAGTAAGTCCCTGAAAGCGTCTAAGTGGCTGGGTGGGGGATCCTACTATGGTGTTGGATTGTGTTCTGCCAGACATCGCTCCTCGAAAAGCTGACCCTGAAAGGGTTAGCAGTGCCCTCACCCTGGGACATTCGTCTGTCTCACCAGTAAATGAAGAATCTGCCAGGGTACTGTGAGTCAAATTCAGTCAGAACTCGATTAACTAAGAGGGTTTGTCTCAAAGGCCAAAACATGAGGACACATTTTTAATTTTTAAGGATCGCTTTATCATGAGTCAGTTCTGACGTGTACTGCATTAGGAAACCTCTGAACTTCCACGGTCAGGCCCAGAACTCTGAGGGAAAGTGGTTGTGCCCTTCCCACTGTTTTTGTCACTAGCTGTATTGATTTCCTTAAAACCCTTTTTATATGAGTTCTATTACAGTTTGAAAAAAATTCACTTAGGTAGAACTGGAAGCGTTTCCGCAGTATTAATACTCATGACCCGTTCTGGGTCTCGGTATATGTGTACTCTATAAATGTACATGTGTGTATGTGGTGTACGCATACTACGTGTATTTCCACTGTGCATGTATTTACAATGTATAGGTATGTACACTACATTTGTGTTCTACACACGTGCATGCTGTAGGCATGCATGTACATGTGTATATGTGTGTATCTATGGTCACTTTGGTTATATGCACACTACTTGGACACCTATCTGTTCTGCATGTGTACATACATGCATGTATTTAATGCCATATACATGGCTGTGTACGTACACCATGTGGGTATGTGCACATTATTTCTGCAGATGTATATATACATATGTGCACACAAGCATGCATGTACACTATGCACACTGAATAAACTTCTGGATATGTACACACTAATACATATACATGCTGCATATGTATGTACACTGTTGCATATGTGTATACGCTTTATAGGTTAGTGTACTGATGTACGTTGTATACATGTGCATATGTGTACACTGCGCATGTGTATGCATGCTGTAGTGCACCTACGTACATTGGATAAGAGTGTATACTATTGGACGGGCGCGGTGGCTCACGCCTGTAATCCCAGCACTTTGGGAGGCCGAGAGGGGTGGATCACGAGGTCAGGAGATCGAGACCATCCTGGCTAACACGGTGAAACCCCGTCTCTACTAAAAAAATACAAAAAACTAGCCGGGCGAGGTGGCGGGCGCCTGTAGTCCCAGCTACTCGGGAGGCTGAGGCAGGAGAATGACGTGAACCCGGGAGGCGGAGCTTGCAGTGAGCTGAGATCCGGCCACCGCACTCCAGCCTGGGTGACAGAGCGAGACTCCGTCTCAAAAAAAAAAAAAAAAAAAAAAAAAGAGTGTATGCTATACGCACGTGTATACATATAGCAAATAGCATACCTATGTACATACGGATGTGCATGTGTATGCCATATGCATGTACATACAGGTTATAGTATACCTGTGTACGCTGTATGCATACAGATGGGTGTACGTGCTATGCATGTGCATACGTGTTAGCATACCTATGTACATTTGCTATATGGATGTGTGTATGCTCTATGCTTTTACACACGTAGTGAACTTGTTTGTACACTATATTTGGATGTGTGTACACTCTATGCATGGATACCACATGGATCTGGATGTGTGTGCACTCTACGCAGGTAGTGCACTTATGTACACTCCACGTATTCGGATGTGTGTACGCTCTATGCAGGTACACGTGTTACAGTGTACCATATACGTACACTATGTGGATGTAAATGTGTGTGTGCTCTATGGCACCAGGAATAGGGCTCCCGCAGGGATCCAAGAACACACCATCTCGCTGGCACCAGAGAGTGTAGGATGAAAACAGTTGTTTGTTGCAATCTAGTTGAAATTTGGCAGGTTGCTATATCCTTTGCAACGATTTAGGAATAGTCACTTCATTGATGTGTGTGTTCCTGAAATCATAAACAGCTCTGTGAGGTGTGTCTCATCCCAAGACGAGAAAGGGAACCGAAACAACAATGACTCGGTCACTTAAGTGAGGTAGAACTAACACAGCAGCTGTCTAGCTTTCTGTATTATAACTTTGTCAGCAGCTCAATGAGAAATCGGCACTCATCAGGAAATGTGTCCACTTTCTACTGTACTTTACTCGTGGCGTATTTACTGCCTCGTGTTATTCCTCACGATGTAGCAAAATCCCTCCTAGAGTTGTGAATATAAACAGTTCATGACAAATGTAGTATCTTCTTTGTTAACATTGAAAATGATATGTAAGTTCATCTTCAGATACTGTTTGGAAGGATGAGAAAGAAGATGTTTAGGACAAAAGAAGAGAGAGCTTTCAAGTAAACAGGGAAAATAAGGACTTTGTGCAAAATATTTCCAAATTTGAAATTTGAGAATACTAAATCTCACATCTAAGATCGTAGGTAGTTTTTTTGGGGGGGGGGGGGTTTAAAATTAGTACTTGGTTTTCCATGCCTTTGGGAATTTCACTCCTGATGGAGGATTGCAAGAATAACCTGATTTTTCAGAACAGAAGGATAGTCTGTCTCAAAGGTAAATTCCAGGTTCTACCATAGAGAAATAGAAATTGCTGTCAACTTTCTGTAAGGTTCTTCAGTTCTTTCCTCTTCTGTGGTTAAAAAACCATCTCTGGGTTTAGTCTCAGCGAAGTTCCTCTTATGAGTTTGCCTTACGTTTCGCACAGCTGTTGAGAGTCTTCATCATTCGTAGTTAACTCGTCAAAAGTAAACTTTGTACTAGTTAGATCTGAGCACCTTGAAGGCAGGGCTTTGTTTTATATTTTTAATAAGCAGCAGGGTGATGGCAGGGCTGGGGCCCTTCATCCCATCATGCGTTCCTCTGAGCTTTCGGAGTTCTCACTGCGTGCCGAGGGTGGTGTTGGCTGTGTAGCGTTTAAATAGGAATATGAGGCTCTGTGACTTGGGACGCTCTTACCACCTTCATAGAGAGCTTGGTGACAGCTTAGCATGACAGCTTACACACCTGTTGTGTATACTTTATTACGGCCCCACAGAAAGGGTATTGATTTAAACGTGACTAATTTCTCGTATTTATTTTTGCCTTTATTCCTAGTTACAGTCCCGATACTTTTTCTTCCTTTAAAATCTTGCTAATCGCTGGTGAATTAGTGATAAACTATATTTATGTAAATCTAGCGATTTAATTGGAGGTCATTATTCTTGTACCATGTGTCAGTGCTGTGTCAGGAAGTCTCAGTTTTACGTTGTCAAAGGATTAACTAGAGCAGGATGCAGTCTTACTGGAACTTGCTCATTTATGAAATATAGGCACTTTATTTTTTGTTATACTCGAGGTGTGCTCAAATGTAAACATTTTGAGCCGTGTTAGAAGGATATACAAGATTGTAATGAAGAAATCAACAACTTGATCAAGTACCAGCGAATGAACTTTATGTTTGAAGTATATGGAACATGGACCTTGGCAATCAGTTTTCATCTTGACCTTTTATTTTTTTACTAGAATCTTGGTCTGTCACCCAGGCTGGAAGTGTGGAGCACAGTAGTATGATGTCCGTTCACTGCAACCTCTATTTCCCAGGTTCAAGTGATTCTTATGCCTCAGCCTCCCTAGTAGCTGGGGTTACAGGGTGTGTGCCACCATGTCTGGATAATTTATTTTTAGTAGAGATGGGGTTTTGTCATGTTGACCAAGCTGGTCTGCAACTCCTGACCTCAAGTGATCCACCCACCTCAGCTTCCCAAAGTGATAGGATTACAGGTCTGAGCCACCATCCCTGGCCTGATCTTCTGTTCTAATATTGGTTATTCAGTCTCAATGATAGCGCCTGGTTGTATTAACTTGTTGTAGAAAGCACAATTGCAATGAATTTGGTTGTGTATGTACGTGCTGACTTAGCGTTCATGGCAGCACTGTGAGGTGGGCATTGTTCCTGAAGGAAGGATGGATGGGCAAGTCGGGGCTTAGATACGGGACTTGTGGGCAGTCACTGTTGTCCCATGGCTGAGATCAGGCCTGTCTGTCGCCTGTACCCTGAACTTTTTTTTTTTTTTTTTGAGACGGAGTCTCGCTGTGTCGCCCAGGCTGGAGTGCAGTGGCCGGATCTCAGCTCACTGCAAGCTCCGCCTCCCGGGTTTACGCCATTCTCCTGCCTCAGCCTCCCGAGTAGCTGGGACTACAGGCGCCCGCCAACTCACCCGGCTAGTTTTTTGTATTTTTTTAGTAGAGACGGGGTTTCACCTGTGTTAGCCAGGATGGTCTCGATCTCCTGACCTCGTGATCCACCCGTCTCGGCCTCCCAAAGTGCTGGGATTACAGGCTTGAGCCACCGCGCCCGGCTCCCTGAACTCTTAACACACGAATGAGCAACGGTCAAGAGTCGGTGCTCGAGTGTGATGTGGCCTGTGGTGTGTGCCTCTCAGCCTTTCTTTGGCTCGGGGTAGCAGGGCAACAGCTCCATCCCTCATGCGGCCGCCTGGGAGTCCCAGGAGAACCCACTGATACCGTTTATAAATGCCGGGCATCGAACGTTCTCCTTGGTACCAGCACATCTGGAATCGGACAGTGCAGTTAGATTCTCGGCCAGCAAACCTGTACAAGAGTGTGTGAAGTCTGCGTTTGCTTCTCCCGGACAAAGGTGAAATCCCGGTCACTACTGGATGACAACAGGTGTGGCCTCAGGAGCAGCACGGAGACAGGCACCCGGGTGCAGGAAGAGCACCTGCAAGAGGGGTTGGGGAACGTGACAGACGCACGTGCGAGTTTAGCTGTTACCGTGGCAGGTGGGGGGTGGGTGAGACCAGATTTTCTCATTGTTGCCCCTTTCTGAAAAGGGCCCTGAATTGACTTCTCTGTGGCTCCTCGCGCCTCCTTGTCAGGTTGGAGGAGACTGCTCCCCTGGCTCAGGCCCTGCTTGCGGCGAGACGGAAGCTGCTGTTGCTTGCCCTGCCCTCCCTGTGACGTCGTCTGTGCTGTTGTCCGGGAACAGTTCTGCCGAGCAAGCTTGCACTCTGCTCCCTTCTGCTCTTGGATTTCATGTCTGGAAGGCTTGTGTTCTTTCCTGATTTTTGATAATGCTGAGCTATGTTTTCGCAAGGATCACACGTGCCCATACAGGGAGAAGCTCCTTTGCAACTTTAGCATCTTGACGCTCTCAAGCAGAGCTTGCTATCGAAGTTGACAGCCTCCTGTGTTTTTGTTTTGGCAGAAACTGAATTTCAGTCCTAGGACAGCTTCAGCACACTTGATCCTAGCTCTTCTCTCTCACTGCTCCCCTTGTGTGTGACAGAAATCATATGCCCTGAAGTTTACCAGTCCCTTCATTTGAAAATCAGTTAATGTATGCGATCCTCATGAGAATTTTACTTTTTATTAAAGCAATCGCAAAGACTGGGTTTTGTGAAACCAGTGTTTTATGTGTATATTACTTGCACTCACAATGAGCTTTGTCTTCTGAATATTTCATGTTTCAGATTAGCCCTGGAATCATGCCCTGGAGTAGTTCTACTTTTCCGCTTTTATTTTTGGCTAAGGTAAAGTTGAGAACATTGTGATATTAGGTGTAGTGAGCCCTTTTAGTTTCTTCTATGTCTGTTTTCCTTTAAGCCAGAACCAGCAGACGGATACCAGTTTGTGAGCACCTGGCATCTCCCAGGCCTTTCCTGGGTCTTCCCTCAGCTGTCTCGTGGACAGAGCAGTCACTCGTGGAACGTGAACCTGAGAATTTGTGCGTGGAATTAAGTAAATATCATAGCTCTCTTCTGTGACGAACGGAATCACATTAAGCCCAGTAAATTGTAACAGCAGGTTTTGCACATGCAAAGCATTGAACACCAGGACAGGTAACCAGGCTGCGACGCTTCTGGTCCTGCACAAGACCTCCGGTATCACAGCACATTTAACAAATTGGCTGCATTGAGTGCTTGAAAACGTTGTGTATGTACCATGTCGGTGATTTTCGAGGGCCTGGAAAAACACCTCTGTGGTTATAGCAATCTTGATCGTTGGGAGCTTAAGGTTAGTACTGGGGCAGACTGTGTTTTAAAGAATCAAGGTCTCTCGAGTATGTTTCGGTTTTCCCATGAAGAAGAAAGATGTTAGCTGTTCTTTCCTGGACTGTGGCTATCAGAGTGCCCCACCATGGTCACTCACACGTTTACTTCATTTTCATTTAAGCGGGCTGGGCTTGGGCCAGAGTACTTCGGTTGTCAAATGTCATATGAGGCTGAGGAACTGTCTTCTGCTTCATCGTTGGCACATGGAAATACTGTTTTTCAAAGCATACTCTACTCTCTCATTTGTGTTTATATAAAATAATGGAATGGTTATTTTAACTGCAGTTTCCTATGCTTGCTTATTTAATTGCGGAAAGATAATGGTTTTATTTTGCTAAAATCTGTGCTAGGAATTGTGCAAAATCTTTGTGAAATGCCCATTTTACTAGCTTAAGTTATAGATCTTTCTATAGAAAAGAAAAAGCCTATTGCTACAAGGAGCATTGTCTTTACCGATGCAAAAAGCTTTAGGCTTATTGGCCGTGTAGTCAGTAAAATGCATTAGAATGTGGCGAACATTGAGAAAAGCATTGAAGTTTTAAAATCTGCTATGCAGTTTTCTTCAACTCCCTTGCAAGATACTTAATTTGAATAAAAGATAGAATAAAGTGTTCCCATTGAGGAAAGGGGCAAGAGGACTGTTGAGAATGTGTTCTGAACCTGAGCAGTCCTGCCACGCTCATCTGTGATGTGGTGGTGTCCATGGTATCACTTTTACAGAACTTTAAGAATGCTGCTTCTGTGAATAAAATACATTTATTCTTAGCATTTCAGTTTTGAGTTTTGAGAAGTGTAAAAAGTGTTAATGGTTTCTTTCCCTTACAGAATTTGCTTGTTCTTTTTTTTTTTTTTTTTAATGCCTACAAGACTGTGAAGCACATTAGTCACTTAAAAAGAAAAGAAAACGAAAAAGGGCCGGGCGTGATGGCTCACGTCTGTAATCCCAGCCCTTTGGGAGGCCGAGGCGGGTGGATTGCTTGAGCCTGGGAGCTTGAGACCCAGGGAACCGGCCTGGGCAACCTGGTGAAATCCCGTGTCTACTGAAAACACACAAATTAGTTGGGCGTGATGACTGCACACCTGTAGTCCTGGCTACTCCAGAGGCTGAAGAGAGTCGCTTGAGCCTGGGAGGTGGACCTTGCAGTGAGTGGAGATCACGCCCTTACTGTCAAGCCTTGTTGACAGAGTTTGGACCCTGGCCGATAAACAGCAACGTTCATAACGTATGGGTGAACTGCCCGGCTGCTCTGTCTAGAGTAGAATAAATCCAATTACGTTTTTGTCTTTTATTAGCATTGAAATTTTCTTAATCATCCCTTTGTTTTCATTACATTGTAGCAATATATTGCTGCTTAGAGTCTGGAACAAGTAGGCTTCTCTGGATCAGGTTCTTACTGGATTGCTAAAACTTAGAATGATTTTTCCCCTCTTTGGATGTGACTTATAGAACTTTGCCTTTTGGGGTGATGTGTTGCATTTGATAGCGGACACAGGAACGCCCAAAGAATTCACTTACGGGGCTAAAATGTACGTACTTTGTAGTGTTTCCCTCCTAGAATGAAAACGGTACCTCTCATTTGTGGGTCGATGATGCTATTTGCTGAAAACATTTTAAATTTTATTTATTTTAATTTTTTGAGACAGAGTCTTGCTCTGTCGCCCAGGCTGGAGTGCAGTGGCACGATCTCGGCTCACTGCAAACTCCACCTCCCAGCTTCACGCCATTCTCCTGCCTCAGCCTCCCGAGTACGTGGGACTACAGGTGCCCGCTACCATGCCTGGCTAATTTTTTTATTTTTGGTAGAGAAGGGGGTTTCACCGTGTTAGCCAGAATGGTCTCGATCTCCTGACCTTGTGATCCACCTGCCTCGTCCTCCCAAAGTGCTGGGATTGCAAGCGTGAGCCGCCGCACCCGGCCGAAAACATGTTTCTTTACTGCCTCAGTCCTCAGTTGGGTAGTCTGTTCTTTGTAAGACATTCAGGGAGCGGGGACATCTTGAGTCTTGAAAGGCGCTCTCTGTGAGATGGGAATCTTCCGGCTGCTTATTTAGGGAATCCTGCCGGCTGTCATTTACTGGAGAGCGCAGTTTCCTGGCTGCCCTGGTCTTTGAGGGGAGGGAGACTGAGGGGTCATTTTCCCACCTGGACCAATGTGTTTATTAAACCTGGCTTGTGTATCATTTGGATCTTTTTATGAAGGAAAAGCCACATCTGTGACTTTAAGATGAGTGGAAGTCATGTTAAAATATATATATATATATTTATATATGAAATATATATATATATATACACATATATATATATATTCTGGCTACTATGGAGAAGTTTTGTCCTTGTGACCTGTGAATACAGTCACAGGAGAGCAGAATGTTCACGGTGTGGGTGCTTACAGTGTACATGCAGAGTCACATTCTTCACTAGTATAACGTTAAAAAGTGACAAATAAGAGAAAAATATTTTGCTCATTACAACGTCGGTAAGAAGCTGGCAGCACTCTTGTTTTTGGAGGGGTGTGAAGGGAATATTGAGAAAGTGTCATCAACATTAGACTCGCCCACTCTGCAAATCCTGTGCCAGCTGGAGTGAGGACCCCGTGATGGAAAGATGCACCCCTCTTCCCGGAAGGACTTGAATCTTTGTAGCGCTCAGGACGCATGGTTCATCTCTATATAAAGGCAGAGTGTGAAACGCCGTGGAGGCTGAGAGAAGCGATGTGGTTAGCAAGTATGAGTGAGATGTTTGGGGCTTGTTAGCACCTGGCGTGTGTGCAGCAAGCTTTGCTATCTGCACATGTGTGATTCTTAGAACACTGGCGTCTGGAACCGTGGGGGGGCTGTCGAGGGCCCCAGCTCCCGGCGGGCTGAGGAGTTCCCTGTTACCACCAGGATAACCGTGATTTTGAAGGCTGTCACTCAATCCCAAGTCCTGGAAGGGGCTCCTTTCAGAGAGGAAAACACCCCTAGAGCCTCGGGCAGAATTCAGTGATGTTTCTTATAATGTTGCTTAGATTTCGCAAACATGAAACCAAGAACATATTTCAGAATGCTTATGGTTCTTTTGTAACCATGGAAACAAAGTAATTTGCAGTCGATGGACAGTTTGCGGAAGCTGAACTGCCTACATCGTGAGCACGGCGCTCTGCCTACCGCCCTGGGCCTTGCTCCGGTTTGCTGGGGAGGCTTTGCAGGGCCTCTTGGCTGGGATACCTCTGTCATGTCCCATGTTGCTACCCCTGGTCACAGCCATACTGCTGGGCACCTGCGACGTGAGGTCACTGAGTGGACACGGAGCCGCGGGGCAGCAGTTGGTCAGGAGGTGGCATCCACATGGTCCGAAACAGGTTTCTGTTCATTAAGAATGATCATTGCAATAAAAACAGAGTGAAAGAAAACTCTACTGACCTGAGAATGCGTCCGCTGAGTTGCATAGGGAAGTGCAGTGAGGAAGGTGAGGGCTGAAAGGAAATGAGGGAGGGAGAGGAAAGGAGAGAAGGGAAGCGAAAGGGGGAGGGCGGATGGGAGTGAAGAGGGAGATGGAGGAGGAAGAAGAGAGGGCGGTGGGCAGGAGCCTGGGAAATGTGTCCCAGAGCCGGTTCCTGACCGTCGTGGGTGCGTCAGAGCTGATCTTCCAGGAGAGGTGGCCTGGGAGGATTGACCCTTAGGAAGTGAGGGCCAGGGGGAGCTGATTTTTTGGCCCTCAGCGGGGCTGTTGTTGACCTGAGATACAGTCGATAGTTTTCCTGAAGAGATCGTCTGCACAGCCACCGTTTGCTGCCAGGTTGGAGAGAGAAGTGCTCCTCCCCATGGATTCTTTCTAGTTTGTGGATTTTTCCCAGTTTACCTGAGCAGCCTGTCAGTGGAAATGTCGGGGATTACTAACATGTCTCCATCCTACAGAGCAGTCGACCAGCTTCTGATCCTGTAGTTGTTGGGGGCACCATTCCGGTCCTGTCAGTGCCGGCCCAGCGTGGAAGCCGCAGCCCGAGGCGCTGGGAAACCTGCGGGGCTCTCACTGCCAGGGTTCTGATGGGAATCGAGCGCTGGAAGAAAGATGTCCTTAGGGCAGAGCCTGGCGAGGAGGGGGTGCTGCTGTTGCAGCAGTACATGGAATTTCAAATGACAAATGAAACAAGCTTTTAATTATGACCAGAGCCCTATGCTCTGCGTTTCTTCAAATGGAAATGTTGTGCTGAAATGAAATTGCTGTTAATCGGTTGCCTCATGCAAGACGCAAGACGGAGGGCTGGGAGCAAAGTAGAACGTGGACTTATCTACAAAGCTTCCTCCTCTCAGACTATCATCAGTTGGATGGTGCTACACAGGAATATGTGAGAATTCGTGTGAGAAAGGTGATGGGTGCAGACCTGTGTGACCGGCAGGTGTGTGGGGAGGTTTGAGAGAAGCTTTTGGCTGAAGTGATGTCAGATGCAGGTGCTGAAGTGTGATGTCTGTCTGGATGGAAGAGCACACACGCCTCTGGGCTGCGGGAAACAGATAAAGGAGGAGGTGGGCAGACGTGAGTCGTGTCTTAGGAATGGTAGCAATTCAGGCAGACCCAGGATCAGGCTCCCACGGGGGAGGAGTGGATATCAGGACCCAGGGAGCGTGGGGCGGGGGTCATGCCCAGGCCTCTGCGGGTCTTGCTCTTGTGTCAGCAGGGCCCTGTGCTTGCCCTCCTTAAAACTTTCCTGATCCATAAAACGGGCACGACAAAATCCACCTTGTGACACTGAAGCTTAAATGAGATGACGTACATGGTGTCTTCCTTCCCTTCCTGACACATCCTAGACTCACAGCTATGGTAGCAGCGACAGACTGGATGGAATGCTGGAGCCGCTTTGCGCCTGGTGAAGCCACATGGATTTGTGCAGTGCTGGCGACTGTCTCTGAAAGCCTTTGGTCATGGCAGTGGCAGCCTGGAGTGGCTCTTGGCATACTTGAGTCTGTGGAGTGCAAGGTTGACTGGAGCTCCGAGGCCATTGATACTATCCAGGGGTGAGCTGATGAGGCCCTAAAACATGGGGGGAAGGCCGAGAGGACTTGGCTGCCAGAAGCATTGTAGATTTCTGGCTTCGAGAACTTGCTGACTTATGGACATAGGAAGGTAAACCCAGATGGCTCCAAAATTGTAAGTCCAGAAGAAAGGTGGGAGGGTACAATTGCTGACTAGGTCATGGTTGCCCTGTCCCTTTGTTTCTGGCCATCGTTTCTCCTCCCTCCCCCTGCCTTTGTGGGCTGGAGGGCCTGAGCCTGCACAGCGGTCTATTTCATGATGACAATGGCCGATTATTACCCTGCAGTAAGAAGTCTCTCCATTTTATTTGGCAGCAGTAGTTAAATAAATTTAAGGAGTGATGGTGTAGTAGTATTTGTTTTGTTTGTGCTTTTTTTTTTTTTTTTTTTTTTTAGTGTCATTTAACTGAATGTTATTTCCAATTTCACTGATCACTTTGAGAGGCCAAAACATGCTTTGATTTGTTATTTTGTGTTTGAGCTAGTTTATTGCCTCACAGGAATGCCAAGTATTCTGTTGTCACACATCATTAAGTATCTCAAATTGTGTTACTATAATACTTAGCTGAATTACCTCCCTGATTTTGGCTTTTAAAAATCTAAAATCTGTGTGAAACACAGGATGGTGCATCTCCATTGAGGGTTGTTGAGAAGTGTGACTTTTGCTGGCATGCTTGAGAATCAGTGACATTATTTTATAGAAACACTTTGTAACTGACAGCAAAGCTAGAAGCTCCTGTAAAGGGCAGAGTAGGCAACGTGTTATGCTTTGAGGGCCACAGAAGTCTCTGCATATATTTCTTTTGTGAAAACGTCAAAGTGTAAAAATCACTTCTGGTTCCCTGGCCAAGGCTCGGTCGGGGATCATGGTTTGCAGACCCTTAACAGCAGCTTAGCTGAAAGCTGGACTCCCATGCGGTGAACAGGAGCCTACCTCATTGCTTCAGCCAGGAAGATGCTGCCCTGATGCTGGAATTTACTTCAAACAAACTTGAAAGCTCTGGCACCACTGCTCATTTCCATACTGTTGCAGGCTATCTAAAATACGGAGGATGCCGTGGCGTTTTGATTTTGTTACTCCTCTTGAACGGCTCTGAGATGGCTCATCATGAGTTAGACATTTGCAGAAATGATCAAGCAGAGCTGCAGTCATCTTGCAGATAAAGTGAAGTTTTTTCTGAAAACTCATTACAGGCTTAAATTTCTGATCCCATTCCATCCACTGATCTTGTATGATTGGTTTCTTTTTGTACCCATTTGGGTCTATGAAGCGTCTCCCCACCGTGGTAGAAATTTAGTTCTGATTTTGTGCATGAGTCGGTATCCTCACTCCTCATCTGCGAGGAGAAAGTGCTGCAGGTCCTGTGTGGTTTCCATCCCCTCCCTGCACGCGGATGGATTGGGAGGTATTTGTGGTGTGTGAACTTGCTACCCCCAGAGCCTTCTGCCTCATTCCCTGGACCGCTTTCCTCCCTCCTCCCTCCTGACTCACTCCCCTGGACCACACTTCTCCCTCCTGGTTCACTCCTTGGGCCGAACTCCACCCTCCTCCCTCCTGGTTCACTGCCCTGGGCCCCCACGCCTCCCTCCTTGTTCACTGCCCTGAGCCCCCACGCCTCCCTCATAGTTCACTCCCCAGGGCCCCCACTCCTCCCTACTCTCCTGGGCCACATTCCTCCCTCCTGGTTCACTCCCCTGGGTCCCCAATCCTCCCTCTTGGGGGCTTGGTAGTTTCTGATGTGCTTGTGCCAGCACGATAAGGCTGAGTGGCAGCTCCAGGGCTGCGGCTGCTCACGCAGCTGTGGCATGAGTGCAGAGAACTGCGGGGATGCAGCTGCCCTTGCTGTGATGCTTCGAGTGTCATAGTCGATATGGGAAACTGGGTGGGATGTGGATGTCCCAGGAAGGGACAGGAGCCTCCCCTCAGCCTCTGTCAAACAGTTCTCAGCCAGGCGTGGTGGCTCACGCCTGTAATCCCAGCACTTTGGGAGACCGGGGCGGGCAGATCACCTGAGGTCAGGAGTTGGAGACCAGCTTGGCCAATGTGGTAATTTTTGACGCATTAAGGATTAAGGAAAATGACTCACACTAGTTTGCCTTGCTTTTTAATTGATAATTGGTGTACCCCAGTAGTCTGAACTTGTTAAGCAACCATTCTTACCGAAAGACTAATCTTTAAAAGTCTCTTCCTCTGGACACGTCTTTGGCTGCTGTAATCAAATGCAATGTAATCAGCACTGGTTAATGGCTTTCCTTGCTTGGCTAACAAATGCTCCTCAAAAACTTTGATTTCTTGTTATTTTCATTTAAAATTATGTTTTAAGCCTTCTAAATTTTCTAGCTTTCCTGCGAGTTGGGAATAACTGTGATGGGTGCTTAGTTTGGGATGTTGACGTACACTCTATGCCCAGCTACTATGCCATTGTGTGAACACTGATTTCTCACTTTCTCATGAAGACTGATTTCACCTAGTTTGGTAAATTCTATTAATTTTAAGGAAGGGGGTGGAATGCAACTGCTGTTAGGAGGCTTTTCTAAGGATCGAGGAAATGTTGCCATGATTATTACCATTACAGAAGGAACATAAAAATGCGTGCTGCCTTCAGTCATGATGAATATGTAAGTCCGCATCTGTGACTGCAGAAAACGGCAGCCCCAAATCCTAAAATCGTGTGGATGCACCAAGCCCATCTGCAGGGCACTGTGGAGCAGCCTGCATTAGCCGAAGTTAGCCCACAAGCCCTGAGGGATGGTGTCTGAGTTATGATAAGGCTCTGACTTGGGATTAAACAGGCCTCCAAATAGTGTGATATTCTAAACAAAGACATGATACTGCCCAGGGAGCCCAGTGGGCACCTGTAGGCAGTGTAGGTGAGAAAAGGTTCCAAAGAAGATTCCTGCAGCTCAGCTAGGAGGATTCTGTAAGGCAGTAGACACATCAATGTTCACATGGGAGTGTTGAGCTATATTCATTCCTTTTAAGCAGCCAGGCTTGTGTGTGTTTTTAGGGGCACTCACATGGCGCCCTTTCCACCCTCACTGCTGGTTGTGCCTGTTTGATGTTGCGGACTTCTGTGTTAAGTGTGTCCACTCTCCAAATGTATCTCTGTCTCTAGAATATTTTAGAGTAAACAGTTTATTGTTTAAACGCTTGTTTTTAGTGAGGAAGAAATCTTTAAAATGGGCCATACAGACCCTGCTATAAATGTTGAACAATGGCACGTGTAATGTTTAACACGTAGTGTTTAAAGTAGAAGACAGTTTAATTTAGAAATCCTGTTGGAATGCCAACTTAAATTACGACCATCTGTACACATATGGAAAAGAATGAGAGTGAAGGTACAGAATTGGAATTTTGTCTATTTTGTAGAGATTCTGTAATGTATCAGGTACAAGTCTCACTTCATGATTTAAATGCATGAAGCTGAAATTAGAAAACTTGACAAAAACATGCCTTTGAATAGTGAGCCTTTATCCTCCTTGAAATGGTGATTCATTCACTAAAACGTCCACCTGCAACTTTGTCAAATACATTTGTTGCATTAGTCCTCAAGTGAGCTCAGTTTTCCAGACAGGCAGATTATTACTGTTTAAAGTTTGTCCTGATGATGTTGGTGAACAGGGAAAATCCTTTGACGTGGATCCTCTGTGTGTGTTACACATCAGACGCGGCCTGCCCAACCCTCTGCCTGTAACTGGGAACCTTGACTGTCAGGATCATTGTAGAGAACCTTGAGGAAAGCAAAACAAGCCTCTGGAGTAGCAAAAGATGTAGCTGGTTTCATGCAATAAAACTTACACGTTTTTCTTTAAAATGCTTCCTTCGGAACGTCAGCTTGCTGACTATCTTAGAATCGCTGTAGTCCGCTGACAGCAGTCGTGGGAACAGGTGCATGGCCTGGCTGATGCAGGAGGGTCTCAGAGTGGAGCCACACTCCTGACACTGAAGGAGGGGCTGGAGCCATCACGCTCGTGACTCGTGCAGATGGCCTTGGCTGATCTCCAGAAGAGAAAACGTCAGTATCCAAGGAGGAAAAAGTCTATTAATTTCATGAGTGTTTGCCTTCGCAATGGCTAATACCCTGAGTTTGTGGCACCTGCTGTCTCTGGAATGAGGAGTCTTCCCTTCCTGGCAGACAAGCTCTAGATGGGAACAGGAGCTGTGATTGCTGGATTGAAGAGATTTCCTTCTTGGGGAGGTGGCCTTCGAGCCTGACATGAAGGAAGCTGTGACTGGCGGGAAAGGGCCTTGGAGACAGTGTATTTACCAGGAGGGTCGGTGACTGAGAACCATCCTGTTCCCAGTGTTGCCATTCTGGTTCTAGAGTAAACTTGGGGAGAAACAACAGCCAAAAGCCCCGAGGAATATTCTGTGATGTTGATCACGTTTGGTAGATTTGTTGCTGAGACTCTGAAATGAGAAGCCCTGGAGGTGCAGGTCTATCAGGCCATGCGACGTGAGACAGCTGCTGCTTCAGGGGTTGGAGTCCCCGTGCCAGAGGCTCAGTCCTGCAGAGACTTCTGCACAGTGGGCAGCTGATGCCTCCGGTTGATTGTGAGTCCCCCAGATGAATACCCATGAAAGGTACCGTGTCAGCAAAGAGTCAAACTCTGTGAAGCATTTGGAGATTTATTCTGAGCCAAATGAGTTACCATGGCCCTTGATACTGCCCTCAGGAGATCCTAAGAACATATTCCCGAGGTGGTCAGAGCCCAGCCTGGTTTTATAGCTTTTAGGGAGACATAAGACAATCAATCAAATAAATGTAAGATGTACATGGGTTTGGTCTGGAAAGGTGGGACAACTGGAAGCAGGGGTGTCCAGGTCATAGGTAGATTTGAAAATTTCCTGATTGACAGTTGGTTAAGAGAGTTGTCAGATAAGGGGTTGTGGAGACCAAGGCTTTGTCATGTGGAGGAAATCCTCCAGGTAGCTTTGGAGAGAATAGATTGTAAATGTTTCCCATCAGACTAAGCGTCTAAGTTCTGTCTAATTCCAGAAGGGAGGTGGGGTGATGAGGCAAGTCCGACCCCCCAGCAATCATGGCCTGGACTAGTTTTTCAGATTAGCTTTGGAATGCCCTTGTCAAAAGCAGGGGCTGTTCAGATGGGCAAAGGGGCTTCGAATTCTAATGTTTTTAAAACCAGAAAGTGATTGTTTTTTTCTGTGGATAACAGCCAGTGTAGTAATTAATATTTTATTAGCAGATTAATTTGGAAGTCAATGTGTTTTCAAGTATGTTAATTATTAAGTCATCAACAAGCAGAGAAGGGCTTACTTTGAAACCAGCCTGAGACTCAAGAGGCTCATCAAAGAAAACGATGGACTTGGGAGAACTGATTCACGTGTTTACTGCGCCAAGTTTCAGGCATTATGAGAAGTCTGTGCTGATACATTGTGACTTGAGAACTTAAATCTTGATGGACTCTTAAGAGTGAGGCTTTTTTTTTCTTTTCTTTTTAAATGGTCAGTGTTTCTGTCTCCTGTGTTTTGTCTTCCAGCCGCTGAGCACTTTAGCTTTGTGTTCACGTGGCCTTGTTCTCCGAACCACCTGCTTTGTGGCTCCTCTGTCCTGCCCACCTTGATCGCGTCTTCCCTGCCCCGTGGATTTTATCCCGAGGACTGTTCTCCGCTGTGGGGAGGGGAGGATCAGTGGACACTGGCTTTACCGACTCATTTTCTGTGTAGCTCCCAGTTTCTCAAATTCTTAATTGTCTTGGATTCCCTGTGAAACTGGGAGTCAGGCCTTGGGCGCAGTGCTGGGTGGCCTTGGGCGCAGTACTGGGGCAGGAGGGAGAGATGAGAACAGGAAGGATGGGTTTGTCAGGGGAAGGAACCCCTTGCCAAATTCCTGTGTCTGTTTTAGGTTAAAGATGAATGGCCGGATGGTGGATGTCTCACCTGCTGTGGCTGGACCTCGCTGTGCTGAACCCTGAGCAGGGGCCCCAGCAGCTGCCTCCTGCCAGGCCGGGGCCACAGGGCTGGGCTTCTGCCTCTGGGAGGGCTCGTGCCAAGGTGCAAGGGTCTGCACCGCTCGTGTGTGAGCTGAGGGGCATGTGGGAAGCTTTTCTGTGCTCCTCACCTGGGAGAAGTTGAGCTCATCTGGGCTAGAGCCACTGGGGAGGTAGGAAGGCAGAGGCCTGGAATTCCTGCTTTCCCCAGACAGCAAGAAAGCTCAGCGTTGCACCTGCTCTGAGATGCCCTCAGCAGCCATATATAGTTGATTTTAACATGACGGAAGGTGCCAATTAACCCGGCTCTGTGGAGAGCTTTGAGGAGTCCAGGCCCTGGGCCCCGGGCTTTTTAATATGTTCCTTCCTGAACAAAAAAGAACAAAAGATCCCTGTGGCTGATGTCGACTGCGTGGGGTAGGACATGCTGAGCTTGGGTGGGGCTTGCCCCTGAGTTTCCTTGGTGCTCCTCCCAGCCCCAATGGACACCAGCCTCTCAAGGCCGAGGCTTGTCCTGTTTAGACCCTCGTTGGTAGGGTCTGTGGTCCTGGATCGAGGGCCCAAGCACTTCTTTCATTATTATAAATGATTCACCAGAGATGCACGGCTGTGCCCAAACCTCTCACGAGCATGAGATACAGCCAGTGTCGCTGCCGCAAGCTCATAATTCTAGTGGAAAGAGGAAATTTTACTTTTAATGTGCTCGTGTGACTCAGATGCAAATATTCAATTCCCATTAAACTTTCAAGACCTTGAGATCCTCTGAGATTCCTTGGAAAGCCGTTCCTTGGCCCCACGACTAACTCTCCTGTGGAAGGAGGCTGGGGTGGTCCGCGTGGTCTGGGATCCTGCTGCGTTCTCCAGGATTCCTTAGGTTTCATCATTAGTCCCAGCTCTTCAGCAGGTGGAGCTGATTGACTCTGACATTTGCATTATATTGTTCTTGTGTTGCCTCAGTTAACTTAGAATAATCAGTATTTACCAGAAATAATTGATGGCGAGATGGGAATTATTGGTGATTCCCTGACATAGGCAGCCTGTATAGATAAGCGTGTTACACGGTGTCTAATTTCTGAGATGTTGGTCCACACCTTCTCAGGAACACACTTTCAGGGGTAGATTCCTGTGCAGGAGAAGCTGCTTTTCCCCGAGACGCGGTGGCGGCTCCTGCACTGGCATGGCAGGGTGGCTGTGTGACTGGGCAGGGCTGGACATGCTCCTGCGCTGGGCGCCCACCTCCGCCCTACATCTGTGTCGAGGGTGCCTGCCTTTGTTCCCCCAGCTCGAACTCATAGAATTGTATACCTTCCTGACACATTCCTGCATAGAGATGATTAGATCTGGGGGCTGAATCTCAATCTGACATGCATGTAGGTAAATTATTGACGTGAATGACTTGGGTCCTCCACCTTCAGGGTCAGGAGGCACGAGGTGGGTTTGGAGACAGCTGCCTGGCCTCAGGAAGTTTCTCTCAGAGCCTGTTTCTTTCTCTAGCAAAGTAAATGATGCCTACCTCACCGGGCTTAACACACGCTCAGTACTCAGATGCTGTCTGATCTTTGTTATAGTTAGTATTTGGGGAACAGCGTGGCTGGTAAGAAAATGCGTTATCTTTACAATTCATACAATGTCATACAAGGCAAGCGTGAAACCGGGACACTACCTTAATCTGAAGATGCTGGTGCTTAGTCTTCTCCTCAAGCATTTTGTTGTCATTCTGGCGTGTGTCAGCCAAGTCATATGACGGTACCGCGTGCGTGATGCCAGCTCAGTTACCTTGGAATGGGGAACCTGAGGCTGCCAGGGAGCATCCCTCCTGCCTCCAGTCCTCGGGGGTTTCTCTCTCTCTCTCCTTTCCTTTGTCCCTCCCTGTCCCCCAATCTTCCTCACCACTCCTGCTCCCCTCCCTACCCTCCTCACTTACTCTACAACAGAGGTCTAGACTTTGACAAATCCCAGCTGGGCCTATTTATCGCTTGGCTGGGAAAGCAGAGGGAAAGGGGCCCAGTTACTACAAAAATAGAGAATTGAAATAGAATGTGAGCTACTTTTGCGTCTTGTTTTTTATTTTATTCTGAACATAAAAGGCAAGTGTCAAACAAAATCGGTGCTAACTGCGCCACTCAGCTCCGAGTCTGCTTTGTCGGGGCTCCGTGGGTTCCCACGCCCTGGCCTTCTCCATGAGCGTCTGGACACGCCGTGGCTGTGAAAGGAGCATTCAGTTATGGTCCTTTGAATGTTCCAGAGTCATGTTTAATAAAAATCTTCACGTTTACCCACAGCCAAGTCTTGATTTAATAACAGGTACTGCAGGTCTCTGGGTGGGGCTGAGCCTCTGTTTTAGAAGCAGCCGCACCATCCGAGGGGCAGGTCCGTGTGGGCTGGCAGGCGGCCTGGTCCTTGGAGCCACAGGGTGGACCTGACCCAGTCCTGGCAGTGGGGGGCCTTGCAGTTCTAGAATGTAGTGATGCAACCTGTGGCATAAATAAAAAGCCTCATGTGCCCCCATGAGAAGCTGGGGCTTCCCCTCAGTAGTGTGGCGTGCTGTGTTTGTGATCGTGCAGATGTTAAAAGGGTGAGGGAGATGTCTAAAAACTAGGCTCCCAAAGACAGCCCTTCATGTCGGGTGCTTTCATGTGTGTATGTACACCTGTTTGACGAGTGTACACCTTCACGCGTGCACCTGTTTCACGCATGTACATCTGTTTGTGCATGTGCCTGTTTCACACTTGTGCCTGTTTCGCGTGTGTGTGTGCCTGGGCATTCCCCTTGTATTGCGTCATACGTTGTATTTTACAGATTGTTTTCTTTCAGTTTGTATCGTGAGCTTGTAACGACGTCGTGAAGAAAAGAGGGGATCCTGGCAGCCTTTGGCTCTGAGAAACGTGATGTCACGGGAACAGATGAGACAGCCCGGGTGAGGCCGGCAGAGGCCATCGTGGCCTGGGAGTCCGTGCACATCCACTGTCTGTCGCTGTGTGACAAGTGACCACAAAACTAGGGGCTTAAGGCAAAGTACACGTACGACTGTACAGCTTCTTCAGGTTGCAAATTCAGGGCAGCCTTGCTGAGCGGCTCTGGCCCAGTCCCCCGGGTCACCGTGAAGATGCTGTCCAGGGCTGCAGCCATCTGTAGGCTCAGCTGGGCTGGAGGTTCTGCTCCAGGATGCTGTGCTGACGTGTCTGCGGGCAGAGGCCTGGTCGTCCACACCTGGCCACTCCCCGGGGCTGCCAAGTGCATTCCTGCCCAGGGCCGCTCCTTTCCCCAGAGACGTAGCAGTGCTGGTCTTATGCCCAGGGTCAAGGTGGCCGGGTCAGGAGCAAAGACTTGTTTCCCCTACTCGGCGACTACTCCTGCAGGGCTGGGAGACAGTGGAGGTCGCGCAGGAAGGTGTTCGCTGAAGACCGTGCTCTGTGACTTGACGGGTGTTCCTCCCAGGAGAGTGAAATGGAGACTGGACGCCGGAAGCAGCATCCTGCGTGACCCCATGTGTAGTGGGGTCACAGCAGAGCTACGTCCTTCCTTTACAGATACTTTTCAGAGTCTACCCGCCTTTAGATTCTCTGATTAACGTGTCTGAGGAGGGTCCCAGGAGTCTGCCACCTGCCAGGCCAAGGAGGTTCCCTGCATGTGGCTCTCCCCTGACACCTTGAGAAACGTGACTCGAGAGAATCACCGAAGTTTCCTAAATGAGTCACCTGCTTTCTCTTCTCTTTGCTTTCATGCCCCCCCAGGGTAGGTCAGTCCTGTCCGCCACAGCGATACCTGCATGCTGGAGTTCCAAGGAGATTGGGGGTGTGTCGGGTCCCCCAGGGAGATTCGGTGACTGAGGATGCTGTCATAGCAGCCAACATGTCCCTATCGTTTTCACTTTTAATGAAGTTCAGTTACTAGGTTTTCTGAGGCACAATGATGTCCTTGTGAAAAATTGGTGATCAGGGAAGCAAGCAAGTGTGGGAAAATGATCCTGCCCTTAAATCTAAAAAACGATGAAACAGCAAACAGCCCTGAAGAGCCCATGAACCTCCTCATGGGGCGGTGAGGAGACACCTCAGTAATGGCTTTAAAAAAAAGTGATAATACTGAAGAAAAGGTAAACTAAATTTTGGGTCTCCTATGGGTAAAGAGATTGTGGTTTACATTTTGGAGGTATGCGTTTATATACTTATTTATTTTTCTTTGTTGGATTTAGAATTAGTTGAAATAATTGTGTTTTTTTAATTTAAAAAATTGGGGTATACGAAGTCTAATCCCTTTGTGATATTTCTGTACTGTGAGACTCCACATACAAAAGTGAAGCCCAGACTGTCTATCTCTAATGAACCAGAGAGTGGTGGTCATCTCCTGCAGGCCGGTCTGGTCTCCAGGCATCTGGCCATCCTCCCAGTCTTGGGCACACCTGCATCACTGGTGCTTCCTGCCAGACTGTGACTCTGCCCAGGTTTCAGGAGCACCCGAAACTGTTTTCCTAGGGGCTCCTGCTTTGTCCTGGCTCCTGGAAGCACAGGCTTTTGACGAAGGACTCTCCCCACTGCCAGGTAAATTGGTGATTGCCCCACAGTCTGTATTTGTCACATGGGGCACAGAGAGTCTGGGCGTGGTGTCGTGGCCCTGGAGCCAGCTCTAGGACTGCCCGACGGCATTGCCTCCACCCCTCATCTGGGAACAGGGCGGTGGGGAGGAGAAGGGAAGCAGGGTCTTGACCCTTCTGCGTCTCGAGAACACGGGAACACATCGTCCCATTGCCTCACACCATTCACAGCCCAAGCTTGTGTGAAGTATTATTTTATAACCTCCCCTGACAATGATGTATTTTATATAAGCAGCACATAAAGTGGTAATTTAATACCCTATCGAGCAGGATTAAACAATAAGGAGCAGATATCACTGTAGAAAAGTTACTTTATCCGGGAAACATTTATCTACTGCAGGTGGATGTGAATCATGGCTTCCTCCTCAGTGGCTCCTGATTAGCCTGTGAAATTCTGTCCTGTTCACCACTGTTAGTTATAAGCTACACCTTTCCTTCTATGACGTTAGTTACAAGCTCTACCTTTCCTTCTATGATGTTTATTTCTTGCCTGTTCAGCACTGTTAGTTACAAGCTATACCTTTTCTTCTGTGATGTATATTTCTTGAAGGCATGGACTAAATCCTAATTCCACAGTATTCGATGCACATACTGAAGAGATACTTGTTTGAATGAATGGATTAATAGAAAATAGAAGTGGTGACTTCACTTTATTTCATTATGTCAAACTTTGTCTACACGGAAAATTTTATGGTCCTTTGGAAAAACAGGGCCTCTGTGCAGGGTTGTTAGAGATTGTGAGAATGCCGCAAATGGCTCTGTGGCTCTAGGCTCACAAAGGGCTTGAGGGACTTGGTGGCGCACCTGTGTTGAAAACCGAGTTCTGCAAATCCATTGGAGTGACCTGCCAGCACCAGCACACACAGCCCTCCTTCCCAGTTGATTTCTGCACAGAGGCTTCTTCTGAATGCCCCAGGTGAACGTGGGTTCAGCCAGCACTGCTGGGCTTCCACAGCAAGCCAGGGTGCTGCAGGGACGAGAGAGAAGAGGGGCAGGACCAGGATCTTCCTGGGCCCCAGTGCCCGTGTGGGGACGCTGCCTGGCCTGGCTTTTCTGGGGGAGGTCAGGGAAATGATGGCATGGAGGGACTGTTGGTATGAGTCGCTTGCTCAAACATAGATCCCAGGTCTGTGTGGGAGGCAAATAGAAATTTATGTGGGTATCATCAGTAACATAGCAAACATGGGCTTCTTCACTAGGGTGGCTGACCCTCTTGCTCATCTGCTGAGCAAAGGCCCGGCCTGGCCTGGCCTTCTACGCCTCCACAGTGAGCTTTTCTCAAGCTCTGTCCACTCCATGGAGATAGCCGGAGCCAGGGCAGATATGGGGTGTTTTCCACTTTTTATTTATTTTTTCTTTTTTGAGATGGAGTCTTGCTCTGTCGCCCAGGCTGGAGTGCAGTGGTGTGATCTCGGCTCAGTGCAAGCTCCACCTCCCAGGTTCACGCCATTCTCCTGCCTCAGTCTCTCGAGTAGCTGGGGCCACAGGTGTCCGCCAACACACCAGGCTAATTTTTTGCGTTTTTAGTAGAGTCAGGGCTTCACCGTGTTAGCCAGGATGGTCTCAATCTCCTGACCTCGTGATCCACCAGCCTCGGCCTCCCAAAGTGCTGGGATTACAGGCGTGAGCCACTGCACCCGGCCAGGTATTTGTCAGTTTTTGAAAGCTACATTTAAAGAATGAAATAGACCGAACAGAATTACTTCCTTTTGAATATTTAATACTCAGTCTACCAGAACACTTAAATATAGTTAATGTATTCAAATAATAAGAAAGAACTTTCCCTCTGTTCCAAAGAAAAAGTATAAACAACCTTTTACTTGTCAGGGATTTCACTATGTTTCTAAAAAGCCAGCAAGCACTTTTCCTGAAATAGACCCATCTCTTCCTCTGCATAGACCCTATGAACATTTTAGCTACATTTCTGCTGTATCTTAATGTGATAGATTGTAGAAAATTCCTTGCTACTGGAACTTCACGATGCTTTCCTTTGAAACATCAAATAGAAAGTATGGATAGTAAATCTCAGACTAGTTGCAATTATCAGTCTTGGTAGAGCTGCCACCCACAGCCTCTGTCAATTACAACAGAGTGTGTCTCCCCAGCAACCCGGATTAGATTGCGGACCAAGCCAGGCTCACCCAGGATTCAGTGCAACGTCTTTCAAAGCTGTAGTCACTGCCCCTGTAGGAGACTTGAGAAGTCCTCCCTTTGATGCCTGTGCATGGCTGTTCTCAGATCACAGCAGCTGCAGCAGCATCTCAGAGGATGCCAGCAGGGGTGTCCTGGGTATTGACACCACGGTAGGGGCCTGCAGTGTCTGAATGAAATGGGCCGTGAAAGTGAGCACCCTAGAGGAGTCCACAGCCACGTTTCAAAGGTGCAGTGGCCCGAGGTGAACCCCAGAGCACTGAGGAGCCTGGAGTTGACCTGTCACGACTTCATTGAGAGAGCTGACTGAATTCCGTACCTGTGAGGGCAAAATATGGCTGTTTGCGCTTGGCCCCTTCTCAGTCCAGGGCTAGGGAGGTTGTCTGCACAGCTAGTGGGAGCTTAACTTTGTGCACACGCGGGGTTGGGTCCCACTCCTTTCTGTGAGCCCAGGGAAGATAGGCATGCCGAGCTCTCCTGGAAGAGGGCCCTGACGAGTGGAAGCTGAGCTTCAAGATGGTCGGCCTTGTGGTGTGCGTGGCGGGTTCGGAGTCGGTGTGTGCTGAGTGGGGGCCCGGCTGCTGCTGTCGCTATTGGGCTCAGCAGACGCTGCGGGGGACGTGGCTCCTGTTGTACTTGGTGGTTTTCTCCTCACAGGAGTGGGTTTCCCTGCTGTGAAGGTGTCGGGGCTGTGACAGGCAGCCTGGCAGGAGGAAGACGCTCGTGGGGTTGTGCCCCGAAGCCCCCTTCCTCTTGAGGAGCATGAAGGGGGTTTGGGACCCTGCTTCTGGCTGCGCTCCCTTGCTAGGTTCTTGGCCTCGGGGGCCAGGAGAAGCTGAGTACAGGCCTGAAACCTGGACCCCTTCCACAGCCTCCGCGGCACTTGTGGTGGTGTGCGGGACATGGCCCTTGGAACTCCAAGCCCTACCCTGGCATGCCCGCCCACTGGGGCGTCTTGGGCACCTGCTGTGTGCTTGGCTCCGTGGTGGGGTGGACGGTAGCAAGGGCTGTGGGTTAGAGTGGACACGGTACGCGGATGATGAGAAGCGTCAGGGAGGCAGTGAGAGCACAGCTGAGACCTGCAAGGAGGGGACTGGCTGTGGGTGTTGGGGCTCAGGGAGCTGCCTCTACCAAGAGCCACAGTGGCCAGTGAGGGCAGAGCAGGGGACCGAGGCCCAGGGAAGCCGTGTGTATGGTTTGCATCAGGTGTGCGGGTCTGCCGGGCTATGCGGCCCTTCTCAGTCCTGGCTGGGCCTGGGGTCCCAGAGGGAACGGAGGGTCTTCGCATCTCCCTCCTCTTGCTTCCCTGCTGCTTCCTGGTCAAGGGATGCTTCTTTATTGCAACTCTGGCAGTTATTGTGCATATTAAGAGGAGTTTCACAAAATCGTAGGGTGGGAGGCGGACTAGGGATTCATTTTTTTTTTCTCCCCCTGATTTTACACGGAGCCTTCTACTACCCCTTAGTGTGGAGGCAGAGTGCAGATGCTCTACAGTTATCTATCCAGGAAGAGAAGAGCTGATGGGAAGTCACAGATCTGATCATTGCAATAGCACTGACATTTTTAAGTGGGAGAATGCTGATGTCTATAATAATCAGAGTAAAACTTCAGTAGCTTCAACATAAAGATTCTGAGATGATCTTAGAGCCATTTCGTCCCTAGATCCTTCTGCAGTGTGTAGTGTGACATCTCTACCAGCCTCTGGTCAGTGGCCGCCTGTGGGTAACTGAATGCTTGAAGTGTAAATGAGAACTTCTAATTTTATTTAATTTTAGTCAAATTTAAATAGCTATATGGCCCGGGCACCGTGGCTCATGCGTGTATTCCCAGCAGTTTGGGAGGTCGAGGCGGGTGGATCATGTGAAGTCAGGTGTTCAAGACCAGCCTGGCCAACAAGGTGAAATCCCATCTGTACTTAAAAATATAAATAAAATAGTCAGGCGCGGTGACAGGCGCCTGTAATTCCAGCTACTCGGGAGGCCGAGGCAGAAGAATCACTTGAACTCGAGAGGCAGAGGTTGCAGCAAGCCGAGATCGAGCCACTGCACTCCAGCCTGGGTGACAGAGGGAGACTCTGTCTTAAGAAAAAAAAAAGATTTTAAAAAACCCTACATGCCCCTAGTTGCCTCTGTAGGAGACGGTATGGTTCCAGAAGGTAGACTTTGTGTTGAGGACTCTGCAGCGTCAGGCTGGAGACAGTCTCCCTTCCTAGCAGCGTGGGCCCCTGGGCTGTTCTTCTACCAGAAGGGATGGTGGCGTCTCTGGGAGGTATCTGTAGACTCAGATCTGTGTGGATTAGTGACTTGTGTTACTCACAGATACTTAATTTTATGGGTAAATGAATACCTGGACTGGCTGCAACTTCAGGGCGAGATTCGGGAGTAGGGAGTGAAAAGTGACGATGGAACCCTGGGCTTGTCCTGCTGCCCCCAGGACCCGGTCGGGGTGCCTTCTCGTCTGAAGTCCCAGCACGTGGTCAGGGTACCCCTTGCCTCTGAAGCCCCCAGGAAGTGATCGGGGCACCAATCTCCTCTGAAGCCCCAGCACCTGGTCGGGGCACCCCTCCCTTCTGAATCCCCCAGCCACCTGGTCGGGGAGCCCCTCCCTTCTGAATCCCCCAGTACCTGGTCGGGGCGCCCCTCCCTTCTTAAGCCCCCAGACCCTCCTGGCCTGCGGTGCTGCTTCTCCAAATGCTGTCCTTGGCTGTTTTCCAGGAGTCACCTGCACCAGAGCAGGCTGCGTGTGTCATTTCTTGTCGGATCTGGGGTGTCAGTGAAGCTCATTTATCTTGTCTTCCTCCTCATGTGCCGTATCTCACCTGTTGACTGTCTGAGTTTGTGTGAGTGCGTGTTGTGCGTTCTCAGGCTGTACTCGGTGCTTAGGTGACAAGAACGTCTTAGAGCAATGGACTGTCTGCTCCAAAGGACGCTGGGCATGAATCGAGACACAGTTTACTTGTGGGGTTTAAATTTCCTGGGTGTTGGAGGCAATTAAGGGGAAACAAGGTCTAAAAAAGCCCCTGCAGATGAGGAAGGCAATAATGAAAAAAATTACTCTATACACACTTAGCAGATGATTTACTTTGTAGGTGAATTTTGCATTTCGGGAACTACTAAAGCTACTGTTTGTAGGGATTCCTTGATGAGCTTCTTGTTTTCTGTCTAGAAAGTAAAGTGGATCGGTTTTGCCTTTAATTCTGACTGACTAGAATCTACTTCCTTTTCCCCCCATTCACGTTAGGGTGGGGATTGGACTGGAAGAGCTGTAGGATCTCTTTATTTCTGATCTTAAATGAATTTTTTCTTCAATGCCCTGTTCTTTGGTTTGGGAAATGTGCTCAATTTGTACCGTGCTTTAAATGTACACAATGGTTCGAAATTGCTACTTTTCTTTAAAGTTAGATATAACATCTTAAGTAAAATGTCATCTATAAATCAGACACAGTCTGGGGCCTGGAGACCCCCCTTGTCACTTCCTTCCAGCTGTGT
Organism: Macaca mulatta; assembly: GCF_049350105.2. Taxonomy (NCBI): domain Eukaryota; kingdom Metazoa; phylum Chordata; class Mammalia; order Primates; family Cercopithecidae; genus Macaca; species Macaca mulatta. The sequence goes on from NC_133411.1 coordinate 140,253, forward strand.
CTCCTTCCCTGGCCACATTGCCCCTGGCCACATCTCCTCCCCACACCACGCCGTGTCATCCGCCCACCACCTCACCTCTGGTCACAACGCCTCCCTCCCGGCCACATCACCTGTGGCCTCACTGCCTGCCTCCCTCTTTCCTGGTGGCCTCCGTGGCTCCCACTGTCTGCCCTCCCGAGGGTCTGTTCAAGGCTCCTTCCCCGTTTTCCACTCCTGAGTGGGTCTCGGGGCCTAGGTGTTTCACAGGATGCAAGTTTCTTCCCTTCCAGCCGTGGGTCTCTGAGCGACAACTCCAGAGAGGGCACTAAGCTCTCCTTACCTACCTGGGGGGCCTTGAGCCCTGACCACCGACCACCAGGGCTTTTCTGCAGTGTGTGGGGCAGACTCATGCATGAATTGGACTAAAAAGATGCTTCCAGGAATCCTTGTTTTAAGTGCACTGGAGCAGAGATGGGGAGAGGGGACCACCGGGTTTGCTCAGAATTTGGTCCTGATCACAGCCAATGAGGCAACATAAGCACCTCCTAAATGAAGCGTTCCACAGACTGATTTTACACATGACAGAAAGGCTTCACACAATGAGTGAGTTTGAGCTGCATTTGAAGGAAGAACAGGTCCCTGTAGGTGGTAATGAAAGGTAAGCGTGACCCAAGCCATCAGCAGCAGCGGGGGTGGGGTGGTGCAGACTCCCCATGGATGGTGGGCATGGCTGAAATGCAGGAGAGGGCAGGGGTGCGAAGGAACAGCAGGGCGGCAGTAAAATTCCCCTGCAGAGAGGGGACGTGACTGAGATATTATCACATGTATACAACTGAGAGATGATTTGAGGAGGATTTCTGGGAGCCTGTGGGAAGAGCACGTGGTCATCATCAGTTCTCGGGATCTCTTTTTATGAAGTGAAAATAGTCTTGCCTCTGCCTATCTTGTGAGCTGTTGTGACGATCAAATCAGATAATCTTCAGCGAGCCTTGTAAATGCTAAAGCTTATGACAGACTGTTCCAGCCCCCTTGTCTCCACCCTCCTTTCCTATTCGGTAACGTGAACCCTGCTGGGTACCTCACTATCTGCCTGGTTTCCTCCTCCATAACGTGAGCCTTGAGTACTTGCTGGGTACCTCGCTGTGCACCTTCCTTAGTAACGTGAGCCCTGAGTATTTGCTGGGTACCTCGCTACCTGCCGTACAGCTGGCTGTAGAATTGTCAAACGCACTTGGCTGGCACATAAGCAGAAGTGCTCGCTGGGCCTTGGGAGGGCTTTGTGACATGTGGGTGCCTTCTGTTCCCTGTTAGGCTGGAGCTGCAGGAGCCCCCCTAGACCAGATAGAGGACCAAGGCTGGGGCCTCGGGGTGGGGGCTGGGGGAGCTCCCTGGGTTTATATAGTGAGGGTGAGAGCAAACTTCAGTCCCGCTGTGGCATTGGGATTCAGGGTTCCTTCTGGAATGTTCTGAGTGAGAAACAGGAAGTGCGCACAGGTGCGTCTTCTGCGGATTTTATGGTTATCTTGGGAGAGCACTGGTGCCTCTGAACTATGAACCTGCAGAACCACTTCTTCCACTAACGGCCGCCTTTATATAAAGAATGACTTACAAAAGATGCCACTGCAGATGGAGGTATTTGCAGGTGTGGCCTGAAAAATGAACAAAATGACTTTCATCTCAAGGAAAGTACCTTACATTTTTCCCAATGATAGACATTTGAGCTTTCCAGCGAATATTAAAACATAAAAATCTTGTGTCCACCACTTTCTCATGTGATCAATGGTGATACTGATGTGGGGTTTTTTTTTTTTTTTTTTTTTGGACATATAATGAAATGTGGAAGCCGCTCATAACTCCGAACCAGTATTTTCTAACCAATGTGTGATTACAAAATCGTGTGCTGGTAAAAGCCATTCAAGTGCAAGACGGACCAGTCGATTTAGAAGGAATTGGGGCAGAAAGGCCCGTCGACCAGAGCACAGACTCTGTGTTGCAGACAGCCTGTACGGAAGTGCCACTTGTTACATTTGGCAGCAGAGAATACCTAAAATGATCTGAAAACACAATGAAAATACTGCTTCCTAATTGTATATCAGTATGGGGTCGGACTTTCTTCATAAACTTCAGCCATGGCTCTGCAGCCCACTGAACGCAGATGCAGGCATGAGAATCCTGCTGTCTGAGGTGCAGAGATGTTAGGTGTTTTCACAGCAGCACAAACTGTTGCCACGCTGCTGCTTATTTTGGAAAATGGTTTCTTCTTTAACACTGTGTTAAGATGTAATGACTTTATCCTTGTAAAAGAAACTAAATTATGTTTTTTTTTTTTTTTTTTTTTTGAGACGGAGTCTTGCTCTGCCATGCAGGCCGGAGTGCGGTGGTGTGACCTCAGCTCACTTCAACCTCTGCCTCCTGAGTTCAAGCGATTCTCCTGCCTCAGCCTCCCTAGTAGCCGGTACTACAGGTGTTCAGCACCATGCCAGGCTAATTTTTGTATTTTAGTAGAGACGGTGTTTCACCATGTTGGCCAGGCCGGTCTCGAACTCCTGACCTCAAGTGATCCACCTGTCTCTGCCTCCCAAAGTGCTGGGATTACAGGCATGAGCAGCCACCACTCCCGGCCTGATGAGAAAGCTTTTTTGTGCTCTTTAATAAAGTGCAAAGGGTTCCTGAGACCCAAAAGTTTGAAAACCACTGGCTTAAACCGACAAAATTGTCCATGATTCTTCAGTGTATCTTCTAATCTGTTGATGGAGAGAGGACAGCAAGGGTTGCTTTACTTTTTTCCTTTCACAACTCAATGGTGCTGGGACAACTGGGGTATCCACATAGAAAAGTATGGACTGGACCTTTCCTCACCCTACGCGCAAAGCTCAACATGGTTCCAATGTAAGGAGCTGACTGAGACCCATTCTGTCAGTCTGCTGGGTACCATAACGGACACCACAGACCGTGCGACTTAGACAATAGCGTCTTATTTCCTTTTTTCTGGAGACTGGAAGCCTGGGATCAAGGTGAGGGCAGGGTTGGATTCTCTGGGGCCTCACCACATGCTGTGTAGACAGCTTCTTCTCTGTGTCCTCACAGGTTTCTCTTACGTGTATGCAGCACTGAGGACTGTGTCTAAATTCTCTTAAAAGAACACCAGTCATACTGGATCAGGGCCTACTTTTAAGATCTTATGGGACCTAAATTGCCAAGTTAAAGGCCCTGTATGTAAATACAGTGACATTTTGGGTTTCTGGGGTTGTGACTTTAACATGGAATCTTGGGGGAGGGGGACAGTTCAGCTCATAACACCTTTAGGGGAGAATCCTGGAGAAACTGTTAGGTTGGATTAGGCAATGTTTCCTTGGCTGAGACGTCTAGAGCTATAACAAGCAACTGAAGGGAAAAAGACGGTATCAAAATTAAAAATGTTCAATTCAGAGGATACTATTAAAGTAAAAAGACAACCCACAGAACAGGATACATTATCATGATAAGGACCTGATATCAAGAATATATTCAAAAACTTAATAAAAATCCAATTTAAAAATGGACAAAGGATTTGAATAGACACTCTCCAAAGAAAGACATATAAATGCCTTAAAAAGCACATGAGATGTTTAGCAGAATTCGTCATCTTAGAAATGGAAATCAAAACCACCGTGAAATAACACTTCACAACCACCGTGATGGGTGGGTAAAACCCCAGTATTGGACAGTGACATGTTGGTGAATTGGGGAAAACTGAAATCTTGATATATTGCTAGTGGGAGGGGAAGTAAAATGGTGCAGTTGATTTGGAAAAGTCCGACAGTTCCTCAGAAAAGCATGAAATCACCATACGACCCAGCAATTTCACTCCTAGCCATATGCTCAAGAAAACTGAAAACATTTTCCCAAAAAGTATGTCATGCCTGAATCTTCACAGCAGCATTATTCATAGTAGTAGAAACAGTCCAGGTGTCTGTCAACCGGTCACTCACTGAGATTCCACTCACCTTAGACGTGAAAGATGTCAGCACCGAAGGTCACACCAAAGGTCATGCACTGTACGATTCTCCTCACAACAGGTGTCCAGAATGTGCAAATCCAGAGAAAAGGAAGTTGGCTGGTGATTGCCAGGGGCTGGTAGAAGGAAGGAGCCAGGTGCTGACTCTTAATGGGTTCAAGGTTTCTTTGGCCTGTGGTGAAAAAGTCCCGGAATTACATACTAGTGGTTGATGTGCAGCTTTTAGAATATGCTAAAAAGACTGAATTGTATTCTTTAATATTGGGGCTTTTGTGCTTTGTAAATTGCTTTTCAATTTAAAAAGGAATTCAAGAAGTTATTTGGTGTTGATATGATAGTGTCCAAACAAGTTACTATGTAACTCACGTCCCCAGAGTTAAACTTCATTTTCTGAGGATCTTGAAGTGTTTGAGGCTAGGAGACACAACGATCCTATACTGTATGTTACACCCCATCTTACTGATTTCTATCTCACATAACCATATTCAGGAAAAACCGACATGTAAATGTGAGCTGAATGCTATGCAGAGGCACATTCCTCTTACCCGGATGATCTTTAGTGGTACAGTAAGAGATGAGATCATAGCAACGTTAGTTTAGTTAGTTTAATTTCCATGGCAACAGGAATTTGGCACATGGGATGAGTTAGATCTCTCTGCACAGCTCCTAACGGGGTTGCCCACTTCTGTGTGGTGTCTCTGTATATTCTCGCTGTCTGGCTGCCGGTAGCCCTGCTGGTGGGTCCTCCCTCTTTGACACCGTTCATTTCTGAAGCTTGCTTTCCCCGGTGTTGGAAGTAGCAGCACTGGAGGAATGGCCGCCTTCCTACAGCGAAGCTCTGGCAGGAGAGGAGAAGATACGGAGCGTCTGTTCAAGGACGTGACGTTCTGGGCACCGCACCATGCGTTCTGCTTCTCAGCTGTGCCTCCTGGTTGATGTTACCATCACCTGGCATTTCCCAGGAGGTAACTCGCGAATGCCACACTGATGGAACGGTGCGGCTCGAGTCCAGGGCCGCTGGAGCACATCAGCAAGGTCAGGCTGGACGCATGTGCTTGCTGACAGGAAAATAACAGGAAATGACATGTCAGTTCAGGAAAATGACGGGAAATGTCATGTCAGTTCAGGAAAATGACAGGAAATGTCATGTCAGTTCAGGAAAATGACAAGAAATGTGTTTGCTGACAGAAAAATGACAGGAAGACGACAGGAAAGAGGCCCATGAGGAGAGGAACCAGTAGATTCAAGGCAGTTAACCGAAGGAGCGAGCCATCACAGGCTGGGAGGACACCCCAGCCACAGTGGATGTCAGCGGTGGTGGATGGACTCGGGGTCCGTGAATATTGCATGATCGAACGTGTTTGGTACATTCTCAGCTCCTGCCCAGGTGCCTCCCAAGAATCAGGTGTTGTGGCTCCCCACACCCTTCCCATCTGTGTGTAGCATGACCACCACCTTCCTACCGTGTGTTTGTCCTATCACGGCTGCTGTGCCTAACGGACGCTTTGCTTTCCAGCTACTTTCCTATAACCAAAGCCCTTGAACGACTTTGCGTTTCAGAGACGACAGGGTATTAGTTTTTCATGATTGCTCTGAGGATTTCCGAAAGCAAATGTAACTTACAGGATGGAAGATATTGGAGACAGTAATTATAGATGACTTTTCTCAGTTTTTTGATTGTGGTAAACTTACACAGCACTCTATTTTTAAGTGTATGGTTTTGTGGCATTAAGTGTGTTCACACTGTGGTGCCACGATCACCGGCATCCATCTCCAGAACTTCCTGGTCTCCCCACGCTTGAAACTCGGTCTACCCAACACCAGCTCTCCTCCCGCCCCAGCTCTGGGAAGCACTACAGGTTGCTTACAAAATAGGCTTTTTCAGTAAGAGAAGGGGCAAGGAAAAGAGCTCTAAAGACTGTCTTGAGATTTGAGGAAGTGTTTTAGGTTTTGTTGTCTGGTTCCCGGTCTAAAGGAACTATTGAAGACGTGGGAAGGCGAAGGTCTGTGATCTCAGGAAGTGCTGGGCTGGGCAGCTTTCCCACTGTGACAGGGGCACTTGCCCTCAAACGTGCCTGAGATAATCGCGTGAGGATGGTGCTGCATTGTGACAGCTCTGAACTTGGTCTCCTTGAACGTTGCCAGGTACATAAGCTTTGGCGGTTACCGTCTAGTGTCTGCGGGAGACCTAGAATTTGAACATTTGTTGACTTTAGGCCACACTCATTTTATAACACTCTACCTGTTCTCATCAATAGGAAATATGCTGTGTCCTTTTTTTTTTTTTTGAGAGGGAGTCTCGCTCTGTCGCCCAGGCTGGGGTGCAGTGGCCGGATCTCAGCTCACTGCAAGCTCCGCCTCCTGGGTTTACGCCATTCTCCTGCCTCAGCCTCCCGAGTAGCTGGGACTACAGGCGCCCGCCACCTCGCCCGGTTAGTTTTTTTTTTTTTTTTTTTTTTTTTGTATTTTTTTAGTAGAGATGGGGTTTCACCGTGTTAGCCAGGATGGTCTCGATCTCCTGACCTCGTGATCCGCCCGTCTTGGCCTCCCAAAGTGCTGGGATTACAGGCTTGAGCCACCGCGCCCGGCCTTTTTTTTTTTTTTTTTTTTTTTGCCTTAATATTCTGTGTTGCCGTAACAGTAGTTGCAGCGGACGCTACTTCTGGTTCATGGTCATCACCAAACACAAGCTTCAGGAAACCGTGTGAAAAATAAAGGGGAAAGTGCTTTTCTGCAAAGGGCTTTTTTGAACATCTTGTTTTTTTCTGGAATATCTGTTTTGCTGTAAAACGTTTTCATATTTAGGGGTTTGTAACGTGTTTTATACTGGTTAGCTTTGAACCCCATGTTTTTGCATGTCATGGGGCTGCTTTATCCTGTTATTCTATGATATAGCAGGTTGGCAAAACTATTGCTTATTTCACTTTAAAAACCAAAGCAGCTTACAGATTGAGTGTGATTCTTGTAAGAATTTAATTGTAAAATTGATTTGTGTTCAACAAGCTTACTGGAATGGCTAGATCCGTGGACAAAAAGATAAGAACATGTCAAGTCTCTGGGCCAGGAAGGACTTCCAAATAATACAAGTGATACACGTTAATTTCTTAACAAAAGATTAGATTTAGTACATAACTGTTTAAAACCTCCGTATTTTCTATTATAGCCATTCCACAGTGCCCATGGGGGTGGGCTGCAGGACTGCCTATGGAATCCAAGGTCTGTGGGCACTCAGGTCCCTGCAATAAAATGGCATCGTGTTTGCATATGACATATGCACATCCTCCTGCAGACAGTCATGTCAGGGTTGCTCGTAACAGCTATACCATGGACATACCATGCGAGTAGTTGTTTAATGAATAATAAAGTCTGAATGCTTAGTACAAACACATTTAAAAATATGTTGATCTATGGTTGGTTGAATCCACAGGCCTGGAACCCCGGGAGAGAGTACAAACTCTAGAAGCAAAACGAACAAAGCACTTGAGGTCAGCAGTGACGGGTGTGGGACCACACTGAATCTTATGTGTTTTGCTGTCTGTGTCACTGTGTCCCGTGTAAACGGGAATCATTTGTAGCTTAAGGTAAAATAGGTAACAGGAAACACTACAGAGTGGGCACGAAGGCGCGCCCCTCATTACCCCGTGTTACAGCCAAGCGTCTGCCTCCTAGGGAAGGATTTGTTCTGTGGGGAGACTATGTGTTGGTGATTTCCGGATGTGTGAAGGGAAACTCCCTCCGAGAAGCGTGGCTTTGGCCGGAGCACATCAGACGAGAGTTAGCGCGGCATGGAGTTTCCACAGTGGCCCTCAGGCCTGCTGCTTCTCTCCTCTCCCCACCCCTGGCCCTGACTCTTACCAAGGGAGGCAAGTTCAGCTCCAGCTGAGCCCCGCACAGGGCTGTGGGTCTCTAGGGCAGGTGCCCACCTTCGCCTGAACAGGCTGTGTCAGAGGAGGGTCTGGCTGTACTTGAGCTGTGAGAAATGCTCTCAGAGATCCAGCATCCTGAAAACCCAGGTGCTGAAGGTTCCTCCTCTTCCACCATCCTGCGGGGAAGGGGGTCTTATCCTGCTTCCCCTCAACCCGAGCTGACTTCTTGTCTGTTCTGTACACCTAGTTTTTCAGAACAGTTATTGTTAATCATCTAGCAGACAAACAACCATAAGGTGACAGCCTGGGAGGGTAGACGGCGCTGGAAGGTAGTTTCCTGAATAACAGCGTTCAGTTTCCTGTTTTGCCATCATTTGACCCAAGGCCCCAAGATAATTGAAATATTGTCAGCCAAACACCGATTTTTTAATCTGAGTTTTTTTTTCTTTTTAAGTTACGGGTGCAAACTTATAACCAGGGACCTGACAAAAGAGAAGGATTTATTTGCAAAGTGAATGTCGGGGATGGTTGGCATTTGCCAACTCTGACTAGCAGGGACCCAGGCTGCTTCCGTTCTGCTGCCCGACTCCTGATCCTCCAGCTCCTGCCCCTGTTCCCACCAGCAGGAAGAGGAGCGGGAAGGTGCCTTTTCCCCTTTAAGGGGGTGAGGTGAGAGTTGCACCTGCCACTTAGCTAGTCCCTGGGGTGATTCTCCAGCATGGGTGGGAGTTGGGTTTGGAGGCCTGAGCCCCGTGAAGCTGGGGTTGCTGTTCCCTGAGCAGCAGGAAACTGGACTCTGGGAAGTGGGGTCAGAGGGTAGCATCCTCAGGAGGGGCCTCTCGTCCCATTTGACATCTTCACTGCAAAAGGGGGTGTGGGCTTCATGGTCCATTGACAAATAGAACGTTACTTTTTTTTTTGAAGCACATAGAACCCTAATTCCTTGGCTTTTACTAAAGTGGCATTTTGTAATTCCACATGATTTCATTGATATACTCGCAGGAGAGAATGCTTCCTGTAAACCAGAAGGATCTCTGCGACACTCCTCGGTCCATAGAGTTCATTTTCCCAAGGTTATAGACACAGCCTTAGGAGGGGTTGAGGACACACTGCGGCAGCCTCAGGAGGTCCTGGACATGTGTCCAAGGTGTTTGGGGCACAACTTGGTCTTACACATTTTAGGGAGACGTGAGACATCAATACATGTGAGACGTACGTTGGTTCAGTCTAGGAAGGATGGACGGCTCGAAGCGGGGAGGGATTTCCAGGTCACAGGTAGATCAGACAAATGCATTTCTGGTGCATCTTTCCAGAGGAGGCAGTTAGATCCGCATTTATCTCCGTGTGCAGATGGGGACTTTGAGTTCTGTACTCTGTCCATGAGGAATTTCCTTGTGGATCGGTTGTGAGGGAGGTACGTGGCTTTTTCCCCCCACCCCCAGTAGCTGTCTCTGTTAGGAAGAGCATGGGAGGCAGGTTTGGTCTAAGCTCTTCCTCACCTTGACGTCCCTTTAGCGTAGTGATTTTGGGGTCCTGAGATGTAGTTTCAACTTCATGTTTCTGAATACACTGGCACTCTAAACAGTGTTGTAGGAGGCATCTAACTTACTTAGAAGAATCTATTTGGAAACACTTGAGCACCTTCGTCCTTGAGAGAACCAAGCCTTTGTTTAGTTTGCTTTGCCCTGAGGCTGTTACGCTGTCCCGGGCTGTGCGGCCTTAGAAAGCTGTGCCCCTGTGAGCTACTGCCTGTGGAATCTGGTGACTTTGAAATTAATCCAGCAGCTACATATTTTGGAAAGCAGATTCCCTCTTAAAGTGTTGGTGATTATGATTCTAGCACTAGAATTTCAGTGTGTATTTTCCACCCTTCTTACTTTGTCTCCTCATACACTGAGATGCTGCTGTATTTGCTCTTAGGCTTCACTGAGGGAGGGTCAGTTCTGACCCTTTCTTAGATATTGACCTTGAACGGACAGAATTGAGATTCAGGAAAACTCTCGAGCTGTGAGAGTGTGCTGATATCTATGTAAGTGGGGTTCATGTGTCAAACTCAGGTTTAAGAAAAACCAATTCTAGGCTGGGCATAGTGGCTCACACCTGTCATCCCAACACCTTGGGAGGCTGAGTTGGGCAGTTCACTTTTGAGCCCAGGAATTCAAGACCAGCCTGGGCAACATAGCAAGACCCTGACTCTACAAAAAATTAAATAGGACAGGTGATGTACACCTGTGGTCCCAGCTATTCGGGAAGCTAAGGCTGGAGGATGACCCAAGCCTGGCAGGTTGAGGCTGCAGTGAACCATGATAGCACCACTGTACTTATGGTGCACTGTGCCTGAGTGACAGAAGAACAACCACCCCCCCCACACACAAAATATCAATTCATGCAGTGGCCAGTTCTGCTGGGACCACCTGTTAAGACTACTCTGGGCCTCATGGTTTGAGAAGCGTCTGTCCGGGGTCGAGAGGGAGTAGCTTGAGGGCCTAGAAGCCAGTTCTTGTGGTTGAGCGTGATTGCGGGTGTGGAGTTGGGGGCAGGGCTCTCCACGGCATGAGTGGGTAAATGGATGGGCTTCCAGGACGAGCCCCTGTGACTTTGCCTGGTTTACATCCGTCCAATACAAATCCACAGGCTCTTACTCTAGAAGCTTCTGCAGGGGCTGATGGACTGGCCTGGGGACAGAGGGTGCCCTCAGAGCCTCATGGTGCCGTCTGGTTTAGGAAGAGCACTTAGTCACCTAGATCTAGGATTTATGGCACTACAAGGGGACTCCTCACACTCGGAGCAGCATCCATCTGCATTCTAGACTTGGTTCTAGGCAAAGTATTTTGGAGCCTGTTGGTACCCTGTGTTCTGTTTATGTGTAAAACAAGTTAGAGTTATAACTAGTTAAAACCTATTTTTAAAATTTTGTCACAGAATATGGCAGTTGTGGTGGAGCCTGGCCAGAGACCCCCACACTCAGACGCTGTTGCTTGCTGGAGTTGCAGGCGTTGCCTGCATCGGCTGCCCCTCCCGGCGTGTCTGTGTTCTTGACACGGACGCCCATCGAGGCTCGGCCTGTGGGAGTCGTGCAGCCATTTGTCTCCGTGTTCCTCTGAGGTTCCGCAGACTTCACGGTCCCGTGGCAGAGCGTACGGTATCTGCTTGCATCCTGATTTCCCCAAACCCCAGGACAGACCAAGAGTTCCTTACACACAACTGCAGAGGGCCCCGTGGCGTGGATTTGCAGAGACACAGCGTTTACCCAGCTTGGCCTTTGTCTCCAGAGTTGGCTTTAGGGTGATAGAAGCTTCCTTCAGACTGGGGGGCCTTGAAGCTTTGGTGCTAGGAATTCGGTGACCAGCACGGATGATACCCCGTTTCTCTGCATTTGTAGCAATAGTTGTTAACACGACCACGAGATGTACAGAGGAAGGAAAAAGGAGGTTTTATTTTCAGAGTAACACTCTGTGCTTTGGGAAATGTGGTCTTGGGGGAGCTGTAAGCACACGCCCCTCAGGAGGGGAGGAGGCCGCGGCATTACACGTTCCGGGGTTGTTCATCGGGCTCAAGGAATGTCTGAACGTTTACAGGGAAAGTGGGGTTTGTTCATCCGGTTTGTGCAATGTCTGAACACTTACAGGGAAAGTCTAGCACACATGCAGTGAGTTAACCTGTAACATCCGTGTTCGCCTTGGGGCAAGTGTAACATTTGAAATGAGGTGGACTGGGCGTGTCATGTACAAAGGTGAGCTGTTGGGCGCAGACGTTTATGCGCAGCCTCAGTCACAGCCAGGACTGGCTCAGGGTCTGCAGCCTGTGGCAGGAAAGGACACTCATGAGGCCATTCTGTCCAGTCGGGGCTGCCGGCAGGGTCCCAGTGTGGGGCTGTCTGGTCGGCCGGCATCTGGAGTCCACCCAGGTCCAGTGGGCAGCGTTCCTCTAAACCAGGCTTCTGATTGTGGAGGAGACTTCATGCTGGTTAACACACTGTACAGGAGTAATGTTGTGGGGCTTTGGGGTCCACCTTCCCTATGATGCCGGTTACATTTCTCTCCGGACCTCACAGCCACAGAGACTGCACCTCGTCTGACGGCAGGGGGTGCCATGTTGACATAGTAATTTATTGTATTAACCTTTATTACTATTTTAATAACCTTTTTTTTTCTTTTTAAAGAGATAGGGTATTGCTGTGTTACTCAAGCCAGTCTTGAGCTCCTGGCCTCAAGCAATCCTCCCACCTCGGCCTCCCAAAGTGCTGGGCTTATAGACGTGAGCCAGTGCGCCCAGCCTACAGCCATGTTTTTAAAACTCAGCAGTTTAAAAATCCTATTCCTTTTACCCCCTCAAGCAGGCTGGTTGGCCTTGTGCAAACTGGGGTGTCACGATCTTAGCCCCCCTTTTATTTTTCCCTTTGGCCTCAAATTCTGATAAGAACAGCAGTTACAAAATGGGCTTTAGGTGATTCTTCCGTTACTAAAGCCAGAATTCTCAGCAGTTAGAGATGTTTGTCCCCAGGATTCCAGAAAGCTGTTTTGAGTCAAGCCCGTAGCAAATAAGTAAGGAACTAAACTCTTGGTCCTCTGCTTAGTACCAGGGGAATGGGTTAGTTGCTGATACCCTTTGATCTGTGCTCACGTGCTGCATCTCATCACGGGAAGCAGAGTCGCCCTGTGGAATAAAGCCCGGCTCAAGGTGGCGCGTCGAGACGCTTGGGGCTGTCAGTCCCTTATACAGCGGCAGACTTGGAGACTCAGTATCACGTGCAGGAGCCCAGGCAACCGGAGTGCATCCACCTTAGAGACCACATGGACGGTCGGCAAGATGGATGTCCGGGCATATGGCCTTGACAGGCCCACTGCGAGGTGAATTAGGAATTCGTTAGCAAAGAAATCAAACTCGCCTTTGGGTCCCAACTACTTGGAAGGTTGAGGCGGGAGGATTGCTTGAGCCAGAAGGTCAAGGCCGCGATGAGCCATGGTTGTAATACTGCACTCTGGACTGGGTGACACAGCGAGACTCCAAGTCAAAAAACAAAAACAAAAAAAACAAACCTTACTCTTCATAGCAAGAGGGAGAATTTATCAAAGTAACTGAAACAAAATCTTAGATGATGTAATTTCAGTGGCTAAGTGAGCTGTCCAGCCCACGTGGCTGGCTCACAACGCAACAGAGCCAGGTGCTGCTGCAACTGCCCCCCAACCCCGATCGCTTGTGGACATTTTCTGTTTTCCCATATCTCCCTTTTGGATACGTAGCTCGCTACTTTATAGCTAAGCATCAGTAAAACAGGTTGTCTATTTTGAAAAGTAACTATTTTGTCTTTTAAGGACAGAAAATGAAGCAGGTGACAATAGCATGGCAACCTGGTGAATAGATTTAGAGGAATATTTAATACTTGGCACCACTCTGATCCCTTCTTCTCTCATGCTTAGTTACAGCTACCGCCTCCTAGGACAGAACACTTTGAGCTCTGTGAGTAGGAATTAAACATGTTCTAAATCAGAAGTTTTAGTTAAGCAGTATTTTATGTGAATGCCCAGATCCTAAGTGTTCACTGTACTGGTGTGTGGTGTTGAAGAAGGAACGAGGGCTTGGGGCCACGTCTATGGTGCAGCGTCCGGGTTCCCATATGTGAGATGAGGGCCATGAGACACGGCCTGGAAGGTTCAGACTGTGGGATTGAATGGATCTACCCAGTCCTGGAAAGCCTCAAGTCTAACTTGACTTGGGCTGGTTTTAGGGAGATGCTGGCAGCGCTGTCAACACAGGTCACTGGGAGGGGCTCTGGCACCGTCCCCGTCAGGTGTCTCACGATCAGCCCAGCTTGCTCATCTCAGAAGCTGCTGGTCGTGTTCTCGTTCCTGTTGTTCGTTGCGTGTTATTTAGGTTCTGTTCATGTGGGGACCTAGGAAGTTCCACAGTGAGAGGAGAGCCGCTGAGCCGCCTTCCTGCCTGGACGCCAGCCCCACGGAGGACCGTAACTGCTTGAGGTTGGCTTCTGCCCCCGGCCTCACCTGTGGAGGCATTGATGCAGTGGTACTTTCTAAGCTCCTGGGGCACACAGTGCTGTTGTGTGGATCCACAGGCCACTGTGGCGTCCAAGCACGTGCTCCCGGAGGAGAGGACTCTGCGGGCACTGATAGTGGGAGCTGGCTGAGAGTCCAGCGAGTTGAGACTCCCTGTGACGTGCACAGCTGCCATCTGCACAGCCCCTCCTGACGCCAAGATGGTTGTGCGATAAATGCACAAAGCACATCTCCAGCAAAAAGCCGCCGAGTGTCCACATCCAGGATATATCCACCACGGTGGCTTTTTGGTGTTAATACGATGAATGTGAGCAGCAGGTGGTCTGCATTGAGTGTGACTGTGCCACTGCAGTTTTGTTCTCATGTCTTGATGAGCATGAACGGTTCCTGACGAGGGTAGGTAAGGATGCTGTGACCTGAGACTCTGCAGTATTGTAGCTTGAGGAACCAAGGAGTTTTTCTGTCTTGCAAACCTGTCAGGGAGGATGTTCCAGGCTGGTGACTGCTCCATGAGGTATTCAGAGATCCAGGTTTCTTCCCGACCCCTGCTTTGCGTTCCCAGGGACACGGCTGTCCTTGCTGTGGTTGGGAATGGGTGATTGCCATGCTGGCGGGGGAGGCTTAAGGTGAGAGTGGCCCTGATTTACCTAATCTACATAATGACAGGGAGCCTGGGAGTAAAGTGTAGCCATGGCCTGGAGGATGGATGATGGATGTTGGTGAACGACTGGCTGCACTCACCGCACCTGGCCCAGGAATGGGGAAGGATGGCTGAGTATGCCGTTCAACGGTACCTGGTTCTTTCAGATTTGACTTCCTTATGGATTTTCTGCTGTAAAGAGGAGAGAGCCTGTGGTTCTAGGCCAAGCATCTCACTCATCTCATAGCATCTTGTATCCCTCAGCCAACATTTATGTCAAGTTTTAGAAGTCCTATCAAACTGGCAAGCATTTCTCAATTTGGTTTAACCATTGGATTTTATATCTGTGTCTGCATGTCTATTTTACATCTATGTGGTTATTTGGCACTCTGTAGTACCTTTGTAATAGGTTCTATTTGGTGGAAGTTACTTTCAACAAACCCTTGCTGCTACTTGAATTTTCAAGATTGCAAGTAGAAAGGAGAGAATAAAAACCACATCTTCTCTAATTTTAAAATGTGTTGTTTCTCAAATCACACCAGAAGTACAGATATTACAAATTACAAAAGCAGCCAGAATCAAGGTTAAGAGATTTCTGGGCGATTCTGGCTAATCAGCAGTATTTGCTGAGGTGTGTGCAGCAGAGCAACATGCCAAAAGGCCCGGGACGGGGGAGAGTTGGGAGGCCAGGCTGTGACTTCGGAGGTGTGTTGCCTCAGGGAGAGGAGCTAGATGTAGAGAGGATAAATGGCCACAGGTGTGACCACCGCCATCCTTGCCGCCGTACGGAGGCCTTTCTACAGGGGCCTTTGTGAGCTGAGTTAAAAATCGAAATTGAGAGAGTGCAATGCATTCTTAGTTTTTAAAATAAAATGCTAATAGAGAACGTTTTGTTTGTAAGAATGTAAAATGTTACATCTTTGTTTAGAATTTAAGAATAATAATTTGCTTCTGAGATTTTTGTGAGTGAGATTTGAAATCTTAAGTATGGTTTTTTCTTCCATGTTTTATACATATGCACGTATACACATATATGTAAGGTATATAAAAGGAAAATGAGCGTTTCTGTATTCACATTTATATACACTTCCATAATGTGTATACTTCCAGTCACACTTAGGTCTAAGAGACCATGACTTGACTTGATAACCATGAGAGGGTAATCGCGCCTCCCGCGTTCCAGGCCTCACACAGCCCGTGCCAGGTTTTGGAAGCAGGAGTTTGTCTGCAGCCACTTCGGGAAGCATGTGGTTGCCAGGATTGCCTAGAGCTCCAGGCTGTCTCCAGTCCCAGCCTCCCTGGGGTAGAAGCTGCCCTACCAGGGGCCTGGACATGGACGTTAGGGCCTGGAGCCAGGGACCGCTCCTGAAGCGGGGGGCTCCCCTCACGGCTGGGCATGAGAACCGAGGATAGGAGGCGGAACCAGCCTCGGGCCAGTGCACGGCCTCCCTGAAGTGCTTGCGGGAAGCCCCAGCTGCACTTTGCTGACCCCATAGACAGCACCTCACTCTGTGAGATCCCCCTGGCCCACCCCTCAGGTTCCTAAAATGATGAAGGTTTCCTGAGCTGTGAATTTTTAGGTCTAGGCTAAAAAGTCCTGGGACAGGCTCACAGGGTTGTTTATGTAGAAATGATGAGTGTGCTGGTGACTCAGAACAGGCACTGCACCCTCACTCCAGGGTCCTTCGTGCCAGGTGGAAACGAGCGTGTGGGTCACCCAGAGTCCCTGCATCCTCACTCCAGTCACTGCTCTTTGGTTTCTTAATTAAAAGCCTAAAAGCCTTGATAATGAAAATGCATTCTCCCCAGAGAGTCGAGTTTCCGGTTATGGAGGCTCACCTGTAAATGCCGTGCCAGGTCAAATATGCTGAGATCTGGGCCAGGTCCTGCTTCCTGCCCACGGCCAAAGCAGGTACTTCATTTGGGAGGTGACCCAGGGGGATATCTGATGAGGCCTGCCGGTCCCCGAGGGATGAATCCGCTGGCCTTCACACTCTGCTCCGGCCTCCATCAGCTCCTTTCTACCTGCAAACTGCCGGCTTTGACGTTGCCATCATTGGAGATATGTTAGGGACTTAGTATGGGTTGACACCCATAGGACCAGCAGATCGTGGAAAGGTGGGAACCAGGGCTGGGAGGGTGGTGACCACGGCCAAACTGAGAACCGTGGTGGGCTGGGAGGTCCATCTTCTGTCTAAAGTGTTTTTCAAAATATAAAACATAGTGTCTCAGGAGCATGAGAGGGCAGGCCACAGACGGGGAGAACGCATCTGTAAAAGACTCATCTGAGAAAGGCTGTTATCCAAACCGTGCAAGGAACTCTCAAAACTCAACAAGAAAATGAACAACCTGATTAAAAATGGACCAAAGACCTGGACAGATACCCCAACAAAGAAGATACACAGATGGCAAATCTACACGTGGAAACATGACCCGCGTCTTATGTCATAGGGTGAGGCGTCACTGTGCACCCATCGGCCTGGCCAAAACCCGAACTCCGACACTGCCGCGTGCTGGTGGGTGTGTGGGCATCAGGACCCTCACTCATCACTGGGGGAGGTGGGGCAGCTGCTGTAGGAGGCAGTGTGGCGGTTTTCAGTGGAACTAAGCTCTCCGACCACAGGAGCAATCACAGTCCTGGACGTTTACTCGGAGGAGCTGAAAGTTTACTTCCATGCGGAAATGTGCACACAGACGTTGACAGCAGCTTTATAATTGCCAAAACTAGAAAGCAACCAAGATGCCCTTCAGCAGGTGAATGGATAAACTGTGGTATGTCAGATACTGGGATATTATTCAGCACTAAAAAGAACTGGACCCCTAAGCCATGAAGACAAGGAAGGATCTTAAATGCATGTTGCTAAGTGAGACTCCAATCTGGAAAGGCTGCCTGCTGTCTGAGTCCAACCACAGCACAGTCTGGAAAAGGCAAAGCTGTGGAGACAGTCAAACAGTCAGTGGCTGCCAGGGGCTGGGGAAGGGAGAGATCAATGGAAGGAGCATAGGGGATATGGAAGGTGGGAAACAACTCCAGGTGGGGCTTTCATGGGGGATGCATGCCGTTCCACGTCTGTGAAACCCACAGAGTGAGCAGCAGCAGGCCGAGTCCTCGTGTGAGCTGTGGACTGTGGGTGGTGGTGCCGTGTTGATGCGGGTCTGTCGGTCGTAGAGACATGCTGGTCTGGTGAGGGCAGGAGAATGATGGAGGCTGTGCCTGTGCTGGGAAAGGAGATAGGTGAGGACTCTCTGTACTTTCCTCTTGATTTTGCTATGAACCAAAAACTGCTTTTAAAAATGTCTATTGAAAAGACAAAAGAGTGCTGGCCAGACAACATCTGTGTGAGGGTGTGGCCTGTGTTCTACATTCAGAATTTCCGTTAGAATACACACATCTAAATTTTTCAAAGTTAAACCTTTGCATTAAGTAACTCGCTACCAAGTTACAGTATCAGCTTGAGCGCTGCCAGGATGGCCAGGATCCTGTATCCTGACAGGCTTCTCCCCTTGCAGGTGCAGTTGACGTCCATGGCCACATCCCAGTAAGCAGCAGGGCTGGAATCAGGAGTCAGGCTTTGCGGGACAGAGAGGAAGTGAGATCTGTAAGCACGTGGCTGAGGGCCGGCAGGGGGGAACCCATGGCAGGGGGCCGGCAGGGATGACTTTTTGATCAGTTTTCCTTATCGCTGAGGCCTTCCTAGACTTGGGGAGTTGGAGTCCCCACTCTCGGGTGCCTCAAAAACCAAAGGCTGCTCGTAATCCTCAAGTTCCAGATGCCTCAGGGGAGGTACCTGGGTTGTTGGGTGCAGTTCCGTTATTTGCTGCTCGGTGGGATTTGCCCACAGCATTTCTGGTTGTTTCTAAGAGCTGATGTTTGAGCTGCTTATAATCACATATGGATGTCGATCTACCAATAAAAGTTAAGAGCAGAATTTTACTTCAAAGAGTTGTGAAAATGCTCAAGGTCGTGTACTAATGTATACATTACATTTGTGGAAATATCTAAAAGTCCAGGATTTATATTAAACACTTCTCTTGATTTTTGTAATATCTACCTGTCATTTTTCCATTTGATTAATAGATGTCAGAGGGCTTAAATTTTGAGTGCCTGAATTCACTGAAACTAAAACTTCTTACATCAAATGTAATTGAACTGAACATAGCCAACAGTGCATGCTTTTATAAGTACTGATTAAAATATATAGAAAAACACATATCCATGAACATGCAGATGGGGGCAACATGTTAAACCGTGGAAGTAGAATTAGTATTCTTTGTTTTCTGAGAAGACAAATTTTTAAAAAGCTAAGGGGTCTTATAACTTTCTAGTTTCCAACTTATTTACCCTAAAGTGGAAGATTGACAGCAGCAGAAGAGGAGATCCTGGGCCAGTGCAGGCTCTGGGAGCAGCGGGGTGAGTGCTGGAAGGAGCTGGCTGGAGGCAGAGCCAGGGAGGTGCTCAGACAGGCCAGGACGGCCTCAGGGCACGCGGCTCAGTGAGTGAGAAAAGGTTCACATTTCTTGGAGAGCCCTTGACTCTGCCCACGGAAAACCCAAACTCCTTCCAACGGGGATGTGCATCTCATGTAAAAGTTGTTACTCCCAGAAAGAAAGCCAGTGGATGTAGAAATTTTATGTATGCAGAAATAATTTCAAATTTGTTTCTAACCTTATCCTTTTCTTCCCCCATCTTAATGTGTGGTGACTTTCTGCAGGTGACGCACACATCTTAGGAGAGCGCTGTATTTCAGTTGCTGTTGGCTCTGATGTGACTTTGTGGTGTGCGATGTTCTTGTTCTGAGGTTCTGCCCAGAACGTGGCTCCTCCCTGCTGAGCGTTGCTTGTTGAAGGCCCGTGTGGAAACTTTCCCTGTAAGCTCGTTGCCCACAGCAGTCTTGGTTCAGAAATCTTTGGACCTCCTGAGACTCCACACAACCTTCTAAACTTTCTAGCGTGACCTTTTCATTTTACTGTTCCCCACTAACTCAGATGTTTTCCAGAATGTAAGTAATCTGCTGCATGCAGGGCGGGGAGTGCCCTCCGTTGGCTCTGGGGAGAAGCATCGCTGTTTCTCCGGGTGGAGCTTCCCGCCCACCATGGTGTGCTCCAAGACGCAGCAGGGTTCCTTGGCAGAAGTAACCGTCGAAGGCCCGTGTCTCCGTGGCATGGTGGCTGTGGGTATGCGGCCATGCCGGCCCCTCCCCATCAATGGCACCACGGAGAGGAGCAGGGGGAGGTCTGGGATCTGTCTCCAGAGTCACAGCTGTGCTTCCGAGACTGCGTCGTCCGTTTGTAACTAGACATGCAGAGAAAGTGTTGGAGATCAGCAGGAGACGGTGTCTGTCCCTAATGAGCTCAGGCATGCCCTTGATAGGGTCAGGTTTCTGTGCGGCTGATCTGGACTCAGCCTGGCTGTGGCAGTGCAGGTGACTGCTGGGCTTTGGCAAGGCTGCACCCACTGTCCGTCTGAAATGGCCCCCTTCCCTGGCTCACGGTGCCAACTGGGTGCCCAGGCCTGTGTATGTGTCGGGGAAGGGGTGGGTGGGGGTCCTACTTTATTGCCGTATCCAATGGCACGCGGGGTCAGCACTCAGGAAACATGTGCTGTGTGGGTCAGCGATTGAGTTCAGAAACCTGGAAAATTCAGCAGTGTAGGCTTTGGGCATGACCCGTCCAGCCTTGGGGCTCTTTCTTTCTCTGAATTTCCTTCCATGGCATCCTCCTCATCCCAGGGGCCCCTGTCCCCGTATGGCTGTTGGCAGCTTCACAGGTTCCTCTGCCTCCCCTCCCAGGCCCTGGAGTGGCTGGGACAGCTAGTGGCTGTGCAGACCCCACAGCCAGTAGATCGTTGGTGCCAACGCCTTGGGCCTGGGTTACCTGAGTCAAGGACTCCAGTACATGGCTGAGCTCACCCCGATTGTCTGGATCAGAAGGCCTTGGGTTGCAGAAAGGTGGGAGTTCGATATCGAAGGACAGCCTCCAAAGCAGAAGGGGAAATGGCTGTGCTGGATGGGCAGCTAGAAGAGTCTGTGCACAGCCTGGGACCCAGTGCAGACACAGAGCTGACATGGGCACTGCAGTGACACGGCCACCGTGGAAGTGGGCAAAGTTATAGGCTTCAGATCGATATGGAGGGGCTGGTCTAAAACAATCCTCTGTTTCCTTTAATCCTAGCAACTGCTGGCTTTTGGGGTGGGGGAGTGAGATCTGTGGTGGCCGCGAGGAGAGACAGGGATTTTAATTAAACCCCTCTTTCTGGGAGAGGGGAGTAGCCGTTTCTGTAGGGCGGTGAGCATCGTCATCTCAGGCAGCTCAGGCTGCTGTAACGAAACACCATTGACTGAGCGGCTTATGAACAACAGGAATTTGTTTCTCACAGTTCTAGCGGCTGG
The DNA here is from genome assembly GCF_049350105.2 of Macaca mulatta. Classification (NCBI taxonomy): domain Eukaryota; kingdom Metazoa; phylum Chordata; class Mammalia; order Primates; family Cercopithecidae; genus Macaca; species Macaca mulatta. The sequence continues at coordinate 161,138 of NC_133411.1, forward strand.
AAGGCAGGATCAGGGTGCCGCACGGGTGGATTCTGGTGTGGGCTCCTTCCTGGTTGGCACACACCTGCTCTCTGGCCCTGACACAATGGAAGGGTGAGGGATTTGCTGGGCCCCTTTCTGAGGCACAAATCCCATTCAAGGGTCTCCAGCCTCGGGAACTCATCACCTCCCAAAGACCTCCTGACAGCATCACATTGAGGGTGAGGATTTCAACCTGTGTTTTGGGGGGCAGGCAGTTCGTAATCTTCACCCTCTTTGTGTATTTCTGACTCAACATTGAGTCTGCCTTTGGCTCTCCAGTGAACAGAGCCTGTGTGGACACTGAGCAAGGTCAGAGCTGCAAGCATGTGCACATCGGGGGCAAGGGAGCTGCCAGGGGTGTGAGAAGGGGGTTTCAGCGTCAATCGGAGCTGCTTTCCTGGCAAATGTACTCATACGCTATCCTGGCAACATTTGCTTTTCACGAAGAGTCGATGAGGCAGTGGGGGCAGCAGGCGGTGTTGCCAGAAGCTTGGAACTGATGGGCAGCAGAGAAGGGGCAGAGGCCATGACCTTGGGGTGGTCAGCAGTGCCAGGTGTCTGCCCTCCAGGTCTCAAGTCTGTGATTGTGCAGAGACTGAGCAGACCTGGAAGGTGTCCACATGGTGCCTTTTCTCCTGACATTCTGGGCACCTCGAGGAATCATTCCTGTCTTCAGCACTAGCAGGAGACTTTTCCTGAACACCTGCTCCTCTTTGGCGTTGTGGGTGTGAAGGGGTCAGAGTGAGCCTGTCTTCATGGAGCTTTCAGACACCATGGGGATAGTGTGGCACAAGTGTCGGGCTCAGGGGGGACGGAGGCTTTCCCCCAGAAAACAGCTGCCGATTCCAGGATGGTCCTCGACCCCTCCTCCCTCTGTTCCTCTGCGTCATGTGTGAATTAAGGCTGTTCTATCGTAGCGGGGGTGTCATGTTAACTGGAAGTGTGCTTTTTTACTGGGCAGAAAGGAAATTAATGGTACATTTGCCAAGGACAGCGAGGTTTGATTTGATGAATCCAGTGGGGGAAAGGAGAAGGGGCTTGGCTGTGTGGGGATGTGTGTGATGGGAGCAGAATGGAGCAGCCATGCAGGCTGTTGGGATGGAGGGGCCACGCCCGCATTTCCATGGGGTCCGTCGCTGTTTGTGCCACTAGACCTGAACCTCTGTCTCTACAGTAGTAACGCATCATTCACGTCCCAGCAGGCCAAGTCCTCAGGAAAATGGGGCCAAAAAGTAGAAAACCATGACCGTAGAAGGTAACGGCACATGACTGAGCTTTCTGGGTGGTGCGTCCTTGTGATAAAAACAGTCCTGAGCTGAACACCAGAATGAAAACGAACCGTCCTCCGTGCTGAAGGCGGAAGAGGTGTGCTTGGCTATCCGCAGTGCCTGCCTGTTTGGGCGGTGATTACTGCAGGTCACACGTGCTGTACAGGAGGAGGGCAGTGAACTCTGGAGCCAGGCTGGCCGGGTGCAAGTCCCAGCTCCATAGCCAGCTCTGTGATCTGGGACAATTCACCTATGTCCTCTGCCTCTCGGTTTCCTCCTCTGTAAAAGGGGGGTAATAGTCGCATCTATCTGAAAGGGCTATGTGAGAATTAAACGACCTTGTAAATGTAAGGGGCTGAGAACAGTATCTGCTCTTGGTGAGCAGAAGGATGACCAAGGAGGTGACCAGCAAAATACCCCTTTCGAAGCCTCAATACTGTTCCATAGTGAGCAAAGACACAGCTCCTCTATGGACGAAGCCATTAATAGTCGATCCTGGCAGGCAGAGTGCAGATTCCTTCGAATCAGAAATTTGAACTCTGGCCAGCGACTGCTGTACTGATTGAGTAAATCTTAGGATTTGTTGTTAATGGTAAAGTCTACAAAAACAGAAACAGTCTGAAGGAGTTTGAGAGGGTGTGGGCTCAGCTGCAATCTCTCCTCCCAAGGCCGTTGGTTAACATCTCCAGCCCTGTGGAAAGACAGCAGCAGTGAAGAAAATGTCGGGCAAACATTTGGTGTGTTTGTACCCTTCTCCCAGAAATCCTAAATGCTTTGCATGTTTCAGCTAATAATTCATTAAAATGGATTATGCTGACCATTTTATAACCTACTTCACTGCTCTCCTGTCTAAATCCATCCCTTTGTGACACATTTTTTACACTTGGCTCATTTTTTCAATTGTGTTTGCTGTCTTACTGCCATGTAAAGGATAAACGTGCATGTCTATGTTGATTGGACTGAGACAGCTAATGCTAAATATGTCTCTGTTCCTTGAAGGTTGACTTGTGATGGTGTCATTTAAGTCTCTTACTTTTTCCCCTTGAGTCAGCAAAATATTCCATGTTACTTTGAGCAAAACTTGCTCACTAGTGTTATGGAGGGTATAAAAGCAAATGGAATAAGTTTCCTGCCTTCAGGAGGATTGAAATCTCAAGGTCGGTATGACAGCATGGATGGGAGTCAGCTCAGTTTGCAGCTTTTAAAACATGTTGGAATCTTTCCTCTGCCACTTTTAATGGTGAGACCCTGAGCAAATCATTTCCACAAGCATCAGGCTCCCCATCTATGACATGGAAGTAAAAATAGCAATCTTGACAAAATTGTGATGACTACAGACGTGTACCTAACCTCTTATTTACCGCCTCCCGATAGAAGATATTGTAACTCATCCCATTTGAGAGCAGGTGGTGATCACCCCATCCTGTGAGATTCAAGTATAATAATTATCTGGAATCCCCCATCTGCAGGCGAGGAAGACCCAGCAGCCCTCACAATGTCTTCTGGAAACTGGATTTTGTTTGAAGGGTGAACTGACTCCAAGTTTCTTCTGTTTTCACGTATTGTCCTTCCTACGTGTCTCCTGGGGTTTTTCCCTACCTCCCAATCTACATTAACCTGATAACAGCCAGCTATGTTTTCTAGAATTCCCCTAAATTGACTCATGCCAAATACTGAATACAGTAGATTGGGAGGGTTCATTAAATCACGATAGAGCATCCTAAAGAAGGAAAGTAGACACCTTTGTTCTTAAAGGGTCTTCAGCCATCCCACCCTGGAGAAGGTTGCTGATTGCCTCTTCTCCTCGGGCAGTCTTGTTACTATGCATCACTTTTTTTTTTTTTTTTTCCTGAGATGAAGTCTCTGTCACTCAGGCTGGAGTGCAGTGTCATGATCTTGTCTCACTGCAACCTCCATCTCCTGGGTTCAAGTGATTCTCCTGCCTCAGCCTTCCGAGTAGCTGGACTACAGGTATGTGCCACCACACCCAGCTAATTTTTGTATTTTTGGTAGAGACAGGGTTTCACAATATTGGTCAGACTGGTCTTGAACTCTTGACTTCGTGATCCATCCACGTTGGCTTCCCAAAGTGCTAGGATTACAGGCGTGAGTCACCGCACCCGGCCTGCATCACTTTTTATGCCTCGTCTTCATCCTTACAGCTTCTCCTTCCTAGGGGCCTCAACTCCCAACCCTGGAGTAAGGGTCACAACTGTCCATCTTCATGCAACACAGCTTAGTTCCCCTTCTTCTCCTCCCCACCATGCCCTATGGGCTGCTTTTCTACAACCAGAATGGAGACCCAGGGAGATCTGCTAAACTAAGACAGTTCTCACCCCTGGGAGAAAAATCTACTTCCCAGTTCTCAGTCCTGCTAAACTATTGTTAAGATAAAGAAGGACCATGATAAATCCTATTGGCTAAGAGAAGAAGATTCTCCAGGTTGCCATAGGACAAGAGAGGAAGTGACAGAATCTGCAGCCATTTGGTCGAATATGTGATATGTGAGTCATTCTGAGGAATACGTTAAAATTCTGTAGTCAGATCTTGGAAAATGATATTGCCAGTAGAGGGAAGAATGTAACAAAAAACCCAGGCAGAAAACAAACAAGTGTGTGTGGAGAAGAACAATAATGTGATGTGAATGAAGGGTTCGGTGTCATGAGTGAGAAATGGCTGACCGAAAGTAGGGAGATGCAGAGAGGAAGATACCACGGGAAGACTGAACATCACATTAAGTGATTTAGGTGATTCTGCCTGCAGTGCAAATATTTTGGGCTCTGAAGTGAAGTCATCAAAAGGTTTACGTCTGTAATGGAGGATTGGTCTAGATAGCCTCTCAGATCCCACTCGGCTTTGAGATCCTTGATTCCGGGTCACACCTGCGGGTCTGGAGGGCAGTTCTTCAGGGTCATGAAGGAAGGATTCCAGGAGGCTGGAACATGAAGGACATTCAGGTGACCACATCAAGAGATCAAGTGGGGTAACAAGAGCCTGAACTAGAAGGAATGCAGTGTAAATATGAAGAAGAGGAAATGGGAAACTGACTAGAAACGATAAGTAGAGAAAAAGGGAAACGTGTGATTCCAAGGTTTAGAACAGTATTTGTAAGTTACAGTCCCACAACTTCTTGCAGAAACAGTATCTAAGAGAGTCATTTTAAAAAGAATAGCAAACTTCCAAGTTCCACGGAAAGACATCAGCATCTCTGTGGAGTGAATTGGGGAAAAAGAATGAAGAAGTCTGTTCAACTTTTAGATATACAAAATGTGAATTGAATTGCATGAGTGACACCAACAATGTGAAGATATTTAACAGGAGCTCTTTTTTCCCTTTTTGGCCTGTAGTATTTAATCCTTCTATCATCATTATCGTCCTTTCTCTAATTTAATGTCTTTGAACCTTTATTCAAAAATCCACTATGTATAGGTAACATGTTTGTGAGATTATTACTAGACCCTCTAGGAGGTTTCATTAACCCAGTTTTGATAGTTCAGGTAAGTCCTCCACCATTTTTTTTCCAAGTTGTCTTAGCTCTTTTGGGTTATTTAAATTTCCAGACACATTTTGGAATCTGCTAGTTCATTTCTACTGAAAAAAAATAAAATAAAATCATGCTGGGATTTTGATTGGAATTGCATTAAACCTCTGCTCCACAAGGGCAGAACTGACATCTTAACAATATTGAGCCTGCTGATCCATGAACACAGTATATCACTTCATTTATTTAGTTCTTTAATTTATCTCAGCATCACTGCCTGCTTTACAGTGCATAGATCTTACACATCTTTTGTCAGATTTAGTCTTAATATTACTTTTTCTTTGCCAGTGTATAAAGAGATAAATACTGCTTATGGAAAGTTTGCAAGATACAAGCTAAACCCAAACTCACTTATTAGTAAGTAATTTATTATTATTAGTTTTAGTGGCTTTTTGTGATTTCAGGAGATTTTCCACACGGGTGATCACGTCACCTGCAGATACAGATAGTTTTAAATCTTATTTTCTAGTAAGGGTGCATTTTATGTGTTTTAACTTGCCTTATTGCACTGACTAGACTCCAAAAAAATGCTGAAAAGCAGTGAGAAAAAAGTCATCAGGTGGGATGGTAAATACAGCCCTTGTTCTTCCATTTTGACCTGAAGCACCCAGTGTGATCATTTTCTCATTTGATTTTTGTGAGGACTTTTTGTTTCCTTTATTTTTTTTAAAAAATACACTTTATCTTTTAGGCAGTTTCACGTTCACAGAAAAATTGAGGGAAAGGTGCAGAGAGACCTTCTATATGCCTTCCCTTCCCCCACGTGCACAGCCTCCCCAACTAACAACACTCCTGCCCAGAAGGAGCATTTGTAATAATTGAAGAACCTACGTTGACATATTGTCACCCAGAGTCCACAGTTTACATGAGGGCTCCGTCTTGGTGCTTGTTCTATGGGTTTGAACAAATATGTCATGACATGTATCCACCATGATAGCATCGTACAGAGCAGTTGCACTAAAATCCTAAAAATCTCCGTGTTTCACCTCCTCATCTCTCCCTCTTCCCAACACCTGGGAAGCACGGACATTTTCACTCCATAGTCTGGCCTTTTTCGGGATGTCCTTTAGTTGGAAGCTTACAGTATTTAGTCTTTTCCGAGGGGCCTCTTTTGTGTAGCCGTGCATGTTTAAAGTTCCTACGTGTCTTTTCATGGCTTGACAGCTCACTTCCCTTCAGTGCTAAAGAATATTCCATTGTTTGGATATATCACAGGTTATTTATCCACTCACCTAGTGAAGAACATTTTGGTTTCTTCGTTGCCTCCAAGTTTGAGCAATTATGAATAAAGCTGGAATAAAATTAGCAATTATGATTAAAGCTTCTATAAATGTCCATGTGCAGGTTTTTCTGTGAACACAAGTTTTCAACTCCTTTGGATAAATACCTAAGAGTGCAATTGCTGGAGCACATGTTAAGAGGATATCTCGTGCCCATCAATGATACACTGGATACACAAAATGTGGCACGTATATACCACGGAATACTATGCAACCATAAAAAAGAATGGGTTCCTGTCCTTTACAGGGACATGGATGAAGCTGGAAGCCATCATTCTCAGCAAACTAAAAGGAACAGAAAACCAAACACCACATGCTCTCACTCATAAGTGGCAGTTGAACAATGAGATCACATGGACACGGGGAGGGGAACGACACACACGGGGGCCTGTTGGGGGGTGGGGGCAAGAGGAGGGAGGGCATTAGGACAAATACTTCATGCATGCAGGGCTTAAAACCTAGATGATGGGTTGACAGGTGCAGCAAACCCCCATGGCACATGTATACCTATGTAACACACCTGCATATGTATCTAAGAACTTAAAGTAAAATGTAAAAATAAAAAATAGGGAGTATAGTTTGGTAAGACAATGTGATAATTTTACAAACACAAAACATGTCATACCCACTTCCCCACCTCCCTCAAGTGCTTTCAACAGCATCCTGTTGCTAAGAGAATAAAGCATCTACCATCATCTCCCAGCCCCTGCCTGCCTGCCTTCATTCTTGTCTTGTGCCACTTTCTCCCGTGTTTACTTCCTTGCACGTGCCTGTTTCCTGCTGCAAGAGGCATTCTGCACGCACCCCCATCTCTGTTTAGACCGTGGTGTCCCTACACTCCACCCCCCTCAACAAGCAACCTCTACTTCTCTCCAGACTGCAAGGGGATCATACCTTCCAGAATGCATCGGTTTTCTACCTCTCATCCCAAGATACGCCAGATTCTTTTACAGCATAAATTTAGAGAACCCCGCTTCCCTTTCTTTGGTGCGCTTTCCTCAATTCTTCATCAGAAACCCATTAGACTGATTGTCATATTAGTGCCCATTCTCCCCATCAGGCCGCAAGTTCGTGTGAGCAGGGGCCGCAGTCATGTTGGTGAACCACGGTATTCTCAGTGACTATCCATGTGCTTAGAAAGTATTTGCTGAATGGGTAAATGGGTCTGCAGTTCCAACCAAAGCTAGAAGCTTGACTTTGGAAGAATGAAAGTAGATAACATCTCCAAAGCAGACCCCATAGCATGAAAAAAGAAAGGAAGAACGGAGGCAGAGCTGAAGGATGAATATTGGCACAGGAGTAGGTGAGACTTTGATGTAGTTTGAACTACATCAAAATCTTAAGAGTAGCCATTTCAGGATGACAAGAGAACAATATATTGTTTTTGTTCTTTCTTTTCAACATTTGCAAAGTTTTTTGCCTTGAGTATAGTCACTTTTGCAATCAGAGGTTACAGTGCTTGATGGAATGAGGCCATGAAACACACACACCACCGAGTTTCTAACACAGAGCAATCTGTGAGGAAGGATGGAGACACAGGAAAGGTTCATTTTAAAGCAATGCAGGTGTTTTCTTTATAAAGGCAAAAGACATTTTTTAAAGTGTTTGCATCATACGCAAGTCTGCTAAATTTGGTCAAGAAACAGAGAAAACAGTAACAGAAGAACACTTTAGCCCACAAGGAGACCAGCACACCCAGCTCGAGACCACTCCAGATGAGGAGTGGAGAGTGGTTTCCTCACAGCTGACCCACAGGATCGGGTAACACAAGCAGAAGGGAAACATGGGGACCACAGAGACATCAGACTGTGGACTTCATAGCAAGAGACAGCAACACAAACTAGCGGAGTAATTAAAAACTATGGTAAAAAGAGGTCCACATTCTATTTTAACCTGAAATCAGTGGCACGGGGACCACCACACCACCCTGCAGTTGCCTCCTCCCTCCCCCACACACAGCAGCCTCCTGGGACAACATCCTACTTCCAACTTGCAGTTGCCTCCCGTCCCACCCCCCCACAGTGGCCCCCTACGACAACATCGTACTTCCACCCTGCAGCTGCCTCCCATCCCCAACACACAGCAGCCTCCTGGGACAACTTCCTACTTGCCGGCCACAGCCTGGAGCCCCCAAAGCATGGAGGGGCTTAGCGAGCCACACAGCATTCCCCCTTCACACCTGGGAAGTCAGCCCCTCACTGAAGTGGGTCCTGTGCCCACCAGCTGTGCACGATCAGAGGTGTGAGGTTATGGACCTGGTCACCCACTGTGCAGAGAGGCGTGAGGTCATGGACCTAGTCGCCCGTTGTGCACGATCAGAGGTGTGCAAGGTTCCAGACCTGGTCACCCACTGTGCACAATCAGAGGTGTGAGGTGATGGACCCGGTCACCCGCTGGGTATGAATAGAGGTGTGGGTGGTTAGTGACCTGGTCACCAGCTCTGCACAATCAGAGCCATGCGAAGTTGCAGACCTGGTCACCAGCTGCACCCAATCAGAAGCTTTTGAGGTTAGGGACCTGGTCACCTGCTGTGCACAGAAGTGTGAGGTTATGGACCTCGTCACCCGCTGTGCATGATCAGAGGTGGGCCAGGTTAGGGACCATGTGCGTGGTGATGGACCTGATCAGCAGCCAAGACACCTGCCGTTTCCAGTGTCATCCCGGCTTCTTTCAAAACTGGAAAAGTCTTCAGATATTTCCCAAAAGCTTGTCCATCTTTGAAAACGATATGCGTGTGCACAGGTGATACCGATGACTGAAGATTGAAGGTTAGAGCATTCCAGCCCCATGCCCATGTCCCATCCCATCTGCGAAAACTTGAGCACAAACATCTCCCTCTCTGAAGCTCCCTGAACCCTGTGGCAGGCCTGAGACTCAGGTCCAGTGTCCTGTCAGTTACACTGAACAAAATGTAATTCAACACTGGCCATGGGCCCTGTGCTTTAAAAACCACATATAAATCTCCCAAAGAACTACAATCTATGAAAGCTTTCATGGCTAGTATTTTAGGAAGACTGATCAGTCTTGACCTAAATCAAAGCCGACACTGCCCAAATGCACTCTAACCCCAGCTTCGTGCACAGGCAGCCATCGCCTGGCCGTCAGGGTGACCAGCAGCCTGGGCACAGACAGGACCAGCGCCGGTCCCTCCCTGCACCTTAAGGGGGCTTCTGAGCTGCTGTCCATGATCAGTGATGGTGACGCCCAGAGCAGCTTTCCGGGAAAGCAGTAAACCTTTCAGGTCCTCACCTCACGAGGATGGCCATGTATAAATCAACCGCCTTTGTTACTGCCCTGCCATTCTCAAAGAGGAGATGGGTTAAACTTCTTTATCCACACGCCCAACACAAGGCACACCTGCCCCAGCACGAGGCTCATCTACTTAATCCCGGGAAACTCACACAACCCACAATCAGAGGCCGCGCACAATCCGAGACTGAGCACAATCAGAGACCACACACAATCAGAGGCTGCACAGAGACCACACACAGAGACCCACACAATCAGAGGCCACAAAGAGGCCAGAGGCCACAATCAGAGACTATACACAATCACAGGATGTGCACAATCAGAGGCCATGCACAGTCTCTGCAACCTCATCAGAAACTGTTTCTGACCATTCACCTGAGGCCACCAAGTTTAAATGAGAGGCCCAGGTTTTAAAAGACAGCAGGAGTTCTCTGAAGGCAAACTCCGTGCATTCCACCATCAGCACCATTTGTGCCTGTCACGGTCAGGAAGAACCACAACCACGTCTCGGTGCCCTTGCAGTGCAGGGCGCTGCGTTTCTCCCCCTTTCCAAACCCGCGGCGGCTCCTGGCGACCCAGCGCCTCTGCTCAGCCACACGCCCCCAAGGCCTTCCTCCCTCACCCCACAGGGGAGCTCCCGCAGCCGGGCTATCTGGCTCATCACTCCGATTCAGTCACTTACACCCTCATTCCAGGCTGAAAATCTCTTCTGAAAATATCCAAATCTTACCCACGTCAGGCTCCATCTTTTCCCCAGAGCTCCTCATCCCCTCCAGAGCAGCAGCCCTGGTGCCCGTGCAGCCGGGGCCTGTGGGCAGATCCGTGGGCTCAGAATGCCCAGCCCCTCAGCCCCTCTGTGTGTCCCCTTACTCCCTGCTCCCTGGCGTTAATGCCCTCCGTCTTCGATTTCCTGATAGGCAAAAGGGGGTTAATTCTAAGAGTGCTAACCGAACTGGATCACTTAACACCATGTCGGGCCCAGAATACCCCTTGATCAATGACAGGTATTGCTGCGCTCTTACCATTGCGCTGGGTCCAGGTTTCCTGTGAGCCCTTTAGGCTCTTTGCCGTAAAGGCCACTCAATGGTCCTGTGCAAGCCTGTCTGTGGCAGATGGACAGGTGAGTGGCCGATGCACACGTGTGATGCTGAATGGGATCGTGCAAAGCTGGCCCGGCGTATTGTGGTCAACGTAAGAAAAAAGTCGCCCATGCTTGCTTGCTGCTGCCCTGCGGTGTCCAGAAGGAGCCGCTTAAAGGCAACTGCGCCGCACCTATCTTCTTGGAAGGAGACGGCAAGACCAGACTGGCTGGAGCTGGGAAGTTGTGCGCTACAGATCAGGGCTGCGTAACCCAGGGAAGGCATCACTCGAAACACGTGCTGGAGGGCAGCCAATCCGACCCGACCGTCCACCTCCAGGGTCAGCCATGGGGCTCCACTTGATGTGTCATCCTGATCACCCCTCACAGAGCAAATGAGCCTTTGACTTCAGCCTGTCCTAGGTACAACACTGACTCCCACCTCCCACGTCCTGAACCAGCCTGTTCCGGGGATTGCTGTGGAGGTAGAGGAGCAGGCCCAAGACATCTAGTGGCATTTCCTGGCAAGGACACTCACCATGCTCGACCATAAAACTCGGGTCAACTGGTTTTTCGAGGGACTGTAATTTACTTGTGGCACGCATGGATACTGATTGACCCAGGGAGGGGCACGGAGGAGGCTGAAGGAAAACCCATGGTGACTGCGCCAGGCATTCCCGCACACACCGACATCTTCAGACTGGGGCGGCGTCCTAGTCTTACAATCAAACCGAAAGCCCAGAGAAACTAGGGACCTTGTCCAAGACCAGCAACAGGTATGTGGGCAGCTGGGATTCAACTAAGTCCTTTCCTGGATCCATCCGCGCTGCTCCCTGCCCCCACTCCCACCACCCCGCCATGGCCCCCGATAGACACAGCAGGTCTGAACATCAGGCACCCCGCACGCAGAGTACGGAGCAGAGCCGGCTTCCGCAGTGGGATCTCACACACATCCCACTCCCCTTCTTGCCGAATGCCTCGGGACTCTGTGCGGTCAAGTCTGCAGATGTGGCCTCACTCTGCGCTAGGAGATCTGGGTGGCCGGCAACGTTTTGCAGAGTGCTCCTCCAGACGGGGCTCGTCGGCTGATCCATGAGACACAGGACACCTGAGAGAAGGGCCGACAAACCCCACAAAGTCGCTCCCAACATGGAGAGGACAGGACCACAGCGGGGCTCTCGCAGTCCACGCTTTGGACAGGTCTTGCTGCAAACTGTGGTGCTCGTCAGGCGCGAGGAAGTTTCCCAGGGCAGGAGCTCTAAGTGACACAGCAAAAGCGACACAGGCGATGCAGCAGGATGTACTTCAGCTCAGGGCTCAGGAACCACGGGGTGCAGCGTGGCCTGCAGCAAACCAGACACATCAGAAGCCAATGTCCCACCTTTTACATTCAGTGACATTGAACGGAGTTATATGTAGCAATCATCTTCCTGGGGGACCCGTACAGCACGCATGACCACCGACACTGACCACGAGTCCTTCTTAGGTCCTGGGGGCTACCCCACTTTACACGCACGGTTCCATGCACAAATCTACGCGTGGCAGTTGTTAGCCCCAGCTTAGAGATGAGGAAAACGCTGCTGGAAAAGCTAAGTGAGAAAATCAGACTTCAGCACACCTGCCATCTCCAAGACCACTACTACTCTATGTGCTAGGGTCTCAAGGGTTGGGTGTGTGGCATTTTAAGTGACTAATTGTAGGTGGTTTTCTTCTCTCCTACACCTGTTTAGCCTGAACGTGCACGTACATGCTCTGCTGCAGGGGCACTGCCATATGTAGACCAGCAATACTCTTTCCTGCCTCGGGTTCTCGTCACTGCCTTCCGGAAAATCTCACCTGCTTTACAGCCAAGCCAGGTAGGCCTGGTCAGCCGCACAGTGAAACTCCTGCAGTGTCAGAGCTAAGTGCTGACTGAGACTTTAACGGCGAAGACAGTGGAGTAATGGGGATAAACTGAGCAAAACTGTATTGTAACGCAGATGAACGTCTAGAAGCAAAAGAAACGGACACCCCTGAGAGCAGGCGACTGTCTCTTACTATGATGTTAATAGCAGCTTGCTGTTTCCAGTGTCTCCGTGTGCCAGGGTTTCCAGTCAGCGTTTGTGTTTATCTGCTCTTGGGCTACCTGATCAAACCTCTACAGAGATCAGGGATATCTAAATTGACCCAGTATCTGCAGGCTGGCTGCTCAGAGGCCGTGGTGTGGAACGGCCAGGACATCGCTTAGCCATACGGGGCACAAGCATGTCACTTGCCACTCCTGTCTTTCTGTTTCATCAAACCCTCTTTTCTCCTGAATATTGACCATAGCAAAGTCATTAGCCTTTGAGATGCATTTGAAACATCAACTTGCTTTGTTCAAGAGGTTTAAGACACACGTAAGTCTTTCTTGCCATGCTCAACACACACAGCCGGCCGTTTCTGAAGTCAGTGTTTCTGGAACAAAAGCCTCGGCCTGCCCCAGTGAACATTCACACTGAGCACACTGTCGCAAGGCTGCTTGGCCAACCAGCAGGGGGCAGGAGAGAGCTGCAGGGGCCACGTGGGGTCCCTGCAAAGGCGCCTCACTCCCTCAAATCAAGAGCGGTGCCTCCTGCCAATCCAGCGGCTTCCTCCAAGGGGAAGAGGCCTCTTCAGCTGCTACTGCACTGATTTCAGACGGCTCAGCCAATGGGGCAACAGATTCAACAGAGTTCTATGTTGTTTAAGGAAAACTTCTGTTACCAGGCAACCTTAGTACCATATTCAACGTAAAATAACCAACAACATTGTTTCCAAAACAACATGCTACTAGTGCCTAATCCTTCAATGCTGCTTAAACACGGAAAAGTATGAGGAAAAAAGAGCATGGCACTTACTTCTTAAAAAATAACACCTCTTCCAGGTTATTTTTACCCCTATCATAAAGACTTAGAACTGTGGATTCCCTACAGGAATGTGGAGTGGGGTTGGATCCCCACACTGACCCAGCCTCACCCCAGGTCAGTCATCCCCCCACCACGGGGTTCACACCTCTCCAGACACTGTCACCTCATCAAGGAAAGGTGGCGTCTCTGAGCTCTCTTCGCAGGAAGCACCCGAACGGGAGCTAGAGACACAGACACACCCACAACTACTTTGAAATCCTAAACATATTTAAGGACTTCATTATTAGTTTTTTAAAACTGTAAGAACAAAGTGACCCTGGTTTTAACCTCTCTGCCACAATAACACCGTGTACATCTGTCTTTTGCTATTTGTTCCTTCTCCAGCAGCTGCTGCCTGGCTGGCCGACTGCAGAAGAACAGCCTCTGGTACTCCCGGGAAGCCCTCGGTAAAAGCGTGAACACCACGATCACGTCTCAGGACGCCGCACATGTTAGGGTCGCCCACAGACCGCCATTCCCAGTGCCTAGAAGGCACTGAACGGGCCTCCTGCTCTTTGTAAATGTCAACTTTCCTAAGCTAAGTTTTCTTGAAAATTTTTAACTGCAGTCCACACGTACTTCTTTGTGTCTTGTTTTTATCTTAGAGGAATACTTTTATGGAAAATTAAGCTTGCAAGGTTGAAGGATTTTCTGAAAGTCGACTCCTAATCCTGGAAGAAAAAAAAAAAATGGGCCAAATGTGGTGCTCACGCCTGTAATCCCAGCAGTTTTGGAGGTTGAGGCCAGGAGATTGCTTGAGCCCAGGAGCTCGAGACCAGCCTGGAAAACATGGCAAAACCCTGTCTCTACTAAAAATACCAATAATAATAATAATAAAGCTGGGCATGGTGACGAGTGTCTAGTCACAGCAACTCAGGAAGCTGAGGTGGGAAGATCACCTGAGCCCAGGAGGTGAAGGCTGCAGTCAGCCCAGATTTGCATCACTGCACTCCAGCTTGGGCGACAGAGTGAGACACCGTCTCGAAAAAACAAAAAGCAAAAACAACTGTATAAATCATTATAGAAGGGAGCTGGCCAGGCGCAGTGGCTCACGCCTGTAATCCCAGCAATTTGGGAGGTCGAGGTGGGCAGATCACCTGAGGTCAGAAGTTTGAGACCAGCCTGGACACTATGGCAAAACCCCATCTCTAATAAAAATACAAAAATTAGCGGGGCATGGTGGTGGGTACCTGTAATCCCAACTACTGGGGAGGCTGAGGCAGGAGAATCACTTCAACCCTGGAGGCGGAAGTTGCAGTGGGCCGAGACTGCGTCACTGCACTCCAGCCTGGGCAACAAGAGTGAGAGTCCACTTCAAAAAAAAATAAAAATAAAAATCAAGGGAGCTAATGTTTTTCATTTAAAGGAAGGGAGAAGAACATTCAGTATTTATACCTCTCAAGCACACATCTCCAGTGGTGTCCTAAAGTATTCAAGATACACATTCCTACAAATATAGCTCAAAACTACTCACCAAGTTACATGCTAAAAGCACATGCATTGTAAGAATGCTACATTATATTTTTTGAGCATCTGTATCCAATATTTTAGCATACTGGCAGTTTTCCCTTCAGGTGCTGTATGACTAAATTATTACATGTTTAGTCATTCATTTTAGAATTTATGACTATTATGCTTTAGGCAATAAACATAAGCTACTAAATTAATGACTTAGGGGAAAAGTTACTAAGTTAACTTGGAAGTTAAACTTTGCAAACTGAATTTGTTGGACCTCATTCAAGCTAGATGATCAGTTTTTTAAATTGTTTCCTGTGTGTTTCCCTCCAGGATGGAAATAGCTTCACTCTCATCCACTGTGCACACTGCAGCCCACGCCTCTCGTCCACCGCGCCACACTGCAGCCTGCAATTCACCCTGTACCAGGCTTTCCACACCGTACCTGAAAGTCACTAAGTATAACCAAGAAGGAAATGAAAAGCAGATAAATGACCTCCACCCCTACATCCAGCATGCAAATGTTAAACATTCATCAAAGTAAAACCAAAATCCCACGTTAGCTCACGATTGTAACTGGTAGAGTTATGTGCATGGCAATTTTAAAAGTCTAGTTAAGTAAAAACCTAATTGAGACTCTCAAGAAAGACATCTGCAAAGATTGACAGTGAGGAGAGGACTTCACTCTGCATCCAGCCTGTTCTGGAAGCCACGGCCAAATGCCAGGTTGTATAGATCCGAAAAGCAGGAAAAAACAAGTGTTGAAAGGTGTACAGTCTCAGCAATGTACAAATTCGATGTAGGATGCTCAGAAACC
Organism: Macaca mulatta; assembly: GCF_049350105.2. Lineage (NCBI taxonomy): Eukaryota > Metazoa > Chordata > Mammalia > Primates > Cercopithecidae > Macaca > Macaca mulatta. The sequence goes on from NC_133411.1 coordinate 176,753, forward strand.
TTGAATTTCCAATCAGGAAACAGCAACATGAGCAAGTTTCCCAGCAGTGCCCACTTTCTACCTACGGCACGTGTAACAGTTACGCTGGCCACCTCCGGGGGGACAGAGGCTTCCTGGTCACATTCGCTCTGGCAGCCACACAGCTGGCCCCGCCAAACACCTGTCTAATACTGAGGAACCACTCTCTCCCTGGGCTTTGCTCACTCTAGCCAGGAGAGCATATTTACAGAGTACTTTACTGAGTCCTCGTTCAATGCGTCAAGCTTGTTGAAGGCAGGGCAACCCCATTCCTGGCCCAATTAAGTGAACTGAGCAGAGCAAATGCCTCCAGTTGGACGGCACTCAGTCACAACAGCAGTGGCCACTGTTCACAGGGTGCTGGCTTCGTGCCGAGAACAGTTACAAGCGTCTTCTCTCTGTCCGAGGAATGTGCACTGCAACCCTGTGGGGCCGTTTGCAACGTCCACCAGAGTTCTGAGGCAGCCAAGTCCAGGCTGTCCGTGGGCCTTGCCACGTGGCCGTCCACGTCCCCTGCAGATCAGACCTCACTGCAGGGACCACAGGTTCCAGGGCTGCCTTGAGGCACATGCTCCCTTCACCACCTCCTCCTGGCCCCTGACATCAACCCTCACCACTGCTGCCAACACTTGATTTTCTCATGGCTCCTGAGGGGCCTGTTCTGCCCTTCCCTGCTCCCTGCGTCCGGCTTGGAGGGTACCCACATCAACGCCAACGCTCACGTAATCACCAACCTTTCCACGGGGCTTGATGCCTAGGAGTCTCAATATCAGAAAGTCAGATTCCTGTGCTTGTTGGAGAATTTCTTCCCATTGTACAAGTGAAGGAGATAAAATTCTAGGTGCCTGCAATAACCTCATTTCCACAACGAAGCAACTTCAGTAGTAGCACAAAAAAAAAAAAAAAAGCTTTTTTTTTTTAACTTCTTTTATACAAGCTAAATACAATTTAATTTTTACATCCACGTTCTCATCAGCTCCCACCTGGTGAGCAGGCAAATAGTAATTTTCAAAGAAACAAATTGTTGCATAATTTTAACACTTAGCATTATCACTATTAAGCAAGAAGTATCCCAAAAATACATGATGATCTTGTTCTCACGTTCAAAAATTGATTGTCACACAGTGAAATAACACTTAATGCAAAGGAAAGTTTCTTTTCAGGTATCTGTTCTGGAAAAGAAAAAAAAAAGATTTCTGGCAAAGAGATAAACATTAATTATGTAACAATCCAAAATGCCTCTGGGAAAAATGATGTCATCCAATTAGTTCTTTGAAGTGTTACAAATGCAGCTGAGTTTTAATAGTAATTTCTCCATAATTATCAAAAGAGTCTTTAAAAATCTTAGTGCTGAAATAACTATAAATGGATATAATACGCAAAGCAGAAGAGTTAACATTTGGGGTAGATTTTGGCCCATATTTTTAACATATGCATAGTTATTCACCTAGTTGAAGCTTATCCCTCTCCTCCTAGGCTCTTCAAGACTGATTTTCAAACATAGACTGGCTTTTGGTACATGAAGGCAGCTTTAAAAGATGTCAGGATCAGGCCGGGCACAGTGGCTCAAGCCTGTAATCCCAGTATTTTAGGAGGGCAAGGTGGGCCGATCATTTGAGGCAAGGAGTTCGAGACCAGCCTGACCAATATGGCAAAACCCAGCCTATATTAAATATTTTTGTAATTAGCCAAGCGTGGTGGCACACACCTATAATCCCAGCTACTTGGGAGGCTGAGGCAGGGAGAACTGCTTGAAGCCAGGAGGCGGAGGTTGCAGTGAGCCAAGATCGCACCACTGCACTCCAGCTTGGGCGACAAAGAGAGACGGTCTCAAACTAGAACTTAGCCCTCAGGAAAAGCATTGAGCACCCCCCACCCAAACCAACCCAAGGAATCACATGGCGATGGTTATCATCTGATTTCGACAAATAAAGTTCTGTTCTCCCCCTCTGAACACAATGGTAAACACCTGCCATCAGCCCACAGAAACTCCCAGGACCCAGTAACACTGGACTAGCAAGATCAATGGGCCACGTATGCAGGGTTCAGCAGCAGAAAGTGATGGCACCGAGAATGGTGTGTGCTCAAACCAGATTCCTTGCTGTCGGGGTGAAGGGGCTTCCCGGGAAAATCTAGTCCAGTGGGATGGTTTCCACGTCCACCATGAGGAGGAAATGGGGGGTTTCCTGAGGGCACTGACAGGACCTGGGTCTCTGCCCCTTTGTCCTCTATCCTGTTATGGGATGAGGGTGGGCTGAAGGCAGGTTTCCCCTACATCTTCCGGGCAGGAGAGATGGAGCTGACAAGTGGACGACGCTTTTTCCAAAACATTCCCATGTTTATAACCTGTTATCAACCTGTTTTCCCTGGAGATCAGTGAAGCAGCATCATTGACTCTCTTCCATTAGGGACAACCCGGTGTTACGGGAGGCAGGAGACGACATGCGAGCTGGTCTGAATCAGTCACTTGTGTCTGGTCCCCAGCGTGCTCATCTATCAAATGGGCGGCCCCACAGACCAGTGACTTTGAACCAGAGTTCCATGGAGGTTGCCCAAGGACAGGGAGGGGGAAGAGGGGGAAGAGGGGGAAGAGGAGGGAGGAGGAAAGGGAGGAAGGAAGGAAGAAGGGGAGGAAGGAAGGAAGAAGGGGAGAGGAAGGAAGGAAGAAGGGGAGAGGAAGGAAGGAAGAAGGGGAGAGGAAGGAAGGAAGAAGGGGAGAGGAAGGAAGGAAGAAGGGAAGGGGAAGGAAGGAAGAAGGGGAGGGGAAGGAAGAAGGGGAGGGGGCGGAAGAGGAGTGTGGAGGGAGGGGGCGGAAGAGGAGTGTGGAGGGAGGAGTGTGGAGGGAGGAGTGTGGAGGGAGGAGTGTGGAGGGAGGAGTGTGGAGGGAGGAGTGTGGAGGGAGCACTGTGGAGGGAGCAGTGTGGAAGGAGGAGCAGAAGGGGGGTTCTCTGAGGAGGAGGGCCAAGTTTTTGAGGTGTCTTGGAGTCAGAGGTGGCAGTGGCTTGGGCTCTAGGCCCTCTGTTGCATAGTTTTAGGCTTTAACTATTTATATTTGTGGACTCTTTAAAAGATTTAATTTGAAGGAAACCGGAGTTGGGGATACCTTGCTTCTAAAACACAATTTCTCAAGCCTGAGACTAAGTGCTAGGCATTGCTCATTCTGTTACAATCATTTCCTCCTATTTAAAATCAGCCACACACCCCCAATCTCCCTTCAGGGCAAACACCTTTTCCGAGGATCTCAAACAGCAGAGCGAGCGGCCCGTGACCCCAGCCGTGGGCACGAGGAGCGAAGAGGAGACGTGTGGAGAGGGCTGATGACATGAGAGGTAGAGGCCCGGCACCTCCCTGCAGGGGTTGTGCTCCTCCAGGCCTAAAGGACATCCTCGCCTCTGGGGTGAACAAGCAGCACAAACTATCAACACTTATTCCAAAAGAACAGGAAGAAAATTCAAACGAAGTTAATACAGTTACCCCAACACAACACTGCAGCAGCCCAGAAACAGGAGGGCCATTGAGCCTGAGGTGGGCGGTTCCAATAGCAGGACAGCGACGTTGGCATTAGGGCTTTTCGGCAAAGAAAAAAAAAAAAAAAGACACAAAAGGTAACATGGGCCACCCATTATTTCCTGCCAGTGGAAAGACACCCACAGGCCCCCAGATGCCAACGGCCCCTTGGGAACGAGCTCACGCAGCACTTCAGGTCTTCGCACGAGCAGGCACGTGGTGTCCTCAGTACCCCCGCCTGTGACACACACACCACACTTGACTCCCATACCTGAGGGTCCAGGGGAATGGCGGGAAGTTCTCGGGGGACCGGGCATCCTGTGAGGGCGCTGCATGACTATGTACCTCAGAGGGGTCCCCGGGCAGCTGCTCTCTCTCTCCAAAGGATGAACTGGATCCTGACCACACCCAGATTGTGCTGGCCTCCAAGCCGAGCGCCAACATCTCACATCCAAAGGGATGCACAGATGTCTGCTGCACGTGGAGCCCAAGTCCCTCGCAGAGCTCAGGACGAACCCAGTGTCCAGGCCTGGGGCCATCACCAGCCAGGAGAGGTATCTGGGGCACTTCCCAGCGATGGCCACAAGAAGAAACAACTCAGGACAAAGCCAGTGTCCAGGCCCAGGGCCGTCACCAGCCAGGAGAGGCGTCCGGGGCATTTCCCAGCGATGGCCATGGGAAGTAACAACTCAGGCCCATCAGGGCTTCCTCACTATGCGGGTGTTAGAAGTAGAGACAGAGGTCCAGGTCTAGTGGCACAAACAGCGACGGATCCATGGAAATGCGGGCGTGGCCCCTCCATCCCAACAGCCTGCATGGCTACTCCATTCTGCTCCCATCACACACGTCCCCACACAGCCAAGCCCCTTCTCCTTTCCCCCACTGGATTCATCAAATCAAACCTCGCTGTCCTTGGAAAATGTACCATTAATTTACTTACTGCTCAGTAAAAAAGCACACTTCCAGTTAACATGACACCCCCGCTACGATAGAACAGCCTTAATTCAGACATGACGCAGAGGAACAGAGGGAGGAGGGGTCGAGGGCCGTCCTGGAAACGGCAGCTGTTTTCTGGGGAAAGTCTCCCTCCCACCCGAGCCCGACACTCGAGCCACACTATCCCCATGGTGTCTGAAAACTCCATGAAGACAGGGTCACTCTGACCCCTTCACACCCACAACGCCAAAGAGGAGCGGGTGTTCATGAAAAGTCTCCTGCTAGTGCTGAAGACAGGAATAATCCCTCGTGGTGCCCAGAATGTCAGGAGAAAACAAGGCACCATGTGGACGCCTTCCAGGTGAATTCTGGAATGACTCTGCCGAATGCCAGTCATCCTTTTACAGAACAAAACCAATACCGGAAAACATGTGTCGCCAGCAGAGAGATGGTCCTTTTGATGGCTTACAAAACACCTACGTTACGCTGAATTTATCTCAAGCCACCCTCTCTGTGCTAATGTAAAAAGTCTCCTTTATTAACCAGTAGCCTTTTTCATCTGGTGCTTTATTAACAAGCAAGATGGTCCTGTAACACTCAGGCATTGTTGAAAACGTCAAATGGAAGCCTAGAATCCTCTTCCGTGCAGCTTCACTGCAAAGTATTTTGACGTGAGCCAAATCATGCTATTCCTACATCTCCACAGGAAACTCAAGGCTTCATCAAGGAAACGCAGCATCATTTCTGCTAGGCACAGAAATTGGTGGGGTGGGCATGGGGTTGAGGGAACATTACATAGAAAGCACAACGCGATAATCACCTGCATGAGAGCCACACTGGCCGGCAAGCCCCGGTCGGCTCGGTCTCTACACAGTCACAGACGTGAGGCCTGGAGGGCAGACACCTGGCACTGCTGACTACCCCAAGGTCGTGGCCTCTGCCCCTTCTCTGCTGCTCATCAGTTCCAAGCTTCTGGCAACACCGCCTGCTGCCCCCACTGCCTCATCGACTCTTCGTGAAAAGCAAATGTTGCCAGGATAGCTTATGAGTACATTTGCCAGGAAAGCAGCTCCGATTGATGCTGAAACCCCGTTCTCACACCCCTGGCAGCTCCCTTGCCCCCGATGTGCACATGCTTGCAGCTCTGACCTTGCTCAGTGTCCACACAGGCTCTGTCCACTGGAGAGCCAAAGGCAGACTCAATGTTGAGTCAGAAATACACAAAGAGGGTGACTGTTACAAACTGCCTGCCTGCCCCTCAAAACACAGGTTGAAATCCTCAGCCTCAATGTGATGCTGTCAGGTGGTCTTTGGGAGGTAATGAGTTCCCGAGGCTGGAGACGACCCTTGAATGGGATTTGTGCCTCAGAAAGGGGCCCAGCAAATCCCTCACCCTCCCATTGTGTCAGGGCCAGAGAGAAGGTGTGTGCCAACCAGGAAAGAGCCCACACCAGAATTCACCCGTGCGGCACCCTGATCCTGCCTTCCAGCCGCTAGAACTGTGAGAAACAAATTCCTGTTGTTCATAAGCCGCTCAGTCAATGGTGTTTCGTTACAGCAGCCTGAGCTGCCTGAGATGACGATGCTCACCGCCCTACAGAAACGGCTACTCCCCTCTCCCAGAAAGAGGGGTTTAATTAAAATCCCTGTCTCTCCTCGCGGCCACCACAGATCTCACTCCCCCACCCTGTAAGCCAGCAATTGTTAGGATTAAAGGAAAATGAGGATCGTTTTAGACCAGCTGCTCCATATCGGTCTGAAGCCTGTAACTTTGCCCACTTCCACGGTGGCCGTGTCACTGCATTGCCCATGTCAGCTCTGTGTCTGCACTGGGTCCCAGGCTCTGCACAGACTCCTCTAGCTGCCCATCAGCACAGCCATTTCCCCTTCTGCTTTGCAGGTTGTCCTTCAATATCCAACCCCCACCCCTCTGCAACCCAAGGCCTTCCGATCCAGGCATTCGGGGTGGGCTCAGCCATGTACTGCCGTCCTTGACTCAAGTAAACCAGGCCCAAGGCGTTGGCACCAATGATCTACTGGCTGTGGGGTCTGCACAGCTACTAGCTGCCCCAGCCACACCACAGCCCGGGAGGGGAGGCAGAGGAACCTGTGAAGTTGCCAACAGCCATATGGGAACAGGGGCCCCTGGGATGAGGAGGATGCCATGGAAGGAAATTCAGAGAAAGAAAGAGCCCCAAGGCTGGACGGGTCATGCCCAAAGCCTACACTGCTGAATTTTCCAGGTTTCTGAACTCAATCGCTGACCCACACAGCACATGTTTCCTGAGTGCTGACCCCGCGTGGCATTGGATACGGCAATAAAGTAGGACCCCCACCTCCCCCTTCCCCGACACATACACAGGGCCTCCGTCCTGGCGGGAATTCAGGCCTGGGGGCCCAGTTGGCACCGCGAGCCAGGGAAGGGGGCCATTTCAGACGGATAGTGGGTGCAGCCTTGCCAAAGCCCAGCAGTCACCTGCACTGCCACAGCCAGGCTGAGTCCAGATCAGCCGCACAGAAACCTGACCCTCTCAAGGGCACGCCTGAGCTCATTAGGGACAGACACCGTCTCCTGCTTATCTCCAACACTTTCTCTGCATGTCTAGTTACATACGGACGACGCAGTCTCTGAAGCACAGCTGTGACTCTGGAGACAGATCCCAGGCCTCCCCCTGCTCCTCTCCGTGGTGCCATTGATGGGGAGGGGCCGGTATGGCCGCGAGGTCCCATACCCACAGCCACCCTGCCACGGAGACGCAGGCCTTCGACGATTATTTCTGCCAAAGAACCCTGCTGCGTCTTGGAGCACACCATGGTGGGCGGGAAGCTCCACCCGGAGAAACAGCGATGCTTCTCCCCAGAGCCAACGGAGGGCACTCCCCGCCCTGCATTCAGCAGATTACTTACATTCTGGAAAACATCTGGGTTAATAGGGAACAGTAAAATGAAAAGGACACACTAGAAAGGTTAGAAGGCTGTGTGAAGTCTCAGGAGGTCCAAAGGTTTCTTAACCAAGACTGCTGCGGTCAACGAGCTTACAGGGAAAGTTTCCACACGGGCCTTCAACAAGCAACGCTCAGCAGGGAGGAGCCACGTTCTGGGCAGAACCTCAGAACAAGAACATCGGACACCACAAAGTCACATCAGAGCCAACAGCAACTGAAATACAGCGCTCTCCTAAGACGTGTGCGTCACCTGCAGAAAGTCACCACACATTAAGATGGGGGAAGAAAAGGATAAGGTTAGAAACAAATTTGAAGTAATTTCTGCATACGTAAAATTTCTACATCCACTGGCTTTCTTTCTGGGAGTAACAACTTTTACATGAGATGCACATCCCCGTTGGAAGGAGTTTGGGTTTTCCGTGGGCAGAGTCAAGGGCTCTCCAAGAAATGTGAACCTTTTCTCACTCACTGAGCCGCGTGCCCTGAGGCCGTCCTGGCCTGTCTGAGCACCTCCCTGGCTCTGCCTCCAGCCAGCTCCTTCCAGCACTCACCCCGCTGCTCCCAGAGCCTGCACTGGCCCAGGATCTCCTCTTCTGCTGCTGTCAATCTTGCACTTTAGGGTAAATAAGTTGGAAACTAGAAAGTTATAAGACCCCTTAGCTTTTTAAAAATTTGTCTTCTCAGAAAACAATACGAATTCTACTTCCATGGTTTAATATGTTTCCCCCATCTGCATGTTCATGGATATGTGTTTTTATATATTTTTTAATCAGTACTTATAAAAGCATGCACTGTTGCTACATTCAGTTCAATTACATTTGATGTAAGAAGTTTTAATTTCAGTGAATTCAGGCACTCAATTTAAGCCCTCTGACATCTATTAATCAAATGGGAAAATGACAGGTAGATATTACAAAAATCAAGAGAAGTGTTTAATGTAAACCCTGCACTTTCAAATATTTCCACAAATGTAATGTATACATTAGTACATAACCTTGAGCATTTTCACAACTCTTTGCACTCAAATTCCATTCTTAACTTTTATAGATAAATCGACATCCATATGTGATTTTAAGCAGCTCAAACATCAGCTCTTAAAAACAATCAGAAATGTTGCGGGCAAATCCCACCGAGCAGCAAATAACGGAACTGTCCCCAACAACCCAGGTACCTCCCCTGAGGCATCTGGAACTTGAGCATTACAAGCAGCCTTTGGTTTCTGAGGCACCCGAGAGTGGGGACTCCCAACTCCCCAAGTCTAAGAAGGCCTCAGCGATAAGGAAAACTGGTCAAAAAGTCATCCCTGCCGGCTCCCTGCACCACGGGCTCCTCCCTGCCTGCCCTCAGCCACGTGCTTACAAGATCTCACTTCCTCTCTGTCCCGCAAAGCCTGACTCCTGATTCCAGCCCTGCCGCTTACTGGGATGTGGCCATGGACGTCAACTGCACCTGTAAGGGGAGAAGCTGGTCAGGATACAGGATCCTGGCCATCCTGGCAGTGCCCAAGCTGATACTGTAACTTTGTAGTGAGTTACTTAATGCAAAGGTTTAACTTTGAAAAATTTAGATACGTGTATTCTAAAAGGGAAATTCTGAACGTAGAACACAGGCCACACCCTCACACTGATGTTGTCTGGCCAGCACTTTTTTGTTTGCCTTTTCAATAGACGTTTTTAAAAGCAGTTTTCGGTTCATAGCAAAATCAAGAGGAAAGTACAGAGAGTCCTCACATATCCTTTCCCAGCACAGGCACAGCCTCCATCATTCTCCTGCCCTCACCAGACCAGCACGTCTGTACGACCGACAGACCCGCATCAACACGGCACCACCACCCACAGTCCACAGCTCACACGAGGACTCGGCCTGCTGCTGCTCACTCTGTGGGTTTCACAGACGTGGAACGGCATGGATCCCCCATGAAAACCCCACCTGGAGTTGCTGCCCCACCCTACACACCCCCTATGCTCCTCCCATTCATCTCTCCCCTCCCCAACCCCTGACAGCCGCTGATTGTTTTAGTTTCCACAGCTTTGCCTTTTCCAGACTGTCCTGTGGTTGGACTCAGACAGCAGGCAGCCTTTCCAGATTGGACTCTCACTTAGCATCATGCGTTTATGATCCTTCTGTGTCTTTTCATGGCTTAGGGGTCCAGTTCTTTTTAGTGCTGAATAATATCCCAGTATCTGACATACCACAGTTTATCCATTCACCTACTGAAGGGCATCTTGGTTGCTTTCTGGTTTTGGCAATTATAAAGCTGCTGTCAATGTCTGTGTGCACATTTCCGCATGGAAGTAAACTTTCAGCTCCTCCGAGTAAACGTCCAGGACTGTGATTGCTTCTGTGGTCGGAGAGCTTAGTTCCAAGGAAAACCGCCATGCTGCCTCCCACAGGAGCTGCCCCACTTCCCCCAGTGATGAGTGAGGGTCCTGATGCCCACACACCCACCAGTACGTGGTGGTGTCGGAGTTCAGGTTTTGGCCAGGCCTATAGGTGCACAGTGACGCCTCGCCCTATGACATAAGATGCGGGCCATCTTTCCACGTGTAGATTTGCCATCTGTGTATCTTCTTTGTTGGGGTATCTGTCCAGGTCTTTGGTCCATTTTTAATCAGGTTGTTCATTTTCTTGTTGAGTTTTGAGAGTTCCTTGCACGGTTTGGATAACAGCCTTTCTCAGATGAGTCTTTTACAGATGCGTTCTCCCCGTCTGTGGCCTGCCCTCTCATGCTCCTGAGACACTGTTTTTTATTTTAAAAAACACTTCAGACAGAAGATGGACCTCCCAGCCCACCACGGTTCTCAGTTTGGCCGTGGTCACCACCCTCCCAGCCATGGTTTCCACCTTTTCACGATCTGCTGGTCCTATGGGCATCAACCCATACCAAGTCCCTAACATATCTCCAATGATTGCAACGTCAAAGCCGGCAGTTTGCAGGTAGGAAGGAGCTGATGGAGGCCGGAGCAGAATGTGAAGGCCAGCGGATTCATCCCTCGGGGACAGGCAGGCCTCTCAAATATCCCCCTGGGTCACCTCCCAAATGAAGTACCTGCTTTGGCCGTGAGCAGGAAGCGGGACCTGGCCCAGATCTCAGCATATTTGACCTGGCACGGCATTTACAGGTGAGCCTCCATAACCGGAAACTCGACTCTCTGGGGATGCAGGGACTCTGGGTGACCCACACGCTCGTTTCCACCTGGCACGAAGGACCCTGGAGTGAGGGTGCAGTGCCTGCTCTGAGTCACCAGCACACTCATCATTTCTACATAAACAACCCTGTGAGCCTGTCCCAGGACTTTTTAGCCTAGACCTAAAAATTCACAGCTCAGGAAACCTTCATCATTTTAGGAATCTGAGGGGTGGGCCAGGGGGATCTCACAGAGTGTGGTGCTGTCTATGGGGTCAGCAAAGTACAGCTGGGGCTTCCCGCAAGCACTTCAGGGAGGCCGTGCACTGGCCCGAGGCTGGTGCCGCCTCCTATCCTCGGTTCTCATGCCCAACCGTGAGGGGAGCCCCCGCTTCAGGAGCGGTCCCTGGCTCCAGGCCCTAACGTCCGTGTCCAGGCCCCTGGTAGGGCAGCTTCTACCCCAGGGAGGCTGGGACTGGAGACAGCCTGGAGCTCTAGGCAATCCTGGCAACCACATGTTTCCCGAAGTGGCTGCAGAAAAACTCCTGCTTCCAAAACATGGCACGGGCTGTGTGAGGCCTGGAACGCGGGAGGCGCGTTTCGCAGGGTCCCTGCTCACATACAAAAGCAAGGCTAAGAGCAGATAAATTATTTAATTACCCTCTCATGGTTATCAGGTCAAGTCATAGTCTCTTAGACTTATGTGTGACTAGAAGTATACACATTATGGAAGTGTATATAAATGTGAATACAGGTATGCTTATTTTCCTTTTATATACCTTACATGTATGTGTATACGTGCATATGTATAAAACATGGAAGAAAAAACCATACTTAAGATTTCAAATCTCAGTCAAAAAGATCTCAGAAGCAAATTATTCTTTAACAAAGATGTAACATTTTACATTCTTACAAACAAAATGTTCTCTATTAGCATTTTATTTTAAAAACTAAGAATGCATTGCACTCTCTCAGTTTCAATTTTTAACTCAGCTCACAAAGGTCCCTGTACAAAGACCTCCGTGCCACGGCAAGGATGGCGGTGGTCACACCTGTGTCCATTTATCCTCTCTACATCTAGCTCCTCTCCCTGAGGCAACAGCACCTCCGAAGTCACAGCCTGGCCTCCCATCTCTCCCCCGTCCCGGGCTTTTTGGCATGTTGCTCTGCTGCACACACCTCAGCAAATACTGCTGATTAGCCAGAATCGCCCAGAAATCTCTTAACCTTGATTCTGGCTGCTTTTGTAATTTGTAATATCTGTACTTCTGGTGTGATTTGAGAAACAACACATTTTAAAATTAGAGAAGATGTGGTTTTTATTCTCTCCTTTCTACTTGCAACCTTGAAAATTCAAGTAGCAGCAAGGGTTTGTTGAAAGTAACTTCCACCAAATAGAACCTATTACAAAGGTACTACAGAGTGTCAAATAACTACATAGATGTAAAATAGACATGCAGACACAAATATAAAATCCAATGGTTAAACCAAATTGAGAAATGCTTGCCAGTTTGATAGGACTTCTAAAACTTGACATAAATGTTGGCTGAGGGATACAAGATGTTTTGAGATGAGATGCTTGGCCTAGAACCACAGGCTCTCTCCTCTTTACAGCAGAAAATCCATAAGGAAGTCAAATCTGAAAGAACCAGGTGCCATTGAATGGCATACTCAGCCATCCTTCCCCATTCCTGGGCCAGGTGCGGTGAGTGCAGCCAGTCGTTCACCAACATCCATCATCCATCCTCCAGGCTACGGCTACACTTTACTCCCAGGCTCCCTGCCATTATGTAACTTAGGTAAATCACGGCCACTCTCACCTTAAGCCTCCCCTGCCAGCATGGCAATCACCCAGTCCCAACCACAGCAAGGACAGCCATGTCCCTGGGAATGCAGAGCAGGGGTCGGGAAGAAAGCTGGATCTCTGAATACCTCATGGAGCAGTCACCAGCCTGGAACATCCTCCCTGACGGCTTTGCAAGAGAGAAGAACTCCTTGGTTCCTCAAGCTGCAATACTGCAGAGTCTCAGGTCACAGCATCCTTACCTACCCTCGTCAGGAACCGTTCATGCTCATCAAGACATGAGAACAAAACTGCAGTGGCACAGTCACACTCGACACAGACCACCTGCTGCTCACATTCATCGTATTAACACCAAAACGCCACCTTGGTGGATATCCTGGATGTGGACACTTGGCGGCTTTTTGCTTGAGACGCGCTTTGTGCATTTATCGCACGACCATCTTGGCCTCAGGAGGGGCTGTGCAGATGGCAGCTGTGCACGTCACAGGGAGTCTCACTTGCTGGACTCTCAGCCAGCTCCCACTATCAGTGCCCGCAGAGTCCTCTCCTCCGGGAGCACGTGCTTGGACGCCACAGTGGCCTGTGGATCCACACAACAGCACTGTGTGCCCCAGGAGCTTAGAAAGTACCACTGCATCAATGCCTCCACAGGTGAGGCCGGGGGCAGAAGCCAACCTCAAGCAGTTACGGTCCTCCGTGGGGCTGGCGTCCAGGCAGGAAGGCGGCTCAGCGGCTCTCCTCTCACTGTGAAACTTCCTAGGTCCCCACATGAACAGAACCCTAAATAACACGCAACAAACAACAGGAACGAGAACACGACCAGCAGCTTCTGAGATGAGCAAGCTGGCTGATCATGAGACACCTGACGGGGACGGTGCCAGAGCCCCTCCCGGTAACCTGTGAGGACAGCGCTGCCAGCATCTCCCTAAAACCAGCCCAAGTCAAGTTAGACTTGAGGCTTTCCAGGACTGGGTAGATCCATTCAATCCCACAGTCTGAACCTTCCAGGCCGTGTCTCATGGCCCTCATCTCACATATGGGAACCCGGACGCTGCACCATAAACGCAGCCCCAAGCCCTCGTTCCTTCTTCAACACCACACACCAGTACAGTGAACACTTAGGATCTGGGCATTCACGTAAAATACTGCTTAACTAAAACTTCTGATTTAGAATATGTTTAATTCCTACTCACAGAGCTGAAAGTGTTTTGTCATAGAAGGCGGTAGCTGTAACTAAGCATGAGAGAAGAAGGGTTCAGAGTGGTGCCAAGTATTAAATATTCCTCTAAATCTATTCACCAGGTTGCCATGCTATTGTCACCTGCTTCATTTTCTGTCCTTAAAAGACAAAATAGTTACTTTTCAAAATAGACAACCTGTTTTACTGATGCTTAGCTATAAAGTAGCGAGCTATGTATCCAAAAGGGAGATATGGGGAAACAGAAAATGTCCACAAGCGATCGGGTGGGGAAGGGCGCAGTTGCAGCAGCACCTGGCTCTGTTGCGTTGTGAGCCAGCCACGTGGGATGGACAGCTCACTTAGCCACTGAAATTATATCATCTAAGATTTTGTTGCAGTTACTTTGACAAATTCTCCCTCCTGCTATGAAGAGTAAGGTTTGAGGGGTTTTTTTGTGTTTTTTTTTTTTTTTTTTTTGACTTGGAGTCTCGCTATGTCACCCAGGCCGGAGTGCAGTATTACAATCATGGCTCATCGCGGCCTTGACCTTCTGCCTCAAGCAATCCTCCCGCCTCAGCCTTCCAAGCAGCTGGGACCCAAAGGCGAGTTTGATTTCTTTGCTAACGAATTCCTAATTCACCTCGCAGTGGGCCTGTCAAGGCCATATGCCCGGACATCCACCTTGCCGACCGTCCATGTGGTCTCTAAGGTGGATGCACTCTGGTTGCCTGGGCTCTGCACGCGATACTGAGTCTCCAAGTCTGCCGCTGTATAAGGGACTGACAGCCCCAAGCGTCTCGACGCGCCACCTTGAGCCGGGCTTTATTCCACAGGGCGACTCTGCTTCCCGTGATGAGATGCAGCACGTGAGCACAGATCAAAGGGTATCAGCAACTAACCCATTCCCCTGGTACTAAGCAGAGGACCAAGAGTTTAGTTCCTTACTTATTTACTACGGACTTGATTCAAAGCAGCTTTCTGGGATCCTGGGGACAAACATCTCCAACTGGTGAGAATTCTGGCTTTAGTAACAGAAGAATCACCTAATGCCCATTTTGTAACTGCTGTTCTCATCAGAACTTGAGGCCAAAGCGAAAAATAAAAGGGGAGGCTAAGATCGTGACACCCCAGTTTGCACAAGGCCAACCAGCCTGCTTGAGGGGGTGAAAGGAGTGGGATTTTTAAACTGCTGAGTTTTAAAAACATGGCTGTAGGCTGGGTGCACTGGCTCACGTCTATAAGCCCAGCACTTTGGGAGGCCGAGGTGGGAGGATTGCTTGAGGCCAGGAGTTCAAGACTGGCTTGAGTAACACAGCAATACCCTATATCTCTTGAAAAAGAAAAAAAAGGTTATTAAAATAGTAATAAAAAGTTTAATGCAATAAATTACTATATCAACATGGCACCCCCAGCTGTCAGACGAGGTACAATCTCTGTGGCTATGATGAGATCTGGAGAGAAATGTAACTGGCATCATAGGGAAGGTCAACCCCAAAGCCCCACGGCACTACTCCTGTACAGTGTGTTAACCAGCATGAAGTCTCCTCCACAATCAGAAGCCTGGTTTAGAGGAACGCTGTCCACAGGACCTGGGTGGACTCCAGACGCTGGCTGACCAGACAAACCCCCCGCCCCGGGACCCTGCTGGCAGCCCCAACTGGACAGAATGACCTCGTGAATGTCCTTTCCCGCCACAAGCTGCAGACCCTGAGCCAGTCCTGGCTGTGACTGAGGCTGCGCATAAACGTCTGCGCCCAACAGCTCACCTTTGTACATGACACGCCCAGTCCACCTCATTTCAAATGTTACGCTCGCCCCAAGGCGAACATGGATGTTACAGGTTAACTCACTGCATGTGTGCTAGACTTTCCCTGTAAGTGTTCAGACATTGCACGAACCGGATGAACAAACCCCACTTTCCCTGTAAACGTTCAGACATTCCTTGAGCCCGATGAACACACACAGCCAACAAACCCCGGAACGTGTAACGCCGCGGCCTCCTCTCCTCCTGAGGGGCGTGTGCTTACAGCTCCCCCAAGACCACATTTCCCAAAGCACAGAGTGTTACTCTGAAAATAAAACCTCCTTTTTCCTTCCTCTGTATATCTCGTGGTCATGTTAACAACTATTGCTACAAATGCAGAGAAATGGGGTATCATCCGTGCTGGTCACCGAATTCCTAGCACCAAAGCTTTAGGGCCCCCCAGTCTGAAGGAAGCTTCTATCGCCCTAAAGCCAACTCTGGAGACGAAGGCCGAGCTGGGGAAAGGCTGTGTCACCGCAAATCCACACCACGGGGCCCTCTGCAGTTGTGTGTAACGAACTCTTGGCCTGTCCTGGGGTTTGGGGAAATCAGGATGCAAGCAGATACCGTACGCTCTGCCATGGGACCGTGAAGTCTGCGGAACCTCAGAGGAACACGGAGACAAACGGTGGCACGATTCTCACAGGCCGAGCCTCGATGGGCGCCCGTGTCAAGAACACAGACACGCTGGGAGGGACAGCCGATGCAGTCAACGCCTGCAGCCCCAGCACACGGCAGCGTCTGAGTGTGGGGGTCTCTGGCCAGGCTCCACCACAATTGCCATATTCTGCGGCAAAATTTTAAAAATAGGTTTTAACTAGTTATAACTCTAACTTGTTTTACACATAAACAGAACACAGGGTACCAACAGGCTCCAAAATACTTCACCTAGAACCAAGTCTAGAATGCAGATGGCTGCTGCTCCGAGTGTGACGAGTCCCCTTGTAGTGTCATAAATCCTAGATCTAGGTGACTAAGTGCTCTTCCTAAACCAGACAGCACCCTGAGGCTCTGAGGGCACCCTCTGTCCCCAGGCCAGTCCATCAGCCCCGGCAGAAGCTTCTAGAGTAAGAGCCTGTGGATTTGTATTGGACGGATGCAAACCAGGCAAAGTCACAGGGGCTCGTCCTGGAAGCCCATCCGTTTACCCACTCATGCCATGGAGAGCCGTTCCCCCAACTCCACACCCGCAGTCATGCTGAACCACAGCAACTGGCTTTTAGGCCTTCAAGCCACTCCTTCTCACCGCTGGACAGACCCTTCTCACACCGTGAGGCCCAGAGTAGCCTTAACAGGTGGTCCCAGCAGAACTGGCCACTGCATGAATTGATACTTTGTGTGTGGGGGTGTGGTTGTTCTTCTGTCACTCAGGCACAGTGCACCATAAGTACAGTGGTGCTATCATGGTTCACTGCAGCCTCAACCTGCCAGGCTTGGGTGAACGTCCAGCCTCAGCTTCCGAGTAGCTGGGCCCACAGGTATACATCACCACTCCTATTTAATTTTTTGTAGAGTCAAGGTCTTGCTATGTCCCCCAGGCTGGTCTCGAATTCCTGGGCTCAAAAGTGAACTGCCCACCTCAGCCTCCCAAGGTGCTGGGATGACAGGTGTGAGCCACTATGCCCAGCCTAGAATTGGTTTTTCTTAAACCTGAGTTTGACACATGAACCCCACTTACATAGATATCAGCGCACACTCACAGCTCGAGAGTTTTTCTGAATCTCGATTCTGTCCGTTCAAGGTCAATATCTAAGAAAGGGTCAGAACTGACCCTCCCTCCGTGAAGCCTAAGGGCAAATGCAGCAGTATCTCAGTGTATGAGGAGACAAAGTAAGAAGGTGGAAAATACACACTGAAATTCTAGTGCTAGAATCATAATCACCAACACTTTAAGAGGCAATCTGCTTTCCAAAACATGTAGCTGCTGGATTAACTTCAAAGTCACCAGATTCCACAGGCAGTAGCTCACAGTAGCACAGCTTTCTAAGGCCGCACAGCCCGGGGCAGCGTAACAGCCTCAGGGCAAAGCAAACTAAACAAAGGCTTGGTTCTCTCAAGGAGGAATGTGCTCAAGTCCTTCCAAATAGATTCTTCTTCTAAGTTAGTTAGATACCTCCTACAATACTGTTTCGAGTGCCAGTGTGTTCAGAAACATGAAGTTGAAACTACATCTCAGGACCCCAAAATCACTACGCTAAAGCGACGTCAAGGTGAGGAAGAGCTTAGAGCAAACCTGCCTCCCATGCTCTTCCGAACAGAGACAGCTACTGGGGGGAGGGGAAAAAAAAGCCACGTACCTCCCTCACAACGGATGCACAAGGAAATTCCTCATGGACAGAGGAGAGAATTCAAAGTCCCCATCTGCACACGGAGATAAATGCGGATCTGGCTGCTTCCTCTGGAAAGGTACACCAGAAACGCATTTGTCTGATCTACCTGTGACCTGGAAATCCCTCCCCGCTCGCAGCCGAGCCTCCCTTCCTGAACCGAAACAACGTACATCTCATATATATTGATGTCTCACGTCTCCCTAAAATGTGTAAGACCAAGTTGTGTCCCAAACACCTTGGACACATGTCCAGGACTTCCTGAGGCTGTTGCAGTGTGTCCTCAACCCCGCCTGAGGCTGTGTCTTTAACCTTGGGAAAATGAACTCTCTATGGGCCGAGAACCGTCTCAGAGATCCTTCTGGTTTACAGGAAGCATTCCCTCCTGCGAGTATATCAATGAAATCATGTGGAATTACAAAATGCCACTTTAGTAAAGGCCAAAGGAATTAGGATTCGATGTGCTTAAAAAACAACACAAAAATAACGTTCTATTTGTCAATGGACCATGAAGCCCACACCCCCTTTTGCACTGAAGATGTCAAATGGGACGAGAGGCCCCTCCTGAGGATGCTACCCTCTGACCCCACTTCCCAGAGTTCAGTTTCCTGCTGCTCAGGGAACAGCAACCCCAGCTTCACGGGGCTCAGGCCTCCAAACCCTACTCCCACCCATGCTGGAGAATCACCCCAGGGACTAGCAAACTGGCAGGTGCAACTCTCACCTCATCCCCTTAAAGGGGAAAAGGCACCTTCCCGCTCCTCTTCCTGCTGGTGGGAACAGCGGCAGGAGCTGGAGGGTCAGGAGTCGGGCAGCAGAACGGAAGCAGCCTGGGTCCCTGCTAGTCAGAGTTGGCAAATGCCAACCATCCCCGACATTCACTTTGCAAATAAATCCTTCTCTTTTGTCAGGTCCCTGGTTATAAGTTTGCACCCATAACTTAAAAAGAAAAAAAAAAAAAAAACCTCAGGTAAAAAATCGGTGTTTGGCTGACGGTATTTCAATTATCTTGGGGCCTTGGGTCAAATGACGGCAAAACAGGAAACTGAACGCTGTTATTCAGAAAACTACCTTCCAGCGCCGTCTACCCTCCCAGGCTGTCACCTTATGGTTGTTTGTCTGCTAGATGATTAACAATAACTGTTCTGAAAAACTAGGTGTACAGAACAGACAAGAAGTCAGCTCGGGTTGAGGGGAAGCAGGATAAGACCCCCTTCCCCGCAGGATGGTGGAAGAGGAGGAACCTTCAGCACCTGGGTTTTCAGGATGCTGGATCTCTGAGAGCATCTCTCACAGCTCAAGTACAGCCAGACCCTCCTCTGACACAGCCTGTTCAGGCGAAGGTGGGCACCTGCCCTAGAGACCCACAGCCCTGTGCGGGGCTCAGCTGGAGCTGAACTTGCCTCCCTTGGTAAGAGTCAGGGCCAGGGGTGGGGAGAGGAGAGAAGCAGCAGGCCTGAGGGCCACTGTGGAAACTCCATGCCGCGCTAACTCTCGTCTGATGTGCTCCGGCCAAAGCCACGCTTCTCGGAGGGAGTTTCCCTTCACACATCCGGAAATCATCAACATCTAGTCTCCCCACAGAACAGATCCTTCCCCAGGAGGCAGATGCTTGGCTGTAACACGGGGTAATGAGGGGCGCGCCTTCGTGCCCATTCTGTAGTGTTTCCTGTTACCTATTTTACCTTAAGCTACAAATGATTCCCGTTTACACGGGACACAGTGACACAGACAGCAAAACACATGAGATTCAGTGTGATACCACACCCCGTCACTGCTGACCTCAAGTGCTTTGTTCGTTTTGCTTCTAGAGTTTGTACTCTCTCCCGGGGTTCCAGGCCTGTGGATTCAACCAACCATAGATCAAGATTTTTTTTTAATGTGTTTGTACTAAGCATTCAGACTTTATTATTCATTAAACAACTACTCGCATGGCATGTGCATGGTATAGCTGTTACGAGCAACCCTGACATGACTGTCTGCAGGAGGATGTGCATATGTCATATACAAACACGATGCCATTTTATTGCAGGGACCTGAGTGCCCACAGACCTTGGATTCCATAGGCAGTCCTGCAGCCCACCACCATGGGCACTGTGGAATGGCTATAATAGAAAATATAGAGGTTTTAACCAGTTATATACTAAATCTAATTGTTTGTTAAGAAATTAATGTGTATCACTTGTATTATTTGGAAGTCCTTCCTGGCCCAGAGACTTGACATGTTCTTATCTTTTTGTCCACGGATCTAGCCAATCCAGTAAGCTTATTGAACACAAATCAATTTTATAATTAAATTCTTACAGGAATCACACTCAATCTGTAAGCTGCTTTGGTTTTTAAAGTGAAATAACCAATAGTTTTGCAAACCAGCTATATCATAGAATAGGATAAAGCAGCCCCATGACATGCAAAAACATGGGGTTTCAAAGCTAACCAGTATAAAACACGTTACAAACCCCTAAGTATGAAAACGTTTTACACCACAACAGATATTCCAGAAAAAAAACAGGATGTTCAAAAAAGCCCTTTGCAGAAAAGCACTTTCCCCTTCATTTTTCACACGGTTTCCAGAAGCTTGTGTTTGGCGATGACCATGAACCAGAAGTAGCGTCCGCTGCAACTACTGCCACCACAACACAGAATATTAAGGCATTAAAAAAAAGGACACAGCATATTTCCTATTGTTGAGAACAGGTAGAGTGTTATCAAAATGAGAGTGTTCTAAAGTCAACAATGTTCAAAAATTCTAGGTCTCCTGCAGACACTAGACGGTAACCGCCAAAGCTTATGTACTTGGCAACGTTCAAGGAGATCAAGTTCAGAGCTGTCACAATGCAGCACCATCCTCACGCGATTATCTCAGGCGGGTTTGAGGGCAAGTGCCCCCGTCACAGTGGGAAAGCTGCCCAGCCCAGCACTTCCTGAGATCACAGACCTTCCCCTTCCCACGTCTTCAATAGTTCCTTTACACCGGGAACCAGACAACAAAACCTAAAACACTTCCTCAAATCTCAAGACAGTCTTTAGAGCTCTTTTCCTTGCCCCTTCTCTTACTGAAAAAGCCTATTTTGTAAGCAACCTGTAGTGCTTCCCAGAGCTGGGGCGGAAGGAGAGCTGGTGTTGGGTAGACCGAGTTTCAAGCGTGGGGAGACCAGGAAGTTCTGGAGATGGATGCCGGTGATCGTGGCACCACAGTGTAAACACACTTAATGCCTCCAAACCATACACTTAAAAATAGAGTGCTATGTAATTTTACCGCAATCAACACACTGAGAAAACTCATCTCTAATTACTGTCATTTCCAATATCTTGCACCCTGTAAGTTGCATTTGCTTTTGGAAATCCTCAGAGCAATCTTGAAAGACTAATACCCTAATCATCTCTGAAACGCAGGCAAAGTCGTTCAAGGGTTTGGTTATAGGAAAGTAGCTGGAAAGCAAAGCGCCCGTTAGACATGGCAGCCGTGGTAGCACAAACACATGGTAGGAAGATGGTGGTCATGCTACACACAGATGGGAAGGGTGTGGGGAGCCACAGCACCGGATACTCGGGAGGCACCTGGGCAGGAGCTGAGAATGTACCAAACGCGTTCGATCATGCAACGTTCACGGACCGTGAGTCCAGCCACCGCCACTGACATCCACTGTGGCCGAGGTGTCCTCTGCCACAGAGATACACACCCTGCCAAGGATAGTGTACAGATTAAACGTCAAAGCACAGACATGCTCAGGTCCCGCTGTTCACATAGAAGCAAACACAACACATTTCCCAGACCCCAGCAGCATGACTCTCCACTTGACTGCAACCCGGTCCCATTTATTCTCGAACCCATCTCTCCCGGACCCCACAGCATGACTCTCCACCTGACTGCACCCCATCCTGTGCATCCTTGCATCTGTGTCTCGGCCCTCACTCACTCCCTCACTTCCTCGTTGGGTCAGGAACCAAAAGTCCACTGTGTCCCTGGTGCACTGAGCTTTGTCAGGGGCCTCTGGGCCGCATGCTGGGACACGCAACTAGGAACTCCCAGTGCACACGTTGGTCTCCTGCAAGACGCTTGGCTCTTATGTGCGGGAGCCGGCACCCACCCCTACAATTGACTGCACTCTTCGAAAAGTCACAGAAGGCCCCTCACCAACCCAGCAGCACCCTGAGGCCACATCCCACTTGCCTGCTGGCTCCTGAGCCTCCCACCCTGTGATGACTCGCTCCTTCAGTTCCCCACCTTGAATCCACTGGTTCCTCTCCTCATGGGCCTCTTTCCTGTCGTCTTCCTGTCATTTTCCTGTCAGCAAGCACATGTATCCAGCCTGACCTTGCTGATGTGCTCCAGCTGGTCCTGGACGTGAACCGCGCTGCTGCCGCTTTCCATCAGTGTGACATCTGCGAGTTACCTCCTGGGAAATGCCAGGTGATGGTAACATCAACCAAGAGGCACCGCTGAGAAGCAGAACGCATGGTGCGGTGCCCAGAACGTCACGTCCTTGAACAGACGCTCCGTGTCTTCTCCTCTTCTGCCAGAGCTTCACTGTAGGAAGGCGGCCATTCTTCCAGTGCTGCTACTTCCAACACCGGGGAAAGCAAGCTTCAGAAATGAACGGTGTCAAAGAGGCAGGACCCACCAGCGGCCGGACGACCGCAGCCCCAGCATTCCCCAGCCACCATGGCTGACAGCCCAGGCTCCAGAAATGCACAGCTTCAACCTTAGGAGAAAAAACCCTCCCAAGCCAACTATTATTTTCAACAATGGGATTGGGGAGTGGGGCGTTCTAACCCTGCCTCTCTCAACAGCACAGATCATCAGATCCCAGTTCTTATAGGATTGGGGAGTGTGTGGGGGGGGGTGGTTCTAATCCTGCCCCCCTTCATAAAAAAGAACTGGGATCTGATAATCTGTGCTAGGTCAGTACTTTGCTTCCGCCACATGCAGTCATCCTCAGCACCAGGAAAAGTCAGAAGCATTGAGTGATGATACCAATACCAACACGTGCGGTTCTGACAGCTCCGGTAACTCGCTGCACAGATACAACACAACAGCAGTGAGATCCACGGACATCAGCAGTCTTCCCAACGACTGTGTTCCTGAATCTTCTGCGTTCGGAATAACGGTCTTCTTTGCCAGGGCTGAGCCATGCTTCCCTGTTGCCTGTCCTCTGCCTTCACCAGCTTCGTGCACGTTTCCGGGCAAGTGTTTGTGCAGGTGCTATCACTTATTTCCACAGCGAGAATATACACAGACACCATACAGAAATGGGCAACCCCATTAGGAGCTGTGCAGAGAGATCTAACTCATCAGATGTGCCAAATTTCTGTTGCCATAGAAATTTAACTAAACTAACGTTGCTATGACCTCATCTCTTACTGTGCCACTAAAGATCATCCGGGTAAGAGGAGTGTGCCTCTGCATAGCATTCAGCTCACGTTTACATGTCGGTTTTCCCTGAATATGGTTATGTGAGATAGAAATCAGTAAGATGGGGTGTGACATCTAGTGTAGGATCGTTGTGTCTCCTAGGCTCACACACTTCCTTTAAGATCCTCAGAATATGAAGTTTAACACTGTCGACGTGAGTTACATAGTAACTTGTTTTGGATACTGTCTCTTTCACCATCTAAATATCAACACCAAAGAAGTTCTTGAGTTCCTTTTTAAATTGAAAGGAATTTACAAACCATAAAAGCCCCACTATTAAAGGATACAATTCAGTCTTTTTAGCACATTCTCAAAGCTGCACATCAACCACTAGTATGTAATTCTGGGACTTTTTCACCATGGGCCAAAGAAACCTTGAACCCATTAAGAGTCAGCACCTGCTCCTTCCTTCCGCCAGCACCTGGCAATCGCCAGCCGACTTCCGTTTCTCTGGATTTGCCCATTCTGGACATCTGTTGTGAGAAGAATCGTACAGTGCATGACCTTTGGCGTGACCTTCGGTGCTGACATCTTTCACGTCCAAGGTGAGTGGAATCTCACAGTGAGTGACCTGTTGACAGACACCTGGACTGTTTCTACTACTACAAATAATGCTGCTATGAAGATTCTTGCATAAGATTTTTTTTGTTTGTTTGTAAAAATGTTTTCAATTTTCTTGGGCATATGCCTAGGAGTGAAATTCCTGGGTCGTATGGTGGTTTCATGCATAACTTTTCTGAGGAACTGCCAGACTTTTCCAAATCAACTGTACCATTTTACTTCCCTTCCCACTAGCAATATATCAAGATTTCAGTTTTCCCAAATTCACCACCAAGTCACTGTCCAATACTGGGATTTTACCCATCCAGTGGTTGTGAAGTGGTATCTCAGTGGTTTTGATTTCCATTTCTAAGATGACGAATTCTGCTAAACATCTCACGTGCTTTTTAAGGCATTTATATGTCTTTCTCTGGAGAATGTCTATTCAAATCCTTTTTCCATTTTTAAATTGGATTTTTATTAAGAGCTTTAAAATATATTCTTGATATCAGGTCCTTATCGTGATAATGTATCCTGTTCTGTGGGTTGTCTTTTTACTTTAATAGTATCCTCTGAAATGAACATTTTTAATTTTGATACCGTCTTTTTCCCTTCAGTTGCTTGTTATAGCTTTAGACGTCTCAGCCAAGGAAACATTGCCTAATCCAACCTAACAGTTTCTCAAGGATTCTCCCCTGAAGGTGTCATGGGCTGAACTGTCCCATTCCCCGCCCCCCAAGATTCCCATGTTAAAGTCATAACCCCAGAAACTTAAAATGTCACTGTATTTAGATACAGGGCCTTAGCTTGGTAATTTAGGTCCCATAAGATCTTAAAAGTAGGGCCTGATCCAGTATGACTGGTGTTCTTTTAAGATAATTTAGACACAGTCCTTAGTGCTCCATGCACATAAGAGAAACCTGTGAAGACACAGAGAAGACGCCATCTACACAGCATGGGGTGAGGCCCCAGAGAATCCAACCTTGCCCGCACCTTGATCCCAGGCTTCCAGTCTCCAGGAAAAAGGAAATAAGATGCTATTGTCTAAGTCGCACGGTCTGTGGTGTCCGTTATGGTACCCAGCAGACTGACAGAATGGGTCTCAGTCAGCTCCTTACGTTGGATTCATGTTGAGCTTTGCTTGTACGGTGAGGAAGGGTCCAGTCCATCCTTTTCCATGTGGATACCCAAGTTGTCCCGGCACCACTGAGTTGTGAAAGGCAAAAAGTAAAGCATCCCTTACCGTCCTTTCTCCATCAACAGATTAGAAGATACACTGAAGAATCGTGGACAATTTTGTCAGTTTAAGCCAGTGGTTTTCAAACTTTTGGGTCTCAGGAACCCTTTGCACTTTATTAAAGAGCACAAAAAAGCTTTCTCATCAAGCCGGGGGTGGTGGCTGCTCATGCCTGTAATCCCAGCACTTTGGGAGGCAGAGGCAGGTGGATCACTTGAGGTCAGGAGTTCGAGACCAGCCTGGCCAACATGGTGAAACACCGTCTCTACTAAAAATACAAAAATTAGCCTGGCATGGTGCCGAACACCTGTAGTACCAGCTACTAGGGAGGCTGAGGCAGGAGAATCGTTTGAACTCAGGAGGCAGAGGTTGAAGTGAGCTGAGGTCACACCACCGCACTCCGGCCTGCGTGGCAGAGCAAGACTCCGTCTCAAAAAAAAAAAAAAAAAGTAACAATTTAGTTTATTTTACAAGGATAAAGTCATTACATCTTAACACAGTCTTAAAGAAGAAACCATTTTCCAAAATAAGCAGCAGCGTGGCAACAGTTTGTGCTGCTGTGAAAACACCTAACATCTCTGCACCTCAGACAGCAGGGTTCTCATGCCTGCATCTGCGTTCAGTGGGCTGCAGAACCGTGACTGAAGTTTATGAAGAAAGTCCAACCCCATACTGATATACAATTAGGAAGCAGTATTTTCACTGTGTTTTCAGATCACTTTAGTTATTCTCTGCTGCCAAATGTAACAAGTGGCACTTCCGTACAGGCTGTCTGCAACACAGTCTGTGCTCTGCTCGTTGGACCTTTCTGCCCCAATTCCTTCTAAGTCGACTGGTCCGTCTTGCACTTGAATGGCTTTTACCAGCACACGATTTTGTAATCACACATTGGTTAGATAACACTGATTCAGAGTTATGAGCAGCTTCCACATTTCGTTATATGTAAAAAACCAAACCAAACCAAACCGCATCAATATCATTAATCACATGAGAAAGTGGTAGACACAAGATTTTTATATTTTAATATTCGCTGGAAAGCTCAAATGTCTATCATTGGGAAAAATGAAAGGTACTTTCCTTGAGATGAAAGTCATTCTGTTCATTTTTCAGGCCACACCTGCAAATACCTCCATCTGCAGTGGCATCTTTTGTAAGTCATTCTTTATATAAAGGCGGCCGTTAGTGGAAGAAGTGGTTCTGCAGGTTCATAGTTCAGAGGCACCAGTGCTCTCCCAAGAGATAACCATAAAATCCGCAGAAGACGCACCTGTGCACACTTCCTGTTTCTCACTCAGAACATTCCAGAAGGAACCCTGAATTCCAATGTCACAGCGGGACTGAAGTTTGCTCTCACCCACACAATACACCCAGGGAGATCCCCCAGCCCCCACCCCGAGGCCCCAGCCTTGGTCCTCTGTCTGGTCTAGGAGGGCTCCTGCAGCTCCAGCCTAACAGGGAACAGAAGGCACCCACATGTCAGAAAGCCCTCCCAAGGCCTGGCGAGCACTTCTGCTTATGTGCCAGTCAAGTGCGTTTGACAATTCTACAGCCAGCTGTATGGCAGGCAGCGAAGTATCCAGCAAATACTCAGGGCTCACGTTACTGAGGAAGGAAGGTGGACAGCGAGGTACCCAGCAAGTACTCAAGGCTCACGTTATGGAGGAGGAAACCAGGCAGATAGTGAGGTACCCAGCAGGGTTCACGTTACCGAATAGGAAAGGAGGGTGGAGACAAGCGGGCTGGAACAGTCTGTCATAACCTTTAGCATTTACAAGGCTCGCTGAAGATTATCTGATTTGATCTTAACAGCTCACAAGATAGGCAGAGGCATGACTGTTTTCACTTCATAAAAAGAGACCCCGAGAACTGATGACCACGTGCTCTTCCCATAGGCTCCCAGAAATCATCCTCAGATCATCTCTCAGTTGTATACATGTGGTAATATCTCAGTCACGTCCCCTCTCTGCAGGGGAATTTTACTGCCGCCCTGCTGTTCCTTCGCACCCCTGCCCTCTCCTGCATTTCAGCCATGCCCACCATCCATGGGGAGTCTGCACCACCCCACCCCCGCTGCTGCTGATGGCTTGGGTCACGCTTACCTTTCATTTCCACCTACAGGGACCTGTTCTTCCTTCAAATGCAGCTCAAACTCACTCATTGTGTGAAGCCTTTCTGTCATGTGTAAAATCAGTGTGTGGAATGCTTCATTTAGGAGGTGCTTATGTTGCCTCATTGGCTGTGAGCAGGGCCCAATTCTGAGCAAACCCGGTGGTCCCCTCTCCCCATCTCTGCTCCAGTGCACTTAAAACAAGGATTCCTAGAAGCACCTTTTTTGTCCAATTCACGCATGAGTCTGCCCCACACCCTGCAGAAAAGCCCTGGTGGTCGGCGGTCAGGGCTCGGGACCTCGAGGTGGGTAAGGAGAGCTTAGTGCCCTCTCTGGACTTGTCGCTCAGAGACCCGCGGCTGGAAGGGAAGAAACTTGCATCCTGTGAAACATCCAGGCCCTGAGACCCACTCAGGAGTGGAAAATGGGGAAGGAGCCTTGAACAGACCCACGGGAGGGTAGACAGCAGGAGTCACAGAGGCTACCAGGGAGAGAGGGAGGCAGGCAGTGAGGCCAGAGGTGATGTGGCCGGGAGGGAGTTGATGTGACCAGAGGTGACGTGGTGGGGGGATGACACGGCGTGGTGGGGGGATGACACGGCGTGGTGGGGGGAGGAGATGTGGCCAGGGGCAACGTGGCCAGAGAAGGAGACACGGCTGGAAGGAAGTGACAAGAGGGGTCTCCAGGCCTCAGACTGTGCCTCAATTATGGATGACATTTCAATTAAGATGTTGTATCTAACTTTAACGAAAAGTAGCAATTTAGAACCATTGTGTACATTTAAAGCACGGTACAAATAGAGCCCGTTTTCCAAACCAAAGAACAGTGCATTGAAGGAAAAAGTAATAGCTCACCGAAAACAAAACAAAACAAAACAAAACAAACTAAAAAACTAATTAAAGAAAAAATTCATTGAAGATCAGAAATAAAGAGATCCTACAGCTCTTCTCGTCCAATCCCCACCCTAACGTGAATGGGGGGAAAAAGGAAGTAGATTCTAGTCAGTCAGAATTAAAGGCAAAACCGATCCACTTTACTTTCTACTTGACAGAAAACAAGAAGCTCATCAAGGAATCCCTACAAACAATAGCTTTAGTAGTTCCCAAAATGCAAAATTCACCTACAAATTAAACCAACTGCTAAGTGTGTATACAGTAATTTCTTTCATTATTGCCTTCCTCATCCCCAGGGGCTTTTTTAGACCTTGTTTCCCCCTAATTGTCTCCAACACCAAGGAAATTTAAACCCCACAAGTAAACCGTGTCTCGATTCATTCACAGCGTCCTTTGGAGCAGGCAGTCCCTTGCTCTAAGACGTTCTTGTCACCTAAGCACCAAGCACAGCCTGAGAACGCACAACACGCACTCACACAAACTCAGACAGACAACAGGTGAGATATGGCACGTGAGGAGGAAGACAAGATAAATGAGCTTCACCGTCACCCCAGATCCGACAAGAAGTGACACACGCAGCCTGTTCGGGTACAGGTGATTCCTAGAAAACAGCCAAGGGCAGAATTTGGAGAAGCAGCACCGCAGTCCAGGAAGGTCTGGGGGCTTTAGAAGGGAGGGGCGCCCCGACCAGGTACTGGGGGATTCAGAAGGGAGGGGCTCCCCGACCATGTGCTGGGGGATTCAGAAGGGAGGGGTGCCCCGACCAGGTACTGGGGCTTCAGAGAGGATTGGTGCCCCGATCACTTCCGGGGGGGTTCAGAGGGGAGGGGTACCCTGACCACGTGCTGGGACTTCAGACGAGAAGGCGCCCCGACCGGTTCCTGGGGATGGCAGGACAAGCCCAGGGTTCCGTCGTCACTTTTCACTCCCTACTCCCGAATCTCGCCCTGAAGTTGCAGCCAGTCCAGGTATTCATTTACCCATAAAATTAAGTATCTGTGAGTAACGCAAGTCACTAATCCACACAGATCTGAGTCCACAAATACCTCCCAGAGACGCCACCATCCCTTCTGGTAGAAGAGCAGCCCAGCGGCCCACGCTGCTAGGAAGGGAGACTGTCTCCAGCCTGACGCTGCAGAGTCCTCAACACAAAGTCTACCTTCTGGAACCATGCCGTCTCCTATAGAAGCAACTAGGGGCATGTAGGGTTTTTTAAAATCTTTTTTTTTTCTTAAGACAGAGTCTCCCTCTGTCACCCAGGCTGGAGTGCAGTGGCTCGATCTCGGCTTGCTGTAACCTCTGCCTCTCGAGTTCAAGTGATTCTTCTGCCTCGGCCTCCCGAGTAGCTGGGATTACAGGCGCCTGTCACCACGCCCAACTAATTTTTTATATATTTAAGTACAGATGGGATTTCACCTTGTTGGTCAGGCTGGTCTTGAACACCTGACTTCACATGATCCACCCTCCTCGACCTCCCAAACTGCTGGGAACACACGCATGAGCCACGGTGCCCGGCCCATATAGCTATTTAAATTTGACTAAAATTAAATAAAATTAGAAGTTCTCATTTACACTTCAAGCATTCAGTTACCCACAGGCGGCCACTGACCAGTGGCTGGTAGAGATGTCACACTCCACACTGTAGAAGGATCTAGGGACGAAATGGCTCTAAGATCATCTCGACATCTTTATGTTGAAGCTACTGAAGTTTTACTCTGATTATTATAGACATCAGCATTTTCCCACTTTAAAATGTCAGAGCTATTGCAATGATCAGCTCTGTGGCTTCCCAGCAGCTCTTCTCTTCCTGGACAGAGAACTGTAGAGCATCTGCACTCTGCCTCCACACTAAGGGATAGTAGAAGCCTCCGTATAAAATCAGGGGGAGAAAAAAAAAATGAATCCCTAGTCCGCCTCTCCCCCTATGATTTTGTGAAACTCCTCTTAATATGCACAATAACTGCCAGAGTTGCAACAAAGAAGCATCCCTTGACCAGGAAGCAGCAGGGAAGCAAGAGGAGGGAGATGCAAAGACCCTCCGTTCCCTCTGGGACCCCAGGCTCAGCCAGGACTGAGAAGGGCCGCACAGCCCGGCAGACCCGCACACCTGATGCAAACCATACACACGGCTTCCCTGGGCCTCGGTCCCCTGCTCTGCCCTCACTGGCCACTGTGGCTCTGGGTAGAGGCAGCTCCCTGAGCCCCAACACCCACAGCCATTCCCCTCCTTGCAAGTCTCAGCTGTGCTTTGACTGCCTCCCTGATGCTTCTCATCATCATCTGCGTACCGTGTCCCCTCTACCCCACAGCCCTTGCTACCGCCCACCCCACCAGGGAGCCTAGCACACAGCAGGTGCCCGAGACGCCCCAACGGGCGGGCATGCCAGGGTAGGGCTTGGAGTTCCAAGGGCCATGTCCCGCATACCACAAGTGCCGCGGAGGCTGTGGAAGGGGTCCAGGTTTCAGCCCTGCACTCAGCTTCTCCTGGCCCCCGAGGCCAAGAACCTAGCAAGGGAGCGCAGCGGGAAGCTGGGTCTCAAACCCACTTCCTGCTCCTCAAGAGGAAGGGGGCCTCGGGGCACAACCCCACGAGCACCTTTCCTCCTGCCAGGCTGCCTGTCACAGCACCAACACCTTCACCGCAGGGAAACCCACCTCTGTGAGGAGAAAACCAAGTACCACAGGAGCCACGTCCCCCGCAGCGTCTGCTGAGCCCAATAGCGACAGCAGCAGCCGGGTCCCCACTCAGCACACACCGACTCGGAACCCGCCACGCACACCACAACACCGACCATCTTGAAGCTCAGCTTCGACTCATCAGGTCTCTCTTCCATGAAAGCTAGGTATGTCTATCTTCCCTGGGCTCACAGAAAGAAGAGTGACTCAGCCCCGAGTGTGAACAGAGTCAAGCTCCCACTAGCTGTACAGACAACCTCCCTTGCCCTGTCCTGGGGAGGAGCCAAGCGCAAATAGCCATCTTTTGCCCACATAGGTACGGAATTCAGTCAGTTCTCTCAATGGAATTGTGACAGGTCAACTCCAGGCTCCTCAGTGCTCTGGGGTTCACCTCGGGCCACTGCACCTTTGAAACGTGGCTGTGGACTCCTCTAGGGTGCACAGTGTCACGGCCATTTCATTCAGATACTGCAGGCCCCTGCCGTGGAGTCAGTACGCAGGACACCCCTGCCGGCATCCTCCGAGATGCTGCTGCAGCTGCTGTGATCTGAGAACAGCCATGCACAGGCATCAAAGGGAGGGCTTCTCAAATCTTTTCCAGGAGCAGTGGCTACAGCTTTGGAAGACGTTGCACTGAATCCTGGGTGATCGTGGCTTGGTCTGCAATCTAAACCTAGTTGCTGGGGAGACACACTCTGTTGTAATTGACAGAGGCTGTTGGTGGCAGCTCTACCAAGACCAAAAATGGCAACTAATCTGAGATTTACTATCCATACTTTCTATTTGATGTTTAAAAGGAAAGCATCGTGAAGTTCCAGTAGCAAGGAATTTTCTACAATCTATCACACATCAAGATATAGCAGAAATGTAGCTAAAATGTTCATAGGATCTATGCAGAGGAAGAGACGGGTCTATTTCAGGAAAAGTGCTTGCTGGCTTTTAAGAAACATAGTGAAATCCCTGCCAAGTAAAAGATTGTTTATACTTTTGCTTTGGAAACGGAGGGAAAGTTCTTTCTTATTATTTGAATACATTAACTGTATTTAAGTGTTCTGGTAGATTAAGTATTAAACATTCAAAAGGAAGTAATTCTGTTCAGTCTATTTCATTCTTTAAATGAAGCTTTCAAAAACCGACAAATACCTGGCCGGGTGTGGTGGCTCATGCCTGTAATCCCAGCACTTTGGCAGGCCGAGGCGGGTGGATCACAAGGTCAGGAGATTGAGACCATCCTGGCTAAAACGGTGAAGCCTCGTCTCTACTAAAAACGCAAAAACCTAGCCTGGTGTGGTGGCAGACACCTGTGGTCCCAGCTACTCGAGAGGGTGAGGCAGGAGAATGGCGTGACCTGGGAGGCGGAGCTTGCACTGAGCCGAGATCACACCACTGTACTCCAGCCTGGGCAACAGAGCAAGACTCCGTCTCGAAAAAGAAAACAAAAAGTGGCAAACACCCCATTGTCTGCCCTGGCTGCGGCCATCTCCACGGAGTGGACAGAGCTTGGGAAAAGCTCACTGTGGAGGCCCAGAAGGCCGGGCCTGGCCTTTGCTCAGCAGATGAGCAAGAGGGTCAGCCACCCTAGGGAAGAAGCCCATATTTGCTATGTTACTGATGATATCCACATAAATTTCTATTTTGCCTCTCACACAGAACTGGGATCTATGTTTGAGCAAGCAGCTCATGCCAACAGTCCCTCCATGCCATCATTTCCCTGACCTCCCACAGAAGAGCCAGGCCAGGCAGCGTCCCCACACGGGGACTGGGTCCCAGGAAGATCCTGGTCCTACCCCTCTTCTCTCTCATCCCTGCAGCACCCTGGCTTGCTGTGGAAGCCCAGCAGTGCTGGCTAAACCCACGTTCACCTGGGGCATTCAGGAGAAGCCTCTGTGCAGAAATCAATTGGGAAGTAGGATTGTGTGTGCTGGCAGGTCACTCGAATGGATTTGCAGAACTCAGTTTTCAACACAGGTGCCGCCACCAAGTCCCTGAAGACCTTTGTGGGCCTAGAGCCACAGAGCCATTTGAGGCACTCTCACAATCTCTAACAACCCTGCACAGAGGCCCTGTTTATCCAAAGGACCATAAAATTTTCCATGTAAACAAAGTTTGACATAATGAATTAAAAGTGAAGTCACCACTTCTATTTTCCATTAATCCATTCATTCAAACAAGTATCTCTTGAGCGTGTTCATCAAATACTGTGGAATTAGGATTTAGTCCATGCCTTCAAGAAATATACAGCACAGAAGAAAAGGTATAGCTTGTAACTAACAGTGGTGAATAGGCAAGAAATACACATCGCAGAAGGAAAAGTATAGCTTATAACTGCAACAGTGGTGAACAGGCAAGAAATAAACATCATAGAAGGAAAGGTAGAGCTTGTAACTAATGTCATAGAAGGAAAGGTGTAGCTTATAACTAACAGTGGCGAACAGGACAGAATCTCATAGGCTCGTCAGGAGCCACCGAGGAGGAAGCCATGATTCGCATCCACCTGCAGTAGATAAATGTTTCCCGGATAAAGTAACTTTTCTACAGTGATATCTGCTCCTTATTGTTTAATCCTCCTCGATAGGGTATTAAATTACCACTTTATATGCTGCTTATATAAAATACATCATTGTCAGGGGAGGTTATAAAATAATACTTCACACAAGCTTGGGCTGTGAATGGTGCGAGGCAATGGGACGATGTGTTCCCGTGTTCTCGAGACACAGAACGGGCAAGACCCTGCTTCCCTTCTCCTCCCCACCGCCCTGTTCCCAGATAAGGGGCGGAGGCAAGGCCGCCGGGCAGTCCTAGAGCTGGCTCCAGGGCCACGACACCACGCCCAGACTCTCTGCGCCCCATGCAAGAAACACAGACTGTGGGGCAATCACCAATTTACCTAGCAGTGGGGAGAGTCCTTCATCAAAAGCCTGTGCTTCCAGGAGCCAGGACAAAGCAGGAGGCCCTAGGAAAACTGTTCCGGGTGCTCCTGAAACCTGGGCAGAGTCACAGTCTGGCAGGAAGCACCAGTGATGCAGGTGTGCCCAAGACTGGGAGGATGGCCAGATGCCTGGAGACCAGACCGGCCTGCAGGAGATGACCACCTCTCTCTGGTTCATTAGAGACAGACAGTCTGGGCTTCACTTTTGTATGTGGAGTCTCACAGTACAGAAATGTCACAAAGAGATTAGACTTCGTATACCCCATTTTTTTAAATTTAAAAAACACAATTATTTCAACTAATTCTAAATCCAGCAAAGAAAAATAAGTATATAAATGCATGCCTCCAAAATGTAAACCACAATCTCTTTACCCATAGGAGACCCAAAATTTAGTGTACTTTTTCTTCAGTATGATCTCATTTTTTTTTAAGCCATTACTGAGGTGTCTCCTCACTGCCCCATGAGGAGGTTCATGGGCTCTTCAGGGCTCTTTGCTGTTTCATCTTTTAGATTTAAGGGCAGGATCATTTTCCCACACTTGCTTGCTTCCCTGATCACCAATTTTTCACAAGGACATCATTGTGCCTCAGAAAACCTAGTAACTGAACTTCATTAAAAGTGAAAACGATAGGGACATGTTGGCTGCTATGACAGCATCCTCAGTCACCGAATCTCCCTGGGGGACCCGACACACCCCCAATCTCCTTGGAACCCCAGCATGCAGGTATCGCTGTGGCTGACAGGACTGACCCACCCTGGGGGAGGCATAAAAGCAAAGGGAAGAGAAGGCAGGTGACTCATTTAGGAAACTCAGGTGATCCTCTCGAGTCACGTTTCTCAGGGTGTCAGGGGACCAGCTTCATGTAGGGAACCTCCTTGGCCTGGCAGGTGGCAGACTCCTGGGACCCTCCTCAGACATGTTAATCAGAGAATCTAAAGACGGGCAAACTCTGAAAAGTATCTCTAAAGGAAGGACTTAGCTCTGCTGTGAGCCCACTACACATGGGGTCACGCAGGATGCCGCTCCCAGCATCCAGTCTCCATTTCACTCTCCTGGGAGGAACACCCGTCAAGTCACAGAGCACGGTCTTCAGCGAACACCTTCCTGCGCGACCTCCACTGTCGCCCAGCCCTGCAGGAGTAGTCGCCGAGTAGGTGAAACAAGTCTTTGCTCCTGACCCGGCCACCTTGACGCTGGGCATAAGACCAGCACTGCTACGTCTCTGGGGAAAGGAGCGGCCCTGGGCAGGAATGCACTTGGCAGCCCCAGGGAGGGACCAGGTGTGGAGGACCAGGCCTCTGCCCGCAGACACGTCAGCACAGCATCCTGGAGCAGAACCTCCAGCCCAGCTGAGCCTACAGATGGCTGCAGCCCTGGACAGCATCTTCACAGTGACCCAGGGGACTGGGCCAGAGCCGCTCAGCAAGGCTGCCCTGAATTTGCAACCTGAAGAAGCTGTACAGTCGTAAGTGTACTTTGCCTTAAGCCCCTAGTTTTGTGGTCACTTGTCACACAGCGACAGACAGTGGATGTGCACGGACTCCCAGGCCACGATGGCCTCTGCTGGCCTCACCCGGGCTGTCTCATCTGTTCCCGTGACATCACGTTTCTCAGAGCCAAAGGCTGCCAGGATCCCCTCTTTTCTTCACGACGTCGTTACAAGCTCACGATACAAACTGAAAAAAAAACAATCTGTAAAATACAACGTATGACGCAATACAAGGGGAATGCCCAGGCAGACACACACGCGAAACAGGCACAAGTGTGAAACAGGCACATGCACAAACAGGTGTACATGCGTGAAACAGGTGCACGCGTGAAGGTGTACACTCGTCAAACAGGTGTACATACACACGTGAAAGCACCCGACATGAAGGGCTGTCTTTGGGAGCCTAGTTTTTAGACATCTCCCTCACCCTTTTACATCTGCACGATCACAAACACAGCACACCACACTACTGAGGGGAAGCCCCAGCTTCTCATGGGGACACATGAGGCTTTTTATTTATGCCACAGGTTGCATCACTACCTTCTAGAACTGCAAGGCCCCCCACTGCCAGGACTGGGTCAGGTCCACCCTGTGCTCCAAGGACCAGGCCGCCTGCCAGCCCACACGGACCTGCCCCTCGGATGGTGCGGCTGCTTCTAAAACAGAGGCTCAGGCCCACCCAGAGACCTGCAGTACCTGTTATTAAATCAAGACTTGGCTGTGGGTAAACGTGAAGATTTTTATTAAACATGACTCTGCAACATTCAAAGGACCATAACTGAATGCTCCTTTCGCAGCCACGGCGTGTCCAGACACTCATAGAGAAGGCCAGGGCGTGGGAACCCACGGAGCCCCGACAAGGCAGACTTGGAGCTGTGTGGCGCAGTTAGCACCCTTTTTATGCTGATACTTGCCTTTCATATTCAGATTAAAATTAAAAATACGCAAAAGTAGTTCACATTCTATTTCAATTCTCTATTTTTGTAGTAACTGGGCCCCTTTCCCTCTGGTTTCCCAGCCCAGTGATAAATAGGTCCAGCTGGGATTTGTCAAAGTCTGGACCTCTGTTGTAGAGTAAGTGAGGGGGTTAGGGAGGGGAGCAGGAGTGGAAAGGAGAAGTGGGGGATAGGGAGGGACAGAGGGAAGGAGAGAGAGAAACCGCCGAAGGCTGGAGGTAGGAGGGTTGCTCCCTGGCAGCCTCAGGCTCCCCGTTCCAAGGTAACTGAGCTGGCATCACGCATGCGGTGCCATCATATGACTTGGCTGACACACGCCAGAATTACAACAAAATGCTTCAGAAGACTAAGCACCAGCACCTTCAGATTAGGGTAGAGTCCCGGTTTCACGCTTGCCTTGTGTGACATTCTATAAATTGTAAAGATAACGCATTTTCTTACCAGCCATGCTGTTCCCCAAATACTAACTATAATAAAGACCAGACAGCATCTGAGTACTGAGCGTGTGTCAAGCCCCGTGAGGAAGGCATCATTTACTTTGCTAGAGAAAGAAACAGGCTCTGAGAGAAACTTCCTGAGGCCAGGCAGCTGTCTCCAAACCCACCCCGTGCCTCCTGACCCTGAACGTGGAGGACCCAAGTCATTTACGTGAATAATTTACCTACATGCATGTCAGATTGAGATTCAGCCCCCAGATCTAATCATCTCTATGCAGGAATGTGTCAGGAAGGTATACAATTCTATGAGTTCGACCTGGGGGAACAAAGGCAGGCACCCTCGACACACATGTGGTGCGGAGGTACGCGCCCAGCACAGGGGCGGACAGGAGCAGGTCCAGCCCTGCCCAGTCACACGCCCACCCTGCCATGCCAGTGCAGGGGCCGCCACCGCGTCTCGGGGAAAAGCAGCTTCTCCTGCACAGGAATCTACCCTTCAAAGTGTGTTGCTGAGAAGGTTTGGACCAACATCTCAGAAATCAGACACCGTGTAACACGCTTATCTATACAGGCTGCCTATGTCAGGGAATCACCAATAATTCCCATCTCGCCATCAATTATTTCTGGTAAATACTGATTATTCTAAGTTAACTGAGGCAACACAAGAACAATATAATGGAAATGTCAGAGTCAATCAGCTCCACCTGCTGAAGAGCTGGGACTAATGATGAAACCTAAGGAATCCTGGAGAACGCAGCAGGACCCCAGACGCCGCGGACCACCCCAGCCTCCTTCCACAGAAGAGTTAGTCGTGGGGCAAAGGAACAGCTTTCAAGGAATCTCAGAGGTTCTCAAGGTCTTGAAAGTTGAACGGGAATTAAATATTTGCATCTGAGTCACACGAGCACATTAAAAGTAAAATTTCCTCTTTCCACTAGAATTATGAGCTTGCGGCGGCGACACTGGCTGTATCTCATGCTCGTGAGATGTTTGGGGGCAGCCGTGCGTCTCTGGTGAATCATTTATAATCATGAAAGAAGTGCTTGGACCCTCGATCCAGGACCACAGACCCCACCAACAAGGGTCTAAACAGGACAAGCCTCAGGCCTGGAAAGGCTGGTGTCCGTGGGGGCTGGGAGGAGCACCAGGAAAACTCAGGGGCAAGCCCCACGCAAGCTTGGCATGTCCTACCCCATGCAGTCGGCATCAGCCACAGGGATCTTTTGTTCTTTTTTGTTCAGGAAGGAACATATTAAAAAGCCCGGGGCCCAGGGCCTGGACTCCTCAAAGCTCTCCACAGAGCCGGGTTAATTGGCACCTTCCCTCATGTTCAAGTCAACTATATATGGCTGCTGAGGGCATCTCAGAGCAGGTGCAACACTGAGCTTTCTTGCTGTCTGGGGAAAGCAGGAATTCCAGGCCTCTGCCTTAATACCTCCCCAGAGGCTCTGGCCCAGGTGAGCTCAACTTCTCCCAGGTAAGGAGCACAGACCAGCTTCCCCCATGCCCCTCAGGTCACACAGGAGCGGTGCAGGCCCTTGCAACTTGGCACGAGCCCTCGCAACCCACCCTAGAGGCAGCAGCCCAGCCCTGTGGCCCCGGCCTGGCAGGAGGCAGCTGCTGGGGCCCCTGCTCAGGGTTCAGCACAGCAAGGTCCAGCCACAGCAGGGGAGACATCCACCACCCGGCCATTCATCTTTAACCTAAAACAGACACAGGAATGCGGCAAAGGTTTCCTTCCCCTGACAAACCCATCCTTCCTATTCTCATCTCTCCCTCCTTCCCCAGTACTGCACCCAAGGCCACCCAGCACTGTGCCCAAGGCCTGACTCCCAGTTCACAGGGAATCCAAGACAATTATGATTTTGAGAAACTGGGAGGTACATAGAAAATGAGTCGGTAAAGCCATTGTCCACTGATCCTCCACTCCACACAGCGAAGAACCGTCCTCAGGATAAAACCCACGGGGCGGGGAAGACGCGATCAAGGCGGGCAGGACCGCGGAGCCACAAACCTGGTGGTTCAGGGAACAACGCCACGTGAACACAAAACTAAAGTGCTCCACAGCTGGAAGACAAAACACAGGAGACAGAAATGCTGACCGTTTAAAAGAAAAAGAAAAAGAAAAAAGCCTCACTCTCAAGAGTCCATCAAGATTTAAGTTCTCAAGTCACAATGTATCAGCACAGACTTCTCATAATGCCTGAAACTTGGCGCAGTAAACACGTGAATCAGTTCTCCCAAGTCCATCGTTTTCTTTGATGAGCCTCTTGAGTCTCAGGCTGGTTTCAAAGTAAGCCCTTCTCTGTTGATGATTTAATAATTAACATACATGAAAACACATTGACTTCCAACTTAATCTGCTAACAAAATATTAATTACCACACTGGCTGTCATCCACAGAAAAAAACACAATCACCTTCTGGTTGTAAAAACATTAGAATTCGAAGCCACTTTGGCCATCTGAACAACCCCGGCTTTTGACAAGGGCATTCCAAAGCTAATCTGAAAAACTAGTCCAGGCCATGATTGCTGGGGGGTCGGACTTGCCTCATCACCCTACCTCCCTTCTGGAATTAGACAGAACTTAGACGTTTAGTCTGATGGGAAACATTTACAATCTATTCTCTCCGAAGCTACCTGGAGGATTTCCTCCACATGACAAAGCCTTGGTCTCCACAACCCCTTATCTGACAACTCTCTTAACCAACTGTCAATCAGGAAATTTTCAAATCTACCTATGACCTGGACACCCCTGCTTCCAGTTGTCCCACCTTTCCAGACCAAACCCATGTACATCTTACATTTATTTGATCGATTGTCTCATGTCTCCCTAAAAGCTATGAAACCAGGCTGGGCTCTGACCACCTCGGGAATACGTTCGTAGGATCTCCTGAGGGTAATATCAAGGGCCATGGTAACTCATTTGGCTCAGAATAAATCTCCAAATGCTTCACAGAGTTTGACTCTTTACTGACATGGTACCTTTCATGGGTATTCATCTGGGGGACTCACAATCAACCAGAGGCAGCAGTTGCCCACTGTGCAAAAGTCTCTGCAGGACTGAGCCTCTGGCACGGGGACTCCAACCCCTGAAGCAGCAGCTGTCTCACGTCGCATGGCCTGATAGACCTGCACCTCCAGGGCTTCTCATTTCAGAGTCTCAGCAACAAATCTACCAAACGTGATCAACATCACAGAATATTCCTCGAGGCTTTTGGCTGTTGTTTCTCCCCAAGTTTACTCTAGAACCAGAATGGCAACACTGGGAACAGGATGGTTCTCAGTCACTGACCCTCCTGGTAAATACACTGTCTCCAAGGCCCTTTCCCGCCAGTCACAGCTTCCTTCATGTCAGGCTCGAAGGCCACCTCCCCAAGAAGGAAACCTCTTCAATCCAGCAACCACAGCTCCTGTTCCCATCTAGAGCTTGTCTGCCAGGAAGGGAAGACTCCTCATTCCAGAGACAGCAGGTGCCACAAACTCAGGGTTGTAGCCACTGCGAAGGCAAACACTCATGAAATTAATAGACTTTTTCCTCCTTGGATACTGACGTTTCCTCTTCTGGAGGTCAGCCAAGGCCATCGGCACGAGTCACGAGCGTGATGGCTCCAGCCCCTCCTTCGGTGTCAGCAGTGTGGCTCCGCTCTGAGACCCCCTGCACCAGCCGGGCCATGCACCTGTTCCCACGACTGCTGTCAGCAGACTACAGTGATTCTAAAATAATCAGCAATCTGAGGTTCCGAAGGATGCATTTTAAAGAAAAATGTGTAAGTTTTACTGCATGAAATCAGCTACATCTTTTGCTACTCCAGAGGCTTTTTGTTTTGCTTTCCTCAAGGTTCTCTACAATGATCCTGACAGTCAAGGTTCCCAGTTACAGGCAGAGGGTTGGGCAGGCCGCGTCTGCTGTGTAACACATACAGAGGATCCACATCATAGGATTTTCCCTGTTCACCAACATCATCAGGACAAACTTTAAGCAATAATAATCTCCCTGTCTGGAAAACTGAGCTCACTTGAGAACTAATGCAACAAATGTGTTTGACAAAGTTGCAGGTGGACATTTTAGTGAATAAATCACTATTTCAAGGAGGATAAAGGCTCATTATTCAAAGGCATGTTTTTGTCAAGTTTTGTAATTTCAGCTTCATGCATTTAAATCATGAAGTGAGGCTTGTACCTCATACATTACAGAATCTCGACAAAATAGACAAAATTCCAATTCTGTACATTCTCTCTCATTCTTTTCCATATGCATACGGATGGTGGTAATTTAAGTTGGCATTCCAACAGGATTTCTAAATTAAACTGTCTTCTACTTTAAACACTACGTGTTAAACATTACACATTCCATTGTTCAACATTTATAGCAGGGTCTGTATGGCCCGTTTTAAAGATTTCTTCCTCACTAAAAGCAAGCGTTTAAACAATAAATGATCTACTCTAAAATATTCTAGAGACAGAGATACATTTGGAGAGTGGACACACTTAACACAGAAATCCGCAACATCAAACAGGCACAACCGGCAGTGAGGGTGGAAGGGGCGCTATGTGAGTGCCTCTAAAAACACACACAAGCCTGGCTGCTTAAAAGGAATGAATATAGCTCAACACTCCCATGTGAACATTGATGTGTCTACTGCCTTACAGAATCCTCCTAGCTGAGCTGCAGGAATCTTCTTTGGAACCTTTTCTCACCTACACTGCCTACAGGTGCCCACTGGGCTCCCTGGGCAGTATCGTGTCTTTGTTTAGAATATCACAGTATTAGGATATCTGTTAAATCCCAAGTCAGAGCCTTATCATAACTCAGACACCATCCCTCAGGGCTTGTGGGCCAACTTCGGCTAATGCAGGCTGCTCCACAGTGCCCTGCAGATGGGCTTGGTACATCCACACGATTTTAAGATTTGGGGCTGCCGTTTTCTGCAGTCACAGATGCGGACTTACATATTCATCATGACTGAAGGCAGCACGTATTTTTATGTTCCTTCTGTAACGGTAATAATCATGGCAACATTTCCCCATCCTTAAAAAAGCCTCCTAACAGTAGATGCATTCCACCCCCTTCCTTAAAATTAATAGAATTTACCAAACTAGGTGAAATCAGTCTTCAGGAGAAAGTGAGAAATCAGTGTTCACACAATGGCATAGTAGCTGGGCATAGAGTATACGTCAACATCCCAAACTAAGCACCCATCACAATTATTCCCAACTTGCAGGAAAGCTAGAAAAATTAGAAGGCTTAAAACATAATTATAAATGAAAATAACAAGAAACCAAAGTTTCTGAGGAGCATTTGTTAGCCAAACAAGGAAAGCCATTAACCAGTGCTGATTACATTGCATTTGATTACATTGCATTTGATTACAGCAGCCAAAGACGTGTCCAGAGGAAGAGACTTTTAAACATTAGTCTTCCAGTAAGAATGGTTGCTTAACAAGTTCAGACTACTGGGCTACACCAATCATCAATTAAAAAGCAAGGCAAACGAGTGAGAGTCATTTTCCTTAATCCTTAACGTGTCAAAAATTACCACATTGGTCAAGCTGGTCTCCAACTCCTGACCTCAGGTGATCCACCCACCCCGGCCTCCCAAAGGGCTGGGATTACAGGCATGAGCCACAATGCCTGGCTGAGAACTGTTTGACAGAGGCTGAGGGGAGGCTCCTGTCCCTTCCTGGGACATCCACATCCCACCTAGTTTCCCATACCGACTGTGACACTCGAAGCATCACAGCAAGGGCAGCTGCATCCCCACAGTTCTCTGCACTAACACCACAGCTGCGCGCGCAGCCATAGTCCTGGAGCTGCCACTCAGCCTTATCGTGCTGGCACAAGCACAGCAGAAACTAACACGACCCCAAGAGGGAGGAGTGGGGACCCAGGGGAGTGAACCAGGAGGGAGGAAAGTGGCCCAGGGGAGTAGGGAGGAGTGGGGGCCCTGGGGAGTGAACTATGAGGGAGGAGTGGGGGCTCAGGGGAGTGAAGAAGGAGGGAGGCATGGGGGCCCAGGACAGTGAACCAGGAGAGAGGCGTGGGGACACAGGAGAGTGAACCAGGAGGGAGGAGGGTGGAGTTCGGCCCAGCGAGTGAAACAGGAGGCAGGAGTTCGGCCCAGGGAGTGAAACAGGAGGGAGGAGTGTGATCCAGGGAGTGAACCAGGAGGGAGGAGTGTGGTCCAAGGAGTGAACCAGGAGGGACGTGTGTGGTCCAGGGGAGTGAGCCAGGGAGGAGGAGGGAGGAATGTGGTCCGGGGAATGAACCAGGAGGGAGGAGTGCAGTCCATGGGAGTAGGAAAGAGTCTGGTCCAGGGGAGTCAACAAGGAGCCTTTGGGGGTAGCAAGTTCACACACCACAAATACCTCCCAATCCATCCGCGTGCAGGGAGCGGCCGGAAACCACGCAGGAGCTACAGCGCTTTCTCCTCACAGAAGAGGAGTAAGGATATCGAATCATGCATGACATCAGAGCTAAAGTTCTACCACGGTGGGGAGACGCTTCACAGACCCAAATGGGTGCAAAACAAAACCAATCATACAAGATCAGTGGATGGAACGGGATCAGAAATTTAAGCCTGTAAGAAGCTTTCAGAAAAAACTTCACTTGATCTGCAAGATGACTGCAGCTCTGCTTGATCATTTCTGCAAATGTCTAACTCATGATAAGCCATCTC
This sequence comes from Macaca mulatta, assembly GCF_049350105.2. NCBI lineage: Eukaryota > Metazoa > Chordata > Mammalia > Primates > Cercopithecidae > Macaca > Macaca mulatta. The sequence continues at coordinate 219,762 of NC_133411.1, forward strand.
AGAGCCCTTCAAGAGGAGTAACGAAATCAAAACGCCAAGGCATCCTCCGTATTTTAGATAGCCTGCAACAGTATGGAAATGAGCAGCGGTGCCAGACCTTTCAAGTTTGTTTGAAGTAAATTCCAGCATGAGGGAAGCATCTTTCTGGCTGAAGCAATGAGGTAGGCTCCTGCTCACCGCATGGGAGACCAGCTTTCAGCTAAGCTGCTGTCAAGGGTCTGCAAACCACGATCCCCGACCGAGCCTTGGCCAGGGAACCAGAAGTGATTTTTACACTTTGACGTTTTCACAAAAGAAATATATGCAGAGACTTCTGTGGCCCTCAAAGCATAACACGTTGCCTACTCTGCCCTTTACAGGAGCTTCTAGCTTTGCTGTCAGTTACAAAGTGTTTCTATAAAATAATGTCACTGATTCTCAAGCATGCCAGCAAAAGTCACACTTCTCAACAACCCTCAATGGAGATGCACCATCCTGTGTTTCACACAGATTTTAGATTTTTAAAAGCCAAAATCAGGGAGGTAATTCAGCTAAGTATTATAGTAACACAATTTGAGATACTTAATGATGTGTGACAACAGAATACTTGGCATTCCTGTGAGGCAATAAACTAGCTCAAACACAAAATAACAAATCAAAGCATGTTTTGGCCTCTCAAAGTGATCAGTGAAATTGGAAATAACATTCAGTTAAATGACACTAAAAAAAAAAAAAAAAAAAAAGCACAAACAAAACAAATACTACTACACCATCACTCCTTAAATTTATTTAACTACTGCTGCCAAATAAAATGGAGAGACTTCTTACTGCAGGGTAATAATCGGCCATTGTCATCATGAAATAGACCGCTGTGCAGGCTCAGGCCCTCCAGCCCACAAAGGCAGGGGGAGGGAGGAGAAACGATGGCCAGAAACAAAGGGACAGGGCAACCATGACCTAGTCAGCAATTGTACCCTCCCACCTTTCTTCTGGACTTACAATTTTGGAGCCATCTGGGTTTACCTTCCTATGTCCATAAGTCAGCAAGTTCTCGAAGCCAGAAATCTACAATGCTTCTGGCAGCCAAGTCCTCTCGGCCTTCCCCCCATGTTTTAGGGCCTCATCAGCTCACCCCTGGATAGTATCAATGGCCTCGGAGCTCCAGTCAACCTTGCACTCCACAGACTCAAGTATGCCAAGAGCCACTCCAGGCTGCCACTGCCATGACCAAAGGCTTTCAGAGACAGTCGCCAGCACTGCACAAATCCATGTGGCTTCACCAGGCGCAAAGCGGCTCCAGCATTCCATCCAGTCTGTCGCTGCTACCATAGCTGTGAGTCTAGGATGTGTCAGGAAGGGAAGGAAGACACCATGTACGTCATCTCATTTAAGCTTCAGTGTCACAAGGTGGATTTTGTCGTGCCCGTTTTATGGATCAGGAAAGTTTTAAGGAGGGCAAGCACAGGGCCCTGCTGACACAAGAGCAAGACCCGCAGAGGCCTGGGCATGACCCCCGCCCCACGCTCCCTGGGTCCTGATATCCACTCCTCCCCCGTGGGAGCCTGATCCTGGGTCTGCCTGAATTGCTACCATTCCTAAGACACGACTCACGTCTGCCCACCTCCTCCTTTATCTGTTTCCCGCAGCCCAGAGGCGTGTGTGCTCTTCCATCCAGACAGACATCACACTTCAGCACCTGCATCTGACATCACTTCAGCCAAAAGCTTCTCTCAAACCTCCCCACACACCTGCCGGTCACACAGGTCTGCACCCATCACCTTTCTCACACGAATTCTCACATATTCCTGTGTAGCACCATCCAACTGATGATAGTCTGAGAGGAGGAAGCTTTGTAGATAAGTCCACGTTCTACTTTGCTCCCAGCCCTCCGTCTTGCGTCTTGCATGAGGCAACCGATTAACAGCAATTTCATTTCAGCACAACATTTCCATTTGAAGAAACGCAGAGCATAGGGCTCTGGTCATAATTAAAAGCTTGTTTCATTTGTCATTTGAAATTCCATGTACTGCTGCAACAGCAGCACCCCCTCCTCGCCAGGCTCTGCCCTAAGGACATCTTTCTTCCAGCGCTCGATTCCCATCAGAACCCTGGCAGTGAGAGCCCCGCAGGTTTCCCAGCGCCTCGGGCTGCGGCTTCCACGCTGGGCCGGCACTGACAGGACCGGAATGGTGCCCCCAACAACTACAGGATCAGAAGCTGGTCGACTGCTCTGTAGGATGGAGACATGTTAGTAATCCCCGACATTTCCACTGACAGGCTGCTCAGGTAAACTGGGAAAAATCCACAAACTAGAAAGAATCCATGGGGAGGAGCACTTCTCTCTCCAACCTGGCAGCAAACGGTGGCTGTGCAGACGATCTCTTCAGGAAAACTATCGACTGTATCTCAGGTCAACAACAGCCCCGCTGAGGGCCAAAAAATCAGCTCCCCCTGGCCCTCACTTCCTAAGGGTCAATCCTCCCAGGCCACCTCTCCTGGAAGATCAGCTCTGACGCACCCACGACGGTCAGGAACCGGCTCTGGGACACATTTCCCAGGCTCCTGCCCACCGCCCTCTCTCTTCTTCCTCCTCCATCTCCCTCTTCACTCCCATCCGCCCTCCCCCTTTCGCTTCCCTTCTCTCCTTTCCTCTCCCTCCCTCATTTCCTTTCAGCCCTCACCTTCCTCACTGCACTTCCCTATGCAACTCAGCGGACGCATTCTCAGGTCAGTAGAGTTTTCTTTCACTCTGTTTTTATTGCAATGATCATTCTTAATGAACAGAAACCTGTTTCGGACCATGTGGATGCCACCTCCTGACCAACTGCTGCCCCGCGGCTCCGTGTCCACTCAGTGACCTCACGTCGCAGGTGCCCAGCAGTATGGCTGTGACCAGGGGTAGCAACATGGGACATGACAGAGGTATCCCAGCCAAGAGGCCCTGCAAAGCCTCCCCAGCAAACCGGAGCAAGGCCCAGGGCGGTAGGCAGAGCGCCGTGCTCACGATGTAGGCAGTTCAGCTTCCGCAAACTGTCCATCGACTGCAAATTACTTTGTTTCCATGGTTACAAAAGAACCATAAGCATTCTGAAATATGTTCTTGGTTTCATGTTTGCGAAATCTAAGCAACATTATAAGAAACATCACTGAATTCTGCCCGAGGCTCTAGGGGTGTTTTCCTCTCTGAAAGGAGCCCCTTCCAGGACTTGGGATTGAGTGACAGCCTTCAAAATCACGGTTATCCTGGTGGTAACAGGGAACTCCTCAGCCCGCCGGGAGCTGGGGCCCTCGACAGCCCCCCCACGGTTCCAGACGCCAGTGTTCTAAGAATCACACATGTGCAGATAGCAAAGCTTGCTGCACACACGCCAGGTGCTAACAAGCCCCAAACATCTCACTCATACTTGCTAACCACATCGCTTCTCTCAGCCTCCACGGCGTTTCACACTCTGCCTTTATATAGAGATGAACCATGCGTCCTGAGCGCTACAAAGATTCAAGTCCTTCCGGGAAGAGGGGTGCATCTTTCCATCACGGGGTCCTCACTCCAGCTGGCACAGGATTTGCAGAGTGGGCGAGTCTAATGTTGATGACACTTTCTCAATATTCCCTTCACACCCCTCCAAAAACAAGAGTGCTGCCAGCTTCTTACCGACGTTGTAATGAGCAAAATATTTTTCTCTTATTTGTCACTTTTTAACGTTATACTAGTGAAGAATGTGACTCTGCATGTACACTGTAAGCACCCACACCGTGAACATTCTGCTCTCCTGTGACTGTATTCACAGGTCACAAGGACAAAACTTCTCCATAGTAGCCAGAATATATATATATATGTGTATATATATATATATATTTCATATATAAATATATATATATATATTTTAACATGACTTCCACTCATCTTAAAGTCACAGATGTGGCTTTTCCTTCATAAAAAGATCCAAATGATACACAAGCCAGGTTTAATAAACACATTGGTCCAGGTGGGAAAATGACCCCTCAGTCTCCCTCCCCTCAAAGACCAGGGCAGCCAGGAAACTGCGCTCTCCAGTAAATGACAGCCGGCAGGATTCCCTAAATAAGCAGCCGGAAGATTCCCATCTCACAGAGAGCGCCTTTCAAGACTCAAGATGTCCCCGCTCCCTGAATGTCTTACAAAGAACAGACTACCCAACTGAGGACTGAGGCAGTAAAGAAACATGTTTTCGGCCGGGTGCGGCGGCTCACGCTTGCAATCCCAGCACTTTGGGAGGACGAGGCAGGTGGATCACAAGGTCAGGAGATCGAGACCATTCTGGCTAACACGGTGAAACCCCCTTCTCTACCAAAAATAAAAAAATTAGCCAGGCATGGTAGCGGGCACCTGTAGTCCCACGTACTCGGGAGGCTGAGGCAGGAGAATGGCGTGAAGCTGGGAGGTGGAGTTTGCAGTGAGCCGAGATCGTGCCACTGCACTCCAGCCTGGGCGACAGAGCAAGACTCTGTCTCAAAAAATTAAAATAAATAAAATTTAAAATGTTTTCAGCAAATAGCATCATCGACCCACAAATGAGAGGTACCGTTTTCATTCTAGGAGGGAAACACTACAAAGTACGTACATTTTAGCCCCGTAAGTGAATTCTTTGGGCGTTCCTGTGTCCGCTATCAAATGCAACACATCACCCCAAAAGGCAAAGTTCTATAAGTCACATCCAAAGAGGGGAAAAATCATTCTAAGTTTTAGCAATCCAGTAAGAACCTGATCCAGAGAAGCCTACTTGTTCCAGACTCTAAGCAGCAATATATTGCTACAATGTAATGAAAACAAAGGGATGATTAAGAAAATTTCAATGCTAATAAAAGACAAAAACGTAATTGGATTTATTCTACTCTAGACAGAGCAGCCGGGCAGTTCACCCATACGTTATGAACGTTGCTGTTTATCGGCCAGGGTCCAAACTCTGTCAACAAGGCTTGACAGTAAGGGCGTGATCTCCACTCACTGCAAGGTCCACCTCCCAGGCTCAAGCGACTCTCTTCAGCCTCTGGAGTAGCCAGGACTACAGGTGTGCAGTCATCACGCCCAACTAATTTGTGTGTTTTCAGTAGACACGGGATTTCACCAGGTTGCCCAGGCCGGTTCCCTGGGTCTCAAGCTCCCAGGCTCAAGCAATCCACCCGCCTCGGCCTCCCAAAGGGCTGGGATTACAGACGTGAGCCATCACGCCCGGCCCTTTTTCGTTTTCTTTTCTTTTTAAGTGACTAATGTGCTTCACAGTCTTGTAGGCATTAAAAAAAAAAAAAAAAGAACAAGCAAATTCTGTAAGGGAAAGAAACCATTAACACTTTTTACACTTCTCAAAACTCAAAACTGAAATGCTAAGAATAAATGTATTTTATTCACAGAAGCAGCATTCTTAAAGTTCTGTAAAAGTGATACCATGGACACCACCACATCACAGATGAGCGTGGCAGGACTGCTCAGGTTCAGAACACATTCTCAACAGTCCTCTTGCCCCTTTCCTCAATGGGAACACTTTATTCTATCTTTTATTCAAATTAAGTATCTTGCAAGGGAGTTGAAGAAAACTGCATAGCAGATTTTAAAACTTCAATGCTTTTCTCAATGTTCGCCACATTCTAATGCATTTTACTGACTACACGGCCAATAAGCCTAAAGCTTTTTGCATCGGTAAAGACAATGCTCCTTGTAGCAATAGGCTTTTTCTTTTCTATAGAAAGATCTATAACTTAAGCTAGTAAAATGGGCATTTCACAAAGATTTTGCACAATTCCTAGCACAGATTTTAGCAAAATAAAACCATTATCTTTCCGCAATTAAATAAGCAAGCATAGGAAACTGCAGTTAAAATAACCATTCCATTATTTTATATAAACACAAATGAGAGAGTAGAGTATGCTTTGAAAAACAGTATTTCCATGTGCCAACGATGAAGCAGAAGACAGTTCCTCAGCCTCATATGACATTTGACAACCGAAGTACTCTGGCCCAAGCCCAGCCCGCTTAAATGAAAATGAAGTAAACGTGTGAGTGACCATGGTGGGGCACTCTGATAGCCACAGTCCAGGAAAGAACAGCTAACATCTTTCTTCTTCATGGGAAAACCGAAACATACTCGAGAGACCTTGATTCTTTAAAACACAGTCTGCCCCAGTACTAACCTTAAGCTCCCAACGATCAAGATTGCTATAACCACAGAGGTGTTTTTCCAGGCCCTCGAAAATCACCGACATGGTACATACACAACGTTTTCAAGCACTCAATGCAGCCAATTTGTTAAATGTGCTGTGATACCGGAGGTCTTGTGCAGGACCAGAAGCGTCGCAGCCTGGTTACCTGTCCTGGTGTTCAATGCTTTGCATGTGCAAAACCTGCTGTTACAATTTACTGGGCTTAATGTGATTCCGTTCGTCACAGAAGAGAGCTATGATATTTACTTAATTCCACGCACAAATTCTCAGGTTCACGTTCCACGAGTGACTGCTCTGTCCACGAGACAGCTGAGGGAAGACCCAGGAAAGGCCTGGGAGATGCCAGGTGCTCACAAACTGGTATCCGTCTGCTGGTTCTGGCTTAAAGGAAAACAGACATAGAAGAAACTAAAAGGGCTCACTACACCTAATATCACAATGTTCTCAACTTTACCTTAGCCAAAAATAAAAGCGGAAAAGTAGAACTACTCCAGGGCATGATTCCAGGGCTAATCTGAAACATGAAATATTCAGAAGACAAAGCTCATTGTGAGTGCAAGTAATATACACATAAAACACTGGTTTCACAAAACCCAGTCTTTGCGATTGCTTTAATAAAAAGTAAAATTCTCATGAGGATCGCATACATTAACTGATTTTCAAATGAAGGGACTGGTAAACTTCAGGGCATATGATTTCTGTCACACACAAGGGGAGCAGTGAGAGAGAAGAGCTAGGATCAAGTGTGCTGAAGCTGTCCTAGGACTGAAATTCAGTTTCTGCCAAAACAAAAACACAGGAGGCTGTCAACTTCGATAGCAAGCTCTGCTTGAGAGCGTCAAGATGCTAAAGTTGCAAAGGAGCTTCTCCCTGTATGGGCACGTGTGATCCTTGCGAAAACATAGCTCAGCATTATCAAAAATCAGGAAAGAACACAAGCCTTCCAGACATGAAATCCAAGAGCAGAAGGGAGCAGAGTGCAAGCTTGCTCGGCAGAACTGTTCCCGGACAACAGCACAGACGACGTCACAGGGAGGGCAGGGCAAGCAACAGCAGCTTCCGTCTCGCCGCAAGCAGGGCCTGAGCCAGGGGAGCAGTCTCCTCCAACCTGACAAGGAGGCGCGAGGAGCCACAGAGAAGTCAATTCAGGGCCCTTTTCAGAAAGGGGCAACAATGAGAAAATCTGGTCTCACCCACCCCCCACCTGCCACGGTAACAGCTAAACTCGCACGTGCGTCTGTCACGTTCCCCAACCCCTCTTGCAGGTGCTCTTCCTGCACCCGGGTGCCTGTCTCCGTGCTGCTCCTGAGGCCACACCTGTTGTCATCCAGTAGTGACCGGGATTTCACCTTTGTCCGGGAGAAGCAAACGCAGACTTCACACACTCTTGTACAGGTTTGCTGGCCGAGAATCTAACTGCACTGTCCGATTCCAGATGTGCTGGTACCAAGGAGAACGTTCGATGCCCGGCATTTATAAACGGTATCAGTGGGTTCTCCTGGGACTCCCAGGCGGCCGCATGAGGGATGGAGCTGTTGCCCTGCTACCCCGAGCCAAAGAAAGGCTGAGAGGCACACACCACAGGCCACATCACACTCGAGCACCGACTCTTGACCGTTGCTCATTCGTGTGTTAAGAGTTCAGGGAGCCGGGCGCGGTGGCTCAAGCCTGTAATCCCAGCACTTTGGGAGGCCGAGACGGGTGGATCACGAGGTCAGGAGATCGAGACCATCCTGGCTAACACAGGTGAAACCCCGTCTCTACTAAAAAAATACAAAAAACTAGCCGGGTGAGTTGGCGGGCGCCTGTAGTCCCAGCTACTCGGGAGGCTGAGGCAGGAGAATGGCGTAAACCCGGGAGGCGGAGCTTGCAGTGAGCTGAGATCCGGCCACTGCACTCCAGCCTGGGCGACACAGCGAGACTCCGTCTCAAAAAAAAAAAAAAAAAGTTCAGGGTACAGGCGACAGACAGGCCTGATCTCAGCCATGGGACAACAGTGACTGCCCACAAGTCCCGTATCTAAGCCCCGACTTGCCCATCCATCCTTCCTTCAGGAACAATGCCCACCTCACAGTGCTGCCATGAACGCTAAGTCAGCACGTACATACACAACCAAATTCATTGCAATTGTGCTTTCTACAACAAGTTAATACAACCAGGCGCTATCATTGAGACTGAATAACCAATATTAGAACAGAAGATCAGGCCAGGGATGGTGGCTCAGACCTGTAATCCTATCACTTTGGGAAGCTGAGGTGGGTGGATCACTTGAGGTCAGGAGTTGCAGACCAGCTTGGTCAACATGACAAAACCCCATCTCTACTAAAAATAAATTATCCAGACATGGTGGCACACACCCTGTAACCCCAGCTACTAGGGAGGCTGAGGCATAAGAATCACTTGAACCTGGGAAATAGAGGTTGCAGTGAACGGACATCATACTACTGTGCTCCACACTTCCAGCCTGGGTGACAGACCAAGATTCTAGTAAAAAAATAAAAGGTCAAGATGAAAACTGATTGCCAAGGTCCATGTTCCATATACTTCAAACATAAAGTTCATTCGCTGGTACTTGATCAAGTTGTTGATTTCTTCATTACAATCTTGTATATCCTTCTAACACGGCTCAAAATGTTTACATTTGAGCACACCTCGAGTATAACAAAAAATAAAGTGCCTATATTTCATAAATGAGCAAGTTCCAGTAAGACTGCATCCTGCTCTAGTTAATCCTTTGACAACGTAAAACTGAGACTTCCTGACACAGCACTGACACATGGTACAAGAATAATGACCTCCAATTAAATCGCTAGATTTACATAAATATAGTTTATCACTAATTCACCAGCGATTAGCAAGATTTTAAAGGAAGAAAAAGTATCGGGACTGTAACTAGGAATAAAGGCAAAAATAAATACGAGAAATTAGTCACGTTTAAATCAATACCCTTTCTGTGGGGCCGTAATAAAGTATACACAACAGGTGTGTAAGCTGTCATGCTAAGCTGTCACCAAGCTCTCTATGAAGGTGGTAAGAGCGTCCCAAGTCACAGAGCCTCATATTCCTATTTAAACGCTACACAGCCAACACCACCCTCGGCACGCAGTGAGAACTCCGAAAGCTCAGAGGAACGCATGATGGGATGAAGGGCCCCAGCCCTGCCATCACCCTGCTGCTTATTAAAAATATAAAACAAAGCCCTGCCTTCAAGGTGCTCAGATCTAACTAGTACAAAGTTTACTTTTGACGAGTTAACTACGAATGATGAAGACTCTCAACAGCTGTGCGAAACGTAAGGCAAACTCATAAGAGGAACTTCGCTGAGACTAAACCCAGAGATGGTTTTTTAACCACAGAAGAGGAAAGAACTGAAGAACCTTACAGAAAGTTGACAGCAATTTCTATTTCTCTATGGTAGAACCTGGAATTTACCTTTGAGACAGACTATCCTTCTGTTCTGAAAAATCAGGTTATTCTTGCAATCCTCCATCAGGAGTGAAATTCCCAAAGGCATGGAAAACCAAGTACTAATTTTAAACCCCCCCCCCCCCCAAAAAAACTACCTACGATCTTAGATGTGAGATTTAGTATTCTCAAATTTCAAATTTGGAAATATTTTGCACAAAGTCCTTATTTTCCCTGTTTACTTGAAAGCTCTCTCTTCTTTTGTCCTAAACATCTTCTTTCTCATCCTTCCAAACAGTATCTGAAGATGAACTTACATATCATTTTCAATGTTAACAAAGAAGATACTACATTTGTCATGAACTGTTTATATTCACAACTCTAGGAGGGATTTTGCTACATCGTGAGGAATAACACGAGGCAGTAAATACGCCACGAGTAAAGTACAGTAGAAAGTGGACACATTTCCTGATGAGTGCCGATTTCTCATTGAGCTGCTGACAAAGTTATAATACAGAAAGCTAGACAGCTGCTGTGTTAGTTCTACCTCACTTAAGTGACCGAGTCATTGTTGTTTCGGTTCCCTTTCTCGTCTTGGGATGAGACACACCTCACAGAGCTGTTTATGATTTCAGGAACACACACATCAATGAAGTGACTATTCCTAAATCGTTGCAAAGGATATAGCAACCTGCCAAATTTCAACTAGATTGCAACAAACAACTGTTTTCATCCTACACTCTCTGGTGCCAGCGAGATGGTGTGTTCTTGGATCCCTGCGGGAGCCCTATTCCTGGTGCCATAGAGCACACACACATTTACATCCACATAGTGTACGTATATGGTACACTGTAACACGTGTACCTGCATAGAGCGTACACACATCCGAATACGTGGAGTGTACATAAGTGCACTACCTGCGTAGAGTGCACACACATCCAGATCCATGTGGTATCCATGCATAGAGTGTACACACATCCAAATATAGTGTACAAACAAGTTCACTACGTGTGTAAAAGCATAGAGCATACACACATCCATATAGCAAATGTACATAGGTATGCTAACACGTATGCACATGCATAGCACGTACACCCATCTGTATGCATACAGCGTACACAGGTATACTATAACCTGTATGTACATGCATATGGCATACACATGCACATCCGTATGTACATAGGTATGCTATTTGCTATATGTATACACGTGCGTATAGCATACACTCTTTTTTTTTTTTTTTTTTTTTTTTTTTTTGAGACGGAGTCTCGCTCTGTCACCCAGGCTGGAGTGCGGTGGCCGGATCTCAGCTCACTGCAAGCTCCGCCTCCCGGGTTCACGCCATTCTCCTGCCTCAGCCTCCCGAGTAGCTGGGACTACAGGCGCCCGCCACCTCGCCCGGCTAGTTTTTTGTATTTTTTTAGTAGAGACGGGGTTTCACCGTGTTAGCCAGGATGGTCTCGATCTCCTGACCTCGTGATCCACCCCTCTCGGCCTCCCAAAGTGCTGGGATTACAGGCGTGAGCCACCGCGCCCGTCCAATAGTATACACTCTTATCCAATGTACGTAGGTGCACTACAGCATGCATACACATGCGCAGTGTACACATATGCACATGTATACAACGTACATCAGTACACTAACCTATAAAGCGTATACACATATGCAACAGTGTACATACATATGCAGCATGTATATGTATTAGTGTGTACATATCCAGAAGTTTATTCAGTGTGCATAGTGTACATGCATGCTTGTGTGCACATATGTATATATACTCTGCAGAAATAATGTGCACATACCCACATGATGTACGTACACAGGCATGTATATGGCATTAAATACATGCATGTATGTACACATGCAGAACAGATAGGTGTCCAAGTGCGCATATAACCATAGTGACCATAGATACACATACACATGTACATGCATGCCTACAGCATGCACGTGTGTAGGACACAAATGTAGTGTACATACCTATACATTGTAAATACATGCACAGTGGAAATACACGTAGTATGCGTACACCACATACACACATGTACATTTATAGAGTACACATATACCGAGACCCAGAACGGGTCATGAGTATTAATACTGCAGAAACGCTTCCAGTTCTACCTAAGTGAATTTTTTTTCAAACTATAATAGAACTCATACAAAAAGGGTTTTAAGGAAATGAATAAAGCTAGTGACAAAAATCAGTGGGAAGGGCACAACCACTTTCCCTCAGAGTTCTGGGCCTGACTGTGGAAGTTCAGAGGTTTCCTAATGCAGTACACGTCAGAACTGACTCACGATAAAGCGCTCCTTAAAAATTAAAGATGTGTCCTCATGTTTTGGCCTTTGAGACAAAGCCTCTTAGTTAATCGAGTTCTGACTGAATTTGACTCACAGTACTCTGGCAGATTCTTCATTTTCTGGTGAGACAGACGAATGTCCCAGGGTGAGGGCAATGCCAGCCCTTTCAGGGTCAGCTTTTCGAGGAGCGATGTCTGGCAGAACACAATCCAACACCATAGTAGGATCCCCCACCCAGCCACTTAGACACTTTCGGGGACTTACTCTGCTTGTTTCCCTTTCTTGAATTCAGCTGGGGGGGAAAAAAACCCAAAAAAATCAAAACCAAAAACAAACAGCCCATGTGTTAGTGTGTCTGAAAAGTGAATACATCCACATCCAACTTTCTAAATGAGACACGGCAGGTATGATGGTCACTGAACAGTGGCCACTGTTGACAAAATACAAAGTCTTCTGCAAACATGAACGAGTTTCTAGGAATACAAAAGTCAAGGGAATTTACTTCACATATTAAAGCTGTCAAGGGTGCTCACCAAAAATGTACTTAGAGGTTTTCCTTTTAAGTTATTTTTGAAGATTTTTAAGTTGCAATACTTAAAAAGCCTCTGGGAAAAGAAAGGATACAGGTATCTGGAAGATTTATACTAAATGATTTTCATGTCTTTTTGATAAAGTTAAATAAGGTCAGCCTTGAAGTAATGGCTTCCACTACTCTGAGGCTGTGGATGGAATCCACGCCACCAGACAATTGAATAAACAGCAAGGCTGCACACACAGGACACAGGCAGTGAGCCAGCCTGACTAGTTGTCAGCTTCTGGGTCAGTTCTAGCCAGTTCTGGCCAGGCCCCACTGGAGATGAAAACCTGCCCTTTAGAAGCCCTTCAAAGCCCACCTTTCAAAATCTAACCCTCTTCAACTGAGGCCCAAGTCCAAAAATCTACTGACATCTTAGCACCTGTTAGGCCAGCTGTCGCCTAGCCTTTTTGGCACCAGGGATGGGTTTCATGGAAGACAATTTTTCTGGGGGGTGGTTTTAAATTGCAACTGTTCCACCTCAGGTCAGGCATTGGATCCTCATAAGGAGCACCTCCGAGATCCCTCACATGCAGTTTACGATAGGGTCCCAGCGCCTAGGAGAACACACAGGTTATGAGAGTGTCCCAGCGCCTAGGAGAACACACAGCTTAAGATAGGGTCCCAGAACCCAGGAGAACATGCGGCTTACGAGAGGGTCCCCGCGCCTAGGAGAACAGGTATTAAATGAGTTGGCAAAGCCAAAATCCACCGGATCTACCCCTCCAAAACAAACATACACCACTGCCCAATATTGATGTGAGCCAAAAACATGGAAGTCCTGAGGGCCCACACTGACCACAGCCAGATGCCACTTCTGAAAGAACCAAGCACGTGCCTAAAGATCACCCGTGATGACCCAGGAGAGCAGCTTTGAGCAGAGACAAAGGTGAAGGAGAGGCACATGGGCCAGGGTGCTGGGTGTGCCCGTCTTTGTGACCTCACTGAGATTGCTGACCTCTGGCCCTTGGTGTCCGTCCTATGGAGGAGGTAGGCCCCCAAAATCCCTGCCTCCCTTCAGCACTGACTGAGGCGGTCCTGAAGTCTCCCCAGGGCTGAGACTGCTTCTAATTCCTGTTAGCTGCACACCCACATAAAAAACTAAAAACAAAATATCAAGTATGCAGACAGGAAAAGAAAAATATGTGAATCTTCCCTTATTCAACAGGCATTTAAAGAGTAACTGGAAAATTGTGATAGTCTTTAAACAACCACCAGCTATCACGTCGTGTTGAAATGTTTTAGCTAATCAGGAACCTGTGTGTTCAGGAAATCAGTTGACAGGTCCCAAATAACCTCGGAGCTTATGACCTGACCCCCACTCACGCGCATCACCTCTCCAGAGGAACGTGTCCTGGACACCTTTCAAATGGTGAGGAAGAGGAAGAAAGGTAGCTTTCCCTCAACCCCACAAAACAAGCTCGACCCCGAGGAGCCCGGAGAACAGCAACGTTTGTTTAGATGCTTTCCCACTGACCTTGTCAGAGCAAACGTTCCCATCCCACACCGCCCGGTGTTTAACTCTCCCTGGGATACCAGCAGCTGCCAACCCTCAACAAGCTGGAAACAGAGGCCAAGCTGACAGGAGGCCTCTCTCCATTCCCTACTGAATTCGCTCAGGACACGGATGTTCCCAAACACATACGGCCCCGAGTATTCCACACTTGGAGAACATTCAAACAACAGACGCTGCGAAGACGTTCCCCTAAAGAGAAACTCAGTTTCTAACTTCCCTTAGGGAAAAATATGAGACCCAGAACTTTCCAGAAAATCAAGTGTGGGAGGAAGCCACTCACCTCTGGCACTTCTTAAACCTGCCTTCCCGCGGGTGCTCAGGGATGTCCCCGCGACAGCCCCGTCCACCCAGGACGGCAGCAGGTCTCAGGCAGCCAGCACCTGGGCAGCTGGCGAAGCAACCCCAGGGTGAAAACGCCATCCCAGGCATCACTTCCCGGAGCCCCTCAGCAAGAAAAACAGAGGTGGGACAGAACCGAGGGCTGATTCGAGGCTGGGGAGCCACAGACCCGCACAGCTCAATCATTGGACATGCTCTTCTGTGGACAGAGCCCAGGGAGAGGCCAGCAGAGACCCTCGTGCCGGCTCCACGGGCCAGCGTCCTCCAGGGCTGCAAGTTTGTGATCACAGCTTCAGAATTTGGTTCCAGAATCTTCCGGAATCAAACACGCACCAAACTGTAAAGCTGCCAGGACAGCAGGGCCCAGGAGCAGGCTCAGGGGAGGACCACGTAGAAACCCCACACACAGCATACACGTGTGCATGTTTACTCCACACATGCCACCCCTTCACCCAATACTATGCACGCAAACGCATGTAGGCACTCCATACACACCCTCAAATACACTCACTAAATATGATGCGCGTACACACTCCACACACACTGACAAATACATGCAACACACATGAACATGCTCACTGCAGCCACACCTGCTAAATACACTCACCACACACGCACAAACGTGACACACCTGCACACTCATTCCAGACATCACACCCCTCACCAAGTACACAGGTACACACACCCCCAAGTCGAGAACCTGCAGACTCCACAAGCTTTGGTTTCCCCCACTGTTTCTCTCATCACATGAGATCCACACACAGGTGTCATTTACTGACATCTAACACCCGGGGAGGCCCTTAGACAGAACTGCAGTCACAATTCGGCTTCATTCAGGCATTCATCACCAGCCTCCTGAAGCCACCTTCTGTCCCCACGGGGAGGGGGGCCGAGACCGGAGACGTCACTGGGCTTACAGATCCCCAGGCTGGCAACCCAACGAAATGAGGAGGGCTTGGCCACGGCCCTGGAGGGAGATGGGTACTGGGCTCAGGTATGCGGAACATGAGTCCTCATTTCCATACCGTGTCACCTACGACTGCGTCAGGTGAAAGCCAGTGGTTTGGCATTCCTGGGATAGACAGTCCTGGAATTACAAGCAAAACTTTTTATTCCTCCCCTCTGAACACATGAGGTCCATGGTCCCCTCACATCTAACACTGGCAATCAGAATCGGTGACTCCTTGTCCACCTGAGGACCACCCAAGAGGATCCACACACCTGCTACAACAGCAGCACAGCACCTGGTCTGCAGGGGAGCAAAACAAATCCCCCCTTTATGAATAACACTGGATTACCCCGACACTGGCAGCCTGCAGTGTGTATATCGTCAAGCCCCCACATCTGCGCCACCTGCAAGAGGAAAACAAGCCCTTAGTCCAGGGCTCTCAGGACAGCCTGTGAGGAGGATGCTGGCACCCTTCTCATCTCCCAGTGGAGAGGAGAGAAGGCCAGGGTCAGGACTGGTGTATCAGGAGGGTTGGGGTTCAAACCCCATCTGCCTCACAGAGCAGCCCTTACCGTTCAAGTGACTTCTATCATCAGCCTTAAAATGTACCACAGTTACCAGCAATTCTGAGTGCTGTTCCTTGGGACGTCATAAGCAAACATTTTGTTAGAAAGGTTTTGCCAAATCTGCTTTCAAAATCCTATGCTATGAAATGACTAATGAAAATTTGAGCTATGAAATAAAGCACATAGTTAAATGAATCCCAAAATGACTATCACGAAGGAAGCTTTAACTTGAAGTGAAAAATATCCTCTAAATGACATCAGCCAGAATTATCTTCAATCATTACTGATCCCATAACGCTTCAGGAATTACACAGCATCATCTCAGATATGAGCTTAAAACCATTAGCTGAATGCACATTTCAGCACAACCAAAGTTCTGCTATAATAAGCAGCACAGGTGTCTCTGGAGAGGATTTTAATTGGGACTACAAACGATGTACACGATCGTGGTAAGAGGTTTCATGCTGGCTGTTCTCCAAGGTGCGACACAGAGAAACACCACTAACCTCAAAGACACCTGCTGCTTTGTAATGAGATGAGAGATGATGTGGACAGACTACTGTAAATATTTGAAAAGGAGAAACAATGCAAGGAAAGAATCGTATCAGTTTCCCTTTACATTCTTAGAAAAAAACGATTTTTCTTTTGGGATAATTTAAAAACAAAATGACATTTCTGGATTTTTTTTTTTTTTTTTTTTTTTTTTTTACTTTTCTTTCTGAGACTGGGTCTCGGCTCTGTTGCCAAGATTGGAGTAGAGTGGAGCAATAGCAGCTCACTGTAGCCTTAAGTGATCTTCCCACCTCAGCCTCCAGAGTAGCAGGCACCACAGGCACGCACCACCACACTCAGCTAACTTTTCTGTTATACAGATGGGGGTCTTACTATGTTGTCCAGGCTGGTCTTGAACCCCTTGGCCTCAAGTGATCCTCCTGCCTTGACCTCCCAAAGATGTAGCCTAAGCGACCATGTCTTATCGGAAAATAGACATTAGAGCAAATGCATTTCTGTAAGATTTTCTACCTCTTTTCACTGGGGAAAAAGGTAACTTGCCTCCAAGGGTCGGAGACAAAGCTGTTACTGCAGACAAGAGCGCTGTGCATCCCGGGAACCGCTACACCACGAGGCATGGCCGTGCACCCTGGATGCAGGAGTAACACACGAGGCTAGCACAGGCAGATGCTGGCCCTCTCCAGAAGTAGGCCTATCCCTTCCTCCTCTCCTCAGCCCCCTCTCCCTTCAGGCCTCAGTGGCTGCTGACAGGAGAGAGGCCACAACTAGAGGAGGCTCTCAACTCCACCAGGGACAGGAGCCCCGGACGCTGGGGACTCTACTGCTGCCCTCTGCGCCCACCTCCTTCTGGTCCAGCCTTCTCAGGAGCCAGGCGTGGCCACTTTGACCCTCTTTCCCTTCTGTGGCTCCTACAAAAACCAGTTCAGCGAGCCCAGGCTGCCTCACACTCCAGGGACACCCGGCACAGGCCCCCTCCATGACCTTATCCAAGCTCCTGGGGCCAGAAGGGTCTTGCAATATTTCACTTTCCAGTTGAGCATCCTCAGCCTGAAATCCAAAGTGCTCCGAAGAGCATTTCCTTCGAGTGTCATGAGGAAGCTCGGAATGTTTCAGGTTTTGGAGCATTTTGGAGTAGGGACTCTCAGCCTTAATTTGAACCTCTTCAAGGAAGCCACATACTGAAGCCCCCGATGTCCACCCTACACAATCCCAGCACACCATCTGAAGTCCTCCGCAACAGATTTTCTTTCTTCAAAAATAACCACAAGTCACAAACTCACACGCAATCACAGAAGGGGGTTGTGGACACCCGCACAGATGATGAAATTTAACTGTCACATTTTCACCTGAATAATTTAAAGTCATTCCTCAAAACACACCTGTTTTACTGATTGCATTTTAAGGTGAACACACACAAATCATTTCAGGGAAACAAACGTCACTTTGGGCTGCGTGTGGTTTCTTGACTCCCATGAATAACTCCGTTCACCCTCACTTCTGGATAAGGAAGACGATGCAAAGAAAACTGTTAAAACAAAGACATGAAAACAAGTTTAAGAAGGGTTTGAAAGGTTCCTCCTGTCCCCCTGGAGGGGAGATGAGGACACTTGGAAAGCTCACGGGGGACAGGAGCACAGCCTCCTCGGTGTGCCATGGACGCCGCCTCGCCAAGGGGAGAGGATGATGCCTGGAAGACTCACAGGGGTGGGAGCACAGCCTCCTCAGTGCTTTCTACACTCAGCAGCTTCAGAAATTCCTGCAGAAGCAGAACACATCATGAGAACTGAGACTGGAACACCCCAAAGAAAGGGGACGAGGGGTCAAAAAAAGCATTCGATCATTACCAAGGAGCGCGGGCATGAAGCCGCTTCAAAGACCGTGTGAGAAGTCACTCATAGGCGTTTCAGAAAATAAGGGTAGCGCGAGATTGCTGGATCAGCTCAAACAGGCTGCCGTCCCTCAGGCCATGAAGTCCCTGAGATGAGCCTCTCACTGAGCAGAAGTCACTCGCATCTCTGCCAGAGAAAGTACTACAAGCTGACACAAAGCCTCATGAAATCTGGGCTTCAGCCGGTCGACGATAGTGAGTCTGACATGGTACATCCCTCCAGATGGTTAAAGACCCCAGGGGTTCATCGGACAACCTCAAAGGGCTGTGTCTGTCCAGCCCCTTTTCCAAGTTCTGGATGATTTTTCCTAATGTACTATAAGCAGCATGTTCCAGTAGAGACGTCATTAACTGACTCTGGGTCCTCTTAATTTTGAAATTACAAACACACTTGGCCAGGCACGGTGGCTCATGCCTGTGATCTCAGTACTTTGGGAGGCTGAGGCAGCTGGACTCCTTAAGTCCAGGAGTTTGAGTCCAGCCTGGGCAACATTGCAAAACTCCATCTCTACAAAAAATACAAAAATAAGTCAGGCATTGGGGACACGGGGAACATGTGCCTGTGGGTCCTGGCTACTCAGGAGACTGAGGCAGGAGGATCGCTTGAGCCTGGGAGGTTGAGGCTGTAGTAAGCTGTGCTCACACCACTGCCTGGGCAACAAAAAGGTTTTTTTTTTTTTTTTTTTTGCCTGTCTCAAAAAAACCAGAGAATAAGAATTATATACCTGACTAGCCCAAAATAAAAGAGGCCTTGTGGAATGACCTGAAACACAGCTGCAAATTCTGGCAGGGCCTCCCCTGGCTTGATTTGTGGTGAGTGCAGGACCGCTCTGAAGGATAGGACCCCAGGCACCTTCCGAGACTAGACCTTACAGTACAACTTCCCTTCGCTGGACGGAACACTGACCTTGGAGCCTGGGACACGCTGGGGCAGTGCCACCATCCTGAGGCCGCCATGGCACAAGCAGGCCCTACTATCATGAAGCCTGGGACACCCTGGGGCAGTACCAACCCGAGGCCACTGTGACACAAGGGGGCCCTGGTGCCACTGAGAGGCTGCACAGCAGGTCCAAGCCCAGGCCAGGAGTGAAGAGGCTCCACATCCTTTCGATCCCTCCAGCTGAGTCCACAGATGTCTTCGAGCAGAAATGCATCACCCTCAATGTCCACGGGTAAGTTTTTTGACACAGAATCTGGAAGAATAAAAGATGGTTCTGGGCTGGTTGGTTGCCGGCTCGGATCTCTCCTCTTTCCACACAAAACCTGGCTCACACCAAGCAGCATCTAAGTCCTGGAAGATCTGCTAAACAGAAGTGCAGTTACAAAGCGGAGAAACTGGAGGGGGCTGGGCTGGGCTGTGCTCCAGTGGCACCAGCGTTTCTCAGGAAGACCCCGGGCATTACAGGGTCCAGGGCAAGGGCTTCCTGGGATCCAGGACATGGAACAAGAACCCATTTCCCGGTCCTGTTGAATATGAATCGTCTAAGGGCCGATTCCCTCGGAGGACTGAGCACCGCCCCACAACACCTTGGTATGGGTATGTTATTACATATGTTGGTATGGGTATGTTATTACCCATACCAAGGTAATAACAAGCCCGTTACCAGCAGGAGGCTGGTGATGAAGACATGAGGACCAGATGAGCACGAGGGATCCTGACAGATCATCCCTGGCACCGAGCAAGGGGCGGACAGTACCCACTGTTCCTGATGCATCAGCCCTGGCACTGAGCGAGGGATGGCAGCACGGCCTGTGCCCCTGCAGATGCAGAGGGATGTGAGGGCGGCGCAGGCTGGGCTTGGAGGCTAACTCAACCACCTGCGCTTGCACTTCCGTTCCTCATGGCAGGGAGGTGAGGCACAGGCAGCATTAGGGCTCACCTTGGCCCCGGGCTGCACTTTTTTCTGCTTATGAGTCGTGCTCGCTTTACATGGACAGACATAGCTATAATAATGGTTCCCTGATTATTTCGCTGCCTACATAAAGGGCTTTCAGAATTCACTTCCATCCTTAGGAAAGGCGGCCAACACCAGGCTGTCTCCCTTAAGATGCCACGTCTCATATGGGGAAAAAAAAATCAAGAGAAATCAAATAAAGGCCATAAAATACATCAGTTTCAACACTAAAATTTAATAGTACGCTTTAAATTGAAGATGAGTTAAGTCACATTTCCAAACCTCTGAAAGCACGGTTACTGGGAGGGAATGGTTTGCAACACACATACGCAGCTCTGTAGAAGTGCCCAGGCCGGATGAAGGCTCAAACATCAGTGCGAGGAGAAAGTCTGAACAAACTCTCTCCTGCCCTGCTGCTGTCCTCTTCCAAAACAGACTGTTTATCTGTCAGTTTAGAACAAGGCCTAGGGAGGTGGGAGGCAGGCCTGGGAGGGTCACCTAGCATCCAAGCTCCTCACTCACACAACCGCACCAGGCTGAGCTGAGCAGTACACACAAACACGACTAATTCTCCCCAAAAAGACGGAAGGCAGCACACTGCCACGCCAGGCACCCTGCAGACGAGAAGATTGAGGGGAGCCAGAGGTACCATTAATCTTGCTTGCATGGTGGAGGGAGAGGAATAATGCCACTCACTTGAGTGTTGCACAATTCTTTCTAGCACTGAGTGGCAGAAAACAAAAATTATAGATGCTTCCTCAGATAAACGTTTCTGAATAACTGAACATAAATTACGTTCAGGAAATAGCATTATGAATGCCTCAAGTGCTTCTGTTTTCAATAATCCCAGAGTAATTCTATAAACCCGGGAATCAGTCTCACCCAACTCCAGGATCACGGCCCAGGTGACGTGGGCACACATATATCCTGAAGCTCCAATGCTCAACTAAAGTGGCGCGAGTGAAAATGATCCTGGGTATAATTTACACGGACACAGGAAGGTGGCTGAGCCCCAAACCCAGAAACCAGGAAGACCAGTGTCCTTCAGGGGCCTCACCTCTGTCCTTTCGCAGCCTCTGGGAACCACCACTCTGCTCTCTACTGACACAAACGCCCCTCCCAAGGTACAACACCAGGAAGATCATCATTCAAAACTGAGGAACGTGGCAGAACAAAGCTGTCAGGAGATTTTAATCACCAACACCACTTGTTACATGACCCAAAGATGATTAAAATCCCAGGCCCTTCAAGACTGAATGCTATCTATACTTAAATGCATTTCATCACCATATTGGGGAGTTATTCCTTTGTTTTGCTGCAAATATATCCAACTGCTGTAAAAGGAAAAGGCAATTTGTTAACGAAGCTTCTTGGAGTGTCTCAACAGGCCTCGAGGTAGCATAAAAGGCAGGACTTCCTGGCAGAAATGCTCAGCTCTGAGGTCAGGTGGAGTTCTTGAGCACCAACCAAGGCAAAATAAGGTCGAAGACCACACCACACTTTCCTCAATCACATCTTCATTCCACCTTTCCTTCTATTTCTCACGACTTCGCTGGGAGAAATTGTGCTGAAAGAAAATGGAAACACAGACATACACAGGAGACCCTACAGATGCTGAAAATGGGTGCAGCCATCACAGTCCGAATGTCCTTTCAGGGCCATCTGCCCTGGCTGGGATCCAAGTATCCAAGTGCAGGATTGTATGTCAGACCCGTGAAGCCAGGATTACAGCCACTGAATGGCAGTTTTGCATCCCACGGAAACTGGCCTTGCTAGGGGCTTCCTCGGGGACCACCGACCTCACGCCACCACCCGTCAACTACTTCACCTAACCTACATCATGGCAGAGGCCTCTCCAGGCAGACCAGCCCTGCCCAAGTCCTGCTTCATGGCAAACCCTCCAGACAAACGTCCTTGGCCTCCTCCAGGAGGCTGTGCTCGGAAGGTGCCCTCATTCACTTCTGTGGCTCTGAGACATTTAACTAGAGCCCAACACATTTCTTCCTGTTCACATAGTATTGAGTTAACAGATTTTTATGGTAAACTTTCACTGGGAAAAATACCATTTCAGGAGCCCCAGTGACCACAATGAAAATGTTTTTACCTTCCCTTACGTGACATCGGCAACGCCAGGTCCAGGAAACGATCTGGATCTCAGATAATGGCATATCCACTCATAGTAAGTCTTGATCTTGTTTCACAAGCTATCAAATGCTGCCCTGAAGCAGGAAAATCCCCACAACGTGGCAGGGAGGGGCGACCAGCGTGAGTTCTAAGGCCAGACCACCCGGGTCTGCTGACAGCGTGGTGAGGGGCAAACAGTGCAGGGTCTAAGGCCAGACCGCCCGGGTCCCGCTGACAGTGTGGCTTCAGGAGTTTCCTAAACCCTCTGCTCTCCAAGTTTCATGTCAGAAAAATGCAGTGATAACCGTGTCCACCTTGGTTAAATATATATATATACACACACACATATATACACACATACACACACACATATATATACATACATACACACACACACACGCACATATATATACTCCAAAACTACAGCCCTATAAAGGTCATTAATCCTAGTTATCCTCAAGGCATTGAGCGATCAATAATGAGCCATCCCCCTGCTGCTGACCTGCCTCAGCCCCACCCTCTGGAAACCCCGCATCCACACCAGCCACACAGGATGAGGCCGAGGAAGGAGCAGGACTGTGTCTTGGGAACTTAAACTCTGGAAGCTGAGTTAAATCAGTGCCGCACCAATCTTGTCACCAACTGTCTTGTTAAATTGGGAGATTCCATCTCTGGGGATCTTGAAGGAACCTGAGGCTCTACATTGAGTGAGGTGAGCACTCGTGCTGCAATGAGCCGGCAGGGAAAGCAACCGAGTCTGGGGTCGTAGCTGCCTGAGGCTTGGGTCCCACCGGGAAAGTGGCACCAGGGCCCTCAGGACAATGGCGGAGGTCCCAGGAGGCAAGTCCTGGCGCAGAGACTCATGGACCCAAAGATTGCTCCAGGGCCAGGAGGAGCTGCTGCGCTGACAGCCATGAGGCAGGCAGCCTTCGAGCTCCTCCAGCTGCCATCCTGCAGGCAGGGAGGACAGTGCCCAGACCACCCCGGGGCTCCCCCAGCCTGCCAGACTAGTACTCTTACTCTGACAAGAGTCCCCATGTTCCAAGCTAGGTTGAAACAGTGCCTCAGGCCTCGGGGCACATGCACCCCCGTGCAGGGCGACTCCTACCCAACACCTGGGGATGGCTATTCCCACACATCCCCAACTCACAGCAAAACTTAAAAATGAAAGTCGGAAGATACAGCCAGGAAACCAATGCTCAAGAAGCAACTCCAGGGTGACTCTTCCTAGAGCTATTGCTACTGAACATCTTTAAAAACATTCCAGGGTGACTTCCTAGAGCAATTGCTGTTGAAAATCTTTAAAATTCTTCATTTCAAAATTAGCTTTTATTACACTGTCTTCCCTATTCTACCAAGACTCTAGAAAACAAAACCATTACAATTTCCAATTCTATCTTATAGCAAGTTAGAAATACACATGCAACCCAACCCAACCGCTCTGAGACAGGCCCCTAAAGAATCGTCTACAAACTCTTGAGACAGGCTTGCCCTGACAAATCATCTGCAAACTCCATCTTCCATTAAAAACAGTACCGAAAATGAGCATATTACCACTTTTTAAAAATTACTGTAAAGTGGACAGTGTTCAGTTCTGTGAATTTCGGCACAAATATTCCCATAATCGTCATCACACAAGCAGAACAGTCCAACAGCCCCAAACCCACTCACGGGGCCTCATAAGCATACCCTCCCATTCTCAGCAACCACCCTCTCCGTGTCCTCCCATCCCCCGGGTCTGTCTTTTGCGAGTGTTGTCGCAAAACACTGGCAAAATCACGATTTCCTGGGCATCGTGCTTGGAGGTGCACCTGGGGTGTCCTGTGATCAAGAGCCAGGCCCCGGGGCTGCTGGCTATTTATTATTCCACATATGGCTGTGGCACATTGTAACCTGTTTTGGGCAACTATAGACAGCGCTATTAACATCTGGGCACAGTTTTTCTTAAACATCAGATTCTGTTTCTCTAGGGTAAATACCCAGGATTGGGGTCACTGGGACCCACGTTTGTGTGAGTTCAGTTTTGTAAGAAATCGCCAAGCTGTCTGCACCGTGCTGAACCCCAGCATCGCACAGGAGTCCCGACTGCCGGTCCTCACCAGCACCTGGGGCTGTCGGAAGACCTTAGTCAGGCGCTCCAGCAGGGGTGTGAACAAATTCACTGCAGCTTCGGTGCACATCTCGGTGCAACCAGTCACGCTGAAGGTCATTTCAGATGCTTTCGGGCCATTCTCCCGTCCTTCTCAGCGAAGCATCTGTTCAGGTCCCTTCCGCTTTTAAGTCAGGTGGTTTGTTCTCTGTCATGAGCCGTGGGAGTCCTGTGCATTCTGGATACGAGTCCTTTGCCGGCTGCATGGTTCATAGACATCTTCTCCCCATCTATCGAAAATGTGTCTCTTCAATTCCCTAGGGGTGTCTTTTATATTAGAAGTTTAATTTTGATGAGTCTTACCTACTTTTTTCTTCCTTGATTATGGATCATGGTATGGCTAAGAGCTCTCACCCTAGGTCTCCACAATTTCCCTTTCTTCTGCAGGTTTTGTAGTTTGGTATTTTACATTCAGGGCTATGGTCTACCTTAATTTTCATACAGGAATTTCTC
Source organism: Macaca mulatta (assembly GCF_049350105.2). Classification (NCBI taxonomy): domain Eukaryota; kingdom Metazoa; phylum Chordata; class Mammalia; order Primates; family Cercopithecidae; genus Macaca; species Macaca mulatta. The sequence goes on from NC_133411.1 coordinate 244,612, forward strand.
CCTGTTTTCACTCTTTTGCATACGGCTGTCCCATAATTCCAGCACCATTTGTTGTCAAGACTCAAATTCCACTGAACTGCTTTTGTGTCTTTGGATCTGTTCTGGACTCCACTCTGTCAGCTGACCCGTGTGTCCATCCTGAGTATAATTTATGACTTTAGTGGCTGTCTCTGTGAAAAAAAGTAACTCTGTCTGGAAGCAAAAACCACATTAGAAATGCTCTAAATAAGATTCTTCCTGTTGTCAGGAGAGCAAAGCCACTGCCCTAAGCAGAGGTGAGGCCTCAACAGCTCCCAGGCACAACCTTAACACACAATGGGGAAGGGAATTCATTTCAAGGGCCACAACGTGAGACCAGCATAGCCATGAAAACTGCAATAATTTCACAACAGAATGAAATTCATAAAGAACTGCTGAGAAGTGTGTGATAAGTTACATAAATCACTGTTCCTTAAATTCTGATGGTTGACTAGAACAGAAATAGCTTCACGGTGCAGTTCAAACAGAAAAAGGTAGGTAGGGGTGGTTTCCACACCACACAGGGCCTGCAGGAAAGGGACACTCTTCCTCTAAACCGGAGATCTCGGGAGTGATGTGATAAGCCATGGTGAGAGTCACAGAACTGTACAAGCCGGAGTCGTGGCCTTTGCCCCACCACGGAGCCTGTGTCCATGAACGACAAGGCTCAAATGTCAGGCCGGGGCAACCGAGGCAGTTATCAGGGGACAAGAAAACGAGCGCACGGTGGAGGCAAAGGTCTGAAATCGCGCGGCAACTTCGAGTCAAGTGGGACAAACTGACTCAAAATACAGGTTTCAAAAACCACCACAGAGAGCTGCTCCTCGGCTCTGGAAAGGCTAAGTGACTAATGCCCACACTGAGCATCTGCTCCCAGAGACGACCCTGGTGACCTAAGGCCCAGCTGCTCCGAACCCGCGCCAAACCTCAGTGAGGAACTTTATTGGTATCTTACAGCACATTGACATGTTCCCTTAAAATCTGGTATTTCATCAAAAATGCAGGCTCATCATCAACAATGCATGACTCATACACATTTCGATTAAACAAGATAATTTACACCCTGACTATGCCAGGTAAGAGGTTTACTACAATCTTTAAACAGAGCCAGAGGCTACAGTCTGCTCCTACACAACACCATGTCTCTACAAGTTCGATGGGTTTTTACTTTCCATGTCTTCACTTGCCTAGTGCTAGAAAGCAGATTAAAAACAGAAGGAACCCAGAAACACTATTGAATGAGACTCAAATATCTTGCAGTCATCATCGTGATGAGATGCTTATTAAACAGAAATTTTCTCCCCTGTAGAAAGCAGCACACATCAACACGCACTGATAACTGTCGCCAGCATTCCAGATCATCTTCCCTTCCATGGCCACAGTGCAGGGCAATAGACCACGCACACCTGCAGACCTACGGAAAGCGGGGTGACACGGCCGATTCTTGTAGCGAGCAGGCCAGGGTGCACTCAAAGTGCATCTCTTTCCAGAGGTCTGCCATGGAAAGTTACACATTTATTCCAAGAGTTAATGGCACTGCACCGAACATTTCTGTAAGATTCTCTAAGCAAGCTTTTCCTTCTGCCTAAAATGTCCTGACACAAACTGAAAAAGCTCTTGGAGCTGCCAAAGACTTCAGTATCCCCTTAACTATTGTCATGCACATCCATGTGAAGAGACCACCAAACAGGCTTTGTGAGCGCAACATGGCTGTTCATTTCACCAGGGTGCAGGCGGGCTAAGTCCAAAGAGTCAGCGAAGAGAGGTAAGTGTGGGGCCGTTTTATAGGATTTGGATAGGTAAAGGAATATTACAGTCAAATGGGGGTTGTTCTCTGGCAGGCAGGAGTGGGGGTCACAAGGTGCTCAGTGGGGGAGCTTTTTGAGCCAGGATGAGCCTGGAAAAAGAATTTCACACACACACACACAAATCATCGCTTAAGGCAAGGACTGGCCATTTTCACTTATTTCTGGTAGAATGTTATCAGTTAAGTCCAGGCAGGGCATTTGCACTTTTGTGATTCTTCAGTTACTTCAGGCCATCTGGGCGTATATACGTTCAAGTCACAGGGGATGCGATGGCTTGGCTTGGGCTCAGACGCCTGACAACTATAGTCTTTACTTTTAAGGTGTGGGGTAAGACCATATAATCCCCAACTAGGCTCCTGATGCTGTTTGTGGCATCCAGCAACAGCACGTTCCATTCCTGGATTACATTTGACTCAAGAGTCCACAGTGAGAACGATTTCTGGTGAATGAAACACCAGGCAGGAGGGTGATTCCGCTGGGCAGCTCTTCACACACAACCCAGGAGCTGAGGGGAGAGGAAGAGGCCCACAGGCGTCCACCGTGCTCATGCCCCCTTCGACTGCCCCCCACTCCTAGAGACCCGGACCCAAGGGAAATCTGACCTGAAAATGGGCAAAACCTCACTTTGGCAGGGGGACAGGGACTCGGGGCCACAACTTGACCTCAGAGCAACACAAGTGCAGACACAGCACCCCACGACACCCTCCCCACCCAAATTCAAGGAGGAAAACCAACGCCCCGCCCCCTTGTAGAAACCCCCAGCTGCTGGAGCAGACGCCTGACGGCGTGTGCTACCTCTCCCGTCCCACGTTCTGGGCTCAACACCTGTGCCTCAGCCCTGGCACTGCTCACCACACCCACAGGTGTACCAGGAGGGGCAGGTCCTAAGGTCTCCACTGCACCAAAGCCTGCAAGGCAAAGGGGCAGCTCCCTCCAGCAGGAGTCCAGAAGCACACACCGCACCAGCGTCACAGCGTGAGAATTCTCCCCTCGGTCTCCGAATCTCCAGTCTGTTGCCCGCCAGGTGTTCTGCCAAAGGCGAGTTCCAAGCTGGGCGGCACATTTGGTTCTCACTATTTCCTTTATCAAATCAATACTGCAAACATATCCAATTCATCCTGTCACTAAAAATGAAATAATCCGCTATCTCCATCACAGATGATGCAATCAGGTTTTCATTACTGGGTTTTTGTTTTGTTTTTTGTGTTTTTCTATTTTGAGATGGAGTTTCTGCTCTGTCGCCCAGGGTGGAGTGCAGTGGTGCGATCTCGGCTCACTGCAACCTCTGCCTCCCGGGTACAAGTGATTCTCCTGCCTCAGCCTCCCAAGTAGCTGGGATTACAGGTGCCTGCCACCATGCCCGGCTAATTTTCATCTTTTCAGTACAGATGGGGTTTCACCATGTTGACCAGGCTGGTCTGGAACTCCTAACCTCAGGGGATCCACCTGCCTCCTCCTCTCAAAGTGCTGGAATTACAGGCATAAGCCACCACTCCCGACCATTACTGGTGTAATTTCTAAGCCACTCTCTCACACCCACTCCCTTTTTTTTTTTTTTTTTTAAAGAACCAGCTTTATGCCTATATTTTTTCCAAGAGAACCAGTTTCCCATTTGAAGTACAAATAAGACACCATGTTTAAAAACCAAAAATGTCCACTTGCACAGAAGTCTCCAAATACCCAGTCGATTTGAGCCTTGAGAATAAGATCCAGCTGTTGGCTGAATACAACTTCCCTTTCCATCTGTATGCCTGTGAGTTAGACACAAGGACGAAGCCACGACCTAGGGACATAAAGGCAGGAACCACCAAGGTAGCCGAGACTCCAAATAAAAGCTGGAAGGACCAACACAAATGCACCACACCCTGCACGCCCTCCTCTCATTCCTTTTCAGAATTTCCAGAGGATGAAACAGGGACCTTCTCAGACATCCCACGGTGCAGGCGGCCAGAGGGGAAGGCGGTGGTAACCTGAATGAGGCGACCGGGAAATCACATTCCACAAACAGAAATTCTCCATGTGCTTTACATCCTCTGTCTCTGAAGAACTATGCCAGGCTAACAGTCGCTAGAAAACCGCATTCAAGTGTCATTTCCCATTTCAAGCAAAGAAAACAGTGGTGGGGCATGAGGGAAAAACATAGCCATGTGTTCTGGGCTATTAAATAAGGTTTTTTCTGTTATAAACGTATAATTTTACATTCTCAGATTTCTGTATAATTGATATGCTTCCTAATTAGCAGACATAGTAATAAAAAGTGAATTCCAAGTGTAGGATTGGAGGAACCGTTCACATGGCTTCAGGTTCTGCTACTGTGTTTCAACTTAAGAAAATGGTTCTGTGTGTTGGTAACAAGGCCTGAGAGTCTGTGTGAGAGTCAGTGTGGCTGTAATCAGGGTTCGTGTTGGTTCCCTAGCAGAGGATGTTACACTGTTACATTATCGTCTACAAAAAAATCCTGAAAAAATGAAGGCTGAATAGACATACACACCCTCCCAAAACAATCCAAATGTCCACCAATATGAAAAACAGATGAATTACGGCTTCCATCGTGGAATATTCCTCAGCAATGAAAACCAACTATAGCCACAGGTGCCAACTAGGATAAAGAAAACCTTTTAAACACGCTTAAAGTGAACTGACTAGGCAGAATTCCTCGATTACAGGCATCTGCTCCAAAAGGGTACTGTTCTGAATCCTCTGATGTAGAATGATAGTTAGCAACCCTGTTTCGGGGCACATCTAGAAAAAAAGCAAAATAATGACTACACAATTTAAAATTCTTTGTCAATTATAACTATTACTATGAAAATTCTAAAAATGTGAAAATCTTCCCAGCTGTTATTGGACAAGATTCAAAATAAATACCCTGGCATTGCTTGCCACACCCACAGGTATGCCAAAATAAATGAAAATATAGCCCAAGTTAGTAGAATCGAAACCTGAAGATGTACGAGCCGTCCCTGCCTCGCTATCTATACATCGAGTAGAAATTTAAGAGCAGGTAGTGACACTGCAATGCAAGGCTCAAACCAACTGGGTATTTGGAAACTTCTATGCAAATTGGCATTTTTGATTTTTAAACACGGTGTTATTTGTACTTCAAACAGGTAACTTTTTGATTCCCTTGGAAAAAATATAGCCATAAACCTGGTCTTAAAAAAAAAAAAAATACGGGAGTGGGTATGAGAGAGAGTAGCTTAGAAATTTTAAAAGTATCAGCAGGGAGCAGTGGCTCATGCCTGTAATCCCAGCACTTTCAGAGACAGGCCCAAGGGGCCTTTGAGGACACCGGTCTCCTCTGCTGCCTTCCTGCTGGACTGACCCCCCCATGACATTCACTGGGTTTCCACCCCTGTCTCATTTAACATCCCAAGGGTGGTCTTCATCCTCGTCTGGGGCTCAGCTCTGCCCCAATTTTCTAAATCTCTGCCTTCAGAGCCTGAAAACACCCACGCCCAGGGTCACCCTAAGTCCACGTTTACCCCAGAGAGTCCCAATTTTATGTTTTCCCAGCATCGCCTTAGTGATAATTTATCCTGTAAATTCCAACTGCCTTCACACCTCGCCCTTGCTGTCTCCCAGCAGACCCCACTCAGATGCACATGCCCCAGACCCCACACCCAGGTCTGTGCATGCTGCCCTGCTCTGCCCATGTGGGGACCACCTCTCTTTCTTGAGGAATCAGCTGGCGATCAACTCCTTGTGGAGGGCTGCCCTGACTTCCAACTCTCTCCAGCAAAGGCAGAAGCCATCCTCGGTACTTCCCCAAAACTCAGGCCAAGTATGAAGATGGCGCAGATGCTAGCTGTGCCTGGGATGCCATGGGCAGGGTCCCCAGATGCTCTGCACATGGCCCGGGGCAACGCCTGAACATAGCAAGTGCTGAAGAAACAAAACTGACGTGCGCTGACCTCTGATAGGGCCTCCTTCACCATCCACATCTGTCTCCCCTCTGGACAGTAAAATCCACAAGACACAGAGGGCTTGTCTCACTCATCTTCAAACTCCCAGGGTCACCCTGGCAGGTAAAGGGGACTCAAATGTCTTCTGAAGGAAGCAGCTGGTTAGCTGCCGAGTTAAAGGGCCTCTGAAATTCAGAGCTCTGCATAGGAGTCCAGCACACTTTATTATGAATGACTCCAACCACGGCAGAAGTGGGCGTGGAACCAGTGCTAACCAATTCAGGGTTTGTTCACTGTTTCTCAGTTCATTATCACAACGCATTCTCACAGAGCAGCTGCGCACAGATCCTCAGACATCTACACAGAGTGGGACGATGACGCCAAGTCACGTGAACGTCCTGTTGCAGACTGGGAGACACCGGTCAGACACGGACCCAGGCAGAGCACAGACCTCGCGTTAAATCGGCTCCGTGTAAACAGCACTCCCTGCCAGGCCCTTTCCTATCTGCACAGCTTCTACAAATTCAACTCTCGCACCTGACACCTAAGAATACTGCACACCCCCATGTGAATCCCCTGCTCACCTCCCAAAATGACCCGGCATGGCCGAGTACAAAACCTTTCAACATAAGGGAACTGGAGGGCATGTGGGGCTTTCTCGAGTCCCTGCTGCCTCCTGATGGGAAGACCCAATGCTTCACACCCCTAGTGAAGGGCGGGTCTCTTCGGCCCCCAGACTTTGACCTGGAGCTTAAATCAGTATTAACTAATTTCATTTTCCAGGACCAACTTCAAAGGCCTGCAAAGGCAGAGAAGGGAGAGGAGTTGGAACACGCCCTCCCCTCAGATCTGCCGCAAGCACGCACTTCTCAGATGCGTCCCAAGGTGCACAGCGTGTCCGATGCCTGTTTCACATCCACCGACCTGCAGGTCTTCTATGTGGCATCAGCCTCCTGGGCACTGGGAACAAGAGGTATAATGGCAAGTCCCCTATGCAGCAAAGGTGAGGCAAAGGGACCCAACGCAATGGAACTGACCTTTTTCTGACAGTCTCAAAACAGAAGGAAAATACTGTACAGTCAACTCCCCCTCACGCAGGTTTATTTACCTGTGACTCAGAGGCCATGACAGAGAACTTCAGGTTCTTACCGATTCCTATTTTCCCCATCCAGGAAGCCTTTGTTTTTAATATCGTACGAACTTGCCATTTTGTAGGCCAAAACCAGCAAATATTGGCAGTTTCCTACGGTTCAACTGAATAAAATATCATCATGGCCTTTTGTGAAACCATGAAGAAAAGGTGGATATCTCAATATGTGTTTCCAGACTGGCTTTGTTCCTGAAGCAGTAACTCTGTTCACACAGGATTTTAGACACTGAAGAATAATCAATATCCCACCAAGAAAACCAAAGGAATGAAATAATTTTGCGTCCACCTTGGAACCTTTTTAGGACAAGGCAGGACACAAACTTCTAAAAAGCTGCAATTGTCCCTCTGTATACACAGGGACATTGATTCCAGAACACCCCCCGAGTTTACCCAAATCTACGTATCCACAGGACCCCACGGCCACCCTATGGAAGCACATGTAGGAAACGTCGGCCCTCCACAAAGCCAGGTTTTTTCAGTAAGGGTTTGGTTGGAAAAAAAATTAACATAAGTGATCCTTCGAAGCTCAAAACCCACGTTGTTCAGGGTCAGCTGCATTTATTACTTGTGTCATATCTGAGGCCTGAAAGCCATCATTCTCGATACCTTAATGTGACGGTTAACAAACTAACTGTTCTGATTAGAAAGAGGAAAAAGCTTATTTTTAAGCTGACAATGAGAGTTGACGCGGCTACGGTGAACGGAGAACAGACCTAAGCATGCACCAAGGCTGGGGTGACTGCCTGTGCTCAGACCCACCAGGGCCTGTTCTTCCACCTCCCTCTGCTGAAAGGGATAACCTCCTTCTCCCCCACGACTAAAGGGCCTTTTTTAAATACTCACACGAGAAGTGCTATGAAAAGCTGAAAGGTCACAGATAACATTTTTAAAAATAAACATTAACGTAAGCATTTAACAAGCCCATTATGATTTAAAGGAAAAAAAAAAACGGTATTAAGTTCCTGGGTGCAGGGGCTCATGGCCGTAATCCCAGCACTTTGGGTGGCCGAGGTGGGTGCATCACCTGAGATCAAGAGTTTAAGACCAGCCTGGCCAACATGGTGAAACCCTGTCTCTAATGAAAATACGAAAATTAGCCAGGCATGGTGGCAGACGCCTGTAACCCCAGTTACTTGGGAGGCTGAGGGAAGAGAATCACTTGAACCCGGGAGGGAGAGTTTGCAATGAGCCAAGATCATGCCATTGCACTTCAGCCTGGGCGTTGAGTATGAAACTCCGTCCCAAAAAGAAAAAAAAAGTATAAAGTTTTCCTTTCAATGAACCTATCGTTCAGCCACCGAGGTATCCTATAGCTACTTATTCAGCCATGAGATACACCACAGGAGACATAGGCGAACAGGACACAGTTCTTCCCTGAAAGAAGGCTGCACCCTCAACAGAAGGGAGGCACACACTCCAAATGGAATCGGCATAGGGAACAGATGCTGCTGCAGGTGGAACTGGCTGCACAGAGCACCCGCTCAAGTGTCTGAGAAATAAGGAGCGGTTGGTGGCATCACCCTTCCGTACCTGAGCTGGGCGGTGGGGAGCCTGTCGTCACCACCACCACCACCACCACCACCACCCGGGACAAAGGCCCCCAGAACCACACAACGAACTTACAAACTCACCGAGGCGATGACCGAGCAACGTGCGTGGAGTGATGCGAACACGCAGACGTCAGGGCCACGCGCGGCATTGGTTTTATGCATCGACTTGAGCGTGCCCGGGGTGCCCAGATGGCTGGTTCTGCATTATTTCTGTGTGAGATGCATGTTTGCCTCTGGACTGAGTGGAGACCCATCCTCGCCGGTGTGGGGGGCACCACCCTATCCACCCAGGGCCCGAGTAAAACAGCAAGGCGGGGAAAACTGGGTTCACTCCACCTGTCTGGCTGATGGGCCAGTGACATCCGTCTTCTGCAGCCCGTGCTCCTGGGTTTCAGCTCCTCAGACCCGGGTGGGATCTGCACCCTCCGCTTCTCAAGTCTTCAAGCCACACCATCCCAGGACTCTAGCTTGCAGGCTGTGGGTCCTGTGGCTTCCTGGACTCTGTAGCCCCTGCAGCAAGCCTCGCCCTGGAGACACACGCACACCCAGCTGGCTGTCTCTCTGGAGATCCCTGACTAAAAGCCGCCCCTGAAAGTGGTCTTCAGAGTTTCTTTCTAGCCCTAAGATCCCAGCGCCCCTCCTACAATTCTAGGTGGAAAGGTGAACGGAGACCAATGGACAGAGGTGCGTGCGACGACACGCCAGGCAACGGCACTGGGCAGGAGGGTACTAATGCTCACTAAGCAAAGAATGTTGGTTGCCACAAAAATGAGGACAGTAAAGACTTCTTCAAACAGAAATGAGTTTGTTTCATGATTTGCTCTTAATACATAAGAAATCATAAAAGTAGGCCTATTAACAATTACATAAGTCTTTAGAGGCCCTTGAACTACTTCTGTCCCTTTGTGTTTTTATACAAAATAAGCCTAAGGTTAAAGAGAATAACGTCACTGGCCACAGCTAGGGCCACATGAGGACACAGCTTATACCCCTGAGGTCCCTGGGTGCCCCGAGTCCTTCCCTTGCTATTTATGGAAATATGGGAGAAACCAGGAGGTCTGAGCGTGGACCTGGCCATGCTCCCGGGGGCCGAGGAAAGCACCCATCTGTCCAGTCTTCCCTCCACCCCGCGGTTCCCTCCTACCCAGACTCTTGGCCTGACGCGACTCATGCACTCAGCAGCGCCATCATTAAACGTTTAGCTTCGCATCACGAGGGCCTCCTCTGGCCTCCTCTGACCACTGCTGAACCTGCAGTCAGCACTAGTCTGCAGGACACGCGTGGACAAAGTTGATGGATCACGGCTTCCAATGAGGAAGGTGCAGGCAAGGAGTCGGAGAGCCGGGGATGGAGCAGCCCTCACCCAGGGAGGCGAAGGCCAGCAGCGGCCACCACCGAGGACCTCCCTTCCCACCCTGAGGGCAGCTGACCCAGGGAGTTGAAGGACGACACCGGCCACCACTGAGGGCCTCAAGGGCTCTCCCCACCCTGAAGGCAGCTGCGATCACATTTTCCCATCGCACCAAGAGACCCCTGTATTGAGCACAAACCTTTCCAACCTTTGAATCAATAAGGAATCACAACACAGACATTCCCTCAATCCAAATGGCCAGCCCACAAAACAGACACGCAATCATACACATTTCCTGTGGGAAAATCAGTCAGTCCCTGGGGCCTCGCGCCAGGGGTAGGGGAGCATCATGGGGAGATGCCCCAGCCCCAGTCTGGCTCTTCTCTCTACAGCTCCTTTTCCCTTCTCTTCCCACCGCCCCTTCCCACCCCTTCCTAGCCTCAGAGGCTCCTTCCTCAAATTCTTTCCCCTTGATGAAGTCATTCATGCCCAAAATACAAGGCAAAGTCATGGGGGCTCAAGAGAAAATCCATACCGTGGCTCGCGTTTTAGATTCTCATAAGTTTGAGAATAACCAAGCAAGAATCTTTGGCATATGAATGTGGTCTGAAGGCATCTGAGCACAATGCCCGGCACTTGCCCGGAGTGGATCATGGGTGTCTCGGACATCTTCACAACTCTACACCAATTATTTTGAAACACACCAGCAGAATAGAACCATGTGAATAGCTGCTTCTCAGTTAAAAGTAGGAAAACACTCCAAAAGCTGCCCTCAAGGAACATCCTTCCCACCAGGAGTTTCCTGCATCGGGCCCTTCAGGCACAGGCAAGGCCCCCGGGCCCAACTCCCTCATCCCTGCGTCATAAAGCAGCAAAGACGATGGGGAATAAAGCAAGTGAAGGAGTCAGTCCCGCACAAAACGGGCTCCAGAAGCCACAGCCACTCTCCCAGTGTGGGAGCCAAGTTCAGAGACCTGGAAACACCAGCGTTCCCAGGGAGGAGGGCAGAACAATGCCATTTCCCCCTAGTTTAGGGAGACACCACCCCACGTCCTCTGGCCTTAATAGAAGAGAGACTTCACATAAATGATTTCAATGACTCCACCACACACAGAAAGTGGGCTAAGGGCTAACACACCCATATAAATGCCTGGCAAAAACACATTAAATGAACACAGAGATAAGCAAGGTTCTCCTGTTATCCACCAAATATTCAGAAACAAATCCAGTAAGCAATCTCTTTGCAATCAAAAGACCAATTCAGAGGTGCAGATTAAAAATAAACATACAACTGAACCCTTAATATACCAAGAACCAAATTCCACGGAAGTGTTATCACATCACCTCCTCCCAGCTGAAGGAAGCAGCACTGGCCACTGACCAGCTGTTCACTCGTGGATCAGTGAACGAAAGGCAGTGCTGTCCAGGACAACGATGAGATGTTAACCTGAAAAGGGCAAAATTGCAGAGGCTGGAGGGACCTTCCAGGTAACCCGGCCCCCTCGGTGGACAGAGGACCCCCGTGGGGCCACAGAGCCCAGAGCTCCAGTGTGTTCGGGGCAAGCACTCAACTGCAACCCTGATGATGTCCGAACGCCTTCTGCCCTTCTGTGTCTCTGCCCCACTAACAGGGAATCCGTGAATGCTAAGGAAATGTAACGCATTTTACAATACATGTAGATTTTCAGCAAATTAAAGATAAACAGTGACAAACTTTGAGAATTAACCAAAATATAGTTCAGTGAATGCCCAAACTCAAAGCTAGTCTCCAAGAGGTGATAAGCTGTGTGTGGTGGTTAACGCCTGTAAATCCCAGCAGTTGGGGAGGCTGAGGCAGGAGAATCACTTGAGCCTAGAACGTTGGGGTTGCAGTGAGCTGTCATTGTACTACTGCACCCAGCCTGAGAAACAGAGTGAGACTGTCAAAAACAAACAAACAAAAACAAATTAAAGGAGTTCAAATGAATTCGCCCATACCCTTTAAATTTTCAGTTGGGTACATGGGGTGATCTAGTTCCTTTTTCCCTTGCAATACATGAATAATCTAATAATTAAATATAATCTAACAATTACATGGGAAAATTTAATTATTTTCCCATTTCATTATTCCCTATCTCAAGGAAAAAGTTAAAAGTATTCCCTATTTCAGGGAAAAAGCTAAAAATCATTTTAAACCTTCCTTCCCCAAAACAGTATCCTCAGTCATCTCTATCTGCTTGATCATGCGGAATTCAGCTTCACATGTCTACAATACGGTTTTTGTTAAACAGCGTTTATGTAGACAGGCAAGAGAAAGAAACACTTGGTCTATGTAGAAGCAGCAGAAGACACGTTTTAACAGAAAAGGGAGAAGATACCACCGTGTGAATCTGGAAATTCTGTTCTCATCTTGTCCACACAGAAAACACCCAAGCACGTGCCTAGTGTCCAAAAGAAGCATAGAAAGGACAGGGATCCCTCCAGTTGTTTAATGACCAGCCCCACTTGTCACCGCCACATAACAAAATCCGCACGACAACTTCAGCACGTTTCATTCACGATTCCACGGAAATCAGGCTGAAGAACATATAGATGTTTTGCCCACATTTAAAAATCCAAGTGTGGGACTCATAGAAATAAAACACATTATGGGTTCACTTAACTTTTCCAAATTTTTACTTGGAGAAACCTATAAAGTTCTTGTCAGTTACATCCTTAAGTTTTTCCATAATTTTTCAATGCAAAGGTTGGGCAAGACTTGTAAAGAGGTACACACATACGGCCCGGCGCGGTGGCTCACACCTATAATCTCAGCACTTTGGGAGGCCGAGGTGGGCAGATCACGAGGTCAGGAAACCGAGACCATCCTGGCTAACACGGTGAAACCCCGTCTCTACTAAAAATACAAACAATTAGTCAGGCGTGGTGTAGGGTGCCTGTAGTCCCAGCTACTCGGGAGGCTGAGGCTGGAGAATGGCATGAACCCGGGAGGCGGAGCTTGCAGTGAGATCGCACCACGCACTCCAGCCTGGGTGACAGAGGGAAACTGTCTCAAAAACAACAAAGGAGGTACACACATACATGGCACGTTCTTCTCTCAAAGAGAAGGGCCCTTTTTTAAGATTCCAGAAGTAAATGTGGTTGTCACCCTGCTTTTGAGAGGATGGGCTGTGTTTTAAGCATGAACACACTTTCCTCCATGCACCAAGGATGCACCATGGGGGCAGTGCTGCCGCCGCCCCCCCAGTCTCTGCTCAGGGTGGGACTATACACCGTTAACAGGCCAGGTGCTCAGAAGGAGGCTTCCAGGACTTGCTGTAGGCATTCATTAGCAGGGCAGGCAGTGCCTCGTGCTGGTGGGCATCCAGCAGTAAGGGGGTCTTGCACTTCACTCCCTGGGCCCAGCCCCAGACAGAGGGGAAAGAGACACCTGTATCGTAACTCATGTGTATTTATAGACACACAGAGACTCTGCAGTGCAATGTGCAGAACTAGAAGGAATCGTGGAAATAAGAGGGAAGACATTGGGTTACGACTGGCAGAGCCACCTCAAGCCTCAGCACTTCCTGCCAGAGCCCTCACTGACCAGACTCCTCCAGGGTCACTGCCACTGCCTTGCCCCGCTCATGACAGGGCAGACAGTGACAGAACCTCAGAACAACCTCCCACTCCTTCCTCACCAGCCCAGGGGACGAGCTGTTCATGAGTGTCCTAAAGCCTGAATGCGGGAACACAGAGGTGACTGAGCAGAAAGGGGGACAACCACAATGGCTGAGGGTGTGCAGATATTGCGGGGCACCCCAGCAGCCCTTTCCATCTTTTTTTTTTTTTTTTTTTTTTTGAGACGGAGTCTCGCGCTGTCACCCAGGCTGGAGTGCAGTGGCCGGATCTCAGCTCACTGCAAGCTCCTCCTCTCGGGTTCACGCCATTCTCCTGCCTCAGCCTCCCGAGTAGCTGGGACTACAGGCGTCCGCCTCCTCGCCCGGCTAGTTTTTTGTATTTTTTTTTTTTTTTTTTTTTTTTTTTTTAGTAGAGACGGGGTTTCACCATGTTAACCAGGATGGTCTCGATCTCCTGACCTCGTGATCCGCCCGTCTCGGCCTCCCAAAGTGCTGGGATTACAGGCTTGAGCTACCGCGCCCGGCCAGCCCTTTCCATCTTAAAGAGGACGGCCACGGGTGTGCGGATGCTCCCGCGTGACCCAGCCGTCCTTTCCACCTTATAGGGGAATGGCCACGGGTGTGCGGATATTCCCGGGTGCCCCAGAGCCCTTTTCACCTTAAGGAGATTTTCACAGTCTCATATCAGTCTCCAAACTATTCAGTGACGTTGGAGGAGTATCACTGTGGACCAACACTGATTGGCACCAAGTAAGGGCAATTTTATAACCATGTCTCAACCATGAAACAATCAGGTCTTTGGCCATCTGGTCTAAGCTTTTTCTGTAACAAAGTTGGATAATTAAGTTGAACTTCGGTTTTCCAAAGCTTGTTACAGAAACCACATCTTCCTAGGTGTGGCTCTGTGGTGTCACGTGCACACATCAGTAGCCAGGCTTGCCAAGACTCACGGCTCGATACATGTTCACCTGAGAAGGCTGCTCAATCACTGAGGGCTCCGGCGTGCTCTGAAATGAATTTGCCACTTCAGCCTACACTCTACTCCCTTGTTTGTTTAAAGAAACCCAAAAAGCAGAATTTATTTTGGCCAATCGCCTGCTGGCCCAACTGCAGAGGTTTTAATTAGAGTGCTTTCTATGATGCAATGAAAGTAAAGTCGTATAGATCAACTCATTATTACCACTCCAAAGGTTTAGTAAATCTCCAGATACTCAGGCAAACATTTTAAGAAGCTACATTAAGGTTTACAATACTCAAAATTTAAAACTACATCCATGCTTCAAAAAACCATTCCCATTTTAGATGGCCAAATGCATATGAGAAAGAAAGAAACGTGCTGAGCGCATTTTTTGGGTAATCTTATGGAGAAACTGCCACTTTAAAAATGGCTCTAGTTCCTGGCTCCAGATGACTGTGGTGGGTTGCCTCACTCAATTTCAACTCCACCCGAAGCTGGGACACTAGAAATCCATTCCCACACTCCAGGGCACCAGAATTCCCACTTCTGGAAACAGCCTGGAATGCAGACCTGTAGCAGAGAATTCTTTCCTGCCCACCCTAACCGTCCTCTGTGGAAGGCAACAGTCAAAGACAAGTCCACCCGCCTAGGCACAACTGCACCACGAAGAACCATTTCAAGGTGGGAGGTGATAGATTAGTGGGAACAGGCAGTTTAGCTAATCACTTATAAGGCTGAGAAGGGGGGTTTGAAGGCCTGTGTCTGGCCTTGTCCTCGGTAAATGGTCATCCCCAGGCAGCCTAAGCCACATGGGAAGGGGCTTCTTGCAGTAAAAGTGGGGGCGCCGTTGTGGGGAGGGGGAATGTCTTAACCACCACTGTTTTACAGGATCACAGGGCTCAGGCAATGTTCAGTATTATCACACACCAAGGTTTTTACAGTCTGAAGAAAACTACAGTCCTAAGGTATCAGTTCTCAAAGCCTTAAGTTCCTCCTGCTAAGATTCCTAGAGGGTCTCGACTTCTTGCACTGAACCCCAACTTGCACAGGCACCTGCGTCTTCCTCCTGCAGCAAATGCAGATGAGAAGGCTGTGGCTCTGCTGCAGTAATGACGCCATGCAGCCCTAACACCACAGCAGAGCAATGGCTTTGGCCTGAATGTCCCCAAAACCTCATGCTGAAACCATCTCCGAAGGGATACATTAAGAGGTGGGGTCTTTGGGAGGTCCTGCTCTCAGGACTGGGGTTGGTGTCCTTGTTGGGAGGCCTGGAGGAGCCCTCCTGTTCCTCCACCATGTGAGTCCCGACGAGACGCCTGCTGCCACGCAAGACCCGGTGAGATGCTGCCGTCTGTAAGCCACAGGCCCTGGGACACCAGATGTGCAGGTGCCTTGACCTTGGACTTTCCAGCTTCCAGAGCTGTGAGCAATAAATGTCTCTTTACAAATCACCCAATCGACAGCAGCCCGACAGAGAGACAGTAATGTTACAACTTGAGTCACTTTCTCAGTGGGCCAGAGGCCTCCCCACATGGGCCACCACCGTAACAAGAACTCCCTGGAGGATGCAAAGGGGTTCACAAGGAATTCTACCCAGCACCAGGGTGTCTCTCCTTTCTTGCAGGAAGATAGCTGAGCCATGGCAGGAAACTACAGGGTGGGTGGAGCTGGACAGTAATGTGTCACCTGCTCATCTAAGCCTCAGTCTCCTGCCTCTCATGACGACAGTGGGGGTAACAACCCCCTCACCTGAGCTGTTGGGGGAGGTAAGAGTGCTGGGTGATTAACAATTGTTAGTTCCACAGAAATTAGGCAAAGAATCCATCCCATGTCTTACAAAACCAAACCAGCCCAGGAATTCCACATCACTACTAATTTGCATGGGAAAATGCTGGATTCTCATAAGTTTTGGCATGTCATTTGTATTAATAAAGTTTGCAGAGCTTTCACATACTAAGTATATAAAACAGGAAAATAAATCATGCAATTTGGAGGCTGAAGCAGGAGACTCACTTGAGCACAGGCAGTGGAGGTTGTAGTGAGCCTAGGCCGCGCCACTGTACTCCAGTCTGGGAGACAGAACGAGACTCCATTTCAAAAAAAAAAAAAAAAAAAAAAAAAAGACTTTGCTGCTTCATACTAGTAAAGTGGGCAGATTCTACACGCCAACTCTTATTCAAAGGTCTCCTAACACTGACTCAGGAAATCTGGCCCTAATGTGCTTTGAGTTTTAATCCTAACAGTGTTAAAGACCACTCCCCCAGGAGCTCTGAACAAGTACTCCAGGTACACGCTGAACAAGACCACACACTCTTTGACCGAAATCTAACTTCATAGACCCAAACTACAGAACCACAGAAGACACTGCTTCTGTCCAACTTTTTGTTCTGTCATCGTTTGTGTCCATTATTTCCTACAAACCATCTCATTAGAATTTAGGGCACACAAAAGGCCGATACAACAGGGTTACTTTTCAAAGGTTTGGAGGTGAAGAACAGATACAATGCATTAACTTCCTATTGCTGCTGCAACAAATTACCACAAATGCAAACCTCCTCTCAGCCCTGGAAGTCAGGGGTCCCAGGGCTGAAGTCAAGGGGTCAGTAGCTTGTATTCCTGCCTGGAGTCTCCCAATTCATAGAGGCCACCATGGAGCTTGGCTCACAGCCCCACACCCCTCCTACCACTGCCCCGGCCTCAGCCCTGCACCCCTCAGGCCGCTGCCCCACCCTTGGCCCCATGCCCCTCCGGCCCCATGCTCCACCCTCGCCCTCAGCCCCACAGCCCTCTGGCCTCTATTTCATCCTCAGGTCTCCTCCTCTGAGATGGACGACAGGACCCTAGACGGAGGGATGAACATTCTGAACAGAATCAACGTAACTCAACATTTGAGTCGGAGAGGCCAAGCAATAAGACTTTCAAAAAAGCAACCAGAAAGTATGTACTGTGCCGGTAGTTCACAGCTGAGCGTGGCGTCATGAGTACGAGCGTGCGGCCATGCACACCAGGCCCAAGTTTAAGATAAAATATAAGGAGCTTTCCACTGTAGTATTTAACTAGATCTTATTACAAAATAGCCTCCTGATTGCAGTTTTTATCCAAAAAGTTCTTTGTAATTAAAGAAATTATTTTTCCCCTAAAAGACACTTCTCTATCTATCGTCCCATATAAACTAAAGGGGCATATTAAAGAAAAAAGACAAATGTATGACTTCGGGGGTTTGCCTACGACTTGGATAAGCATGATTTTCTTCTAGCCAAGCAGGGAGCAGCTGGACCAGACTGGAGGGAAGGAAAAACAAATTTCCACTCTGACCTCAGTTGGGCACCAGAGTCTTCCCTGTCAGAATGTGGATGTGGTGCTTCCCACACACCAGCCTCTGACGAAACTCAGCCCAAGGGTATGGCAAAAAGCTGTCTACTTCTGAAAAATCTATAAAGTGCAGACACATCAAAAGCTTCAGAAGACTGTAAAGCGCCAAGGAGACCACTACACCCTTGGAGTTTACAGAAAATGGTCAGCATCACACGTGCCTGAGGTCCAGGGTCAGTTCCCGGCTGCCGCGACACCGTGAACGCAGCCCTGGCTTCCCCTCTGATGCAGAGAGCTGGTCACTCTGCCGGCAGCACTCAGAGCTCAGAACATTCTAGATGAAAGCAACGTGTTCCTTTTAAAATGTGGAACTGGGGCAGCGCAACAGAAGCTCTACGACTATGTCCACTGCTGGGTTTCAGGGTAGCATTAGGAAATTGTGAGAATCCAAATCTCAATTTCATACAGATTCCAGATTCACTGCAGGTTCCAGAATTTCCTGAAACATTCTTCCAATTTATCACTCAGGATTCCCTTGCCAAAGCTAATAAAGTCCACATTCCTTACGGAAAAGCCACCATAAGCACCACCACAAATAAGAGCAACTGACGCCTGCCCTTTGCACCAAACCTATATACTGTTACTCACACAAGACTGTACTGGAGGCAGCTCTTAGCTGAAGCCGAATCCGTGAGACTTCATTATCCCCATTTTGGATCAAGTGTGAAGACTGTCAGCAAACCAGGGCCCCAGTGTGAAGCAGAGAACAGATCCTCTGATGCCTGCCTGAACATTTCATTCCCACCTCTGACTTGCATATTGAACACACTCAGAGCTACTGAGTCACCCACATTTGCAGGTCATTTATCCAGCCACCAGGATAACATAATTATGCGATAAAAATGCCTTCTCAGGGCTTTGTCATACTCAACAAGGAAGCTCAGAAGGCTAGGTAAGCCCAAGAAAGGGGGAAGCGTCCTCCAAACAGACAAAAACCAAGGAAAACCATGCAGAAACTCTTTCAAGAGAGAGCAGAAACAGAGCCCGCTGTAGCCTTTCAGGCCCTGCTGGCCGCAGCCCTGCTTTAGGTGGCACCATTTCAACGGATGCATCCTGCTGGGCCCATTTGAAAGGTCCCGCTTGCGAGACACTCACCCCCACTTCCAGCTCCTGCAAGACCTGCTGCAGCCCCACTCCACCCTGGGGGCCGACTGTGCAAGTCTTCCTGGCGAGACCCCTCAGAGCCTGCACATCATCTGAGACTGGGAAGCACCAAGGATCCCGAAACGCACAAATTCGTTCTCCTCGTGCTGCTTTCTGGGTTCCAAGTTGTCTTAAGAACCAGTCCTGCATAAACCCCGGGCCGGGGAGCCAGCCACAGCCCAGCAGCACCCAGCTCATGTGCTCCACCCACCCCACAGAGGACCACGGAGGCCCCAGCACGCTCTGTCCGCGGGGCAAGACACCAGAAACAGCCACAGTTCAGGGTTCTGCCACCCGCCCCTCTGCCGTAATTACCTGCTGTGATCCGAATTCTCATTGGTTGGAAAGGTGATCCCACAGCTCAGCTGCCCTAATTACCTGCTGTGATCTGAAATTGCATTGGTTGGGAAGGGGATCTCACTGCTCAAGCACTCCCTGCTGCCTCCTTGCAAACAACATAAAAAATCCAAAACCCCTCGTAAAGAACGTTTACTATAACCTCAAAACAAGACCCATCACGAGACCAGGGAAGATACACACGCACATCTGACAGCTGGTGGGCGTCAGTGACCGATGCCAGGGCTTCCGTGTGGCATGTGAAGCGGGAGGCCTGTCACGGTGACTCAGGCTGGGGTCTGAATAGGGGTCTTCCAAGCAACTAGGCAACCAGGACGCACACCCCAAAACCCAAGTCCCCGCACTCATGTACCTGGCAGAAATGCTGCGTGGCCATCGACACCAGTTGTGAACCAAGACCGATCTGTGTCCTGTGGCCCTCACAACGTCCGTACATGCCTGGGTCCAGCACAGGCACGCAGGGCACCCTGCTCGCCTCCAGTGGGGTTCTCTCCTGCCAAGGGGGATGGCCCTGAAGTCCGTTGAGATTTCCAAAGCTCTACAAAGTCGCCCTTCCTCTTGCTTGTTCAGAGGACCTAAAGCCCTGAAGACACCAGTGAGAATTGACCTAGCCTCTTAAGGCAGCTCAAACACCTAAACACAGGAACATTGGACCTCTCTGCCCTCAGGAGCAGCCAATAACCCACTGGGCTAAGCAGAAGGCACAGATGTCACATCCAGAAGCCAGTGGCGCTCACGTTTGCATTCCAGGAGCTGCCCTTGTGAGTCCCTCCAAGGCTTCCAAATCCCACTTGATTGTTTTCATCGTATCTCTACAACATCAGAGACATTATATCTCATGGTATCTATGAGATCCTCTTTACTTTTATGAGCACATATGCTCCCTGACTTACCATGGGATGAAACTGTTCCAATAAACCCAGCGTAAGCTGAAAATATCCTAAATAGAAAGTGCATTTGACATCATAGTTTCAACTTACAACGGGTTCATCCAGAGGCAGCCCATCTCGGGCCGAACACTGCACTGAGTGTGACTAGTTCACACCATCACAAGGTTGAAAAAAAAAATCACAAATGTAACCACTGGGAGCCAGGGACCCTCTGTATTGCGGCTCCTGTCTTCAGAGACAACAGAAACCTCTTCTTAGACAAGAATCACAATTTATAATCCTCAAAATGTGAAACTTAGTTTAACATTCTAGAGGTTCAAACAAAGCCAAAGTAGGCCCACAAGGCCGTTTGTGTCATTCGCTAAGACACACAACTCTGTAATAACCCTCACCACAGCCCCTCAGGGTGGGTCCCAGAGGCGGCTGAGGCTTGTGGCTATGGACACTAACGAAACCAAAATCAGAGTACGCAGGTGCAGTCAAGTCATATGACTTCTCCACTAGCATGTGCACAAATGTTCATCAGCAAATCTCATCTTTGCTTTACCTCCCTCCCATGACCTAAAAAGGAGTCCACCACACACACACCTCACTTCAAAAACATAATTAGTACTTGCATTCAATTCTGAGCATTCGGAATAGACCTAATGGGTGATTAAATCTCTCCTCCAACCCATTGCTTAGTCTTCTTAGAGGATGAAGGATTTTGCATAACACAAGTCAACATATAAAAGATCTGCTATAGAAACAGACTTTCAAGTGGTCCTCATTAGAGTGATTCAACTAATATACAAAGGACCCAACACACAACACAGTGTATATTAGAAGAATGATTAATTTGTTCCCCTAAAAATCCTAATATCTACACAGAAAAAAATACCCTATACACATTTTATCATTCTTTACCAGTATAGTCATACAAAGGAGTATCACAAAAGCAAAAGAACACATTTGGTTTGACTCGCAGTTCTAAGTTTAATATAAAATTGCTAAAACCACCAAGACAAACATGAGTATGAAATATTTAACGATCTTCACCTAAATTCAAGTCACCATTCAACCACCAATACCTCTGCTCTCCTTACGGGAACTTTCCAAAAGTAAATTCTGGAATTAACAGGACAAAATTTTCTGGTGATAGAAATTAGGAAGAAATTGGTTGAAGGCTGTTCCTTGGCTGTCAAACTTTTTCTCAATATTTTGTAAAATAAAAGCGTCAAACAGATCTTTACATTAACTTACAATCTATCAAGCAATACTGGAGCAAGCTTTAAATATTAGCCACATTCTGTCAGGGCTGACTAACATTAAATCAGTATCAGTCTCATGTCTTGCAGCATCCACAGCTCATCTTCTTAAAACCACTTAAGATTTCATAATTAACTCAATTAAACAATGTAAGTCATCTCCTTGATCTTTGACATGAAGGGGTAATTTTCCCCCAAAATAGTACCTCTTTCCTTGACATGATTTAATCTGTGGTTAGAGTATTTAAGAGGATTTCTTTCCTTCTTAGAAAATAAAATATACACGTTTCCAATATAGAAAAACTCTAACTGATAATGCTATAGCTTAACCAGGTCAAAAGCATTTTTTTTTTAAGTTAAAAAAAGAACCTAACTGCATCTTTGGACCTTATGTGAGGTAGTGTCCAGGGTCACTGGGACCCCTGCTTGGCCAGTGTAGCTGGGTACCAATTAAAGACAGAAACCCAAGCATTCACTCAAAGCCCCTTCCCAGCTGTTCATCCTAGTGGAAGAAGCCGTGGGTACAAACGAATGCGGCATTTTACGGAGGGCTTTGGGGATAGGCTGCTTGAGAACATCAAAGTGGCTCATGTCCCCTGAGTATAAAGCCAGTGACTGCTCTCAGCTTCAGTGCAGCACCATCCACAGCAGCCAAGTCCGGGATCACCTGAGTGCCCGTCAACAGGGGATGAAGGGAACGTGGCCTGAACATACACAGGAGCAATACTCCACCACACAGCGGAGAGCCCTGTCATCCGCGACAGTATGGATGGAGCTGGAGGACATTACGTCAAACAAACCAGCCAAGCAAAGAAACGGAGCATGTTCTCACTCTTAAGCAGGAGCTGAGAGCAGATCTCATGGAGACCAAGAGTAGGTGGTCAACAGGGCCCAGCAGAGCCCACTCATAAGCAGAATGGGCAGAGGCTAGTAACAGGCACAAATACACAGCCTAATGGGAGCACAAGAACTACTATTGATATATCAGCAGGGGGATGGCAGTGGGTCATCTACTGTGTATTTCAAAACAGCTAGGAGAGAATAACTTGAACATTACCAGCATAAGGAAAAGAAAATATTTAAAGTGAAAGACATCCCAAGTACACAGATTTCATCAATATAGGGATGAATCTAGATATCACATGCACTCTGAAAATATGTACATATATTATGTATCAACAGAAACAAAAACCAATGACAGAACCATTTGCAAAGCATGTGCAGAAGAATGGGAAGCACGACATGGTGTGGCTCTGTGTCCCCACCCAAATCTCATGCTGAACTGTAACCCTGTGTTGGAGGTGGGCCCTGGTGGGAGGTGATTGGCTCATGGGGGTGGTTTCTAATGGTTTAGCACAATCCCCCAAGTGCTGTCCTCATGATCGTTCTCCTGAGATCTGGTTGCTTGGAGGTACATGGCACCTTCCCCTTCACTCTGTCTCCCCTTCCAGCCATATGAAGACATACCTGCCTCCCCTTCACCTTCCACCCTGATTGTAAGTTTCCCCAGATGTAGAAGCCTGTACAACCCACAGAACTGTATGCCGATTAAACCTTTTTTTCCTTATTACCCAGCCTCAGGTAGTTCTTTATATCAGTGGAAGAACAGTATAGTCCTCAGGACCAGCAATGTTTTCCTGCTACCCAGTGGCTAACAAGGTCCCACACCGTAGCTGGTTTTCCAAAGCCTTTGCCAGAATGCTGAGGTTGTTTTGGGGATACTAACTTTCCCCATCTCTGGCAAACCAGATGGGGCATCCTATTTGCCTCTTACCACCTTTCTCAGAGAAACTCCACCTCTCAAACAGCCTCGGCCAGGGGCCTCCTTCAGCAGCAGCAAAGCTGAGTATTCCTTGCACTTCCCTTCTTCTGAACAAGTAAACATCTTAAGCTTGTTTTTCCATCTTCCCAGCTCATTGAAAAAAATATCTTATGCTTTCTATTTTCCTAACACACACACACACACACACACACACGAAGAGAAGTGCCGTGAGGGCAGGGGCTCTTGTTTTCCCGGATCTGAGCCTGGCCCTCAAACACTAGCCGAATTCATACTAACACGATATCCAGAGGCAGAAATGCAAATATCCCCACGATTTCAAGTACCCTAAGGATCTAACAGGCCAAGTGGCCCATGTAACTATGGTTTTTGCTGGGCCATTCAACTGGTGTCCAAATCCCTGTCCAAGTGAGCTCTTTAATTTCGGGACTTTTCAGACAGTTTTGTTGTTGTTGTTGTTGTTCTATATCTTTTTTATTAAAGCAATCTATTACAGTTACAATCAAGAATATCCCAGGCCGAGTGTGGTGGCTCATGCCTCTAATCCCAGCACTTTGAGAGACCAAGGGGAGCGAATCACCTGAGGTCAGGAGTTCTGGCCAACATGTTGAAACCTCGTCTCTACTAATACAAAAATGAACCAGCCATGGTGGCAGGCACTTATAATCCCAGCTACTCAGGAGGCTGAGGCAGGGGAATGGCGTGAACCAAGAGGTGAGGCTGCAGTGAGCCAAGATCACACTACTGCATTCAAGCCTGGGCAACACAGCAAGACTGTCTCAAAAAATTAAAAATAAACCAATACTCCCAGTTAGTTCTTCACCAATGTCAGATATATCAGTTTAAAGAAAAATATGAAAGCATGTTTTTAAATTTCAGTGTTGAATTTAACCATATCTTTTAAGAAGATATGAAGATAGAAGTTCCCCAAGGATCGGGGAAGAAAAAAGCAGTTAAGAAAATCTTAAAACCTCTGGAGAAAAACAAGTATGGGTTAAGACCTCAAGGCAAAACTTTTTCTTTGCACTTTGATTTCAAAAGAACAGAGAAGCCCAAAATATGAACCCTCCCATCTGCATTTTATATTCCTCTGTGTCCTTTGAAAGGCTGGAGATGGGATCCCAGGTTCCAAAGGGCCTGGCCATGGCTCACATCAGGCGGCATCTTTCACAGCCATTTACTCCTCTGACTGTGCCTAGAGAGCTCTGTGGCCCAATTTACAAAAAAAGGTCCTAATTTACTCACGTTCATCACTTTGAGCAGAGTCTCAAGAAATGAGACAAATATTGACACTCCACAGAAGCAAGTACTCTCTTCCTAAAAGTCAAGTGTCAGGTTCCCATGAGCCAGGCAGCTTGCGTACAGAAAGCACTGGCTGACTTGCTGGTTTAATGTTAAATGCATTTAAAATGTTAAGTGATCAAACCCCCCTCCCAGTGGGTGTGCGCGTTGAGCTGGCTGCAGCAGTGAGGCAGACGACGTTCTTTCCTTTGGTTTTGCTTCAAGCAGAGCACCCCACACCCAGGAAGAGGCCAAAGGACGGCATCGAGGTCTAGGACAGATCTAAGGAGAGCTGCAGGCTGACTGCCTCATCTGCAAATAGTCTCTCATTTCAGAGAAAATCACTGAACAGAGTTCATGACACGTGAATTTTTAAAATTCGTATATCTAATTTCATCCCATTAGAACTTTTGAACCTCCGCCTCCCACCTAGAGAACGTCAGCTCAAGCCGATGACAGCGCAGTGCGATTTTCTATAAATAATGTGCACGCCTGCATCTGAGCGGAGATGTGAATGTCTGGAATGTGCCTGCCAGGCCCAGGAGGAACTGCAGCAAGTGTGGGGACACAAGCCGCTAAGGAATCTCATTTGGAGGGAACTGGAGGCAACTAAAACTAGGTCCACTGGTTTTTCTTGGTAAGGTTTGACCAGGCAAACTGTTATCACTGTTGCTAATTTATGGTAATTGGGATGGGGACTTAACAGTAAGTAATTAGAGCAACTACGGAATTTGCTACTCAATTACAATGGCACAGATTCCTGAGAATGGAAGAACTGCTGCCCAGGAATAGAGTTCAAGAGGTCCTCCCCATGCTCCGAGGAACATGGCATTTCCACGCACCCCTGCTTTGGTCCCTGGCCACCACCATCCTGATCTCGGCCATCTGATGGCATCAGTCCCCAAAGCTGGAAACACCTGACACCTCTTGTCACCCTCCCATCTGCCCTGCCTTCCTCCAGTCCAGGATATTCAGAGATGCCCACATACAGGACCAGGAAATCAAAGTTATCCCAAACCAGTGCGTGCATTCAAAGTCCTCCACGGCAGCACAATTACCAATGGCCAATACTCTCAGAACCTTTCACCTCAAAACGGGAGCACATCTGGATTCAAGCTGACAATGCTGCATTCTCTTTGCCATGTACACATGGAGGCATGTCAGGTTCCACCTAAAGGTATCAGGTTCCACGCTGGTCAGGAGCCCAAACCTAGTCACTCTGCATGATCTCAATTCACCATCCAGAGAAGCCTGCAGTTTTCCTCTGGTGCACAGTGTGGATGGTGGATGCATTTCCCCTGAAGACTCAGAGACAGGAGCCTGGCCAAGGAGGCCAGTCACCCCAGCCCCTGCAAGGCCCGGACGTGACCCTCTGCTGTCTGCACACAGTACCCAAGTCTAGCAGTGCTGGCTCTGTGGTGGGATCCATCTGGGCCTGCAGAGGACCCGAGGCACAGGAACCGTGCAGCCTGGCTGCAGCCAGAGGCCTAAAGGATCCCCACGAGGCTCTCCAGCCTAGGTGCCCTCACCACAGGCAGAGCCATGCAAGAGAGTTGCCTGCTGAACTGGAAATGCCCCAATCTGCTTAGCCAACACAGAAAGATAACAGCCACCTACAGCTGCTGAGCCCTGAAACGTGGCCACTGGGCCTGAAGGGTGGAATCTGGAATTTAATCTATGAAGTTCTTTTCAAATGTGTTTAGCTATGTAATCAAATCTTTATTCTAATTAAACTTAAAGGAGCCTCTGGGCTATGGGCTCCCTTGTCGGGCATCACAGCTCCAGGGAGTAAGAATGGGAGAGAGAGGCCCAGAGCCTCTCTGCATTCTCCACGCTAATTCAACAAGTCATCATAAGGAAAGGCACTCCAGCAGGAGAGGTGTACACGGGAAGAACGGGGTTGGCCCTGACAAGCATGACCCCCATGGCATCACAGCTGCCTCAGGCAACAGGCAAAAGACAATGATGCCCACCTGGACAGGCCACCGGATGTGATGATGCACCCCCAAGCCCTAGTCCCACAGCAGCCAGAGACCACCTGCTGCTCATCCCGGGTGAAACAGGCAGAGCTACCGGAGCCCTCAAAAGCAGGAAGAATTAAGGAGGCAATTCCCACGACACACGTGACACTCCTTGGAGACAGACACAGGCTTCGCTGTGAAAGTGCAGAGGACGGTGGAGTCCCTAGGCGGGCTGCTTCTTCCAATGATCGGGAAGAAACCAGATCCATTTCCTTGTAGGAGAATCATTTGTACCGTGATTAGACAGAAGACAGAAGGTGGCTGATATTATCAAATCATCAAGCACCTCACGGCTGCTTCTCCAAGGAAGGCCTGGAAACTTGCAGCCACCCGCGTAGGGGCCGCAGTGTTTACAATAGAGATACGGGTGACGGAGGTCTGGCTTCCTCAGGGAAGCTACATTTGAACTTTCACCACTGAGGAATCGGTCATTTACAGTCACTCACTCTCAATGCAGAAGAGGGATCAAGACACTGCACCAGACTTCAACACTCAGGGTTAGGGTCAGGGTCAAATTCACAAGTTTTACAAAATGTATTTCCTTGGGATGCCAGAAGAGATGCAGCTTCACACCCCCCCACCTCCATGGTTTGCTTATCCCCTTCACCAGTGGATCTCACCTACAGATGACACATCCACGCCTCATCCATGGCAGCACAGAAAACCACTTGGAAGACAGCCACTCCCACCAAGCTTCCTGACTTTGGTGTTTAAAATCTGCATCTCATACGTGAGATTACACTCCTCCGGACAACGACATTGCGACTGTCATTTCACCCAAAAGGGCTTTAGGAAATGGCACACGGTCCAGATGCCAGAGGTCGCCGGCCGCCTTACTCTAGCCTAATTCCTTTGTGCCTGTATGGAGGCTTCACAGCTACAGCCCATTAATGACCGGATGAGAAGCTCAGGGCATACACGAACTCAGTGCTGAATTTTTTCCATTTATCACCCTTTTGTTTCGTCCAGAAGACAGCTGAGAAATGCGGGGGCAGATCATCTCCTCGAGTGTAATGACTCTAGCCACTTCTCTTCACCCCAGGTCACCACTCAGTCAACACGCTCTTGAGAAACCAAAGCAATTCTGTTCCCTTCACTCCGAGTTCCAAGCACTAAATTCCTCCATTTTATCAATTAGATTATCAAGCAGCCGTTTGTAATCTGGACTGCAATCTGATACGAAATTTAAAGCTAATTTAAATTGCGGTAATAGCTCCTATTCACATTATAGATAAGGCATGAAAGAAAACTTTAATCTGTTCATAGGACCAACTTTGTAAACAAACCAATTATTCAAGCAATGATTGTCTTCAGTTAGATGCAAATTACTTTGCTCATAAAAGATTTTCCAGTAGGAATTTTTAAATCCATGGTCTGTCTTTTCTGAGCCTGTCTCTGCACCTTCCCCTGAGTGCACAGCAGGACTTCTCAGGGCATCCCATCAGCAGACCCACTGAAGAGAATAAGCCCGCAGCCCCCAGCCCCCAGCCCGGGAATCAAGTCCGAGCCCCAGCAGCCCCTCGTCCAGCCGGGGCTTCCTCACCAGCACAGCACCCAGGGGTCTTCCAGGTTTAATGCCACGTGTGCGTGGAAAGTAGAGTGCTAGAAGGAACACAATAGACATTCAACAATGCAAATTACCCCCTGGAACAGCCCAGCAACCCTCTGTACCTTCCCCAAAGTACCCATGCTAGGCAGGCGTAGAGTCTAATGGGGGTGCCTAGGAATCAGCATTTAACACTATTCTGATGAATAAGAGAGTTTGAGAGGTCGGTCAGCGAGAGGCTGCTGTGGCCTCCACTCATTTGCAGGCTCTGAAGAGACACAGATTCAGGTAACAGGCCAGACAGGACAGGACAAGGATGAGGAGGTGGAGGGCAAATTCCATGGACCACCAACCACCCTGCCATCCCCACTGAGACTCCGTGATTTAAAGAGAGGCAAAGCCAGGGAGAAAAGGTGCCCGAACCACACGAGGGACTGAGATTTCACCTAAAGCACGCAGCATGTGGCTGAGGGCCAAGGTTGGGCAAGCCAGGAGCACAGAACGGGGTTCACTGGCCCAGAGGTGTCTCCCACACCCACACCCCGTGCAGACCTCCCAAGCACTGCCTGTGTCTCCTGCCTGGTTTAGTTCCTCCCCGCCTTCTACTGTGTTGGTTTCTCAGCCGCCACCCACCACCACACAACCCTCTCTACAAGCTTGGTGGACTGAAAAGAGCGCGGGCGGGTAAGATCTGGGCTCTGGGGCCAACGTCCTGCCTGAGACATTAGTTCCAACCCACCTAGCTGTGATGTGAGCCCCCGAGATTTCTCAAATGTGAGATGGGAAGGTAACTGAACCCACTCACCAGGACGGCTGTGAAGACTGAGATTACATATAGCCACACCTCGGCATCCACCACACGTGGGACCCCAGTCGTGTTGCCCCTGATGGGAATCCCTCTATCTATGCCCCTTCTGCTACCAGAGCCAACTCCCAGCAGTAGCTGTGGAGGGTGCATCCTCTATTCCCACTCCACTCCCCTCCCATCGCTCCACGCCGTGACCTGCCACGCAGCGGCCACCAGCAAATCCGGCCCCACTGGATAACCGACCACTAGCCCCCCCCTCACTTTGGGGCGTCTTCCACTTGCAGTTCCGAAGCAGGCCGAGAAACCGCCCTCAAGGGCAGTCACCTGTTCCTTATTGCATGTAATGACCTGCCACGCAGGACCACCAGCAAACCCAGCTCCACCATCCAGGCTCCTGTGGATTAACCGAACCCCCACCCCCCAACCTTGGAGCGTCTTCCACTTGCGGTTCTGAAGGGGGCCGAGAAACCGCTCTCAAGGGCACTCACCTGTTTCTTATTGCATGTAATGACCTGCCAAGCAGGGCCACCAGCAAACCCAGCTTCACCGTCCAGGTTCTGGTGGGTAACTGCCCCCGTCCCCCGCTTCCTCCTGGGGTGTCTGGGAGGCTCAGAAACTGCCCTCCACGGGCACTCACCTGTTCCTTATTGCACTAATACCTCATTTACAGAAATCCACTTTGACTTTCCAGCACTGCAGTTGTGACAATTTAGCAATCCTGCTTGCAAGCTACAAGAGCTTGAGGTCACGTCCACCTCACCAGTATCCCAGAGACCCAGCACTATCCCACTGTGCTTAAAATTCCAAAATACTCCTTCAAAATGCTACTGGCATTTGCTTTGCACATAAAATGCTAACAACCTTCAAGTGAAACAAATATCTTCAACAGTTTGGTACAACGACATGTGAGTTACACATCTGCCAAGTTGTAAAGCCTCATGCATTTATAACATTTTAGGTACGGTCAAATGGTTCATTAATATAAATTATGAGAATCTCTAAGAAACAGGTTTTTTCTGGCATTAGATGACCAAAGGAAAACTGGGTTCTGGCTGGCTTGCGGGCCTGTAGAGGCAGACATATCTGCTGACACAACCAAGCTCCTTCCCACTGATGTGGCCTCATCCCAGGCCCCTCACCCGGATGCCTGCAGGCCCCTGGAGGAGCAAGCTGACCTGTCCACATTTCTCAAATGCACAGCTGTTGCTCACACTGCAGATAGAGTTCAAGGCACGAGCAGACCACCATGCTAAAAATACCACGCAGCGTCCACGCCAGGTGACGGTGGTTTTCACTCCATCCCAAAGCCCCAGGTATGAGTTTAAAGCCATGATTACCACATGGATTTTTAGACCCTCAAGACATACTTTGTTTCCTTTTATGCAACAAAGTTAAAAGACTATCACTCAGATATAGGCTCTGAAACTGTGGAATAATTATTTGGGAACAGAGCCTCTGCCAGATCAGGATTAGCACTTGGGACAACACCCCGTGACCTCGGTCCACACAAACCCATCCAGACCAGAAGCCTCCCGCACTGTAATTTCTGTGGATTTCTGTAAACGAGGTATTACTGCAATAAGGAATAGATGAGTGCCCTTGGAGGGCAGTTTCTGAGCCTCCCAACCACACGGCCACGTTCAGGCTGAAGCCGCACCACCTCCAGAAACACTGTCCCTCGCTGAGGTGTGCCTGGCTTCTCCCTTTTTCCAAAACTTAACAAAACCTGAAAAGGACAGGTCTGTGTAGAAAAACACAAACTACTTGCGATTCCTCTTCCCAGTTCAGGCTGTAGGAAGCTCGTCTCGGCCCTCACCGTGTTCTGACTGTGGCTTGGTTCCCATAAGAAATAAAGTCAGAATTCTAGTCCCTGTCTCCTGGGCAGTGTGGCAGGCATACATACCTTCAGTTATATGAGGAAAGGCGTGGCGAGCCCCATTCCTTCAGTAAAACTGCACAGTTCCCAGAACCCCGATGCCATCCCCCTCACACCACTGTGAACACCTGGACAGAGCACATTTCAATGCGTGCACATTTGTGGGCTAGTTTTCTATTTCTCCACTAAATCACCCCAAATTTAGCGCCCTAAACTCTGACTTATTTTCTCACATTTCTGGAAGCTGGAGTCCAAAACAGGTCCCACCATCTAACGTCGAAGTGGCGGCAGGGCTGGCTCTGGGGAAGCCACCGTCTCCTTGCCTCCCGCAGCCTCTAGAGGCTTCTGCATCCCCTGGTCCATATGGCACCCACTGTCTTCAGGACCCACAGCGGCTCTGACGGCCCCTCAACTGGAAGACGCAGAAATGTCAGGAGCCCGGGAATCTAGTGCTAAGGCCAAGCCTCCCCACCCTCCCAGCTCCTCCCACACTCCCGTGTGAGCTAATATAGATTCCACTTTAACTAGTGTCACCTGTGTGAGGGGTAAGTGCCCAGCTGTGAACTGGTTAACCTCGCCCACACAAACCCCGAGAATAAACTCACAGGCCATGGACCACTCCACAAGCAATAAGTGACCACCTGCTCAGGGACCTCCATGCCCCAGCAGAGCCCTCCGGTACCTCCTTGTGAGCTCAGACTGGCAGCAGGGTTCTGCAGCGCCAGAGGGCCCTGGATAAAAAAGACAGCTCCCATATCGGGAGGCACCGCCCGCGGTTGGGTTCCCAGTACTTTAATAGCCCAGGTGGACAAGCCGGGGCACATGCAACCCCATCACCAGAATAACGGCTGCACGTGGCGAGTGCACGGGTGGCCACCACTCAGCCCAGCTGGCCGCGCTAAACACATCACCACCGTGACGCCCAATCAGATTGAACTGCTGGAACAGTCCCAGCATCGGCCCCCAAGAACATTCTGGATCACAATTCAGAGTAGTGATTGCGATCAGGGCCACATGTGGCTGAATGTTTTTACAGGAGGACACCACAGCTGGACTGACGCCACAGCTGGATCTGGCTGGACTGAGAGCATTTCCCACTGTACATTCTTACAACACCATTTTATTTGCGCTTTATTAAACTTCTATGGCTTTTTTCTGCTTATCTACTTTATGGGAGTGTTTCTTGTTCTTATGACTGCGGTGATACTTCAAGCTACAACTATCAATGTGTAAATTAGTTTGGAAGTCGCCTTGTCATTAAACATTTCACAAGCAAGCAGTCAGAGGCACCTAACCCGGAGGCCTCTTTTCTTCTCTGAGCCAAACCTACCTTGGACTCAAAGAAAATAGCACATGGAGAGGGGCTGGATCTCCAGCGCCCATTCCTAGGGAGCCTCCTGGGGAGCAGATATGGAGGGAGAAGCCCTGGGTTATGGCACTGTCGTACTAAAGAAAAGTCTATTTGGGTAATGTAAGCACCAGACTTAAGAGATTAAGCAAACCATGAAAAGAAACTACTAACCACAGCTTCTCCAAAACAGAACTAAACTCCCTTTAGTTTGAATTGGAAAAGCAGAAGTGATGATCAGGATACAAAAAAAAAAAAAAAAAAAAAAAGAAATGACACAGTATCTGAACACAGGAGAATAATCAAGGGCCACTGTCTCTTCCTGTGTCAGTGGGAGCCTCGCATCTAAGCTGGATTTAGAAGGTTGCTACTTTGGACTGAAAGGTATCCCCAACTCTAGTTTGTAAGCAAGTGGAGCAGAATGCTTCAATTATTTCAAGGTTTAGCGGTAAAGCTCTGTAACTCTCACAACCATTTTAATTGGTGTGAATTTTAAAGTGACTCAATCTGTTGGCTGGAGTATCTAACGGCTTAACCACGGGGTCACGTTGGAAAATTTTTCCAATTGCTTTTGTTTTTCCTACTGAAGATGCATTTGAACGTTCTTGTAGTTTGCAGTTGGCTGGTTCTGATGTTTGGTCCTGAGGAAGCCCAAGTATCCGTAGAGGAAGAATCTGAAACCTCAAGCCACTCGAGTGCTGTCTGGGCAGATGGAGACCCCAACCCGAGGGCCACTGACGGGCTCAGCATGGGCGCAGGGCCGCCCGATGCAACAGGCCACGTATTTGCCGGTTACAAAACATCATAAGCACACACCCCCAGGTGTGCACACACGCTCTGTACACATCTGTCCCTATCAACACCAGCACACACCCCCAGGTGTGCACACACGCTCTGTACACGCTCACGTCTGTCCATGCCAACGACAGCATACACCCCGAGGTGTGCACACACGCTCTGTACACATCTGTCCCTGCCAATGCCAGCACACATCCCCAAGGTGTGCACACACATTCCATACGCGTTCACATCTGTCCCTGCCAACGCCGGCATACACCGCCAAGGTGTGCACACACGCTCTGTACACACTCACATCCCTCCCTGCCAATATGAGCACACATTCCCAGGGATGCACACAGGCTCTGCACATACTCATGTCTGTCCCTGCAGCCTGAGTCAAACGGTCACAGAGAGGCAGAGGAGGAGGAAGAAGGATGCGATGGGCACTAAGGTCCTGGGCCAGTTCCCCTCCCTACCTCGGGAGAGACCCCTCATGTGATCCTGCCATCACTCACCCTTCCGCCTCCATCCTCCATCCTCCCACAGGGATCAGGAGGATGCCCACTGCACAGAGCTGTGATGAGCATGAACAGAAGATGGCAGGAGCTCACGCCAAGGTGCTGAGCACGGGGCCTACGGAGTGCTTCTTTCTGCTGTGGCTGACATCATCAAACAGAGACTGACACAGCTTCTGCAGAGAATGCCACTTGCTAAGAAACTGAAACGTGTGACCTAGGAGCCTGTGAAGGTCTAAGAACAAACCAACAAACCAAACGGTTTTGTTTGTTTTTCAAACACCATAGCCTGTTTTTTCTTTTTTTTCATGCTCTACCTTGGGTATCATTTACTTTAATTTCAAAGTAAGTCCAATAATTACACAAAATCACAGGACTGAGCATGGAGCATTGTTTCACTTCATGTCCTCCAGCCTTTAGGACACATTAAGGAAAGACATGATTCCAGGATTCCCATTAGAAAGGCTGCCCTGAGGCACCTGCTGGGGCAGCCAAATTGCAGCTGTTGATGCTGCCCCCAAGCTGCTTGGATGAAGCAGAAGATTCCGGAGGTCTCCTTTCTTCTGCCCCTTGTCCAGGAGAGAAGGTGGGGGGAGAAAGGTGAGAGAAGATAGGAAGAAGGAGGGGGGAAGGAGGGAGAGAGGAGGGGAGAGGGAGGGAGAGAGGAGGGGGGAGGGAGGGAGAGGGAGAGGGAGGGAGGAGGGGCATGTTCCATCCACCAAGGCAGCTACACTGCAGAGAGAATGGAGGGTGTGTTGCCTCTCAGGACAGCAAGTTCAAGCTGTTTATAATTGTTAGCATAAACAGTGACCAGCTGAGGACAGGGCTGTCATTGGAGTTGACGTTTTATTTTCATAGTTGATATTGGGGACCTGGACCTAAAGCAGCGTGCCTTGCCCTTTTGCCAGATGGGCCTATGCTTCTCTATACTTGAGTCTATTTGACTAAATACCCGATATTGACTAGGAATTATGACGTGTAGGATACCCCTTACCACAGTAACATCAAACTCATATTCTAAATGCAATTTATTCAGGGACTGGCTTCTAACTCTGGGTGGGAATGTTAAGCTCAGTCCAGTTCAATTCAGTAAGCATTTATCAAGAAACTCCTAGACCAAGAGCTGTGTTAGACACTGGGTATGGGGTGATGGGGATACGAAGATGTGGAATTAGAACTCGAGAAGCTCAAATGTTTCCATTTAATTCCCTAATGCAATTACTAAGCTTCAACCTGATGGCTGTAATGTCTAAATTCACTTTTTCTTTATTCCAGTTCTACATAACAAAGCACAAATAATCACAGAGGAATGATTCTGTGTTGGACTATTCAGTGGACAGAGAAGAGCATTCTGACCGGCGTGAGACACTGTCTTCCTTCCCAGGGAGCCCGTGAGGTGGCTGCACAGAGCACACGCGTGAAGATTCAGGAACACGAGCATCAGGTGATGGGAGGGGCACGGAGGCAGCACCAGAAAGATGCCTGCCGAGGGGCCGCTGCAGCCAGGCTGGCCGGGAAGGTCACGGGAGTGGGCGCAGGCATCTCCCTCCAGCCGCACTTGGTTTTCATGAGGACGCGTGCACGGAAGGGGATGACACCGAAATGCTGTGGCGCTGAGGGGAGGAAGGGAGGGACACAGGGCCGACGGCTGGCCCCCACCCCTTCCGTCCCTGCCCCTATGAACGCTGCCAAAATCAGCCCCAACGGGGAGAAATGAGGTGGGTGAAAGAGGTGGACAGACTTGGCTTCCATGGAATTCACAGATTCCAGTCATTAAAAATCCCTTCTGAGTTTTCACCTGGAAAACTTTGCCAATGTACTTAGGGACAAGAGGCGGAAGATGAAGCCAACACAATTGGGCTCAAACTGCCACCCTTCTCCTTCTCTCTTCATCCACCACCCTCCCTGGGCCCCTGAGTGTGAGAACCAGGAGCTGCACAGCCCAAGGGTGCAGCCCCTGACCAGAGGAGGGAGCCGCACGGCGGGCCCCCCAGCACGTGGATGGCAGGATCTGTGCTGTGTCAGTCCCAGGGCCCCAAGCAGAGAAGGCCTGGGGCTCCCAGCTGAAGTTTTGCTGTCTACTCTCTCACCAAAGTCGAGAAGGACTGAGTGGGACCAACGCTGCACCTGGCGGCTCCTCAGTGGCTGCCGATGTGGTCCTCACGCTGCAGGTGAGACCCTCTAGGGAAGCCCAGACAGTGGCGAGAATCACAGCCAGGAGTGCTCCAGTTGCCCCAAAACTCCAGCATAGCCTGAGGAAGACAGGGCCCGCTCAGATCCCCGTGCAGGCTTGTGTGGCACACTGGTGAGGCACACAGCACCAGAACATGGCACTTTAAGTGGCTTTGTGGGGTGTAGGAACACAAAGTGTGGTCTGGAGTGGCTCAGAAGTCACTCCCACCAGCCTGTGGGACCCGGACGGCCCCTTTGGACGTGGCTGGAGTCTCTCCAGGGCGGGCTCCAAAGTCCCAAGGATGAGGTGAGCGTCGGTCTTGCTCTGAGGAAGGCCCCTGACAAGCATCCTGAACATGCAGGTACACAGCTGGCTGACTCATCTGAAGGGACCTGCTGAGCTACGAGCTAGGGACAGCTAGAGAAAACTGCGTGAACCTTTGTGACTACTCACAGGTAGGTAGCTACTGCCTGAGACACAAAGGTAAAGAATTAACCTGAAACTGCATCTTATAAAACTTATTTTTAAATGATGGCGCTTAATTGAAAAGACTCCCAAAGAATACTGCATTAGAAAGTGACAGAGTGAAACCGTGAGGCTGACCACAGGAGTCCCTGGAAATTTCACCAAATGTTGTGTCAAAACTGGGAAACAGAAGAACTGCACCTGATGAAACATTCCATTAATCACTCGAGTCCTCCCCACATACGAAGCTATGTAAAAAGTGTTCCCAGAAGGTAAAGTGAGCAGGAGGGCTGTGAACACACAAAGAGAGAGCCACTTCGTCCACGGACCACAACAAAAGAAACGCTAATGAGTGCCGACGACACGCTGGAGTCCAGGGCTCTGGGCGCAGCTGGGACGGGGACACTCAGGGTCCCACTGTCCAGATGGGAAACCAGGGTGGAAACACCAGGGAGCCTGTCCCAGGGTGCAGAGCTAGTGAACAGTGGTTCATACTGCGACAATCCCAGCTGCCAGGCTCTGGGGCTCCTCGGGACAGAATCCTGTTGACTTCACTCTGGGGTGCGAGAGGCGGCAGCATCCCCCAAAGGCACCTGGAGAAGTGGTGTTACCCTCCATCCCCTGTCCCCGGCGTTACCCTCCATGCCCCTGTCCCCGGCCTTACCCTCCGTCCCCCTGTCCCTGGTGTTACCCTACTTCCTCTGTCCCCAGTGTTGCTCACCATCCTCCTCACCTCCAGGACCCTCTCCCTGTCCTCCCTCGTTTTCCTGTTCAGCCAGAGCACATCACATGTCTCTTCCCTTTTCAAGAGGCTCAGCTGCACCCAGAGGCATTCCAGCCTATTCGGGATGGGGCACACACCCTGGGGAAATGCCAGCACAGGGCCGGAAGGGCCTGAGACCCTCTCACTGTCGCCCAGGAAGGATGGAACAGCCCACGGTCATGCTCATTGTCAGGCAGGATGAAAACTTCTGTGTCCGAAATGTTCTTTTCACTGGAACTGTTCGGACCATTCATGAACGAATCAGTTAAATACCAGCAAGTGCCACTCCCACTTATTCTCTGGCTAGTTTTCCACCCACCAGCAACCACACTCCTAGGAATTATCCCTAACGCAGAATCAGCGCCTTGTGCCTTTAGGAAAACCTCTTTCTCTCCAGCTTTGTCCTCCTTCCACAAAAGGTGCCTCTGACTGCCTCACTCGCTGTACCAGGATTTCACTCGGCTATGGAGGAAAATCTGCGTGGGGCTCAGAGGTGGGTGGTCCCTGCATGGGCAGCAGGTCTGTGACATCCTCCGAGGAGCCTGGCCCAGGCCTGCCTCACACGCCAGGACTCTGCCTTCTGGCCCTCGGGCCCCCGAAGCTGCTTTCCCTCCAGGTGTCATGCCCCGGGCAAGAAGGTCGGACAAGGGCCCAGGGCTGCTGTGGGTCAGGAAAGCCTCCTGACACCTCCCACTCCAGGACCCCCCATCAGCATCCCAGCATCTGGACCTGTGTCACCAGCCGCTCCGCCGTACAAGAGAATTGGATTTTCAGCTGGGTGTGCTGCTTCCCTAAACAAAGTAGGGTGTTGTTACTCAGGAAAAAGGAAAAAATTGGCATCTTCTTGGCAACCCCGCGACATCCAGCCACCGGTTCTCACCATCCCAGAGATGTCCATCCAGGGCAGATAGTGTCTTCAACCAAGCGCCACTGACCCAGAAGTGCAGTAATTAGTACACTTTCACCAGAATCACCCACTCCTTCACCTTTACACCCAAGAAAAACATGTTTGCCAGGCAAATTAGATGTCCAGGAGGTGTAAGGAAACCCCAAGCCTGCTTTAAGCCTCAGACTTTTGAGACCGTTGAGGGCTGTGCGCACAAGAGCAAGGCTGCACCCGAAAGCTCTGCTCCTGCCAGACGTCATGGACAGACCACACGGCTCAGCCACATGGACCCTTCCAGGACTTCACGAGAGGGACTTCCGTGGTACATGCAATGATGTGCACTTCGTTCAGCCTCGAACAGACCACGCCCTCGTTACAGGGTCGGTGGTCCACCTCCTGCCATCAGCCCCCCACCTCACCGAGGGTCTGTGTCTGCATCTGAAAGAACTTTGCTGTTTTACCTGGGTACCAAAATGCGGCATCGCGATGTTTAAAGGTCTTTAAATATCAACACTCCGGGTGCAGTCCTTGTCACTTTAATGCGGTCACTCGATGCAGGCCTCACTCACAACTCTGAGGTAGCTCATACCTTCCCTACCTAACCAAGGAAGAAACGAAGGCATGGAAGGTGCAGCTCCTAAGGAGCAGATTAGGATTCAAACCAGTGAACTTCGTCACATGCTGACCTACCTCTCAGGCTGAGATAACGTTGAAAATTAACCAGGTAGAACAGCGTTCCATAAATCAGCTGGAAATGGTCCTTGTGGATGGGCCTGTGGTTACTCCCTGAAGAACAAGACCATTAGCCCAAAAATCCACCTGTGTCACACTCAAATGTTTACATATACAACTATTTTTAAAATAACCCAATCAAGCATGTTCACAGCCATTTAGAGCCATATAGATTGTCTGCTTCGCTGACAATCAACCCAAGACCTCTGTCGGCAAAGGCCACGGTGCCGGGTCCAGAGAAGGCGGGACAGAGACACAAGCAGACACAAGCAGGAACCTTTCCATCCCTGGGAGCCTCGCTCTGATCGGTCCGTGAGGACACGGTACAGACCGTGGGGCACAGGCAGACGGCAGGCCAGGAGAAGGGGCTGCATTGCCGGGAGGCAGTGCTTTGAGCTCTAATGGATGGAACACTGCTAACCAGTGAAGGTGGAGAGAGGGCACACGTCTGAGAGCATGTAGAGGCAGCAAAGCACAGCCAGCCTCGGGGAACCAGAAGCCACAGGGACATCAGGTTGGGTGCTGCTGTCTGCCGGCCACTGGCTGGGGGACTGTACTGGGCCTGGAGGGACATCCCTGACACTCCCCACCAGATGCCAGGGGCACCCCCAGCCCCAGGTGAGAACCACGGATCCCATGGTGAATGAGGCCAGCCTGTGGGAAGTGGGGCTGGGACAGCTCTGTACAGCTTAATAGGAAAGTTGGGTTCTATTTTGTGGGGTTTTGGTCACGCCGATGGCTAGTCATGGCTATCCGTCAGGAAGTGATTTGAGGATAGACTAGAGAAGGGGCTGCCAAGACCAGCGGAGCATTCGCTGTCTGGGTCCAAGGAAAAGGAAATAAAGGCTGGCGATGTGACAGTGGGGGGGAGCACAGAGCAAAGAAACTGGTGGAAACACAGGGCTGGCCCCGCACAGGGCTTTGAGCAGCTACCCGGGGGTCGTCCTATTAATTCTCCCCATGGCCCCAAGACGCGGCTGTGAGGATCCATCTCCTGAGGACAGAACTGCTCCAGAGCCACACAGCGAGGATCCACAGAACCAAGATCCGGGCCAGCTCCAAAGCGGGTGAACTTGACCCCTCAGCCATGGTCCTAAGACAGGGATCAGAGCCCCCTGGACACACAGACACAGGAACTGCAGGAAGGGGAAACGGATGCCCCGGACCAGTGGCGGGACCCAGGGTTTCAGCCCTCCAGGGCCACTGGGACCAGCCACTGCACAGGTGGACACATGATGCTTTAACTCGCGCTGGGGGAAGGAGCCCTCACCCTCAGGGTGGAGACCGCAGCTCGATCGGGCCGGCCTCCCTGCTGGACACAGCCTGAGCCACACAGGATGCTGAGGTGCCCCAACGTTGGGGTGCTCAGAGCCACTCAGCTGAGATGGTGGTGCTTTCTGTAACCACCCTCGTTTCTTCACGGTATAGATCTGGACTCCATCCTTTGCAATGTGTGAGGTTCTAGGAAGAGGCTGGCCAGCTGGGGAAGTGTCCTGGGCTCTGTCCCAGTGATGACGAACTTGGCTCCCCACAAGGGCGGCCTGTTCACCACAGTGACCCCCGGGGACCACGCCTGCACCCACCTTGCTGAAGATAATTCACTTCTCATCCGTGAAAGAATAAAGCTAGACTAACTCAATTTCACACTCACTTCCAACTTTAACAACTTGTGTTAGGAAATCAAAGACAAGGACTCTGACCACGTCACAAACCCAGGAAGCAAAATCCGAGACTAACGGAATGATGCCACCTTCGCAGTTCCGAGCTTTACTAGTTGTTTTTCTTTTCTGGTCTGTTTTTCTCTTTTGGTTTAAATAATTAAAGACCCTCGTTGACAAGAAAAAAAATTCTCTATGAAACTAAAAAAAGTGGTTCTAATTAAACATTTAAACATTCTTCCATATGCTTTATAAACAGTTGAAATTACAGCTCTACTTAGTGTTAAGTACTTTAACCAAATGAAAGGTTAATTATACAGACTGGCAATTATAAAAAATAAGGCTACATATTCGTGGCATCATGAATAATTAATAAGAACCGTTTGATTTCATTCAGACCAGGGATTCTGTGCTAATAGGCTCTTAGCTGTCTTGAAATAATGGTGAAATTTTAAAATTACTTTTGTACTTAAACACGTCCCCAAAGTGAAGCACAGCGGTTAACATCCATCATGGTGCCCAGCAGAGCGACCCGCCCTACTATGGCCGACACCCTGATTCCCGAGGGCTGCATCCCGGGGCTGTACTCGTGCAGAGAACGTTCAGGAAACAGACCAGGTGGCAGGAGGGGGTCTTGTCCTCAAGGAACCTCATGAGTCTTGCTAGGGGGACAAACAGCGAGAGAATGAAACCGGCAGCCACGGAATCTGGACAGCGATGCCCAGGCCCCGCCATGCATAACCCCTGGCTGGCACCTCCCTGAGACCCGTCTGGCACAGGCAGCGGCAGGGTCCGGCCCTTGGAGCGCAGGGATGGCAGAGCAGGGCCATCAAAGCGGGTGGCATGCCGACAGCGGCTTCTCCGCAAGAGCTCCTGGCTCTCAGGGAGCTGAGGGCTCCTCAATGGGAAATTCTGGCTGAGCTCCAGGGGAAAGCGGGTGGGAGGCCTGTCTCCTCTGCCCCCATCTCCTCTGCCCCAACCCTGGAAGAGGGTCAGATATCAATGCTAACTCTTGTGCTGACTCAATTAAATCAAACAATTCAGAAAACAAACTTGCTTTAAGTATTAATTTCCTAAAAAGAACTAACATGAATTCAAATAATTCACATAATTAAAATGATTTTAATTGTTAATTTAATTAAAACATCTCCGTTTTCACAGCATCATGTACCTTGGTACTTTCTCCTTATTGCATTTCCCATCTTCCAGGGCAGGTTTCCTTCCACCCAGGGCAGCAGCGACTCTGGTGTCTCGGGTATTCCCAGGCTTCCGTCAGCCCCTGGGGGGCTTACAGTTCTGCAGCGGTCTCCATCCTCATTAATCTGCATAAGAACATCCGTCCGCAGGGATGTCCTGTGGCCCCGTGGCCACATCTGACGTGCAGCTAAACGCTGGGCGTGTCGCCTGGTGACAGCAGATGA
Organism: Macaca mulatta; assembly: GCF_049350105.2. NCBI lineage: Eukaryota > Metazoa > Chordata > Mammalia > Primates > Cercopithecidae > Macaca > Macaca mulatta. Next base: position 286,013 of record NC_133411.1, read on the forward strand.
CACAACGGTGGGCAAGGTAGCACCTCTGGGCGCCGACACTCTCGATGAGTTTTTTACAAGACCATTCTTTAATGGGTGAACCCTGACAGGAAACACTAAACATTGTTTTTAACTATTTTTATATAGAGACAAATCTTTGTCAAACGTTCACTCAATGCTAAATGTCACTTCTCCAGCCAACCCCTTTAAGAATACCTAAAACTTAAGACTGGAATGACGCTTTCAAACACATACTCTACTCATGCATTCCCGGGAGCAGAGAGCAGCTTAATGTTTTCACGCTACACAGGCATGAAGTTTGGCGAAGGCATTTTCATATTTTTACCTGAATATTTTAATAAAATCAAAAGATCATTTTCACTCTAATACTCTACTTAGAATCTAATTTTCCATTAAATAAACAGTCAATGTTCAGTAACCCACATGCTGATAAACTTTTGAAAACTTTAGAAAGTATTAAGTATAATCAAAGATTACTTTTAATTTTCGAGCTGGTAAGAGCCTGTGTCAGGGAACAGAGTTGAGATTGAAGAGATAAAAGCACGATGATTTTCTTAAAGAAAAGCGAAATTCGTAAAAGAGACCAGGTGATTATATAAAAAAACACAGAATCCGTTTTCAGAAATGGCAAACATTGACCACAGAACACCAGTGTTGCCCGTGATGAGAGAAACAGTTAAAAGGAAGAATTCACGGTGGCCCAGCATAGATCAGGTGTGGGAGGACAGAGACGTGATGAAATGATCCTCCTTCTAACTTCCCAGAAAGGCACAAATGGCCAGCACTGTAACTGAAGACCACGCAGGCACCAGTGTGAACTCAGACTCCATGGCCAGCACCGTAACTGGAGACCACATGGGCAATGGTGTGAACTCAGACCCCACGGCCCGCACCGTAACTGGAGACCACACGGGCACCAGTGTGAACTTAGACCCGACGGCACGTGCCTGGGCTGCTCCAGCCACCACCAGAACCTGTTCTGCAGCTGAACTGGAAGCTGATTCTGGAAGGAACTGAGGAGCATGAGGACGAGATCCTTCTACCTCAACAGGGATCAATTTTTTAATGATTTCTTTCTTTTAGAAAACTGTTAATAAAATACTTTGTTCTAAAATGACCAGGATTTCAGCAGCCTCTACATTCCTTCATGTCAATCAAAGCTTAGGCACGTGGGTTACTTCACTGTTCATGACACCCTTTTGAAATAAAACCCGGGGCCGCCTGTGTACCCAAGAGCCTGGGCACCGAACATTCAGACAAAACGTCCAGGGCGAGAATGTTCACGTCCCAGCGGTGCGGTAGAGTGGATGGGGGGAGTTCGAGTCACAGGTGGCCACGCCTCCCCTGCCTCCGGCCAGTGCCCACTGCTCACGCACTCCTTCCTCGGCCCATCCTGAGCCACGGGGCCCTCGCGTAACCAAGGCCACTGCGGTACCTCCAGGAACACACTGGTTACAGGTGGACTGCTCTCTACGCAACGTACAAAGATTGTTTTTAAAACTGCTCGTCTCTGGAACTTATCCCAGTAACAGGCTAGATTAAGAAAACTGACTAAAAACAGTAGGAAGAAAAACTCACTCTACCCGTTGAGGCAAGAGAAATGCACACAGCCTCTGAAATAACTGCAGAGGAGTTTTCCTGGGTTAGGTACGCGGTGGGGTGACCCTACCCCATAGTGGGGCGATGGCACATGGTGGGAACCAAGGAACATCTCCGAGTAAATGTAGAAAAATGCACTCAACTCCCAAACAGAGAGAGAAACTGCTTTTTCCCTTAAAAGCTTCTCTCTTTTATTCTCAGAAAGACTCTCTTTGGTGTCTTGACTGCTGAAGGGACAAGCCTGTCATCCCCAGAAAGCAGCCCTGGACAGTCTCCAGATCCTATGGCCCTCAGGCCCACCTTGCCTACTGATGATCCCACATTACGAAACCTAATAATCAGAAAAAGCCTCCCAGTCCGCAGCTCACAAGTGACATTTTATTCAGGGAAATGCTAATAAAAACCTGGGGCTCTGTGTAAACGCTGTCCCCTAGGTACTGAGGCTCCACACAGATGGCACACAGGGAGACAGGCCTCACCCTTTCCTGGTGCCCCATGTCTCTCCTCACATTTTATTAGCTGAGTTTTGTGGCGGTTTGTTACTTTTAACCTGACTGTCCAAGGCAGCTGCACTAAACTAATTGTCCAGGGCAGATCCACTCATAATGACCATCAGCTCAGAGTTGGAAGTAGCACTGGAGAATGAGGTGGTATCAGGGCACTATGCTTCCCTGCCCTCTTTTCCAGGGATGCCAAGTAAGTTTCTGCCATGGCTGATGATGTCAGCACTACACTAACATTAGTTCAACGGCAGGCCACCAATTAATACTTAATGAACAATGCCTTTAAGAGCAAAACCCCATCTCTGCCAAAAATACAAAAAATTAGCTGGACGTGGTGGTGAGCGCCTATAATCTCAGCTACTGGGGGACTGAGGCAGGAGAATTGTTTGAACCCAGGAGGCAGAGTTTGCAGTGAGCCGAGATTGCACCATTGCACTCCAGCCTGGGCAACAAGAGTGAGACTCCATCTCAAAAAAAAAAAAAAAAAAAAAAGAAAAGAAAGAAAGAAAGAAAGAAACGATTCTCATGACCCTGTCAACATCTTCAGTTTTTCCCAAGGATAGTGTAAAATTATCACACACAACGTAAACCCAATTAGATCAACGTTCTCTCCTCACCAATCCATACCTAAATCCATATTTCAAAATGGTCCCCAATTTTTCACAATTTAAGAAGACTGAGAGGAATAACCATGAACAAGCAAGGTTTACACAGACGTCAGTCTTCCCAACTCTCGCTCAGGAGCTCACCCCAAACTCCTCCTGTGGAATCAGCCCGGATAACAGTTCCTGGTGGCCGCACAAGAACAGAGGGTCCCACGAACCCACGACAGACCCCACCATTCAGCCCCAGGCAGAGGAGGGAGGTGGACGGTCACGAAAGACAGAAAAGCAGGGAACTGTGATTCTTCTGAGTTAATGCAGGTGATTGGGCCAAAAAACAAGGCACATCCACCTGTGAATGGGGTGAGCTCCCAGCTGGCTGTGCAGAGGCTGTAGATATGAAGGAACTCACTTCCCTGCACACTGAAGTGCATGAGCATCTCCACATCGACCGCACCTGGGCTCTGCTCGCCCCTCACAAACTAAGATGACAGTGGCTGCTTCTGGACAGAATGTCAAGGACAGATGGACAGACATCCTGGACAGACACTGTACAGAGACCAGGGGCTGGGAAGGGGGAAGCGGCACAGCCTTGGGGCCAGCAGGGGCGAGGCCAGGAAGCCTCGGTGAAGGCCTGCATCTCCTCATCCAACAGAAGCAGGAGGGGCCACCCAGTGAGGGCTGCAGCTGCGGTGAAGTGGCCAGTGGGACATAGCAGGAGGCCGTGGCCAGCCTTACCCCCAGCCCAGGAGGAGGGGCCCAGCTGCGGGCACTGCCCCGGGAGCCAGAATCCTGAGCCCCCAGGGAAGGTGGGAAATTGCCCCTGGGCACTGGGTGCTCAGGCTGGAGGTGGTGAGACCTCGAGGCCCTGCAGTCGGGGAGGTGAGGGCAGAGATGGCCAAACTGCAGCTCAGTGAAGGGCTTTGTCAGGAAAGGCCCTCAGAGGCTGCCTCACCAGCCAGGGGGAGGCTACTTCCAGCCCAGAGGCTCAACAGGGCCCTCGGTGGTGATGCCTAACCTTGTCCTCTGACAGAGGACCATCGAGACAGAGTCACTCAAACCTCTGCCAAGCTCTGCACCCAAATGAAGCTGTTACCACAGACGCTGAGGCAGGTGGTGTTCATCTCAACTCTGTACAAGTGGTTTATTTAGCCAGTTCTCCAAATTCTTAATGACAAACCACACTAAACGTGTGTTTTCAGTATCACCTATGCTCATAGCTATGTGTAAAATAACTATCACAAGGAAAACTAGGTGGTGAACCCAGGAGGAGGAAATCCCCACGACGAGTCGAGAGAACACCAACGGACCGTTGGCTCTTCCCGGCTGAACCCAAGAGCTCTCGGCTGGGCTCACTTCCGTTCTAATTTCCAGATTTATTTTTACTTTCCCACATTTTCATTATGAAAATGTTCAAACATATTTAAAAAGTGGAAGAACAGTACAACGAGTGGTCAAGTTTTCTCCACGTGGAGCTCCAACAACTGCTAACATTTCATTAGATTTGCTTTCTCACTCTCTCTGTAGATCAGACAGAGAGACAGATTTATTTCTTCTCTGGAGCCACTTGAAGGTGAGAGGCTCCTGCTGCCTCACCGAGTCCTCAGGCACACGTTCCCTAGGAATAAAGGCCCCTCTGCAGCCGCAGTACCATCATCGGCAGACAAGAATGATTTCAGAGCATCGTTGTCCAGGTTATGTTCAGGTAGCACAATCGTTCCGAAAACGTCTTTTCTATCCGGGCCACACACTGTGCTGAGTGACTCTCCTTCCCCGTCTTAGTCAGGGACAGCCTCGCACCCCTTTTATCTGTGATCTTCACTTTTCGAGAAGATCATTGCATTGTCCTGCAGAATATCCCCTACCCCAGAGGCATCTGTTTCTAGGGCCATCATGAAATTCCCTACTATGCACCTCCATTCCCTGTAAACAGGAAGTTTCAGTCTCGAGGCGCGATCACCTTCTGTCAAATGCTTCTCGGCAGCTTCCGGGTGAGGCTGCTGCTTCACGAGGGGCGCGAGCTCCTACTCCTGGTCACTGACGACACGGCCGCGACCAGCACCACACCCCGAATCAGAAACGTCTGGAGGGGCCGCGGGCAGCCGAGACACCAGGAGGTGTGAACGGCACAGGCGTGGGGCAAGAACAAGGTCAAATCATAACGGAACGTCTGATTCCAGACACTTCCACCTGGGTAAGATGGTGACATCTCCCTAGCAAGTATCTGAAGCCAGAAAGCATGACAGAAAATTCACGACCTGCCTTCGTTCACCCAGGCTGCTCTAACAACACACCACAGGCTGGGCAGGGGCTGGCAAATGACACAAGTTCATTTCTCACAGCTCTCAGTCTCAGTCTCAGGCTGGGAAGTCCATAGTCAAGGCCTGACAGGTTTGCCTGGTGAGGGCTTCCTGGTTCATAGACGGCGCTTCTCACTGGGTCCGCACACCATGGAAGGAGCGAGGGAGCTCTCTGTAGTCCCTTTTTTGAGGGCACAAATCCCATTTATGAGACCCTCAAGACCTCCTCACCGCCCAAAGCTCCCCCTCCTAGCACTATCTCCTCGCGGGTGAGGATTCCAACTTGTGAATCTTGGGGAGACACAAACATTACAAAAGCCCATCATTTAATTTTTTTTTAAGGCATTTTTGCTTCTGCAAAGTCTCAAGATAAAATCAAAAGAAAGAGGTCTGAGTCAATCCACACAGTTCTCCCAAAAAGGGAAGTGATCAATTGCCACCACTTTTTATCCGAGACCTGCTGGGTGCCCCGGTCTGCATGACTGATTCTAAAACGCCATCCTCTCCTCTGCCATTCAGAGGTCAGAGTCAGTCCAGAGCTTAACACCAAGGCAGAGCTGACTGAATGACACCAGCTAATCCAGTAAGACAAGCCAAGACTCCTGCCCAAGGCCTAATCCTTCCCCCAGGGAAACATGGAAGGGCCAGACACCTGGCAGCCCTTCCTTCCTGCTCTAAAGCCCCAGAGACACAGCGCCGGCCAGGTGTGTGCCTGGGGCAATGCACAGTAACGTCAGCTGGGCACCGAGTCTGAGAACATGTTATCAAGTAAAAATGAAAACAAGACTGCTGAGAAAAGTTCATGCTTAATCACCTCTGGGCTAAATTCTAAATACAATGTTATTTCAGAGCTAGGTGGAAGTAATTCCTTAAAAATATATATGAACAGTGACTAGCAACCAGGGTGATAAGTACTCAATATGTGTTTGATGAATAGATGAATTTTTAAAATTTATGAAAAGAGCACGCTCTATTTAGGAGAATTCTATTTAATTGGATGTCCTAACTAGACAGTGGTTCCTTCGTGCTGACAGCAGAGTTTGTTTCAGTTAACTCAAAAACTGGTAAGTCACTCTAACAGAAAACCAAAAGGCTTTACAGAGAGTCAAATTATGGTGCCAATTCAACCGTGCATGGCAATTTCACCTTAATATTTAAATTCTCGAAGCACCATACTCAGAAAACGAGACATAACATACATAAATGCATCGACTAAAGCACCATCATCTAGAATTTGACAAAGTTTGACTGTGAGTTTCAAGAAAAGGGCTGATGAGGCCAAGAAGTTCCTTCCCCTCTCCCCTTACCTCCCATTTTGGTGACCAACTTAATGCAGAGAAATTCCTGTTTCAGGTTTGCACACATTGGAACAATCCTGGTATCTATTCCCCCAAGACACCAACAGGCTGAAGTCTGCAGGGTGTACATATTGAAAAATCACAGGAGCACTAGAGTGGCGGAAAGAGGTGCCCGTGAAGACGTCATCCTTTCTAAGACAGGGTCTGATTCCGCCTCCGGGCCCTTTTGCAAAAAGCCATTGGTACAAATTCACAGCCACCAGGAGGAAACACGCAAAAGACCCCACTGCCCTCCTGGCTTCCCAGAAGGCCTCAGAAGGATGAGACATGGAGCCTGCGTGCAATCCTGGACCCTCCTCCCTGCATTCAGTTTGACATGTGTCACTTGTTTGACTGACGGAGGTCCCACAATGGGCACAAGGAGACCCGTCAGGTCAAGAGGGTGCTGCCCGGCTCATGGTCCACACATGCGGACCTGTCAGGTCAGGATGCCCGGCTCATGGCCCACACGTGGGGATGTGTCAGGTCGGGAGGGTGCTGCCCGGCTCACGGTCCACACATGGGCATGCGTCAGGTCAGGAGGGTGCTGCGCAGCTCTCAGTATCAGCCACATATGCACATTCTCCACTGAAGCCACTGCATGAAACCACTGCATGAAGCCACGCTGGAAGCACTTTCTGGCAGGTTTAGGAGGCTCGTGTCCAAGGTCATTAAACACATGGCAAGCTCGCCTTGGAGGCATTTTACTTTGCTTATGACAATGAAGCATTCTCATTGCACTGAATAGAGCACGCTTTCTTGTTCAGTGCCTCGTTGAAATAGGCATTTTGTACCTGTCTTACAGATTACATCAAGGCCCTAATACATTTAGACCCTTGTCTCAGGTACACACAAAGCAGCGGCATCTCTAGAACATGTTTTGGACCACGGGAGGAAACCAAATCGCAGCATTATCCATTGATGTTGCTTAAAGTGTATTTCCAAATGTGTCTCCCGAGCCCGGCCTGTGTTCACGGCTTCCGCTGACCACACGCCATCTGCTGGGCACTCTGTGCACTTTCTCTCACACCCGCCACGCCTGTGGTCCTGTGCCTATCCCGCCACACGTCCCCACGTGGCTAAATCTCCCACACTCACCACGCCTGTGGGCCTGTGCCTATCCCTCCAGGCGTCCGCACCTACCACGTGGCTAACGCACACTTCCTACAGGCGGCAAGTGCCTGAACATCCCCACGGCTGGAGGGGCTTTGGGTAGGTTCTACAGAACCCACAGACAGGCATGGCCACCCTGCCCACGGCCACCAGAGGCTTTGCTTTGTCTCTAGAGGTGCCCTTCGATGAGGCGACATGGCAGATGACCCAGTGTTAGGTAATTAAGACTCAGGAAATCACGGCCGTCTTACCTTTAGAACTCACCTCTCTCCCCAGCACTATATCGCGAAGGGTGGGTCGCCAGAGTTGGGGAAGAGATGCCCAAGGCTCCCTCCTGCCCTGACAAGCTGGGACACTGCTCCCCTCTGTTGGTTTCTCACCGCACCTCAATAAACTGAGCTCACAGCAAGAGGCAGGCATGGGCTGAGTAGAAACACACAGCAGATCCCGGGTGGACAGGACGGAGGACGAGGGTGCTCGCGGAGACGAGGGTGTGCCCCAGGAAGAAGGTGCACGTGGGGTAGAGGGTGCGCGCGGGGAAGAGGGTGCACAGGCCCCGAGAACCTGGTGGCAGCAAGGCTGGTCAAGGCTGAACTCCAACAGAGGCAGCAGCAAAGGTGTTGGGAAGTCACAGAGAAAGCACCACCCAGAGGGGCTGCATGAACCAGCAGCGACCCCAACCCAACGTGCTCATCGGACTGGGCACACGCACATGCTGTGGACACGTGTGAATATGTTCCACTTAACGTGATGTTACATAATAATCAACAATGTTAACCCCACGACTTCATTACATGGCATCTGGCACATTGAGACTTTTTATTCTGTCTCTCTTCCTATACAAAGAAGTGGAAAATAGGTCCACGATCATTCACAACAAATTATTGCTAATTGAAAAAAAAAAAAAATTCCTACCCTCACCTTGGAGGATCTCAAGGCAACACCTCGTTCTTTGAGGTCATGGTTGGGACCCTCTCCGGACCCCTAGATGGGTCTGAAACTGCAAGGAATCCCCAAATGGGCAGTTTTGGGGCCAGCACAGATGCCAGCCACACATCCAGGCAGGTCTTGGCAGGTTGCTCCGTGACTTCGGCTGGGTCACTAACCTTTTCTTGCACTCAGAACCTGCCAGGAACCAGGGCACTGGCCCGCACGTCTCTGCTCCCAAGGCTACATCCCCTATGTTCCGCTGCACTCTGGGTTCCATGCCTTAGATCCCAGGCACCTTAAAGTTGACGTTTCCCCACCAGCTCTCATGAAGTTGATACTCAGATAACGTCCTTCCTCTCCCACCTGGTCAGTACCCGGGGAGAAAGGAACCCGGGTCTCAGTTTGATTTTCTGCCAGTCCATCGAAAAAACAGCTGGCCAGCAGCACTGGTGCACAGCACTGCCAGGTTACCCGTGACGAAAACAAAGCAAAACGAGATATACTCAAGTCAGCTGCGGCAAGTGCTTCTACACTCCTGCTTCCAGGAGTGTGGCTCACGCCTCTTGTCCTTCCTTGTTGGGTCAGGGGTACAGAAGCATTTTGGGAGACTGAGGCAGGACAAATGCTTGAATTTGAGACCACCCTGGGCAACATAGCAAGACTCGTCTCTACAAAAAAAAAAAAAAATAGCCAGGTATGGTATCGTGCCTGTAGTCCCAGATACTCAGGGGGCTGAGGTGAGACGATCACCTGAGTCCAGGAGGCAGAGGTTGCAGGGAGCCAAGATTGCACCACTGCACTCCAGCCTGGGCATCAGGGTGAGACCCTGTATCAAAATAAAGAAAAAACAAAAAACAAAAAAAAGATAAGAAATACAGGAGACCACTAATAATTCCAAATAGTGCCTGCTAATTTGAAATCTTTTCCAGATATGGTGAAGGAAATAATTTTTCTTCCTACGCCCATTCTAAGGAAACGTTTCTATTTTTCTGCTATACAATTTGGTAACCTGCCATTTCAGATCCTGGCCTCTTTAAGCAGGACTTGCTGGAGTGCCAACAAAGCAGCGCTCTGAAACCTCAGCATCCTCAGCATCACCCTGGAGGGCAGGTGAAGGATGCTGGGCCTCCACCTCCAAAAGTCACACTGGGGTGGGGCAGATCTGGGGTGAGGCAGGGTTTGCATTTCTAGTCTAGGGCCACACCACCCTAAACACGCCCATCTCATCTAACGCATACCAGAGGGAGAAGCCACGTAGGGCAAGTCACAGAGCAAGCGTCCAGGCACCAGGTCACCAGTTTTCTATTTAAATGCAAACCCGTCAAACAGCTTAAGTCAAACAGGTTCACCCTCCTAACACACTGGCCAACACAGCTAGTGATAAATATCACTGCTGTTAGACCTTCTGCTCACTGATGACCAGAGCAATGGCCTGAAACATCAAAGCTGAAGGGTGTGTGCCACGGTCAGGGCTCTGAACACCCCCATCCCAGGCCATCTCACACGGGTGCCTTCACTGGCACCGGGGTCTCACAGACCAGCTCCACGCTCACACTTACTGGGACGCAACCACCCTTTCAGCCCTTCATGCATCTGTACCCTATAGCAGTGTTCAAGGGAGGCTAATTTAAGTAAGAAATGTAATACGGACATCTGTGAACTCTTCCTCCATATCCACTGAGTGGCCGTCCAGAAACAGAAATATTAAAAAGAAAAAGAAGATTTAAGAGTCAAACACAGGGCCGGGTGCAGTGGCCCATGCCTGTAATCTCAGCACTTTGGGAGGCCAAGGCGGGTGGATCACATGGGGCCAACAGTTTAAGACCAGCCGACCAACATGGCAAAATCCTGTCTCTACTAAAAATACAAAAATCAGCCAGGCATGGTGGCACATGCCTGTAATCCCAGCTACTAGGGGGGCTGAGGCAAGAGAATTGTTCGAACTGAAAGGCAGAGGTTGCAGTGAGTGGAGGTTGCAGTGAGCCTAGATCATGACACTGCACTTCAATCTGGATGACAGAGCAAGACTCCATCTCAAAAAAACAAAAACAGGCCAGGCACGGTGGCTCACGCCTGCAATCCCAGCACTTCAGGAGGCCAAGGCGGGTGGATCACAATGTCAGGAGATCGAGACCATCCTGGTTAACACTGTGAAACCTCGTCTCTACTAAAAATACAAAAAATTTAGCAGGGTGTGGTGTGGGCACCTGTAGTCCCAGCTACTCGGGAGGCTGAGGCAGGAGAATGGTGTGAACACGGGAGGTGGAGCTTTCAGTGAGCCTGGATCGCGCCACTGCACTCCAGCCTGAGTGACAGAGAGAGACTCCATCTCAAAAAAAATAACAACAACAACAACAACAACACAGAAACTCGTGGAACAAGCCCTTGCCCCACTCCATGTCAGCTGTGCTGTGCCACCCAGGAGCATGCCAAGCTCAAAGAGTCATCCACCTGCCTTGCGTAAACGATGTCACTACTCGAATCACAGAGACTCAGATTCCCTAGCCCTCGCCATGTGCATGTCACTCACAAGCAGGCATGAGGACCCCCGCAATTCACAGGGAATCCCTCTGGCCATCTGATGACCATCCATTCATAAATAAAAAGCATTAATTCCAGCGGGGTTGCAGAGGTGTACACATCAATACTTGTTACTGTTCACAAATGTTCCACTTGAGGATGGAGTGACTTTACAGAATTGGGAAGAACTTCACAGACATACGAGGGGTGCATTTAAGGAAAAAGTGTAAGGAAAAGGTGAGAAAATGGAATACACTAACCTCTGTCTTTTCATCACCTTCTAAATCTTATGATTCCAGTTCTGTTCATTCTGCAGTAAAAAATAACAAGTGATTCACATTCAGACACAAGGTGGCTTAGGAAACTGTGGCTGTTTTACAAAGATGAAACAATTTAGAAGATCAGGGTTCCTGAACGTACTTACTTAAAGAGAGAAGAGACTGGGAGTTACACATCAACTTACCAAGGCTGTCCCGAAGTCCAGGAGCCCCTTAGGAGAACAGAGAATGTACAGCCTCCACAGACCAATGCAGGTGGCTGGGCCCAAGAGTGGGGACGGGGAGGCTGCAGGAGGCTTGCAGAGGGAGCTGTACCGCCAGCCACTCGCAGAAATTCCTAATTAAACCCTGACGGCAACTCTGTTTAGTGAATTGTCTCCTGGTCACTAAGAAGAGTGAAGCTGTTGAAAGCCTGCAGCCAACCCTCTGGATAACAGTTGAGATGTATTTTAGAGAAGGAAATGATCCTGTCACAATCCCAGTCCTGCCCACAGCTGCAAGCACGTCCTGGGAGTGCGGCTTCTTGCTCTGTCAGCACTAGAGCCCACCGTGGAGCCACACGGGTTCTGCCCGACGTTCCCACTTGAGGGAGTCTGGGCAGGTGCAGCTGAAACACCCAGGGGGCAACCCCCACCCTCACTTCTCAAAAGTACATGCAGAGGCAGACAGAATGAAACACGGCCCCCAAACCTCAGATGTACAGTTCAGCAACACGGCCCACCATAGAGCCACATGGGCTTTGCCCGACGCCCCCAATTCACAGAGTCTGGGCAGGTCCAGCTGAAACAGCACCTGGGGGGCAACCTCCAACCCCACTTCTCAAAAGTACATGCAGAGGCAGACAGAATAAAACACGACCCTCGAGCCCCAGACATAAAGTTTGGCACGGGCATCTGTGAAACAAGAACAAAAGTCGCATGGGAAAGTGAGCACAAAAATGAAAAAAATAACAGAATTACATACAGTGAAGATGGATGAGATGGGGAGGATTGCGAGGAAGTTGAGAAAGGGACCGAGGACCTGAAGGGGCACATAAGGGCTGGACATTCCCGACAAGGTAACAAACACACCTCTGGATGAGGTGGGACATCATCTTCATTATGGAAATAAAGGGGAAAAGCCTGAAAACATCAGTTTCCTACCAAGAAGCAAAAATCAAACTGGCTTCAGACTTCTCCTCTACAACACTGGGTTCCAAAAGATGAGGATGTGGCATCCGTGGGGTCTTGAGGGAGAGCTGGCACAAACGTCCCAGAGCTGCCGTCTCCAGAAGCAGCTGAAACAGCCTCAGATCCAGCAAACTCTTGTCTTGAAAAATCTATCAGAGTACACCCCCTTATCAAAGGGATGCGTGGCTGCAGGGGTTGTGGTGTAAGGCAATTTAGAAATCTTACTCCGTGCAGACCCTAAACTTGGGAGGCTGCTGGTCACACCCTGGGAGGACCTCAGCCAGCGGGAAGCCCTGTGCCTCCTCTCTGCTCCATCTCTAATGCCAAGAAACATTTTATGCATAAAATTACGTTATTTCCAATTTGTTAAATTGTATCTATTAAGTCCATAAAGAGACCAAGAAAATGTATAAAAACATTGATGACTTCACGGTGGTATTATAATTAAGTTTTAAACAAAACATGTTGTCTAAATTTTCCAGACTGAAAAAATACTCCTTTTAGCAAGAAAGGTGCTTTTAAAGTCACCATAAACAATTATATATCCATCCTACGAACGTGGCCTTAAAATAAAAAGTGAAGAGCAAAAACAGCAGAAGGAAGTGCATGAATATGTTGATAACGTTTATCTCTGAATGGGGGGGGGGGGCTGTTTTGACTTCCATTTCCTTATGTTTGAAGTGTCACCTCTGTAATGTAATAATAGAGCAAACACCATAGTTGAGGAAACACTGCTGCCCACTAGGACATAAACCAAGTCTCCTCCAAAATGCTGCGACCCCAACCTCTGATTTTATCTTTTAAATCAGCTAGGTTTTCTCCCCTAAAAAGAAGCATATTGTATCATTACTCTTTAAAGTTAGGTGACTTAACAGGCATACAGACTTAAACACCTTCTGGAAAGGTGATGTGTCAAGTTTAACTAAGATGTGTTTTGTTCTGAAAAGAGCAGGGGCACGTTCCCAGGTGAGGGTACTCCAGGAAACACTGGCTGTGTCCGATGGGTCCTCACCTGGAGAAACAAGCGCTCGACGCCTCCACTCTCCACCCGGACTCAGCAGGAAAGGGGTGCAGAGCTGAAGACAGACTCGTCTATAGAAACCCCAAGGGCTGTTTCCAGGAGCTACTCACTGTCCCGTGCCGCTGCACCCTGCTCCCCTGTGCAGGTACCGGAGCTGCTGTCCAGGCTTCCCCAGGCTCTCCACGCCTCCTTCCACCCCACGTCAACCTGCACCACCCAACTCCCCACCGTCTCTTACTGACCACCGGCCTCAACTCCCGCATAGCCTGGAAACTGCAAAGCTGCCTGGCAGCAAGAGGGGACGGGCAGCGAACGCACCAGCCAGGTGGCACCTGCTCCCACCAGACTGCAGGGTCACAGCGCCTGCCTCATGGAGCCGTTGTTATGCACAACTACACTGGGAAATCAATGCAGCTTTAGCTTTCCTTTGGTGCTAAATTAACTTTATAACACTTGGTTATAACATACATTAATTTTTACAGCAATTACTAAAATAACAACTCATAATGCATTCATTTACCATATTCAGAAAAGCAACTGAAAAACCAAACACACAGTAGAATTTTATAGGACTGTAGTAGTTTTTGTTAGGTTGTCAAATTATTTTAAGCTCAAAATTAAAGTAATTAAATCTGTGACTCTCAACTGGGGGAGGTGGGCACACACAGAGAGGGGAACTTAAAATACTTTTTTTCTTCCAAACCTCACACAGACCCACTCGGCTGGTCATTTCCATTGCTGGAATTATGTCCTGTTCCTTAGGTTAAAAACAACTGCCTTTATGCCTATTAAAAATAATGTTTCTTCCTTTCCTGAGTGATTGTGAAATGAGCCATGGTGGCAAGGTAGGCACGAACAGAGGGAAACTGAGTCCATGTCCACATTTGATGGTGGGCAAGAACAGAAGGAAATTGGGCCCACACCCACATTTGATGGTGGGTGAGAACAGAAGGTAACTAGGTCCACATCTATATTTGATGGTGGGCAAGAACAGAGGGAAACTGAATCCGTGCCCACATTTGATGGTGGGCAAGAACAGAGGGAAAGTGTGTCCAAGTCCACATTTGATGGTTAGCAAGAACAGGGGGAAGCTGGGTCCACGTCCACATTTGATGGTGGGAGAGAACGGGGGAAACAGGGTCCACATCCACGTTTGATGATGGGCGAGAACACGGGGAAACTGGGTCAACGTCCACATTTGATGATGGGCGAGACCAGGGGGAAACTGAGTCCACGTCCACATTTGATGGTGGGAGAGAACAGGGGAAAACTCGGTCCACGTCCACATTTGATGGTGGCTTTTAATGCACTGCAGCCTGTGTCCCCTTGACCTTCACGAATTTTCAGGTAATAAGAAAGCAATTTTTCTTACTGGAAAGGAGAAAACTAAGTGGCTGCAAAGTAATATAATTTCCTTAAAGCAAAACAACAGAGAACCAACTTTGACTTTTTCCACATTACCCAGTAATTCTAAGACTAAGGGTTTTGTCATGTTACAGCAAATGCCGTTCATTAGGGGGAAAATGGAAGTCAGAACAGTGTGTGCTATTCAAATTCTCAATGAATAATTAACTCAAATGCGTTCAGAGTGCTACAAAATGAAATTAATTTGTTTTTAGTTTAACCCCAAATCCCCAATCCCTTGCCAAATGATCCGCTATGTATCCTACATAAAGACAGGGTCTTTCTGGCAGAAAACCATTAAAAGTTTTTATTTGCAGTAAGAGAAGCATGCCTTCTTATCAAACAGGTGCATGGCCCCCTTGCGGGGGGGTCACCCATCACCTGCATCCCCGTGTGTCACGGTGTTGCCGCACACCATTAACGCATCAAAATGGAAAAGGAAATGTAAGCAGTGTTTGCTGTCCAAAGTTCACGTCAACAACTCCTTATTATGAAGGCACTTCTGAGCCTTTCCTCCTGCATCTGGGAGCTGCCAGCAACCCAGTTCCAGGAGAGAAAATAGCTCGACACCTCCTGCAGCCCATGGAGTCCTCTTGTTGGGACAAGGTCCCCCCAGGAGAGAGGAGCCCCCAGCAGGGTCAACACTGGAGGTCCTGGGGGTGGGTGGTGCTGGGGAGGCCATGCGGGGAGGGCTGTTCCCTGTTCCCTTCCCCTCAGGAGACAGCTGGCCCGAGGTGACACAGGACCGGATGGGATTTCAGGGTCAGGGACCACGGAGCCCGGGGCTGTGGACCACACCAGCCCACGGCCACTGTATGCCCCAGACCAACACGAGAAGAGTGCAGACCAACAACATCTTCGTCTACGGTAGGTGTCACGGTTATCGTTCCTAAGAGAGTCCACGGCCACTTCTACCAGGTGCCCTCCATTCTTCCCCTGCCCCAGCTGGTCCCCCTGTGACAGCCGTGTCTCTGAGAACGGGGTGTGGAGCCAGGGGGAAAACACAAAATAAACCACCTGCTACTAGAAACAGCCTCGCTGTCCTCAGGGAGCCGGTCCCGGGGCCAGCCTCGCTGTCCTCAAGGAGTCGATCCCGGGGCCAGCCTCGCTGGACTCAGGGAGTCGGTTCCAGGACCCCATGGACACCAAATCCAGGCACATTCAAGCCCCACAGGTGGACCTGCCGAACCTGCGTGTACAAAGAGTCGGCCCTCCGACACGCGTTTCACATGGCAGGAACGCTGTATTTTCTGCGTGTACAAAGAATCAGCCCGCCAACATGCGTTTCACGTGGCAGAACACTGTATTTTCTCCCTGAGTTTGGTTGAAAAAATCCACCTATAAGTTGACCCGCAAAGCTCAAGCTTGTGTTGGACAAGAGTCAACTGTATGCAATTGACACTGATTCCTACCAACAATATCCAAATCTTATCATGACCAGCTCGATAAAGAGAATGAGCAAAATTTAAAAACTAAAGCAGAGTGTTTTCCTGCGAGTTGGCGCACTGCGTAAGCCCTGTGGGAAAGACAACACTGGCTGCTGACCAAACTCCATCGGCCTCTTCCTCCGTCCTGAGGGCATCTTCCTCCATCCTGACAGCAGCCTGGGCTTACCTCAGTCCCAGGGCGGGGGAGGAGGACGCACTGTGCACCCTCCCAGCTCTCCTCCGCCCCTTCCCTCAGGCTGGCCCAAGAGCAGCCTGGACAGTCAGGTGCTCAGGACACCGAGCTGCCCCTCCTCGGCCCACAGCCTCAGGCCACCTGTCTCATCTGTGACTGAGAAACAGCTGCAGCTGGAGGCGGGAGGCGGGACATGCTGGGATCTACCCATGGCCAGGCCGAGCTGCTCTGATCACTCAAGCTTCACTTTCATCACTTGCTCTACCAAATAAACAAGAATAAAGTACGCCACGTCCTCCTTTGCACACACTCCCAAGCCTCCCATCCCACTTCCCAGCGCTGACCCCATAAGAACACTTTCTGCGCCTTTCCAGGTATTTTCTATCCTCCTCAAGCACAGAGCCACATTCAGAGTGAATTTTTTCTTTTTTTTAACAGAAATGGCACCAGGGCAGATAATGTTTTTTTGTACCATTTCTTTAGTTTCTTGGGCATTTTCCGCACCAGGACAGATGGGCTCTGCTCTCCTTCCTCCCCACCGAAAGCTGCCTCATAGCAGCCACACACAGAGCCGTAAGCCCTCGAAAGACTGTGGGTGTCTCGGGGTGCCCCACGTCCCCAAAGACCAAGGGGTCACAGATCCACACTGTCCAACAACACTTCAGACATGGCCTCGAGCCTGGGAACCCTGCTGGCCAGCCCAGGCCAGCAACAGAATAGAGGTGTGAGAGGTAACATTTGCACTTCTTAAAAAAAAAAAAAAAAAAGGCAGATATTCAGTGCCACATTTAAAATGATCATGGTGGCCAGGCACAGTGGCTCATGTGTGTAATGTAAGCACTTTGGGAGGCCAAGGTTGGCAGATCACTTGAGGTCAGGAGTTCAAGACCAGCCTGGCCAACACGGTGAGACCCCTGTCTCTACTAAAAATACAAAAATTAGCTGGGCATGGTGGCAGGCACATGTAATCCCAGCTACTTGGGAGGCTGAGACACAAGATTCTCTTGAACCCTGGAAGCAGAGGTTACAGTGAACTGAAATTATGCCACTGCAATCCAGCCTGGGTGACAGAGCAAGACTCTGTCTCAAAAATAAAAATAATAAATAATAACAAAAGAAAAAATATATATGCATTCCTAGTCCCTTGGAGCTGCAGCAACAAAGCTGGTGATATATTTTGGGTGTTTCTAATCAATGTTTTCCATGAGCTACACTGCAAGTCTCAACCTTGACCCTGCTACAGTAATCATCTATTACAAATTAAAACAAGAGCCATAACTCTGTCTCCTACTAAAATATTCTAATTGAGACATGTTAACAGAATACATTTCTTTGGGTGAGAAAGTATCCACCAGGGTGGGGAACAGACGGCCCACCGATTGTGCTGTGGCCCTAACCACCAAGGACTCATGGATCATCCACAGCAAGGCTGGTGACTCAAAAAGAACACTAAATTGCTCTTTGACATTAATTCTTAAACCTTGAGAAACCAAAGTTCTCTTTGTAACAGACTTAAAAAAGGATGAAGTCAGAAGTAGCTCAGCAGAGATGCACCAACTCTTACCTGGGAGAGACACTCCTTGCTAATCACGTCTGGATTAACGGATGTGCTAAAAGCATCTCTTCCAACAGAGACACAGACTGCAAACAGGAATGCCATGAACACCTTCCCCAGATAACCCAGTCCTCACCCATCCACCCCTCAGGAGGTCCCCAGACAAGTCCAATAAGGAAATGACCCCACAGCAGATTCAGGTGCAGGCAGTGAAGGTAGTGGCGTCAGGGAATTCCGCCGTAAACCTTGGCAGCACGCAGGGAGGTGTACCTAGCTGGACAGGTGAAGTCAAAAGTGCAGGATGATCTGGCCATTCCAAATATGCAGGGCATTCCAATTTTGTTAAAATGAAACCCAGCCTTTGAAAAGGCCCGGACTTCCCACAATGGGTGGTATTTATAGTGTGGACGGCACTGTAGAGAAGTTATCAGAGGGTTCACGACGGCAAGATCCACGGAGGCTCTGCCATGTGCCAGGCATGAGACAACTATTTACATAAAACACCTCATTTCACCCTACACAGAGTCCACAGACTGCTCCACAGTCTCCCAGGTAAGAGTTGGTGCATCTCTGCTGAGCTACTTCTGACTTCATCCTTTCTCAACTGCTTCATGTTTCACCCTACACAGAGTCCACAGACTGCTCCACATTTCACCCTACACAGAGTCCACAGACTGCCCCACATTTCACCCTACACAGAGTCCACAGACTGCCCCACATTTCACCCTACACAGAGTCCACAGACTGCCCCACATTTCACCCTACACAGAGTCCACAGACTGCCCCACATTTCACTCTACACAGAGTCCACAGACTGCCCCACATTTCACCCTACACAGAGTCCACAGACTGCTCCACATTTCACCCTACACAGAGTCCACAGACTGCCCCACATTTCACCCTACACAGAGTACAGAGACTGCTTCACAGAATACTACCAAAGGGGACCATCAAATGATCCCCAAGAAGTAATGAGCGCCTTAAAAGTAAGAAAGCCAACCTCCTCCCCCTCTCTTAACTCCCTCTCCTCATTTCTGCAGAACCAAAGAAATATGAAGGGCCAGTGACGCCCCACTGAAGAACGCTCTCCTGGTGGTTACACTCTGTACATAGGGAGCACAACCCTGCTCCGTGCTGCATGAGGCTACTATTCTATACTACACTAGTACGATCTGTTTGTTCTATTCGATACTATTCCATTCTCTATGATAGAATACTACAGCTTCACTCCATACTATAAAATACTGTACTATCTGTTCTATTCTATTCTATTTTCTTCTATACAGAAAGGAGTTAGCCAGCTTGCTGTAGGCAGACAGTAAGGGAAGGGTCCCAGAGAGCCTCCAGTCCATGTTTTGTGCAGATAGGGGGACTTGCACGGGGGGCTCGCCTAAACATGCTCACAGCAGACTAAGGATCCCCATGCACACGAGGGAATGGGGTGAATATTTGCTCCTTAGACAGCGAGCCCAGCCCCATCAGCTTCTATATAAAAGCCCTTGTAGTCAACTGGGAAGGGGGCGACGAACAATCTACTCTCAGGACCCCTCTTTTCGCTGAGAGCTTAACTTTTAGCTTAACGAGTTCCACTGCACTCACTCTTCGATGTCCCCGTGCCTGTTTCTTCCTGGTCATTAGACAAGAACCTGGACCCAGCTGAGCTAAAGAGCAAAACTCCTGCATCAGTGCTACAGAACACTATCCTCTCTGTTCTGTGCCATGCGACTCTACTATTCCACACCACACTACGTAATATTAATACTATGCTGTGTGTTCTAATCTAGATTGTATTATGCTATGCAATACTACGTCATTAGTTCAACTGAATACTCTACAATACTATCCCACTTGTTCTATTCTAGACCATGTAATACGATTTTTCCTATTGTATACTATACTACATAATGTTACACTGTTTCTTCTATTCTATGCTACCCTATATAACATTATGCTATTTGTTCTATTCTGCGCTACTCTATATAATTCTATTCTGTTTGTTCCATTCTATACAATACCTTGCATCATTTTACCATGTTCCACGATACAAGAGTAGAGTCAGTTATACTTTCATAATCTCTTTTCCAAGCTCTTACCCAGTAAGAAATGTGATGTTTTACTATGCCTCACATAAATGCACATTTCATGATAATCAATGCCATTTCCTATGGTTGTAGGATTCTGTCTCTATGATTCTACTGATACGGCTTCTTTGGGCTTTTCTTTAAGTCCTTTGCAGTGTCTGGTTTCCTAATGAAAAGATGACTAAGGTCCCGATAAGATCCTACAAAACCAGCATTCACACAGGCTCACCTGTGTGCACTCTGCTGGACTCCGTGTTGAAGGAGTGACAGGAAGACAGACGGCTGTCGGTGGATGGAAGGCAACAAGCACAGAATAGATTCCAGAACTGAGACAGGTACCAAGGCTCTGGCACAGCTGAGGGTCAATCCCAATTCTAGCCTCTCACAGAAAGGCAGAGGAGACTTAGCACAAAGAGCACGGAACTTTGCTTTAATAAAGCAAATGCTTACCATCCACTGTGAGGAGCTCAAGGAGAAATGGCAGTAGGCTCTACTAATAACTACTGCTTTAAAAAATGGAAGGGAGAGGGTACATTTTCACATGGGCCATGTGGAAAGTTGGCTGAACCTGCCGCTGGACCTGCCCCTGGACCTGCCGCTGGACCTCTTCCTGGACCTGATGCTGGACCTACCGCTGGACCTGATGCTGGACCTGACGCTGGACCTGCCCTTGGACCTGCCACTCGGTCTGCTATTGGACTGCTAACAAATGCTGCAGATTTTTATGGAGAGAAAAGTACAATGCGTCTGAGAGCAGCTGTCTGTCCCAGCTCTGGGAAGCCGGCACAAAAAGGAAGCAGCAGAGACGCTGGTATCATTCAGTGGGCAGAGTCAATGACCCTCCTCTGAGTCCAGCAAAGCTCAACCTGCATGTCTGCAACTAGAAATACCAATCATAAGCCAGACCTCCTGGCAAATACCATTGACCCGCTGTAATTCTGTGTGGTGTATTATGTCCCATGTACAGGAAATCATTCACAAAGCCTTTAACCAGGAAGTACTAACATGACTTTTAATGCAATATAACAGCTTTGCACCCATTTAACATATATTTAACCCCAGTGGTATATTTAAATATATATTTTATAGAACATCAGGCATGTTTACCTAATGGCTCGAACTTTCACAATGTCTCTCTCCCTGAGAGGACAGCGGAGGATCCCATGCACTGTCTCCAGGAACATGCCCCTCCCAGAGAGGATTCACAAATCAAATGTGCACATGCATGCATGCACAGACACATATCACACACACACATACACATGGACACGCACACCTACATGCAATACATACATTCACACATGCACACACATTCACATAATCACATAATACCACCACATAACACATGCATACACATACACACAACACTCAAACACACACGCACAAACATACAACACTCAAACACACACGCACAAGCATACACACAACACTCAAACACACATGCATATACGTACACATTCTGACACACATACATATGTAAATGCGTAGACGTAACATGCACAAATATACATGTATAACTATATACACATGAGCATCCATTCATGCCTACTTGCACATATGTGCAGTCGTGCCTAAACATGTAACACATGCACACACATACATGCAACACAAATACACATGCACACATATACACATGCATGCACATGTACATTACACGCAAAGGCACACATACATGCACAACACATATACATGCAATATACACTTTCATACACATAAATGCAAACACACATACTTATATACATCCCTCAAAGACCCCATTATTCAATTCTAAACAAAGTGGTTTATCCCCCAAATGTACCTTCCCGTAATTAACAAGCTCTACTGCACATTTCTTGTTTCAAATAATGAGGTCTCACACACAGCACACACACATTTATACTCCAATACGTGTGAACATATAAATAGAAATAGGCACATGGGCACGAAGACCCTCTTCTGTAAAGGTATTCTCAAACTTGAACTGAACGAATTCTGCTAATTATAGTCAGAGTCAGCAAAGATATATATTTGACCTCGGAATGAATATACTCGTTCTTTTCGTTACCCCTGGCAACAGCAAGAATGTAAAACAGAGTTGTGCGATACCATGTCACTTATTCAATCCCACTTCCTGGGATCTGACCCACTTGGAATAGCGTTTCTGTCTGAGTGATTTCCTTCTGACTGAAATCATGAGATAATTCCTTCTCTTCCTGCTTTCTCTTTCCCAGGCCTTTTCACTGCCCTTTCATCATCTCGGAAACTAAATCATACTTGTCAAAATGGAACGCAAAGAAACAGCCTTAGGAGAGAATCCCACAATGGAATGGACCCAAGAGAGGAAAAAATATTCTTTTTGAAAATGTACAAAAGGAAAAGTCAAGAGGCCTGGGTTCCCTCTCATGACAGAAACAGACGTCAGCATAGCAGGTCGCTCAGCACAGTTCAGCTCTGTGTATGAAACAGAGATTCTAGTCCTTGTCCCTGTTTCAAGTTCTGTGTATGAAACAGATTCTAGCCCTTGTCCCTGTTTCATGATGTTGCAGTGAAGGTAACAAAACAGACAAAGGGCACAGGCTGCAGAAAAGGATTTTAAAAGGATGACTTTTAAAATGTGAGCCTGCTTTTCAAGGGCACAATGAGGACATTTTCAAGTATATTAAAGCTGATTTATAAGAGATGGGTATAAAGACTCTACAAGGTCATTAGACTTTAGACTTACAAAGAAAACAAATCACATTCTCCTAGCATCACCAGTCAGGTGTTCCACAAATACTAAGAATAGCCACTGCAACGGGGTCCACTATGAGGGGTCAAAACATAACCCATGAAGCATGGCCGAGAGCTCCTATAACCTGATTTCTAGGAATCTAATTTTAAACATCCTCACAGCTAGCACATCACAAAACTACAGAGCTCCAAATGCTGTAACACAAGTGCTAACAACACCTAGCCAAAAATATACGAGGCATTTCAGGCAAAAATCCCAGAATCAGAAGAACACAAGTTTTCTAAGTTCTTCAAAAGCTGGTGCTGGTTGAGGCTCTTCTGCAGACTTCAACAAAAGACACGCTAGAATTAGCCATTGACGGTAACCCTGAGTCAACACGCACAGTGTTCGGAAAAGCACAAGGCCTGCTCCGGCTTGAGACCCTGGGAACTTTCTCTGGACCGCACCGAGTGGACGACTTTGAGAACTCAAAATAACCAACAACCAGTCCATGAACAGGGAAAGAAGACTGCAGCCTCCCTGGGGACCTGGCTCCATGCCTGCCACCTTTCTTCCGGATACCTTTGCCCTTCCTGGCTCCCTCCTCCACCTGGAGATGCTCTGGGTTCAGGCCCCTCTCCAGTTGTGTCTCGGTCCACAGCTGGCTACCTGTGTGAAGCACCAGGCCTTGAAGGACCATCTCCACCTGCTTCCTGCACTCACTTCCCACCCACTTCCACCATGACACCCAGGCTCTGGCTGCTCTCAGGGATCAGGGCCGCCAGGCTCCCCTCACAGGCTCCAACTGGAGTCCTGCCCCCTGGTTTTCAGCAACACTTGGGACTTTCTCCTGGAAACTCTCGGCTCTGGGCTTTCGTGAACTGCGCCATCCAGCTCTTCTCTGGACTCTAAGCAGGGCCTTCTCTGGGTCTTCCAACCCTTCCTCCATTTCCAAATGTGGGCTTTCCTTTGGCCTCCTCTCTCCAGACATGCACACCTCACACTCTGGCTACTTGACCTGCACTTCTACCTAAGAGGCTCCCAAATGCTCCCTGCTCCAGATTTTCCCCAAGCCTCCTCCTGTATTTCCAAACTTGCAGCTTGCAGTGGTGTCTCTAAGTATCTCTGAGTCAGGTCCACACTTGCTTCTCCTGATTTCCGGCAAAGCGCAACGGCGACCTCGGGGTGCAGACTCGCAGCTTCATCCGCCTTCCTGTACTCCCTCTTCCCCTCCTGACCCAGGCACCGAATTGCTCAGCTCACTGGCTGCCTTCTCTCCTCCTCCGGCCACGGCGAGTGCCCTGCATGAGCCTGCCCTGTCACCCCCCGGCTCCACGGCATGCCGCACATCAGAGACACGATTCTCTCCGAAACCCTCAGTGGTTCCCTAGTATCCCACAGGTAAGGACTTCCACATTCTGGCCCCAATCTAACTTTCTGGCCTCAGATATGCACATGCATATTTTATCTATGCAAAGAGAGTACAGGTCTCACACCCGCTCTCATTCCTGGGCTCCTAGCTCCTCTTAAAGGTGCTGTATGAGGTACCTATGCACTTTCCAAACACTAACTGAATATGCGCTTGGAGAACACTTACTTGATAATTTTGTGGCATTGTCGGATAACGTGGACAAAGTGAGAACTACGCAGGTGTGTGGATGCTGCCTTGCCCAGACCTCACTTATCCAGACACTCCCAGATGCTCAAGGTGACCAGCCCTATTGGTGCACAGGCAGGCACAGGCTGCACCCCCACAGCTGGGCCCCACGAGCTGAACTATAATTACGAAGCTGCTGTTTGCTCCTAAATCTGTTTATGCTGGTGCATTTCTTACACATTACTGAAACCAATAAAGTATGACTCCAAAGAGTGAATAATTGTATGAAAACTAAGTTGGATGCCTTTCAAAGACTTAATATAGGGGAATTTTTTTTTCATTTTAATCTTTTTAAAATTGCTATCAAATTAGGTGTGAGCAAAAAATATATACAATGTTTGAGGAAATAATTTTAACGGTTTCATATCTAACATACCTTGCTTCTCTTGTGTTGCCTATTCTCTTCTAGAAGAATAAAAACTGTGGCAGGCCTGCGATGGCTGTGGTTGAGGAAAGAGGCCACAGCCACAGCCAGCAGAACCATGCTCAGCAGCAGCCTAGCCCCGCGTGGAAGAGGCGTGAACACCCTCGGGAGAGGTGGATGTGCACTAACGGTTCCCAGCTCTGACCTCTTTGATTAACTGAATGCAGTGATTGGTTTTATCTGAACGTCAGACAAAAGGGTGTCTACGTCCAGGAAAGACTCTAAACACTCTGGACGCTGCTGGGGCAGATGGTGACCTTGACCCAGTGATACCACTCTCCAGTGGGCAGCCAACCCAGTCTCCTAATCGTAAAGGACATTCATAGCAACACTACGAAAAAGAAACACTACTGTTCTGACCCAGAAAAGTGAAATGTAAAACATAAAATGCACAGGTTCTAACTAAGAGGCAGACAGACCGGGCACGGTGGCTCACGCCTGTAATCCCAACCCCTTGGAAGGCCAAGGCGGGTGGATCACTTGAGGTCACGAGTTCGAGACCAGCCTGGTCAACATGGTGAAACCCCATCTCTACTAAAAATGCAAAAATTACCCGGATGTGGTGGCGGGCACCTGTAATCCCAGCTACCTAGGAGGCTGAAGCAGGAGAATTGCTTGAACCTGGGAGGTGGAGGTTGCAGTGAGCCAAGATCACACCACCGCACTCTAGCCTGGGCAACTCCTTCTCAAAAAAACATAACGTAAAATAAAATAAAAGGCAGACAAACAAAGGAGATTTCCTCTGATCTTAAAAACAGAAGTATTTGTTTCACAGCGTGGATAATTGAAGATCTGCATAGAAATCACCTAGGGTCCCGCCCTCCCTCACAACAGACTGGGATAGAGGGAAGGAGGGCAGGAGGTGGGCCCCTTGTCCACGAGAGCCTCCTCCCACCCCATCCCCTTCCTCAGGAGGGTGGCCTGCCCAGTGCAGGCTCCCTTCTCCCCAGGTAAGACCCTGGCGTCTCTACAGGAACACCCACCTCCCTTCCCTGCAATCCACTCCAGCTGCTCACGGCCAGTCAAGGTGGGCGCTCTTCAGAGAGGAGCAAACGGTTTGGAGGACAGCCTGAACTCCAACGTCCCAAGCGTGGCTTGCCAGGAAGCACAGAGGAAGGATGCAGGTCCCGAGAAGGAGGAGGCACAGGAGGACGATGAGAGAGAAAAGAGAGAGACAAGAGAGGCAGACTGCCCAGCGGGGGGCTGAGCACAGGACCTGGCTGAGGTCTCCTGGGGAGGGGCAGAGGCAAACAGGCTGCTGCTTCTAGGCTGCTCGGGAAGATACAAGCTCGAAGGGGCTGCAAGGCAGGACTCACTGAGGAGCAGTCATGTGGATGCCCCGCCTCTCACATGGCACACACTGACAACATGCAACTCACATGCAACACAACACAACACGCATGTACAATGTGCTTATACAACACTGACAACACACACTGCACACAAACACACACAACCTATACAACACATACCCAATACATGCAACTCACAACACAATGTGCATTTATAACACACTCATACGACACATAACCAATACATGCAACTCACAACACAACATGTGCGTAGAACACACTCATACACACATACAGCACACGTAAGTTACATACAACACAACACGCATGAACAATGCACTCATACAGCACACACAACACACAACTCACATACAACATGCACATGCAACACACTCATACAACACACAACACTCATACAACACACAACACACGTAACTCACAACACAACATGCACACACAACACTCATACAACATACATACAATACATGCAACTCACAACATACACATACAACACACTCATAGCTCACGTACAACACATGCAACTCACGTTCAACATAACATGCACGTACAACACACTCGTACAACACAACACTCATACAATGTACACACAATACATGCAACTCACAACACAACATACACATACAATACACTCATACAACACATACAACACATGCAACTCACGCACAACACAGCATGCACGTACAACACACTCATACAACATATAACACATACAACATACACACAACACACGCAACTCAACACAAATACATGTACAATTCACTCACAACACACAACACTCATACAACACACAACACATGCAACACATAAACACATGTACAACACACTGATACAACACACAACACTCATACATCACACACAATACATGCAACTCACATACGACATACACATACACACATACAACACACAACACTCATACAACATACAAAGCATGCAACTCACAAATACACGCACAACACACTCATACAACACACAACACTCAAACGTACAATAAGTGCAACTCAACACAATATGCACATACAACACACATACAACCCATGCAACTCACATACAACACAACACACTCATACAACACATTCATACAACACACACTATACAGATTCTAAGTATGAAATAGAAAACAGCACATGCACAGTTTCTAAATTTGATGAAAGCTTTTTTCAAGAAAGTCGTCCAACATCCAAACTGGTACCATGTCCTCATTTTCAGTTGCTGTTCAGATTCAAGCATTTTTATCATCTACTCTATGAATTATAATACAGCATAAACCCATTTTTCATTTTACACCCACTTTGCGGTGTGGTGCTCCAAAACAGGGGCCAGGAGCCTCAGAGTCGTCCCTCAGAACAAAACACAACCGACACTCAGAGGCCAGGAAGGGAACTCGGGGGGTGACACACACTCTCTCATCTGCAGAGCTCTGCTTCAAATACTTTACACGTAACCAGGGCTGGAACGGGTTGGTGAGGGTACAGACATGGCAAACTGAGAAGAAACTGGCAGGTGGAGAAAGATCAGTCAAAATCCAAGGAAAAATGCTGAACATTTTCCACAAATAGTTCACACAACAGATGATACTCAGGCTACTGAAAGTTTATTGAGAGGGGTCTTGCTCCAAAGAAAAAGTTCTCTCCCAAAGTTATCAAAGTTTCACAGCAGGCACCTGCCCCCAACACACCATCTTCCGAGGGCCTAGGAGTCAAAAAGAAGGTAAGACAGTAGTAAGGGTACAGGGGGAGGAGAGCGGGAGGGGACCGAGAACTCGGAACCAAGAGATGGGCGGACACTGAATGCCTGACTCCAAGGTTATCACCTCAGAAAACAAGTCTGTTTAAGTCCGTAGTAACAGTGTTAGTACTTTCACTGAACCTGCACTCAACACTGGAGAACCTCCCTGTGTTATGAAGACGATCTGAAAAATAACATTAATTCACAACGTAGAGTGATGATTCAGCCACAGAAAATAAAACTGACATAATCCACTACAAGTCACACTATGTCTTTCTTTAAGACTGGTTTATGATGCAGAAAAGAGGCAGTTTGAGATCTAAAATACTTAAACTGGCAAACACCTTGTTTCCCTGAATTCTCACAACCGTGGCATCAGCTAGAGTAAGACAGAGTGGTTTTCAGAGCTTCCAGAACAGCAGAACAGATCAATCATAAATATGCAAAAGTGATCTGAAAATAGAATTAATTAATATTCCACGTTTTGGCTTAAACTAGTCATGTGATTTCCAATAAGTGGGAAACATTCACACCAATTTTTATAAGAAAGTTCAATGTGAACACATAGTACAGAACATTGCCTTTGTTTTGGAATTTATTTATTTAATATGACAATTTCATTTGTATTTAGTTATTCCTGATGTTGAATGCTCATCTTTATTAATGATGAGCTACCCATTTTCTGACTGAGGAAACAGAAAATTGTCACTGCCTAACAGCAATACTCAAAACAGCCTGTATGAAAGGAAAAGGTATATCTGTGTGCACACAGATGCATACACATGCATACACGTACCTATACATGTACACACGTGTGTACATATGTGCATACACATACACACATACACGTGTATGCACGTGCACACGTGCATGCACATGTACACGTGTGTGCATGAGCGCACATGCATGCACACATACGCACATACATGCATACACACGCATATGCACATACACGTACACTCATATACACACATACATATACACACGTACACATGCACACACATACATGCATATACACGTGCACATGGACACGTGGACACGCACATACACACGCATACACACATGCACACACATGCATGCGTACATGCATACGTAAGTATCATCTCAGGTACGTGGATTCAAAATTCTGATGCAAACGAATAATTACAAAACAGGGTAGGGTGTCAACAAGTGAGAATTGAGATGAAAGTTCTGATATGTTCCAGAGACAATACGGGAGGTCGTCACATCACATAAATATCTTACCCATTTTAAACGTGACAATTCCTGCCAACATCGGCCTGGATTAAGATGATTTCATTGACATAAGGAACAGAAAATATAATATTTATTCTAATGAGATTCTGTAATCATTACATTATTTTCACAATTATAAGTAATCACTAAATAACTTCCTCCCAAGGGTCTAAAAATAAAAATAAGATAACAAAAGAAGGTCACAGTCCTGACAGCTTTATCATGCAAATCACAACTGTGAAAATTAAGCACGTTTTTGAGACTATGCCCTCCTCAAATATCCTTCCTGGAATTTTGTACCAGTAATGGCTGGTAATTAATTGTTATACCAGCTGGAAAGTATATCATTTGGGGTATGTGAAGTAAACATGTAAAGAGAAATGACCACACACACCTGAAACCAGGCCTCATTTCACAACTGTTTCCTACTTTCGATTTGCTTAGTTTACTTCATGAGGTATCTCGAGGAGAGAAAGCAGAGCTGGGATCTGCCCTGAGGCTGCTTCGGGAAGAGCTGGGTGGGCACCAAGACCCTCAGACCGAGGGCTGAGCTGCGTGGCTATGACCCCATCACTGCAGCTCCCCAAGCGTGTGTCCCTGTGTGTCACGCAAACCCCTGCCACACAGGTGACACACGCCACACGCCTGACACAGGCTCAGCACACAGGGAGCTGCAGGGGCCTTTGAAAACAGTATGCTGAGAATAGATAGGGCTCAAGGACAGTATCTCCAATTGAACTTTTAATGAACTCCCGTAGGCGCCAAGAAGGCGGGCAGATAAGGAAGAGCATAGAAACAAAGAACTGAGTAGAAGGTTACATCTGGGAAAAGAAAGTTTGTTTTGCATTGCATTCTTTCTGCTGACGTGGGGTTTATGGAGTATAAATAAAGTGAGGCGGAGGCTCTGAGCGCGGCCGCCATGTTCTCTGTGTGTCTTTGTCTTTTGTGTGTTCTTTCATTCTCCACCACCCCCGGCACGGACCCCAACAAGTGGCGCAGCGAGCAGGGTCAGCACGGGTGAGTAGGGGAGAACAAGAAGGGGAACCCCCTAGGGGCGGGTAAGGCCCGGATATTGTTAAGGGGAACCTTCTTAAGCTTTCATTATGGGGAATTCCATCTCTCTGGCCTCAGAATATTTACGGCTGTTTCAAGGACTGTTGCTGTCTATAGGAGTAAAAGTGAAAGAAAAAGACTTTGAAGTGATTGTTTGCCCATGTTGAACAACATTGTTACTGGTTTCAGTATCAGACTAAAGTGCAGCTGAATCGCAGAGAATGGTTACAGGTAGTAAAAACTCTGCTTAGAGCTCTCCAGTTAGGGGATATTATGCCTCTAAAATTGTGGACCTTGTGTGACTCTATCACTCAGACATTAGAGTTACTTGAGACTGATTCAGAGTGTGGTAATGTAGCCACAGGAGGAAAGATATCTGAGGATTTGGAAAAAATAAAAATAAAATAAATCTGAAATGGAGCCCATTTGTGCCAGGATAACAGAGGATGGGGGGGATAGCAAAAGGGGGAGAAGAGAAAAAGCCAGCTCTTCCTTCTTCTAAGGGAAATTCTGACATGCAGTGTATTATGGAAATGCTTCAACAAATATTACAGATATATTCTTCTAATTCACCTTTGCGAGCTTTCCCTGTTTCTTTTCATTCTGCCCTGTTAAAAGAGGATTTTCCAGTGCCTCCAACCCCCCGGCTTCCTTATCTTTACCTTTGTTTGGCAAAGTTGAAGCCCTGTTCACATCAGACATACTTTAAATTTATACTAAACACCTGTTTAATATGTTAAAACCAGTGTATATGTATATCTTATTGTTTGTTAAAATATTATGAGTATTTCAATAGTCAATAAATAAACACATTAATATTAACTATTAATATTAATATAGTATTAATAACCCCAGCTAGGAAATTGTTATGTTATAGGGGTGCATAGGTTCCACCAATTTACACTCCAAACAGAAGTTGAATATTCGAGCTGCTTAATACATTAACTACCTCTTGATATTTTCTGTGTTTTTAAATTTTAACCATTGTATTGTGTATGTAATGATTCTCAATTTGGTATTAATATACATATTTCCTAGTGAGTAATGATGTTAGACATATAGGTTTATTGTCATTTCTTTGTTCTGCTACTTTTGGTTGGGTTATTTGCCTTTTCTTATTAATATGTTGAGATTCTTTATATTTGGGGATATGACTATTATTATATATTATATATACTTTTAATTAAAAAAAAAATTTTAAGGAGCTGGATCTGTTTCCAATTATTTGTGCTTCTTTTGCTCCTAATGCTCAGTTTTCAAATGGTGGCAATAATGTCCAATTTAATGCCTTACAAATTAAATTTTTAAAAAGAAATGAAAGCTGCCATTTCTAACTATGGACCTCAATCTCCTTTTATCCTTGGTCTTCTTGATATTTTTCATCAGAAAATTTGATAATTCCTATAGACTGGAAGACTTTGGGGAAGGCTTTTCTTGATCGTTCTCAGTGGTTACAATTGCACAGCTGGTAAATGAACAAGGCACATGTATAGGCTAGAAAAAATGTTATGTGTGATCCCCCTGGACCCACTGAGGAACAACTCACAGGCACGGACCAATATGCTACTCTTAATGCTCAGGCTGGTTTAGATGATGTTGCCTTTACTCAAATCAAGACTTTGTTTTTAAGGGCCTGAAATAAGGTAGAGATAACAGGAAAATGTTCCCTTTCCTCTGTGAAGATTTTACAGGGCACAAATGAACTATATTCAGATTTCGTAGCCCGTCTTCAGGATGCTGTCTTCAAAATTGTGGGTGCTGGCCTTGCTTCAAAAATTGTGTTATAAACATTGTCTTTTAAAAATGCTTATGCTGACTGTTAAAAATTGTTAAAATCGTTAAAGGCCAATGGGGCCAATTTAGATAAATATATTAAAACTTGTGTTAGTGTTGGAGGGGCTATTTATGATGCTCAATTATTTGCTGGAGCTTTGTCTAAAGCCTTAAAAGGAAATAACAGACAAGGTGTTTGTTTGCAGTGTGGTAAACCTAGACATTTCAAAAAAAAGAATGTCATAAAAATTGAACACTTTTATCCCTCAAGGCAGAAAGCTGCCTTCAGAGGTGTACAAATATTGTGGTAAAGGTCGACATTGGACAAATAAATGTCGTTCCAAAACTGATAAAAGTGGAAATTTACTGTCTCCTCTCCTGGGAAACGGGAGCTGGGGCCCACAGGCTTGGGGCCCCAACAATTACAATAGAAGTCTACTACAATATTCAGTGAGCAATGGCCTACAACATTAAGGAATAAATTCAAGTCCTCCTTAAGGATCCCACACCTTACCCCAGTTTCTCAGCTTTATGCGGCAACTAAGCAGAGCGCCGCTGCTGACTTAGCTATTACTCAGCCTTATACTTTGTCTCCTAATAGAGGAGTATATAAATTAGCTATTAGAGTGTGTGGCCCTTTGCCAAAAGGACATGATATTACTAATAAAATGTTTATTTTGGTACAAGTTTCACAATTTATACGCCTAGAGGCAGGGGAACGTATTCTCAATAGAGAGGGTTTCGTAGCACAGAAAAAACTGTTTTTTGGGAAACTTTAGTTTCTAATCAAAAGCCTTTATGTTCATTGCACATTAATGGGATAGTTTTAAAAGAGTTAATTGATACGGGGGTGAATATGTCTATTATTTGTTTAAATTAGTGGCCTATACAATGGGAAAAAAGACAAGTTTCAGTTATACTCACTGGCTTGGGTGCTGCTTCTGTGATTTATCAAGACATAGAACCTTTAACCTGTGTCGGTCCTAAAGGTCAACAAGGTCAAGTGTTTTTTTTAATTTTTATATTGTTCCTATCAATATTAATTTTTGGGAACAAGATCTTTCACAACAATTTGCTGCTTTTTTAAACATTCCTCATATTTCCTCAGCTGCCAAAAATAAGATGTTCAAAATGGGCTACAATCCTTTAAACTCATAGCCACCACTCCTATTTAGGTGAAACAGTGACTATTATTTAAAGAAATACTTAGGACTCTAAAAGAGTAAGTCAAAAAACAAATGGCCGAGAGGAATATAAAGCCACGTATTTCTGCATGGAATTCCTGTCTTTGTCTTGTCTTAAAATTATAAATGTTTACATTAAACCTAGGGAAAGTTTACAGCCTGGTCTTCCTAATCCTGCCCTTATCCCACAAAGTTAAAACCAGAGAAAAGCAGCAAGATGCTTTTGTATCATTACAAACTCAGCTTTCTTTCTACTCACTTAATATTGCCACAGAAAAAATTTAACTGGATTTTCTTATCAATATTTAGGTTATACCTTGGGGGCACAAAATATTCGACCCCAAAAAATTCAAATTCGACGTGATCATTTAAAAACATTAAATGATTTTCAAAAGCTTCTAGGAGACATTAATTGGATGCGTCCTGTTTTAGGAATACCAACATATCAGTTATAACATCTTTTTTCTATTCTAGAAGGAGACAGTCACTTGGACAACTCACGGCATTTAACTCCTTTGGCTTTACAGGAACTCCAGCCTGTTGAAGAGCAACTTCAAAAGGCCCTTCCTTTTGTTTATTTCATACTTTACCTTCTCCCACAGGAATGATTCATCAAACTAGTCGACCACTAAAATGGATCTTTTTGTCCAATAAAATATCTAAACGCTTGGCTACTTATATCGATCGTTTAGCTGAACTGATCATCAAAGGACGGCATCACTGTCGACAACTTTGGGGAGGAGATCCTTCCTTAATTATCTCTCAATTCACTCATAGTCAGATCACTTATCTTCTTGCAACTTCTGATTCTTGGCAAGAAGCTTCATCAATCTTGAGTTACAGTTTATCCTTATCCCTCGGTGCAATAGGGAGAATTGTTTGCTATTCTCATGGTCTTACTTGATTTCCCTACTACTGGTTGTAACATTGTTAGTGATTCTCAATACGCCGTTTATGTTACTTCTTATATTTCTCAGGCCACTTTACCTCTTTGTACTACTTCTTCTCTTCAGAAATTCTTTTCTTTGTTGTCCTTTACTTTGAGCCAACGTCGAGCTCCTTTATTCATCACTCATCTTCGTTCTCATTCTCAACTTTCTGGACCATTAGTTCATGGTAATACTCAGATTGATTTGCTTTTAATCGGCCACCTACATGCTGCAGAACAAAAATATACTCTACATCACACTAATAGTTCTGGCCTTCAACGATGGTTTCATTTAACTCATAAACAAGCTCGTTCTCTTATTCGAGCTTGTCCTTCCTGTGCTCCTTTGAGCATTCCATCCTTCCAACCTGGGGTTAATCCACGAGGTGTCCCTTCTTTTAGACGATTAAAGTATGTTCATCATACCATTGATACCTTTTCTCATTTCTGTTATTACTCATCTCTTAGCTTATTTCGCCATCATGGGCATTCCTCATACTTAAAACTAATAATGCCCCTGCCTATGTCTCTCGTAAATTACAAGTTTTCTTACAGCAATACAATATTCAACATATCACCGGTATCCTGGGCAACAGTCAAGGTCAAGCCATCATTGAGCGCACAAATTTAACTTTAAAAACTTAACTATTAAAACAAAACAAAAAGGGGGAAATGAGCCCCCCAGAAACCAGATTTTGAAACCAGATTTTGAAGGTTCTTTTTACCTTAATTTTTTTGAATCAATGGAGACAATTGCAAGACTCTGCTGTCATAACCCATCTTTCCTCAACTCCCTCGGTGATAGTCCCTGCTGACAGTTTAAAGGTTTGGTATCCTAATGAAGAAGGTAAGCATGTTCAAGGGCAAGTTCTAAAACAGGGACGGGGCTATGCTCTTGTCCTTACAGGGAGTGGACCTGAGTGGTTTCCTACAAGATGATTGAAACCCTGTTGAAAAGAAAACTGGATTCAGCATGCATTTCTTCCTTTGTTAGATGTGCCTCGGCGGGAGACTTATTTCTCTTAGTGAGGCTTTGTATGAATATTGGACTTATATTCCCTTTCCACCCTTGTATCAGGGAGTCGCCTGAGAGGAGGCGGAAATTAAGGTTTTCACCAATAACATTACTTGGATGCCATCCCCCATATGGACAAGGACAACATAGAACGTTAAACAGCAATTATAATCAGCACATACCAATTTGGAGTGGAAGGACTTCCAATATGTATGGGAAATAGTCCTCATTGTCTCCGAAAATTGCATGAAGCTTGGGCTGTTCGTTATAATCATAGTCATGTGGCTGCTAATACTGTTATTATTGTAGCTAGAAGTTTTTAATATAATCATACTGTATATAGTAATGAAACTATTCCTAGTTGTTTACTTTTTTGTCCTATTCTAGAGGTTTCTCCTAATATTGAGGTGCTGGAGTGACAATAATGTCGGGGAACTAAACCCCGGATTTTATTAGAATACAACGGGATGCAAATAACTGATTGAAGTGTGCACGGTGATTTTCAAACAAAATTTAGTCACATACCTTTGAAATGACAATGGGTAAATAAAAGTATTGCTGCTAACAGTAATGAAACCTTGGTATGGCGTGAAGGAGGCCTGAAGTACAGAGTTATTTTTGGAAGTTGTTAGTTGCAGGCGATGCCATTAGCACTTTTGTGGGGAATATGCCCCTTTATCTTTCTAACCCGAATAACTCCTTTCATATTCAGTTATATCGGAATACCTCCTGATATATTATTGCTTGTGTCCGTAAGCCCCACCTATTATTAGCAGGAAATTTGACATGGGATAATCTTACGGGGACTGTTAATTGTACAGATATGTGTACATTTTTGTCTTGCCTCAATCATTCCTGGTGGCACAATTTTACTGAGGATATTTATATCCTCAGGGCTCGTAAGGAAATTTGGCTACCTGTTAACCTTACGCGACCATGGGGGGCATCACCTCTTGAGACTTATATTTGGACTTCTCTCCAGCGAACCCTCCGTGCCCTTGGACTTATAATTGCCTCGGTGATGAGCCTTGTCGCCATCGTCTCCACTGCAGCCATAGCAGGATTCGCTCTTCGTCAAAGCATACAAAATGCTGAATTTATGCAGCAATGGCACGAACAATCTCACCGGTTATGGCTTCAACAAGGAAACATTGATTCTCAACTTGCTGAAAGATTGGACAACATGGAGCAAGCATTGACATGGCTTGGAGATCAGCTCACTGTACTCAGTACTCGGATGACATTACAATGTGATTGGAACTCCACTCAATTTTGTGTAACGCCTGTGCCTTTTAACATCTCTCAAAATTGGACTGTAATCCGAAAATTATTAGTAGGCCATAAAAATATTAGTTTGGACATCCAAGAGCTCACTCAGAACATTTCCGAAGCATTTCAACAACAATTACATGTGTTGTCCGGAACTGTAACCCTTCAGGAGCTGGGTCAGCGCCTTGCTTTAACCCATGGACCCAGATGAAGATATGGATTTCTACAATCTCTGGAAGTATATTGCTTTGGGCACTTGGATTGGGTCTACTTCTTTTGGTGATTCGATGCTCCCTCCGTCGCCTCCAAAAACAAAAGAAAACACAAGAACAAATATGGGCTACCTTTTTAGGATTGAGGCAAAACAAAAAAAAAGGGGGGGGGGGAAATGCAGGGGCCTTTGAAAGCAGTATGCTGAGAATAGATAGGGCTCAAGGACAGTATCTCCAATTGAACTTTTAATGAACTCCCGTAGGCGCCAAGAAGGCGGGCAGATAAGGAAGAGCATAGAAACAAAGAACTGAGTAGAAGGTTACATCTGGGAAAAGAAAGTTTGTTTTGCATTGCATTCTTTCTGCTGACGTGGGGTTTATGGAGTATAAATAAAGTGAGGCGGAGGCTCTGAGCGCGGCCGCCATGTTCTCTGTGTGTCTTTGTCTTTTGTGTGTTCTTTCATTCTCCACCACCCCCGGCACGGACCCCAACAGGGAGCGATCAGTAAGTGGTGACTAGAGAGAAGTGACGGCCTTCAGCGTGGACGGAGAAAACAGGCCACAGACTCACAGAGGAAACGCCACAGATCCACAGACGGAGAAAACACCACAGACGCACGGACGGAGGAAACACCACAGACGCACGGAGGGAAGAAAAGCGCCACAGACGCATGGAGGGAGGAAAAGTGCCACAGACGCAGGGACGAAAGAAATGCCACTGACACACGGATGGAAGAAACACCACAGACGCATGGATGGAGGAAACGTGCCACAGAGGCACACACGGAGAAAACAGGCCACAGATGCACGAACGGAGGAAACGCCACACATGCACGGACGGAGGAAACAGGGCAGAGACGCCCACACACCAGTGTGGAACGTCGGACAGGAACGTCCTGGCCATGCACTGTCCACTCCCCCTAGAGACTTCCCACCCCAGAGCACTCAGGATGGCTGTGGAGCGCCTGCCACGCACCCCAGAGGCGAAGCTGGGGAGCCAGAGATGAACAGGTTCACGTCCATCAAATGCAGCTGCAGTCCCTGTAATAACTGCAGGTCACTATTAAACAGAAGGGCACCTCACTTGGAATAAAAGCACTCTGCATAAAAGAACTAAAGATTGGCTGGAGACAGCTTAGAAACCGTCACCACTATTCTTGTTAGTGACAGCGAAGCTTCAAGAGTGGTCATTTTTCCTGTAGAAATCCCACAGAGGTGATTCCTGGAACTCATTTAGAATATTTCTTTCCCAGAAACCACACAACCAAGAACTTAATAGTGCCGTCTCTTGACCAGAAAGATTCAGATTTCTGATGAAACTAAACCCTGTCCAGCCTCCTGATTCTAGAAGATGCTATACAGAAAAGCTAACTCAAAGGGGTCTCATTTCTTTTGTCGTCCATGACACATATAAAAAAAAATTTTAAATATTCAAAAAATGTAGGAATTGTACAGTGAATACCCATGTGTCTACCCCCTGGATCACAGACTAGATTTAAATGTAAAGTTCTAAAGGTTCCCAGCTAAGGAAACGTGCAGTGTAAGCCTCTACCTGGTTAGAACCAAGGGGAATGGAATGAGCTTTCCCCAGCCTTGCTGCTCAGCTGGGAGGAGCTGCCACAGCTCAGCCACCCCACCCCAGAGCACCCAGGATGGCTGTGGAGTTCCTGCCACCCACCCCAGACGTGAGGCTGGATAACCAATCGCGGTGTTAAGAATGAGCCAGCCTTTAGAGGCCATGTGGTCTATACTTGAATAGAAAATGTTCCAGGAAACTAAAGATTCCAATGCGTGTGCTGAATTCCTAACCATTTGAAACCCAGGCTCCTCATCTATATACAAAGAACAACGCTCTCTCCTGGGAAAGCATTTCAGAAGCACGAAAAAGGATCCACATGAGAGCAGCTGAAAACTACAAGGCATCATGCAATTATAAACCTTTTTCTATATCTTTGTTTCAAGGAATGTCAGCATTCTAAATATTGCAGTTCATCCCACATCACCTTTCAGGAGCAAATCATAACGATCAAAACTATCAGCAGAATCACTACCAGCTCAGTCACCACGTGCTTCTTCTTCCTGCATGACAATTCCTGCAGAACGATGGGACCATCCCAGAATGGCTCCCTGCCATCATGTGCCCATTCTCCTTCCCCAGGGAGCTATTCCTGTACTCATGGGGCATGGGAAACCTGTATAACGTCACCAGAAAGTCCTTGTTTGACTTACACACTTCCCAGAAGGGCTGATTTTATCCAGACTCCTAACTGTGTCAAACACTAAACCTAAAAAATCATCAAGAAACCAAAGAAATGTAAGGCCAGGTCCTGCCCCAGGTGCATGGCTACTAGGGGAGAAATAGAAAATGAGACATGAAAGGAAAGTTTTAAGATATTCAGACCATCACTGGATGATTCCAGGAACCCATTACAGATCATTGCTGTTCCTAATAACAGGAAAGAAATTCTAAAATCCCAACAGGCATGGTGAGTCCCTCACTTGCATGAAGTGAAAATAATAATCCATCACTCTCTTCAAAAGGACAAAAGAAAAACTCTACTTCCTCTTCATATTAATTTGTGTAAAGCAACTTAAGTGAGAAAATCTTAATGTCTGGACTGTGATATCAATAGCAAAATAATCCCAAGATTCCCAATTAAAAGATACAGACGGCCTGAATGACTTTAAAACAAGAAAAACTGACTATATGCTGCCTACAAAAAACTCAGTTCAGCCGCAAAGACACACATAGACTAAATGTGAAGGGATGGAAAAACACATTCCACATTAATGGAAATCAAAAGTGAGCAAGAGTAGCCATATTTATTTCAGATCAATCACAATTTAAGTCAAAAACTGTAAAAAGGAGAAAAAAAGGTAATTATATAATAAAGAGATCAAAATAGCAAAAGGATATAACAATTACGAGTATATGTGCACCCAACAACAAAGCACTCAGATATGTAAAGCAAATATTAGTAGATCTAAATAGAAAGAGAGGTCTGGCGCAGTGCCTCATGCCTATAATCCCAGCATTTTGGGAGGGATGTGGAGGCAGGTGGATCACCTGAGGTCAGGAGTTTAATACCAGTCTGGCCAACATGGTGAAACCTTCTCTCTACTAATACAAAAAATTAGCCCAGCATGGTGGCACATGCCTGTAATCCCAGCTACTTGGGAGGCTGAGCCAGGAGAATCACTTGAACTCAGGAGGTGGAGGTTGCAATGAGTTGAGATTGCACCTCTGCACTCCAGCCTAGGCAACAACAGCAAAACTCTGTCTCAAATAAATTTATATATACATAAATACACACACACACACACATATATATATGTGTGCGTGTATATATATATATATATATATATATATATATATATATATATATATATATATGGAGAGAGAGAGAGACAGAGAGAGACAGGGAGACACCAACACAACAATAGTAGGAGCTTCAAAATCCCACTGTCAGCACTGGAGGTCATCTAGACAAAAAATAACAACAAAACATCAAATTTAAAGTCCAGTGTAGACCAAATGGACCTATCAGACATTTACAGAACATTTCATCCAACAGATACATAATGCACATTCTTCTCCTCAGCACATGGAACATTCTCTAGAATCCACCACATGTTAGGCTACAAAAGAATTCTCAATACATTTTTTCTAAAATTGAAATAACATCTAGGATATTCTCAGACTCTAACAGAATAAAGCTATAAATCAACAACAAGGAACAGACACTTCTCAAAAGAAGACATTTATGCAGCCAATAGAGACATGAAAAAATGCTCATAATATAGAATGAGACCACCACTTCTCCTGTTGTCTTTCCCAACTTTTCCCCGTCTCCCCTTTTCCCTAGTTTATAAGACAGGAGAAGGGGGAGAAAACAAAAAGTTGGAAGGAAACAGAAGTAAGATAAATAGCTAGACGACCTTGGCACCACCACCTGGCCCTGGTGGTTAAAATAATAATAATAATATTAACCCCTGACCCAAACTACTAGTGTTATCTGTAAATTCCAGACATTGTCTGAGAAAGCACTGTAAAACGTTTTGTTCTGTTAGCTGATGCATGTAGCCTCCCATCATGTTTTGTCTGCGGCTAGTCCTGCTACAATAATCACTCGCCATCAGAGAAATGCAAATCAAAACCACAATGAGATACCATCTCACACCAGTTAGAATGGCGATCATTAAAAAGTCAGGAAACAACAGGTGCTGGAGAGGATGTGGAGAAATAGGAACACTTTTACACTGTTGGTGGGACTGTACACTAGTTCAACCATCGTGGAAAACAGTCTGGTCATTCCTCAAGGATCTAGTACTAGAAATACCATTTGACTCAGCCATCCCAATACTGGGTACATACCCAAAGGATTATAAATCATGCTGCTATAAAGACACATGTACATGTATGTTTATTGCGGCACTATTCACAACAGCAAAGACTTGGAACTAATCCAAATGTCCATCAATGACAGACTGGATTAAGAAAATGTGGCACATATACACCATGGTATACTATGCAGCCATAAAAAAGGATGAGTTCATGTCCTTTGTAGGGACATGGATGGAGCTGGAAACCATCATTCTCAGCAAACTATCGCAAGGACAGAAAACTAAACACCGCAAGTTCTCACTCATAGGTGGGAAATGAACAGTGAGATCACTTGGACACAGGAAAGGAAACATCACACACTGGAGCCTGTTGTGGGGAGGGGGGAGGCGGGAGGAGGGAGGGATAGCATTAGGAGATATACCTAATGTAAATGATGAGTTAATGGGTGCAGCATACCAACTTGGCATGTGAATACACATGTAATAAACCTGCACATTGTGCACATGTACTCTAGAACACAAAGTTTAATTAAAAAAAAAATCAACAACAAGGAGAACTTTCAAAACTGTATAAATACATAGAAATTACACAATATGCCCTTGAATAGCCAATGGGTCAATGAAGAAATGAAGAAGGAAATTTAAAAATTTCTTGAAATAAATGAAAACAGAAACACAACATATCAAAGTTTATGGTATACAGCAAAAGCAGTATTAAGAGGAAAGTTTATAACAATGAACTCCTACATTTAAAAAACAGATTTAAAATAAACAACCTAACAACGAACTGCAATGAGCTAGAAGAGCAAGAACAAATCAAATCCAAAAGTGGTAGAAGAAAAGAAATAACAAAGATCAAAGAGGAACTAAATAAACTTGAAACTAACAAATATAAAAATGAAGAAAAAAATATTGGTTTTTTGAAAAGATAAATAAAATAGACAAACCATTAGCTACACTAAGCAAACAAAAAGAAATCCCAAAGAAATAAAATTAGAAACAGAAAAGGAGAATGATAGTTGATACTACAGAAATACAAGGGATCATTACAGACTATTTTGAACAATTGTATGTCAACAGATTGGAAAATCTAGAAGAAATGGATAAATTCCCGGACACGTACAACCTACCAAGATGGAACCAAGAAGAAACGGAAATCCTGAAGAGACCAATAATGAGTAACACGTATGACTAAGTAATAATAAAAAGTCTCCCAACAAAGAAAACCCCAGAACTAGGTGACTTCGCAGCTGAACTCTACACATTTTTATTTCAATTCTTCTCAAACTATCCCAAAAGTATTGAAGAGGAGGGAATTCTGCCAAGTTCATTCTTCAAGACCAGCATTACCCTGATACCAAAATAAGGCAAGGACACAATAAAAAGAGAAAACTATAGGTCAATATTCCTGATGAACACAGATGCAAAAATCCTCAACAAAATACTAACAAACTGAATCCAACAGCAAATCAAAAAGATTATACACCATGATCAAGTGGGATTTATCCCACGATGCAAGGATTGCTCATCAAACACAAATCAATAATCATGCTACATCACATCAACAGAATTAAGGACAAAAACCATAATATCATTTCGATAGATACAGAAAAAGCATTTGATAAAATTCAACGCTGCTTCATGATAGAAAGTCTCAACAAACGAGGCACTGAAGGAAACATACCTCAACACAATAAAGGCCATATGTGACAAACCCACAGCTAACATAATGGGGAATGGGGAAACACTAAGAGCTTTTTCTCTGAGATCTGTAAAAGACAAGGACGCCCACTTGTGCCACTCCTA
Organism: Macaca mulatta; assembly: GCF_049350105.2. Lineage (NCBI taxonomy): Eukaryota > Metazoa > Chordata > Mammalia > Primates > Cercopithecidae > Macaca > Macaca mulatta. Next base: position 328,673 of record NC_133411.1, read on the forward strand.
TTCAACACAGCACTGAACGTCCTAGTCAAGAGCAGTCAGGCAAGAGAAAGAAATCAAGGGCACCCAAAGTGGAAAGGAGGCACTCTAATTATCTGTTTTCAGACAATGTGCTCTTATATATTAAAAAAAAAAAAAAGACTCCAGCAAAAATCTCTTTGAACTGATAAACAAATTCAGTAAAGTTACAGAATACAAAATCAACATATAAATATCAGTAGCATTTCTATAGACCAACAATGAGCCAGTGAAAAAAGAAATCAAGAAAGCAATCCCATTTAACTACAAAAATATAAAATAAAAATAAAAATACCTCAGAAGAAATCTAACCAAGAAGGTTAAAGATCTCTATGAGGAAAACGATATTCTACCCTCGGAAGGTAGAACAGTGGCTTCTAGAGACAGGAAAGGGCGGCGGGAAGGCAGAAAGGAAGAGGTTGTCTAATGGATACAAAATTACATCTAGATAGTAAAAATAAGGGTTAGTGTGCTATAGCCTTGTAGGGTGACTATAGTTTACAATTTATTGTATATTTTCAAGCAGCTAGAAGAGAGGATTTTAAATATTCCCAGCATTAAGAAATGACAAATGTTTGAGATGATGGACATGCTAATTACCCTGAGTTGCTAATTACACACGAAAAACATGTATTGAAATATCATACTGTATCCCATGGATATGTACTATAATGTGTCCATTAAAAATAATAATTGTTAAAAACCCAAGGGTCATTTCTCATGTGTCCTTTGTCAGTGTTGTGGTCCATTGGTGGAGACCTAGCCATTTGCAAGTAAGACTATAGTCACTTGAGCTGAAAGCAAATGAATCGTCACAAAAATTACCACTGGCACCGAGTCTTCTTTCCAGAATTTCCTGCCCACAGCACTGCCACAGTCACTGTGGGCAGGAAAGACACACTAGCACCCAAGTTTCAACCCCAGTAAAGTTGATGCTTTTATTTCTCTGGTTTGGAATAGGTGTGTGTTCATAATTTACGTTTACTCCAACTGTCCCCTTGCTTAAATAGCTTCTTAAGGATAACTTCCTCTTACTAAATCCCAACAGCTTCTGAGCATCCATTATATTCTCCAAAGTAAATAAAAAGAGAAAACGTGTTGAAACCCTGATAATGTTCACTTAAGAATCCAGCATGATGTACAGCTTGAAATGGCTACTCCACCTTGTTCCTTTACATGACTTTTAAAGTAGCCCCAGTTATTATACATAATTGAAGTCATAATTTCTGCAATACCATTAGGTCCACGAACGGTGGGGCCAGGGGACTTCAAAGTCTGTCTCCGATTTTTTTTTTTTTTAAAAAGGAAAGCTCATGAGAGTAGGTAATGAAAATAAATATTCACACAACTCGGAACAGGGGATGGTGAAACATAAAGCTCCAGCCTGGCACAGGTGTCCAGCCAGTGAGGGTGGGGACACAGACTCATACGGTCCCCACAATCCCTCAGAAATGCCACAGACAGGTGGGTGGCCTGAGACAGAGCCAGGCTCCGAATTCCGGGAGCTGTCTGGCTCATGTGCACCTCATGTGGTCCACACTGCACGAGGATGCCCAACGTCACCAGTCCCGGTGCAGAACACAAGAATGCCCCATGGCATGAGCCCCCGCTGCACAGCATAGCCCGAAGGTGCCAGCTCAGACTCCTACACACGCTGGTCACCAAGGCACTGCCCTCCAGGAAGGAGGACCCCAGAGGTCGTGGCAGGGTGAGGTTCTGCTCTTCATCATCCGCGAGCAGAGGGGAAAGTCCCAGCAGACATTTGGGGAGCCTCTACACGTGGTTCTGGGACTCTGAGTGGAGGTTCAAAGATGTCCCCAGGTACGCCAGACTCAAACCTAAAAAAGACCCATTCTTCCAGATATGCCCAGACTGGAACCTATATAGGCCATCCTTCCTAGCTTTTCTCTGGAAAAGCAGGCTTAAAAGAGTATCGACTAAAAGGGGCCACCAGGAAGACAGAAGTCCTATCTTTAAAAAAAGATTTTTTTTTTTTTTAAAAGAGGTACTGAGGCTCTGACCCATCTGAGCACAGAGTACATGCTCGGCAGCCTCTGTCAGAGCAGAGCAAGTACACACATGCTCTCCATGCCCTGTGCTCCCAGCACCCGTGCTCCCCGCACCCATGCTTCACACGCCCGTGCTCCCCACACCCGTTCTCCCCGCACCCGTCCTCTCCACGCCCATGCTCCCTACACCTATCTGTGCTCCCCATGCCTATGCTCCCTGCAGCCGTGCTCCCCGCACTGTGCTCCCTGCGCCCATGTCTGCTCCTCGAGCTCTCTTCCACTGGTTTCCTCTGTACATCCCTCTTGATAGTCACTGTCACCTCGAATCACCTGGCTAAATGGAGGTAAAGAAAAAGTCTAGAGTAGCACATTGGAGGACAGAGTGGAAGTGGCTATTTACCAAGCAGGGCTATGAGATGAGCGCATCTGATCCCCATTAATCCTGACGGTCAGTTGATTAGCCCTGTTCAACAGCTGGGGACACTGAGGTGTGGAAGGACGGGCTTGCTTACCCCAGACGATGCTGACAGTGTGGGCCCAGCCCAGTCCCACAGCCACCAGGAGGAGGCTCCTCACTGGGCAGGCGCGGAGGTGCAGCCCAGAGAACGCTTGGGACCCTGGCACAGACTCCTCAGGAAGGAAACAGAAAGGCCCACAGAGACTCAAGCAGCACAGAAGAAGGTCACCCACAAGTTAAAAATAGATGTTTGTGCTTTACCGTCCCAGAGTGCTAAAAATCCAACCCACTCACACGCACAGCCTGACGTGAGCCTGGCCTCCTGCAGCACTGGGCTAAGCGAGAGACGTACCTGCCTCTCTCCCGACAATAGCAGACTTGGCAGCTATTCTTCAATGTACTTGACACGCTTCCGTGAGGGATTAAGCGACACTCTGTCGACACTGGCTAAGTTTAATCCTGACACAGCCAACCATCTAGATCTGCAGTGAACAAACAACTTACTTTGGATGATTCTGCCACTAACAAAGACCCTGAATCTCCCACCAAAGCTTAGTGACACGACTTACCTTTCTGTTTTCATTTCAGGTACACTGGCCCACATGATCTAATTTACCTGCTGATAATGCCTTGGAAAGACCACCAGGGGGCCCCACACCATTTTCAGCTTTAGAGGGATGTGAATTTCCCTTTGATGAGAAAGGTGATGGGGAAATAAAACAAGGATCCAAAACAGATGCCTGTGTGTTTCCTGGGAGTGATAAAGTCAGGAACTGCCTCTGTGTGTCAGGCGAGGGAGTAACAGAGACAATGGCACCAACTCCTGAGACAGAGGACCTGATGCATGGTGCAGCTACCACCTGTGGCCAAGGAAATTCCAGGGAATGTAGACCCCAGTTGTATGGTACAGCCACCATGTGCGACCACAGAAATTCCAGGAATGCAGACCCTCAGTCACATGGTACAGCCACTATCTGCAGCCACAGAAATTCCAGAGAACGCAGACCCTCAGACACATGGTACAGCCACTATCTATGGCCATGGAAATTCCAAGGAATGCAGACCCTCAGTCACATGGTACAGCCACCATATATGGCCACGGAAATTCCGAGGAATGCATACCCCAGTCGCATGGTGCAGCCACAGCCTGCAGCCACAGAAATTCTGGAGAACGCAGACCCCAGTCGCATGGTACAGCCACTACCTATGGCCATGGAAATTCCAGAGAACAGAGACCCTCATTCCCATGGTACAGCCACCACCTATGGCCACGGAAATTCAGGGGAACGCAGACCCTCAGTCACATGGTACAGCTACCACCTGTAGTCACAGAAATCCTGGGGAACACAGACTCCAGTCGCATGGTGCAGCTACCACCTATGGTCACAGAAATCCTGGGGAACACAGACTCCAGTCGCATGGTGCAGCCACCACCTGCAGTCACGGAAATTCCAGGGAATGCAGACCCCAGTCACATGGTACAGCCACCATCTATGGCCACGGAAATTCCAGGGAACATAGACACCAGTCGCATGGTGCAGCCACCACCTGTGGCCATGGAAATTCTGGGGAATGCAGGCCCCAGTCTCTAAAGTATGAACTTCACTGCAGTGAATGTGGAAGAGTTACTCTCTGTGCAGAGCTCAGTATCCAGAAGGGGAGATGGCCCCAGGAATGCCTTCCTCCTCTTCAGAGCTCAGGGCCTAGGGCTGACACCCTTGGGAGGGGTCCTTGTTCAGCAATTGTGCCTGGAGAGGGTCCCCCAACACTCACCGTGCACCTCCTAGGAGCGGAGGCTACAACAGGGAGCCAGAGACCAAGCTCTGCTCAGACAACAGTGAGCTGATGGCCTTCCACTCTAAGTTCAATAGGGACCCAGGGACCAAGCTCTGCTCAGACAACAGTGAGTTGATGGCCTTCCACTCTAAGTTCAACAGGGACCCAGGGACCAAGCTCTGCTCAGACAATAGTGAGCAGATGGCCTTCCACTCTAAGTTCAACAGGGACCCAGGGACAAAGTTCTGCTGAGACAACAGTGAACTGATGGCCTTCCACTCTAAGTTCCAACTGCATGGAATGTGTATTCCATGAATGCTTGTTAAATGAATGATTCATATAAGGTCATCTGCGCTGACCTTTGCTGGTCTGCTGACTGTGAGCTTCAGAGCATAGGCCTCATTCCTGGAGCAGCCAGCTCTTCCCAGAGCGACGGCCACTGCAGGGCAAAGCCCAGAGCTTGTCCTGCAGCAACACACTCAGGACCCTGCGCTGGGCACGCTGGGGGCCTCTCCAGCAGAAGATCCCCAGCCCTGACCGTGCAATACCAGTGAACCCCAGGGGAGTCCCAAGTGCTCAAAATCATGTAAATGTCCATTGTGATTTAACATATCAATTTTAGAAGAAAGGGCATATTGCCACCTCCCTCCTCAAACTAGGGACTATAAATCGATCCATCACCCTAACTGAGACTCTGCCTTAAATTCTGCTAAAACTACCATCCAAACACTCAAATTTACATTAGCGTTAAGGGAAAAAAAAAAACTAAAACAAACACCTGTAAGAAACGGTCAAGTAACCTGTGATACATCAACCCAAAGATTAAACATGAAAACAATGAAGTAGCAAGATATTAAAAGAATATAAACTCTATGTACATCATGGCCCAAGGTTCTAAAATTACACAGAGACAAAGACTGGAATGGAAGGGGGATATGTTTACAGATACATTTTTTATTTTTTAATTTTTAATATTACTTCTCTAATGTATGATTTGACTAACCAGATAATTCAGCAAAAAATAAAAAAATTAATTGTGCCTATAGATAAATATGTAAAGAATCCTTTTCTCTGATGCCGATGGAATTAGTTTGGGTCTGACCCACAGTCTTCAATCTTTTAATTAAGACACAAAAATCATCTTTCAAGCTGTTAGGAAAAAAAGAAGAAAAAGATTGAAAACCAGGAGCCCAGAAGAAAAGGACTCGCTATGTATCACAGCGTCTCTCCACGCCTCTCCACCCCGGACAGTGCTCCCTCTTTCCCCATTTTCATACCTACTGCACAAAACACTTAGTAAAGAACTATCTCAATTCATGAGTCACACAGCACAAAGGGCCAGTGTCGCTGCCAAACATACCCTGCAGCCCCAAAACGAAGAGGCAACTGGTTCCTTCCTTCCTCAGTGAAGGAAGAATGAGAGGCTGCTGGTTGTCATTTTAAATCTCACACCTCAATGTCTTAGCACTTTCCTGCTTTGTTGGTTTCCAGGGCTTATTAAAATTAACCACCCCCCCCCCCCCCCGCGGATATTGAAGAAAGAAAGCAGGACGGTTGTGCAGGCTTCCAAGAGGCAGAGCCCTGCTTCCGCGGCCACCTCTGTCTTTCTACCCACAGCAGCCGGGTTTACCAATTAGTCTCCCTTAAAGAGCAGTTTATGCTCATCGCGAACAAATGGATGCAAATGCTTCTTTTGAGATGCAGCAAGTTTTGGGCCCTCAGCAGAAAGAAAGAAGAAAGAAAGGAAGGAAGGAAAGAAAGAAAGAAAGAAAGAAAGAAAGGAAGAAAGAAAGAAAGAAAGAAAGAAAGAAAGAAAGAAAGAAAGAAAGAAAGAAAGAAAGAAAGAAAAAGAAAGAGAGAGAGAGAGAAAGAAAGAGAAAGAAAGAAAGAAAGAAAAAAGAAAAGAAAAGAAAGAAAGAAAGAAAGAAAGAAAGAAAGAAAGAAAGAAAGAAGGAAAGAAAGAAAGAAAGAAAGAAAAGAAAGAGAGAGAGAGAGAAAGAAAGAGAGAGAAAGAAAGAAAGAAAGAAAAAAGAAAAGAAAAGAAAAGAAAGAAAGAAAGAAAGAAAGAAAGAAAGAAAGAAAGAAAGAAAGAAAGAAAGAAAGAAAGAAAGAAAGAGAAAAAACAGGGCACTGGCACAACAGTCATAACCTCTGTGTGGCACACACACAGAAGGAAAGTTAAAGCCCTGGAGGCGGAGGCGTTCGGAAAGGGAAGGTGGAAGTAGGAAGGACGCCCACGGGATAGAGTGGTCAGAAACAGACCACCTCACCAAAGGGCGCCTTAGACGTTCCAGAGGACAAAATGCCCCTCTTTCCAGGGTAAACACCCATTTGCCAAACTCAGCCAGTGACGGTAAGCAGGAGTTTGCTTTTTTTTTTAAGGCGTCTGAGTAACGATGACAAGAGCAAGAAATGAGCTTAATAATGGGACTGACAGGGCCCTGGGCTGGTGACTCTGCTGATGTGCACAGCATCAAAACCCAGGTTCCTCAATGCGCTCCCTCTGCAGTTCAGGACAGCACTACAACTCACCCCATCAATCACTGCTTAAAAAATCAGTTCTAAAAAAAGACGACCCATTTGAAAGCAGCCGGAGGAGGAAGACAGAGAGTGTCTCACAGAATCCAACCGCTTGTAGCCTCGGAACCATAACAAGAATATGAAACTAGCGGGTCCAGTGTGAGGCAGAACAGAGACGCCGTCACGGCTCTCAGGAGGCTGAGCAGGAAGCGCATGGCTCAGGCCCTGCAACGCCCTAAGGGCGCCTGGAGCAGCCCACAGGCCTGTGTCCTTCGTGTGGGTTCACCTTCCTAGTTTCCTGGGTAAATTCAATGTACAGCATTTATTCGCCAAGAAAAGAACATTCAAATCAAACTACTGTCATAACTCTGAAGGGCTCTTAACACTCCAGTCCACACGTTCAAAAGCCCACAAATATCAGTGCTGCCACTGTGCAGGTAACAATGTTTTGGATGCATCATGCACGTAACCAGTAACGACGTTTTCATGTTTTCCGTAGCCATCTCATTCAGGATACTAAAATGATCTGTGACGACTTGATACTTAGTTATCTGTGATTTTCAGATAGATTTAACAAGGCTACCTGGCCAAGAAGGCCTCACCCTCCTGAACCTGGGCACCGGTGCCCCTACGTGCACCCGGGGCCTGGGGAGCGCAGTCTCCACCACCTCTCGCTCTTCAATGTTAAATGTCCTCCCGGAGCGCCTGCGTCGTGGGCCCAGGCTCGGCCCCTCCTGGAGAGCCCTTTCCACATTACAGGACAGGGGAAGCCCAGAGCCCGCGCTGCAGCGCCACTGACGTCCCGGAGTCCCCGATTCCTGCTCCTTCCCGTCCGCGGAGGCTGGCGGGGAGGGCCTGGGACCCATTTTAGTTTTCGGTTTTGTCACGAGCCGGAAGGCGACAGCACATGCGAGCGCAGGAAACCCTTTTTTAAAATCTTCCAACGGAAACGCGAGGGGCTGCCGGACTGCCTCGGAGACGCTAGGCGGGAACCCACAGCACCCCTGCCTTTTCCCGCATTGCAGCAGCCGGGACCCCGCCCACGCCGCGGGGGGCCCGAGGCCACAGGAGGCCCGCCGAGATCCGGCCGTTTCTTCCTCCACAAGCTGGGGGGTGGCGTGGGGCGGAGTTGGGGGGCGGGGGCAACTTAAGAAGTGATCGCGCTGTACCCAGGATTCGGAGGGGAAGCCCGGCCCCATCCTACAGCTCAGAGGCAGAACGACCCCGGAAGGTGCTCCAGGCGACCCCCTCTACCAGGCTCAATTTAAAACATAAACCGGAGAGGGTGGAAAGCTCACTATTTTCCGAATGGAGGTTCCTATCGCCATGTTCCTTCCTCCTCCGCCCCACCCGGCATGGACCCCGGGGCTGCCTTGCCGGCTCCCGCCGCCCCGCAGGTACCCCTGCCGCTCCCGGGCACGGGCTTCTCCCCAGTTCTTCCCATCGCTTCCCCGCTCTTCTCCCCAGTTCTTCCCATCGCTTCCCCACCTTTCCCCGGGTCCTCCCATCGCTTCCCCCTCTTCTGCCCGGTTCCCCCATCCCCTTCGCCCTGTTCTCCCCTTCTCCCTCTTCTCCCCTTCTCCGTCCGTCCCTCCCTCGCCGCCCGGAGGGGGGCGCGCACCTTGAGCATGTCCCCCGCTGGTCACCACGCCGATGGCCTTGCCGGCCCCGGAGAAGTGCTCCAGGAACTTCCGCAAGGAGCCCTTGGGGGCCCGGGAGTCTTCCGCGTCCAAGGCGAGGAGGCCGAGGGCAGCCGCTAGTCCGGGTGCGCAGCAGGCAATGGAGACCCTGCCCGCGTGCGCCCGACTCGGAAACGCTGCCCCGCCCGCGCCCCCGCCCGGCCCTAGCGTCAAAGGGCCTTGACGGGCGGGGCCCAAGCGCACAGGAGGGGCTGCGGGGGTGGGGCGCGGCTAGGGGCAGGGGCAGGGGCAGGGAAAGGGGCAGAGAAAGGGGCAGGGGCTGGCCGGGGCCGGGTGTGGGCGGGAGGACCTACGCGGGGGTCGTCGTAGGTGGCTGCCGCGCTAGCGGTGGGTGAGGTCGCGGAGGCGGGGGTAACACCACAAGTGGGCGGAGTCCCTGGGGGTGGGGCCGCGTTGCCGGTGCGCTACCCTTGCGGGTGGGTTGGAGGACTCTGGTTGGGGCCTTTAGAGATGCCCGGAGCGCCACAGGTGGGGGCAGGGGCAGCGACCGGGGGAGGGGAGACCGCAAGGGGGCGGGGTCACATCGTTCGCTGGGCGGGTCAAGGCAGGGCGGAATAGAACGCCGGGAGCATCTCCCGGGGCGGGAGGGGGGGGCAAGGGAGACCGTGAGTGGGCGCGAACGCCGGGGCCGGTGGAAACCCCGCACTTGCGGGGAGCGCCGATGGCGGGGCGGGGTGGAATTGGGGCGCGGAGACCCCACCTGGACGCGGAGGCTCGCGGCAGGCCCGGTAGATCCGGCTGTTGTCAGCGCCGAGCCCGGCCGCGCGCACAGCTTCTTGGTGGCGGCAGGATTCCTCCTGGGGCTGCGCTAGGAGCCTCTGCGCGCGGCTTCCTCGATCCCCGCCCCCACGTTTTCTCTGCAGCCTGAGGTCGGGAAGGACGCACGGAGAGTGGATCCTCCAGGTGGTGGGAAAAGCTGAGCGCGGCGAGCTTAGCTATGACGAAGCTGCGATTTCCCGGGTCCACGGGGTCTGTGGCGCTCCCGGGCCCCCAGCTCGTCCCGTAGGGAGAAGAATCCTTGGGGTGGGGGAGAGTATCGGGGCGCTACACTCAGAGACGCATGGGCGCGCGAAAGTCAGAGTGGGATAGGAGGAGGCGCAACGGGACTGACCTGGCGGGGAGGCGGGACGACCCTTCCTCCCTATGGACAGGCGCGCTGCTGTACGCTGTGCCGACCTCGGCTGACTTCACCGGCCAACTCCACGTGCTGAAATACGCACATCCAAAGCGCTGTGCCAGTTGCCCATCCACAGCTTAACAGCCTGGTGCCAGTTACCTGCGATGGGACAGGGAGCAGCCCCTACAAAAGCACGGGCTTATGGGATCCCGGTTCCTTCAGTGCTCACCCCACGAAGAAGGGCTCCCAAACGGCCCCACTCGAGGGCTTTCCGGAGGATGGTCCTGCGCAGTGGGTGTTTGTTGAACAGATAGGAAACAACAAAAGAGACTAAGAAGAGGTTTGTTCTATGAACCCGGGAAAGTGAAGCAATCGCAAAGGAGAGTCTCACCAAAGGGCAATCCTGGGGAAAAGATGGAGAGGCATGGATTTTTCTTGGATGTGTGCCTCATCCTGGGGCTCATCCCGCTGAGCATCAAATATTCATTGCAAAAGAGGAAAAAAAATATATGCTGCAGACAATGCTGGATGGTCTAATCTCTCCCTTGGCCAGAATTAACGGCGAAATTCCTAACCCCTCGTGGTCCTCAGAATCACCTGTCCTATGCACACCCCCATTAAACCACTGAAGTCCAGTTTCTGGGAGCTCAGCCAGGAAATGTGTAGTTTTAAACAAACCACCTAGGTTATCCTGATGAATGCAAAGTCAGAGAGCGCTGCTCTCATGCAGTGAACCTGAGCATTATTCTATTAATTAAAAGGGAGAGGCGAATCCTGGCTGTCTTAAGGTGGCAGTTGAGTGGCCTTTGCCTTCTGGCGGGCAGAAGAGGAGACCGAGGCTCTAAGCACCTGCACCCACAGCTGGGCTCAGGATCTGTGCTGGAGAATAGAAGGGCTAATTTAATTATTCATGCCTTTTTAGAGCATGTTACATGTGGAGAAGGTGGGCCACACTGAATTTTATTTTAGCCAAATACCCGTTATCTCCTTATACAATTGATATTTTTATATTGAACATTAGGGGATTGGTCATTTGTCATCAAATTGTCTGTAATACAGAAAATGATAGATACAACCTAACAGTTCAAACATGGTGAGTTAAATAAATGATGGTAAAAATATGCGCTGCAATAATATTTAGTTGCTGTTACCGCTACAAAGATATGTGTCTACTGACATGGAAATATGTTCAGGACATACAAATAAGTGAAAAGGCAGGCCTAGACGCAGTGCGAGCCTGTGTGTGAGTGCGTGCGTGTGTGTGTGTGTGTGTGTGTGAGTCTGCATACATCTGTAAATGTTTCTGAGCATTTTATTTCCTTTCTTTTGCTTAGTATAGGCAATGCCATTTTTCTCTGCGATGAACAGGTATTGTTTAGGGAATAGAAATAGCTAATGAAAAACAATAAAATTTAGAGTGTCAAGACCCCCAAGGTTACGGATTATGTTCAAAAGTTTGTCTGTGTATAAGGGCTGGGGTCAGGGTGGTCACTGACGGTCCTCACACATCTGTTCTTATGAGTTTGGCCCCTTGCTCAGTCAGTCAGGGAATTAACATATATTAATATATACCTGTAGCAAAGATGGAAAAGAATAGCTATGGCTTTTTTTTTTTTTTTTTTTTTTTTTTGAAAGTCATGTATTTCAATGTTGCCACAACTAGAGGTTTTTAATTTTTTTTTTTAACTTTGGCCTTAGCAATGAATCTTCTAATTCAAGAGGAAGATATTACATGCCGTGCTGACCGTACAGCTTCCACCCAGTAGGACCTGAGGTGTGTGCTTGTTCTTTATTGTCCCTTGACAGATTACTCCAAAGGCCCACACCAGCACACACTTATACCCCAGGAATGATTACTCCTTGGGCCAGGAGTTCAGGCAGGCTTCACTGGGCCCTCTGCCCCAGGGGCTCTCCAGGGCTGCAGCAGGTGTCTGCCTAGGGCTGCTGTGTCTTCTGAAGGCTCAGGCTCATCAGGGGAGGAGCTGCTTCCATGCTCACTTCTGTGTTGCTGGCAGGATTCTGTTGCTTGCAGGCTGTTGGACTGAAGGCCCCAGTCTCTCTGTGGCATCAGCTTCAGGTTGCCCTCTGCCCTGGGCGGGTGACTGGCTTTGCCAGAACTAGCACCTACCAAGAGCCAGGGGGAGAGTTCCAGTGGACAGAACCTCAGCTCCTCCCAATCCAATCTCAGGAGAGACCACCATCTCTTTTGCCTGGTTCTATTCATCAGAAGTGAGCCGCTGAGTCCAGCCCTCTTCTAGGGTCTGGCTGTGAACACTAGAGACAGCGGCCAAGGGGAGCCACTTGGGAGGGTGGTGCTGCCTGGGACCTGCCTAGGACAAGGTGAAGGAGAACATGCATAGGGACAGCTGCCCTTCCCACTTCCCCTCAGTGGTGAGCGCAGGAGTTGCCGATGTGCCCTAAAGGAGTTCTGGCATCCCAGGAGGGAAGCAGCTCCCAGCCATGAGGACACCATGACCCAGTGCCCCAGCATGTGGGGCTGCACATCCCAGGGCTACCTGAGCTGCAGTCTCTTCCCCTTCTCTGCTGTCTCGGCCTGTGCATGGAGTGGGCATCTCAAATCTGCAGGGGCCAAACTGAGCTCAGGCCTCTGCACCCCCCACACAACCCCCCATCGCTCGGTCTTCCTTACCTCAGCTCCTGGTGACTCCATCCTCCCAGGGGCTCAGGCTGAAGCCTTGCAGTGCTCTTCCACCCTGGCATCTAAGTCCCTCAGGAAAGTCCCCATTGGCTCTTCATTGCATCTGGAGCCACTAGGGCCAGGCCACCACCTTTGACCTGGACTGGAACAGGCTCCCTCCTCATCCCCTGCTCTGCCCCAACCTCCACCCCACCTCCATGTCTCGGGTGTCCTCAGCTTCAAAGTCAGGGTGCACCTATCAGGATGTAATTCAGGCATCTTCTTTGCTGACTCGGAGTCACAGACCCCACACAAGCCACACTGGCCTGTCCTCTGGTCCTTTCAGATCCTGGTGCTGCCCAGAGGCCCATGCAGGCACCCGACAACCTCAGGCCTAGCCTGCTCTTTCCTCAACCCAGGCCCTCCTCTCCCTACCGACTCTGCCCACTTTCCACAGGTCTGTCCTGCAAGGTCTCCTGCACGGTGAGGCCTCCCCAGATCACCCTCTTAGAAATTTTGGGCTCCACGCACACTCCTGTTCCCTCCCTGCTGCTCTTAAAACATCCTCGTCAGTGTCACACATGGGGCATTTCACCTATCTGCTGGGCTTCTCGAAAGGTCCCCTGGCTGAACTCTGAATGCCGTGGATTCAGAGATCTTTGACTATTCCCTGCTGCAGTCCCAGGGCAACAGCAGAGCCCAGGACAGAGTGAACCTGTCATGGGTGCTGCTGAATGAATGAATGAAGGAGGGAGTGAGTGAGTGAGTGAGTGAGTGAGTGAGTGAGTGAGTGAAGGAGTAAATGAGTGAGTAAATGAGTGAATGGGTGAGTGAGTGTCAGTCAGTGAATGAGTGAGTGAGTGGATGAGGGAAGGAGAAATGAGTGAGTGAGTGGGTAAATGACTGAATGAGTGACCGTGAGTGAGTGAATGAATTGCCAAGGGAGTCAATGAGTGAATGAGTGAGTGAGTGAATGGGTGAGTGAATAAGTGAGTAAGTGAATGAATGAGCGTCTTAGTGAATGAGTGAGTGAATAAGCAAGTGAATAAGTGAGTGAATGAGTGAGTGACCGAGGGAATAAATGAGTGATGAGTGAGTGAATGAATGAGTGAGTGAGTGAATGAATGAGTGACTTAGTGAATGGGTGAGTGGGTGAATGAGTGAGTGAACAGATGAGTGGGTGAGTGAGTGAATGGGTGAGGGAAAGAGTGAGTGAATGAGTCAGTGAGCGAACAAGTGAATGAGGGAGTGAAGAATTGAGTGAGTGAATGAACAAGTGAGTGAGTGAATGAGTCAATAAATGAGTGAGTGTGTGAGTAAAGGATGAGTGAATGAGTGAGTGAAGAGGTGAATGAGTGAGTGAATGAGTGAATGATTTGAGTGAGTGAATGATTGAGTGAATGAATGAGGAAATGAGTGAGTGAGTGAATAAGTGAGTGAATGAGTGAGTGAATGAGTGAATGGGTGAGTGAGTGAAAGGGTGAGTTAGGGAATGACTGAGTGAGTGAATGAGGGAATGAATGAGTGAATGAATGGGTGAGTGAATGAGTGAGTGAGTGAGTGAATGGGTCAGTGAATGAGTGAGTGAATGAGTAAATGAATGAGCAAGTGAGTAAAAGGGTGAGTGAATGAGTGAGTGAGCGAGTGAAGGAGTGAATGAGTGAATGAGTGAGTGAGTGAATGAGTTAACGAGTGAATGAATGAGTGAGTGAATGAGTGAGTGGGTCACTCAGAGGAGATGAGGACAGGAGTTGCCCTCTGACTGCTACAGTAGACAGGAGCTGAAGGAGTCTGAAGGGTGGGATGTGCTCACACGGTACACACACCCTGCTCCACACATCCCCAGAGAAACCCAGTCTCACCAGAGTGGTCGCTTGAGAATTATTAGTAACAACCTTTTTCCCAATATTTCATATATGCAGGATGATTTCTTACTTTCCTTGAAAATGCCAATCGTTTTTTGGACTTGGAATTCTCCACTGCTGGTCCACGCCACTGTATTCTCCCATAGGGGTATCCCCCGAGTTGGAGAAAGAGTCATTCCCAGGAATGGATAAAAGCCAGAAGGGCATCATCAGGTGGGGCACCTTCTCCTATCATCCTCCCCTTCCTGTCTGGGTTACCCTGAGTGACTTGGTTTGGAGGTCTACAAAATGCGGACATATCAAATTTAGATAAAAGCCTAAGCAGTTTAAGAGGTTGCAGTGCTAGCAGGAAGGTCTTTGGCTCCCGGCACCCTCCTCCTGTCCAGTCTCTGCTGGACCCAGGACTCTGACTCCACCTGCGGCCTTGGGGGTTTCCTCCCTTCCTTCCCAGCCACTGAGCCGGCTTGGGCTAATCTGCAACCGCAGAGGTGCAGCCCTCCTAATTTCCTCCTGCCTCTTCCTCTCTTCTTACTTTCCTTCTGCTTCTTTCAGGACTTTGGAAAGTCCAAGAATAAGCAAAACTGTAGACCAGAAAACGCTGCCTTGAGCCCATTCCCCTCCCAGCAGCTTCCCTTCAGACTCCTTGATCTTGAAAACTTATTTTGCCTCGTATCTAGATGCTAAACTTTATATAGAAAACAGGTGGGGTTGGTTTCTTGGCCGGGTACAGTGACTCACACCTATAACCCCAGTGCTTTAGAGGCCAAGGGGGAACGATTGCTTGAGGTCACATGTTTGAGACTAGCCTGGGCAACACAGGGAGACCTCGTCTCTACAAAAATTCCAAAAAAAAAAAAATTACCTGGAGCGATGGCACATCTGTAGTCCCAGGTACTTGGGAGGTCGAGGCAGGAGGATCACTTGAACTCAGGAGTTTGAGATAACAGTGAGCTATGATTATATCACTGCACTCCAGCTTGAGTAAGAGAGTGAGACACTATCTCCTAAAAAAATAAAAATAAAAAGTGCTGGAGTCCAAGCCCACAGCCAATTGCGACATGTAGATCTTTCATTTTTATAATCCGCCTCTCTTGTGTAAGTGCCAAATGACACTTTCATTGTGTGCAAGTACTTCCACTTTTGACTGGCTTCTCTTTCCTTATGTATTAAGAATCAGGTTGCACAGAGTTCTGAGAAAATAAACTAATAAATCAGCTGCGTGCCATGGCTCATGTCTATAATCTCAGCACTTTAGGAGGCTGACACAAGGATTGCTTGAGACCAGGAGTTTGAGACCCGCTTTGGCCACATAACGAGATCCTGTCTCTACAAAAAATAAAAAAATAAAAATAAAACGTTAGCAGGACATGGTGGCACACCTGCAGTCCCAGCTACTCAGGTGGTGGAGGCCTGAGGATTGGCTCGAGCCTGGGAGGTTGAGACTGCAGTGAGCCGTGATCATACCACTACACTTTGGCCTGAGTGACACAGTGAGACTCTATTTCTAAATAATATAATATAATATAATATAATATAATATAATATAATATAATATAAAAACAGATGGAAGCTTCCCAAGACTTTGATGCAGAAACAGGTCGCCCTGAACCAATTACAATTAATGTCCAAAAACCGGAAAGAAATGAAAGAAAGAAGTTGGATTATTTCTGTAAAGTATGAGGCCACTACAAGTTTTACTTTCTCTAGGACATTTTCTCAGTGGTGTCAACTGAAGTCCACTTCACAGAATGACTTCATCTCCTGAGCACGTTGGAGAACGATGATTAAAGAGACTTCCTGGCACTCCCGATATTTTTAGTGTCACATGGAAGCAGCAAGAGTCATATGTGTGAAATAGGTGGTATTAAAGCGGAAGACATTGGTTTGTTCTTTCATGAACATCATCGGAACATTTCTCTAACGACTAGCGTTATGTCAGAAAATGGGGAGAGAGAGATGGTTGTTTATTGGCAAATAAGTTACATAAATTTCCCAGTTAGAAAAATAATCATGATTTTAGCCTTGTCAGATGAAGTCAGATATGCCCTATGCTTCAGTTATGGAATGCTACCTCTGTATATTGATTGACCAGTATCTTCCACAGACCTGTGATCTGTCACTGTGTATAAGCTTGAATTCATAACTACCAGTCCTTGAAGCTCCCTTGCCTCCTGCGCTGAACTGAAGTGGCTCCCAACTGAGGCATTCAAGGGAAAACTCACTGAAATATTTGAAACCACCGCCATGAACAAGAATGCTCTTCCTGTATGCTAGGATGTACACCCAGAGCGTTATCTCATTAGTTGTATATGCCAGCATCCCGCAGGATCTTTTACCTTTTTTGGGTGTCAACTTCGAGATTCTGATGTAAGCTGCAGACCTCTTCCTCTTCCAGGCGGGCTGGAGGAGAAGGCTGGGCTGGAGAGGAAGGCTGGGCTGGAGGAAAAGAGTGGGCAGGAGGGAAGGGTGGGCTGGAGGGGAAGGGTGGGCTGGAGGAAAATGGTGGGCAGGAGGGGAGAGAGGGAACCTGTGGTCTTCCTCAGGTTGCAAGAGAAAGAGAGCAGATGGGGAAGGATCAGTTACGTCTTCATCTCACATGCGGTAAATCAGTCCTCTACATAAGCCTTTATATAAGATAAGGTGAACATAGACCAGCTTCCTGTGGAGATGTAGCTATCTGTAACTATCTGCTTAGGAACAAAAGGAAAGGCAGTTTCTTGCATGATTCAGCTTCCAACTTAATGATTTTTTTCCGTTTTGGCTGTGAGTTGGGGTCCCAAGGCTTTATTTTTCCCTGTACACTATATTGTATGTGAAAATTGTTGTTTGGGACCTAAAGTTGTTTACTTACTCCACCTGCATCCGTTAGCTCCATTTCCATTTGGAGTGGCTTCTGGAAGGCTGGAATTGAAATCCACCAGTGCCCATTTCAAGGTATTCCCAACATTGCCTGGGAAAAAGGAACCCGGATACGCTTCCCTGTGGATGCAGGTCAGTCATCATAACGCACAGAAACAGCGTTGACCTCAGCCTGGAGCCATCGTCCTGAAAGGGGATTCTTCTCAGCTCGGGCCCGAGACTGATCCCTGAGAAGCGGCCGCTCCATCCCTGAACCCTTCCTGCTTGTGTCTCCTTACTTCCTAGTGATCACGGCATTCAGGCTCAGAATGCCACAGGCCTATCCCACTGGAAGCTGCCGAGGTGCCTCCTGCCACTCAGGACGCCCGGCACAGCAGCAGAATCAAGGGACCAGCAGGGAAGAGGCTGCAGTGATTTGGGGGAACAGCCCGAAAATCACCTGGAGCCTGGTGGCAGGTGGTCCCACCTCCTCCCCAATATTAGGTCTCAGAGAAAATGACAATATGAGCAGCTCACGTCACCATTATTAGCAGAGTCTTTTTATTCTTTCCTTAATTTTTTGCCATTAAATGGAGCTCTATAGGCCCATTTCCTTTTTTCTTTTTTTTTTTTCTTTTTTTTTTTAGACAGAGTCTTGTTCTGTTGCCCAGGCTGGAGTGCAGTGAAGCGATATCGGCTCACTACAAGCTCGGCCTCCCGGGTTCACGCCATTCTCCTGCCTCAGCCTCCCGAGTAGCTGGGACTACAGGGCCCCATCACCATGTATGGCTAATTTTTTGTATTTTTAGTAGAGACGGTGTTTCAATGTGTTAGCCAGGATGGTCTCGATCTCCTGACCTCGTGATCCACCTGCCTCAGACTCCCAAAGTGCTGGGATTACAGGCATGAGCCACCCCGCCAGGCCTATAGGCCCATTTTCTGCTTTTAAGGCCACCAATACATGAAATTCCAGAGCTGCTTCTGTGAAACATACTTTCATTTTCATTATTTTATTATTCATTACATTAATTCTAGTATTTTATTCTCTTTGTTTTTTTAAGAAGAACTTCAGCGAGAGAGGGGCTATCCCTGCTGCCTTGTGGCTGCAGAAGGAGAGAGAAGGAGCCTCTCCTAAAAAGGGTTTCATGAAAGCCCTGAGGCGAGATACTCACTTCAGAGGGTTCAGGACAAGGACACTCACTTTGTTCTGTGCGGTGTGGAGACACGGGTGAGCGTTCCTCAGTGACACCAACTGGTTCCCTCTTGTCCTCAGCTGCCAGTGCCCTGGGACATGTCATTTGGACAAAACCATTTTCCATGTCCTGCCATCCATTCCACGGAGGCAGGAGAAAAGGGTCTGGAGGCAGGAACATAAGGCCGATTCACCTTGACTTCCGAGAACGAAATCAAATGGAAACTCTTGCGGTATGACAAGAAATATCCTCTCCATTTACACAGGGCTTACACCGAGTACATGACTTTGTAATTTTACTTCATCCTCTTCATTTACGTAGGGTACACACCAAGTAACCAATGGAAACCTCGAGAGGGGATTTAAGCCCTAGAAACTTCAGTAACGGGCCCCCTGTGCTCAGGCGCTCTCACCCTGTGGAGCGTGCTTTCATTTTCCGTAAATGTCTGCTTTGCTGCTTCATTCTTTCCTTGCTCCATTTTTGCATTGCGTCCAATTCTTGGTTCAAGGCACCAACAACCTGGACACTTTCAACCAGTAACATTATCTTAATATCTTGTTTTAAAACTGAATTCTGTTTTTCATCTGTTCACCTAGTTTTTATAAAATAACAATGAAATACCAATTGGAGCTTACCACAGCTTAATAGGAGGGTCACTATGAGCTATACAACAGGTTTGATGTTTAAAAGTTTGCAACAATTTTTATTGCTCTTTCATTTACAAAGTACAGTAAACATTTAGTTTTTTATGTTTAATTATGAAATATATGACACCTAAGAGTCTATAAAATTTGGCTGGGCACGGTGGCTCATGTCTGTAAGCCCAGCACTTTCGGAGGCTGAGGCGGGTGGATCATTTGAGGTCAGGTGTTTAAGACCAGCCTGGCCAATGTGGTGAAACCCGTCTCTACTAAAAAAATACAAAAAGTTAGCTGAGCATCATGGCAGGCACCTGTGATCCCAGCTACTCGGGAGTCTGAGGTGGGAGAGTTGTTTGAACCCAGGAGATAGAAGTTGCAGCGAGCCGAGATCGTGCCATTACACTCTAGCCTGGGCTACATGAGCAAAACTCCGCCTCAAAAGCAAACAAACAAACAAAACTGAATGCATAATCTGATAGATTAATAATTGCGCTGTTGTCATCATGCATTAGCATCGAGTGTCTTGAAAGGCTACAATGCGCCCTTCTTTCATCACCTGGGTCTCCCTTCTTCACCCAGACATAGGACTAATGTGTTAATGTTTGTCTTGCTTTTCATAAGTTATATCATTTCTCTGTATATTATTCAGCCATGTCATATGTTATAGTTTGTGAACTGTATGTGGAATAGCAGTGTATTTTTCAGTAATTTCCTTTGTTCACTGTAATTTTTCATTGCTGATGCTTCTAACGGCAGTTCATTTTCACAGCTGTATCATATTCCACAATGTGACTATGCCAGCTTTTTTCCTTGATAGAGATGTATTTGGGTGGCTTTCAAGTGTTTTCTATGTCTACAATCACTGCCTAAATATTCTTGCCCCGTATGTGTCTCTTGGAGAAGGCAGTGCAAAGGCATTTCTGGGGCAGACATGCCTGAGAAGGCAAGTGTGAGGCCACAGAGGGGCGTGTCTAGCTTTTTATGAAATACAGTCTCTTAACGGGAGCAACAGCAGTGGATACTTTGCCAGCAGTTGATCTTTTCCACATTTTGGATTTTTGTGGCTCTGCTCAATTTGTTTCTTGAATTATTGGATGTATCCACAGTACTTTGTTTACTTATGTTTTGTAACTTTTTGCACGAGGACTTATCTTTCTTGGAATTTTAAGTGGGGAGATATTTTGAGGACAGGGTTGCATTGTTTCAGCAAAGATGTTCACTCACATGGGGTAGAGGTGAAGTTAGCAGCCGCCTGGTGCCACGTCGATTTGACCCATGCTCTCGAGGTCTTCCAGCATGAACTCCTGGAGGACTGTTTCTCATCGGTTCTCAGGGTCAGTGGTTTTCCCTCCACCCAGCACCAATGCAGGGACAGCTGCTCTCCTTGCTGCTCCTGCTCTGAGGTGGGCTTTTATTTTAAGTCTAAGATGTCAGATTTCTGACCTCATTTTGGAGAGACATCCGGTTTTGTTTCTGATGCCCCATCCTCTGTGCAACTGTCTAAACAGAAAAATAAATTCCACTTTGGTTCCCGCCAATTCCTTATCGACTGCTGTGGATTCCATCCTTCAATGCCAGCCCAGTAATGCACTTACAAAGATGCATTTTTGTAGGTCTTACCCAACATCTCAGTTGTTTTCGTTGGGAAAGCTATTTAGTGTCCCTTATGTTGAAAGTTGGAAGCGCCTGGCAGCACTATAGGTGAGAGAGCTGCTCTTCCCCCTTTTCATCATCTTCACGCTGGGTCCAGGCCTTCTTCACTCTGTGATTAAGATGCCACAATGGGCCGGGCATGGTGGCTCATGCCTGTAATCTTAGCACTTTAGGAGGCCAAGGTGGGTGAATCACCCGAGGCCAGGGGTTCAAGACCAACCTTGCCAACATGGTGAAACTCCGTCTCTACTAAGAGTACCAAAAATTAGCCCGGCATGGTGGTGGGTGCCTGTAATCCCAGCTACTCTGGAAGCTGAGGCGGGAGAATCACTTGAACCCAGGAAGTGGTGGTTGCAGTGAGCTGAGATCGCGCCATTGCACTCCAGCCTGGGCAACAGAGTGAGACTCCATCTCAAAATAAATAAATAAATAAACAAAAAAATAAATAGCTGCTATGGCCTCTGAGCTGCTTGCTCTGCCTCTGGCATCCATTCTCATGCCCCACATTAGCAGAGATGCACTCACACCCAGTGGGAAGGCAGGGCGACTGAAGGACTGTTATTATTAACAAGAAAGATAAAATAATTCTGAGGATAATGTATAATTCTGTTTCCTAGAAATATAAAAATGCTCTGATAAATTATTAGAATTAACAAAATTCAGTTTAGCACTCATGTTCCAAATGATCACCAACTTTAATATGTCAACAGTAGCAAGACTAAATAATAAGAGGGAGTGAGGGGGTTCACTCACAAGGGCCAGGCCTCTGCAGAGAGGGCAAGAAGGTCGACTCACTCTGCAGCTTCCTGGCCCATCATCATTTTCCGTGGGGAGAGGCTTATGGGGCCTGGCCCTCCCTCTCCTGCCTGGGGCCTCCAGCCTAGTCTCAGGGCTGAGCAAGGAATAAGCCCCATTTAGCTCATTTCCTCACTTGACCTTCTTCTGGACTGAAACGCATTTGCTTTCCGAGTGCTCATCAGGGAGCCGCACATAGAAGCCCTTGTTTTCTCCCCACTGCTGACTGATTATGGGTTCGAAGATGCCCCCATTCCCCTGACTCCTTGGACACTGCATCTTTGGCTTTCACTCCAAGATTTTGACCTCAGTTAAGGGTTCAGAAACTCTCTTTTTAAACTTTATTCTCAGATTGGTTTTCTAAAAGTCAGGCCAAAAAAAAAAAAAAAAAAAGACACGTAAAGTGGGCGAGTCAAGTGTGAGTGTAACGTTCCGAGGATGAAGCCGAGCATACACGAACCTCTGTGAGGGCGGCGTCTGTGCTCAGGAGTCATGTTCATCCCAGAGCTTCCCAGGACACAGACCTAAACAAAAGAAAAAAAAGGAGGATAACAGAAGTAAATGCTAAGATTCAACATAAAATCCCATTTTTTTGGTGAATGCGTTTTCCCCTTAATTTCTAGGCATTTGGCATCATGGAAATAGAACAGCAGCATCTTCTACCTGCATGGCCGAGCTTTTTCAGGTGGGCAGAATAAACCAGGACAGTATACAGATCAGAGGGCAGGTTGGCAGGTGTGGATGGCCACAGAGGATGTGGGATGATCCTAAGGGGCCTTTCTACCATGATGTGTATGGGATGCAGGGAGGAGACAGAGAAGCAGGCAGGGAGAAAGGGGGCAGGGGAGAGTGGGAGAGAGAGAGAGAGAGAAAGGGGGAGATAGAGAGGGAGAAAGGGAGGGAGGGAGAGACAGAGAGAGGGAGAGAGAGAGAAAGGGATGGATAGAGGGATGGAGGGAAGGACATAGAGAGGGAGAAAGAGAGAGAGGGAGAGAGAGAGGGAGAGAGGACCAATTCACCACTTTTGTCCAAAAAACCAGGCCAAATGTCTGGAGCCCAAGCATACCTTCTCTAAAGGGTTTGGGAGCATATTGTTTTTAATTCCCTTATTCCTGCAGCTCTTCTAGAATATGACCATCTTCTGACTGTTCTAATCTTTTCTTTCTTTTTTTCTTTTATTAAATACACTCCTATAATTTGAGCTTGTTTTCCTATCTTGTAAGCTATATCCTGGCAACATTCCAAGAATGAGCCTAATTTTATTGTTTTATTTATTTATTTAAACATTTTCTTCTTCTTTAAGAATGATTCTAGAAGTGGAATTTCTTGCCCATGGATGCAATTGTGAGGACATTTGTAAAGCTCTTGTCCACTGCCAGTCCGGAAGACTGGTCCCGAGAAGGCTCCTTGAGAAAGACGGGGTCTGCTGCACAGCTCCCGGTAGGCACCTGTGCCACTGATCTGGGTTGGCAGGATGCCAAGCTCCACAGGTAGCCTCACAGCCTGGGACGTGGGTGTCCTAGAACAGCCCTGAGGTCCTATTTTGCCCCCCCTGCCATTGTTCCTCCTTCCCTGATGTCATTCTGCTTTTAGGAGGACTTCCTTTAGGTTCCTGTGACCTGGCCTTCTGTTTGATTCGTACTGAGCTGTCTTAGTTCATTCAGGCTGCTATGACAAAGTGCCATAGACTGGGACGCTTATTTTAATTATTTATTTATTTATTTATTTATTTATTTATTTATTTATTTATTTTGAAATGGAGCCTTGCTCTGTTGTTCAGGCTGGAGAGCAGTGGTGCGATCTTGGTTCACTGCAAGCTCCACCTCCCGAGTTCAAGTGATTTTCCTGCCTCAGCCTCTTGAGTAGCTGGGACTACAGGTGCCCACAACCATACCTGGCATTTTCTCTCTTTTTGTATTTTTAGTAGACATTTCGGGGCGATGGGGCTCCCAGAAGCCAGGGGGGCGGGCCGGGGTGGCGGCTGGGAGCCCGACCGCCAGGGGCGCCGGCACCGCCGGCGATGGGGCTCCCAGAAGCCAGGGGCGCGGGCCGGGGGTGGTGGCTGGGAGCCGGATCGCCGGGGGCGCCGGCACCGCCGGCGATGGGGCTCCCAGAAGCCAGGCGGCGGGCCGCGGGTGGCGGCTGGGAGCCGGATCGCCGGGGGCGCCGGCACCCCCGGCGATGGGGCTCCCAGAAGCCAGGCGGGCGGGCCGCGGGTGGCGGCTGGGAGCCGGATCGCCGGGGGCGCCGGCACCCCCGGCGATGGGGCTCCCAGAAGCCAGGGGGGCGGGCCGGGGGTGGCGGCTGGGAGCCCGATCGCCGGGGGCGCCGGCACCCCCGGCGATGGGGCTCCCAGAAGCCAGGGGGGCGGGCCGGGGGTGGCGGCTGGGAGCCCGATCGCGGGGGGTGCCGGCACCCCCGGCGATGGGGCTCCCAGAAGCCAGGGGGGCGGGCCGGGGGTGGCGGCTGGGAGCCCGATCGCGGGGGGTGCCGGCACCCCCGGCGATGGGGCTCCCAGAAGCCAGGGGGGCGGGCCGGGCGTGGCGGCTGGCGGCCCGATCGCGGGGGGTGCCGGCCCCCCCGGCGATGGGGCTCCCAGAAGCCAGGGGGGCGGGCCGGGCGTGGCGGCTGGCGGCCCGATCGCGGGGGGTGCCGGCCCCCCCGGCGATGGGGCTCCCAGAAGCCAGGGGGGCGGGCCGGGCGTGGCGGCTGGCGGCCCGATCGCGGGGGGTGCCGGCCCCCCCGGCGATGGGGCTCCCAGAAGCCAGGGGGGCGGGCCGGGCGTGGCGGCTGGCGGCCCGATCGCGGGGTTGCCGGCCCCCCCGGCGATGGGGCTCCCAGAAGCCAGGGGGGCGGGCCGGGCGTGGCGGCTGGGGGCCCGATCGCGGGGGGTGCCGGCCCCCCCGGCGATGGGGCTCCCAGAAGCCAGGGGGGCGGGCCGGGCGTGGCGGCTGGGGCCCCGATCGCGGGGGGTGCCGGCCCCCCCGGCGATGGGGCTCCCAGAAGCCAGGGGGGCGGGCCGGGGATGGCGGCTGGGAGCCCGATCGGGGGGCGTGCCTGACCCCCCGGCGATGGGGCTCCCAGAAGCCAGGGGGGCGGGCCGGGGGTGGCGGCTGGGAGCCCGATCGCCGGGGGTGCCTGCACCCCCGGCGATGGGGCTCCCAGAAGCCAGGGGGGCGGGCCGGGGGTGGCGGCTGGGAGCCCGATCGGGGGGCGTGCCTGCACCCCCGGCGATGGGGCTCCCAGAAGCCAGGGGGGCGGGCCGGGGGTGGCGGCTGGGAGCCCGATCGGGGGGCGTGCCTGCACCCCCGGCGATGGGGCTCACAGAAGCCAGGGGGGCGGGCCGGGGGTGGCGGCTGGGAGCCCGATCGGGGGGCGTGCCTGCACCCCCGGAGATGGGGCTCCCAGAAGCCAGGGGGGCGGGCCGGGGGTGGCGGCTGGGAGCCCGATCGGGGGGCGTGCCTGACCCCCCGGCGATGGGGCTCCCAGAAGCCAGGGGGGCGGGCCGGGGGTGGCGGCTGGGAGCCCGATCGCGGGGGGTGCCTGACCCCCCGGCGATGGGGCTCCCAGAAGCCAGGGGGGCCGGCCTGGGTTGGCGGCTGGGAGCCCGATCGCGGGGGGTGCCTGACCCCCTCGCGATGGGGCTCCCAGAAGTCAGGGGGGCCGTCCGGGGGTGACTCCTGGCAACCTGATCTGGATATTTGGAAGAGTATCACAAGTGGTTGTCCAGTGTCTGTGATACTGAGATTAATATCTGTCTCTCGGCCTTGGAATATTGAGCAGGATGAAACAGGGTGAATGTCCACCCTGTGCCACATTGCGAGTAATATCAGCCTGTCCCCTCCATGGATATTAAGAACAATATCCCAGACTGGGTGTACGCCTCCTGCTGTACAGAGTGCAATATCATCCTCTCCCTCCCAGGATAGTAATTACAATATCACTGGGCGGGAGCACACATCCTGTGAATTATTATCATCCTCTCCAACTCCGTATACTAGGAACTATATCTCAGAGAAACTGTCCCCTCAGTGCCATATTCGGACAAATAGCAAAGGCTTCTTCCGGGAATATTAGGAGCAATATTACCACGTAGCTATCCATCCATTGCTATAATTGGAGTCATGTGATACTCTACCCCCGTTCATATTAGGATCAGTGTCACGTGCTGAGTGTACACCTACTGCGATATTAAAACTAAAGTCCTGCTTTCCGACCCTGGTTATTAAGAACAGCATCACAAGTAGGTTTACACTTCCCGTGGAATGAGGAATAATAATATGATTATTAATCATCAATGATCGATTTTAATAATTATCAATGATACTAAAAATTCATAAGATACCATTATTAATTATGGATAATGATTTTCAATACATGATTATGCCTGCTTTCAATTAATTATTAATATTAATGCCATCAAATAATATTATTAGTTCCTAATACTAATCATTATTGTATTCCCAGCATCACTGGGTATTGATTTAAGTCACATTAATTGCTAATATCATAATATTATTATTAATAGTGATATTACTAATAATTATGAATACAAATGGTTAACCTTTTAAACCAGTATTCATTTTTACTCTCTTTATTGTGATCATTAATATCAATAATTATTATTAATATTAATATAATTATTAATATTAATGATTAATAGACTTGCTCCTGATGTAAACCCGGGAGAGGACGATGTTAATTTCTATATCACAACGGTGTACACCCCCCGTGACAGAGTTTCCAACTTCTGCTTGGGAGAGGAGGATATGACAATCAGTTTCACTGGAAGTAGAAACAACGGTGGGATACTGTTCTGAATATTAAGGGAGGAAGAGGCTGATGTGACTCCTAATAAAGAGGGGGTTACTCCCTCTGAGGGTGTGCACACTGGGGGTGTACAATCGTCTGAGAAGGGGTTGAAAATTTTCCGATGGGGAGATGATATTACTCAGAATATGAGAAAGAGGCTGGGGGTCCACAAGGCTCCCAGAAGCCAGGGGGGCGGGCCGGGGGTGGCGGCTGGGAGCCCGATCGCGGGGGGTGCCTGCACCCCCGGCGATGGGGCTCCCAGAAGCCCGGGGGGCGGGCCGGGGTGGCGGCTGGGAGCCCGATCGCGCGGGGTGCCTGCACCCCCGGCGATGGGGCTCCCAGAAGCCCGGGGGGCGGGCCGGGGGTGGCGGCTGGGAGCCCGATCGCGCGGGGTGCCTGCACCCCCGGCGATGGGGCTCCCAGAAGCCCGGGGGGCGGGCCGGGGGTGGCGGCTGGGAGCCCGATCGCGCGGGGTGCCTGCACCCCCGGCGATGGGGCTCCCAGAAGCCCGGGGGGCGGGCCGGGGGTGGCGGCTGGGAGCCCGATCGCGCGGGGTGCCTGCACCCCCGGCGATGGGGCTCCCAGAAGCCCGGGGGGCGGGCCGGGGGTGGCGGCTGGGAGCCCGATCGCGCGGGGTGCCTGCACCCCCGGCGATGGGGCTCCCAGAAGCCCGGGGGGCGGGCCGGGGGTGGCGGCTGGGAGCCCGATCGCGCGGGGTGCCTGCACCCCCGGCGATGGGGCTCCCAGAAGCCCGGGGGGCGGGCCGGGGGTGGCGGCTGGGAGCCCGATCGCGCGGGGTGCCTGCACCCCCGGCGATGGGGCTCCCAGAAGCCCGGGGGGCGGGCCGGGGGTGGCGGCTGGGAGCCCGATCGCGCGGGGTGCCTGCACCCCCGGCGATGGGGCTCCCAGAAGCCCGGGGGGCGGGCCGGGGGTGGCGGCTGGGAGCCCGATCGCGCGGGGTGCCTGCACCCCCGGCGATGGGGCTCCCAGAAGCCCGGGGGGCGGGCCGGGGGTGGCGGCTGGGAGCCCGATCGCGCGGGGTGCCTGCACCCCCGGCGATGGGGCTCCCAGAAGCCCGGGGGGCGGGCCGGGGGTGGCGGCTGGGAGCCCGATCGCGCGGGGTGCCTGCACCCCCGGCGATGGGGCTCCCAGAAGCCCGGGGGGCGGGCCGGGGGTGGCGGCTGGGAGCCCGATCGCGCGGGGTGCCTGCACCCCCGGCGATGGGGCTCCCAGAAGCCCGGGGGGCGGGCCGGGGGTGGCGGCTGGGAGCCCGATCGCGCGGGGTGCCTGCACCCCCGGCGATGGGGCTCCCAGAAGCCCGGGGGGCGGGCCGGGGGTGGCGGCTGGGAGCCCGATCGCGCGGGGTGCCTGCACCCCCGGCGATGGGGCTCCCAGAAGCCCGGGGGGCGGGCCGGGGGTGGCGGCTGGGAGCCCGATCGCGCGGGGTGCCTGCACCCCCGGCGATGGGGCTCCCAGAAGCCCGGGGGGCGGGCCGGGGGTGGCGGCTGGGAGCCCGATCGCGCGGGGTGCCTGCACCCCCGGCGATGGGGCTCCCAGAAGCCCGGGGGGCGGGCCGGGGGTGGCGGCTGGGAGCCCGATCGCGCGGGGTGCCTGCACCCCCGGCGATGGGGCTCCCAGAAGCCCGGGGGGCGGGCCGGGGGTGGCGGCTGGGAGCCCGATCGCGCGGGGTGCCTGCACCCCCGGCGATGGGGCTCCCAGAAGCCCGGGGGGCGGGCCGGGGGTGGCGGCTGGGAGCCCGATCGCGCGGGGTGCCTGCACCCCCGGCGATGGGGCTCCCAGAAGCCCGGGGGGCGGGCCGGGGGTGGCGGCTGGGAGCCCGATCGCGCGGGGTGCCTGCACCCCCGGCGATGGGGCTCCCAGAAGCCCGGGGGGCGGGCCGGGGGTGGCGGCTGGGAGCCCGATCGCGCGGGGTGCCTGCACCCCCGGCGATGGGGCTCCCAGAAGCCCGGGGGGCGGGCCGGGGGTGGCGGCTGGGAGCCCGATCGCGCGGGGTGCCTGCACCCCCGGCGATGGGGCTCCCAGAAGCCCGGGGGGCGGGCCGGGGGTGGCGGCTGGGAGCCCGATCGCGCGGGGTGCCTGCACCCCCGGCGATGGGGCTCCCAGAAGCCCGGGGGGCGGGCCGGGGGTGGCGGCTGGGAGCCCGATCGCGCGGGGTGCCTGCACCCCCGGCGATGGGGCTCCCAGAAGCCCGGGGGGCGGGCCGGGGGTGGCGGCTGGGAGCCCGATCGCGCGGGGTGCCTGCACCCCCGGCGATGGGGCTCCCAGAAGCCCGGGGGGCGGGCCGGGGGTGGCGGCTGGGAGCCCGATCGCGCGGGGTGCCTGCACCCCCGGCGATGGGGCTCCCAGAAGCCCGGGGGGCGGGCCGGGGGTGGCGGCTGGGAGCCCGATCGCGCGGGGTGCCTGCACCCCCGGCGATGGGGCTCCCAGAAGCCCGGGGGGCGGGCCGGGGGTGGCGGCTGGGAGCCCGATCGCGCGGGGTGCCTGCACCCCCGGCGATGGGGCTCCCAGAAGCCCGGGGGGCGGGCCGGGGGTGGCGGCTGGGAGCCCGATCGCGCGGGGTGCCTGCACCCCCGGCGATGGGGCTCCCAGAAGCCCGGGGGGCGGGCCGGGGGTGGCGGCTGGGAGCCCGATCGCGCGGGGTGCCTGCACCCCCGGCGATGGGGCTCCCAGAAGCCCGGGGGGCGGGCCGGGGGTGGCGGCTGGGAGCCCGATCGCGCGGGGTGCCTGCACCCCCGGCGATGGGGCTCCCAGAAGCCCGGGGGGCGGGCCGGGGGTGGCGGCTGGGAGCCCGATCGCGCGGGGTGCCTGCACCCCCGGCGATGGGGCTCCCAGAAGCCCGGGGGGCGGGCCGGGGGTGGCGGCTGGGAGCCCGATCGCGCGGGGTGCCGGCACCCCCGGCGATGGGGCTCCCAGAAGCCCGGGGGGCGGGCCGGGGGTGGCGGCTGGGAGCCCGATCGCGCGGGGTGCCGGCACCCCCGGCGATGGGGCTCCCAGAAGCCCGGGGGGCGGGCCGGGGGTGGCGGCTGGGAGCCCGATCGCGGGGGGTGCCGGCACCCCCGGCGATGGGGCTCCCAGAAGCCCGGGGGGCGGGCCGGGGGTGGCGGCTGGGAGCCCGATCGCGGGGGGTGCCGGCACCCCCGGCGATGGGGCTCCCAGAAGCCCGGGGGGCGGGCCGGGGGTGGCGGCTGGGAGCCCGATCGCGGGGGGTGCCGGCACCCCCGGCGATGGGGCTCCCAGAAGCCCGGGGGGCGGGCCGGGGGTGGCGGCTGGGAGCCCGATCGCGGGGGGTGCCGGCACCCCCGGCGATGGGGCTCCCAGAAGCCCGGGGGGCGGGCCGGGGGTGGCGGCTGGGAGCCCGATCGCGGGGGGTGCCGGCACCCCCGGCGATGGGGCTCCCAGAAGCCCGGGGGGCGGGCCGGGGGTGGCGGCTGGGAGCCCGATCGCGGGGGGTGCCGGCACCCCCGGCGATGGGGCTCCCAGAAGCCCGGGGGGCGGGCCGGGGGTGGCGGCTGGGAGCCCGATCGCGGGGGGTGCCGGCACCCCCGGCGATGGGGCTCCCAGAAGCCCGGGGGGCGGGCCGGGGGTGGCGGCTGGGAGCCCGATCGCGGGGGGTGCCGGCACCCCCGGCGATGGGGCTCCCAGAAGCCCGGGGGGCGGGCCGGGGGTGGCGGCTGGGAGCCCGATCGCGGGGGGTGCCGGCACCCCCGGCGATGGGGCTCCCAGAAGCCCGGGGGGCGGGCCGGGGGTGGCGGCTGGGAGCCCGATCGCGGGGGGTGCCGGCACCCCCGGCGATGGGGCTCCCAGAAGCCCGGGGGGCGGGCCGGGGGTGGCGGCTGGGAGCCCGATCGCGGGGGGTGCCGGCACCCCCGGCGATGGGGCTCCCAGAAGCCCGGGGGGCGGGCCGGGGGTGGCGGCTGGGAGCCCGATCGCGGGGGGTGCCGGCACCCCCGGCGATGGGGCTCCCAGAAGCCCGGGGGGCGGGCCGGGGGTGGCGGCTGGGAGCCCGATCGCGGGGGGTGCCGGCACCCCCGGCGATGGGGCTCCCAGAAGCCCGGGGGGCGGGCCGGGGGTGGCGGCTGGGAGCCCGATCGCGGGGGGTGCCGGCACCCCCGGCGATGGGGCTCCCAGAAGCCCGGGGGGCGGGCCGGGGGTGGCGGCTGGGAGCCCGATCGCGGGGGGTGCCGGCACCCCCGGCGATGGGGCTCCCAGAAGCCCGGGGGGCGGGCCGGGGGTGGCGGCTGGGAGCCCGATCGCGGGGGGTGCCGGCACCCCCGGCGATGGGGCTCCCAGAAGCCCGGGGGGCGGGCCGGGGGTGGCGGCTGGGAGCCCGATCGCGGGGGGTGCCGGCACCCCCGGCGATGGGGCTCCCAGAAGCCCGGGGGGCGGGCCGGGGGTGGCGGCTGGGAGCCCGATCGCGGGGGGTGCCGGCACCCCCGGCGATGGGGCTCCCAGAAGCCCGGGGGGCGGGCCGGGGGTGGCGGCTGGGAGCCCGATCGCGGGGGGTGCCGGCACCCCCGGCGATGGGGCTCCCAGAAGCCCGGGGGGCGGGCCGGGGGTGGCGGCTGGGAGCCCGATCGCGGGGGGTGCCGGCACCCCCGGCGATGGGGCTCCCAGAAGCCCGGGGGGCGGGCCGGGGGTGGCGGCTGGGAGCCCGATCGCGGGGGGTGCCGGCACCCCCGGCGATGGGGCTCCCAGAAGCCCGGGGGGCGGGCCGGGGGTGGCGGCTGGGAGCCCGATCGCGGGGGGTGCCGGCACCCCCGGCGATGGGGCTCCCAGAAGCCCGGGGGGCGGGCCGGGGGTGGCGGCTGGGAGCCCGATCGCGGGGGGTGCCGGCACCCCCGGCGATGGGGCTCCCAGAAGCCCGGGGGGCGGGCCGGGGGTGGCGGCTGGGAGCCCGATCGCGGGGGGTGCCGGCACCCCCGGCGATGGGGCTCCCAGAAGCCCGGGGGGCGGGCCGGGGGTGGCGGCTGGGAGCCCGATCGCGGGGGGTGCCGGCACCCCCGGCGATGGGGCTCCCAGAAGCCCGGGGGGCGGGCCGGGGGTGGCGGCTGGGAGCCCGATCGCGGGGGGTGCCGGCACCCCCGGCGATGGGGCTCCCAGAAGCCCGGGGGGCGGGCCGGGGGTGGCGGCTGGGAGCCCGATCGCGGGGGGTGCCGGCACCCCCGGCGATGGGGCTCCCAGAAGCCCGGGGGGCGGGCCGGGGGTGGCGGCTGGGAGCCCGATCGCGGGGGGTGCCGGCACCCCCGGCGATGGGGCTCCCAGAAGCCCGGGGGGCGGGCCGGGGGTGGCGGCTGGGAGCCCGATCGCGGGGGGTGCCGGCACCCCCGGCGATGGGGCTCCCAGAAGCCCGGGGGGCGGGCCGGGGGTGGCGGCTGGGAGCCCGATCGCGGGGGGTGCCGGCACCCCCGGCGATGGGGCTCCCAGAAGCCCGGGGGGCGGGCCGGGGGTGGCGGCTGGGAGCCCGATCGCGGGGGGTGCCGGCACCCCCGGCGATGGGGCTCCCAGAAGCCCGGGGGGCGGGCCGGGGGTGGCGGCTGGGAGCCCGATCGCGGGGGGTGCCGGCACCCCCGGCGATGGGGCTCCCAGAAGCCCGGGGGGCGGGCCGGGGGTGGCGGCTGGGAGCCCGATCGCGGGGGGTGCCGGCACCCCCGGCGATGGGGCTCCCAGAAGCCCGGGGGGCGGGCCGGGGGTGGCGGCTGGGAGCCCGATCGCGGGGGGTGCCGGCACCCCCGGCGATGGGGCTCCCAGAAGCCCGGGGGGCGGGCCGGGGGTGGCGGCTGGGAGCCCGATCGCGGGGGGTGCCGGCACCCCCGGCGATGGGGCTCCCAGAAGCCCGGGGGGCGGGCCGGGGGTGGCGGCTGGGAGCCCGATCGCGGGGGGTGCCGGCACCCCCGGCGATGGGGCTCCCAGAAGCCCGGGGGGCGGGCCGGGGGTGGCGGCTGGGAGCCCGATCGCGGGGGGTGCCGGCACCCCCGGCGATGGGGCTCCCAGAAGCCCGGGGGGCGGGCCGGGGGTGGCGGCTGGGAGCCCGATCGCGGGGGGTGCCGGCACCCCCGGCGATGGGGCTCCCAGAAGCCCGGGGGGCGGGCCGGGGGTGGCGGCTGGGAGCCCGATCGCGGGGGGTGCCGGCACCCCCGGCGATGGGGCTCCCAGAAGCCCGGGGGGCGGGCCGGGGGTGGCGGCTGGGAGCCCGATCGCGGGGGGTGCCGGCACCCCCGGCGATGGGGCTCCCAGAAGCCCGGGGGGCGGGCCGGGGGTGGCGGCTGGGAGCCCGATCGCGGGGGGTGCCGGCACCCCCGGCGATGGGGCTCCCAGAAGCCCGGGGGGCGGGCCGGGGGTGGCGGCTGGGAGCCCGATCGCGGGGGGTGCCGGCACCCCCGGCGATGGGGCTCCCAGAAGCCCGGGGGGCGGGCCGGGGGTGGCGGCTGGGAGCCCGATCGCGGGGGGTGCCGGCACCCCCGGCGATGGGGCTCCCAGAAGCCCGGGGGGCGGGCCGGGGGTGGCGGCTGGGAGCCCGATCGCGGGGGGTGCCGGCACCCCCGGCGATGGGGCTCCCAGAAGCCCGGGGGGCGGGCCGGGGGTGGCGGCTGGGAGCCCGATCGCGGGGGGTGCCGGCACCCCCGGCGATGGGGCTCCCAGAAGCCCGGGGGGCGGGCCGGGGGTGGCGGCTGGGAGCCCGATCGCGGGGGGTGCCGGCACCCCCGGCGATGGGGCTCCCAGAAGCCCGGGGGGCGGGCCGGGGGTGGCGGCTGGGAGCCCGATCGCGGGGGGTGCCGGCACCCCCGGCGATGGGGCTCCCAGAAGCCCGGGGGGCGGGCCGGGGGTGGCGGCTGGGAGCCCGATCGCGGGGGGTGCCGGCACCCCCGGCGATGGGGCTCCCAGAAGCCCGGGGGGCGGGCCGGGGGTGGCGGCTGGGAGCCCGATCGCGGGGGGTGCCGGCACCCCCGGCGATGGGGCTCCCAGAAGCCCGGGGGGCGGGCCGGGGGTGGCGGCTGGGAGCCCGATCGCGGGGGGTGCCGGCACCCCCGGCGATGGGGCTCCCAGAAGCCCGGGGGGCGGGCCGGGGGTGGCGGCTGGGAGCCCGATCGCGGGGGGTGCCGGCACCCCCGGCGATGGGGCTCCCAGAAGCCCGGGGGGCGGGCCGGGGGTGGCGGCTGGGAGCCCGATCGCGGGGGGTGCCGGCACCCCCGGCGATGGGGCTCCCAGAAGCCCGGGGGGCGGGCCGGGGGTGGCGGCTGGGAGCCCGATCGCGGGGGGTGCCGGCACCCCCGGCGATGGGGCTCCCAGAAGCCCGGGGGGCGGGCCGGGGGTGGCGGCTGGGAGCCCGATCGCGGGGGGTGCCGGCACCCCCGGCGATGGGGCTCCCAGAAGCCCGGGGGGCGGGCCGGGGGTGGCGGCTGGGAGCCCGATCGCGGGGGGTGCCGGCACCCCCGGCGATGGGGCTCCCAGAAGCCCGGGGGGCGGGCCGGGGGTGGCGGCTGGGAGCCCGATCGCGGGGGGTGCCGGCACCCCCGGCGATGGGGCTCCCAGAAGCCCGGGGGGCGGGCCGGGGGTGGCGGCTGGGAGCCCGATCGCGGGGGGTGCCGGCACCCCCGGCGATGGGGCTCCCAGAAGCCCGGGGGGCGGGCCGGGGGTGGCGGCTGGGAGCCCGATCGCGGGGGGTGCCGGCACCCCCGGCGATGGGGCTCCCAGAAGCCCGGGGGGCGGGCCGGGGGTGGCGGCTGGGAGCCCGATCGCGGGGGGTGCCGGCACCCCCGGCGATGGGGCTCCCAGAAGCCCGGGGGGCGGGCCGGGGGTGGCGGCTGGGAGCCCGATCGCGGGGGGTGCCGGCACCCCCGGCGATGGGGCTCCCAGAAGCCCGGGGGGCGGGCCGGGGGTGGCGGCTGGGAGCCCGATCGCGGGGGGTGCCGGCACCCCCGGCGATGGGGCTCCCAGAAGCCCGGGGGGCGGGCCGGGGGTGGCGGCTGGGAGCCCGATCGCGGGGGGTGCCGGCACCCCCGGCGATGGGGCTCCCAGAAGCCCGGGGGGCGGGCCGGGGGTGGCGGCTGGGAGCCCGATCGCGGGGGGTGCCGGCACCCCCGGCGATGGGGCTCCCAGAAGCCCGGGGGGCGGGCCGGGGGTGGCGGCTGGGAGCCCGATCGCGGGGGGTGCCGGCACCCCCGGCGATGGGGCTCCCAGAAGCCCGGGGGGCGGGCCGGGGGTGGCGGCTGGGAGCCCGATCGCGGGGGGTGCCGGCACCCCCGGCGATGGGGCTCCCAGAAGCCCGGGGGGCGGGCCGGGGGTGGCGGCTGGGAGCCCGATCGCGGGGGGTGCCGGCACCCCCGGCGATGGGGCTCCCAGAAGCCCGGGGGCGGGCCGGGGGTGGCGGCTGGGAGCCCGATCGCGGGGGGTGCCGGCACCCCCGGCGATGGGGCTCCCAGAAGCCCGGGGGGCGGGCCGGGGGTGGCGGCTGGGAGCCCGATCGCGGGGGGTGCCGGCACCCCCGGCGATGGGGCTCCCAGAAGCCCGGGGGGCGGGCCGGGGGTGGCGGCTGGGAGCCCGATCGCGGGGGGTGCCGGCACCCCCGGCGATGGGGCTCCCAGAAGCCCGGGGGGCGGGCCGGGGGTGGCGGCTGGGAGCCCGATCGCGGGGGGTGCCGGCACCCCCGGCGATGGGGCTCCCAGAAGCCCGGGGGGCGGGCCGGGGGTGGCGGCTGGGAGCCCGATCGCGGGGGGTGCCGGCACCCCCGGCGATGGGGCTCCCAGAAGCCCGGGGGGCGGGCCGGGGGTGGCGGCTGGGAGCCCGATCGCGGGGGGTGCCGGCACCCCCGGCGATGGGGCTCCCAGAAGCCCGGGGGGCGGGCCGGGGGTGGCGGCTGGGAGCCCGATCGCGGGGGGTGCCGGCACCCCCGGCGATGGGGCTCCCAGAAGCCCGGGGGGCGGGCCGGGGGTGGCGGCTGGGAGCCCGATCGCGGGGGGTGCCGGCACCCCCGGCGATGGGGCTCCCAGAAGCCCGGGGGGCGGGCCGGGGGTGGCGGCTGGGAGCCCGATCGCGGGGGGTGCCGGCACCCCCGGCGATGGGGCTCCCAGAAGCCCGGGGGGCGGGCCGGGGGTGGCGGCTGGGAGCCCGATCGCGGGGGGTGCCGGCACCCCCGGCGATGGGGCTCCCAGAAGCCCGGGGGGCGGGCCGGGGGTGGCGGCTGGGAGCCCGATCGCGGGGGGTGCCGGCACCCCCGGCGATGGGGCTCCCAGAAGCCCGGGGGGCGGGCCGGGGGTGGCGGCTGGGAGCCCGATCGCGGGGGGTGCCGGCACCCCCGGCGATGGGGCTCCCAGAAGCCCGGGGGGCGGGCCGGGGGTGGCGGCTGGGAGCCCGATCGCGGGGGGTGCCGGCACCCCCGGCGATGGGGCTCCCAGAAGCCCGGGGGCGGGCCGGGGGTGGCGGCTGGGAGCCCGATCGCGGGGGGTGCCGGCACCCCCGGCGATGGGGCTCCCAGAAGCCCGGGGGGCGGGCCGGGGGTGGCGGCTGGGAGCCCGATCGCGGGGGGTGCCGGCACCCCCGGCGATGGGGCTCCCAGAAGCCCGGGGGGCGGGCCGGGGGTGGCGGCTGGGAGCCCGATCGCGGGGGGTGCCGGCACCCCCGGCGATGGGGCTCCCAGAAGCCCGGGGGGCGGGCCGGGGGTGGCGGCTGGGAGCCCGATCGCGGGGGGTGCCGGCACCCCCGGCGATGGGGCTCCCAGAAGCCCGGGGGGCGGGCCGGGGGTGGCGGCTGGGAGCCCGATCGCGGGGGGTGCCGGCACCCCCGGCGATGGGGCTCCCAGAAGCCCGGGGGGCGGGCCGGGGGTGGCGGCTGGGAGCCCGATCGCGGGGGGTGCCGGCACCCCCGGCGATGGGGCTCCCAGAAGCCCGGGGGGCGGGCCGGGGGTGGCGGCTGGGAGCCCGATCGCGGGGGGTGCCGGCACCCCCGGCGATGGGGCTCCCAGAAGCCCGGGGGGCGGGCCGGGGGTGGCGGCTGGGAGCCCGATCGCGGGGGGTGCCGGCACCCCCGGCGATGGGGCTCCCAGAAGCCCGGGGGGCGGGCCGGGGGTGGCGGCTGGGAGCCCGATCGCGGGGGGTGCCGGCACCCCCGGCGATGGGGCTCCCAGAAGCCCGGGGGGCGGGCCGGGGGTGGCGGCTGGGAGCCCGATCGCGGGGGGTGCCGGCACCCCCGGCGATGGGGCTCCCAGAAGCCCGGGGGGCGGGCCGGGGGTGGCGGCTGGGAGCCCGATCGCGGGGGGTGCCGGCACCCCCGGCGATGGGGCTCCCAGAAGCCCGGGGGGCGGGCCGGGGGTGGCGGCTGGGAGCCCGATCGCGGGGGGTGCCGGCACCCCCGGCGATGGGGCTCCCAGAAGCCCGGGGGGCGGGCCGGGGGTGGCGGCTGGGAGCCCGATCGCGGGGGGTGCCGGCACCCCCGGCGATGGGGCTCCCAGAAGCCCGGGGGGCGGGCCGGGGGTGGCGGCTGGGAGCCCGATCGCGGGGGGTGCCGGCACCCCCGGCGATGGGGCTCCCAGAAGCCCGGGGGGCGGGCCGGGGGTGGCGGCTGGGAGCCCGATCGCGGGGGGTGCCGGCACCCCCGGCGATGGGGCTCCCAGAAGCCCGGGGGGCGGGCCGGGGGTGGCGGCTGGGAGCCCGATCGCGGGGGGTGCCGGCACCCCCGGCGATGGGGCTCCCAGAAGCCCGGGGGGCGGGCCGGGGGTGGCGGCTGGGAGCCCGATCGCGGGGGGTGCCGGCACCCCCGGCGATGGGGCTCCCAGAAGCCCGGGGGGCGGGCCGGGGGTGGCGGCTGGGAGCCCGATCGCGGGGGGTGCCGGCACCCCCGGCGATGGGGCTCCCAGAAGCCCGGGGGGCGGGCCGGGGGTGGCGGCTGGGAGCCCGATCGCGGGGGGTGCCGGCACCCCCGGCGATGGGGCTCCCAGAAGCCCGGGGGGCGGGCCGGGGGTGGCGGCTGGGAGCCCGATCGCGGGGGGTGCCGGCACCCCCGGCGATGGGGCTCCCAGAAGCCCGGGGGGCGGGCCGGGGGTGGCGGCTGGGAGCCCGATCGCGGGGGGTGCCGGCACCCCCGGCGATGGGGCTCCCAGAAGCCCGGGGGGCGGGCCGGGGGTGGCGGCTGGGAGCCCGATCGCGGGGGGTGCCGGCACCCCCGGCGATGGGGCTCCCAGAAGCC
The DNA here is from genome assembly GCF_049350105.2 of Macaca mulatta. NCBI lineage: Eukaryota > Metazoa > Chordata > Mammalia > Primates > Cercopithecidae > Macaca > Macaca mulatta. The sequence goes on from NC_133411.1 coordinate 365,901, forward strand.
CGGGGGGCGGGCCGGGGGTGGCGGCTGGGAGCCCGATCGCGGGGGGTGCCGGCACCCCCGGCGATGGGGCTCCCAGAAGCCCGGGGGGCGGGCCGGGGGTGGCGGCTGGGAGCCCGATCGCGGGGGGTGCCGGCACCCCCGGCGATGGGGCTCCCAGAAGCCCGGGGGGCGGGCCGGGGGTGGCGGCTGGGAGCCCGATCGCGGGGGGTGCCGGCACCCCCGGCGATGGGGCTCCCAGAAGCCCGGGGGGCGGGCCGGGGGTGGCGGCTGGGAGCCCGATCGCGGGGGGTGCCGGCACCCCCGGCGATGGGGCTCCCAGAAGCCCGGGGGGCGGGCCGGGGGTGGCGGCTGGGAGCCCGATCGCGGGGGGTGCCGGCACCCCCGGCGATGGGGCTCCCAGAAGCCCGGGGGGCGGGCCGGGGGTGGCGGCTGGGAGCCCGATCGCGGGGGGTGCCGGCACCCCCGGCGATGGGGCTCCCAGAAGCCCGGGGGGCGGGCCGGGGGTGGCGGCTGGGAGCCCGATCGCGGGGGGTGCCGGCACCCCCGGCGATGGGGCTCCCAGAAGCCCGGGGGGCGGGCCGGGGGTGGCGGCTGGGAGCCCGATCGCGGGGGGTGCCGGCACCCCCGGCGATGGGGCTCCCAGAAGCCCGGGGGGCGGGCCGGGGGTGGCGGCTGGGAGCCCGATCGCGGGGGGTGCCGGCACCCCCGGCGATGGGGCTCCCAGAAGCCCGGGGGGCGGGCCGGGGGTGGCGGCTGGGAGCCCGATCGCGGGGGGTGCCGGCACCCCCGGCGATGGGGCTCCCAGAAGCCCGGGGGGCGGGCCGGGGGTGGCGGCTGGGAGCCCGATCGCGGGGGGTGCCGGCACCCCCGGCGATGGGGCTCCCAGAAGCCCGGGGGGCGGGCCGGGGGTGGCGGCTGGGAGCCCGATCGCGGGGGGTGCCGGCACCCCCGGCGATGGGGCTCCCAGAAGCCCGGGGGGCGGGCCGGGGGTGGCGGCTGGGAGCCCGATCGCGGGGGGTGCCGGCACCCCCGGCGATGGGGCTCCCAGAAGCCCGGGGGGCGGGCCGGGGGTGGCGGCTGGGAGCCCGATCGCGGGGGGTGCCGGCACCCCCGGCGATGGGGCTCCCAGAAGCCCGGGGGGCGGGCCGGGGGTGGCGGCTGGGAGCCCGATCGCGGGGGGTGCCGGCACCCCCGGCGATGGGGCTCCCAGAAGCCCGGGGGGCGGGCCGGGGGTGGCGGCTGGGAGCCCGATCGCGGGGGGTGCCGGCACCCCCGGCGATGGGGCTCCCAGAAGCCCGGGGGGCGGGCCGGGGGTGGCGGCTGGGAGCCCGATCGCGGGGGGTGCCGGCACCCCCGGCGATGGGGCTCCCAGAAGCCCGGGGGGCGGGCCGGGGGTGGCGGCTGGGAGCCCGATCGCGGGGGGTGCCGGCACCCCCGGCGATGGGGCTCCCAGAAGCCCGGGGGGCGGGCCGGGGGTGGCGGCTGGGAGCCCGATCGCGGGGGGTGCCGGCACCCCCGGCGATGGGGCTCCCAGAAGCCCGGGGGGCGGGCCGGGGGTGGCGGCTGGGAGCCCGATCGCGGGGGGTGCCTGCACCCCCGGCGATGGGGCTCCCAGAAGCCCGGGGGGCGGGCCGGGGGTGGCGGCTGGGAGCCCGATCGCGGGGGGTGCCTGCACCCCCGGCGATGGGGCTCCCAGAAGCCCGGGGGGCGGGCCGGGGGTGGCGGCTGGGAGCCCGATCGCGGGGGGTGCCTGCACCCCCGGCGATGGGGCTCCCAGAAGCCCGGGGGGCGGGCCGGGGGTGGCGGCTGGGAGCCCGATCGCGGGGGGTGCCTGCACCCCCGGCGATGGGGCTCCCAGAAGCCCGGGGGGCGGGCCGGGGGTGGCGGCTGGGAGCCCGATCGCGGGGGGTGCCTGCACCCCCGGCGATGGGGCTCCCAGAAGCCCGGGGGGCGGGCCGGGGGTGGCGGCTGGGAGCCCGATCGCGGGGGGTGCCTGCACCCCCGGCGATGGGGCTCCCAGAAGCCCGGGGGGCGGGCCGGGGGTGGCGGCTGGGAGCCCGATCGCGGGGGGTGCCTGCACCCCCGGCGATGGGGCTCCCAGAAGCCCGGGGGGCGGGCCGGGGGTGGCGGCTGGGAGCCCGATCGCGGGGGGTGCCTGCACCCCCGGCGATGGGGCTCCCAGAAGCCCGGGGGGCGGGCCGGGGGTGGCGGCTGGGAGCCCGATCGCGGGGGGTGCCTGCACCCCCGGCGATGGGGCTCCCAGAAGCCCGGGGGGCGGGCCGGGGGTGGCGGCTGGGAGCCCGATCGCGGGGGGTGCCTGCACCCCCGGCGATGGGGCTCCCAGAAGCCCGGGGGGCGGGCCGGGGGTGGCGGCTGGGAGCCCGATCGCGGGGGGTGCCTGCACCCCCGGCGATGGGGCTCCCAGAAGCCCGGGGGGCGGGCCGGGGGTGGCGGCTGGGAGCCCGATCGCGGGGGGTGCCTGCACCCCCGGCGATGGGGCTCCCAGAAGCCCGGGGGGCGGGCCGGGGGTGGCGGCTGGGAGCCCGATCGCGGGGGGTGCCTGCACCCCCGGCGATGGGGCTCCCAGAAGCCCGGGGGGCGGGCCGGGGGTGGCGGCTGGGAGCCCGATCGCGGGGGGTGCCTGCACCCCCGGCGATGGGGCTCCCAGAAGCCCGGGGGGCGGGCCGGGGGTGGCGGCTGGGAGCCCGATCGCGGGGGGTGCCTGCACCCCCGGCGATGGGGCTCCCAGAAGCCCGGGGGGCGGGCCGGGGGTGGCGGCTGGGAGCCCGATCGCGGGGGGTGCCTGCACCCCCGGCGATGGGGCTCCCAGAAGCCCGGGGGGCGGGCCGGGGGTGGCGGCTGGGAGCCCGATCGCGGGGGGTGCCTGCACCCCCGGCGATGGGGCTCCCAGAAGCCCGGGGGGCGGGCCGGGGGTGGCGGCTGGGAGCCCGATCGCGGGGGGTGCCTGCACCCCCGGCGATGGGGCTCCCAGAAGCCCGGGGGGCGGGCCGGGGGTGGCGGCTGGGAGCCCGATCGCGGGGGGTGCCTGCACCCCCGGCGATGGGGCTCCCAGAAGCCCGGGGGGCGGGCCGGGGGTGGCGGCTGGGAGCCCGATCGCGGGGGGTGCCTGCACCCCCGGCGATGGGGCTCCCAGAAGCCCGGGGGGCGGGCCGGGGGTGGCGGCTGGGAGCCCGATCGCGGGGGGTGCCTGCACCCCCGGCGATGGGGCTCCCAGAAGCCCGGGGGGCGGGCCGGGGGTGGCGGCTGGGAGCCCGATCGCGGGGGGTGCCTGCACCCCCGGCGATGGGGCTCCCAGAAGCCCGGGGGGCGGGCCGGGGGTGGCGGCTGGGAGCCCGATCGCGGGGGGTGCCTGCACCCCCGGCGATGGGGCTCCCAGAAGCCCGGGGGGCGGGCCGGGGGTGGCGGCTGGGAGCCCGATCGCGGGGGGTGCCTGCACCCCCGGCGATGGGGCTCCCAGAAGCCCGGGGGGCGGGCCGGGGGTGGCGGCTGGGAGCCCGATCGCGGGGGGTGCCTGCACCCCCGGCGATGGGGCTCCCAGAAGCCCGGGGGGCGGGCCGGGGGTGGCGGCTGGGAGCCCGATCGCGGGGGGTGCCTGCACCCCCGGCGATGGGGCTCCCAGAAGCCCGGGGGGCGGGCCGGGGGTGGCGGCTGGGAGCCCGATCGCGGGGGGTGCCTGCACCCCCGGCGATGGGGCTCCCAGAAGCCCGGGGGGCGGGCCGGGGGTGGCGGCTGGGAGCCCGATCGCGGGGGGTGCCTGCACCCCCGGCGATGGGGCTCCCAGAAGCCCGGGGGGCGGGCCGGGGGTGGCGGCTGGGAGCCCGATCGCGGGGGGTGCCTGCACCCCCGGCGATGGGGCTCCCAGAAGCCCGGGGGGCGGGCCGGGGGTGGCGGCTGGGAGCCCGATCGCGGGGGGTGCCTGCACCCCCGGCGATGGGGCTCCCAGAAGCCCGGGGGGCGGGCCGGGGGTGGCGGCTGGGAGCCCGATCGCGGGGGGTGCCTGCACCCCCGGCGATGGGGCTCCCAGAAGCCCGGGGGGCGGGCCGGGGGTGGCGGCTGGGAGCCCGATCGCGGGGGGTGCCTGCACCCCCGGCGATGGGGCTCCCAGAAGCCCGGGGGGCGGGCCGGGGGTGGCGGCTGGGAGCCCGATCGCGGGGGGTGCCTGCACCCCCGGCGATGGGGCTCCCAGAAGCCCGGGGGGCGGGCCGGGGGTGGCGGCTGGGAGCCCGATCGCGGGGGGTGCCTGCACCCCCGGCGATGGGGCTCCCAGAAGCCCGGGGGGCGGGCCGGGGGTGGCGGCTGGGAGCCCGATCGCGGGGGGTGCCTGCACCCCCGGCGATGGGGCTCCCAGAAGCCCGGGGGGCGGGCCGGGGGTGGCGGCTGGGAGCCCGATCGCGGGGGGTGCCTGCACCCCCGGCGATGGGGCTCCCAGAAGCCCGGGGGGCGGGCCGGGGGTGGCGGCTGGGAGCCCGATCGCGGGGGGTGCCTGCACCCCCGGCGATGGGGCTCCCAGAAGCCCGGGGGGCGGGCCGGGGGTGGCGGCTGGGAGCCCGATCGCGGGGGGTGCCTGCACCCCCGGCGATGGGGCTCCCAGAAGCCCGGGGGGCGGGCCGGGGGTGGCGGCTGGGAGCCCGATCGCGGGGGGTGCCTGCACCCCCGGCGATGGGGCTCCCAGAAGCCCGGGGGGCGGGCCGGGGGTGGCGGCTGGGAGCCCGATCGCGGGGGGTGCCTGCACCCCCGGCGATGGGGCTCCCAGAAGCCCGGGGGGCGGGCCGGGGGTGGCGGCTGGGAGCCCGATCGCGGGGGGTGCCTGCACCCCCGGCGATGGGGCTCCCAGAAGCCCGGGGGGCGGGCCGGGGGTGGCGGCTGGGAGCCCGATCGCGGGGGGTGCCTGCACCCCCGGCGATGGGGCTCCCAGAAGCCCGGGGGGCGGGCCGGGGGTGGCGGCTGGGAGCCCGATCGCGGGGGGTGCCTGCACCCCCGGCGATGGGGCTCCCAGAAGCCCGGGGGGCGGGCCGGGGGTGGCGGCTGGGAGCCCGATCGCGGGGGGTGCCTGCACCCCCGGCGATGGGGCTCCCAGAAGCCCGGGGGGCGGGCCGGGGGTGGCGGCTGGGAGCCCGATCGCGGGGGGTGCCTGCACCCCCGGCGATGGGGCTCCCAGAAGCCAGGGGGGCGGGCCGGGGGTGGCGGCTGGGAGCCCGATCGCGGGGGGTGCCTGCACCCCCGGCGATGGGGCTCCCAGAAGCCAGGGGGGCGGGCCGGGGGTGGCGGCTGGGAGCCCGATCGCGGGGGGTGCCTGCACCCCCGGCGATGGGGCTCCCAGAAGCCAGGGGGGCGGGCCGGGGGTGGCGGCTGGGAGCCCGATCGCGGGGGGTGCCTGCACCCCCGGCGATGGGGCTCCCAGAAGCCAGGGGGGCGGGCCGGGGGTGGCGGCTGGGAGCCCGATCGGGGGGCGTGCCTGCACCCCCGGCGATGGGGCTCCCAGAAGCCAGGGGGGCGGGCCGGGGGTGGCGGCTGGGAGCCCGATCGCGGGGCGTGCCTGACCCCCCGGCGATGGGGCTCCCAGAAGCCAGGGGGGCGGGCCGGGGGTGGCGGCTGGGAGCCCGATCGCGGGGCGTGCCTGACCCCCCGGCGATGGGGCTCCCAGAAGCCAGGGGGGCGGGCCGGGGGTGGCGGCTGGGAGCCCGATCGCGGGGGGTGCCTGACCCCCCGGCGATGGGGCTCCCAGATGCCAGGGGGGCGGGCCGGGGGTGGCGGCTGGGAGCCCGATCGCGGGGCGTGCCTGACCCCCCGGCGATGGGGCTCCCAGAAGCCAGGGGGGCGGGCCGGGGGTGGCGGCTGGGAGCCCGATCGCGGGGGGTGCCTGACCCCCCGGCGATGGGGCTCCCAGATGCCAGGGGGGCGGGCCGGGGATGGCGGCTGGGAGCCCGATCGGGGGGCGTGCCTGACCCCCCGGCGATGGGGCTCCCAGAAGCCAGGGGGGCCGGCCTGGGTTGGCGGCTGGGAGCCCGATCGCGGGGGGTGCCTGACCCCCTCGCGATGGGGCTCCCAGAAGTCAGGGGGGCCGTCCGGGGGTGACTCCTGGCAACCTGATCTGGATATTTGGAAGAGTATCACAAGTGGTTGTCCAGTGTCTGTGATACTGAGATTAATATCTGTCTCTCGGCCTTGGAATATTGAGCAGGATGAAACAGGGTGAATGTCCAGCCTGTGCCACATTGCGAGTAATATCAGCCTGTCCCCTCCATGGATATTAAGAACAATATCCCAGACTGGGTGTACGCCTCCTGCTGTACAGAGTGCAATATCATCCTCTCCCTCCCAGGATAGTAATTACAATATCACTGGGCGGGAGCACACATCCTGTGAATTATTATCATCCTCTCCAACTCCGTATACTAGGAACTATATCTCAGAGAAACTGTCCCCTCAGTGCCATATTCGGACAAATAGCAAAGGCTTCTTCCGGGAATATTAGGAGCAATATTACCACGTAGCTATCCATCCATTGCTATAATTGGAGTCATGTGATACTCTACCCCCGTTCATATTAGGATCAGTGTCACGTGCTGAGTGTACACCTACTGCGATATTAAAACTAAAGTCCTGCTTTCCGACCCTGGTTATTAAGAACAGCATCACAAGTAGGTTTACACTTCCTGTGGAATGAGGAATAATAATATGATTATTAATCATCAATGATCGATTTTAATAATTATCAATGATACTAAAAATTCATAAGATACCATTATTAATTATGGATAATGATTTTCAATACATGATTATGCCTGCTTTCAATTAATTATTAATATTAATGCCATCAAATAATATTATTAGTTCCTAATACTAATCATTATTGTATTCCCAGCATCACTGGGTATTGATTTAAGTCACATTAATTGCTAATATCATAATATTATTATTAATAGTGATATTACTAATAATTATGAATACAAATGGTTAACCTTTTAAACCAGTATTCATTTTTACTCTCTTTATTGTGATCATTAATATCAATAATTATTATTAATATTAATATAATTATTAATATTAATGATTAATAGACTTGCTCCTGATGTAAACCCGGGAGAGGACGATGTTAATTTCTATATCACAACGGTGTACACCCCCCGTGACAGAGTTTCCAACTTCTGCTTGGGAGAGGAGGATATGACAATCAGTTTCACTGGAAGTAGAAACAACGGTGGGATACTGTTCTGAATATTAAGGGAGGAAGAGGCTGATGTGACTCCTAATAAAGAGGGGGTTACTCCCTCTGAGGGTGTGCACACTGGGGGTGTACAATCGTCTGAGAAGGGGTTGAAAATTTTCCGATGGGGAGATGATATTACTCAGAATATGAGAAAGAGGCTGGGGGTCCACAAGGCTCCCAGAAGCCAGGGGGGCGGGCCGGGGGTGGCGGCTGGGAGCCCGATCGCGGGGGGTGCCTGCACCCCCGGCGATGGGGCTCCCAGAAGCCAGGGGGGCGGGCCGGGGGTGGCGGCTGGGAGCCCGATCGCGGGGGGTGCCTGCACCCCCGGCGATGGGGCTCCCAGAAGCCAGGGGGGCGGGCCGGGGGTGGCGGCTGGGAGCCCGATCGCGGGGGGTGCCTGCACCCCCGGCGATGGGGCTCCCAGAAGCCAGGGGGGCGGGCCGGGGGTGGCGGCTGGGAGCCCGATCGCGGGGGGTGCCTGCACCCCCGGCGATGGGGCTCCCAGAAGCCAGGGGGGCGGGCCGGGGGTGGCGGCTGGGAGCCCGATCGCGGGGGGTGCCTGCACCCCCGGCGATGGGGCTCCCAGAAGCCAGGGGGGCGGGCCGGGGGTGGCGGCTGGGAGCCCGATCGCGGGGGGTGCCTGCACCCCCGGCGATGGGGCTCCCAGAAGCCAGGGGGGCGGGCCGGGGGTGGCGGCTGGGAGCCCGATCGCGGGGGGTGCCTGCACCCCCGGCGATGGGGCTCCCAGAAGCCAGGGGGGCGGGCCGGGGGTGGCGGCTGGGAGCCCGATCGCGGGGGGTGCCTGCACCCCCGGCGATGGGGCTCCCAGAAGCCAGGGGGGCGGGCCGGGGGTGGCGGCTGGGAGCCCGATCGCGGGGGGTGCCTGCACCCCCGGCGATGGGGCTCCCAGAAGCCAGGGGGGCGGGCCGGGGGTGGCGGCTGGGAGCCCGATCGCGGGGGGTGCCTGCACCCCCGGCGATGGGGCTCCCAGAAGCCAGGGGGGCGGGCCGGGGGTGGCGGCTGGGAGCCCGATCGCGGGGGGTGCCTGCACCCCCGGCGATGGGGCTCCCAGAAGCCAGGGGGGCGGGCCGGGGGTGGCGGCTGGGAGCCCGATCGCGGGGGGTGCCTGCACCCCCGGCGATGGGGCTCCCAGAAGCCAGGGGGGCGGGCCGGGGGTGGCGGCTGGGAGCCAGGGGGGCGGGCCGGGGGTGGCGGCTGGGAGCCCGATCGCGGGGGGTGCCTGCACCCCCGGCGATGGGGCTCCCAGAAGCCAGGGGGGCGGGCCGGGGGTGGCGGCTGGGAGCCCGATCGCGGGGGGTGCCTGCACCCCCGGCGATGGGGCTCCCAGAAGCCAGGGGGGCGGGCCGGGGGTGGCGGCTGGGAGCCCGATCGGGGGGCGTGCCTGACCCCTCGGCGATGGGGCTCCCAGAAGCCAGGGGGGCCGGCCTGGGTTGGTGGCTGGGAGCCCGATCGCGGGGGGTGCCTGACCCCCTCGCGATGGGGCTCCCAGAAGTCAGGGGGGCCGTCCGGGGGTGACTCCTGGCAACCTGATCTGGATATTTGGAAGAGTATCACAAGTGGTTGTCCAGTGTCTGTGATACTGAGATTAATATCTGTCTCTCGGCCTTGGAATATTGAGCAGGATGAAACAGGGTGAATGTCCACCCTGTGCCACATTGCGAGTAATATCAGCCTGTCCCCTCCATGGATATTAAGAACAATATCCCAGACTGGGTGTACGCCTCCTGCTGTACAGAGTGCAATATCATCCTCTCCCTCCCAGGATAGTAATTACAATATCACTGGGCGGGAGCACACATCCTGTGAATTATTATCATCCTCTCCAACTCCGTATACTAGGAACTATATCTCAGAGAAACTGTCCCCTCAGTGCCATATTCGGACAAATAGCAAAGGCTTCTTCCGGGAATATTAGGAGCAATATTACCACGTAGCTATCCATCCATTGCTATAATTGGAGTCATGTGATACTCTACCCCCGTTCATATTAGGATCAGTGTCACGTGCTGAGTGTACACCTACTGCGATATTAAAACTAAAGTCCTGCTTTCCGACCCTGGTTATTAAGAACAGCATCACAAGTAGGTTTACACTTCCTGTGGAATGAGGAATAATAATATGATTATTAATCATCAATGATCGATTTTAATAATTATCAATGATACTAAAAATTCATAAGATACCATTATTAATTATGGATAATGATTTTCAATACATGATTATGCCTGCTTTCAATTAATTATTAATATTAATGCCATCAAATAATATTATTAGTTCCTAATACTAATCATTATTGTATTCCCAGCATCACTGGGTATTGATTTAAGTCACATTAATTGCTAATATCATAATATTATTATTAATAGTGATATTACTAATAATTATGAATACAAATGGTTAACCTTTTAAACCAGTATTCATTTTTACTCTCTTTATTGTGATCATTAATATCAATAATTATTATTAATATTAATATAATTATTAATATTAATGATTAATAGACTTGCTCCTGATGTAAACCCGGGAGAGGACGATGTTAATTTCTATATCACAACGGTGTACACCCCCCGTGACAGAGTTTCCAACTTCTGCTTGGGAGAGGAGGATATGACAATCAGTTTCACTGGAAGTAGAAACAACGGTGGGATACTGTTCTGAATATTAAGGGAGGAAGAGGCTGATGTGACTCCTAATAAAGAGGGGGTTACTCCCTCTGAGGGTGTGCACACTGGGGGTGTACAATCGTCTGAGAAGGGGTTGAAAATTTTCCGATGGGGAGATGATATTACTCAGAATATGAGAAAGAGGCTGGGGGTCCACAAGGCTCCCAGAAGCCAGGGGGGCAGGCCGGGGGTGGCGGCTGGGAGCCCGATCGCGGGGGGTGCCTGCACCCCCGGCGATGGGGCTCCCAGAAGCCAGGGGGGCGGGCCGGGGGTGGCGGCTGGGAGCCCGATCGCGCGGGGTGCCTGCACCCCCGGCGATGGGGCTCCCAGAAGCCAGGGGGGCGGGCCGGGGGTGGCGGCTGGGAGCCCGATCGCGCGGGGTGCCTGCACCCCCGGCGATGGGGCTCCCAGAAGCCAGGGGGGCGGGCCGGGGGTGGCGGCTGGGAGCCCGATCGCGCGGGGTGCCTGCACCCCCGGCGATGGGGCTCCCAGAAGCCAGGGGGGCGGGCCGGGGGTGGCGGCTGGGAGCCCGATCGCGCGGGGTGCCTGCACCCCCGGCGATGGGGCTCCCAGAAGCCAGGGGGGCGGGCCGGGGGTGGCGGCTGGGAGCCCGATCGCGGGGGGTGCCTGCACCCCCGGCGATGGGGCTCCCAGAAGCCAGGGGGGCGGGCCGGGGGTGGCGGCTGGGAGCCCGATCGCGGGGGGTGCCTGCACCCCCGGCGATGGGGCTCCCAGAAGCCAGGGGGGCGGGCCGGGGGTGGCGGCTGGGAGCCCGATCGCGCGGGGTGCCTGCACCCCCGGCGATGGGGCTCCCAGAAGCCAGGGGGGCGGGCCGGGGGTGGCGGCTGGGAGCCCGATCGCGGGGGGTGCCTGCACCCCCGGCGATGGGGCTCCCAGAAGCCAGGGGGGCGGGCCGGGGGTGGCGGCTGGGAGCCCGATCGCGCGGGGTGCCTGCACCCCCGGCGATGGGGCTCCCAGAAGCCAGGGGGGCGGGCCGGGGGTGGCGGCTGGGAGCCCGATCGCGCGGGGTGCCTGCACCCCCGGCGATGGGGCTCCCAGAAGCCAGGGGGGCGGGCCGGGGGTGGCGGCTGGGAGCCCGATCGCGCGGGGTGCCTGCACCCCCGGCGATGGGGCTCCCAGAAGCCAGGGGGGCGGGCCGGGGGTGGCGGCTGGGAGCCCGATCGCGCGGGGTGCCTGCACCCCCGGCGATGGGGCTCCCAGAAGCCAGGGGGGCGGGCCGGGGGTGGCGGCTGGGAGCCCGATCGCGCGGGGTGCCTGCACCCCCGGCGATGGGGCTCCCAGAAGCCAGGGGGGCGGGCCGGGGGTGGCGGCTGGGAGCCCGATCGCGCGGGGTGCCTGCACCCCCGGCGATGGGGCTCCCAGAAGCCAGGGGGGCGGGCCGGGGGTGGCGGCTGGGAGCCCGATCGCGCGGGGTGCCTGCACCCCCGGCGATGGGGCTCCCAGAAGCCAGGGGGGCGGGCCGGGGGTGGCGGCTGGGAGCCCGATCGCGCGGGGTGCCTGCACCCCCGGCGATGGGGCTCCCAGAAGCCAGGGGGGCGGGCCGGGGGTGGCGGCTGGGAGCCCGATCGCGCGGGGTGCCTGCACCCCCGGCGATGGGGCTCCCAGAAGCCAGGGGGGCGGGCCGGGGGTGGCGGCTGGGAGCCCGATCGCGCGGGGTGCCTGCACCCCCGGCGATGGGGCTCCCAGAAGCCAGGGGGGCGGGCCGGGGGTGGCGGCTGGGAGCCCGATCGCGCGGGGTGCCTGCACCCCCGGCGATGGGGCTCCCAGAAGCCAGGGGGGCGGGCCGGGGGTGGCGGCTGGGAGCCCGATCGCGCGGGGTGCCTGCACCCCCGGCGATGGGGCTCCCAGAAGCCAGGGGGGCGGGCCGGGGGTGGCGGCTGGGAGCCCGATCGCGCGGGGTGCCTGCACCCCCGGCGATGGGGCTCCCAGAAGCCAGGGGGGCGGGCCGGGGGTGGCGGCTGGGAGCCCGATCGCGCGGGGTGCCTGCACCCCCGGCGATGGGGCTCCCAGAAGCCAGGGGGGCGGGCCGGGGGTGGCGGCTGGGAGCCCGATCGCGCGGGGTGCCTGCACCCCCGGCGATGGGGCTCCCAGAAGCCAGGGGGGCGGGCCGGGGGTGGCGGCTGGGAGCCCGATCGCGCGGGGTGCCTGCACCCCCGGCGATGGGGCTCCCAGAAGCCAGGGGGGCGGGCCGGGGGTGGCGGCTGGGAGCCCGATCGCGCGGGGTGCCTGCACCCCCGGCGATGGGGCTCCCAGAAGCCAGGGGGGCGGGCCGGGGGTGGCGGCTGGGAGCCCGATCGCGCGGGGTGCCTGCACCCCCGGCGATGGGGCTCCCAGAAGCCAGGGGGGCGGGCCGGGGGTGGCGGCTGGGAGCCCGATCGCGCGGGGTGCCTGCACCCCCGGCGATGGGGCTCCCAGAAGCCAGGGGGGCGGGCCGGGGGTGGCGGCTGGGAGCCCGATCGCGCGGGGTGCCTGCACCCCCGGCGATGGGGCTCCCAGAAGCCAGGGGGGCGGGCCGGGGGTGGCGGCTGGGAGCCCGATCGCGCGGGGTGCCTGCACCCCCGGCGATGGGGCTCCCAGAAGCCAGGGGGGCGGGCCGGGGGTGGCGGCTGGGAGCCCGATCGCGCGGGGTGCCTGCACCCCCGGCGATGGGGCTCCCAGAAGCCAGGGGGGCGGGCCGGGGGTGGCGGCTGGGAGCCCGATCGCGCGGGGTGCCTGCACCCCCGGCGATGGGGCTCCCAGAAGCCAGGGGGGCGGGCCGGGGGTGGCGGCTGGGAGCCCGATCGCGCGGGGTGCCTGCACCCCCGGCGATGGGGCTCCCAGAAGCCAGGGGGGCGGGCCGGGGGTGGCGGCTGGGAGCCCGATCGCGCGGGGTGCCTGCACCCCCGGCGATGGGGCTCCCAGAAGCCAGGGGGGCGGGCCGGGGGTGGCGGCTGGGAGCCCGATCGCGCGGGGTGCCTGCACCCCCGGCGATGGGGCTCCCAGAAGCCAGGGGGGCGGGCCGGGGGTGGCGGCTGGGAGCCCGATCGCGCGGGGTGCCTGCACCCCCGGCGATGGGGCTCCCAGAAGCCAGGGGGGCGGGCCGGGGGTGGCGGCTGGGAGCCCGATCGCGCGGGGTGCCTGCACCCCCGGCGATGGGGCTCCCAGAAGCCAGGGGGGCGGGCCGGGGGTGGCGGCTGGGAGCCCGATCGCGCGGGGTGCCTGCACCCCCGGCGATGGGGCTCCCAGAAGCCAGGGGGGCGGGCCGGGGGTGGCGGCTGGGAGCCCGATCGCGCGGGGTGCCTGCACCCCCGGCGATGGGGCTCCCAGAAGCCAGGGGGGCGGGCCGGGGGTGGCGGCTGGGAGCCCGATCGCGCGGGGTGCCTGCACCCCCGGCGATGGGGCTCCCAGAAGCCAGGGGGGCGGGCCGGGGGTGGCGGCTGGGAGCCCGATCGCGCGGGGTGCCTGCACCCCCGGCGATGGGGCTCCCAGAAGCCAGGGGGGCGGGCCGGGGGTGGCGGCTGGGAGCCCGATCGCGCGGGGTGCCTGCACCCCCGGCGATGGGGCTCCCAGAAGCCAGGGGGGCGGGCCGGGGGTGGCGGCTGGGAGCCCGATCGCGCGGGGTGCCTGCACCCCCGGCGATGGGGCTCCCAGAAGCCAGGGGGGCGGGCCGGGGGTGGCGGCTGGGAGCCCGATCGCGCGGGGTGCCTGCACCCCCGGCGATGGGGCTCCCAGAAGCCAGGGGGGCGGGCCGGGGGTGGCGGCTGGGAGCCCGATCGCGCGGGGTGCCTGCACCCCCGGCGATGGGGCTCCCAGAAGCCAGGGGGGCGGGCCGGGGGTGGCGGCTGGGAGCCCGATCGCGCGGGGTGCCTGCACCCCCGGCGATGGGGCTCCCAGAAGCCAGGGGGGCGGGCCGGGGGTGGCGGCTGGGAGCCCGATCGCGCGGGGTGCCTGCACCCCCGGCGATGGGGCTCCCAGAAGCCAGGGGGGCGGGCCGGGGGTGGCGGCTGGGAGCCCGATCGCGCGGGGTGCCTGCACCCCCGGCGATGGGGCTCCCAGAAGCCAGGGGGGCGGGCCGGGGGTGGCGGCTGGGAGCCCGATCGCGCGGGGTGCCTGCACCCCCGGCGATGGGGCTCCCAGAAGCCAGGGGGGCGGGCCGGGGGTGGCGGCTGGGAGCCCGATCGCGCGGGGTGCCTGCACCCCCGGCGATGGGGCTCCCAGAAGCCAGGGGGGCGGGCCGGGGGTGGCGGCTGGGAGCCCGATCGCGCGGGGTGCCTGCACCCCCGGCGATGGGGCTCCCAGAAGCCAGGGGGGCGGGCCGGGGGTGGCGGCTGGGAGCCCGATCGCGCGGGGTGCCTGCACCCCCGGCGATGGGGCTCCCAGAAGCCAGGGGGGCGGGCCGGGGGTGGCGGCTGGGAGCCCGATCGCGCGGGGTGCCTGCACCCCCGGCGATGGGGCTCCCAGAAGCCAGGGGGGCGGGCCGGGGGTGGCGGCTGGGAGCCCGATCGCGCGGGGTGCCTGCACCCCCGGCGATGGGGCTCCCAGAAGCCAGGGGGGCGGGCCGGGGGTGGCGGCTGGGAGCCCGATCGCGCGGGGTGCCTGCACCCCCGGCGATGGGGCTCCCAGAAGCCAGGGGGGCGGGCCGGGGGTGGCGGCTGGGAGCCCGATCGCGCGGGGTGCCTGCACCCCCGGCGATGGGGCTCCCAGAAGCCAGGGGGGCGGGCCGGGGGTGGCGGCTGGGAGCCCGATCGCGCGGGGTGCCTGCACCCCCGGCGATGGGGCTCCCAGAAGCCAGGGGGGCGGGCCGGGGGTGGCGGCTGGGAGCCCGATCGCGCGGGGTGCCTGCACCCCCGGCGATGGGGCTCCCAGAAGCCAGGGGGGCGGGCCGGGGGTGGCGGCTGGGAGCCCGATCGCGCGGGGTGCCTGCACCCCCGGCGATGGGGCTCCCAGAAGCCAGGGGGGCGGGCCGGGGGTGGCGGCTGGGAGCCCGATCGCGCGGGGTGCCTGCACCCCCGGCGATGGGGCTCCCAGAAGCCAGGGGGGCGGGCCGGGGGTGGCGGCTGGGAGCCCGATCGCGCGGGGTGCCTGCACCCCCGGCGATGGGGCTCCCAGAAGCCAGGGGGGCGGGCCGGGGGTGGCGGCTGGGAGCCCGATCGCGCGGGGTGCCTGCACCCCCGGCGATGGGGCTCCCAGAAGCCAGGGGGGCGGGCCGGGGGTGGCGGCTGGGAGCCCGATCGCGCGGGGTGCCTGCACCCCCGGCGATGGGGCTCCCAGAAGCCAGGGGGGCGGGCCGGGGGTGGCGGCTGGGAGCCCGATCGCGCGGGGTGCCTGCACCCCCGGCGATGGGGCTCCCAGAAGCCAGGGGGGCGGGCCGGGGGTGGCGGCTGGGAGCCCGATCGCGCGGGGTGCCTGCACCCCCGGCGATGGGGCTCCCAGAAGCCAGGGGGGCGGGCCGGGGGTGGCGGCTGGGAGCCCGATCGCGGGGGGTGCCTGCACCCCCGGCGATGGGGCTCCCAGAAGCCAGGGGGGCGGGCCGGGGGTGGCGGCTGGGAGCCCGATCGCGGGGGGTGCCTGCACCCCCGGCGATGGGGCTCCCAGAAGCCAGGGGGGCGGGCCGGGGGTGGCGGCTGGGAGCCCGATCGCGGGGGGTGCCTGCACCCCCGGCGATGGGGCTCCCAGAAGCCAGGGGGGCGGGCCGGGGGTGGCGGCTGGGAGCCCGATCGCGGGGGGTGCCTGCACCCCCGGCGATGGGGCTCCCAGAAGCCAGGGGGGCGGGCCGGGGGTGGCGGCTGGGAGCCCGATCGCGGGGGGTGCCTGCACCCCCGGCGATGGGGCTCCCAGAAGCCAGGGGGGCGGGCCGGGGGTGGCGGCTGGGAGCCCGATCGCGGGGGGTGCCTGCACCCCCGGCGATGGGGCTCCCAGAAGCCAGGGGGGCGGGCCGGGGGTGGCGGCTGGGAGCCCGATCGCGGGGGGTGCCTGCACCCCCGGCGATGGGGCTCCCAGAAGCCAGGGGGGCGGGCCGGGGGTGGCGGCTGGGAGCCCGATCGCGGGGGGTGCCTGCACCCCCGGCGATGGGGCTCCCAGAAGCCAGGGGGGCGGGCCGGGGGTGGCGGCTGGGAGCCCGATCGCGGGGGGTGCCTGCACCCCCGGCGATGGGGCTCCCAGAAGCCAGGGGGGCGGGCCGGGGGTGGCGGCTGGGAGCCCGATCGCGGGGGGTGCCTGCACCCCCGGCGATGGGGCTCCCAGAAGCCAGGGGGGCGGGCCGGGGGTGGCGGCTGGGAGCCCGATCGCGGGGGGTGCCTGCACCCCCGGCGATGGGGCTCCCAGAAGCCAGGGGGGCGGGCCGGGGGTGGCGGCTGGGAGCCCGATCGCGGGGGGTGCCTGCACCCCCGGCGATGGGGCTCCCAGAAGCCAGGGGGGCGGGCCGGGGGTGGCGGCTGGGAGCCCGATCGCGGGGGGTGCCTGCACCCCCGGCGATGGGGCTCCCAGAAGCCAGGGGGGCGGGCCGGGGGTGGCGGCTGGGAGCCCGATCGCGGGGGGTGCCTGCACCCCCGGCGATGGGGCTCCCAGAAGCCAGGGGGGCGGGCCGGGGGTGGCGGCTGGGAGCCCGATCGCGGGGGGTGCCTGCACCCCCGGCGATGGGGCTCCCAGAAGCCAGGGGGGCGGGCCGGGGGTGGCGGCTGGGAGCCCGATCGCGGGGGGTGCCTGCACCCCCGGCGATGGGGCTCCCAGAAGCCAGGGGGGCGGGCCGGGGGTGGCGGCTGGGAGCCCGATCGCGGGGGGTGCCTGCACCCCCGGCGATGGGGCTCCCAGAAGCCAGGGGGGCGGGCCGGGGGTGGCGGCTGGGAGCCCGATCGCGGGGGGTGCCTGCACCCCCGGCGATGGGGCTCCCAGAAGCCAGGGGGGCGGGCCGGGGGTGGCGGCTGGGAGCCCGATCGCGGGGGGTGCCTGCACCCCCGGCGATGGGGCTCCCAGAAGCCAGGGGGGCGGGCCGGGGGTGGCGGCTGGGAGCCCGATCGCGGGGGGTGCCTGCACCCCCGGCGATGGGGCTCCCAGAAGCCAGGGGGGCGGGCCGGGGGTGGCGGCTGGGAGCCCGATCGCGGGGGGTGCCTGCACCCCCGGCGATGGGGCTCCCAGAAGCCAGGGGGGCGGGCCGGGGGTGGCGGCTGGGAGCCCGATCGCGGGGGGTGCCTGCACCCCCGGCGATGGGGCTCCCAGAAGCCAGGGGGGCGGGCCGGGGGTGGCGGCTGGGAGCCCGATCGCGGGGGGTGCCTGCACCCCCGGCGATGGGGCTCCCAGAAGCCAGGGGGGCGGGCCGGGGGTGGCGGCTGGGAGCCCGATCGCGGGGGGTGCCTGCACCCCCGGCGATGGGGCTCCCAGAAGCCAGGGGGGCGGGCCGGGGGTGGCGGCTGGGAGCCCGATCGCGGGGGGTGCCTGCACCCCCGGCGATGGGGCTCCCAGAAGCCAGGGGGGCGGGCCGGGGGTGGCGGCTGGGAGCCCGATCGCGGGGGGTGCCTGCACCCCCGGCGATGGGGCTCCCAGAAGCCAGGGGGGCGGGCCGGGGGTGGCGGCTGGGAGCCCGATCGCGGGGGGTGCCTGCACCCCCGGCGATGGGGCTCCCAGAAGCCAGGGGGGCGGGCCGGGGGTGGCGGCTGGGAGCCCGATCGCGGGGGGTGCCTGCACCCCCGGCGATGGGGCTCCCAGAAGCCAGGGGGGCGGGCCGGGGGTGGCGGCTGGGAGCCCGATCGCGGGGGGTGCCTGCACCCCCGGCGATGGGGCTCCCAGAAGCCAGGGGGGCGGGCCGGGGGTGGCGGCTGGGAGCCCGATCGCGGGGGGTGCCTGCACCCCCGGCGATGGGGCTCCCAGAAGCCAGGGGGGCGGGCCGGGGGTGGCGGCTGGGAGCCCGATCGCGGGGGGTGCCTGCACCCCCGGCGATGGGGCTCCCAGAAGCCAGGGGGGCGGGCCGGGGGTGGCGGCTGGGAGCCCGATCGCGGGGGGTGCCTGCACCCCCGGCGATGGGGCTCCCAGAAGCCAGGGGGGCGGGCCGGGGGTGGCGGCTGGGAGCCCGATCGCGGGGGGTGCCTGCACCCCCGGCGATGGGGCTCCCAGAAGCCAGGGGGGCGGGCCGGGGGTGGCGGCTGGGAGCCCGATCGCGGGGGGTGCCTGCACCCCCGGCGATGGGGCTCCCAGAAGCCAGGGGGGCGGGCCGGGGGTGGCGGCTGGGAGCCCGATCGCGGGGGGTGCCTGCACCCCCGGCGATGGGGCTCCCAGAAGCCAGGGGGGCGGGCCGGGGGTGGCGGCTGGGAGCCCGATCGCGGGGGGTGCCTGCACCCCCGGCGATGGGGCTCCCAGAAGCCAGGGGGGCGGGCCGGGGGTGGCGGCTGGGAGCCCGATCGCGGGGGGTGCCTGCACCCCCGGCGATGGGGCTCCCAGAAGCCAGGGGGGCGGGCCGGGGGTGGCGGCTGGGAGCCCGATCGCGGGGGGTGCCTGCACCCCCGGCGATGGGGCTCCCAGAAGCCAGGGGGGCGGGCCGGGGGTGGCGGCTGGGAGCCCGATCGCGGGGGGTGCCTGCACCCCCGGCGATGGGGCTCCCAGAAGCCAGGGGGGCGGGCCGGGGGTGGCGGCTGGGAGCCCGATCGCGGGGGGTGCCTGCACCCCCGGCGATGGGGCTCCCAGAAGCCAGGGGGGCGGGCCGGGGGTGGCGGCTGGGAGCCCGATCGCGGGGGGTGCCTGCACCCCCGGCGATGGGGCTCCCAGAAGCCAGGGGGGCGGGCCGGGGGTGGCGGCTGGGAGCCCGATCGCGGGGGGTGCCTGCACCCCCGGCGATGGGGCTCCCAGAAGCCAGGGGGGCGGGCCGGGGGTGGCGGCTGGGAGCCCGATCGCGGGGGGTGCCTGCACCCCCGGCGATGGGGCTCCCAGAAGCCAGGGGGGCGGGCCGGGGGTGGCGGCTGGGAGCCCGATCGCGGGGGGTGCCTGCACCCCCGGCGATGGGGCTCCCAGAAGCCAGGGGGGCGGGCCGGGGGTGGCGGCTGGGAGCCCGATCGCGGGGGGTGCCTGCACCCCCGGCGATGGGGCTCCCAGAAGCCAGGGGGGCGGGCCGGGGGTGGCGGCTGGGAGCCCGATCGCGGGGGGTGCCTGCACCCCCGGCGATGGGGCTCCCAGAAGCCAGGGGGGCGGGCCGGGGGTGGCGGCTGGGAGCCCGATCGCGGGGGGTGCCTGCACCCCCGGCGATGGGGCTCCCAGAAGCCAGGGGGGCGGGCCGGGGGTGGCGGCTGGGAGCCCGATCGCGGGGGGTGCCTGCACCCCCGGCGATGGGGCTCCCAGAAGCCAGGGGGGCGGGCCGGGGGTGGCGGCTGGGAGCCCGATCGCGGGGGGTGCCTGCACCCCCGGCGATGGGGCTCCCAGAAGCCAGGGGGGCGGGCCGGGGGTGGCGGCTGGGAGCCCGATCGCGGGGGGTGCCTGCACCCCCGGCGATGGGGCTCCCAGAAGCCAGGGGGGCGGGCCGGGGGTGGCGGCTGGGAGCCCGATCGCGGGGGGTGCCTGCACCCCCGGCGATGGGGCTCCCAGAAGCCAGGGGGGCGGGCCGGGGGTGGCGGCTGGGAGCCCGATCGCGGGGGGTGCCTGCACCCCCGGCGATGGGGCTCCCAGAAGCCAGGGGGGCGGGCCGGGGGTGGCGGCTGGGAGCCCGATCGCGGGGGGTGCCTGCACCCCCGGCGATGGGGCTCCCAGAAGCCAGGGGGGCGGGCCGGGGGTGGCGGCTGGGAGCCCGATCGCGGGGGGTGCCTGCACCCCCGGCGATGGGGCTCCCAGAAGCCAGGGGGGCGGGCCGGGGGTGGCGGCTGGGAGCCCGATCGCGGGGGGTGCCTGCACCCCCGGCGATGGGGCTCCCAGAAGCCAGGGGGGCGGGCCGGGGGTGGCGGCTGGGAGCCCGATCGCGGGGGGTGCCTGCACCCCCGGCGATGGGGCTCCCAGAAGCCAGGGGGGCGGGCCGGGGGTGGCGGCTGGGAGCCCGATCGCGGGGGGTGCCTGCACCCCCGGCGATGGGGCTCCCAGAAGCCAGGGGGGCGGGCCGGGGGTGGCGGCTGGGAGCCCGATCGCGGGGGGTGCCTGCACCCCCGGCGATGGGGCTCCCAGAAGCCAGGGGGGCGGGCCGGGGGTGGCGGCTGGGAGCCCGATCGCGGGGGGTGCCTGCACCCCCGGCGATGGGGCTCCCAGAAGCCAGGGGGGCGGGCCGGGGGTGGCGGCTGGGAGCCCGATCGCGGGGGGTGCCTGCACCCCCGGCGATGGGGCTCCCAGAAGCCAGGGGGGCGGGCCGGGGGTGGCGGCTGGGAGCCCGATCGCGGGGGGTGCCTGCACCCCCGGCGATGGGGCTCCCAGAAGCCAGGGGGGCGGGCCGGGGGTGGCGGCTGGGAGCCCGATCGCGGGGGGTGCCTGCACCCCCGGCGATGGGGCTCCCAGAAGCCAGGGGGGCGGGCCGGGGGTGGCGGCTGGGAGCCCGATCGCGGGGGGTGCCTGCACCCCCGGCGATGGGGCTCCCAGAAGCCAGGGGGGCGGGCCGGGGGTGGCGGCTGGGAGCCCGATCGCGGGGGGTGCCTGCACCCCCGGCGATGGGGCTCCCAGAAGCCAGGGGGGCGGGCCGGGGGTGGCGGCTGGGAGCCCGATCGCGGGGGGTGCCTGCACCCCCGGCGATGGGGCTCCCAGAAGCCAGGGGGGCGGGCCGGGGGTGGCGGCTGGGAGCCCGATCGCGGGGGGTGCCTGCACCCCCGGCGATGGGGCTCCCAGAAGCCAGGGGGGCGGGCCGGGGGTGGCGGCTGGGAGCCCGATCGCGGGGGGTGCCTGCACCCCCGGCGATGGGGCTCCCAGAAGCCAGGGGGGCGGGCCGGGGGTGGCGGCTGGGAGCCCGATCGCGGGGGGTGCCTGCACCCCCGGCGATGGGGCTCCCAGAAGCCAGGGGGGCGGGCCGGGGGTGGCGGCTGGGAGCCCGATCGCGGGGGGTGCCTGCACCCCCGGCGATGGGGCTCCCAGAAGCCAGGGGGGCGGGCCGGGGGTGGCGGCTGGGAGCCCGATCGCGGGGGGTGCCTGCACCCCCGGCGATGGGGCTCCCAGAAGCCAGGGGGGCGGGCCGGGGGTGGCGGCTGGGAGCCCGATCGCGGGGGGTGCCTGCACCCCCGGCGATGGGGCTCCCAGAAGCCAGGGGGGCGGGCCGGGGGTGGCGGCTGGGAGCCCGATCGCGGGGGGTGCCTGCACCCCCGGCGATGGGGCTCCCAGAAGCCAGGGGGGCGGGCCGGGGGTGGCGGCTGGGAGCCCGATCGCGGGGGGTGCCTGCACCCCCGGCGATGGGGCTCCCAGAAGCCAGGGGGGCGGGCCGGGGGTGGCGGCTGGGAGCCCGATCGCGGGGGGTGCCTGCACCCCCGGCGATGGGGCTCCCAGAAGCCAGGGGGGCGGGCCGGGGGTGGCGGCTGGGAGCCCGATCGCGGGGGGTGCCTGCACCCCCGGCGATGGGGCTCCCAGAAGCCAGGGGGGCGGGCCGGGGGTGGCGGCTGGGAGCCCGATCGCGGGGGGTGCCTGCACCCCCGGCGATGGGGCTCCCAGAAGCCAGGGGGGCGGGCCGGGGGTGGCGGCTGGGAGCCCGATCGCGGGGGGTGCCTGCACCCCCGGCGATGGGGCTCCCAGAAGCCAGGGGGGCGGGCCGGGGGTGGCGGCTGGGAGCCCGATCGCGGGGGGTGCCTGCACCCCCGGCGATGGGGCTCCCAGAAGCCAGGGGGGCGGGCCGGGGGTGGCGGCTGGGAGCCCGATCGGGGGGCGTGCCTGCACCCCCGGCGATGGGGCTCCCAGAAGCCAGGGGGGCGGGCCGGGGGTGGCGGCTGGGAGCCCGATCGGGGGGCGTGCCTGACCCCCCGGCGATGGGGCTCCCAGAAGCCAGGGGGGCGGGCCGGGGGTGGCGGCTGGGAGCCCGATCGCGGGGGGTGCCTGACCCCCCGGCGATGGGGCTCCCAGATGCCAGGGGGGCGGGCCGGGGATGGCGGCTGGGAGCCCGATCGGGGGGCGTGCCTGACCCCCCGGCGATGGGGCTCCCAGAAGCCAGGGGGACCGGCCTGGGTTGGCGGCTGGGAGCCCGATCGCGGGGGGTGCCTGACCCCCTCGCGATGGGGCTCCCAGAAGTCAGGGGGGCCGTCCGGGGGTGACTCCTGGCAACCTGATCTGGATATTTGGAAGAGTATCACAAGTGGTTGTCCAGTGTCTGTGATACTGAGATTAATATCTGTCTCTCGGCCTTGGAATATTGAGCAGGATGAAACAGGGTGAATGTCCAGCCTGTGCCACATTGCGAGTAATATCAGCCTGTCCCCTCCATGGATATTAAGAACAATATCCCAGACTGGGTGTACGCCTCCTGCTGTACAGAGTGCAATATCATCCTCTCCCTCCCAGGATAGTAATTACAATATCACTGGGCGGGAGCACACATCCTGTGAATTATTATCATCCTCTCCAACTCCGTATACTAGGAACTATATCTCAGAGAAACTGTCCCCTCAGTGCCATATTCGGACAAATAGCAAAGGCTTCTTCCGGGAATATTAGGAGCAATATTACCACGTAGCTATCCATCCATTGCTATAATTGGAGTCATGTGATACTCTACCCCCGTTCATATTAGGATCAGTGTCACGTGCTGAGTGTACACCTACTGCGATATTAAAACTAAAGTCCTGCTTTCCGACCCTGGTTATTAAGAACAGCATCACAAGTAGGTTTACACTTCCTGTGGAATGAGGAATAATAATATGATTATTAATCATCAATGATCGATTTTAATAATTATCAATGATACTAAAAATTCATAAGATACCATTATTAATTATGGATAATGATTTTCAATACATGATTATGCCTGCTTTCAATTAATTATTAATATTAATGCCATCAAATAATATTATTAGTTCCTAATACTAATCATTATTGTATTCCCAGCATCACTGGGTATTGATTTAAGTCACATTAATTGCTAATATCATAATATTATTATTAATAGTGATATTACTAATAATTATGAATACAAATGGTTAACCTTTTAAACCAGTATTCATTTTTACTCTCTTTATTGTGATCATTAATATCAATAATTATTATTAATATTAATATAATTATTAATATTAATGATTAATAGACTTGCTCCTGATGTAAACCCGGGAGAGGACGATGTTAATTTCTATATCACAACGGTGTACACCCCCCGTGACAGAGTTTCCAACTTCTGCTTGGGAGAGGAGGATATGACAATCAGTTTCACTGGAAGTAGAAACAACGGTGGGATACTGTTCTGAATATTAAGGGAGGAAGAGGCTGATGTGACTCCTAATAAAGAGGGGGTTACTCCCTCTGAGGGTGTGCACACTGGGGGTGTACAATCGTCTGAGAAGGGGTTGAAAATTTTCCGATGGGGAGATGATATTACTCAGAATATGAGAAAGAGGCTGGGGGTCCACAAGGCTCCCAGAAGCCAGGGGGGCGGGCCGGGGGTGGCGGCTGGGAGCCCGATCGCGGGGGGTGCCTGCACCCCCGGCGATGGGGCTCCCAGAAGCCAGGGGGGCGGGCCGGGGGTGGCGGCTGGGAGCCCGATCGCGGGGGGTGCCTGCACCCCCGGCGATGGGGCTCCCAGAAGCCAGGGGGGCGGGCCGGGGGTGGCGGCTGGGAGCCCGATCGCGGGGGGTGCCTGCACCCCCGGCGATGGGGCTCCCAGAAGCCAGGGGGGCGGGCCGGGGGTGGCGGCTGGGAGCCCGATCGCGGGGGGTGCCTGCACCCCCGGCGATGGGGCTCCCAGAAGCCAGGGGGGCGGGCCGGGGGTGGCGGCTGGGAGCCCGATCGCGGGGGGTGCCTGCACCCCCGGCGATGGGGCTCCCAGAAGCCAGGGGGGCGGGCCGGGGGTGGCGGCTGGGAGCCCGATCGCGGGGGGTGCCTGCACCCCCGGCGATGGGGCTCCCAGAAGCCAGGGGGGCGGGCCGGGGGTGGCGGCTGGGAGCCCGATCGCGGGGGGTGCCTGCACCCCCGGCGATGGGGCTCCCAGAAGCCAGGGGGGCGGGCCGGGGGTGGCGGCTGGGAGCCCGATCGCGGGGGGTGCCTGCACCCCCGGCGATGGGGCTCCCAGAAGCCAGGGGGGCGGGCCGGGGGTGGCGGCTGGGAGCCCGATCGCGGGGGGTGCCTGCACCCCCGGCGATGGGGCTCCCAGAAGCCAGGGGGGCGGGCCGGGGGTGGCGGCTGGGAGCCCGATCGCGGGGGGTGCCTGCACCCCCGGCGATGGGGCTCCCAGAAGCCAGGGGGGCGGGCCGGGGGTGGCGGCTGGGAGCCCGATCGCGGGGGGTGCCTGCACCCCCGGCGATGGGGCTCCCAGAAGCCAGGGGGGCGGGCCGGGGGTGGCGGCTGGGAGCCCGATCGCGGGGGGTGCCTGCACCCCCGGCGATGGGGCTCCCAGAAGCCAGGGGGGCGGGCCGGGGGTGGCGGCTGGGAGCCCGATCGCGGGGGGTGCCTGCACCCCCGGCGATGGGGCTCCCAGAAGCCAGGGGGGCGGGCCGGGGGTGGCGGCTGGGAGCCCGATCGCGGGGGGTGCCTGCACCCCCGGCGATGGGGCTCCCAGAAGCCAGGGGGGCGGGCCGGGGGTGGCGGCTGGGAGCCCGATCGCGGGGGGTGCCTGCACCCCCGGCGATGGGGCTCCCAGAAGCCAGGGGGGCGGGCCGGGGGTGGCGGCTGGGAGCCCGATCGCGGGGGGTGCCTGCACCCCCGGCGATGGGGCTCCCAGAAGCCAGGGGGGCGGGCCGGGGGTGGCGGCTGGGAGCCCGATCGCGGGGGGTGCCTGCACCCCCGGCGATGGGGCTCCCAGAAGCCAGGGGGGCGGGCCGGGGGTGGCGGCTGGGAGCCCGATCGCGGGGGGTGCCTGCACCCCCGGCGATGGGGCTCCCAGAAGCCAGGGGGGCGGGCCGGGGGTGGCGGCTGGGAGCCCGATCGCGGGGGGTGCCTGCACCCCCGGCGATGGGGCTCCCAGAAGCCAGGGGGGCGGGCCGGGGGTGGCGGCTGGGAGCCCGATCGCGGGGGGTGCCTGCACCCCCGGCGATGGGGCTCCCAGAAGCCAGGGGGGCGGGCCGGGGGTGGCGGCTGGGAGCCCGATCGCGGGGGGTGCCTGCACCCCCGGCGATGGGGCTCCCAGAAGCCAGGGGGGCGGGCCGGGGGTGGCGGCTGGGAGCCCGATCGCGGGGGGTGCCTGCACCCCCGGCGATGGGGCTCCCAGAAGCCAGGGGGGCGGGCCGGGGGTGGCGGCTGGGAGCCCGATCGCGGGGGGTGCCTGCACCCCCGGCGATGGGGCTCCCAGAAGCCAGGGGGGCGGGCCGGGGGTGGCGGCTGGGAGCCCGATCGCGGGGGGTGCCTGCACCCCCGGCGATGGGGCTCCCAGAAGCCAGGGGGGCGGGCCGGGGGTGGCGGCTGGGAGCCCGATCGCGGGGGGTGCCTGCACCCCCGGCGATGGGGCTCCCAGAAGCCAGGGGGGCGGGCCGGGGGTGGCGGCTGGGAGCCCGATCGCGGGGGGTGCCTGCACCCCCGGCGATGGGGCTCCCAGAAGCCAGGGGGGCGGGCCGGGGGTGGCGGCTGGGAGCCCGATCGCGGGGGGTGCCTGCACCCCCGGCGATGGGGCTCCCAGAAGCCAGGGGGGCGGGCCGGGGGTGGCGGCTGGGAGCCCGATCGCGGGGGGTGCCTGCACCCCCGGCGATGGGGCTCCCAGAAGCCAGGGGGGCGGGCCGGGGGTGGCGGCTGGGAGCCCGATCGCGGGGGGTGCCTGCACCCCCGGCGATGGGGCTCCCAGAAGCCAGGGGGGCGGGCCGGGGGTGGCGGCTGGGAGCCCGATCGCGGGGGGTGCCTGCACCCCCGGCGATGGGGCTCCCAGAAGCCAGGGGGGCGGGCCGGGGGTGGCGGCTGGGAGCCCGATCGCGGGGGGTGCCTGCACCCCCGGCGATGGGGCTCCCAGAAGCCAGGGGGGCGGGCCGGGGGTGGCGGCTGGGAGCCCGATCGCGGGGGGTGCCTGCACCCCCGGCGATGGGGCTCCCAGAAGCCAGGGGGGCGGGCCGGGGGTGGCGGCTGGGAGCCCGATCGCGGGGGGTGCCTGCACCCCCGGCGATGGGGCTCCCAGAAGCCAGGGGGGCGGGCCGGGGGTGGCGGCTGGGAGCCCGATCGCGGGGGGTGCCTGCACCCCCGGCGATGGGGCTCCCAGAAGCCAGGGGGGCGGGCCGGGGGTGGCGGCTGGGAGCCCGATCGCGGGGGGTGCCTGCACCCCCGGCGATGGGGCTCCCAGAAGCCAGGGGGGCGGGCCGGGGGTGGCGGCTGGGAGCCCGATCGCGGGGGGTGCCTGCACCCCCGGCGATGGGGCTCCCAGAAGCCAGGGGGGCGGGCCGGGGGTGGCGGCTGGGAGCCCGATCGCGGGGGGTGCCTGCACCCCCGGCGATGGGGCTCCCAGAAGCCAGGGGGGCGGGCCGGGGGTGGCGGCTGGGAGCCCGATCGCGGGGGGTGCCTGCACCCCCGGCGATGGGGCTCCCAGAAGCCAGGGGGGCGGGCCGGGGGTGGCGGCTGGGAGCCCGATCGCGGGGGGTGCCTGCACCCCCGGCGATGGGGCTCCCAGAAGCCAGGGGGGCGGGCCGGGGGTGGCGGCTGGGAGCCCGATCGCGGGGGGTGCCTGCACCCCCGGCGATGGGGCTCCCAGAAGCCAGGGGGGCGGGCCGGGGGTGGCGGCTGGGAGCCCGATCGCGGGGGGTGCCTGCACCCCCGGCGATGGGGCTCCCAGAAGCCAGGGGGGCGGGCCGGGGGTGGCGGCTGGGAGCCCGATCGCGGGGGGTGCCTGCACCCCCGGCGATGGGGCTCCCAGAAGCCAGGGGGGCGGGCCGGGGGTGGCGGCTGGGAGCCCGATCGCGGGGGGTGCCTGCACCCCCGGCGATGGGGCTCCCAGAAGCCAGGGGGGCGGGCCGGGGGTGGCGGCTGGGAGCCCGATCGCGGGGGGTGCCTGCACCCCCGGCGATGGGGCTCCCAGAAGCCAGGGGGGCGGGCCGGGGGTGGCGGCTGGGAGCCCGATCGCGGGGGGTGCCTGCACCCCCGGCGATGGGGCTCCCAGAAGCCAGGGGGGCGGGCCGGGGGTGGCGGCTGGGAGCCCGATCGCGGGGGGTGCCTGCACCCCCGGCGATGGGGCTCCCAGAAGCCAGGGGGGCGGGCCGGGGGTGGCGGCTGGGAGCCCGATCGCGGGGGGTGCCTGCACCCCCGGCGATGGGGCTCCCAGAAGCCAGGGGGGCGGGCCGGGGGTGGCGGCTGGGAGCCCGATCGCGGGGGGTGCCTGCACCCCCGGCGATGGGGCTCCCAGAAGCCAGGGGGGCGGGCCGGGGGTGGCGGCTGGGAGCCCGATCGCGGGGGGTGCCTGCACCCCCGGCGATGGGGCTCCCAGAAGCCAGGGGGGCGGGCCGGGGGTGGCGGCTGGGAGCCCGATCGCGGGGGGTGCCTGCACCCCCGGCGATGGGGCTCCCAGAAGCCAGGGGGGCGGGCCGGGGGTGGCGGCTGGGAGCCCGATCGCGGGGGGTGCCTGCACCCCCGGCGATGGGGCTCCCAGAAGCCAGGGGGGCGGGCCGGGGGTGGCGGCTGGGAGCCCGATCGCGGGGGGTGCCTGCACCCCCGGCGATGGGGCTCCCAGAAGCCAGGGGGGCGGGCCGGGGGTGGCGGCTGGGAGCCCGATCGCGGGGGGTGCCTGCACCCCCGGCGATGGGGCTCCCAGAAGCCAGGGGGGCGGGCCGGGGGTGGCGGCTGGGAGCCCGATCGCGGGGGGTGCCTGCACCCCCGGCGATGGGGCTCCCAGAAGCCAGGGGGGCGGGCCGGGGGTGGCGGCTGGGAGCCCGATCGCGGGGGGTGCCTGCACCCCCGGCGATGGGGCTCCCAGAAGCCAGGGGGGCGGGCCGGGGGTGGCGGCTGGGAGCCCGATCGCGGGGGGTGCCTGCACCCCCGGCGATGGGGCTCCCAGAAGCCAGGGGGGCGGGCCGGGGGTGGCGGCTGGGAGCCCGATCGCGGGGGGTGCCTGCACCCCCGGCGATGGGGCTCCCAGAAGCCAGGGGGGCGGGCCGGGGGTGGCGGCTGGGAGCCCGATCGCGGGGGGTGCCTGCACCCCCGGCGATGGGGCTCCCAGAAGCCAGGGGGGCGGGCCGGGGGTGGCGGCTGGGAGCCCGATCGCGGGGGGTGCCTGCACCCCCGGCGATGGGGCTCCCAGAAGCCAGGGGGGCGGGCCGGGGGTGGCGGCTGGGAGCCCGATCGCGGGGGGTGCCTGCACCCCCGGCGATGGGGCTCCCAGAAGCCAGGGGGGCGGGCCGGGGGTGGCGGCTGGGAGCCCGATCGCGGGGGGTGCCTGCACCCCCGGCGATGGGGCTCCCAGAAGCCAGGGGGGCGGGCCGGGGGTGGCGGCTGGGAGCCCGATCGCGGGGGGTGCCTGCACCCCCGGCGATGGGGCTCCCAGAAGCCAGGGGGGCGGGCCGGGGGTGGCGGCTGGGAGCCCGATCGCGGGGGGTGCCTGCACCCCCGGCGATGGGGCTCCCAGAAGCCAGGGGGGCGGGCCGGGGGTGGCGGCTGGGAGCCCGATCGCGGGGGGTGCCTGCACCCCCGGCGATGGGGCTCCCAGAAGCCAGGGGGGCGGGCCGGGGGTGGCGGCTGGGAGCCCGATCGCGGGGGGTGCCTGCACCCCCGGCGATGGGGCTCCCAGAAGCCAGGGGGGCGGGCCGGGGGTGGCGGCTGGGAGCCCGATCGCGGGGGGTGCCTGCACCCCCGGCGATGGGGCTCCCAGAAGCCAGGGGGGCGGGCCGGGGGTGGCGGCTGGGAGCCCGATCGCGGGGGGTGCCTGCACCCCCGGCGATGGGGCTCCCAGAAGCCAGGGGGGCGGGCCGGGGGTGGCGGCTGGGAGCCCGATCGCGGGGGGTGCCTGCACCCCCGGCGATGGGGCTCCCAGAAGCCAGGGGGGCGGGCCGGGGGTGGCGGCTGGGAGCCCGATCGCGGGGGGTGCCTGCACCCCCGGCGATGGGGCTCCCAGAAGCCAGGGGGGCGGGCCGGGGGTGGCGGCTGGGAGCCCGATCGCGGGGGGTGCCTGCACCCCCGGCGATGGGGCTCCCAGAAGCCAGGGGGGCGGGCCGGGGGTGGCGGCTGGGAGCCCGATCGCGGGGGGTGCCTGCACCCCCGGCGATGGGGCTCCCAGAAGCCAGGGGGGCGGGCCGGGGGTGGCGGCTGGGAGCCCGATCGCGGGGGGTGCCTGCACCCCCGGCGATGGGGCTCCCAGAAGCCAGGGGGGCGGGCCGGGGGTGGCGGCTGGGAGCCCGATCGCGGGGGGTGCCTGCACCCCCGGCGATGGGGCTCCCAGAAGCCAGGGGGGCGGGCCGGGGGTGGCGGCTGGGAGCCCGATCGCGGGGGGTGCCTGCACCCCCGGCGATGGGGCTCCCAGAAGCCAGGGGGGCGGGCCGGGGGTGGCGGCTGGGAGCCCGATCGCGGGGGGTGCCTGCACCCCCGGCGATGGGGCTCCCAGAAGCCAGGGGGGCGGGCCGGGGGTGGCGGCTGGGAGCCCGATCGCGGGGGGTGCCTGCACCCCCGGCGATGGGGCTCCCAGAAGCCAGGGGGGCGGGCCGGGGGTGGCGGCTGGGAGCCCGATCGCGGGGGGTGCCTGCACCCCCGGCGATGGGGCTCCCAGAAGCCAGGGGGGCGGGCCGGGGGTGGCGGCTGGGAGCCCGATCGCGGGGGGTGCCTGCACCCCCGGCGATGGGGCTCCCAGAAGCCAGGGGGGCGGGCCGGGGGTGGCGGCTGGGAGCCCGATCGCGGGGGGTGCCTGCACCCCCGGCGATGGGGCTCCCAGAAGCCAGGGGGGCGGGCCGGGGGTGGCGGCTGGGAGCCCGATCGCGGGGGGTGCCTGCACCCCCGGCGATGGGGCTCCCAGAAGCCAGGGGGGCGGGCCGGGGGTGGCGGCTGGGAGCCCGATCGCGGGGGGTGCCTGCACCCCCGGCGATGGGGCTCCCAGAAGCCAGGGGGGCGGGCCGGGGGTGGCGGCTGGGAGCCCGATCGCGGGGGGTGCCTGCACCCCCGGCGATGGGGCTCCCAGAAGCCAGGGGGGCGGGCCGGGGGTGGCGGCTGGGAGCCCGATCGCGGGGGGTGCCTGCACCCCCGGCGATGGGGCTCCCAGAAGCCAGGGGGGCGGGCCGGGGGTGGCGGCTGGGAGCCCGATCGCGGGGGGTGCCTGCACCCCCGGCGATGGGGCTCCCAGAAGCCAGGGGGGCGGGCCGGGGGTGGCGGCTGGGAGCCCGATCGCGGGGGGTGCCTGCACCCCCGGCGATGGGGCTCCCAGAAGCCAGGGGGGCGGGCCGGGGGTGGCGGCTGGGAGCCCGATCGCGGGGGGTGCCTGCACCCCCGGCGATGGGGCTCCCAGAAGCCAGGGGGGCGGGCCGGGGGTGGCGGCTGGGAGCCCGATCGCGGGGGGTGCCTGCACCCCCGGCGATGGGGCTCCCAGAAGCCAGGGGGGCGGGCCGGGGGTGGCGGCTGGGAGCCCGATCGCGGGGGGTGCCTGCACCCCCGGCGATGGGGCTCCCAGAAGCCAGGGGGGCGGGCCGGGGGTGGCGGCTGGGAGCCCGATCGCGGGGGGTGCCTGCACCCCCGGCGATGGGGCTCCCAGAAGCCAGGGGGGCGGGCCGGGGGTGGCGGCTGGGAGCCCGATCGCGGGGGGTGCCTGCACCCCCGGCGATGGGGCTCCCAGAAGCCAGGGGGGCGGGCCGGGGGTGGCGGCTGGGAGCCCGATCGCGGGGGGTGCCTGCACCCCCGGCGATGGGGCTCCCAGAAGCCAGGGGGGCGGGCCGGGGGTGGCGGCTGGGAGCCCGATCGGGGGGCGTGCCTGCACCCCCGGCGATGGGGCTCCCAGAAGCCAGGGGGGCGGGCCGGGGGTGGCGGCTGGGAGCCCGATCGGGGGGCGTGCCTGCACCCCCGGCGATGGGGCTCCCAGAAGCCAGGGGGGCGGGCCGGGGGTGGCGGCTGGGAGCCCGATCGGGGGGCGTGCCTGACCCCCCGGCGATGGGGCTCCCAGAAGCCAGGGGGGCGGGCCGGGGGTGGCGGCTGGGAGCCCGATCGCGGGGGGTGCCTGACCCCCCGGCGATGGGGCTCCCAGATGCCAGGGGGGCGGGCCGGGGGTGGCGGCTGGGAGCCCGATCGGGGGGCGTGCCTGACCCCCCGGCGATGGGGCTCCCAGAAGCCAGGGGGACCGGCCTGGGTTGGCGGCTGGGAGCCCGATCGCGGGGGGTGCCTGACCCCCTCGCGATGGGGCTCCCAGAAGTCAGGGGGGCCGTCCGGGGGTGACTCCTGGCAACCTGATCTGGATATTTGGAAGAGTATCACAAGTGGTTGTCCAGTGTCTGTGATACTGAGATTAATATCTGTCTCTCGGCCTTGGAATATTGAGCAGGATGAAACAGGGTGAATGTCCAGCCTGTGCCACATTGCGAGTAATATCAGCCTGTCCCCTCCATGGATATTAAGAACAATATCCCAGACTGGGTGTAC
Organism: Macaca mulatta; assembly: GCF_049350105.2. NCBI lineage: Eukaryota > Metazoa > Chordata > Mammalia > Primates > Cercopithecidae > Macaca > Macaca mulatta. The sequence goes on from NC_133411.1 coordinate 397,401, forward strand.
GCCTCCTGCTGTACAGAGTGCAATATCATCCTCTCCCTCCCAGGATAGTAATTACAATATCACTGGGCGGGAGCACACATCCTGTGAATTATTATCATCCTCTCCAACTCCGTATACTAGGAACTATATCTCAGAGAAACTGTCCCCTCAGTGCCATATTCGGACAAATAGCAAAGGCTTCTTCCGGGAATATTAGGAGCAATATTACCACGTAGCTATCCATCCATTGCTATAATTGGAGTCATGTGATACTCTACCCCCGTTCATATTAGGATCAGTGTCACGTGCTGAGTGTACACCTACTGCGATATTAAAACTAAAGTCCTGCTTTCCGACCCTGGTTATTAAGAACAGCATCACAAGTAGGTTTACACTTCCTGTGGAATGAGGAATAATAATATGATTATTAATCATCAATGATCGATTTTAATAATTATCAATGATACTAAAAATTCATAAGATACCATTATTAATTATGGATAATGATTTTCAATACATGATTATGCCTGCTTTCAATTAATTATTAATATTAATGCCATCAAATAATATTATTAGTTCCTAATACTAATCATTATTGTATTCCCAGCATCACTGGGTATTGATTTAAGTCACATTAATTGCTAATATCATAATATTATTATTAATAGTGATATTACTAATAATTATGAATACAAATGGTTAACCTTTTAAACCAGTATTCATTTTTACTCTCTTTATTGTGATCATTAATATCAATAATTATTATTAATATTAATATAATTATTAATATTAATGATTAATAGACTTGCTCCTGATGTAAACCCGGGAGAGGACGATGTTAATTTCTATATCACAACGGTGTACACCCCCCGTGACAGAGTTTCCAACTTCTGCTTGGGAGAGGAGGATATGACAATCAGTTTCACTGGAAGTAGAAACAACGGTGGGATACTGTTCTGAATATTAAGGGAGGAAGAGGCTGATGTGACTCCTAATAAAGAGGGGGTTACTCCCTCTGAGGGTGTGCACACTGGGGGTGTACAATCGTCTGAGAAGGGGTTGAAAATTTTCCGATGGGGAGATGATATTACTCAGAATATGAGAAAGAGGCTGGGGGTCCACAAGGCTCCCAGAAGCCAGGGGGGCGGGCCGGGGGTGGCGGCTGGGAGCCCGATCGCGGGGGGTGCCTGCACCCCCGGCGATGGGGCTCCCAGAAGCCAGGGGGGCGGGCCGGGGGTGGCGGCTGGGAGCCCGATCGCGGGGGGTGCCTGCACCCCCGGCGATGGGGCTCCCAGAAGCCAGGGGGGCGGGCCGGGGGTGGCGGCTGGGAGCCCGATCGCGGGGGGTGCCTGCACCCCCGGCGATGGGGCTCCCAGAAGCCAGGGGGGCGGGCCGGGGGTGGCGGCTGGGAGCCCGATCGCGGGGGGTGCCTGCACCCCCGGCGATGGGGCTCCCAGAAGCCAGGGGGGCGGGCCGGGGGTGGCGGCTGGGAGCCCGATCGCGGGGGGTGCCTGCACCCCCGGCGATGGGGCTCCCAGAAGCCAGGGGGGCGGGCCGGGGGTGGCGGCTGGGAGCCCGATCGCGGGGGGTGCCTGCACCCCCGGCGATGGGGCTCCCAGAAGCCAGGGGGGCGGGCCGGGGGTGGCGGCTGGGAGCCCGATCGCGGGGGGTGCCTGCACCCCCGGCGATGGGGCTCCCAGAAGCCAGGGGGGCGGGCCGGGGGTGGCGGCTGGGAGCCCGATCGCGGGGGGTGCCTGCACCCCCGGCGATGGGGCTCCCAGAAGCCAGGGGGGCGGGCCGGGGGTGGCGGCTGGGAGCCCGATCGCGGGGGGTGCCTGCACCCCCGGCGATGGGGCTCCCAGAAGCCAGGGGGGCGGGCCGGGGGTGGCGGCTGGGAGCCCGATCGCGGGGGGTGCCTGCACCCCCGGCGATGGGGCTCCCAGAAGCCAGGGGGGCGGGCCGGGGGTGGCGGCTGGGAGCCCGATCGCGGGGGGTGCCTGCACCCCCGGCGATGGGGCTCCCAGAAGCCAGGGGGGCGGGCCGGGGGTGGCGGCTGGGAGCCCGATCGCGGGGGGTGCCTGCACCCCCGGCGATGGGGCTCCCAGAAGCCAGGGGGGCGGGCCGGGGGTGGCGGCTGGGAGCCCGATCGCGGGGGGTGCCTGCACCCCCGGCGATGGGGCTCCCAGAAGCCAGGGGGGCGGGCCGGGGGTGGCGGCTGGGAGCCCGATCGCGGGGGGTGCCTGCACCCCCGGCGATGGGGCTCCCAGAAGCCAGGGGGGCGGGCCGGGGGTGGCGGCTGGGAGCCCGATCGCGGGGGGTGCCTGCACCCCCGGCGATGGGGCTCCCAGAAGCCAGGGGGGCGGGCCGGGGGTGGCGGCTGGGAGCCCGATCGCGGGGGGTGCCTGCACCCCCGGCGATGGGGCTCCCAGAAGCCAGGGGGGCGGGCCGGGGGTGGCGGCTGGGAGCCCGATCGCGGGGGGTGCCTGCACCCCCGGCGATGGGGCTCCCAGAAGCCAGGGGGGCGGGCCGGGGGTGGCGGCTGGGAGCCCGATCGCGGGGGGTGCCTGCACCCCCGGCGATGGGGCTCCCAGAAGCCAGGGGGGCGGGCCGGGGGTGGCGGCTGGGAGCCCGATCGCGGGGGGTGCCTGCACCCCCGGCGATGGGGCTCCCAGAAGCCAGGGGGGCGGGCCGGGGGTGGCGGCTGGGAGCCCGATCGCGGGGGGTGCCTGCACCCCCGGCGATGGGGCTCCCAGAAGCCAGGGGGGCGGGCCGGGGGTGGCGGCTGGGAGCCCGATCGCGGGGGGTGCCTGCACCCCCGGCGATGGGGCTCCCAGAAGCCAGGGGGGCGGGCCGGGGGTGGCGGCTGGGAGCCCGATCGCGGGGGGTGCCTGCACCCCCGGCGATGGGGCTCCCAGAAGCCAGGGGGGCGGGCCGGGGGTGGCGGCTGGGAGCCCGATCGCGGGGGGTGCCTGCACCCCCGGCGATGGGGCTCCCAGAAGCCAGGGGGGCGGGCCGGGGGTGGCGGCTGGGAGCCCGATCGCGGGGGGTGCCTGCACCCCCGGCGATGGGGCTCCCAGAAGCCAGGGGGGCGGGCCGGGGGTGGCGGCTGGGAGCCCGATCGCGGGGGGTGCCTGCACCCCCGGCGATGGGGCTCCCAGAAGCCAGGGGGGCGGGCCGGGGGTGGCGGCTGGGAGCCCGATCGCGGGGGGTGCCTGCACCCCCGGCGATGGGGCTCCCAGAAGCCAGGGGGGCGGGCCGGGGGTGGCGGCTGGGAGCCCGATCGCGGGGGGTGCCTGCACCCCCGGCGATGGGGCTCCCAGAAGCCAGGGGGGCGGGCCGGGGGTGGCGGCTGGGAGCCCGATCGCGGGGGGTGCCTGCACCCCCGGCGATGGGGCTCCCAGAAGCCAGGGGGGCGGGCCGGGGGTGGCGGCTGGGAGCCCGATCGCGGGGGGTGCCTGCACCCCCGGCGATGGGGCTCCCAGAAGCCAGGGGGGCGGGCCGGGGGTGGCGGCTGGGAGCCCGATCGCGGGGGGTGCCTGCACCCCCGGCGATGGGGCTCCCAGAAGCCAGGGGGGCGGGCCGGGGGTGGCGGCTGGGAGCCCGATCGCGGGGGGTGCCTGCACCCCCGGCGATGGGGCTCCCAGAAGCCAGGGGGGCGGGCCGGGGGTGGCGGCTGGGAGCCCGATCGCGGGGGGTGCCTGCACCCCCGGCGATGGGGCTCCCAGAAGCCAGGGGGGCGGGCCGGGGGTGGCGGCTGGGAGCCCGATCGCGGGGGGTGCCTGCACCCCCGGCGATGGGGCTCCCAGAAGCCAGGGGGGCGGGCCGGGGGTGGCGGCTGGGAGCCCGATCGCGGGGGGTGCCTGCACCCCCGGCGATGGGGCTCCCAGAAGCCAGGGGGGCGGGCCGGGGGTGGCGGCTGGGAGCCCGATCGCGGGGGGTGCCTGCACCCCCGGCGATGGGGCTCCCAGAAGCCAGGGGGGCGGGCCGGGGGTGGCGGCTGGGAGCCCGATCGCGGGGGGTGCCTGCACCCCCGGCGATGGGGCTCCCAGAAGCCAGGGGGGCGGGCCGGGGGTGGCGGCTGGGAGCCCGATCGCGGGGGGTGCCTGCACCCCCGGCGATGGGGCTCCCAGAAGCCAGGGGGGCGGGCCGGGGGTGGCGGCTGGGAGCCCGATCGCGGGGGGTGCCTGCACCCCCGGCGATGGGGCTCCCAGAAGCCAGGGGGGCGGGCCGGGGGTGGCGGCTGGGAGCCCGATCGCGGGGGGTGCCTGCACCCCCGGCGATGGGGCTCCCAGAAGCCAGGGGGGCGGGCCGGGGGTGGCGGCTGGGAGCCCGATCGCGGGGGGTGCCTGCACCCCCGGCGATGGGGCTCCCAGAAGCCAGGGGGGCGGGCCGGGGGTGGCGGCTGGGAGCCCGATCGCGGGGGGTGCCTGCACCCCCGGCGATGGGGCTCCCAGAAGCCAGGGGGGCGGGCCGGGGGTGGCGGCTGGGAGCCCGATCGCGGGGGGTGCCTGCACCCCCGGCGATGGGGCTCCCAGAAGCCAGGGGGGCGGGCCGGGGGTGGCGGCTGGGAGCCCGATCGCGGGGGGTGCCTGCACCCCCGGCGATGGGGCTCCCAGAAGCCAGGGGGGCGGGCCGGGGGTGGCGGCTGGGAGCCCGATCGCGGGGGGTGCCTGCACCCCCGGCGATGGGGCTCCCAGAAGCCAGGGGGGCGGGCCGGGGGTGGCGGCTGGGAGCCCGATCGCGGGGGGTGCCTGCACCCCCGGCGATGGGGCTCCCAGAAGCCAGGGGGGCGGGCCGGGGGTGGCGGCTGGGAGCCCGATCGCGGGGGGTGCCTGCACCCCCGGCGATGGGGCTCCCAGAAGCCAGGGGGGCGGGCCGGGGGTGGCGGCTGGGAGCCCGATCGCGGGGGGTGCCTGCACCCCCGGCGATGGGGCTCCCAGAAGCCAGGGGGGCGGGCCGGGGGTGGCGGCTGGGAGCCCGATCGCGGGGGGTGCCTGCACCCCCGGCGATGGGGCTCCCAGAAGCCAGGGGGGCGGGCCGGGGGTGGCGGCTGGGAGCCCGATCGCGGGGGGTGCCTGCACCCCCGGCGATGGGGCTCCCAGAAGCCAGGGGGGCGGGCCGGGGGTGGCGGCTGGGAGCCCGATCGCGGGGGGTGCCTGCACCCCCGGCGATGGGGCTCCCAGAAGCCAGGGGGGCGGGCCGGGGGTGGCGGCTGGGAGCCCGATCGCGGGGGGTGCCTGCACCCCCGGCGATGGGGCTCCCAGAAGCCAGGGGGGCGGGCCGGGGGTGGCGGCTGGGAGCCCGATCGCGGGGGGTGCCTGCACCCCCGGCGATGGGGCTCCCAGAAGCCAGGGGGGCGGGCCGGGGGTGGCGGCTGGGAGCCCGATCGCGGGGGGTGCCTGCACCCCCGGCGATGGGGCTCCCAGAAGCCAGGGGGGCGGGCCGGGGGTGGCGGCTGGGAGCCCGATCGCGGGGGGTGCCTGCACCCCCGGCGATGGGGCTCCCAGAAGCCAGGGGGGCGGGCCGGGGGTGGCGGCTGGGAGCCCGATCGCGGGGGGTGCCTGCACCCCCGGCGATGGGGCTCCCAGAAGCCAGGGGGGCGGGCCGGGGGTGGCGGCTGGGAGCCCGATCGCGGGGGGTGCCTGCACCCCCGGCGATGGGGCTCCCAGAAGCCAGGGGGGCGGGCCGGGGGTGGCGGCTGGGAGCCCGATCGCGGGGGGTGCCTGCACCCCCGGCGATGGGGCTCCCAGAAGCCAGGGGGGCGGGCCGGGGGTGGCGGCTGGGAGCCCGATCGCGGGGGGTGCCTGCACCCCCGGCGATGGGGCTCCCAGAAGCCAGGGGGGCGGGCCGGGGGTGGCGGCTGGGAGCCCGATCGCGGGGGGTGCCTGCACCCCCGGCGATGGGGCTCCCAGAAGCCAGGGGGGCGGGCCGGGGGTGGCGGCTGGGAGCCCGATCGCGGGGGGTGCCTGCACCCCCGGCGATGGGGCTCCCAGAAGCCAGGGGGGCGGGCCGGGGGTGGCGGCTGGGAGCCCGATCGCGGGGGGTGCCTGCACCCCCGGCGATGGGGCTCCCAGAAGCCAGGGGGGCGGGCCGGGGGTGGCGGCTGGGAGCCCGATCGCGGGGGGTGCCTGCACCCCCGGCGATGGGGCTCCCAGAAGCCAGGGGGGCGGGCCGGGGGTGGCGGCTGGGAGCCCGATCGCGGGGGGTGCCTGCACCCCCGGCGATGGGGCTCCCAGAAGCCAGGGGGGCGGGCCGGGGGTGGCGGCTGGGAGCCCGATCGCGGGGGGTGCCTGCACCCCCGGCGATGGGGCTCCCAGAAGCCAGGGGGGCGGGCCGGGGGTGGCGGCTGGGAGCCCGATCGCGGGGGGTGCCTGCACCCCCGGCGATGGGGCTCCCAGAAGCCAGGGGGGCGGGCCGGGGGTGGCGGCTGGGAGCCCGATCGCGGGGGGTGCCTGCACCCCCGGCGATGGGGCTCCCAGAAGCCAGGGGGGCGGGCCGGGGGTGGCGGCTGGGAGCCCGATCGCGGGGGGTGCCTGCACCCCCGGCGATGGGGCTCCCAGAAGCCAGGGGGGCGGGCCGGGGGTGGCGGCTGGGAGCCCGATCGCGGGGGGTGCCTGCACCCCCGGCGATGGGGCTCCCAGAAGCCAGGGGGGCGGGCCGGGGGTGGCGGCTGGGAGCCCGATCGCGGGGGGTGCCTGCACCCCCGGCGATGGGGCTCCCAGAAGCCAGGGGGGCGGGCCGGGGGTGGCGGCTGGGAGCCCGATCGCGGGGGGTGCCTGCACCCCCGGCGATGGGGCTCCCAGAAGCCAGGGGGGCGGGCCGGGGGTGGCGGCTGGGAGCCCGATCGGGGGGCGTGCCTGCACCCCCGGCGATGGGGCTCCCAGAAGCCAGGGGGGCGGGCCGGGGGTGGCGGCTGGGAGCCCGATCGGGGGGCGTGCCTGACCCCCCGGCGATGGGGCTCCCAGAAGCCAGGGGGGCGGGCCGGGGGTGGCGGCTGGGAGCCCGATCGCGGGGGGTGCCTGACCCCCCGGCGATGGGGCTCCCAGATGCCAGGGGGGCGGGCCGGGGATGGCGGCTGGGAGCCCGATCGGGGGGCGTGCCTGACCCCCCGGCGATGGGGCTCCCAGAAGCCGGGGGGGCCGGCCTGGGTTGGCGGCTGGGAGCCCGATCGCGGGGGGTGCCTGACCCCCTCGCGATGGGGCTCCCAGAAGTCAGGGGGGCCGTCCGGGGGTGACTCCTGGCAACCTGATCTGGATATTTGGAAGAGTATCACAAGTGGTTGTCCAGTGTCTGTGATACTGAGATTAATATCTGTCTCTCGGCCTTGGAATATTGAGCAGGATGAAACAGGGTGAATGTCCAGCCTGTGCCACATTGCGAGTAATATCAGCCTGTCCCCTCCATGGATATTAAGAACAATATCCCAGACTGGGTGTACGCCTCCTGCTGTACAGAGTGCAATATCATCCTCTCCCTCCCAGGATAGTAATTACAATATCACTGGGCGGGAGCACACATCCTGTGAATTATTATCATCCTCTCCAACTCCGTATACTAGGAACTATATCTCAGAGAAACTGTCCCCTCAGTGCCATATTCGGACAAATAGCAAAGGCTTCTTCCGGGAATATTAGGAGCAATATTACCACGTAGCTATCCATCCATTGCTATAATTGGAGTCATGTGATACTCTACCCCCGTTCATATTAGGATCAGTGTCACGTGCTGAGTGTACACCTACTGCGATATTAAAACTAAAGTCCTGCTTTCCGACCCTGGTTATTAAGAACAGCATCACAAGTAGGTTTACACTTCCTGTGGAATGAGGAATAATAATATGATTATTAATCATCAATGATCGATTTTAATAATTATCAATGATACTAAAAATTCATAAGATACCATTATTAATTATGGATAATGATTTTCAATACATGATTATGCCTGCTTTCAATTAATTATTAATATTAATGCCATCAAATAATATTATTAGTTCCTAATACTAATCATTATTGTATTCCCAGCATCACTGGGTATTGATTTAAGTCACATTAATTGCTAATATCATAATATTATTATTAATAGTGATATTACTAATAATTATGAATACAAATGGTTAACCTTTTAAACCAGTATTCATTTTTACTCTCTTTATTGTGATCATTAATATCAATAATTATTATTAATATTAATATAATTATTAATATTAATGATTAATAGACTTGCTCCTGATGTAAACCCGGGAGAGGACGATGTTAATTTCTATATCACAACGGTGTACACGCCCCGTGACAGAGTTTCCAACTTCTGCTTGGGAGAGGAGGATATGACAATCAGTTTCACTGGAAGTAGAAACAACGGTGGGATACTGTTCTGAATATTAAGGGAGGAAGAGGCTGATGTGACTCCTAATAAAGAGGGGGTTACTCCCTCTGAGGGTGTGCACACTGGGGGTGTACAATCGTCTGAGAAGGGGTTGAAAATTTTCCGATGGGGAGATGATATTACTCAGAATATGAGAAAGAGGCTGGGGGTCCACAAGGCTCCCAGAAGCCAGGGGGGCGGGCCGGGGGTGGCGGCTGGGAGCCCGATCGCGGGGGGTGCCTGCACCCCCGGCGATGGGGCTCCCAGAAGCCAGGGGGGCGGGCCGGGGATGGCGGCTGGGAGCCCGATCGCGGGGGGTGCCTGCACCCCCGGCGATGGGGCTCCCAGAAGCCCGGGGGGCGGGCCGGGGGTGGCGGCTGGGAGCCCGATCGCGGGGGGTGCCTGCACCCCCGGCGATGGGGCTCCCAGAAGCCCGGGGGGCGGGCCGGGGGTGGCGGCTGGGAGCCCGATCGCGGGGGGTGCCTGCACCCCCGGCGATGGGGCTCCCAGAAGCCCGGGGGGCGGGCCGGGGGTGGCGGCTGGGAGCCCGATCGCGGGGGGTGCCTGCACCCCCGGCGATGGGGCTCCCAGAAGCCCGGGGGGCGGGCCGGGGGTGGCGGCTGGGAGCCCGATCGCGGGGGGTGCCTGCACCCCCGGCGATGGGGCTCCCAGAAGCCCGGGGGGCGGGCCGGGGGTGGCGGCTGGGAGCCCGATCGCGGGGGGTGCCTGCACCCCCGGCGAAGGGGCTCCCAGAAGCCCGGGGGGCGGGCCGGGGGTGGCGGCTGGGAGCCCGATCGCGGGGGGTGCCTGCACCCCCGGCGACGGGGCTCCCAGAAGCCCGGGGGGCGGGCCGGGGGTGGCGGCTGGGAGCCCGATCGCGGGGGGTGCCTGCACCCCCGGCGATGGGGCTCCCAGAAGCCAGGGGGGCGGGCCGGGGGTGGCGGCTGGGAGCCCGATCGCGGGGGGTGCCTGCACCCCCGGCGATGGGGCTCCCAGAAGCCAGGGGGGCGGGCCGGGGGTGGCGGCTGGGAGCCCGATCGCGGGGGGTGCCTGCACCCCCGGCGATGGGGCTCCCAGAAGCCAGGGGGGCGGGCCGGGGGTGGCGGCTGGGAGCCCGATCGGGGGGCGTGCCTGCACCCCCGGCGATGGGGCTCCCAGAAGCCAGGGGGGCGGGCCGGGGGTGGCGGCTGGGAGCCCGATCGGGGGGCGTGCCTGACCCCCCGGCGATGGGGCTCCCAGAAGCCAGGGGGGCGGGCCGGGGGTGGCGGCTGGGAGCCCGATCGCGGGGGGTGCCTGACCCCCCGGCGATGGGGCTCCCAGATGCCAGGGGGGCGGGCCGGGGATGGCGGCTGGGAGCCCGATCGGGGGGCGTGCCTGACCCCCCGGCGATGGGGCTCCCAGAAGCCGGGGGGGCCGGCCTGGGTTGGCGGCTGGGAGCCCGATCGCGGGGGGTGCCTGACCCCCTCGCGATGGGGCTCCCAGAAGTCAGGGGGGCCGTCCGGGGGTGACTCCTGGCAACCTGATCTGGATATTTGGAAGAGTATCACAAGTGGTTGTCCAGTGTCTGTGATACTGAGATTAATATCTGTCTCTCGGCCTTGGAATATTGAGCAGGATGAAACAGGGTGAATGTCCACCCTGTGCCACATTGCGAGTAATATCAGCCTGTCCCCTCCATGGATATTAAGAACAATATCCCAGACTGGGTGTACGCCTCCTGCTGTACAGAGTGCAATATCATCCTCTCCCTCCCAGGATAGTAATTACAATATCACTGGGCGGGAGCACACATCCTGTGAATTATTATCATCCTCTCCAACTCCGTATACTAGGAACTATATCTCAGAGAAACTGTCCCCTCAGTGCCATATTCGGACAAATAGCAAAGGCTTCTTCCGGGAATATTAGGAGCAATATTACCACGTAGCTATCCATCCATTGCTATAATTGGAGTCATGTGATACTCTACCCCCGTTCATATTAGGATCAGTGTCACGTGCTGAGTGTACACCTACTGCGATATTAAAACTAAAGTCCTGCTTTCCGACCCTGGTTATTAAGAACAGCATCACAAGTAGGTTTACACTTCCTGTGGAATGAGGAATAATAATATGATTATTAATCATCAATGATCGATTTTAATCATTATCAATGATACTAAAAATTCATAAGATACCATTATTAATTATGGATAATGATTTTCAATACATGATTATGTCTGCTTTCAATTAATTATTAATATTAATGCCATCAAATAATATTATTAGTTCCTAATACTAATCATTATTGTATTCCCAGCATCACTGGGTATTGATTTAAGTCACATTAATTGCTAATATCATAATATTATTATTAATAGTGATATTACTAATAATTATGAATACAAATGGTTAACCTTTTAAACCAGTATTCATTTTTACTCTCTTTATTGTGATCATTAATATCAATAATTATTATTAATATTAATATAATTATTAATATTAATGATTAATAGACTTGCTCCTGATGTAAACCCGGGAGAGGACGATGTTAATTTCTATATCACAACGGTGTACACCCCCCGTGACAGAGTTTCCAACTTCTGCTTGGGAGAGGAGGATATGACAATCAGTTTCACTGGAAGTAGAAACAACGGTGGGATACTGTTCTGAATATTAAGGGAGGAAGAGGCTGATGTGACTCCTAATAAAGAGGGGGTTACTCCCTCTGAGGGTGTGCACACTGGGGGTGTACAATCGTCTGAGAAGGGGTTGAAAATTTTCCGATGGGGAGATGATATTACTCAGAATATGAGAAAGAGGCTGGGGGTCCACAAGGCTCCCAGAAGCCCGGGGGGCGGGCCGGGGGTGGCGGCTGGGAGCCCGATCGCGGGGGGTGCCTGCACCCCCGGCGATGGGGCTCCCAGAAGCCCGGGGGGCGGGCCGGGGGTGGCGGCTGGGAGCCCGATCGCGGGGGGTGCCTGCACCCCCGGCGATGGGGCTCCCAGAAGCCCGGGGGGCGGGCCGGGGGTGGCGGCTGGGAGCCCGATCGCGGGGGGTGCCTGCACCCCCGGCGATGGGGCTCCCAGAAGCCCGGGGGGCGGGCCGGGGGTGGCGGCTGGGAGCCCGATCGCGGGGGGTGCCTGCACCCCCGGCGATGGGGCTCCCAGAAGCCCGGGGGGCGGGCCGGGGGTGGCGGCTGGGAGCCCGATCGCGGGGGGTGCCTGCACCCCCGGCGATGGGGCTCCCAGAAGCCCGGGGGGCGGGCCGGGGGTGGCGGCTGGGAGCCCGATCGCGGGGGGTGCCTGCACCCCCGGCGATGGGGCTCCCAGAAGCCCGGGGGGCGGGCCGGGGGTGGCGGCTGGGAGCCCGATCGCGGGGGGTGCCTGCACCCCCGGCGATGGGGCTCCCAGAAGCCCGGGGGGCGGGCCGGGGGTGGCGGCTGGGAGCCCGATCGCGGGGGGTGCCTGCACCCCCGGCGATGGGGCTCCCAGAAGCCCGGGGGGCGGGCCGGGGGTGGCGGCTGGGAGCCCGATCGCGGGGGGTGCCTGCACCCCCGGCGATGGGGCTCCCAGAAGCCCGGGGGGCGGGCCGGGGGTGGCGGCTGGGAGCCCGATCGCGGGGGGTGCCTGCACCCCCGGCGATGGGGCTCCCAGAAGCCCGGGGGGCGGGCCGGGGGTGGCGGCTGGGAGCCCGATCGCGGGGGGTGCCTGCACCCCCGGCGATGGGGCTCCCAGAAGCCCGGGGGGCGGGCCGGGGGTGGCGGCTGGGAGCCCGATCGCGGGGGGTGCCTGCACCCCCGGCGATGGGGCTCCCAGAAGCCAGGGGGGCGGGCCGGGGGTGGCGGCTGGGAGCCCGATCGCGGGGGGTGCCTGCACCCCCGGCGATGGGGCTCCCAGAAGCCAGGGGGGCGGGCCGGGGGTGGCGGCTGGGAGCCCGATCGCGGGGGGTGCCTGCACCCCCGGCGATGGGGCTCCCAGAAGCCAGGGGGGCGGGCCGGGGGTGGCGGCTGGGAGCCCGATCGCGGGGGGTGCCTGCACCCCCGGCGATGGGGCTCCCAGAAGCCAGGGGGGCGGGCCGGGGGTGGCGGCTGGGAGCCCGATCGCGGGGGGTGCCTGCACCCCCGGCGATGGGGCTCCCAGAAGCCAGGGGGGCGGGCCGGGGGTGGCGGCTGGGAGCCCGATCGCGGGGGGTGCCTGCACCCCCGGCGATGGGGCTCCCAGAAGCCAGGGGGGCGGGCCGGGGGTGGCGGCTGGGAGCCCGATCGCGGGGGGTGCCTGCACCCCCGGCGATGGGGCTCCCAGAAGCCAGGGGGGCGGGCCGGGGGTGGCGGCTGGGAGCCCGATCGCGGGGGGTGCCTGCACCCCCGGCGATGGGGCTCCCAGAAGCCAGGGGGGCGGGCCGGGGGTGGCGGCTGGGAGCCCGATCGCGGGGGGTGCCTGCACCCCCGGCGATGGGGCTCCCAGAAGCCAGGGGGGCGGGCCGGGGGTGGCGGCTGGGAGCCCGATCGCGGGGGGTGCCTGCACCCCCGGCGATGGGGCTCCCAGAAGCCAGGGGGGCGGGCCGGGGGTGGCGGCTGGGAGCCCGATCGCGGGGGGTGCCTGCACCCCCGGCGATGGGGCTCCCAGAAGCCAGGGGGGCGGGCCGGGGGTGGCGGCTGGGAGCCCGATCGCGGGGGGTGCCTGCACCCCCGGCGATGGGGCTCCCAGAAGCCAGGGGGGCGGGCCGGGGGTGGCGGCTGGGAGCCCGATCGCGGGGGGTGCCTGCACCCCCGGCGATGGGGCTCCCAGAAGCCAGGGGGGCGGGCCGGGGGTGGCGGCTGGGAGCCCGATCGCGGGGGGTGCCTGCACCCCCGGCGATGGGGCTCCCAGAAGCCAGGGGGGCGGGCCGGGGGTGGCGGCTGGGAGCCCGATCGCGGGGGGTGCCTGCACCCCCGGCGATGGGGCTCCCAGAAGCCAGGGGGGCGGGCCGGGGGTGGCGGCTGGGAGCCCGATCGCGGGGGGTGCCTGCACCCCCGGCGATGGGGCTCCCAGAAGCCAGGGGGGCGGGCCGGGGGTGGCGGCTGGGAGCCCGATCGCGGGGGGTGCCTGCACCCCCGGCGATGGGGCTCCCAGAAGCCAGGGGGGCGGGCCGGGGGTGGCGGCTGGGAGCCCGATCGCGGGGGGTGCCTGCACCCCCGGCGATGGGGCTCCCAGAAGCCAGGGGGGCGGGCCGGGGGTGGCGGCTGGGAGCCCGATCGCGGGGGGTGCCTGCACCCCCGGCGATGGGGCTCCCAGAAGCCAGGGGGGCGGGCCGGGGGTGGCGGCTGGGAGCCCGATCGCGGGGGGTGCCTGCACCCCCGGCGATGGGGCTCCCAGAAGCCAGGGGGGCGGGCCGGGGGTGGCGGCTGGGAGCCCGATCGCGGGGGGTGCCTGCACCCCCGGCGATGGGGCTCCCAGAAGCCAGGGGGGCGGGCCGGGGGTGGCGGCTGGGAGCCCGATCGCGGGGGGTGCCTGCACCCCCGGCGATGGGGCTCCCAGAAGCCAGGGGGGCGGGCCGGGGGTGGCGGCTGGGAGCCCGATCGCGGGGGGTGCCTGCACCCCCGGCGATGGGGCTCCCAGAAGCCAGGGGGGCGGGCCGGGGGTGGCGGCTGGGAGCCCGATCGCGGGGGGTGCCTGCACCCCCGGCGATGGGGCTCCCAGAAGCCAGGGGGGCGGGCCGGGGGTGGCGGCTGGGAGCCCGATCGCGGGGGGTGCCTGCACCCCCGGCGATGGGGCTCCCAGAAGCCAGGGGGGCGGGCCGGGGGTGGCGGCTGGGAGCCCGATCGCGGGGGGTGCCTGCACCCCCGGCGATGGGGCTCCCAGAAGCCAGGGGGGCGGGCCGGGGGTGGCGGCTGGGAGCCCGATCGCGGGGGGTGCCTGCACCCCCGGCGATGGGGCTCCCAGAAGCCAGGGGGGCGGGCCGGGGGTGGCGGCTGGGAGCCCGATCGCGGGGGGTGCCTGCACCCCCGGCGATGGGGCTCCCAGAAGCCAGGGGGGCGGGCCGGGGGTGGCGGCTGGGAGCCCGATCGCGGGGGGTGCCTGCACCCCCGGCGATGGGGCTCCCAGAAGCCAGGGGGGCGGGCCGGGGGTGGCGGCTGGGAGCCCGATCGCGGGGGGTGCCTGCACCCCCGGCGATGGGGCTCCCAGAAGCCAGGGGGGCGGGCCGGGGGTGGCGGCTGGGAGCCCGATCGCGGGGGGTGCCTGCACCCCCGGCGATGGGGCTCCCAGAAGCCAGGGGGGCGGGCCGGGGGTGGCGGCTGGGAGCCCGATCGCGGGGGGTGCCTGCACCCCCGGCGATGGGGCTCCCAGAAGCCAGGGGGGCGGGCCGGGGGTGGCGGCTGGGAGCCCGATCGCGGGGGGTGCCTGCACCCCCGGCGATGGGGCTCCCAGAAGCCAGGGGGGCGGGCCGGGGGTGGCGGCTGGGAGCCCGATCGCGGGGGGTGCCTGCACCCCCGGCGATGGGGCTCCCAGAAGCCAGGGGGGCGGGCCGGGGGTGGCGGCTGGGAGCCCGATCGCGGGGGGTGCCTGCACCCCCGGCGATGGGGCTCCCAGAAGCCAGGGGGGCGGGCCGGGGGTGGCGGCTGGGAGCCCGATCGCGGGGGGTGCCTGCACCCCCGGCGATGGGGCTCCCAGAAGCCAGGGGGGCGGGCCGGGGGTGGCGGCTGGGAGCCCGATCGCGGGGGGTGCCTGCACCCCCGGCGATGGGGCTCCCAGAAGCCAGGGGGGCGGGCCGGGGGTGGCGGCTGGGAGCCCGATCGCGGGGGGTGCCTGCACCCCCGGCGATGGGGCTCCCAGAAGCCAGGGGGGCGGGCCGGGGGTGGCGGCTGGGAGCCCGATCGCGGGGGGTGCCTGCACCCCCGGCGATGGGGCTCCCAGAAGCCAGGGGGGCGGGCCGGGGGTGGCGGCTGGGAGCCCGATCGCGGGGGGTGCCTGCACCCCCGGCGATGGGGCTCCCAGAAGCCAGGGGGGCGGGCCGGGGGTGGCGGCTGGGAGCCCGATCGCGGGGGGTGCCTGCACCCCCGGCGATGGGGCTCCCAGAAGCCAGGGGGGCGGGCCGGGGGTGGCGGCTGGGAGCCCGATCGCGGGGGGTGCCTGCACCCCCGGCGATGGGGCTCCCAGAAGCCAGGGGGGCGGGCCGGGGGTGGCGGCTGGGAGCCCGATCGCGGGGGGTGCCTGCACCCCCGGCGATGGGGCTCCCAGAAGCCAGGGGGGCGGGCCGGGGGTGGCGGCTGGGAGCCCGATCGCGGGGGGTGCCTGCACCCCCGGCGATGGGGCTCCCAGAAGCCAGGGGGGCGGGCCGGGGGTGGCGGCTGGGAGCCCGATCGCGGGGGGTGCCTGCACCCCCGGCGATGGGGCTCCCAGAAGCCAGGGGGGCGGGCCGGGGGTGGCGGCTGGGAGCCCGATCGCGGGGGGTGCCTGCACCCCCGGCGATGGGGCTCCCAGAAGCCAGGGGGGCGGGCCGGGGGTGGCGGCTGGGAGCCCGATCGCGGGGGGTGCCTGCACCCCCGGCGATGGGGCTCCCAGAAGCCAGGGGGGCGGGCCGGGGGTGGCGGCTGGGAGCCCGATCGCGGGGGGTGCCTGCACCCCCGGCGATGGGGCTCCCAGAAGCCAGGGGGGCGGGCCGGGGGTGGCGGCTGGGAGCCCGATCGCGGGGGGTGCCTGCACCCCCGGCGATGGGGCTCCCAGAAGCCAGGGGGGCGGGCCGGGGGTGGCGGCTGGGAGCCCGATCGCGGGGGGTGCCTGCACCCCCGGCGATGGGGCTCCCAGAAGCCAGGGGGGCGGGCCGGGGGTGGCGGCTGGGAGCCCGATCGCGGGGGGTGCCTGCACCCCCGGCGATGGGGCTCCCAGAAGCCAGGGGGGCGGGCCGGGGGTGGCGGCTGGGAGCCCGATCGGGGGGCGTGCCTGCACCCCCGGCGATGGGGCTCCCAGAAGCCAGGGGGGCGGGCCGGGGGTGGCGGCTGGGAGCCCGATCGGGGGGCGTGCCTGACCCCCCGGCGATGGGGCTCCCAGAAGCCAGGGGGGCGGGCCGGGGGTGGCGGCTGGGAGCCCGATCGCGGGGGGTGCCTGACCCCCCGGCGATGGGGCTCCCAGATGCCAGGGGGGCGGGCCGGGGATGGCGGCTGGGAGCCCGATCGGGGGGCGTGCCTGACCCCCCGGCGATGGGGCTCCCAGAAGCCGGGGGGGCCGGCCTGGGTTGGCGGCTGGGAGCCCGATCGCGGGGGGTGCCTGACCCCCTCGCGATGGGGCTCCCAGAAGTCAGGGGGGCCGTCCGGGGGTGACTCCTGGCAACCTGATCTGGATATTTGGAAGAGTATCACAAGTGGTTGTCCAGTGTCTGTGATACTGAGATTAATATCTGTCTCTCGGCCTTGGAATATTGAGCAGGATGAAACAGGGTGAATGTCCAGCCTGTGCCACATTGCGAGTAATATCAGCCTGTCCCCTCCATGGATATTAAGAACAATATCCCAGACTGGGTGTACGCCTCCTGCTGTACAGAGTGCAATATCATCCTCTCCCTCCCAGGATAGTAATTACAATATCACTGGGCGGGAGCACACATCCTGTGAATTATTATCATCCTCTCCAACTCCGTATACTAGGAACTATATCTCAGAGAAACTGTCCCCTCAGTGCCATATTCGGACAAATAGCAAAGGCTTCTTCCGGGAATATTAGGAGCAATATTACCACGTAGCTATCCATCCATTGCTATAATTGGAGTCATGTGATACTCTACCCCCGTTCATATTAGGATCAGTGTCACGTGCTGAGTGTACACCTACTGCGATATTAAAACTAAAGTCCTGCTTTCCGACCCTGGTTATTAAGAACAGCATCACAAGTAGGTTTACACTTCCTGTGGAATGAGGAATAATAATATGATTATTAATCATCAATGATCGATTTTAATAATTATCAATGATACTAAAAATTCATAAGATACCATTATTAATTATGGATAATGATTTTCAATACATGATTATGCCTGCTTTCAATTAATTATTAATATTAATGCCATCAAATAATATTATTAGTTCCTAATACTAATCATTATTGTATTCCCAGCATCACTGGGTATTGATTTAAGTCACATTAATTGCTAATATCATAATATTATTATTAATAGTGATATTACTAATAATTATGAATACAAATGGTTAACCTTTTAAACCAGTATTCATTTTTACTCTCTTTATTGTGATCATTAATATCAATAATTATTATTAATATTAATATAATTATTAATATTAATGATTAATAGACTTGCTCCTGATGTAAACCCGGGAGAGGACGATGTTAATTTCTATATCACAACGGTGTACACGCCCCGTGACAGAGTTTCCAACTTCTGCTTGGGAGAGGAGGATATGACAATCAGTTTCACTGGAAGTAGAAACAACGGTGGGATACTGTTCTGAATATTAAGGGAGGAAGAGGCTGATGTGACTCCTAATAAAGAGGGGGTTACTCCCTCTGAGGGTGTGCACACTGGGGGTGTACAATCGTCTGAGAAGGGGTTGAAAATTTTCCGATGGGGAGATGATATTACTCAGAATATGAGAAAGAGGCTGGGGGTCCACAAGGCTCCCAGAAGCCAGGGGGGCGGGCCGGGGGTGGCGGCTGGGAGCCCGATCGCGGGGGGTGCCTGCACCCCCGGCGATGGGGCTCCCAGAAGCCAGGGGGGCGGGCCGGGGGTGGCGGCTGGGAGCCCGATCGCGGGGGGTGCCTGCACCCCCGGCGATGGGGCTCCCAGAAGCCCGGGGGGCGGGCCGGGGGTGGCGGCTGGGAGCCCGATCGCGGGGGGTGCCTGCACCCCCGGCGATGGGGCTCCCAGAAGCCCGGGGGGCGGGCCGGGGGTGGCGGCTGGGAGCCCGATCGCGGGGGGTGCCTGCACCCCCGGCGATGGGGCTCCCAGAAGCCCGGGGGGCGGGCCGGGGGTGGCGGCTGGGAGCCCGATCGCGGGGGGTGCCTGCACCCCCGGCGATGGGGCTCCCAGAAGCCCGGGGGGCGGGCCGGGGGTGGCGGCTGGGAGCCCGATCGCGGGGGGTGCCTGCACCCCCGGCGATGGGGCTCCCAGAAGCCCGGGGGGCGGGCCGGGGGTGGCGGCTGGGAGCCCGATCGCGGGGGGTGCCTGCACCCCCGGCGAAGGGGCTCCCAGAAGCCCGGGGGGCGGGCCGGGGGTGGCGGCTGGGAGCCCGATCGCGGGGGGTGCCTGCACCCCCGGCGACGGGGCTCCCAGAAGCCCGGGGGGCGGGCCGGGGGTGGCGGCTGGGAGCCCGATCGCGGGGGGTGCCTGCACCCCCGGCGATGGGGCTCCCAGAAGCCAGGGGGCGGGCCGGGGGTGGCGGCTGGGAGCCCGATCGCGGGGGGTGCCTGCACCCCCGGCGATGGGGCTCCCAGAAGCCAGGGGGGCGGGCCGGGGGTGGCGGCTGGGAGCCCGATCGCGGGGGGTGCCTGCACCCCCGGCGATGGGGCTCCCAGAAGCCAGGGGGGCGGGCCGGGGGTGGCGGCTGGGAGCCCGATCGGGGGGCGTGCCTGCACCCCCGGCGATGGGGCTCCCAGAAGCCAGGGGGGCGGGCCGGGGGTGGCGGCTGGGAGCCCGATCGGGGGGCGTGCCTGACCCCCCGGCGATGGGGCTCCCAGAAGCCAGGGGGGCGGGCCGGGGGTGGCGGCTGGGAGCCCGATCGCGGGGGGTGCCTGACCCCCCGGCGATGGGGCTCCCAGATGCCAGGGGGGCGGGCCGGGGATGGCGGCTGGGAGCCCGATCGGGGGGCGTGCCTGACCCCCCGGCGATGGGGCTCCCAGAAGCCGGGGGGGCCGGCCTGGGTTGGCGGCTGGGAGCCCGATCGCGGGGGGTGCCTGACCCCCTCGCGATGGGGCTCCCAGAAGTCAGGGGGGCCGTCCGGGGGTGACTCCTGGCAACCTGATCTGGATATTTGGAAGAGTATCACAAGTGGTTGTCCAGTGTCTGTGATACTGAGATTAATATCTGTCTCTCGGCCTTGGAATATTGAGCAGGATGAAACAGGGTGAATGTCCACCCTGTGCCACATTGCGAGTAATATCAGCCTGTCCCCTCCATGGATATTAAGAACAATATCCCAGACTGGGTGTACGCCTCCTGCTGTACAGAGTGCAATATCATCCTCTCCCTCCCAGGATAGTAATTACAATATCACTGGGCGGGAGCACACATCCTGTGAATTATTATCATCCTCTCCAACTCCGTATACTAGGAACTATATCTCAGAGAAACTGTCCCCTCAGTGCCATATTCGGACAAATAGCAAAGGCTTCTTCCGGGAATATTAGGAGCAATATTACCACGTAGCTATCCATCCATTGCTATAATTGGAGTCATGTGATACTCTACCCCCGTTCATATTAGGATCAGTGTCACGTGCTGAGTGTACACCTACTGCGATATTAAAACTAAAGTCCTGCTTTCCGACCCTGGTTATTAAGAACAGCATCACAAGTAGGTTTACACTTCCTGTGGAATGAGGAATAATAATATGATTATTAATCATCAATGATCGATTTTAATCATTATCAATGATACTAAAAATTCATAAGATACCATTATTAATTATGGATAATGATTTTCAATACATGATTATGTCTGCTTTCAATTAATTATTAATATTAATGCCATCAAATAATATTATTAGTTCCTAATACTAATCATTATTGTATTCCCAGCATCACTGGGTATTGATTTAAGTCACATTAATTGCTAATATCATAATATTATTATTAATAGTGATATTACTAATAATTATGAATACAAATGGTTAACCTTTTAAACCAGTATTCATTTTTACTCTCTTTATTGTGATCATTAATATCAATAATTATTATTAATATTAATATAATTATTAATATTAATGATTAATAGACTTGCTCCTGATGTAAACCCGGGAGAGGACGATGTTAATTTCTATATCACAACGGTGTACACCCCCCGTGACAGAGTTTCCAACTTCTGCTTGGGAGAGGAGGATATGACAATCAGTTTCACTGGAAGTAGAAACAACGGTGGGATACTGTTCTGAATATTAAGGGAGGAAGAGGCTGATGTGACTCCTAATAAAGAGGGGGTTACTCCCTCTGAGGGTGTGCACACTGGGGGTGTACAATCGTCTGAGAAGGGGTTGAAAATTTTCCGATGGGGAGATGATATTACTCAGAATATGAGAAAGAGGCTGGGGGTCCACAAGGCTCCCAGAAGCCCGGGGGGCGGGCCGGGGGTGGCGGCTGGGAGCCCGATCGCGGGGGGTGCCTGCACCCCCGGCGATGGGGCTCCCAGAAGCCCGGGGGGCGGGCCGGGGGTGGCGGCTGGGAGCCCGATCGCGGGGGGTGCCTGCACCCCCGGCGATGGGGCTCCCAGAAGCCCGGGGGGCGGGCCGGGGGTGGCGGCTGGGAGCCCGATCGCGGGGGGTGCCTGCACCCCCGGCGATGGGGCTCCCAGAAGCCCGGGGGGCGGGCCGGGGGTGGCGGCTGGGAGCCCGATCGCGGGGGGTGCCTGCACCCCCGGCGATGGGGCTCCCAGAAGCCCGGGGGGCGGGCCGGGGGTGGCGGCTGGGAGCCCGATCGCGGGGGGTGCCTGCACCCCCGGCGATGGGGCTCCCAGAAGCCCGGGGGGCGGGCCGGGGGTGGCGGCTGGGAGCCCGATCGCGGGGGGTGCCTGCACCCCCGGCGATGGGGCTCCCAGAAGCCCGGGGGGCGGGCCGGGGGTGGCGGCTGGGAGCCCGATCGCGGGGGGTGCCTGCACCCCCGGCGATGGGGCTCCCAGAAGCCCGGGGGGCGGGCCGGGGGTGGCGGCTGGGAGCCCGATCGCGGGGGGTGCCTGCACCCCCGGCGATGGGGCTCCCAGAAGCCCGGGGGGCGGGCCGGGGGTGGCGGCTGGGAGCCCGATCGCGGGGGGTGCCTGCACCCCCGGCGATGGGGCTCCCAGAAGCCCGGGGGGCGGGCCGGGGGTGGCGGCTGGGAGCCCGATCGCGGGGGGTGCCTGCACCCCCGGCGATGGGGCTCCCAGAAGCCCGGGGGGCGGGCCGGGGGTGGCGGCTGGGAGCCCGATCGCGGGGGGTGCCTGCACCCCCGGCGATGGGGCTCCCAGAAGCCCGGGGGGCGGGCCGGGGGTGGCGGCTGGGAGCCCGATCGCGGGGGGTGCCTGCACCCCCGGCGATGGGGCTCCCAGAAGCCCGGGGGGCGGGCCGGGGGTGGCGGCTGGGAGCCCGATCGCGGGGGGTGCCTGCACCCCCGGCGATGGGGCTCCCAGAAGCCCGGGGGGCGGGCCGGGGGTGGCGGCTGGGAGCCCGATCGCGGGGGGTGCCTGCACCCCCGGCGATGGGGCTCCCAGAAGCCCGGGGGGCGGGCCGGGGGTGGCGGCTGGGAGCCCGATCGCGGGGGGTGCCTGCACCCCCGGCGATGGGGCTCCCAGAAGCCCGGGGGGCGGGCCGGGGGTGGCGGCTGGGAGCCCGATCGCGGGGGGTGCCTGCACCCCCGGCGATGGGGCTCCCAGAAGCCCGGGGGGCGGGCCGGGGGTGGCGGCTGGGAGCCCGATCGCGGGGGGTGCCTGCACCCCCGGCGATGGGGCTCCCAGAAGCCCGGGGGGCGGGCCGGGGGTGGCGGCTGGGAGCCCGATCGCGGGGGGTGCCTGCACCCCCGGCGATGGGGCTCCCAGAAGCCCGGGGGGCGGGCCGGGGGTGGCGGCTGGGAGCCCGATCGCGGGGGGTGCCTGCACCCCCGGCGATGGGGCTCCCAGAAGCCCGGGGGGCGGGCCGGGGGTGGCGGCTGGGAGCCCGATCGCGGGGGGTGCCTGCACCCCCGGCGATGGGGCTCCCAGAAGCCCGGGGGGCGGGCCGGGGGTGGCGGCTGGGAGCCCGATCGCGGGGGGTGCCTGCACCCCCGGCGATGGGGCTCCCAGAAGCCCGGGGGGCGGGCCGGGGGTGGCGGCTGGGAGCCCGATCGCGGGGGGTGCCTGCACCCCCGGCGATGGGGCTCCCAGAAGCCCGGGGGGCGGGCCGGGGGTGGCGGCTGGGAGCCCGATCGCGGGGGGTGCCTGCACCCCCGGCGATGGGGCTCCCAGAAGCCCGGGGGGCGGGCCGGGGGTGGCGGCTGGGAGCCCGATCGCGGGGGGTGCCTGCACCCCCGGCGATGGGGCTCCCAGAAGCCCGGGGGGCGGGCCGGGGGTGGCGGCTGGGAGCCCGATCGCGGGGGGTGCCTGCACCCCCGGCGATGGGGCTCCCAGAAGCCCGGGGGGCGGGCCGGGGGTGGCGGCTGGGAGCCCGATCGCGGGGGGTGCCTGCACCCCCGGCGATGGGGCTCCCAGAAGCCCGGGGGGCGGGCCGGGGGTGGCGGCTGGGAGCCCGATCGCGGGGGGTGCCTGCACCCCCGGCGATGGGGCTCCCAGAAGCCCGGGGGGCGGGCCGGGGGTGGCGGCTGGGAGCCCGATCGCGGGGGGTGCCTGCACCCCCGGCGATGGGGCTCCCAGAAGCCCGGGGGGCGGGCCGGGGGTGGCGGCTGGGAGCCCGATCGCGGGGGGTGCCTGCACCCCCGGCGATGGGGCTCCCAGAAGCCCGGGGGGCGGGCCGGGGGTGGCGGCTGGGAGCCCGATCGCGGGGGGTGCCTGCACCCCCGGCGATGGGGCTCCCAGAAGCCCGGGGGGCGGGCCGGGGGTGGCGGCTGGGAGCCCGATCGCGGGGGGTGCCTGCACCCCCGGCGATGGGGCTCCCAGAAGCCCGGGGGGCGGGCCGGGGGTGGCGGCTGGGAGCCCGATCGCGGGGGGTGCCTGCACCCCCGGCGATGGGGCTCCCAGAAGCCCGGGGGGCGGGCCGGGGGTGGCGGCTGGGAGCCCGATCGCGGGGGGTGCCTGCACCCCCGGCGATGGGGCTCCCAGAAGCCCGGGGGGCGGGCCGGGGGTGGCGGCTGGGAGCCCGATCGCGGGGGGTGCCTGCACCCCCGGCGATGGGGCTCCCAGAAGCCCGGGGGGCGGGCCGGGGGTGGCGGCTGGGAGCCCGATCGCGGGGGGTGCCTGCACCCCCGGCGATGGGGCTCCCAGAAGCCCGGGGGGCGGGCCGGGGGTGGCGGCTGGGAGCCCGATCGCGGGGGGTGCCTGCACCCCCGGCGATGGGGCTCCCAGAAGCCCGGGGGGCGGGCCGGGGGTGGCGGCTGGGAGCCCGATCGCGGGGGGTGCCTGCACCCCCGGCGATGGGGCTCCCAGAAGCCCGGGGGGCGGGCCGGGGGTGGCGGCTGGGAGCCCGATCGCGGGGGGTGCCTGCACCCCCGGCGATGGGGCTCCCAGAAGCCCGGGGGGCGGGCCGGGGGTGGCGGCTGGGAGCCCGATCGCGGGGGGTGCCTGCACCCCCGGCGATGGGGCTCCCAGAAGCCCGGGGGGCGGGCCGGGGGTGGCGGCTGGGAGCCCGATCGCGGGGGGTGCCTGCACCCCCGGCGATGGGGCTCCCAGAAGCCCGGGGGGCGGGCCGGGGGTGGCGGCTGGGAGCCCGATCGGGGGGCGTGCCTGCACCCCCGGCGATGGGGCTCCCAGAAGCCAGGGGGGCGGGCCGGGGGTGGCGGCTGGGAGCCCGATCGGGGGGCGTGCCTGACCCCCCGGCGATGGGGCTCCCAGAAGCCAGGGGGGCGGGCCGGGGGTGGCGGCTGGGAGCCCGATCGCGGGGGGTGCCTGACCCCCCGGCGATGGGGCTCCCAGATGCCAGGGGGGCGGGCCGGGGATGGCGGCTGGGAGCCCGATCGGGGGGCGTGCCTGACCCCCCGGCGATGGGGCTCCCAGAAGCCAGGGGGGCCGGCCTGGGTTGGCGGCTGGGAGCCCGATCGCGGGGGGTGCCTGACCCCCTCGCGATGGGGCTCCCAGAAGTCAGGGGGGCCGTCCGGGGGTGACTCCTGGCAACCTGATCTGGATATTTGGAAGAGTATCACAAGTGGTTGTCCAGTGTCTGTGATACTGAGATTAATATCTGTCTCTCGGCCTTGGAATATTGAGCAGGATGAAACAGGGTGAATGTCCAGCCTGTGCCACATTGCGAGTAATATCAGCCTGTCCCCTCCATGGATATTAAGAACAATATCCCAGACTGGGTGTACGCCTCCTGCTGTACAGAGTGCAATATCATCCTCTCCCTCCCAGGATAGTAATTACAATATCACTGGGCGGGAGCACACATCCTGTGAATTATTATCATCCTCTCCAACTCCGTATACTAGGAACTATATCTCAGAGAAACTGTCCCCTCAGTGCCATATTCGGACAAATAGCAAAGGCTTCTTCCGGGAATATTAGGAGCAATATTACCACGTAGCTATCCATCCATTGCTATAATTGGAGTCATGTGATACTCTACCCCCGTTCATATTAGGATCAGTGTCACGTGCTGAGTGTACACCTACTGCGATATTAAAACTAAAGTCCTGCTTTCCGACCCTGGTTATTAAGAACAGCATCACAAGTAGGTTTACACTTCCTGTGGAATGAGGAATAATAATATGATTATTAATCATCAATGATCGATTTTAATAATTATCAATGATACTAAAAATTCATAAGATACCATTATTAATTATGGATAATGATTTTCAATACATGATTATGCCTGCTTTCAATTAATTATTAATATTAATGCCATCAAATAATATTATTAGTTCCTAATACTAATCATTATTGTATTCCCAGCATCACTGGGTATTGATTTAAGTCACATTAATTGCTAATATCATAATATTATTATTAATAGTGATATTACTAATAATTATGAATACAAATGGTTAACCTTTTAAACCAGTATTCATTTTTACTCTCTTTATTGTGATCATTAATATCAATAATTATTATTAATATTAATATAATTATTAATATTAATGATTAATAGACTTGCTCCTGATGTAAACCCGGGAGAGGACGATGTTAATTTCTATATCACAACGGTGTACACCCCCCGTGACAGAGTTTCCAACTTCTGCTTGGGAGAGGAGGATATGACAATCAGTTTCACTGGAAGTAGAAACAACGGTGGGATACTGTTCTGAATATTAAGGGAGGAAGAGGCTGATGTGACTCCTAATAAAGAGGGGGTTACTCCCTCTGAGGGTGTGCACACTGGGGGTGTACAATCGTCTGAGAAGGGGTTGAAAATTTTCCGATGGGGAGATGATATTACTCAGAATATGAGAAAGAGGCTGGGGGTCCACAAGGCTCCCAGAAGCCAGGGGGGCGGGCCGGGGGTGGCGGCTGGGAGCCCGATCGCGGGGGGTGCCTGCACCCCCGGCGATGGGGCTCCCAGAAGCCAGGGGGGCGGGCCGGGGGTGGCGGCTGGGAGCCCGATCGCGGGGGGTGCCTGCACCCCCGGCGATGGGGCTCCCAGAAGCCAGGGGGGCGGGCCGGGGGTGGCGGCTGGGAGCCCGATCGCGGGGGGTGCCTGCACCCCCGGCGATGGGGCTCCCAGAAGCCAGGGGGGCGGGCCGGGGGTGGCGGCTGGGAGCCCGATCGCGGGGGGTGCCTGCACCCCCGGCGATGGGGCTCCCAGAAGCCAGGGGGGCGGGCCGGGGGTGGCGGCTGGGAGCCCGATCGCGGGGGGTGCCTGCACCCCCGGCGATGGGGCTCCCAGAAGCCAGGGGGGCGGGCCGGGGGTGGCGGCTGGGAGCCCGATCGCGGGGGGTGCCTGCACCCCCGGCGATGGGGCTCCCAGAAGCCAGGGGGGCGGGCCGGGGGTGGCGGCTGGGAGCCCGATCGCGGGGGGTGCCTGCACCCCCGGCGATGGGGCTCCCAGAAGCCAGGGGGGCGGGCCGGGGGTGGCGGCTGGGAGCCCGATCGCGGGGGGTGCCTGCACCCCCGGCGATGGGGCTCCCAGAAGCCAGGGGGGCGGGCCGGGGGTGGCGGCTGGGAGCCCGATCGCGGGGGGTGCCTGCACCCCCGGCGATGGGGCTCCCAGAAGCCAGGGGGGCGGGCCGGGGGTGGCGGCTGGGAGCCCGATCGCCGGGGGTGCCTGCACCCCCGGCGATGGGGCTCCCAGAAGCCAGGGGGGCGGGCCGGGGGTGGCGGCTGGGAGCCCGATCGCGGGGGGTGCCTGCACCCCCGGCGATGGGGCTCCCAGAAGCCAGGGGGGCGGGCCGGGGGTGGCGGCTGGGAGCCAGGGGGGCGGGCCGGGGGTGGCGGCTGGGAGCCCGATCGCGGGGGGTGCCTGCACCCCCGGCGATGGGGCTCCCAGAAGCCAGGGGGGCGGGCCGGGGGTGGCGGCTGGGAGCCCGATCGCGGGGGGTGCCTGCACCCCCGGCGATGGGGCTCCCAGAAGCCAGGGGGGCGGGCCGGGGGTGGCGGCTGGGAGCCCGATCGGGGGGCGTGCCTGACCCCTCGGCGATGGGGCTCCCAGAAGCCAGGGGGGCCGGCCTGGGTTGGTGGCTGGGAGCCCGATCGCGGGGGGTGCCTGACCCCCTCGCGATGGGGCTCCCAGAAGTCAGGGGGGCCGTCCGGGGGTGACTCCTGGCAACCTGATCTGGATATTTGGAAGAGTATCACAAGTGGTTGTCCAGTGTCTGTGATACTGAGATTAATATCTGTCTCTCGGCCTTGGAATATTGAGCAGGATGAAACAGGGTGAATGTCCACCCTGTGCCACATTGCGAGTAATATCAGCCTGTCCCCTCCATGGATATTAAGAACAATATCCCAGACTGGGTGTACGCCTCCTGCTGTACAGAGTGCAATATCATCCTCTCCCTCCCAGGATAGTAATTACAATATCACTGGGCGGGAGCACACATCCTGTGAATTATTATCATCCTCTCCAACTCCGTATACTAGGAACTATATCTCAGAGAAACTGTCCCCTCAGTGCCATATTCGGACAAATAGCAAAGGCTTCTTCCGGGAATATTAGGAGCAATATTACCACGTAGCTATCCATCCATTGCTATAATTGGAGTCATGTGATACTCTACCCCCGTTCATATTAGGATCAGTGTCACGTGCTGAGTGTACACCTACTGCGATATTAAAACTAAAGTCCTGCTTTCCGACCCTGGTTATTAAGAACAGCATCACAAGTAGGTTTACACTTCCTGTGGAATGAGGAATAATAATATGATTATTAATCATCAATGATCGATTTTAATAATTATCAATGATACTAAAAATTCATAAGATACCATTATTAATTATGGATAATGATTTTCAATACATGATTATGCCTGCTTTCAATTAATTATTAATATTAATGCCATCAAATAATATTATTAGTTCCTAATACTAATCATTATTGTATTCCCAGCATCACTGGGTATTGATTTAAGTCACATTAATTGCTAATATCATAATATTATTATTAATAGTGATATTACTAATAATTATGAATACAAATGGTTAACCTTTTAAACCAGTATTCATTTTTACTCTCTTTATTGTGATCATTAATATCAATAATTATTATTAATATTAATATAATTATTAATATTAATGATTAATAGACTTGCTCCTGATGTAAACCCGGGAGAGGACGATGTTAATTTCTATATCACAACGGTGTACACCCCCCGTGACAGAGTTTCCAACTTCTGCTTGGGAGAGGAGGATATGACAATCAGTTTCACTGGAAGTAGAAACAACGGTGGGATACTGTTCTGAATATTAAGGGAGGAAGAGGCTGATGTGACTCCTAATAAAGAGGGGGTTACTCCCTCTGAGGGTGTGCACACTGGGGGTGTACAATCGTCTGAGAAGGGGTTGAAAATTTTCCGATGGGGAGATGATATTACTCAGAATATGAGAAAGAGGCTGGGGGTCCACAAGGCTCCCAGAAGCCAGGGGGGCGGGCCGGGGGTGGCGGCTGGGAGCCCGATCGCGGGGGGTGCCTGCACCCCCGGCGATGGGGCTCCCAGAAGCCAGGGGGGCGGGCCGGGGGTGGCGGCTGGGAGCCCGATCGCGGGGGGTGCCTGCACCCCCGGCGATGGGGCTCCCAGAAGCCAGGGGGGCGGGCCGGGGGTGGCGGCTGGGAGCCCGATCGCGGGGGGTGCCTGCACCCCCGGCGATGGGGCTCCCAGAAGCCAGGGGGGCGGGCCGGGGGTGGCGGCTGGGAGCCCGATCGCGGGGGGTGCCTGCACCCCCGGCGATGGGGCTCCCAGAAGCCAGGGGGGCGGGCCGGGGGTGGCGGCTGGGAGCCCGATCGCGGGGGGTGCCTGCACCCCCGGCGATGGGGCTCCCAGAAGCCAGGGGGGCGGGCCGGGGGTGGCGGCTGGGAGCCCGATCGCGGGGGGTGCCTGCACCCCCGGCGATGGGGCTCCCAGAAGCCAGGGGGGCGGGCCGGGGGTGGCGGCTGGGAGCCCGATCGCGGGGGGTGCCTGCACCCCCGGCGATGGGGCTCCCAGAAGCCAGGGGGGCGGGCCGGGGGTGGCGGCTGGGAGCCCGATCGCGGGGGGTGCCTGCACCCCCGGCGATGGGGCTCCCAGAAGCCAGGGGGGCGGGCCGGGGGTGGCGGCTGGGAGCCCGATCGCGGGGGGTGCCTGCACCCCCGGCGATGGGGCTCCCAGAAGCCAGGGGGGCGGGCCGGGGGTGGCGGCTGGGAGCCCGATCGCCGGGGGTGCCTGCACCCCCGGCGATGGGGCTCCCAGAAGCCAGGGGGGCGGGCCGGGGGTGGCGGCTGGGAGCCCGATCGCGGGGGGTGCCTGCACCCCCGGCGATGGGGCTCCCAGAAGCCAGGGGGGCGGGCCGGGGGTGGCGGCTGGGAGCCAGGGGGGCGGGCCGGGGGTGGCGGCTGGGAGCCCGATCGCGGGGGGTGCCTGCACCCCCGGCGATGGGGCTCCCAGAAGCCAGGGGGGCGGGCCGGGGGTGGCGGCTGGGAGCCCGATCGCGGGGGGTGCCTGCACCCCCGGCGATGGGGCTCCCAGAAGCCAGGGGGGCGGGCCGGGGGTGGCGGCTGGGAGCCCGATCGGGGGGCGTGCCTGACCCCTCGGCGATGGGGCTCCCAGAAGCCAGGGGGGCCGGCCTGGGTTGGTGGCTGGGAGCCCGATCGCGGGGGGTGCCTGACCCCCTCGCGATGGGGCTCCCAGAAGTCAGGGGGGCCGTCCGGGGGTGACTCCTGGCAACCTGATCTGGATATTTGGAAGAGTATCACAAGTGGTTGTCCAGTGTCTGTGATACTGAGATTAATATCTGTCTCTCGGCCTTGGAATATTGAGCAGGATGAAACAGGGTGAATGTCCACCCTGTGCCACATTGCGAGTAATATCAGCCTGTCCCCTCCATGGATATTAAGAACAATATCCCAGACTGGGTGTACGCCTCCTGCTGTACAGAGTGCAATATCATCCTCTCCCTCCCAGGATAGTAATTACAATATCACTGGGCGGGAGCACACATCCTGTGAATTATTATCATCCTCTCCAACTCCGTATACTAGGAACTATATCTCAGAGAAACTGTCCCCTCAGTGCCATATTCGGACAAATAGCAAAGGCTTCTTCCGGGAATATTAGGAGCAATATTACCACGTAGCTATCCATCCATTGCTATAATTGGAGTCATGTGATACTCTACCCCCGTTCATATTAGGATCAGTGTCACGTGCTGAGTGTACACCTACTGCGATATTAAAACTAAAGTCCTGCTTTCCGACCCTGGTTATTAAGAACAGCATCACAAGTAGGTTTACACTTCCTGTGGAATGAGGAATAATAATATGATTATTAATCATCAATGATCGATTTTAATAATTATCAATGATACTAAAAATTCATAAGATACCATTATTAATTATGGATAATGATTTTCAATACATGATTATGCCTGCTTTCAATTAATTATTAATATTAATGCCATCAAATAATATTATTAGTTCCTAATACTAATCATTATTGTATTCCCAGCATCACTGGGTATTGATTTAAGTCACATTAATTGCTAATATCATAATATTATTATTAATAGTGATATTACTAATAATTATGAATACAAATGGTTAACCTTTTAAACCAGTATTCATTTTTACTCTCTTTATTGTGATCATTAATATCAATAATTATTATTAATATTAATATAATTATTAATATTAATGATTAATAGACTTGCTCCTGATGTAAACCCGGGAGAGGACGATGTTAATTTCTATATCACAACGGTGTACACCCCCCGTGACAGAGTTTCCAACTTCTGCTTGGGAGAGGAGGATATGACAATCAGTTTCACTGGAAGTAGAAACAACGGTGGGATACTGTTCTGAATATTAAGGGAGGAAGAGGCTGATGTGACTCCTAATAAAGAGGGGGTTACTCCCTCTGAGGGTGTGCACACTGGGGGTGTACAATCGTCTGAGAAGGGGTTGAAAATTTTCCGATGGGGAGATGATATTACTCAGAATATGAGAAAGAGGCTGGGGGTCCACAAGGCTCCCAGAAGCCAGGGGGGCAGGCCGGGGGTGGCGGCTGGGAGCCCGATCGCGGGGGGTGCCTGCACCCCCGGCGATGGGGCTCCCAGAAGCCAGGGGGGCGGGCCGGGGGTGGCGGCTGGGAGCCCGATCGCGCGGGGTGCCTGCACCCCCGGCGATGGGGCTCCCAGAAGCCAGGGGGGCGGGCCGGGGGTGGCGGCTGGGAGCCCGATCGCGGGGGGTGCCTGCACCCCCGGCGATGGGGCTCCCAGAAGCCCGGGGGGCGGGCCGGGGGTGGCGGCTGGGAGCCCGATCGCGCGGGGTGCCTGCACCCCCGGCGATGGGGCTCCCAGAAGCCAGGGGGGCGGGCCGGGGGTGGCGGCTGGGAGCCCGATCGCGGGGGGTGCCTGCACCCCCGGCGATGGGGCTCCCAGAAGCCAGGGGGGCGGGCCGGGGGTGGCGGCTGGGAGCCCGATCGCGGGGGGTGCCTGCACCCCCGGCGATGGGGCTCCCAGAAGCCAGGGGGGCGGGCCGGGGGTGGCGGCTGGGAGCCCGATCGCGCGGGGTGCCTGCACCCCCGGCGATGGGGCTCCCAGAAGCCAGGGGGGCGGGCCGGGGGTGGCGGCTGGGAGCCCGATCGCGGGGGGTGCCTGCACCCCCGGCGATGGGGCTCCCAGAAGCCAGGGGGGCGGGCCGGGGGTGGCGGCTGGGAGCCCGATCGCGGGGGGTGCCTGCACCCCCGGCGATGGGGCTCCCAGAAGCCAGGGGGGCGGGCCGGGGGTGGCGGCTGGGAGCCCGATCGCGCGGGGTGCCTGCACCCCCGGCGATGGGGCTCCCAGAAGCCAGGGGGGCGGGCCGGGGGTGGCGGCTGGGAGCCCGATCGCGGGGGGTGCCTGCACCCCCGGCGATGGGGCTCCCAGAAGCCAGGGGGGCGGGCCGGGGGTGGCGGCTGGGAGCCCGATCGCGCGGGGTGCCTGCACCCCCGGCGATGGGGCTCCCAGAAGCCAGGGGGGCGGGCCGGGGGTGGCGGCTGGGAGCCCGATCGCGGGGGGTGCCTGCACCCCCGGCGATGGGGCTCCCAGAAGCCAGGGGGGCGGGCCGGGGGTGGCGGCTGGGAGCCCGATCGCGCGGGGTGCCTGCACCCCCGGCGATGGGGCTCCCAGAAGCCAGGGGGGCGGGCCGGGGGTGGCGGCTGGGAGCCCGATCGCGCGGGGTGCCTGCACCCCCGGCGATGGGGCTCCCAGAAGCCAGGGGGGCGGGCCGGGGGTGGCGGCTGGGAGCCCGATCGCGCGGGGTGCCTGCACCCCCGGCGATGGGGCTCCCAGAAGCCAGGGGGGCGGGCCGGGGGTGGCGGCTGGGAGCCCGATCGCGCGGGGTGCCTGCACCCCCGGCGATGGGGCTCCCAGAAGCCAGGGGGGCGGGCCGGGGGTGGCGGCTGGGAGCCCGATCGCGCGGGGTGCCTGCACCCCCGGCGATGGGGCTCCCAGAAGCCAGGGGGGCGGGCCGGGGGTGGCGGCTGGGAGCCCGATCGCGCGGGGTGCCTGCACCCCCGGCGATGGGGCTCCCAGAAGCCAGGGGGGCGGGCCGGGGGTGGCGGCTGGGAGCCCGATCGCGCGGGGTGCCTGCACCCCCGGCGATGGGGCTCCCAGAAGCCAGGGGGGCGGGCCGGGGGTGGCGGCTGGGAGCCCGATCGCGCGGGGTGCCTGCACCCCCGGCGATGGGGCTCCCAGAAGCCAGGGGGGCGGGCCGGGGGTGGCGGCTGGGAGCCCGATCGCGCGGGGTGCCTGCACCCCCGGCGATGGGGCTCCCAGAAGCCAGGGGGGCGGGCCGGGGGTGGCGGCTGGGAGCCCGATCGCGCGGGGTGCCTGCACCCCCGGCGATGGGGCTCCCAGAAGCCAGGGGGGCGGGCCGGGGGTGGCGGCTGGGAGCCCGATCGCGCGGGGTGCCTGCACCCCCGGCGATGGGGCTCCCAGAAGCCAGGGGGGCGGGCCGGGGGTGGCGGCTGGGAGCCCGATCGCGCGGGGTGCCTGCACCCCCGGCGATGGGGCTCCCAGAAGCCAGGGGGGCGGGCCGGGGGTGGCGGCTGGGAGCCCGATCGCGCGGGGTGCCTGCACCCCCGGCGATGGGGCTCCCAGAAGCCAGGGGGGCGGGCCGGGGGTGGCGGCTGGGAGCCCGATCGCGCGGGGTGCCTGCACCCCCGGCGATGGGGCTCCCAGAAGCCAGGGGGGCGGGCCGGGGGTGGCGGCTGGGAGCCCGATCGCGCGGGGTGCCTGCACCCCCGGCGATGGGGCTCCCAGAAGCCAGGGGGGCGGGCCGGGGGTGGCGGCTGGGAGCCCGATCGCGCGGGGTGCCTGCACCCCCGGCGATGGGGCTCCCAGAAGCCAGGGGGGCGGGCCGGGGGTGGCGGCTGGGAGCCCGATCGCGCGGGGTGCCTGCACCCCCGGCGATGGGGCTCCCAGAAGCCAGGGGGGCGGGCCGGGGGTGGCGGCTGGGAGCCCGATCGCGGGGGGTGCCTGCACCCCCGGCGATGGGGCTCCCAGAAGC
Organism: Macaca mulatta; assembly: GCF_049350105.2. Classification (NCBI taxonomy): domain Eukaryota; kingdom Metazoa; phylum Chordata; class Mammalia; order Primates; family Cercopithecidae; genus Macaca; species Macaca mulatta. Next base: position 430,656 of record NC_133411.1, read on the forward strand.
CAGGGGGGCGGGCCGGGGGTGGCGGCTGGGAGCCCGATCGCGCGGGGTGCCTGCACCCCCGGCGATGGGGCTCCCAGAAGCCAGGGGGGCGGGCCGGGGGTGGCGGCTGGGAGCCCGATCGCGGGGGGTGCCTGCACCCCCGGCGATGGGGCTCCCAGAAGCCAGGGGGGCGGGCCGGGGGTGGCGGCTGGGAGCCCGATCGCGGGGGGTGCCTGCACCCCCGGCGATGGGGCTCCCAGAAGCCAGGGGGGCGGGCCGGGGGTGGCGGCTGGGAGCCCGATCGCGCGGGGTGCCTGCACCCCCGGCGATGGGGCTCCCAGAAGCCAGGGGGGCGGGCCGGGGGTGGCGGCTGGGAGCCCGATCGCGCGGGGTGCCTGCACCCCCGGCGATGGGGCTCCCAGAAGCCAGGGGGGCGGGCCGGGGGTGGCGGCTGGGAGCCCGATCGCGGGGGGTGCCTGCACCCCCGGCGATGGGGCTCCCAGAAGCCAGGGGGGCGGGCCGGGGGTGGCGGCTGGGAGCCCGATCGCGCGGGGTGCCTGCACCCCCGGCGATGGGGCTCCCAGAAGCCAGGGGGGCGGGCCGGGGGTGGCGGCTGGGAGCCCGATCGCGCGGGGTGCCTGCACCCCCGGCGATGGGGCTCCCAGAAGCCAGGGGGGCGGGCCGGGGGTGGCGGCTGGGAGCCCGATCGCGCGGGGTGCCTGCACCCCCGGCGATGGGGCTCCCAGAAGCCAGGGGGGCGGGCCGGGGGTGGCGGCTGGGAGCCCGATCGCGCGGGGTGCCTGCACCCCCGGCGATGGGGCTCCCAGAAGCCAGGGGGGCGGGCCGGGGGTGGCGGCTGGGAGCCCGATCGCGCGGGGTGCCTGCACCCCCGGCGATGGGGCTCCCAGAAGCCAGGGGGGCGGGCCGGGGGTGGCGGCTGGGAGCCCGATCGCGCGGGGTGCCTGCACCCCCGGCGATGGGGCTCCCAGAAGCCAGGGGGGCGGGCCGGGGGTGGCGGCTGGGAGCCCGATCGCGCGGGGTGCCTGCACCCCCGGCGATGGGGCTCCCAGAAGCCAGGGGGGCGGGCCGGGGGTGGCGGCTGGGAGCCCGATCGCGCGGGGTGCCTGCACCCCCGGCGATGGGGCTCCCAGAAGCCAGGGGGGCGGGCCGGGGGTGGCGGCTGGGAGCCCGATCGCGCGGGGTGCCTGCACCCCCGGCGATGGGGCTCCCAGAAGCCAGGGGGGCGGGCCGGGGGTGGCGGCTGGGAGCCCGATCGCGGGGGGTGCCTGCACCCCCGGCGATGGGGCTCCCAGAAGCCAGGGGGGCGGGCCGGGGGTGGCGGCTGGGAGCCCGATCGCGCGGGGTGCCTGCACCCCCGGCGATGGGGCTCCCAGAAGCCAGGGGGGCGGGCCGGGGGTGGCGGCTGGGAGCCCGATCGCGGGGGGTGCCTGCACCCCCGGCGATGGGGCTCCCAGAAGCCAGGGGGGCGGGCCGGGGGTGGCGGCTGGGAGCCCGATCGCGCGGGGTGCCTGCACCCCCGGCGATGGGGCTCCCAGAAGCCAGGGGGGCGGGCCGGGGGTGGCGGCTGGGAGCCCGATCGCGGGGGGTGCCTGCACCCCCGGCGATGGGGCTCCCAGAAGCCAGGGGGGCGGGCCGGGGGTGGCGGCTGGGAGCCCGATCGCGCGGGGTGCCTGCACCCCCGGCGATGGGGCTCCCAGAAGCCAGGGGGGCGGGCCGGGGGTGGCGGCTGGGAGCCCGATCGCGGGGGGTGCCTGCACCCCCGGCGATGGGGCTCCCAGAAGCCAGGGGGGCGGGCCGGGGGTGGCGGCTGGGAGCCCGATCGCGCGGGGTGCCTGCACCCCCGGCGATGGGGCTCCCAGAAGCCAGGGGGGCGGGCCGGGGGTGGCGGCTGGGAGCCCGATCGCGGGGGGTGCCTGCACCCCCGGCGATGGGGCTCCCAGAAGCCAGGGGGGCGGGCCGGGGGTGGCGGCTGGGAGCCCGATCGCGCGGGGTGCCTGCACCCCCGGCGATGGGGCTCCCAGAAGCCAGGGGGGCGGGCCGGGGGTGGCGGCTGGGAGCCCGATCGCGGGGGGTGCCTGCACCCCCGGCGATGGGGCTCCCAGAAGCCAGGGGGGCGGGCCGGGGGTGGCGGCTGGGAGCCCGATCGCGCGGGGTGCCTGCACCCCCGGCGATGGGGCTCCCAGAAGCCAGGGGGGCGGGCCGGGGGTGGCGGCTGGGAGCCCGATCGCGGGGGGTGCCTGCACCCCCGGCGATGGGGCTCCCAGAAGCCAGGGGGGCGGGCCGGGGGTGGCGGCTGGGAGCCCGATCGCGCGGGGTGCCTGCACCCCCGGCGATGGGGCTCCCAGAAGCCAGGGGGGCGGGCCGGGGGTGGCGGCTGGGAGCCCGATCGCGGGGGGTGCCTGCACCCCCGGCGATGGGGCTCCCAGAAGCCAGGGGGGCGGGCCGGGGGTGGCGGCTGGGAGCCCGATCGCGCGGGGTGCCTGCACCCCCGGCGATGGGGCTCCCAGAAGCCAGGGGGGCGGGCCGGGGGTGGCGGCTGGGAGCCCGATCGCGGGGGGTGCCTGCACCCCCGGCGATGGGGCTCCCAGAAGCCCGGGGGGCGGGCCGGGGGTGGCGGCTGGGAGCCCGATCGCGCGGGGTGCCTGCACCCCCGGCGATGGGGCTCCCAGAAGCCAGGGGGGCGGGCCGGGGGTGGCGGCTGGGAGCCCGATCGCGGGGGGTGCCTGCACCCCCGGCGATGGGGCTCCCAGAAGCCCGGGGGGCGGGCCGGGGGTGGCGGCTGGGAGCCCGATCGCGCGGGGTGCCTGCACCCCCGGCGATGGGGCTCCCAGAAGCCAGGGGGGCGGGCCGGGGGTGGCGGCTGGGAGCCCGATCGCGGGGGGTGCCTGCACCCCCGGCGATGGGGCTCCCAGAAGCCCGGGGGGCGGGCCGGGGGTGGCGGCTGGGAGCCCGATCGCGCGGGGTGCCTGCACCCCCGGCGATGGGGCTCCCAGAAGCCAGGGGGGCGGGCCGGGGGTGGCGGCTGGGAGCCCGATCGCGGGGGGTGCCTGCACCCCCGGCGATGGGGCTCCCAGAAGCCCGGGGGGCGGGCCGGGGGTGGCGGCTGGGAGCCCGATCGCGCGGGGTGCCTGCACCCCCGGCGATGGGGCTCCCAGAAGCCAGGGGGGCGGGCCGGGGGTGGCGGCTGGGAGCCCGATCGCGGGGGGTGCCTGCACCCCCGGCGATGGGGCTCCCAGAAGCCCGGGGGGCGGGCCGGGGGTGGCGGCTGGGAGCCCGATCGCGCGGGGTGCCTGCACCCCCGGCGATGGGGCTCCCAGAAGCCAGGGGGGCGGGCCGGGGGTGGCGGCTGGGAGCCCGATCGCGGGGGGTGCCTGCACCCCCGGCGATGGGGCTCCCAGAAGCCCGGGGGGCGGGCCGGGGGTGGCGGCTGGGAGCCCGATCGCGCGGGGTGCCTGCACCCCCGGCGATGGGGCTCCCAGAAGCCAGGGGGGCGGGCCGGGGGTGGCGGCTGGGAGCCCGATCGCGGGGGGTGCCTGCACCCCCGGCGATGGGGCTCCCAGAAGCCCGGGGGGCGGGCCGGGGGTGGCGGCTGGGAGCCCGATCGCGCGGGGTGCCTGCACCCCCGGCGATGGGGCTCCCAGAAGCCAGGGGGGCGGGCCGGGGGTGGCGGCTGGGAGCCCGATCGCGGGGGGTGCCTGCACCCCCGGCGATGGGGCTCCCAGAAGCCCGGGGGGCGGGCCGGGGGTGGCGGCTGGGAGCCCGATCGCGCGGGGTGCCTGCACCCCCGGCGATGGGGCTCCCAGAAGCCAGGGGGGCGGGCCGGGGGTGGCGGCTGGGAGCCCGATCGCGGGGGGTGCCTGCACCCCCGGCGATGGGGCTCCCAGAAGCCAGGGGGGCGGGCCGGGGGTGGCGGCTGGGAGCCCGATCGCGGGGGGTGCCTGCACCCCCGGCGATGGGGCTCCCAGAAGCCAGGGGGCGGGCCGGGGGTGGCGGCTGGGAGCCCGATCGCGCGGGGTGCCTGCACCCCCGGCGATGGGGCTCCCAGAAGCCAGGGGGGCGGGCCGGGGGTGGCGGCTGGGAGCCCGATCGCGGGGGGTGCCTGCACCCCCGGCGATGGGGCTCCCAGAAGCCAGGGGGGCGGGCCGGGGGTGGCGGCTGGGAGCCCGATCGCGGGGGGTGCCTGCACCCCCGGCGATGGGGCTCCCAGAAGCCAGGGGGGCGGGCCGGGGGTGGCGGCTGGGAGCCCGATCGCGCGGGGTGCCTGCACCCCCGGCGATGGGGCTCCCAGAAGCCAGGGGGGCGGGCCGGGGGTGGCGGCTGGGAGCCCGATCGCGGGGGGTGCCTGCACCCCCGGCGATGGGGCTCCCAGAAGCCAGGGGGGCGGGCCGGGGGTGGCGGCTGGGAGCCCGATCGCGCGGGGTGCCTGCACCCCCGGCGATGGGGCTCCCAGAAGCCAGGGGGGCGGGCCGGGGGTGGCGGCTGGGAGCCCGATCGCGCGGGGTGCCTGCACCCCCGGCGATGGGGCTCCCAGAAGCCAGGGGGGCGGGCCGGGGGTGGCGGCTGGGAGCCCGATCGCGCGGGGTGCCTGCACCCCCGGCGATGGGGCTCCCAGAAGCCAGGGGGGCGGGCCGGGGGTGGCGGCTGGGAGCCCGATCGCGCGGGGTGCCTGCACCCCCGGCGATGGGGCTCCCAGAAGCCAGGGGGGCGGGCCGGGGGTGGCGGCTGGGAGCCCGATCGCGCGGGGTGCCTGCACCCCCGGCGATGGGGCTCCCAGAAGCCAGGGGGGCGGGCCGGGGGTGGCGGCTGGGAGCCCGATCGCGCGGGGTGCCTGCACCCCCGGCGATGGGGCTCCCAGAAGCCAGGGGGGCGGGCCGGGGGTGGCGGCTGGGAGCCCGATCGCGCGGGGTGCCTGCACCCCCGGCGATGGGGCTCCCAGAAGCCAGGGGGGCGGGCCGGGGGTGGCGGCTGGGAGCCCGATCGCGCGGGGTGCCTGCACCCCCGGCGATGGGGCTCCCAGAAGCCAGGGGGGCGGGCCGGGGGTGGCGGCTGGGAGCCCGATCGCGCGGGGTGCCTGCACCCCCGGCGATGGGGCTCCCAGAAGCCAGGGGGGCGGGCCGGGGGTGGCGGCTGGGAGCCCGATCGCGCGGGGTGCCTGCACCCCCGGCGATGGGGCTCCCAGAAGCCAGGGGGGCGGGCCGGGGGTGGCGGCTGGGAGCCCGATCGCGCGGGGTGCCTGCACCCCCGGCGATGGGGCTCCCAGAAGCCAGGGGGGCGGGCCGGGGGTGGCGGCTGGGAGCCCGATCGCGCGGGGTGCCTGCACCCCCGGCGATGGGGCTCCCAGAAGCCAGGGGGGCGGGCCGGGGGTGGCGGCTGGGAGCCCGATCGCGCGGGGTGCCTGCACCCCCGGCGATGGGGCTCCCAGAAGCCAGGGGGGCGGGCCGGGGGTGGCGGCTGGGAGCCCGATCGCGGGGGGTGCCTGCACCCCCGGCGATGGGGCTCCCAGAAGCCAGGGGGGCGGGCCGGGGGTGGCGGCTGGGAGCCCGATCGCGCGGGGTGCCTGCACCCCCGGCGATGGGGCTCCCAGAAGCCAGGGGGGCGGGCCGGGGGTGGCGGCTGGGAGCCCGATCGCGGGGGGTGCCTGCACCCCCGGCGATGGGGCTCCCAGAAGCCAGGGGGGCGGGCCGGGGGTGGCGGCTGGGAGCCCGATCGCGGGGGGTGCCTGCACCCCCGGCGATGGGGCTCCCAGAAGCCAGGGGGGCGGGCCGGGGGTGGCGGCTGGGAGCCCGATCGCGCGGGGTGCCTGCACCCCCGGCGATGGGGCTCCCAGAAGCCAGGGGGGCGGGCCGGGGGTGGCGGCTGGGAGCCCGATCGCGCGGGGTGCCTGCACCCCCGGCGATGGGGCTCCCAGAAGCCAGGGGGGCGGGCCGGGGGTGGCGGCTGGGAGCCCGATCGCGGGGGGTGCCTGCACCCCCGGCGATGGGGCTCCCAGAAGCCAGGGGGGCGGGCCGGGGGTGGCGGCTGGGAGCCCGATCGCGCGGGGTGCCTGCACCCCCGGCGATGGGGCTCCCAGAAGCCAGGGGGGCGGGCCGGGGGTGGCGGCTGGGAGCCCGATCGCGCGGGGTGCCTGCACCCCCGGCGATGGGGCTCCCAGAAGCCAGGGGGGCGGGCCGGGGGTGGCGGCTGGGAGCCCGATCGCGCGGGGTGCCTGCACCCCCGGCGATGGGGCTCCCAGAAGCCAGGGGGGCGGGCCGGGGGTGGCGGCTGGGAGCCCGATCGCGCGGGGTGCCTGCACCCCCGGCGATGGGGCTCCCAGAAGCCAGGGGGGCGGGCCGGGGGTGGCGGCTGGGAGCCCGATCGCGCGGGGTGCCTGCACCCCCGGCGATGGGGCTCCCAGAAGCCAGGGGGGCGGGCCGGGGGTGGCGGCTGGGAGCCCGATCGCGCGGGGTGCCTGCACCCCCGGCGATGGGGCTCCCAGAAGCCAGGGGGGCGGGCCGGGGGTGGCGGCTGGGAGCCCGATCGCGCGGGGTGCCTGCACCCCCGGCGATGGGGCTCCCAGAAGCCAGGGGGGCGGGCCGGGGGTGGCGGCTGGGAGCCCGATCGCGCGGGGTGCCTGCACCCCCGGCGATGGGGCTCCCAGAAGCCAGGGGGGCGGGCCGGGGGTGGCGGCTGGGAGCCCGATCGCGCGGGGTGCCTGCACCCCCGGCGATGGGGCTCCCAGAAGCCAGGGGGGCGGGCCGGGGGTGGCGGCTGGGAGCCCGATCGCGCGGGGTGCCTGCACCCCCGGCGATGGGGCTCCCAGAAGCCAGGGGGGCGGGCCGGGGGTGGCGGCTGGGAGCCCGATCGCGCGGGGTGCCTGCACCCCCGGCGATGGGGCTCCCAGAAGCCAGGGGGGCGGGCCGGGGGTGGCGGCTGGGAGCCCGATCGCGCGGGGTGCCTGCACCCCCGGCGATGGGGCTCCCAGAAGCCAGGGGGGCGGGCCGGGGGTGGCGGCTGGGAGCCCGATCGCGCGGGGTGCCTGCACCCCCGGCGATGGGGCTCCCAGAAGCCAGGGGGGCGGGCCGGGGGTGGCGGCTGGGAGCCCGATCGCGGGGGGTGCCTGCACCCCCGGCGATGGGGCTCCCAGAAGCCAGGGGGGCGGGCCGGGGGTGGCGGCTGGGAGCCCGATCGCGCGGGGTGCCTGCACCCCCGGCGATGGGGCTCCCAGAAGCCAGGGGGGCGGGCCGGGGGTGGCGGCTGGGAGCCCGATCGCGGGGGGTGCCTGCACCCCCGGCGATGGGGCTCCCAGAAGCCAGGGGGGCGGGCCGGGGGTGGCGGCTGGGAGCCCGATCGCGCGGGGTGCCTGCACCCCCGGCGATGGGGCTCCCAGAAGCCAGGGGGGCGGGCCGGGGGTGGCGGCTGGGAGCCCGATCGCGGGGGGTGCCTGCACCCCCGGCGATGGGGCTCCCAGAAGCCAGGGGGGCGGGCCGGGGGTGGCGGCTGGGAGCCCGATCGCGCGGGGTGCCTGCACCCCCGGCGATGGGGCTCCCAGAAGCCAGGGGGGCGGGCCGGGGGTGGCGGCTGGGAGCCCGATCGCGGGGGGTGCCTGCACCCCCGGCGATGGGGCTCCCAGAAGCCAGGGGGGCGGGCCGGGGGTGGCGGCTGGGAGCCCGATCGCGCGGGGTGCCTGCACCCCCGGCGATGGGGCTCCCAGAAGCCAGGGGGGCGGGCCGGGGGTGGCGGCTGGGAGCCCGATCGCGGGGGGTGCCTGCACCCCCGGCGATGGGGCTCCCAGAAGCCAGGGGGGCGGGCCGGGGGTGGCGGCTGGGAGCCCGATCGCGCGGGGTGCCTGCACCCCCGGCGATGGGGCTCCCAGAAGCCAGGGGGGCGGGCCGGGGGTGGCGGCTGGGAGCCCGATCGCGGGGGGTGCCTGCACCCCCGGCGATGGGGCTCCCAGAAGCCAGGGGGGCGGGCCGGGGGTGGCGGCTGGGAGCCCGATCGCGCGGGGTGCCTGCACCCCCGGCGATGGGGCTCCCAGAAGCCAGGGGGGCGGGCCGGGGGTGGCGGCTGGGAGCCCGATCGCGGGGGGTGCCTGCACCCCCGGCGATGGGGCTCCCAGAAGCCAGGGGGGCGGGCCGGGGGTGGCGGCTGGGAGCCCGATCGCGCGGGGTGCCTGCACCCCCGGCGATGGGGCTCCCAGAAGCCAGGGGGCGGGCCGGGGGTGGCGGCTGGGAGCCCGATCGCGGGGGGTGCCTGCACCCCCGGCGATGGGGCTCCCAGAAGCCCGGGGGGCGGGCCGGGGGTGGCGGCTGGGAGCCCGATCGCGCGGGGTGCCTGCACCCCCGGCGATGGGGCTCCCAGAAGCCAGGGGGGCGGGCCGGGGGTGGCGGCTGGGAGCCCGATCGCGGGGGGTGCCTGCACCCCCGGCGATGGGGCTCCCAGAAGCCCGGGGGGCGGGCCGGGGGTGGCGGCTGGGAGCCCGATCGCGCGGGGTGCCTGCACCCCCGGCGATGGGGCTCCCAGAAGCCAGGGGGGCGGGCCGGGGGTGGCGGCTGGGAGCCCGATCGCGGGGGGTGCCTGCACCCCCGGCGATGGGGCTCCCAGAAGCCCGGGGGGCGGGCCGGGGGTGGCGGCTGGGAGCCCGATCGCGCGGGGTGCCTGCACCCCCGGCGATGGGGCTCCCAGAAGCCAGGGGGGCGGGCCGGGGGTGGCGGCTGGGAGCCCGATCGCGGGGGGTGCCTGCACCCCCGGCGATGGGGCTCCCAGAAGCCCGGGGGGCGGGCCGGGGGTGGCGGCTGGGAGCCCGATCGCGCGGGGTGCCTGCACCCCCGGCGATGGGGCTCCCAGAAGCCAGGGGGGCGGGCCGGGGGTGGCGGCTGGGAGCCCGATCGCGGGGGGTGCCTGCACCCCCGGCGATGGGGCTCCCAGAAGCCCGGGGGGCGGGCCGGGGGTGGCGGCTGGGAGCCCGATCGCGCGGGGTGCCTGCACCCCCGGCGATGGGGCTCCCAGAAGCCAGGGGGCGGGCCGGGGGTGGCGGCTGGGAGCCCGATCGCGGGGGGTGCCTGCACCCCCGGCGATGGGGCTCCCAGAAGCCCGGGGGCGGGCCGGGGGTGGCGGCTGGGAGCCCGATCGCGCGGGGTGCCTGCACCCCCGGCGATGGGGCTCCCAGAAGCCAGGGGGGCGGGCCGGGGGTGGCGGCTGGGAGCCCGATCGCGGGGGGTGCCTGCACCCCCGGCGATGGGGCTCCCAGAAGCCCGGGGGGCGGGCCGGGGGTGGCGGCTGGGAGCCCGATCGCGGGGGGTGCCTGCACCCCCGGCGATGGGGCTCCCAGAAGCCAGGGGGCGGGCCGGGGGTGGCGGCTGGGAGCCCGATCGCGGGGGGTGCCTGCACCCCCGGCGATGGGGCTCCCAGAAGCCAGGGGGGCGGGCCGGGGGTGGCGGCTGGGAGCCCGATCGCGCGGGGTGCCTGCACCCCCGGCGATGGGGCTCCCAGAAGCCAGGGGGGCGGGCCGGGGGTGGCGGCTGGGAGCCCGATCGCGGGGGGTGCCTGCACCCCCGGCGATGGGGCTCCCAGAAGCCAGGGGGGCGGGCCGGGGGTGGCGGCTGGGAGCCCGATCGCGCGGGGTGCCTGCACCCCCGGCGATGGGGCTCCCAGAAGCCAGGGGGGCGGGCCGGGGGTGGCGGCTGGGAGCCCGATCGCGGGGGGTGCCTGCACCCCCGGCGATGGGGCTCCCAGAAGCCAGGGGGGCGGGCCGGGGGTGGCGGCTGGGAGCCCGATCGCGGGGTGCCTGCACCCCCGGCGATGGGGCTCCCAGAAGCCAGGGGGCGGGCCGGGGGTGGCGGCTGGGAGCCCGATCGCGGGGGGTGCCTGCACCCCCGGCGATGGGGCTCCCAGAAGCCAGGGGGGCGGGCCGGGGGTGGCGGCTGGGAGCCCGATCGCGGGGGGTGCCTGCACCCCCGGCGATGGGGCTCCCAGAAGCCAGGGGGGCGGGCCGGGGGTGGCGGCTGGGAGCCCGATCGCGGGGGGTGCCTGCACCCCCGGCGATGGGGCTCCCAGAAGCCAGGGGGGCGGGCCGGGGGTGGCGGCTGGGAGCCCGATCGCGGGGGGTGCCTGCACCCCCGGCGATGGGGCTCCCAGAAGCCAGGGGGGCGGGCCGGGGGTGGCGGCTGGGAGCCCGATCGCGGGGGGTGCCTGCACCCCCGGCGATGGGGCTCCCAGAAGCCAGGGGGGCGGGCCGGGGGTGGCGGCTGGGAGCCCGATCGCGGGGGGTGCCTGCACCCCCGGCGATGGGGCTCCCAGAAGCCAGGGGGGCGGGCCGGGGGTGGCGGCTGGGAGCCCGATCGCGGGGGGTGCCTGCACCCCCGGCGATGGGGCTCCCAGAAGCCAGGGGGGCGGGCCGGGGGTGGCGGCTGGGAGCCCGATCGCGGGGGGTGCCTGCACCCCCGGCGATGGGGCTCCCAGAAGCCAGGGGGGCGGGCCGGGGGTGGCGGCTGGGAGCCCGATCGCGGGGGGTGCCTGCACCCCCGGCGATGGGGCTCCCAGAAGCCAGGGGGGCGGGCCGGGGGTGGCGGCTGGGAGCCCGATCGCGGGGGGTGCCTGCACCCCCGGCGATGGGGCTCCCAGAAGCCAGGGGGGCGGGCCGGGGGTGGCGGCTGGGAGCCCGATCGCGGGGGGTGCCTGCACCCCCGGCGATGGGGCTCCCAGAAGCCAGGGGGGCGGGCCGGGGGTGGCGGCTGGGAGCCCGATCGCGGGGGGTGCCTGCACCCCCGGCGATGGGGCTCCCAGAAGCCAGGGGGGCGGGCCGGGGGTGGCGGCTGGGAGCCCGATCGCGGGGGGTGCCTGCACCCCCGGCGATGGGGCTCCCAGAAGCCAGGGGGGCGGGCCGGGGGTGGCGGCTGGGAGCCCGATCGCGGGGGGTGCCTGCACCCCCGGCGATGGGGCTCCCAGAAGCCAGGGGGGCGGGCCGGGGGTGGCGGCTGGGAGCCCGATCGCGGGGGGTGCCTGCACCCCCGGCGATGGGGCTCCCAGAAGCCAGGGGGGCGGGCCGGGGGTGGCGGCTGGGAGCCCGATCGCGGGGGGTGCCTGCACCCCCGGCGATGGGGCTCCCAGAAGCCAGGGGGGCGGGCCGGGGGTGGCGGCTGGGAGCCCGATCGCGGGGGGTGCCTGCACCCCCGGCGATGGGGCTCCCAGAAGCCAGGGGGGCGGGCCGGGGGTGGCGGCTGGGAGCCCGATCGCGGGGGGTGCCTGCACCCCCGGCGATGGGGCTCCCAGAAGCCAGGGGGGCGGGCCGGGGGTGGCGGCTGGGAGCCCGATCGCGGGGGGTGCCTGCACCCCCGGCGATGGGGCTCCCAGAAGCCAGGGGGGCGGGCCGGGGGTGGCGGCTGGGAGCCCGATCGCGGGGGGTGCCTGCACCCCCGGCGATGGGGCTCCCAGAAGCCAGGGGGGCGGGCCGGGGGTGGCGGCTGGGAGCCCGATCGCGGGGGGTGCCTGCACCCCCGGCGATGGGGCTCCCAGAAGCCAGGGGGGCGGGCCGGGGGTGGCGGCTGGGAGCCCGATCGCGGGGGGTGCCTGCACCCCCGGCGATGGGGCTCCCAGAAGCCAGGGGGGCGGGCCGGGGGTGGCGGCTGGGAGCCCGATCGCGGGGGGTGCCTGCACCCCCGGCGATGGGGCTCCCAGAAGCCAGGGGGGCGGGCCGGGGGTGGCGGCTGGGAGCCCGATCGCGGGGGGTGCCTGCACCCCCGGCGATGGGGCTCCCAGAAGCCAGGGGGGCGGGCCGGGGGTGGCGGCTGGGAGCCCGATCGCGGGGGGTGCCTGCACCCCCGGCGATGGGGCTCCCAGAAGCCAGGGGGGCGGGCCGGGGGTGGCGGCTGGGAGCCCGATCGCGGGGGGTGCCTGCACCCCCGGCGATGGGGCTCCCAGAAGCCAGGGGGGCGGGCCGGGGGTGGCGGCTGGGAGCCCGATCGCGGGGGGTGCCTGCACCCCCGGCGATGGGGCTCCCAGAAGCCAGGGGGGCGGGCCGGGGGTGGCGGCTGGGAGCCCGATCGCGGGGGGTGCCTGCACCCCCGGCGATGGGGCTCCCAGAAGCCAGGGGGGCGGGCCGGGGGTGGCGGCTGGGAGCCCGATCGCGGGGGGTGCCTGCACCCCCGGCGATGGGGCTCCCAGAAGCCAGGGGGGCGGGCCGGGGGTGGCGGCTGGGAGCCCGATCGCGGGGGGTGCCTGCACCCCCGGCGATGGGGCTCCCAGAAGCCAGGGGGGCGGGCCGGGGGTGGCGGCTGGGAGCCCGATCGCGGGGGGTGCCTGCACCCCCGGCGATGGGGCTCCCAGAAGCCAGGGGGGCGGGCCGGGGGTGGCGGCTGGGAGCCCGATCGCGGGGGGTGCCTGCACCCCCGGCGATGGGGCTCCCAGAAGCCAGGGGGGCGGGCCGGGGGTGGCGGCTGGGAGCCCGATCGCGGGGGGTGCCTGCACCCCCGGCGATGGGGCTCCCAGAAGCCAGGGGGGCGGGCCGGGGGTGGCGGCTGGGAGCCCGATCGCGGGGGGTGCCTGCACCCCCGGCGATGGGGCTCCCAGAAGCCAGGGGGGCGGGCCGGGGGTGGCGGCTGGGAGCCCGATCGCGGGGGGTGCCTGCACCCCCGGCGATGGGGCTCCCAGAAGCCAGGGGGGCGGGCCGGGGGTGGCGGCTGGGAGCCCGATCGCGGGGGGTGCCTGCACCCCCGGCGATGGGGCTCCCAGAAGCCAGGGGGGCGGGCCGGGGGTGGCGGCTGGGAGCCCGATCGCGGGGGGTGCCTGCACCCCCGGCGATGGGGCTCCCAGAAGCCAGGGGGGCGGGCCGGGGGTGGCGGCTGGGAGCCCGATCGCGGGGGGTGCCTGCACCCCCGGCGATGGGGCTCCCAGAAGCCAGGGGGGCGGGCCGGGGGTGGCGGCTGGGAGCCCGATCGCGGGGGGTGCCTGCACCCCCGGCGATGGGGCTCCCAGAAGCCAGGGGGCGGGCCGGGGGTGGCGGCTGGGAGCCCGATCGCGGGGGGTGCCTGCACCCCCGGCGATGGGGCTCCCAGAAGCCAGGGGGGCGGGCCGGGGGTGGCGGCTGGGAGCCCGATCGCGGGGGGTGCCTGCACCCCCGGCGATGGGGCTCCCAGAAGCCAGGGGGGCGGGCCGGGGGTGGCGGCTGGGAGCCCGATCGCGGGGGGTGCCTGCACCCCCGGCGATGGGGCTCCCAGAAGCCAGGGGGGCGGGCCGGGGGTGGCGGCTGGGAGCCCGATCGCGGGGGGTGCCTGCACCCCCGGCGATGGGGCTCCCAGAAGCCAGGGGGGCGGGCCGGGGGTGGCGGCTGGGAGCCCGATCGCGGGGGGTGCCTGCACCCCCGGCGATGGGGCTCCCAGAAGCCAGGGGGGCGGGCCGGGGGTGGCGGCTGGGAGCCCGATCGCGGGGGGTGCCTGCACCCCCGGCGATGGGGCTCCCAGAAGCCAGGGGGGCGGGCCGGGGGTGGCGGCTGGGAGCCCGATCGCGGGGGGTGCCTGCACCCCCGGCGATGGGGCTCCCAGAAGCCAGGGGGGCGGGCCGGGGGTGGCGGCTGGGAGCCCGATCGCGGGGGGTGCCTGCACCCCCGGCGATGGGGCTCCCAGAAGCCAGGGGGGCGGGCCGGGGGTGGCGGCTGGGAGCCCGATCGCGGGGGGTGCCTGCACCCCCGGCGATGGGGCTCCCAGAAGCCAGGGGGGCGGGCCGGGGGTGGCGGCTGGGAGCCCGATCGCGGGGGGTGCCTGCACCCCCGGCGATGGGGCTCCCAGAAGCCAGGGGGGCGGGCCGGGGGTGGCGGCTGGGAGCCCGATCGCGGGGGGTGCCTGCACCCCCGGCGATGGGGCTCCCAGAAGCCAGGGGGGCGGGCCGGGGGTGGCGGCTGGGAGCCCGATCGCGGGGGGTGCCTGCACCCCCGGCGATGGGGCTCCCAGAAGCCAGGGGGGCGGGCCGGGGGTGGCGGCTGGGAGCCCGATCGCGGGGGGTGCCTGCACCCCCGGCGATGGGGCTCCCAGAAGCCAGGGGGGCGGGCCGGGGGTGGCGGCTGGGAGCCCGATCGCGGGGGGTGCCTGCACCCCCGGCGATGGGGCTCCCAGAAGCCAGGGGGGCGGGCCGGGGGTGGCGGCTGGGAGCCCGATCGCGGGGGGTGCCTGCACCCCCGGCGATGGGGCTCCCAGAAGCCAGGGGGGCGGGCCGGGGGTGGCGGCTGGGAGCCCGATCGCGGGGGGTGCCTGCACCCCCGGCGATGGGGCTCCCAGAAGCCAGGGGGGCGGGCCGGGGGTGGCGGCTGGGAGCCCGATCGCGGGGGGTGCCTGCACCCCCGGCGATGGGGCTCCCAGAAGCCAGGGGGGCGGGCCGGGGGTGGCGGCTGGGAGCCCGATCGCGGGGGGTGCCTGCACCCCCGGCGATGGGGCTCCCAGAAGCCAGGGGGGCGGGCCGGGGGTGGCGGCTGGGAGCCCGATCGCGGGGGGTGCCTGCACCCCCGGCGATGGGGCTCCCAGAAGCCAGGGGGGCGGGCCGGGGGTGGCGGCTGGGAGCCCGATCGCGGGGGGTGCCTGCACCCCCGGCGATGGGGCTCCCAGAAGCCAGGGGGGCGGGCCGGGGGTGGCGGCTGGGAGCCCGATCGCGGGGGGTGCCTGCACCCCCGGCGATGGGGCTCCCAGAAGCCAGGGGGGCGGGCCGGGGGTGGCGGCTGGGAGCCCGATCGCGGGGGGTGCCTGCACCCCCGGCGATGGGGCTCCCAGAAGCCAGGGGGGCGGGCCGGGGGTGGCGGCTGGGAGCCCGATCGCGGGGGGTGCCTGCACCCCCGGCGATGGGGCTCCCAGAAGCCAGGGGGGCGGGCCGGGGGTGGCGGCTGGGAGCCCGATCGCGGGGGGTGCCTGCACCCCCGGCGATGGGGCTCCCAGAAGCCAGGGGGGCGGGCCGGGGGTGGCGGCTGGGAGCCCGATCGCGGGGGGTGCCTGCACCCCCGGCGATGGGGCTCCCAGAAGCCAGGGGGCGGGCCGGGGGTGGCGGCTGGGAGCCCGATCGGGGGGCGTGCCTGCACCCCCGGCGATGGGGCTCCCAGAAGCCAGGGGGGCGGGCCGGGGGTGGCGGCTGGGAGCCCGATCGGGGGGCGTGCCTGACCCCCCGGCGATGGGGCTCCCAGAAGCCAGGGGGGCGGGCCGGGGGTGGCGGCTGGGAGCCCGATCGCGGGGGGTGCCTGACCCCCCGGCGATGGGGCTCCCAGATGCCAGGGGGGCGGGCCGGGGATGGCGGCTGGGAGCCCGATCGGGGGGCGTGCCTGACCCCCCGGCGATGGGGCTCCCAGAAGCCAGGGGGGCCGGCCTGGGTTGGTGGCTGGGAGCCCGATCGCGGGGGGTGCCTGACCCCCTCGCGATGGGGCTCCCAGAAGTCAGGGGGGCCGTCCGGGGGTGACTCCTGGCAACCTGATCTGGATATTTGGAAGAGTATCACAAGTGGTTGTCCAGTGTCTGTGATACTGAGATTAATATCTGTCTCTCGGCCTTGGAATATTGAGCAGGATGAAACAGGGTGAATGTCCACCCTGTGCCACATTGCGAGTAATATCAGCCTGTCCCCTCCATGGATATTAAGAACAATATCCCAGACTGGGTGTACGCCTCCTGCTGTACAGAGTGCAATATCATCCTCTCCCTCCCAGGATAGTAATTACAATATCACTGGGCGGGAGCACACATCCTGTGAATTATTATCATCCTCTCCAACTCCGTATACTAGGAACTATATCTCAGAGAAACTGTCCCCTCAGTGCCATATTCGGACAAATAGCAAAGGCTTCTTCCGGGAATATTAGGAGCAATATTACCACGTAGCTATCCATCCATTGCTATAATTGGAGTCATGTGATACTCTACCCCCGTTCATATTAGGATCAGTGTCACGTGCTGAGTGTACACCTACTGCGATATTAAAACTAAAGTCCTGCTTTCCGACCCTGGTTATTAAGAACAGCATCACAAGTAGGTTTACACTTCCTGTGGAATGAGGAATAATAATATGATTATTAATCATCAATGATCGATTTTAATAATTATCAATGATACTAAAAATTCATAAGATACCATTATTAATTATGGATAATGATTTTCAATACATGATTATGCCTGCTTTCAATTAATTATTAATATTAATGCCATCAAATAATATTATTAGTTCCTAATACTAATCATTATTGTATTCCCAGCATCACTGGGTATTGATTTAAGTCACATTAATTGCTAATATCATAATATTATTATTAATAGTGATATTACTAATAATTATGAATACAAATGGTTAACCTTTTAAACCAGTATTCATTTTTACTCTCTTTATTGTGATCATTAATATCAATAATTATTATTAATATTAATATAATTATTAATATTAATGATTAATAGACTTGCTCCTGATGTAAACCCGGGAGAGGACGATGTTAATTTCTATATCACAACGGTGTACACCCCCCGTGACAGAGTTTCCAACTTCTGCTTGGGAGAGGAGGATATGACAATCAGTTTCACTGGAAGTAGAAACAACGGTGGGATACTGTTCTGAATATTAAGGGAGGAAGAGGCTGATGTGACTCCTAATAAAGAGGGGGTTACTCCCTCTGAGGGTGTGCACACTGGGGGTGTACAATCGTCTGAGAAGGGGTTGAAAATTTTCCGATGGGGAGATGATATTACTCAGAATATGAGAAAGAGGCTGGGGGTCCACAAGGCTCCCAGAAGCCCGGGGGGCGGGCCGGGGGTGGCGGCTGGGAGCCCGATCGCGGGGGGTGCCTGCACCCCCGGCGATGGGGCTCCCAGAAGCCCGGGGGGCGGGCCGGGGGTGGCGGCTGGGAGCCCGATCGCGGGGGGTGCCTGCACCCCCGGCGATGGGGCTCCCAGAAGCCCGGGGGGCGGGCCGGGGGTGGCGGCTGGGAGCCCGATCGCGGGGGGTGCCTGCACCCCCGGCGATGGGGCTCCCAGAAGCCCGGGGGGCGGGCCGGGGGTGGCGGCTGGGAGCCCGATCGCGGGGGGTGCCTGCACCCCCGGCGATGGGGCTCCCAGAAGCCCGGGGGGCGGGCCGGGGGTGGCGGCTGGGAGCCCGATCGCGGGGGGTGCCTGCACCCCCGGCGATGGGGCTCCCAGAAGCCCGGGGGGCGGGCCGGGGGTGGCGGCTGGGAGCCCGATCGCGGGGGGTGCCTGCACCCCCGGCGATGGGGCTCCCAGAAGCCCGGGGGGCGGGCCGGGGGTGGCGGCTGGGAGCCCGATCGCGGGGGGTGCCTGCACCCCCGGCGATGGGGCTCCCAGAAGCCCGGGGGGCGGGCCGGGGGTGGCGGCTGGGAGCCCGATCGCGGGGGGTGCCTGCACCCCCGGCGATGGGGCTCCCAGAAGCCCGGGGGGCGGGCCGGGGGTGGCGGCTGGGAGCCCGATCGCGGGGGGTGCCTGCACCCCCGGCGATGGGGCTCCCAGAAGCCCGGGGGGCGGGCCGGGGGTGGCGGCTGGGAGCCCGATCGCGGGGGGTGCCTGCACCCCCGGCGATGGGGCTCCCAGAAGCCCGGGGGGCGGGCCGGGGGTGGCGGCTGGGAGCCCGATCGCGGGGGGTGCCTGCACCCCCGGCGATGGGGCTCCCAGAAGCCCGGGGGGCGGGCCGGGGGTGGCGGCTGGGAGCCCGATCGCGGGGGGTGCCTGCACCCCCGGCGATGGGGCTCCCAGAAGCCCGGGGGGCGGGCCGGGGGTGGCGGCTGGGAGCCCGATCGCGGGGGGTGCCTGCACCCCCGGCGATGGGGCTCCCAGAAGCCCGGGGGGCGGGCCGGGGGTGGCGGCTGGGAGCCCGATCGCGGGGGGTGCCTGCACCCCCGGCGATGGGGCTCCCAGAAGCCCGGGGGGCGGGCCGGGGGTGGCGGCTGGGAGCCCGATCGCGGGGGGTGCCTGCACCCCCGGCGATGGGGCTCCCAGAAGCCCGGGGGGCGGGCCGGGGGTGGCGGCTGGGAGCCCGATCGCGGGGGGTGCCTGCACCCCCGGCGATGGGGCTCCCAGAAGCCCGGGGGGCGGGCCGGGGGTGGCGGCTGGGAGCCCGATCGCGGGGGGTGCCTGCACCCCCGGCGATGGGGCTCCCAGAAGCCCGGGGGGCGGGCCGGGGGTGGCGGCTGGGAGCCCGATCGCGGGGGGTGCCTGCACCCCCGGCGATGGGGCTCCCAGAAGCCCGGGGGGCGGGCCGGGGGTGGCGGCTGGGAGCCCGATCGCGGGGGGTGCCTGCACCCCCGGCGATGGGGCTCCCAGAAGCCCGGGGGGCGGGCCGGGGGTGGCGGCTGGGAGCCCGATCGCGGGGGGTGCCTGCACCCCCGGCGATGGGGCTCCCAGAAGCCCGGGGGGCGGGCCGGGGGTGGCGGCTGGGAGCCCGATCGCGGGGGGTGCCTGCACCCCCGGCGATGGGGCTCCCAGAAGCCCGGGGGGCGGGCCGGGGGTGGCGGCTGGGAGCCCGATCGCGGGGGGTGCCTGCACCCCCGGCGATGGGGCTCCCAGAAGCCCGGGGGGCGGGCCGGGGGTGGCGGCTGGGAGCCCGATCGCGGGGGGTGCCTGCACCCCCGGCGATGGGGCTCCCAGAAGCCCGGGGGGCGGGCCGGGGGTGGCGGCTGGGAGCCCGATCGCGGGGGGTGCCTGCACCCCCGGCGATGGGGCTCCCAGAAGCCCGGGGGGCGGGCCGGGGGTGGCGGCTGGGAGCCCGATCGCGGGGGGTGCCTGCACCCCCGGCGATGGGGCTCCCAGAAGCCCGGGGGGCGGGCCGGGGGTGGCGGCTGGGAGCCCGATCGCGGGGGGTGCCTGCACCCCCGGCGATGGGGCTCCCAGAAGCCCGGGGGGCGGGCCGGGGGTGGCGGCTGGGAGCCCGATCGCGGGGGGTGCCTGCACCCCCGGCGATGGGGCTCCCAGAAGCCCGGGGGGCGGGCCGGGGGTGGCGGCTGGGAGCCCGATCGCGGGGGGTGCCTGCACCCCCGGCGATGGGGCTCCCAGAAGCCCGGGGGGCGGGCCGGGGGTGGCGGCTGGGAGCCCGATCGCGGGGGGTGCCTGCACCCCCGGCGATGGGGCTCCCAGAAGCCCGGGGGGCGGGCCGGGGGTGGCGGCTGGGAGCCCGATCGCGGGGGGTGCCTGCACCCCCGGCGATGGGGCTCCCAGAAGCCCGGGGGGCGGGCCGGGGGTGGCGGCTGGGAGCCCGATCGCGGGGGGTGCCTGCACCCCCGGCGATGGGGCTCCCAGAAGCCAGGGGGGCGGGCCGGGGGTGGCGGCTGGGAGCCCGATCGCGGGGGGTGCCTGCACCCCCGGCGATGGGGCTCCCAGAAGCCAGGGGGGCGGGCCGGGGGTGGCGGCTGGGAGCCCGATCGCGGGGGGTGCCTGCACCCCCGGCGATGGGGCTCCCAGAAGCCAGGGGGGCGGGCCGGGGGTGGCGGCTGGGAGCCCGATCGCGGGGGGTGCCTGCACCCCCGGCGATGGGGCTCCCAGAAGCCAGGGGGGCGGGCCGGGGGTGGCGGCTGGGAGCCCGATCGCGGGGGGTGCCTGCACCCCCGGCGATGGGGCTCCCAGAAGCCAGGGGGGCGGGCCGGGGGTGGCGGCTGGGAGCCCGATCGCGGGGGGTGCCTGCACCCCCGGCGATGGGGCTCCCAGAAGCCAGGGGGGCGGGCCGGGGGTGGCGGCTGGGAGCCCGATCGCGGGGGGTGCCTGCACCCCCGGCGATGGGGCTCCCAGAAGCCAGGGGGGCGGGCCGGGGGTGGCGGCTGGGAGCCCGATCGCGGGGGGTGCCTGCACCCCCGGCGATGGGGCTCCCAGAAGCCAGGGGGGCGGGCCGGGGGTGGCGGCTGGGAGCCCGATCGCGGGGGGTGCCTGCACCCCCGGCGATGGGGCTCCCAGAAGCCAGGGGGGCGGGCCGGGGGTGGCGGCTGGGAGCCCGATCGCGGGGGGTGCCTGCACCCCCGGCGATGGGGCTCCCAGAAGCCAGGGGGGCGGGCCGGGGGTGGCGGCTGGGAGCCCGATCGCGGGGGGTGCCTGCACCCCCGGCGATGGGGCTCCCAGAAGCCAGGGGGGCGGGCCGGGGGTGGCGGCTGGGAGCCCGATCGCGGGGGGTGCCTGCACCCCCGGCGATGGGGCTCCCAGAAGCCAGGGGGGCGGGCCGGGGGTGGCGGCTGGGAGCCCGATCGCGGGGGGTGCCTGCACCCCCGGCGATGGGGCTCCCAGAAGCCAGGGGGGCGGGCCGGGGGTGGCGGCTGGGAGCCCGATCGCGGGGGGTGCCTGCACCCCCGGCGATGGGGCTCCCAGAAGCCAGGGGGGCGGGCCGGGGGTGGCGGCTGGGAGCCCGATCGCGGGGGGTGCCTGCACCCCCGGCGATGGGGCTCCCAGAAGCCAGGGGGGCGGGCCGGGGGTGGCGGCTGGGAGCCCGATCGCGGGGGGTGCCTGCACCCCCGGCGATGGGGCTCCCAGAAGCCAGGGGGGCGGGCCGGGGGTGGCGGCTGGGAGCCCGATCGCGGGGGGTGCCTGCACCCCCGGCGATGGGGCTCCCAGAAGCCAGGGGGGCGGGCCGGGGGTGGCGGCTGGGAGCCCGATCGCGGGGGGTGCCTGCACCCCCGGCGATGGGGCTCCCAGAAGCCAGGGGGGCGGGCCGGGGGTGGCGGCTGGGAGCCCGATCGCGGGGGGTGCCTGCACCCCCGGCGATGGGGCTCCCAGAAGCCAGGGGGGCGGGCCGGGGGTGGCGGCTGGGAGCCCGATCGCGGGGGGTGCCTGCACCCCCGGCGATGGGGCTCCCAGAAGCCAGGGGGGCGGGCCGGGGGTGGCGGCTGGGAGCCCGATCGCGGGGGGTGCCTGCACCCCCGGCGATGGGGCTCCCAGAAGCCAGGGGGGCGGGCCGGGGGTGGCGGCTGGGAGCCCGATCGCGGGGGGTGCCTGCACCCCCGGCGATGGGGCTCCCAGAAGCCAGGGGGGCGGGCCGGGGGTGGCGGCTGGGAGCCCGATCGCGGGGGGTGCCTGCACCCCCGGCGATGGGGCTCCCAGAAGCCAGGGGGGCGGGCCGGGGGTGGCGGCTGGGAGCCCGATCGCGGGGGGTGCCTGCACCCCCGGCGATGGGGCTCCCAGAAGCCAGGGGGGCGGGCCGGGGGTGGCGGCTGGGAGCCCGATCGCGGGGGGTGCCTGCACCCCCGGCGATGGGGCTCCCAGAAGCCAGGGGGGCGGGCCGGGGGTGGCGGCTGGGAGCCCGATCGCGGGGGGTGCCTGCACCCCCGGCGATGGGGCTCCCAGAAGCCAGGGGGGCGGGCCGGGGGTGGCGGCTGGGAGCCCGATCGCGGGGGGTGCCTGCACCCCCGGCGATGGGGCTCCCAGAAGCCAGGGGGGCGGGCCGGGGGTGGCGGCTGGGAGCCCGATCGCGGGGGGTGCCTGCACCCCCGGCGATGGGGCTCCCAGAAGCCAGGGGGGCGGGCCGGGGGTGGCGGCTGGGAGCCCGATCGCGGGGGGTGCCTGCACCCCCGGCGATGGGGCTCCCAGAAGCCAGGGGGGCGGGCCGGGGGTGGCGGCTGGGAGCCCGATCGCGGGGGGTGCCTGCACCCCCGGCGATGGGGCTCCCAGAAGCCAGGGGGGCGGGCCGGGGGTGGCGGCTGGGAGCCCGATCGCGGGGGGTGCCTGCACCCCCGGCGATGGGGCTCCCAGAAGCCAGGGGGGCGGGCCGGGGGTGGCGGCTGGGAGCCCGATCGCGGGGGGTGCCTGCACCCCCGGCGATGGGGCTCCCAGAAGCCAGGGGGGCGGGCCGGGGGTGGCGGCTGGGAGCCCGATCGGGGGGCGTGCCTGCACCCCCGGCGATGGGGCTCCCAGAAGCCAGGGGGGCGGGCCGGGGGTGGCGGCTGGGAGCCCGATCGGGGGGCGTGCCTGACCCCCCGGCGATGGGGCTCCCAGAAGCCAGGGGGGCGGGCCGGGGGTGGCGGCTGGGAGCCCGATCGCGGGGGGTGCCTGACCCCCCGGCGATGGGGCTCCCAGATGCCAGGGGGGCGGGCCGGGGGTGGCGGCTGGGAGCCCGATCGGGGGGCGTGCCTGACCCCCCGGCGATGGGGCTCCCAGAAGCCAGGGGGGCCGGCCTGGGTTGGCGGCTGGGAGCCCGATCGCGGGGGGTGCCTGACCCCCTCGCGATGGGGCTCCCAGAAGTCAGGGGGGCCGTCCGGGGGTGACTCCTGGCAACCTGATCTGGATATTTGGAAGAGTATCACAAGTGGTTGTCCAGTGTCTGTGATACTGAGATTAATATCTGTCTCTCGGCCTTGGAATATTGAGCAGGATGAAACAGGGTGAATGTCCAGCCTGTGCCACATTGCGAGTAATATCAGCCTGTCCCCTCCATGGATATTAAGAACAATATCCCAGACTGGGTGTACGCCTCCTGCTGTACAGAGTGCAATATCATCCTCTCCCTCCCAGGATAGTAATTACAATATCACTGGGCGGGAGCACACATCCTGTGAATTATTATCATCCTCTCCAACTCCGTATACTAGGAACTATATCTCAGAGAAACTGTCCCCTCAGTGCCATATTCGGACAAATAGCAAAGGCTTCTTCCGGGAATATTAGGAGCAATATTACCACGTAGCTATCCATCCATTGCTATAATTGGAGTCATGTGATACTCTACCCCCGTTCATATTAGGATCAGTGTCACGTGCTGAGTGTACACCTACTGCGATATTAAAACTAAAGTCCTGCTTTCCGACCCTGGTTATTAAGAACAGCATCACAAGTAGGTTTACACTTCCTGTGGAATGAGGAATAATAATATGATTATTAATCATCAATGATCGATTTTAATAATTATCAATGATACTAAAAATTCATAAGATACCATTATTAATTATGGATAATGATTTTCAATACATGATTATGCCTGCTTTCAATTAATTATTAATATTAATGCCATCAAATAATATTATTAGTTCCTAATACTAATCATTATTGTATTCCCAGCATCACTGGGTATTGATTTAAGTCACATTAATTGCTAATATCATAATATTATTATTAATAGTGATATTACTAATAATTATGAATACAAATGGTTAACCTTTTAAACCAGTATTCATTTTTACTCTCTTTATTGTGATCATTAATATCAATAATTATTATTAATATTAATATAATTATTAATATTAATGATTAATAGACTTGCTCCTGATGTAAACCCGGGAGAGGACGATGTTAATTTCTATATCACAACGGTGTACACCCCCCGTGACAGAGTTTCCAACTTCTGCTTGGGAGAGGAGGATATGACAATCAGTTTCACTGGAAGTAGAAACAACGGTGGGATACTGTTCTGAATATTAAGGGAGGAAGAGGCTGATGTGACTCCTAATAAAGAGGGGGTTACTCCCTCTGAGGGTGTGCACACTGGGGGTGTACAATCGTCTGAGAAGGGGTTGAAAATTTTCCGATGGGGAGATGATATTACTCAGAATATGAGAAAGAGGCTGGGGGTCCACAAGGCTCCCAGAAGCCAGGGGGGCGGGCCGGGGGTGGCGGCTGGGAGCCCGATCGCGGGGGGTGCCTGCACCCCCGGCGATGGGGCTCCCAGAAGCCAGGGGGGCGGGCCGGGGGTGGCGGCTGGGAGCCCGATCGCGGGGGGTGCCTGCACCCCCGGCGATGGGGCTCCCAGAAGCCAGGGGGGCGGGCCGGGGGTGGCGGCTGGGAGCCCGATCGCGGGGGGTGCCTGCACCCCCGGCGATGGGGCTCCCAGAAGCCAGGGGGGCGGGCCGGGGGTGGCGGCTGGGAGCCCGATCGCGGGGGGTGCCTGCACCCCCGGCGATGGGGCTCCCAGAAGCCAGGGGGGCGGGCCGGGGGTGGCGGCTGGGAGCCCGATCGCGGGGGGTGCCTGCACCCCCGGCGATGGGGCTCCCAGAAGCCAGGGGGGCGGGCCGGGGGTGGCGGCTGGGAGCCCGATCGCGGGGGGTGCCTGCACCCCCGGCGATGGGGCTCCCAGAAGCCAGGGGGGCGGGCCGGGGGTGGCGGCTGGGAGCCCGATCGCGGGGGGTGCCTGCACCCCCGGCGATGGGGCTCCCAGAAGCCAGGGGGGCGGGCCGGGGGTGGCGGCTGGGAGCCCGATCGCGGGGGGTGCCTGCACCCCCGGCGATGGGGCTCCCAGAAGCCAGGGGGGCGGGCCGGGGGTGGCGGCTGGGAGCCCGATCGCGGGGGGTGCCTGCACCCCCGGCGATGGGGCTCCCAGAAGCCAGGGGGGCGGGCCGGGGGTGGCGGCTGGGAGCCCGATCGCGGGGGGTGCCTGCACCCCCGGCGATGGGGCTCCCAGAAGCCAGGGGGGCGGGCCGGGGGTGGCGGCTGGGAGCCCGATCGCGGGGGGTGCCTGCACCCCCGGCGATGGGGCTCCCAGAAGCCAGGGGGGCGGGCCGGGGGTGGCGGCTGGGAGCCCGATCGCGGGGGGTGCCTGCACCCCCGGCGATGGGGCTCCCAGAAGCCAGGGGGGCGGGCCGGGGGTGGCGGCTGGGAGCCCGATCGCGGGGGGTGCCTGCACCCCCGGCGATGGGGCTCCCAGAAGCCAGGGGGGCGGGCCGGGGGTGGCGGCTGGGAGCCCGATCGCGGGGGGTGCCTGCACCCCCGGCGATGGGGCTCCCAGAAGCCAGGGGGGCGGGCCGGGGGTGGCGGCTGGGAGCCCGATCGCGGGGGGTGCCTGCACCCCCGGCGATGGGGCTCCCAGAAGCCAGGGGGGCGGGCCGGGGGTGGCGGCTGGGAGCCCGATCGCGGGGGGTGCCTGCACCCCCGGCGATGGGGCTCCCAGAAGCCAGGGGGGCGGGCCGGGGGTGGCGGCTGGGAGCCCGATCGCGGGGGGTGCCTGCACCCCCGGCGATGGGGCTCCCAGAAGCCAGGGGGGCGGGCCGGGGGTGGCGGCTGGGAGCCCGATCGCGGGGGGTGCCTGCACCCCCGGCGATGGGGCTCCCAGAAGCCAGGGGGGCGGGCCGGGGGTGGCGGCTGGGAGCCCGATCGCGGGGGGTGCCTGCACCCCCGGCGATGGGGCTCCCAGAAGCCAGGGGGGCGGGCCGGGGGTGGCGGCTGGGAGCCCGATCGCGGGGGGTGCCTGCACCCCCGGCGATGGGGCTCCCAGAAGCCAGGGGGGCGGGCCGGGGGTGGCGGCTGGGAGCCCGATCGCGGGGGGTGCCTGCACCCCCGGCGATGGGGCTCCCAGAAGCCAGGGGGGCGGGCCGGGGGTGGCGGCTGGGAGCCCGATCGCGGGGGGTGCCTGCACCCCCGGCGATGGGGCTCCCAGAAGCCAGGGGGGCGGGCCGGGGGTGGCGGCTGGGAGCCCGATCGCGGGGGGTGCCTGCACCCCCGGCGATGGGGCTCCCAGAAGCCAGGGGGGCGGGCCGGGGGTGGCGGCTGGGAGCCCGATCGCGGGGGGTGCCTGCACCCCCGGCGATGGGGCTCCCAGAAGCCAGGGGGGCGGGCCGGGGGTGGCGGCTGGGAGCCCGATCGCGGGGGGTGCCTGCACCCCCGGCGATGGGGCTCCCAGAAGCCAGGGGGGCGGGCCGGGGGTGGCGGCTGGGAGCCCGATCGCGGGGGGTGCCTGCACCCCCGGCGATGGGGCTCCCAGAAGCCAGGGGGCGGGCCGGGGGTGGCGGCTGGGAGCCCGATCGCGGGGGGTGCCTGCACCCCCGGCGATGGGGCTCCCAGAAGCCAGGGGGGCGGGCCGGGGGTGGCGGCTGGGAGCCCGATCGCGGGGGGTGCCTGCACCCCCGGCGATGGGGCTCCCAGAAGCCAGGGGGGCGGGCCGGGGGTGGCGGCTGGGAGCCCGATCGCGGGGGGTGCCTGCACCCCCGGCGATGGGGCTCCCAGAAGCCAGGGGGGCGGGCCGGGGGTGGCGGCTGGGAGCCCGATCGCGGGGGGTGCCTGCACCCCCGGCGATGGGGCTCCCAGAAGCCAGGGGGGCGGGCCGGGGGTGGCGGCTGGGAGCCCGATCGCGGGGGGTGCCTGCACCCCCGGCGATGGGGCTCCCAGAAGCCAGGGGGGCGGGCCGGGGGTGGCGGCTGGGAGCCCGATCGCGGGGGGTGCCTGCACCCCCGGCGATGGGGCTCCCAGAAGCCAGGGGGGCGGGCCGGGGGTGGCGGCTGGGAGCCCGATCGCGGGGGGTGCCTGCACCCCCGGCGATGGGGCTCCCAGAAGCCAGGGGGGCGGGCCGGGGGTGGCGGCTGGGAGCCCGATCGCGGGGGGTGCCTGCACCCCCGGCGATGGGGCTCCCAGAAGCCAGGGGGGCGGGCCGGGGGTGGCGGCTGGGAGCCCGATCGCGGGGGGTGCCTGCACCCCCGGCGATGGGGCTCCCAGAAGCCAGGGGGGCGGGCCGGGGGTGGCGGCTGGGAGCCCGATCGCGGGGGGTGCCTGCACCCCCGGCGATGGGGCTCCCAGAAGCCAGGGGGGCGGGCCGGGGGTGGCGGCTGGGAGCCCGATCGCGGGGGGTGCCTGCACCCCCGGCGATGGGGCTCCCAGAAGCCAGGGGGGCGGGCCGGGGGTGGCGGCTGGGAGCCCGATCGCGGGGGGTGCCTGCACCCCCGGCGATGGGGCTCCCAGAAGCCAGGGGGGCGGGCCGGGGGTGGCGGCTGGGAGCCCGATCGCGGGGGGTGCCTGCACCCCCGGCGATGGGGCTCCCAGAAGCCAGGGGGGCGGGCCGGGGGTGGCGGCTGGGAGCCCGATCGCGGGGGGTGCCTGCACCCCCGGCGATGGGGCTCCCAGAAGCCAGGGGGGCGGGCCGGGGGTGGCGGCTGGGAGCCCGATCGCGGGGGGTGCCTGCACCCCCGGCGATGGGGCTCCCAGAAGCCAGGGGGGCGGGCCGGGGGTGGCGGCTGGGAGCCCGATCGCGGGGGGTGCCTGCACCCCCGGCGATGGGGCTCCCAGAAGCCAGGGGGGCGGGCCGGGGGTGGCGGCTGGGAGCCCGATCGCGGGGGGTGCCTGCACCCCCGGCGATGGGGCTCCCAGAAGCCAGGGGGGCGGGCCGGGGGTGGCGGCTGGGAGCCCGATCGCGGGGGGTGCCTGCACCCCCGGCGATGGGGCTCCCAGAAGCCAGGGGGGCGGGCCGGGGGTGGCGGCTGGGAGCCCGATCGCGGGGGGTGCCTGCACCCCCGGCGATGGGGCTCCCAGAAGCCAGGGGGGCGGGCCGGGGGTGGCGGCTGGGAGCCCGATCGCGGGGGGTGCCTGCACCCCCGGCGATGGGGCTCCCAGAAGCCAGGGGGGCGGGCCGGGGGTGGCGGCTGGGAGCCCGATCGCGGGGGGTGCCTGCACCCCCGGCGATGGGGCTCCCAGAAGCCAGGGGGGCGGGCCGGGGGTGGCGGCTGGGAGCCCGATCGCGGGGGGTGCCTGCACCCCCGGCGATGGGGCTCCCAGAAGCCAGGGGGGCGGGCCGGGGGTGGCGGCTGGGAGCCCGATCGGGGGGCGTGCCTGCACCCCCGGCGATGGGGCTCCCAGAAGCCAGGGGGGCGGGCCGGGGGTGGCGGCTGGGAGCCCGATCGCGGGGGGTGCCTGACCCCCCGGCGATGGGGCTCCCAGAAGCCAGGGGGGCGGGCCGGGGGTGGCGGCTGGGAGCCCGATCGGGGGGCGCCTGACCCCCCGGCGATGGGGCTCCCAGATGCCAGGGGGGCGGGCCGGGGGTGGCGGCTGGGAGCCCGATCGGGGGGCGTGCCTGACCCCCCGGCGATGGGGCTCCCAGAAGCCAGGGGGGCGGGCCGGGGGTGGCGGCTGGGAGCCCGATCGCGGGGGGTGCCTGACCCCCCGGCGATGGGGCTCCCAGATGCCAGGGGGGCGGGCCGGGGGTGGCGGCTGGGAGCCCGATCGGGGGGCGTGCCTGACCCCCCGGCGATGGGGCTCCCAGAAGCCAGGGGGGCCGGCCTGGGTTGGCGGCTGGGAGCCCGATCGCGGGGGGTGCCTGACCCCCTCGCGATGGGGCTCCCAGAAGTCAGGGGGGCCGTCCGGGGGTGACTCCTGGCAACCTGATCTGGATATTTGGAAGAGTATCACAAGTGGTTGTCCAGTGTCTGTGATACTGAGATTAATATCTGTCTCTCGGCCTTGGAATATTGAGCAGGATGAAACAGGGTGAATGTCCAGCCTGTGCCACATTGCGAGTAATATCAGCCTGTCCCCTCCATGGATATTAAGAACAATATCCCAGACTGGGTGTACGCCTCCTGCTGTACAGAGTGCAATATCATCCTCTCCCTCCCAGGATAGTAATTACAATATCACTGGGCGGGAGCACACATCCTGTGAATTATTATCATCCTCTCCAACTCCGTATACTAGGAACTATATCTCAGAGAAACTGTCCCCTCAGTGCCATATTCGGACAAATAGCAAAGGCTTCTTCCGGGAATATTAGGAGCAATATTACCACGTAGCTATCCATCCATTGCTATAATTGGAGTCATGTGATACTCTACCCCCGTTCATATTAGGATCAGTGTCACGTGCTGAGTGTACACCTACTGCGATATTAAAACTAAAGTCCTGCTTTCCGACCCTGGTTATTAAGAACAGCATCACAAGTAGGTTTACACTTCCTGTGGAATGAGGAATAATAATATGATTATTAATCATCAATGATCGATTTTAATCATTATCAATGATACTAAAAATTCATAAGATACCATTATTAATTATGGATAATGATTTTCAATACATGATTATGCCTGCTTTCAATTAATTATTAATATTAATGCCATCAAATAATATTATTAGTTCCTAATACTAATCATTATTGTATTCCCAGCATCACTGGGTATTGATTTAAGTCACATTAATTGCTAATATCATATTATTATTAATAGTGATATTACTAATAATTATGAATACAAATGGTTAACCTTTTAAACCAGTATTCATTTTTACTCTCTTTATTGTGATCATTAATATCAATAATTATTATTAATATTAATATAATTATTAATATTAATGATTAATAGACTTGCTCCTGATGTAAACCCGGGAGAGGACGATGTTAATTTCTATATCACAACGGTGTACACCCCCCGTGACAGAGTTTCCAACTTCTGCTTGGGAGAGGAGGATATGACAATCAGTTTCACTGGAAGTAGAAACAACGGTGGGATACTGTTCTGAATATTAAGGGAGGAAGAGGCTGATGTGACTCCTAATAAAGAGGGGGTTACTCCCTCTGAGGGTGTGCACACTGGGGGTGTACAATCGTCTGAGAAGGGGTTGAAAATTTTCCGATGGGGAGATGATATTACTCAGAATATGAGAAAGAGGCTGGGGGTCCACAAGGCTCCCAGAAGCCAGGGGGGCGGGCCGGGGGTGGCGGCTGGGAGCCCGATCGCGGGGGGTGCCTGCACCCCCGGCGATGGGGCTCCCAGAAGCCAGGGGGGCGGGCCGGGGGTGGCGGCTGGGAGCCCGATCGCGGGGGGTGCCTGCACCCCCGGCGATGGGGCTCCCAGAAGCCAGGGGGGCGGGCCGGGGGTGGCGGCTGGGAGCCCGATCGCGGGGGGTGCCTGCACCCCCGGCGATGGGGCTCCCAGAAGCCAGGGGGGCGGGCCGGGGGTGGCGGCTGGGAGCCCGATCGCGGGGGGTGCCTGCACCCCCGGCGATGGGGCTCCCAGAAGCCAGGGGGGCGGGCCGGGGGTGGCGGCTGGGAGCCCGATCGCGGGGGGTGCCTGCACCCCCGGCGATGGGGCTCCCAGAAGCCAGGGGGGCGGGCCGGGGGTGGCGGCTGGGAGCCCGATCGCGGGGGGTGCCTGCACCCCCGGCGATGGGGCTCCCAGAAGCCAGGGGGGCGGGCCGGGGGTGGCGGCTGGGAGCCCGATCGCGGGGGGTGCCTGCACCCCCGGCGATGGGGCTCCCAGAAGCCAGGGGGGCGGGCCGGGGGTGGCGGCTGGGAGCCCGATCGCGGGGGGTGCCTGCACCCCCGGCGATGGGGCTCCCAGAAGCCAGGGGGGCGGGCCGGGGGTGGCGGCTGGGAGCCCGATCGCGGGGGGTGCCTGCACCCCCGGCGATGGGGCTCCCAGAAGCCAGGGGGGCGGGCCGGGGGTGGCGGCTGGGAGCCCGATCGCGGGGGGTGCCTGCACCCCCGGCGATGGGGCTCCCAGAAGCCAGGGGGGCGGGCCGGGGGTGGCGGCTGGGAGCCCGATCGCGGGGGGTGCCTGCACCCCCGGCGATGGGGCTCCCAGAAGCCAGGGGGGCGGGCCGGGGGTGGCGGCTGGGAGCCCGATCGCGGGGGGTGCCTGCACCCCCGGCGATGGGGCTCCCAGAAGCCAGGGGGGCGGGCCGGGGGTGGCGGCTGGGAGCCCGATCGCGGGGGGTGCCTGCACCCCCGGCGATGGGGCTCCCAGAAGCCAGGGGGGCGGGCCGGGGGTGGCGGCTGGGAGCCCGATCGCGGGGGGTGCCTGCACCCCCGGCGATGGGGCTCCCAGAAGCCAGGGGGGCGGGCCGGGGGTGGCGGCTGGGAGCCCGATCGCGGGGGGTGCCTGCACCCCCGGCGATGGGGCTCCCAGAAGCCAGGGGGGCGGGCCGGGGGTGGCGGCTGGGAGCCCGATCGCGGGGGGTGCCTGCACCCCCGGCGATGGGGCTCCCAGAAGCCAGGGGGGCGGGCCGGGGGTGGCGGCTGGGAGCCCGATCGCGGGGGGTGCCTGCACCCCCGGCGATGGGGCTCCCAGAAGCCAGGGGGGCGGGCCGGGGGTGGCGGCTGGGAGCCCGATCGCGGGGGGTGCCTGCACCCCCGGCGATGGGGCTCCCAGAAGCCAGGGGGGCGGGCCGGGGGTGGCGGCTGGGAGCCCGATCGCGGGGGGTGCCTGCACCCCCGGCGATGGGGCTCCCAGAAGCCAGGGGGGCGGGCCGGGGGTGGCGGCTGGGAGCCCGATCGCGGGGGGTGCCTGCACCCCCGGCGATGGGGCTCCCAGAAGCCAGGGGGGCGGGCCGGGGGTGGCGGCTGGGAGCCCGATCGCGGGGGGTGCCTGCACCCCCGGCGATGGGGCTCCCAGAAGCCAGGGGGGCGGGCCGGGGGTGGCGGCTGGGAGCCCGATCGCGGGGGGTGCCTGCACCCCCGGCGATGGGGCTCCCAGAAGCCAGGGGGGCGGGCCGGGGGTGGCGGCTGGGAGCCCGATCGCGGGGGGTGCCTGCACCCCCGGCGATGGGGCTCCCAGAAGCCAGGGGGGCGGGCCGGGGGTGGCGGCTGGGAGCCCGATCGCGGGGGGTGCCTGCACCCCCGGCGATGGGGCTCCCAGAAGCCAGGGGGGCGGGCCGGGGGTGGCGGCTGGGAGCCCGATCGCGGGGGGTGCCTGCACCCCCGGCGATGGGGCTCCCAGAAGCCAGGGGGGCGGGCCGGGGGTGGCGGCTGGGAGCCCGATCGCGGGGGGTGCCTGCACCCCCGGCGATGGGGCTCCCAGAAGCCAGGGGGGCGGGCCGGGGGTGGCGGCTGGGAGCCCGATCGCGGGGGGTGCCTGCACCCCCGGCGATGGGGCTCCCAGAAGCCAGGGGGGCGGGCCGGGGGTGGCGGCTGGGAGCCCGATCGCGGGGGGTGCCTGCACCCCCGGCGATGGGGCTCCCAGAAGCCAGGGGGGCGGGCCGGGGGTGGCGGCTGGGAGCCCGATCGCGGGGGGTGCCTGCACCCCCGGCGATGGGGCTCCCAGAAGCCAGGGGGGCGGGCCGGGGGTGGCGGCTGGGAGCCCGATCGCGGGGGGTGCCTGCACCCCCGGCGATGGGGCTCCCAGAAGCCAGGGGGGCGGGCCGGGGGTGGCGGCTGGGAGCCCGATCGCGGGGGGTGCCTGCACCCCCGGCGATGGGGCTCCCAGAAGCCAGGGGGGCGGGCCGGGGGTGGCGGCTGGGAGCCCGATCGCGGGGGGTGCCTGCACCCCCGGCGATGGGGCTCCCAGAAGCCAGGGGGGCGGGCCGGGGGTGGCGGCTGGGAGCCCGATCGCGGGGGGTGCCTGCACCCCCGGCGATGGGGCTCCCAGAAGCCAGGGGGGCGGGCCGGGGGTGGCGGCTGGGAGCCCGATCGCGGGGGGTGCCTGCACCCCCGGCGATGGGGCTCCCAGAAGCCAGGGGGGCGGGCCGGGGGTGGCGGCTGGGAGCCCGATCGCGGGGGGTGCCTGCACCCCCGGCGATGGGGCTCCCAGAAGCCAGGGGGGCGGGCCGGGGGTGGCGGCTGGGAGCCCGATCGCGGGGGGTGCCTGCACCCCCGGCGATGGGGCTCCCAGAAGCCAGGGGGGCGGGCCGGGGGTGGCGGCTGGGAGCCCGATCGCGGGGGGTGCCTGCACCCCCGGCGATGGGGCTCCCAGAAGCCAGGGGGGCGGGCCGGGGGTGGCGGCTGGGAGCCCGATCGCGGGGGGTGCCTGCACCCCCGGCGATGGGGCTCCCAGAAGCCAGGGGGGCGGGCCGGGGGTGGCGGCTGGGAGCCCGATCGCGGGGGGTGCCTGCACCCCCGGCGATGGGGCTCCCAGAAGCCAGGGGGGCGGGCCGGGGGTGGCGGCTGGGAGCCCGATCGCGGGGGGTGCCTGCACCCCCGGCGATGGGGCTCCCAGAAGCCAGGGGGGCGGGCCGGGGGTGGCGGCTGGGAGCCCGATCGCGGGGGGTGCCTGCACCCCCGGCGATGGGGCTCCCAGAAGCCAGGGGGGCGGGCCGGGGGTGGCGGCTGGGAGCCCGATCGCGGGGGGTGCCTGCACCCCCGGCGATGGGGCTCCCAGAAGCCAGGGGGGCGGGCCGGGGGTGGCGGCTGGGAGCCCGATCGCGGGGGGTGCCTGCACCCCCGGCGATGGGGCTCCCAGAAGCCAGGGGGGCGGGCCGGGGGTGGCGGCTGGGAGCCCGATCGCGGGGGGTGCCTGCACCCCCGGCGATGGGGCTCCCAGAAGCCAGGGGGGCGGGCCGGGGGTGGCGGCTGGGAGCCCGATCGCGGGGGGTGCCTGCACCCCCGGCGATGGGGCTCCCAGAAGCCAGGGGGGCGGGCCGGGGGTGGCGGCTGGGAGCCCGATCGCGGGGGGTGCCTGCACCCCCGGCGATGGGGCTCCCAGAAGCCAGGGGGGCGGGCCGGGGGTGGCGGCTGGGAGCCCGATCGCGGGGGGTGCCTGCACCCCCGGCGATGGGGCTCCCAGAAGCCAGGGGGGCGGGCCGGGGGTGGCGGCTGGGAGCCCGATCGCGGGGGGTGCCTGCACCCCCGGCGATGGGGCTCCCAGAAGCCAGGGGGGCGGGCCGGGGGTGGCGGCTGGGAGCCCGATCGCGGGGGGTGCCTGCACCCCCGGCGATGGGGCTCCCAGAAGCCAGGGGGGCGGGCCGGGGGTGGCGGCTGGGAGCCCGATCGCGGGGGGTGCCTGCACCCCCGGCGATGGGGCTCCCAGAAGCCAGGGGGGCGGGCCGGGGGTGGCGGCTGGGAGCCCGATCGCGGGGGGTGCCTGCACCCCCGGCGATGGGGCTCCCAGAAGCCAGGGGGGCGGGCCGGGGGTGGCGGCTGGGAGCCCGATCGCGGGGGGTGCCTGCACCCCCGGCGATGGGGCTCCCAGAAGCCAGGGGGGCGGGCCGGGGGTGGCGGCTGGGAGCCCGATCGCGGGGGGTGCCTGCACCCCCGGCGATGGGGCTCCCAGAAGCCAGGGGGGCGGGCCGGGGGTGGCGGCTGGGAGCCCGATCGCGGGGGGTGCCTGCACCCCCGGCGATGGGGCTCCCAGAAGCCAGGGGGGCGGGCCGGGGGTGGCGGCTGGGAGCCCGATCGCGGGGGGTGCCTGCACCCCCGGCGATGGGGCTCCCAGAAGCCAGGGGGGCGGGCCGGGGGTGGCGGCTGGGAGCCCGATCGCGGGGGGTGCCTGCACCCCCGGCGATGGGGCTCCCAGAAGCCAGGGGGGCGGGCCGGGGGTGGCGGCTGGGAGCCCGATCGCGGGGGGTGCCTGCACCCCCGGCGATGGGGCTCCCAGAAGCCAGGGGGGCGGGCCGGGGGTGGCGGCTGGGAGCCCGATCGCGGGGGGTGCCTGCACCCCCGGCGATGGGGCTCCCAGAAGCCAGGGGGGCGGGCCGGGGGTGGCGGCTGGGAGCCCGATCGCGGGGGGTGCCTGCACCCCCGGCGATGGGGCTCCCAGAAGCCAGGGGGGCGGGCCGGGGGTGGCGGCTGGGAGCCCGATCGCGGGGGGTGCCTGCACCCCCGGCGATGGGGCTCCCAGAAGCCAGGGGGGCGGGCCGGGGGTGGCGGCTGGGAGCCCGATCGCGGGGGGTGCCTGCACCCCCGGCGATGGGGCTCCCAGAAGCCAGGGGGGCGGGCCGGGGGTGGCGGCTGGGAGCCCGATCGCGGGGGGTGCCTGCACCCCCGGCGATGGGGCTCCCAGAAGCCAGGGGGGCGGGCCGGGGGTGGCGGCTGGGAGCCCGATCGCGGGGGGTGCCTGCACCCCCGGCGATGGGGCTCCCAGAAGCCAGGGGGGCGGGCCGGGGGTGGCGGCTGGGAGCCCGATCGCGGGGGGTGCCTGCACCCCCGGCGATGGGGCTCCCAGAAGCCAGGGGGGCGGGCCGGGGGTGGCGGCTGGGAGCCCGATCGCGGGGGGTGCCTGCACCCCCGGCGATGGGGCTCCCAGAAGCCAGGGGGGCGGGCCGGGGGTGGCGGCTGGGAGCCCGATCGCGGGGGGTGCCTGCACCCCCGGCGATGGGGCTCCCAGAAGCCAGGGGGGCGGGCCGGGGGTGGCGGCTGGGAGCCCGATCGCGGGGGGTGCCTGCACCCCCGGCGATGGGGCTCCCAGAAGCCAGGGGGGCGGGCCGGGGGTGGCGGCTGGGAGCCCGATCGCGGGGGGTGCCTGCACCCCCGGCGATGGGGCTCCCAGAAGCCAGGGGGGCGGGCCGGGGGTGGCGGCTGGGAGCCCGATCGCGGGGGGTGCCTGCACCCCCGGCGATGGGGCTCCCAGAAGCCAGGGGGGCGGGCCGGGGGTGGCGGCTGGGAGCCCGATCGCGGGGGGTGCCTGCACCCCCGGCGATGGGGCTCCCAGAAGCCAGGGGGGCGGGCCGGGGGTGGCGGCTGGGAGCCCGATCGCGGGGGGTGCCTGCACCCCCGGCGATGGGGCTCCCAGAAGCCAGGGGGGCGGGCCGGGGGTGGCGGCTGGGAGCCCGATCGCGGGGGGTGCCTGCACCCCCGGCGATGGGGCTCCCAGAAGCCAGGGGGGCGGGCCGGGGGTGGCGGCTGGGAGCCCGATCGCGGGGGGTGCCTGCACCCCCGGCGATGGGGCTCCCAGAAGCCAGGGGGGCGGGCCGGGGGTGGCGGCTGGGAGCCCGATCGCGGGGGGTGCCTGCACCCCCGGCGATGGGGCTCCCAGAAGCCAGGGGGGCGGGCCGGGGGTGGCGGCTGGGAGCCCGATCGCGGGGGGTGCCTGCACCCCCGGCGATGGGGCTCCCAGAAGCCAGGGGGGCGGGCCGGGGGTGGCGGCTGGGAGCCCGATCGCGGGGGGTGCCTGCACCCCCGGCGATGGGGCTCCCAGAAGCCAGGGGGGCGGGCCGGGGGTGGCGGCTGGGAGCCCGATCGCGGGGGGTGCCTGCACCCCCGGCGATGGGGCTCCCAGAAGCCAGGGGGGCGGGCCGGGGGTGGCGGCTGGGAGCCCGATCGCGGGGGGTGCCTGCACCCCCGGCGATGGGGCTCCCAGAAGCCAGGGGGGCGGGCCGGGGGTGGCGGCTGGGAGCCCGATCGGGGGGCGTGCCTGCACCCCCGGCGATGGGGCTCCCAGAAGCCAGGGGGGCGGGCCGGGGGTGGCGGCTGGGAGCCCGATCGGGGGGCGTGCCTGACCCCCCGGCGATGGGGCTCCCAGAAGCCAGGGGGGCGGGCCGGGGGTGGCGGCTGGGAGCCCGATCGCGGGGGGTGCCTGACCCCCCGGCGATGGGGCTCCCAGATGCCAGGGGGGCGGGCCGGGGGTGGCGGCTGGGAGCCCGATCGGGGGGCGTGCCTGACCCCCCGGCGATGGGGCTCCCAGAAGCCAGGGGGGCCGGCCTGGGTTGGCGGCTGGGAGCCCGATCGCGGGGGGTGCCTGACCCCCTCGCGATGGGGCTCCCAGAAGTCAGGGGGGCCGTCCGGGGGTGACTCCTGGCAACCTGATCTGGATATTTGGAAGAGTATCACAAGTGGTTGTCCAGTGTCTGTGATACTGAGATTAATATCTGTCTCTCGGCCTTGGAATATTGAGCAGGATGAAACAGGGTGAATGTCCAGCCTGTGCCACATTGCGAGTAATATCAGCCTGTCCCCTCCATGGATATTAAGAACAATATCCCAGACTGGGTGTACGCCTCCTGCTGTACAGAGTGCAATATCATCCTCTCCCTCCCAGGATAGTAATTACAATATCACTGGGCGGGAGCACACATCCTGTGAATTATTATCATCCTCTCCAACTCCGTATACTAGGAACTATATCTCAGAGAAACTGTCCCCTCAGTGCCATATTCGGACAAATAGCAAAGGCTTCTTCCGGGAATATTAGGAGCAATATTACCACGTAGCTATCCATCCATTGCTATAATTGGAGTCATGTGATACTCTACCCCCGTTCATATTAGGATCAGTGTCACGTGCTGAGTGTACACCTACTGCGATATTAAAACTAAAGTCCTGCTTTCCGACCCTGGTTATTAAGAACAGCATCACAAGTAGGTTTACACTTCCTGTGGAATGAGGAATAATAATATGATTATTAATCATCAATGATCGATTTTAATAATTATCAATGATACTAAAAATTCATAAGATACCATTATTAATTATGGATAATGATTTTCAATACATGATTATGCCTGCTTTCAATTAATTATTAATATTAATGCCATCAAATAATATTATTAGTTCCTAATACTAATCATTATTGTATTCCCAGCATCACTGGGTATTGATTTAAGTCACATTAATTGCTAATATCATAATATTATTATTAATAGTGATATTACTAATAATTATGAATACAAATGGTTAACCTTTTAAACCAGTATTCATTTTTACTCTCTTTATTGTGATCATTAATATCAATAATTATTATTAATATTAATATAATTATTAATATTAATGATTAATAGACTTGCTCCTGATGTAAACCCGGGAGAGGACGATGTTAATTTCTATATCACAACGGTGTACACCCCCCGTGACAGAGTTTCCAACTTCTGCTTGGGAGAGGAGGATATGACAATCAGTTTCACTGGAAGTAGAAACAACGGTGGGATACTGTTCTGAATATTAAGGGAGGAAGAGGCTGATGTGACTCCTAATAAAGAGGGGGTTACTCCCTCTGAGGGTGTGCACACTGGGGGTGTACAATCGTCTGAGAAGGGGTTGAAAATTTTCCGATGGGGAGATGATATTACTCAGAATATGAGAAAGAGGCTGGGGGTCCACAAGGCTCCCAGAAGCCAGGGGGGCGGGCCGGGGGTGGCGGCTGGGAGCCCGATCGCGGGGGGTGCCTGCACCCCCGGCGATGGGGCTCCCAGAAGCCAGGGGGGCGGGCCGGGGGTGGCGGCTGGGAGCCCGATCGCGGGGGGTGCCTGCACCCCCGGCGATGGGGCTCCCAGAAGCCAGGGGGGCGGGCCGGGGGTGGCGGCTGGGAGCCCGATCGCGGGGGGTGCCTGCACCCCCGGCGATGGGGCTCCCAGAAGCCAGGGGGGCGGGCCGGGGGTGGCGGCTGGGAGCCCGATCGCGGGGGGTGCCTGCACCCCCGGCGATGGGGCTCCCAGAAGCCAGGGGGGCGGGCCGGGGGTGGCGGCTGGGAGCCCGATCGCGGGGGGTGCCTGCACCCCCGGCGATGGGGCTCCCAGAAGCCAGGGGGGCGGGCCGGGGGTGGCGGCTGGGAGCCCGATCGCGGGGGGTGCCTGCACCCCCGGCGATGGGGCTCCCAGAAGCCAGGGGGGCGGGCCGGGGGTGGCGGCTGGGAGCCCGATCGCGGGGGGTGCCTGCACCCCCGGCGATGGGGCTCCCAGAAGCCAGGGGGGCGGGCCGGGGGTGGCGGCTGGGAGCCCGATCGCGGGGGGTGCCTGCACCCCCGGCGATGGGGCTCCCAGAAGCCAGGGGGGCGGGCCGGGGGTGGCGGCTGGGAGCCCGATCGCGGGGGGTGCCTGCACCCCCGGCGATGGGGCTCCCAGAAGCCAGGGGGGCGGGCCGGGGGTGGCGGCTGGGAGCCCGATCGCGGGGGGTGCCTGCACCCCCGGCGATGGGGCTCCCAGAAGCCAGGGGGGCGGGCCGGGGGTGGCGGCTGGGAGCCCGATCGCGGGGGGTGCCTGCACCCCCGGCGATGGGGCTCCCAGAAGCCAGGGGGGCGGGCCGGGGGTGGCGGCTGGGAGCCCGATCGCGGGGGGTGCCTGCACCCCCGGCGATGGGGCTCCCAGAAGCCAGGGGGGCGGGCCGGGGGTGGCGGCTGGGAGCCCGATCGCGGGGGGTGCCTGCACCCCCGGCGATGGGGCTCCCAGAAGCCAGGGGGGCGGGCCGGGGGTGGCGGCTGGGAGCCCGATCGCGGGGGGTGCCTGCACCCCCGGCGATGGGGCTCCCAGAAGCCAGGGGGGCGGGCCGGGGGTGGCGGCTGGGAGCCCGATCGCGGGGGGTGCCTGCACCCCCGGCGATGGGGCTCCCAGAAGCCAGGGGGGCGGGCCGGGGGTGGCGGCTGGGAGCCCGATCGCGGGGGGTGCCTGCACCCCCGGCGATGGGGCTCCCAGAAGCCAGGGGGGCGGGCCGGGGGTGGCGGCTGGGAGCCCGATCGCGGGGGGTGCCTGCACCCCCGGCGATGGGGCTCCCAGAAGCCAGGGGGGCGGGCCGGGGGTGGCGGCTGGGAGCCCGATCGCGGGGGGTGCCTGCACCCCCGGCGATGGGGCTCCCAGAAGCCAGGGGGGCGGGCCGGGGGTGGCGGCTGGGAGCCCGATCGCGGGGGGTGCCTGCACCCCCGGCGATGGGGCTCCCAGAAGCCAGGGGGGCGGGCCGGGGGTGGCGGCTGGGAGCCCGATCGCGGGGGGTGCCTGCACCCCCGGCGATGGGGCTCCCAGAAGCCAGGGGGGCGGGCCGGGGGTGGCGGCTGGGAGCCCGATCGCGGGGGGTGCCTGCACCCCCGGCGATGGGGCTCCCAGAAGCCAGGGGGGCGGGCCGGGGGTGGCGGCTGGGAGCCCGATCGCGGGGGGTGCCTGCACCCCCGGCGATGGGGCTCCCAGAAGCCAGGGGGGCGGGCCGGGGGTGGCGGCTGGGAGCCCGATCGCGGGGGGTGCCTGCACCCCCGGCGATGGGGCTCCCAGAAGCCAGGGGGGCGGGCCGGGGGTGGCGGCTGGGAGCCCGATCGCGGGGGGTGCCTGCACCCCCGGCGATGGGGCTCCCAGAAGCCAGGGGGGCGGGCCGGGGGTGGCGGCTGGGAGCCCGATCGCGGGGGGTGCCTGCACCCCCGGCGATGGGGCTCCCAGAAGCCAGGGGGGCGGGCCGGGGGTGGCGGCTGGGAGCCCGATCGCGGGGGGTGCCTGCACCCCCGGCGATGGGGCTCCCAGAAGCCAGGGGGGCGGGCCGGGGGTGGCGGCTGGGAGCCCGATCGCGGGGGGTGCCTGCACCCCCGGCGATGGGGCTCCCAGAAGCCAGGGGGGCGGGCCGGGGGTGGCGGCTGGGAGCCCGATCGCGGGGGGTGCCTGCACCCCCGGCGATGGGGCTCCCAGAAGCCAGGGGGGCGGGCCGGGGGTGGCGGCTGGGAGCCCGATCGCGGGGGGTGCCTGCACCCCCGGCGATGGGGCTCCCAGAAGCCAGGGGGGCGGGCCGGGGGTGGCGGCTGGGAGCCCGATCGCGGGGGGTGCCTGCACCCCCGGCGATGGGGCTCCCAGAAGCCAGGGGGGCGGGCCGGGGGTGGCGGCTGGGAGCCCGATCGCGGGGGGTGCCTGCACCCCCGGCGATGGGGCTCCCAGAAGCCAGGGGGGCGGGCCGGGGGTGGCGGCTGGGAGCCCGATCGCGGGGGGTGCCTGCACCCCCGGCGATGGGGCTCCCAGAAGCCAGGGGGGCGGGCCGGGGGTGGCGGCTGGGAGCCCGATCGCGGGGGGTGCCTGCACCCCCGGCGATGGGGCTCCCAGAAGCCAGGGGGGCGGGCCGGGGGTGGCGGCTGGGAGCCCGATCGCGGGGGGTGCCTGCACCCCCGGCGATGGGGCTCCCAGAAGCCAGGGGGGCGGGCCGGGGGTGGCGGCTGGGAGCCCGATCGCGGGGGGTGCCTGCACCCCCGGCGATGGGGCTCCCAGAAGCCAGGGGGGCGGGCCGGGGGTGGCGGCTGGGAGCCCGATCGCGGGGGGTGCCTGCACCCCCGGCGATGGGGCTCCCAGAAGCCAGGGGGGCGGGCCGGGGGTGGCGGCTGGGAGCCCGATCGCGGGGGGTGCCTGCACCCCCGGCGATGGGGCTCCCAGAAGCCAGGGGGGCGGGCCGGGGGTGGCGGCTGGGAGCCCGATCGCGGGGGGTGCCTGCACCCCCGGCGATGGGGCTCCCAGAAGCCAGGGGGGCGGGCCGGGGGTGGCGGCTGGGAGCCCGATCGCGGGGGGTGCCTGCACCCCCGGCGATGGGGCTCCCAGAAGCCAGGGGGGCGGGCCGGGGGTGGCGGCTGGGAGCCCGATCGCGGGGGGTGCCTGCACCCCCGGCGATGGGGCTCCCAGAAGCCAGGGGGGCGGGCCGGGGGTGGCGGCTGGGAGCCCGATCGCGGGGGGTGCCTGCACCCCCGGCGATGGGGCTCCCAGAAGCCAGGGGGGCGGGCCGGGGGTGGCGGCTGGGAGCCCGATCGCGGGGGGTGCCTGCACCCCCGGCGATGGGGCTCCCAGAAGCCAGGGGGGCGGGCCGGGGGTGGCGGCTGGGAGCCCGATCGCGGGGGGTGCCTGCACCCCCGGCGATGGGGCTCCCAGAAGCCAGGGGGGCGGGCCGGGGGTGGCGGCTGGGAGCCCGATCGCGGGGGGTGCCTGCACCCCCGGCGATGGGGCTCCCAGAAGCCAGGGGGGCGGGCCGGGGGTGGCGGCTGGGAGCCCGATCGCGGGGGGTGCCTGCACCCCCGGCGATGGGGCTCCCAGAAGCCAGGGGGGCGGGCCGGGGGTGGCGGCTGGGAGCCCGATCGCGGGGGGTGCCTGCACCCCCGGCGATGGGGCTCCCAGAAGCCAGGGGGGCGGGCCGGGGGTGGCGGCTGGGAGCCCGATCGCGGGGGGTGCCTGCACCCCCGGCGATGGGGCTCCCAGAAGCCAGGGGGGCGGGCCGGGGGTGGCGGCTGGGAGCCCGATCGCGGGGGGTGCCTGCACCCCCGGCGATGGGGCTCCCAGAAGCCAGGGGGGCGGGCCGGGGGTGGCGGCTGGGAGCCCGATCGCGGGGGGTGCCTGCACCCCCGGCGATGGGGCTCCCAGAAGCCAGGGGGGCGGGCCGGGGGTGGCGGCTGGGAGCCCGATCGCGGGGGGTGCCTGCACCCCCGGCGATGGGGCTCCCAGAAGCCAGGGGGGCGGGCCGGGGGTGGCGGCTGGGAGCCCGATCGCGGGGGGTGCCTGCACCCCCGGCGATGGGGCTCCCAGAAGCCAGGGGGGCGGGCCGGGGGTGGCGGCTGGGAGCCCGATCGCGGGGGGTGCCTGCACCCCCGGCGATGGGGCTCCCAGAAGCCAGGGGGGCGGGCCGGGGGTGGCGGCTGGGAGCCCGATCGCGGGGGGTGCCTGCACCCCCGGCGATGGGGCTCCCAGAAGCCAGGGGGGCGGGCCGGGGGTGGCGGCTGGGAGCCCGATCGCGGGGGGTGCCTGCACCCCCGGCGATGGGGCTCCCAGAAGCCAGGGGGGCGGGCCGGGGGTGGCGGCTGGGAGCCCGATCGCGGGGGGTGCCTGCACCCCCGGCGATGGGGCTCCCAGAAGCCAGGGGGGCGGGCCGGGGGTGGCGGCTGGGAGCCCGATCGCGGGGGGTGCCTGCACCCCCGGCGATGGGGCTCCCAGAAGCCAGGGGGGCGGGCCGGGGGTGGCGGCTGGGAGCCCGATCGCGGGGGGTGCCTGCACCCCCGGCGATGGGGCTCCCAGAAGCCAGGGGGGCGGGCCGGGGGTGGCGGCTGGGAGCCCGATCGCGGGGGGTGCCTGCACCCCCGGCGATGGGGCTCCCAGAAGCCAGGGGGGCGGGCCGGGGGTGGCGGCTGGGAGCCCGATCGCGGGGGGTGCCTGCACCCCCGGCGATGGGGCTCCCAGAAGCCAGGGGGGCGGGCCGGGGGTGGCGGCTGGGAGCCCGATCGCGGGGGGTGCCTGCACCCCCGGCGATGGGGCTCCCAGAAGCCAGGGGGGCGGGCCGGGGGTGGCGGCTGGGAGCCCGATCGCGGGGGGTGCCTGCACCCCCGGCGATGGGGCTCCCAGAAGCCAGGGGGGCGGGCCGGGGGTGGCGGCTGGGAGCCCGATCGCGGGGGGTGCCTGCACCCCCGGCGATGGGGCTCCCAGAAGCCAGGGGGGCGGGCCGGGGGTGGCGGCTGGGAGCCCGATCGCGGGGGGTGCCTGCACCCCCGGCGATGGGGCTCCCAGAAGCCAGG
Source organism: Macaca mulatta (assembly GCF_049350105.2). Lineage (NCBI taxonomy): Eukaryota > Metazoa > Chordata > Mammalia > Primates > Cercopithecidae > Macaca > Macaca mulatta. Next base: position 473,110 of record NC_133411.1, read on the forward strand.
GGGGCGGGCCGGGGGTGGCGGCTGGGAGCCCGATCGCGGGGGGTGCCTGCACCCCCGGCGATGGGGCTCCCAGAAGCCAGGGGGGCGGGCCGGGGGTGGCGGCTGGGAGCCCGATCGCGGGGGGTGCCTGCACCCCCGGCGATGGGGCTCCCAGAAGCCAGGGGGGCGGGCCGGGGGTGGCGGCTGGGAGCCCGATCGCGGGGGGTGCCTGCACCCCCGGCGATGGGGCTCCCAGAAGCCAGGGGGGCGGGCCGGGGGTGGCGGCTGGGAGCCCGATCGCGGGGGGTGCCTGCACCCCCGGCGATGGGGCTCCCAGAAGCCAGGGGGGCGGGCCGGGGGTGGCGGCTGGGAGCCCGATCGCGGGGGGTGCCTGCACCCCCGGCGATGGGGCTCCCAGAAGCCAGGGGGGCGGGCCGGGGGTGGCGGCTGGGAGCCCGATCGCGGGGGGTGCCTGCACCCCCGGCGATGGGGCTCCCAGAAGCCAGGGGGGCGGGCCGGGGGTGGCGGCTGGGAGCCCGATCGCGGGGGGTGCCTGCACCCCCGGCGATGGGGCTCCCAGAAGCCAGGGGGGCGGGCCGGGGGTGGCGGCTGGGAGCCCGATCGCGGGGGGTGCCTGCACCCCCGGCGATGGGGCTCCCAGAAGCCAGGGGGGCGGGCCGGGGGTGGCGGCTGGGAGCCCGATCGGGGGGCGTGCCTGACCCCCCGGCGATGGGGCTCCCAGAAGCCAGGGGGGCGGGCCGGGGGTGGCGGCTGGGAGCCCGATCGCGGGGGGTGCCTGACCCCCCGGCGATGGGGCTCCCAGATGCCAGGGGGGCGGGCCGGGGGTGGCGGCTGGGAGCCCGATCGGGGGGCGTGCCTGACCCCCCGGCGATGGGGCTCCCAGAAGCCAGGGGGGCCGGCCTGGGTTGGCGGCTGGGAGCCCGATCGCGGGGGGTGCCTGACCCCCTCGCGATGGGGCTCCCAGAAGTCAGGGGGGCCGTCCGGGGGTGACTCCTGGCAACCTGATCTGGATATTTGGAAGAGTATCACAAGTGGTTGTCCAGTGTCTGTGATACTGAGATTAATATCTGTCTCTCGGCCTTGGAATATTGAGCAGGATGAAACAGGGTGAATGTCCAGCCTGTGCCACATTGCGAGTAATATCAGCCTGTCCCCTCCATGGATATTAAGAACAATATCCCAGACTGGGTGTACGCCTCCTGCTGTACAGAGTGCAATATCATCCTCTCCCTCCCAGGATAGTAATTACAATATCACTGGGCGGGAGCACACATCCTGTGAATTATTATCATCCTCTCCAACTCCGTATACTAGGAACTATATCTCAGAGAAACTGTCCCCTCAGTGCCATATTCGGACAAATAGCAAAGGCTTCTTCCGGGAATATTAGGAGCAATATTACCACGTAGCTATCCATCCATTGCTATAATTGGAGTCATGTGATACTCTACCCCCGTTCATATTAGGATCAGTGTCACGTGCTGAGTGTACACCTACTGCGATATTAAAACTAAAGTCCTGCTTTCCGACCCTGGTTATTAAGAACAGCATCACAAGTAGGTTTACACTTCCTGTGGAATGAGGAATAATAATATGATTATTAATCATCAATGATCGATTTTAATCATTATCAATGATACTAAAAATTCATAAGATACCATTATTAATTATGGATAATGATTTTCAATACATGATTATGCCTGCTTTCAATTAATTATTAATATTAATGCCATCAAATAATATTATTAGTTCCTAATACTAATCATTATTGTATTCCCAGCATCACTGGGTATTGATTTAAGTCACATTAATTGCTAATATCATAATATTATTATTAATAGTGATATTACTAATAATTATGAATACAAATGGTTAACCTTTTAAACCAGTATTCATTTTTACTCTCTTTATTGTGATCATTAATATCAATAATTATTATTAATATTAATATAATTATTAATATTAATGATTAATAGACTTGCTCCTGATGTAAACCCGGGAGAGGACGATGTTAATTTCTATATCACAACGGTGTACACCCCCCGTGACAGAGTTTCCAACTTCTGCTTGGGAGAGGAGGATATGACAATCAGTTTCACTGGAAGTAGAAACAACGGTGGGATACTGTTCTGAATATTAAGGGAGGAAGAGGCTGATGTGACTCCTAATAAAGAGGGGGTTACTCCCTCTGAGGGTGTGCACACTGGGGGTGTACAATCGTCTGAGAAGGGGTTGAAAATTTTCCGATGGGGAGATGATATTACTCAGAATATGAGAAAGAGGCTGGGGGTCCACAAGGCTCCCAGAAGCCAGGGGGGCGGGCCGGGGGTGGCGGCTGGGAGCCCGATCGCGGGGGGTGCCTGCACCCCCGGCGATGGGGCTCCCAGAAGCCAGGGGGGCGGGCCGGGGGTGGCGGCTGGGAGCCCGATCGCGGGGGGTGCCTGCACCCCCGGCGATGGGGCTCCCAGAAGCCAGGGGGGCGGGCCGGGGGTGGCGGCTGGGAGCCCGATCGCGGGGGGTGCCTGCACCCCCGGCGATGGGGCTCCCAGAAGCCAGGGGGGCGGGCCGGGGGTGGCGGCTGGGAGCCCGATCGCGGGGGGTGCCTGCACCCCCGGCGATGGGGCTCCCAGAAGCCAGGGGGGCGGGCCGGGGGTGGCGGCTGGGAGCCCGATCGGGGGGCGTGCCTGACCCCCCGGCGATGGGGCTCCCAGAAGCCAGGGGGGCGGGCCGGGGGTGGCGGCTGGGAGCCCGATCGCGGGGGGTGCCTGACCCCCCGGCGATGGGGCTCCCAGATGCCAGGGGGGCGGGCCGGGGGTGGCGGCTGGGAGCCCGATCGGGGGGCGTGCCTGACCCCCCGGCGATGGGGCTCCCAGAAGCCAGGGGGGCCGGCCTGGGTTGGCGGCTGGGAGCCCGATCGCGGGGGGTGCCTGACCCCCTCGCGATGGGGCTCCCAGAAGTCAGGGGGGCCGTCCGGGGGTGACTCCTGGCAACCTGATCTGGATATTTGGAAGAGTATCACAAGTGGTTGTCCAGTGTCTGTGATACTGAGATTAATATCTGTCTCTCGGCCTTGGAATATTGAGCAGGATGAAACAGGGTGAATGTCCAGCCTGTGCCACATTGCGAGTAATATCAGCCTGTCCCCTCCATGGATATTAAGAACAATATCCCAGACTGGGTGTACGCCTCCTGCTGTACAGAGTGCAATATCATCCTCTCCCTCCCAGGATAGTAATTACAATATCACTGGGCGGGAGCACACATCCTGTGAATTATTATCATCCTCTCCAACTCCGTATACTAGGAACTATATCTCAGAGAAACTGTCCCCTCAGTGCCATATTCGGACAAATAGCAAAGGCTTCTTCCGGGAATATTAGGAGCAATATTACCACGTAGCTATCCATCCATTGCTATAATTGGAGTCATGTGATACTCTACCCCCGTTCATATTAGGATCAGTGTCACGTGCTGAGTGTACACCTACTGCGATATTAAAACTAAAGTCCTGCTTTCCGACCCTGGTTATTAAGAACAGCATCACAAGTAGGTTTACACTTCCTGTGGAATGAGGAATAATAATATGATTATTAATCATCAATGATCGATTTTAATCATTATCAATGATACTAAAAATTCATAAGATACCATTATTAATTATGGATAATGATTTTCAATACATGATTATGCCTGCTTTCAATTAATTATTAATATTAATGCCATCAAATAATATTATTAGTTCCTAATACTAATCATTATTGTATTCCCAGCATCACTGGGTATTGATTTAAGTCACATTAATTGCTAATATCATATTATTATTAATAGTGATATTACTAATAATTATGAATACAAATGGTTAACCTTTTAAACCAGTATTCATTTTTACTCTCTTTATTGTGATCATTAATATCAATAATTATTATTAATATTAATATAATTATTAATATTAATGATTAATAGACTTGCTCCTGATGTAAACCCGGGAGAGGACGATGTTAATTTCTATATCACAACGGTGTACACCCCCCGTGACAGAGTTTCCAACTTCTGCTTGGGAGAGGAGGATATGACAATCAGTTTCACTGGAAGTAGAAACAACGGTGGGATACTGTTCTGAATATTAAGGGAGGAAGAGGCTGATGTGACTCCTAATAAAGAGGGGGTTACTCCCTCTGAGGGTGTGCACACTGGGGGTGTACAATCGTCTGAGAAGGGGTTGAAAATTTTCCGATGGGGAGATGATATTACTCAGAATATGAGAAAGAGGCTGGGGGTCCACAAGGCTCCCAGAAGCCAGGGGGGCGGGCCGGGGGTGGCGGCTGGGAGCCCGATCGCGGGGGGTGCCTGCACCCCCGGCGATGGGGCTCCCAGAAGCCAGGGGGGCGGGCCGGGGGTGGCGGCTGGGAGCCCGATCGCGGGGGGTGCCTGCACCCCCGGCGATGGGGCTCCCAGAAGCCAGGGGGGCGGGCCGGGGGTGGCGGCTGGGAGCCCGATCGCGGGGGGTGCCTGCACCCCCGGCGATGGGGCTCCCAGAAGCCAGGGGGGCGGGCCGGGGGTGGCGGCTGGGAGCCCGATCGCGGGGGGTGCCTGCACCCCCGGCGATGGGGCTCCCAGAAGCCAGGGGGGCGGGCCGGGGGTGGCGGCTGGGAGCCCGATCGCGGGGGGTGCCTGCACCCCCGGCGATGGGGCTCCCAGAAGCCAGGGGGGCGGGCCGGGGGTGGCGGCTGGGAGCCCGATCGCGGGGGGTGCCTGCACCCCCGGCGATGGGGCTCCCAGAAGCCAGGGGGGCGGGCCGGGGGTGGCGGCTGGGAGCCCGATCGCGGGGGGTGCCTGCACCCCCGGCGATGGGGCTCCCAGAAGCCAGGGGGGCGGGCCGGGGGTGGCGGCTGGGAGCCCGATCGCGGGGGGTGCCTGCACCCCCGGCGATGGGGCTCCCAGAAGCCAGGGGGGCGGGCCGGGGGTGGCGGCTGGGAGCCCGATCGCGGGGGGTGCCTGCACCCCCGGCGATGGGGCTCCCAGAAGCCAGGGGGGCGGGCCGGGGGTGGCGGCTGGGAGCCCGATCGCGGGGGGTGCCTGCACCCCCGGCGATGGGGCTCCCAGAAGCCAGGGGGGCGGGCCGGGGGTGGCGGCTGGGAGCCCGATCGCGGGGGGTGCCTGCACCCCCGGCGATGGGGCTCCCAGAAGCCAGGGGGGCGGGCCGGGGGTGGCGGCTGGGAGCCCGATCGCGGGGGGTGCCTGCACCCCCGGCGATGGGGCTCCCAGAAGCCAGGGGGGCGGGCCGGGGGTGGCGGCTGGGAGCCCGATCGCGGGGGGTGCCTGCACCCCCGGCGATGGGGCTCCCAGAAGCCAGGGGGGCGGGCCGGGGGTGGCGGCTGGGAGCCCGATCGCGGGGGGTGCCTGCACCCCCGGCGATGGGGCTCCCAGAAGCCAGGGGGGCGGGCCGGGGGTGGCGGCTGGGAGCCCGATCGCGGGGGGTGCCTGCACCCCCGGCGATGGGGCTCCCAGAAGCCAGGGGGGCGGGCCGGGGGTGGCGGCTGGGAGCCCGATCGCGGGGGGTGCCTGCACCCCCGGCGATGGGGCTCCCAGAAGCCAGGGGGGCGGGCCGGGCGTGGCGGCTGGGAGCCCGATCGCGGGGGGTGCCTGCACCCCCGGCGATGGGGCTCCCAGAAGCCAGGGGGGCGGGCCGGGCGTGGCGGCTGGGAGCCCGATCGCGGGGGGTGCCTGCACCCCCGGCGATGGGGCTCCCAGAAGCCAGGGGGGCGGGCCGGGGGTGGCGGCTGGGAGCCCGATCGCGGGGGGTGCCTGCACCCCCGGCGATGGGGCTCCCAGAAGCCAGGGGGGCGGGCCGGGGGTGGCGGCTGGGAGCCCGATCGCGGGGGGTGCCTGCACCCCCGGCGATGGGGCTCCCAGAAGCCAGGGGGGCGGGCCGGGGGTGGCGGCTGGGAGCCCGATCGCGGGGGGTGCCTGCACCCCCGGCGATGGGGCTCCCAGAAGCCAGGGGGGCGGGCCGGGGGTGGCGGCTGGGAGCCCGATCGCGGGGGGTGCCTGCACCCCCGGCGATGGGGCTCCCAGAAGCCAGGGGGGCGGGCCGGGGGTGGCGGCTGGGAGCCCGATCGCGGGGGGTGCCTGCACCCCCGGCGATGGGGCTCCCAGAAGCCAGGGGGGCGGGCCGGGGGTGGCGGCTGGGAGCCCGATCGCGGGGGGTGCCTGCACCCCCGGCGATGGGGCTCCCAGAAGCCAGGGGGGCGGGCCGGGGGTGGCGGCTGGGAGCCCGATCGCGGGGGGTGCCTGCACCCCCGGCGATGGGGCTCCCAGAAGCCAGGGGGGCGGGCCGGGGGTGGCGGCTGGGAGCCCGATCGCGGGGGGTGCCTGCACCCCCGGCGATGGGGCTCCCAGAAGCCAGGGGGGCGGGCCGGGGGTGGCGGCTGGGAGCCCGATCGCGGGGGGTGCCTGCACCCCCGGCGATGGGGCTCCCAGAAGCCAGGGGGGCGGGCCGGGGGTGGCGGCTGGGAGCCCGATCGCGGGGGGTGCCTGCACCCCCGGCGATGGGGCTCCCAGAAGCCAGGGGGGCGGGCCGGGGGTGGCGGCTGGGAGCCCGATCGCGGGGGGTGCCTGCACCCCCGGCGATGGGGCTCCCAGAAGCCAGGGGGGCGGGCCGGGGGTGGCGGCTGGGAGCCCGATCGCGGGGGGTGCCTGCACCCCCGGCGATGGGGCTCCCAGAAGCCAGGGGGGCGGGCCGGGGGTGGCGGCTGGGAGCCCGATCGCGGGGGGTGCCTGCACCCCCGGCGATGGGGCTCCCAGAAGCCAGGGGGGCGGGCCGGGGGTGGCGGCTGGGAGCCCGATCGCGGGGGGTGCCTGCACCCCCGGCGATGGGGCTCCCAGAAGCCAGGGGGGCGGGCCGGGGGTGGCGGCTGGGAGCCCGATCGCGGGGGGTGCCTGCACCCCCGGCGATGGGGCTCCCAGAAGCCAGGGGGGCGGGCCGGGGGTGGCGGCTGGGAGCCCGATCGCGGGGGGTGCCTGCACCCCCGGCGATGGGGCTCCCAGAAGCCAGGGGGGCGGGCCGGGGGTGGCGGCTGGGAGCCCGATCGCGGGGGGTGCCTGCACCCCCGGCGATGGGGCTCCCAGAAGCCAGGGGGGCGGGCCGGGGGTGGCGGCTGGGAGCCCGATCGCGGGGGGTGCCTGCACCCCCGGCGATGGGGCTCCCAGAAGCCAGGGGGGCGGGCCGGGGGTGGCGGCTGGGAGCCCGATCGCGGGGGGTGCCTGCACCCCCGGCGATGGGGCTCCCAGAAGCCAGGGGGGCGGGCCGGGGGTGGCGGCTGGGAGCCCGATCGCGGGGGGTGCCTGCACCCCCGGCGATGGGGCTCCCAGAAGCCAGGGGGGCGGGCCGGGGGTGGCGGCTGGGAGCCCGATCGCGGGGGGTGCCTGCACCCCCGGCGATGGGGCTCCCAGAAGCCAGGGGGGCGGGCCGGGGGTGGCGGCTGGGAGCCCGATCGCGGGGGGTGCCTGCACCCCCGGCGATGGGGCTCCCAGAAGCCAGGGGGGCGGGCCGGGGGTGGCGGCTGGGAGCCCGATCGCGGGGGGTGCCTGCACCCCCGGCGATGGGGCTCCCAGAAGCCAGGGGGGCGGGCCGGGGGTGGCGGCTGGGAGCCCGATCGCGGGGGGTGCCTGCACCCCCGGCGATGGGGCTCCCAGAAGCCAGGGGGGCGGGCCGGGGGTGGCGGCTGGGAGCCCGATCGCGGGGGGTGCCTGCACCCCCGGCGATGGGGCTCCCAGAAGCCAGGGGGGCGGGCCGGGGGTGGCGGCTGGGAGCCCGATCGCGGGGGGTGCCTGCACCCCCGGCGATGGGGCTCCCAGAAGCCAGGGGGGCGGGCCGGGGGTGGCGGCTGGGAGCCCGATCGCGGGGGGTGCCTGCACCCCCGGCGATGGGGCTCCCAGAAGCCAGGGGGGCGGGCCGGGGGTGGCGGCTGGGAGCCCGATCGCGGGGGGTGCCTGCACCCCCGGCGATGGGGCTCCCAGAAGCCAGGGGGGCGGGCCGGGGGTGGCGGCTGGGAGCCCGATCGGGGGGCGTGCCTGCACCCCCGGCGATGGGGCTCCCAGAAGCCAGGGGGGCGGGCCGGGGGTGGCGGCTGGGAGCCCGATCGGGGGGCGTGCCTGACCCCCCGGCGATGGGGCTCCCAGAAGCCAGGGGGGCGGGCCGGGGGTGGCGGCTGGGAGCCCGATCGCGGGGGGTGCCTGACCCCCCGGCGATGGGGCTCCCAGATGCCAGGGGGGCGGGCCGGGGGTGGCGGCTGGGAGCCCGATCGGGGGGCGTGCCTGACCCCCCGGCGATGGGGCTCCCAGAAGCCAGGGGGGCCGGCCTGGGTTGGCGGCTGGGAGCCCGATCGCGGGGGGTGCCTGACCCCCTCGCGATGGGGCTCCCAGAAGTCAGGGGGGCCGTCCGGGGGTGACTCCTGGCAACCTGATCTGGATATTTGGAAGAGTATCACAAGTGGTTGTCCAGTGTCTGTGATACTGAGATTAATATCTGTCTCTCGGCCTTGGAATATTGAGCAGGATGAAACAGGGTGAATGTCCAGCCTGTGCCACATTGCGAGTAATATCAGCCTGTCCCCTCCATGGATATTAAGAACAATATCCCAGACTGGGTGTACGCCTCCTGCTGTACAGAGTGCAATATCATCCTCTCCCTCCCAGGATAGTAATTACAATATCACTGGGCGGGAGCACACATCCTGTGAATTATTATCATCCTCTCCAACTCCGTATACTAGGAACTATATCTCAGAGAAACTGTCCCCTCAGTGCCATATTCGGACAAATAGCAAAGGCTTCTTCCGGGAATATTAGGAGCAATATTACCACGTAGCTATCCATCCATTGCTATAATTGGAGTCATGTGATACTCTACCCCCGTTCATATTAGGATCAGTGTCACGTGCTGAGTGTACACCTACTGCGATATTAAAACTAAAGTCCTGCTTTCCGACCCTGGTTATTAAGAACAGCATCACAAGTAGGTTTACACTTCCTGTGGAATGAGGAATAATAATATGATTATTAATCATCAATGATCGATTTTAATAATTATCAATGATACTAAAAATTCATAAGATACCATTATTAATTATGGATAATGATTTTCAATACATGATTATGCCTGCTTTCAATTAATTATTAATATTAATGCCATCAAATAATATTATTAGTTCCTAATACTAATCATTATTGTATTCCCAGCATCACTGGGTATTGATTTAAGTCACATTAATTGCTAATATCATAATATTATTATTAATAGTGATATTACTAATAATTATGAATACAAATGGTTAACCTTTTAAACCAGTATTCATTTTTACTCTCTTTATTGTGATCATTAATATCAATAATTATTATTAATATTAATATAATTATTAATATTAATGATTAATAGACTTGCTCCTGATGTAAACCCGGGAGAGGACGATGTTAATTTCTATATCACAACGGTGTACACCCCCCGTGACAGAGTTTCCAACTTCTGCTTGGGAGAGGAGGATATGACAATCAGTTTCACTGGAAGTAGAAACAACGGTGGGATACTGTTCTGAATATTAAGGGAGGAAGAGGCTGATGTGACTCCTAATAAAGAGGGGGTTACTCCCTCTGAGGGTGTGCACACTGGGGGTGTACAATCGTCTGAGAAGGGGTTGAAAATTTTCCGATGGGGAGATGATATTACTCAGAATATGAGAAAGAGGCTGGGGGTCCACAAGGCTCCCAGAAGCCAGGGGGGCGGGCCGGGGGTGGCGGCTGGGAGCCCGATCGCGGGGGGTGCCTGCACCCCCGGCGATGGGGCTCCCAGAAGCCAGGGGGGCGGGCCGGGGGTGGCGGCTGGGAGCCCGATCGCGGGGGGTGCCTGCACCCCCGGCGATGGGGCTCCCAGAAGCCAGGGGGGCGGGCCGGGGGTGGCGGCTGGGAGCCCGATCGCGGGGGGTGCCTGCACCCCCGGCGATGGGGCTCCCAGAAGCCAGGGGGGCGGGCCGGGGGTGGCGGCTGGGAGCCCGATCGCGGGGGGTGCCTGCACCCCCGGCGATGGGGCTCCCAGAAGCCAGGGGGGCGGGCCGGGGGTGGCGGCTGGGAGCCCGATCGCGGGGGGTGCCTGCACCCCCGGCGATGGGGCTCCCAGAAGCCAGGGGGGCGGGCCGGGGGTGGCGGCTGGGAGCCCGATCGCGGGGGGTGCCTGCACCCCCGGCGATGGGGCTCCCAGAAGCCAGGGGGGCGGGCCGGGGGTGGCGGCTGGGAGCCCGATCGCGGGGGGTGCCTGCACCCCCGGCGATGGGGCTCCCAGAAGCCAGGGGGGCGGGCCGGGGGTGGCGGCTGGGAGCCCGATCGCGGGGGGTGCCTGCACCCCCGGCGATGGGGCTCCCAGAAGCCAGGGGGGCGGGCCGGGGGTGGCGGCTGGGAGCCCGATCGCGGGGGGTGCCTGCACCCCCGGCGATGGGGCTCCCAGAAGCCAGGGGGGCGGGCCGGGGGTGGCGGCTGGGAGCCCGATCGCGGGGGGTGCCTGCACCCCCGGCGATGGGGCTCCCAGAAGCCAGGGGGGCGGGCCGGGGGTGGCGGCTGGGAGCCCGATCGCGGGGGGTGCCTGCACCCCCGGCGATGGGGCTCCCAGAAGCCAGGGGGGCGGGCCGGGGGTGGCGGCTGGGAGCCCGATCGCGGGGGGTGCCTGCACCCCCGGCGATGGGGCTCCCAGAAGCCAGGGGGGCGGGCCGGGGGTGGCGGCTGGGAGCCCGATCGCGGGGGGTGCCTGCACCCCCGGCGATGGGGCTCCCAGAAGCCAGGGGGGCGGGCCGGGGGTGGCGGCTGGGAGCCCGATCGCGGGGGGTGCCTGCACCCCCGGCGATGGGGCTCCCAGAAGCCAGGGGGGCGGGCCGGGGGTGGCGGCTGGGAGCCCGATCGCGGGGGGTGCCTGCACCCCCGGCGATGGGGCTCCCAGAAGCCAGGGGGGCGGGCCGGGGGTGGCGGCTGGGAGCCCGATCGCGGGGGGTGCCTGCACCCCCGGCGATGGGGCTCCCAGAAGCCAGGGGGGCGGGCCGGGGGTGGCGGCTGGGAGCCCGATCGCGGGGGGTGCCTGCACCCCCGGCGATGGGGCTCCCAGAAGCCAGGGGGGCGGGCCGGGGGTGGCGGCTGGGAGCCCGATCGCGGGGGGTGCCTGCACCCCCGGCGATGGGGCTCCCAGAAGCCAGGGGGGCGGGCCGGGGGTGGCGGCTGGGAGCCCGATCGCGGGGGGTGCCTGCACCCCCGGCGATGGGGCTCCCAGAAGCCAGGGGGGCGGGCCGGGGGTGGCGGCTGGGAGCCCGATCGCGGGGGGTGCCTGCACCCCCGGCGATGGGGCTCCCAGAAGCCAGGGGGGCGGGCCGGGGGTGGCGGCTGGGAGCCCGATCGCGGGGGGTGCCTGCACCCCCGGCGATGGGGCTCCCAGAAGCCAGGGGGGCGGGCCGGGGGTGGCGGCTGGGAGCCCGATCGCGGGGGGTGCCTGCACCCCCGGCGATGGGGCTCCCAGAAGCCAGGGGGGCGGGCCGGGGGTGGCGGCTGGGAGCCCGATCGCGGGGGGTGCCTGCACCCCCGGCGATGGGGCTCCCAGAAGCCAGGGGGGCGGGCCGGGGGTGGCGGCTGGGAGCCCGATCGCGGGGGGTGCCTGCACCCCCGGCGATGGGGCTCCCAGAAGCCAGGGGGGCGGGCCGGGGGTGGCGGCTGGGAGCCCGATCGCGGGGGGTGCCTGCACCCCCGGCGATGGGGCTCCCAGAAGCCAGGGGGGCGGGCCGGGGGTGGCGGCTGGGAGCCCGATCGCGGGGGGTGCCTGCACCCCCGGCGATGGGGCTCCCAGAAGCCAGGGGGGCGGGCCGGGGGTGGCGGCTGGGAGCCCGATCGCGGGGGGTGCCTGCACCCCCGGCGATGGGGCTCCCAGAAGCCAGGGGGGCGGGCCGGGGGTGGCGGCTGGGAGCCCGATCGCGGGGGGTGCCTGCACCCCCGGCGATGGGGCTCCCAGAAGCCAGGGGGGCGGGCCGGGGGTGGCGGCTGGGAGCCCGATCGCGGGGGGTGCCTGCACCCCCGGCGATGGGGCTCCCAGAAGCCAGGGGGGCGGGCCGGGGGTGGCGGCTGGGAGCCCGATCGCGGGGGGTGCCTGCACCCCCGGCGATGGGGCTCCCAGAAGCCAGGGGGGCGGGCCGGGGGTGGCGGCTGGGAGCCCGATCGCGGGGGGTGCCTGCACCCCCGGCGATGGGGCTCCCAGAAGCCAGGGGGGCGGGCCGGGGGTGGCGGCTGGGAGCCCGATCGCGGGGGGTGCCTGCACCCCCGGCGATGGGGCTCCCAGAAGCCAGGGGGGCGGGCCGGGGGTGGCGGCTGGGAGCCCGATCGCGGGGGGTGCCTGCACCCCCGGCGATGGGGCTCCCAGAAGCCAGGGGGGCGGGCCGGGGGTGGCGGCTGGGAGCCCGATCGCGGGGGGTGCCTGCACCCCCGGCGATGGGGCTCCCAGAAGCCAGGGGGGCGGGCCGGGGGTGGCGGCTGGGAGCCCGATCGCGGGGGGTGCCTGCACCCCCGGCGATGGGGCTCCCAGAAGCCAGGGGGGCGGGCCGGGGGTGGCGGCTGGGAGCCCGATCGCGGGGGGTGCCTGCACCCCCGGCGATGGGGCTCCCAGAAGCCAGGGGGGCGGGCCGGGGGTGGCGGCTGGGAGCCCGATCGCGGGGGGTGCCTGCACCCCCGGCGATGGGGCTCCCAGAAGCCAGGGGGGCGGGCCGGGGGTGGCGGCTGGGAGCCCGATCGCGGGGGGTGCCTGCACCCCCGGCGATGGGGCTCCCAGAAGCCAGGGGGCGGGCCGGGGGTGGCGGCTGGGAGCCCGATCGCGGGGGGTGCCTGCACCCCCGGCGATGGGGCTCCCAGAAGCCAGGGGGGCGGGCCGGGGGTGGCGGCTGGGAGCCCGATCGCGGGGGGTGCCTGCACCCCCGGCGATGGGGCTCCCAGAAGCCAGGGGGGCGGGCCGGGGGTGGCGGCTGGGAGCCCGATCGCGGGGGGTGCCTGCACCCCCGGCGATGGGGCTCCCAGAAGCCAGGGGGGCGGGCCGGGGGTGGCGGCTGGGAGCCCGATCGCGGGGGGTGCCTGCACCCCCGGCGATGGGGCTCCCAGAAGCCAGGGGGGCGGGCCGGGGGTGGCGGCTGGGAGCCCGATCGCGGGGGGTGCCTGCACCCCCGGCGATGGGGCTCCCAGAAGCCAGGGGGGCGGGCCGGGGGTGGCGGCTGGGAGCCCGATCGCGGGGGGTGCCTGCACCCCCGGCGATGGGGCTCCCAGAAGCCAGGGGGGCGGGCCGGGGGTGGCGGCTGGGAGCCCGATCGCGGGGGGTGCCTGCACCCCCGGCGATGGGGCTCCCAGAAGCCAGGGGGGCGGGCCGGGGGTGGCGGCTGGGAGCCCGATCGCGGGGGGTGCCTGCACCCCCGGCGATGGGGCTCCCAGAAGCCAGGGGGGCGGGCCGGGGGTGGCGGCTGGGAGCCCGATCGCGGGGGGTGCCTGCACCCCCGGCGATGGGGCTCCCAGAAGCCAGGGGGGCGGGCCGGGGGTGGCGGCTGGGAGCCCGATCGCGGGGGGTGCCTGCACCCCCGGCGATGGGGCTCCCAGAAGCCAGGGGGGCGGGCCGGGGGTGGCGGCTGGGAGCCCGATCGCGGGGGGTGCCTGCACCCCCGGCGATGGGGCTCCCAGAAGCCAGGGGGGCGGGCCGGGGGTGGCGGCTGGGAGCCCGATCGCGGGGGGTGCCTGCACCCCCGGCGATGGGGCTCCCAGAAGCCAGGGGGGCGGGCCGGGGGTGGCGGCTGGGAGCCCGATCGCGGGGGGTGCCTGCACCCCCGGCGATGGGGCTCCCAGAAGCCAGGGGGGCGGGCCGGGGGTGGCGGCTGGGAGCCCGATCGCGGGGGGTGCCTGCACCCCCGGCGATGGGGCTCCCAGAAGCCAGGGGGGCGGGCCGGGGGTGGCGGCTGGGAGCCCGATCGCGGGGGGTGCCTGCACCCCCGGCGATGGGGCTCCCAGAAGCCAGGGGGGCGGGCCGGGGGTGGCGGCTGGGAGCCCGATCGCGGGGGGTGCCTGCACCCCCGGCGATGGGGCTCCCAGAAGCCAGGGGGGCGGGCCGGGGGTGGCGGCTGGGAGCCCGATCGCGGGGGGTGCCTGCACCCCCGGCGATGGGGCTCCCAGAAGCCAGGGGGGCGGGCCGGGGGTGGCGGCTGGGAGCCCGATCGCGGGGGGTGCCTGCACCCCCGGCGATGGGGCTCCCAGAAGCCAGGGGGGCGGGCCGGGGGTGGCGGCTGGGAGCCCGATCGCGGGGGGTGCCTGCACCCCCGGCGATGGGGCTCCCAGAAGCCAGGGGGGCGGGCCGGGGGTGGCGGCTGGGAGCCCGATCGCGGGGGGTGCCTGCACCCCCGGCGATGGGGCTCCCAGAAGCCAGGGGGGCGGGCCGGGGGTGGCGGCTGGGAGCCCGATCGCGGGGGGTGCCTGCACCCCCGGCGATGGGGCTCCCAGAAGCCAGGGGGGCGGGCCGGGGGTGGCGGCTGGGAGCCCGATCGCGGGGGGTGCCTGCACCCCCGGCGATGGGGCTCCCAGAAGCCAGGGGGGCGGGCCGGGGGTGGCGGCTGGGAGCCCGATCGCGGGGGGTGCCTGCACCCCCGGCGATGGGGCTCCCAGAAGCCAGGGGGGCGGGCCGGGGGTGGCGGCTGGGAGCCCGATCGCGGGGGGTGCCTGCACCCCCGGCGATGGGGCTCCCAGAAGCCAGGGGGGCGGGCCGGGGGTGGCGGCTGGGAGCCCGATCGCGGGGGGTGCCTGCACCCCCGGCGATGGGGCTCCCAGAAGCCAGGGGGGCGGGCCGGGGGTGGCGGCTGGGAGCCCGATCGCGGGGGGTGCCTGCACCCCCGGCGATGGGGCTCCCAGAAGCCAGGGGGGCGGGCCGGGGGTGGCGGCTGGGAGCCCGATCGCGGGGGGTGCCTGCACCCCCGGCGATGGGGCTCCCAGAAGCCAGGGGGGCGGGCCGGGGGTGGCGGCTGGGAGCCCGATCGCGGGGGGTGCCTGCACCCCCGGCGATGGGGCTCCCAGAAGCCAGGGGGGCGGGCCGGGGGTGGCGGCTGGGAGCCCGATCGCGGGGGGTGCCTGCACCCCCGGCGATGGGGCTCCCAGAAGCCAGGGGGGCGGGCCGGGGGTGGCGGCTGGGAGCCCGATCGCGGGGGGTGCCTGCACCCCCGGCGATGGGGCTCCCAGAAGCCAGGGGGGCGGGCCGGGGGTGGCGGCTGGGAGCCCGATCGCGGGGGGTGCCTGCACCCCCGGCGATGGGGCTCCCAGAAGCCAGGGGGGCGGGCCGGGGGTGGCGGCTGGGAGCCCGATCGCGGGGGGTGCCTGCACCCCCGGCGATGGGGCTCCCAGAAGCCAGGGGGGCGGGCCGGGGGTGGCGGCTGGGAGCCCGATCGCGGGGGGTGCCTGCACCCCCGGCGATGGGGCTCCCAGAAGCCAGGGGGGCGGGCCGGGGGTGGCGGCTGGGAGCCCGATCGCGGGGGGTGCCTGCACCCCCGGCGATGGGGCTCCCAGAAGCCAGGGGGGCGGGCCGGGGGTGGCGGCTGGGAGCCCGATCGCGGGGGGTGCCTGCACCCCCGGCGATGGGGCTCCCAGAAGCCAGGGGGGCGGGCCGGGGGTGGCGGCTGGGAGCCCGATCGCGGGGGGTGCCTGCACCCCCGGCGATGGGGCTCCCAGAAGCCAGGGGGGCGGGCCGGGGGTGGCGGCTGGGAGCCCGATCGCGGGGGGTGCCTGCACCCCCGGCGATGGGGCTCCCAGAAGCCAGGGGGGCGGGCCGGGGGTGGCGGCTGGGAGCCCGATCGCGGGGGGTGCCTGCACCCCCGGCGATGGGGCTCCCAGAAGCCAGGGGGGCGGGCCGGGGGTGGCGGCTGGGAGCCCGATCGCGGGGGGTGCCTGCACCCCCGGCGATGGGGCTCCCAGAAGCCAGGGGGGCGGGCCGGGGGTGGCGGCTGGGAGCCCGATCGCGGGGGGTGCCTGCACCCCCGGCGATGGGGCTCCCAGAAGCCAGGGGGGCGGGCCGGGGGTGGCGGCTGGGAGCCCGATCGCGGGGGGTGCCTGCACCCCCGGCGATGGGGCTCCCAGAAGCCAGGGGGGCGGGCCGGGGGTGGCGGCTGGGAGCCCGATCGCGGGGGGTGCCTGCACCCCCGGCGATGGGGCTCCCAGAAGCCAGGGGGGCGGGCCGGGGGTGGCGGCTGGGAGCCCGATCGGGGGGCGTGCCTGCACCCCCGGCGATGGGGCTCCCAGAAGCCAGGGGGGCGGGCCGGGGGTGGCGGCTGGGAGCCCGATCGGGGGGCGTGCCTGACCCCCCGGCGATGGGGCTCCCAGAAGCCAGGGGGGCGGGCCGGGGGTGGCGGCTGGGAGCCCGATCGCGGGGGGTGCCTGACCCCCCGGCGATGGGGCTCCCAGATGCCAGGGGGGCGGGCCGGGGGTGGCGGCTGGGAGCCCGATCGGGGGGCGTGCCTGACCCCCCGGCGATGGGGCTCCCAGAAGCCAGGGGGGCCGGCCTGGGTTGGCGGCTGGGAGCCCGATCGCGGGGGGTGCCTGACCCCCTCGCGATGGGGCTCCCAGAAGTCAGGGGGGCCGTCCGGGGGTGACTCCTGGCAACCTGATCTGGATATTTGGAAGAGTATCACAAGTGGTTGTCCAGTGTCTGTGATACTGAGATTAATATCTGTCTCTCGGCCTTGGAATATTGAGCAGGATGAAACAGGGTGAATGTCCAGCCTGTGCCACATTGCGAGTAATATCAGCCTGTCCCCTCCATGGATATTAAGAACAATATCCCAGACTGGGTGTACGCCTCCTGCTGTACAGAGTGCAATATCATCCTCTCCCTCCCAGGATAGTAATTACAATATCACTGGGCGGGAGCACACATCCTGTGAATTATTATCATCCTCTCCAACTCCGTATACTAGGAACTATATCTCAGAGAAACTGTCCCCTCAGTGCCATATTCGGACAAATAGCAAAGGCTTCTTCCGGGAATATTAGGAGCAATATTACCACGTAGCTATCCATCCATTGCTATAATTGGAGTCATGTGATACTCTACCCCCGTTCATATTAGGATCAGTGTCACGTGCTGAGTGTACACCTACTGCGATATTAAAACTAAAGTCCTGCTTTCCGACCCTGGTTATTAAGAACAGCATCACAAGTAGGTTTACACTTCCTGTGGAATGAGGAATAATAATATGATTATTAATCATCAATGATCGATTTTAATCATTATCAATGATACTAAAAATTCATAAGATACCATTATTAATTATGGATAATGATTTTCAATACATGATTATGCCTGCTTTCAATTAATTATTAATATTAATGCCATCAAATAATATTATTAGTTCCTAATACTAATCATTATTGTATTCCCAGCATCACTGGGTATTGATTTAAGTCACATTAATTGCTAATATCATAATATTATTATTAATAGTGATATTACTAATAATTATGAATACAAATGGTTAACCTTTTAAACCAGTATTCATTTTTACTCTCTTTATTGTGATCATTAATATCAATAATTATTATTAATATTAATATAATTATTAATATTAATGATTAATAGACTTGCTCCTGATGTAAACCCGGGAGAGGACGATGTTAATTTCTATATCACAACGGTGTACACCCCCCGTGACAGAGTTTCCAACTTCTGCTTGGGAGAGGAGGATATGACAATCAGTTTCACTGGAAGTAGAAACAACGGTGGGATACTGTTCTGAATATTAAGGGAGGAAGAGGCTGATGTGACTCCTAATAAAGAGGGGGTTACTCCCTCTGAGGGTGTGCACACTGGGGGTGTACAATCGTCTGAGAAGGGGTTGAAAATTTTCCGATGGGGAGATGATATTACTCAGAATATGAGAAAGAGGCTGGGGGTCCACAAGGCTCCCAGAAGCCAGGGGGGCGGGCCGGGGGTGGCGGCTGGGAGCCCGATCGCGGGGGGTGCCTGCACCCCCGGCGATGGGGCTCCCAGAAGCCAGGGGGGCGGGCCGGGGGTGGCGGCTGGGAGCCCGATCGCGGGGGGTGCCTGCACCCCCGGCGATGGGGCTCCCAGAAGCCAGGGGGGCGGGCCGGGGGTGGCGGCTGGGAGCCCGATCACGGGGGGTGCCTGCACCCCCGGCGATGGGGCTCCCAGAAGCCAGGGGGGCGGGCCGGGGGTGGCGGCTGGGAGCCCGATCGCGGGGGGTGCCTGCACCCCCGGCGATGGGGCTCCCAGAAGCCAGGGGGGCGGGCCGGGGGTGGCGGCTGGGAGCCCGATCGGGGGGCGTGCCTGACCCCCCGGCGATGGGGCTCCCAGAAGCCAGGGGGGCGGGCCGGGGGTGGCGGCTGGGAGCCCGATCGCGGGGGGTGCCTGACCCCCCGGCGATGGGGCTCCCAGATGCCAGGGGGGCGGGCCGGGGGTGGCGGCTGGGAGCCCGATCGGGGGGCGTGCCTGACCCCCCGGCGATGGGGCTCCCAGAAGCCAGGGGGGCCGGCCTGGGTTGGCGGCTGGGAGCCCGATCGCGGGGGGTGCCTGACCCCCTCGCGATGGGGCTCCCAGAAGTCAGGGGGGCCGTCCGGGGGTGACTCCTGGCAACCTGATCTGGATATTTGGAAGAGTATCACAAGTGGTTGTCCAGTGTCTGTGATACTGAGATTAATATCTGTCTCTCGGCCTTGGAATATTGAGCAGGATGAAACAGGGTGAATGTCCAGCCTGTGCCACATTGCGAGTAATATCAGCCTGTCCCCTCCATGGATATTAAGAACAATATCCCAGACTGGGTGTACGCCTCCTGCTGTACAGAGTGCAATATCATCCTCTCCCTCCCAGGATAGTAATTACAATATCACTGGGCGGGAGCACACATCCTGTGAATTATTATCATCCTCTCCAACTCCGTATACTAGGAACTATATCTCAGAGAAACTGTCCCCTCAGTGCCATATTCGGACAAATAGCAAAGGCTTCTTCCGGGAATATTAGGAGCAATATTACCACGTAGCTATCCATCCATTGCTATAATTGGAGTCATGTGATACTCTACCCCCGTTCATATTAGGATCAGTGTCACGTGCTGAGTGTACACCTACTGCGATATTAAAACTAAAGTCCTGCTTTCCGACCCTGGTTATTAAGAACAGCATCACAAGTAGGTTTACACTTCCTGTGGAATGAGGAATAATAATATGATTATTAATCATCAATGATCGATTTTAATCATTATCAATGATACTAAAAATTCATAAGATACCATTATTAATTATGGATAATGATTTTCAATACATGATTATGCCTGCTTTCAATTAATTATTAATATTAATGCCATCAAATAATATTATTAGTTCCTAATACTAATCATTATTGTATTCCCAGCATCACTGGGTATTGATTTAAGTCACATTAATTGCTAATATCATAATATTATTATTAATAGTGATATTACTAATAATTATGAATACAAATGGTTAACCTTTTAAACCAGTATTCATTTTTACTCTCTTTATTGTGATCATTAATATCAATAATTATTATTAATATTAATATAATTATTAATATTAATGATTAATAGACTTGCTCCTGATGTAAACCCGGGAGAGGACGATGTTAATTTCTATATCACAACGGTGTACACCCCCCGTGACAGAGTTTCCAACTTCTGCTTGGGAGAGGAGGATATGACAATCAGTTTCACTGGAAGTAGAAACAACGGTGGGATACTGTTCTGAATATTAAGGGAGGAAGAGGCTGATGTGACTCCTAATAAAGAGGGGGTTACTCCCTCTGAGGGTGTGCACACTGGGGGTGTACAATCGTCTGAGAAGGGGTTGAAAATTTTCCGATGGGGAGATGATATTACTCAGAATATGAGAAAGAGGCTGGGGGTCCACAAGGCTCCCAGAAGCCAGGGGGGCGGGCCGGGGGTGGCGGCTGGGAGCCCGATCGCGGGGGGTGCCTGCACCCCCGGCGATGGGGCTCCCAGAAGCCAGGGGGGCGGGCCGGGGGTGGCGGCTGGGAGCCCGATCGCGGGGGGTGCCTGCACCCCCGGCGATGGGGCTCCCAGAAGCCAGGGGGGCGGGCCGGGGGTGGCGGCTGGGAGCCCGATCGCGGGGGGTGCCTGCACCCCCGGCGATGGGGCTCCCAGAAGCCAGGGGGGCGGGCCGGGGGTGGCGGCTGGGAGCCCGATCGCGGGGGGTGCCTGCACCCCCGGCGATGGGGCTCCCAGAAGCCAGGGGGGCGGGCCGGGGGTGGCGGCTGGGAGCCCGATCGCGGGGGGTGCCTGCACCCCCGGCGATGGGGCTCCCAGAAGCCAGGGGGGCGGGCCGGGGGTGGCGGCTGGGAGCCCGATCGCGGGGGGTGCCTGCACCCCCGGCGATGGGGCTCCCAGAAGCCAGGGGGGCGGGCCGGGGGTGGCGGCTGGGAGCCCGATCGCGGGGGGTGCCTGCACCCCCGGCGATGGGGCTCCCAGAAGCCAGGGGGGCGGGCCGGGGGTGGCGGCTGGGAGCCCGATCGCGGGGGGTGCCTGCACCCCCGGCGATGGGGCTCCCAGAAGCCAGGGGGGCGGGCCGGGGGTGGCGGCTGGGAGCCCGATCGCGGGGGGTGCCTGCACCCCCGGCGATGGGGCTCCCAGAAGCCAGGGGGGCGGGCCGGGGGTGGCGGCTGGGAGCCCGATCGCGGGGGGTGCCTGCACCCCCGGCGATGGGGCTCCCAGAAGCCAGGGGGGCGGGCCGGGGGTGGCGGCTGGGAGCCCGATCGCGGGGGGTGCCTGCACCCCCGGCGATGGGGCTCCCAGAAGCCAGGGGGGCGGGCCGGGGGTGGCGGCTGGGAGCCCGATCGCGGGGGGTGCCTGCACCCCCGGCGATGGGGCTCCCAGAAGCCAGGGGGGCGGGCCGGGGGTGGCGGCTGGGAGCCCGATCGCGGGGGGTGCCTGCACCCCCGGCGATGGGGCTCCCAGAAGCCAGGGGGGCGGGCCGGGGGTGGCGGCTGGGAGCCCGATCGCGGGGGGTGCCTGCACCCCCGGCGATGGGGCTCCCAGAAGCCAGGGGGGCGGGCCGGGGGTGGCGGCTGGGAGCCCGATCGCGGGGGGTGCCTGCACCCCCGGCGATGGGGCTCCCAGAAGCCAGGGGGGCGGGCCGGGGGTGGCGGCTGGGAGCCCGATCGCGGGGGGTGCCTGCACCCCCGGCGATGGGGCTCCCAGAAGCCAGGGGGGCGGGCCGGGGGTGGCGGCTGGGAGCCCGATCGCGGGGGGTGCCTGCACCCCCGGCGATGGGGCTCCCAGAAGCCAGGGGGGCGGGCCGGGGGTGGCGGCTGGGAGCCCGATCGCGGGGGGTGCCTGCACCCCCGGCGATGGGGCTCCCAGAAGCCAGGGGGGCGGGCCGGGGGTGGCGGCTGGGAGCCCGATCGCGGGGGGTGCCTGCACCCCCGGCGATGGGGCTCCCAGAAGCCAGGGGGGCGGGCCGGGGGTGGCGGCTGGGAGCCCGATCGCGGGGGGTGCCTGCACCCCCGGCGATGGGGCTCCCAGAAGCCAGGGGGGCGGGCCGGGGGTGGCGGCTGGGAGCCCGATCGCGGGGGGTGCCTGCACCCCCGGCGATGGGGCTCCCAGAAGCCAGGGGGGCGGGCCGGGGGTGGCGGCTGGGAGCCCGATCGCGGGGGGTGCCTGCACCCCCGGCGATGGGGCTCCCAGAAGCCAGGGGGGCGGGCCGGGGGTGGCGGCTGGGAGCCCGATCGCGGGGGGTGCCTGCACCCCCGGCGATGGGGCTCCCAGAAGCCAGGGGGGCGGGCCGGGGGTGGCGGCTGGGAGCCCGATCGCGGGGGGTGCCTGCACCCCCGGCGATGGGGCTCCCAGAAGCCAGGGGGGCGGGCCGGGGGTGGCGGCTGGGAGCCCGATCGCGGGGGGTGCCTGCACCCCCGGCGATGGGGCTCCCAGAAGCCAGGGGGGCGGGCCGGGGGTGGCGGCTGGGAGCCCGATCGCGGGGGGTGCCTGCACCCCCGGCGATGGGGCTCCCAGAAGCCAGGGGGGCGGGCCGGGGGTGGCGGCTGGGAGCCCGATCGCGGGGGGTGCCTGCACCCCCGGCGATGGGGCTCCCAGAAGCCAGGGGGGCGGGCCGGGGGTGGCGGCTGGGAGCCCGATCGCGGGGGGTGCCTGCACCCCCGGCGATGGGGCTCCCAGAAGCCAGGGGGGCGGGCCGGGGGTGGCGGCTGGGAGCCCGATCGCGGGGGGTGCCTGCACCCCCGGCGATGGGGCTCCCAGAAGCCAGGGGGGCGGGCCGGGGGTGGCGGCTGGGAGCCCGATCGCGGGGGGTGCCTGCACCCCCGGCGATGGGGCTCCCAGAAGCCAGGGGGGCGGGCCGGGGGTGGCGGCTGGGAGCCCGATCGCGGGGGGTGCCTGCACCCCCGGCGATGGGGCTCCCAGAAGCCAGGGGGGCGGGCCGGGGGTGGCGGCTGGGAGCCCGATCGCGGGGGGTGCCTGCACCCCCGGCGATGGGGCTCCCAGAAGCCAGGGGGGCGGGCCGGGGGTGGCGGCTGGGAGCCCGATCGCGGGGGGTGCCTGCACCCCCGGCGATGGGGCTCCCAGAAGCCAGGGGGGCGGGCCGGGGGTGGCGGCTGGGAGCCCGATCGCGGGGGGTGCCTGCACCCCCGGCGATGGGGCTCCCAGAAGCCAGGGGGGCGGGCCGGGGGTGGCGGCTGGGAGCCCGATCGCGGGGGGTGCCTGCACCCCCGGCGATGGGGCTCCCAGAAGCCAGGGGGGCGGGCCGGGGGTGGCGGCTGGGAGCCCGATCGCGGGGGGTGCCTGCACCCCCGGCGATGGGGCTCCCAGAAGCCAGGGGGGCGGGCCGGGGGTGGCGGCTGGGAGCCCGATCGCGGGGGGTGCCTGCACCCCCGGCGATGGGGCTCCCAGAAGCCAGGGGGGCGGGCCGGGGGTGGCGGCTGGGAGCCCGATCGCGGGGGGTGCCTGCACCCCCGGCGATGGGGCTCCCAGAAGCCAGGGGGGCGGGCCGGGGGTGGCGGCTGGGAGCCCGATCGCGGGGGGTGCCTGCACCCCCGGCGATGGGGCTCCCAGAAGCCAGGGGGGCGGGCCGGGGGTGGCGGCTGGGAGCCCGATCGCGGGGGGTGCCTGCACCCCCGGCGATGGGGCTCCCAGAAGCCAGGGGGGCGGGCCGGGGGTGGCGGCTGGGAGCCCGATCGCGGGGGGTGCCTGCACCCCCGGCGATGGGGCTCCCAGAAGCCAGGGGGGCGGGCCGGGGGTGGCGGCTGGGAGCCCGATCGCGGGGGGTGCCTGCACCCCCGGCGATGGGGCTCCCAGAAGCCAGGGGGGCGGGCCGGGGGTGGCGGCTGGGAGCCCGATCGCGGGGGGTGCCTGCACCCCCGGCGATGGGGCTCCCAGAAGCCAGGGGGGCGGGCCGGGGGTGGCGGCTGGGAGCCCGATCGCGGGGGGTGCCTGCACCCCCGGCGATGGGGCTCCCAGAAGCCAGGGGGGCGGGCCGGGGGTGGCGGCTGGGAGCCAGGGGGGCGGGCCGGGGGTGGCGGCTGGGAGCCCGATCGCGGGGGGTGCCTGCACCCCCGGCGATGGGGCTCCCAGAAGCCAGGGGGGCGGGCCGGGGGTGGCGGCTGGGAGCCCGATCGCGGGGGGTGCCTGCACCCCCGGCGATGGGGCTCCCAGAAGCCAGGGG
This sequence comes from Macaca mulatta, assembly GCF_049350105.2. Lineage (NCBI taxonomy): Eukaryota > Metazoa > Chordata > Mammalia > Primates > Cercopithecidae > Macaca > Macaca mulatta. Next base: position 496,861 of record NC_133411.1, read on the forward strand.
GGCGGGCCGGGGGTGGCGGCTGGGAGCCCGATCGGGGGGCGTGCCTGACCCCTCGGCGATGGGGCTCCCAGAAGCCAGGGGGGCCGGCCTGGGTTGGCGGCTGGGAGCCCGATCGCGGGGGGTGCCTGACCCCCTCGCGATGGGGCTCCCAGAAGTCAGGGGGGCCGTCCGGGGGTGACTCCTGGCAACCTGATCTGGATATTTGGAAGAGTATCACAAGTGGTTGTCCAGTGTCTGTGATACTGAGATTAATATCTGTCTCTCGGCCTTGGAATATTGAGCAGGATGAAACAGGGTGAATGTCCACCCTGTGCCACATTGCGAGTAATATCAGCCTGTCCCCTCCATGGATATTAAGAACAATATCCCAGACTGGGTGTACGCCTCCTGCTGTACAGAGTGCAATATCATCCTCTCCCTCCCAGGATAGTAATTACAATATCACTGGGCGGGAGCACACATCCTGTGAATTATTATCATCCTCTCCAACTCCGTATACTAGGAACTATATCTCAGAGAAACTGTCCCCTCAGTGCCATATTCGGACAAATAGCAAAGGCTTCTTCCGGGAATATTAGGAGCAATATTACCACGTAGCTATCCATCCATTGCTATAATTGGAGTCATGTGATACTCTACCCCCGTTCATATTAGGATCAGTGTCACGTGCTGAGTGTACACCTACTGCGATATTAAAACTAAAGTCCTGCTTTCCGACCCTGGTTATTAAGAACAGCATCACAAGTAGGTTTACACTTCCTGTGGAATGAGGAATAATAATATGATTATTAATCATCAATGATCGATTTTAATAATTATCAATGATACTAAAAATTCATAAGATACCATTATTAATTATGGATAATGATTTTCAATACATGATTATGCCTGCTTTCAATTAATTATTAATATTAATGCCATCAAATAATATTATTAGTTCCTAATACTAATCATTATTGTATTCCCAGCATCACTGGGTATTGATTTAAGTCACATTAATTGCTAATATCATAATATTATTATTAATAGTGATATTACTAATAATTATGAATACAAATGGTTAACCTTTTAAACCAGTATTCATTTTTACTCTCTTTATTGTGATCATTAATATCAATAATTATTATTAATATTAATATAATTATTAATATTAATGATTAATAGACTTGCTCCTGATGTAAACCCGGGAGAGGACGATGTTAATTTCTATATCACAACGGTGTACACCCCCCGTGACAGAGTTTCCAACTTCTGCTTGGGAGAGGAGGATATGACAATCAGTTTCACTGGAAGTAGAAACAACGGTGGGATACTGTTCTGAATATTAAGGGAGGAAGAGGCTGATGTGACTCCTAATAAAGAGGGGGTTACTCCCTCTGAGGGTGTGCACACTGGGGGTGTACAATCGTCTGAGAAGGGGTTGAAAATTTTCCGATGGGGAGATGATATTACTCAGAATATGAGAAAGAGGCTGGGGGTCCACAAGGCTCCCAGAAGCCAGGGGGGCGGGCCGGGGGTGGCGGCTGGGAGCCCGATCGCGGGGGGTGCCTGCACCCCCGGCGATGGGGCTCCCAGAAGCCCGGGGGGCGGGCCGGGGGTGGCGGCTGGGAGCCCGATCGCGGGGGGTGCCTGCACCCCCGGCGATGGGGCTCCCAGAAGCCCGGGGGGCGGGCCGGGGGTGGCGGCTGGGAGCCCGATCGCGGGGGGTGCCTGCACCCCCGGCGACGGGGCTCCCAGAAGCCCGGGGGGCGGGCCGGGGGTGGCGGCTGGGAGCCCGATCGCGGGGGGTGCCTGCACCCCCGGCGACGGGGCTCCCAGAAGCCCGGGGGGCGGGCCGGGGGTGGCGGCTGGGAGCCCGATCGCGGGGGGTGCCTGCACCCCCGGCGACGGGGCTCCCAGAAGCCCGGGGGGCGGGCCGGGGGTGGCGGCTGGGAGCCCGATCGCGGGGGGTGCCTGCACCCCCGGCGACGGGGCTCCCAGAAGCCCGGGGGGCGGGCCGGGGGTGGCGGCTGGGAGCCCGATCGCGGGGGGTGCCTGCACCCCCGGCGACGGGGCTCCCAGAAGCCCGGGGGGCGGGCCGGGGGTGGCGGCTGGGAGCCCGATCGCGGGGGGTGCCTGCACCCCCGGCGATGGGGCTCCCAGAAGCCAGGGGGGCGGGCCGGGGGTGGCGGCTGGGAGCCCGATCGCGGGGGGTGCCTGACCCCCCGGCGATGGGGCTCCCAGATGCCAGGGGGGCGGGCCGGGGGTGGCGGCTGGGAGCCCGATCGGGGGGCGTGCCTGACCCCCCGGCGATGGGGCTCCCAGAAGCCAGGGGGGCCGGCCTGGGTTGGCGGCTGGGAGCCCGATCGCGGGGGGTGCCTGACCCCCTCGCGATGGGGCTCCCAGAAGTCAGGGGGGCCGTCCGGGGGTGACTCCTGGCAACCTGATCTGGATATTTGGAAGAGTATCACAAGTGGTTGTCCAGTGTCTGTGATACTGAGATTAATATCTGTCTCTCGGCCTTGGAATATTGAGCAGGATGAAACAGGGTGAATGTCCAGCCTGTGCCACATTGCGAGTAATATCAGCCTGTCCCCTCCATGGATATTAAGAACAATATCCCAGACTGGGTGTACGCCTCCTGCTGTACAGAGTGCAATATCATCCTCTCCCTCCCAGGATAGTAATTACAATATCACTGGGCGGGAGCACACATCCTGTGAATTATTATCATCCTCTCCAACTCCGTATACTAGGAACTATATCTCAGAGAAACTGTCCCCTCAGTGCCATATTCGAAAAAATAGCAAAGGCTTCTTCCGGGGATATTAGGAGCAATATTACCACGTAGCTATCCATCCATTGCTATAATTGGAGTCATGTGATACTCTACCCCCGTTCATATTAGGATCAGTGTCACGTGCTGAGTGTACACCTACTGCGATATTAAAACTAAAGTCCTGCTTTCCGACCCTGGTTATTAAGAACAGCATCACAAGTAGGTTTACACTTCCTGTGGAATGAGGAATAATAATATGATTATTAATCATCAATGATCGATTTTAATCATTATCAATGATACTAAAAATTCATAAGATACCATTATTAATTATGGATAATGATTTTCAATACATGATTATGCCTGCTTTCAATTAATTATTAATATTAATGCCATCAAATAATATTATTAGTTCCTAATACTAATCATTATTGTATTCCCAGCATCACTGGGTATTGATTTAAGTCACATTAATTGCTAATATCATAATATTATTATTAATAGTGATATTACTAATAATTATGAATACAAATGGTTAACCTTTTAAACCAGTATTCATTTTTACTCTCTTTATTGTGATCATTAATATCAATAATTATTATTAATATTAATATAATTATTAATATTAATGATTAATAGACTTGCTCCTGATGTAAACCCGGGAGAGGACGATGTTAATTTCTATATCACAACGGTGTACACCCCCCGTGACAGAGTTTCCAACTTCTGCTTGGGAGAGGAGGATATGACAATCAGTTTCACTGGAAGTAGAAACAACGGTGGGATACTGTTCTGAATATTAAGGGAGGAAGAGGCTGATGTGACTCCTAATAAAGAGGGGGTTACTCCCTCTGAGGGTGTGCACACTGGGGGTGTACAATCGTCTGAGAAGGGGTTGAAAATTTTCCGATGGGGAGATGATATTACTCAGAATATGAGAAAGAGGCTGGGGGTCCACAAGGCTCCCAGAAGCCAGGGGGGCGGGCCGGGGGTGGCGGCTGGGAGCCCGATCGCGGGGGGTGCCTGCACCCCCGGCGATGGGGCTCCCAGAAGCCAGGGGGGCGGGCCGGGGGTGGCGGCTGGGAGCCCGATCGCGGGGGGTGCCTGCACCCCCGGCGATGGGGCTCCCAGAAGCCAGGGGGGCGGGCCGGGGGTGGCGGCTGGGAGCCCGATCGCGGGGGGTGCCTGCACCCCCGGCGATGGGGCTCCCAGAAGCCAGGGGGGCGGGCCGGGGGTGGCGGCTGGGAGCCCGATCGCGGGGGGTGCCTGCACCCCCGGCGATGGGGCTCCCAGAAGCCAGGGGGGCGGGCCGGGGGTGGCGGCTGGGAGCCCGATCGGGGGGCGTGCCTGACCCCCCGGCGATGGGGCTCCCAGAAGCCAGGGGGGCGGGCCGGGGGTGGCGGCTGGGAGCCCGATCGCGGGGGGTGCCTGACCCCCCGGCGATGGGGCTCCCAGATGCCAGGGGGGCGGGCCGGGGGTGGCGGCTGGGAGCCCGATCGGGGGGCGTGCCTGACCCCCCGGCGATGGGGCTCCCAGAAGCCAGGGGGGCCGGCCTGGGTTGGCGGCTGGGAGCCCGATCGCGGGGGGTGCCTGACCCCCTCGCGATGGGGCTCCCAGAAGTCAGGGGGGCCGTCCGGGGGTGACTCCTGGCAACCTGATCTGGATATTTGGAAGAGTATCACAAGTGGTTGTCCAGTGTCTGTGATACTGAGATTAATATCTGTCTCTCGGCCTTGGAATATTGAGCAGGATGAAACAGGGTGAATGTCCAGCCTGTGCCACATTGCGAGTAATATCAGCCTGTCCCCTCCATGGATATTAAGAACAATATCCCAGACTGGGTGTACGCCTCCTGCTGTACAGAGTGCAATATCATCCTCTCCCTCCCAGGATAGTAATTACAATATCACTGGGCGGGAGCACACATCCTGTGAATTATTATCATCCTCTCCAACTCCGTATACTAGGAACTATATCTCAGAGAAACTGTCCCCTCAGTGCCATATTCGGACAAATAGCAAAGGCTTCTTCCGGGAATATTAGGAGCAATATTACCACGTAGCTATCCATCCATTGCTATAATTGGAGTCATGTGATACTCTACCCCCGTTCATATTAGGATCAGTGTCACGTGCTGAGTGTACACCTACTGCGATATTAAAACTAAAGTCCTGCTTTCCGACCCTGGTTATTAAGAACAGCATCACAAGTAGGTTTACACTTCCTGTGGAATGAGGAATAATAATATGATTATTAATCATCAATGATCGATTTTAATCATTATCAATGATACTAAAAATTCATAAGATACCATTATTAATTATGGATAATGATTTTCAATACATGATTATGCCTGCTTTCAATTAATTATTAATATTAATGCCATCAAATAATATTATTAGTTCCTAATACTAATCATTATTGTATTCCCAGCATCACTGGGTATTGATTTAAGTCACATTAATTGCTAATATCATAATATTATTATTAATAGTGATATTACTAATAATTATGAATACAAATGGTTAACCTTTTAAACCAGTATTCATTTTTACTCTCTTTATTGTGATCATTAATATCAATAATTATTATTAATATTAATATAATTATTAATATTAATGATTAATAGACTTGCTCCTGATGTAAACCCGGGAGAGGACGATGTTAATTTCTATATCACAACGGTGTACACCCCCCGTGACAGAGTTTCCAACTTCTGCTTGGGAGAGGAGGATATGACAATCAGTTTCACTGGAAGTAGAAACAACGGTGGGATACTGTTCTGAATATTAAGGGAGGAAGAGGCTGATGTGACTCCTAATAAAGAGGGGGTTACTCCCTCTGAGGGTGTGCACACTGGGGGTGTACAATCGTCTGAGAAGGGGTTGAAAATTTTCCGATGGGGAGATGATATTACTCAGAATATGAGAAAGAGGCTGGGGGTCCACAAGGCTCCCAGAAGCCAGGGGGGCGGGCCGGGGGTGGCGGCTGGGAGCCCGATCGCGGGGGGTGCCTGCACCCCCGGCGATGGGGCTCCCAGAAGCCAGGGGGGCGGGCCGGGGGTGGCGGCTGGGAGCCCGATCGCGGGGGGTGCCTGCACCCCCGGCGATGGGGCTCCCAGAAGCCAGGGGGGCGGGCCGGGGGTGGCGGCTGGGAGCCCGATCGCGGGGGGTGCCTGCACCCCCGGCGATGGGGCTCCCAGAAGCCAGGGGGGCGGGCCGGGGGTGGCGGCTGGGAGCCCGATCGCGGGGGGTGCCTGCACCCCCGGCGATGGGGCTCCCAGAAGCCAGGGGGGCGGGCCGGGGGTGGCGGCTGGGAGCCCGATCGCGGGGGGTGCCTGCACCCCCGGCGATGGGGCTCCCAGAAGCCAGGGGGGCGGGCCGGGGGTGGCGGCTGGGAGCCCGATCGCGGGGGGTGCCTGCACCCCCGGCGATGGGGCTCCCAGAAGCCAGGGGGGCGGGCCGGGGGTGGCGGCTGGGAGCCAGGGGGGCGGGCCGGGGGTGGCGGCTGGGAGCCCGATCGCGGGGGGTGCCTGCACCCCCGGCGATGGGGCTCCCAGAAGCCAGGGGGGCGGGCCGGGGGTGGCGGCTGGGAGCCCGATCGCGGGGGGTGCCTGCACCCCCGGCGATGGGGCTCCCAGAAGCCAGGGGGGCGGGCCGGGGGTGGCGGCTGGGAGCCCGATCGGGGGGCGTGCCTGACCCCTCGGCGATGGGGCTCCCAGAAGCCAGGGGGGCCGGCCTGGGTTGGCGGCTGGGAGCCCGATCGCGGGGGGTGCCTGACCCCCTCGCGATGGGGCTCCCAGAAGTCAGGGGGGCCGTCCGGGGGTGACTCCTGGCAACCTGATCTGGATATTTGGAAGAGTATCACAAGTGGTTGTCCAGTGTCTGTGATACTGAGATTAATATCTGTCTCTCGGCCTTGGAATATTGAGCAGGATGAAACAGGGTGAATGTCCACCCTGTGCCACATTGCGAGTAATATCAGCCTGTCCCCTCCATGGATATTAAGAACAATATCCCAGACTGGGTGTACGCCTCCTGCTGTACAGAGTGCAATATCATCCTCTCCCTCCCAGGATAGTAATTACAATATCACTGGGCGGGAGCACACATCCTGTGAATTATTATCATCCTCTCCAACTCCGTATACTAGGAACTATATCTCAGAGAAACTGTCCCCTCAGTGCCATATTCGGACAAATAGCAAAGGCTTCTTCCGGGAATATTAGGAGCAATATTACCACGTAGCTATCCATCCATTGCTATAATTGGAGTCATGTGATACTCTACCCCCGTTCATATTAGGATCAGTGTCACGTGCTGAGTGTACACCTACTGCGATATTAAAACTAAAGTCCTGCTTTCCGACCCTGGTTATTAAGAACAGCATCACAAGTAGGTTTACACTTCCTGTGGAATGAGGAATAATAATATGATTATTAATCATCAATGATCGATTTTAATAATTATCAATGATACTAAAAATTCATAAGATACCATTATTAATTATGGATAATGATTTTCAATACATGATTATGCCTGCTTTCAATTAATTATTAATATTAATGCCATCAAATAATATTATTAGTTCCTAATACTAATCATTATTGTATTCCCAGCATCACTGGGTATTGATTTAAGTCACATTAATTGCTAATATCATAATATTATTATTAATAGTGATATTACTAATAATTATGAATACAAATGGTTAACCTTTTAAACCAGTATTCATTTTTACTCTCTTTATTGTGATCATTAATATCAATAATTATTATTAATATTAATATAATTATTAATATTAATGATTAATAGACTTGCTCCTGATGTAAACCCGGGAGAGGACGATGTTAATTTCTATATCACAACGGTGTACACCCCCCGTGACAGAGTTTCCAACTTCTGCTTGGGAGAGGAGGATATGACAATCAGTTTCACTGGAAGTAGAAACAACGGTGGGATACTGTTCTGAATATTAAGGGAGGAAGAGGCTGATGTGACTCCTAATAAAGAGGGGGTTACTCCCTCTGAGGGTGTGCACACTGGGGGTGTACAATCGTCTGAGAAGGGGTTGAAAATTTTCCGATGGGGAGATGATATTACTCAGAATATGAGAAAGAGGCTGGGGGTCCACAAGGCTCCCAGAAGCCAGGGGGGCGGGCCGGGGGTGGCGGCTGGGAGCCCGATCGCGGGGGGTGCCTGCACCCCCGGCGATGGGGCTCCCAGAAGCCCGGGGGGCGGGCCGGGGGTGGCGGCTGGGAGCCCGATCGCGGGGGGTGCCTGCACCCCCGGCGATGGGGCTCCCAGAAGCCCGGGGGGCGGGCCGGGGGTGGCGGCTGGGAGCCCGATCGCGGGGGGTGCCTGCACCCCCGGCGACGGGGCTCCCAGAAGCCCGGGGGGCGGGCCGGGGGTGGCGGCTGGGAGCCCGATCGCGGGGGGTGCCTGCACCCCCGGCGACGGGGCTCCCAGAAGCCCGGGGGGCGGGCCGGGGGTGGCGGCTGGGAGCCCGATCGCGGGGGGTGCCTGCACCCCCGGCGACGGGGCTCCCAGAAGCCCGGGGGGCGGGCCGGGGGTGGCGGCTGGGAGCCCGATCGCGGGGGGTGCCTGCACCCCCGGCGACGGGGCTCCCAGAAGCCCGGGGGGCGGGCCGGGGGTGGCGGCTGGGAGCCCGATCGGGGGGCGTGCCTGACCCCCCGGCGATGGGGCTCCCAGAAGCCAGGGGGGCGGGCCGGGGGTGGCGGCTGGGAGCCCGATCGCGGGGGGTGCCTGACCCCCCGGCGATGGGGCTCCCAGAAGCCAGGGGGGCGGGCCGGGGGTGGCGGCTGGGAGCCCGATCGGGGGGCGTGCCTGACCCCCCGGCGATGGGGCTCCCAGAAGCCAGGGGGGCCGGCCTGGGTTGGCGGCTGGGAGCCCGATCGCGGGGGGTGCCTGACCCCCTCGCGATGGGGCTCCCAGAAGTCAGGGGGGCCGTCCGGGGGTGACTCCTGGCAACCTGATCTGGATATTTGGAAGAGTATCACAAGTGGTTGTCCAGTGTCTGTGATACTGAGATTAATATCTGTCTCTCGGCCTTGGAATATTGAGCAGGATGAAACAGGGTGAATGTCCAGCCTGTGCCACATTGCGAGTAATATCAGCCTGTCCCCTCCATGGATATTAAGAACAATATCCCAGACTGGGTGTACGCCTCCTGCTGTACAGAGTGCAATATCATCCTCTCCCTCCCAGGATAGTAATTACAATATCACTGGGCGGGAGCACACATCCTGTGAATTATTATCATCCTCTCCAACTCCGTATACTAGGAACTATATCTCAGAGAAACTGTCCCCTCAGTGCCATATTCGGACAAATAGCAAAGGCTTCTTCCGGGAATATTAGGAGCAATATTACCACGTAGCTATCCATCCATTGCTATAATTGGAGTCATGTGATACTCTACCCCCGTTCATATTAGGATCAGTGTCACGTGCTGAGTGTACACCTACTGCGATATTAAAACTAAAGTCCTGCTTTCCGACCCTGGTTATTAAGAACAGCATCACAAGTAGGTTTACACTTCCTGTGGAATGAGGAATAATAATATGATTATTAATCATCAATGATCGATTTTAATCATTATCAATGATACTAAAAATTCATAAGATACCATTATTAATTATGGATAATGATTTTCAATACATGATTATGCCTGCTTTCAATTAATTATTAATATTAATGCCATCAAATAATATTATTAGTTCCTAATACTAATCATTATTGTATTCCCAGCATCACTGGGTATTGATTTAAGTCACATTAATTGCTAATATCATATTATTATTAATAGTGATATTACTAATAATTATGAATACAAATGGTTAACCTTTTAAACCAGTATTCATTTTTACTCTCTTTATTGTGATCATTAATATCAATAATTATTATTAATATTAATATAATTATTAATATTAATGATTAATAGACTTGCTCCTGATGTAAACCCGGGAGAGGACGATGTTAATTTCTATATCACAACGGTGTACACCCCCCGTGACAGAGTTTCCAACTTCTGCTTGGGAGAGGAGGATATGACAATCAGTTTCACTGGAAGTAGAAACAACGGTGGGATACTGTTCTGAATATTAAGGGAGGAAGAGGCTGATGTGACTCCTAATAAAGAGGGGGTTACTCCCTCTGAGGGTGTGCACACTGGGGGTGTACAATCGTCTGAGAAGGGGTTGAAAATTTTCCGATGGGGAGATGATATTACTCAGAATATGAGAAAGAGGCTGGGGGTCCACAAGGCTCCCAGAAGCCAGGGGGGCGGGCCGGGGGTGGCGGCTGGGAGCCCGATCGCGGGGGGTGCCTGCACCCCCGGCGATGGGGCTCCCAGAAGCCAGGGGGGCGGGCCGGGGGTGGCGGCTGGGAGCCCGATCGCGGGGGGTGCCTGCACCCCCGGCGATGGGGCTCCCAGAAGCCAGGGGGGCGGGCCGGGGGTGGCGGCTGGGAGCCCGATCGCGGGGGGTGCCTGCACCCCCGGCGATGGGGCTCCCAGAAGCCAGGGGGGCGGGCCGGGGGTGGCGGCTGGGAGCCCGATCGCGGGGGGTGCCTGCACCCCCGGCGATGGGGCTCCCAGAAGCCAGGGGGGCGGGCCGGGGGTGGCGGCTGGGAGCCCGATCGCGGGGGGTGCCTGCACCCCCGGCGATGGGGCTCCCAGAAGCCAGGGGGGCGGGCCGGGGGTGGCGGCTGGGAGCCCGATCGCGGGGGGTGCCTGCACCCCCGGCGATGGGGCTCCCAGAAGCCAGGGGGGCGGGCCGGGGGTGGCGGCTGGGAGCCCGATCGCGGGGGGTGCCTGCACCCCCGGCGATGGGGCTCCCAGAAGCCAGGGGGGCGGGCCGGGGGTGGCGGCTGGGAGCCCGATCGCGGGGGGTGCCTGCACCCCCGGCGATGGGGCTCCCAGAAGCCAGGGGGGCGGGCCGGGGGTGGCGGCTGGGAGCCCGATCGCGGGGGGTGCCTGCACCCCCGGCGATGGGGCTCCCAGAAGCCAGGGGGGCGGGCCGGGGGTGGCGGCTGGGAGCCCGATCGCGGGGGGTGCCTGCACCCCCGGCGATGGGGCTCCCAGAAGCCAGGGGGGCGGGCCGGGGGTGGCGGCTGGGAGCCCGATCGCGGGGGGTGCCTGCACCCCCGGCGATGGGGCTCCCAGAAGCCAGGGGGGCGGGCCGGGGGTGGCGGCTGGGAGCCCGATCGCGGGGGGTGCCTGCACCCCCGGCGATGGGGCTCCCAGAAGCCAGGGGGGCGGGCCGGGGGTGGCGGCTGGGAGCCCGATCGCGGGGGGTGCCTGCACCCCCGGCGATGGGGCTCCCAGAAGCCAGGGGGGCGGGCCGGGGGTGGCGGCTGGGAGCCCGATCGCGGGGGGTGCCTGCACCCCCGGCGATGGGGCTCCCAGAAGCCAGGGGGGCGGGCCGGGGGTGGCGGCTGGGAGCCCGATCGCGGGGGGTGCCTGCACCCCCGGCGATGGGGCTCCCAGAAGCCAGGGGGGCGGGCCGGGGGTGGCGGCTGGGAGCCCGATCGCGGGGGGTGCCTGCACCCCCGGCGATGGGGCTCCCAGAAGCCAGGGGGGCGGGCCGGGGGTGGCGGCTGGGAGCCCGATCGCGGGGGGTGCCTGCACCCCCGGCGATGGGGCTCCCAGAAGCCAGGGGGGCGGGCCGGGGGTGGCGGCTGGGAGCCCGATCGCGGGGGGTGCCTGCACCCCCGGCGATGGGGCTCCCAGAAGCCAGGGGGGCGGGCCGGGCGTGGCGGCTGGGAGCCCGATCGCGGGGGGTGCCTGCACCCCCGGCGATGGGGCTCCCAGAAGCCAGGGGGGCGGGCCGGGCGTGGCGGCTGGGAGCCCGATCGCGGGGGGTGCCTGCACCCCCGGCGATGGGGCTCCCAGAAGCCAGGGGGGCGGGCCGGGCGTGGCGGCTGGGAGCCCGATCGCGGGGGGTGCCTGCACCCCCGGCGATGGGGCTCCCAGAAGCCAGGGGGGCGGGCCGGGGGTGGCGGCTGGGAGCCCGATCGCGGGGGGTGCCTGCACCCCCGGCGATGGGGCTCCCAGAAGCCAGGGGGGCGGGCCGGGGGTGGCGGCTGGGAGCCCGATCGCGGGGGGTGCCTGCACCCCCGGCGATGGGGCTCCCAGAAGCCAGGGGGGCGGGCCGGGGGTGGCGGCTGGGAGCCCGATCGCGGGGGGTGCCTGCACCCCCGGCGATGGGGCTCCCAGAAGCCAGGGGGGCGGGCCGGGGGTGGCGGCTGGGAGCCCGATCGCGGGGGGTGCCTGCACCCCCGGCGATGGGGCTCCCAGAAGCCAGGGGGGCGGGCCGGGGGTGGCGGCTGGGAGCCCGATCGCGGGGGGTGCCTGCACCCCCGGCGATGGGGCTCCCAGAAGCCAGGGGGGCGGGCCGGGGGTGGCGGCTGGGAGCCCGATCGCGGGGGGTGCCTGCACCCCCGGCGATGGGGCTCCCAGAAGCCAGGGGGGCGGGCCGGGGGTGGCGGCTGGGAGCCCGATCGCGGGGGGTGCCTGCACCCCCGGCGATGGGGCTCCCAGAAGCCAGGGGGGCGGGCCGGGGGTGGCGGCTGGGAGCCCGATCGCGGGGGGTGCCTGCACCCCCGGCGATGGGGCTCCCAGAAGCCAGGGGGGCGGGCCGGGGGTGGCGGCTGGGAGCCCGATCGCGGGGGGTGCCTGCACCCCCGGCGATGGGGCTCCCAGAAGCCAGGGGGCGGGCCGGGGGTGGCGGCTGGGAGCCCGATCGCGGGGGGTGCCTGCACCCCCGGCGATGGGGCTCCCAGAAGCCAGGGGGGCGGGCCGGGGGTGGCGGCTGGGAGCCCGATCGCGGGGGGTGCCTGCACCCCCGGCGATGGGGCTCCCAGAAGCCAGGGGGGCGGGCCGGGGGTGGCGGCTGGGAGCCCGATCGCGGGGGGTGCCTGCACCCCCGGCGATGGGGCTCCCAGAAGCCAGGGGGGCGGGCCGGGGGTGGCGGCTGGGAGCCCGATCGCGGGGGGTGCCTGCACCCCCGGCGATGGGGCTCCCAGAAGCCAGGGGGGCGGGCCGGGGGTGGCGGCTGGGAGCCCGATCGCGGGGGGTGCCTGCACCCCCGGCGATGGGGCTCCCAGAAGCCAGGGGGGCGGGCCGGGGGTGGCGGCTGGGAGCCCGATCGCGGGGGGTGCCTGCACCCCCGGCGATGGGGCTCCCAGAAGCCAGGGGGGCGGGCCGGGGGTGGCGGCTGGGAGCCCGATCGCGGGGGGTGCCTGCACCCCCGGCGATGGGGCTCCCAGAAGCCAGGGGGGCGGGCCGGGGGTGGCGGCTGGGAGCCCGATCGCGGGGGGTGCCTGCACCCCCGGCGATGGGGCTCCCAGAAGCCAGGGGGGCGGGCCGGGGGTGGCGGCTGGGAGCCCGATCGCGGGGGGTGCCTGCACCCCCGGCGATGGGGCTCCCAGAAGCCAGGGGGGCGGGCCGGGGGTGGCGGCTGGGAGCCCGATCGCGGGGGGTGCCTGCACCCCCGGCGATGGGGCTCCCAGAAGCCAGGGGGGCGGGCCGGGGGTGGCGGCTGGGAGCCCGATCGCGGGGGGTGCCTGCACCCCCGGCGATGGGGCTCCCAGAAGCCAGGGGGGCGGGCCGGGGGTGGCGGCTGGGAGCCCGATCGCGGGGGGTGCCTGCACCCCCGGCGATGGGGCTCCCAGAAGCCAGGGGGGCGGGCCGGGGGTGGCGGCTGGGAGCCCGATCGCGGGGGGTGCCTGCACCCCCGGCGATGGGGCTCCCAGAAGCCAGGGGGGCGGGCCGGGGGTGGCGGCTGGGAGCCCGATCGCGGGGGGTGCCTGCACCCCCGGCGATGGGGCTCCCAGAAGCCAGGGGGGCGGGCCGGGGGTGGCGGCTGGGAGCCCGATCGCGGGGGGTGCCTGCACCCCCGGCGATGGGGCTCCCAGAAGCCAGGGGGGCGGGCCGGGGGTGGCGGCTGGGAGCCCGATCGCGGGGGGTGCCTGCACCCCCGGCGATGGGGCTCCCAGAAGCCAGGGGGGCGGGCCGGGGGTGGCGGCTGGGAGCCCGATCGCGGGGGGTGCCTGCACCCCCGGCGATGGGGCTCCCAGAAGCCAGGGGGGCGGGCCGGGGGTGGCGGCTGGGAGCCCGATCGCGGGGGGTGCCTGCACCCCCGGCGATGGGGCTCCCAGAAGCCAGGGGGCGGGCCGGGGGTGGCGGCTGGGAGCCCGATCGCGGGGGGTGCCTGCACCCCCGGCGATGGGGCTCCCAGAAGCCAGGGGGGCGGGCCGGGGGTGGCGGCTGGGAGCCCGATCGCGGGGGGTGCCTGCACCCCCGGCGATGGGGCTCCCAGAAGCCAGGGGGGCGGGCCGGGGGTGGCGGCTGGGAGCCCGATCGCGGGGGGTGCCTGCACCCCCGGCGATGGGGCTCCCAGAAGCCAGGGGGGCGGGCCGGGGGTGGCGGCTGGGAGCCCGATCGCGGGGGGTGCCTGCACCCCCGGCGATGGGGCTCCCAGAAGCCAGGGGGGCGGGCCGGGGGTGGCGGCTGGGAGCCCGATCGCGGGGGGTGCCTGCACCCCCGGCGATGGGGCTCCCAGAAGCCAGGGGGGCGGGCCGGGGGTGGCGGCTGGGAGCCCGATCGCGGGGGGTGCCTGCACCCCCGGCGATGGGGCTCCCAGAAGCCAGGGGGGCGGGCCGGGGGTGGCGGCTGGGAGCCCGATCGGGGGGCGTGCCTGCACCCCCGGCGATGGGGCTCCCAGAAGCCAGGGGGGCGGGCCGGGGGTGGCGGCTGGGAGCCCGATCGGGGGGCGTGCCTGACCCCCCGGCGATGGGGCTCCCAGAAGCCAGGGGGGCGGGCCGGGGGTGGCGGCTGGGAGCCCGATCGCGGGGGGTGCCTGACCCCCCGGCGATGGGGCTCCCAGATGCCAGGGGGGCGGGCCGGGGGTGGCGGCTGGGAGCCCGATCGGGGGGCGTGCCTGACCCCCCGGCGATGGGGCTCCCAGAAGCCAGGGGGGCCGGCCTGGGTTGGCGGCTGGGAGCCCGATCGCGGGGGGTGCCTGACCCCCTCGCGATGGGGCTCCCAGAAGTCAGGGGGGCCGTCCGGGGGTGACTCCTGGCAACCTGATCTGGATATTTGGAAGAGTATCACAAGTGGTTGTCCAGTGTCTGTGATACTGAGATTAATATCTGTCTCTCGGCCTTGGAATATTGAGCAGGATGAAACAGGGTGAATGTCCAGCCTGTGCCACATTGCGAGTAATATCAGCCTGTCCCCTCCATGGATATTAAGAACAATATCCCAGACTGGGTGTACGCCTCCTGCTGTACAGAGTGCAATATCATCCTCTCCCTCCCAGGATAGTAATTACAATATCACTGGGCGGGAGCACACATCCTGTGAATTATTATCATCCTCTCCAACTCCGTATACTAGGAACTATATCTCAGAGAAACTGTCCCCTCAGTGCCATATTCGGACAAATAGCAAAGGCTTCTTCCGGGAATATTAGGAGCAATATTACCACGTAGCTATCCATCCATTGCTATAATTGGAGTCATGTGATACTCTACCCCCGTTCATATTAGGATCAGTGTCACGTGCTGAGTGTACACCTACTGCGATATTAAAACTAAAGTCCTGCTTTCCGACCCTGGTTATTAAGAACAGCATCACAAGTAGGTTTACACTTCCTGTGGAATGAGGAATAATAATATGATTATTAATCATCAATGATCGATTTTAATAATTATCAATGATACTAAAAATTCATAAGATACCATTATTAATTATGGATAATGATTTTCAATACATGATTATGCCTGCTTTCAATTAATTATTAATATTAATGCCATCAAATAATATTATTAGTTCCTAATACTAATCATTATTGTATTCCCAGCATCACTGGGTATTGATTTAAGTCACATTAATTGCTAATATCATAATATTATTATTAATAGTGATATTACTAATAATTATGAATACAAATGGTTAACCTTTTAAACCAGTATTCATTTTTACTCTCTTTATTGTGATCATTAATATCAATAATTATTATTAATATTAATATAATTATTAATATTAATGATTAATAGACTTGCTCCTGATGTAAACCCGGGAGAGGACGATGTTAATTTCTATATCACAACGGTGTACACCCCCCGTGACAGAGTTTCCAACTTCTGCTTGGGAGAGGAGGATATGACAATCAGTTTCACTGGAAGTAGAAACAACGGTGGGATACTGTTCTGAATATTAAGGGAGGAAGAGGCTGATGTGACTCCTAATAAAGAGGGGGTTACTCCCTCTGAGGGTGTGCACACTGGGGGTGTACAATCGTCTGAGAAGGGGTTGAAAATTTTCCGATGGGGAGATGATATTACTCAGAATATGAGAAAGAGGCTGGGGGTCCACAAGGCTCCCAGAAGCCAGGGGGGCGGGCCGGGGGTGGCGGCTGGGAGCCCGATCGCGGGGGGTGCCTGCACCCCCGGCGATGGGGCTCCCAGAAGCCAGGGGGGCGGGCCGGGGGTGGCGGCTGGGAGCCCGATCGCGGGGGGTGCCTGCACCCCCGGCGATGGGGCTCCCAGAAGCCAGGGGGGCGGGCCGGGGGTGGCGGCTGGGAGCCCGATCGCGGGGGGTGCCTGCACCCCCGGCGATGGGGCTCCCAGAAGCCAGGGGGGCGGGCCGGGGGTGGCGGCTGGGAGCCCGATCGCGGGGGGTGCCTGCACCCCCGGCGATGGGGCTCCCAGAAGCCAGGGGGGCGGGCCGGGGGTGGCGGCTGGGAGCCCGATCGCGGGGGGTGCCTGCACCCCCGGCGATGGGGCTCCCAGAAGCCAGGGGGGCGGGCCGGGGGTGGCGGCTGGGAGCCCGATCGCGGGGGGTGCCTGCACCCCCGGCGATGGGGCTCCCAGAAGCCAGGGGGGCGGGCCGGGGGTGGCGGCTGGGAGCCCGATCGCGGGGGGTGCCTGCACCCCCGGCGATGGGGCTCCCAGAAGCCAGGGGGGCGGGCCGGGGGTGGCGGCTGGGAGCCCGATCGCGGGGGGTGCCTGCACCCCCGGCGATGGGGCTCCCAGAAGCCAGGGGGGCGGGCCGGGGGTGGCGGCTGGGAGCCCGATCGCGGGGGGTGCCTGCACCCCCGGCGATGGGGCTCCCAGAAGCCAGGGGGGCGGGCCGGGGGTGGCGGCTGGGAGCCCGATCGCGGGGGGTGCCTGCACCCCCGGCGATGGGGCTCCCAGAAGCCAGGGGGGCGGGCCGGGGGTGGCGGCTGGGAGCCCGATCGCGGGGGGTGCCTGCACCCCCGGCGATGGGGCTCCCAGAAGCCAGGGGGGCGGGCCGGGGGTGGCGGCTGGGAGCCCGATCGCGGGGGGTGCCTGCACCCCCGGCGATGGGGCTCCCAGAAGCCAGGGGGGCGGGCCGGGGGTGGCGGCTGGGAGCCCGATCGCGGGGGGTGCCTGCACCCCCGGCGATGGGGCTCCCAGAAGCCAGGGGGGCGGGCCGGGGGTGGCGGCTGGGAGCCCGATCGCGGGGGGTGCCTGCACCCCCGGCGATGGGGCTCCCAGAAGCCAGGGGGGCGGGCCGGGGGTGGCGGCTGGGAGCCCGATCGCGGGGGGTGCCTGCACCCCCGGCGATGGGGCTCCCAGAAGCCAGGGGGGCGGGCCGGGGGTGGCGGCTGGGAGCCCGATCGCGGGGGGTGCCTGCACCCCCGGCGATGGGGCTCCCAGAAGCCAGGGGGGCGGGCCGGGGGTGGCGGCTGGGAGCCCGATCGCGGGGGGTGCCTGCACCCCCGGCGATGGGGCTCCCAGAAGCCAGGGGGGCGGGCCGGGGGTGGCGGCTGGGAGCCCGATCGCGGGGGGTGCCTGCACCCCCGGCGATGGGGCTCCCAGAAGCCAGGGGGGCGGGCCGGGGGTGGCGGCTGGGAGCCCGATCGCGGGGGGTGCCTGCACCCCCGGCGATGGGGCTCCCAGAAGCCAGGGGGGCGGGCCGGGGGTGGCGGCTGGGAGCCCGATCGCGGGGGGTGCCTGCACCCCCGGCGATGGGGCTCCCAGAAGCCAGGGGGGCGGGCCGGGGGTGGCGGCTGGGAGCCCGATCGCGGGGGGTGCCTGCACCCCCGGCGATGGGGCTCCCAGAAGCCAGGGGGGCGGGCCGGGGGTGGCGGCTGGGAGCCCGATCGCGGGGGGTGCCTGCACCCCCGGCGATGGGGCTCCCAGAAGCCAGGGGGGCGGGCCGGGGGTGGCGGCTGGGAGCCCGATCGCGGGGGGTGCCTGCACCCCCGGCGATGGGGCTCCCAGAAGCCAGGGGGGCGGGCCGGGGGTGGCGGCTGGGAGCCCGATCGCGGGGGGTGCCTGCACCCCCGGCGATGGGGCTCCCAGAAGCCAGGGGGGCGGGCCGGGGGTGGCGGCTGGGAGCCCGATCGCGGGGGGTGCCTGCACCCCCGGCGATGGGGCTCCCAGAAGCCAGGGGGGCGGGCCGGGGGTGGCGGCTGGGAGCCCGATCGCGGGGGGTGCCTGCACCCCCGGCGATGGGGCTCCCAGAAGCCAGGGGGGCGGGCCGGGGGTGGCGGCTGGGAGCCCGATCGCGGGGGGTGCCTGCACCCCCGGCGATGGGGCTCCCAGAAGCCAGGGGGGCGGGCCGGGGGTGGCGGCTGGGAGCCCGATCGCGGGGGGTGCCTGCACCCCCGGCGATGGGGCTCCCAGAAGCCAGGGGGGCGGGCCGGGGGTGGCGGCTGGGAGCCCGATCGCGGGGGGTGCCTGCACCCCCGGCGATGGGGCTCCCAGAAGCCAGGGGGGCGGGCCGGGGGTGGCGGCTGGGAGCCCGATCGCGGGGGGTGCCTGCACCCCCGGCGATGGGGCTCCCAGAAGCCAGGGGGGCGGGCCGGGGGTGGCGGCTGGGAGCCCGATCGCGGGGGGTGCCTGCACCCCCGGCGATGGGGCTCCCAGAAGCCAGGGGGGCGGGCCGGGGGTGGCGGCTGGGAGCCCGATCGCGGGGGGTGCCTGCACCCCCGGCGATGGGGCTCCCAGAAGCCAGGGGGGCGGGCCGGGGGTGGCGGCTGGGAGCCCGATCGCGGGGGGTGCCTGCACCCCCGGCGATGGGGCTCCCAGAAGCCAGGGGGGCGGGCCGGGGGTGGCGGCTGGGAGCCCGATCGCGGGGGGTGCCTGCACCCCCGGCGATGGGGCTCCCAGAAGCCAGGGGGGCGGGCCGGGGGTGGCGGCTGGGAGCCCGATCGCGGGGGGTGCCTGCACCCCCGGCGATGGGGCTCCCAGAAGCCAGGGGGGCGGGCCGGGGGTGGCGGCTGGGAGCCCGATCGCGGGGGGTGCCTGCACCCCCGGCGATGGGGCTCCCAGAAGCCAGGGGGGCGGGCCGGGGGTGGCGGCTGGGAGCCCGATCGCGGGGGGTGCCTGCACCCCCGGCGATGGGGCTCCCAGAAGCCAGGGGGGCGGGCCGGGGGTGGCGGCTGGGAGCCCGATCGCGGGGGGTGCCTGCACCCCCGGCGATGGGGCTCCCAGAAGCCAGGGGGGCGGGCCGGGGGTGGCGGCTGGGAGCCCGATCGCGGGGGGTGCCTGCACCCCCGGCGATGGGGCTCCCAGAAGCCAGGGGGGCGGGCCGGGGGTGGCGGCTGGGAGCCCGATCGCGGGGGGTGCCTGCACCCCCGGCGATGGGGCTCCCAGAAGCCAGGGGGGCGGGCCGGGGGTGGCGGCTGGGAGCCCGATCGCGGGGGGTGCCTGCACCCCCGGCGATGGGGCTCCCAGAAGCCAGGGGGGCGGGCCGGGGGTGGCGGCTGGGAGCCCGATCGCGGGGGGTGCCTGCACCCCCGGCGATGGGGCTCCCAGAAGCCAGGGGGGCGGGCCGGGGGTGGCGGCTGGGAGCCCGATCGCGGGGGGTGCCTGCACCCCCGGCGATGGGGCTCCCAGAAGCCAGGGGGGCGGGCCGGGGGTGGCGGCTGGGAGCCCGATCGCGGGGGGTGCCTGCACCCCCGGCGATGGGGCTCCCAGAAGCCAGGGGGGCGGGCCGGGGGTGGCGGCTGGGAGCCCGATCGCGGGGGGTGCCTGCACCCCCGGCGATGGGGCTCCCAGAAGCCAGGGGGGCGGGCCGGGGGTGGCGGCTGGGAGCCCGATCGCGGGGGGTGCCTGCACCCCCGGCGATGGGGCTCCCAGAAGCCAGGGGGGCGGGCCGGGGGTGGCGGCTGGGAGCCCGATCGCGGGGGGTGCCTGCACCCCCGGCGATGGGGCTCCCAGAAGCCAGGGGGGCGGGCCGGGGGTGGCGGCTGGGAGCCCGATCGCGGGGGGTGCCTGCACCCCCGGCGATGGGGCTCCCAGAAGCCAGGGGGGCGGGCCGGGGGTGGCGGCTGGGAGCCCGATCGCGGGGGGTGCCTGCACCCCCGGCGATGGGGCTCCCAGAAGCCAGGGGGGCGGGCCGGGGGTGGCGGCTGGGAGCCCGATCGCGGGGGGTGCCTGCACCCCCGGCGATGGGGCTCCCAGAAGCCAGGGGGGCGGGCCGGGGGTGGCGGCTGGGAGCCCGATCGCGGGGGGTGCCTGCACCCCCGGCGATGGGGCTCCCAGAAGCCAGGGGGGCGGGCCGGGGGTGGCGGCTGGGAGCCCGATCGCGGGGGGTGCCTGCACCCCCGGCGATGGGGCTCCCAGAAGCCAGGGGGGCGGGCCGGGGGTGGCGGCTGGGAGCCCGATCGCGGGGGGTGCCTGCACCCCCGGCGATGGGGCTCCCAGAAGCCAGGGGGGCGGGCCGGGGGTGGCGGCTGGGAGCCCGATCGCGGGGGGTGCCTGCACCCCCGGCGATGGGGCTCCCAGAAGCCAGGGGGGCGGGCCGGGGGTGGCGGCTGGGAGCCCGATCGCGGGGGGTGCCTGCACCCCCGGCGATGGGGCTCCCAGAAGCCAGGGGGGCGGGCCGGGGGTGGCGGCTGGGAGCCCGATCGCGGGGGGTGCCTGCACCCCCGGCGATGGGGCTCCCAGAAGCCAGGGGGGCGGGCCGGGGGTGGCGGCTGGGAGCCCGATCGCGGGGGGTGCCTGCACCCCCGGCGATGGGGCTCCCAGAAGCCAGGGGGGCGGGCCGGGGGTGGCGGCTGGGAGCCCGATCGCGGGGGGTGCCTGCACCCCCGGCGATGGGGCTCCCAGAAGCCAGGGGGGCGGGCCGGGGGTGGCGGCTGGGAGCCCGATCGCGGGGGGTGCCTGCACCCCCGGCGATGGGGCTCCCAGAAGCCAGGGGGGCGGGCCGGGGGTGGCGGCTGGGAGCCCGATCGCGGGGGGTGCCTGCACCCCCGGCGATGGGGCTCCCAGAAGCCAGGGGGGCGGGCCGGGGGTGGCGGCTGGGAGCCCGATCGCGGGGGGTGCCTGCACCCCCGGCGATGGGGCTCCCAGAAGCCAGGGGGCGGGCCGGGGGTGGCGGCTGGGAGCCCGATCGGGGGGCGTGCCTGCACCCCCGGCGATGGGGCTCCCAGAAGCCAGGGGGGCGGGCCGGGGGTGGCGGCTGGGAGCCCGATCGGGGGGCGTGCCTGACCCCCCGGCGATGGGGCTCCCAGAAGCCAGGGGGGCGGGCCGGGGGTGGCGGCTGGGAGCCCGATCGCGGGGGGTGCCTGACCCCCCGGCGATGGGGCTCCCAGATGCCAGGGGGGCGGGCCGGGGGTGGCGGCTGGGAGCCCGATCGGGGGGCGTGCCTGACCCCCCGGCGATGGGGCTCCCAGAAGCCAGGGGGGCCGGCCTGGGTTGGCGGCTGGGAGCCCGATCGCGGGGGGTGCCTGACCCCCTCGCGATGGGGCTCCCAGAAGTCAGGGGGGCCGTCCGGGGGTGACTCCTGGCAACCTGATCTGGATATTTGGAAGAGTATCACAAGTGGTTGTCCAGTGTCTGTGATACTGAGATTAATATCTGTCTCTCGGCCTTGGAATATTGAGCAGGATGAAACAGGGTGAATGTCCAGCCTGTGCCACATTGCGAGTAATATCAGCCTGTCCCCTCCATGGATATTAAGAACAATATCCCAGACTGGGTGTACGCCTCCTGCTGTACAGAGTGCAATATCATCCTCTCCCTCCCAGGATAGTAATTACAATATCACTGGGCGGGAGCACACATCCTGTGAATTATTATCATCCTCTCCAACTCCGTATACTAGGAACTATATCTCAGAGAAACTGTCCCCTCAGTGCCATATTCGGACAAATAGCAAAGGCTTCTTCCGGGAATATTAGGAGCAATATTACCACGTAGCTATCCATCCATTGCTATAATTGGAGTCATGTGATACTCTACCCCCGTTCATATTAGGATCAGTGTCACGTGCTGAGTGTACACCTACTGCGATATTAAAACTAAAGTCCTGCTTTCCGACCCTGGTTATTAAGAACAGCATCACAAGTAGGTTTACACTTCCTGTGGAATGAGGAATAATAATATGATTATTAATCATCAATGATCGATTTTAATCATTATCAATGATACTAAAAATTCATAAGATACCATTATTAATTATGGATAATGATTTTCAATACATGATTATGCCTGCTTTCAATTAATTATTAATATTAATGCCATCAAATAATATTATTAGTTCCTAATACTAATCATTATTGTATTCCCAGCATCACTGGGTATTGATTTAAGTCACATTAATTGCTAATATCATAATATTATTATTAATAGTGATATTACTAATAATTATGAATACAAATGGTTAACCTTTTAAACCAGTATTCATTTTTACTCTCTTTATTGTGATCATTAATATCAATAATTATTATTAATATTAATATAATTATTAATATTAATGATTAATAGACTTGCTCCTGATGTAAACCCGGGAGAGGACGATGTTAATTTCTATATCACAACGGTGTACACCCCCCGTGACAGAGTTTCCAACTTCTGCTTGGGAGAGGAGGATATGACAATCAGTTTCACTGGAAGTAGAAACAACGGTGGGATACTGTTCTGAATATTAAGGGAGGAAGAGGCTGATGTGACTCCTAATAAAGAGGGGGTTACTCCCTCTGAGGGTGTGCACACTGGGGGTGTACAATCGTCTGAGAAGGGGTTGAAAATTTTCCGATGGGGAGATGATATTACTCAGAATATGAGAAAGAGGCTGGGGGTCCACAAGGCTCCCAGAAGCCAGGGGGGCGGGCCGGGGGTGGCGGCTGGGAGCCCGATCGCGGGGGGTGCCTGCACCCCCGGCGATGGGGCTCCCAGAAGCCAGGGGGGCGGGCCGGGGGTGGCGGCTGGGAGCCCGATCGCGGGGGGTGCCTGCACCCCCGGCGATGGGGCTCCCAGAAGCCAGGGGGGCGGGCCGGGGGTGGCGGCTGGGAGCCCGATCACGGGGGGTGCCTGCACCCCCGGCGATGGGGCTCCCAGAAGCCAGGGGGGCGGGCCGGGGGTGGCGGCTGGGAGCCCGATCGCGGGGGGTGCCTGCACCCCCGGCGATGGGGCTCCCAGAAGCCAGGGGGGCGGGCCGGGGGTGGCGGCTGGGAGCCCGATCGGGGGGCGTGCCTGACCCCCCGGCGATGGGGCTCCCAGAAGCCAGGGGGGCGGGCCGGGGGTGGCGGCTGGGAGCCCGATCGCGGGGGGTGCCTGACCCCCCGGCGATGGGGCTCCCAGATGCCAGGGGGGCGGGCCGGGGGTGGCGGCTGGGAGCCCGATCGGGGGGCGTGCCTGACCCCCCGGCGATGGGGCTCCCAGAAGCCAGGGGGGCCGGCCTGGGTTGGCGGCTGGGAGCCCGATCGCGGGGGGTGCCTGACCCCCTCGCGATGGGGCTCCCAGAAGTCAGGGGGGCCGTCCGGGGGTGACTCCTGGCAACCTGATCTGGATATTTGGAAGAGTATCACAAGTGGTTGTCCAGTGTCTGTGATACTGAGATTAATATCTGTCTCTCGGCCTTGGAATATTGAGCAGGATGAAACAGGGTGAATGTCCAGCCTGTGCCACATTGCGAGTAATATCAGCCTGTCCCCTCCATGGATATTAAGAACAATATCCCAGACTGGGTGTACGCCTCCTGCTGTACAGAGTGCAATATCATCCTCTCCCTCCCAGGATAGTAATTACAATATCACTGGGCGGGAGCACACATCCTGTGAATTATTATCATCCTCTCCAACTCCGTATACTAGGAACTATATCTCAGAGAAACTGTCCCCTCAGTGCCATATTCGGACAAATAGCAAAGGCTTCTTCCGGGAATATTAGGAGCAATATTACCACGTAGCTATCCATCCATTGCTATAATTGGAGTCATGTGATACTCTACCCCCGTTCATATTAGGATCAGTGTCACGTGCTGAGTGTACACCTACTGCGATATTAAAACTAAAGTCCTGCTTTCCGACCCTGGTTATTAAGAACAGCATCACAAGTAGGTTTACACTTCCTGTGGAATGAGGAATAATAATATGATTATTAATCATCAATGATCGATTTTAATCATTATCAATGATACTAAAAATTCATAAGATACCATTATTAATTATGGATAATGATTTTCAATACATGATTATGCCTGCTTTCAATTAATTATTAATATTAATGCCATCAAATAATATTATTAGTTCCTAATACTAATCATTATTGTATTCCCAGCATCACTGGGTATTGATTTAAGTCACATTAATTGCTAATATCATAATATTATTATTAATAGTGATATTACTAATAATTATGAATACAAATGGTTAACCTTTTAAACCAGTATTCATTTTTACTCTCTTTATTGTGATCATTAATATCAATAATTATTATTAATATTAATATAATTATTAATATTAATGATTAATAGACTTGCTCCTGATGTAAACCCGGGAGAGGACGATGTTAATTTCTATATCACAACGGTGTACACCCCCCGTGACAGAGTTTCCAACTTCTGCTTGGGAGAGGAGGATATGACAATCAGTTTCACTGGAAGTAGAAACAACGGTGGGATACTGTTCTGAATATTAAGGGAGGAAGAGGCTGATGTGACTCCTAATAAAGAGGGGGTTACTCCCTCTGAGGGTGTGCACACTGGGGGTGTACAATCGTCTGAGAAGGGGTTGAAAATTTTCCGATGGGGAGATGATATTACTCAGAATATGAGAAAGAGGCTGGGGGTCCACAAGGCTCCCAGAAGCCAGGGGGGCGGGCCGGGGGTGGCGGCTGGGAGCCCGATCGCGGGGGGTGCCTGCACCCCCGGCGATGGGGCTCCCAGAAGCCAGGGGGGCGGGCCGGGGGTGGCGGCTGGGAGCCCGATCGCGGGGGGTGCCTGCACCCCCGGCGATGGGGCTCCCAGAAGCCAGGGGGGCGGGCCGGGGGTGGCGGCTGGGAGCCCGATCGCGGGGGGTGCCTGCACCCCCGGCGATGGGGCTCCCAGAAGCCAGGGGGGCGGGCCGGGGGTGGCGGCTGGGAGCCCGATCGCGGGGGGTGCCTGCACCCCCGGCGATGGGGCTCCCAGAAGCCAGGGGGGCGGGCCGGGGGTGGCGGCTGGGAGCCCGATCGCGGGGGGTGCCTGCACCCCCGGCGATGGGGCTCCCAGAAGCCAGGGGGGCGGGCCGGGGGTGGCGGCTGGGAGCCCGATCGCGGGGGGTGCCTGCACCCCCGGCGATGGGGCTCCCAGAAGCCAGGGGGGCGGGCCGGGGGTGGCGGCTGGGAGCCCGATCGCGGGGGGTGCCTGCACCCCCGGCGATGGGGCTCCCAGAAGCCAGGGGGGCGGGCCGGGGGTGGCGGCTGGGAGCCCGATCGCGGGGGGTGCCTGCACCCCCGGCGATGGGGCTCCCAGAAGCCAGGGGGGCGGGCCGGGGGTGGCGGCTGGGAGCCCGATCGCGGGGGGTGCCTGCACCCCCGGCGATGGGGCTCCCAGAAGCCAGGGGGGCGGGCCGGGGGTGGCGGCTGGGAGCCCGATCGCGGGGGGTGCCTGCACCCCCGGCGATGGGGCTCCCAGAAGCCAGGGGGGCGGGCCGGGGGTGGCGGCTGGGAGCCCGATCGCGGGGGGTGCCTGCACCCCCGGCGATGGGGCTCCCAGAAGCCAGGGGGGCGGGCCGGGGGTGGCGGCTGGGAGCCCGATCGCGGGGGGTGCCTGCACCCCCGGCGATGGGGCTCCCAGAAGCCAGGGGGGCGGGCCGGGGGTGGCGGCTGGGAGCCCGATCGCGGGGGGTGCCTGCACCCCCGGCGATGGGGCTCCCAGAAGCCAGGGGGGCGGGCCGGGGGTGGCGGCTGGGAGCCCGATCGCGGGGGGTGCCTGCACCCCCGGCGATGGGGCTCCCAGAAGCCAGGGGGGCGGGCCGGGGGTGGCGGCTGGGAGCCCGATCGCGGGGGGTGCCTGCACCCCCGGCGATGGGGCTCCCAGAAGCCAGGGGGGCGGGCCGGGGGTGGCGGCTGGGAGCCCGATCGAGGGGGGTGCCTGCACCCCCGGCGATGGGGCTCCCAGAAGCCAGGGGGGCGGGCCGGGGGTGGCGGCTGGGAGCCCGATCGCGGGGGGTGCCTGCACCCCCGGCGATGGGGCTCCCAGAAGCCAGGGGGGCGGGCCGGGGGTGGCGGCTGGGAGCCCGATCGCGGGGGGTGCCTGCACCCCCGGCGATGGGGCTCCCAGAAGCCAGGGGGGCGGGCCGGGGGTGGCGGCTGGGAGCCCGATCGCGGGGGGTGCCTGCACCCCCGGCGATGGGGCTCCCAGAAGCCAGGGGGGCGGGCCGGGGGTGGCGGCTGGGAGCCCGATCGCGGGGGGTGCCTGCACCCCCGGCGATGGGGCTCCCAGAAGCCAGGGGGGCGGGCCGGGGGTGGCGGCTGGGAGCCCGATCGCGGGGGGTGCCTGCACCCCCGGCGATGGGGCTCCCAGAAGCCAGGGGGGCGGGCCGGGGGTGGCGGCTGGGAGCCCGATCGCGGGGGGTGCCTGCACCCCCGGCGATGGGGCTCCCAGAAGCCAGGGGGGCGGGCCGGGGGTGGCGGCTGGGAGCCCGATCGCGGGGGGTGCCTGCACCCCCGGCGATGGGGCTCCCAGAAGCCAGGGGGGCGGGCCGGGGGTGGCGGCTGGGAGCCCGATCGCGGGGGGTGCCTGCACCCCCGGCGATGGGGCTCCCAGAAGCCAGGGGGGCGGGCCGGGGGTGGCGGCTGGGAGCCCGATCGCGGGGGGTGCCTGCACCCCCGGCGATGGGGCTCCCAGAAGCCAGGGGGGCGGGCCGGGGGTGGCGGCTGGGAGCCCGATCGCGGGGGGTGCCTGCACCCCCGGCGATGGGGCTCCCAGAAGCCAGGGGGGCGGGCCGGGGGTGGCGGCTGGGAGCCCGATCGCGGGGGGTGCCTGCACCCCCGGCGATGGGGCTCCCAGAAGCCAGGGGGGCGGGCCGGGGGTGGCGGCTGGGAGCCCGATCGCGGGGGGTGCCTGCACCCCCGGCGATGGGGCTCCCAGAAGCCAGGGGGGCGGGCCGGGGGTGGCGGCTGGGAGCCCGATCGCGGGGGGTGCCTGCACCCCCGGCGATGGGGCTCCCAGAAGCCAGGGGGGCGGGCCGGGGGTGGCGGCTGGGAGCCCGATCGCGGGGGGTGCCTGCACCCCCGGCGATGGGGCTCCCAGAAGCCAGGGGGGCGGGCCGGGGGTGGCGGCTGGGAGCCCGATCGCGGGGGGTGCCTGCACCCCCGGCGATGGGGCTCCCAGAAGCCAGGGGGGCGGGCCGGGGGTGGCGGCTGGGAGCCCGATCGCGGGGGGTGCCTGCACCCCCGGCGATGGGGCTCCCAGAAGCCAGGGGGGCGGGCCGGGGGTGGCGGCTGGGAGCCCGATCGCGGGGGGTGCCTGCACCCCCGGCGATGGGGCTCCCAGAAGCCAGGGGGGCGGGCCGGGGGTGGCGGCTGGGAGCCCGATCGCGGGGGGTGCCTGCACCCCCGGCGATGGGGCTCCCAGAAGCCAGGGGGGCGGGCCGGGGGTGGCGGCTGGGAGCCCGATCGCGGGGGGTGCCTGCACCCCCGGCGATGGGGCTCCCAGAAGCCAGGGGGGCGGGCCGGGGGTGGCGGCTGGGAGCCCGATCGCGGGGGGTGCCTGCACCCCCGGCGATGGGGCTCCCAGAAGCCAGGGGGGCGGGCCGGGGGTGGCGGCTGGGAGCCCGATCGCGGGGGGTGCCTGCACCCCCGGCGATGGGGCTCCCAGAAGCCAGGGGGGCGGGCCGGGGGTGGCGGCTGGGAGCCCGATCGCGGGGGGTGCCTGCACCCCCGGCGATGGGGCTCCCAGAAGCCAGGGGGGCGGGCCGGGGGTGGCGGCTGGGAGCCCGATCGCGGGGGGTGCCTGCACCCCCGGCGATGGGGCTCCCAGAAGCCAGGGGGGCGGGCCGGGGGTGGCGGCTGGGAGCCCGATCGCGGGGGGTGCCTGCACCCCCGGCGATGGGGCTCCCAGAAGCCAGGGGGGCGGGCCGGGGGTGGCGGCTGGGAGCCCGATCGCGGGGGGTGCCTGCACCCCCGGCGATGGGGCTCCCAGAAGCCAGGGGGGCGGGCCGGGGGTGGCGGCTGGGAGCCCGATCGCGGGGGGTGCCTGCACCCCCGGCGATGGGGCTCCCAGAAGCCAGGGGGGCGGGCCGGGGGTGGCGGCTGGGAGCCCGATCGCGGGGGGTGCCTGCACCCCCGGCGATGGGGCTCCCAGAAGCCAGGGGGGCGGGCCGGGGGTGGCGGCTGGGAGCCCGATCGCGGGGGGTGCCTGCACCCCCGGCGATGGGGCTCCCAGAAGCCAGGGGGGCGGGCCGGGGGTGGCGGCTGGGAGCCCGATCGCGGGGGGTGCCTGCACCCCCGGCGATGGGGCTCCCAGAAGCCAGGGGGGCGGGCCGGGGGTGGCGGCTGGGAGCCCGATCGCGGGGGGTGCCTGCACCCCCGGCGATGGGGCTCCCAGAAGCCAGGGGGGCGGGCCGGGGGTGGCGGCTGGGAGCCCGATCGCGGGGGGTGCCTGCACCCCCGGCGATGGGGCTCCCAGAAGCCAGGGGGGCGGGCCGGGGGTGGCGGCTGGGAGCCCGATCGCGGGGGGTGCCTGCACCCCCGGCGATGGGGCTCCCAGAAGCCAGGGGGGCGGGCCGGGGGTGGCGGCTGGGAGCCCGATCGCGGGGGGTGCCTGCACCCCCGGCGATGGGGCTCCCAGAAGCCAGGGGGGCGGGCCGGGGGTGGCGGCTGGGAGCCCGATCGCGGGGGGTGCCTGCACCCCCGGCGATGGGGCTCCCAGAAGCCAGGGGGGCGGGCCGGGGGTGGCGGCTGGGAGCCCGATCGCGGGGGGTGCCTGCACCCCCGGCGATGGGGCTCCCAGAAGCCAGGGGGGCGGGCCGGGGGTGGCGGCTGGGAGCCCGATCGGGGGGCGTGCCTGCACCCCCGGCGATGGGGCTCCCAGAAGCCAGGGGGGCGGGCCGGGGGTGGCGGCTGGGAGCCCGATCGGGGGGCGTGCCTGACCCCCCGGCGATGGGGCTCCCAGAAGCCAGGGGGGCGGGCCGGGGGTGGCGGCTGGGAGCCCGATCGCGGGGGGTGCCTGACCCCCCGGCGATGGGGCTCCCAGATGCCAGGGGGGCGGGCCGGGGGTGGCGGCTGGGAGCCCGATCGGGGGGCGTGCCTGACCCCCCGGCGATGGGGCTCCCAGAAGCCAGGGGGGCCGGCCTGGGTTGGCGGCTGGGAGCCCGATCGCGGGGGGTGCCTGACCCCCTCGCGATGGGGCTCCCAGAAGTCAGGGGGGCCGTCCGGGGGTGACTCCTGGCAACCTGATCTGGATATTTGGAAGAGTATCACAAGTGGTTGTCCAGTGTCTGTGATACTGAGATTAATATCTGTCTCTCGGCCTTGGAATATTGAGCAGGATGAAACAGGGTGAATGTCCAGCCTGTGCCACATTGCGAGTAATATCAGCCTGTCCCCTCCATGGATATTAAGAACAATATCCCAGACTGGGTGTACGCCTCCTGCTGTACAGAGTGCAATATCATCCTCTCCCTCCCAGGATAGTAATTACAATATCACTGGGCGGGAGCACACATCCTGTGAATTATTATCATCCTCTCCAACTCCGTATACTAGGAACTATATCTCAGAGAAACTGTCCCCTCAGTGCCATATTCGAAAAAATAGCAAAGGCTTCTTCCGGGGATATTAGGAGCAATATTACCACGTAGCTATCCATCCATTGCTATAATTGGAGTCATGTGATACTCTACCCCCGTTCATATTAGGATCAGTGTCACGTGCTGAGTGTACACCTACTGCGATATTAAAACTAAAGTCCTGCTTTCCGACCCTGGTTATTAAGAACAGCATCACAAGTAGGTTTACACTTCCTGTGGAATGAGGAATAATAATATGATTATTAATCATCAATGATCGATTTTAATCATTATCAATGATACTAAAAATTCATAAGATACCATTATTAATTATGGATAATGATTTTCAATACATGATTATGCCTGCTTTCAATTAATTATTAATATTAATGCCATCAAATAATATTATTAGTTCCTAATACTAATCATTATTGTATTCCCAGCATCACTGGGTATTGATTTAAGTCACATTAATTGCTAATATCATAATATTATTATTAATAGTGATATTACTAATAATTATGAATACAAATGGTTAACCTTTTAAACCAGTATTCATTTTTACTCTCTTTATTGTGATCATTAATATCAATAATTATTATTAATATTAATATAATTATTAATATTAATGATTAATAGACTTGCTCCTGATGTAAACCCGGGAGAGGACGATGTTAATTTCTATATCACAACGGTGTACACCCCCCGTGACAGAGTTTCCAACTTCTGCTTGGGAGAGGAGGATATGACAATCAGTTTCACTGGAAGTAGAAACAACGGTGGGATACTGTTCTGAATATTAAGGGAGGAAGAGGCTGATGTGACTCCTAATAAAGAGGGGGTTACTCCCTCTGAGGGTGTGCACACTGGGGGTGTACAATCGTCTGAGAAGGGGTTGAAAATTTTCCGATGGGGAGATGATATTACTCAGAATATGAGAAAGAGGCTGGGGGTCCACAAGGCTCCCAGAAGCCAGGGGGCGGGCCGGGGGTGGCGGCTGGGAGCCCGATCGCGGGGGGTGCCTGCACCCCCGGCGATGGGGCTCCCAGAAGCCAGGGGGGCGGGCCGGGGGTGGCGGCTGGGAGCCCGATCGCGGGGGGTGCCTGCACCCCCGGCGATGGGGCTCCCAGAAGCCAGGGGGGCGGGCCGGGGGTGGCGGCTGGGAGCCCGATCGCCGGGGGTGCCTGCACCCCCGGCGATGGGGCTCCCAGAAGCCAGGGGGGCGGGCCGGGGGTGGCGGCTGGGAGCCCGATCGCGGGGGGTGCCTGCACCCCCGGCGATGGGGCTCCCAGAAGCCAGGGGGGCGGGCCGGGGGTGGCGGCTGGGAGCCCGATCGGGGGGCGTGCCTGACCCCCCGGCGATGGGGCTCCCAGAAGCCAGGGGGGCGGGCCGGGGGTGGCGGCTGGGAGCCCGATCGCGGGGGGTGCCTGACCCCCCGGCGATGGGGCTCCCAGATGCCAGGGGGGCGGGCCGGGGGTGGCGGCTGGGAGCCCGATCGGGGGGCGTGCCTGACCCCCCGGCGATGGGGCTCCCAGAAGCCAGGGGGGCCGGCCTGGGTTGGCGGCTGGGAGCCCGATCGCGGGGGGTGCCTGACCCCCTCGCGATGGGGCTCCCAGAAGTCAGGGGGGCCGTCCGGGGGTGACTCCTGGCAACCTGATCTGGATATTTGGAAGAGTATCACAAGTGGTTGTCCAGTGTCTGTGATACTGAGATTAATATCTGTCTCTCGGCCTTGGAATATTGAGCAGGATGAAACAGGGTGAATGTCCAGCCTGTGCCACATTGCGAGTAATATCAGCCTGTCCCCTCCATGGATATTAAGAACAATATCCCAGACTGGGTGTACGCCTCCTGCTGTACAGAGTGCAATATCATCCTCTCCCTCCCAGGATAGTAATTACAATATCACTGGGCGGGAGCACACATCCTGTGAATTATTATCATCCTCTCCAACTCCGTATACTAGGAACTATATCTCAGAGAAACTGTCCCCTCAGTGCCATATTCGGACAAATAGCAAAGGCTTCTTCCGGGAATATTAGGAGCAATATTACCACGTAGCTATCCATCCATTGCTATAATTGGAGTCATGTGATACTCTACCCCCGTTCATATTAGGATCAGTGTCACGTGCTGAGTGTACACCTACTGCGATATTAAAACTAAAGTCCTGCTTTCCGACCCTGGTTATTAAGAACAGCATCACAAGTAGGTTTACACTTCCTGTGGAATGAGGA
Source organism: Macaca mulatta (assembly GCF_049350105.2). Classification (NCBI taxonomy): domain Eukaryota; kingdom Metazoa; phylum Chordata; class Mammalia; order Primates; family Cercopithecidae; genus Macaca; species Macaca mulatta. The sequence continues at coordinate 528,854 of NC_133411.1, forward strand.
ATAATAATATGATTATTAATCATCAATGATCGATTTTAATCATTATCAATGATACTAAAAATTCATAAGATACCATTATTAATTATGGATAATGATTTTCAATACATGATTATGCCTGCTTTCAATTAATTATTAATATTAATGCCATCAAATAATATTATTAGTTCCTAATACTAATCATTATTGTATTCCCAGCATCACTGGGTATTGATTTAAGTCACATTAATTGCTAATATCATAATATTATTATTAATAGTGATATTACTAATAATTATGAATACAAATGGTTAACCTTTTAAACCAGTATTCATTTTTACTCTCTTTATTGTGATCATTAATATCAATAATTATTATTAATATTAATATAATTATTAATATTAATGATTAATAGACTTGCTCCTGATGTAAACCCGGGAGAGGACGATGTTAATTTCTATATCACAACGGTGTACACCCCCCGTGACAGAGTTTCCAACTTCTGCTTGGGAGAGGAGGATATGACAATCAGTTTCACTGGAAGTAGAAACAACGGTGGGATACTGTTCTGAATATTAAGGGAGGAAGAGGCTGATGTGACTCCTAATAAAGAGGGGGTTACTCCCTCTGAGGGTGTGCACACTGGGGGTGTACAATCGTCTGAGAAGGGGTTGAAAATTTTCCGATGGGGAGATGATATTACTCAGAATATGAGAAAGAGGCTGGGGGTCCACAAGGCTCCCAGAAGCCAGGGGGGCGGGCCGGGGGTGGCGGCTGGGAGCCCGATCGCGGGGGGTGCCTGCACCCCCGGCGATGGGGCTCCCAGAAGCCAGGGGGGCGGGCCGGGGGTGGCGGCTGGGAGCCCGATCGCGGGGGGTGCCTGCACCCCCGGCGATGGGGCTCCCAGAAGCCAGGGGGGCGGGCCGGGGGTGGCGGCTGGGAGCCCGATCGCGGGGGGTGCCTGCACCCCCGGCGATGGGGCTCCCAGAAGCCAGGGGGGCGGGCCGGGGGTGGCGGCTGGGAGCCCGATCGCGGGGGGTGCCTGCACCCCCGGCGATGGGGCTCCCAGAAGCCAGGGGGGCGGGCCGGGGGTGGCGGCTGGGAGCCCGATCGCGGGGGGTGCCTGCACCCCCGGCGATGGGGCTCCCAGAAGCCAGGGGGGCGGGCCGGGGGTGGCGGCTGGGAGCCCGATCGCGGGGGGTGCCTGCACCCCCGGCGATGGGGCTCCCAGAAGCCAGGGGGGCGGGCCGGGGGTGGCGGCTGGGAGCCCGATCGCGGGGGGTGCCTGCACCCCCGGCGATGGGGCTCCCAGAAGCCAGGGGGGCGGGCCGGGGGTGGCGGCTGGGAGCCCGATCGCGGGGGGTGCCTGCACCCCCGGCGATGGGGCTCCCAGAAGCCAGGGGGGCGGGCCGGGGGTGGCGGCTGGGAGCCCGATCGCGGGGGGTGCCTGCACCCCCGGCGATGGGGCTCCCAGAAGCCAGGGGGGCGGGCCGGGGGTGGCGGCTGGGAGCCCGATCGCGGGGGGTGCCTGCACCCCCGGCGATGGGGCTCCCAGAAGCCAGGGGGGCGGGCCGGGGGTGGCGGCTGGGAGCCCGATCGCGGGGGGTGCCTGCACCCCCGGCGATGGGGCTCCCAGAAGCCAGGGGGGCGGGCCGGGGGTGGCGGCTGGGAGCCCGATCGCGGGGGGTGCCTGCACCCCCGGCGATGGGGCTCCCAGAAGCCAGGGGGGCGGGCCGGGGGTGGCGGCTGGGAGCCCGATCGCGGGGGGTGCCTGCACCCCCGGCGATGGGGCTCCCAGAAGCCAGGGGGGCGGGCCGGGGGTGGCGGCTGGGAGCCCGATCGCGGGGGGTGCCTGCACCCCCGGCGATGGGGCTCCCAGAAGCCAGGGGGGCGGGCCGGGGGTGGCGGCTGGGAGCCCGATCGCGGGGGGTGCCTGCACCCCCGGCGATGGGGCTCCCAGAAGCCAGGGGGCGGGCCGGGGGTGGCGGCTGGGAGCCCGATCGCGGGGGGTGCCTGCACCCCCGGCGATGGGGCTCCCAGAAGCCAGGGGAGCGGGCCGGGGGTGGCGGCTGGGAGCCCGATCGCGGGGGGTGCCTGCACCCCCGGCGATGGGGCTCCCAGAAGCCAGGGGGGCGGGCCGGGGGTGGCGGCTGGGAGCCCGATCGCGGGGGGTGCCTGCACCCCCGGCGATGGGGCTCCCAGAAGCCAGGGGGGCGGGCCGGGTGTGGCGGCTGGGAGCCAGGGGGGCGGGCCGGGGGTGGCGGCTGGGAGCCCGATCGCGGGGGGTGCCTGCACCCCCGGCGATGGGGCTCCCAGAAGCCAGGGGGGCGGGCCGGGGGTGGCGGCTGGGAGCCCGATCGCGGGGGGTGCCTGCACCCCCGGCGATGGGGCTCCCAGAAGCCAGGGGGGCGGGCCGGGGGTGGCGGCTGGGAGCCCGATCGGGGGGCGTGCCTGACCCCTCGGCGATGGGGCTCCCAGAAGCCAGGGGGGCCGGCCTGGGTTGGCGGCTGGGAGCCCGATCGCGGGGGGTGCCTGACCCCCTCGCGATGGGGCTCCCAGAAGTCAGGGGGGCCGTCCGGGGGTGACTCCTGGCAACCTGATCTGGATATTTGGAAGAGTATCACAAGTGGTTGTCCAGTGTCTGTGATACTGAGATTAATATCTGTCTCTCGGCCTTGGAATATTGAGCAGGATGAAACAGGGTGAATGTCCACCCTGTGCCACATTGCGAGTAATATCAGCCTGTCCCCTCCATGGATATTAAGAACAATATCCCAGACTGGGTGTACGCCTCCTGCTGTACAGAGTGCAATATCATCCTCTCCCTCCCAGGATAGTAATTACAATATCACTGGGCGGGAGCACACATCCTGTGAATTATTATCATCCTCTCCAACTCCGTATACTAGGAACTATATCTCAGAGAAACTGTCCCCTCAGTGCCATATTCGGACAAATAGCAAAGGCTTCTTCCGGGAATATTAGGAGCAATATTACCACGTAGCTATCCATCCATTGCTATAATTGGAGTCATGTGATACTCTACCCCCGTTCATATTAGGATCAGTGTCACGTGCTGAGTGTACACCTACTGCGATATTAAAACTAAAGTCCTGCTTTCCGACCCTGGTTATTAAGAACAGCATCACAAGTAGGTTTACACTTCCTGTGGAATGAGGAATAATAATATGATTATTAATCATCAATGATCGATTTTAATAATTATCAATGATACTAAAAATTCATAAGATACCATTATTAATTATGGATAATGATTTTCAATACATGATTATGCCTGCTTTCAATTAATTATTAATATTAATGCCATCAAATAATATTATTAGTTCCTAATACTAATCATTATTGTATTCCCAGCATCACTGGGTATTGATTTAAGTCACATTAATTGCTAATATCATAATATTATTATTAATAGTGATATTACTAATAATTATGAATACAAATGGTTAACCTTTTAAACCAGTATTCATTTTTACTCTCTTTATTGTGATCATTAATATCAATAATTATTATTAATATTAATATAATTATTAATATTAATGATTAATAGACTTGCTCCTGATGTAAACCCGGGAGAGGACGATGTTAATTTCTATATCACAACGGTGTACACCCCCCGTGACAGAGTTTCCAACTTCTGCTTGGGAGAGGAGGATATGACAATCAGTTTCACTGGAAGTAGAAACAACGGTGGGATACTGTTCTGAATATTAAGGGAGGAAGAGGCTGATGTGACTCCTAATAAAGAGGGGGTTACTCCCTCTGAGGGTGTGCACACTGGGGGTGTACAATCGTCTGAGAAGGGGTTGAAAATTTTCCGATGGGGAGATGATATTACTCAGAATATGAGAAAGAGGCTGGGGGTCCACAAGGCTCCCAGAAGCCAGGGGGGCGGGCCGGGGGTGGCGGCTGGGAGCCCGATCGCGGGGGGTGCCTGCACCCCCGGCGATGGGGCTCCCAGAAGCCCGGGGGGCGGGCCGGGGGTGGCGGCTGGGAGCCCGATCGCGGGGGGTGCCTGCACCCCCGGCGATGGGGCTCCCAGAAGCCCGGGGGGCGGGCCGGGGGTGGCGGCTGGGAGCCCGATCGCGGGGGGTGCCTGCACCCCCGGCGACGGGGCTCCCAGAAGCCCGGGGGGCGGGCCGGGGGTGGCGGCTGGGAGCCCGATCGCGGGGGGTGCCTGCACCCCCGGCGACGGGGCTCCCAGAAGCCCGGGGGGCGGGCCGGGGGTGGCGGCTGGGAGCCCGATCGCGGGGGGTGCCTGCACCCCCGGCGACGGGGCTCCCAGAAGCCCGGGGGGCGGGCCGGGGGTGGCGGCTGGGAGCCCGATCGCGGGGGGTGCCTGCACCCCCGGCGACGGGGCTCCCAGAAGCCCGGGGGGCGGGCCGGGGGTGGCGGCTGGGAGCCCGATCGCGGGGGGTGCCTGCACCCCCGGCGACGGGGCTCCCAGAAGCCCGGGGGGCGGGCCGGGGGTGGCGGCTGGGAGCCCGATCGCGGGGGGTGCCTGCACCCCCGGCGATGGGGCTCCCAGAAGCCAGGGGGGCGGGCCGGGGGTGGCGGCTGGGAGCCCGATCGCGGGGGGTGCCTGCACCCCCGGCGATGGGGCTCCCAGAAGCCAGGGGGGCGGGCCGGGGGTGGCGGCTGGGAGCCCGATCGCGGGGGGTGCCTGCACCCCCGGCGATGGGGCTCCCAGAAGCCAGGGGGGCGGGCCGGGGGTGGCGGCTGGGAGCCCGATCGGGGGGCGTGCCTGCACCCCCGGCGATGGGGCTCCCAGAAGCCAGGGGGGCGGGCCGGGGGTGGCGGCTGGGAGCCCGATCGGGGGGCGTGCCTGACCCCCCGGCGATGGGGCTCCCAGAAGCCAGGGGGGCGGGCCGGGGGTGGCGGCTGGGAGCCCGATCGCGGGGGGTGCCTGACCCCCCGGCGATGGGGCTCCCAGATGCCAGGGGGGCGGGCCGGGGATGGCGGCTGGGAGCCCGATCGGGGGGCGTGCCTGACCCCCCGGCGATGGGGCTCCCAGAAGCCGGGGGGGCCGGCCTGGGTTGGCGGCTGGGAGCCCGATCGCGGGGGGTGCCTGACCCCCTCGCGATGGGGCTCCCAGAAGTCAGGGGGGCCGTCCGGGGGTGACTCCTGGCAACCTGATCTGGATATTTGGAAGAGTATCACAAGTGGTTGTCCAGTGTCTGTGATACTGAGATTAATATCTGTCTCTCGGCCTTGGAATATTGAGCAGGATGAAACAGGGTGAATGTCCACCCTGTGCCACATTGCGAGTAATATCAGCCTGTCCCCTCCATGGATATTAAGAACAATATCCCAGACTGGGTGTACGCCTCCTGCTGTACAGAGTGCAATATCATCCTCTCCCTCCCAGGATAGTAATTACAATATCACTGGGCGGGAGCACACATCCTGTGAATTATTATCATCCTCTCCAACTCCGTATACTAGGAACTATATCTCAGAGAAACTGTCCCCTCAGTGCCATATTCGGACAAATAGCAAAGGCTTCTTCCGGGAATATTAGGAGCAATATTACCACGTAGCTATCCATCCATTGCTATAATTGGAGTCATGTGATACTCTACCCCCGTTCATATTAGGATCAGTGTCACGTGCTGAGTGTACACCTACTGCGATATTAAAACTAAAGTCCTGCTTTCCGACCCTGGTTATTAAGAACAGCATCACAAGTAGGTTTACACTTCCTGTGGAATGAGGAATAATAATATGATTATTAATCATCAATGATCGATTTTAATCATTATCAATGATACTAAAAATTCATAAGATACCATTATTAATTATGGATAATGATTTTCAATACATGATTATGTCTGCTTTCAATTAATTATTAATATTAATGCCATCAAATAATATTATTAGTTCCTAATACTAATCATTATTGTATTCCCAGCATCACTGGGTATTGATTTAAGTCACATTAATTGCTAATATCATAATATTATTATTAATAGTGATATTACTAATAATTATGAATACAAATGGTTAACCTTTTAAACCAGTATTCATTTTTACTCTCTTTATTGTGATCATTAATATCAATAATTATTATTAATATTAATATAATTATTAATATTAATGATTAATAGACTTGCTCCTGATGTAAACCCGGGAGAGGACGATGTTAATTTCTATATCACAACGGTGTACACCCCCCGTGACAGAGTTTCCAACTTCTGCTTGGGAGAGGAGGATATGACAATCAGTTTCACTGGAAGTAGAAACAACGGTGGGATACTGTTCTGAATATTAAGGGAGGAAGAGGCTGATGTGACTCCTAATAAAGAGGGGGTTACTCCCTCTGAGGGTGTGCACACTGGGGGTGTACAATCGTCTGAGAAGGGGTTGAAAATTTTCCGATGGGGAGATGATATTACTCAGAATATGAGAAAGAGGCTGGGGGTCCACAAGGCTCCCAGAAGCCAGGGGGGCGGGCCGGGGGTGGCGGCTGGGAGCCCGATCGCGGGGGGTGCCTGCACCCCCGGCGATGGGGCTCCCAGAAGCCAGGGGGGCGGGCCGGGGGTGGCGGCTGGGAGCCCGATCGCGGGGGGTGCCTGCACCCCCGGCGATGGGGCTCCCAGAAGCCAGGGGGGCGGGCCGGGGGTGGCGGCTGGGAGCCCGATCGCGGGGGGTGCCTGCACCCCCGGCGATGGGGCTCCCAGAAGCCAGGGGGGCGGGCCGGGGGTGGCGGCTGGGAGCCCGATCGCGGGGGGTGCCTGCACCCCCGGCGATGGGGCTCCCAGAAGCCAGGGGGGCGGGCCGGGGGTGGCGGCTGGGAGCCCGATCGCGGGGGGTGCCTGCACCCCCGGCGATGGGGCTCCCAGAAGCCAGGGGGGCGGGCCGGGGGTGGCGGCTGGGAGCCCGATCGCGGGGGGTGCCTGCACCCCCGGCGATGGGGCTCCCAGAAGCCAGGGGGGCGGGCCGGGGGTGGCGGCTGGGAGCCCGATCGCGGGGGGTGCCTGCACCCCCGGCGATGGGGCTCCCAGAAGCCAGGGGGGCGGGCCGGGGGTGGCGGCTGGGAGCCCGATCGCGGGGGGTGCCTGCACCCCCGGCGATGGGGCTCCCAGAAGCCAGGGGGGCGGGCCGGGGGTGGCGGCTGGGAGCCCGATCGCGGGGGGTGCCTGCACCCCCGGCGATGGGGCTCCCAGAAGCCAGGGGGGCGGGCCGGGGGTGGCGGCTGGGAGCCCGATCGCGGGGGGTGCCTGCACCCCCGGCGATGGGGCTCCCAGAAGCCAGGGGGGCGGGCCGGGGGTGGCGGCTGGGAGCCCGATCGCGGGGGGTGCCTGCACCCCCGGCGATGGGGCTCCCAGAAGCCAGGGGGGCGGGCCGGGGGTGGCGGCTGGGAGCCCGATCGCGGGGGGTGCCTGCACCCCCGGCGATGGGGCTCCCAGAAGCCAGGGGGGCGGGCCGGGGGTGGCGGCTGGGAGCCCGATCGCGGGGGGTGCCTGCACCCCCGGCGATGGGGCTCCCAGAAGCCAGGGGGGCGGGCCGGGGGTGGCGGCTGGGAGCCCGATCGCGGGGGGTGCCTGCACCCCCGGCGATGGGGCTCCCAGAAGCCAGGGGGGCGGGCCGGGGGTGGCGGCTGGGAGCCCGATCGCGGGGGGTGCCTGCACCCCCGGCGATGGGGCTCCCAGAAGCCAGGGGGGCGGGCCGGGGGTGGCGGCTGGGAGCCCGATCGCGGGGGGTGCCTGCACCCCCGGCGATGGGGCTCCCAGAAGCCAGGGGGGCGGGCCGGGGGTGGCGGCTGGGAGCCCGATCGCGGGGGGTGCCTGCACCCCCGGCGATGGGGCTCCCAGAAGCCAGGGGGGCGGGCCGGGGGTGGCGGCTGGGAGCCCGATCGCGGGGGGTGCCTGCACCCCCGGCGATGGGGCTCCCAGAAGCCAGGGGGGCGGGCCGGGGGTGGCGGCTGGGAGCCCGATCGCGGGGGGTGCCTGCACCCCCGGCGATGGGGCTCCCAGAAGCCAGGGGGGCGGGCCGGGGGTGGCGGCTGGGAGCCCGATCGCGGGGGGTGCCTGCACCCCCGGCGATGGGGCTCCCAGAAGCCAGGGGGGCGGGCCGGGGGTGGCGGCTGGGAGCCCGATCGCGGGGGGTGCCTGCACCCCCGGCGATGGGGCTCCCAGAAGCCAGGGGGGCGGGCCGGGGGTGGCGGCTGGGAGCCCGATCGCGGGGGGTGCCTGCACCCCCGGCGATGGGGCTCCCAGAAGCCAGGGGGGCGGGCCGGGGGTGGCGGCTGGGAGCCCGATCGCGGGGGGTGCCTGCACCCCCGGCGATGGGGCTCCCAGAAGCCAGGGGGGCGGGCCGGGGGTGGCGGCTGGGAGCCCGATCGCGGGGGGTGCCTGCACCCCCGGCGATGGGGCTCCCAGAAGCCAGGGGGGCGGGCCGGGGGTGGCGGCTGGGAGCCCGATCGCGGGGGGTGCCTGCACCCCCGGCGATGGGGCTCCCAGAAGCCAGGGGGGCGGGCCGGGGGTGGCGGCTGGGAGCCCGATCGCGGGGGGTGCCTGCACCCCCGGCGATGGGGCTCCCAGAAGCCAGGGGGGCGGGCCGGGGGTGGCGGCTGGGAGCCCGATCGCGGGGGGTGCCTGCACCCCCGGCGATGGGGCTCCCAGAAGCCAGGGGGGCGGGCCGGGGGTGGCGGCTGGGAGCCCGATCGCGGGGGGTGCCTGCACCCCCGGCGATGGGGCTCCCAGAAGCCAGGGGGGCGGGCCGGGGGTGGCGGCTGGGAGCCCGATCGCGGGGGGTGCCTGCACCCCCGGCGATGGGGCTCCCAGAAGCCAGGGGGGCGGGCCGGGGGTGGCGGCTGGGAGCCCGATCGCGGGGGGTGCCTGCACCCCCGGCGATGGGGCTCCCAGAAGCCAGGGGGGCGGGCCGGGGGTGGCGGCTGGGAGCCCGATCGCGGGGGGTGCCTGCACCCCCGGCGATGGGGCTCCCAGAAGCCAGGGGGGCGGGCCGGGGGTGGCGGCTGGGAGCCCGATCGCGGGGGGTGCCTGCACCCCCGGCGATGGGGCTCCCAGAAGCCAGGGGGGCGGGCCGGGGGTGGCGGCTGGGAGCCCGATCGCGGGGGGTGCCTGCACCCCCGGCGATGGGGCTCCCAGAAGCCAGGGGGGCGGGCCGGGGGTGGCGGCTGGGAGCCCGATCGCGGGGGGTGCCTGCACCCCCGGCGATGGGGCTCCCAGAAGCCAGGGGGGCGGGCCGGGGGTGGCGGCTGGGAGCCCGATCGCGGGGGGTGCCTGCACCCCCGGCGATGGGGCTCCCAGAAGCCAGGGGGGCGGGCCGGGGGTGGCGGCTGGGAGCCCGATCGCGGGGGGTGCCTGCACCCCCGGCGATGGGGCTCCCAGAAGCCAGGGGGGCGGGCCGGGGGTGGCGGCTGGGAGCCCGATCGCGGGGGGTGCCTGCACCCCCGGCGATGGGGCTCCCAGAAGCCAGGGGGGCGGGCCGGGGGTGGCGGCTGGGAGCCCGATCGCGGGGGGTGCCTGCACCCCCGGCGATGGGGCTCCCAGAAGCCAGGGGGGCGGGCCGGGGGTGGCGGCTGGGAGCCCGATCGCGGGGGGTGCCTGCACCCCCGGCGATGGGGCTCCCAGAAGCCAGGGGGGCGGGCCGGGGGTGGCGGCTGGGAGCCCGATCGCGGGGGGTGCCTGCACCCCCGGCGATGGGGCTCCCAGAAGCCAGGGGGGCGGGCCGGGGGTGGCGGCTGGGAGCCCGATCGCGGGGGGTGCCTGCACCCCCGGCGATGGGGCTCCCAGAAGCCAGGGGGGCGGGCCGGGGGTGGCGGCTGGGAGCCCGATCGCGGGGGGTGCCTGCACCCCCGGCGATGGGGCTCCCAGAAGCCAGGGGGGCGGGCCGGGGGTGGCGGCTGGGAGCCCGATCGCGGGGGGTGCCTGCACCCCCGGCGATGGGGCTCCCAGAAGCCAGGGGGGCGGGCCGGGGGTGGCGGCTGGGAGCCCGATCGCGGGGGGTGCCTGCACCCCCGGCGATGGGGCTCCCAGAAGCCAGGGGGGCGGGCCGGGGGTGGCGGCTGGGAGCCCGATCGCGGGGGGTGCCTGCACCCCCGGCGATGGGGCTCCCAGAAGCCAGGGGGGCGGGCCGGGGGTGGCGGCTGGGAGCCCGATCGCGGGGGGTGCCTGCACCCCCGGCGATGGGGCTCCCAGAAGCCAGGGGGGCGGGCCGGGGGTGGCGGCTGGGAGCCCGATCGCGGGGGGTGCCTGCACCCCCGGCGATGGGGCTCCCAGAAGCCAGGGGGGCGGGCCGGGGGTGGCGGCTGGGAGCCCGATCGCGGGGGGTGCCTGCACCCCCGGCGATGGGGCTCCCAGAAGCCAGGGGGGCGGGCCGGGGGTGGCGGCTGGGAGCCCGATCGCGGGGGGTGCCTGCACCCCCGGCGATGGGGCTCCCAGAAGCCAGGGGGGCGGGCCGGGGGTGGCGGCTGGGAGCCCGATCGCGGGGGGTGCCTGCACCCCCGGCGATGGGGCTCCCAGAAGCCAGGGGGGCGGGCCGGGGGTGGCGGCTGGGAGCCCGATCGCGGGGGGTGCCTGCACCCCCGGCGATGGGGCTCCCAGAAGCCAGGGGGGCGGGCCGGGGGTGGCGGCTGGGAGCCCGATCGCGGGGGGTGCCTGCACCCCCGGCGATGGGGCTCCCAGAAGCCAGGGGGGCGGGCCGGGGGTGGCGGCTGGGAGCCCGATCGCGGGGGGTGCCTGCACCCCCGGCGATGGGGCTCCCAGAAGCCAGGGGGGCGGGCCGGGGGTGGCGGCTGGGAGCCCGATCGCGGGGGGTGCCTGCACCCCCGGCGATGGGGCTCCCAGAAGCCAGGGGGGCGGGCCGGGGGTGGCGGCTGGGAGCCCGATCGCGGGGGGTGCCTGCACCCCCGGCGATGGGGCTCCCAGAAGCCAGGGGGGCGGGCCGGGGGTGGCGGCTGGGAGCCCGATCGCGGGGGGTGCCTGCACCCCCGGCGATGGGGCTCCCAGAAGCCAGGGGGGCGGGCCGGGGGTGGCGGCTGGGAGCCCGATCGCGGGGGGTGCCTGCACCCCCGGCGATGGGGCTCCCAGAAGCCAGGGGGGCGGGCCGGGGGTGGCGGCTGGGAGCCCGATCGCGGGGGGTGCCTGCACCCCCGGCGATGGGGCTCCCAGAAGCCAGGGGGGCGGGCCGGGGGTGGCGGCTGGGAGCCCGATCGCGGGGGGTGCCTGCACCCCCGGCGATGGGGCTCCCAGAAGCCAGGGGGGCGGGCCGGGGGTGGCGGCTGGGAGCCCGATCGCGGGGGGTGCCTGCACCCCCGGCGATGGGGCTCCCAGAAGCCAGGGGGGCGGGCCGGGGGTGGCGGCTGGGAGCCCGATCGCGGGGGGTGCCTGCACCCCCGGCGATGGGGCTCCCAGAAGCCAGGGGGGCGGGCCGGGGGTGGCGGCTGGGAGCCCGATCGCGGGGGGTGCCTGCACCCCCGGCGATGGGGCTCCCAGAAGCCAGGGGGGCGGGCCGGGGGTGGCGGCTGGGAGCCCGATCGCGGGGGGTGCCTGCACCCCCGGCGATGGGGCTCCCAGAAGCCAGGGGGGCGGGCCGGGGGTGGCGGCTGGGAGCCCGATCGCGGGGGGTGCCTGCACCCCCGGCGATGGGGCTCCCAGAAGCCAGGGGGGCGGGCCGGGGGTGGCGGCTGGGAGCCCGATCGCGGGGGGTGCCTGCACCCCCGGCGATGGGGCTCCCAGAAGCCAGGGGGGCGGGCCGGGGGTGGCGGCTGGGAGCCCGATCGCGGGGGGTGCCTGCACCCCCGGCGATGGGGCTCCCAGAAGCCAGGGGGGCGGGCCGGGGGTGGCGGCTGGGAGCCCGATCGCGGGGGGTGCCTGCACCCCCGGCGATGGGGCTCCCAGAAGCCAGGGGGGCGGGCCGGGGGTGGCGGCTGGGAGCCCGATCGCGGGGGGTGCCTGCACCCCCGGCGATGGGGCTCCCAGAAGCCAGGGGGGCGGGCCGGGGGTGGCGGCTGGGAGCCCGATCGCGGGGGGTGCCTGCACCCCCGGCGATGGGGCTCCCAGAAGCCAGGGGGGCGGGCCGGGGGTGGCGGCTGGGAGCCCGATCGCGGGGGGTGCCTGCACCCCCGGCGATGGGGCTCCCAGAAGCCAGGGGGGCGGGCCGGGGGTGGCGGCTGGGAGCCCGATCGCGGGGGGTGCCTGCACCCCCGGCGATGGGGCTCCCAGAAGCCAGGGGGGCGGGCCGGGGGTGGCGGCTGGGAGCCCGATCGCGGGGGGTGCCTGCACCCCCGGCGATGGGGCTCCCAGAAGCCAGGGGGGCGGGCCGGGGGTGGCGGCTGGGAGCCCGATCGCGGGGGGTGCCTGCACCCCCGGCGATGGGGCTCCCAGAAGCCAGGGGGGCGGGCCGGGGGTGGCGGCTGGGAGCCCGATCGCGGGGGGTGCCTGCACCCCCGGCGATGGGGCTCCCAGAAGCCAGGGGGGCGGGCCGGGGGTGGCGGCTGGGAGCCCGATCGCGGGGGGTGCCTGCACCCCCGGCGATGGGGCTCCCAGAAGCCAGGGGGGCGGGCCGGGGGTGGCGGCTGGGAGCCCGATCGCGGGGGGTGCCTGCACCCCCGGCGATGGGGCTCCCAGAAGCCAGGGGGGCGGGCCGGGGGTGGCGGCTGGGAGCCCGATCGCGGGGGGTGCCTGCACCCCCGGCGATGGGGCTCCCAGAAGCCAGGGGGGCGGGCCGGGGGTGGCGGCTGGGAGCCCGATCGCGGGGGGTGCCTGCACCCCCGGCGATGGGGCTCCCAGAAGCCAGGGGGGCGGGCCGGGGGTGGCGGCTGGGAGCCCGATCGCGGGGGGTGCCTGCACCCCCGGCGATGGGGCTCCCAGAAGCCAGGGGGGCGGGCCGGGGGTGGCGGCTGGGAGCCCGATCGCGGGGGGTGCCTGCACCCCCGGCGATGGGGCTCCCAGAAGCCAGGGGGGCGGGCCGGGGGTGGCGGCTGGGAGCCCGATCGCGGGGGGTGCCTGCACCCCCGGCGATGGGGCTCCCAGAAGCCAGGGGGGCGGGCCGGGGGTGGCGGCTGGGAGCCCGATCGCGGGGGGTGCCTGCACCCCCGGCGATGGGGCTCCCAGAAGCCAGGGGGGCGGGCCGGGGGTGGCGGCTGGGAGCCCGATCGCGGGGGGTGCCTGCACCCCCGGCGATGGGGCTCCCAGAAGCCAGGGGGGCGGGCCGGGGGTGGCGGCTGGGAGCCCGATCGCGGGGGGTGCCTGCACCCCCGGCGATGGGGCTCCCAGAAGCCAGGGGGCGGGCCGGGGGTGGCGGCTGGGAGCCCGATCGCGGGGGGTGCCTGCACCCCCGGCGATGGGGCTCCCAGAAGCCAGGGGGGCGGGCCGGGGGTGGCGGCTGGGAGCCCGATCGCGGGGGGTGCCTGCACCCCCGGCGATGGGGCTCCCAGAAGCCAGGGGGGCGGGCCGGGGGTGGCGGCTGGGAGCCCGATCGCGGGGGGTGCCTGCACCCCCGGCGATGGGGCTCCCAGAAGCCAGGGGGGCGGGCCGGGGGTGGCGGCTGGGAGCCCGATCGCGGGGGGTGCCTGCACCCCCGGCGATGGGGCTCCCAGAAGCCAGGGGGGCGGGCCGGGGGTGGCGGCTGGGAGCCCGATCGCGGGGGGTGCCTGCACCCCCGGCGATGGGGCTCCCAGAAGCCAGGGGGGCGGGCCGGGGGTGGCGGCTGGGAGCCCGATCGGGGGGCGTGCCTGCACCCCCGGCGATGGGGCTCCCAGAAGCCAGGGGGGCGGGCCGGGGGTGGCGGCTGGGAGCCCGATCGGGGGGCGTGCCTGACCCCCCGGCGATGGGGCTCCCAGAAGCCAGGGGGGCGGGCCGGGGGTGGCGGCTGGGAGCCCGATCGCGGGGGGTGCCTGACCCCCCGGCGATGGGGCTCCCAGATGCCAGGGGGGCGGGCCGGGGGTGGCGGCTGGGAGCCCGATCGGGGGGCGTGCCTGACCCCCCGGCGATGGGGCTCCCAGAAGCCAGGGGGGCCGGCCTGGGTTGGCGGCTGGGAGCCCGATCGCGGGGGGTGCCTGACCCCCTCGCGATGGGGCTCCCAGAAGTCAGGGGGGCCGTCCGGGGGTGACTCCTGGCAACCTGATCTGGATATTTGGAAGAGTATCACAAGTGGTTGTCCAGTGTCTGTGATACTGAGATTAATATCTGTCTCTCGGCCTTGGAATATTGAGCAGGATGAAACAGGGTGAATGTCCAGCCTGTGCCACATTGCGAGTAATATCAGCCTGTCCCCTCCATGGATATTAAGAACAATATCCCAGACTGGGTGTACGCCTCCTGCTGTACAGAGTGCAATATCATCCTCTCCCTCCCAGGATAGTAATTACAATATCACTGGGCGGGAGCACACATCCTGTGAATTATTATCATCCTCTCCAACTCCGTATACTAGGAACTATATCTCAGAGAAACTGTCCCCTCAGTGCCATATTCGGACAAATAGCAAAGGCTTCTTCCGGGAATATTAGGAGCAATATTACCACGTAGCTATCCATCCATTGCTATAATTGGAGTCATGTGATACTCTACCCCCGTTCATATTAGGATCAGTGTCACGTGCTGAGTGTACACCTACTGCGATATTAAAACTAAAGTCCTGCTTTCCGACCCTGGTTATTAAGAACAGCATCACAAGTAGGTTTACACTTCCTGTGGAATGAGGAATAATAATATGATTATTAATCATCAATGATCGATTTTAATAATTATCAATGATACTAAAAATTCATAAGATACCATTATTAATTATGGATAATGATTTTCAATACATGATTATGCCTGCTTTCAATTAATTATTAATATTAATGCCATCAAATAATATTATTAGTTCCTAATACTAATCATTATTGTATTCCCAGCATCACTGGGTATTGATTTAAGTCACATTAATTGCTAATATCATAATATTATTATTAATAGTGATATTACTAATAATTATGAATACAAATGGTTAACCTTTTAAACCAGTATTCATTTTTACTCTCTTTATTGTGATCATTAATATCAATAATTATTATTAATATTAATATAATTATTAATATTAATGATTAATAGACTTGCTCCTGATGTAAACCCGGGAGAGGACGATGTTAATTTCTATATCACAACGGTGTACACCCCCCGTGACAGAGTTTCCAACTTCTGCTTGGGAGAGGAGGATATGACAATCAGTTTCACTGGAAGTAGAAACAACGGTGGGATACTGTTCTGAATATTAAGGGAGGAAGAGGCTGATGTGACTCCTAATAAAGAGGGGGTTACTCCCTCTGAGGGTGTGCACACTGGGGGTGTACAATCGTCTGAGAAGGGGTTGAAAATTTTCCGATGGGGAGATGATATTACTCAGAATATGAGAAAGAGGCTGGGGGTCCACAAGGCTCCCAGAAGCCAGGGGGGCGGGCCGGGGGTGGCGGCTGGGAGCCCGATCGCGGGGGGTGCCTGCACCCCCGGCGATGGGGCTCCCAGAAGCCAGGGGGGCGGGCCGGGGGTGGCGGCTGGGAGCCCGATCGCGGGGGGTGCCTGCACCCCCGGCGATGGGGCTCCCAGAAGCCAGGGGGGCGGGCCGCGGGTGGCGGCTGGGAGCCCGATCGCGGGGGGTGCCTGCACCCCCGGCGATGGGGCTCCCAGAAGCCAGGGGGGCGGGCCGGGGGTGGCGGCTGGGAGCCCGATCGCGGGGGGTGCCTGCACCCCCGGCGATGGGGCTCCCAGAAGCCAGGGGGGCGGGCCGGGGGTGGCGGCTGGGAGCCCGATCGCGGGGGGTGCCTGCACCCCCGGCGATGGGGCTCCCAGAAGCCAGGGGGGCGGGCCGGGGGTGGCGGCTGGGAGCCCGATCGCGGGGGGTGCCTGCACCCCCGGCGATGGGGCTCCCAGAAGCCAGGGGGGCGGGCCGGGGGTGGCGGCTGGGAGCCCGATCGCGGGGGGTGCCTGCACCCCCGGCGATGGGGCTCCCAGAAGCCAGGGGGGCGGGCCGGGGGTGGCGGCTGGGAGCCCGATCGCGGGGGGTGCCTGCACCCCCGGCGATGGGGCTCCCAGAAGCCAGGGGGGCGGGCCGGGGGTGGCGGCTGGGAGCCCGATCGCGGGGGGTGCCTGCACCCCCGGCGATGGGGCTCCCAGAAGCCAGGGGGGCGGGCCGGGGGTGGCGGCTGGGAGCCCGATCGCGGGGGGTGCCTGCACCCCCGGCGATGGGGCTCCCAGAAGCCAGGGGGGCGGGCCGGGGGTGGCGGCTGGGAGCCCGATCGCGGGGGGTGCCTGCACCCCCGGCGATGGGGCTCCCAGAAGCCAGGGGGGCGGGCCGGGGGTGGCGGCTGGGAGCCCGATCGCGGGGGGTGCCTGCACCCCCGGCGATGGGGCTCCCAGAAGCCAGGGGGGCGGGCCGGGGGTGGCGGCTGGGAGCCCGATCGCGGGGGGTGCCTGCACCCCCGGCGATGGGGCTCCCAGAAGCCAGGGGGGCGGGCCGGGGGTGGCGGCTGGGAGCCCGATCGCGGGGGGTGCCTGCACCCCCGGCGATGGGGCTCCCAGAAGCCAGGGGGGCGGGCCGGGGGTGGCGGCTGGGAGCCCGATCGCGGGGGGTGCCTGCACCCCCGGCGATGGGGCTCCCAGAAGCCAGGGGGGCGGGCCGGGGGTGGCGGCTGGGAGCCCGATCGCGGGGGGTGCCTGCACCCCCGGCGATGGGGCTCCCAGAAGCCAGGGGGGCGGGCCGGGGGTGGCGGCTGGGAGCCCGATCGCGGGGGGTGCCTGCACCCCCGGCGATGGGGCTCCCAGAAGCCAGGGGGGCGGGCCGGGGGTGGCGGCTGGGAGCCCGATCGCGGGGGGTGCCTGCACCCCCGGCGATGGGGCTCCCAGAAGCCAGGGGGGCGGGCCGGGGGTGGCGGCTGGGAGCCCGATCGCGGGGGGTGCCTGCACCCCCGGCGATGGGGCTCCCAGAAGCCAGGGGGGCGGGCCGGGGGTGGCGGCTGGGAGCCCGATCGCGGGGGGTGCCTGCACCCCCGGCGATGGGGCTCCCAGAAGCCAGGGGGGCGGGCCGGGGGTGGCGGCTGGGAGCCCGATCGCGGGGGGTGCCTGCACCCCCGGCGATGGGGCTCCCAGAAGCCAGGGGGGCGGGCCGGGGGTGGCGGCTGGGAGCCCGATCGCGGGGGGTGCCTGCACCCCCGGCGATGGGGCTCCCAGAAGCCAGGGGGGCGGGCCGGGGGTGGCGGCTGGGAGCCCGATCGCGGGGGGTGCCTGCACCCCCGGCGATGGGGCTCCCAGAAGCCAGGGGGGCGGGCCGGGGGTGGCGGCTGGGAGCCCGATCGCGGGGGGTGCCTGCACCCCCGGCGATGGGGCTCCCAGAAGCCAGGGGGGCGGGCCGGGGGTGGCGGCTGGGAGCCCGATCGCGGGGGGTGCCTGCACCCCCGGCGATGGGGCTCCCAGAAGCCAGGGGGGCGGGCCGGGGGTGGCGGCTGGGAGCCCGATCGCGGGGGGTGCCTGCACCCCCGGCGATGGGGCTCCCAGAAGCCAGGGGGGCGGGCCGGGGGTGGCGGCTGGGAGCCCGATCGCGGGGGGTGCCTGCACCCCCGGCGATGGGGCTCCCAGAAGCCAGGGGGGCGGGCCGGGGGTGGCGGCTGGGAGCCCGATCGCGGGGGGTGCCTGCACCCCCGGCGATGGGGCTCCCAGAAGCCAGGGGGGCGGGCCGGGGGTGGCGGCTGGGAGCCCGATCGCGGGGGGTGCCTGCACCCCCGGCGATGGGGCTCCCAGAAGCCAGGGGGGCGGGCCGGGGGTGGCGGCTGGGAGCCCGATCGCGGGGGGTGCCTGCACCCCCGGCGATGGGGCTCCCAGAAGCCAGGGGGGCGGGCCGGGGGTGGCGGCTGGGAGCCCGATCGCGGGGGGTGCCTGCACCCCCGGCGATGGGGCTCCCAGAAGCCAGGGGGGCGGGCCGGGGGTGGCGGCTGGGAGCCCGATCGCGGGGGGTGCCTGCACCCCCGGCGATGGGGCTCCCAGAAGCCAGGGGGGCGGGCCGGGGGTGGCGGCTGGGAGCCCGATCGCGGGGGGTGCCTGCACCCCCGGCGATGGGGCTCCCAGAAGCCAGGGGGGCGGGCCGGGGGTGGCGGCTGGGAGCCCGATCGCGGGGGGTGCCTGCACCCCCGGCGATGGGGCTCCCAGAAGCCAGGGGGGCGGGCCGGGGGTGGCGGCTGGGAGCCCGATCGCGGGGGGTGCCTGCACCCCCGGCGATGGGGCTCCCAGAAGCCAGGGGGGCGGGCCGGGGGTGGCGGCTGGGAGCCCGATCGCGGGGGGTGCCTGCACCCCCGGCGATGGGGCTCCCAGAAGCCAGGGGGGCGGGCCGGGGGTGGCGGCTGGGAGCCCGATCGCGGGGGGTGCCTGCACCCCCGGCGATGGGGCTCCCAGAAGCCAGGGGGGCGGGCCGGGGGTGGCGGCTGGGAGCCCGATCGCGGGGGGTGCCTGCACCCCCGGCGATGGGGCTCCCAGAAGCCAGGGGGGCGGGCCGGGGGTGGCGGCTGGGAGCCCGATCGCGGGGGGTGCCTGCACCCCCGGCGATGGGGCTCCCAGAAGCCAGGGGGGCGGGCCGGGGGTGGCGGCTGGGAGCCCGATCGCGGGGGGTGCCTGCACCCCCGGCGATGGGGCTCCCAGAAGCCAGGGGGGCGGGCCGGGGGTGGCGGCTGGGAGCCCGATCGCGGGGGGTGCCTGCACCCCCGGCGATGGGGCTCCCAGAAGCCAGGGGGGCGGGCCGGGGGTGGCGGCTGGGAGCCCGATCGCGGGGGGTGCCTGCACCCCCGGCGATGGGGCTCCCAGAAGCCAGGGGGGCGGGCCGGGGGTGGCGGCTGGGAGCCCGATCGCGGGGGGTGCCTGCACCCCCGGCGATGGGGCTCCCAGAAGCCAGGGGGGCGGGCCGGGGGTGGCGGCTGGGAGCCCGATCGCGGGGGGTGCCTGCACCCCCGGCGATGGGGCTCCCAGAAGCCAGGGGGGCGGGCCGGGGGTGGCGGCTGGGAGCCCGATCGCGGGGGGTGCCTGCACCCCCGGCGATGGGGCTCCCAGAAGCCAGGGGGGCGGGCCGGGGGTGGCGGCTGGGAGCCCGATCGCGGGGGGTGCCTGCACCCCCGGCGATGGGGCTCCCAGAAGCCAGGGGGGCGGGCCGGGGGTGGCGGCTGGGAGCCCGATCGCGGGGGGTGCCTGCACCCCCGGCGATGGGGCTCCCAGAAGCCAGGGGGGCGGGCCGGGGGTGGCGGCTGGGAGCCCGATCGGGGGGCGTGCCTGACCCCCCGGCGATGGGGCTCCCAGAAGCCAGGGGGGCGGGCCGGGGGTGGCGGCTGGGAGCCCGATCGCGGGGGGTGCCTGACCCCCCGGCGATGGGGCTCCCAGATGCCAGGGGGGCGGGCCGGGGGTGGCGGCTGGGAGCCCGATCGGGGGGCGTGCCTGACCCCCCGGCGATGGGGCTCCCAGAAGCCAGGGGGGCCGGCCTGGGTTGGCGGCTGGGAGCCCGATCGCGGGGGGTGCCTGACCCCCTCGCGATGGGGCTCCCAGAAGTCAGGGGGGCCGTCCGGGGGTGACTCCTGGCAACCTGATCTGGATATTTGGAAGAGTATCACAAGTGGTTGTCCAGTGTCTGTGATACTGAGATTAATATCTGTCTCTCGGCCTTGGAATATTGAGCAGGATGAAACAGGGTGAATGTCCAGCCTGTGCCACATTGCGAGTAATATCAGCCTGTCCCCTCCATGGATATTAAGAACAATATCCCAGACTGGGTGTACGCCTCCTGCTGTACAGAGTGCAATATCATCCTCTCCCTCCCAGGATAGTAATTACAATATCACTGGGCGGGAGCACACATCCTGTGAATTATTATCATCCTCTCCAACTCCGTATACTAGGAACTATATCTCAGAGAAACTGTCCCCTCAGTGCCATATTCGGACAAATAGCAAAGGCTTCTTCCGGGAATATTAGGAGCAATATTACCACGTAGCTATCCATCCATTGCTATAATTGGAGTCATGTGATACTCTACCCCCGTTCATATTAGGATCAGTGTCACGTGCTGAGTGTACACCTACTGCGATATTAAAACTAAAGTCCTGCTTTCCGACCCTGGTTATTAAGAACAGCATCACAAGTAGGTTTACACTTCCTGTGGAATGAGGAATAATAATATGATTATTAATCATCAATGATCGATTTTAATCATTATCAATGATACTAAAAATTCATAAGATACCATTATTAATTATGGATAATGATTTTCAATACATGATTATGCCTGCTTTCAATTAATTATTAATATTAATGCCATCAAATAATATTATTAGTTCCTAATACTAATCATTATTGTATTCCCAGCATCACTGGGTATTGATTTAAGTCACATTAATTGCTAATATCATAATATTATTATTAATAGTGATATTACTAATAATTATGAATACAAATGGTTAACCTTTTAAACCAGTATTCATTTTTACTCTCTTTATTGTGATCATTAATATCAATAATTATTATTAATATTAATATAATTATTAATCTTAATGATTAATAGACTTGCTCCTGATGTAAACCCGGGAGAGGACGATGTTAATTTCTATATCACAACGGTGTACACCCCCCGTGACAGAGTTTCCAACTTCTGCTTGGGAGAGGAGGATATGACAATCAGTTTCACTGGAAGTAGAAACAACGGTGGGATACTGTTCTGAATATTAAGGGAGGAAGAGGCTGATGTGACTCCTAATAAAGAGGGGGTTACTCCCTCTGAGGGTGTGCACACTGGGGGTGTACAATCGTCTGAGAAGGGGTTGAAAATTTTCCGATGGGGAGATGATATTACTCAGAATATGAGAAAGAGGCTGGGGGTCCACAAGGCTCCCAGAAGCCAGGGGGGCGGGCCGGGGGTGGCGGCTGGGAGCCCGATCGCGGGGGGTGCCTGCACCCCCGGCGATGGGGCTCCCAGAAGCCAGGGGGGCGGGCCGGGGGTGGCGGCTGGGAGCCCGATCGCGGGGGGTGCCTGCACCCCCGGCGATGGGGCTCCCAGAAGCCAGGGGGGCGGGCCGGGGGTGGCGGCTGGGAGCCCGATCGCGGGGGGTGCCTGCACCCCCGGCGATGGGGCTCCCAGAAGCCAGGGGGGCGGGCCGGGGGTGGCGGCTGGGAGCCCGATCGCGGGGGGTGCCTGCACCCCCGGCGATGGGGCTCCCAGAAGCCAGGGGGGCGGGCCGGGGGTGGCGGCTGGGAGCCCGATCGCGGGGGGTGCCTGCACCCCCGGCGATGGGGCTCCCAGAAGCCAGGGGGGCGGGCCGGGGGTGGCGGCTGGGAGCCCGATCGCGGGGGGTGCCTGCACCCCCGGCGATGGGGCTCCCAGAAGCCAGGGGGGCGGGCCGGGGGTGGCGGCTGGGAGCCCGATCGCGGGGGGTGCCTGCACCCCCGGCGATGGGGCTCCCAGAAGCCAGGGGGGCGGGCCGGGGGTGGCGGCTGGGAGCCCGATCGCGGGGGGTGCCTGCACCCCCGGCGATGGGGCTCCCAGAAGCCAGGGGGGCGGGCCGGGGGTGGCGGCTGGGAGCCCGATCGCGGGGGGTGCCTGCACCCCCGGCGATGGGGCTCCCAGAAGCCAGGGGGGCGGGCCGGGGGTGGCGGCTGGGAGCCCGATCGCGGGGGGTGCCTGCACCCCCGGCGATGGGGCTCCCAGAAGCCAGGGGGGCGGGCCGGGGGTGGCGGCTGGGAGCCCGATCGCGGGGGGTGCCTGCACCCCCGGCGATGGGGCTCCCAGAAGCCAGGGGGGCGGGCCGGGGGTGGCGGCTGGGAGCCCGATCGCGGGGGGTGCCTGCACCCCCGGCGATGGGGCTCCCAGAAGCCAGGGGGGCGGGCCGGGGGTGGCGGCTGGGAGCCAGGGGGGCGGGCCGGGGGTGGCGGCTGGGAGCCCGATCGCGGGGGGTGCCTGCACCCCCGGCGATGGGGCTCCCAGAAGCCAGGGGGGCGGGCCGGGGGTGGCGGCTGGGAGCCCGATCGCGGGGGGTGCCTGCACCCCCGGCGATGGGGCTCCCAGAAGCCAGGGGGGCGGGCCGGGGGTGGCGGCTGGGAGCCCGATCGGGGGGCGTGCCTGACCCCTCGGCGATGGGGCTCCCAGAAGCCAGGGGGGCCGGCCTGGGTTGGCGGCTGGGAGCCCGATCGCGGGGGGTGCCTGACCCCCTCGCGATGGGGCTCCCAGAAGTCAGGGGGGCCGTCCGGGGGTGACTCCTGGCAACCTGATCTGGATATTTGGAAGAGTATCACAAGTGGTTGTCCAGTGTCTGTGATACTGAGATTAATATCTGTCTCTCGGCCTTGGAATATTGAGCAGGATGAAACAGGGTGAATGTCCACCCTGTGCCACATTGCGAGTAATATCAGCCTGTCCCCTCCATGGATATTAAGAACAATATCCCAGACTGGGTGTACGCCTCCTGCTGTACAGAGTGCAATATCATCCTCTCCCTCCCAGGATAGTAATTACAATATCACTGGGCGGGAGCACACATCCTGTGAATTATTATCATCCTCTCCAACTCCGTATACTAGGAACTATATCTCAGAGAAACTGTCCCCTCAGTGCCATATTCGGACAAATAGCAAAGGCTTCTTCCGGGAATATTAGGAGCAATATTACCACGTAGCTATCCATCCATTGCTATAATTGGAGTCATGTGATACTCTACCCCCGTTCATATTAGGATCAGTGTCACGTGCTGAGTGTACACCTACTGCGATATTAAAACTAAAGTCCTGCTTTCCGACCCTGGTTATTAAGAACAGCATCACAAGTAGGTTTACACTTCCTGTGGAATGAGGAATAATAATATGATTATTAATCATCAATGATCGATTTTAATAATTATCAATGATACTAAAAATTCATAAGATACCATTATTAATTATGGATAATGATTTTCAATACATGATTATGCCTGCTTTCAATTAATTATTAATATTAATGCCATCAAATAATATTATTAGTTCCTAATACTAATCATTATTGTATTCCCAGCATCACTGGGTATTGATTTAAGTCACATTAATTGCTAATATCATAATATTATTATTAATAGTGATATTACTAATAATTATGAATACAAATGGTTAACCTTTTAAACCAGTATTCATTTTTACTCTCTTTATTGTGATCATTAATATCAATAATTATTATTAATATTAATATAATTATTAATATTAATGATTAATAGACTTGCTCCTGATGTAAACCCGGGAGAGGACGATGTTAATTTCTATATCACAACGGTGTACACCCCCCGTGACAGAGTTTCCAACTTCTGCTTGGGAGAGGAGGATATGACAATCAGTTTCACTGGAAGTAGAAACAACGGTGGGATACTGTTCTGAATATTAAGGGAGGAAGAGGCTGATGTGACTCCTAATAAAGAGGGGGTTACTCCCTCTGAGGGTGTGCACACTGGGGGTGTACAATCGTCTGAGAAGGGGTTGAAAATTTTCCGATGGGGAGATGATATTACTCAGAATATGAGAAAGAGGCTGGGGGTCCACAAGGCTCCCAGAAGCCAGGGGGGCGGGCCGGGGGTGGCGGCTGGGAGCCCGATCGCGGGGGGTGCCTGCACCCCCGGCGATGGGGCTCCCAGAAGCCAGGGGGGCGGGCCGGGGGTGGCGGCTGGGAGCCCGATCGCGGGGGGTGCCTGCACCCCCGGCGATGGGGCTCCCAGAAGCCCGGGGGGCGGGCCGGGGGTGGCGGCTGGGAGCCCGATCGCGGGGGGTGCCTGCACCCCCGGCGATGGGGCTCCCAGAAGCCCGGGGGGCGGGCCGGGGGTGGCGGCTGGGAGCCCGATCGCGGGGGGTGCCTGCACCCCCGGCGATGGGGCTCCCAGAAGCCCGGGGGGCGGGCCGGGGGTGGCGGCTGGGAGCCCGATCGCGGGGGGTGCCTGCACCCCCGGCGACGGGGCTCCCAGAAGCCCGGGGGGCGGGCCGGGGGTGGCGGCTGGGAGCCCGATCGCGGGGGGTGCCTGCACCCCCGGCGACGGGGCTCCCAGAAGCCCGGGGGGCGGGCCGGGGGTGGCGGCTGGGAGCCCGATCGCGGGGGGTGCCTGCACCCCCGGCGACGGGGCTCCCAGAAGCCCGGGGGGCGGGCCGGGGGTGGCGGCTGGGAGCCCGATCGCGGGGGGTGCCTGCACCCCCGGCGACGGGGCTCCCAGAAGCCCGGGGGGCGGGCCGGGGGTGGCGGCTGGGAGCCCGATCGCGGGGGGTGCCTGCACCCCCGGCGATGGGGCTCCCAGAAGCCAGGGGGGCGGGCCGGGGGTGGCGGCTGGGAGCCCGATCGCGGGGGGTGCCTGCACCCCCGGCGATGGGGCTCCCAGAAGCCAGGGGGGCGGGCCGGGGGTGGCGGCTGGGAGCCCGATCGGGGGGCGTGCCTGCACCCCCGGCGATGGGGCTCCCAGAAGCCAGGGGGGCGGGCCGGGGGTGGCGGCTGGGAGCCCGATCGGGGGGCGTGCCTGACCCCCCGGCGATGGGGCTCCCAGAAGCCAGGGGGGCGGGCCGGGGGTGGCGGCTGGGAGCCCGATCGCGGGGGGTGCCTGACCCCCCGGCGATGGGGCTCCCAGATGCCAGGGGGGCGGGCCGGGGATGGCGGCTGGGAGCCCGATCGGGGGGCGTGCCTGACCCCCCGGCGATGGGGCTCCCAGAAGCCGGGGGGGCCGGCCTGGGTTGGCGGCTGGGAGCCCGATCGCGGGGGGTGCCTGACCCCCTCGCGATGGGGCTCCCAGAAGTCAGGGGGGCCGTCCGGGGGTGACTCCTGGCAACCTGATCTGGATATTTGGAAGAGTATCACAAGTGGTTGTCCAGTGTCTGTGATACTGAGATTAATATCTGTCTCTCGGCCTTGGAATATTGAGCAGGATGAAACAGGGTGAATGTCCACCCTGTGCCACATTGCGAGTAATATCAGCCTGTCCCCTCCATGGATATTAAGAACAATATCCCAGACTGGGTGTACGCCTCCTGCTGTACAGAGTGCAATATCATCCTCTCCCTCCCAGGATAGTAATTACAATATCACTGGGCGGGAGCACACATCCTGTGAATTATTATCATCCTCTCCAACTCCGTATACTAGGAACTATATCTCAGAGAAACTGTCCCCTCAGTGCCATATTCGGACAAATAGCAAAGGCTTCTTCCGGGAATATTAGGAGCAATATTACCACGTAGCTATCCATCCATTGCTATAATTGGAGTCATGTGATACTCTACCCCCGTTCATATTAGGATCAGTGTCACGTGCTGAGTGTACACCTACTGCGATATTAAAACTAAAGTCCTGCTTTCCGACCCTGGTTATTAAGAACAGCATCACAAGTAGGTTTACACTTCCTGTGGAATGAGGAATAATAATATGATTATTAATCATCAATGATCGATTTTAATCATTATCAATGATACTAAAAATTCATAAGATACCATTATTAATTATGGATAATGATTTTCAATACATGATTATGTCTGCTTTCAATTAATTATTAATATTAATGCCATCAAATAATATTATTAGTTCCTAATACTAATCATTATTGTATTCCCAGCATCACTGGGTATTGATTTAAGTCACATTAATTGCTAATATCATAATATTATTATTAATAGTGATATTACTAATAATTATGAATACAAATGGTTAACCTTTTAAACCAGTATTCATTTTTACTCTCTTTATTGTGATCATTAATATCAATAATTATTATTAATATTAATATAATTATTAATATTAATGATTAATAGACTTGCTCCTGATGTAAACCCGGGAGAGGACGATGTTAATTTCTATATCACAACGGTGTACACCCCCCGTGACAGAGTTTCCAACTTCTGCTTGGGAGAGGAGGATATGACAATCAGTTTCACTGGAAGTAGAAACAACGGTGGGATACTGTTCTGAATATTAAGGGAGGAAGAGGCTGATGTGACTCCTAATAAAGAGGGGGTTACTCCCTCTGAGGGTGTGCACACTGGGGGTGTACAATCGTCTGAGAAGGGGTTGAAAATTTTCCGATGGGGAGATGATATTACTCAGAATATGAGAAAGAGGCTGGGGGTCCACAAGGCTCCCAGAAGCCAGGGGGCGGGCCGGGGGTGGCGGCTGGGAGCCCGATCGCGGGGGGCTGCCTGCACCCCCGGCGATGGGGCTCCCAGAAGCCCGGGGGGCGGGCCGGGGGTGGCGGCTGGGAGCCCGATCGCGGGGGGCTGCCTGCACCCCCGGCGATGGGGCTCCCAGAAGCCCGGGGGGCGGGCCGGGGGTGGCGGCTGGGAGCCCGATCGCGGGGGGCTGCCTGCACCCCCGGCGATGGGGCTCCCAGAAGCCCGGGGGGCGGGCCGGGGGTGGCGGCTGGGAGCCCGATCGCGGGGGGCTGCCTGCACCCCCGGCGATGGGGCTCCCAGAAGCCCGGGGGGCGGGCCGGGGGTGGCGGCTGGGAGCCCGATCGCGGGGGGCTGCCTGCACCCCCGGCGATGGGGCTCCCAGAAGCCCGGGGGGCGGGCCGGGGGTGGCGGCTGGGAGCCCGATCGCGGGGGGCTGCCTGCACCCCCGGCGATGGGGCTCCCAGAAGCCCGGGGGGCGGGCCGGGGGTGGCGGCTGGGAGCCCGATCGCGGGGGGCTGCCTGCACCCCCGGCGATGGGGCTCCCAGAAGCCCGGGGGGCGGGCCGGGGGTGGCGGCTGGGAGCCCGATCGCGGGGGGCTGCCTGCACCCCCGGCGATGGGGCTCCCAGAAGCCCGGGGGGCGGGCCGGGGGTGGCGGCTGGGAGCCCGATCGCGGGGGGCTGCCTGCACCCCCGGCGATGGGGCTCCCAGAAGCCCGGGGGGCGGGCCGGGGGTGGCGGCTGGGAGCCCGATCGCGGGGGGCTGCCTGCACCCCCGGCGATGGGGCTCCCAGAAGCCCGGGGGGCGGGCCGGGGGTGGCGGCTGGGAGCCCGATCGCGGGGGGCTGCCTGCACCCCCGGCGATGGGGCTCCCAGAAGCCCGGGGGGCGGGCCGGGGGTGGCGGCTGGGAGCCCGATCGCGGGGGGCTGCCTGCACCCCCGGCGATGGGGCTCCCAGAAGCCCGGGGGGCGGGCCGGGGGTGGCGGCTGGGAGCCCGATCGCGGGGGGCTGCCTGCACCCCCGGCGATGGGGCTCCCAGAAGCCCGGGGGGCGGGCCGGGGGTGGCGGCTGGGAGCCCGATCGCGGGGGGCTGCCTGCACCCCCGGCGATGGGGCTCCCAGAAGCCCGGGGGGCGGGCCGGGGGTGGCGGCTGGGAGCCCGATCGCGGGGGGCTGCCTGCACCCCCGGCGATGGGGCTCCCAGAAGCCCGGGGGGCGGGCCGGGGGTGGCGGCTGGGAGCCCGATCGCGGGGGGCTGCCTGCACCCCCGGCGATGGGGCTCCCAGAAGCCCGGGGGGCGGGCCGGGGGTGGCGGCTGGGAGCCCGATCGCGGGGGGCTGCCTGCACCCCCGGCGATGGGGCTCCCAGAAGCCCGGGGGGCGGGCCGGGGGTGGCGGCTGGGAGCCCGATCGCGGGGGGCTGCCTGCACCCCCGGCGATGGGGCTCCCAGAAGCCCGGGGGGCGGGCCGGGGGTGGCGGCTGGGAGCCCGATCGCGGGGGGCTGCCTGCACCCCCGGCGATGGGGCTCCCAGAAGCCCGGGGGGCGGGCCGGGGGTGGCGGCTGGGAGCCCGATCGCGGGGGGCTGCCTGCACCCCCGGCGATGGGGCTCCCAGAAGCCCGGGGGGCGGGCCGGGGGTGGCGGCTGGGAGCCCGATCGCGGGGGGCTGCCTGCACCCCCGGCGATGGGGCTCCCAGAAGCCCGGGGGGCGGGCCGGGGGTGGCGGCTGGGAGCCCGATCGCGGGGGGCTGCCTGCACCCCCGGCGATGGGGCTCCCAGAAGCCCGGGGGGCGGGCCGGGGGTGGCGGCTGGGAGCCCGATCGCGGGGGGCTGCCTGCACCCCCGGCGATGGGGCTCCCAGAAGCCCGGGGGGCGGGCCGGGGGTGGCGGCTGGGAGCCCGATCGCGGGGGGCTGCCTGCACCCCCGGCGATGGGGCTCCCAGAAGCCCGGGGGGCGGGCCGGGGGTGGCGGCTGGGAGCCCGATCGCGGGGGGCTGCCTGCACCCCCGGCGATGGGGCTCCCAGAAGCCCGGGGGGCGGGCCGGGGGTGGCGGCTGGGAGCCCGATCGCGGGGGGCTGCCTGCACCCCCGGCGATGGGGCTCCCAGAAGCCCGGGGGGCGGGCCGGGGGTGGCGGCTGGGAGCCCGATCGCGGGGGGCTGCCTGCACCCCCGGCGATGGGGCTCCCAGAAGCCCGGGGGGCGGGCCGGGGGTGGCGGCTGGGAGCCCGATCGCGGGGGGCTGCCTGCACCCCCGGCGATGGGGCTCCCAGAAGCCCGGGGGGCGGGCCGGGGGTGGCGGCTGGGAGCCCGATCGCGGGGGGCTGCCTGCACCCCCGGCGATGGGGCTCCCAGAAGCCCGGGGGCGGGCCGGGGGTGGCGGCTGGGAGCCCGATCGCGGGGGGTGCCTGCACCCCCGGCGATGGGGCTCCCAGAAGCCAGGGGGGCGGGCCGGGGGTGGCGGCTGGGAGCCCGATCGCGGGGGGTGCCTGCACCCCCGGCGATGGGGCTCCCAGAAGCCAGGGGGGCGGGCCGGGGGTGGCGGCTGGGAGCCCGATCGCGGGGGGTGCCTGCACCCCCGGCGATGGGGCTCCCAGAAGCCAGGGGGGCGGGCCGGGGGTGGCGGCTGGGAGCCCGATCGGGGGGCGTGCCTGCACCCCCGGCGATGGGGCTCCCAGAAGCCAGGGGGGCGGGCCGGGGGTGGCGGCTGGGAGCCCGATCGGGGGGCGTGCCTGACCCCCCGGCGATGGGGCTCCCAGAAGCCAGGGGGGCGGGCCGGGGGTGGCGGCTGGGAGCCCGATCGCGGGGGGTGCCTGACCCCCTCGCGATGGGGCTCCCAGAAGTCAGGGGGGCCGTCCGGGGGTGACTCCTGGCAACCTGATCTGGATATTTGGAAGAGTATCACAAGTGGTTGTCCAGTGTCTGTGATACTGAGATTAATATCTGTCTCTCGGCCTTGGAATATTGAGCAGGATGAAACAGGGTGAATGTCCAGCCTGTGCCACATTGCGAGTAATATCAGCCTGTCCCCTCCATGGATATTAAGAACAATATCCCAGACTGGGTGTACGCCTCCTGCTGTACAGAGTGCAATATCATCCTCTCCCTCCCAGGATAGTAATTACAATATCACTGGGCGGGAGCACACATCCTGTGAATTATTATCATCCTCTCCAACTCCGTATACTAGGAACTATATCTCAGAGAAACTGTCCCCTCAGTGCCATATTCGGACAAATAGCAAAGGCTTCTTCCGGGAATATTAGGAGCAATATTACCACGTAGCTATCCATCCATTGCTATAATTGGAGTCATGTGATACTCTACCCCCGTTCATATTAGGATCAGTGTCACGTGCTGAGTGTACACCTACTGCGATATTAAAACTAAAGTCCTGCTTTCCGACCCTGGTTATTAAGAACAGCATCACAAGTAGGTTTACACTTCCTGTGGAATGAGGAATAATAATATGATTATTAATCATCAATGATCGATTTTAATAATTATCAATGATACTAAAAATTCATAAGATACCATTATTAATTATGGATAATGATTTTCAATACATGATTATGCCTGCTTTCAATTAATTATTAATATTAATGCCATCAAATAATATTATTAGTTCCTAATACTAATCATTATTGTATTCCCAGCATCACTGGGTATTGATTTAAGTCACATTAATTGCTAATATCATAATATTATTATTAATAGTGATATTACTAATAATTATGAATACAAATGGTTAACCTTTTAAACCAGTATTCATTTTTACTCTCTTTATTGTGATCATTAATATCAATAATTATTATTAATATTAATATAATTATTAATATTAATGATTAATAGACTTGCTCCTGATGTAAACCCGGGAGAGGACGATGTTAATTTCTATATCACAACGGTGTACACCCCCCGTGACAGAGTTTCCAACTTCTGCTTGGGAGAGGAGGATATGACAATCAGTTTCACTGGAAGTAGAAACAACGGTGGGATACTGTTCTGAATATTAAGGGAGGAAGAGGCTGATGTGACTCCTAATAAAGAGGGGGTTACTCCCTCTGAGGGTGTGCACACTGGGGGTGTACAATCGTCTGAGAAGGGGTTGAAAATTTTCCGATGGGGAGATGATATTACTCAGAATATGAGAAAGAGGCTGGGGGTCCACAAGGCTCCCAGAAGCCAGGGGGGCGGGCCGGGGGTGGCGGCTGGGAGCCCGATCGCGGGGGGTGCCTGCACCCCCGGCGATGGGGCTCCCAGAAGCCAGGGGGGCGGGCCGGGGGTGGCGGCTGGGAGCCCGATCGCGGGGGGTGCCTGCACCCCCGGCGATGGGGCTCCCAGAAGCCAGGGGGGCGGGCCGGGGGTGGCGGCTGGGAGCCCGATCGCGGGGGGTGCCTGCACCCCCGGCGATGGGGCTCCCAGAAGCCAGGGGGGCGGGCCGGGGGTGGCGGCTGGGAGCCCGATCGCGGGGGGTGCCTGCACCCCCGGCGATGGGGCTCCCAGAAGCCAGGGGGGCGGGCCGGGGGTGGCGGCTGGGAGCCCGATCGCGGGGGGTGCCTGCACCCCCGGCGATGGGGCTCCCAGAAGCCAGGGGGCGGGCCGGGGGTGGCGGCTGGGAGCCCGATCGCGGGGGGTGCCTGCACCCCCGGCGATGGGGCTCCCAGAAGCCAGGGGGGCGGGCCGGGGGTGGCGGCTGGGAGCCCGATCGCGGGGGGTGCCTGCACCCCCGGCGATGGGGCTCCCAGAAGCCAGGGGGCGGGCCGGGGGTGGCGGCTGGGAGCCCGATCGCGGGGGGTGCCTGCACCCCCGGCGATGGGGCTCCCAGAAGCCAGGGGGGCGGGCCGGGGGTGGCGGCTGGGAGCCCGATCGCGGGGGGTGCCTGCACCCCCGGCGATGGGGCTCCCAGAAGCCAGGGGGGCGGGCCGGGGGTGGCGGCTGGGAGCCCGATCGCGGGGGGTGCCTGCACCCCCGGCGATGGGGCTCCCAGAAGCCAGGGGGGCGGGCCGGGGGTGGCGGCTGGGAGCCCGATCGCGGGGGGTGCCTGCACCCCCGGCGATGGGGCTCCCAGAAGCCA
Source organism: Macaca mulatta (assembly GCF_049350105.2). NCBI lineage: Eukaryota > Metazoa > Chordata > Mammalia > Primates > Cercopithecidae > Macaca > Macaca mulatta. Next base: position 560,043 of record NC_133411.1, read on the forward strand.
GGGGGGCGGGCCGGGGGTGGCGGCTGGGAGCCCGATCGCGGGGGGTGCCTGCACCCCCGGCGATGGGGCTCCCAGAAGACAGGGGGGCGGGCCGGGGGTGGCGGCTGGGAGCCCGATCGCGGGGGGTGCCTGCACCCCCGGCGATGGGGCTCCCAGAAGCCAGGGGGGCGGGCCGGGGGTGGCGGCTGGGAGCCAGGGGGGCGGGCCGGGGGTGGCGGCTGGGAGCCCGATCGCGGGGGGTGCCTGCACCCCCGGCGATGGGGCTCCCAGAAGCCAGGGGGGCGGGCCGGGGGTGGCGGCTGGGAGCCCGATCGCGGGGGGTGCCTGCACCCCCGGCGATGGGGCTCCCAGAAGCCAGGGGGGCGGGCCGGGGGTGGCGGCTGGGAGCCCGATCGGGGGGCGTGCCTGACCCCTCGGCGATGGGGCTCCCAGAAGCCAGGGGGGCCGGCCTGGGTTGGTGGCTGGGAGCCCGATCGCGGGGGGTGCCTGACCCCCTCGCGATGGGGCTCCCAGAAGTCAGGGGGGCCGTCCGGGGGTGACTCCTGGCAACCTGATCTGGATATTTGGAAGAGTATCACAAGTGGTTGTCCAGTGTCTGTGATACTGAGATTAATATCTGTCTCTCGGCCTTGGAATATTGAGCAGGATGAAACAGGGTGAATGTCCACCCTGTGCCACATTGCGAGTAATATCAGCCTGTCCCCTCCATGGATATTAAGAACAATATCCCAGACTGGGTGTACGCCTCCTGCTGTACAGAGTGCAATATCATCCTCTCCCTCCCAGGATAGTAATTACAATATCACTGGGCGGGAGCACACATCCTGTGAATTATTATCATCCTCTCCAACTCCGTATACTAGGAACTATATCTCAGAGAAACTGTCCCCTCAGTGCCATATTCGGACAAATAGCAAAGGCTTCTTCCGGGAATATTAGGAGCAATATTACCACGTAGCTATCCATCCATTGCTATAATTGGAGTCATGTGATACTCTACCCCCGTTCATATTAGGATCAGTGTCACGTGCTGAGTGTACACCTACTGCGATATTAAAACTAAAGTCCTGCTTTCCGACCCTGGTTATTAAGAACAGCATCACAAGTAGGTTTACACTTCCTGTGGAATGAGGAATAATAATATGATTATTAATCATCAATGATCGATTTTAATAATTATCAATGATACTAAAAATTCATAAGATACCATTATTAATTATGGATAATGATTTTCAATACATGATTATGCCTGCTTTCAATTAATTATTAATATTAATGCCATCAAATAATATTATTAGTTCCTAATACTAATCATTATTGTATTCCCAGCATCACTGGGTATTGATTTAAGTCACATTAATTGCTAATATCATAATATTATTATTAATAGTGATATTACTAATAATTATGAATACAAATGGTTAACCTTTTAAACCAGTATTCATTTTTACTCTCTTTATTGTGATCATTAATATCAATAATTATTATTAATATTAATATAATTATTAATATTAATGATTAATAGACTTGCTCCTGATGTAAACCCGGGAGAGGACGATGTTAATTTCTATATCACAACGGTGTACACCCCCCGTGACAGAGTTTCCAACTTCTGCTTGGGAGAGGAGGATATGACAATCAGTTTCACTGGAAGTAGAAACAACGGTGGGATACTGTTCTGAATATTAAGGGAGGAAGAGGCTGATGTGACTCCTAATAAAGAGGGGGTTACTCCCTCTGAGGGTGTGCACACTGGGGGTGTACAATCGTCTGAGAAGGGGTTGAAAATTTTCCGATGGGGAGATGATATTACTCAGAATATGAGAAAGAGGCTGGGGGTCCACAAGGCTCCCAGAAGCCAGGGGGGCAGGCCGGGGGTGGCGGCTGGGAGCCCGATCGCGGGGGGTGCCTGCACCCCCGGCGATGGGGCTCCCCGAAGCCAGGGGGGCGGGCCGGGGGTGGCGGCTGGGAGCCCGATCGCGGGGGGTGCCTGCACCCCCGGCGATGGGGCTCCCCGAAGCCAGGGGGGCGGGCCGGGGGTGGCGGCTGGGAGCCCGATCGCGGGGGGTGCCTGCACCCCCGGCGATGGGGCTCCCCGAAGCCAGGGGGGCGGGCCGGGGGTGGCGGCTGGGAGCCCGATCGCGGGGGGTGCCTGCACCCCCGGCGATGGGGCTCCCCGAAGCCAGGGGGGCGGGCCGGGGGTGGCGGCTGGGAGCCCGATCGCGGGGGGTGCCTGCACCCCCGGCGATGGGGCTCCCCGAAGCCAGGGGGGCGGGCCGGGGGTGGCGGCTGGGAGCCCGATCGCGGGGGGTGCCTGCACCCCCGGCGATGGGGCTCCCCGAAGCCAGGGGGCGGGCCGGGGGTGGCGGCTGGGAGCCCGATCGCGGGGGGTGCCTGCACCCCCGGCGATGGGGCTCCCCGAAGCCAGGGGGCGGGCCGGGGGTGGCGGCTGGGAGCCCGATCGCGGGGGGTGCCTGCACCCCCGGCGATGGGGCTCCCCGAAGCCAGGGGGGCGGGCCGGGGGTGGCGGCTGGGAGCCCGATCGCGGGGGGTGCCTGCACCCCCGGCGATGGGGCTCCCCGAAGCCAGGGGGGCGGGCCGGGGGTGGCGGCTGGGAGCCCGATCGCGGGGGGTGCCTGCACCCCCGGCGATGGGGCTCCCCGAAGCCAGGGGGGCGGGCCGGGGGTGGCGGCTGGGAGCCCGATCGCGGGGGGTGCCTGCACCCCCGGCGATGGGGCTCCCCGAAGCCAGGGGGCGGGCCGGGGGTGGCGGCTGGGAGCCCGATCGCGGGGGGTGCCTGCACCCCCGGCGATGGGGCTCCCCGAAGCCAGGGGGGCGGGCCGGGGGTGGCGGCTGGGAGCCCGATCGCGGGGGGTGCCTGCACCCCCGGCGATGGGGCTCCCAGAAGCCAGGGGGGCGGGCCGGGGGTGGCGGCTGGGAGCCCGATCGCGGGGGGTGCCTGCACCCCCGGCGATGGGGCTCCCAGAAGCCAGGGGGGCGGGCCGGGGGTGGCGGCTGGGAGCCCGATCGGGGGGCGTGCCTGCACCCCCGGCGATGGGGCTCCCAGAAGCCAGGGGGGCGGGCCGGGGGTGGCGGCTGGGAGCCCGATCGGGGGGCGTGCCTGACCCCCCGGCGATGGGGCTCCCAGAAGCCAGGGGGGCGGGCCGGGGGTGGCGGCTGGGAGCCCGATCGGGGGGCGTGCCTGACCCCCCGGCGATGGGGCTCCCAGAAGCCAGGGGGGCGGGCCGGGGGTGGCGGCTGGGAGCCCGATCGCGGGGGGTGCCTGACCCCCTCGCGATGGGGCTCCCAGAAGTCAGGGGGGCCGTCCGGGGGTGACTCCTGGCAACCTGATCTGGATATTTGGAAGAGTATCACAAGTGGTTGTCCAGTGTCTGTGATACTGAGATTAATATCTGTCTCTCGGCCTTGGAATATTGAGCAGGATGAAACAGGGTGAATGTCCAGCCTGTGCCACATTGCGAGTAATATCAGCCTGTCCCCTCCATGGATATTAAGAACAATATCCCAGACTGGGTGTACGCCTCCTGCTGTACAGAGTGCAATATCATCCTCTCCCTCCCAGGATAGTAATTACAATATCACTGGGCGGGAGCACACATCCTGTGAATTATTATCATCCTCTCCAACTCCGTATACTAGGAACTATATCTCAGAGAAACTGTCCCCTCAGTGCCATATTCGGACAAATAGCAAAGGCTTCTTCCGGGAATATTAGGAGCAATATTACCACGTAGCTATCCATCCATTGCTATAATTGGAGTCATGTGATACTCTACCCCCGTTCATATTAGGATCAGTGTCACGTGCTGAGTGTACACCTACTGCGATATTAAAACTAAAGTCCTGCTTTCCGACCCTGGTTATTAAGAACAGCATCACAAGTAGGTTTACACTTCCTGTGGAATGAGGAATAATAATATGATTATTAATCATCAATGATCGATTTTAATAATTATCAATGATACTAAAAATTCATAAGATACCATTATTAATTATGGATAATGATTTTCAATACATGATTATGCCTGCTTTCAATTAATTATTAATATTAATGCCATCAAATAATATTATTAGTTCCTAATACTAATCATTATTGTATTCCCAGCATCACTGGGTATTGATTTAAGTCACATTAATTGCTAATATCATAATATTATTATTAATAGTGATATTACTAATAATTATGAATACAAATGGTTAACCTTTTAAACCAGTATTCATTTTTACTCTCTTTATTGTGATCATTAATATCAATAATTATTATTAATATTAATATAATTATTAATATTAATGATTAATAGACTTGCTCCTGATGTAAACCCGGGAGAGGACGATGTTAATTTCTATATCACAACGGTGTACACCCCCCGTGACAGAGTTTCCAACTTCTGCTTGGGAGAGGAGGATATGACAATCAGTTTCACTGGAAGTAGAAACAACGGTGGGATACTGTTCTGAATATTAAGGGAGGAAGAGGCTGATGTGACTCCTAATAAAGAGGGGGTTACTCCCTCTGAGGGTGTGCACACTGGGGGTGTACAATCGTCTGAGAAGGGGTTGAAAATTTTCCGATGGGGAGATGATATTACTCAGAATATGAGAAAGAGGCTGGGGGTCCACAAGGCTCCCAGAAGCCAGGGGGCGGGCCGGGGGTGGCGGCTGGGAGCCCGATCGCGGGGGGTGCCTGCACCCCCGGCGATGGGGCTCCCAGAAGCCAGGGGGGCGGGCCGGGGGTGGCGGCTGGGAGCCCGATCGCGGGGGGTGCCTGCACCCCCGGCGATGGGGCTCCCAGAAGCCAGGGGGGCGGGCCGGGGGTGGCGGCTGGGAGCCCGATCGCGGGGGGTGCCTGCACCCCCGGCGATGGGGCTCCCAGAAGCCAGGGGGGCGGGCCGGGGGTGGCGGCTGGGAGCCCGATCGCGGGGGGTGCCTGCACCCCCGGCGATGGGGCTCCCAGAAGCCAGGGGGGCGGGCCGGGGGTGGCGGCTGGGAGCCCGATCGCGGGGGGTGCCTGCACCCCCGGCGATGGGGCTCCCAGAAGCCAGGGGGGCGGGCCGGGGGTGGCGGCTGGGAGCCCGATCGCGGGGGGTGCCTGCACCCCCGGCGATGGGGCTCCCAGAAGCCAGGGGGGCGGGCCGGGGGTGGCGGCTGGGAGCCCGATCGCGGGGGGTGCCTGCACCCCCGGCGATGGGGCTCCCAGAAGCCAGGGGGGCGGGCCGGGGGTGGCGGCTGGGAGCCCGATCGCGGGGGGTGCCTGCACCCCCGGCGATGGGGCTCCCAGAAGCCAGGGGGGCGGGCCGGGGGTGGCGGCTGGGAGCCCGATCGCGGGGGGTGCCTGCACCCCCGGCGATGGGGCTCCCAGAAGCCAGGGGGGCGGGCCGGGGGTGGCGGCTGGGAGCCCGATCGCGGGGGGTGCCTGCACCCCCGGCGATGGGGCTCCCAGAAGCCAGGGGGGCGGGCCGGGGGTGGCGGCTGGGAGCCCGATCGCGGGGGGTGCCTGCACCCCCGGCGATGGGGCTCCCAGAAGCCAGGGGGGCGGGCCGGGGGTGGCGGCTGGGAGCCCGATCGCGGGGGGTGCCTGCACCCCCGGCGATGGGGCTCCCAGAAGCCAGGGGGGCGGGCCGGGGGTGGCGGCTGGGAGCCCGATCACGGGGGGTGCCTGCACCCCCGGCGATGGGGCTCCCAGAAGCCAGGGGGGCGGGCCGGGGGTGGCGGCTGGGAGCCCGATCGCGGGGGGTGCCTGCACCCCCGGCGATGGGGCTCCCAGAAGCCAGGGGGGCGGGCCGGGGGTGGCGGCTGGGAGCCCGATCGCGGGGGGTGCCTGCACCCCCGGCGATGGGGCTCCCAGAAGCCAGGGGGGCGGGCCGGGGGTGGCGGCTGGGAGCCCGATCGCGGGGGGTGCCTGCACCCCCGGCGATGGGGCTCCCAGAAGCCAGGGGGGCGGGCCGGGGGTGGCGGCTGGGAGCCAGGGGGGCGGGCCGGGGGTGGCGGCTGGGAGCCCGATCGCGGGGGGTGCCTGCACCCCCGGCGATGGGGCTCCCAGAAGCCAGGGGGGCGGGCCGGGGGTGGCGGCTGGGAGCCCGATCGCGGGGGGTGCCTGCACCCCCGGCGATGGGGCTCCCAGAAGCCAGGGGGGCGGGCCGGGGGTGGCGGCTGGGAGCCCGATCGGGGGGCGTGCCTGACCCCTCGGCGATGGGGCTCCCAGAAGCCAGGGGGGCCGGCCTGGGTTGGTGGCTGGGAGCCCGATCGCGGGGGGTGCCTGACCCCCTCGCGATGGGGCTCCCAGAAGTCAGGGGGGCCGTCCGGGGGTGACTCCTGGCAACCTGATCTGGATATTTGGAAGAGTATCACAAGTGGTTGTCCAGTGTCTGTGATACTGAGATTAATATCTGTCTCTCGGCCTTGGAATATTGAGCAGGATGAAACAGGGTGAATGTCCACCCTGTGCCACATTGCGAGTAATATCAGCCTGTCCCCTCCATGGATATTAAGAACAATATCCCAGACTGGGTGTACGCCTCCTGCTGTACAGAGTGCAATATCATCCTCTCCCTCCCAGGATAGTAATTACAATATCACTGGGCGGGAGCACACATCCTGTGAATTATTATCATCCTCTCCAACTCCGTATACTAGGAACTATATCTCAGAGAAACTGTCCCCTCAGTGCCATATTCGGACAAATAGCAAAGGCTTCTTCCGGGAATATTAGGAGCAATATTACCACGTAGCTATCCATCCATTGCTATAATTGGAGTCATGTGATACTCTACCCCCGTTCATATTAGGATCAGTGTCACGTGCTGAGTGTACACCTACTGCGATATTAAAACTAAAGTCCTGCTTTCCGACCCTGGTTATTAAGAACAGCATCACAAGTAGGTTTACACTTCCTGTGGAATGAGGAATAATAATATGATTATTAATCATCAATGATCGATTTTAATAATTATCAATGATACTAAAAATTCATAAGATACCATTATTAATTATGGATAATGATTTTCAATACATGATTATGCCTGCTTTCAATTAATTATTAATATTAATGCCATCAAATAATATTATTAGTTCCTAATACTAATCATTATTGTATTCCCAGCATCACTGGGTATTGATTTAAGTCACATTAATTGCTAATATCATAATATTATTATTAATAGTGATATTACTAATAATTATGAATACAAATGGTTAACCTTTTAAACCAGTATTCATTTTTACTCTCTTTATTGTGATCATTAATATCAATAATTATTATTAATATTAATATAATTATTAATATTAATGATTAATAGACTTGCTCCTGATGTAAACCCGGGAGAGGACGATGTTAATTTCTATATCACAACGGTGTACACCCCCCGTGACAGAGTTTCCAACTTCTGCTTGGGAGAGGAGGATATGACAATCAGTTTCACTGGAAGTAGAAACAACGGTGGGATACTGTTCTGAATATTAAGGGAGGAAGAGGCTGATGTGACTCCTAATAAAGAGGGGGTTACTCCCTCTGAGGGTGTGCACACTGGGGGTGTACAATCGTCTGAGAAGGGGTTGAAAATTTTCCGATGGGGAGATGATATTACTCAGAATATGAGAAAGAGGCTGGGGGTCCACAAGGCTCCCAGAAGCCAGGGGGGCAGGCCGGGGGTGGCGGCTGGGAGCCCGATCGCGGGGGGTGCCTGCACCCCCGGCGATGGGGCTCCCCGAAGCCAGGGGGGCGGGCCGGGGGTGGCGGCTGGGAGCCCGATCGCGGGGGGTGCCTGCACCCCCGGCGATGGGGCTCCCCGAAGCCAGGGGGGCGGGCCGGGGGTGGCGGCTGGGAGCCCGATCGCGGGGGGTGCCTGCACCCCCGGCGATGGGGCTCCCCGAAGCCAGGGGGGCGGGCCGGGGGTGGCGGCTGGGAGCCCGATCGCGGGGGGTGCCTGCACCCCCGGCGATGGGGCTCCCCGAAGCCAGGGGGGCGGGCCGGGGGTGGCGGCTGGGAGCCCGATCGCGGGGGGTGCCTGCACCCCCGGCGATGGGGCTCCCCGAAGCCAGGGGGGCGGGCCGGGGGTGGCGGCTGGGAGCCCGATCGCGGGGGGTGCCTGCACCCCCGGCGATGGGGCTCCCCGAAGCCAGGGGGGCGGGCCGGGGGTGGCGGCTGGGAGCCCGATCGCGGGGGGTGCCTGCACCCCCGGCGATGGGGCTCCCCGAAGCCAGGGGGGCGGGCCGGGGGTGGCGGCTGGGAGCCCGATCGCGGGGGGTGCCTGCACCCCCGGCGATGGGGCTCCCCGAAGCCAGGGGGGCGGGCCGGGGGTGGCGGCTGGGAGCCCGATCGCGGGGGGTGCCTGCACCCCCGGCGATGGGGCTCCCCGAAGCCAGGGGGGCGGGCCGGGGGTGGCGGCTGGGAGCCCGATCGCGGGGGGTGCCTGCACCCCCGGCGATGGGGCTCCCCGAAGCCAGGGGGGCGGGCCGGGGGTGGCGGCTGGGAGCCCGATCGCGGGGGGTGCCTGCACCCCCGGCGATGGGGCTCCCCGAAGCCAGGGGGGCGGGCCGGGGGTGGCGGCTGGGAGCCCGATCGCGGGGGGTGCCTGCACCCCCGGCGATGGGGCTCCCCGAAGCCAGGGGGGCGGGCCGGGGGTGGCGGCTGGGAGCCCGATCGCGGGGGGTGCCTGCACCCCCGGCGATGGGGCTCCCCGAAGCCAGGGGGGCGGCCCGGGGGTGGCGGCTGGGAGCCCGATCGCGGGGGGTGCCTGCACCCCCGGCGATGGGGCTCCCCGAAGCCAGGGGGGCGGGCCGGGGGTGGCGGCTGGGAGCCCGATCGCGGGGGGTGCCTGCACCCCCGGCGATGGGGCTCCCCGAAGCCAGGGGGGCGGGCCGGGGGTGGCGGCTGGGAGCCCGATCGCGGGGGGTGCCTGCACCCCCGGCGATGGGGCTCCCCGAAGCCAGGGGGGCGGGCCGGGGGTGGCGGCTGGGAGCCCGATCGCGGGGGGTGCCTGCACCCCCGGCGATGGGGCTCCCCGAAGCCAGGGGGGCGGGCCGGGGGTGGCGGCTGGGAGCCCGATCGCGGGGGGTGCCTGCACCCCCGGCGATGGGGCTCCCCGAAGCCAGGGGGCGGGCCGGGGGTGGCGGCTGGGAGCCCGATCGCGGGGGGTGCCTGCACCCCCGGCGATGGGGCTCCCCGAAGCCAGGGGGGCGGGCCGGGGGTGGCGGCTGGGAGCCCGATCGCGGGGGGTGCCTGCACCCCCGGCGATGGGGCTCCCCGAAGCCAGGGGGGCGGGCCGGGGGTGGCGGCTGGGAGCCCGATCGCGGGGGGTGCCTGCACCCCCGGCGATGGGGCTCCCCGAAGCCAGGGGGGCGGGCCGGGGGTGGCGGCTGGGAGCCCGATCGCGGGGGGTGCCTGCACCCCCGGCGATGGGGCTCCCCGAAGCCAGGGGGGCGGGCCGGGGGTGGCGGCTGGGAGCCCGATCGCGGGGGGTGCCTGCACCCCCGGCGATGGGGCTCCCCGAAGCCAGGGGGGCGGGCCGGGGGTGGCGGCTGGGAGCCCGATCGCGGGGGGTGCCTGCACCCCCGGCGATGGGGCTCCCCGAAGCCAGGGGGGCGGGCCGGGGGTGGCGGCTGGGAGCCCGATCGCGGGGGGTGCCTGCACCCCCGGCGATGGGGCTCCCCGAAGCCAGGGGGGCGGGCCGGGGGTGGCGGCTGGGAGCCCGATCGCGGGGGGTGCCTGCACCCCCGGCGATGGGGCTCCCCGAAGCCAGGGGGGCGGGCCGGGGGTGGCGGCTGGGAGCCCGATCGCGGGGGGTGCCTGCACCCCCGGCGATGGGGCTCCCCGAAGCCAGGGGGGCGGGCCGGGGGTGGCGGCTGGGAGCCCGATCGCGGGGGGTGCCTGCACCCCCGGCGATGGGGCTCCCCGAAGCCAGGGGGGCGGGCCGGGGGTGGCGGCTGGGAGCCCGATCGCGGGGGGTGCCTGCACCCCCGGCGATGGGGCTCCCCGAAGCCAGGGGGGCGGGCCGGGGGTGGCGGCTGGGAGCCCGATCGCGGGGGGTGCCTGCACCCCCGGCGATGGGGCTCCCCGAAGCCAGGGGGGCGGGCCGGGGGTGGCGGCTGGGAGCCCGATCGCGGGGGGTGCCTGCACCCCCGGCGATGGGGCTCCCCGAAGCCAGGGGGGCGGGCCGGGGGTGGCGGCTGGGAGCCCGATCGCGGGGGGTGCCTGCACCCCCGGCGATGGGGCTCCCCGAAGCCAGGGGGGCGGGCCGGGGGTGGCGGCTGGGAGCCCGATCGCGGGGGGTGCCTGCACCCCCGGCGATGGGGCTCCCCGAAGCCAGGGGGGCGGGCCGGGGGTGGCGGCTGGGAGCCCGATCGCGGGGGGTGCCTGCACCCCCGGCGATGGGGCTCCCCGAAGCCAGGGGGGCGGGCCGGGGGTGGCGGCTGGGAGCCCGATCGCGGGGGGTGCCTGCACCCCCGGCGATGGGGCTCCCCGAAGCCAGGGGGGCGGGCCGGGGGTGGCGGCTGGGAGCCCGATCGCGGGGGGTGCCTGCACCCCCGGCGATGGGGCTCCCCGAAGCCAGGGGGGCGGGCCGGGGGTGGCGGCTGGGAGCCCGATCGCGGGGGGTGCCTGCACCCCCGGCGATGGGGCTCCCCGAAGCCAGGGGGGCGGGCCGGGCGTGGCGGCTGGGAGCCCGATCGCGGGGGGTGCCTGCACCCCCGGCGATGGGGCTCCCCGAAGCCAGGGGGGCGGGCCGGGGGTGGCGGCTGGGAGCCCGATCGCGGGGGGTGCCTGCACCCCCGGCGATGGGGCTCCCCGAAGCCAGGGGGGCGGGCCGGGGGTGGCGGCTGGGAGCCCGATCGCGGGGGGTGCCTGCACCCCCGGCGATGGGGCTCCCCGAAGCCAGGGGGGCGGGCCGGGCGTGGCGGCTGGGAGCCCGATCGCGGGGGGTGCCTGCACCCCCGGCGATGGGGCTCCCCGAAGCCAGGGGGGCGGGCCGGGGGTGGCGGCTGGGAGCCCGATCGCGGGGGGTGCCTGCACCCCCGGCGATGGGGCTCCCCGAAGCCAGGGGGGCGGGCCGGGGGTGGCGGCTGGGAGCCCGATCGCGGGGGGTGCCTGCACCCCCGGCGATGGGGCTCCCCGAAGCCAGGGGGCGGGCCGGGGGTGGCGGCTGGGAGCCCGATCGCGGGGGGTGCCTGCACCCCCGGCGATGGGGCTCCCCGAAGCCAGGGGGGCGGGCCGGGGGTGGCGGCTGGGAGCCCGATCGCGGGGGGTGCCTGCACCCCCGGCGATGGGGCTCCCCGAAGCCAGGGGGGCGGGCCGGGGGTGGCGGCTGGGAGCCCGATCGCGGGGGGTGCCTGCACCCCCGGCGATGGGGCTCCCCGAAGCCAGGGGGGCGGGCCGGGGGTGGCGGCTGGGAGCCCGATCGCGGGGGGTGCCTGCACCCCCGGCGATGGGGCTCCCCGAAGCCAGGGGGCGGGCCGGGGGTGGCGGCTGGGAGCCCGATCGCGGGGGGTGCCTGCACCCCCGGCGATGGGGCTCCCCGAAGCCAGGGGGGCGGGCCGGGGGTGGCGGCTGGGAGCCCGATCGCGGGGGGTGCCTGCACCCCCGGCGATGGGGCTCCCCGAAGCCAGGGGGGCGGGCCGGGGGTGGCGGCTGGGAGCCCGATCGCGGGGGGTGCCTGCACCCCCGGCGATGGGGCTCCCCGAAGCCAGGGGGGCGGGCCGGGGGTGGCGGCTGGGAGCCCGATCGCGGGGGGTGCCTGCACCCCCGGCGATGGGGCTCCCCGAAGCCAGGGGGGCGGGCCGGGGGTGGCGGCTGGGAGCCCGATCGCGGGGGGTGCCTGCACCCCCGGCGATGGGGCTCCCCGAAGCCAGGGGGGCGGGCCGGGGGTGGCGGCTGGGAGCCCGATCGCGGGGGGTGCCTGCACCCCCGGCGATGGGGCTCCCCGAAGCCAGGGGGGCGGGCCGGGGGTGGCGGCTGGGAGCCCGATCGCGGGGGGTGCCTGCACCCCCGGCGATGGGGCTCCCCGAAGCCAGGGGGGCGGGCCGGGGGTGGCGGCTGGGAGCCCGATCGCGGGGGGTGCCTGCACCCCCGGCGATGGGGCTCCCCGAAGCCAGGGGGGCGGGCCGGGGGTGGCGGCTGGGAGCCCGATCGCGGGGGGTGCCTGCACCCCCGGCGATGGGGCTCCCCGAAGCCAGGGGGGCGGGCCGGGGGTGGCGGCTGGGAGCCCGATCGCGGGGGGTGCCTGCACCCCCGGCGATGGGGCTCCCCGAAGCCAGGGGGGCGGGCCGGGGGTGGCGGCTGGGAGCCCGATCGCGGGGGGTGCCTGCACCCCCGGCGATGGGGCTCCCCGAAGCCAGGGGGGCGGGCCGGGGGTGGCGGCTGGGAGCCCGATCGCGGGGGGTGCCTGCACCCCCGGCGATGGGGCTCCCCGAAGCCAGGGGGGCGGGCCGGGGGTGGCGGCTGGGAGCCCGATCGCGGGGGGTGCCTGCACCCCCGGCGATGGGGCTCCCCGAAGCCAGGGGGGCGGGCCGGGGGTGGCGGCTGGGAGCCCGATCGCGGGGGGTGCCTGCACCCCCGGCGATGGGGCTCCCCGAAGCCAGGGGGGCGGGCCGGGGGTGGCGGCTGGGAGCCCGATCGCGGGGGGTGCCTGCACCCCCGGCGATGGGGCTCCCCGAAGCCAGGGGGGCGGGCCGGGGGTGGCGGCTGGGAGCCCGATCGCGGGGGGTGCCTGCACCCCCGGCGATGGGGCTCCCCGAAGCCAGGGGGGCGGGCCGGGGGTGGCGGCTGGGAGCCCGATCGCGGGGGGTGCCTGCACCCCCGGCGATGGGGCTCCCCGAAGCCAGGGGGGCGGGCCGGGGGTGGCGGCTGGGAGCCCGATCGCGGGGGGTGCCTGCACCCCCGGCGATGGGGCTCCCCGAAGCCAGGGGGGCGGGCCGGGGGTGGCGGCTGGGAGCCCGATCGCGGGGGGTGCCTGCACCCCCGGCGATGGGGCTCCCCGAAGCCAGGGGGGCGGGCCGGGGGTGGCGGCTGGGAGCCCGATCGCGGGGGGTGCCTGCACCCCCGGCGATGGGGCTCCCCGAAGCCAGGGGGGCGGGCCGGGGGTGGCGGCTGGGAGCCCGATCGCGGGGGGTGCCTGCACCCCCGGCGATGGGGCTCCCCGAAGCCAGGGGGGCGGGCCGGGGGTGGCGGCTGGGAGCCCGATCGCGGGGGGTGCCTGCACCCCCGGCGATGGGGCTCCCCGAAGCCAGGGGGGCGGGCCGGGGGTGGCGGCTGGGAGCCCGATCGCGGGGGGTGCCTGCACCCCCGGCGATGGGGCTCCCCGAAGCCAGGGGGGCGGGCCGGGGGTGGCGGCTGGGAGCCCGATCGCGGGGGGTGCCTGCACCCCCGGCGATGGGGCTCCCCGAAGCCAGGGGGGCGGGCCGGGGGTGGCGGCTGGGAGCCCGATCGCGGGGGGTGCCTGCACCCCCGGCGATGGGGCTCCCCGAAGCCAGGGGGGCGGGCCGGGGGTGGCGGCTGGGAGCCCGATCGCGGGGGGTGCCTGCACCCCCGGCGATGGGGCTCCCCGAAGCCAGGGGGGCGGGCCGGGGGTGGCGGCTGGGAGCCCGATCGCGGGGGGTGCCTGCACCCCCGGCGATGGGGCTCCCCGAAGCCAGGGGGGCGGGCCGGGGGTGGCGGCTGGGAGCCCGATCGCGGGGGGTGCCTGCACCCCCGGCGATGGGGCTCCCCGAAGCCAGGGGGGCGGGCCGGGGGTGGCGGCTGGGAGCCCGATCGCGGGGGGTGCCTGCACCCCCGGCGATGGGGCTCCCCGAAGCCAGGGGGGCGGGCCGGGGGTGGCGGCTGGGAGCCCGATCGCGGGGGGTGCCTGCACCCCCGGCGATGGGGCTCCCCGAAGCCAGGGGGGCGGGCCGGGGGTGGCGGCTGGGAGCCCGATCGCGGGGGGTGCCTGCACCCCCGGCGATGGGGCTCCCCGAAGCCAGGGGGGCGGGCCGGGGGTGGCGGCTGGGAGCCCGATCGCGGGGGGTGCCTGCACCCCCGGCGATGGGGCTCCCCGAAGCCAGGGGGGCGGGCCGGGGGTGGCGGCTGGGAGCCCGATCGCGGGGGGTGCCTGCACCCCCGGCGATGGGGCTCCCCGAAGCCAGGGGGGCGGGCCGGGGGTGGCGGCTGGGAGCCCGATCGCGGGGGGTGCCTGCACCCCCGGCGATGGGGCTCCCCGAAGCCAGGGGGGCGGGCCGGGGGTGGCGGCTGGGAGCCCGATCGCGGGGGGTGCCTGCACCCCCGGCGATGGGGCTCCCCGAAGCCAGGGGGGCGGGCCGGGGGTGGCGGCTGGGAGCCCGATCGCGGGGGGTGCCTGCACCCCCGGCGATGGGGCTCCCAGAAGCCAGGGGGGCGGGCCGGGGGTGGCGGCTGGGAGCCCGATCGCGGGGGGTGCCTGCACCCCCGGCGATGGGGCTCCCAGAAGCCAGGGGGGCGGGCCGGGGGTGGCGGCTGGGAGCCCGATCGCGGGGGGTGCCTGCACCCCCGGCGATGGGGCTCCCAGAAGCCAGGGGGGCGGGCCGGGGGTGGCGGCTGGGAGCCCGATCGCGGGGGGTGCCTGCACCCCCGGCGATGGGGCTCCCAGAAGCCAGGGGGGCGGGCCGGGGGTGGCGGCTGGGAGCCCGATCGCGGGGGGTGCCTGCACCCCCGGCGATGGGGCTCCCAGAAGCCAGGGGGGCGGGCCGGGGGTGGCGGCTGGGAGCCCGATCGCGGGGGGTGCCTGCACCCCCGGCGATGGGGCTCCCAGAAGCCAGGGGGGCGGGCCGGGGGTGGCGGCTGGGAGCCCGATCGCGGGGGGTGCCTGCACCCCCGGCGATGGGGCTCCCAGAAGCCAGGGGGGCGGGCCGGGGGTGGCGGCTGGGAGCCCGATCGCGGGGGGTGCCTGCACCCCCGGCGATGGGGCTCCCAGAAGCCAGGGGGGCGGGCCGGGGGTGGCGGCTGGGAGCCCGATCGCGGGGGGTGCCTGCACCCCCGGCGATGGGGCTCCCAGAAGCCAGGGGGGCGGGCCGGGGGTGGCGGCTGGGAGCCCGATCGCGGGGGGTGCCTGCACCCCCGGCGATGGGGCTCCCAGAAGCCAGGGGGGCGGGCCGGGGGTGGCGGCTGGGAGCCCGATCGCGGGGGGTGCCTGCACCCCCGGCGATGGGGCTCCCAGAAGCCAGGGGGGCGGGCCGGGGGTGGCGGCTGGGAGCCCGATCGCGGGGGGTGCCTGCACCCCCGGCGATGGGGCTCCCAGAAGCCAGGGGGGCGGGCCGGGGGTGGCGGCTGGGAGCCCGATCGCGGGGGGTGCCTGCACCCCCGGCGATGGGGCTCCCAGAAGCCAGGGGGGCGGGCCGGGGGTGGCGGCTGGGAGCCCGATCGCGGGGGGTGCCTGCACCCCCGGCGATGGGGCTCCCAGAAGCCAGGGGGGCGGGCCGGGGGTGGCGGCTGGGAGCCCGATCGCGGGGGGTGCCTGCACCCCCGGCGATGGGGCTCCCAGAAGCCAGGGGGGCGGGCCGGGGGTGGCGGCTGGGAGCCCGATCGCGGGGGGTGCCTGCACCCCCGGCGATGGGGCTCCCAGAAGCCAGGGGGGCGGGCCGGGGGTGGCGGCTGGGAGCCCGATCGCGGGGGGTGCCTGCACCCCCGGCGATGGGGCTCCCAGAAGCCAGGGGGGCGGGCCGGGGGTGGCGGCTGGGAGCCCGATCGCGGGGGGTGCCTGCACCCCCGGCGATGGGGCTCCCAGAAGCCAGGGGGGCGGGCCGGGGGTGGCGGCTGGGAGCCCGATCGCGGGGGGTGCCTGCACCCCCGGCGATGGGGCTCCCAGAAGCCAGGGGGGCGGGCCGGGGGTGGCGGCTGGGAGCCCGATCGCGGGGGGTGCCTGCACCCCCGGCGATGGGGCTCCCAGAAGCCAGGGGGGCGGGCCGGGGGTGGCGGCTGGGAGCCCGATCGCGGGGGGTGCCTGCACCCCCGGCGATGGGGCTCCCAGAAGCCAGGGGGGCGGGCCGGGGGTGGCGGCTGGGAGCCCGATCGCGGGGGGTGCCTGCACCCCCGGCGATGGGGCTCCCAGAAGCCAGGGGGGCGGGCCGGGGGTGGCGGCTGGGAGCCCGATCGCGGGGGGTGCCTGCACCCCCGGCGATGGGGCTCCCAGAAGCCAGGGGGGCGGGCCGGGGGTGGCGGCTGGGAGCCCGATCGCGGGGGGTGCCTGCACCCCCGGCGATGGGGCTCCCAGAAGCCAGGGGGGCGGGCCGGGGGTGGCGGCTGGGAGCCCGATCGCGGGGGGTGCCTGCACCCCCGGCGATGGGGCTCCCAGAAGCCAGGGGGGCGGGCCGGGGGTGGCGGCTGGGAGCCCGATCGCGGGGGGTGCCTGCACCCCCGGCGATGGGGCTCCCAGAAGCCAGGGGGGCGGGCCGGGGGTGGCGGCTGGGAGCCCGATCGCGGGGGGTGCCTGCACCCCCGGCGATGGGGCTCCCAGAAGCCAGGGGGGCGGGCCGGGGGTGGCGGCTGGGAGCCCGATCGCGGGGGGTGCCTGCACCCCCGGCGATGGGGCTCCCAGAAGCCAGGGGGGCGGGCCGGGGGTGGCGGCTGGGAGCCCGATCGCGGGGGGTGCCTGCACCCCCGGCGATGGGGCTCCCAGAAGCCAGGGGGGCGGGCCGGGGGTGGCGGCTGGGAGCCCGATCGCGGGGGGTGCCTGCACCCCCGGCGATGGGGCTCCCAGAAGCCAGGGGGGCGGGCCGGGGGTGGCGGCTGGGAGCCCGATCGCGGGGGGTGCCTGCACCCCCGGCGATGGGGCTCCCAGAAGCCAGGGGGGCGGGCCGGGGGTGGCGGCTGGGAGCCCGATCGCGGGGGGTGCCTGCACCCCCGGCGATGGGGCTCCCAGAAGCCAGGGGGGCGGGCCGGGGGTGGCGGCTGGGAGCCCGATCGCGGGGGGTGCCTGCACCCCCGGCGATGGGGCTCCCAGAAGCCAGGGGGGCGGGCCGGGGGTGGCGGCTGGGAGCCCGATCGCGGGGGGTGCCTGCACCCCCGGCGATGGGGCTCCCAGAAGCCAGGGGGGCGGGCCGGGGGTGGCGGCTGGGAGCCCGATCGCGGGGGGTGCCTGCACCCCCGGCGATGGGGCTCCCAGAAGCCAGGGGGGCGGGCCGGGGGTGGCGGCTGGGAGCCCGATCGCGGGGGGTGCCTGCACCCCCGGCGATGGGGCTCCCAGAAGCCAGGGGGGCGGGCCGGGGGTGGCGGCTGGGAGCCCGATCGCGGGGGGTGCCTGCACCCCCGGCGATGGGGCTCCCAGAAGCCAGGGGGGCGGGCCGGGGGTGGCGGCTGGGAGCCCGATCGCGGGGGGTGCCTGCACCCCCGGCGATGGGGCTCCCAGAAGCCAGGGGGGCGGGCCGGGGGTGGCGGCTGGGAGCCCGATCGCGGGGGGTGCCTGCACCCCCGGCGATGGGGCTCCCAGAAGCCAGGGGGGCGGGCCGGGGGTGGCGGCTGGGAGCCCGATCGCGGGGGGTGCCTGCACCCCCGGCGATGGGGCTCCCAGAAGCCAGGGGGGCGGGCCGGGGGTGGCGGCTGGGAGCCCGATCGCGGGGGGTGCCTGCACCCCCGGCGATGGGGCTCCCAGAAGCCAGGGGGGCGGGCCGGGGGTGGCGGCTGGGAGCCCGATCGCGGGGGGTGCCTGCACCCCCGGCGATGGGGCTCCCAGAAGCCAGGGGGGCGGGCCGGGGGTGGCGGCTGGGAGCCCGATCGCGGGGGGTGCCTGCACCCCCGGCGATGGGGCTCCCAGAAGCCAGGGGGGCGGGCCGGGGGTGGCGGCTGGGAGCCCGATCGCGGGGGGTGCCTGCACCCCCGGCGATGGGGCTCCCAGAAGCCAGGGGGGCGGGCCGGGGGTGGCGGCTGGGAGCCCGATCGCGGGGGGTGCCTGCACCCCCGGCGATGGGGCTCCCAGAAGCCAGGGGGGCGGGCCGGGGGTGGCGGCTGGGAGCCCGATCGCGGGGGGTGCCTGCACCCCCGGCGATGGGGCTCCCAGAAGCCAGGGGGGCGGGCCGGGGGTGGCGGCTGGGAGCCCGATCGCGGGGGGTGCCTGCACCCCCGGCGATGGGGCTCCCAGAAGCCAGGGGGGCGGGCCGGGGGTGGCGGCTGGGAGCCCGATCGCGGGGGGTGCCTGCACCCCCGGCGATGGGGCTCCCAGAAGCCAGGGGGGCGGGCCGGGGGTGGCGGCTGGGAGCCCGATCGCGGGGGGTGCCTGCACCCCCGGCGATGGGGCTCCCAGAAGCCAGGGGGGCGGGCCGGGGGTGGCGGCTGGGAGCCCGATCGGGGGGCGTGCCTGCACCCCCGGCGATGGGGCTCCCAGAAGCCAGGGGGGCGGGCCGGGGGTGGCGGCTGGGAGCCCGATCGGGGGGCGTGCCTGACCCCCCGGCGATGGGGCTCCCAGAAGCCAGGGGGGCGGGCCGGGGGTGGCGGCTGGGAGCCCGATCGCGGGGGGTGCCTGACCCCCCGGCGATGGGGCTCCCAGATGCCAGGGGGGCGGGCCGGGGGTGGCGGCTGGGAGCCCGATCGGGGGGCGTGCCTGACCCCCCGGCGATGGGGCTCCCAGAAGCCAGGGGGGCCGGCCTGGGTTGGCGGCTGGGAGCCCGATCGCGGGGGGTGCCTGACCCCCTCGCGATGGGGCTCCCAGAAGTCAGGGGGGCCGTCCGGGGGTGACTCCTGGCAACCTGATCTGGATATTTGGAAGAGTATCACAAGTGGTTGTCCAGTGTCTGTGATACTGAGATTAATATCTGTCTCTCGGCCTTGGAATATTGAGCAGGATGAAACAGGGTGAATGTCCAGCCTGTGCCACATTGCGAGTAATATCAGCCTGTCCCCTCCATGGATATTAAGAACAATATCCCAGACTGGGTGTACGCCTCCTGCTGTACAGAGTGCAATATCATCCTCTCCCTCCCAGGATAGTAATTACAATATCACTGGGCGGGAGCACACATCCTGTGAATTATTATCATCCTCTCCAACTCCGTATACTAGGAACTATATCTCAGAGAAACTGTCCCCTCAGTGCCATATTCGGACAAATAGCAAAGGCTTCTTCCGGGAATATTAGGAGCAATATTACCACGTAGCTATCCATCCATTGCTATAATTGGAGTCATGTGATACTCTACCCCCGTTCATATTAGGATCAGTGTCACGTGCTGAGTGTACACCTACTGCGATATTAAAACTAAAGTCCTGCTTTCCGACCCTGGTTATTAAGAACAGCATCACAAGTAGGTTTACACTTCCTGTGGAATGAGGAATAATAATATGATTATTAATCATCAATGATCGATTTTAATCATTATCAATGATACTAAAAATTCATAAGATACCATTATTAATTATGGATAATGATTTTCAATACATGATTATGCCTGCTTTCAATTAATTATTAATATTAATGCCATCAAATAATATTATTAGTTCCTAATACTAATCATTATTGTATTCCCAGCATCACTGGGTATTGATTTAAGTCACATTAATTGCTAATATCATAATATTATTATTAATAGTGATATTACTAATAATTATGAATACAAATGGTTAACCTTTTAAACCAGTATTCATTTTTACTCTCTTTATTGTGATCATTAATATCAATAATTATTATTAATATTAATATAATTATTAATATTAATGATTAATAGACTTGCTCCTGATGTAAACCCGGGAGAGGACGATGTTAATTTCTATATCACAACGGTGTACACCCCCCGTGACAGAGTTTCCAACTTCTGCTTGGGAGAGGAGGATATGACAATCAGTTTCACTGGAAGTAGAAACAACGGTGGGATACTGTTCTGAATATTAAGGGAGGAAGAGGCTGATGTGACTCCTAATAAAGAGGGGGTTACTCCCTCTGAGGGTGTGCACACTGGGGGTGTACAATCGTCTGAGAAGGGGTTGAAAATTTTCCGATGGGGAGATGATATTACTCAGAATATGAGAAAGAGGCTGGGGGTCCACAAGGCTCCCAGAAGCCAGGGGGGCGGGCCGGGGGTGGCGGCTGGGAGCCCGATCGCGGGGGGTGCCTGCACCCCCGGCGATGGGGCTCCCAGAAGCCAGGGGGGCGGGCCGGGGGTGGCGGCTGGGAGCCCGATCGCGGGGGGTGCCTGCACCCCCGGCGATGGGGCTCCCAGAAGCCAGGGGGGCGGGCCGGGGGTGGCGGCTGGGAGCCCGATCGCGGGGGGTGCCTGCACCCCCGGCGATGGGGCTCCCAGAAGCCAGGGGGGCGGGCCGGGGGTGGCGGCTGGGAGCCCGATCGCGGGGGGTGCCTGCACCCCCGGCGATGGGGCTCCCAGAAGCCAGGGGGGCGGGCCGGGGGTGGCGGCTGGGAGCCCGATCGCGGGGGGTGCCTGCACCCCCGGCGATGGGGCTCCCAGAAGCCAGGGGGGCGGGCCGGGGGTGGCGGCTGGGAGCCCGATCGCGGGGGGTGCCTGCACCCCCGGCGATGGGGCTCCCAGAAGCCAGGGGGGCGGGCCGGGGGTGGCGGCTGGGAGCCCGATCGCGGGGGGTGCCTGCACCCCCGGCGATGGGGCTCCCAGAAGCCAGGGGGGCGGGCCGGGGGTGGCGGCTGGGAGCCCGATCGCGGGGGGTGCCTGCACCCCCGGCGATGGGGCTCCCAGAAGCCAGGGGGGCGGGCCGGGGGTGGCGGCTGGGAGCCCGATCGCGGGGGGTGCCTGCACCCCCGGCGATGGGGCTCCCAGAAGCCAG
This sequence comes from Macaca mulatta, assembly GCF_049350105.2. Lineage (NCBI taxonomy): Eukaryota > Metazoa > Chordata > Mammalia > Primates > Cercopithecidae > Macaca > Macaca mulatta. The sequence continues at coordinate 580,780 of NC_133411.1, forward strand.
GGGGGCGGGCCGGGGGTGGCGGCTGGGAGCCCGATCGCGGGGGGTGCCTGCACCCCCGGCGATGGGGCTCCCAGAAGCCAGGGGGGCGGGCCGGGGGTGGCGGCTGGGAGCCCGATCGCGGGGGGTGCCTGCACCCCCGGCGATGGGGCTCCCAGAAGCCAGGGGGGCGGGCCGGGGGTGGCGGCTGGGAGCCCGATCGCGGGGGGTGCCTGCACCCCCGGCGATGGGGCTCCCAGAAGCCAGGGGGGCGGGCCGGGGGTGGCGGCTGGGAGCCCGATCGCGGGGGGTGCCTGCACCCCCGGCGATGGGGCTCCCAGAAGCCAGGGGGGCGGGCCGGGGGTGGCGGCTGGGAGCCCGATCGCGGGGGGTGCCTGCACCCCCGGCGATGGGGCTCCCAGAAGCCAGGGGGGCGGGCCGGGGGTGGCGGCTGGGAGCCCGATCGCGGGGGGTGCCTGCACCCCCGGCGATGGGGCTCCCAGAAGCCAGGGGGGCGGGCCGGGGGTGGCGGCTGGGAGCCCGATCGCGGGGGGTGCCTGCACCCCCGGCGATGGGGCTCCCAGAAGCCAGGGGGGCGGGCCGGGGGTGGCGGCTGGGAGCCCGATCGCGGGGGGTGCCTGCACCCCCGGCGATGGGGCTCCCAGAAGCCAGGGGGGCGGGCCGGGGGTGGCGGCTGGGAGCCCGATCGCGGGGGGTGCCTGCACCCCCGGCGATGGGGCTCCCAGAAGCCAGGGGGGCGGGCCGGGGGTGGCGGCTGGGAGCCCGATCGCGGGGGGTGCCTGCACCCCCGGCGATGGGGCTCCCAGAAGCCAGGGGGGCGGGCCGGGGGTGGCGGCTGGGAGCCCGATCGCGGGGGGTGCCTGCACCCCCGGCGATGGGGCTCCCAGAAGCCAGGGGGGCGGGCCGGGGGTGGCGGCTGGGAGCCCGATCGCGGGGGGTGCCTGCACCCCCGGCGATGGGGCTCCCAGAAGCCAGGGGGGCGGGCCGGGGGTGGCGGCTGGGAGCCCGATCGCGGGGGGTGCCTGCACCCCCGGCGATGGGGCTCCCAGAAGCCAGGGGGGCGGGCCGGGGGTGGCGGCTGGGAGCCCGATCGCGGGGGGTGCCTGCACCCCCGGCGATGGGGCTCCCAGAAGCCAGGGGGGCGGGCCGGGGGTGGCGGCTGGGAGCCCGATCGCGGGGGGTGCCTGCACCCCCGGCGATGGGGCTCCCAGAAGCCAGGGGGGCGGGCCGGGGGTGGCGGCTGGGAGCCCGATCGCGGGGGGTGCCTGCACCCCCGGCGATGGGGCTCCCAGAAGCCAGGGGGGCGGGCCGGGGGTGGCGGCTGGGAGCCCGATCGCGGGGGGTGCCTGCACCCCCGGCGATGGGGCTCCCAGAAGCCAGGGGGGCGGGCCGGGGGTGGCGGCTGGGAGCCCGATCGGGGGGCGTGCCTGCACCCCCGGCGATGGGGCTCCCAGAAGCCAGGGGGGCGGGCCGGGGGTGGCGGCTGGGAGCCCGATCGGGGGGCGTGCCTGACCCCCCGGCGATGGGGCTCCCAGAAGCCAGGGGGGCGGGCCGGGGGTGGCGGCTGGGAGCCCGATCGCGGGGGGTGCCTGACCCCCCGGCGATGGGGCTCCCAGATGCCAGGGGGGCGGGCCGGGGGTGGCGGCTGGGAGCCCGATCGGGGGGCGTGCCTGACCCCCCGGCGATGGGGCTCCCAGAAGCCAGGGGGGCCGGCCTGGGTTGGCGGCTGGGAGCCCGATCGCGGGGGGTGCCTGACCCCCTCGCGATGGGGCTCCCAGAAGTCAGGGGGGCCGTCCGGGGGTGACTCCTGGCAACCTGATCTGGATATTTGGAAGAGTATCACAAGTGGTTGTCCAGTGTCTGTGATACTGAGATTAATATCTGTCTCTCGGCCTTGGAATATTGAGCAGGATGAAACAGGGTGAATGTCCAGCCTGTGCCACATTGCGAGTAATATCAGCCTGTCCCCTCCATGGATATTAAGAACAATATCCCAGACTGGGTGTACGCCTCCTGCTGTACAGAGTGCAATATCATCCTCTCCCTCCCAGGATAGTAATTACAATATCACTGGGCGGGAGCACACATCCTGTGAATTATTATCATCCTCTCCAACTCCGTATACTAGGAACTATATCTCAGAGAAACTGTCCCCTCAGTGCCATATTCGGACAAATAGCAAAGGCTTCTTCCGGGAATATTAGGAGCAATATTACCACGTAGCTATCCATCCATTGCTATAATTGGAGTCATGTGATACTCTACCCCCGTTCATATTAGGATCAGTGTCACGTGCTGAGTGTACACCTACTGCGATATTAAAACTAAAGTCCTGCTTTCCGACCCTGGTTATTAAGAACAGCATCACAAGTAGGTTTACACTTCCTGTGGAATGAGGAATAATAATATGATTATTAATCATCAATGATCGATTTTAATCATTATCAATGATACTAAAAATTCATAAGATACCATTATTAATTATGGATAATGATTTTCAATACATGATTATGCCTGCTTTCAATTAATTATTAATATTAATGCCATCAAATAATATTATTAGTTCCTAATACTAATCATTATTGTATTCCCAGCATCACTGGGTATTGATTTAAGTCACATTAATTGCTAATATCATAATATTATTATTAATAGTGATATTACTAATAATTATGAATACAAATGGTTAACCTTTTAAACCAGTATTCATTTTTACTCTCTTTATTGTGATCATTAATATCAATAATTATTATTAATATTAATATAATTATTAATATTAATGATTAATAGACTTGCTCCTGATGTAAACCCGGGAGAGGACGATGTTAATTTCTATATCACAACGGTGTACACCCCCCGTGACAGAGTTTCCAACTTCTGCTTGGGAGAGGAGGATATGACAATCAGTTTCACTGGAAGTAGAAACAACGGTGGGATACTGTTCTGAATATTAAGGGAGGAAGAGGCTGATGTGACTCCTAATAAAGAGGGGGTTACTCCCTCTGAGGGTGTGCACACTGGGGGTGTACAATCGTCTGAGAAGGGGTTGAAAATTTTCCGATGGGGAGATGATATTACTCAGAATATGAGAAAGAGGCTGGGGGTCCACAAGGCTCCCAGAAGCCAGGGGGGCGGGCCGGGGGTGGCGGCTGGGAGCCCGATCGCGGGGGGTGCCTGCACCCCCGGCGATGGGGCTCCCAGAAGCCAGGGGGGCGGGCCGGGGGTGGCGGCTGGGAGCCCGATCGCGGGGGGTGCCTGCACCCCCGGCGATGGGGCTCCCAGAAGCCAGGGGGGCGGGCCGGGGGTGGCGGCTGGGAGCCCGATCGCGGGGGGTGCCTGCACCCCCGGCGATGGGGCTCCCAGAAGCCAGGGGGGCGGGCCGGGGGTGGCGGCTGGGAGCCCGATCGCGGGGGGTGCCTGCACCCCCGGCGATGGGGCTCCCAGAAGCCAGGGGGGCGGGCCGGGGGTGGCGGCTGGGAGCCCGATCGGGGGGCGTGCCTGACCCCCCGGCGATGGGGCTCCCAGAAGCCAGGGGGGCGGGCCGGGGGTGGCGGCTGGGAGCCCGATCGCGGGGGGTGCCTGACCCCCCGGCGATGGGGCTCCCAGATGCCAGGGGGGCGGGCCGGGGGTGGCGGCTGGGAGCCCGATCGGGGGGCGTGCCTGACCCCCCGGCGATGGGGCTCCCAGAAGCCAGGGGGGCCGGCCTGGGTTGGCGGCTGGGAGCCCGATCGCGGGGGGTGCCTGACCCCCTCGCGATGGGGCTCCCAGAAGTCAGGGGGGCCGTCCGGGGGTGACTCCTGGCAACCTGATCTGGATATTTGGAAGAGTATCACAAGTGGTTGTCCAGTGTCTGTGATACTGAGATTAATATCTGTCTCTCGGCCTTGGAATATTGAGCAGGATGAAACAGGGTGAATGTCCAGCCTGTGCCACATTGCGAGTAATATCAGCCTGTCCCCTCCATGGATATTAAGAACAATATCCCAGACTGGGTGTACGCCTCCTGCTGTACAGAGTGCAATATCATCCTCTCCCTCCCAGGATAGTAATTACAATATCACTGGGCGGGAGCACACATCCTGTGAATTATTATCATCCTCTCCAACTCCGTATACTAGGAACTATATCTCAGAGAAACTGTCCCCTCAGTGCCATATTCGGACAAATAGCAAAGGCTTCTTCCGGGAATATTAGGAGCAATATTACCACGTAGCTATCCATCCATTGCTATAATTGGAGTCATGTGATACTCTACCCCCGTTCATATTAGGATCAGTGTCACGTGCTGAGTGTACACCTACTGCGATATTAAAACTAAAGTCCTGCTTTCCGACCCTGGTTATTAAGAACAGCATCACAAGTAGGTTTACACTTCCTGTGGAATGAGGAATAATAATATGATTATTAATCATCAATGATCGATTTTAATCATTATCAATGATACTAAAAATTCATAAGATACCATTATTAATTATGGATAATGATTTTCAATACATGATTATGCCTGCTTTCAATTAATTATTAATATTAATGCCATCAAATAATATTATTAGTTCCTAATACTAATCATTATTGTATTCCCAGCATCACTGGGTATTGATTTAAGTCACATTAATTGCTAATATCATAATATTATTATTAATAGTGATATTACTAATAATTATGAATACAAATGGTTAACCTTTTAAACCAGTATTCATTTTTACTCTCTTTATTGTGATCATTAATATCAATAATTATTATTAATATTAATATAATTATTAATATTAATGATTAATAGACTTGCTCCTGATGTAAACCCGGGAGAGGACGATGTTAATTTCTATATCACAACGGTGTACACCCCCCGTGACAGAGTTTCCAACTTCTGCTTGGGAGAGGAGGATATGACAATCAGTTTCACTGGAAGTAGAAACAACGGTGGGATACTGTTCTGAATATTAAGGGAGGAAGAGGCTGATGTGACTCCTAATAAAGAGGGGGTTACTCCCTCTGAGGGTGTGCACACTGGGGGTGTACAATCGTCTGAGAAGGGGTTGAAAATTTTCCGATGGGGAGATGATATTACTCAGAATATGAGAAAGAGGCTGGGGGTCCACAAGGCTCCCAGAAGCCAGGGGGGCGGGCCGGGGGTGGCGGCTGGGAGCCCGATCGCGGGGGGTGCCTGCACCCCCGGCGATGGGGCTCCCAGAAGCCAGGGGGGCGGGCCGGGGGTGGCGGCTGGGAGCCCGATCGCGGGGGGTGCCTGCACCCCCGGCGATGGGGCTCCCAGAAGCCAGGGGGGCGGGCCGGGGGTGGCGGCTGGGAGCCCGATCGCGGGGGGTGCCTGCACCCCCGGCGATGGGGCTCCCAGAAGCCAGGGGGGCGGGCCGGGGGTGGCGGCTGGGAGCCCGATCGCGGGGGGTGCCTGCACCCCCGGCGATGGGGCTCCCAGAAGCCAGGGGGGCGGGCCGGGGGTGGCGGCTGGGAGCCCGATCGCGGGGGGTGCCTGCACCCCCGGCGATGGGGCTCCCAGAAGCCAGGGGGGCGGGCCGGGGGTGGCGGCTGGGAGCCCGATCGCGGGGGGTGCCTGCACCCCCGGCGATGGGGCTCCCAGAAGCCAGGGGGGCGGGCCGGGGGTGGCGGCTGGGAGCCCGATCGCGGGGGGTGCCTGCACCCCCGGCGATGGGGCTCCCAGAAGCCAGGGGGGCGGGCCGGGGGTGGCGGCTGGGAGCCCGATCGCGGGGGGTGCCTGCACCCCCGGCGATGGGGCTCCCAGAAGCCAGGGGGGCGGGCCGGGGGTGGCGGCTGGGAGCCCGATCGCGGGGGGTGCCTGCACCCCCGGCGATGGGGCTCCCAGAAGCCAGGGGGGCGGGCCGGGGGTGGCGGCTGGGAGCCCGATCGCGGGGGGTGCCTGCACCCCCGGCGATGGGGCTCCCAGAAGCCAGGGGGGCGGGCCGGGGGTGGCGGCTGGGAGCCCGATCGCGGGGGGTGCCTGCACCCCCGGCGATGGGGCTCCCAGAAGCCAGGGGGCGGGCCGGGGGTGGCGGCTGGGAGCCCGATCGCGGGGGGTGCCTGCACCCCCGGCGATGGGGCTCCCAGAAGCCAGGGGGGCGGGCCGGGGGTGGCGGCTGGGAGCCAGGGGGGCGGGCCGGGGGTGGCGGCTGGGAGCCCGATCGCGGGGGGTGCCTGCACCCCCGGCGATGGGGCTCCCAGAAGCCAGGGGGGCGGGCCGGGGGTGGCGGCTGGGAGCCCGATCGCGGGGGGTGCCTGCACCCCCGGCGATGGGGCTCCCAGAAGCCAGGGGGGCGGGCCGGGGGTGGCGGCTGGGAGCCCGATCGGGGGGCGTGCCTGACCCCTCGGCGATGGGGCTCCCAGAAGCCAGGGGGGCCGGCCTGGGTTGGCGGCTGGGAGCCCGATCGCGGGGGGTGCCTGACCCCCTCGCGATGGGGCTCCCAGAAGTCAGGGGGGCCGTCCGGGGGTGACTCCTGGCAACCTGATCTGGATATTTGGAAGAGTATCACAAGTGGTTGTCCAGTGTCTGTGATACTGAGATTAATATCTGTCTCTCGGCCTTGGAATATTGAGCAGGATGAAACAGGGTGAATGTCCACCCTGTGCCACATTGCGAGTAATATCAGCCTGTCCCCTCCATGGATATTAAGAACAATATCCCAGACTGGGTGTACGCCTCCTGCTGTACAGAGTGCAATATCATCCTCTCCCTCCCAGGATAGTAATTACAATATCACTGGGCGGGAGCACACATCCTGTGAATTATTATCATCCTCTCCAACTCCGTATACTAGGAACTATATCTCAGAGAAACTGTCCCCTCAGTGCCATATTCGGACAAATAGCAAAGGCTTCTTCCGGGAATATTAGGAGCAATATTACCACGTAGCTATCCATCCATTGCTATAATTGGAGTCATGTGATACTCTACCCCCGTTCATATTAGGATCAGTGTCACGTGCTGAGTGTACACCTACTGCGATATTAAAACTAAAGTCCTGCTTTCCGACCCTGGTTATTAAGAACAGCATCACAAGTAGGTTTACACTTCCTGTGGAATGAGGAATAATAATATGATTATTAATCATCAATGATCGATTTTAATAATTATCAATGATACTAAAAATTCATAAGATACCATTATTAATTATGGATAATGATTTTCAATACATGATTATGCCTGCTTTCAATTAATTATTAATATTAATGCCATCAAATAATATTATTAGTTCCTAATACTAATCATTATTGTATTCCCAGCATCACTGGGTATTGATTTAAGTCACATTAATTGCTAATATCATAATATTATTATTAATAGTGATATTACTAATAATTATGAATACAAATGGTTAACCTTTTAAACCAGTATTCATTTTTACTCTCTTTATTGTGATCATTAATATCAATAATTATTATTAATATTAATATAATTATTAATATTAATGATTAATAGACTTGCTCCTGATGTAAACCCGGGAGAGGACGATGTTAATTTCTATATCACAACGGTGTACACCCCCCGTGACAGAGTTTCCAACTTCTGCTTGGGAGAGGAGGATATGACAATCAGTTTCACTGGAAGTAGAAACAACGGTGGGATACTGTTCTGAATATTAAGGGAGGAAGAGGCTGATGTGACTCCTAATAAAGAGGGGGTTACTCCCTCTGAGGGTGTGCACACTGGGGGTGTACAATCGTCTGAGAAGGGGTTGAAAATTTTCCGATGGGGAGATGATATTACTCAGAATATGAGAAAGAGGCTGGGGGTCCACAAGGCTCCCAGAAGCCAGGGGGGCGGGCCGGGGGTGGCGGCTGGGAGCCCGATCGCGGGGGGTGCCTGCACCCCCGGCGATGGGGCTCCCAGAAGCCAGGGGGGCGGGCCGGGGGTGGCGGCTGGGAGCCCGATCGCGGGGGGTGCCTGCACCCCCGGCGATGGGGCTCCCAGAAGCCCGGGGGGCGGGCCGGGGGTGGCGGCTGGGAGCCCGATCGCGGGGGGTGCCTGCACCCCCGGCGACGGGGCTCCCAGAAGCCCGGGGGGCGGGCCGGGGGTGGCGGCTGGGAGCCCGATCGCGGGGGGTGCCTGCACCCCCGGCGACGGGGCTCCCAGAAGCCCGGGGGGCGGGCCGGGGGTGGCGGCTGGGAGCCCGATCGCGGGGGGTGCCTGCACCCCCGGCGACGGGGCTCCCAGAAGCCCGGGGGGCGGGCCGGGGGTGGCGGCTGGGAGCCCGATCGCGGGGGGTGCCTGCACCCCCGGCGACGGGGCTCCCAGAAGCCCGGGGGGCGGGCCGGGGGTGGCGGCTGGGAGCCCGATCGCGGGGGGTGCCTGCACCCCCGGCGACGGGGCTCCCAGAAGCCCGGGGGGCGGGCCGGGGGTGGCGGCTGGGAGCCCGATCGCGGGGGGTGCCTGCACCCCCGGCGACGGGGCTCCCAGAAGCCCGGGGGGCGGGCCGGGGGTGGCGGCTGGGAGCCCGATCGCGGGGGGTGCCTGCACCCCCGGCGATGGGGCTCCCAGAAGCCAGGGGGGCGGGCCGGGGGTGGCGGCTGGGAGCCCGATCGCGGGGGGTGCCTGCACCCCCGGCGATGGGGCTCCCAGAAGCCAGGGGGGCGGGCCGGGGGTGGCGGCTGGGAGCCCGATCGCGGGGGGTGCCTGCACCCCCGGCGATGGGGCTCCCAGAAGCCAGGGGGGCGGGCCGGGGGTGGCGGCTGGGAGCCCGATCGGGGGGCGTGCCTGCACCCCCGGCGATGGGGCTCCCAGAAGCCAGGGGGGCGGGCCGGGGGTGGCGGCTGGGAGCCCGATCGGGGGGCGTGCCTGACCCCCCGGCGATGGGGCTCCCAGAAGCCAGGGGGGCGGGCCGGGGGTGGCGGCTGGGAGCCCGATCGCGGGGGGTGCCTGACCCCCCGGCGATGGGGCTCCCAGATGCCAGGGGGGCGGGCCGGGGATGGCGGCTGGGAGCCCGATCGGGGGGCGTGCCTGACCCCCCGGCGATGGGGCTCCCAGAAGCCGGGGGGGCCGGCCTGGGTTGGCGGCTGGGAGCCCGATCGCGGGGGGTGCCTGACCCCCTCGCGATGGGGCTCCCAGAAGTCAGGGGGGCCGTCCGGGGGTGACTCCTGGCAACCTGATCTGGATATTTGGAAGAGTATCACAAGTGGTTGTCCAGTGTCTGTGATACTGAGATTAATATCTGTCTCTCGGCCTTGGAATATTGAGCAGGATGAAACAGGGTGAATGTCCACCCTGTGCCACATTGCGAGTAATATCAGCCTGTCCCCTCCATGGATATTAAGAACAATATCCCAGACTGGGTGTACGCCTCCTGCTGTACAGAGTGCAATATCATCCTCTCCCTCCCAGGATAGTAATTACAATATCACTGGGCGGGAGCACACATCCTGTGAATTATTATCATCCTCTCCAACTCCGTATACTAGGAACTATATCTCAGAGAAACTGTCCCCTCAGTGCCATATTCGGACAAATAGCAAAGGCTTCTTCCGGGAATATTAGGAGCAATATTACCACGTAGCTATCCATCCATTGCTATAATTGGAGTCATGTGATACTCTACCCCCGTTCATATTAGGATCAGTGTCACGTGCTGAGTGTACACCTACTGCGATATTAAAACTAAAGTCCTGCTTTCCGACCCTGGTTATTAAGAACAGCATCACAAGTAGGTTTACACTTCCTGTGGAATGAGGAATAATAATATGATTATTAATCATCAATGATCGATTTTAATCATTATCAATGATACTAAAAATTCATAAGATACCATTATTAATTATGGATAATGATTTTCAATACATGATTATGTCTGCTTTCAATTAATTATTAATATTAATGCCATCAAATAATATTATTAGTTCCTAATACTAATCATTATTGTATTCCCAGCATCACTGGGTATTGATTTAAGTCACATTAATTGCTAATATCATAATATTATTATTAATAGTGATATTACTAATAATTATGAATACAAATGGTTAACCTTTTAAACCAGTATTCATTTTTACTCTCTTTATTGTGATCATTAATATCAATAATTATTATTAATATTAATATAATTATTAATATTAATGATTAATAGACTTGCTCCTGATGTAAACCCGGGAGAGGACGATGTTAATTTCTATATCACAACGGTGTACACCCCCCGTGACAGAGTTTCCAACTTCTGCTTGGGAGAGGAGGATATGACAATCAGTTTCACTGGAAGTAGAAACAACGGTGGGATACTGTTCTGAATATTAAGGGAGGAAGAGGCTGATGTGACTCCTAATAAAGAGGGGGTTACTCCCTCTGAGGGTGTGCACACTGGGGGTGTACAATCGTCTGAGAAGGGGTTGAAAATTTTCCGATGGGGAGATGATATTACTCAGAATATGAGAAAGAGGCTGGGGGTCCACAAGGCTCCCAGAAGCCCGGGGGGCGGGCCGGGGGTGGCGGCTGGGAGCCCGATCGCGGGGGGCTGCCTGCACCCCCGGCGATGGGGCTCCCAGAAGCCCGGGGGGCGGGCCGGGGGTGGCGGCTGGGAGCCCGATCGCGGGGGGCTGCCTGCACCCCCGGCGATGGGGCTCCCAGAAGCCCGGGGGGCGGGCCGGGGGTGGCGGCTGGGAGCCCGATCGCGGGGGGCTGCCTGCACCCCCGGCGATGGGGCTCCCAGAAGCCCGGGGGGCGGGCCGGGGGTGGCGGCTGGGAGCCCGATCGCGGGGGGCTGCCTGCACCCCCGGCGATGGGGCTCCCAGAAGCCCGGGGGGCGGGCCGGGGGTGGCGGCTGGGAGCCCGATCGCGGGGGGCTGCCTGCACCCCCGGCGATGGGGCTCCCAGAAGCCCGGGGGGCGGGCCGGGGGTGGCGGCTGGGAGCCCGATCGCGGGGGGCTGCCTGCACCCCCGGCGATGGGGCTCCCAGAAGCCCGGGGGGCGGGCCGGGGGTGGCGGCTGGGAGCCCGATCGCGGGGGGCTGCCTGCACCCCCGGCGATGGGGCTCCCAGAAGCCCGGGGGGCGGGCCGGGGGTGGCGGCTGGGAGCCCGATCGCGGGGGGCTGCCTGCACCCCCGGCGATGGGGCTCCCAGAAGCCCGGGGGGCGGGCCGGGGGTGGCGGCTGGGAGCCCGATCGCGGGGGGCTGCCTGCACCCCCGGCGATGGGGCTCCCAGAAGCCCGGGGGGCGGGCCGGGGGTGGCGGCTGGGAGCCCGATCGCGGGGGGCTGCCTGCACCCCCGGCGATGGGGCTCCCAGAAGCCCGGGGGGCGGGCCGGGGGTGGCGGCTGGGAGCCCGATCGCGGGGGGCTGCCTGCACCCCCGGCGATGGGGCTCCCAGAAGCCCGGGGGGCGGGCCGGGGGTGGCGGCTGGGAGCCCGATCGCGGGGGGCTGCCTGCACCCCCGGCGATGGGGCTCCCAGAAGCCCGGGGGGCGGGCCGGGGGTGGCGGCTGGGAGCCCGATCGCGGGGGGCTGCCTGCACCCCCGGCGATGGGGCTCCCAGAAGCCCGGGGGGCGGGCCGGGGGTGGCGGCTGGGAGCCCGATCGCGGGGGGCTGCCTGCACCCCCGGCGATGGGGCTCCCAGAAGCCCGGGGGGCGGGCCGGGGGTGGCGGCTGGGAGCCCGATCGCGGGGGGCTGCCTGCACCCCCGGCGATGGGGCTCCCAGAAGCCCGGGGGGCGGGCCGGGGGTGGCGGCTGGGAGCCCGATCGCGGGGGGCTGCCTGCACCCCCGGCGATGGGGCTCCCAGAAGCCCGGGGGGCGGGCCGGGGGTGGCGGCTGGGAGCCCGATCGCGGGGGGCTGCCTGCACCCCCGGCGATGGGGCTCCCAGAAGCCCGGGGGGCGGGCCGGGGGTGGCGGCTGGGAGCCCGATCGCGGGGGGCTGCCTGCACCCCCGGCGATGGGGCTCCCAGAAGCCCGGGGGGCGGGCCGGGGGTGGCGGCTGGGAGCCCGATCGCGGGGGGCTGCCTGCACCCCCGGCGATGGGGCTCCCAGAAGCCCGGGGGGCGGGCCGGGGGTGGCGGCTGGGAGCCCGATCGCGGGGGGCTGCCTGCACCCCCGGCGATGGGGCTCCCAGAAGCCCGGGGGGCGGGCCGGGGGTGGCGGCTGGGAGCCCGATCGCGGGGGGCTGCCTGCACCCCCGGCGATGGGGCTCCCAGAAGCCCGGGGGGCGGGCCGGGGGTGGCGGCTGGGAGCCCGATCGCGGGGGGCTGCCTGCACCCCCGGCGATGGGGCTCCCAGAAGCCCGGGGGGCGGGCCGGGGGTGGCGGCTGGGAGCCCGATCGCGGGGGGCTGCCTGCACCCCCGGCGATGGGGCTCCCAGAAGCCCGGGGGGCGGGCCGGGGGTGGCGGCTGGGAGCCCGATCGCGGGGGGCTGCCTGCACCCCCGGCGATGGGGCTCCCAGAAGCCCGGGGGGCGGGCCGGGGGTGGCGGCTGGGAGCCCGATCGCGGGGGGCTGCCTGCACCCCCGGCGATGGGGCTCCCAGAAGCCCGGGGGGCGGGCCGGGGGTGGCGGCTGGGAGCCCGATCGCGGGGGGCTGCCTGCACCCCCGGCGATGGGGCTCCCAGAAGCCCGGGGGGCGGGCCGGGGGTGGCGGCTGGGAGCCCGATCGCGGGGGGCTGCCTGCACCCCCGGCGATGGGGCTCCCAGAAGCCCGGGGGGCGGGCCGGGGGTGGCGGCTGGGAGCCCGATCGCGGGGGGCTGCCTGCACCCCCGGCGATGGGGCTCCCAGAAGCCCGGGGGGCGGGCCGGGGGTGGCGGCTGGGAGCCCGATCGCGGGGGGCTGCCTGCACCCCCGGCGATGGGGCTCCCAGAAGCCCGGGGGGCGGGCCGGGGGTGGCGGCTGGGAGCCCGATCGCGGGGGGCTGCCTGCACCCCCGGCGATGGGGCTCCCAGAAGCCCGGGGGGCGGGCCGGGGGTGGCGGCTGGGAGCCCGATCGCGGGGGGCTGCCTGCACCCCCGGCGATGGGGCTCCCAGAAGCCCGGGGGGCGGGCCGGGGGTGGCGGCTGGGAGCCCGATCGCGGGGGGCTGCCTGCACCCCCGGCGATGGGGCTCCCAGAAGCCCGGGGGGCGGGCCGGGGGTGGCGGCTGGGAGCCCGATCGCGGGGGGCTGCCTGCACCCCCGGCGATGGGGCTCCCAGAAGCCCGGGGGGCGGGCCGGGGGTGGCGGCTGGGAGCCCGATCGCGGGGGGCTGCCTGCACCCCCGGCGATGGGGCTCCCAGAAGCCCGGGGGGCGGGCCGGGGGTGGCGGCTGGGAGCCCGATCGCGGGGGGCTGCCTGCACCCCCGGCGATGGGGCTCCCAGAAGCCCGGGGGGCGGGCCGGGGGTGGCGGCTGGGAGCCCGATCGCGGGGGGCTGCCTGCACCCCCGGCGATGGGGCTCCCAGAAGCCCGGGGGGCGGGCCGGGGGTGGCGGCTGGGAGCCCGATCGCGGGGGGCTGCCTGCACCCCCGGCGATGGGGCTCCCAGAAGCCCGGGGGGCGGGCCGGGGGTGGCGGCTGGGAGCCCGATCGCGGGGGGCTGCCTGCACCCCCGGCGATGGGGCTCCCAGAAGCCCGGGGGGCGGGCCGGGGGTGGCGGCTGGGAGCCCGATCGCGGGGGGCTGCCTGCACCCCCGGCGATGGGGCTCCCAGAAGCCCGGGGGGCGGGCCGGGGGTGGCGGCTGGGAGCCCGATCGCGGGGGGCTGCCTGCACCCCCGGCGATGGGGCTCCCAGAAGCCCGGGGGGCGGGCCGGGGGTGGCGGCTGGGAGCCCGATCGCGGGGGGCTGCCTGCACCCCCGGCGATGGGGCTCCCAGAAGCCCGGGGGGCGGGCCGGGGGTGGCGGCTGGGAGCCCGATCGCGGGGGGCTGCCTGCACCCCCGGCGATGGGGCTCCCAGAAGCCCGGGGGGCGGGCCGGGGGTGGCGGCTGGGAGCCCGATCGCGGGGGGCTGCCTGCACCCCCGGCGATGGGGCTCCCAGAAGCCCGGGGGGCGGGCCGGGGGTGGCGGCTGGGAGCCCGATCGCGGGGGGCTGCCTGCACCCCCGGCGATGGGGCTCCCAGAAGCCCGGGGGGCGGGCCGGGGGTGGCGGCTGGGAGCCCGATCGCGGGGGGCTGCCTGCACCCCCGGCGATGGGGCTCCCAGAAGCCCGGGGGGCGGGCCGGGGGTGGCGGCTGGGAGCCCGATCGCGGGGGGCTGCCTGCACCCCCGGCGATGGGGCTCCCAGAAGCCCGGGGGGCGGGCCGGGGGTGGCGGCTGGGAGCCCGATCGCGGGGGGCTGCCTGCACCCCCGGCGATGGGGCTCCCAGAAGCCCGGGGGGCGGGCCGGGGGTGGCGGCTGGGAGCCCGATCGCGGGGGGCTGCCTGCACCCCCGGCGATGGGGCTCCCAGAAGCCCGGGGGGCGAGCCGGGGGTGGCGGCTGGGAGCCCGATCGCGGGGGGCTGCCTGCACCCCCGGCGATGGGGCTCCCAGAAGCCCGGGGGGCGGGCCGGGGGTGGCGGCTGGGAGCCCGATCGCGGGGGGCTGCCTGCACCCCCGGCGATGGGGCTCCCAGAAGCCCGGGGGGCGGGCCGGGGGTGGCGGCTGGGAGCCCGATCGCGGGGGGCTGCCTGCACCCCCGGCGATGGGGCTCCCAGAAGCCCGGGGGGCGGGCCGGGGGTGGCGGCTGGGAGCCCGATCGCGGGGGGCTGCCTGCACCCCCGGCGATGGGGCTCCCAGAAGCCCGGGGGGCGGGCCGGGGGTGGCGGCTGGGAGCCCGATCGCGGGGGGCTGCCTGCACCCCCGGCGATGGGGCTCCCAGAAGCCCGGGGGGCGGGCCGGGGGTGGCGGCTGGGAGCCCGATCGCGGGGGGCTGCCTGCACCCCCGGCGATGGGGCTCCCAGAAGCCCGGGGGGCGGGCCGGGGGTGGCGGCTGGGAGCCCGATCGCGGGGGGCTGCCTGCACCCCCGGCGATGGGGCTCCCAGAAGCCCGGGGGGCGGGCCGGGGGTGGCGGCTGGGAGCCCGATCGCGGGGGGCTGCCTGCACCCCCGGCGATGGGGCTCCCAGAAGCCCGGGGGGCGGGCCGGGGGTGGCGGCTGGGAGCCCGATCGCGGGGGGCTGCCTGCACCCCCGGCGATGGGGCTCCCAGAAGCCCGGGGGGCGGGCCGGGGGTGGCGGCTGGGAGCCCGATCGCGGGGGGCTGCCTGCACCCCCGGCGATGGGGCTCCCAGAAGCCCGGGGGGCGGGCCGGGGGTGGCGGCTGGGAGCCCGATCGCGGGGGGCTGCCTGCACCCCCGGCGATGGGGCTCCCAGAAGCCCGGGGGGCGGGCCGGGGGTGGCGGCTGGGAGCCCGATCGCGGGGGGCTGCCTGCACCCCCGGCGATGGGGCTCCCAGAAGCCCGGGGGGCGGGCCGGGGGTGGCGGCTGGGAGCCCGATCGCGGGGGGCTGCCTGCACCCCCGGCGATGGGGCTCCCAGAAGCCCGGGGGGCGGGCCGGGGGTGGCGGCTGGGAGCCCGATCGCGGGGGGCTGCCTGCACCCCCGGCGATGGGGCTCCCAGAAGCCCGGGGGGCGGGCCGGGGGTGGCGGCTGGGAGCCCGATCGCGGGGGGCTGCCTGCACCCCCGGCGATGGGGCTCCCAGAAGCCCGGGGGGCGGGCCGGGGGTGGCGGCTGGGAGCCGGATCGCGGGGGGCTGCCTGCACCCCCGGCGATGGGGCTCCCAGAAGCCCGGGGGGCGGGCCGGGGGTGGCGGCTGGGAGCCGGATCGCGGGGGGCTGCCTGCACCCCCGGCGATGGGGCTCCCAGAAGCCCGGGGGGCGGGCCGGGGGTGGCGGCTGGGAGCCGGATCGCGGGGGGCTGCCTGCACCCCCGGCGATGGGGCTCCCAGAAGCCCGGGGGGCGGGCCGGGGGTGGCGGCTGGGAGCCGGATCGCGGGGGGCTGCCTGCACCCCCGGCGATGGGGCTCCCAGAAGCCCGGGGGGCGGGCCGGGGGTGGCGGCTGGGAGCCGGATCGCGGGGGGCTGCCTGCACCCCCGGCGATGGGGCTCCCAGAAGCCCGGGGGGCGGGCCGGGGGTGGCGGCTGGGAGCCGGATCGCGGGGGGCTGCCTGCACCCCCGGCGATGGGGCTCCCAGAAGCCCGGGGGGCGGGCCGGGGGTGGCGGCTGGGAGCCGGATCGCGGGGGGCTGCCTGCACCCCCGGCGATGGGGCTCCCAGAAGCCCGGGGGGCGGGCCGGGGGTGGCGGCTGGGAGCCGGATCGCGGGGGGCTGCCTGCACCCCCGGCGATGGGGCTCCCAGAAGCCCGGGGGGCGGGCCGGGGGTGGCGGCTGGGAGCCGGATCGCGGGGGGCTGCCTGCACCCCCGGCGATGGGGCTCCCAGAAGCCCGGGGGGCGGGCCGGGGGTGGCGGCTGGGAGCCGGATCGCGGGGGGCTGCCTGCACCCCCGGCGATGGGGCTCCCAGAAGCCCGGGGGGCGGGCCGGGGGTGGCGGCTGGGAGCCGGATCGCGGGGGGCTGCCTGCACCCCCGGCGATGGGGCTCCCAGAAGCCCGGGGGGCGGGCCGGGGGTGGCGGCTGGGAGCCGGATCGCGGGGGGCTGCCTGCACCCCCGGCGATGGGGCTCCCAGAAGCCCGGGGGGCGGGCCGGGGGTGGCGGCTGGGAGCCGGATCGCGGGGGGCTGCCTGCACCCCCGGCGATGGGGCTCCCAGAAGCCCGGGGGGCGGGCCGGGGGTGGCGGCTGGGAGCCGGATCGCGGGGGGCTGCCTGCACCCCCGGCGATGGGGCTCCCAGAAGCCCGGGGGGCGGGCCGGGGGTGGCGGCTGGGAGCCGGATCGCGGGGGGCTGCCTGCACCCCCGGCGATGGGGCTCCCAGAAGCCCGGGGGGCGGGCCGGGGGTGGCGGCTGGGAGCCGGATCGCGGGGGGCTGCCTGCACCCCCGGCGATGGGGCTCCCAGAAGCCCGGGGGGCGGGCCGGGGGTGGCGGCTGGGAGCCGGATCGCGGGGGGCTGCCTGCACCCCCGGCGATGGGGCTCCCAGAAGCCCGGGGGGCGGGCCGGGGGTGGCGGCTGGGAGCCGGATCGCGGGGGGCTGCCTGCACCCCCGGCGATGGGGCTCCCAGAAGCCCGGGGGGCGGGCCGGGGGTGGCGGCTGGGAGCCGGATCGCGGGGGGCTGCCTGCACCCCCGGCGATGGGGCTCCCAGAAGCCCGGGGGGCGGGCCGGGGGTGGCGGCTGGGAGCCGGATCGCGGGGGGCTGCCTGCACCCCCGGCGATGGGGCTCCCAGAAGCCCGGGGGGCGGGCCGGGGGTGGCGGCTGGGAGCCGGATCGCGGGGGGCTGCCTGCACCCCCGGCGATGGGGCTCCCAGAAGCCCGGGGGGCGGGCCGGGGGTGGCGGCTGGGAGCCGGATCGCGGGGGGCTGCCTGCACCCCCGGCGATGGGGCTCCCAGAAGCCCGGGGGGCGGGCCGGGGGTGGCGGCTGGGAGCCGGATCGCGGGGGGCTGCCTGCACCCCCGGCGATGGGGCTCCCAGAAGCCCGGGGGGCGGGCCGGGGGTGGCGGCTGGGAGCCGGATCGCGGGGGGCTGCCTGCACCCCCGGCGATGGGGCTCCCAGAAGCCCGGGGGGCGGGCCGGGGGTGGCGGCTGGGAGCCGGATCGCGGGGGGCTGCCTGCACCCCCGGCGATGGGGCTCCCAGAAGCCCGGGGGGCGGGCCGGGGGTGGCGGCTGGGAGCCGGATCGCGGGGGGCTGCCTGCACCCCCGGCGATGGGGCTCCCAGAAGCCCGGGGGGCGGGCCGGGGGTGGCGGCTGGGAGCCGGATCGCGGGGGGCTGCCTGCACCCCCGGCGATGGGGCTCCCAGAAGCCCGGGGGGCGGGCCGGGGGTGGCGGCTGGGAGCCGGATCGCGGGGGGCTGCCTGCACCCCCGGCGATGGGGCTCCCAGAAGCCCGGGGGGCGGGCCGGGGGTGGCGGCTGGGAGCCGGATCGCGGGGGGCTGCCTGCACCCCCGGCGATGGGGCTCCCAGAAGCCCGGGGGGCGGGCCGGGGGTGGCGGCTGGGAGCCGGATCGCGGGGGGCTGCCTGCACCCCCGGCGATGGGGCTCCCAGAAGCCCGGGGGGCGGGCCGGGGGTGGCGGCTGGGAGCCGGATCGCGGGGGGCTGCCTGCACCCCCGGCGATGGGGCTCCCAGAAGCCCGGGGGGCGGGCCGGGGGTGGCGGCTGGGAGCCGGATCGCGGGGGGCTGCCTGCACCCCCGGCGATGGGGCTCCCAGAAGCCCGGGGGGCGGGCCGGGGGTGGCGGCTGGGAGCCGGATCGCGGGGGGCTGCCTGCACCCCCGGCGATGGGGCTCCCAGAAGCCCGGGGGGCGGGCCGGGGGTGGCGGCTGGGAGCCGGATCGCGGGGGGCTGCCTGCACCCCCGGCGATGGGGCTCCCAGAAGCCCGGGGGGCGGGCCGGGGGTGGCGGCTGGGAGCCGGATCGCGGGGGGCTGCCTGCACCCCCGGCGATGGGGCTCCCAGAAGCCCGGGGGGCGGGCCGGGGGTGGCGGCTGGGAGCCGGATCGCGGGGGGCTGCCTGCACCCCCGGCGATGGGGCTCCCAGAAGCCCGGGGGGCGGGCCGGGGGTGGCGGCTGGGAGCCGGATCGCGGGGGGTGCCTGCACCCCCGGCGATGGGGCTCCCAGAAGCCCGGGGGGCGGGCCGGGGGTGGCGGCTGGGAGCCGGATCGCGGGGGGTGCCTGCACCCCCGGCGATGGGGCTCCCAGAAGCCCGGGGGGCGGGCCGGGGGTGGCGGCTGGGAGCCGGATCGCGGGGGGTGCCTGCACCCCCGGCGATGGGGCTCCCAGAAGCCCGGGGGGCGGGCCGGGGGTGGCGGCTGGGAGCCGGATCGCGGGGGGTGCCTGCACCCCCGGCGATGGGGCTCCCAGAAGCCCGGGGGGCGGGCCGGGGGTGGCGGCTGGGAGCCGGATCGCGGGGGGTGCCTGCACCCCCGGCGATGGGGCTCCCAGAAGCCCGGGGGGCGGGCCGGGGGTGGCGGCTGGGAGCCGGATCGCGGGGGGTGCCTGCACCCCCGGCGATGGGGCTCCCAGAAGCCCGGGGGGCGGGCCGGGGGTGGCGGCTGGGAGCCGGATCGCGGGGGGTGCCTGCACCCCCGGCGATGGGGCTCCCAGAAGCCCGGGGGGCGGGCCGGGGGTGGCGGCTGGGAGCCGGATCGCGGGGGGTGCCTGCACCCCCGGCGATGGGGCTCCCAGAAGCCCGGGGGGCGGGCCGGGGGTGGCGGCTGGGAGCCGGATCGCGGGGGGTGCCTGCACCCCCGGCGATGGGGCTCCCAGAAGCCCGGGGGGCGGGCCGGGGGTGGCGGCTGGGAGCCGGATCGCGGGGGGTGCCTGCACCCCCGGCGATGGGGCTCCCAGAAGCCAGGGGGGCGGGCCGGGGGTGGCGGCTGGGAGCCGGATCGCGGGGGGTGCCTGCACCCCCGGCGATGGGGCTCCCAGAAGCCAGGGGGGCGGGCCGGGGGTGGCGGCTGGGAGCCGGATCGCGGGGGGTGCCTGCACCCCCGGCGATGGGGCTCCCAGAAGCCAGGGGGGCGGGCCGGGGGTGGCGGCTGGGAGCCGGATCGCGGGGGGTGCCTGCACCCCCGGCGATGGGGCTCCCAGAAGCCAGGGGGGCGGGCCGGGGGTGGCGGCTGGGAGCCGGATCGCGGGGGGTGCCTGCACCCCCGGCGATGGGGCTCCCAGAAGCCAGGGGGGCGGGCCGGGGGTGGCGGCTGGGAGCCGGATCGCGGGGGGTGCCTGCACCCCCGGCGATGGGGCTCCCAGAAGCCAGGGGGGCGGGCCGGGGGTGGCGGCTGGGAGCCGGATCGCGGGGGGTGCCTGCACCCCCGGCGATGGGGCTCCCAGAAGCCAGGGGGGCGGGCCGGGGGTGGCGGCTGGGAGCCGGATCGCGGGGGGTGCCTGCACCCCCGGCGATGGGGCTCCCAGAAGCCAGGGGGGCGGGCCGGGGGTGGCGGCTGGGAGCCGGATCGCGGGGGGTGCCTGCACCCCCGGCGATGGGGCTCCCAGAAGCCAGGGGGGCGGGCCGGGGGTGGCGGCTGGGAGCCCGATCGCGGGGGGTGCCTGCACCCCCGGCGATGGGGCTCCCAGAAGCCAGGGGGGCGGGCCGGGGGTGGCGGCTGGGAGCCCGATCGCGGGGGGTGCCTGCACCCCCGGCGATGGGGCTCCCAGAAGCCAGGGGGGCGGGCCGGGGGTGGCGGCTGGGAGCCCGATCGCGGGGGGTGCCTGCACCCCCGGCGATGGGGCTCCCAGAAGCCAGGGGGGCGGGCCGGGGGTGGCGGCTGGGAGCCCGATCGCGGGGGGTGCCTGCACCCCCGGCGATGGGGCTCCCAGAAGCCAGGGGGGCGGGCCGGGGGTGGCGGCTGGGAGCCCGATCGCGGGGGGTGCCTGCACCCCCGGCGATGGGGCTCCCAGAAGCCAGGGGGGCGGGCCGGGGGTGGCGGCTGGGAGCCCGATCGCGGGGGGTGCCTGCACCCCCGGCGATGGGGCTCCCAGAAGCCAGGGGGGCGGGCCGGGGGTGGCGGCTGGGAGCCCGATCGCGGGGGGTGCCTGCACCCCCGGCGATGGGGCTCCCAGAAGCCAGGGGGGCGGGCCGGGGGTGGCGGCTGGGAGCCCGATCGCGGGGGGTGCCTGCACCCCCGGCGATGGGGCTCCCAGAAGCCAGGGGGGCGGGCCGGGGGTGGCGGCTGGGAGCCCGATCGCGGGGGGTGCCTGCACCCCCGGCGATGGGGCTCCCAGAAGCCAGGGGGGCGGGCCGGGGGTGGCGGCTGGGAGCCCGATCGCGGGGGGTGCCTGCACCCCCGGCGATGGGGCTCCCAGAAGCCAGGGGGGCGGGCCGGGGGTGGCGGCTGGGAGCCCGATCGCGGGGGGTGCCTGCACCCCCGGCGATGGGGCTCCCAGAAGCCAGGGGGGCGGGCCGGGGGTGGCGGCTGGGAGCCCGATCGCGGGGGGTGCCTGCACCCCCGGCGATGGGGCTCCCAGAAGCCAGGGGGGCGGGCCGGGGGTGGCGGCTGGGAGCCCGATCGCGGGGGGTGCCTGCACCCCCGGCGATGGGGCTCCCAGAAGCCAGGGGGGCGGGCCGGGGGTGGCGGCTGGGAGCCCGATCGCGGGGGGTGCCTGCACCCCCGGCGATGGGGCTCCCAGAAGCCAGGGGGGCGGGCCGGGGGTGGCGGCTGGGAGCCCGATCGCGGGGGGTGCCTGCACCCCCGGCGATGGGGCTCCCAGAAGCCAGGGGGGCGGGCCGGGGGTGGCGGCTGGGAGCCCGATCGCGGGGGGTGCCTGCACCCCCGGCGATGGGGCTCCCAGAAGCCAGGGGGGCGGGCCGGGGGTGGCGGCTGGGAGCCCGATCGCGGGGGGTGCCTGCACCCCCGGCGATGGGGCTCCCAGAAGCCAGGGGGGCGGGCCGGGGGTGGCGGCTGGGAGCCCGATCGCGGGGGGTGCCTGCACCCCCGGCGATGGGGCTCCCAGAAGCCAGGGGGGCGGGCCGGGGGTGGCGGCTGGGAGCCCGATCGCGGGGGGTGCCTGCACCCCCGGCGATGGGGCTCCCAGAAGCCAGGGGGGCGGGCCGGGGGTGGCGGCTGGGAGCCCGATCGCGGGGGGTGCCTGCACCCCCGGCGATGGGGCTCCCAGAAGCCAGGGGGGCGGGCCGGGGGTGGCGGCTGGGAGCCCGATCGCGGGGGGTGCCTGCACCCCCGGCGATGGGGCTCCCAGAAGCCAGGGGGGCGGGCCGGGGGTGGCGGCTGGGAGCCCGATCGCGGGGGGTGCCTGCACCCCCGGCGATGGGGCTCCCAGAAGCCAGGGGGGCGGGCCGGGGGTGGCGGCTGGGAGCCCGATCGCGGGGGGTGCCTGCACCCCCGGCGATGGGGCTCCCAGAAGCCAGGGGGGCGGGCCGGGGGTGGCGGCTGGGAGCCCGATCGCGGGGGGTGCCTGCACCCCCGGCGATGGGGCTCCCAGAAGCCAGGGGGGCGGGCCGGGGGTGGCGGCTGGGAGCCCGATCGCGGGGGGTGCCTGCACCCCCGGCGATGGGGCTCCCAGAAGCCAGGGGGGCGGGCCGGGGGTGGCGGCTGGGAGCCCGATCGCGGGGGGTGCCTGCACCCCCGGCGATGGGGCTCCCAGAAGCCAGGGGGGCGGGCCGGGGGTGGCGGCTGGGAGCCCGATCGCGGGGGGTGCCTGCACCCCCGGCGATGGGGCTCCCAGAAGCCAGGGGGGCGGGCCGGGGGTGGCGGCTGGGAGCCCGATCGCGGGGGGTGCCTGCACCCCCGGCGATGGGGCTCCCAGAAGCCAGGGGGGCGGGCCGGGGGTGGCGGCTGGGAGCCCGATCGCGGGGGGTGCCTGCACCCCCGGCGATGGGGCTCCCAGAAGCCAGGGGGGCGGGCCGGGGGTGGCGGCTGGGAGCCCGATCGGGGGGCGTGCCTGCACCCCCGGCGATGGGGCTCCCAGAAGCCAGGGGGGCGGGCCGGGGGTGGCGGCTGGGAGCCCGATCGGGGGGCGTGCCTGACCCCCCGGCGATGGGGCTCCCAGAAGCCAGGGGGGCGGGCCGGGGGTGGCGGCTGGGAGCCCGATCGCGGGGGGTGCCTGACCCCCCGGCGATGGGGCTCCCAGATGCCAGGGGGGCGGGCCGGGGGTGGCGGCTGGGAGCCGGATCGCGGGGGGCTGCCTGCACCCCCGGCGATGGGGCTCCCAGAAGCCCGGGGGGCGGGCCGGGGGTGGCGGCTGGGAGCCGGATCGCGGGGGGCTGCCTGCACCCCCGGCGATGGGGCTCCCAGAAGCCCGGGGGGCGGGCCGGGGGTGGCGGCTGGGAGCCGGATCGCGGGGGGCTGCCTGCACCCCCGGCGATGGGGCTCCCAGAAGCCCGGGGGGCGGGCCGGGGGTGGCGGCTGGGAGCCGGATCGCGGGGGGCTGCCTGCACCCCCGGCGATGGGGCTCCCAGAAGCCCGGGGGGCGGGCCGGGGGTGGCGGCTGGGAGCCGGATCGCGGGGGGCTGCCTGCACCCCCGGCGATGGGGCTCCCAGAAGCCCGGGGGGCGGGCCGGGGGTGGCGGCTGGGAGCCGGATCGCGGGGGGCTGCCTGCACCCCCGGCGATGGGGCTCCCAGAAGCCCGGGGGGCGGGCCGGGGGTGGCGGCTGGGAGCCGGATCGCGGGGGGCTGCCTGCACCCCCGGCGATGGGGCTCCCAGAAGCCCGGGGGGCGGGCCGGGGGTGGCGGCTGGGAGCCGGATCGCGGGGGGCTGCCTGCACCCCCGGCGATGGGGCTCCCAGAAGCCCGGGGGGCGGGCCGGGGGTGGCGGCTGGGAGCCGGATCGCGGGGGGTGCCTGCACCCCCGGCGATGGGGCTCCCAGAAGCCCGGGGGGCGGGCCGGGGGTGGCGGCTGGGAGCCGGATCGCGGGGGGTGCCTGCACCCCCGGCGATGGGGCTCCCAGAAGCCCGGGGGGCGGGCCGGGGGTGGCGGCTGGGAGCCGGATCGCGGGGGGTGCCTGCACCCCCGGCGATGGGGCTCCCAGAAGCCCGGGGGGCGGGCCGGGGGTGGCGGCTGGGAGCCGGATCGCGGGGGGTGCCTGCACCCCCGGCGATGGGGCTCCCAGAAGCCCGGGGGGCGGGCCGGGGGTGGCGGCTGGGAGCCGGATCGCGGGGGGTGCCTGCACCCCCGGCGATGGGGCTCCCAGAAGCCCGGGGGGCGGGCCGGGGGTGGCGGCTGGGAGCCGGATCGCGGGGGGTGCCTGCACCCCCGGCGATGGGGCTCCCAGAAGCCCGGGGGGCGGGCCGGGGGTGGCGGCTGGGAGCCGGATCGCGGGGGGTGCCTGCACCCCCGGCGATGGGGCTCCCAGAAGCCCGGGGGGCGGGCCGGGGGTGGCGGCTGGGAGCCGGATCGCGGGGGGTGCCTGCACCCCCGGCGATGGGGCTCCCAGAAGCCCGGGGGGCGGGCCGGGGGTGGCGGCTGGGAGCCGGATCGCGGGGGGTGCCTGCACCCCCGGCGATGGGGCTCCCAGAAGCCCGGGGGGCGGGCCGGGGGTGGCGGCTGGGAGCCGGATCGCGGGGGGTGCCTGCACCCCCGGCGATGGGGCTCCCAGAAGCCAGGGGGGCGGGCCGGGGGTGGCGGCTGGGAGCCGGATCGCGGGGGGTGCCTGCACCCCCGGCGATGGGGCTCCCAGAAGCCAGGGGGGCGGGCCGGGGGTGGCGGCTGGGAGCCGGATCGCGGGGGGTGCCTGCACCCCCGGCGATGGGGCTCCCAGAAGCCAGGGGGGCGGGCCGGGGGTGGCGGCTGGGAGCCGGATCGCGGGGGGTGCCTGCACCCCCGGCGATGGGGCTCCCAGAAGCCAGGGGGGCGGGCCGGGGGTGGCGGCTGGGAGCCGGATCGCGGGGGGTGCCTGCACCCCCGGCGATGGGGCTCCCAGAAGCCAGGGGGGCGGGCCGGGGGTGGCGGCTGGGAGCCGGATCGCGGGGGGTGCCTGCACCCCCGGCGATGGGGCTCCCAGAAGCCAGGGGGGCGGGCCGGGGGTGGCGGCTGGGAGCCGGATCGCGGGGGGTGCCTGCACCCCCGGCGATGGGGCTCCCAGAAGCCAGGGGGGCGGGCCGGGGGTGGCGGCTGGGAGCCGGATCGCGGGGGGTGCCTGCACCCCCGGCGATGGGGCTCCCAGAAGCCAGGGGGGCGGGCCGGGGGTGGCGGCTGGGAGCCCGATCGCGGGGGGTGCCTGCACCCCCGGCGATGGGGCTCCCAGAAGCCAGGGGGGCGGGCCGGGGGTGGCGGCTGGGAGCCCGATCGCGGGGGGTGCCTGCACCCCCGGCGATGGGGCTCCCAGAAGCCAGGGGGGCGGGCCGGGGGTGGCGGCTGGGAGCCCGATCGCGGGGGGTGCCTGCACCCCCGGCGATGGGGCTCCCAGAAGCCAGGGGGGCGGGCCGGGGGTGGCGGCTGGGAGCCCGATCGCGGGGGGTGCCTGCACCCCCGGCGATGGGGCTCCCAGAAGCCAGGGGGGCGGGCCGGGGGTGGCGGCTGGGAGCCCGATCGCGGGGGGTGCCTGCACCCCCGGCGATGGGGCTCCCAGAAGCCAGGGGGGCGGGCCGGGGGTGGCGGCTGGGAGCCCGATCGCGGGGGGTGCCTGCACCCCCGGCGATGGGGCTCCCAGAAGCCAGGGGGGCGGGCCGGGGGTGGCGGCTGGGAGCCCGATCGCGGGGGGTGCCTGCACCCCCGGCGATGGGGCTCCCAGAAGCCAGGGGGGCGGGCCGGGGGTGGCGGCTGGGAGCCCGATCGCGGGGGGTGCCTGCACCCCCGGCGATGGGGCTCCCAGAAGCCAGGGGGGCGGGCCGGGGGTGGCGGCTGGGAGCCCGATCGCGGGGGGTGCCTGCACCCCCGGCGATGGGGCTCCCAGAAGCCAGGGGGGCGGGCCGGGGGTGGCGGCTGGGAGCCCGATCGCGGGGGGTGCCTGCACCCCCGGCGATGGGGCTCCCAGAAGCCAGGGGGGCGGGCCGGGGGTGGCGGCTGGGAGCCCGATCGCGGGGGGTGCCTGCACCCCCGGCGATGGGGCTCCCAGAAGCCAGGGGGGCGGGCCGGGGGTGGCGGCTGGGAGCCCGATCGCGGGGGGTGCCTGCACCCCCGGCGATGGGGCTCCCAGAAGCCAGGGGGGCGGGCCGGGGGTGGCGGCTGGGAGCCCGATCGCGGGGGGTGCCTGCACCCCCGGCGATGGGGCTCCCAGAAGCCAGGGGGGCGGGCCGGGGGTGGCGGCTGGGAGCCCGATCGCGGGGGGTGCCTGCACCCCCGGCGATGGGGCTCCCAGAAGCCAGGGGGGCGGGCCGGGGGTGGCGGCTGGGAGCCCGATCGCGGGGGGTGCCTGCACCCCCGGCGATGGGGCTCCCAGAAGCCAGGGGGGCGGGCCGGGGGTGGCGGCTGGGAGCCCGATCGCGGGGGGTGCCTGCACCCCCGGCGATGGGGCTCCCAGAAGCCAGGGGGGCGGGCCGGGGGTGGCGGCTGGGAGCCCGATCGCGGGGGGTGCCTGCACCCCCGGCGATGGGGCTCCCAGAAGCCAGGGGGGCGGGCCGGGGGTGGCGGCTGGGAGCCCGATCGCGGGGGGTGCCTGCACCCCCGGCGATGGGGCTCCCAGAAGCCAGGGGGGCGGGCCGGGGGTGGCGGCTGGGAGCCCGATCGCGGGGGGTGCCTGCACCCCCGGCGATGGGGCTCCCAGAAGCCAGGGGGGCGGGCCGGGGGTGGCGGCTGGGAGCCCGATCGCGGGGGGTGCCTGCACCCCCGGCGATGGGGCTCCCAGAAGCCAGGGGGGCGGGCCGGGGGTGGCGGCTGGGAGCCCGATCGCGGGGGGTGCCTGCACCCCCGGCGATGGGGCTCCCAGAAGCCAGGGGGGCGGGCCGGGGGTGGCGGCTGGGAGCCCGATCGCGGGGGGTGCCTGCACCCCCGGCGATGGGGCTCCCAGAAGCCAGGGGGGCGGGCCGGGGGTGGCGGCTGGGAGCCCGATCGCGGGGGGTGCCTGCACCCCCGGCGATGGGGCTCCCAGAAGCCAGGGGGGCGGGCCGGGGGTGGCGGCTGGGAGCCCGATCGCGGGGGGTGCCTGCACCCCCGGCGATGGGGCTCCCAGAAGCCAGGGGGGCGGGCCGGGGGTGGCGGCTGGGAGCCCGATCGCGGGGGGTGCCTGCACCCCCGGCGATGGGGCTCCCAGAAGCCAGGGGGGCGGGCCGGGGGTGGCGGCTGGGAGCCCGATCGCGGGGGGTGCCTGCACCCCCGGCGATGGGGCTCCCAGAAGCCAGGGGGGCGGGCCGGGGGTGGCGGCTGGGAGCCCGATCGCGGGGGGTGCCTGCACCCCCGGCGATGGGGCTCCCAGAAGCCAGGGGGGCGGGCCGGGGGTGGCGGCTGGGAGCCCGATCGCGGGGGGTGCCTGCACCCCCGGCGATGGGGCTCCCAGAAGCCAGGGGGGCGGGCCGGGGGTGGCGGCTGGGAGCCCGATCGGGGGGCGTGCCTGCACCCCCGGCGATGGGGCTCCCAGAAGCCAGGGGGGCGGGCCGGGGGTGGCGGCTGGGAGCCCGATCGGGGGGCGTGCCTGACCCCCCGGCGATGGGGCTCCCAGAAGCCAGGGGGGCGGGCCGGGGGTGGCGGCTGGGAGCCCGATCGCGGGGGGTGCCTGACCCCCCGGCGATGGGGCTCCCAGATGCCAGGGGGGCGGGCCGGGGGTGGCGGCTGGGAGCCCGATCGGGGGGCGTGCCTGACCCCCCGGCGATGGGGCTCCCAGAAGCCAGGGGGGCCGGCCTGGGTTGGCGGCTGGGAGCCCGATCGCGGGGGGTGCCTGACCCCCTCGCGATGGGGCTCCCAGAAGTCAGGGGGGCCGTCCGGGGGTGACTCCTGGCAACCTGATCTGGATATTTGGAAGAGTATCACAAGTGGTTGTCCAGTGTCTGTGATACTGAGATTAATATCTGTCTCTCGGCCTTGGAATATTGAGCAGGATGAAACAGGGTGAATGTCCAGCCTGTGCCACATTGCGAGTAATATCAGCCTGTCCCCTCCATGGATATTAAGAACAATATCCCAGACTGGGTGTACGCCTCCTGCTGTACAGAGTGCAATATCATCCTCTCCCTCCCAGGATAGTAATTACAATATCACTGGGCGGGAGCACACATCCTGTGAATTATTATCATCCTCTCCAACTCCGTATACTAGGAACTATATCTCAGAGAAACTGTCCCCTCAGTGCCATATTCGGACAAATAGCAAAGGCTTCTTCCGGGAATATTAGGAGCAATATTACCACGTAGCTATCCATCCATTGCTATAATTGGAGTCATGTGATACTCTACCCCCGTTCATATTAGGATCAGTGTCACGTGCTGAGTGTACACCTACTGCGATATTAAAACTAAAGTCCTGCTTTCCGACCCTGGTTATTAAGAACAGCATCACAAGTAGGTTTACACTTCCTGTGGAATGAGGAATAATAATATGATTATTAATCATCAATGATCGATTTTAATAATTATCAATGATACTAAAAATTCATAAGATACCATTATTAATTATGGATAATGATTTTCAATACATGATTATGCCTGCTTTCAATTAATTATTAATATTAATGCCATCAAATAATATTATTAGTTCCTAATACTAATCATTATTGTATTCCCAGCATCACTGGGTATTGATTTAAGTCACATTAATTGCTAATATCATAATATTATTATTAATAGTGATATTACTAATAATTATGAATACAAATGGTTAACCTTTTAAACCAGTATTCATTTTTACTCTCTTTATTGTGATCATTAATATCAATAATTATTATTAATATTAATATAATTATTAATATTAATGATTAATAGACTTGCTCCTGATGTAAACCCGGGAGAGGACGATGTTAATTTCTATATCACAACGGTGTACACCCCCCGTGACAGAGTTTCCAACTTCTGCTTGGGAGAGGAGGATATGACAATCAGTTTCACTGGAAGTAGAAACAACGGTGGGATACTGTTCTGAATATTAAGGGAGGAAGAGGCTGATGTGACTCCTAATAAAGAGGGGGTTACTCCCTCTGAGGGTGTGCACACTGGGGGTGTACAATCGTCTGAGAAGGGGTTGAAAATTTTCCGATGGGGAGATGATATTACTCAGAATATGAGAAAGAGGCTGGGGGTCCACAAGGCTCCCAGAAGCCAGGGGGGCGGGCCGGGGGTGGCGGCTGGGAGCCCGATCGCGGGGGGTGCCTGCACCCCCGGCGATGGGGCTCCCAGAAGCCAGGGGGGCGGGCCGGGGGTGGCGGCTGGGAGCCCGATCGCGGGGGGTGCCTGCACCCCCGGCGATGGGGCTCCCAGAAGCCAGGGGGGCGGGCCGGGGGTGGCGGCTGGGAGCCCGATCGCGGGGGGTGCCTGCACCCCCGGCGATGGGGCTCCCAGAAGCCAGGGGGGCGGGCCGGGGGTGGCGGCTGGGAGCCCGATCGCGGGGGGTGCCTGCACCCCCGGCGATGGGGCTCCCAGAAGCCAGGGGGGCGGGCCGGGGGTGGCGGCTGGGAGCCCGATCGCGGGGGGTGCCTGCACCCCCGGCGATGGGGCTCCCAGAAGCCAGGGGGGCGGGCCGGGGGTGGCGGCTGGGAGCCCGATCGCGGGGGGTGCCTGCACCCCCGGCGATGGGGCTCCCAGAAGCCAGGGGGGCGGGCCGGGGGTGGCGGCTGGGAGCCCGATCGCGGGGGGTGCCTGCACCCCCGGCGATGGGGCTCCCAGAAGCCAGGGGGGCGGGCCGGGGGTGGCGGCTGGGAGCCCGATCGCGGGGGGTGCCTGCACCCCCGGCGATGGGGCTCCCAGAAGCCAGGGGGGCGGGCCGGGGGTGGCGGCTGGGAGCCCGATCGCGGGGGGTGCCTGCACCCCCGGCGATGGGGCTCCCAGAAGCCAGGGGGGCGGGCCGGGGGTGGCGGCTGGGAGCCCGATCGCGGGGGGTGCCTGCACCCCCGGCGATGGGGCTCCCAGAAGCCAGGGGGGCGGGCCGGGGGTGGCGGCTGGGAGCCCGATCGCGGGGGGTGCCTGCACCCCCGGCGATGGGGCTCCCAGAAGCCAGGGGGGCGGGCCGGGGGTGGCGGCTGGGAGCCCGATCGCGGGGGGTGCCTGCACCCCCGGCGATGGGGCTCCCAGAAGCCAGGGGGGCGGGCCGGGGGTGGCGGCTGGGAGCCAGGGGGGCGGGCCGGGGGTGGCGGCTGGGAGCCCGATCGCGGGGGGTGCCTGCACCCCCGGCGATGGGGCTCCCAGAAGCCAGGGGGGCGGGCCGGGGGTGGCGGCTGGGAGCCCGATCGCGGGGGGTGCCTGCACCCCCGGCGATGGGGCTCCCAGAAGCCAGGGGGGCGGGCCGGGGGTGTCGGCTGGGAGCCCGATCGGGGGGCGTGCCTGACCCCTCGGCGATGGGGCTCCCAGAAGCCAGGGGGGCCGGCCTGGGTTGGTGGCTGGGAGCCCGATCGCGGGGGGTGCCTGACCCCCTCGCGATGGGGCTCCCAGAAGTCAGGGGGGCCGTCCGGGGGTGACTCCTGGCAACCTGATCTGGATATTTGGAAGAGTATCACAAGTGGTTGTCCAGTGTCTGTGATACTGAGATTAATATCTGTCTCTCGGCCTTGGAATATTGAGCAGGATGAAACAGGGTGAATGTCCACCCTGTGCCACATTGCGAGTAATATCAGCCTGTCCCCTCCATGGATATTAAGAACAATATCCCAGACTGGGTGTACGCCTCCTGCTGTACAGAGTGCAATATCATCCTCTCCCTCCCAGGATAGTAATTACAATATCACTGGGCGGGAGCACACATCCTGTGAATTATTATCATCCTCTCCAACTCCGTATACTAGGAACTATATCTCAGAGAAACTGTCCCCTCAGTGCCATATTCGGACAAATAGCAAAGGCTTCTTCCGGGAATATTAGGAGCAATATTACCACGTAGCTATCCATCCATTGCTATAATTGGAGTCATGTGATACTCTACCCCCGTTCATATTAGGATCAGTGTCACGTGCTGAGTGTACACCTACTGCGATATTAAAACTAAAGTCCTGCTTTCCGACCCTGGTTATTAAGAACAGCATCACAAGTAGGTTTACACTTCCTGTGGAATGAGGAATAATAATATGATTATTAATCATCAATGATCGATTTTAATAATTATCAATGATACTAAAAATTCATAAGATACCATTATTAATTATGGATAATGATTTTCAATACATGATTATGCCTGCTTTCAATTAATTATTAATATTAATGCCATCAAATAATATTATTAGTTCCTAATACTAATCATTATTGTATTCCCAGCATCACTGGGTATTGATTTAAGTCACATTAATTGCTAATATCATAATATTATTATTAATAGTGATATTACTAATAATTATGAATACAAATGGTTAACCTTTTAAACCAGTATTCATTTTTACTCTCTTTATTGTGATCATTAATATCAATAATTATTATTAATATTAATATAATTATTAATATTAATGATTAATAGACTTGCTCCTGATGTAAACCCGGGAGAGGACGATGTTAATTTCTATATCACAACGGTGTACACCCCCCGTGACAGAGTTTCCAACTTCTGCTTGGGAGAGGAGGATATGACAATCAGTTTCACTGGAAGTAGAAACAACGGTGGGATACTGTTCTGAATATTAAGGGAGGAAGAGGCTGATGTGACTCCTAATAAAGAGGGGGTTACTCCCTCTGAGGGTGTGCACACTGGGGGTGTACAATCGTCTGAGAAGGGGTTGAAAATTTTCCGATGGGGAGATGATATTACTCAGAATATGAGAAAGAGGCTGGGGGTCCACAAGGCTCCCAGAAGCCAGGGGGGCAGGCCGGGGGTGGCGGCTGGGAGCCCGATCGCGGGGGGTGCCTGCACCCCCGGCGATGGGGCTCCCCGAAGCCAGGGGGGCGGGCCGGGGGTGGCGGCTGGGAGCCCGATCGCGGGGGGTGCCTGCACCCCCGGCGATGGGGCTCCCCGAAGCCAGGGGGGCGGGCCGGGGGTGGCGGCTGGGAGCCCGATCGCGGGGGGTGCCTGCACCCCCGGCGATGGGGCTCCCCGAAGCCAGGGGGGCGGGCCGGGGGTGGCGGCTGGGAGCCCGATCGCGGGGGGTGCCTGCACCCCCGGCGATGGGGCTCCCCGAAGCCAGGGGGGCGGGCCGGGGGTGGCGGCTGGGAGCCCGATCGCGGGGGGTGCCTGCACCCCCGGCGATGGGGCTCCCCGAAGCCAGGGGGGCGGGCCGGGGGTGGCGGCTGGGAGCCCGATCGCGGGGGGTGCCTGCACCCCCGGCGATGGGGCTCCCCGAAGCCAGGGGGGCGGGCCGGGGGTGGCGGCTGGGAGCCCGATCGCGGGGGGTGCCTGCACCCCCGGCGATGGGGCTCCCCGAAGCCAGGGGGGCGGGCCGGGGGTGGCGGCTGGGAGCCCGATCGCGGGGGGTGCCTGCACCCCCGGCGATGGGGCTCCCCGAAGCCAGGGGGGCGGGCCGGGGGTGGCGGCTGGGAGCCCGATCGCGGGGGGTGCCTGCACCCCCGGCGATGGGGCTCCCCGAAGCCAGGGGGGCGGGCCGGGGGTGGCGGCTGGGAGCCCGATCGCGGGGGGTGCCTGCACCCCCGGCGATGGGGCTCCCCGAAGCCAGGGGGGCGGGCCGGGGGTGGCGGCTGGGAGCCCGATCGCGGGGGGTGCCTGCACCCCCGGCGATGGGGCTCCCCGAAGCCAGGGGGGCGGGCCGGGGGTGGCGGCTGGGAGCCCGATCGCGGGGGGTGCCTGCACCCCCGGCGATGGGGCTCCCCGAAGCCAGGGGGGCGGGCCGGGGGTGGCGGCTGGGAGCCCGATCGCGGGGGGTGCCTGCACCCCCGGCGATGGGGCTCCCCGAAGCCAGGGGGGCGGGCCGGGGGTGGCGGCTGGGAGCCCGATCGCGGGGGGTGCCTGCACCCCCGGCGATGGGGCTCCCCGAAGCCAGGGGGGCGGGCCGGGGGTGGCGGCTGGGAGCCCGATCGCGGGGGGTGCCTGCACCCCCGGCGATGGGGCTCCCCGAAGCCAGGGGGGCGGGCCGGGGGTGGCGGCTGGGAGCCCGATCGCGGGGGGTGCCTGCACCCCCGGCGATGGGGCTCCCCGAAGCCAGGGGGGCGGGCCGGGGGTGGCGGCTGGGAGCCCGATCGCGGGGGGTGCCTGCACCCCCGGCGATGGGGCTCCCCGAAGCCAGGGGGGCGGGCCGGGGGTGGCGGCTGGGAGCCCGATCGCGGGGGGTGCCTGCACCCCCGGCGATGGGGCTCCCCGAAGCCAGGGGGGCGGGCCGGGGGTGGCGGCTGGGAGCCCGATCGCGGGGGGTGCCTGCACCCCCGGCGATGGGGCTCCCCGAAGCCAGGGGGGCGGGCCGGGGGTGGCGGCTGGGAGCCCGATCGCGGGGGGTGCCTGCACCCCCGGCGATGGGGCTCCCCGAAGCCAGGGGGGCGGGCCGGGGGTGGCGGCTGGGAGCCCGATCGCGGGGGGTGCCTGCACCCCCGGCGATGGGGCTCCCCGAAGCCAGGGGGGCGGGCCGGGGGTGGCGGCTGGGAGCCCGATCGCGGGGGGTGCCTGCACCCCCGGCGATGGGGCTCCCCGAAGCCAGGGGGGCGGGCCGGGGGTGGCGGCTGGGAGCCCGATCGCGGGGGGTGCCTGCACCCCCGGCGATGGGGCTCCCCGAAGCCAGGGGGGCGGGCCGGGGGTGGCGGCTGGGAGCCCGATCGCGGGGGGTGCCTGCACCCCCGGCGATGGGGCTCCCCGAAGCCAGGGGGGCGGGCCGGGGGTGGCGGCTGGGAGCCCGATCGCGGGGGGTGCCTGCACCCCCGGCGATGGGGCTCCCCGAAGCCAGGGGGGCGGGCCGGGGGTGGCGGCTGGGAGCCCGATCGCGGGGGGTGCCTGCACCCCCGGCGATGGGGCTCCCCGAAGCCAGGGGGGCGGGCCGGGGGTGGCGGCTGGGAGCCCGATCGCGGGGGGTGCCTGCACCCCCGGCGATGGGGCTCCCCGAAGCCAGGGGGGCGGGCCGGGGGTGGCGGCTGGGAGCCCGATCGCGGGGGGTGCCTGCACCCCCGGCGATGGGGCTCCCCGAAGCCAGGGGGGCGGGCCGGGGGTGGCGGCTGGGAGCCCGATCGCGGGGGGTGCCTGCACCCCCGGCGATGGGGCTCCCCGAAGCCAGGGGGGCGGGCCGGGGGTGGCGGCTGGGAGCCCGATCGCGGGGGGTGCCTGCACCCCCGGCGATGGGGCTCCCCGAAGCCAGGGGGGCGGGCCGGGGGTGGCGGCTGGGAGCCCGATCGCGGGGGGTGCCTGCACCCCCGGCGATGGGGCTCCCCGAAGCCAGGGGGGCGGGCCGGGGGTGGCGGCTGGGAGCCCGATCGCGGGGGGTGCCTGCACCCCCGGCGATGGGGCTCCCCGAAGCCAGGGGGGCGGGCCGGGGGTGGCGGCTGGGAGCCCGATCGCGGGGGGTGCCTGCACCCCCGGCGATGGGGCTCCCCGAAGCCAGGGGGGCGGGCCGGGGGTGGCGGCTGGGAGCCCGATCGCGGGGGGTGCCTGCACCCCCGGCGATGGGGCTCCCCGAAGCCAGGGGGGCGGGCCGGGGGTGGCGGCTGGGAGCCCGATCGCGGGGGGTGCCTGCACCCCCGGCGATGGGGCTCCCCGAAGCCAGGGGGGCGGGCCGGGGGTGGCGGCTGGGAGCCCGATCGCGGGGGGTGCCTGCACCCCCGGCGATGGGGCTCCCCGAAGCCAGGGGGGCGGGCCGGGGGTGGCGGCTGGGAGCCCGATCGCGGGGGGTGCCTGCACCCCCGGCGATGGGGCTCCCCGAAGCCAGGGGGGCGGGCCGGGGGTGGCGGCTGGGAGCCCGATCGCGGGGGGTGCCTGCACCCCCGGCGATGGGGCTCCCCGAAGCCAGGGGGGCGGGCCGGGGGTGGCGGCTGGGAGCCCGATCGCGGGGGGTGCCTGCACCCCCGGCGATGGGGCTCCCCGAAGCCAGGGGGGCGGGCCGGGGGTGGCGGCTGGGAGCCCGATCGCGGGGGGTGCCTGCACCCCCGGCGATGGGGCTCCCCGAAGCCAGGGGGGCGGGCCGGGGGTGGCGGCTGGGAGCCCGATCGCGGGGGGTGCCTGCACCCCCGGCGATGGGGCTCCCCGAAGCCAGGGGGGCGGGCCGGGGGTGGCGGCTGGGAGCCCGATCGCGGGGGGTGCCTGCACCCCCGGCGATGGGGCTCCCCGAAGCCAGGGGGGCGGGCCGGGGGTGGCGGCTGGGAGCCCGATCGCGGGGGGTGCCTGCACCCCCGGCGATGGGGCTCCCCGAAGCCAGGGGGGCGGGCCGGGGGTGGCGGCTGGGAGCCCGATCGCGGGGGGTGCCTGCACCCCCGGCGATGGGGCTCCCCGAAGCCAGGGGGGCGGGCCGGGGGTGGCGGCTGGGAGCCCGATCGCGGGGGGTGCCTGCACCCCCGGCGATGGGGCTCCCCGAAGCCAGGGGGGCGGGCCGGGGGTGGCGGCTGGGAGCCCGATCGCGGGGGGTGCCTGCACCCCCGGCGATGGGGCTCCCCGAAGCCAGGGGGGCGGGCCGGGGGTGGCGGCTGGGAGCCCGATCGCGGGGGGTGCCTGCACCCCCGGCGATGGGGCTCCCCGAAGCCAGGGGGGCGGGCCGGGGGTGGCGGCTGGGAGCCCGATCGCGGGGGGTGCCTGCACCCCCGGCGATGGGGCTCCCCGAAGCCAGGGGGGCGGGCCGGGGGTGGCGGCTGGGAGCCCGATCGCGGGGGGTGCCTGCACCCCCGGCGATGGGGCTCCCCGAAGCCAGGGGGGCGGGCCGGGGGTGGCGGCTGGGAGCCCGATCGCGGGGGGTGCCTGCACCCCCGGCGATGGGGCTCCCCGAAGCCAGGGGGGCGGGCCGGGGGTGGCGGCTGGGAGCCCGATCGCGGGGGGTGCCTGCACCCCCGGCGATGGGGCTCCCCGAAGCCAGGGGGGCGGGCCGGGGGTGGCGGCTGGGAGCCCGATCGCGGGGGGTGCCTGCACCCCCGGCGATGGGGCTCCCCGAAGCCAGGGGGGCGGGCCGGGGGTGGCGGCTGGGAGCCCGATCGCGGGGGGTGCCTGCACCCCCGGCGATGGGGCTCCCCGAAGCCAGGGGGGCGGGCCGGGGGTGGCGGCTGGGAGCCCGATCGCGGGGGGTGCCTGCACCCCCGGCGATGGGGCTCCCCGAAGCCAGGGGGGCGGGCCGGGGGTGGCGGCTGGGAGCCCGATCGCGGGGGGTGCCTGCACCCCCGGCGATGGGGCTCCCCGAAGCCAGGGGGGCGGGCCGGGGGTGGCGGCTGGGAGCCCGATCGCGGGGGGTGCCTGCACCCCCGGCGATGGGGCTCCCCGAAGCCAGGGGGCGGGCCGGGGGTGGCGGCTGGGAGCCCGATCGCGGGGGGTGCCTGCACCCCCGGCGATGGGGCTCCCCGAAGCCAGGGGGGCGGGCCGGGGGTGGCGGCTGGGAGCCCGATCGCGGGGGGTGCCTGCACCCCCGGCGATGGGGCTCCCCGAAGCCAGGGGGGCGGGCCGGGGGTGGCGGCTGGGAGCCCGATCGCGGGGGGTGCCTGCACCCCCGGCGATGGGGCTCCCCGAAGCCAGGGGGGCGGGCCGGGGGTGGCGGCTGGGAGCCCGATCGCGGGGGGTGCCTGCACCCCCGGCGATGGGGCTCCCCGAAGCCAGGGGGGCGGGCCGGGGGTGGCGGCTGGGAGCCCGATCGCGGGGGGTGCCTGCACCCCCGGCGATGGGGCTCCCCGAAGCCAGGGGGGCGGGCCGGGGGTGGCGGCTGGGAGCCCGATCGCGGGGGGTGCCTGCACCCCCGGCGATGGGGCTCCCCGAAGCCAGGGGGGCGGGCCGGGGGTGGCGGCTGGGAGCCCGATCGCGGGGGGTGCCTGCACCCCCGGCGATGGGGCTCCCCGAAGCCAGGGGGGCGGGCCGGGGGTGGCGGCTGGGAGCCCGATCGCGGGGGGTGCCTGCACCCCCGGCGATGGGGCTCCCAGAAGCCAGGGGGGCGGGCCGGGGGTGGCGGCTGGGAGCCCGATCGCGGGGGGTGCCTGCACCCCCGGCGATGGGGCTCCCAGAAGCCAGGGGGGCGGGCCGGGGGTGGCGGCTGGGAGCCCGATCGCGGGGGGTGCCTGCACCCCCGGCGATGGGGCTCCCAGAAGCCAGGGGGGCGGGCCGGGGGTGGCGGCTGGGAGCCCGATCGCGGGGGGTGCCTGCACCCCCGGCGATGGGGCTCCCAGAAGCCAGGGGGGCGGGCCGGGGGTGGCGGCTGGGAGCCCGATCGCGGGGGGTGCCTGCACCCCCGGCGATGGGGCTCCCAGAAGCCAGGGGGGCGGGCCGGGGGTGGCGGCTGGGAGCCCGATCGCGGGGGGTGCCTGCACCCCCGGCGATGGGGCTCCCAGAAGCCAGGGGGGCGGGCCGGGGGTGGCGGCTGGGAGCCCGATCGCGGGGGGTGCCTGCACCCCCGGCGATGGGGCTCCCAGAAGCCAGGGGGGCGGGCCGGGGGTGGCGGCTGGGAGCCCGATCGCGGGGGGTGCCTGCACCCCCGGCGATGGGGCTCCCAGAAGCCAGGGGGGCGGGCCGGGGGTGGCGGCTGGGAGCCCGATCGCGGGGGGTGCCTGCACCCCCGGCGATGGGGCTCCCAGAAGCCAGGGGGGCGGGCCGGGGGTGGCGGCTGGGAGCCCGATCGCGGGGGGTGCCTGCACCCCCGGCGATGGGGCTCCCAGAAGCCAGGGGGGCGGGCCGGGGGTGGCGGCTGGGAGCCCGATCGCGGGGGGTGCCTGCACCCCCGGCGATGGGGCTCCCAGAAGCCAGGGGGGCGGGCCGGGGGTGGCGGCTGGGAGCCCGATCGCGGGGGGTGCCTGCACCCCCGGCGATGGGGCTCCCAGAAGCCAGGGGGGCGGGCCGGGGGTGGCGGCTGGGAGCCCGATCGCGGGGGGTGCCTGCACCCCCGGCGATGGGGCTCCCAGAAGCCAGGGGGGCGGGCCGGGGGTGGCGGCTGGGAGCCCGATCGCGGGGGGTGCCTGCACCCCCGGCGATGGGGCTCCCAGAAGCCAGGGGGGCGGGCCGGGGGTGGCGGCTGGGAGCCCGATCGCGGGGGGTGCCTGCACCCCCGGCGATGGGGCTCCCAGAAGCCAGGGGGGCGGGCCGGGGGTGGCGGCTGGGAGCCCGATCGCGGGGGGTGCCTGCACCCCCGGCGATGGGGCTCCCAGAAGCCAGGGGGGCGGGCCGGGGGTGGCGGCTGGGAGCCCGATCGCGGGGGGTGCCTGCACCCCCGGCGATGGGGCTCCCAGAAGCCAGGGGGGCGGGCCGGGGGTGGCGGCTGGGAGCCCGATCGCGGGGGGTGCCTGCACCCCCGGCGATGGGGCTCCCAGAAGCCAGGGGGGCGGGCCGGGGGTGGCGGCTGGGAGCCCGATCGCGGGGGGTGCCTGCACCCCCGGCGATGGGGCTCCCAGAAGCCAGGGGGGCGGGCCGGGGGTGGCGGCTGGGAGCCCGATCGCGGGGGGTGCCTGCACCCCCGGCGATGGGGCTCCCAGAAGCCAGGGGGGCGGGCCGGGGGTGGCGGCTGGGAGCCCGATCGCGGGGGGTGCCTGCACCCCCGGCGATGGGGCTCCCAGAAGCCAGGGGGGCGGGCCGGGGGTGGCGGCTGGGAGCCCGATCGCGGGGGGTGCCTGCACCCCCGGCGATGGGGCTCCCAGAAGCCAGGGGGGCGGGCCGGGGGTGGCGGCTGGGAGCCCGATCGCGGGGGGTGCCTGCACCCCCGGCGATGGGGCTCCCAGAAGCCAGGGGGGCGGGCCGGGGGTGGCGGCTGGGAGCCCGATCGCGGGGGGTGCCTGCACCCCCGGCGATGGGGCTCCCAGAAGCCAGGGGGGCGGGCCCGGGGTGGCGGCTGGGAGCCCGATCGCGGGGGGTGCCTGCACCCCCGGCGATGGGGCTCCCAGAAGCCAGGGGGGCGGGCCGGGGGTGGCGGCTGGGAGCCCGATCGCGGGGGGTGCCTGCACCCCCGGCGATGGGGCTCCCAGAAGCCAGGGGGGCGGGCCGGGGGTGGCGGCTGGGAGCCCGATCGCGGGGGGTGCCTGCACCCCCGGCGATGGGGCTCCCAGAAGCCAGGGGGGCGGGCCGGGGGTGGCGGCTGGGAGCCCGATCGCGGGGGGTGCCTGCACCCCCGGCGATGGGGCTCCCAGAAGCCAGGGGGGCGGGCCGGGGGTGGCGGCTGGGAGCCCGATCGCGGGGGGTGCCTGCACCCCCGGCGATGGGGCTCCCAGAAGCCAGGGGGGCGGGCCGGGGGTGGCGGCTGGGAGCCCGATCGCGGGGGGTGCCTGCACCCCCGGCGATGGGGCTCCCAGAAGCCAGGGGGGCGGGCCGGGGGTGGCGGCTGGGAGCCCGATCGCGGGGGGTGCCTGCACCCCCGGCGATGGGGCTCCCAGAAGCCAGGGGGGCGGGCCGGGGGTGGCGGCTGGGAGCCCGATCGCGGGGGGTGCCTGCACCCCCGGCGATGGGGCTCCCAGAAGCCAGGGGGGCGGGCCGGGGGTGGCGGCTGGGAGCCCGATCGCGGGGGGTGCCTGCACCCCCGGCGATGGGGCTCCCAGAAGCCAGGGGGGCGGGCCGGGGGTGGCGGCTGGGAGCCCGATCGCGGGGGGTGCCTGCACCCCCGGCGATGGGGCTCCCAGAAGCCAGGGGGGCGGGCCGGGGGTGGCGGCTGGGAGCCCGATCGCGGGGGGTGCCTGCACCCCCGGCGATGGGGCTCCCAGAAGCCAGGGGGGCGGGCCGGGGGTGGCGGCTGGGAGCCCGATCGCGGGGGGTGCCTGCACCCCCGGCGATGGGGCTCCCAGAAGCCAGGGGGGCGGGCCGGGGGTGGCGGCTGGGAGCCCGATCGCGGGGGGTGCCTGCACCCCCGGCGATGGGGCTCCCAGAAGCCAGGGGGGCGGGCCGGGGGTGGCGGCTGGGAGCCCGATCGCGGGGGGTGCCTGCACCCCCGGCGATGGGGCTCCCAGAAGCCAGGGGGGCGGGCCGGGGGTGGCGGCTGGGAGCCCGATCGCGGGGGGTGCCTGCACCCCCGGCGATGGGGCTCCCAGAAGCCAGGGGGGCGGGCCGGGGGTGGCGGCTGGGAGCCCGATCGCGGGGGGTGCCTGCACCCCCGGCGATGGGGCTCCCAGAAGCCAGGGGGGCGGGCCGGGGGTGGCGGCTGGGAGCCCGATCGCGGGGGGTGCCTGCACCCCCGGCGATGGGGCTCCCAGAAGCCAGGGGGGCGGGCCGGGGGTGGCGGCTGGGAGCCCGATCGCGGGGGGTGCCTGCACCCCCGGCGATGGGGCTCCCAGAAGCCAGGGGGGCGGGCCGGGGGTGGCGGCTGGGAGCCCGATCGCGGGGGGTGCCTGCACCCCCGGCGATGGGGCTCCCAGAAGCCAGGGGGGCGGGCCGGGGGTGGCGGCTGGGAGCCCGATCGCGGGGGGTGCCTGCACCCCCGGCGATGGGGCTCCCAGAAGCCAGGGGGGCGGGCCGGGGGTGGCGGCTGGGAGCCCGATCGCGGGGGGTGCCTGCACCCCCGGCGATGGGGCTCCCAGAAGCCAGGGGGGCGGGCCGGGGGTGGCGGCTGGGAGCCCGATCGCGGGGGGTGCCTGCACCCCCGGCGATGGGGCTCCCAGAAGCCAGGGGGGCGGGCCGGGGGTGGCGGCTGGGAGCCCGATCGCGGGGGGTGCCTGCACCCCCGGCGATGGGGCTCCCAGAAGCCAGGGGGGCGGGCCGGGGGTGGCGGCTGGGAGCCCGATCGCGGGGGGTGCCTGCACCCCCGGCGATGGGGCTCCCAGAAGCCAGGGGGGCGGGCCGGGGGTGGCGGCTGGGAGCCCGATCGCGGGGGGTGCCTGCACCCCCGGCGATGGGGCTCCCAGAAGCCAGGGGGGCGGGCCGGGGGTGGCGGCTGGGAGCCCGATCGCGGGGGGTGCCTGCACCCCCGGCGATGGGGCTCCCAGAAGCCAGGGGGGCGGGCCGGGGGTGGCGGCTGGGAGCCCGATCGCGGGGGGTGCCTGCACCCCCGGCGATGGGGCTCCCAGAAGCCAGGGGGGCGGGCCGGGGGTGGCGGCTGGGAGCCCGATCGCGGGGGGTGCCTGCACCCCCGGCGATGGGGCTCCCAGAAGCCAGGGGGGCGGGCCGGGGGTGGCGGCTGGGAGCCCGATCGCGGGGGGTGCCTGCACCCCCGGCGATGGGGCTCCCAGAAGCCAGGGGGGCGGGCCGGGGGTGGCGGCTGGGAGCCCGATCGCGGGGGGTGCCTGCACCCCCGGCGATGGGGCTCCCAGAAGCCAGGGGGGCGGGCCGGGGGTGGCGGCTGGGAGCCCGATCGCGGGGGGTGCCTGCACCCCCGGCGATGGGGCTCCCAGAAGCCAGGGGGGCGGGCCGGGGGTGGCGGCTGGGAGCCCGATCGCGGGGGGTGCCTGCACCCCCGGCGATGGGGCTCCCAGAAGCCAGGGGGGCGGGCCGGGGGTGGCGGCTGGGAGCCCGATCGCGGGGGGTGCCTGCACCCCCGGCGATGGGGCTCCCAGAAGCCAGGGGGGCGGGCCGGGGGTGGCGGCTGGGAGCCCGATCGCGGGGGGTGCCTGCACCCCCGGCGATGGGGCTCCCAGAAGCCAGGGGGGCGGGCCGGGGGTGGCGGCTGGGAGCCCGATCGCGGGGGGTGCCTGCACCCCCGGCGATGGGGCTCCCAGAAGCCAGGGGGGCGGGCCGGGGGTGGCGGCTGGGAGCCCGATCGCGGGGGGTGCCTGCACCCCCGGCGATGGGGCTCCCAGAAGCCAGGGGGGCGGGCCGGGGGTGGCGGCTGGGAGCCCGATCGCGGGGGGTGCCTGCACCCCCGGCGATGGGGCTCCCAGAAGCCAGGGGGGCGGGCCGGGGGTGGCGGCTGGGAGCCCGATCGCGGGGGGTGCCTGCACCCCCGGCGATGGGGCTCCCAGAAGCCAGGGGGGCGGGCCGGGGGTGGCGGCTGGGAGCCCGATCGCGGGGGGTGCCTGCACCCCCGGCGATGGGGCTCCCAGAAGCCAGGGGGGCGGGCCGGGGGTGGCGGCTGGGAGCCCGATCGCGGGGGGTGCCTGCACCCCCGGCGATGGGGCTCCCAGAAGCCAGGGGGGCGGGCCGGGGGTGGCGGCTGGGAGCCCGATCGCGGGGGGTGCCTGCACCCCCGGCGATGGGGCTCCCAGAAGCCAGGGGGGCGGGCCGGGGGTGGCGGCTGGGAGCCCGATCGCGGGGGGTGCCTGCACCCCCGGCGATGGGGCTCCCAGAAGCCAGGGGGGCGGGCCGGGGGTGGCGGCTGGGAGCCCGATCGCGGGGGGTGCCTGCACCCCCGGCGATGGGGCTCCCAGAAGCCAGGGGGGCGGGCCGGGGGTGGCGGCTGGGAGCCCGATCGCGGGGGGTGCCTGCACCCCCGGCGATGGGGCTCCCAGAAGCCAGGGGGGCGGGCCGGGGGTGGCGGCTGGGAGCCCGATCGCGGGGGGTGCCTGCACCCCCGGCGATGGGGCTCCCAGAAGCCAGGGGGGCGGGCCGGGGGTGGCGGCTGGGAGCCCGATCGCGGGGGGTGCCTGCACCCCCGGCGATGGGGCTCCCAGAAGCCAGGGGGGCGGGCCGGGGGTGGCGGCTGGGAGCCCGATCGGGGGGCGTGCCTGCACCCCCGGCGATGGGGCTCCCAGAAGCCAGGGGGGCGGGCCGGGGGTGGCGGCTGGGAGCCCGATCGGGGGGCGTGCCTGACCCCCCGGCGATGGGGCTCCCAGAAGCCAGGGGGGCGGGCCGGGGGTGGCGGCTGGGAGCCCGATCGCGGGGGGTGCCTGACCCCCCGGCGATGGGGCTCCCAGATGCCAGGGGGGCGGGCCGGGGGTGGCGGCTGGGAGCCCGATCGGGGGGCGTGCCTGACCCCCCGGCGATGGGGCTCCCAGAAGCCAGGGGGGCCGGCCTGGGTTGGCGGCTGGGAGCCCGATCGCGGGGGGTGCCTGACCCCCTCGCGATGGGGCTCCCAGAAGTCAGGGGGGCCGTCCGGGGGTGACTCCTGGCAACCTGATCTGGATATTTGGAAGAGTATCACAAGTGGTTGTCCAGTGTCTGTGATACTGAGATTAATATCTGTCTCTCGGCCTTGGAATATTGAGCAGGATGAAACAGGGTGAATGTCCAGCCTGTGCCACATTGCGAGTAATATCAGCCTGTCCCCTCCATGGATATTAAGAACAATATCCCAGACTGGGTGTACGCCTCCTGCTGTACAGAGTGCAATATCATCCTCTCCCTCCCAGGATAGTAATTACAATATCACTGGGCGGGAGCACACATCCTGTGAATTATTATCATCCTCTCCAACTCCGTATACTAGGAACTATATCTCAGAGAAACTGTCCCCTCAGTGCCATATTCGGACAAATAGCAAAGGCTTCTTCCGGGAATATTAGGAGCAATATTACCACGTAGCTATCCATCCATTGCTATAATTGGAGTCATGTGATACTCTACCCCCGTTCATATTAGGATCAGTGTCACGTGCTGAGTGTACACCTACTGCGATATTAAAACTAAAGTCCTGCTTTCCGACCCTGGTTATTAAGAACAGCATCACAAGTAGGTTTACACTTCCTGTGGAATGAGGAATAATAATATGATTATTAATCATCAATGATCGATTTTAATAATTATCAATGATACTAAAAATTCATAAGATACCATTATTAATTATGGATAATGATTTTCAATACATGATTATGCCTGCTTTCAATTAATTATTAATATTAATGCCATCAAATAATATTATTAGTTCCTAATACTAATCATTATTGTATTCCCAGCATCACTGGGTATTGATTTAAGTCACATTAATTGCTAATATCATAATATTATTATTAATAGTGATATTACTAATAATTATGAATACAAATGGTTAACCTTTTAAACCAGTATTCATTTTTACTCTCTTTATTGTGATCATTAATATCAATAATTATTATTAATATTAATATAATTATTAATATTAATGATTAATAGACTTGCTCCTGATGTAAACCCGGGAGAGGACGATGTTAATTTCTATATCACAACGGTGTACACCCCCCGTGACAGAGTTTCCAACTTCTGCTTGGGAGAGGAGGATATGACAATCAGTTTCACTGGAAGTAGAAACAACGGTGGGATACTGTTCTGAATATTAAGGGAGGAAGAGGCTGATGTGACTCCTAATAAAGAGGGGGTTACTCCCTCTGAGGGTGTGCACACTGGGGGTGTACAATCGTCTGAGAAGGGGTTGAAAATTTTCCGATGGGGAGATGATATTACTCAGAATATGAGAAAGAGGCTGGGGGTCCACAAGGCTCCCAGAAGCCAGGGGGGCGGGCCGGGGGTGGCGGCTGGGAGCCCGATCGCGGGGGGTGCCTGCACCCCCGGCGATGGGGCTCCCAGAAGCCAGGGGGGCGGGCCGGGGGTGGCGGCTGGGAGCCCGATCGC
This sequence comes from Macaca mulatta, assembly GCF_049350105.2. Lineage (NCBI taxonomy): Eukaryota > Metazoa > Chordata > Mammalia > Primates > Cercopithecidae > Macaca > Macaca mulatta. Next base: position 624,727 of record NC_133411.1, read on the forward strand.
GGGGGGTGCCTGCACCCCCGGCGATGGGGCTCCCAGAAGCCAGGGGGGCGGGCCGGGGGTGGCGGCTGGGAGCCCGATCGCGGGGGGTGCCTGCACCCCCGGCGATGGGGCTCCCAGAAGCCAGGGGGGCGGGCCGGGGGTGGCGGCTGGGAGCCCGATCGCGGGGGGTGCCTGCACCCCCGGCGATGGGGCTCCCAGAAGCCAGGGGGGCGGGCCGGGGGTGGCGGCTGGGAGCCCGATCGCGGGGGGTGCCTGCACCCCCGGCGATGGGGCTCCCAGAAGCCAGGGGGGCGGGCCGGGGGTGGCGGCTGGGAGCCCGATCGCGGGGGGTGCCTGCACCCCCGGCGATGGGGCTCCCAGAAGCCAGGGGGGCGGGCCGGGGGTGGCGGCTGGGAGCCCGATCGCGGGGGGTGCCTGCACCCCCGGCGATGGGGCTCCCAGAAGCCAGGGGGGCGGGCCGGGGGTGGCGGCTGGGAGCCCGATCGCGGGGGGTGCCTGCACCCCCGGCGATGGGGCTCCCAGAAGCCAGGGGGGCGGGCCGGGGGTGGCGGCTGGGAGCCCGATCGCGGGGGGTGCCTGCACCCCCGGCGATGGGGCTCCCAGAAGCCAGGGGGGCGGGCCGGGGGTGGCGGCTGGGAGCCCGATCGCGGGGGGTGCCTGCACCCCCGGCGATGGGGCTCCCAGAAGCCAGGGGGGCGGGCCGGGGGTGGCGGCTGGGAGCCCGATCGCGGGGGGTGCCTGCACCCCCGGCGATGGGGCTCCCAGAAGCCAGGGGGGCGGGCCGGGGGTGGCGGCTGGGAGCCCGATCGCGGGGGGTGCCTGCACCCCCGGCGATGGGGCTCCCAGAAGCCAGGGGGGCGGGCCGGGGGTGGCGGCTGGGAGCCCGATCGCGGGGGGTGCCTGCACCCCCGGCGATGGGGCTCCCAGAAGCCAGGGGGGCGGGCCGGGGGTGGCGGCTGGGAGCCCGATCGCGGGGGGTGCCTGCACCCCCGGCGATGGGGCTCCCAGAAGCCAGGGGGGCGGGCCGGGGGTGGCGGCTGGGAGCCCGATCGCGGGGGGTGCCTGCACCCCCGGCGATGGGGCTCCCAGAAGCCAGGGGGGCGGGCCGGGGGTGGCGGCTGGGAGCCCGATCGCGGGGGGTGCCTGCACCCCCGGCGATGGGGCTCCCAGAAGCCAGGGGGGCGGGCCGGGGGTGGCGGCTGGGAGCCCGATCGCGGGGGGTGCCTGCACCCCCGGCGATGGGGCTCCCAGAAGCCAGGGGGGCGGGCCGGGGGTGGCGGCTGGGAGCCCGATCGCGGGGGGTGCCTGCACCCCCGGCGATGGGGCTCCCAGAAGCCAGGGGGGCGGGCCGGGGGTGGCGGCTGGGAGCCCGATCGCGGGGGGTGCCTGCACCCCCGGCGATGGGGCTCCCAGAAGCCAGGGGGGCGGGCCGGGGGTGGCGGCTGGGAGCCCGATCGCGGGGGGTGCCTGCACCCCCGGCGATGGGGCTCCCAGAAGCCAGGGGGGCGGGCCGGGGGTGGCGGCTGGGAGCCCGATCGCGGGGGGTGCCTGCACCCCCGGCGATGGGGCTCCCAGAAGCCAGGGGGGCGGGCCGGGGGTGGCGGCTGGGAGCCCGATCGCGGGGGGTGCCTGCACCCCCGGCGATGGGGCTCCCAGAAGCCAGGGGGGCGGGCCGGGGGTGGCGGCTGGGAGCCCGATCGCGGGGGGTGCCTGCACCCCCGGCGATGGGGCTCCCAGAAGCCAGGGGGGCGGGCCGGGGGTGGCGGCTGGGAGCCCGATCGCGGGGGGTGCCTGCACCCCCGGCGATGGGGCTCCCAGAAGCCAGGGGGGCGGGCCGGGGGTGGCGGCTGGGAGCCCGATCGCGGGGGGTGCCTGCACCCCCGGCGATGGGGCTCCCAGAAGCCAGGGGGGCGGGCCGGGGGTGGCGGCTGGGAGCCCGATCGCGGGGGGTGCCTGCACCCCCGGCGATGGGGCTCCCAGAAGCCAGGGGGGCGGGCCGGGGGTGGCGGCTGGGAGCCCGATCGCGGGGGGTGCCTGCACCCCCGGCGATGGGGCTCCCAGAAGCCAGGGGGGCGGGCCGGGGGTGGCGGCTGGGAGCCCGATCGCGGGGGGTGCCTGCACCCCCGGCGATGGGGCTCCCAGAAGCCAGGGGGGCGGGCCGGGGGTGGCGGCTGGGAGCCCGATCGCGGGGGGTGCCTGCACCCCCGGCGATGGGGCTCCCAGAAGCCAGGGGGGCGGGCCGGGGGTGGCGGCTGGGAGCCCGATCGCGGGGGGTGCCTGCACCCCCGGCGATGGGGCTCCCAGAAGCCAGGGGGGCGGGCCGGGGGTGGCGGCTGGGAGCCCGATCGCGGGGGGTGCCTGCACCCCCGGCGATGGGGCTCCCAGAAGCCAGGGGGGCGGGCCGGGGGTGGCGGCTGGGAGCCCGATCGCGGGGGGTGCCTGCACCCCCGGCGATGGGGCTCCCAGAAGCCAGGGGGGCGGGCCGGGGGTGGCGGCTGGGAGCCCGATCGCGGGGGGTGCCTGCACCCCCGGCGATGGGGCTCCCAGAAGCCAGGGGGGCGGGCCGGGGGTGGCGGCTGGGAGCCCGATCGCGGGGGGTGCCTGCACCCCCGGCGATGGGGCTCCCAGAAGCCAGGGGGGCGGGCCGGGGGTGGCGGCTGGGAGCCCGATCGCGGGGGGTGCCTGCACCCCCGGCGATGGGGCTCCCAGAAGCCAGGGGGGCGGGCCGGGGGTGGCGGCTGGGAGCCCGATCGCGGGGGGTGCCTGCACCCCCGGCGATGGGGCTCCCAGAAGCCAGGGGGGCGGGCCGGGGGTGGCGGCTGGGAGCCCGATCGCGGGGGGTGCCTGCACCCCCGGCGATGGGGCTCCCAGAAGCCAGGGGGGCGGGCCGGGGGTGGCGGCTGGGAGCCCGATCGCGGGGGGTGCCTGCACCCCCGGCGATGGGGCTCCCAGAAGCCAGGGGGGCGGGCCGGGGGTGGCGGCTGGGAGCCCGATCGCGGGGGGTGCCTGCACCCCCGGCGATGGGGCTCCCAGAAGCCAGGGGGGCGGGCCGGGGGTGGCGGCTGGGAGCCCGATCGCGGGGGGTGCCTGCACCCCCGGCGATGGGGCTCCCAGAAGCCAGGGGGGCGGGCCGGGGGTGGCGGCTGGGAGCCCGATCGCGGGGGGTGCCTGCACCCCCGGCGATGGGGCTCCCAGAAGCCAGGGGGGCGGGCCGGGGGTGGCGGCTGGGAGCCCGATCGCGGGGGGTGCCTGCACCCCCGGCGATGGGGCTCCCAGAAGCCAGGGGGGCGGGCCGGGGGTGGCGGCTGGGAGCCCGATCGCGGGGGGTGCCTGCACCCCCGGCGATGGGGCTCCCAGAAGCCAGGGGGGCGGGCCGGGGGTGGCGGCTGGGAGCCCGATCGCGGGGGGTGCCTGCACCCCCGGCGATGGGGCTCCCAGAAGCCAGGGGGGCGGGCCGGGGGTGGCGGCTGGGAGCCCGATCGCGGGGGGTGCCTGCACCCCCGGCGATGGGGCTCCCAGAAGCCAGGGGGGCGGGCCGGGGGTGGCGGCTGGGAGCCCGATCGCGGGGGGTGCCTGCACCCCCGGCGATGGGGCTCCCAGAAGCCAGGGGGGCGGGCCGGGGGTGGCGGCTGGGAGCCCGATCGCGGGGGGTGCCTGCACCCCCGGCGATGGGGCTCCCAGAAGCCAGGGGGGCGGGCCGGGGGTGGCGGCTGGGAGCCCGATCGCGGGGGGTGCCTGCACCCCCGGCGATGGGGCTCCCAGAAGCCAGGGGGGCGGGCCGGGGGTGGCGGCTGGGAGCCCGATCGGGGGGCGTGCCTGCACCCCCGGCGATGGGGCTCCCAGAAGCCAGGGGGGCGGGCCGGGGGTGGCGGCTGGGAGCCCGATCGGGGGGCGTGCCTGACCCCCCGGCGATGGGGCTCCCAGAAGCCAGGGGGGCGGGCCGGGGGTGGCGGCTGGGAGCCCGATCGCGGGGGGTGCCTGACCCCCCGGCGATGGGGCTCCCAGATGCCAGGGGGGCGGGCCGGGGGTGGCGGCTGGGAGCCCGATCGGGGGGCGTGCCTGACCCCCCGGCGATGGGGCTCCCAGAAGCCAGGGGGGCCGGCCTGGGTTGGCGGCTGGGAGCCCGATCGCGGGGGGTGCCTGACCCCCTCGCGATGGGGCTCCCAGAAGTCAGGGGGGCCGTCCGGGGGTGACTCCTGGCAACCTGATCTGGATATTTGGAAGAGTATCACAAGTGGTTGTCCAGTGTCTGTGATACTGAGATTAATATCTGTCTCTCGGCCTTGGAATATTGAGCAGGATGAAACAGGGTGAATGTCCAGCCTGTGCCACATTGCGAGTAATATCAGCCTGTCCCCTCCATGGATATTAAGAACAATATCCCAGACTGGGTGTACGCCTCCTGCTGTACAGAGTGCAATATCATCCTCTCCCTCCCAGGATAGTAATTACAATATCACTGGGCGGGAGCACACATCCTGTGAATTATTATCATCCTCTCCAACTCCGTATACTAGGAACTATATCTCAGAGAAACTGTCCCCTCAGTGCCATATTCGGACAAATAGCAAAGGCTTCTTCCGGGAATATTAGGAGCAATATTACCACGTAGCTATCCATCCATTGCTATAATTGGAGTCATGTGATACTCTACCCCCGTTCATATTAGGATCAGTGTCACGTGCTGAGTGTACACCTACTGCGATATTAAAACTAAAGTCCTGCTTTCCGACCCTGGTTATTAAGAACAGCATCACAAGTAGGTTTACACTTCCTGTGGAATGAGGAATAATAATATGATTATTAATCATCAATGATCGATTTTAATAATTATCAATGATACTAAAAATTCATAAGATACCATTATTAATTATGGATAATGATTTTCAATACATGATTATGCCTGCTTTCAATTAATTATTAATATTAATGCCATCAAATAATATTATTAGTTCCTAATACTAATCATTATTGTATTCCCAGCATCACTGGGTATTGATTTAAGTCACATTAATTGCTAATATCATAATATTATTATTAATAGTGATATTACTAATAATTATGAATACAAATGGTTAACCTTTTAAACCAGTATTCATTTTTACTCTCTTTATTGTGATCATTAATATCAATAATTATTATTAATATTAATATAATTATTAATATTAATGATTAATAGACTTGCTCCTGATGTAAACCCGGGAGAGGACGATGTTAATTTCTATATCACAACGGTGTACACCCCCCGTGACAGAGTTTCCAACTTCTGCTTGGGAGAGGAGGATATGACAATCAGTTTCACTGGAAGTAGAAACAACGGTGGGATACTGTTCTGAATATTAAGGGAGGAAGAGGCTGATGTGACTCCTAATAAAGAGGGGGTTACTCCCTCTGAGGGTGTGCACACTGGGGGTGTACAATCGTCTGAGAAGGGGTTGAAAATTTTCCGATGGGGAGATGATATTACTCAGAATATGAGAAAGAGGCTGGGGGTCCACAAGGCTCCCAGAAGCCCGGGGGGCGGGCCGGGGGTGGCGGCTGGGAGCCCGATCGCGGGGGGTGCCTGCACCCCCGGCGATGGGGCTCCCAGAAGCCCGGGGGGCGGGCCGGGGGTGGCGGCTGGGAGCCCGATCGCGGGGGGTGCCTGCACCCCCGGCGATGGGGCTCCCAGAAGCCCGGGGGGCGGGCCGGGGGTGGCGGCTGGGAGCCCGATCGCGGGGGGTGCCTGCACCCCCGGCGATGGGGCTCCCAGAAGCCCGGGGGGCGGGCCGGGGGTGGCGGCTGGGAGCCCGATCGCGGGGGGTGCCTGCACCCCCGGCGATGGGGCTCCCAGAAGCCCGGGGGGCGGGCCGGGGGTGGCGGCTGGGAGCCCGATCGCGGGGGGTGCCTGCACCCCCGGCGATGGGGCTCCCAGAAGCCCGGGGGGCGGGCCGGGGGTGGCGGCTGGGAGCCCGATCGCGGGGGGTGCCTGCACCCCCGGCGATGGGGCTCCCAGAAGCCCGGGGGGCGGGCCGGGGGTGGCGGCTGGGAGCCCGATCGCGGGGGGTGCCTGCACCCCCGGCGATGGGGCTCCCAGAAGCCCGGGGGGCGGGCCGGGGGTGGCGGCTGGGAGCCCGATCGCGGGGGGTGCCTGCACCCCCGGCGATGGGGCTCCCAGAAGCCCGGGGGGCGGGCCGGGGGTGGCGGCTGGGAGCCCGATCGCGGGGGGTGCCTGCACCCCCGGCGATGGGGCTCCCAGAAGCCCGGGGGGCGGGCCGGGGGTGGCGGCTGGGAGCCCGATCGCGGGGGGTGCCTGCACCCCCGGCGATGGGGCTCCCAGAAGCCCGGGGGGCGGGCCGGGGGTGGCGGCTGGGAGCCCGATCGCGGGGGGTGCCTGCACCCCCGGCGATGGGGCTCCCAGAAGCCCGGGGGGCGGGCCGGGGGTGGCGGCTGGGAGCCCGATCGCGGGGGGTGCCTGCACCCCCGGCGATGGGGCTCCCAGAAGCCCGGGGGGCGGGCCGGGGGTGGCGGCTGGGAGCCCGATCGCGGGGGGTGCCTGCACCCCCGGCGATGGGGCTCCCAGAAGCCCGGGGGGCGGGCCGGGGGTGGCGGCTGGGAGCCCGATCGCGGGGGGTGCCTGCACCCCCGGCGATGGGGCTCCCAGAAGCCCGGGGGGCGGGCCGGGGGTGGCGGCTGGGAGCCCGATCGCGGGGGGTGCCTGCACCCCCGGCGATGGGGCTCCCAGAAGCCCGGGGGGCGGGCCGGGGGTGGCGGCTGGGAGCCCGATCGCGGGGGGTGCCTGCACCCCCGGCGATGGGGCTCCCAGAAGCCCGGGGGGCGGGCCGGGGGTGGCGGCTGGGAGCCCGATCGCGGGGGGTGCCTGCACCCCCGGCGATGGGGCTCCCAGAAGCCCGGGGGGCGGGCCGGGGGTGGCGGCTGGGAGCCCGATCGCGGGGGGTGCCTGCACCCCCGGCGATGGGGCTCCCAGAAGCCCGGGGGGCGGGCCGGGGGTGGCGGCTGGGAGCCCGATCGCGGGGGGTGCCTGCACCCCCGGCGATGGGGCTCCCAGAAGCCCGGGGGGCGGGCCGGGGGTGGCGGCTGGGAGCCCGATCGCGGGGGGTGCCTGCACCCCCGGCGATGGGGCTCCCAGAAGCCCGGGGGGCGGGCCGGGGGTGGCGGCTGGGAGCCCGATCGCGGGGGGTGCCTGCACCCCCGGCGATGGGGCTCCCAGAAGCCCGGGGGGCGGGCCGGGGGTGGCGGCTGGGAGCCCGATCGCGGGGGGTGCCTGCACCCCCGGCGATGGGGCTCCCAGAAGCCCGGGGGGCGGGCCGGGGGTGGCGGCTGGGAGCCCGATCGCGGGGGGTGCCTGCACCCCCGGCGATGGGGCTCCCAGAAGCCCGGGGGGCGGGCCGGGGGTGGCGGCTGGGAGCCCGATCGCGGGGGGTGCCTGCACCCCCGGCGATGGGGCTCCCAGAAGCCCGGGGGGCGGGCCGGGGGTGGCGGCTGGGAGCCCGATCGCGGGGGGTGCCTGCACCCCCGGCGATGGGGCTCCCAGAAGCCCGGGGGGCGGGCCGGGGGTGGCGGCTGGGAGCCCGATCGCGGGGGGTGCCTGCACCCCCGGCGATGGGGCTCCCAGAAGCCCGGGGGGCGGGCCGGGGGTGGCGGCTGGGAGCCCGATCGCGGGGGGTGCCTGCACCCCCGGCGATGGGGCTCCCAGAAGCCCGGGGGGCGGGCCGGGGGTGGCGGCTGGGAGCCCGATCGCGGGGGGTGCCTGCACCCCCGGCGATGGGGCTCCCAGAAGCCCGGGGGGCGGGCCGGGGGTGGCGGCTGGGAGCCCGATCGCGGGGGGTGCCTGCACCCCCGGCGATGGGGCTCCCAGAAGCCCGGGGGGCGGGCCGGGGGTGGCGGCTGGGAGCCCGATCGCGGGGGGTGCCTGCACCCCCGGCGATGGGGCTCCCAGAAGCCCGGGGGGCGGGCCGGGGGTGGCGGCTGGGAGCCCGATCGCGGGGGGTGCCTGCACCCCCGGCGATGGGGCTCCCAGAAGCCCGGGGGGCGGGCCGGGGGTGGCGGCTGGGAGCCCGATCGCGGGGGGTGCCTGCACCCCCGGCGATGGGGCTCCCAGAAGCCCGGGGGGCGGGCCGGGGGTGGCGGCTGGGAGCCCGATCGCGGGGGGTGCCTGCACCCCCGGCGATGGGGCTCCCAGAAGCCCGGGGGGCGGGCCGGGGGTGGCGGCTGGGAGCCCGATCGCGGGGGGTGCCTGCACCCCCGGCGATGGGGCTCCCAGAAGCCCGGGGGGCGGGCCGGGGGTGGCGGCTGGGAGCCCGATCGCGGGGGGTGCCTGCACCCCCGGCGATGGGGCTCCCAGAAGCCCGGGGGGCGGGCCGGGGGTGGCGGCTGGGAGCCCGATCGCGGGGGGTGCCTGCACCCCCGGCGATGGGGCTCCCAGAAGCCCGGGGGGCGGGCCGGGGGTGGCGGCTGGGAGCCCGATCGCGGGGGGTGCCTGCACCCCCGGCGATGGGGCTCCCAGAAGCCCGGGGGGCGGGCCGGGGGTGGCGGCTGGGAGCCCGATCGCGGGGGGTGCCTGCACCCCCGGCGATGGGGCTCCCAGAAGCCCGGGGGGCGGGCCGGGGGTGGCGGCTGGGAGCCCGATCGCGGGGGGTGCCTGCACCCCCGGCGATGGGGCTCCCAGAAGCCCGGGGGGCGGGCCGGGGGTGGCGGCTGGGAGCCCGATCGCGGGGGGTGCCTGCACCCCCGGCGATGGGGCTCCCAGAAGCCCGGGGGGCGGGCCGGGGGTGGCGGCTGGGAGCCCGATCGCGGGGGGTGCCTGCACCCCCGGCGATGGGGCTCCCAGAAGCCCGGGGGGCGGGCCGGGGGTGGCGGCTGGGAGCCCGATCGCGGGGGGTGCCTGCACCCCCGGCGATGGGGCTCCCAGAAGCCCGGGGGGCGGGCCGGGGGTGGCGGCTGGGAGCCCGATCGCGGGGGGTGCCTGCACCCCCGGCGATGGGGCTCCCAGAAGCCCGGGGGGCGGGCCGGGGGTGGCGGCTGGGAGCCCGATCGCGGGGGGTGCCTGCACCCCCGGCGATGGGGCTCCCAGAAGCCAGGGGGGCGGGCCGGGGGTGGCGGCTGGGAGCCCGATCGCGGGGGGTGCCTGCACCCCCGGCGATGGGGCTCCCAGAAGCCAGGGGGGCGGGCCGGGGGTGGCGGCTGGGAGCCCGATCGCGGGGGGTGCCTGCACCCCCGGCGATGGGGCTCCCAGAAGCCAGGGGGGCGGGCCGGGGGTGGCGGCTGGGAGCCCGATCGCGGGGGGTGCCTGCACCCCCGGCGATGGGGCTCCCAGAAGCCAGGGGGGCGGGCCGGGGGTGGCGGCTGGGAGCCCGATCGCGGGGGGTGCCTGCACCCCCGGCGATGGGGCTCCCAGAAGCCAGGGGGGCGGGCCGGGGGTGGCGGCTGGGAGCCCGATCGCGGGGGGTGCCTGCACCCCCGGCGATGGGGCTCCCAGAAGCCAGGGGGGCGGGCCGGGGGTGGCGGCTGGGAGCCCGATCGCGGGGGGTGCCTGCACCCCCGGCGATGGGGCTCCCAGAAGCCAGGGGGGCGGGCCGGGGGTGGCGGCTGGGAGCCCGATCGCGGGGGGTGCCTGCACCCCCGGCGATGGGGCTCCCAGAAGCCAGGGGGGCGGGCCGGGGGTGGCGGCTGGGAGCCCGATCGCGGGGGGTGCCTGCACCCCCGGCGATGGGGCTCCCAGAAGCCAGGGGGGCGGGCCGGGGGTGGCGGCTGGGAGCCCGATCGCGGGGGGTGCCTGCACCCCCGGCGATGGGGCTCCCAGAAGCCAGGGGGGCGGGCCGGGGGTGGCGGCTGGGAGCCCGATCGCGGGGGGTGCCTGCACCCCCGGCGATGGGGCTCCCAGAAGCCAGGGGGGCGGGCCGGGGGTGGCGGCTGGGAGCCCGATCGCGGGGGGTGCCTGCACCCCCGGCGATGGGGCTCCCAGAAGCCAGGGGGGCGGGCCGGGGGTGGCGGCTGGGAGCCCGATCGCGGGGGGTGCCTGCACCCCCGGCGATGGGGCTCCCAGAAGCCAGGGGGGCGGGCCGGGGGTGGCGGCTGGGAGCCCGATCGCGGGGGGTGCCTGCACCCCCGGCGATGGGGCTCCCAGAAGCCAGGGGGCGGGCCGGGGGTGGCGGCTGGGAGCCCGATCGCGGGGGGTGCCTGCACCCCCGGCGATGGGGCTCCCAGAAGCCAGGGGGGCGGGCCGGGGGTGGCGGCTGGGAGCCCGATCGCGGGGGGTGCCTGCACCCCCGGCGATGGGGCTCCCAGAAGCCAGGGGGGCGGGCCGGGGGTGGCGGCTGGGAGCCCGATCGCGGGGGGTGCCTGCACCCCCGGCGATGGGGCTCCCAGAAGCCAGGGGGGCGGGCCGGGGGTGGCGGCTGGGAGCCCGATCGCGGGGGGTGCCTGCACCCCCGGCGATGGGGCTCCCAGAAGCCAGGGGGGCGGGCCGGGGGTGGCGGCTGGGAGCCCGATCGCGGGGGGTGCCTGCACCCCCGGCGATGGGGCTCCCAGAAGCCAGGGGGGCGGGCCGGGGGTGGCGGCTGGGAGCCCGATCGCGGGGGGTGCCTGCACCCCCGGCGATGGGGCTCCCAGAAGCCAGGGGGGCGGGCCGGGGGTGGCGGCTGGGAGCCCGATCGCGGGGGGTGCCTGCACCCCCGGCGATGGGGCTCCCAGAAGCCAGGGGGCGGGCCGGGGGTGGCGGCTGGGAGCCCGATCGCGGGGGGTGCCTGCACCCCCGGCGATGGGGCTCCCAGAAGCCAGGGGGGCGGGCCGGGGGTGGCGGCTGGGAGCCCGATCGCGGGGGGTGCCTGCACCCCCGGCGATGGGGCTCCCAGAAGCCAGGGGGGCGGGCCGGGGGTGGCGGCTGGGAGCCCGATCGCGGGGGGTGCCTGCACCCCCGGCGATGGGGCTCCCAGAAGCCAGGGGGGCGGGCCGGGGGTGGCGGCTGGGAGCCCGATCGCGGGGGGTGCCTGCACCCCCGGCGATGGGGCTCCCAGAAGCCAGGGGGGCGGGCCGGGGGTGGCGGCTGGGAGCCCGATCGCGGGGGGTGCCTGCACCCCCGGCGATGGGGCTCCCAGAAGCCAGGGGGGCGGGCCGGGGGTGGCGGCTGGGAGCCCGATCGCGGGGGGTGCCTGCACCCCCGGCGATGGGGCTCCCAGAAGCCAGGGGGGCGGGCCGGGGGTGGCGGCTGGGAGCCCGATCGCGGGGGGTGCCTGCACCCCCGGCGATGGGGCTCCCAGAAGCCAGGGGGGCGGGCCGGGGGTGGCGGCTGGGAGCCCGATCGCGGGGGGTGCCTGCACCCCCGGCGATGGGGCTCCCAGAAGCCAGGGGGGCGGGCCGGGGGTGGCGGCTGGGAGCCCGATCGCGGGGGGTGCCTGCACCCCCGGCGATGGGGCTCCCAGAAGCCAGGGGGGCGGGCCGGGGGTGGCGGCTGGGAGCCCGATCGCGGGGGGTGCCTGCACCCCCGGCGATGGGGCTCCCAGAAGCCAGGGGGGCGGGCCGGGGGTGGCGGCTGGGAGCCCGATCGCGGGGGGTGCCTGCACCCCCGGCGATGGGGCTCCCAGAAGCCAGGGGGGCGGGCCGGGGGTGGCGGCTGGGAGCCCGATCGCGGGGGGTGCCTGCACCCCCGGCGATGGGGCTCCCAGAAGCCAGGGGGGCGGGCCGGGGGTGGCGGCTGGGAGCCCGATCGCGGGGGGTGCCTGCACCCCCGGCGATGGGGCTCCCAGAAGCCAGGGGGGCGGGCCGGGGGTGGCGGCTGGGAGCCCGATCGCGGGGGGTGCCTGCACCCCCGGCGATGGGGCTCCCAGAAGCCAGGGGGGCGGGCCGGGGGTGGCGGCTGGGAGCCCGATCGCGGGGGGTGCCTGCACCCCCGGCGATGGGGCTCCCAGAAGCCAGGGGGGCGGGCCGGGGGTGGCGGCTGGGAGCCCGATCGCGGGGGGTGCCTGCACCCCCGGCGATGGGGCTCCCAGAAGCCAGGGGGGCGGGCCGGGGGTGGCGGCTGGGAGCCCGATCGCGGGGGGTGCCTGCACCCCCGGCGATGGGGCTCCCAGAAGCCAGGGGGGCGGGCCGGGGGTGGCGGCTGGGAGCCCGATCGCGGGGGGTGCCTGCACCCCCGGCGATGGGGCTCCCAGAAGCCAGGGGGGCGGGCCGGGGGTGGCGGCTGGGAGCCCGATCGCGGGGGGTGCCTGCACCCCCGGCGATGGGGCTCCCAGAAGCCAGGGGGGCGGGCCGGGGGTGGCGGCTGGGAGCCCGATCGCGGGGGGTGCCTGCACCCCCGGCGATGGGGCTCCCAGAAGCCAGGGGGGCGGGCCGGGGGTGGCGGCTGGGAGCCCGATCGCGGGGGGTGCCTGCACCCCCGGCGATGGGGCTCCCAGAAGCCAGGGGGGCGGGCCGGGGGTGGCGGCTGGGAGCCCGATCGCGGGGGGTGCCTGCACCCCCGGCGATGGGGCTCCCAGAAGCCAGGGGGGCGGGCCGGGGGTGGCGGCTGGGAGCCCGATCGCGGGGGGTGCCTGCACCCCCGGCGATGGGGCTCCCAGAAGCCAGGGGGGCGGGCCGGGGGTGGCGGCTGGGAGCCCGATCGCGGGGGGTGCCTGCACCCCCGGCGATGGGGCTCCCAGAAGCCAGGGGGGCGGGCCGGGGGTGGCGGCTGGGAGCCCGATCGCGGGGGGTGCCTGCACCCCCGGCGATGGGGCTCCCAGAAGCCAGGGGGGCGGGCCGGGGGTGGCGGCTGGGAGCCCGATCGCGGGGGGTGCCTGCACCCCCGGCGATGGGGCTCCCAGAAGCCAGGGGGGCGGGCCGGGGGTGGCGGCTGGGAGCCCGATCGCGGGGGGTGCCTGCACCCCCGGCGATGGGGCTCCCAGAAGCCAGGGGGGCGGGCCGGGGGTGGCGGCTGGGAGCCCGATCGCGGGGGGTGCCTGCACCCCCGGCGATGGGGCTCCCAGAAGCCAGGGGGGCGGGCCGGGGGTGGCGGCTGGGAGCCCGATCGCGGGGGGTGCCTGCACCCCCGGCGATGGGGCTCCCAGAAGCCAGGGGGGCGGGCCGGGGGTGGCGGCTGGGAGCCCGATCGCGGGGGGTGCCTGCACCCCCGGCGATGGGGCTCCCAGAAGCCAGGGGGGCGGGCCGGGGGTGGCGGCTGGGAGCCCGATCGCGGGGGGTGCCTGCACCCCCGGCGATGGGGCTCCCAGAAGCCAGGGGGGCGGGCCGGGGGTGGCGGCTGGGAGCCCGATCGCGGGGGGTGCCTGCACCCCCGGCGATGGGGCTCCCAGAAGCCAGGGGGGCGGGCCGGGGGTGGCGGCTGGGAGCCCGATCGCGGGGGGTGCCTGCACCCCCGGCGATGGGGCTCCCAGAAGCCAGGGGGGCGGGCCGGGGGTGGCGGCTGGGAGCCCGATCGCGGGGGGTGCCTGCACCCCCGGCGATGGGGCTCCCAGAAGCCAGGGGGGCGGGCCGGGGGTGGCGGCTGGGAGCCCGATCGCGGGGGGTGCCTGCACCCCCGGCGATGGGGCTCCCAGAAGCCAGGGGGGCGGGCCGGGGGTGGCGGCTGGGAGCCCGATCGCGGGGGGTGCCTGCACCCCCGGCGATGGGGCTCCCAGAAGCCAGGGGGGCGGGCCGGGGGTGGCGGCTGGGAGCCCGATCGCGGGGGGTGCCTGCACCCCCGGCGATGGGGCTCCCAGAAGCCAGGGGGGCGGGCCGGGGGTGGCGGCTGGGAGCCCGATCGCGGGGGGTGCCTGCACCCCCGGCGATGGGGCTCCCAGAAGCCAGGGGGGCGGGCCGGGGGTGGCGGCTGGGAGCCCGATCGCGGGGGGTGCCTGCACCCCCGGCGATGGGGCTCCCAGAAGCCAGGGGGGCGGGCCGGGGGTGGCGGCTGGGAGCCCGATCGCGGGGGGTGCCTGCACCCCCGGCGATGGGGCTCCCAGAAGCCAGGGGGGCGGGCCGGGGGTGGCGGCTGGGAGCCCGATCGCGGGGGGTGCCTGCACCCCCGGCGATGGGGCTCCCAGAAGCCAGGGGGGCGGGCCGGGGGTGGCGGCTGGGAGCCCGATCGCGGGGGGTGCCTGCACCCCCGGCGATGGGGCTCCCAGAAGCCAGGGGGGCGGGCCGGGGGTGGCGGCTGGGAGCCCGATCGCGGGGGGTGCCTGCACCCCCGGCGATGGGGCTCCCAGAAGCCAGGGGGGCGGGCCGGGGGTGGCGGCTGGGAGCCCGATCGCGGGGGGTGCCTGCACCCCCGGCGATGGGGCTCCCAGAAGCCAGGGGGGCGGGCCGGGGGTGGCGGCTGGGAGCCCGATCGCGGGGGGTGCCTGCACCCCCGGCGATGGGGCTCCCAGAAGCCAGGGGGGCGGGCCGGGGGTGGCGGCTGGGAGCCCGATCGCGGGGGGTGCCTGCACCCCCGGCGATGGGGCTCCCAGAAGCCAGGGGGGCGGGCCGGGGGTGGCGGCTGGGAGCCCGATCGCGGGGGGTGCCTGCACCCCCGGCGATGGGGCTCCCAGAAGCCAGGGGGGCGGGCCGGGGGTGGCGGCTGGGAGCCCGATCGCGGGGGGTGCCTGCACCCCCGGCGATGGGGCTCCCAGAAGCCAGGGGGGCGGGCCGGGGGTGGCGGCTGGGAGCCCGATCGCGGGGGGTGCCTGCACCCCCGGCGATGGGGCTCCCAGAAGCCAGGGGGGCGGGCCGGGGGTGGCGGCTGGGAGCCCGATCGCGGGGGGTGCCTGCACCCCCGGCGATGGGGCTCCCAGAAGCCAGGGGGGCGGGCCGGGGGTGGCGGCTGGGAGCCCGATCGCGGGGGGTGCCTGCACCCCCGGCGATGGGGCTCCCAGAAGCCAGGGGGGCGGGCCGGGGGTGGCGGCTGGGAGCCCGATCGCGGGGGGTGCCTGCACCCCCGGCGATGGGGCTCCCAGAAGCCAGGGGGGCGGGCCGGGGGTGGCGGCTGGGAGCCCGATCGCGGGGGGTGCCTGCACCCCCGGCGATGGGGCTCCCAGAAGCCAGGGGGGCGGGCCGGGGGTGGCGGCTGGGAGCCCGATCGCGGGGGGTGCCTGCACCCCCGGCGATGGGGCTCCCAGAAGCCAGGGGGGCGGGCCGGGGGTGGCGGCTGGGAGCCCGATCGCGGGGGGTGCCTGCACCCCCGGCGATGGGGCTCCCAGAAGCCAGGGGGGCGGGCCGGGGGTGGCGGCTGGGAGCCCGATCGCGGGGGGTGCCTGCACCCCCGGCGATGGGGCTCCCAGAAGCCAGGGGGGCGGGCCGGGGGTGGCGGCTGGGAGCCCGATCGCGGGGGGTGCCTGCACCCCCGGCGATGGGGCTCCCAGAAGCCAGGGGGGCGGGCCGGGGGTGGCGGCTGGGAGCCCGATCGCGGGGGGTGCCTGCACCCCCGGCGATGGGGCTCCCAGAAGCCAGGGGGGCGGGCCGGGGGTGGCGGCTGGGAGCCCGATCGCGGGGGGTGCCTGCACCCCCGGCGATGGGGCTCCCAGAAGCCAGGGGGGCGGGCCGGGGGTGGCGGCTGGGAGCCCGATCGCGGGGGGTGCCTGCACCCCCGGCGATGGGGCTCCCAGAAGCCAGGGGGGCGGGCCGGGGGTGGCGGCTGGGAGCCCGATCGCGGGGGGTGCCTGCACCCCCGGCGATGGGGCTCCCAGAAGCCAGGGGGGCGGGCCGGGGGTGGCGGCTGGGAGCCCGATCGCGGGGGGTGCCTGCACCCCCGGCGATGGGGCTCCCAGAAGCCAGGGGGGCGGGCCGGGGGTGGCGGCTGGGAGCCCGATCGCGGGGGGTGCCTGCACCCCCGGCGATGGGGCTCCCAGAAGCCAGGGGGGCGGGCCGGGGGTGGCGGCTGGGAGCCCGATCGCGGGGGGTGCCTGCACCCCCGGCGATGGGGCTCCCAGAAGCCAGGGGGGCGGGCCGGGGGTGGCGGCTGGGAGCCCGATCGCGGGGGGTGCCTGCACCCCCGGCGATGGGGCTCCCAGAAGCCAGGGGGGCGGGCCGGGGGTGGCGGCTGGGAGCCCGATCGCGGGGGGTGCCTGCACCCCCGGCGATGGGGCTCCCAGAAGCCAGGGGGGCGGGCCGGGGGTGGCGGCTGGGAGCCCGATCGCGGGGGGTGCCTGCACCCCCGGCGATGGGGCTCCCAGAAGCCAGGGGGGCGGGCCGGGGGTGGCGGCTGGGAGCCCGATCGCGGGGGGTGCCTGCACCCCCGGCGATGGGGCTCCCAGAAGCCAGGGGGGCGGGCCGGGGGTGGCGGCTGGGAGCCCGATCGCGGGGGGTGCCTGCACCCCCGGCGATGGGGCTCCCAGAAGCCAGGGGGGCGGGCCGGGGGTGGCGGCTGGGAGCCCGATCGCGGGGGGTGCCTGCACCCCCGGCGATGGGGCTCCCAGAAGCCAGGGGGGCGGGCCGGGGGTGGCGGCTGGGAGCCCGATCGCGGGGGGTGCCTGCACCCCCGGCGATGGGGCTCCCAGAAGCCAGGGGGGCGGGCCGGGGGTGGCGGCTGGGAGCCCGATCGCGGGGGGTGCCTGCACCCCCGGCGATGGGGCTCCCAGAAGCCAGGGGGGCGGGCCGGGGGTGGCGGCTGGGAGCCCGATCGCGGGGGGTGCCTGCACCCCCGGCGATGGGGCTCCCAGAAGCCAGGGGGGCGGGCCGGGGGTGGCGGCTGGGAGCCCGATCGCGGGGGGTGCCTGCACCCCCGGCGATGGGGCTCCCAGAAGCCAGGGGGGCGGGCCGGGGGTGGCGGCTGGGAGCCCGATCGCGGGGGGTGCCTGCACCCCCGGCGATGGGGCTCCCAGAAGCCAGGGGGGCGGGCCGGGGGTGGCGGCTGGGAGCCCGATCGCGGGGGGTGCCTGCACCCCCGGCGATGGGGCTCCCAGAAGCCAGGGGGGCGGGCCGGGGGTGGCGGCTGGGAGCCCGATCGCGGGGGGTGCCTGCACCCCCGGCGATGGGGCTCCCAGAAGCCAGGGGGGCGGGCCGGGGGTGGCGGCTGGGAGCCCGATCGCGGGGGGTGCCTGCACCCCCGGCGATGGGGCTCCCAGAAGCCAGGGGGGCGGGCCGGGGGTGGCGGCTGGGAGCCCGATCGCGGGGGGTGCCTGCACCCCCGGCGATGGGGCTCCCAGAAGCCAGGGGGGCGGGCCGGGGGTGGCGGCTGGGAGCCCGATCGCGGGGGGTGCCTGCACCCCCGGCGATGGGGCTCCCAGAAGCCAGGGGGGCGGGCCGGGGGTGGCGGCTGGGAGCCCGATCGCGGGGGGTGCCTGCACCCCCGGCGATGGGGCTCCCAGAAGCCAGGGGGGCGGGCCGGGGGTGGCGGCTGGGAGCCCGATCGCGGGGGGTGCCTGCACCCCCGGCGATGGGGCTCCCAGAAGCCAGGGGGGCGGGCCGGGGGTGGCGGCTGGGAGCCCGATCGCGGGGGGTGCCTGCACCCCCGGCGATGGGGCTCCCAGAAGCCAGGGGGGCGGGCCGGGGGTGGCGGCTGGGAGCCCGATCGGGGGGCGTGCCTGCACCCCCGGCGATGGGGCTCCCAGAAGCCAGGGGGGCGGGCCGGGGGTGGCGGCTGGGAGCCCGATCGGGGGGCGTGCCTGACCCCCCGGCGATGGGGCTCCCAGAAGCCAGGGGGGCGGGCCGGGGGTGGCGGCTGGGAGCCCGATCGCGGGGGGTGCCTGACCCCCCGGCGATGGGGCTCCCAGATGCCAGGGGGGCGGGCCGGGGATGGCGGCTGGGAGCCCGATCGGGGGGCGTGCCTGACCCCCCGGCGATGGGGCTCCCAGAAGCCAGGGGGACCGGCCTGGGTTGGCGGCTGGGAGCCCGATCGCGGGGGGTGCCTGACCCCCTCGCGATGGGGCTCCCAGAAGTCAGGGGGGCCGTCCGGGGGTGACTCCTGGCAACCTGATCTGGATATTTGGAAGAGTATCACAAGTGGTTGTCCAGTGTCTGTGATACTGAGATTAATATCTGTCTCTCGGCCTTGGAATATTGAGCAGGATGAAACAGGGTGAATGTCCAGCCTGTGCCACATTGCGAGTAATATCAGCCTGTCCCCTCCATGGATATTAAGAACAATATCCCAGACTGGGTGTACGCCTCCTGCTGTACAGAGTGCAATATCATCCTCTCCCTCCCAGGATAGTAATTACAATATCACTGGGCGGGAGCACACATCCTGTGAATTATTATCATCCTCTCCAACTCCGTATACTAGGAACTATATCTCAGAGAAACTGTCCCCTCAGTGCCATATTCGGACAAATAGCAAAGGCTTCTTCCGGGAATATTAGGAGCAATATTACCACGTAGCTATCCATCCATTGCTATAATTGGAGTCATGTGATACTCTACCCCCGTTCATATTAGGATCAGTGTCACGTGCTGAGTGTACACCTACTGCGATATTAAAACTAAAGTCCTGCTTTCCGACCCTGGTTATTAAGAACAGCATCACAAGTAGGTTTACACTTCCTGTGGAATGAGGAATAATAATATGATTATTAATCATCAATGATCGATTTTAATAATTATCAATGATACTAAAAATTCATAAGATACCATTATTAATTATGGATAATGATTTTCAATACATGATTATGCCTGCTTTCAATTAATTATTAATATTAATGCCATCAAATAATATTATTAGTTCCTAATACTAATCATTATTGTATTCCCAGCATCACTGGGTATTGATTTAAGTCACATTAATTGCTAATATCATAATATTATTATTAATAGTGATATTACTAATAATTATGAATACAAATGGTTAACCTTTTAAACCAGTATTCATTTTTACTCTCTTTATTGTGATCATTAATATCAATAATTATTATTAATATTAATATAATTATTAATATTAATGATTAATAGACTTGCTCCTGATGTAAACCCGGGAGAGGACGATGTTAATTTCTATATCACAACGGTGTACACCCCCCGTGACAGAGTTTCCAACTTCTGCTTGGGAGAGGAGGATATGACAATCAGTTTCACTGGAAGTAGAAACAACGGTGGGATACTGTTCTGAATATTAAGGGAGGAAGAGGCTGATGTGACTCCTAATAAAGAGGGGGTTACTCCCTCTGAGGGTGTGCACACTGGGGGTGTACAATCGTCTGAGAAGGGGTTGAAAATTTTCCGATGGGGAGATGATATTACTCAGAATATGAGAAAGAGGCTGGGGGTCCACAAGGCTCCCAGAAGCCAGGGGGGCAGGCCGGGGGTGGCGGCTGGGAGCCCGATCGCGGGGGGTGCCTGCACCCCCGGCGATGGGGCTCCCCGAAGCCAGGGGGGCGGGCCGGGGGTGGCGGCTGGGAGCCCGATCGCGGGGGGTGCCTGCACCCCCGGCGATGGGGCTCCCCGAAGCCAGGGGGGCGGGCCGGGGGTGGCGGCTGGGAGCCCGATCGCGGGGGGTGCCTGCACCCCCGGCGATGGGGCTCCCCGAAGCCAGGGGGGCGGGCCGGGGGTGGCGGCTGGGAGCCCGATCGCGGGGGGTGCCTGCACCCCCGGCGATGGGGCTCCCCGAAGCCAGGGGGGCGGGCCGGGGGTGGCGGCTGGGAGCCCGATCGCGGGGGGTGCCTGCACCCCCGGCGATGGGGCTCCCCGAAGCCAGGGGGGCGGGCCGGGGGTGGCGGCTGGGAGCCCGATCGCGGGGGGTGCCTGCACCCCCGGCGATGGGGCTCCCCGAAGCCAGGGGGGCGGGCCGGGGGTGGCGGCTGGGAGCCCGATCGCGGGGGGTGCCTGCACCCCCGGCGATGGGGCTCCCCGAAGCCAGGGGGGCGGGCCGGGGGTGGCGGCTGGGAGCCCGATCGCGGGGGGTGCCTGCACCCCCGGCGATGGGGCTCCCCGAAGCCAGGGGGGCGGGCCGGGGGTGGCGGCTGGGAGCCCGATCGCGGGGGGTGCCTGCACCCCCGGCGATGGGGCTCCCCGAAGCCAGGGGGGCGGGCCGGGGGTGGCGGCTGGGAGCCCGATCGCGGGGGGTGCCTGCACCCCCGGCGATGGGGCTCCCCGAAGCCAGGGGGGCGGGCCGGGGGTGGCGGCTGGGAGCCCGATCGCGGGGGGTGCCTGCACCCCCGGCGATGGGGCTCCCCGAAGCCAGGGGGGCGGGCCGGGGGTGGCGGCTGGGAGCCCGATCGCGGGGGGTGCCTGCACCCCCGGCGATGGGGCTCCCCGAAGCCAGGGGGGCGGGCCGGGGGTGGCGGCTGGGAGCCCGATCGCGGGGGGTGCCTGCACCCCCGGCGATGGGGCTCCCCGAAGCCAGGGGGGCGGGCCGGGGGTGGCGGCTGGGAGCCCGATCGCGGGGGGTGCCTGCACCCCCGGCGATGGGGCTCCCCGAAGCCAGGGGGGCGGGCCGGGGGTGGCGGCTGGGAGCCCGATCGCGGGGGGTGCCTGCACCCCCGGCGATGGGGCTCCCCGAAGCCAGGGGGGCGGGCCGGGGGTGGCGGCTGGGAGCCCGATCGCGGGGGGTGCCTGCACCCCCGGCGATGGGGCTCCCCGAAGCCAGGGGGGCGGGCCGGGGGTGGCGGCTGGGAGCCCGATCGCGGGGGGTGCCTGCACCCCCGGCGATGGGGCTCCCCGAAGCCAGGGGGGCGGGCCGGGGGTGGCGGCTGGGAGCCCGATCGCGGGGGGTGCCTGCACCCCCGGCGATGGGGCTCCCCGAAGCCAGGGGGGCGGGCCGGGGGTGGCGGCTGGGAGCCCGATCGCGGGGGGTGCCTGCACCCCCGGCGATGGGGCTCCCCGAAGCCAGGGGGGCGGGCCGGGGGTGGCGGCTGGGAGCCCGATCGCGGGGGGTGCCTGCACCCCCGGCGATGGGGCTCCCCGAAGCCAGGGGGGCGGGCCGGGGGTGGCGGCTGGGAGCCCGATCGCGGGGGGTGCCTGCACCCCCGGCGATGGGGCTCCCCGAAGCCAGGGGGGCGGGCCGGGGGTGGCGGCTGGGAGCCCGATCGCGGGGGGTGCCTGCACCCCCGGCGATGGGGCTCCCCGAAGCCAGGGGGGCGGGCCGGGGGTGGCGGCTGGGAGCCCGATCGCGGGGGGTGCCTGCACCCCCGGCGATGGGGCTCCCCGAAGCCAGGGGGGCGGGCCGGGGGTGGCGGCTGGGAGCCCGATCGCGGGGGGTGCCTGCACCCCCGGCGATGGGGCTCCCCGAAGCCAGGGGGGCGGGCCGGGGGTGGCGGCTGGGAGCCCGATCGCGGGGGGTGCCTGCACCCCCGGCGATGGGGCTCCCCGAAGCCAGGGGGGCGGGCCGGGGGTGGCGGCTGGGAGCCCGATCGCGGGGGGTGCCTGCACCCCCGGCGATGGGGCTCCCCGAAGCCAGGGGGGCGGGCCGGGGGTGGCGGCTGGGAGCCCGATCGCGGGGGGTGCCTGCACCCCCGGCGATGGGGCTCCCCGAAGCCAGGGGGGCGGGCCGGGGGTGGCGGCTGGGAGCCCGATCGCGGGGGGTGCCTGCACCCCCGGCGATGGGGCTCCCCGAAGCCAGGGGGGCGGGCCGGGGGTGGCGGCTGGGAGCCCGATCGCGGGGGGTGCCTGCACCCCCGGCGATGGGGCTCCCCGAAGCCAGGGGGGCGGGCCGGGGGTGGCGGCTGGGAGCCCGATCGCGGGGGGTGCCTGCACCCCCGGCGATGGGGCTCCCCGAAGCCAGGGGGGCGGGCCGGGGGTGGCGGCTGGGAGCCCGATCGCGGGGGGTGCCTGCACCCCCGGCGATGGGGCTCCCCGAAGCCAGGGGGGCGGGCCGGGGGTGGCGGCTGGGAGCCCGATCGCGGGGGGTGCCTGCACCCCCGGCGATGGGGCTCCCCGAAGCCAGGGGGGCGGGCCGGGGGTGGCGGCTGGGAGCCCGATCGCGGGGGGTGCCTGCACCCCCGGCGATGGGGCTCCCCGAAGCCAGGGGGGCGGGCCGGGGGTGGCGGCTGGGAGCCCGATCGCGGGGGGTGCCTGCACCCCCGGCGATGGGGCTCCCCGAAGCCAGGGGGGCGGGCCGGGGGTGGCGGCTGGGAGCCCGATCGCGGGGGGTGCCTGCACCCCCGGCGATGGGGCTCCCCGAAGCCAGGGGGGCGGGCCGGGGGTGGCGGCTGGGAGCCCGATCGCGGGGGGTGCCTGCACCCCCGGCGATGGGGCTCCCCGAAGCCAGGGGGGCGGGCCGGGGGTGGCGGCTGGGAGCCCGATCGCGGGGGGTGCCTGCACCCCCGGCGATGGGGCTCCCCGAAGCCAGGGGGGCGGGCCGGGGGTGGCGGCTGGGAGCCCGATCGCGGGGGGTGCCTGCACCCCCGGCGATGGGGCTCCCCGAAGCCAGGGGGGCGGGCCGGGGGTGGCGGCTGGGAGCCCGATCGCGGGGGGTGCCTGCACCCCCGGCGATGGGGCTCCCCGAAGCCAGGGGGGCGGGCCGGGGGTGGCGGCTGGGAGCCCGATCGCGGGGGGTGCCTGCACCCCCGGCGATGGGGCTCCCCGAAGCCAGGGGGGCGGGCCGGGGGTGGCGGCTGGGAGCCCGATCGCGGGGGGTGCCTGCACCCCCGGCGATGGGGCTCCCCGAAGCCAGGGGGGCGGGCCGGGGGTGGCGGCTGGGAGCCCGATCGCGGGGGGTGCCTGCACCCCCGGCGATGGGGCTCCCCGAAGCCAGGGGGGCGGGCCGGGGGTGGCGGCTGGGAGCCCGATCGCGGGGGGTGCCTGCACCCCCGGCGATGGGGCTCCCCGAAGCCAGGGGGGCGGGCCGGGGGTGGCGGCTGGGAGCCCGATCGCGGGGGGTGCCTGCACCCCCGGCGATGGGGCTCCCCGAAGCCAGGGGGGCGGGCCGGGGGTGGCGGCTGGGAGCCCGATCGCGGGGGGTGCCTGCACCCCCGGCGATGGGGCTCCCCGAAGCCAGGGGGGCGGGCCGGGGGTGGCGGCTGGGAGCCCGATCGCGGGGGGTGCCTGCACCCCCGGCGATGGGGCTCCCCGAAGCCAGGGGGGCGGGCCGGGGGTGGCGGCTGGGAGCCCGATCGCGGGGGGTGCCTGCACCCCCGGCGATGGGGCTCCCCGAAGCCAGGGGGGCGGGCCGGGGGTGGCGGCTGGGAGCCCGATCGCGGGGGGTGCCTGCACCCCCGGCGATGGGGCTCCCCGAAGCCAGGGGGGCGGGCCGGGGGTGGCGGCTGGGAGCCCGATCGCGGGGGGTGCCTGCACCCCCGGCGATGGGGCTCCCCGAAGCCAGGGGGGCGGGCCGGGGGTGGCGGCTGGGAGCCCGATCGCGGGGGGTGCCTGCACCCCCGGCGATGGGGCTCCCCGAAGCCAGGGGGGCGGGCCGGGGGTGGCGGCTGGGAGCCCGATCGCGGGGGGTGCCTGCACCCCCGGCGATGGGGCTCCCCGAAGCCAGGGGGGCGGGCCGGGGGTGGCGGCTGGGAGCCCGATCGCGGGGGGTGCCTGCACCCCCGGCGATGGGGCTCCCCGAAGCCAGGGGGGCGGGCCGGGGGTGGCGGCTGGGAGCCCGATCGCGGGGGGTGCCTGCACCCCCGGCGATGGGGCTCCCCGAAGCCAGGGGGGCGGGCCGGGGGTGGCGGCTGGGAGCCCGATCGCGGGGGGTGCCTGCACCCCCGGCGATGGGGCTCCCCGAAGCCAGGGGGGCGGGCCGGGGGTGGCGGCTGGGAGCCCGATCGCGGGGGGTGCCTGCACCCCCGGCGATGGGGCTCCCCGAAGCCAGGGGGGCGGGCCGGGGGTGGCGGCTGGGAGCCCGATCGCGGGGGGTGCCTGCACCCCCGGCGATGGGGCTCCCGAAGCCAGGGGGGCGGGCCGGGGGTGGCGGCTGGGAGCCCGATCGCGGGGGGTGCCTGCACCCCCGGCGATGGGGCTCCCAGAAGCCAGGGGGGCGGGCCGGGGGTGGCGGCTGGGAGCCCGATCGCGGGGGGTGCCTGCACCCCCGGCGATGGGGCTCCCAGAAGCCAGGGGGGCGGGCCGGGGGTGGCGGCTGGGAGCCCGATCGCGGGGGGTGCCTGCACCCCCGGCGATGGGGCTCCCAGAAGCCAGGGGGGCGGGCCGGGGGTGGCGGCTGGGAGCCCGATCGCGGGGGGTGCCTGCACCCCCGGCGATGGGGCTCCCAGAAGCCAGGGGGGCGGGCCGGGGGTGGCGGCTGGGAGCCCGATCGCGGGGGGTGCCTGCACCCCCGGCGATGGGGCTCCCAGAAGCCAGGGGGGCGGGCCGGGGGTGGCGGCTGGGAGCCCGATCGCGGGGGGTGCCTGCACCCCCGGCGATGGGGCTCCCAGAAGCCAGGGGGGCGGGCCGGGGGTGGCGGCTGGGAGCCCGATCGCGGGGGGTGCCTGCACCCCCGGCGATGGGGCTCCCAGAAGCCAGGGGGGCGGGCCGGGGGTGGCGGCTGGGAGCCCGATCGCGGGGGGTGCCTGCACCCCCGGCGATGGGGCTCCCAGAAGCCAGGGGGGCGGGCCGGGGGTGGCGGCTGGGAGCCCGATCGCGGGGGGTGCCTGCACCCCCGGCGATGGGGCTCCCAGAAGCCAGGGGGCGGGCCGGGGGTGGCGGCTGGGAGCCCGATCGCGGGGGGTGCCTGCACCCCCGGCGATGGGGCTCCCAGAAGCCAGGGGGGCGGGCCGGGGGTGGCGGCTGGGAGCCCGATCGCGGGGGGTGCCTGCACCCCCGGCGATGGGGCTCCCAGAAGCCAGGGGGGCGGGCCGGGGGTGGCGGCTGGGAGCCCGATCGCGGGGGGTGCCTGCACCCCCGGCGATGGGGCTCCCAGAAGCCAGGGGGGCGGGCCGGGGGTGGCGGCTGGGAGCCCGATCGCGGGGGGTGCCTGCACCCCCGGCGATGGGGCTCCCAGAAGCCAGGGGGGCGGGCCGGGGGTGGCGGCTGGGAGCCCGATCGCGGGGGGTGCCTGCACCCCCGGCGATGGGGCTCCCAGAAGCCAGGGGGGCGGGCCGGGGGTGGCGGCTGGGAGCCCGATCGCGGGGGGTGCCTGCACCCCCGGCGATGGGGCTCCCAGAAGCCAGGGGGGCGGGCCGGGGGTGGCGGCTGGGAGCCCGATCGCGGGGGGTGCCTGCACCCCCGGCGATGGGGCTCCCAGAAGCCAGGGGGGCGGGCCGGGGGTGGCGGCTGGGAGCCCGATCGCGGGGGGTGCCTGCACCCCCGGCGATGGGGCTCCCAGAAGCCAGGGGGGCGGGCCGGGGGTGGCGGCTGGGAGCCCGATCGCGGGGGGTGCCTGCACCCCCGGCGATGGGGCTCCCAGAAGCCAGGGGGGCGGGCCGGGGGTGGCGGCTGGGAGCCCGATCGCGGGGGGTGCCTGCACCCCCGGCGATGGGGCTCCCAGAAGCCAGGGGGGCGGGCCGGGGGTGGCGGCTGGGAGCCCGATCGCGGGGGGTGCCTGCACCCCCGGCGATGGGGCTCCCAGAAGCCAGGGGGGCGGGCCGGGGGTGGCGGCTGGGAGCCCGATCGCGGGGGGTGCCTGCACCCCCGGCGATGGGGCTCCCAGAAGCCAGGGGGGCGGGCCGGGGGTGGCGGCTGGGAGCCCGATCGCGGGGGGTGCCTGCACCCCCGGCGATGGGGCTCCCAGAAGCCAGGGGGGCGGGCCGGGGGTGGCGGCTGGGAGCCCGATCGCGGGGGGTGCCTGCACCCCCGGCGATGGGGCTCCCAGAAGCCAGGGGGGCGGGCCGGGGGTGGCGGCTGGGAGCCCGATCGCGGGGGGTGCCTGCACCCCCGGCGATGGGGCTCCCAGAAGCCAGGGGGGCGGGCCGGGGGTGGCGGCTGGGAGCCCGATCGCGGGGGGTGCCTGCACCCCCGGCGATGGGGCTCCCAGAAGCCAGGGGGGCGGGCCGGGGGTGGCGGCTGGGAGCCCGATCGCGGGGGGTGCCTGCACCCCCGGCGATGGGGCTCCCAGAAGCCAGGGGGGCGGGCCGGGGGTGGCGGCTGGGAGCCCGATCGCGGGGGGTGCCTGCACCCCCGGCGATGGGGCTCCCAGAAGCCAGGGGGGCGGGCCGGGGGTGGCGGCTGGGAGCCCGATCGCGGGGGGTGCCTGCACCCCCGGCGATGGGGCTCCCAGAAGCCAGGGGGGCGGGCCGGGGGTGGCGGCTGGGAGCCCGATCGCGGGGGGTGCCTGCACCCCCGGCGATGGGGCTCCCAGAAGCCAGGGGGGCGGGCCGGGGGTGGCGGCTGGGAGCCCGATCGCGGGGGGTGCCTGCACCCCCGGCGATGGGGCTCCCAGAAGCCAGGGGGGCGGGCCGGGGGTGGCGGCTGGGAGCCCGATCGCGGGGGGTGCCTGCACCCCCGGCGATGGGGCTCCCAGAAGCCAGGGGGGCGGGCCGGGGGTGGCGGCTGGGAGCCCGATCGCGGGGGGTGCCTGCACCCCCGGCGATGGGGCTCCCAGAAGCCAGGGGGGCGGGCCGGGGGTGGCGGCTGGGAGCCCGATCGCGGGGGGTGCCTGCACCCCCGGCGATGGGGCTCCCAGAAGCCAGGGGGCGGGCCGGGGGTGGCGGCTGGGAGCCCGATCGCGGGGGGTGCCTGCACCCCCGGCGATGGGGCTCCCAGAAGCCAGGGGGGCGGGCCGGGGGTGGCGGCTGGGAGCCCGATCGCGGGGGGTGCCTGCACCCCCGGCGATGGGGCTCCCAGAAGCCAGGGGGGCGGGCCGGGGGTGGCGGCTGGGAGCCCGATCGCGGGGGGTGCCTGCACCCCCGGCGATGGGGCTCCCAGAAGCCAGGGGGGCGGGCCGGGGGTGGCGGCTGGGAGCCCGATCGCGGGGGGTGCCTGCACCCCCGGCGATGGGGCTCCCAGAAGCCAGGGGGGCGGGCCGGGGGTGGCGGCTGGGAGCCCGATCGCGGGGGGTGCCTGCACCCCCGGCGATGGGGCTCCCAGAAGCCAGGGGGGCGGGCCGGGGGTGGCGGCTGGGAGCCCGATCGCGGGGGGTGCCTGCACCCCCGGCGATGGGGCTCCCAGAAGCCAGGGGGGCGGGCCGGGGGTGGCGGCTGGGAGCCCGATCGCGGGGGGTGCCTGCACCCCCGGCGATGGGGCTCCCAGAAGCCAGGGGGGCGGGCCGGGGGTGGCGGCTGGGAGCCCGATCGCGGGGGGTGCCTGCACCCCCGGCGATGGGGCTCCCAGAAGCCAGGGGGGCGGGCCGGGGGTGGCGGCTGGGAGCCCGATCGCGGGGGGTGCCTGCACCCCCGGCGATGGGGCTCCCAGAAGCCAGGGGGGCGGGCCGGGGGTGGCGGCTGGGAGCCCGATCGGGGGGCGTGCCTGCACCCCCGGCGATGGGGCTCCCAGAAGCCAGGGGGGCGGGCCGGGGGTGGCGGCTGGGAGCCCGATCGGGGGGCGTGCCTGACCCCCCGGCGATGGGGCTCCCAGAAGCCAGGGGGGCGGGCCGGGGGTGGCGGCTGGGAGCCCGATCGCGGGGGGTGCCTGACCCCCCGGCGATGGGGCTCCCAGATGCCAGGGGGGCGGGCCGGGGGTGGCGGCTGGGAGCCCGATCGGGGGGCGTGCCTGACCCCCCGGCGATGGGGCTCCCAGAAGCCAGGGGGGCCGGCCTGGGTTGGCGGCTGGGAGCCCGATCGCGGGGGGTGCCTGACCCCCTCGCGATGGGGCTCCCAGAAGTCAGGGGGGCCGTCCGGGGGTGACTCCTGGCAACCTGATCTGGATATTTGGAAGAGTATCACAAGTGGTTGTCCAGTGTCTGTGATACTGAGATTAATATCTGTCTCTCGGCCTTGGAATATTGAGCAGGATGAAACAGGGTGAATGTCCAGCCTGTGCCACATTGCGAGTAATATCAGCCTGTCCCCTCCATGGATATTAAGAACAATATCCCAGACTGGGTGTACGCCTCCTGCTGTACAGAGTGCAATATCATCCTCTCCCTCCCAGGATAGTAATTACAATATCACTGGGCGGGAGCACACATCCTGTGAATTATTATCATCCTCTCCAACTCCGTATACTAGGAACTATATCTCAGAGAAACTGTCCCCTCAGTGCCATATTCGGACAAATAGCAAAGGCTTCTTCCGGGAATATTAGGAGCAATATTACCACGTAGCTATCCATCCATTGCTATAATTGGAGTCATGTGATACTCTACCCCCGTTCATATTAGGATCAGTGTCACGTGCTGAGTGTACACCTACTGCGATATTAAAACTAAAGTCCTGCTTTCCGACCCTGGTTATTAAGAACAGCATCACAAGTAGGTTTACACTTCCTGTGGAATGAGGAATAATAATATGATTATTAATCATCAATGATCGATTTTAATAATTATCAATGATACTAAAAATTCATAAGATACCATTATTAATTATGGATAATGATTTTCAATACATGATTATGCCTGCTTTCAATTAATTATTAATATTAATGCCATCAAATAATATTATTAGTTCCTAATACTAATCATTATTGTATTCCCAGCATCACTGGGTATTGATTTAAGTCACATTAATTGCTAATATCATAATATTATTATTAATAGTGATATTACTAATAATTATGAATACAAATGGTTAACCTTTTAAACCAGTATTCATTTTTACTCTCTTTATTGTGATCATTAATATCAATAATTATTATTAATATTAATATAATTATTAATATTAATGATTAATAGACTTGCTCCTGATGTAAACCCGGGAGAGGACGATGTTAATTTCTATATCACAACGGTGTACACCCCCCGTGACAGAGTTTCCAACTTCTGCTTGGGAGAGGAGGATATGACAATCAGTTTCACTGGAAGTAGAAACAACGGTGGGATACTGTTCTGAATATTAAGGGAGGAAGAGGCTGATGTGACTCCTAATAAAGAGGGGGTTACTCCCTCTGAGGGTGTGCACACTGGGGGTGTACAATCGTCTGAGAAGGGGTTGAAAATTTTCCGATGGGGAGATGATATTACTCAGAATATGAGAAAGAGGCTGGGGGTCCACAAGGCTCCCAGAAGCCAGGGGGGCGGGCCGGGGGTGGCGGCTGGGAGCCCGATCGCGGGGGGTGCCTGCACCCCCGGCGATGGGGCTCCCAGAAGCCAGGGGGGCGGGCCGGGGGTGGCGGCTGGGAGCCCGATCGCGGGGGGTGCCTGCACCCCCGGCGATGGGGCTCCCAGAAGCCAGGGGGGCGGGCCGGGGGTGGCGGCTGGGAGCCCGATCGCGGGGGGTGCCTGCACCCCCGGCGATGGGGCTCCCAGAAGCCAGGGGGGCGGGCCGGGGGTGGCGGCTGGGAGCCCGATCGCGGGGGGTGCCTGCACCCCCGGCGATGGGGCTCCCAGAAGCCAGGGGGGCGGGCCGGGGGTGGCGGCTGGGAGCCCGATCGCGGGGGGTGCCTGCACCCCCGGCGATGGGGCTCCCAGAAGCCAGGGGGGCGGGCCGGGGGTGGCGGCTGGGAGCCCGATCGCGGGGGGTGCCTGCACCCCCGGCGATGGGGCTCCCAGAAGCCAGGGGGCGGGCCGGGGGTGGCGGCTGGGAGCCCGATCGCGGGGGGTGCCTGCACCCCCGGCGATGGGGCTCCCAGAAGCCAGGGGGGCGGGCCGGGGGTGGCGGCTGGGAGCCCGATCGCGGGGGGTGCCTGCACCCCCGGCGATGGGGCTCCCAGAAGCCAGGGGGGCGGGCCGGGGGTGGCGGCTGGGAGCCCGATCGCGGGGGGTGCCTGCACCCCCGGCGATGGGGCTCCCAGAAGCCAGGGGGGCGGGCCGGGGGTGGCGGCTGGGAGCCCGATCGCGGGGGGTGCCTGCACCCCCGGCGATGGGGCTCCCAGAAGCCAGGGGGGCGGGCCGGGGGTGGCGGCTGGGAGCCCGATCGCGGGGGGTGCCTGCACCCCCGGCGATGGGGCTCCCAGAAGCCAGGGGGCGGGCCGGGGGTGGCGGCTGGGAGCCCGATCGCGGGGGGTGCCTGCACCCCCGGCGATGGGGCTCCCAGAAGCCAGGGGGGCGGGCCGGGGGTGGCGGCTGGGAGCCCGATCGCGGGGGGTGCCTGCACCCCCGGCGATGGGGCTCCCAGAAGCCAGGGGGGCGGGCCGGGGGTGGCGGCTGGGAGCCCGATCGCGGGGGGTGCCTGCACCCCCGGCGATGGGGCTCCCAGAAGCCAGGGGGGCGGGCCGGGGGTGGCGGCTGGGAGCCCGATCGCGGGGGGTGCCTGCACCCCCGGCGATGGGGCTCCCAGAAGCCAGGGGGGCGGGCCGGGGGTGGCGGCTGGGAGCCCGATCGCGGGGGGTGCCTGCACCCCCGGCGATGGGGCTCCCAGAAGCCAGGGGGGCGGGCCGGGGGTGGCGGCTGGGAGCCCGATCGCGGGGGGTGCCTGCACCCCCGGCGATGGGGCTCCCAGAAGCCAGGGGGGCGGGCCGGGGGTGGCGGCTGGGAGCCCGATCGCGGGGGGTGCCTGCACCCCCGGCGATGGGGCTCCCAGAAGCCAGGGGGGCGGGCCGGGGGTGGCGGCTGGGAGCCCGATCGCGGGGGGTGCCTGCACCCCCGGCGATGGGGCTCCCAGAAGCCAGGGGGGCGGGCCGGGGGTGGCGGCTGGGAGCCCGATCGCGGGGGGTGCCTGCACCCCCGGCGATGGGGCTCCCAGAAGCCAGGGGGGCGGGCCGGGGGTGGCGGCTGGGAGCCCGATCGCGGGGGGTGCCTGCACCCCCGGCGATGGGGCTCCCAGAAGCCAGGGGGCGGGCCGGGGGTGGCGGCTGGGAGCCCGATCGCGGGGGGTGCCTGCACCCCCGGCGATGGGGCTCCCAGAAGCCAGGGGGGCGGGCCGGGGGTGGCGGCTGGGAGCCCGATCGCGGGGGGTGCCTGCACCCCCGGCGATGGGGCTCCCAGAAGCCAGGGGGGCGGGCCGGGGGTGGCGGCTGGGAGCCCGATCGC
Source organism: Macaca mulatta (assembly GCF_049350105.2). Lineage (NCBI taxonomy): Eukaryota > Metazoa > Chordata > Mammalia > Primates > Cercopithecidae > Macaca > Macaca mulatta. The sequence continues at coordinate 655,475 of NC_133411.1, forward strand.
GGGGGGTGCCTGCACCCCCGGCGATGGGGCTCCCAGAAGCCAGGGGGGCGGGCCGGGGGTGGCGGCTGGGAGCCCGATCGCGGGGGGTGCCTGCACCCCCGGCGATGGGGCTCCCAGAAGCCAGGGGGGCGGGCCGGGGGTGGCGGCTGGGAGCCCGATCGCGGGGGGTGCCTGCACCCCCGGCGATGGGGCTCCCAGAAGCCAGGGGGGCGGGCCGGGGGTGGCGGCTGGGAGCCCGATCGCGGGGGGTGCCTGCACCCCCGGCGATGGGGCTCCCAGAAGCCAGGGGGGCGGGCCGGGGGTGGCGGCTGGGAGCCCGATCGCGGGGGGTGCCTGCACCCCCGGCGATGGGGCTCCCAGAAGCCAGGGGGGCGGGCCGGGGGTGGCGGCTGGGAGCCCGATCGCGGGGGGTGCCTGCACCCCCGGCGATGGGGCTCCCAGAAGCCAGGGGGGCGGGCCGGGGGTGGCGGCTGGGAGCCCGATCGCGGGGGGTGCCTGCACCCCCGGCGATGGGGCTCCCAGAAGCCAGGGGGGCGGGCCGGGGGTGGCGGCTGGGAGCCCGATCGCGGGGGGTGCCTGCACCCCCGGCGATGGGGCTCCCAGAAGCCAGGGGGGCGGGCCGGGGGTGGCGGCTGGGAGCCCGATCGCGGGGGGTGCCTGCACCCCCGGCGATGGGGCTCCCAGAAGCCAGGGGGGCGGGCCGGGGGTGGCGGCTGGGAGCCCGATCGCGGGGGGTGCCTGCACCCCCGGCGATGGGGCTCCCAGAAGCCAGGGGGGCGGGCCGGGGGTGGCGGCTGGGAGCCCGATCGCGGGGGGTGCCTGCACCCCCGGCGATGGGGCTCCCAGAAGCCAGGGGGGCGGGCCGGGGGTGGCGGCTGGGAGCCCGATCGCGGGGGGTGCCTGCACCCCCGGCGATGGGGCTCCCAGAAGCCAGGGGGGCGGGCCGGGGGTGGCGGCTGGGAGCCCGATCGCGGGGGGTGCCTGCACCCCCGGCGATGGGGCTCCCAGAAGCCAGGGGGGCGGGCCGGGGGTGGCGGCTGGGAGCCCGATCGCGGGGGGTGCCTGCACCCCCGGCGATGGGGCTCCCAGAAGCCAGGGGGGCGGGCCGGGGGTGGCGGCTGGGAGCCCGATCGCGGGGGGTGCCTGCACCCCCGGCGATGGGGCTCCCAGAAGCCAGGGGGGCGGGCCGGGGGTGGCGGCTGGGAGCCCGATCGCGGGGGGTGCCTGCACCCCCGGCGATGGGGCTCCCAGAAGCCAGGGGGGCGGGCCGGGGGTGGCGGCTGGGAGCCCGATCGCGGGGGGTGCCTGCACCCCCGGCGATGGGGCTCCCAGAAGCCAGGGGGGCGGGCCGGGGGTGGCGGCTGGGAGCCCGATCGCGGGGGGTGCCTGCACCCCCGGCGATGGGGCTCCCAGAAGCCAGGGGGGCGGGCCGGGGGTGGCGGCTGGGAGCCCGATCGCGGGGGGTGCCTGCACCCCCGGCGATGGGGCTCCCAGAAGCCAGGGGGGCGGGCCGGGGGTGGCGGCTGGGAGCCCGATCGCGGGGGGTGCCTGCACCCCCGGCGATGGGGCTCCCAGAAGCCAGGGGGGCGGGCCGGGGGTGGCGGCTGGGAGCCCGATCGCGGGGGGTGCCTGCACCCCCGGCGATGGGGCTCCCAGAAGCCAGGGGGCGGGCCGGGGGTGGCGGCTGGGAGCCCGATCGCGGGGGGTGCCTGCACCCCCGGCGATGGGGCTCCCAGAAGCCAGGGGGGCGGGCCGGGGGTGGCGGCTGGGAGCCCGATCGCGGGGGGTGCCTGCACCCCCGGCGATGGGGCTCCCAGAAGCCAGGGGGGCGGGCCGGGGGTGGCGGCTGGGAGCCCGATCGCGGGGGGTGCCTGCACCCCCGGCGATGGGGCTCCCAGAAGCCAGGGGGGCGGGCCGGGGGTGGCGGCTGGGAGCCCGATCGCGGGGGGTGCCTGCACCCCCGGCGATGGGGCTCCCAGAAGCCAGGGGGGCGGGCCGGGGGTGGCGGCTGGGAGCCCGATCGCGGGGGGTGCCTGCACCCCCGGCGATGGGGCTCCCAGAAGCCAGGGGGGCGGGCCGGGGGTGGCGGCTGGGAGCCCGATCGCGGGGGGTGCCTGCACCCCCGGCGATGGGGCTCCCAGAAGCCAGGGGGGCGGGCCGGGGGTGGCGGCTGGGAGCCCGATCGCGGGGGGTGCCTGCACCCCCGGCGATGGGGCTCCCAGAAGCCAGGGGGGCGGGCCGGGGGTGGCGGCTGGGAGCCCGATCGCGGGGGGTGCCTGCACCCCCGGCGATGGGGCTCCCAGAAGCCAGGGGGGCGGGCCGGGGGTGGCGGCTGGGAGCCCGATCGCGGGGGGTGCCTGCACCCCCGGCGATGGGGCTCCCAGAAGCCAGGGGGGCGGGCCGGGGGTGGCGGCTGGGAGCCCGATCGCGGGGGGTGCCTGCACCCCCGGCGATGGGGCTCCCAGAAGCCAGGGGGGCGGGCCGGGGGTGGCGGCTGGGAGCCCGATCGCGGGGGGTGCCTGCACCCCCGGCGATGGGGCTCCCAGAAGCCAGGGGGGCGGGCCGGGGGTGGCGGCTGGGAGCCCGATCGCGGGGGGTGCCTGCACCCCCGGCGATGGGGCTCCCAGAAGCCAGGGGGGCGGGCCGGGGGTGGCGGCTGGGAGCCCGATCGCGGGGGGTGCCTGCACCCCCGGCGATGGGGCTCCCAGAAGCCAGGGGGGCGGGCCGGGGGTGGCGGCTGGGAGCCCGATCGCGGGGGGTGCCTGCACCCCCGGCGATGGGGCTCCCAGAAGCCAGGGGGGCGGGCCGGGGGTGGCGGCTGGGAGCCCGATCGCGGGGGGTGCCTGCACCCCCGGCGATGGGGCTCCCAGAAGCCAGGGGGGCGGGCCGGGGGTGGCGGCTGGGAGCCCGATCGCGGGGGGTGCCTGCACCCCCGGCGATGGGGCTCCCAGAAGCCAGGGGGGCGGGCCGGGGGTGGCGGCTGGGAGCCCGATCGCGGGGGGTGCCTGCACCCCCGGCGATGGGGCTCCCAGAAGCCAGGGGGGCGGGCCGGGGGTGGCGGCTGGGAGCCCGATCGCGGGGGGTGCCTGCACCCCCGGCGATGGGGCTCCCAGAAGCCAGGGGGGCGGGCCGGGGGTGGCGGCTGGGAGCCCGATCGCGGGGGGTGCCTGCACCCCCGGCGATGGGGCTCCCAGAAGCCAGGGGGGCGGGCCGGGGGTGGCGGCTGGGAGCCCGATCGCGGGGGGTGCCTGCACCCCCGGCGATGGGGCTCCCAGAAGCCAGGGGGGCGGGCCGGGGGTGGCGGCTGGGAGCCCGATCGCGGGGGGTGCCTGCACCCCCGGCGATGGGGCTCCCAGAAGCCAGGGGGGCGGGCCGGGGGTGGCGGCTGGGAGCCCGATCGCGGGGGGTGCCTGCACCCCCGGCGATGGGGCTCCCAGAAGCCAGGGGGGCGGGCCGGGGGTGGCGGCTGGGAGCCCGATCGCGGGGGGTGCCTGCACCCCCGGCGATGGGGCTCCCAGAAGCCAGGGGGGCGGGCCGGGGGTGGCGGCTGGGAGCCCGATCGCGGGGGGTGCCTGCACCCCCGGCGATGGGGCTCCCAGAAGCCAGGGGGGCGGGCCGGGGGTGGCGGCTGGGAGCCCGATCGCGGGGGGTGCCTGCACCCCCGGCGATGGGGCTCCCAGAAGCCAGGGGGGCGGGCCGGGGGTGGCGGCTGGGAGCCCGATCGCGGGGGGTGCCTGCACCCCCGGCGATGGGGCTCCCAGAAGCCAGGGGGGCGGGCCGGGGGTGGCGGCTGGGAGCCCGATCGCGGGGGGTGCCTGCACCCCCGGCGATGGGGCTCCCAGAAGCCAGGGGGGCGGGCCGGGGGTGGCGGCTGGGAGCCCGATCGCGGGGGGTGCCTGCACCCCCGGCGATGGGGCTCCCAGAAGCCAGGGGGGCGGGCCGGGGGTGGCGGCTGGGAGCCCGATCGCGGGGGGTGCCTGCACCCCCGGCGATGGGGCTCCCAGAAGCCAGGGGGCGGGCCGGGGGTGGCGGCTGGGAGCCCGATCGCGGGGGGTGCCTGCACCCCCGGCGATGGGGCTCCCAGAAGCCAGGGGGGCGGGCCGGGGGTGGCGGCTGGGAGCCCGATCGCGGGGGGTGCCTGCACCCCCGGCGATGGGGCTCCCAGAAGCCAGGGGGGCGGGCCGGGGGTGGCGGCTGGGAGCCCGATCGCGGGGGGTGCCTGCACCCCCGGCGATGGGGCTCCCAGAAGCCAGGGGGGCGGGCCGGGGGTGGCGGCTGGGAGCCCGATCGCGGGGGGTGCCTGCACCCCCGGCGATGGGGCTCCCAGAAGCCAGGGGGGCGGGCCGGGGGTGGCGGCTGGGAGCCCGATCGCGGGGGGTGCCTGCACCCCCGGCGATGGGGCTCCCAGAAGCCAGGGGGGCGGGCCGGGGGTGGCGGCTGGGAGCCCGATCGCGGGGGGTGCCTGCACCCCCGGCGATGGGGCTCCCAGAAGCCAGGGGGGCGGGCCGGGGGTGGCGGCTGGGAGCCCGATCGCGGGGGGTGCCTGCACCCCCGGCGATGGGGCTCCCAGAAGCCAGGGGGGCGGGCCGGGGGTGGCGGCTGGGAGCCCGATCGCGGGGGGTGCCTGCACCCCCGGCGATGGGGCTCCCAGAAGCCAGGGGGGCGGGCCGGGGGTGGCGGCTGGGAGCCCGATCGCGGGGGGTGCCTGCACCCCCGGCGATGGGGCTCCCAGAAGCCAGGGGGGCGGGCCGGGGGTGGCGGCTGGGAGCCCGATCGCGGGGGGTGCCTGCACCCCCGGCGATGGGGCTCCCAGAAGCCAGGGGGGCGGGCCGGGGGTGGCGGCTGGGAGCCCGATCGCGGGGGGTGCCTGCACCCCCGGCGATGGGGCTCCCAGAAGCCAGGGGGGCGGGCCGGGGGTGGCGGCTGGGAGCCCGATCGCGGGGGGTGCCTGCACCCCCGGCGATGGGGCTCCCAGAAGCCAGGGGGGCGGGCCGGGGGTGGCGGCTGGGAGCCCGATCGCGGGGGGTGCCTGCACCCCCGGCGATGGGGCTCCCAGAAGCCAGGGGGGCGGGCCGGGGGTGGCGGCTGGGAGCCCGATCGCGGGGGGTGCCTGCACCCCCGGCGATGGGGCTCCCAGAAGCCAGGGGGGCGGGCCGGGGGTGGCGGCTGGGAGCCCGATCGCGGGGGGTGCCTGCACCCCCGGCGATGGGGCTCCCAGAAGCCAGGGGGGCGGGCCGGGGGTGGCGGCTGGGAGCCCGATCGGGGGGCGTGCCTGCACCCCCGGCGATGGGGCTCCCAGAAGTCAGGGGGGCGGGCCGGGGGTGGCGGCTGGGAGCCCGATCGGGGGGCGTGCCTGACCCCCCGGCGATGGGGCTCCCAGAAGCCAGGGGGGCGGGCCGGGGGTGGCGGCTGGGAGCCCGATCGCGGGGGGTGCCTGACCCCCCGGCGATGGGGCTCCCAGATGCCAGGGGGGCGGGCCGGGGGTGGCGGCTGGGAGCCCGATCGGGGGGCGTGCCTGACCCCCCGGCGATGGGGCTCCCAGAAGCCAGGGGGGCCGGCCTGGGTTGGCGGCTGGGAGCCCGATCGCGGGGGGTGCCTGACCCCCTCGCGATGGGGCTCCCAGAAGTCAGGGGGGCCGTCCGGGGGTGACTCCTGGCAACCTGATCTGGATATTTGGAAGAGTATCACAAGTGGTTGTCCAGTGTCTGTGATACTGAGATTAATATCTGTCTCTCGGCCTTGGAATATTGAGCAGGATGAAACAGGGTGAATGTCCAGCCTGTGCCACATTGCGAGTAATATCAGCCTGTCCCCTCCATGGATATTAAGAACAATATCCCAGACTGGGTGTACGCCTCCTGCTGTACAGAGTGCAATATCATCCTCTCCCTCCCAGGATAGTAATTACAATATCACTGGGCGGGAGCACACATCCTGTGAATTATTATCATCCTCTCCAACTCCGTATACTAGGAACTATATCTCAGAGAAACTGTCCCCTCAGTGCCATATTCGGACAAATAGCAAAGGCTTCTTCCGGGAATATTAGGAGCAATATTACCACGTAGCTATCCATCCATTGCTATAATTGGAGTCATGTGATACTCTACCCCCGTTCATATTAGGATCAGTGTCACGTGCTGAGTGTACACCTACTGCGATATTAAAACTAAAGTCCTGCTTTCCGACCCTGGTTATTAAGAACAGCATCACAAGTAGGTTTACACTTCCTGTGGAATGAGGAATAATAATATGATTATTAATCATCAATGATCGATTTTAATCATTATCAATGATACTAAAAATTCATAAGATACCATTATTAATTATGGATAATGATTTTCAATACATGATTATGCCTGCTTTCAATTAATTATTAATATTAATGCCATCAAATAATATTATTAGTTCCTAATACTAATCATTATTGTATTCCCAGCATCACTGGGTATTGATTTAAGTCACATTAATTGCTAATATCATAATATTATTATTAATAGTGATATTACTAATAATTATGAATACAAATGGTTAACCTTTTAAACCAGTATTCATTTTTACTCTCTTTATTGTGATCATTAATATCAATAATTATTATTAATATTAATATAATTATTAATATTAATGATTAATAGACTTGCTCCTGATGTAAACCCGGGAGAGGACGATGTTAATTTCTATATCACAACGGTGTACACCCCCCGTGACAGAGTTTCCAACTTCTGCTTGGGAGAGGAGGATATGACAATCAGTTTCACTGGAAGTAGAAACAACGGTGGGATACTGTTCTGAATATTAAGGGAGGAAGAGGCTGATGTGACTCCTAATAAAGAGGGGGTTACTCCCTCTGAGGGTGTGCACACTGGGGGTGTACAATCGTCTGAGAAGGGGTTGAAAATTTTCCGATGGGGAGATGATATTACTCAGAATATGAGAAAGAGGCTGGGGGTCCACAAGGCTCCCAGAAGCCCGGGGGGCGGGCCGGGGGTGGCGGCTGGGAGCCCGATCGCGGGGGGTGCCTGCACCCCCGGCGATGGGGCTCCCAGAAGCCCGGGGGGCGGGCCGGGGGTGGCGGCTGGGAGCCCGATCGCGGGGGGTGCCTGCACCCCCGGCGATGGGGCTCCCAGAAGCCCGGGGGGCGGGCCGGGGGTGGCGGCTGGGAGCCCGATCGCGGGGGGTGCCTGCACCCCCGGCGATGGGGCTCCCAGAAGCCCGGGGGGCGGGCCGGGGGTGGCGGCTGGGAGCCCGATCGCGGGGGGTGCCTGCACCCCCGGCGATGGGGCTCCCAGAAGCCCGGGGGGCGGGCCGGGGGTGGCGGCTGGGAGCCCGATCGCGGGGGGTGCCTGCACCCCCGGCGATGGGGCTCCCAGAAGCCCGGGGGGCGGGCCGGGGGTGGCGGCTGGGAGCCCGATCGCGGGGGGTGCCTGCACCCCCGGCGATGGGGCTCCCAGAAGCCCGGGGGGCGGGCCGGGGGTGGCGGCTGGGAGCCCGATCGCGGGGGGTGCCTGCACCCCCGGCGATGGGGCTCCCAGAAGCCCGGGGGGCGGGCCGGGGGTGGCGGCTGGGAGCCCGATCGCGGGGGGTGCCTGCACCCCCGGCGATGGGGCTCCCAGAAGCCCGGGGGGCGGGCCGGGGGTGGCGGCTGGGAGCCCGATCGCGGGGGGTGCCTGCACCCCCGGCGATGGGGCTCCCAGAAGCCCGGGGGGCGGGCCGGGGGTGGCGGCTGGGAGCCCGATCGCGGGGGGTGCCTGCACCCCCGGCGATGGGGCTCCCAGAAGCCCGGGGGGCGGGCCGGGGGTGGCGGCTGGGAGCCCGATCGCGGGGGGTGCCTGCACCCCCGGCGATGGGGCTCCCAGAAGCCCGGGGGGCGGGCCGGGGGTGGCGGCTGGGAGCCCGATCGCGGGGGGTGCCTGCACCCCCGGCGATGGGGCTCCCAGAAGCCCGGGGGGCGGGCCGGGGGTGGCGGCTGGGAGCCCGATCGCGGGGGGTGCCTGCACCCCCGGCGATGGGGCTCCCAGAAGCCCGGGGGGCGGGCCGGGGGTGGCGGCTGGGAGCCCGATCGCGGGGGGTGCCTGCACCCCCGGCGATGGGGCTCCCAGAAGCCCGGGGGGCGGGCCGGGGGTGGCGGCTGGGAGCCCGATCGCGGGGGGTGCCTGCACCCCCGGCGATGGGGCTCCCAGAAGCCCGGGGGGCGGGCCGGGGGTGGCGGCTGGGAGCCCGATCGCGGGGGGTGCCTGCACCCCCGGCGATGGGGCTCCCAGAAGCCCGGGGGGCGGGCCGGGGGTGGCGGCTGGGAGCCCGATCGCGGGGGGTGCCTGCACCCCCGGCGATGGGGCTCCCAGAAGCCCGGGGGGCGGGCCGGGGGTGGCGGCTGGGAGCCCGATCGCGGGGGGTGCCTGCACCCCCGGCGATGGGGCTCCCAGAAGCCCGGGGGGCGGGCCGGGGGTGGCGGCTGGGAGCCCGATCGCGGGGGGTGCCTGCACCCCCGGCGATGGGGCTCCCAGAAGCCCGGGGGGCGGGCCGGGGGTGGCGGCTGGGAGCCCGATCGCGGGGGGTGCCTGCACCCCCGGCGATGGGGCTCCCAGAAGCCCGGGGGGCGGGCCGGGGGTGGCGGCTGGGAGCCCGATCGCGGGGGGTGCCTGCACCCCCGGCGATGGGGCTCCCAGAAGCCCGGGGGGCGGGCCGGGGGTGGCGGCTGGGAGCCCGATCGCGGGGGGTGCCTGCACCCCCGGCGATGGGGCTCCCAGAAGCCCGGGGGGCGGGCCGGGGGTGGCGGCTGGGAGCCCGATCGCGGGGGGTGCCTGCACCCCCGGCGATGGGGCTCCCAGAAGCCCGGGGGGCGGGCCGGGGGTGGCGGCTGGGAGCCCGATCGCGGGGGGTGCCTGCACCCCCGGCGATGGGGCTCCCAGAAGCCCGGGGGGCGGGCCGGGGGTGGCGGCTGGGAGCCCGATCGCGGGGGGTGCCTGCACCCCCGGCGATGGGGCTCCCAGAAGCCCGGGGGGCGGGCCGGGGGTGGCGGCTGGGAGCCCGATCGCGGGGGGTGCCTGCACCCCCGGCGATGGGGCTCCCAGAAGCCCGGGGGGCGGGCCGGGGGTGGCGGCTGGGAGCCCGATCGCGGGGGGTGCCTGCACCCCCGGCGATGGGGCTCCCAGAAGCCCGGGGGGCGGGCCGGGGGTGGCGGCTGGGAGCCCGATCGCGGGGGGTGCCTGCACCCCCGGCGATGGGGCTCCCAGAAGCCCGGGGGGCGGGCCGGGGGTGGCGGCTGGGAGCCCGATCGCGGGGGGTGCCTGCACCCCCGGCGATGGGGCTCCCAGAAGCCCGGGGGGCGGGCCGGGGGTGGCGGCTGGGAGCCCGATCGCGGGGGGTGCCTGCACCCCCGGCGATGGGGCTCCCAGAAGCCCGGGGGGCGGGCCGGGGGTGGCGGCTGGGAGCCCGATCGCGGGGGGTGCCTGCACCCCCGGCGATGGGGCTCCCAGAAGCCCGGGGGGCGGGCCGGGGGTGGCGGCTGGGAGCCCGATCGCGGGGGGTGCCTGCACCCCCGGCGATGGGGCTCCCAGAAGCCCGGGGGGCGGGCCGGGGGTGGCGGCTGGGAGCCCGATCGCGGGGGGTGCCTGCACCCCCGGCGATGGGGCTCCCAGAAGCCCGGGGGGCGGGCCGGGGGTGGCGGCTGGGAGCCCGATCGCGGGGGGTGCCTGCACCCCCGGCGATGGGGCTCCCAGAAGCCCGGGGGGCGGGCCGGGGGTGGCGGCTGGGAGCCCGATCGCGGGGGGTGCCTGCACCCCCGGCGATGGGGCTCCCAGAAGCCCGGGGGGCGGGCCGGGGGTGGCGGCTGGAGCCCGATCGCGGGGGGTGCCTGCACCCCCGGCGATGGGGCTCCCAGAAGCCCGGGGGGCGGGCCGGGGGTGGCGGCTGGAGCCCGATCGCGGGGGGTGCCTGCACCCCCGGCGATGGGGCTCCCAGAAGCCCGGGGGGCGGGCCGGGGGTGGCGGCTGGGAGCCCGATCGCGGGGGGTGCCTGCACCCCCGGCGATGGGGCTCCCAGAAGCCCGGGGGGCGGGCCGGGGGTGGCGGCTGGGAGCCCGATCGCGGGGGGTGCCTGCACCCCCGGCGAAGGGGCTCCCAGAAGCCCGGGGGGCGGGCCGGGGGTGGCGGCTGGGAGCCCGATCGCGGGGGGTGCCTGCACCCCCGGCGATGGGGCTCCCAGAAGCCCGGGGGGCGGGCCGGGGGTGGCGGCTGGGAGCCCGATCGCGGGGGGTGCCTGCACCCCCGGCGATGGGGCTCCCAGAAGCCCGGGGGGCGGGCCGGGGGTGGCGGCTGGGAGCCCGATCGCGGGGGGTGCCTGCACCCCCGGCGATGGGGCTCCCAGAAGCCCGGGGGGCGGGCCGGGGGTGGCGGCTGGGAGCCCGATCGCGGGGGGTGCCTGCACCCCCGGCGATGGGGCTCCCAGAAGCCCGGGGGGCGGGCCGGGGGTGGCGGCTGGGAGCCCGATCGCGGGGGGTGCCTGCACCCCCGGCGATGGGGCTCCCAGAAGCCCGGGGGGCGGGCCGGGGGTGGCGGCTGGGAGCCCGATCGCGGGGGGTGCCTGCACCCCCGGCGATGGGGCTCCCAGAAGCCCGGGGGGCGGGCCGGGGGTGGCGGCTGGGAGCCCGATCGCGGGGGGTGCCTGCACCCCCGGCGATGGGGCTCCCAGAAGCCCGGGGGGCGGGCCGGGGGTGGCGGCTGGGAGCCCGATCGCGGGGGGTGCCTGCACCCCCGGCGATGGGGCTCCCAGAAGCCCGGGGGGCGGGCCGGGGGTGGCGGCTGGGAGCCCGATCGCGGGGGGTGCCTGCACCCCCGGCGATGGGGCTCCCAGAAGCCCGGGGGGCGGGCCGGGGGTGGCGGCTGGGAGCCCGATCGCGGGGGGTGCCTGCACCCCCGGCGATGGGGCTCCCAGAAGCCCGGGGGGCGGGCCGGGGGTGGCGGCTGGGAGCCCGATCGCGGGGGGTGCCTGCACCCCCGGCGATGGGGCTCCCAGAAGCCCGGGGGGCGGGCCGGGGGTGGCGGCTGGGAGCCCGATCGCGGGGGGTGCCTGCACCCCCGGCGATGGGGCTCCCAGAAGCCCGGGGGGCGGGCCGGGGGTGGCGGCTGGGAGCCCGATCGCGGGGGGTGCCTGCACCCCCGGCGATGGGGCTCCCAGAAGCCCGGGGGGCGGGCCGGGGGTGGCGGCTGGGAGCCCGATCGCGGGGGGTGCCTGCACCCCCGGCGATGGGGCTCCCAGAAGCCCGGGGGGCGGGCCGGGGGTGGCGGCTGGGAGCCCGATCGCGGGGGGTGCCTGCACCCCCGGCGATGGGGCTCCCAGAAGCCCGGGGGGCGGGCCGGGGGTGGCGGCTGGGAGCCCGATCGCGGGGGGTGCCTGCACCCCCGGCGATGGGGCTCCCAGAAGCCCGGGGGGCGGGCCGGGGGTGGCGGCTGGGAGCCCGATCGCGGGGGGTGCCTGCACCCCCGGCGATGGGGCTCCCAGAAGCCCGGGGGGCGGGCCGGGGGTGGCGGCTGGGAGCCCGATCGCGGGGGGTGCCTGCACCCCCGGCGATGGGGCTCCCAGAAGCCCGGGGGGCGGGCCGGGGGTGGCGGCTGGGAGCCCGATCGCGGGGGGTGCCTGCACCCCCGGCGATGGGGCTCCCAGAAGCCCGGGGGGCGGGCCGGGGGTGGCGGCTGGGAGCCCGATCGCGGGGGGTGCCTGCACCCCCGGCGATGGGGCTCCCAGAAGCCCGGGGGGCGGGCCGGGGGTGGCGGCTGGGAGCCCGATCGCGGGGGGTGCCTGCACCCCCGGCGATGGGGCTCCCAGAAGCCCGGGGGGCGGGCCGGGGGTGGCGGCTGGGAGCCCGATCGCGGGGGGTGCCTGCACCCCCGGCGATGGGGCTCCCAGAAGCCCGGGGGGCGGGCCGGGGGTGGCGGCTGGGAGCCCGATCGCGGGGGGTGCCTGCACCCCCGGCGATGGGGCTCCCAGAAGCCCGGGGGGCGGGCCGGGGGTGGCGGCTGGGAGCCCGATCGCGGGGGGTGCCTGCACCCCCGGCGATGGGGCTCCCAGAAGCCCGGGGGGCGGGCCGGGGGTGGCGGCTGGGAGCCCGATCGCGGGGGGTGCCTGCACCCCCGGCGATGGGGCTCCCAGAAGCCCGGGGGGCGGGCCGGGGGTGGCGGCTGGGAGCCCGATCGCGGGGGGTGCCTGCACCCCCGGCGATGGGGCTCCCAGAAGCCCGGGGGGCGGGCCGGGGGTGGCGGCTGGGAGCCCGATCGCGGGGGGTGCCTGCACCCCCGGCGATGGGGCTCCCAGAAGCCCGGGGGGCGGGCCGGGGGTGGCGGCTGGGAGCCCGATCGCGGGGGGTGCCTGCACCCCCGGCGATGGGGCTCCCAGAAGCCCGGGGGGCGGGCCGGGGGTGGCGGCTGGGAGCCCGATCGCGGGGGGTGCCTGCACCCCCGGCGATGGGGCTCCCAGAAGCCCGGGGGGCGGGCCGGGGGTGGCGGCTGGGAGCCCGATCGCGGGGGGTGCCTGCACCCCCGGCGATGGGGCTCCCAGAAGCCCGGGGGGCGGGCCGGGGGTGGCGGCTGGGAGCCCGATCGCGGGGGGTGCCTGCACCCCCGGCGATGGGGCTCCCAGAAGCCCGGGGGGCGGGCCGGGGGTGGCGGCTGGGAGCCCGATCGCGGGGGGTGCCTGCACCCCCGGCGATGGGGCTCCCAGAAGCCCGGGGGGCGGGCCGGGGGTGGCGGCTGGGAGCCCGATCGCGGGGGGTGCCTGCACCCCCGGCGATGGGGCTCCCAGAAGCCCGGGGGGCGGGCCGGGGGTGGCGGCTGGGAGCCCGATCGCGGGGGGTGCCTGCACCCCCGGCGATGGGGCTCCCAGAAGCCCGGGGGGCGGGCCGGGGGTGGCGGCTGGGAGCCCGATCGCGGGGGGTGCCTGCACCCCCGGCGATGGGGCTCCCAGAAGCCCGGGGGGCGGGCCGGGGGTGGCGGCTGGGAGCCCGATCGCGGGGGGTGCCTGCACCCCCGGCGATGGGGCTCCCAGAAGCCCGGGGGGCGGGCCGGGGGTGGCGGCTGGGAGCCCGATCGCGGGGGGTGCCTGCACCCCCGGCGATGGGGCTCCCAGAAGCCCGGGGGGCGGGCCGGGGGTGGCGGCTGGGAGCCCGATCGCGGGGGGTGCCTGCACCCCCGGCGATGGGGCTCCCAGAAGCCCGGGGGGCGGGCCGGGGGTGGCGGCTGGGAGCCCGATCGCGGGGGGTGCCTGCACCCCCGGCGATGGGGCTCCCAGAAGCCCGGGGGGCGGGCCGGGGGTGGCGGCTGGGAGCCCGATCGCGGGGGGTGCCTGCACCCCCGGCGATGGGGCTCCCAGAAGCCCGGGGGGCGGGCCGGGGGTGGCGGCTGGGAGCCCGATCGCGGGGGGTGCCTGCACCCCCGGCGATGGGGCTCCCAGAAGCCCGGGGGGCGGGCCGGGGGTGGCGGCTGGGAGCCCGATCGCGGGGGGTGCCTGCACCCCCGGCGATGGGGCTCCCAGAAGCCCGGGGGGCGGGCCGGGGGTGGCGGCTGGGAGCCCGATCGCGGGGGGTGCCTGCACCCCCGGCGATGGGGCTCCCAGAAGCCCGGGGGGCGGGCCGGGGGTGGCGGCTGGGAGCCCGATCGCGGGGGGTGCCTGCACCCCCGGCGATGGGGCTCCCAGAAGCCCGGGGGGCGGGCCGGGGGTGGCGGCTGGGAGCCCGATCGCGGGGGGTGCCTGCACCCCCGGCGATGGGGCTCCCAGAAGCCCGGGGGGCGGGCCGGGGGTGGCGGCTGGGAGCCCGATCGCGGGGGGTGCCTGCACCCCCGGCGATGGGGCTCCCAGAAGCCCGGGGGGCGGGCCGGGGGTGGCGGCTGGGAGCCCGATCGCGGGGGGTGCCTGCACCCCCGGCGATGGGGCTCCCAGAAGCCCGGGGGGCGGGCCGGGGGTGGCGGCTGGGAGCCCGATCGCGGGGGGTGCCTGCACCCCCGGCGATGGGGCTCCCAGAAGCCCGGGGGGCGGGCCGGGGGTGGCGGCTGGGAGCCCGATCGCGGGGGGTGCCTGCACCCCCGGCGATGGGGCTCCCAGAAGCCCGGGGGGCGGGCCGGGGGTGGCGGCTGGGAGCCCGATCGCGGGGGGTGCCTGCACCCCCGGCGATGGGGCTCCCAGAAGCCCGGGGGGCGGGCCGGGGGTGGCGGCTGGGAGCCCGATCGCGGGGGGTGCCTGCACCCCCGGCGATGGGGCTCCCAGAAGCCCGGGGGGCGGGCCGGGGGTGGCGGCTGGGAGCCCGATCGCGGGGGGTGCCTGCACCCCCGGCGATGGGGCTCCCAGAAGCCCGGGGGGCGGGCCGGGGGTGGCGGCTGGGAGCCCGATCGCGGGGGGTGCCTGCACCCCCGGCGATGGGGCTCCCAGAAGCCCGGGGGGCGGGCCGGGGGTGGCGGCTGGGAGCCCGATCGCGGGGGGTGCCTGCACCCCCGGCGATGGGGCTCCCAGAAGCCCGGGGGGCGGGCCGGGGGTGGCGGCTGGGAGCCCGATCGCGGGGGGTGCCTGCACCCCCGGCGATGGGGCTCCCAGAAGCCCGGGGGGCGGGCCGGGGGTGGCGGCTGGGAGCCCGATCGCGGGGGGTGCCTGCACCCCCGGCGATGGGGCTCCCAGAAGCCCGGGGGGCGGGCCGGGGGTGGCGGCTGGGAGCCCGATCGCGGGGGGTGCCTGCACCCCCGGCGATGGGGCTCCCAGAAGCCCGGGGGGCGGGCCGGGGGTGGCGGCTGGGAGCCCGATCGCGGGGGGTGCCTGCACCCCCGGCGATGGGGCTCCCAGAAGCCCGGGGGGCGGGCCGGGGGTGGCGGCTGGGAGCCCGATCGCGGGGGGTGCCTGCACCCCCGGCGATGGGGCTCCCAGAAGCCCCGGGGGCGGGCCGGGGGTGGCGGCTGGGAGCCCGATCGCGGGGGGTGCCTGCACCCCCGGCGATGGGGCTCCCAGAAGCCCGGGGGGCGGGCCGGGGGTGGCGGCTGGGAGCCCGATCGCGGGGGGTGCCTGCACCCCCGGCGATGGGGCTCCCAGAAGCCCGGGGGGCGGGCCGGGGGTGGCGGCTGGGAGCCCGATCGCGGGGGGTGCCTGCACCCCCGGCGATGGGGCTCCCAGAAGCCCGGGGGGCGGGCCGGGGGTGGCGGCTGGGAGCCCGATCGCGGGGGGTGCCTGCACCCCCGGCGATGGGGCTCCCAGAAGCCCGGGGGGCGGGCCGGGGGTGGCGGCTGGGAGCCCGATCGCGGGGGGTGCCTGCACCCCCGGCGATGGGGCTCCCAGAAGCCCGGGGGGCGGGCCGGGGGTGGCGGCTGGGAGCCCGATCGCGGGGGGTGCCTGCACCCCCGGCGATGGGGCTCCCAGAAGCCCGGGGGGCGGGCCGGGGGTGGCGGCTGGGAGCCCGATCGCGGGGGGTGCCTGCACCCCCGGCGATGGGGCTCCCAGAAGCCCGGGGGGCGGGCCGGGGGTGGCGGCTGGGAGCCCGATCGCGGGGGGTGCCTGCACCCCCGGCGATGGGGCTCCCAGAAGCCCGGGGGGCGGGCCGGGGGTGGCGGCTGGGAGCCCGATCGCGGGGGGTGCCTGCACCCCCGGCGATGGGGCTCCCAGAAGCCCCGGGGGCGGGCCGGGGGTGGCGGCTGGGAGCCCGATCGCGGGGGGTGCCTGCACCCCCGGCGATGGGGCTCCCAGAAGCCCGGGGGGCGGGCCGGGGGTGGCGGCTGGGAGCCCGATCGCGGGGGGTGCCTGCACCCCCGGCGATGGGGCTCCCAGAAGCCCGGGGGGCGGGCCGGGGGTGGCGGCTGGGAGCCCGATCGCGGGGGGTGCCTGCACCCCCGGCGATGGGGCTCCCAGAAGCCCGGGGGGCGGGCCGGGGGTGGCGGCTGGGAGCCCGATCGCGGGGGGTGCCTGCACCCCCGGCGATGGGGCTCCCAGAAGCCCGGGGGGCGGGCCGGGGGTGGCGGCTGGGAGCCCGATCGCGGGGGGTGCCTGCACCCCCGGCGATGGGGCTCCCAGAAGCCCGGGGGGCGGGCCGGGGGTGGCGGCTGGGAGCCCGATCGCGGGGGGTGCCTGCACCCCCGGCGATGGGGCTCCCAGAAGCCCGGGGGGCGGGCCGGGGGTGGCGGCTGGGAGCCCGATCGCGGGGGGTGCCTGCACCCCCGGCGATGGGGCTCCCAGAAGCCCGGGGGGCGGGCCGGGGGTGGCGGCTGGGAGCCCGATCGCGGGGGGTGCCTGCACCCCCGGCGATGGGGCTCCCAGAAGCCCGGGGGGCGGGCCGGGGGTGGCGGCTGGGAGCCCGATCGCGGGGGGTGCCTGCACCCCCGGCGATGGGGCTCCCAGAAGCCCGGGGGGCGGGCCGGGGGTGGCGGCTGGGAGCCCGATCGCGGGGGGTGCCTGCACCCCCGGCGATGGGGCTCCCAGAAGCCCGGGGGGCGGGCCGGGGGTGGCGGCTGGGAGCCCGATCGCGGGGGGTGCCTGCACCCCCGGCGATGGGGCTCCCAGAAGCCCGGGGGGCGGGCCGGGGGTGGCGGCTGGGAGCCCGATCGCGGGGGGTGCCTGCACCCCCGGCGATGGGGCTCCCAGAAGCCCGGGGGGCGGGCCGGGGGTGGCGGCTGGGAGCCCGATCGCGGGGGGTGCCTGCACCCCCGGCGATGGGGCTCCCAGAAGCCCGGGGGGCGGGCCGGGGGTGGCGGCTGGGAGCCCGATCGCGGGGGGTGCCTGCACCCCCGGCGATGGGGCTCCCAGAAGCCCGGGGGGCGGGCCGGGGGTGGCGGCTGGGAGCCCGATCGCGGGGGGTGCCTGCACCCCCGGCGATGGGGCTCCCAGAAGCCCGGGGGGCGGGCCGGGGGTGGCGGCTGGGAGCCCGATCGCGGGGGGTGCCTGCACCCCCGGCGATGGGGCTCCCAGAAGCCCGGGGGGCGGGCCGGGGGTGGCGGCTGGGAGCCCGATCGCGGGGGGTGCCTGCACCCCCGGCGATGGGGCTCCCAGAAGCCCGGGGGGCGGGCCGGGGGTGGCGGCTGGGAGCCCGATCGCGGGGGGTGCCTGCACCCCCGGCGATGGGGCTCCCAGAAGCCCGGGGGGCGGGCCGGGGGTGGCGGCTGGGAGCCCGATCGCGGGGGGTGCCTGCACCCCCGGCGATGGGGCTCCCAGAAGCCCGGGGGGCGGGCCGGGGGTGGCGGCTGGGAGCCCGATCGCGGGGGGTGCCTGCACCCCCGGCGATGGGGCTCCCAGAAGCCCGGGGGGCGGGCCGGGGGTGGCGGCTGGGAGCCCGATCGCGGGGGGTGCCTGCACCCCCGGCGATGGGGCTCCCAGAAGCCCGGGGGGCGGGCCGGGGGTGGCGGCTGGGAGCCCGATCGCGGGGGGTGCCTGCACCCCCGGCGATGGGGCTCCCAGAAGCCCGGGGGGCGGGCCGGGGGTGGCGGCTGGGAGCCCGATCGCGGGGGGTGCCTGCACCCCCGGCGATGGGGCTCCCAGAAGCCCGGGGGGCGGGCCGGGGGTGGCGGCTGGGAGCCCGATCGCGGGGGGTGCCTGCACCCCCGGCGATGGGGCTCCCAGAAGCCCGGGGGGCGGGCCGGGGGTGGCGGCTGGGAGCCCGATCGCGGGGGGTGCCTGCACCCCCGGCGATGGGGCTCCCAGAAGCCCGGGGGGCGGGCCGGGGGTGGCGGCTGGGAGCCCGATCGCGGGGGGTGCCTGCACCCCCGGCGATGGGGCTCCCAGAAGCCCGGGGGGCGGGCCGGGGGTGGCGGCTGGGAGCCCGATCGCGGGGGGTGCCTGCACCCCCGGCGATGGGGCTCCCAGAAGCCCGGGGGGCGGGCCGGGGGTGGCGGCTGGGAGCCCGATCGCGGGGGGTGCCTGCACCCCCGGCGATGGGGCTCCCAGAAGCCCGGGGGGCGGGCCGGGGGTGGCGGCTGGGAGCCCGATCGCGGGGGGTGCCTGCACCCCCGGCGATGGGGCTCCCAGAAGCCCGGGGGGCGGGCCGGGGGTGGCGGCTGGGAGCCCGATCGCGGGGGGTGCCTGCACCCCCGGCGATGGGGCTCCCAGAAGCCCGGGGGGCGGGCCGGGGGTGGCGGCTGGGAGCCCGATCGCGGGGGGTGCCTGCACCCCCGGCGATGGGGCTCCCAGAAGCCCGGGGGGCGGGCCGGGGGTGGCGGCTGGGAGCCCGATCGCGGGGGGTGCCTGCACCCCCGGCGATGGGGCTCCCAGAAGCCCGGGGGGCGGGCCGGGGGTGGCGGCTGGGAGCCCGATCGCGGGGGGTGCCTGCACCCCCGGCGATGGGGCTCCCAGAAGCCCCGGGGGCGGGCCGGGGGTGGCGGCTGGGAGCCCGATCGCGGGGGGTGCCTGCACCCCCGGCGATGGGGCTCCCAGAAGCCCGGGGGGCGGGCCGGGGGTGGCGGCTGGGAGCCCGATCGCGGGGGGTGCCTGCACCCCCGGCGATGGGGCTCCCAGAAGCCCGGGGGGCGGGCCGGGGGTGGCGGCTGGGAGCCCGATCGCGGGGGGTGCCTGCACCCCCGGCGATGGGGCTCCCAGAAGCCCGGGGGGCGGGCCGGGGGTGGCGGCTGGGAGCCCGATCGCGGGGGGTGCCTGCACCCCCGGCGATGGGGCTCCCAGAAGCCCGGGGGGCGGGCCGGGGGTGGCGGCTGGGAGCCCGATCGCGGGGGGTGCCTGCACCCCCGGCGATGGGGCTCCCAGAAGCCCGGGGGGCGGGCCGGGGGTGGCGGCTTTGAGCCCGATCGCGGGGGGTGCCTGCACCCCCGGCGATGGGGCTCCCAGAAGCCCGGGGGGCGGGCCGGGGGTGGCGGCTGGGAGCCCGATCGCGGGGGGTGCCTGCACCCCCGGCGATGGGGCTCCCAGAAGCCCGGGGGGCGGGCCGGGGGTGGCGGCTGGGAGCCCGATCGCGGGGGGTGCCTGCACCCCCGGCGATGGGGCTCCCAGAAGCCCGGGGGGCGGGCCGGGGGTGGCGGCTGGGAGCCCGATCGCGGGGGGTGCCTGCACCCCCGGCGATGGGGCTCCCAGAAGCCCGGGGGGCGGGCCGGGGGTGGCGGCTGGGAGCCCGATCGCGGGGGGTGCCTGCACCCCCGGCGATGGGGCTCCCAGAAGCCCGGGGGGCGGGCCGGGGGTGGCGGCTGGGAGCCCGATCGCGGGGGGTGCCTGCACCCCCGGCGATGGGGCTCCCAGAAGCCCGGGGGGCGGGCCGGGGGTGGCGGCTGGGAGCCCGATCGCGGGGGGTGCCTGCACCCCCGGCGATGGGGCTCCCAGAAGCCCGGGGGGCGGGCCGGGGGTGGCGGCTGGGAGCCCGATCGCGGGGGGTGCCTGCACCCCCGGCGATGGGGCTCCCAGAAGCCCGGGGGGCGGGCCGGGGGTGGCGGCTGGGAGCCCGATCGCGGGGGGTGCCTGCACCCCCGGCGATGGGGCTCCCAGAAGCCCGGGGGGCGGGCCGGGGGTGGCGGCTGGGAGCCCGATCGCGGGGGGTGCCTGCACCCCCGGCGATGGGGCTCCCAGAAGCCCGGGGGGCGGGCCGGGGGTGGCGGCTGGGAGCCCGATCGCGGGGGGTGCCTGCACCCCCGGCGATGGGGCTCCCAGAAGCCCGGGGGGCGGGCCGGGGGTGGCGGCTGGGAGCCCGATCGCGGGGGGTGCCTGCACCCCCGGCGATGGGGCTCCCAGAAGCCCGGGGGGCGGGCCGGGGGTGGCGGCTGGGAGCCCGATCGCGGGGGGTGCCTGCACCCCCGGCGATGGGGCTCCCAGAAGCCCGGGGGGCGGGCCGGGGGTGGCGGCTGGGAGCCCGATCGCGGGGGGTGCCTGCACCCCCGGCGATGGGGCTCCCAGAAGCCCGGGGGGCGGGCCGGGGGTGGCGGCTGGGAGCCCGATCGCGGGGGGTGCCTGCACCCCCGGCGATGGGGCTCCCAGAAGCCCGGGGGGCGGGCCGGGGGTGGCGGCTGGGAGCCCGATCGCGGGGGGTGCCTGCACCCCCGGCGATGGGGCTCCCAGAAGCCCGGGGGGCGGGCCGGGGGTGGCGGCTGGGAGCCCGATCGCGGGGGGTGCCTGCACCCCCGGCGATGGGGCTCCCAGAAGCCCGGGGGGCGGGCCGGGGGTGGCGGCTGGGAGCCCGATCGCGGGGGGTGCCTGCACCCCCGGCGATGGGGCTCCCAGAAGCCCCGGGGGCGGGCCGGGGGTGGCGGCTGGGAGCCCGATCGCGGGGGGTGCCTGCACCCCCGGCGATGGGGCTCCCAGAAGCCCGGGGGGCGGGCCGGGGGTGGCGGCTGGGAGCCCGATCGCGGGGGGTGCCTGCACCCCCGGCGATGGGGCTCCCAGAAGCCCGGGGGGCGGGCCGGGGGTGGCGGCTGGGAGCCCGATCGCGGGGGGTGCCTGCACCCCCGGCGATGGGGCTCCCAGAAGCCCGGGGGGCGGGCCGGGGGTGGCGGCTGGGAGCCCGATCGCGGGGGGTGCCTGCACCCCCGGCGATGGGGCTCCCAGAAGCCCGGGGGGCGGGCCGGGGGTGGCGGCTGGGAGCCCGATCGCGGGGGGTGCCTGCACCCCCGGCGATGGGGCTCCCAGAAGCCCGGGGGGCGGGCCGGGGGTGGCGGCTGGGAGCCCGATCGCGGGGGGTGCCTGCACCCCCGGCGATGGGGCTCCCAGAAGCCCGGGGGGCGGGCCGGGGGTGGCGGCTGGGAGCCCGATCGCGGGGGGTGCCTGCACCCCCGGCGATGGGGCTCCCAGAAGCCAGGGGGGCGGGCCGGGGGTGGCGGCTGGGAGCCCGATCGCGGGGGGTGCCTGCACCCCCGGCGATGGGGCTCCCAGAAGCCAGGGGGGCGGGCCGGGGGTGGCGGCTGGGAGCCCGATCGCGGGGGGTGCCTGCACCCCCGGCGATGGGGCTCCCAGAAGCCAGGGGGGCGGGCCGGGGGTGGCGGCTGGGAGCCCGATCGCGGGGGGTGCCTGCACCCCCGGCGATGGGGCTCCCAGAAGCCAGGGGGGCGGGCCGGGGGTGGCGGCTGGGAGCCCGATCGGGGGGCGTGCCTGCACCCCCGGCGATGGGGCTCCCAGAAGCCAGGGGGGCGGGCCGGGGGTGGCGGCTGGGAGCCCGATCGCGGGGCGTGCCTGACCCCCCGGCGATGGGGCTCCCAGAAGCCAGGGGGGCGGGCCGGGGGTGGCGGCTGGGAGCCCGATCGCGGGGGGTGCCTGACCCCCCGGCGATGGGGCTCCCAGATGCCAGGGGGGCGGGCCGGGGATGGCGGCTGGGAGCCCGATCGGGGGGCGTGCCTGACCCCCCGGCGATGGGGCTCCCAGAAGCCAGGGGGGCCGGCCTGGGTTGGCGGCTGGGAGCCCGATCGCGGGGGGTGCCTGACCCCCTCGCGATGGGGCTCCCAGAAGTCAGGGGGGCCGTCCGGGGGTGACTCCTGGCAACCTGATCTGGATATTTGGAAGAGTATCACAAGTGGTTGTCCAGTGTCTGTGATACTGAGATTAATATCTGTCTCTCGGCCTTGGAATATTGAGCAGGATGAAACAGGGTGAATGTCCAGCCTGTGCCACATTGCGAGTAATATCAGCCTGTCCCCTCCATGGATATTAAGAACAATATCCCAGACTGGGTGTACGCCTCCTGCTGTACAGAGTGCAATATCATCCTCTCCCTCCCAGGATAGTAATTACAATATCACTGGGCGGGAGCACACATCCTGTGAATTATTATCATCCTCTCCAACTCCGTATACTAGGAACTATATCTCAGAGAAACTGTCCCCTCAGTGCCATATTCGGACAAATAGCAAAGGCTTCTTCCGGGAATATTAGGAGCAATATTACCACGTAGCTATCCATCCATTGCTATAATTGGAGTCATGTGATACTCTACCCCCGTTCATATTAGGATCAGTGTCACGTGCTGAGTGTACACCTACTGCGATATTAAAACTAAAGTCCTGCTTTCCGACCCTGGTTATTAAGAACAGCATCACAAGTAGGTTTACACTTCCTGTGGAATGAGGAATAATAATATGATTATTAATCATCAATGATCGATTTTAATAATTATCAATGATACTAAAAATTCATAAGATACCATTATTAATTATGGATAATGATTTTCAATACATGATTATGCCTGCTTTCAATTAATTATTAATATTAATGCCATCAAATAATATTATTAGTTCCTAATACTAATCATTATTGTATTCCCAGCATCACTGGGTATTGATTTAAGTCACATTAATTGCTAATATCATAATATTATTATTAATAGTGATATTACTAATAATTATGAATACAAATGGTTAACCTTTTAAACCAGTATTCATTTTTACTCTCTTTATTGTGATCATTAATATCAATAATTATTATTAATATTAATATAATTATTAATCTTAATGATTAATAGACTTGCTCCTGATGTAAACCCGGGAGAGGACGATGTTAATTTCTATATCACAACGGTGTACACCCCCCGTGACAGAGTTTCCAACTTCTGCTTGGGAGAGGAGGATATGACAATCAGTTTCACTGGAAGTAGAAACAACGGTGGGATACTGTTCTGAATATTAAGGGAGGAAGAGGCTGATGTGACTCCTAATAAAGAGGGGGTTACTCCCTCTGAGGGTGTGCACACTGGGGGTGTACAATCGTCTGAGAAGGGGTTGAAAATTTTCCGATGGGGAGATGATATTACTCAGAATATGAGAAAGAGGCTGGGGGTCCACAAGGCTCCCAGAAGCCAGGGGGGCGGGCCGGGGGTGGCGGCTGGGAGCCCGATCGCGGGGGGTGCCTGCACCCCCGGCGATGGGGCTCCCAGAAGCCAGGGGGGCGGGCCGGGGGTGGCGGCTGGGAGCCCGATCGCGGGGGGTGCCTGCACCCCCGGCGATGGGGCTCCCAGAAGCCAGGGGGGCGGGCCGGGGGTGGCGGCTGGGAGCCCGATCGCGGGGGGTGCCTGCACCCCCGGCGATGGGGCTCCCAGAAGCCAGGGGGGCGGGCCGGGGGTGGCGGCTGGGAGCCCGATCGCGGGGGGTGCCTGCACCCCCGGCGATGGGGCTCCCAGAAGCCAGGGGGGCGGGCCGGGGGTGGCGGCTGGGAGCCCGATCGCGGGGGGTGCCTGCACCCCCGGCGATGGGGCTCCCAGAAGCCAGGGGGGCGGGCCGGGGGTGGCGGCTGGGAGCCCGATCGCGGGGGGTGCCTGCACCCCCGGCGATGGGGCTCCCAGAAGCCAGGGGGGCGGGCCGGGGGTGGCGGCTGGGAGCCCGATCGCGGGGGGTGCCTGCACCCCCGGCGATGGGGCTCCCAGAAGCCAGGGGGGCGGGCCGGGGGTGGCGGCTGGGAGCCCGATCGCGGGGGGTGCCTGCACCCCCGGCGATGGGGCTCCCAGAAGCCAGGGGGGCGGGCCGGGGGTGGCGGCTGGGAGCCCGATCGCGGGGGGTGCCTGCACCCCCGGCGATGGGGCTCCCAGAAGCCAGGGGGGCGGGCCGGGGGTGGCGGCTGGGAGCCCGATCGCGGGGGGTGCCTGCACCCCCGGCGATGGGGCTCCCAGAAGCCAGGGGGGCGGGCCGGGGGTGGCGGCTGGGAGCCCGATCGCGGGGGGTGCCTGCACCCCCGGCGATGGGGCTCCCAGAAGCCAGGGGGGCGGGCCGGGGGTGGCGGCTGGGAGCCCGATCGCGGGGGGTGCCTGCACCCCCGGCGATGGGGCTCCCAGAAGCCAGGGGGGCGGGCCGGGGGTGGCGGCTGGGAGCCCGATCGCGGGGGGTGCCTGCACCCCCGGCGATGGGGCTCCCAGAAGCCAGGGGGGCGGGCCGGGGGTGGCGGCTGGGAGCCCGATCGCGGGGGGTGCCTGCACCCCCGGCGATGGGGCTCCCAGAAGCCAGGGGGGCGGGCCGGGGGTGGCGGCTGGGAGCCCGATCGCGGGGGGTGCCTGCACCCCCGGCGATGGGGCTCCCAGAAGCCAGGGGGGCGGGCCGGGGGTGGCGGCTGGGAGCCCGATCGCGGGGGGTGCCTGCACCCCCGGCGATGGGGCTCCCAGAAGCCAGGGGGGCGGGCCGGGGGTGGCGGCTGGGAGCCCGATCGCGGGGGGTGCCTGCACCCCCGGCGATGGGGCTCCCAGAAGCCAGGGGGGCGGGCCGGGGGTGGCGGCTGGGAGCCCGATCGCGGGGGGTGCCTGCACCCCCGGCGATGGGGCTCCCAGAAGCCAGGGGGGCGGGCCGGGGGTGGCGGCTGGGAGCCCGATCGCGGGGGGTGCCTGCACCCCCGGCGATGGGGCTCCCAGAAGCCAGGGGGGCGGGCCGGGGGTGGCGGCTGGGAGCCCGATCGCGGGGGGTGCCTGCACCCCCGGCGATGGGGCTCCCAGAAGCCAGGGGGGCGGGCCGGGGGTGGCGGCTGGGAGCCCGATCGCGGGGGGTGCCTGCACCCCCGGCGATGGGGCTCCCAGAAGCCAGGGGGGCGGGCCGGGGGTGGCGGCTGGGAGCCCGATCGCGGGGGGTGCCTGCACCCCCGGCGATGGGGCTCCCAGAAGCCAGGGGGGCGGGCCGGGGGTGGCGGCTGGGAGCCCGATCGCGGGGGGTGCCTGCACCCCCGGCGATGGGGCTCCCAGAAGCCAGGGGGGCGGGCCGGGGGTGGCGGCTGGGAGCCCGATCGCGGGGGGTGCCTGCACCCCCGGCGATGGGGCTCCCAGAAGCCAGGGGGGCGGGCCGGGGGTGGCGGCTGGGAGCCCGATCGCGGGGGGTGCCTGCACCCCCGGCGATGGGGCTCCCAGAAGCCAGGGGGGCGGGCCGGGGGTGGCGGCTGGGAGCCCGATCGCGGGGGGTGCCTGCACCCCCGGCGATGGGGCTCCCAGAAGCCAGGGGGGCGGGCCGGGGGTGGCGGCTGGGAGCCCGATCGCGGGGGGTGCCTGCACCCCCGGCGATGGGGCTCCCAGAAGCCAGGGGGGCGGGCCGGGGGTGGCGGCTGGGAGCCCGATCGCGGGGGGTGCCTGCACCCCCGGCGATGGGGCTCCCAGAAGCCAGGGGGGCGGGCCGGGGGTGGCGGCTGGGAGCCCGATCGCGGGGGGTGCCTGCACCCCCGGCGATGGGGCTCCCAGAAGCCAGGGGGGCGGGCCGGGGGTGGCGGCTGGGAGCCCGATCGCGGGGGGTGCCTGCACCCCCGGCGATGGGGCTCCCAGAAGCCAGGGGGGCGGGCCGGGGGTGGCGGCTGGGAGCCCGATCGCGGGGGGTGCCTGCACCCCCGGCGATGGGGCTCCCAGAAGCCAGGGGGGCGGGCCGGGGGTGGCGGCTGGGAGCCCGATCGCGGGGGGTGCCTGCACCCCCGGCGATGGGGCTCCCAGAAGCCAGGGGGGCGGGCCGGGGGTGGCGGCTGGGAGCCCGATCGCCGGGGGTGCCTGCACCCCCGGCGATGGGGCTCCCAGAAGCCAGGGGGGCGGGCCGGGGGTGGCGGCTGGGAGCCCGATCGCCGGGGGTGCCTGCACCCCCGGCGATGGGGCTCCCAGAAGCCAGGGGGGCGGGCCGGGGGTGGCGGCTGGGAGCCCGATCGCGGGGGGTGCCTGCACCCCCGGCGATGGGGCTCCCAGAAGCCAGGGGGGCGGGCCGGGGGTGGCGGCTGGGAGCCCGATCGCGGGGGGTGCCTGCACCCCCGGCGATGGGGCTCCCAGAAGCCAGGGGGGCGGGCCGGGGGTGGCGGCTGGGAGCCCGATCGCGGGGGGTGCCTGCACCCCCGGCGATGGGGCTCCCAGAAGCCAGGGGGGCGGGCCGGGGGTGGCGGCTGGGAGCCCGATCGCGGGGGGTGCCTGCACCCCCGGCGATGGGGCTCCCAGAAGCCAGGGGGGCGGGCCGGGGGTGGCGGCTGGGAGCCCGATCGCGGGGGGTGCCTGCACCCCCGGCGATGGGGCTCCCAGAAGCCAGGGGGGCGGGCCGGGGGTGGCGGCTGGGAGCCCGATCGCGGGGGGTGCCTGCACCCCCGGCGATGGGGCTCCCAGAAGCCAGGGGGGCGGGCCGGGGGTGGCGGCTGGGAGCCCGATCGCGGGGGGTGCCTGCACCCCCGGCGATGGGGCTCCCAGAAGCCAGGGGGGCGGGCCGGGGGTGGCGGCTGGGAGCCCGATCGCGGGGGGTGCCTGCACCCCCGGCGATGGGGCTCCCAGAAGCCAGGGGGGCGGGCCGGGGGTGGCGGCTGGGAGCCCGATCGCGGGGGGTGCCTGCACCCCCGGCGATGGGGCTCCCAGAAGCCAGGGGGGCGGGCCGGGGGTGGCGGCTGGGAGCCCGATCGCGGGGGGTGCCTGCACCCCCGGCGATGGGGCTCCCAGAAGCCAGGGGGGCGGGCCGGGGGTGGCGGCTGGGAGCCCGATCGCGGGGGGTGCCTGCACCCCCGGCGATGGGGCTCCCAGAAGCCAGGGGGGCGGGCCGGGGGTGGCGGCTGGGAGCCCGATCGCGGGGGGTGCCTGCACCCCCGGCGATGGGGCTCCCAGAAGCCAGGGGGGCGGGCCGGGGGTGGCGGCTGGGAGCCCGATCGCGGGGGGTGCCTGCACCCCCGGCGATGGGGCTCCCAGAAGCCAGGGGGGCGGGCCGGGGGTGGCGGCTGGGAGCCCGATCGCGGGGGGTGCCTGCACCCCCGGCGATGGGGCTCCCAGAAGCCAGGGGGGCGGGCCGGGGGTGGCGGCTGGGAGCCCGATCGCGGGGGGTGCCTGCACCCCCGGCGATGGGGCTCCCAGAAGCCAGGGGGGCGGGCCGGGGGTGGCGGCTGGGAGCCCGATCGCGGGGGGTGCCTGCACCCCCGGCGATGGGGCTCCCAGAAGCCAGGGGGGCGGGCCGGGGGTGGCGGCTGGGAGCCCGATCGCGGGGGGTGCCTGCACCCCCGGCGATGGGGCTCCCAGAAGCCAGGGGGGCGGGCCGGGGGTGGCGGCTGGGAGCCCGATCGCGGGGGGTGCCTGCACCCCCGGCGATGGGGCTCCCAGAAGCCAGGGGGGCGGGCCGGGGGTGGCGGCTGGGAGCCCGATCGCGGGGGGTGCCTGCACCCCCGGCGATGGGGCTCCCAGAAGCCAGGGGGGCGGGCCGGGGGTGGCGGCTGGGAGCCCGATCGCGGGGGGTGCCTGCACCCCCGGCGATGGGGCTCCCAGAAGCCAGGGGGGCGGGCCGGGGGTGGCGGCTGGGAGCCCGATCGCGGGGGGTGCCTGCACCCCCGGCGATGGGGCTCCCAGAAGCCAGGGGGGCGGGCCGGGGGTGGCGGCTGGGAGCCCGATCGCGGGGGGTGCCTGCACCCCCGGCGATGGGGCTCCCAGAAGCCAGGGGGGCGGGCCGGGGGTGGCGGCTGGGAGCCCGATCGCGGGGGGTGCCTGCACCCCCGGCGATGGGGCTCCCAGAAGCCAGGGGGGCGGGCCGGGGGTGGCGGCTGGGAGCCCGATCGCGGGGGGTGCCTGCACCCCCGGCGATGGGGCTCCCAGAAGCCAGGGGGGCGGGCCGGGGGTGGCGGCTGGGAGCCCGATCGCGGGGGGTGCCTGCACCCCCGGCGATGGGGCTCCCAGAAGCCAGGGGGGCGGGCCGGGGGTGGCGGCTGGGAGCCCGATCGCGGGGGGTGCCTGCACCCCCGGCGATGGGGCTCCCAGAAGCCAGGGGGGCGGGCCGGGGGTGGCGGCTGGGAGCCCGATCGCGGGGGGTGCCTGCACCCCCGGCGATGGGGCTCCCAGAAGCCAGGGGGCGGGCCGGGGGTGGCGGCTGGGAGCCCGATCGCGGGGGGTGCCTGCACCCCCGGCGATGGGGCTCCCAGAAGCCAGGGGGGCGGGCCGGGGGTGGCGGCTGGGAGCCCGATCGCGGGGGGTGCCTGCACCCCCGGCGATGGGGCTCCCAGAAGCCAGGGGGGCGGGCCGGGGGTGGCGGCTGGGAGCCCGATCGGGGGGCGTGCCTGACCCCCCGGCGATGGGGCTCCCAGAAGCCAGGGGGGCGGGCCGGGGGTGGCGGCTGGGAGCCCGATCGCGGGGGGTGCCTGCACCCCCGGCGATGGGGCTCCCAGAAGCCAGGGGGGCGGGCCGGGGGTGGCGGCTGGGAGCCCGATCGCGGGGGGTGCCTGCACCCCCGGCGATGGGGCTCCCAGAAGCCAGGGGGGCGGGCCGGGGGTGGCGGCTGGGAGCCCGATCGCGGGGGGTGCCTGCACCCCCGGCGATGGGGCTCCCAGAAGCCAGGGGGGCGGGCCGGGGGTGGCGGCTGGGAGCCCGATCGCGGGGGGTGCCTGCACCCCCGGCGATGGGGCTCCCAGAAGCCAGGGGGGCGGGCCGGGGGTGGCGGCTGGGAGCCCGATCGCGGGGGGTGCCTGCACCCCCGGCGATGGGGCTCCCAGAAGCCAGGGGGGCGGGCCGGGGGTGGCGGCTGGGAGCCCGATCGCGGGGGGTGCCTGCACCCCCGGCGATGGGGCTCCCAGAAGCCAGGGGGGCGGGCCGGGGGTGGCGGCTGGGAGCCCGATCGCGGGGGGTGCCTGCACCCCCGGCGATGGGGCTCCCAGAAGCCAGGGGGGCGGGCCGGGGGTGGCGGCTGGGAGCCCGATCGCGGGGGGTGCCTGCACCCCCGGCGATGGGGCTCCCAGAAGCCAGGGGGGCGGGCCGGGGGTGGCGGCTGGGAGCCCGATCGCGGGGGGTGCCTGCACCCCCGGCGATGGGGCTCCCAGAAGCCAGGGGGGCGGGCCGGGGGTGGCGGCTGGGAGCCCGATCGCGGGGGGTGCCTGCACCCCCGGCGATGGGGCTCCCAGAAGCCAGGGGGGCGGGCCGGGGGTGGCGGCTGGGAGCCCGATCGCGGGGGGTGCCTGCACCCCCGGCGATGGGGCTCCCAGAAGCCAGGGGGGCGGGCCGGGGGTGGCGGCTGGGAGCCCGATCGCGGGGGGTGCCTGCACCCCCGGCGATGGGGCTCCCAGAAGCCAGGGGGGCGGGCCGGGGGTGGCGGCTGGGAGCCCGATCGCGGGGGGTGCCTGCACCCCCGGCGATGGGGCTCCCAGAAGCCAGGGGGGCGGGCCGGGGGTGGCGGCTGGGAGCCCGATCGGGGGGCGTGCCTGACCCCCCGGCGATGGGGCTCCCAGAAGCCAGGGGGGCGGGCCGGGGGTGGCGGCTGGGAGCCCGATCGCGGGGGGTGCCTGCACCCCCGGCGATGGGGCTCCCAGAAGCCAGGGGGGCGGGCCGGGGGTGGCGGCTGGGAGCCCGATCGCGGGGGGTGCCTGCACCCCCGGCGATGGGGCTCCCAGAAGCCAGGGGGGCGGGCCGGGGGTGGCGGCTGGGAGCCCGATCGCGGGGGGTGCCTGCACCCCCGGCGATGGGGCTCCCAGAAGCCAGGGGGGCGGGCCGGGGGTGGCGGCTGGGAGCCCGATCGCGGGGGGTGCCTGCACCCCCGGCGATGGGGCTCCCAGAAGCCAGGGGGGCGGGCCGGGGGTGGCGGCTGGGAGCCCGATCGCGGGGGGTGCCTGCACCCCCGGCGATGGGGCTCCCAGAAGCCAGGGGGGCGGGCCGGGGGTGGCGGCTGGGAGCCCGATCGCGGGGGGTGCCTGCACCCCCGGCGATGGGGCTCCCAGAAGCCAGGGGGGCGGGCCGGGGGTGGCGGCTGGGAGCCCGATCGCGGGGGGTGCCTGCACCCCCGGCGATGGGGCTCCCAGAAGCCAGGGGGGCGGGCCGGGGGTGGCGGCTGGGAGCCCGATCGCGGGGGGTGCCTGCACCCCCGGCGATGGGGCTCCCAGAAGCCAGGGGGGCGGGCCGGGGGTGGCGGCTGGGAGCCCGATCGCGGGGGGTGCCTGCACCCCCGGCGATGGGGCTCCCAGAAGCCAGGGGGGCGGGCCGGGGGTGGCGGCTGGGAGCCCGATCGCGGGGGGTGCCTGCACCCCCGGCGATGGGGCTCCCAGAAGCCAGGGGGGCGGGCCGGGGGTGGCGGCTGGGAGCCCGATCGCGGGGGGTGCCTGCACCCCCGGCGATGGGGCTCCCAGAAGCCAGGGGGGCGGGCCGGGGGTGGCGGCTGGGAGCCCGATCGCGGGGGGTGCCTGCACCCCCGGCGATGGGGCTCCCAGAAGCCAGGGGGGCGGGCCGGGGGTGGCGGCTGGGAGCCCGATCGCGGGGGGTGCCTGCACCCCCGGCGATGGGGCTCCCAGAAGCCAGGGGGGCGGGCCGGGGGTGGCGGCTGGGAGCCCGATCGCGGGGGGTGCCTGCACCCCCGGCGATGGGGCTCCCAGAAGCCAGGGGGGCGGGCCGGGGGTGGCGGCTGGGAGCCCGATCGCGGGGGGTGCCTGCACCCCCGGCGATGGGGCTCCCAGAAGCCAGGGGGGCGGGCCGGGGGTGGCGGCTGGGAGCCCGATCGCGGGGGGTGCCTGCACCCCCGGCGATGGGGCTCCCAGAAGCCAGGGGGGCGGGCCGGGGGTGGCGGCTGGGAGCCCGATCGCGGGGGGTGCCTGCACCCCCGGCGATGGGGCTCCCAGAAGCCAGGGGGGCGGGCCGGGGGTGGCGGCTGGGAGCCCGATCGCGGGGGGTGCCTGCACCCCCGGCGATGGGGCTCCCAGAAGCCAGGGGGGCGGGCCGGGGGTGGCGGCTGGGAGCCCGATCGCGGGGGGTGCCTGCACCCCCGGCGATGGGGCTCCCAGAAGCCAGGGGGGCGGGCCGGGGGTGGCGGCTGGGAGCCCGATCGCGGGGGGTGCCTGCACCCCCGGCGATGGGGCTCCCAGAAGCCAGGGGGGCGGGCCGGGGGTGGCGGCTGGGAGCCCGATCGCGGGGGGTGCCTGCACCCCCGGCGATGGGGCTCCCAGAAGCCAGGGGGGCGGGCCGGGGGTGGCGGCTGGGAGCCCGATCGCGGGGGGTGCCTGCACCCCCGGCGATGGGGCTCCCAGAAGCCAGGGGGGCGGGCCGGGGGTGGCGGCTGGGAGCCCGATCGCGGGGGGTGCCTGCACCCCCGGCGATGGGGCTCCCAGAAGCCAGGGGGGCGGGCCGGGGGTGGCGGCTGGGAGCCCGATCGCGGGGGGTGCCTGCACCCCCGGCGATGGGGCTCCCAGAAGCCAGGGGGGCGGGCCGGGGGTGGCGGCTGGGAGCCCGATCGGGGGGCGTGCCTGACCCCCCGGCGATGGGGCTCCCAGAAGCCAGGGGGGCGGGCCGGGGGTGGCGGCTGGGAGCCCGATCGCGGGGGGTGCCTGCACCCCCGGCGATGGGGCTCCCAGAAGCCAGGGGGGCGGGCCGGGGGTGGCGGCTGGGAGCCCGATCGCGGGGGGTGCCTGCACCCCCGGCGATGGGGCTCCCAGAAGCCAGGGGGGCGGGCCGGGGGTGGCGGCTGGGAGCCCGATCGCGGGGGGTGCCTGCACCCCCGGCGATGGGGCTCCCAGAAGCCAGGGGGGCGGGCCGGGGGTGGCGGCTGGGAGCCCGATCGCGGGGGGTGCCTGCACCCCCGGCGATGGGGCTCCCAGAAGCCAGGGGGGCGGGCCGGGGGTGGCGGCTGGGAGCCCGATCGCCGGGGGTGCCTGCACCCCCGGCGATGGGGCTCCCAGAAGCCAGGGGGGCGGGCCGGGGGTGGCGGCTGGGAGCCCGATCGCGGGGGGTGCCTGCACCCCCGGCGATGGGGCTCCCAGAAGCCAGGGGGGCGGGCCGGGGGTGGCGGCTGGGAGCCCGATCGCGGGGGGTGCCTGCACCCCCGGCGATGGGGCTCCCAGAAGCCAGGGGGGCGGGCCGGGGGTGGCGGCTGGGAGCCCGATCGCGGGGGGTGCCTGCACCCCCGGCGATGGGGCTCCCAGAAGCCAGGGGGGCGGGCCGGGGGTGGCGGCTGGGAGCCCGATCGCGGGGGGTGCCTGCACCCCCGGCGATGGGGCTCCCAGAAGCCAGGGGGGCGGGCCGGGGGTGGCGGCTGGGAGCCCGATCGCGGGGGGTGCCTGCACCCCCGGCGATGGGGCTCCCAGAAGCCAGGGGGGCGGGCCGGGGGTGGCGGCTGGGAGCCCGATCGCGGGGGGTGCCTGCACCCCCGGCGATGGGGCTCCCAGAAGCCAGGGGGGCGGGCCGGGGGTGGCGGCTGGGAGCCCGATCGCGGGGGGTGCCTGCACCCCCGGCGATGGGGCTCCCAGAAGCCAGGGGGGCGGGCCGGGGGTGGCGGCTGGGAGCCCGATCGGGGGGCGTGCCTGACCCCCCGGCGATGGGGCTCCCAGAAGCCAGGGGGGCGGGCCGGGGGTGGCGGCTGGGAGCCCGATCGCGGGGGGTGCCTGCACCCCCGGCGATGGGGCTCCCAGAAGCCAGGGGGGCGGGCCGGGGGTGGCGGCTGGGAGCCCGATCGCGGGGGGTGCCTGCACCCCCGGCGATGGGGCTCCCAGAAGCCAGGGGGGCGGGCCGGGGGTGGCGGCTGGGAGCCCGATCGCGGGGGGTGCCTGCACCCCCGGCGATGGGGCTCCCAGAAGCCAGGGGGGCGGGCCGGGGGTGGCGGCTGGGAGCCCGATCGCGGGGGGTGCCTGCACCCCCGGCGATGGGGCTCCCAGAAGCCAGGGGGGCGGGCCGGGGGTGGCGGCTGGGAGCCCGATCGCGGGGGGTGCCTGCACCCCCGGCGATGGGGCTCCCAGAAGCCAGGGGGGCGGGCCGGGGGTGGCGGCTGGGAGCCCGATCGCGGGGGGTGCCTGCACCCCCGGCGATGGGGCTCCCAGAAGCCAGGGGGGCGGGCCGGGGGTGGCGGCTGGGAGCCCGATCGCGGGGGGTGCCTGCACCCCCGGCGATGGGGCTCCCAGAAGCCAGGGGGGCTGGCCGGGGGTGGCGGCTGGGAGCCCGATCGCGGGGGGTGCCTGCACCCCCGGCGATGGGGCTCCCAGAAGCCAGGGGGGCGGGCCGGGGGTGGCGGCTGGGAGCCCGATCGCGGGGGGTGCCTGCACCCCCGGCGATGGGGCTCCCAGAAGCCAGGGGGGCGGGCCGGGGGTGGCGGCTGGGAGCCCGATCGGGGGGCGTGCCTGACCCCCCGGCGATGGGGCTCCCAGAAGCCAGGGGGGCGGGCCGGGGGTGGCGGCTGGGAGCCCGATCGCGGGGGGTGCCTGACCCCCCGGCGATGGGGCTCCCAGAAGCCAGGGGGGCGGGCCGGGGGTGGCGGCTGGGAGCCCGATCGCGGGGGGTGCCTGCACCCCCGGCGATGGGGCTCCCAGAAGCCAGGGGGGCGGGCCGGGGGTGGCGGCTGGGAGCCCGATCGCGGGGGGTGCCTGCACCCCCGGCGATGGGGCTCCCAGAAGCCAGGGGGGCGGGCCGGGGGTGGCGGCTGGGAGCCCGATCGCGGGGGGTGCCTGCACCCCCGGCGATGGGGCTCCCAGAAGCCAGGGGGGCGGGCCGGGGGTGGCGGCTGGGAGCCCGATCGCGGGGGGTGCCTGCACCCCCGGCGATGGGGCTCCCAGAAGCCAGGGGGGCGGGCCGGGGGTGGCGGCTGGGAGCCCGATCGCGGGGGGTGCCTGCACCCCCGGCGATGGGGCTCCCAGAAGCCAGGGGGGCGGGCCGGGGGTGGCGGCTGGGAGCCCGATCGCGGGGGGTGCCTGCACCCCCGGCGATGGGGCTCCCAGAAGCCAGGGGGGCGGGCCGGGGGTGGCGGCTGGGAGCCCGATCGCGGGGGGTGCCTGCACCCCCGGCGATGGGGCTCCCAGAAGCCAGGGGGGCGGGCCGGGGGTGGCGGCTGGGAGCCCGATCGCGGGGGGTGCCTGCACCCCCGGCGATGGGGCTCCCAGAAGCCAGGGGGGCGGGCCGGGGGTGGCGGCTGGGAGCCCGATCGGGGGGCGTGCCTGCACCCCCGGCGATGGGGCTCCCAGAAGCCAGGGGGGCGGGCCGGGGGTGGCGGCTGGGAGCCCGATCGGGGGGCGTGCCTGACCCCCCGGCGATGGGGCTCCCAGAAGCCAGGGGGGCGGGCCGGGGGTGGCGGCTGGGAGCCCGATCGCGGGGGGTGCCTGACCCCCCGGCGATGGGGCTCCCAGATGCCAGGGGGGCGGGCCGGGGGTGGCGGCTGGGAGCCCGATCGGGGGGCGTGCCTGACCCCCCGGCGATGGGGCTCCCAGAAGCCAGGGGGGCCGGCCTGGGTTGGCGGCTGGGAGCCCGATCGCGGGGGGTGCCTGACCCCCTCGCGATGGGGCTCCCAGAAGTCAGGGGGGCCGTCCGGGGGTGACTCCTGGCAACCTGATCTGGATATTTGGAAGAGTATCACAAGTGGTTGTCCAGTGTCTGTGATACTGAGATTAATATCTGTCTCTCGGCCTTGGAATATTGAGCAGGATGAAACAGGGTGAATGTCCACCCTGTGCCACATTGCGAGTAATATCAGCCTGTCCCCTCCATGGATATTAAGAACAATATCCCAGACTGGGTGTACGCCTCCTGCTGTACAGAGTGCAATATCATCCTCTCCCTCCCAGGATAGTAATTACAATATCACTGGGCGGGAGCACACATCCTGTGAATTATTATCATCCTCTCCAACTCCGTATACTAGGAACTATATCTCAGAGAAACTGTCCCCTCAGTGCCATATTCGGACAAATAGCAAAGGCTTCTTCCGGGAATATTAGGAGCAATATTACCACGTAGCTATCCATCCATTGCTATAATTGGAGTCATGTGATACTCTACCCCCGTTCATATTAGGATCAGTGTCACGTGCTGAGTGTACACCTACTGCGATATTAAAACTAAAGTCCTGCTTTCCGACCCTGGTTATTAAGAACAGCATCACAAGTAGGTTTACACTTCCTGTGGAATGAGGAATAATAATATGATTATTAATCATCAATGATCGATTTTAATAATTATCAATGATACTAAAAATTCATAAGATACCATTATTAATTATGGATAATGATTTTCAATACATGATTATGCCTGCTTTCAATTAATTATTAATATTAATGCCATCAAATAATATTATTAGTTCCTAATACTAATCATTATTGTATTCCCAGCATCACTGGGTATTGATTTAAGTCACATTAATTGCTAATATCATAATATTATTATTAATAGTGATATTACTAATAATTATGAATACAAATGGTTAACCTTTTAAACCAGTATTCATTTTTACTCTCTTTATTGTGATCATTAATATCAATAATTATTATTAATATTAATATAATTATTAATCTTAATGATTAATAGACTTGCTCCTGATGTAAACCCGGGAGAGGACGATGTTAATTTCTATATCACAACGGTGTACACCCCCCGTGACAGAGTTTCCAACTTCTGCTTGGGAGAGGAGGATATGACAATCAGTTTCACTGGAAGTAGAAACAACGGTGGGATACTGTTCTGAATATTAAGGGAGGAAGAGGCTGATGTGACTCCTAATAAAGAGGGGGTTACTCCCTCTGAGGGTGTGCACACTGGGGGTGTACAATCGTCTGAGAAGGGGTTGAAAATTTTCCGATGGGGAGATGATATTACTCAGAATATGAGAAAGAGGCTGGGGGTCCACAAGGCTCCCAGAAGCCAGGGGGGCGGGCCGGGGGTGGCGGCTGGGAGCCCGATCGCGGGGGGTGCCTGCACCCCCGGCGATGGGGCTCCCAGAAGCCAGGGGGGCGGGCCGGGGGTGGCGGCTGGGAGCCCGATCGCGGGGGGTGCCTGCACCCCCGGCGATGGGGCTCCCAGAAGCCAGGGGGGCGGGCCGGGGGTGGCGGCTGGGAGCCCGATCGCGGGGGGTGCCTGCACCCCCGGCGATGGGGCTCCCAGAAGCCAGGGGGGCGGGCCGGGGGTGGCGGCTGGGAGCCCGATCGCGGGGGGTGCCTGCACCCCCGGCGATGGGGCTCCCAGAAGCCAGGGGGGCGGGCCGGGGGTGGCGGCTGGGAGCCCGATCGCGGGGGGTGCCTGCACCCCCGGCGATGGGGCTCCCAGAAGCCAGGGGGGCGGGCCGGGGGTGGCGGCTGGGAGCCCGATCGCGGGGGGTGCCTGCACCCCCGGCGATGGGGCTCCCAGAAGCCAGGGGGGCGGGCCGGGGGTGGCGGCTGGGAGCCCGATCGCGGGGGGTGCCTGCACCCCCGGCGATGGGGCTCCCAGAAGCCAGGGGGGCGGGCCGGGGGTGGCGGCTGGGAGCCCGATCGCGGGGGGTGCCTGCACCCCCGGCGATGGGGCTCCCAGAAGCCAGGGGGGCGGGCCGGGGGTGGCGGCTGGGAGCCCGATCGCGGGGGGTGCCTGCACCCCCGGCGATGGGGCTCCCAGAAGCCAGGGGGGCGGGCCGGGGGTGGCGGCTGGGAGCCCGATCGCGGGGGGTGCCTGCACCCCCGGCGATGGGGCTCCCAGAAGCCAGGGGGGCGGGCCGGGGGTGGCGGCTGGGAGCCCGATCGCGGGGGGTGCCTGCACCCCCGGCGATGGGGCTCCCAGAAGCCAGGGGGGCGGGCCGGGGGTGGCGGCTGGGAGCCCGATCGCGGGGGGTGCCTGCACCCCCGGCGATGGGGCTCCCAGAAGCCAGGGGGGCGGGCCGGGGGTGGCGGCTGGGAGCCCGATCGCGGGGGGTGCCTGCACCCCCGGCGATGGGGCTCCCAGAAGCCAGGGGGGCGGGCCGGGGGTGGCGGCTGGGAGCCCGATCGCGGGGGGTGCCTGCACCCCCGGCGATGGGGCTCCCAGAAGCCAGGGGGGCGGGCCGGGGGTGGCGGCTGGGAGCCCGATCGCGGGGGGTGCCTGCACCCCCGGCGATGGGGCTCCCAGAAGCCAGGGGGGCGGGCCGGGGGTGGCGGCTGGGAGCCCGATCGCGGGGGGTGCCTGCACCCCCGGCGATGGGGCTCCCAGAAGCCAGGGGGGCGGGCCGGGGGTGGCGGCTGGGAGCCCGATCGCGGGGGGTGCCTGCACCCCCGGCGATGGGGCTCCCAGAAGCCAGGGGGGCGGGCCGGGGGTGGCGGCTGGGAGCCCGATCGCGGGGGGTGCCTGCACCCCCGGCGATGGGGCTCCCAGAAGCCAGGGGGGCGGGCCGGGGGTGGCGGCTGGGAGCCCGATCGCGGGGGGTGCCTGCACCCCCGGCGATGGGGCTCCCAGAAGCCAGGGGGGCGGGCCGGGGGTGGCGGCTGGGAGCCCGATCGCGGGGGGTGCCTGCACCCCCGGCGATGGGGCTCCCAGAAGCCAGGGGGGCGGGCCGGGGGTGGCGGCTGGGAGCCCGATCGCGGGGGGTGCCTGCACCCCCGGCGATGGGGCTCCCAGAAGCCAGGGGGGCGGGCCGGGGGTGGCGGCTGGGAGCCCGATCGCGGGGGGTGCCTGCACCCCCGGCGATGGGGCTCCCAGAAGCCAGGGGGGCGGGCCGGGGGTGGCGGCTGGGAGCCCGATCGCGGGGGGTGCCTGCACCCCCGGCGATGGGGCTCCCAGAAGCCAGGGGGGCGGGCCGGGGGTGGCGGCTGGGAGCCCGATCGCGGGGGGTGCCTGCACCCCCGGCGATGGGGCTCCCAGAAGCCAGGGGGGCGGGCCGGGGGTGGCGGCTGGGAGCCCGATCGCGGGGGGTGCCTGCACCCCCGGCGATGGGGCTCCCAGAAGCCAGGGGGGCGGGCCGGGGGTGGCGGCTGGGAGCCCGATCGCGGGGGGTGCCTGCACCCCCGGCGATGGGGCTCCCAGAAGCCAGGGGGGCGGGCCGGGGGTGGCGGCTGGGAGCCCGATCGCGGGGGGTGCCTGCACCCCCGGCGATGGGGCTCCCAGAAGCCAGGGGGGCGGGCCGGGGGTGGCGGCTGGGAGCCCGATCGCGGGGGGTGCCTGCACCCCCGGCGATGGGGCTCCCAGAAGCCAGGGGGGCGGGCCGGGGGTGGCGGCTGGGAGCCCGATCGCGGGGGGTGCCTGCACCCCCGGCGATGGGGCTCCCAGAAGCCAGGGGGGCGGGCCGGGGGTGGCGGCTGGGAGCCCGATCGCGGGGGGTGCCTGCACCCCCGGCGATGGGGCTCCCAGAAGCCAGGGGGGCGGGCCGGGGGTGGCGGCTGGGAGCCCGATCGCGGGGGGTGCCTGCACCCCCGGCGATGGGGCTCCCAGAAGCCAGGGGGGCGGGCCGGGGGTGGCGGCTGGGAGCCCGATCGCGGGGGGTGCCTGCACCCCCGGCGATGGGGCTCCCAGAAGCCAGGGGGGCGGGCCGGGGGTGGCGGCTGGGAGCCCGATCGCGGGGGGTGCCTGCACCCCCGGCGATGGGGCTCCCAGAAGCCAGGGGGGCGGGCCGGGGGTGGCGGCTGGGAGCCCGATCGCGGGGGGTGCCTGCACCCCCGGCGATGGGGCTCCCAGAAGCCAGGGGGGCGGGCCGGGGGTGGCGGCTGGGAGCCCGATCGCGGGGGGTGCCTGCACCCCCGGCGATGGGGCTCCCAGAAGCCAGGGGGGCGGGCCGGGGGTGGCGGCTGGGAGCCCGATCGCGGGGGGTGCCTGCACCCCCGGCGATGGGGCTCCCAGAAGCCAGGGGGGCGGGCCGGGGGTGGCGGCTGGGAGCCCGATCGCGGGGGGTGCCTGCACCCCCGGCGATGGGGCTCCCAGAAGCCAGGGGGGCGGGCCGGGGGTGGCGGCTGGGAGCCCGATCGCGGGGGGTGCCTGCACCCCCGGCGATGGGGCTCCCAGAAGCCAGGGGGGCGGGCCGGGGGTGGCGGCTGGGAGCCCGATCGCGGGGGGTGCCTGCACCCCCGGCGATGGGGCTCCCAGAAGCCAGGGGGGCGGGCCGGGGGTGGCGGCTGGGAGCCCGATCGCGGGGGGTGCCTGCACCCCCGGCGATGGGGCTCCCAGAAGCCAGGGGGGCGGGCCGGGGGTGGCGGCTGGGAGCCCGATCGCGGGGGGTGCCTGCACCCCCGGCGATGGGGCTCCCAGAAGCCAGGGGGGCGGGCCGGGGGTGGCGGCTGGGAGCCCGATCGCGGGGGGTGCCTGCACCCCCGGCGATGGGGCTCCCAGAAGCCAGGGGGGCGGGCCGGGGGTGGCGGCTGGGAGCCCGATCGCGGGGGGTGCCTGCACCCCCGGCGATGGGGCTCCCAGAAGCCAGGGGGGCGGGCCGGGGGTGGCGGCTGGGAGCCCGATCGCGGGGGGTGCCTGCACCCCCGGCGATGGGGCTCCCAGAAGCCAGGGGGGCGGGCCGGGGGTGGCGGCTGGGAGCCCGATCGCGGGGGGTGCCTGCACCCCCGGCGATGGGGCTCCCAGAAGCCAGGGGGGCGGGCCGGGGGTGGCGGCTGGGAGCCCGATCGCGGGGGGTGCCTGCACCCCCGGCGATGGGGCTCCCAGAAGCCAGGGGGGCGGGCCGGGGGTGGCGGCTGGGAGCCCGATCGCGGGGGGTGCCTGCACCCCCGGCGATGGGGCTCCCAGAAGCCAGGGGGGCGGGCCGGGGGTGGCGGCTGGGAGCCCGATCGCGGGGGGTGCCTGCACCCCCGGCGATGGGGCTCCCAGAAGCCAGGGGGGCGGGCCGGGGGTGGCGGCTGGGAGCCCGATCGCGGGGGGTGCCTGCACCCCCGGCGATGGGGCTCCCAGAAGCCAGGGGGGCGGGCCGGGGGTGGCGGCTGGGAGCCCGATCGCGGGGGGTGCCTGCACCCCCGGCGATGGGGCTCCCAGAAGCCAGGGGGGCGGGCCGGGGGTGGCGGCTGGGAGCCCGATCGCGGGGGGTGCCTGCACCCCCGGCGATGGGGCTCCCAGAAGCCAGGGGGGCGGGCCGGGGGTGGCGGCTGGGAGCCCGATCGCGGGGGGTGCCTGCACCCCCGGCGATGGGGCTCCCAGAAGCCAGGGGGGCGGGCCGGGGGTGGCGGCTGGGAGCCCGATCGCGGGGGGTGCCTGCACCCCCGGCGATGGGGCTCCCAGAAGCCAGGGGGGCGGGCCGGGGGTGGCGGCTGGGAGCCCGATCGCGGGGGGTGCCTGCACCCCCGGCGATGGGGCTCCCAGAAGCCAGGGGGGCGGGCCGGGGGTGGCGGCTGGGAGCCCGATCGCGGGGGGTGCCTGCACCCCCGGCGATGGGGCTCCCAGAAGCCAGGGGGGCGGGCCGGGGGTGGCGGCTGGGAGCCCGATCGCGGGGGGTGCCTGCACCCCCGGCGATGGGGCTCCCAGAAGCCAGGGGGGCGGGCCGGGGGTGGCGGCTGGGAGCCCGATCGCGGGGGGTGCCTGCACCCCCGGCGATGGGGCTCCCAGAAGCCAGGGGGGCGGGCCGGGGGTGGCGGCTGGGAGCCCGATCGCGGGGGGTGCCTGCACCCCCGGCGATGGGGCTCCCAGAAGCCAGGGGGGCGGGCCGGGGGTGGCGGCTGGGAGCCCGATCGCGGGGGGTGCCTGCACCCCCGGCGATGGGGCTCCCAGAAGCCAGGGGGGCGGGCCGGGGGTGGCGGCTGGGAGCCCGATCGCGGGGGGTGCCTGCACCCCCGGCGATGGGGCTCCCAGAAGCCAGGGGGGCGGGCCGGGGGTGGCGGCTGGGAGCCCGATCGCGGGGGGTGCCTGCACCCCCGGCGATGGGGCTCCCAGAAGCCAGGGGGCGGGCCGGGGGTGGCGGCTGGGAGCCCGATCGCGGGGGGTGCCTGCACCCCCGGCGATGGGGCTCCCAGAAGCCAGGGGGGCGGGCCGGGGGTGGCGGCTGGGAGCCCGATCGCGGGGGGTGCCTGCACCCCCGGCGATGGGGCTCCCAGAAGCCAGGGGGGCGGGCCGGGGGTGGCGGCTGGGAGCCCGATCGCGGGGGGTGCCTGCACCCCCGGCGATGGGGCTCCCAGAAGCCAGGGGGGCGGGCCGGGGGTGGCGGCTGGGAGCCCGATCGCGGGGGGTGCCTGCACCCCCGGCGATGGGGCTCCCAGAAGCCAGGGGGGCGGGCCGGGGGTGGCGGCTGGGAGCCCGATCGCGGGGGGTGCCTGCACCCCCGGCGATGGGGCTCCCAGAAGCCAGGGGGGCGGGCCGGGGGTGGCGGCTGGGAGCCCGATCGCGGGGGGTGCCTGCACCCCCGGCGATGGGGCTCCCAGAAGCCAGGGGGGCGGGCCGGGGGTGGCGGCTGGGAGCCCGATCGCGGGGGGTGCCTGCACCCCCGGCGATGGGGCTCCCAGAAGCCAGGGGGGCGGGCCGGGGGTGGCGGCTGGGAGCCCGATCGCGGGGGGTGCCTGCACCCCCGGCGATGGGGCTCCCAGAAGCCAGGGGGGCGGGCCGGGGGTGGCGGCTGGGAGCCCGATCGCGGGGGGTGCCTGCACCCCCGGCGATGGGGCTCCCAGAAGCCAGGGGGGCGGGCCGGGGGTGGCGGCTGGGAGCCCGATCGCGGGGGGTGCCTGCACCCCCGGCGATGGGGCTCCCAGAAGCCAGGGGGGCGGGCCGGGGGTGGCGGCTGGGAGCCCGATCGCGGGGGGTGCCTGCACCCCCGGCGATGGGGCTCCCAGAAGCCAGGGGGGCGGGCCGGGGGTGGCGGCTGGGAGCCCGATCGCGGGGGGTGCCTGCACCCCCGGCGATGGGCCTCCCAGAAGCCAGGGGGGCGGGCCGGGGGTGGCGGCTGGGAGCCCGATCGCGGGGGGTGCCTGCACCCCCGGCGATGGGCCTCCCAGAAGCCAGGGGGGCGGGCCGGGGGTGGCGGCTGGGAGCCCGATCGCGGGGGGTGCCTGCACCCCCGGCGATGGGCCTCCCAGAAGCCAGGGGGGCGGGCCGGGGGTGGCGGCTGGGAGCCCGATCGCGGGGGGTGCCTGCACCCCCGGCGATGGGCCTCCCAGAAGCCAGGGGGGCGGGCCGGGGGTGGCGGCTGGGAGCCCGATCGCGGGGGGTGCCTGCACCCCCGGCGATGGGCCTCCCAGAAGCCAGGGGGGCGGGCCGGGGGTGGCGGCTGGGAGCCCGATCGCGGGGGGTGCCTGCACCCCCGGCGATGGGCCTCCCAGAAGCCAGGGGGGCGGGCCGGGGGTGGCGGCTGGGAGCCCGATCGCGGGGGGTGCCTGCACCCCCGGCGATGGGCCTCCCAGAAGCCAGGGGGGCGGGCCGGGGGTGGCGGCTGGGAGCCCGATCGCGGGGGGTGCCTGCACCCCCGGCGATGGGCCTCCCAGAAGCCAGGGGGGCGGGCCGGGGGTGGCGGCTGGGAGCCCGATCGCGGGGGGTGCCTGCACCCCCGGCGATGGGCCTCCCAGAAGCCAGGGGGGCGGGCCGGGGGTGGCGGCTGGGAGCCCGATCGCGGGGGGTGCCTGCACCCCCGGCGATGGGCCTCCCAGAAGCCAGGGGGGCGGGCCGGGGGTGGCGGCTGGGAGCCCGATCGCGGGGGGTGCCTGCACCCCCGGCGATGGGGCTCCCAGAAGCCAGGGGGGCGGGCCGGGGGTGGCGGCTGGGAGCCCGATCGCGGGGGGTGCCTGCACCCCCGGCGATGGGGCTCCCAGAAGCCAGGGGGGCGGGCCGGGGGTGGCGGCTGGGAGCCCGATCGCGGGGGGTGCCTGCACCCCCGGCGATGGGGCTCCCAGAAGCCAGGGGGGCGGGCCGGGGGTGGCGGCTGGGAGCCCGATCGCGGGGGGTGCCTGCACCCCCGGC
This sequence comes from Macaca mulatta, assembly GCF_049350105.2. Classification (NCBI taxonomy): domain Eukaryota; kingdom Metazoa; phylum Chordata; class Mammalia; order Primates; family Cercopithecidae; genus Macaca; species Macaca mulatta. The sequence continues at coordinate 697,830 of NC_133411.1, forward strand.
GATGGGGCTCCCAGAAGCCAGGGGGGCGGGCCGGGGGTGGCGGCTGGGAGCCCGATCGCGGGGGGTGCCTGCACCCCCGGCGATGGGGCTCCCAGAAGCCAGGGGGGCGGGCCGGGGGTGGCGGCTGGGAGCCCGATCGCGGGGGGTGCCTGCACCCCCGGCGATGGGGCTCCCAGAAGCCAGGGGGGCGGGCCGGGGGTGGCGGCTGGGAGCCCGATCGCGGGGGGTGCCTGCACCCCCGGCGATGGGGCTCCCAGAAGCCAGGGGGGCGGGCCGGGGGTGGCGGCTGGGAGCCCGATCGCGGGGGGTGCCTGCACCCCCGGCGATGGGGCTCCCAGAAGCCAGGGGGGCGGGCCGGGGGTGGCGGCTGGGAGCCCGATCGCGGGGGGTGCCTGCACCCCCGGCGATGGGGCTCCCAGAAGCCAGGGGGGCGGGCCGGGGGTGGCGGCTGGGAGCCCGATCGCGGGGGGTGCCTGCACCCCCGGCGATGGGGCTCCCAGAAGCCAGGGGGGCGGGCCGGGGGTGGCGGCTGGGAGCCCGATCGCGGGGGGTGCCTGCACCCCCGGCGATGGGGCTCCCAGAAGCCAGGGGGGCGGGCCGGGGGTGGCGGCTGGGAGCCCGATCGCGGGGGGTGCCTGCACCCCCGGCGATGGGGCTCCCAGAAGCCAGGGGGGCGGGCCGGGGGTGGCGGCTGGGAGCCCGATCGCGGGGGGTGCCTGCACCCCCGGCGATGGGGCTCCCAGAAGCCAGGGGGGCGGGCCGGGGGTGGCGGCTGGGAGCCCGATCGCGGGGGGTGCCTGCACCCCCGGCGATGGGGCTCCCAGAAGCCAGGGGGGCGGGCCGGGGGTGGCGGCTGGGAGCCCGATCGCGGGGGGTGCCTGCACCCCCGGCGATGGGGCTCCCAGAAGCCAGGGGGGCGGGCCGGGGGTGGCGGCTGGGAGCCCGATCGCGGGGGGTGCCTGCACCCCCGGCGATGGGGCTCCCAGAAGCCAGGGGGGCGGGCCGGGGGTGGCGGCTGGGAGCCCGATCGCGGGGGGTGCCTGCACCCCCGGCGATGGGGCTCCCAGAAGCCAGGGGGGCGGGCCGGGGGTGGCGGCTGGGAGCCCGATCGCGGGGGGTGCCTGCACCCCCGGCGATGGGGCTCCCAGAAGCCAGGGGGGCGGGCCGGGGGTGGCGGCTGGGAGCCCGATCGCGGGGGGTGCCTGCACCCCCGGCGATGGGGCTCCCAGAAGCCAGGGGGGCGGGCCGGGGGTGGCGGCTGGGAGCCCGATCGCGGGGGGTGCCTGCACCCCCGGCGATGGGGCTCCCAGAAGCCAGGGGGGCGGGCCGGGGGTGGCGGCTGGGAGCCCGATCGCGGGGGGTGCCTGCACCCCCGGCGATGGGGCTCCCAGAAGCCAGGGGGGCGGGCCGGGGGTGGCGGCTGGGAGCCCGATCGCGGGGGGTGCCTGCACCCCCGGCGATGGGGCTCCCAGAAGCCAGGGGGGCGGGCCGGGGGTGGCGGCTGGGAGCCCGATCGCGGGGGGTGCCTGCACCCCCGGCGATGGGGCTCCCAGAAGCCAGGGGGGCGGGCCGGGGGTGGCGGCTGGGAGCCCGATCGCGGGGGGTGCCTGCACCCCCGGCGATGGGGCTCCCAGAAGCCAGGGGGGCGGGCCGGGGGTGGCGGCTGGGAGCCCGATCGCGGGGGGTGCCTGCACCCCCGGCGATGGGGCTCCCAGAAGCCAGGGGGGCGGGCCGGGGGTGGCGGCTGGGAGCCCGATCGCGGGGGGTGCCTGCACCCCCGGCGATGGGGCTCCCAGAAGCCAGGGGGGCGGGCCGGGGGTGGCGGCTGGGAGCCCGATCGCGGGGGGTGCCTGCACCCCCGGCGATGGGGCTCCCAGAAGCCAGGGGGGCGGGCCGGGGGTGGCGGCTGGGAGCCCGATCGCGGGGGGTGCCTGCACCCCCGGCGATGGGGCTCCCAGAAGCCAGGGGGGCGGGCCGGGGGTGGCGGCTGGGAGCCCGATCGCGGGGGGTGCCTGCACCCCCGGCGATGGGGCTCCCAGAAGCCAGGGGGGCGGGCCGGGGGTGGCGGCTGGGAGCCCGATCGCGGGGGGTGCCTGCACCCCCGGCGATGGGGCTCCCAGAAGCCAGGGGGGCGGGCCGGGGGTGGCGGCTGGGAGCCCGATCGCGGGGGGTGCCTGCACCCCCGGCGATGGGGCTCCCAGAAGCCAGGGGGGCGGGCCGGGGGTGGCGGCTGGGAGCCCGATCGCGGGGGGTGCCTGCACCCCCGGCGATGGGGCTCCCAGAAGCCAGGGGGGCGGGCCGGGGGTGGCGGCTGGGAGCCCGATCGCGGGGGGTGCCTGCACCCCCGGCGATGGGGCTCCCAGAAGCCAGGGGGGCGGGCCGGGGGTGGCGGCTGGGAGCCCGATCGCGGGGGGTGCCTGCACCCCCGGCGATGGGGCTCCCAGAAGCCAGGGGGGCGGGCCGGGGGTGGCGGCTGGGAGCCCGATCGCGGGGGGTGCCTGCACCCCCGGCGATGGGGCTCCCAGAAGCCAGGGGGGCGGGCCGGGGGTGGCGGCTGGGAGCCCGATCGCGGGGGGTGCCTGCACCCCCGGCGATGGGGCTCCCAGAAGCCAGGGGGGCGGGCCGGGGGTGGCGGCTGGGAGCCCGATCGCGGGGGGTGCCTGCACCCCCGGCGATGGGGCTCCCAGAAGCCAGGGGGGCGGGCCGGGGGTGGCGGCTGGGAGCCCGATCGCGGGGGGTGCCTGCACCCCCGGCGATGGGGCTCCCAGAAGCCAGGGGGGCGGGCCGGGGGTGGCGGCTGGGAGCCCGATCGCGGGGGGTGCCTGCACCCCCGGCGATGGGGCTCCCAGAAGCCAGGGGGGCGGGCCGGGGGTGGCGGCTGGGAGCCCGATCGCGGGGGGTGCCTGCACCCCCGGCGATGGGGCTCCCAGAAGCCAGGGGGGCGGGCCGGGGGTGGCGGCTGGGAGCCCGATCGCGGGGGGTGCCTGCACCCCCGGCGATGGGGCTCCCAGAAGCCAGGGGGGCGGGCCGGGGGTGGCGGCTGGGAGCCCGATCGCGGGGGGTGCCTGCACCCCCGGCGATGGGGCTCCCAGAAGCCAGGGGGGCGGGCCGGGGGTGGCGGCTGGGAGCCCGATCGCGGGGGGTGCCTGCACCCCCGGCGATGGGGCTCCCAGAAGCCAGGGGGGCGGGCCGGGGGTGGCGGCTGGGAGCCCGATCGCGGGGGGTGCCTGCACCCCCGGCGATGGGGCTCCCAGAAGCCAGGGGGGCGGGCCGGGGGTGGCGGCTGGGAGCCCGATCGGGGGGCGTGCCTGCACCCCCGGCGATGGGGCTCCCAGAAGCCAGGGGGGCGGGCCGGGGGTGGCGGCTGGGAGCCCGATCGGGGGGCGTGCCTGACCCCCCGGCGATGGGGCTCCCAGAAGCCAGGGGGGCGGGCCGGGGGTGGCGGCTGGGAGCCCGATCGCGGGGGGTGCCTGACCCCCCGGCGATGGGGCTCCCAGATGCCAGGGGGGCGGGCCGGGGGTGGCGGCTGGGAGCCCGATCGGGGGGCGTGCCTGACCCCCCGGCGATGGGGCTCCCAGAAGCCAGGGGGACCGGCCTGGGTTGGCGGCTGGGAGCCCGATCGCGGGGGGTGCCTGACCCCCTCGCGATGGGGCTCCCAGAAGTCAGGGGGGCCGTCCGGGGGTGACTCCTGGCAACCTGATCTGGATATTTGCAAGAGTATCACAAGTGGTTGTCCAGTGTCTGTGATACTGAGATTAATATCTGTCTCTCGGCCTTGGAATATTGAGCAGGATGAAACAGGGTGAATGTCCAGCCTGTGCCACATTGCGAGTAATATCAGCCTGTCCCCTCCATGGATATTAAGAACAATATCCCAGACTGGGTGTACGCCTCCTGCTGTACAGAGTGCAATATCATCCTCTCCCTCCCAGGATAGTAATTACAATATCACTGGGCGGGAGCACACATCCTGTGAATTATTATCATCCTCTCCAACTCCGTATACTAGGAACTATATCTCAGAGAAACTGTCCCCTCAGTGCCATATTCGGACAAATAGCAAAGGCTTCTTCCGGGAATATTAGGAGCAATATTACCACGTAGCTATCCATCCATTGCTATAATTGGAGTCATGTGATACTCTACCCCCGTTCATATTAGGATCAGTGTCACGTGCTGAGTGTACACCTACTGCGATATTAAAACTAAAGTCCTGCTTTCCGACCCTGGTTATTAAGAACAGCATCACAAGTAGGTTTACACTTCCTGTGGAATGAGGAATAATAATATGATTATTAATCATCAATGATCGATTTTAATAATTATCAATGATACTAAAAATTCATAAGATACCATTATTAATTATGGATAATGATTTTCAATACATGATTATGCCTGCTTTCAATTAATTATTAATATTAATGCCATCAAATAATATTATTAGTTCCTAATACTAATCATTATTGTATTCCCAGCATCACTGGGTATTGATTTAAGTCACATTAATTGCTAATATCATAATATTATTATTAATAGTGATATTACTAATAATTATGAATACAAATGGTTAACCTTTTAAACCAGTATTCATTTTTACTCTCTTTATTGTGATCATTAATATCAATAATTATTATTAATATTAATATAATTATTAATATTAATGATTAATAGACTTGCTCCTGATGTAAACCCGGGAGAGGACGATGTTAATTTCTATATCACAACGGTGTACACCCCCCGTGACAGAGTTTCCAACTTCTGCTTGGGAGAGGAGGATATGACAATCAGTTTCACTGGAAGTAGAAACAACGGTGGGATACTGTTCTGAATATTAAGGGAGGAAGAGGCTGATGTGACTCCTAATAAAGAGGGGGTTACTCCCTCTGAGGGTGTGCACACTGGGGGTGTACAATCGTCTGAGAAGGGGTTGAAAATTTTCCGATGGGGAGATGATATTACTCAGAATATGAGAAAGAGGCTGGGGGTCCACAAGGCTCCCAGAAGCCAGGGGGGCGGGCCGGGGGTGGCGGCTGGGAGCCCGATCGCGGGGGGTGCCTGCACCCCCGGCGATGGGGCTCCCAGAAGCCAGGGGGGCGGGCCGGGGGTGGCGGCTGGGAGCCCGATCGCGGGGGGTGCCTGCACCCCCGGCGATGGGGCTCCCAGAAGCCAGGGGGGCGGGCCGGGGGTGGCGGCTGGGAGCCCGATCGCGGGGGGTGCCTGCACCCCCGGCGATGGGGCTCCCAGAAGCCAGGGGGGCGGGCCGGGGGTGGCGGCTGGGAGCCCGATCGCGGGGGGTGCCTGCACCCCCGGCGATGGGGCTCCCAGAAGCCAGGGGGGCGGGCCGGGGGTGGCGGCTGGGAGCCCGATCGCGGGGGGTGCCTGCACCCCCGGCGATGGGGCTCCCAGAAGCCAGGGGGGCGGGCCGGGGGTGGCGGCTGGGAGCCCGATCGCGGGGGGTGCCTGCACCCCCGGCGATGGGGCTCCCAGAAGCCAGGGGGGCGGGCCGGGGGTGGCGGCTGGGAGCCCGATCGCGGGGGGTGCCTGCACCCCCGGCGATGGGGCTCCCAGAAGCCAGGGGGGCGGGCCGGGGGTGGCGGCTGGGAGCCCGATCGCGGGGGGTGCCTGGACCCCCGGCGATGGGGCTCCCAGAAGCCAGGGGGGCGGGCCGGGGGTGGCGGCTGGGAGCCCGATCGCGGGGGGTGCCTGCACCCCCGGCGATGGGGCTCCCAGAAGCCAGGGGGGCGGGCCGGGGGTGGCGGCTGGGAGCCCGATCGCGGGGGGTGCCTGCACCCCCGGCGATGGGGCTCCCAGAAGCCAGGGGGGCGGGCCGGGGGTGGCGGCTGGGAGCCCGATCGCGGGGGGTGCCTGCACCCCCGGCGATGGGGCTCCCAGAAGCCAGGGGGGCGGGCCGGGGGTGGCGGCTGGGAGCCCGATCGCGGGGGGTGCCTGCACCCCCGGCGATGGGGCTCCCAGAAGCCAGGGGGGCGGGCCGGGGGTGGCGGCTGGGAGCCCGATCGCGGGGGGTGCCTGCACCCCCGGCGATGGGGCTCCCAGAAGCCAGGGGGGCGGGCCGGGGGTGGCGGCTGGGAGCCCGATCGCGGGGGGTGCCTGCACCCCCGGCGATGGGGCTCCCAGAAGCCAGGGGGGCGGGCCGGGGGTGGCGGCTGGGAGCCCGATCGCGGGGGGTGCCTGCACCCCCGGCGATGGGGCTCCCAGAAGCCAGGGGGGCGGGCCGGGGGTGGCGGCTGGGAGCCCGATCGCGGGGGGTGCCTGCACCCCCGGCGATGGGGCTCCCAGAAGCCAGGGGGGCGGGCCGGGGGTGGCTCCCAGAAGCCAGGGGGGCGGGCCGGGGGTGGCGGCTGGGAGCCCGATCGCGGGGGGTGCCTGCACCCCCGGCGATGGGGCTCCCAGAAGCCAGGGGGGCGGGCCGGGGGTGGCGGCTGGGAGCCCGATCGCGGGGGGTGCCTGCACCCCCGGCGATGGGGCTCCCAGAAGCCAGGGGGGCGGGCCGGGGGTGGCGGCTGGGAGCCCGATCGCGGGGGGTGCCTGCACCCCCGGCGATGGGGCTCCCAGAAGCCAGGGGGGCGGGCCGGGGGTGGCGGCTGGGAGCCCGATCGGGGGGCGTGCCTGCACCCCCGGCGATGGGGCTCCCAGAAGCCAGGGGGGCGGGCCGGGGGTGGCGGCTGGGAGCCCGATCGGGGGGCGTGCCTGACCCCCCGGCGATGGGGCTCCCAGAAGCCAGGGGGGCGGGCCGGGGGTGGCGGCTGGGAGCCCGATCGCGGGGGGTGCCTGACCCCCCGGCGATGGGGCTCCCAGATGCCAGGGGGGCGGGCCGGGGATGGCGGCTGGGAGCCCGATCGGGGGGCGTGCCTGACCCCCCGGCGATGGGGCTCCCAGAAGCCAGGGGGGCCGGCCTGGGTTGGCGGCTGGGAGCCCGATCGCGGGGGGTGCCTGACCCCCTCGCGATGGGGCTCCCAGAAGTCAGGGGGGCCGTCCGGGGGTGACTCCTGGCAACCTGATCTGGATATTTGGAAGAGTATCACAAGTGGTTGTCCAGTGTCTGTGATACTGAGATTAATATCTGTCTCTCGGCCTTGGAATATTGAGCAGGATGAAACAGGGTGAATGTCCAGCCTGTGCCACATTGCGAGTAATATCAGCCTGTCCCCTCCATGGATATTAAGAACAATATCCCAGACTGGGTGTACGCCTCCTGCTGTACAGAGTGCAATATCATCCTCTCCCTCCCAGGATAGTAATTACAATATCACTGGGCGGGAGCACACATCCTGTGAATTATTATCATCCTCTCCAACTCCGTATACTAGGAACTATATCTCAGAGAAACTGTCCCCTCAGTGCCATATTCGGACAAATAGCAAAGGCTTCTTCCGGGAATATTAGGAGCAATATTACCACGTAGCTATCCATCCATTGCTATAATTGGAGTCATGTGATACTCTACCCCCGTTCATATTAGGATCAGTGTCACGTGCTGAGTGTACACCTACTGCGATATTAAAACTAAAGTCCTGCTTTCCGACCCTGGTTATTAAGAACAGCATCACAAGTAGGTTTACACTTCCTGTGGAATGAGGAATAATAATATGATTATTAATCATCAATGATCGATTTTAATAATTATCAATGATACTAAAAATTCATAAGATACCATTATTAATTATGGATAATGATTTTCAATACATGATTATGCCTGCTTTCAATTAATTATTAATATTAATGCCATCAAATAATATTATTAGTTCCTAATACTAATCATTATTGTATTCCCAGCATCACTGGGTATTGATTTAAGTCACATTAATTGCTAATATCATAATATTATTATTAATAGTGATATTACTAATAATTATGAATACAAATGGTTAACCTTTTAAACCAGTATTCATTTTTACTCTCTTTATTGTGATCATTAATATCAATAATTATTATTAATATTAATATAATTATTAATATTAATGATTAATAGACTTGCTCCTGATGTAAACCCGGGAGAGGACGATGTTAATTTCTATATCACAACAGTGTACACCCCCCGTGACAGAGTTTCCAACTTCTGCTTGGGAGAGGAGGATATGACAATCAGTTTCACTGGAAGTAGAAACAACGGTGGGATACTGTTCTGAATATTAAGGGAGGAAGAGGCTGATGTGACTCCTAATAAAGAGGGGGTTACTCCCTCTGAGGGTGTGCACACTGGGGGTGTACAATCGTCTGAGAAGGGGTTGAAAATTTTCCGATGGGGAGATGATATTACTCAGAATATGAGAAAGAGGCTGGGGGTCCACAAGGCTCCCAGAAGCCAGGGGGGCGGGCCGGGGGTGGCGGCTGGGAGCCCGATCGCGGGGGGTGCCTGCACCCCCGGCGATGGGGCTCCCAGAAGCCAGGGGGGCGGGCCGGGGGTGGCGGCTGGGAGCCCGATCGCGGGGGGTGCCTGCACCCCCGGCGATGGGGCTCCCAGAAGCCAGGGGGGCGGGCCGGGGGTGGCGGCTGGGAGCCCGATCGCGGGGGGTGCCTGCACCCCCGGCGATGGGGCTCCCAGAAGCCAGGGGGGCGGGCCGGGGGTGGCGGCTGGGAGCCCGATCGCGGGGGGTGCCTGCACCCCCGGCGATGGGGCTCCCAGAAGCCAGGGGGGCGGGCCGGGGGTGGCGGCTGGGAGCCCGATCGCGGGGGGTGCCTGCACCCCCGGCGATGGGGCTCCCAGAAGCCAGGGGGGCGGGCCGGGGGTGGCGGCTGGGAGCCCGATCGCGGGGGGTGCCTGCACCCCCGGCGATGGGGCTCCCAGAAGCCAGGGGGGCGGGCCGGGGGTGGCGGCTGGGAGCCCGATCGCGGGGGGTGCCTGCACCCCCGGCGATGGGGCTCCCAGAAGCCAGGGGGGCGGGCCGGGGGTGGCGGCTGGGAGCCCGATCGCGGGGGGTGCCTGCACCCCCGGCGATGGGGCTCCCAGAAGCCAGGGGGGCGGGCCGGGGGTGGCGGCTGGGAGCCCGATCGCGGGGGGTGCCTGCACCCCCGGCGATGGGGCTCCCAGAAGCCAGGGGGGCGGGCCGGGGGTGGCGGCTGGGAGCCCGATCGCGGGGGGTGCCTGCACCCCCGGCGATGGGGCTCCCAGAAGCCAGGGGGGCGGGCCGGGGGTGGCGGCTGGGAGCCCGATCGCCGGGGGTGCCTGCACCCCCGGCGATGGGGCTCCCAGAAGCCAGGGGGGCGGGCCGGGGGTGGCGGCTGGGAGCCCGATCGCCGGGGGTGCCTGCACCCCCGGCGATGGGGCTCCCAGAAGCCAGAGGGGCGGGCCGGGGGTGGCGGCTCCCAGAAGCCAGGGGGGCGGGCCGGGGGTGGCGGCTGGGAGCCCGATCGCCGGGGGTGCCTGCACCCCCGGCGATGGGGCTCCCAGAAGCCAGGGGGGCGGGCCGGGGGTGGCGGCTGGGAGCCCGATCGCCGGGGGTGCCTGCACCCCCGGCGATGGGGCTCCCAGAAGCCAGGGGGGCGGGCCGGGGGTGGCGGCTGGGAGCCCGATCGCGGGGGGTGCCTGCACCCCCGGCGATGGGGCTCCCAGAAGCCAGGGGGGCGGGCCGGGGGTGGCGGCTGGGAGCCCGATCGCGGGGGGTGCCTGCACCCCCGGCGATGGGGCTCCCAGAAGCCAGGGGGGCGGGCCGGGGGTGGCGGCTGGGAGCCCGATCGCGGGGGGTGCCTGCACCCCCGGCGATGGGGCTCCCAGAAGCCAGGGGGGCGGGCCGGGGGTGGCGGCTGGGAGCCCGATCGCGGGGGGTGCCTGCACCCCCGGCGATGGGGCTCCCAGAAGCCAGGGGGGCGGGCCGGGGGTGGCGGCTGGGAGCCCGATCGCGGGGGGTGCCTGCACCCCCGGCGATGGGGCTCCCAGAAGCCAGGGGGGCGGGCCGGGGGTGGCGGCTGGGAGCCCGATCGCGGGGGGTGCCTGCACCCCCGGCGATGGGGCTCCCAGAAGCCAGGGGGGCGGGCCGGGGGTGGCGGCTGGGAGCCCGATCGCGGGGGGTGCCTGCACCCCCGGCGATGGGGCTCCCAGAAGCCAGGGGGGCGGGCCGGGGGTGGCGGCTGGGAGCCCGATCGCCGGGGGTGCCTGCACCCCCGGCGATGGGGCTCCCAGAAGCCAGGGGGGCGGGCCGGGGGTGGCGGCTGGGAGCCCGATCGCCGGGGGTGCCTGCACCCCCGGCGATGGGGCTCCCAGAAGCCAGGGGGGCGGGCCGGGGGTGGCGGCTGGGAGCCCGATCGCCGGGGGTGCCTGCACCCCCGGCGATGGGGCTCCCAGAAGCCAGGGGGGCGGGCCGGGGGTGGCGGCTGGGAGCCCGATCGCCGGGGGTGCCTGCACCCCCGGCGATGGGGCTCCCAGAAGCCAGGGGGGCGGGCCGGGGGTGGCGGCTGGGAGCCCGATCGCCGGGGGTGCCTGCACCCCCGGCGATGGGGCTCCCAGAAGCCAGGGGGGCGGGCCGGGGGTGGCGGCTGGGAGCCCGATCGCCGGGGGTGCCTGCACCCCCGGCGATGGGGCTCCCAGAAGCCAGGGGGGCGGGCCGGGGGTGGCGGCTGGGAGCCCGATCGCGGGGGGTGCCTGCACCCCCGGCGATGGGGCTCCCAGAAGCCAGGGGGGCGGGCCGGGGGTGGCGGCTGGGAGCCCGATCGCGGGGGGTGCCTGCACCCCCGGCGATGGGGCTCCCAGAAGCCAGGGGGGCGGGCCGGGGGTGGCGGCTGGGAGCCCGATCGCGGGGGGTGCCTGCACCCCCGGCGATGGGGCTCCCAGAAGCCAGGGGGGCGGGCCGGGGGTGGCGGCTGGGAGCCCGATCGCGGGGGGTGCCTGACCCCCCGGCGATGGGGCTCCCAGATGCCAGGGGGGCGGGCCGGGGGTGGCGGCTGGGAGCCCGATCGGGGGGCGTGCCTGACCCCCCGGCGATGGGGCTCCCAGAAGCCAGGGGGGCCGGCCTGGGTTGGCGGCTGGGAGCCCGATCGCGGGGGGTGCCTGACCCCCTCGCGATGGGGCTCCCAGAAGTCAGGGGGGCCGTCCGGGGGTGACTCCTGGCAACCTGATCTGGATATTTGGAAGAGTATCACAAGTGGTTGTCCAGTGTCTGTGATACTGAGATTAATATCTGTCTCTCGGCCTTGGAATATTGAGCAGGATGAAACAGGGTGAATGTCCACCCTGTGCCACATTGCGAGTAATATCAGCCTGTCCCCTCCATGGATATTAAGAACAATATCCCAGACTGGGTGTACGCCTCCTGCTGTACAGAGTGCAATATCATCCTCTCCCTCCCAGGATAGTAATTACAATATCACTGGGCGGGAGCACACATCCTGTGAATTATTATCATCCTCTCCAACTCCGTATACTAGGAACTATATCTCAGAGAAACTGTCCCCTCAGTGCCATATTCGGACAAATAGCAAAGGCTTCTTCCGGGAATATTAGGAGCAATATTACCACGTAGCTATCCATCCATTGCTATAATTGGAGTCATGTGATACTCTACCCCCGTTCATATTAGGATCAGTGTCACGTGCTGAGTGTACACCTACTGCGATATTAAAACTAAAGTCCTGCTTTCCGACCCTGGTTATTAAGAACAGCATCACAAGTAGGTTTACACTTCCTGTGGAATGAGGAATAATAATATGATTATTAATCATCAATGATCGATTTTAATAATTATCAATGATACTAAAAATTCATAAGATACCATTATTAATTATGGATAATGATTTTCAATACATGATTATGCCTGCTTTCAATTAATTATTAATATTAATGCCATCAAATAATATTATTAGTTCCTAATACTAATCATTATTGTATTCCCAGCATCACTGGGTATTGATTTAAGTCACATTAATTGCTAATATCATAATATTATTATTAATAGTGATATTACTAATAATTATGAATACAAATGGTTAACCTTTTAAACCAGTATTCATTTTTACTCTCTTTATTGTGATCATTAATATCAATAATTATTATTAATATTAATATAATTATTAATATTAATGATTAATAGACTTGCTCCTGATGTAAACCCGGGAGAGGACGATGTTAATTTCTATATCACAACGGTGTACACCCCCCGTGACAGAGTTTCCAACTTCTGCTTGGGAGAGGAGGATATGACAATCAGTTTCACTGGAAGTAGAAACAACGGTGGGATACTGTTCTGAATATTAAGGGAGGAAGAGGCTGATGTGACTCCTAATAAAGAGGGGGTTACTCCCTCTGAGGGTGTGCACACTGGGGGTGTACAATCGTCTGAGAAGGGGTTGAAAATTTTCCGATGGGGAGATGATATTACTCAGAATATGAGAAAGAGGCTGGGGGTCCACAAGGCTCCCAGAAGCCAGGGGGGCGGGCCGGGGGTGGCGGCTGGGAGCCCGATCGCGGGGGGTGCCTGCACCCCCGGCGATGGGGCTCCCAGAAGCCAGGGGGGCGGGCCGGGGGTGGCGGCTGGGAGCCCGATCGCGGGGGGTGCCTGCACCCCCGGCGATGGGGCTCCCAGAAGCCAGGGGGGCGGGCCGGGGGTGGCGGCTGGGAGCCCGATCGCGGGGGGTGCCTGCACCCCCGGCGATGGGGCTCCCAGAAGCCAGGGGGGCGGGCCGGGGGTGGCGGCTGGGAGCCCGATCGCGGGGGGTGCCTGCACCCCCGGCGATGGGGCTCCCAGAAGCCAGGGGGGCGGGCCGGGGGTGGCGGCTGGGAGCCCGATCGCGGGGGGTGCCTGCACCCCCGGCGATGGGGCTCCCAGAAGCCAGGGGGGCGGGCCGGGGGTGGCGGCTGGGAGCCCGATCGCGGGGGGTGCCTGCACCCCCGGCGATGGGGCTCCCAGAAGCCAGGGGGGCGGGCCGGGGGTGGCGGCTGGGAGCCCGATCGCGGGGGGTGCCTGCACCCCCGGCGATGGGGCTCCCAGAAGCCAGGGGGGCGGGCCGGGGGTGGCGGCTGGGAGCCCGATCGCGGGGGGTGCCTGCACCCCCGGCGATGGGGCTCCCAGAAGCCAGGGGGGCGGGCCGGGGGTGGCGGCTGGGAGCCCGATCGCGGGGGGTGCCTGCACCCCCGGCGATGGGGCTCCCAGAAGCCAGGGGGGCGGGCCGGGGGTGGCGGCTGGGAGCCCGATCGCGGGGGGTGCCTGCACCCCCGGCGATGGGGCTCCCAGAAGCCAGGGGGGCGGGCCGGGGGTGGCGGCTGGGAGCCCGATCGCGGGGGGTGCCTGCACCCCCGGCGATGGGGCTCCCAGAAGCCAGGGGGGCGGGCCGGGGGTGGCGGCTGGGAGCCCGATCGCGGGGGGTGCCTGCACCCCCGGCGATGGGGCTCCCAGAAGCCAGGGGGGCGGGCCGGGGGTGGCGGCTGGGAGCCCGATCGCGGGGGGTGCCTGCACCCCCGGCGATGGGGCTCCCAGAAGCCAGGGGGGCGGGCCGGGGGTGGCGGCTGGGAGCCCGATCGCGGGGGGTGCCTGCACCCCCGGCGATGGGGCTCCCAGAAGCCAGGGGGGCGGGCCGGGGGTGGCGGCTGGGAGCCCGATCGCGGGGGGTGCCTGCACCCCCGGCGATGGGGCTCCCAGAAGCCAGGGGGGCGGGCCGGGGGTGGCGGCTGGGAGCCCGATCGCGGGGGGTGCCTGCACCCCCGGCGATGGGGCTCCCAGAAGCCAGGGGGGCGGGCCGGGGGTGGCGGCTGGGAGCCCGATCGCGGGGGGTGCCTGCACCCCCGGCGATGGGGCTCCCAGAAGCCAGGGGGGCGGGCCGGGGGTGGCGGCTGGGAGCCCGATCGCCGGGGGTGCCTGCACCCCCGGCGATGGGGCTCCCAGAAGCCAAGGGGGCGGGCCGGGGGTGGCGGCTCCCAGAAGCCAGGGGGGCGGGCCGGGGGTGGCGGCTGGGAGCCCGATCGCCGGGGGTGCCTGCACCCCCGGCGATGGGGCTCCCAGAAGCCAGGGGGGCGGGCCGGGGGTGGCGGCTGGGAGCCCGATCGCCGGGGGTGCCTGCACCCCCGGCGATGGGGCTCCCAGAAGCCAGGGGGGCGGGCCGGGGGTGGCGGCTGGGAGCCCGATCGCGGGGGGTGCCTGCACCCCCGGCGATGGGGCTCCCAGAAGCCAGGGGGGCGGGCCGGGGGTGGCGGCTGGGAGCCCGATCGCGGGGGGTGCCTGCACCCCCGGCGATGGGGCTCCCAGAAGCCAGGGGGGCGGGCCGGGGGTGGCGGCTGGGAGCCCGATCGCGGGGGGTGCCTGCACCCCCGGCGATGGGGCTCCCAGAAGCCAGGGGGGCGGGCCGGGGGTGGCGGCTGGGAGCCCGATCGCGGGGGGTGCCTGCACCCCCGGCGATGGGGCTCCCAGAAGCCAGGGGGGCGGGCCGGGGGTGGCGGCTGGGAGCCCGATCGCGGGGGGTGCCTGCACCCCCGGCGATGGGGCTCCCAGAAGCCAGGGGGGCGGGCCGGGGGTGGCGGCTGGGAGCCCGATCGCGGGGGGTGCCTGCACCCCCGGCGATGGGGCTCCCAGAAGCCAGGGGGGCGGGCCGGGGGTGGCGGCTGGGAGCCCGATCGCCGGGGGTGCCTGCACCCCCGGCGATGGGGCTCCCAGAAGCCAGGGGGGCGGGCCGGGGGTGGCGGCTGGGAGCCCGATCGCCGGGGGTGCCTGCACCCCCGGCGATGGGGCTCCCAGAAGCCAGGGGGGCGGGCCGGGGGTGGCGGCTGGGAGCCCGATCGCCGGGGGTGCCTGCACCCCCGGCGATGGGGCTCCCAGAAGCCAGGGGGGCGGGCCGGGGGTGGCGGCTGGGAGCCCGATCGCCGGGGGTGCCTGCACCCCCGGCGATGGGGCTCCCAGAAGCCAGGGGGGCGGGCCGGGGGTGGCGGCTGGGAGCCCGATCGCCGGGGGTGCCTGCACCCCCGGCGATGGGGCTCCCAGAAGCCAGGGGGGCGGGCCGGGGGTGGCGGCTGGGAGCCCGATCGCCGGGGGTGCCTGCACCCCCGGCGATGGGGCTCCCAGAAGCCAGGGGGGCGGGCCGGGGGTGGCGGCTGGGAGCCCGATCGCGGGGGGTGCCTGCACCCCCGGCGATGGGGCTCCCAGAAGCCAGGGGGGCGGGCCGGGGGTGGCGGCTGGGAGCCCGATCGCGGGGGGTGCCTGCACCCCCGGCGATGGGGCTCCCAGAAGCCAGGGGGGCGGGCCGGGGGTGGCGGCTGGGAGCCCGATCGCGGGGGGTGCCTGCACCCCCGGCGATGGGGCTCCCAGAAGCCAGGGGGGCGGGCCGGGGGTGGCGGCTGGGAGCCCGATCGCGGGGGGTGCCTGACCCCCCGGCGATGGGGCTCCCAGATGCCAGGGGGGCGGGCCGGGGGTGGCGGCTGGGAGCCCGATCGGGGGGCGTGCCTGACCCCCCGGCGATGGGGCTCCCAGAAGCCAGGGGGGCCGGCCTGGGTTGGCGGCTGGGAGCCCGATCGCGGGGGGTGCCTGACCCCCTCGCGATGGGGCTCCCAGAAGTCAGGGGGGCCGTCCGGGGGTGACTCCTGGCAACCTGATCTGGATATTTGGAAGAGTATCACAAGTGGTTGTCCAGTGTCTGTGATACTGAGATTAATATCTGTCTCTCGGCCTTGGAATATTGAGCAGGATGAAACAGGGTGAATGTCCACCCTGTGCCACATTGCGAGTAATATCAGCCTGTCCCCTCCATGGATATTAAGAACAATATCCCAGACTGGGTGTACGCCTCCTGCTGTACAGAGTGCAATATCATCCTCTCCCTCCCAGGATAGTAATTACAATATCACTGGGCGGGAGCACACATCCTGTGAATTATTATCATCCTCTCCAACTCCGTATACTAGGAACTATATCTCAGAGAAACTGTCCCCTCAGTGCCATATTCGGACAAATAGCAAAGGCTTCTTCCGGGAATATTAGGAGCAATATTACCACGTAGCTATCCATCCATTGCTATAATTGGAGTCATGTGATACTCTACCCCCGTTCATATTAGGATCAGTGTCACGTGCTGAGTGTACACCTACTGCGATATTAAAACTAAAGTCCTGCTTTCCGACCCTGGTTATTAAGAACAGCATCACAAGTAGGTTTACACTTCCTGTGGAATGAGGAATAATAATATGATTATTAATCATCAATGATCGATTTTAATAATTATCAATGATACTAAAAATTCATAAGATACCATTATTAATTATGGATAATGATTTTCAATACATGATTATGCCTGCTTTCAATTAATTATTAATATTAATGCCATCAAATAATATTATTAGTTCCTAATACTAATCATTATTGTATTCCCAGCATCACTGGGTATTGATTTAAGTCACATTAATTGCTAATATCATAATATTATTATTAATAGTGATATTACTAATAATTATGAATACAAATGGTTAACCTTTTAAACCAGTATTCATTTTTACTCTCTTTATTGTGATCATTAATATCAATAATTATTATTAATATTAATATAATTATTAATATTAATGATTAATAGACTTGCTCCTGATGTAAACCCGGGAGAGGACGATGTTAATTTCTATATCACAACGGTGTACACCCCCCGTGACAGAGTTTCCAACTTCTGCTTGGGAGAGGAGGATATGACAATCAGTTTCACTGGAAGTAGAAACAACGGTGGGATACTGTTCTGAATATTAAGGGAGGAAGAGGCTGATGTGACTCCTAATAAAGAGGGGGTTACTCCCTCTGAGGGTGTGCACACTGGGGGTGTACAATCGTCTGAGAAGGGGTTGAAAATTTTCCGATGGGGAGATGATATTACTCAGAATATGAGAAAGAGGCTGGGGGTCCACAAGGCTCCCAGAAGCCAGGGGGGCGGGCCGGGGGTGGCGGCTGGGAGCCCGATCGCGGGGGGTGCCTGCACCCCCGGCGATGGGGCTCCCAGAAGCCAGGGGGGCGGGCCGGGGGTGGCGGCTGGGAGCCCGATCGCGGGGGGTGCCTGCACCCCCGGCGATGGGGCTCCCAGAAGCCAGGGGGGCGGGCCGGGGGTGGCGGCTGGGAGCCCGATCGCGGGGGGTGCCTGCACCCCCGGCGATGGGGCTCCCAGAAGCCAGGGGGGCGGGCCGGGGGTGGCGGCTGGGAGCCCGATCGCGGGGGGTGCCTGCACCCCCGGCGATGGGGCTCCCAGAAGCCAGGGGGGCGGGCCGGGGGTGGCGGCTGGGAGCCCGATCGCGGGGGGTGCCTGCACCCCCGGCGATGGGGCTCCCAGAAGCCAGGGGGGCGGGCCGGGGGTGGCGGCTGGGAGCCCGATCGCGGGGGGTGCCTGCACCCCCGGCGATGGGGCTCCCAGAAGCCAGGGGGGCGGGCCGGGGGTGGCGGCTGGGAGCCCGATCGCGGGGGGTGCCTGCACCCCCGGCGATGGGGCTCCCAGAAGCCAGGGGGGCGGGCCGGGGGTGGCGGCTGGGAGCCCGATCGCGGGGGGTGCCTGCACCCCCGGCGATGGGGCTCCCAGAAGCCAGGGGGGCGGGCCGGGGGTGGCGGCTGGGAGCCCGATCGCGGGGGGTGCCTGCACCCCCGGCGATGGGGCTCCCAGAAGCCAGGGGGGCGGGCCGGGGGTGGCGGCTGGGAGCCCGATCGCGGGGGGTGCCTGCACCCCCGGCGATGGGGCTCCCAGAAGCCAGGGGGGCGGGCCGGGGGTGGCGGCTGGGAGCCCGATCGCGGGGGGTGCCTGCACCCCCGGCGATGGGGCTCCCAGAAGCCAGGGGGGCGGGCCGGGGGTGGCGGCTGGGAGCCCGATCGCGGGGGGTGCCTGCACCCCCGGCGATGGGGCTCCCAGAAGCCAGGGGGGCGGGCCGGGGGTGGCGGCTGGGAGCCCGATCGCGGGGGGTGCCTGCACCCCCGGCGATGGGGCTCCCAGAAGCCAGGGGGGCGGGCCGGGGGTGGCGGCTGGGAGCCCGATCGCGGGGGGTGCCTGCACCCCCGGCGATGGGGCTCCCAGAAGCCAGGGGGGCGGGCCGGGGGTGGCGGCTGGGAGCCCGATCGCGGGGGGTGCCTGCACCCCCGGCGATGGGGCTCCCAGAAGCCAGGGGGGCGGGCCGGGGGTGGCGGCTGGGAGCCCGATCGCGGGGGGTGCCTGCACCCCCGGCGATGGGGCTCCCAGAAGCCAGGGGGGCGGGCCGGGGGTGGCGGCTGGGAGCCCGATCGCGGGGGGTGCCTGCACCCCCGGCGATGGGGCTCCCAGAAGCCAGGGGGGCGGGCCGGGGGTGGCGGCTGGGAGCCCGATCGCGGGGGGTGCCTGCACCCCCGGCGATGGGGCTCCCAGAAGCCAGGGGGGCGGGCCGGGGGTGGCGGCTGGGAGCCCGATCGCGGGGGGTGCCTGCACCCCCGGCGATGGGGCTCCCAGAAGCCAGGGGGGCGGGCCGGGGGTGGCGGCTGGGAGCCCGATCGCGGGGGGTGCCTGCACCCCCGGCGATGGGGCTCCCAGAAGCCAGGGGGGCGGGCCGGGGGTGGCGGCTGGGAGCCCGATCGCGGGGGGTGCCTGCACCCCCGGCGATGGGGCTCCCAGAAGCCAGGGGGGCGGGCCGGGGGTGGCGGCTGGGAGCCCGATCGCGGGGGGTGCCTGCACCCCCGGCGATGGGGCTCCCAGAAGCCAGGGGGGCGGGCCGGGGGTGGCGGCTGGGAGCCCGATCGCGGGGGGTGCCTGCACCCCCGGCGATGGGGCTCCCAGAAGCCAGGGGGGCGGGCCGGGGGTGGCGGCTGGGAGCCCGATCGCGGGGGGTGCCTGCACCCCCGGCGATGGGGCTCCCAGAAGCCAGGGGGGCGGGCCGGGGGTGGCGGCTGGGAGCCCGATCGCGGGGGGTGCCTGCACCCCCGGCGATGGGGCTCCCAGAAGCCAGGGGGGCGGGCCGGGGGTGGCGGCTGGGAGCCCGATCGCGGGGGGTGCCTGCACCCCCGGCGATGGGGCTCCCAGAAGCCAGGGGGGCGGGCCGGGGGTGGCGGCTGGGAGCCCGATCGCGGGGGGTGCCTGCACCCCCGGCGATGGGGCTCCCAGAAGCCAGGGGGGCGGGCCGGGGGTGGCGGCTGGGAGCCCGATCGCGGGGGGTGCCTGCACCCCCGGCGATGGGGCTCCCAGAAGCCAGGGGGGCGGGCCGGGGGTGGCGGCTGGGAGCCCGATCGCGGGGGGTGCCTGCACCCCCGGCGATGGGGCTCCCAGAAGCCAGGGGGGCGGGCCGGGGGTGGCGGCTGGGAGCCCGATCGCGGGGGGTGCCTGCACCCCCGGCGATGGGGCTCCCAGAAGCCAGGGGGGCGGGCCGGGGGTGGCGGCTGGGAGCCCGATCGCGGGGGGTGCCTGCACCCCCGGCGATGGGGCTCCCAGAAGCCAGGGGGGCGGGCCGGGGGTGGCGGCTGGGAGCCCGATCGCGGGGGGTGCCTGCACCCCCGGCGATGGGGCTCCCAGAAGCCAGGGGGGCGGGCCGGGGGTGGCGGCTGGGAGCCCGATCGCGGGGGGTGCCTGCACCCCCGGCGATGGGGCTCCCAGAAGCCAGGGGGGCGGGCCGGGGGTGGCGGCTGGGAGCCCGATCGCGGGGGGTGCCTGCACCCCCGGCGATGGGGCTCCCAGAAGCCAGGGGGGCGGGCCGGGGGTGGCGGCTGGGAGCCCGATCGCGGGGGGTGCCTGCACCCCCGGCGATGGGGCTCCCAGAAGCCAGGGGGGCGGGCCGGGGGTGGCGGCTGGGAGCCCGATCGCGGGGGGTGCCTGCACCCCCGGCGATGGGGCTCCCAGAAGCCAGGGGGGCGGGCCGGGGGTGGCGGCTGGGAGCCCGATCGCGGGGGGTGCCTGCACCCCCGGCGATGGGGCTCCCAGAAGCCAGGGGGGCGGGCCGGGGGTGGCGGCTGGGAGCCCGATCGCGGGGGGTGCCTGCACCCCCGGCGATGGGGCTCCCAGAAGCCAGGGGGGCGGGCCGGGGGTGGCGGCTGGGAGCCCGATCGCGGGGGGTGCCTGCACCCCCGGCGATGGGGCTCCCAGAAGCCAGGGGGGCGGGCCGGGGGTGGCGGCTGGGAGCCCGATCGCGGGGGGTGCCTGCACCCCCGGCGATGGGGCTCCCAGAAGCCAGGGGGGCGGGCCGGGGGTGGCGGCTGGGAGCCCGATCGCGGGGGGTGCCTGCACCCCCGGCGATGGGGCTCCCAGAAGCCAGGGGGGCGGGCCGGGGGTGGCGGCTGGGAGCCCGATCGCGGGGGGTGCCTGCACCCCCGGCGATGGGGCTCCCAGAAGCCAGGGGGGCGGGCCGGGGGTGGCGGCTGGGAGCCCGATCTGGGGGCGTGCCTGCACCCCCGGCGATGGGGCTCCCAGAAGCCAGGGGGGCGGGCCGGGGGTGGCGGCTGGGAGCCCGATCGGGGGGCGTGCCTGACCCCCCGGCGATGGGGCTCCCAGAAGCCAGGGGGGCGGGCCGGGGGTGGCGGCTGGGAGCCCGATCGCGGGGGGTGCCTGACCCCCCGGCGATGGGGCTCCCAGATGCCAGGGGGGCGGGCCGGGGGTGGCGGCTGGGAGCCCGATCGGGGGGCGTGCCTGACCCCCCGGCGATGGGGCTCCCAGAAGCCAGGGGGGCCGGCCTGGGTTGGCGGCTGGGAGCCCGATCGCGGGGGGTGCCTGACCCCCTCGCGATGGGGCTCCCAGAAGTCAGGGGGGCCGTCTGGGGGTGACTCCTGGCAACCTGATCTGGATATTTGGAAGAGTATCACAAGTGGTTGTCCAGTGTCTGTGATACTGAGATTAATATCTGTCTCTCGGCCTTGGAATATTGAGCAGGATGAAACAGGGTGAATGTCCACCCTGTGCCACATTGCGAGTAATATCAGCCTGTCCCCTCCATGGATATTAAGAACAATATCCCAGACTGGGTGTACGCCTCCTGCTGTACAGAGTGCAATATCATCCTCTCCCTCCCAGGATAGTAATTACAATATCACTGGGCGGGAGCACACATCCTGTGAATTATTATCATCCTCTCCAACTCCGTATACTAGGAACTATATCTCAGAGAAACTGTCCCCTCAGTGCCATATTCGGACAAATAGCAAAGGCTTCTTCCGGGAATATTAGGAGCAATATTACCACGTAGCTATCCATCCATTGCTATAATTGGAGTCATGTGATACTCTACCCCCGTTCATATTAGGATCAGTGTCACGTGCTGAGTGTACACCTACTGCGATATTAAAACTAAAGTCCTGCTTTCCGACCCTGGTTATTAAGAACAGCATCACAAGTAGGTTTACACTTCCTGTGGAATGAGGAATAATAATATGATTATTAATCATCAATGATCGATTTTAATAATTATCAATGATACTAAAAATTCATAAGATACCATTATTAATTATGGATAATGATTTTCAATACATGATTATGCCTGCTTTCAATTAATTATTAATATTAATGCCATCAAATAATATTATTAGTTCCTAATACTAATCATTATTGTATTCCCAGCATCACTGGGTATTGATTTAAGTCACATTAATTGCTAATATCATAATATTATTATTAATAGTGATATTACTAATAATTATGAATACAAATGGTTAACCTTTTAAACCAGTATTCATTTTTACTCTCTTTATTGTGATCATTAATATCAATAATTATTATTAATATTAATATAATTATTAATATTAATGATTAATAGACTTGCTCCTGATGTAAACCCGGGAGAGGACGATGTTAATTTCTATATCACAACAGTGTACACCCCCCGTGACAGAGTTTCCAACTTCTGCTTGGGAGAGGAGGATATGACAATCAGTTTCACTGGAAGTAGAAACAACGGTGGGATACTGTTCTGAATATTAAGGGAGGAAGAGGCTGATGTGACTCCTAATAAAGAGGGGGTTACTCCCTCTGAGGGTGTGCACACTGGGGGTGTACAATCGTCTGAGAAGGGGTTGAAAATTTTCCGATGGGGAGATGATATTACTCAGAATATGAGAAAGAGGCTGGGGGTCCACAAGGCTCCCAGAAGCCAGGGGGGCGGGCCGGGGGTGGCGGCTGGGAGCCCGATCGCCGGGGGTGCCTGCACCCCCGGCGATGGGGCTCCCAGAAGCCAGGGGGGCGGGCCGGGGGTGGCGGCTGGGAGCCCGATCGCGGGGGGTGCCTGCACCCCCGGCGATGGGGCTCCCAGAAGCCAGGGGGGCGGGCCGGGGGTGGCGGCTGGGAGCCCGATCGCGGGGGGTGCCTGCACCCCCGGCGATGGGGCTCCCAGAAGCCAGGGGGGCGGGCCGGGGGTGGCGGCTGGAGCCCGATCGCGGGGGGTGCCTGCACCCCCGGCGATGGGGCTCCCAGAAGCCAGGGGGGCGGGCCGGGGGTGGCGGCTGGGAGCCCGATCGCGGGGGGTGCCTGCACCCCCGGCGATGGGGCTCCCAGAAGCCAGGGGGGCGGGCCGGGGGTGGCGGCTGGGAGCCCGATCGCGGGGGGTGCCTGCACCCCCGGCGATGGGGCTCCCAGAAGCCAGGGGGGCGGGCCGGGGGTGGCGGCTGGGAGCCCGATCGCGGGGGGTGCCTGCACCCCCGGCGATGGGGCTCCCAGAAGCCAGGGGGGCGGGCCGGGGGTGGCGGCTGGGAGCCCGATCGCGGGGGGTGCCTGCACCCCCGGCGATGGGGCTCCCAGAAGCCAGGGGGGCGGGCCGGGGGTGGCGGCTGGGAGCCCGATCGCGGGGGGTGCCTGCACCCCCGGCGATGGGGCTCCCAGAAGCCAGGGGGGCGGGCCGGGGGTGGCGGCTGGGAGCCTGATCGCGGGGGGTGCCTGCACCCCCGGCGATGGGGCTCCCAGAAGCCAGGGGGGCGGGCCGGGGGTGGCGGCTGGGAGCCCGATCGCGGGGGGTGCCTGCACCCCCGGCGATGGGGCTCCCAGAAGCCAGGGGGGCGGGCCGGGGGTGGCGGCTGGGAGCCCGATCGCCGGGGGTGCCTGCACCCCCGGCGATGGGGCTCCCAGAAGCCAGGGGGGCGGGCCGGGGGTGGCGGCTGGGAGCCAGGGGGGCGGGCCGGGGGTGGCGGCTGGGAGCCCGATCGCCGGGGGTGCCTGCACCCCCGGCGATGGGGCTCCCAGAAGCCAGGGGGGCGGGCCGGGGGTGGCGGCTGGGAGCCCGATCGCCGGGGGTGCCTGCACCCCCGGCGATGGGGCTCCCAGAAGCCAGGGGGGCGGGCCGGGGGTGGCGGCTGGGAGCCCGATCGCCGGGGGTGCCTGCACCCCCGGCGATGGGGCTCCCAGAAGCCAGGGGGGCGGGCCGGGGGTGGCGGCTGGGAGCCCGATCGCCGGGGGTGCCTGCACCCCCGGCGATGGGGCTCCCAGAAGCCAGGGGGGCGGGCCGGGGGTGGCGGCTGGGAGCCCGATCGCCGGGGGTGCCTGCACCCCCGGCGATGGGGCTCCCAGAAGCCAGGGGGGCGGGCCGGGGGTGGCGGCTGGGAGCCCGATCGCCGGGGGTGCCTGCACCCCCGGCGATGGGGCTCCCAGAAGCCAGGGGGGCGGGCCGGGGGTGGCGGCTGGGAGCCCGATCGCCGGGGGTGCCTGCACCCCCGGCGATGGGGCTCCCAGAAGCCAGGGGGGCGGGCCGGGGGTGGCGGCTGGGAGCCCGATCGCGGGGGGTGCCTGCACCCCCGGCGATGGGGCTCCCAGAAGCCAGGGGGCGGGCCGCGGGTGGCGGCTGGGAGCCCGATCGCGGGGGGTGCCTGCACCCCCGGCGATGGGGCTCCCAGAAGCCAGGGGGGCGGGCCGGGGGTGGCGGCTGGGAGCCCGATCGCGGGGGGTGCCTGCACCCCCGGCGATGGGGCTCCCAGAAGCCAGGGGGGCGGGCCGGGGGTGGCGGCTGGGAGCCCGATCGCGGGGGGTGCCTGCACCCCCGGCGATGGGGCTCCCAGAAGCCAGGGGGGCGGGCCGGGGGTGGCGGCTGGGAGCCCGATCGCGGGGGGTGCCTGCACCCCCGGCGATGGGGCTCCCAGAAGCCAGGGGGGCGGGCCGGGGGTGGCGGCTGGGAGCCCGATCGCGGGGGGTGCCTGCACCCCCGGCGATGGGGCTCCCAGAAGCCAGGGGGGCGGGCCGGGGGTGGCGGCTGGGAGCCCGATCGCGGGGGGTGCCTGCACCCCCGGCGATGGGGCTCCCAGAAGCCAGGGGGGCGGGCCGGGGGTGGCGGCTGGGAGCCCGATCGCGGGGGGTGCCTGCACCCCCGGCGATGGGGCTCCCAGAAGCCAGGGGGGCGGGCCGGGGGTGGCGGCTGGGAGCCCGATCGCGGGGGGTGCCTGCACCCCCGGCGATGGGGCTCCCAGAAGCCAGGGGGGCGGGCCGGGGGTGGCGGCTGGGAGCCCGATCGCGGGGGGTGCCTGCACCCCCGGCGATGGGGCTCCCAGAAGCCAGGGGGGCGGGCCGGGGGTGGCGGCTGGGAGCCCGATCGCGGGGGGTGCCTGCACCCCCGGCGATGGGGCTCCCAGAGGCCAGGGGGGCGGGCCGGGGGTGGCGGCTGGGAGCCCGATCGCGGGGGGTGCCTGCACCCCCGGCGATGGGGCTCCCAGAAGCCAGGGGGGCGGGCCGGGGGTGGCGGCTGGGAGCCCGATCGCGGGGGGTGCCTGCACCCCCGGCGATGGGGCTCCCAGAAGCCAGGGGGGCGGGCCGGGGGTGGCGGCTGGGAGCCCGATCGGGGGGCGTGCCTGACCCCCCGGCGATGGGGCTCCCAGAAGCCATGGGGGCCGGCCTGGGTTGGCGGCTGGGAGCCCGATCGCGGGGGGTGCCTGACCCCCTCGCGATGGGGCTCCCAGAAGTCAGGGGGGCCGTCCGGGGGTGACTCCTGGCAACCTGATCTGGATATTTGGAAGAGTATCACAAGTGGTTGTCCAGTGTCTGTGATACTGAGATTAATATCTGTCTCTCGGCCTTGGAATATTGAGCAGGATGAAACAGGGTGAATGTCCACCCTGTGCCACATTGCGAGTAATATCAGCCTGTCCCCTCCATGGATATTAAGAACAATATCCCAGACTGGGTGTACGCCTCCTGCTGTACAGAGTGCAATATCATCCTCTCCCTCCCAGGATAGTAATTACAATATCACTGGGCGGGAGCACACATCCTGTGAATTATTATCATCCTCTCCAACTCCGTATACTAGGAACTATATCTCAGAGAAACTGTCCCCTCAGTGCCATATTCGGACAAATAGCAAAGGCTTCTTCCGGGAATATTAGGAGCAATATTACCACGTAGCTATCCATCCATTGCTATAATTGGAGTCATGTGATACTCTACCCCCGTTCATATTAGGATCAGTGTCACGTGCTGAGTGTACACCTACTGCGATATTAAAACTAAAGTCCTGCTTTCCGACCCTGGTTATTAAGAACAGCATCACAAGTAGGTTTACACTTCCTGTGGAATGAGGAATAATAATATGATTATTAATCATCAATGATCGATTTTAATAATTATCAATGATACTAAAAATTCATAAGATACCATTATTAATTATGGATAATGATTTTCAATACATGATTATGCCTGCTTTCAATTAATTATTAATATTAATGCCATCAAATAATATTATTAGTTCCTAATACTAATCATTATTGTATTCCCAGCATCACTGGGTATTGATTTAAGTCACATTAATTGCTAATATCATAATATTATTATTAATAGTGATATTACTAATAATTATGAATACAAATGGTTAACCTTTTAAACCAGTATTCATTTTTACTCTCTTTATTGTGATCATTAATATCAATAATTATTATTAATATTAATATAATTATTAATATTAATGATTAATAGACTTGCTCCTGATGTAAACCCGGGAGAGGACGATGTTAATTTCTATATCACAACGGTGTACACCCCCCGTGACAGAGTTTCCAACTTCTGCTTGGGAGAGGAGGATATGACAATCAGTTTCACTGGAAGTAGAAACAACGGTGGGATACTGTTCTGAATATTAAGGGAGGAAGAGGCTGATGTGACTCCTAATAAAGAGGGGGTTACTCCCTCTGAGGGTGTGCACACTGGGGGTGTACAATCGTCTGAGAAGGGGTTGAAAATTTTCCGATGGGGAGATGATATTACTCAGAATATGAGAAAGAGGCTGGGGGTCCACAAGGCTCCCAGAAGCCAGGGGGGCGGGCCGGGGGTGGCGGCTGGGAGCCCGATCGCGGGGGGTGCCTGCACCCCCGGCGATGGGGCTCCCAGAAGCCAGGGGGGCGGGCCGGGGGTGGCGGCTGGGAGCCCGATCGCGGGGGGTGCCTGCACCCCCGGCGATGGGGCTCCCAGAAGCCAGGGGGGCGGGCCGGGGGTGGCGGCTGGGAGCCCGATCGCGGGGGGTGCCTGCACCCCCGGCGATGGGGCTCCCAGAAGCCAGGGGGGCGGGCCGGGGGTGGCGGCTGGGAGCCCGATCGCGGGGGGTGCCTGCACCCCCGGCGATGGGGCTCCCAGAAGCCAGGGGGGCGGGCCGGGGGTGGCGGCTGGGAGCCCGATCGCGGGGGGTGCCTGCACCCCCGGCGATGGGGCTCCCAGAAGCCAGGGGGGCGGGCCGGGGGTGGCGGCTGGGAGCCCGATCGCGGGGGGTGCCTGCACCCCCGGCGATGGGGCTCCCAGAAGCCAGGGGGGCGGGCCGGGGGTGGCGGCTGGGAGCCCGATCGCCGGGGGTGCCTGCACCCCCGGCGATGGGGCTCCCAGAAGCCAGAGGGGCGGGCCGGGGGTGGCGGCTCCCAGAAGCCAGGGGGGCGGGCCGGGGGTGGCGGCTGGGAGCCCGATCGCCGGGGGTGCCTGCACCCCCGGCGATGGGGCTCCCAGAAGCCAGGGGGGCGGGCCGGGGGTGGCGGCTGGGAGCCCGATCGCCGGGGGTGCCTGCACCCCCGGCGATGGGGCTCCCAGAAGCCAGGGGGGCGGGCCGGGGGTGGCGGCTGGGAGCCCGATCGCGGGGGGTGCCTGCACCCCCGGCGATGGGGCTCCCAGAAGCCAGGGGGGCGGGCCGGGGGTGGCGGCTGGGAGCCCGATCGCGGGGGGTGCCTGCACCCCCGGCGATGGGGCTCCCAGAAGCCAGGGGGGCGGGCCGGGGGTGGCGGCTGGGAGCCCGATCGCGGGGGGTGCCTGCACCCCCGGCGATGGGGCTCCCAGAAGCCAGGGGGGCGGGCCGGGGGTGGCGGCTGGGAGCCCGATCGCGGGGGGTGCCTGCACCCCCGGCGATGGGGCTCCCAGAAGCCAGGGGGGCGGGCCGGGGGTGGCGGCTGGGAGCCCGATCGCGGGGGGTGCCTGCACCCCCGGCGATGGGGCTCCCAGAAGCCAGGGGGGCGGGCCGGGGGTGGCGGCTGGGAGCCCGATCGCGGGGGGTGCCTGCACCCCCGGCGATGGGGCTCCCAGAAGCCAGGGGGGCGGGCCGGGGGTGGCGGCTGGGAGCCCGATCGCGGGGGGTGCCTGCACCCCCGGCGATGGGGCTCCCAGAAGCCAGGGGGGCGGGCCGGGGGTGGCGGCTGGGAGCCCGATCGCGGGGGGTGCCTGCACCCCCGGCGATGGGGCTCCCAGAAGCCAGGGGGGCGGGCCGGGGGTGGCGGCTGGGAGCCCGATCGCCGGGGGTGCCTGCACCCCCGGCGATGGGGCTCCCAGAAGCCAGGGGGGCGGGCCGGGGGTGGCGGCTGGGAGCCCGATCGCCGGGGGTGCCTGCACCCCCGGCGATGGGGCTCCCAGAAGCCAGGGGGGCGGGCCGGGGGTGGCGGCTGGGAGCCCGATCGCCGGGGGTGCCTGCACCCCCGGCGATGGGGCTCCCAGAAGCCAGGGGGGCGGGCCGGGGGTGGCGGCTGGGAGCCCGATCGCCGGGGGTGCCTGCACCCCCGGCGATGGGGCTCCCAGAAGCCAGGGGGGCGGGCCGGGGGTGGCGGCTGGGAGCCCGATCGCCGGGGGTGCCTGCACCCCCGGCGATGGGGCTCCCAGAAGCCAGGGGGGCGGGCCGGGGGTGGCGGCTGGGAGCCCGATCGCCGGGGGTGCCTGCACCCCCGGCGATGGGGCTCCCAGAAGCCAGGGGGGCGGGCCGGGGGTGGCGGCTGGGAGCCCGATCGCCGGGGGTGCCTGCACCCCCGGCGATGGGGCTCCCAGAAGCCAGGGGGGCGGGCCGGGGGTGGCGGCTGGGAGCCCGATCGCGGGGGGTGCCTGCACCCCCGGCGATGGGGCTCCCAGAAGCCAGGGGGGCGGGCCGGGGGTGGCGGCTGGGAGCCCGATCGCGGGGGGTGCCTGCACCCCCGGCGATGGGGCTCCCAGAAGCCAGGGGGGCGGGCCGGGGGTGGCGGCTGGGAGCCCGATCGCGGGGGGTGCCTGACCCCCCGGCGATGGGGCTCCCAGATGCCAGGGGGGCGGGCCGGGGGTGGCGGCTGGGAGCCCGATCGGGGGGCGTGCCTGACCCCCCGGCGATGGGGCTCCCAGAAGCCAGGGGGGCCGGCCTGGGTTGGCGGCTGGGAGCCCGATCGCGGGGGGTGCCTGACCCCCTCGCGATGGGGCTCCCAGAAGTCAGGGGGGCCGTCCGGGGGTGACTCCTGGCAACCTGATCTGGATATTTGGAAGAGTATCACAAGTGGTTGTCCAGTGTCTGTGATACTGAGATTAATATCTGTCTCTCGGCCTTGGAATATTGAGCAGGATGAAACAGGGTGAATGTCCACCCTGTGCCACATTGCGAGTAATATCAGCCTGTCCCCTCCATGGATATTAAGAACAATATCCCAGACTGGGTGTACGCCTCCTGCTGTACAGAGTGCAATATCATCCTCTCCCTCCCAGGATAGTAATTACAATATCACTGGGCGGGAGCACACATCCTGTGAATTATTATCATCCTCTCCAACTCCGTATACTAGGAACTATATCTCAGAGAAACTGTCCCCTCAGTGCCATATTCGGACAAATAGCAAAGGCTTCTTCCGGGAATATTAGGAGCAATATTACCACGTAGCTATCCATCCATTGCTATAATTGGAGTCATGTGATACTCTACCCCCGTTCATATTAGGATCAGTGTCACGTGCTGAGTGTACACCTACTGCGATATTAAAACTAAAGTCCTGCTTTCCGACCCTGGTTATTAAGAACAGCATCACAAGTAGGTTTACACTTCCTGTGGAATGAGGAATAATAATATGATTATTAATCATCAATGATCGATTTTAATAATTATCAATGATACTAAAAATTCATAAGATACCATTATTAATTATGGATAATGATTTTCAATACATGATTATGCCTGCTTTCAATTAATTATTAATATTAATGCCATCAAATAATATTATTAGTTCCTAATACTAATCATTATTGTATTCCCAGCATCACTGGGTATTGATTTAAGTCACATTAATTGCTAATATCATAATATTATTATTAATAGTGATATTACTAATAATTATGAATACAAATGGTTAACCTTTTAAACCAGTATTCATTTTTACTCTCTTTATTGTGATCATTAATATCAATAATTATTATTAATATTAATATAATTATTAATATTAATGATTAATAGACTTGCTCCTGATGTAAACCCGGGAGAGGACGATGTTAATTTCTATATCACAACGGTGTACACCCCCCGTGACAGAGTTTCCAACTTCTGCTTGGGAGAGGAGGATATGACAATCAGTTTCACTGGAAGTAGAAACAACGGTGGGATACTGTTCTGAATATTAAGGGAGGAAGAGGCTGATGTGACTCCTAATAAAGAGGGGGTTACTCCCTCTGAGGGTGTGCACACTGGGGGTGTACAATCGTCTGAGAAGGGGTTGAAAATTTTCCGATGGGGAGATGATATTACTCAGAATATGAGAAAGAGGCTGGGGGTCCACAAGGCTCCCAGAAGCCAGGGGGGCGGGCCGGGGGTGGCGGCTGGGAGCCCGATCGCGGGGGGTGCCTGCACCCCCGGCGATGGGGCTCCCAGAAGCCAGGGGGGCGGGCCGGGGGTGGCGGCTGGGAGCCCGATCGCGGGGGGTGCCTGCACCCCCGGCGATGGGGCTCCCAGAAGCCAGGGGGGCGGGCCGGGGGTGGCGGCTGGGAGCCCGATCGCGGGGGGTGCCTGCACCCCCGGCGATGGGGCTCCCAGAAGCCAGGGGGGCGGGCCGGGGGTGGCGGCTGGGAGCCCGATCGCGGGGGGTGCCTGCACCCCCGGCGATGGGGCTCCCAGAAGCCAGGGGGGCGGGCCGGGGGTGGCGGCTGGGAGCCCGATCGCGGGGGGTGCCTGCACCCCCGGCGATGGGGCTCCCAGAAGCCAGGGGGGCGGGCCGGGGGTGGCGGCTGGGAGCCCGATCGCGGGGGGTGCCTGCACCCCCGGCGATGGGGCTCCCAGAAGCCAGGGGGGCGGGCCGGGGGTGGCGGCTGGGAGCCCGATCGCGGGGGGTGCCTGCACCCCCGGCGATGGGGCTCCCAGAAGCCAGGGGGGCGGGCCGGGGGTGGCGGCTGGGAGCCCGATCGCGGGGGGTGCCTGCACCCCCGGCGATGGGGCTCCCAGAAGCCAGGGGGGCGGGCCGGGGGTGGCGGCTGGGAGCCCGATCGCGGGGGGTGCCTGCACCCCCGGCGATGGGGCTCCCAGAAGCCAGGGGGGCGGGCCGGGGGTGGCGGCTGGGAGCCCGATCGCGGGGGGTGCCTGCACCCCCGGCGATGGGGCTCCCAGAAGCCAGGGGGGCGGGCCGGGGGTGGCGGCTGGGAGCCCGATCGCGGGGGGTGCCTGCACCCCCGGCGATGGGGCTCCCAGAAGCCAGGGGGGCGGGCCGGGGGTGGCGGCTGGGAGCCCGATCGCGGGGGGTGCCTGCACCCCCGGCGATGGGGCTCCCAGAAGCCAGGGGGGCGGGCCGGGGGTGGCGGCTGGGAGCCCGATCGCGGGGGGTGCCTGCACCCCCGGCGATGGGGCTCCCAGAAGCCAGGGGGGCGGGCCGGGGGTGGCGGCTGGGAGCCCGATCGCGGGGGGTGCCTGCACCCCCGGCGATGGGGCTCCCAGAAGCCAGGGGGGCGGGCCGGGGGTGGCGGCTGGGAGCCCGATCGCGGGGGGTGCCTGCACCCCCGGCGATGGGGCTCCCAGAAGCCAGGGGGGCGGGCCGGGGGTGGCGGCTGGGAGCCCGATCGCGGGGGGTGCCTGCACCCCCGGCGATGGGGCTCCCAGAAGCCAGGGGGGCGGGCCGGGGGTGGCGGCTGGGAGCCCGATCGCGGGGGGTGCCTGCACCCCCGGCGATGGGGCTCCCAGAAGCCAGGGGGGCGGGCCGGGGGTGGCGGCTGGGAGCCCGATCGCGGGGGGTGCCTGCACCCCCGGCGATGGGGCTCCCAGAAGCCAGGGGGGCGGGCCGGGGGTGGCGGCTGGGAGCCCGATCGCGGGGGGTGCCTGCACCCCCGGCGATGGGGCTCCCAGAAGCCAGGGGGGCGGGCCGGGGGTGGCGGCTGGGAGCCCGATCGCGGGGGGTGCCTGCACCCCCGGCGATGGGGCTCCCAGAAGCCAGGGGGGCGGGCCGGGGGTGGCGGCTGGGAGCCCGATCGCGGGGGGTGCCTGCACCCCCGGCGATGGGGCTCCCAGAAGCCAGGGGGGCGGGCCGGGGGTGGCGGCTGGGAGCCCGATCGCGGGGGGTGCCTGCACCCCCGGCGATGGGGCTCCCAGAAGCCAGGGGGGCGGGCCGGGGGTGGCGGCTGGGAGCCCGATCGCGGGGGGTGCCTGCACCCCCGGCGATGGGGCTCCCAGAAGCCAGGGGGGCGGGCCGGGGGTGGCGGCTGGGAGCCCGATCGCGGGGGGTGCCTGCACCCCCGGCGATGGGGCTCCCAGAAGCCAGGGGGGCGGGCCGGGGGTGGCGGCTGGGAGCCCGATCGCGGGGGGTGCCTGCACCCCCGGCGATGGGGCTCCCAGAAGCCAGGGGGGCGGGCCGGGGGTGGCGGCTGGGAGCCCGATCGCGGGGGGTGCCTGCACCCCCGGCGATGGGGCTCCCAGAAGCCAGGGGGGCGGGCCGGGGGTGGCGGCTGGGAGCCCGATCGCGGGGGGTGCCTGCACCCCCGGCGATGGGGCTCCCAGAAGCCAGGGGGGCGGGCCGGGGGTGGCGGCTGGGAGCCCGATCGCGGGGGGTGCCTGCACCCCCGGCGATGGGGCTCCCAGAAGCCAGGGGGGCGGGCCGGGGGTGGCGGCTGGGAGCCCGATCGCGGGGGGTGCCTGCACCCCCGGCGATGGGGCTCCCAGAAGCCAGGGGGGCGGGCCGGGGGTGGCGGCTGGGAGCCCGATCGCGGGGGGTGCCTGCACCCCCGGCGATGGGGCTCCCAGAAGCCAGGGGGGCGGGCCGGGGGTGGCGGCTGGGAGCCCGATCGCGGGGGGTGCCTGCACCCCCGGCGATGGGGCTCCCAGAAGCCAGGGGGGCGGGCCGGGGGTGGCGGCTGGGAGCCCGATCGCGGGGGGTGCCTGCACCCCCGGCGATGGGGCTCCCAGAAGCCAGGGGGGCGGGCCGGGGGTGGCGGCTGGGAGCCCGATCGCGGGGGGTGCCTGCACCCCCGGCGATGGGGCTCCCAGAAGCCAGGGGGGCGGGCCGGGGGTGGCGGCTGGGAGCCCGATCGGGGGGCGTGCCTGCACCCCCGGCGATGGGGCTCCCAGAAGCCAGGGGGGCGGGCCGGGGGTGGCGGCTGGGAGCCCGATCGGGGGGCGTGCCTGACCCCCCGGCGATGGGGCTCCCAGAAGCCAGGGGGGCGGGCCGGGGGTGGCGGCTGGGAGCCCGATCGCGGGGGGTGCCTGACCCCCCGGCGATGGGGCTCCCAGATGCCAGGGGGGCGGGCCGGGGGTGGCGGCTGGGAGCCCGATCGGGGGGCGTGCCTGACCCCCCGGCGATGGGGCTCCCAGAAGCCAGGGGGGCCGGCCTGGGTTGGCGGCTGGGAGCCCGATCGCGGGGGGTGCCTGACCCCCTCGCGATGGGGCTCCCAGAAGTCAGGGGGGCCGTCTGGGGGTGACTCCTGGCAACCTGATCTGGATATTTGGAAGAGTATCACAAGTGGTTGTCCAGTGTCTGTGATACTGAGATTAATATCTGTCTCTCGGCCTTGGAATATTGAGCAGGATGAAACAGGGTGAATGTCCACCCTGTGCCACATTGCGAGTAATATCAGCCTGTCCCCTCCATGGATATTAAGAACAATATCCCAGACTGGGTGTACGCCTCCTGCTGTACAGAGTGCAATATCATCCTCTCCCTCCCAGGATAGTAATTACAATATCACTGGGCGGGAGCACACATCCTGTGAATTATTATCATCCTCTCCAACTCCGTATACTAGGAACTATATCTCAGAGAAACTGTCCCCTCAGTGCCATATTCGGACAAATAGCAAAGGCTTCTTCCGGGAATATTAGGAGCAATATTACCACGTAGCTATCCATCCATTGCTATAATTGGAGTCATGTGATACTCTACCCCCGTTCATATTAGGATCAGTGTCACGTGCTGAGTGTACACCTACTGCGATATTAAAACTAAAGTCCTGCTTTCCGACCCTGGTTATTAAGAACAGCATCACAAGTAGGTTTACACTTCCTGTGGAATGAGGAATAATAATATGATTATTAATCATCAATGATCGATTTTAATAATTATCAATGATACTAAAAATTCATAAGATACCATTATTAATTATGGATAATGATTTTCAATACATGATTATGCCTGCTTTCAATTAATTATTAATATTAATGCCATCAAATAATATTATTAGTTCCTAATACTAATCATTATTGTATTCCCAGCATCACTGGGTATTGATTTAAGTCACATTAATTGCTAATATCATAATATTATTATTAATAGTGATATTACTAATAATTATGAATACAAATGGTTAACCTTTTAAACCAGTATTCATTTTTACTCTCTTTATTGTGATCATTAATATCAATAATTATTATTAATATTAATATAATTATTAATATTAATGATTAATAGACTTGCTCCTGATGTAAACCCGGGAGAGGACGATGTTAATTTCTATATCACAACGGTGTACACCCCCCGTGACAGAGTTTCCAACTTCTGCTTGGGAGAGGAGGATATGACAATCAGTTTCACTGGAAGTAGAAACAACGGTGGGATACTGTTCTGAATATTAAGGGAGGAAGAGGCTGATGTGACTCCTAATAAAGAGGGGGTTACTCCCTCTGAGGGTGTGCACACTGGGGGTGTACAATCGTCTGAGAAGGGGTTGAAAATTTTCCGATGGGGAGATGATATTACTCAGAATATGAGAAAGAGGCTGGGGGTCCACAAGGCTCCCAGAAGCCAGGGGGGCGGGCCGGGGGTGGCGGCTGGGAGCCCGATCGCGGGGGGTGCCTGCACCCCCGGCGATGGGGCTCCCAGAAGCCAGGGGGGCGGGCCGGGGGTGGCGGCTGGGAGCCCGATCGCGGGGGGTGCCTGCACCCCCGGCGATGGGGCTGCCAGAAGCCAGGGGGGCGGGCCGGGGGTGGCGGCTGGGAGCCCGATCGCGGGGGGTGCCTGCACCCCCGGCGATGGGGCTCCCAGAAGCCAGGGGGGCGGGCCGGGGGTGGCGGCTGGAGCCCGATCGCGGGGGGTGCCTGCACCCCCGGCGATGGGGCTCCCAGAAGCCAGGGGGGCGGGCCGGGGGTGGCGGCTGGGAGCCCGATCGCGGGGGGTGCCTGCACCCCCGGCGATGGGGCTCCCAGAAGCCAGGGGGGCGGGCCGGGGGTGGCGGCTGGGAGCCCGATCGCGGGGGGTGCCTGCACCCCCGGCGATGGGGCTCCCAGAAGCCAGGGGGGCGGGCCGGGGGTGGCGGCTGGGAGCCCGATCGCGGGGGGTGCCTGCACCCCCGGCGATGGGGCTCCCAGAAGCCAGGGGGGCGGGCCGGGGGTGGCGGCTGGGAGCCCGATCGCGGGGGGTGCCTGCACCCCCGGCGATGGGGCTCCCAGAAGCCAGGGGGGCGGGCCGGGGGTGGCGGCTGGGAGCCCGATCGCGGGGGGTGCCTGCACCCCCGGCGATGGGGCTCCCAGAAGCCAGGGGGGCGGGCCGGGGGTGGCGGCTGGGAGCCCGATCGCGGGGGGTGCCTGCACCCCCGGCGATGGGGCTCCCAGAAGCCAGGGGGGCGGGCCGGGGGTGGCGGCTGGGAGCCCGATCGCGGGGGGTGCCTGCACCCCCGGCGATGGGGCTCCCAGAAGCCAGGGGGGCGGGCCGGGGGTGGCGGCTGGGAGCCCGATCGCCGGGGGTGCCTGCACCCCCGGCGATGGGGCTCCCAGAAGCCAGGGGGGCGGGCCGGGGGTGGCGGCTGGGAGCCAGGGGGGCGGGCCGGGGGTGGCGGCTGGGAGCCCGATCGCCGGGGGTGCCTGCACCCCCGGCGATGGGGCTCCCAGAAGCCAGGGGGGCGGGCCGGGGGTGGCGGCTGGGAGCCCGATCGCCGGGGGTGCCTGCACCCCCGGCGATGGGGCTCCCAGAAGCCAGGGGGGCGGGCCGGGGGTGGCGGCTGGGAGCCCGATCGCCGGGGGTGCCTGCACCCCCGGCGATGGGGCTCCCAGAAGCCAGGGGGGCGGGCCGGGGGTGGCGGCTGGGAGCCCGATCGCCGGGGGTGCCTGCACCCCCGGCGATGGGGCTCCCAGAAGCCAGGGGGGCGGGCCGGGGGTGGCGGCTGGGAGCCCGATCGCCGGGGGTGCCTGCACCCCCGGCGATGGGGCTCCCAGAAGCCAGGGGGGCGGGCCGGGGGTGGCGGCTGGGAGCCCGATCGCCGGGGGTGCCTGCACCCCCGGCGATGGGGCTCCCAGAAGCCAGGGGGGCGGGCCGGGGGTGGCGGCTGGGAGCCCGATCGCGGGGGGTGCCTGCACCCCCGGCGATGGGGCTCCCAGAAGCCAGGGGGGCGGGCCGGGGGTGGCGGCTGGGAGCCCGATCGCGGGGGGTGCCTGCACCCCCGGCGATGGGGCTCCCAGAAGCCAGGGGGGCGGGCCGGGGGTGGCGGCTGGAGCCCGATCGCGGGGGGTGCCTGCACCCCCGGCGATGGGGCTCCCAGAAGCCAGGGGGGCGGGCCGGGGGTGGCGGCTGGGAGCCCGATCGCGGGGGGTGCCTGCACCCCCGGCGATGGGGCTCCCAGAAGCCAGGGGGGCGGGCCGGGGGTGGCGGCTGGGAGCCCGATCGCGGGGGGTGCCTGCACCCCCGGCGATGGGGCTCCCAGAAGCCAGGGGGGCGGGCCGGGGGTGGCGGCTGGGAGCCCGATCGCGGGGGGTGCCTGCACCCCCGGCGATGGGGCTCCCAGAAGCCAGGGGGGCGGGCCGGGGGTGGCGGCTGGGAGCCCGATCGCGGGGGGTGCCTGCACCCCCGGCGATGGGGCTCCCAGAAGCCAGGGGGGCGGGCCGGGGGTGGCGGCTGGGAGCCCGATCGCGGGGGGTGCCTGCACCCCCGGCGATGGGGCTCCCAGAAGCCAGGGGGGCGGGCCGGGGGTGGCGGCTGGGAGCCTGATCGCGGGGGGTGCCTGCACCCCCGGCGATGGGGCTCCCAGAAGCCAGGGGGGCGGGCCGGGGGTGGCGGCTGGGAGCCCGATCGCGGGGGGTGCCTGCACCCCCGGCGATGGGGCTCCCAGAAGCCAGGGGGGCGGGCCGGGGGTGGCGGCTGGGAGCCCGATCGCCGGGGGTGCCTGCACCCCCGGCGATGGGGCTCCCAGAAGCCAGGGGGGCGGGCCGGGGGTGGCGGCTGGGAGCCAGGGGGGCGGGCCGGGGGTGGCGGCTGGGAGCCCGATCGCCGGGGGTGCCTGCACCCCCGGCGATGGGGCTCCCAGAAGCCAGGGGGGCGGGCCGGGGGTGGCGGCTGGGAGCCCGATCGCCGGGGGTGCCTGCACCCCCGGCGATGGGGCTCCCAGAAGCCAGGGGGGCGGGCCGGGGGTGGCGGCTGGGAGCCCGATCGCCGGGGGTGCCTGCACCCCCGGCGATGGGGCTCCCAGAAGCCAGGGGGGCGGGCCGGGGGTGGCGGCTGGGAGCCCGATCGCCGGGGGTGCCTGCACCCCCGGCGATGGGGCTCCCAGAAGCCAGGGGGGCGGGCCGGGGGTGGCGGCTGGGAGCCCGATCGCCGGGGGTGCCTGCACCCCCGGCGATGGGGCTCCCAGAAGCCAGGGGGGCGGGCCGGGGGTGGCGGCTGGGAGCCCGATCGCCGGGGGTGCCTGCACCCCCGGCGATGGGGCTCCCAGAAGCCAGGGGGGCGGGCCGGGGGTGGCGGCTGGGAGCCCGATCGCCGGGGGTGCCTGCACCCCCGGCGATGGGGCTCCCAGAAGCCAGGGGGCGGGCCGGGGGTGGCGGCTGGGAGCCCGATCGCCGGGGGTGCCTGCCCCCCCGGCGATGGGGCTCCCAGAAGCCAGGGGGGCGGGCCGGGGGTGGCGGCTGGGAGCCCGATCGCCGGGGGTGCCTGCACCCCCGGCGATGGGGCTCCCAGAAGCCAGGGGGGCGGGCCGGGGGTGGCGGCTGGGAGCCCGATCGCCGGGGGTGCCTGCACCCCCGGCGATGGGGCTCCCAGAAGCCAGGGGGGCGGGCCGGGGGTGGCGGCTGGGAGCCCGATCGCGGGGGGTGCCTGCACCCCCGGCGATGGGGCTCCCAGAAGCCAGGGGGGCGGGCCGGGGGTGGCGGCTGGGAGCCCGATCGCGGGGGGTGCCTGCACCCCCGGCGATGGGGCTCCCAGAAGCCAGGGGGGCGGGCCGGGGGTGGCGGCTGGGAGCCAGGGGGGCGGGCCGGGGGTGGCGGCTGGGAGCCCGATCGCGGGGGGTGCCTGCACCCCCGGCGATGGGGCTCCCAGAAGCCAGGGGGGCGGGCCGGGGGTGGCGGCTGGGAGCCCGATCGCGGGGGGTGCCTGCACCCCCGGCGATGGGGCTCCCAGAAGCCAGGGGGGCGGGCCGGGGGTGGCGGCTGGGAGCCCGATCGCGGGGGGTGCCTGCACCCCCGGCGATGGGGCTCCCAGAAGCCAGGGGGGCGGGCCGGGGGTGGCGGCTGGGAGCCCGATCGCGGGGGGTGCCTGCACCCCCGGCGATGGGGCTCCCAGAAGCCAGGGGGGCGGGCCGGGGGTGGCGGCTGGGAGCCCGATCGCGGGGGGTGCCTGCACCCCCGGCGATGGGGCTCCCAGAAGCCAGGGGGCGGGCCGGGGGTGGCGGCTGGGAGCCCGATCGCGGGGGGTGCCTGCACCCCCGGCGATGGGGCTCCCAGAAGCCAGGGGGGCGGGCCGGGGGTGGCGGCTGGGAGCCCGATCGCGGGGGGTGCCTGCACCCCCGGCGATGGGGCTCCCAGAAGCCAGGGGGGCGGGCCGGGGGTGGCGGCTGGGAGCCCGATCGCGGGGGGTGCCTGCACCCCCGGCGATGGGGCTCCCAGAAGCCAGGGGGGCGGGCCGGGGGTGGCGGCTGGGAGCCCGATCGCGGGGGGTGCCTGCACCCCCGGCGATGGGGCTCCCAGAAGCCAGGGGGGCGGGCCGGGGGTGGCGGCTGGGAGCCCGATCGCGGGGGGTGCCTGCACCCCCGGCGATGGGGCTCCCAGAAGCCAGGGGGGCGGGCCGGGGGTGGCGGCTGGGAGCCCGATCGCGGGGGGTGCCTGCACCCCCGGCGATGGGGCTCCCAGAAGCCAGGGGGGCGGGCCGGGGGTGGCGGCTGGGAGCCCGATCGCGGGGGGTGCCTGCACCCCCGGCGATGGGGCTCCCAGAAGCCAGGGGGGCGGGCCGGGGGTGGCGGCTGGGAGCCCGATCGCGGGGGGTGCCTGCACCCCCGGCGATGGGGCTCCCAGAAGCCAGGGGGGCGGGCCGGGGGTGGCGGCTGGGAGCCCGATCGCGGGGGGTGCCTGCACCCCCGGCGATGGGGCTCCCAGAAGCCAGGGGGGCGGGCCGGGGGTGGCGGCTGGGAGCCCGATCGCGGGGGGTGCCTGCACCCCCGGCGATGGGGCTCCCAGAAGCCAGGGGGGCGGGCCGGGGGTGGCGGCTGGGAGCCCGATCGCGGGGGGTGCCTGCACCCCCGGCGATGGGGCTCCCAGAAGCCAGGGGGGCGGGCCGGGGGTGGCGGCTGGGAGCCCGATCGCGGGGGGTGCCTGCACCCCCGGCGATGGGGCTCCCAGAAGCCAGGGGGGCGGGCCGGGGGTGGCGGCTGGGAGCCCGATCGGGGGGCGTGCCTGACCCCCCGGCGATGGGGCTCCCAGAAGCCAGGGGGGCCGGCCTGGGTTGGCGGCTGGGAGCCCGATCGCGGGGGGTGCCTGACCCCCTCGCGATGGGGCTCCCAGAAGTCAGGGGGGCCGTCCGGGGGTGACTCCTGGCAACCTGATCTGGATATTTGGAAGAGTATCACAAGTGGTTGTCCAGTGTCTGTGATACTGAGATTAATATCTGTCTCTCGGCCTTGGAATATTGAGCAGGATGAAACAGGGTGAATGTCCACCCTGTGCCACATTGCGAGTAATATCAGCCTGTCCCCTCCATGGATATTAAGAACAATATCCCAGACTGGGTGTACGCCTCCTGCTGTACAGAGTGCAATATCATCCTCTCCCTCCCAGGATAGTAATTACAATATCACTGGGCGGGAGCACACATCCTGTGAATTATTATCATCCTCTCCAACTCCGTATACTAGGAACTATATCTCAGAGAAACTGTCCCCTCAGTGCCATATTCGGACAAATAGCAAAGGCTTCTTCCGGGAATATTAGGAGCAATATTACCACGTAGCTATCCATCCATTGCTATAATTGGAGTCATGTGATACTCTACCCCCGTTCATATTAGGATCAGTGTCACGTGCTGAGTGTACACCTACTGCGATATTAAAACTAAAGTCCTGCTTTCCGACCCTGGTTATTAAGAACAGCATCACAAGTAGGTTTACACTTCCTGTGGAATGAGGAATAATAATATGATTATTAATCATCAATGATCGATTTTAATAATTATCAATGATACTAAAAATTCATAAGATACCATTATTAATTATGGATAATGATTTTCAATACATGATTATGCCTGCTTTCAATTAATTATTAATATTAATGCCATCAAATAATATTATTAGTTCCTAATACTAATCATTATTGTATTCCCAGCATCACTGGGTATTGATTTAAGTCACATTAATTGCTAATATCATAATATTATTATTAATAGTGATATTACTAATAATTATGAATACAAATGGTTAACCTTTTAAACCAGTATTCATTTTTACTCTCTTTATTGTGATCATTAATATCAATAATTATTATTAATATTAATATAATTATTAATATTAATGATTAATAGACTTGCTCCTGATGTAAACCCGGGAGAGGACGATGTTAATTTCTATATCACAACGGTGTACACCCCCCGTGACAGAGTTTCCAACTTCTGCTTGGGAGAGGAGGATATGACAATCAGTTTCACTGGAAGTAGAAACAACGGTGGGATACTGTTCTGAATATTAAGGGAGGAAGAGGCTGATGTGACTCCTAATAAAGAGGGGGTTACTCCCTCTGAGGGTGTGCACACTGGGGGTGTACAATCGTCTGAGAAGGGGTTGAAAATTTTCCGATGGGGAGATGATATTACTCAGAATATGAGAAAGAGGCTGGGGGTCCACAAGGCTCCCAGAAGCCAGGGGGGCGGGCCGGGGGTGGCGGCTGGGAGCCCGATCGCGGGGGGTGCCTGCACCCCCGGCGATGGGGCTCCCAGAAGCCAGGGGGGCGGGCCGGGGGTGGCGGCTGGGAGCCCGATCGCGGGGGGTGCCTGCACCCCCGGCGATGGGGCTCCCAGAAGCCAGGGGGGCGGGCCGGGGGTGGCGGCTGGGAGCCCGATCGCGGGGGGTGCCTGCACCCCCGGCGATGGGGCTCCCAGAAGCCAGGGGGGCGGGCCGGGGGTGGCGGCTGGGAGCCCGATCGCGGGGGGTGCCTGCACCCCCGGCGATGGGGCTCCCAGAAGCCAGGGGGGCGGGCCGGGGGTGGCGGCTGGGAGCCCGATCGCGGGGGGTGCCTGCACCCCCGGCGATGGGGCTCCCAGAAGCCAGGGGGGCGGGCCGGGGGTGGCGGCTGGGAGCCCGATCGCGGGGGGTGCCTGCACCCCCGGCGATGGGGCTCCCAGAAGCCAGGGGGGCGGGCCGGGGGTGGCGGCTGGGAGCCCGATCGCGGGGGGTGCCTGCACCCCCGGCGATGGGGCTCCCAGAAGCCAGGGGGGCGGGCCGGGGGTGGCGGCTGGGAGCCCGATCGCGGGGGGTGCCTGCACCCCCGGCGATGGGGCT
Source organism: Macaca mulatta (assembly GCF_049350105.2). Taxonomy (NCBI): domain Eukaryota; kingdom Metazoa; phylum Chordata; class Mammalia; order Primates; family Cercopithecidae; genus Macaca; species Macaca mulatta. Next base: position 739,020 of record NC_133411.1, read on the forward strand.
CCCAGAAGCCAGGGGGGCGGGCCGGGGGTGGCGGCTGGGAGCCCGATCGCGGGGGGTGCCTGCACCCCCGGCGATGGGGCTCCCAGAAGCCAGGGGGGCGGGCCGGGGGTGGCGGCTGGGAGCCCGATCGCGGGGGGTGCCTGCACCCCCGGCGATGGGGCTCCCAGAAGCCAGGGGGGCGGGCCGGGGGTGGCGGCTGGGAGCCCGATCGCGGGGGGTGCCTGCACCCCCGGCGATGGGGCTCCCAGAAGCCAGGGGGGCGGGCCGGGGGTGGCGGCTGGGAGCCCGATCGCGGGGGGTGCCTGCACCCCCGGCGATGGGGCTCCCAGAAGCCAGGGGGGCGGGCCGGGGGTGGCGGCTGGGAGCCCGATCGCGGGGGGTGCCTGCACCCCCGGCGATGGGGCTCCCAGAAGCCAGGGGGGCGGGCCGGGGGTGGCGGCTGGGAGCCCGATCGCGGGGGGTGCCTGCACCCCCGGCGATGGGGCTCCCAGAAGCCAGGGGGGCGGGCCGGGGGTGGCGGCTGGGAGCCCGATCGCGGGGGGTGCCTGCACCCCCGGCGATGGGGCTCCCAGAAGCCAGGGGGGCGGGCCGGGGGTGGCGGCTGGGAGCCCGATCGCGGGGGGTGCCTGCACCCCCGGCGATGGGGCTCCCAGAAGCCAGGGGGGCGGGCCGGGGGTGGCGGCTGGGAGCCCGATCGCGGGGGGTGCCTGCACCCCCGGCGATGGGGCTCCCAGAAGCCAGGGGGGCGGGCCGGGGGTGGCGGCTGGGAGCCCGATCGCGGGGGGTGCCTGCACCCCCGGCGATGGGGCTCCCAGAAGCCAGGGGGGCGGGCCGGGGGTGGCGGCTGGGAGCCCGATCGCGGGGGGTGCCTGCACCCCCGGCGATGGGGCTCCCAGAAGCCAGGGGGGCGGGCCGGGGGTGGCGGCTGGGAGCCCGATCGCGGGGGGTGCCTGCACCCCCGGCGATGGGGCTCCCAGAAGCCAGGGGGGCGGGCCGGGGGTGGCGGCTGGGAGCCCGATCGCGGGGGGTGCCTGCACCCCCGGCGATGGGGCTCCCAGAAGCCAGGGGGGCGGGCCGGGGGTGGCGGCTGGGAGCCCGATCGCGGGGGGTGCCTGCACCCCCGGCGATGGGGCTCCCAGAAGCCAGGGGGGCGGGCCGGGGGTGGCGGCTGGGAGCCCGATCGCGGGGGGTGCCTGCACCCCCGGCGATGGGGCTCCCAGAAGCCAGGGGGGCGGGCCGGGGGTGGCGGCTGGGAGCCCGATCGCGGGGGGTGCCTGCACCCCCGGCGATGGGGCTCCCAGAAGCCAGGGGGGCGGGCCGGGGGTGGCGGCTGGGAGCCCGATCGGGGGGCGTGCCTGACCCCCCGGCGATGGGGCTCCCAGAAGCCAGGGGGGCGGGCCGGGGGTGGCGGCTGGGAGCCCGATCGCGGGGGGTGCCTGACCCCCCGGCGATGGGGCTCCCAGATGCCAGGGGGGCGGGCCGGGGGTGGCGGCTGGGAGCCCGATCGGGGGGCGTGCCTGACCCCCCGGCGATGGGGCTCCCAGAAGCCAGGGGGGCCGGCCTGGGTTGGCGGCTGGGAGCCCGATCGCGGGGGGTGCCTGACCCCCTCGCGATGGGGCTCCCAGAAGTCAGGGGGGCCGTCCGGGGGTGACTCCTGGCAACCTGATCTGGATATTTGGAAGAGTATCACAAGTGGTTGTCCAGTGTCTGTGATACTGAGATTAATATCTGTCTCTCGGCCTTGGAATATTGAGCAGGATGAAACAGGGTGAATGTCCACCCTGTGCCACATTGCGAGTAATATCAGCCTGTCCCCTCCATGGATATTAAGAACAATATCCCAGACTGGGTGTACGCCTCCTGCTGTACAGAGTGCAATATCATCCTCTCCCTCCCAGGATAGTAATTACAATATCACTGGGCGGGAGCACACATCCTGTGAATTATTATCATCCTCTCCAACTCCGTATACTAGGAACTATATCTCAGAGAAACTGTCCCCTCAGTGCCATATTCGGACAAATAGCAAAGGCTTCTTCCGGGAATATTAGGAGCAATATTACCACGTAGCTATCCATCCATTGCTATAATTGGAGTCATGTGATACTCTACCCCCGTTCATATTAGGATCAGTGTCACGTGCTGAGTGTACACCTACTGCGATATTAAAACTAAAGTCATGCTTTCCGACCCTGGTTATTAAGAACAGCATCACAAGTAGGTTTACACTTCCTGTGGAATGAGGAATAATAATATGATTATTAATCATCAATGATCGATTTTAATAATTATCAATGATACTAAAAATTCATAAGATACCATTATTAATTATGGATAATGATTTTCAATACATGATTATGCCTGCTTTCAATTAATTATTAATATTAATGCCATCAAATAATATTATTAGTTCCTAATACTAATCATTATTGTATTCCCAGCATCACTGGGTATTGATTTAAGTCACATTAATTGCTAATATCATAATATTATTATTAATAGTGATATTACTAATAATTATGAATACAAATGGTTAACCTTTTAAACCAGTATTCATTTTTACTCTCTTTATTGTGATCATTAATATCAATAATTATTATTAATATTAATATAATTATTAATCTTAATGATTAATAGACTTGCTCCTGATGTAAACCCGGGAGAGGACGATGTTAATTTCTATATCACAACGGTGTACACCCCCCGTGACAGAGTTTCCAACTTCTGCTTGGGAGAGGAGGATATGACAATCAGTTTCACTGGAAGTAGAAACAACGGTGGGATACTGTTCTGAATATTAAGGGAGGAAGAGGCTGATGTGACTCCTAATAAAGAGGGGGTTACTCCCTCTGAGGGTGTGCACACTGGGGGTGTACAATCGTCTGAGAAGGGGTTGAAAATTTTCCGATGGGGAGATGATATTACTCAGAATATGAGAAAGAGGCTGGGGGTCCACAAGGCTCCCAGAAGCCAGGGGGGCGGGCCGGGGGTGGCGGCTGGGAGCCCGATCGCGGGGGGTGCCTGCACCCCCGGCGATGGGGCTCCCAGAAGCCAGGGGGGCGGGCCGGGGGTGGCGGCTGGGAGCCCGATCGCGGGGGGTGCCTGCACCCCCGGCGATGGGGCTCCCAGAAGCCAGGGGGGCGGGCCGGGGGTGGCGGCTGGGAGCCCGATCGCCGGGGGTGCCTGCACCCCCGGCGATGGGGCTCCCAGAAGCCAGGGGGGCGGGCCGGGGGTGGCGGCTGGGAGCCCGATCGCCGGGGGTGCCTGCACCCCCGGCGATGGGGCTCCCAGAAGCCAGGGGGGCGGGCCGGGGGTGGCGGCTGGGAGCCCGATCGCCGGGGGTGCCTGCACCCCCGGCGATGGGGCTCCCAGAAGCCAGGGGGGCGGGCCGGGGGTGGCGGCTGGGAGCCCGATCGCCGGGGGTGCCTGCACCCCCGGCGATGGGGCTCCCAGAAGCCAGGGGGGCGGGCCGGGGGTGGCGGCTGGGAGCCCGATCGCCGGGGGTGCCTGCACCCCCGGCGATGGGGCTCCCAGAAGCCGGGGGGGCGGGCCGGGGGTGGCGGCTGGGAGCCCGATCGCCGGGGGTGCCTGCACCCCCGGCGATGGGGCTCCCAGAAGCCGGGGGGCGGGCCGGGGGTGGCGGCTGGGAGCCCGATCGCCGGGGGTGCCTGCACCCCCGGCGATGGGGCTCCCAGAAGCCGGGGGGGCGGGCCGGGGGTGGCGGCTGGGAGCCCGATCGCCGGGGGTGCCTGCACCCCCGGCGATGGGGCTCCCAGAAGCCGGGGGGGCGGGCCGGGGGTGGCGGCTGGGAGCCCGATCGCCGGGGGTGCCTGCACCCCCGGCGATGGGGCTCCCAGAAGCCGGGGGGGCGGGCCGGGGGTGGCGGCTGGGAGCCCGATCGCCGGGGGTGCCTGCACCCCCGGCGATGGGGCTCCCAGAAGCCGGGGGGGCGGGCCGGGGGTGGCGGCTGGGAGCCCGATCGCCGGGGGTGCCTGCACCCCCGGCGATGGGGCTCCCAGAAGCCGGGGGGGCGGGCCGGGGGTGGCGGCTGGGAGCCCGATCGCCGGGGGTGCCTGCACCCCCGGCGATGGGGCTCCCAGAAGCCGGGGGGGCGGGCCGGGGGTGGCGGCTGGGAGCCCGATCGCCGGGGGTGCCTGCACCCCCGGCGATGGGGCTCCCAGAAGCCGGGGGGGCGGGCCGGGGGTGGCGGCTGGGAGCCCGATCGCCGGGGGTGCCTGCACCCCCGGCGATGGGGCTCCCAGAAGCCGGGGGGGCGGGCCGGGGGTGGCGGCTGGGAGCCCGATCGCCGGGGGTGCCTGCACCCCCGGCGATGGGGCTCCCAGAAGCCGGGGGGGCGGGCCGGGGGTGGCGGCTGGGAGCCCGATCGCCGGGGGTGCCTGCACCCCCGGCGATGGGGCTCCCAGAAGCCGGGGGGGCGGGCCGGGGGTGGCGGCTGGGAGCCCGATCGCCGGGGGTGCCTGCACCCCCGGCGATGGGGCTCCCAGAAGCCGGGGGGGCGGGCCGGGTGTGGCGGCTGGGAGCCCGATCGCCGGGGGTGCCTGCACCCCCGGCGATGGGGCTCCCAGAAGCCGGGGGGGCGGGCCGGGGGTGGCGGCTGGGAGCCCGATCGCCGGGGGTGCCTGCACCCCCGGCGATGGGGCTCCCAGAAGCCGGGGGGGCGGGCCGGGGGTGGCGGCTGGGAGCCCGATCGCCGGGGGTGCCTGCACCCCCGGCGATGGGGCTCCCAGAAGCCGGGGGGGCGGGCCGGGGGTGGCGGCTGGGAGCCCGATCGCCGGGGGTGCCTGCACCCCCGGCGATGGGGCTCCCAGAAGCCGGGGGGGCGGGCCGGGGGTGGCGGCTGGGAGCCCGATCGCGGGGGGTGCCTGCACCCCCGGCGATGGGGCTCCCAGAAGCCGGGGGGGCGGGCCGGGGGTGGCGGCTGGGAGCCCGATCGGGGGGCGTGCCTGACCCCCCGGCGATGGGGCTCCCAGAAGCCAGGGGGGCGGGCCGGGGGTGGCGGCTGGGAGCCCGATCGCGGGGGGTGCCTGACCCCCCGGCGATGGGGCTCCCAGATGCCAGGGGGGCGGGCCGGGGGTGGCGGCTGGGAGCCCGATCGGGGGGCGTGCCTGACCCCCCGGCGATGGGGCTCCCAGAAGCCAGGGGGGCCGGCCTGGGTTGGCGGCTGGGAGCCCGATCGCGGGGGGTGCCTGACCCCCTCGCGATGGGGCTCCCAGAAGTCAGGGGGGCCGTCCGGGGGTGACTCCTGGCAACCTGATCTGGATATTTGGAAGAGCATCACAAGTGGTTGTCCAGTGTCTGTGATACTGAGATTAATATCTGTCTCTCGGCCTTGGAATATTGAGCAGGATGAAACAGGGTGAATGTCCACCCTGTGCCACATTGCGAGTAATATCAGCCTGTCCCCTCCATGGATATTAAGAACAATATCCCAGACTGGGTGTACGCCTCCTGCTGTACAGAGTGCAATATCATCCTCTCCCTCCCAGGATAGTAATTACAATATCACTGGGCGGGAGCACACATCCTGTGAATTATTATCATCCTCTCCAACTCCGTATACTAGGAACTATATCTCAGAGAAACTGTCCCCTCAGTGCCATATTCGGACAAATAGCAAAGGCTTCTTCCGGGAATATTAGGAGCAATATTACCACGTAGCTATCCATCCATTGCTATAATTGGAGTCATGTGATACTCTACCCCCGTTCATATTAGGATCAGTGTCACGTGCTGAGTGTACACCTACTGCGATATTAAAACTAAAGTCCTGCTTTCCGACCCTGGTTATTAAGAACAGCATCACAAGTAGGTTTACACTTCCTGTGGAATGAGGAATAATAATATGATTATTAATCATCAATGATCGATTTTAATAATTATCAATGATACTAAAAATTCATAAGATACCATTATTAATTATGGATAATGATTTTCAATACATGATTATGCCTGCTTTCAATTAATTATTAATATTAATGCCATCAAATAATATTATTAGTTCCTAATACTAATCATTATTGTATTCCCAGCATCACTGGGTATTGATTTAAGTCACATTAATTGCTAATATCATAATATTATTATTAATAGTGATATTACTAATAATTATGAATACAAATGGTTAACCTTTTAAACCAGTATTCATTTTTACTCTCTTTATTGTGATCATTAATATCAATAATTATTATTAATATTAATATAATTATTAATCTTAATGATTAATAGACTTGCTCCTGATGTAAACCCGGGAGAGGACGATGTTAATTTCTATATCACAACGGTGTACACCCCCCGTGACAGAGTTTCCAACTTCTGCTTGGGAGAGGAGGATATGACAATCAGTTTCACTGGAAGTAGAAACAACGGTGGGATACTGTTCTGAATATTAAGGGAGGAAGAGGCTGATGTGACTCCTAATAAAGAGGGGGTTACTCCCTCTGAGGGTGTGCACACTGGGGGTGTACAATCGTCTGAGAAGGGGTTGAAAATTTTCCGATGGGGAGATGATATTACTCAGAATATGAGAAAGAGGCTGGGGGTCCACAAGGCTCCCAGAAGCCAGGGGGGCGGGCCGGGGGTGGCGGCTGGGAGCCCGATCGCGGGGGGTGCCTGCACCCCCGGCGATGGGGCTCCCAGAAGCCAGGGGGGCGGGCCGGGGGTGGCGGCTGGGAGCCCGATCGCGGGGGGTGCCTGCACCCCCGGCGATGGGGCTCCCAGAAGCCAGGGGGGCGGGCCGGGGGTGGCGGCTGGGAGCCCGATCGCCGGGGGTGCCTGCACCCCCGGCGATGGGGCTCCCAGAAGCCAGGGGGGCGGGCCGGGGGTGGCGGCTGGGAGCCCGATCGCCGGGGGTGCCTGCACCCCCGGCGATGGGGCTCCCAGAAGCCAGGGGGGCGGGCCGGGGGTGGCGGCTGGGAGCCCGATCGCCGGGGGTGCCTGCACCCCCGGCGATGGGGCTCCCAGAAGCCAGGGGGGCGGGCCGGGGGTGGCGGCTGGGAGCCCGATCGCCGGGGGTGCCTGCACCCCCGGCGATGGGGCTCCCAGAAGCCAGGGGGGCGGGCCGGGGGTGGCGGCTGGGAGCCCGATCGCCGGGGGTGCCTGCACCCCCGGCGATGGGGCTCCCAGAAGCCAGGGGGGCGGGCCGGGGGTGGCGGCTGGGAGCCCGATCGCCGGGGGTGCCTGCACCCCCGGCGATGGGGCTCCCAGAAGCCAGGGGGGCGGGCCGGGGGTGGCGGCTGGGAGCCCGATCGCCGGGGGTGCCTGCACCCCCGGCGATGGGGCTCCCAGAAGCCAGGGGGGCGGGCCGGGGGTGGCGGCTGGGAGCCCGATCGCCGGGGGTGCCTGCACCCCCGGCGATGGGGCTCCCAGAAGCCGGGGGGGCGGGCCGGGGGTGGCGGCTGGGAGCCCGATCGCCGGGGGTGCCTGCACCCCCGGCGATGGGGCTCCCAGAAGCCGGGGGGGCGGGCCGGGGGTGGCGGCTGGGAGCCCGATCGCCGGGGGTGCCTGCACCCCCGGCGATGGGGCTCCCAGAAGCCGGGGGGGCGGGCCGGGGGTGGCGGCTGGGAGCCCGATCGCCGGGGGTGCCTGCACCCCCGGCGATGGGGCTCCCAGAAGCCGGGGGGGCGGGCCGGGGGTGGCGGCTGGGAGCCCGATCGCCGGGGGTGCCTGCACCCCCGGCGATGGGGCTCCCAGAAGCCGGGGGGGCGGGCCGGGGGTGGCGGCTGGGAGCCCGATCGCCGGGGGTGCCTGCACCCCCGGCGATGGGGCTCCCAGAAGCCGGGGGGGCGGGCCGGGGGTGGCGGCTGGGAGCCCGATCGCCGGGGGTGCCTGCACCCCCGGCGATGGGGCTCCCAGAAGCCGGGGGGGCGGGCCGGGGGTGGCGGCTGGGAGCCCGATCGCCGGGGGTGCCTGCACCCCCGGCGATGGGGCTCCCAGAAGCCGGGGGGGCGGGCCGGGGGTGGCGGCTGGGAGCCCGATCGCCGGGGGTGCCTGCACCCCCGGCGATGGGGCTCCCAGAAGCCGGGGGGGCGGGCCGGGGGTGGCGGCTGGGAGCCCGATCGCCGGGGGTGCCTGCACCCCCGGCGATGGGGCTCCCAGAAGCCGGGGGGGCGGGCCGGGGGTGGCGGCTGGGAGCCCGATCGCCGGGGGTGCCTGCACCCCCGGCGATGGGGCTCCCAGAAGCCGGGGGGGCGGGCCGGGGGTGGCGGCTGGGAGCCCGATCGCCGGGGGTGCCTGCACCCCCGGCGATGGGGCTCCCAGAAGCCGGGGGGGCGGGCCGGGGGTGGCGGCTGGGAGCCCGATCGCCGGGGGTGCCTGCACCCCCGGCGATGGGGCTCCCAGAAGCCGGGGGGGCGGGCCGGGGGTGGCGGCTGGGAGCCCGATCGCCGGGGGTGCCTGCACCCCCGGCGATGGGGCTCCCAGAAGCCGGGGGGGCGGGCCGGGGGTGGCGGCTGGGAGCCCGATCGCGGGGGGTGCCTGCACCCCCGGCGATGGGGCTCCCAGAAGCCGGGGGGGCGGGCCGGGGGTGGCGGCTGGGAGCCCGATCGGGGGGCGTGCCTGACCCCCCGGCGATGGGGCTCCCAGAAGCCGGGGGGGCGGGCCGGGGGTGGCGGCTGGGAGCCCGATCGCGGGGGGTGCCTGACCCCCCGGCGATGGGGCTCCCAGATGCCAGGGGGGCGGGCCGGGGGTGGCGGCTGGGAGCCCGATCGGGGGGCGTGCCTGACCCCCCGGCGATGGGGCTCCCAGAAGCCAGGGGGGCCGGCCTGGGTTGGCGGCTGGGAGCCCGATCGCGGGGGGTGCCTGACCCCCTCGCGATGGGGCTCCCAGAAGTCAGGGGGGCCGTCCGGGGGTGACTCCTGGCAACCTGATCTGGATATTTGGAAGAGTATCACAAGTGGTTGTCCAGTGTCTGTGATACTGAGATTAATATCTGTCTCTCGGCCTTGGAATATTGAGCAGGATGAAACAGGGTGAATGTCCACCCTGTGCCACATTGCGAGTAATATCAGCCTGTCCCCTCCATGGATATTAAGAACAATATCCCAGACTGGGTGTACGCCTCCTGCTGTACAGAGTGCAATATCATCCTCTCCCTCCCAGGATAGTAATTACAATATCACTGGGCGGGAGCACACATCCTGTGAATTATTATCATCCTCTCCAACTCCGTATACTAGGAACTATATCTCAGAGAAACTGTCCCCTCAGTGCCATATTCGGACAAATAGCAAAGGCTTCTTCCGGGAATATTAGGAGCAATATTACCACGTAGCTATCCATCCATTGCTATAATTGGAGTCATGTGATACTCTACCCCCGTTCATATTAGGATCAGTGTCACGTGCTGAGTGTACACCTACTGCGATATTAAAACTAAAGTCCTGCTTTCCGACCCTGGTTATTAAGAACAGCATCACAAGTAGGTTTACACTTCCTGTGGAATGAGGAATAATAATATGATTATTAATCATCAATGATCGATTTTAATAATTATCAATGATACTAAAAATTCATAAGATACCATTATTAATTATGGATAATGATTTTCAATACATGATTATGCCTGCTTTCAATTAATTATTAATATTAATGCCATCAAATAATATTATTAGTTCCTAATACTAATCATTATTGTATTCCCAGCATCACTGGGTATTGATTTAAGTCACATTAATTGCTAATATCATAATATTATTATTAATAGTGATATTACTAATAATTATGAATACAAATGGTTAACCTTTTAAACCAGTATTCATTTTTACTCTCTTTATTGTGATCATTAATATCAATAATTATTATTAATATTAATATAATTATTAATCTTAATGATTAATAGACTTGCTCCTGATGTAAACCCGGGAGAGGACGATGTTAATTTCTATATCACAACGGTGTACACCCCCCGTGACAGAGTTTCCAACTTCTGCTTGGGAGAGGAGGATATGACAATCAGTTTCACTGGAAGTAGAAACAACGGTGGGATACTGTTCTGAATATTAAGGGAGGAAGAGGCTGATGTGACTCCTAATAAAGAGGGGGTTACTCCCTCTGAGGGTGTGCACACTGGGGGTGTACAATCGTCTGAGAAGGGGTTGAAAATTTTCCGATGGGGAGATGATATTACTCAGAATATGAGAAAGAGGCTGGGGGTCCACAAGGCTCCCAGAAGCCAGGGGGGCGGGCCGGGGGTGGCGGCTGGGAGCCCGATCGCGGGGGGTGCCTGCACCCCCGGCGATGGGGCTCCCAGAAGCCAGGGGGGCGGGCCGGGGGTGGCGGCTGGGAGCCCGATCGCGGGGGGTGCCTGCACCCCCGGCGATGGGGCTCCCAGAAGCCAGGGGGGCGGGCCGGGGGTGGCGGCTGGGAGCCCGATCGCCGGGGGTGCCTGCACCCCCGGCGATGGGGCTCCCAGAAGCCAGGGGGGCGGGCCGGGGGTGGCGGCTGGGAGCCCGATCGCCGGGGGTGCCTGCACCCCCGGCGATGGGGCTCCCAGAAGCCGGGGGGGCGGGCCGGGGGTGGCGGCTGGGAGCCCGATCGCCGGGGGTGCCTGCACCCCCGGCGATGGGGCTCCCAGAAGCCGGGGGGGCGGGCCGGGGGTGGCGGCTGGGAGCCCGATCGCCGGGGGTGCCTGCACCCCCGGCGATGGGGCTCCCAGAAGCCGGGGGGGCGGGCCGGGGGTGGCGGCTGGGAGCCCGATCGCCGGGGGTGCCTGCACCCCCGGCGATGGGGCTCCCAGAAGCCGGGGGGGCGGGCCGGGGGTGGCGGCTGGGAGCCCGATCGCCGGGGGTGCCTGCACCCCCGGCGATGGGGCTCCCAGAAGCCGGGGGGGCGGGCCGGGGGTGGCGGCTGGGAGCCCGATCGCCGGGGGTGCCTGCACCCCCGGCGATGGGGCTCCCAGAAGCCGGGGGGGCGGGCCGGGGGTGGCGGCTGGGAGCCCGATCGCCGGGGGTGCCTGCACCCCCGGCGATGGGGCTCCCAGAAGCCGGGGGGGCGGGCCGGGGGTGGCGGCTGGGAGCCCGATCGCCGGGGGTGCCTGCACCCCCGGCGATGGGGCTCCCAGAAGCCGGGGGGGCGGGCCGGGGGTGGCGGCTGGGAGCCCGATCGCCGGGGGTGCCTGCACCCCCGGCGATGGGGCTCCCAGAAGCCGGGGGGGCGGGCCGGGGGTGGCGGCTGGGAGCCCGATCGCCGGGGGTGCCTGCACCCCCGGCGATGGGGCTCCCAGAAGCCGGGGGGGCGGGCCGGGGGTGGCGGCTGGGAGCCCGATCGCCGGGGGTGCCTGCACCCCCGGCGATGGGGCTCCCAGAAGCCGGGGGGGCGGGCCGGGGGTGGCGGCTGGGAGCCCGATCGCCGGGGGTGCCTGCACCCCCGGCGATGGGGCTCCCAGAAGCCGGGGGGGCGGGCCGGGGGTGGCGGCTGGGAGCCCGATCGCCGGGGGTGCCTGCACCCCCGGCGATGGGGCTCCCAGAAGCCGGGGGGGCGGGCCGGGGGTGGCGGCTGGGAGCCCGATCGCCGGGGGTGCCTGCACCCCCGGCGATGGGGCTCCCAGAAGCCGGGGGGGCGGGCCGGGGGTGGCGGCTGGGAGCCCGATCGCCGGGGGTGCCTGCACCCCCGGCGATGGGGCTCCCAGAAGCCGGGGGGGCGGGCCGGGGGTGGCGGCTGGGAGCCCGATCGCCGGGGGTGCCTGCACCCCCGGCGATGGGGCTCCCAGAAGCCGGGGGGGCGGGCCGGGGGTGGCGGCTGGGAGCCCGATCGCCGGGGGTGCCTGCACCCCCGGCGATGGGGCTCCCAGAAGCCGGGGGGGCGGGCCGGGGGTGGCGGCTGGGAGCCCGATCGCCGGGGGTGCCTGCACCCCCGGCGATGGGGCTCCCAGAAGCCGGGGGGGCGGGCCGGGGGTGGCGGCTGGGAGCCCGATCGCCGGGGGTGCCTGCACCCCCGGCGATGGGGCTCCCAGAAGCCGGGGGGGCGGGCCGGGGGTGGCGGCTGGGAGCCCGATCGCCGGGGGTGCCTGCACCCCCGGCGATGGGGCTCCCAGAAGCCGGGGGGGCGGGCCGGGGGTGGCGGCTGGGAGCCCGATCGCCGGGGGTGCCTGCACCCCCGGCGATGGGGCTCCCAGAAGCCGGGGGGGCGGGCCGGGGGTGGCGGCTGGGAGCCCGATCGGGGGGCGTGCCTGACCCCCCGGCGATGGGGCTCCCAGAAGCCGGGGGGGCGGGCCGGGGGTGGCGGCTGGGAGCCCGATCGCGGGGGGTGCCTGACCCCCCGGCGATGGGGCTCCCAGATGCCGGGGGGGCGGGCCGGGGGTGGCGGCTGGGAGCCCGATCGGGGGGCGTGCCTGACCCCCCGGCGATGGGGCTCCCAGAAGCCAGGGGGGCCGGCCTGGGTTGGCGGCTGGGAGCCCGATCGCGGGGGGTGCCTGACCCCCTCGCGATGGGGCTCCCAGAAGTCAGGGGGGCCGTCCGGGGGTGACTCCTGGCAACCTGATCTGGATATTTGGAAGAGTATCACAAGTGGTTGTCCAGTGTCTGTGATACTGAGATTAATATCTGTCTCTCGGCCTTGGAATATTGAGCAGGATGAAACAGGGTGAATGTCCACCCTGTGCCACATTGCGAGTAATATCAGCCTGTCCCCTCCATGGATATTAAGAACAATATCCCAGACTGGGTGTACGCCTCCTGCTGTACAGAGTGCAATATCATCCTCTCCCTCCCAGGATAGTAATTACAATATCACTGGGCGGGAGCACACATCCTGTGAATTATTATCATCCTCTCCAACTCCGTATACTAGGAACTATATCTCAGAGAAACTGTCCCCTCAGTGCCATATTCGGACAAATAGCAAAGGCTTCTTCCGGGAATATTAGGAGCAATATTACCACGTAGCTATCCATCCATTGCTATAATTGGAGTCATGTGATACTCTACCCCCGTTCATATTAGGATCAGTGTCACGTGCTGAGTGTACACCTACTGCGATATTAAAACTAAAGTCCTGCTTTCCGACCCTGGTTATTAAGAACAGCATCACAAGTAGGTTTACACTTCCTGTGGAATGAGGAATAATAATATGATTATTAATCATCAATGATCGATTTTAATAATTATCAATGATACTAAAAATTCATAAGATACCATTATTAATTATGGATAATGATTTTCAATACATGATTATGCCTGCTTTCAATTAATTATTAATATTAATGCCATCAAATAATATTATTAGTTCCTAATACTAATCATTATTGTATTCCCAGCATCACTGGGTATTGATTTAAGTCACATTAATTGCTAATATCATAATATTATTATTAATAGTGATATTACTAATAATTATGAATACAAATGGTTAACCTTTTAAACCAGTATTCATTTTTACTCTCTTTATTGTGATCATTAATATCAATAATTATTATTAATATTAATATAATTATTAATCTTAATGATTAATAGACTTGCTCCTGATGTAAACCCGGGAGAGGACGATGTTAATTTCTATATCACAACGGTGTACACCCCCCGTGACAGAGTTTCCAACTTCTGCTTGGGAGAGGAGGATATGACAATCAGTTTCACTGGAAGTAGAAACAACGGTGGGATACTGTTCTGAATATTAAGGGAGGAAGAGGCTGATGTGACTCCTAATAAAGAGGGGGTTACTCCCTCTGAGGGTGTGCACACTGGGGGTGTACAATCGTCTGAGAAGGGGTTGAAAATTTTCCGATGGGGAGATGATATTACTCAGAATATGAGAAAGAGGCTGGGGGTCCACAAGGCTCCCAGAAGCCAGGGGGGCGGGCCGGGGGTGGCGGCTGGGAGCCCGATCGCGGGGGGTGCCTGCACCCCCGGCGATGGGGCTCCCAGAAGCCAGGGGGGCGGGCCGGGGGTGGCGGCTGGGAGCCCGATCGCCGGGGGTGCCTGCACCCCCGGCGATGGGGCTCCCAGAAGCCGGGGGGGCGGGCCGGGGGTGGCGGCTGGGAGCCCGATCGCCGGGGGTGCCTGCACCCCCGGCGATGGGGCTCCCAGAAGCCGGGGGGGCGGGCCGGGGGTGGCGGCTGGGAGCCCGATCGCCGGGGGTGCCTGCACCCCCGGCGATGGGGCTCCCAGAAGCCGGGGGGGCGGGCCGGGGGTGGCGGCTGGGAGCCCGATCGCCGGGGGTGCCTGCACCCCCGGCGATGGGGCTCCCAGAAGCCGGGGGGGCGGGCCGGGGGTGGCGGCTGGGAGCCCGATCGCCGGGGGTGCCTGCACCCCCGGCGATGGGGCTCCCAGAAGCCGGGGGGGCGGGCCGGGGGTGGCGGCTGGGAGCCCGATCGCCGGGGGTGCCTGCACCCCCGGCGATGGGGCTCCCAGAAGCCGGGGGGGCGGGCCGGGGGTGGCGGCTGGGAGCCCGATCGCCGGGGGTGCCTGCACCCCCGGCGATGGGGCTCCCAGAAGCCGGGGGGGCGGGCCGGGGGTGGCGGCTGGGAGCCCGATCGCCGGGGGTGCCTGCACCCCCGGCGATGGGGCTCCCAGAAGCCGGGGGGGCGGGCCGGGGGTGGCGGCTGGGAGCCCGATCGCCGGGGGTGCCTGCACCCCCGGCGATGGGGCTCCCAGAAGCCGGGGGGGCGGGCCGGGGGTGGCGGCTGGGAGCCCGATCGCCGGGGGTGCCTGCACCCCCGGCGATGGGGCTCCCAGAAGCCGGGGGGGCGGGCCGGGGGTGGCGGCTGGGAGCCCGATCGCCGGGGGTGCCTGCACCCCCGGCGATGGGGCTCCCAGAAGCCGGGGGGGCGGGCCGGGGGTGGCGGCTGGGAGCCCGATCGCCGGGGGTGCCTGCACCCCCGGCGATGGGGCTCCCAGAAGCCGGGGGGGCGGGCCGGGGGTGGCGGCTGGGAGCCCGATCGCCGGGGGTGCCTGCACCCCCGGCGATGGGGCTCCCAGAAGCCGGGGGGGCGGGCCGGGGGTGGCGGCTGGGAGCCCGATCGCCGGGGGTGCCTGCACCCCCGGCGATGGGGCTCCCAGAAGCCGGGGGGGCGGGCCGGGGGTGGCGGCTGGGAGCCCGATCGCCGGGGGTGCCTGCACCCCCGGCGATGGGGCTCCCAGAAGCCGGGGGGGCGGGCTGGGGGTGGCGGCTGGGAGCCCGATCGCCGGGGGTGCCTGCACCCCCGGCGATGGGGCTCCCAGAAGCCGGGGGGGCGGGCCGGGGGTGGCGGCTGGGAGCCCGATCGCCGGGGGTGCCTGCACCCCCGGCGATGGGGCTCCCAGAAGCCGGGGGGGCGGGCCGGGGGTGGCGGCTGGGAGCCCGATCGCCGGGGGTGCCTGCACCCCCGGCGATGGGGCTCCCAGAAGCCGGGGGGGCGGGCCGGGGGTGGCGGCTGGGAGCCCGATCGCGGGGGGTGCCTGCACCCCCGGCGATGGGGCTCCCAGAAGCCGGGGGGGCGGGCCGGGGGTGGCGGCTGGGAGCCCGATCGGGGGGCGTGCCTGACCCCCCGGCGATGGGGCTCCCAGAAGCCGGGGGGGCGGGCCGGGGGTGGCGGCTGGGAGCCCGATCGCGGGGGGTGCCTGACCCCCCGGCGATGGGGCTCCCAGATGCCGGGGGGGCGGGCCGGGGGTGGCGGCTGGGAGCCCGATCGGGGGGCGTGCCTGACCCCCCGGCGATGGGGCTCCCAGAAGCCAGGGGGGCCGGCCTGGGTTGGCGGCTGGGAGCCCGATCGCGGGGGGTGCCTGACCCCCTCGCGATGGGGCTCCCAGAAGTCAGGGGGGCCGTCCGGGGGTGACTCCTGGCAACCTGATCTGGATATTTGGAAGAGTATCACAAGTGGTTGTCCAGTGTCTGTGATACTGAGATTAATATCTGTCTCTCGGCCTTGGAATATTGAGCAGGATGAAACAGGGTGAATGTCCACCCTGTGCCACATTGCGAGTAATATCAGCCTGTCCCCTCCATGGATATTAAGAACAATATCCCAGACTGGGTGTACGCCTCCTGCTGTACAGAGTGCAATATCATCCTCTCCCTCCCAGGATAGTAATTACAATATCACTGGGCGGGAGCACACATCCTGTGAATTATTATCATCCTCTCCAACTCCGTATACTAGGAACTATATCTCAGAGAAACTGTCCCCTCAGTGCCATATTCGGACAAATAGCAAAGGCTTCTTCCGGGAATATTAGGAGCAATATTACCACGTAGCTATCCATCCATTGCTATAATTGGAGTCATGTGATACTCTACCCCCGTTCATATTAGGATCAGTGTCACGTGCTGAGTGTACACCTACTGCGATATTAAAACTAAAGTCCTGCTTTCCGACCCTGGTTATTAAGAACAGCATCACAAGTAGGTTTACACTTCCTGTGGAATGAGGAATAATAATATGATTATTAATCATCAATGATCGATTTTAATAATTATCAATGATACTAAAAATTCATAAGATACCATTATTAATTATGGATAATGATTTTCAATACATGATTATGCCTGCTTTCAATTAATTATTAATATTAATGCCATCAAATAATATTATTAGTTCCTAATACTAATCATTATTGTATTCCCAGCATCACTGGGTATTGATTTAAGTCACATTAATTGCTAATATCATAATATTATTATTAATAGTGATATTACTAATAATTATGAATACAAATGGTTAACCTTTTAAACCAGTATTCATTTTTACTCTCTTTATTGTGATCATTAATATCAATAATTATTATTAATATTAATATAATTATTAATCTTAATGATTAATAGACTTGCTCCTGATGTAAACCCGGGAGAGGACGATGTTAATTTCTATATCACAACGGTGTACACCCCCCGTGACAGAGTTTCCAACTTCTGCTTGGGAGAGGAGGATATGACAATCAGTTTCACTGGAAGTAGAAACAACGGTGGGATACTGTTCTGAATATTAAGGGAGGAAGAGGCTGATGTGACTCCTAATAAAGAGGGGGTTACTCCCTCTGAGGGTGTGCACACTGGGGGTGTACAATCGTCTGAGAAGGGGTTGAAAATTTTCCGATGGGGAGATGATATTACTCAGAATATGAGAAAGAGGCTGGGGGTCCACAAGGCTCCCAGAAGCCAGGGGGGCGGGCCGGGGGTGGCGGCTGGGAGCCCGATCGCGGGGGGTGCCTGCACCCCCGGCGATGGGGCTCCCAGAAGCCAGGGGGGCGGGCCGGGGGTGGCGGCTGGGAGCCCGATCGCCGGGGGTGCCTGCACCCCCGGCGATGGGGCTCCCAGAAGCCAGGGGGGCGGGCCGGGGGTGGCGGCTGGGAGCCCGATCGCCGGGGGTGCCTGCACCCCCGGCGATGGGGCTCCCAGAAGCCAGGGGGGCGGGCCGGGGGTGGCGGCTGGGAGCCCGATCGCCGGGGGTGCCTGCACCCCCGGCGATGGGGCTCCCAGAAGCCAGGGGGGCGGGCCGGGGGTGGCGGCTGGGAGCCCGATCGCCGGGGGTGCCTGCACCCCCGGCGATGGGGCTCCCAGAAGCCAGGGGGGCGGGCCGGGGGTGGCGGCTGGGAGCCCGATCGCCGGGGGTGCCTGCACCCCCGGCGATGGGGCTCCCAGAAGCCGGGGGGGCGGGCCGGGGGTGGCGGCTGGGAGCCCGATCGCCGGGGGTGCCTGCACCCCCGGCGATGGGGCTCCCAGAAGCCGGGGGGGCGGGCCGGGGGTGGCGGCTGGGAGCCCGATCGCCGGGGGTGCCTGCACCCCCGGCGATGGGGCTCCCAGAAGCCGGGGGGGCGGGCCGGGGGTGGCGGCTGGGAGCCCGATCGCCGGGGGTGCCTGCACCCCCGGCGATGGGGCTCCCAGAAGCCGGGGGGGCGGGCCGGGGGTGGCGGCTGGGAGCCCGATCGCCGGGGGTGCCTGCACCCCCGGCGATGGGGCTCCCAGAAGCCGGGGGGGCGGGCCGGGGGTGGCGGCTGGGAGCCCGATCGCCGGGGGTGCCTGCACCCCCGGCGATGGGGCTCCCAGAAGCCGGGGGGGCGGGCCGGGGGTGGCGGCTGGGAGCCCGATCGCCGGGGGTGCCTGCACCCCCGGCGATGGGGCTCCCAGAAGCCGGGGGGGCGGGCCGGGGGTGGCGGCTGGGAGCCCGATCGCCGGGGGTGCCTGCACCCCCGGCGATGGGGCTCCCAGAAGCCGGGGGGGCGGGCCGGGGGTGGCGGCTGGGAGCCCGATCGCCGGGGGTGCCTGCACCCCCGGCGATGGGGCTCCCAGAAGCCGGGGGGGCGGGCCGGGGGTGGCGGCTGGGAGCCCGATCGCCGGGGGTGCCTGCACCCCCGGCGATGGGGCTCCCAGAAGCCGGGGGGGCGGGCCGGGGGTGGCGGCTGGGAGCCCGATCGCCGGGGGTGCCTGCACCCCCGGCGATGGGGCTCCCAGAAGCCGGGGGGGCGGGCCGGGGGTGGCGGCTGGGAGCCCGATCGCCGGGGGTGCCTGCACCCCCGGCGATGGGGCTCCCAGAAGCCGGGGGGGCGGGCCGGGGGTGGCGGCTGGGAGCCCGATCGCCGGGGGTGCCTGCACCCCCGGCGATGGGGCTCCCAGAAGCCGGGGGGGCGGGCCGGGGGTGGCGGCTGGGAGCCCGATCGCCGGGGGTGCCTGCACCCCCGGCGATGGGGCTCCCAGAAGCCGGGGGGGCGGGCCGGGGGTGGCGGCTGGGAGCCCGATCGCCGGGGGTGCCTGCACCCCCGGCGATGGGGCTCCCAGAAGCCGGGGGGGCGGGCCGGGGGTGGCGGCTGGGAGCCCGATCGCCGGGGGTGCCTGCACCCCCGGCGATGGGGCTCCCAGAAGCCGGGGGGGCGGGCCGGGGGTGGCGGCTGGGAGCCCGATCGCCGGGGGTGCCTGCACCCCCGGCGATGGGGCTCCCAGAAGCCGGGGGGGCGGGCCGGGGGTGGCGGCTGGGAGCCCGATCGCCGGGGGTGCCTGCACCCCCGGCGATGGGGCTCCCAGAAGCCGGGGGGGCGGGCCGGGGGTGGCGGCTGGGAGCCCGATCGCCGGGGGTGCCTGCACCCCCGGCGATGGGGCTCCCAGAAGCCGGGGGGGCGGGCCGGGGGTGGCGGCTGGGAGCCCGATCGCCGGGGGTGCCTGCACCCCCGGCGATGGGGCTCCCAGAAGCCGGGGGGGCGGGCCGGGGGTGGCGGCTGGGAGCCCGATCGCCGGGGGTGCCTGCACCCCCGGCGATGGGGCTCCCAGAAGCCGGGGGGGCGGGCCGGGGGTGGCGGCTGGGAGCCCGATCGCCGGGGGTGCCTGCACCCCCGGCGATGGGGCTCCCAGAAGCCGGGGGGGCGGGCCGGGGGTGGCGGCTGGGAGCCCGATCGCCGGGGGTGCCTGCACCCCCGGCGATGGGGCTCCCAGAAGCCGGGGGGGCGGGCCGGGGGTGGCGGCTGGGAGCCCGATCGCCGGGGGTGCCTGCACCCCCGGCGATGGGGCTCCCAGAAGCCGGGGGGGCGGGCCGGGGGTGGCGGCTGGGAGCCCGATCGCCGGGGGTGCCTGCACCCCCGGCGATGGGGCTCCCAGAAGCCGGGGGGGCGGGCCGGGGGTGGCGGCTGGGAGCCCGATCGCCGGGGGTGCCTGCACCCCCGGCGATGGGGCTCCCAGAAGCCGGGGGGGCGGGCCGGGGGTGGCGGCTGGGAGCCCGATCGCCGGGGGTGCCTGCACCCCCGGCGATGGGGCTCCCAGAAGCCGGGGGGGCGGGCCGGGGGTGGCGGCTGGGAGCCCGATCGCCGGGGGTGCCTGCACCCCCGGCGATGGGGCTCCCAGAAGCCGGGGGGGCGGGCCGGGGGTGGCGGCTGGGAGCCCGATCGCCGGGGGTGCCTGCACCCCCGGCGATGGGGCTCCCAGAAGCCGGGGGGGCGGGCCGGGGGTGGCGGCTGGGAGCCCGATCGCCGGGGGTGCCTGCACCCCCGGCGATGGGGCTCCCAGAAGCCGGGGGGGCGGGCCGGGGGTGGCGGCTGGGAGCCCGATCGCCGGGGGTGCCTGCACCCCCGGCGATGGGGCTCCCAGAAGCCGGGGGGGCGGGCCGGGGGTGGCGGCTGGGAGCCCGATCGCCGGGGGTGCCTGCACCCCCGGCGATGGGGCTCCCAGAAGCCGGGGGGGCGGGCCGGGGGTGGCGGCTGGGAGCCCGATCGCCGGGGGTGCCTGCACCCCCGGCGATGGGGCTCCCAGAAGCCGGGGGGGCGGGCCGGGGGTGGCGGCTGGGAGCCCGATCGCGGGGGGTGCCTGCACCCCCGGCGATGGGGCTCCCAGAAGCCGGGGGGGCGGGCCGGGGGTGGCGGCTGGGAGCCCGATCGGGGGGCGTGCCTGACCCCCCGGCGATGGGGCTCCCAGAAGCCAGGGGGGCGGGCCGGGGGTGGCGGCTGGGAGCCCGATCGCGGGGGGTGCCTGACCCCCCGGCGATGGGGCTCCCAGATGCCAGGGGGGCGGGCCGGGGGTGGCGGCTGGGAGCCCGATCGGGGGGCGTGCCTGACCCCCCGGCGATGGGGCTCCCAGAAGCCAGGGGGGCCGGCCTGGGTTGGCGGCTGGGAGCCCGATCGCGGGGGGTGCCTGACCCCCTCGCGATGGGGCTCCCAGAAGTCAGGGGGGCCGTCCGGGGGTGACTCCTGGCAACCTGATCTGGATATTTGGAAGAGTATCACAAGTGGTTGTCCAGTGTCTGTGATACTGAGATTAATATCTGTCTCTCGGCCTTGGAATATTGAGCAGGATGAAACAGGGTGAATGTCCACCCTGTGCCACATTGCGAGTAATATCAGCCTGTCCCCTCCATGGATATTAAGAACAATATCCCAGACTGGGTGTACGCCTCCTGCTGTACAGAGTGCAATATCATCCTCTCCCTCCCAGGATAGTAATTACAATATCACTGGGCGGGAGCACACATCCTGTGAATTATTATCATCCTCTCCAACTCCGTATACTAGGAACTATATCTCAGAGAAACTGTCCCCTCAGTGCCATATTCGGACAAATAGCAAAGGCTTCTTCCGGGAATATTAGGAGCAATATTACCACGTAGCTATCCATCCATTGCTATAATTGGAGTCATGTGATACTCTACCCCCGTTCATATTAGGATCAGTGTCACGTGCTGAGTGTACACCTACTGCGATATTAAAACTAAAGTCCTGCTTTCCGACCCTGGTTATTAAGAACAGCATCACAAGTAGGTTTACACTTCCTGTGGAATGAGGAATAATAATATGATTATTAATCATCAATGATCGATTTTAATAATTATCAATGATACTAAAAATTCATAAGATACCATTATTAATTATGGATAATGATTTTCAATACATGATTATGCCTGCTTTCAATTAATTATTAATATTAATGCCATCAAATAATATTATTAGTTCCTAATACTAATCATTATTGTATTCCCAGCATCACTGGGTATTGATTTAAGTCACATTAATTGCTAATATCATAATATTATTATTAATAGTGATATTACTAATAATTATGAATACAAATGGTTAACCTTTTAAACCAGTATTCATTTTTACTCTCTTTATTGTGATCATTAATATCAATAATTATTATTAATATTAATATAATTATTAATCTTAATGATTAATAGACTTGCTCCTGATGTAAACCCGGGAGAGGACGATGTTAATTTCTATATCACAACGGTGTACACCCCCCGTGACAGAGTTTCCAACTTCTGCTTGGGAGAGGAGGATATGACAATCAGTTTCACTGGAAGTAGAAACAACGGTGGGATACTGTTCTGAATATTAAGGGAGGAAGAGGCTGATGTGACTCCTAATAAAGAGGGGGTTACTCCCTCTGAGGGTGTGCACACTGGGGGTGTACAATCGTCTGAGAAGGGGTTGAAAATTTTCCGATGGGGAGATGATATTACTCAGAATATGAGAAAGAGGCTGGGGGTCCACAAGGCTCCCAGAAGCCAGGGGGGCGGGCCGGGGGTGGCGGCTGGGAGCCCGATCGCGGGGGGTGCCTGCACCCCCGGCGATGGGGCTCCCAGAAGCCAGGGGGGCGGGCCGGGGGTGGCGGCTGGGAGCCCGATCGCGGGGGGTGCCTGCACCCCCGGCGATGGGGCTCCCAGAAGCCAGGGGGGCGGGCCGGGGGTGGCGGCTGGGAGCCCGATCGCCGGGGGTGCCTGCACCCCCGGCGATGGGGCTCCCAGAAGCCAGGGGGGCGGGCCGGGGGTGGCGGCTGGGAGCCCGATCGCCGGGGGTGCCTGCACCCCCGGCGATGGGGCTCCCAGAAGCCAGGGGGGCGGGCCGGGGGTGGCGGCTGGGAGCCCGATCGCCGGGGGTGCCTGCACCCCCGGCGATGGGGCTCCCAGAAGCCAGGGGGGCGGGCCGGGGGTGGCGGCTGGGAGCCCGATCGCCGGGGGTGCCTGCACCCCCGGCGATGGGGCTCCCAGAAGCCAGGGGGGCGGGCCGGGGGTGGCGGCTGGGAGCCCGATCGCCGGGGGTGCCTGCACCCCCGGCGATGGGGCTCCCAGAAGCCAGGGGGGCGGGCCGGGGGTGGCGGCTGGGAGCCCGATCGCCGGGGGTGCCTGCACCCCCGGCGATGGGGCTCCCAGAAGCCAGGGGGGCGGGCCGGGGGTGGCGGCTGGGAGCCCGATCGCCGGGGGTGCCTGCACCCCCGGCGATGGGGCTCCCAGAAGCCAGGGGGGCGGGCCGGGGGTGGCGGCTGGGAGCCCGATCGCCGGGGGTGCCTGCACCCCCGGCGATGGGGCTCCCAGAAGCCAGGGGGGCGGGCCGGGGGTGGCGGCTGGGAGCCCGATCGCCGGGGGTGCCTGCACCCCCGGCGATGGGGCTCCCAGAAGCCAGGGGGGCGGGCCGGGGGTGGCGGCTGGGAGCCCGATCGCCGGGGGTGCCTGCACCCCCGGCGATGGGGCTCCCAGAAGCCAGGGGGGCGGGCCGGGGGTGGCGGCTGGGAGCCCGATCGCCGGGGGTGCCTGCACCCCCGGCGATGGGGCTCCCAGAAGCCAGGGGGGCGGGCCGGGGGTGGCGGCTGGGAGCCCGATCGCCGGGGGTGCCTGCACCCCCGGCGATGGGGCTCCCAGAAGCCAGGGGGGCGGGCCGGGGGTGGCGGCTGGGAGCCCGATCGCCGGGGGTGCCTGCACCCCCGGCGATGGGGCTCCCAGAAGCCGGGGGGGCGGGCCGGGGGTGGCGGCTGGGAGCCCGATCGCCGGGGGTGCCTGCACCCCCGGCGATGGGGCTCCCAGAAGCCGGGGGGGCGGGCCGGGGGTGGCGGCTGGGAGCCCGATCGCCGGGGGTGCCTGCACCCCCGGCGATGGGGCTCCCAGAAGCCGGGGGGGCGGGCCGGGGGTGGCGGCTGGGAGCCCGATCGCCGGGGGTGCCTGCACCCCCGGCGATGGGGCTCCCAGAAGCCGGGGGGGCGGGCCGGGGGTGGCGGCTGGGAGCCCGATCGCCGGGGGTGCCTGCACCCCCGGCGATGGGGCTCCCAGAAGCCGGGGGGGCGGGCCGGGGGTGGCGGCTGGGAGCCCGATCGCCGGGGGTGCCTGCACCCCCGGCGATGGGGCTCCCAGAAGCCGGGGGGGCGGGCCGGGGGTGGCGGCTGGGAGCCCGATCGCCGGGGGTGCCTGCACCCCCGGCGATGGGGCTCCCAGAAGCCGGGGGGGCGGGC
Source organism: Macaca mulatta (assembly GCF_049350105.2). NCBI lineage: Eukaryota > Metazoa > Chordata > Mammalia > Primates > Cercopithecidae > Macaca > Macaca mulatta. The sequence continues at coordinate 762,645 of NC_133411.1, forward strand.
CGGGGGTGGCGGCTGGGAGCCCGATCGCGGGGGGTGCCTGCACCCCCGGCGATGGGGCTCCCAGAAGCCGGGGGGGCGGGCCGGGGGTGGCGGCTGGGAGCCCGATCGGGGGGCGTGCCTGACCCCCCGGCGATGGGGCTCCCAGAAGCCGGGGCGGCGGGCCGGGGGTGGCGGCTGGGAGCCCGATCGCGGGGGGTGCCTGACCCCCCGGCGATGGGGCTCCCAGATGCCAGGGGGGCGGGCCGGGGGTGGCGGCTGGGAGCCCGATCGGGGGGCGTGCCTGACCCCCGGCGATGGGGCTCCCAGAAGCCAGGGGGGCCGGCCTGGGTTGGCGGCTGGGAGCCCGATCGCGGGGGGTGCCTGACCCCCTCGCGATGGGGCTCCCAGAAGTCAGGGGGGCCGTCCGGGGGTGACTCCTGGCAACCTGATCTGGATATTTGGAAGAGTATCACAAGTGGTTGTCCAGTGTCTGTGATACTGAGATTAATATCTGTCTCTCGGCCTTGGAATATTGAGCAGGATGAAACAGGGTGAATGTCCACCCTGTGCCACATTGCGAGTAATATCAGCCTGTCCCCTCCATGGATATTAAGAACAATATCCCAGACTGGGTGTACGCCTCCTGCTGTACAGAGTGCAATATCATCCTCTCCCTCCCAGGATAGTAATTACAATATCACTGGGCGGGAGCACACATCCTGTGAATTATTATCATCCTCTCCAACTCCGTATACTAGGAACTATATCTCAGAGAAACTGTCCCCTCAGTGCCATATTCGGACAAATAGCAAAGGCTTCTTCCGGGAATATTAGGAGCAATATTACCACGTAGCTATCCATCCATTGCTATAATTGGAGTCATGTGATACTCTACCCCCGTTCATATTAGGATCAGTGTCACGTGCTGAGTGTACACCTACTGCGATATTAAAACTAAAGTCCTGCTTTCCGACCCTGGTTATTAAGAACAGCATCACAAGTAGGTTTACACTTCCTGTGGAATGAGGAATAATAATATGATTATTAATCATCAATGATCGATTTTAATAATTATCAATGATACTAAAAATTCATAAGATACCATTATTAATTATGGATAATGATTTTCAATACATGATTATGCCTGCTTTCAATTAATTATTAATATTAATTGAATATTAATTAATTGAATATTAATATTAAAATTCAATTGAATTTAAAATTCAATTGAAAATTGAATTTAAATTTAAAATTTAATTTAAAAATTCAATTGAAAATTGAATATTAATTGAATATTAATATTAATTGCCATCAAATAATATTATTAGTTCCTAATACTAATCATTATTGTATTCCCAGCATCACTGGGTATTGATTTAAGTCACATTAATTGCTAATATCATAATATTATTATTAATAGTGATATTACTAATAATTATGAATACAAATGGTTAACCTTTTAAACCAGTATTCATTTTTACTCTCTTTATTGTGATCATTAATATCAATAATTATTATTAATATTAATATAATTATTAATATTAATGATTAATAGACTTGCTCCTGATGTAAACCCGGGAGAGGACGATGTTAATTTCTATATCACAACGGTGTACACCCCCTGTGACAGAGTTTCCAACTTCTGCTTGGGAGAGGAGGATATGACAATCAGTTTCACTGGAAGTAGAAACAACGGTGGGATACTGTTCTGAATATTAAGGGAGGAAGAGGCTGATGTGACTCCTAATAAAGAGGGGGTTACTCCCTCTGAGGGTGTGCACACTGGGGGTGTACAATCGTCTGAGAAGGGGTTGAAAATTTTCCGATGGGGAGATGATATTACTCAGAATATGAGAAAGAGGCTGGGGGTCCACAAGGCTCCCAGAAGCCAGGGGGGCGGGCCGGGGGTGGCGGCTGGGAGCCCGATCGCGGGGGGTGCCTGCACCCCCGGCGATGGGGCTCCCAGAAGCCAGGGGGGCGGGCCGGGGGTGGCGGCTGGGAGCCCGATCGCGGGGGGTGCCTGCACCCCCGGCGATGGGGCTCCCAGAAGCCAGGGGGGCGGGCCGGGGGTGGCGGCTGGGAGCCCGATCGCGGGGGGTGCCTGCACCCCCGGCGATGGGGCTCCCAGAAGCCAGGGGGGCGGGCCGGGGGTGGCGGCTGGGAGCCCGATCGCGGGGGGTGCCTGCACCCCCGGCGATGGGGCTCCCAGAAGCCAGGGGGGCGGGCCGGGGGTGGCGGCTGGGAGCCCGATCGCGGGGGGTGCCTGCACCCCCGGCGATGGGGCTCCCAGAAGCCAGGGGGGCGGGCCGGGGGTGGCGGCTGGGAGCCCGATCGCGGGGGGTGCCTGCACCCCCGGCGATGGGGCTCCCAGAAGCCAGGGGGGCGGGCCGGGGGTGGCGGCTGGGAGCCCGATCGCGGGGGGTGCCTGCACCCCCGGCGATGGGGCTCCCAGAAGCCAGGGGGGCGGGCCGGGGGTGGCGGCTGGGAGCCCGATCGCGGGGGGTGCCTGCACCCCCGGCGATGGGGCTCCCAGAAGCCAGGGGGGCGGGCCGGGGGTGGCGGCTGGGAGCCCGATCGCGGGGGGTGCCTGCACCCCCGGCGATGGGGCTCCCAGAAGCCAGGGGGGCGGGCCGGGGGTGGCGGCTGGGAGCCCGATCGCGGGGGGTGCCTGCACCCCCGGCGATGGGGCTCCCAGAAGCCAGGGGGGCGGGCCGGGGGTGGCGGCTGGGAGCCCGATCGCGGGGGGTGCCTGCACCCCCGGCGATGGGGCTCCCAGAAGCCAGGGGGGCGGGCCGGGGGTGGCGGCTGGGAGCCCGATCGCGGGGGGTGCCTGCACCCCCGGCGATGGGGCTCCCAGAAGCCAGGGGGGCGGGCCGGGGGTGGCGGCTGGGAGCCCGATCGCGGGGGGTGCCTGCACCCCCGGCGATGGGGCTCCCAGAAGCCAGGGGGGCGGGCCGGGGGTGGCGGCTGGGAGCCCGATCGCGGGGGGTGCCTGCACCCCCGGCGATGGGGCTCCCAGAAGCCAGGGGGGCGGGCCGGGGGTGGCGGCTGGGAGCCCGATCGCGGGGGGTGCCTGCACCCCCGGCGATGGGGCTCCCAGAAGCCAGGGGGGCGGGCCGGGGGTGGCGGCTGGGAGCCCGATCGCGGGGGGTGCCTGCACCCCCGGCGATGGGGCTCCCAGAAGCCAGGGGGGCGGGCCGGGGGTGGCGGCTGGGAGCCCGATCGCGGGGGGTGCCTGCACCCCCGGCGATGGGGCTCCCAGAAGCCAGGGGGGCGGGCCGGGGGTGGCGGCTGGGAGCCCGATCGCGGGGGGTGCCTGCACCCCCGGCGATGGGGCTCCCAGAAGCCAGGGGGGCGGGCCGGGGGTGGCGGCTGGGAGCCCGATCGCGGGGGGTGCCTGACCCCCCGGCGATGGGGCTCCCAGATGCCAGGGGGGCGGGCCGGGGGTGGCGGCTGGGAGCCCGATCGGGGTGCGTGCCTGACCCCCCGGCGATGGGGCTCCCAGAAGCCAGGGGGGCCGGCCTGGGTTGGCGGCTGGGAGCCCGATCGCGGGGGGTGCCTGACCCCCTCGCGATGGGGCTCCCAGAAGTCAGGGGGGCCGTCCGGGGGTGACTCCTGGCAACCTGATCTGGATATTTGGAAGAGTATCACAAGTGGTTGTCCAGTGTCTGTGATACTGAGATTAATATCTGTCTCTCGGCCTTGGAATATTGAGCAGGATGAAACAGGGTGAATGTCCACCCTGTGCCACATTGCGAGTAATATCAGCCTGTCCCCTCCATGGATATTAAGAACAATATCCCAGACTGGGTGTACGCCTCCTGCTGTACAGAGTGCAATATCATCCTCTCCCTCCCAGGATAGTAATTACAATATCACTGGGCGGGAGCACACATCCTGTGAATTATTATCATCCTCTCCAACTCCGTATACTAGGAACTATATCTCAGAGAAACTGTCCCCTCAGTGCCATATTCGGACAAATAGCAAAGGCTTCTTCCGGGAATATTAGGAGCAATATTACCACGTAGCTATCCATCCATTGCTATAATTGGAGTCATGTGATACTCTACCCCCGTTCATATTAGGATCAGTGTCACGTGCTGAGTGTACACCTACTGCGATATTAAAACTAAAGTCCTGCTTTCCGACCCTGGTTATTAAGAACAGCATCACAAGTAGGTTTACACTTCCTGTGGAATGAGGAATAATAATATGATTATTAATCATCAATGATCGATTTTAATAATTATCAATGATACTAAAAATTCATAAGATACCATTATTAATTATGGATAATGATTTTCAATACATGATTATGCCTGCTTTCAATTAATTATTAATATTAATGCCATCAAATAATATTATTAGTTCCTAATACTAATCATTATTGTATTCCCAGCATCACTGGGTATTGATTTAAGTCACATTAATTGCTAATATCATAATATTATTATTAATAGTGATATTACTAATAATTATGAATACAAATGGTTAACCTTTTAAACCAGTATTCATTTTTACTCTCTTTATTGTGATCATTAATATCAATAATTATTATTAATATTAATATAATTATTAATCTTAATGATTAATAGACTTGCTCCTGATGTAAACCCGGGAGAGGACGATGTTAATTTCTATATCACAACGGTGTACACCCCCCGTGACAGAGTTTCCAACTTCTGCTTGGGAGAGGAGGATATGACAATCAGTTTCACTGGAAGTAGAAACAACGGTGGGATACTGTTCTGAATATTAAGGGAGGAAGAGGCTGATGTGACTCCTAATAAAGAGGGGGTTACTCCCTCTGAGGGTGTGCACACTGGGGGTGTACAATCGTCTGAGAAGGGGTTGAAAATTTTCCGATGGGGAGATGATATTACTCAGAATATGAGAAAGAGGCTGGGGGTCCACAAGGCTCCCAGAAGCCAGGGGGGCGGGCCGGGGGTGGCGGCTGGGAGCCCGATCGCGGGGGGTGCCTGCACCCCCGGCGATGGGGCTCCCAGAAGCCAGGGGGGCGGGCCGGGGGTGGCGGCTGGGAGCCCGATCGCGGGGGGTGCCTGCACCCCCGGCGATGGGGCTCCCAGAAGCCAGGGGGGCGGGCCGGGGGTGGCGGCTGGGAGCCCGATCGCCGGGGGTGCCTGCACCCCCGGCGATGGGGCTCCCAGAAGCCAGGGGGGCGGGCCGGGGGTGGCGGCTGGGAGCCCGATCGCCGGGGGTGCCTGCACCCCCGGCGATGGGGCTCCCAGAAGCCAGGGGGGCGGGCCGGGGGTGGCGGCTGGGAGCCCGATCGCCGGGGGTGCCTGCACCCCCGGCGATGGGGCTCCCAGAAGCCAGGGGGGCGGGCCGGGGGTGGCGGCTGGGAGCCCGATCGCCGGGGGTGCCTGCACCCCCGGCGATGGGGCTCCCAGAAGCCAGGGGGGCGGGCCGGGGGTGGCGGCTGGGAGCCCGATCGCCGGGGGTGCCTGCACCCCCGGCGATGGGGCTCCCAGAAGCCAGGGGGGCGGGCCGGGGGTGGCGGCTGGGAGCCCGATCGCCGGGGGTGCCTGCACCCCCGGCGATGGGGCTCCCAGAAGCCAGGGGGGCGGGCCGGGGGTGGCGGCTGGGAGCCCGATCGCCGGGGGTGCCTGCACCCCCGGCGATGGGGCTCCCAGAAGCCAGGGGGGCGGGCCGGGGGTGGCGGCTGGGAGCCCGATCGCCGGGGGTGCCTGCACCCCCGGCGATGGGGCTCCCAGAAGCCAGGGGGGCGGGCCGGGGGTGGCGGCTGGGAGCCCGATCGCCGGGGGTGCCTGCACCCCCGGCGATGGGGCTCCCAGAAGCCAGGGGGGCGGGCCGGGGGTGGCGGCTGGGAGCCCGATCGCCGGGGGTGCCTGCACCCCCGGCGATGGGGCTCCCAGAAGCCAGGGGGGCGGGCCGGGGGTGGCGGCTGGGAGCCCGATCGCCGGGGGTGCCTGCACCCCCGGCGATGGGGCTCCCAGAAGCCAGGGGGGCGGGCCGGGGGTGGCGGCTGGGAGCCCGATCGCCGGGGGTGCCTGCACCCCCGGCGATGGGGCTCCCAGAAGCCAGGGGGGCGGGCCGGGGGTGGCGGCTGGGAGCCCGATCGCCGGGGGTGCCTGCACCCCCGGCGATGGGGCTCCCAGAAGCCAGGGGGGCGGGCCGGGGGTGGCGGCTGGGAGCCCGATCGCCGGGGGTGCCTGCACCCCCGGCGATGGGGCTCCCAGAAGCCGGGGGGGCGGGCCGGGGGTGGCGGCTGGGAGCCCGATCGCCGGGGGTGCCTGCACCCCCGGCGATGGGGCTCCCAGAAGCCGGGGGGGCGGGCCGGGGGTGGCGGCTGGGAGCCCGATCGCCGGGGGTGCCTGCACCCCCGGCGATGGGGCTCCCAGAAGCCGGGGGGGCGGGCCGGGGGTGGCGGCTGGGAGCCCGATCGCCGGGGGTGCCTGCACCCCCGGCGATGGGGCTCCCAGAAGCCGGGGGGGCGGGCCGGGGGTGGCGGCTGGGAGCCCGATCGCCGGGGGTGCCTGCACCCCCGGCGATGGGGCTCCCAGAAGCCGGGGGGGCGGGCCGGGGGTGGCGGCTGGGAGCCCGATCGCCGGGGGTGCCTGCACCCCCGGCGATGGGGCTCCCAGAAGCCGGGGGGGCGGGCCGGGGGTGGCGGCTGGGAGCCCGATCGCCGGGGGTGCCTGCACCCCCGGCGATGGGGCTCCCAGAAGCCGGGGGGGCGGGCCGGGGGTGGCGGCTGGGAGCCCGATCGCGGGGGGTGCCTGCACCCCCGGCGATGGGGCTCCCAGAAGCCGGGGGGGCGGGCCGGGGGTGGCGGCTGGGAGCCCGATCGGGGGGCGTGCCTGACCCCCCGGCGATGGGGCTCCCAGAAGCCGGGGCGGCGGGCCGGGGGTGGCGGCTGGGAGCCCGATCGCGGGGGGTGCCTGACCCCCCGGCGATGGGGCTCCCAGATGCCAGGGGGGCGGGCCGGGGGTGGCGGCTGGGAGCCCGATCGGGGGGCGTGCCTGACCCCCCGGCGATGGGGCTCCCAGAAGCCAGGGGGGCCGGCCTGGGTTGGCGGCTGGGAGCCCGATCGCGGGGGGTGCCTGACCCCCTCGCGATGGGGCTCCCAGAAGTCAGGGGGGCCGTCCGGGGGTGACTCCTGGCAACCTGATCTGGATATTTGGAAGAGTATCACAAGTGGTTGTCCAGTGTCTGTGATACTGAGATTAATATCTGTCTCTCGGCCTTGGAATATTGAGCAGGATGAAACAGGGTGAATGTCCACCCTGTGCCACATTGCGAGTAATATCAGCCTGTCCCCTCCATGGATATTAAGAACAATATCCCAGACTGGGTGTACGCCTCCTGCTGTACAGAGTGCAATATCATCCTCTCCCTCCCAGGATAGTAATTACAATATCACTGGGCGGGAGCACACATCCTGTGAATTATTATCATCCTCTCCAACTCCGTATACTAGGAACTATATCTCAGAGAAACTGTCCCCTCAGTGCCATATTCGGACAAATAGCAAAGGCTTCTTCCGGGAATATTAGGAGCAATATTACCACGTAGCTATCCATCCATTGCTATAATTGGAGTCATGTGATACTCTACCCCCGTTCATATTAGGATCAGTGTCACGTGCTGAGTGTACACCTACTGCGATATTAAAACTAAAGTCCTGCTTTCCGACCCTGGTTATTAAGAACAGCATCACAAGTAGGTTTACACTTCCTGTGGAATGAGGAATAATAATATGATTATTAATCATCAATGATCGATTTTAATAATTATCAATGATACTAAAAATTCATAAGATACCATTATTAATTATGGATAATGATTTTCAATACATGATTATGCCTGCTTTCAATTAATTATTAATATTAATTGAATATTAATTAATTGAATATTAATATTAAAATTCAATTGAATTTAAAATTCAATTGAAAATTGAATTTAAATTTAAAATTTAATTTAAAAATTCAATTGAAAATTGAATATTAATTGAATATTAATATTAATTGCCATCAAATAATATTATTAGTTCCTAATACTAATCATTATTGTATTCCCAGCATCACTGGGTATTGATTTAAGTCACATTAATTGCTAATATCATAATATTATTATTAATAGTGATATTACTAATAATTATGAATACAAATGGTTAACCTTTTAAACCAGTATTCATTTTTACTCTCTTTATTGTGATCATTAATATCAATAATTATTATTAATATTAATATAATTATTAATATTAATGATTAATAGACTTGCTCCTGATGTAAACCCGGGAGAGGACGATGTTAATTTCTATATCACAACGGTGTACACCCCCTGTGACAGAGTTTCCAACTTCTGCTTGGGAGAGGAGGATATGACAATCAGTTTCACTGGAAGTAGAAACAACGGTGGGATACTGTTCTGAATATTAAGGGAGGAAGAGGCTGATGTGACTCCTAATAAAGAGGGGGTTACTCCCTCTGAGGGTGTGCACACTGGGGGTGTACAATCGTCTGAGAAGGGGTTGAAAATTTTCCGATGGGGAGATGATATTACTCAGAATATGAGAAAGAGGCTGGGGGTCCACAAGGCTCCCAGAAGCCAGGGGGGCGGGCCGGGGGTGGCGGCTGGGAGCCCGATCGCGGGGGGTGCCTGCACCCCCGGCGATGGGGCTCCCAGAAGCCAGGGGGGCGGGCCGGGGGTGGCGGCTGGGAGCCCGATCGCGGGGGGTGCCTGCACCCCCGGCGATGGGGCTCCCAGAAGCCAGGGGGGCGGGCCGGGGGTGGCGGCTGGGAGCCCGATCGCGGGGGGTGCCTGCACCCCCGGCGATGGGGCTCCCAGAAGCCAGGGGGGCGGGCCGGGGGTGGCGGCTGGGAGCCCGATCGCGGGGGGTGCCTGCACCCCCGGCGATGGGGCTCCCAGAAGCCAGGGGGGCGGGCCGGGGGTGGCGGCTGGGAGCCCGATCGCGGGGGGTGCCTGCACCCCCGGCGATGGGGCTCCCAGAAGCCAGGGGGGCGGGCCGGGGGTGGCGGCTGGGAGCCCGATCGCGGGGGGTGCCTGCACCCCCGGCGATGGGGCTCCCAGAAGCCAGGGGGGCGGGCCGGGGGTGGCGGCTGGGAGCCCGATCGCGGGGGGTGCCTGCACCCCCGGCGATGGGGCTCCCAGAAGCCAGGGGGGCGGGCCGGGGGTGGCGGCTGGGAGCCCGATCGCGGGGGGTGCCTGCACCCCCGGCGATGGGGCTCCCAGAAGCCAGGGGGGCGGGCCGGGGGTGGCGGCTGGGAGCCCGATCGCGGGGGGTGCCTGCACCCCCGGCGATGGGGCTCCCAGAAGCCAGGGGGGCGGGCCGGGGGTGGCGGCTGGGAGCCCGATCGCGGGGGGTGCCTGCACCCCCGGCGATGGGGCTCCCAGAAGCCAGGGGGGCGGGCCGGGGGTGGCGGCTGGGAGCCCGATCGCGGGGGGTGCCTGCACCCCCGGCGATGGGGCTCCCAGAAGCCAGGGGGGCGGGCCGGGGGTGGCGGCTGGGAGCCCGATCGCGGGGGGTGCCTGCACCCCCGGCGATGGGGCTCCCAGAAGCCAGGGGGGCGGGCCGGGGGTGGCGGCTGGGAGCCCGATCGCGGGGGGTGCCTGCACCCCCGGCGATGGGGCTCCCAGAAGCCAGGGGGGCGGGCCGGGGGTGGCGGCTGGGAGCCCGATCGCGGGGGGTGCCTGCACCCCCGGCGATGGGGCTCCCAGAAGCCAGGGGGGCGGGCCGGGGGTGGCGGCTGGGAGCCCGATCGCGGGGGGTGCCTGCACCCCCGGCGATGGGGCTCCCAGAAGCCAGGGGGGCGGGCCGGGGGTGGCGGCTGGGAGCCCGATCGCGGGGGGTGCCTGCACCCCCGGCGATGGGGCTCCCAGAAGCCAGGGGGGCGGGCCGGGGGTGGCGGCTGGGAGCCCGATCGCGGGGGGTGCCTGCACCCCCGGCGATGGGGCTCCCAGAAGCCAGGGGGGCGGGCCGGGGGTGGCGGCTGGGAGCCCGATCGCGGGGGGTGCCTGCACCCCCGGCGATGGGGCTCCCAGAAGCCAGGGGGGCGGGCCGGGGGTGGCGGCTGGGAGCCCGATCGCGGGGGGTGCCTGACCCCCCGGCGATGGGGCTCCCAGATGCCAGGGGGGCGGGCCGGGGGTGGCGGCTGGGAGCCCGATCGGGGTGCGTGCCTGACCCCCCGGCGATGGGGCTCCCAGAAGCCAGGGGGGCCGGCCTGGGTTGGCGGCTGGGAGCCCGATCGCGGGGGGTGCCTGACCCCCTCGCGATGGGGCTCCCAGAAGTCAGGGGGGCCGTCCGGGGGTGACTCCTGGCAACCTGATCTGGATATTTGGAAGAGTATCACAAGTGGTTGTCCAGTGTCTGTGATACTGAGATTAATATCTGTCTCTCGGCCTTGGAATATTGAGCAGGATGAAACAGGGTGAATGTCCACCCTGTGCCACATTGCGAGTAATATCAGCCTGTCCCCTCCATGGATATTAAGAACAATATCCCAGACTGGGTGTACGCCTCCTGCTGTACAGAGTGCAATATCATCCTCTCCCTCCCAGGATAGTAATTACAATATCACTGGGCGGGAGCACACATCCTGTGAATTATTATCATCCTCTCCAACTCCGTATACTAGGAACTATATCTCAGAGAAACTGTCCCCTCAGTGCCATATTCGGACAAATAGCAAAGGCTTCTTCCGGGAATATTAGGAGCAATATTACCACGTAGCTATCCATCCATTGCTATAATTGGAGTCATGTGATACTCTACCCCCGTTCATATTAGGATCAGTGTCACGTGCTGAGTGTACACCTACTGCGATATTAAAACTAAAGTCCTGCTTTCCGACCCTGGTTATTAAGAACAGCATCACAAGTAGGTTTACACTTCCTGTGGAATGAGGAATAATAATATGATTATTAATCATCAATGATCGATTTTAATAATTATCAATGATACTAAAAATTCATAAGATACCATTATTAATTATGGATAATGATTTTCAATACATGATTATGCCTGCTTTCAATTAATTATTAATATTAATGCCATCAAATAATATTATTAGTTCCTAATACTAATCATTATTGTATTCCCAGCATCACTGGGTATTGATTTAAGTCACATTAATTGCTAATATCATAATATTATTATTAATAGTGATATTACTAATAATTATGAATACAAATGGTTAACCTTTTAAACCAGTATTCATTTTTACTCTCTTTATTGTGATCATTAATATCAATAATTATTATTAATATTAATATAATTATTAATCTTAATGATTAATAGACTTGCTCCTGATGTAAACCCGGGAGAGGACGATGTTAATTTCTATATCACAACGGTGTACACCCCCCGTGACAGAGTTTCCAACTTCTGCTTGGGAGAGGAGGATATGACAATCAGTTTCACTGGAAGTAGAAACAACGGTGGGATACTGTTCTGAATATTAAGGGAGGAAGAGGCTGATGTGACTCCTAATAAAGAGGGGGTTACTCCCTCTGAGGGTGTGCACACTGGGGGTGTACAATCGTCTGAGAAGGGGTTGAAAATTTTCCGATGGGGAGATGATATTACTCAGAATATGAGAAAGAGGCTGGGGGTCCACAAGGCTCCCAAAAGCCAGGGGGGCGGGCCGGGGGTGGCGGCTGGGAGCCCGATCGCGGGGGGTGCCTGCACCCCCGGCGATGGGGCTCCCAGAAGCCAGGGGGGCGGGCCGGGGGTGGCGGCTGGGAGCCCGATCGCGGGGGGTGCCTGCACCCCCGGCGATGGGGCTCCCAGAAGCCAGGGGGGCGGGCCGGGGGTGGCGGCTGGGAGCCCGATCGCGGGGGGTGCCTGCACCCCCGGCGATGGGGCTCCCAGAAGCCAGGGGGGCGGGCCGGGGGTGGCGGCTGGGAGCCCGATCGCGGGGGGTGCCTGCACCCCCGGCGATGGGGCTCCCAGAAGCCAGGGGGGCGGGCCGGGGGTGGCGGCTGGGAGCCCGATCGCGGGGGGTGCCTGCACCCCCGGCGATGGGGCTCCCAGAAGCCAGGGGGGCGGGCCGGGGGTGGCGGCTGGGAGCCCGATCGCGGGGGGTGCCTGCACCCCCGGCGATGGGGCTCCCAGAAGCCAGGGGGGCGGGCCGGGGGTGGCGGCTGGGAGCCCGATCGCGGGGGGTGCCTGCACCCCCGGCGATGGGGCTCCCAGAAGCCAGGGGGGCGGGCCGGGGGTGGCGGCTGGGAGCCCGATCGCGGGGGGTGCCTGCACCCCCGGCGATGGGGCTCCCAGAAGCCAGGGGGGCGGGCCGGGGGTGGCGGCTGGGAGCCCGATCGCGGGGGGTGCCTGCACCCCCGGCGATGGGGCTCCCAGAAGCCAGGGGGGCGGGCCGGGGGTGGCGGCTGGGAGCCCGATCGCGGGGGGTGCCTGCACCCCCGGCGATGGGGCTCCCAGAAGCCAGGGGGGCGGGCCGGGGGTGGCGGCTGGGAGCCCGATCGCGGGGGGTGCCTGCACCCCCGGCGATGGGGCTCCCAGAAGCCAGGGGGGCGGGCCGGGGGTGGCGGCTGGGAGCCCGATCGCGGGGGGTGCCTGCACCCCCGGCGATGGGGCTCCCAGAAGCCAGGGGGGCGGGCCGGGGGTGGCGGCTGGGAGCCCGATCGCGGGGGGTGCCTGCACCCCCGGCGATGGGGCTCCCAGAAGCCAGGGGGGCGGGCCGGGGGTGGCGGCTGGGAGCCCGATCGCGGGGGGTGCCTGCACCCCCGGCGATGGGGCTCCCAGAAGCCAGGGGGGCGGGCCGGGGGTGGCGGCTGGGAGCCCGATCGCGGGGGGTGCCTGCACCCCCGGCGATGGGGCTCCCAGAAGCCAGGGGGGCGGGCCGGGGGTGGCGGCTGGGAGCCCGATCGCGGGGGGTGCCTGCACCCCCGGCGATGGGGCTCCCAGAAGCCAGGGGGGCGGGCCGGGGGTGGCGGCTGGGAGCCCGATCGCGGGGGGTGCCTGCACCCCCGGCGATGGGGCTCCCAGAAGCCAGGGGGGCGGGCCGGGGGTGGCGGCTGGGAGCCCGATCGCGGGGGGTGCCTGCACCCCCGGCGATGGGGCTCCCAGAAGCCAGGGGGGCGGGCCGGGGGTGGCGGCTGGGAGCCCGATCGCGGGGGGTGCCTGCACCCCCGGCGATGGGGCTCCCAGAAGCCAGGGGGGCGGGCCGGGGGTGGCGGCTGGGAGCCCGATCGCGGGGGGTGCCTGCACCCCCGGCGATGGGGCTCCCAGAAGCCAGGGGGGCGGGCCGGGGGTGGCGGCTGGGAGCCCGATCGCGGGGGGTGCCTGCACCCCCGGCGATGGGGCTCCCAGAAGCCAGGGGGGCGGGCCGGGGGTGGCGGCTGGGAGCCCGATCGCGGGGGGTGCCTGCACCCCCGGCGATGGGGCTCCCAGAAGCCAGGGGGGCGGGCCGGGGGTGGCGGCTGGGAGCCCGATCGCGGGGGGTGCCTGCACCCCCGGCGATGGGGCTCCCAGAAGCCAGGGGGGCGGGCCGGGGGTGGCGGCTGGGAGCCCGATCGCCGGGGGTGCCTGCACCCCCGGCGATGGGGCTCCCAGAAGCCAGGGGGGCGGGCCGGGGGTGGCGGCTGGGAGCCCGATCGGGGGGCGTGCCTGACCCCCCGGCGATGGGGCTCCCAGAAGCCAGGGGGGCGGGCCGGGGGTGGCGGCTGGGAGCCCGATCGCGGGGGGTGCCTGACCCCCCGGCGATGGGGCTCCCAGATGCCAGGGGGGCGGGCCGGGGGTGGCGGCTGGGAGCCCGATCGGGGGGCGTGCCTGACCCCCCGGCGATGGGGCTCCCAGAAGCCAGGGGGGCCGGCCTGGGTTGGCGGCTGGGAGCCCGATCGCGGGGGGTGCCTGACCCCCTCGCGATGGGGCTCCCAGAAGTCAGGGGGGCCGTCCGGGGGTGACTCCTGGCAACCTGATCTGGATATTTGGAAGAGTATCACAAGTGGTTGTCCAGTGTCTGTGATACTGAGATTAATATCTGTCTCTCGGCCTTGGAATATTGAGCAGGATGAAACAGGGTGAATGTCCACCCTGTGCCACATTGCGAGTAATATCAGCCTGTCCCCTCCATGGATATTAAGAACAATATCCCAGACTGGGTGTACGCCTCCTGCTGTACAGAGTGCAATATCATCCTCTCCCTCCCAGGATAGTAATTACAATATCACTGGGCGGGAGCACACATCCTGTGAATTATTATCATCCTCTCCAACTCCGTATACTAGGAACTATATCTCAGAGAAACTGTCCCCTCAGTGCCATATTCGGACAAATAGCAAAGGCTTCTTCCGGGAATATTAGGAGCAATATTACCACGTAGCTATCCATCCATTGCTATAATTGGAGTCATGTGATACTCTACCCCCGTTCATATTAGGATCAGTGTCACGTGCTGAGTGTACACCTACTGCGATATTAAAACTAAAGTCCTGCTTTCCGACCCTGGTTATTAAGAACAGCATCACAAGTAGGTTTACACTTCCTGTGGAATGAGGAATAATAATATGATTATTAATCATCAATGATCGATTTTAATAATTATCAATGATACTAAAAATTCATAAGATACCATTATTAATTATGGATAATGATTTTCAATACATGATTATGCCTGCTTTCAATTAATTATTAATATTAATGCCATCAAATAATATTATTAGTTCCTAATACTAATCATTATTGTATTCCCAGCATCACTGGGTATTGATTTAAGTCACATTAATTGCTAATATCATAATATTATTATTAATAGTGATATTACTAATAATTATGAATACAAATGGTTAACCTTTTAAACCAGTATTCATTTTTACTCTCTTTATTGTGATCATTAATATCAATAATTATTATTAATATTAATATAATTATTAATATTAATGATTAATAGACTTGCTCCTGATGTAAACCCGGGAGAGGACGATGTTAATTTCTATATCACAACGGTGTACACCCCCCGTGACAGAGTTTCCAACTTCTGCTTGGGAGAGGAGGATATGACAATCAGTTTCACTGGAAGTAGAAACAACGGTGGGATACTGTTCTGAATATTAAGGGAGGAAGAGGCTGATGTGACTCCTAATAAAGAGGGGGTTACTCCCTCTGAGGGTGTGCACACTGGGGGTGTACAATCGTCTGAGAAGGGGTTGAAAATTTTCCGATGGGGAGATGATATTACTCAGAATATGAGAAAGAGGCTGGGGGTCCACAAGGCTCCCAGAAGCCAGGGGGGCGGGCCGGGGGTGGCGGCTGGGAGCCCGATCGCGGGGGGTGCCTGCACCCCCGGCGATGGGGCTCCCAGAAGCCAGGGGGGCGGGCCGGGGGTGGCGGCTGGGAGCCCGATCGCGGGGGGTGCCTGCACCCCCGGCGATGGGGCTCCCAGAAGCCAGGGGGGCGGGCCGGGGGTGGCGGCTGGGAGCCCGATCGCGGGGGGTGCCTGCACCCCCGGCGATGGGGCTCCCAGAAGCCAGGGGGGCGGGCCGGGGGTGGCGGCTGGGAGCCCGATCGCGGGGGGTGCCTGCACCCCCGGCGATGGGGCTCCCAGAAGCCAGGGGGGCGGGCCGGGGGTGGCGGCTGGGAGCCCGATCGCCGGGGGTGCCTGCACCCCCGGCGATGGGGCTCCCAGAAGCCAGGGGGGCGGGCCGGGGGTGGCGGCTGGGAGCCCGATCGCCGGGGGTGCCTGCACCCCCGGCGATGGGGCTCCCAGAAGCCAGGGGGGCGGGCCGGGGGTGGCGGCTGGGAGCCCGATCGCCGGGGGTGCCTGCACCCCCGGCGATGGGGCTCCCAGAAGCCAGGGGGGCGGGCCGGGGGTGGCGGCTGGGAGCCCGATCGCCGGGGGTGCCTGCACCCCCGGCGATGGGGCTCCCAGAAGCCAGGGGGGCGGGCCGGGGGTGGCGGCTGGGAGCCCGATCGCCGGGGGTGCCTGCACCCCCGGCGATGGGGCTCCCAGAAGCCAGGGGGGCGGGCCGGGGGTGGCGGCTGGGAGCCCGATCGCCGGGGGTGCCTGCACCCCCGGCGATGGGGCTCCCAGAAGCCAGGGGGGCGGGCCGGGGGTGGCGGCTGGGAGCCCGATCGCCGGGGGTGCCTGCACCCCCGGCGATGGGGCTCCCAGAAGCCAGGGGGGCGGGCCGGGGGTGGCGGCTGGGAGCCCGATCGCCGGGGGTGCCTGCACCCCCGGCGATGGGGCTCCCAGAAGCCAGGGGGGCGGGCCGGGGGTGGCGGCTGGGAGCCCGATCGCCGGGGGTGCCTGCACCCCCGGCGATGGGGCTCCCAGAAGCCAGGGGGGCGGGCCGGGGGTGGCGGCTGGGAGCCCGATCGCCGGGGGTGCCTGCACCCCCGGCGATGGGGCTCCCAGAAGCCAGGGGGGCGGGCCGGGGGTGGCGGCTGGGAGCCCGATCGCCGGGGGTGCCTGCACCCCCGGCGATGGGGCTCCCAGAAGCCAGGGGGGCGGGCCGGGGGTGGCGGCTGGGAGCCCGATCGCCGGGGGTGCCTGCACCCCCGGCGATGGGGCTCCCAGAAGCCAGGGGGGCGGGCCGGGGGTGGCGGCTGGGAGCCCGATCGCCGGGGGTGCCTGCACCCCCGGCGATGGGGCTCCCAGAAGCCAGGGGGGCGGGCCGGGGGTGGCGGCTGGGAGCCCGATCGCCGGGGGTGCCTGCACCCCCGGCGATGGGGCTCCCAGAAGCCAGGGGGGCGGGCCGGGGGTGGCGGCTGGGAGCCCGATCGCCGGGGGTGCCTGCACCCCCGGCGATGGGGCTCCCAGAAGCCAGGGGGGCGGGCCGGGGGTGGCGGCTGGGAGCCCGATCGCCGGGGGTGCCTGCACCCCCGGCGATGGGGCTCCCAGAAGCCAGGGGGGCGGGCCGGGGGTGGCGGCTGGGAGCCCGATCGCCGGGGGTGCCTGCACCCCCGGCGTTGGGGCTCCCAGAAGCCAGGGGGGCGGGCCGGGGGTGGCGGCTGGGAGCCCGATCGCCGGGGGTGCCTGCACCCCCGGCGATGGGGCTCCCAGAAGCCAGGGGGGCGGGCCGGGGGTGGCGGCTGGGAGCCCGATCGCCGGGGGTGCCTGCACCCCCGGCGATGGGGCTCCCAGAAGCCAGGGGGGCGGGCCG
This sequence comes from Macaca mulatta, assembly GCF_049350105.2. Lineage (NCBI taxonomy): Eukaryota > Metazoa > Chordata > Mammalia > Primates > Cercopithecidae > Macaca > Macaca mulatta. The sequence goes on from NC_133411.1 coordinate 779,751, forward strand.
GGGGTGGCGGCTGGGAGCCCGATCGCCGGGGGTGCCTGCACCCCCGGCGATGGGGCTCCCAGAAGCCAGGGGGGCGGGCCGGGGGTGGCGGCTGGGAGCCCGATCGCGGGGGGTGCCTGCACCCCCGGCGATGGGGCTCCCAGAAGCCAGGGGGGCGGGCCGGGGGTGGCGGCTGGGAGCCCGATCGGGGGGCGTGCCTGACCCCCCGGCGATGGGGCTCCCAGAAGCCAGGGGGGCGGGCCGGGGGTGGCGGCTGGGAGCCCGATCGCGGGGGGTGCCTGACCCCCCGGCGATGGGGCTCCCAGATGCCAGGGGGGCGGGCCGGGGGTGGCGGCTGGGAGCCCGATCGGGGGGCGTGCCTGACCCCCCGGCGATGGGGCTCCCAGAAGCCAGGGGGGCCGGCCTGGGTTGGCGGCTGGGAGCCCGATCGCGGGGGGTGCCTGACCCCCTCGCGATGGGGCTCCCAGAAGTCAGGGGGGCCGTCCGGGGGTGACTCCTGGCAACCTGATCTGGATATTTGGAAGAGTATCACAAGTGGTTGTCCAGTGTCTGTGATACTGAGATTAATATCTGTCTCTCGGCCTTGGAATATTGAGCAGGATGAAACAGGGTGAATGTCCACCCTGTGCCACATTGCGAGTAATATCAGCCTGTCCCCTCCATGGATATTAAGAACAATATCCCAGACTGGGTGTACGCCTCCTGCTGTACAGAGTGCAATATCATCCTCTCCCTCCCAGGATAGTAATTACAATATCACTGGGCGGGAGCACACATCCTGTGAATTATTATCATCCTCTCCAACTCCGTATACTAGGAACTATATCTCAGAGAAACTGTCCCCTCAGTGCCATATTCGGACAAATAGCAAAGGCTTCTTCCGGGAATATTAGGAGCAATATTACCACGTAGCTATCCATCCATTGCTATAATTGGAGTCATGTGATACTCTACCCCCGTTCATATTAGGATCAGTGTCACGTGCTGAGTGTACACCTACTGCGATATTAAAACTAAAGTCCTGCTTTCCGACCCTGGTTATTAAGAACAGCATCACAAGTAGGTTTACACTTCCTGTGGAATGAGGAATAATAATATGATTATTAATCATCAATGATCGATTTTAATAATTATCAATGATACTAAAAATTCATAAGATACCATTATTAATTATGGATAATGATTTTCAATACATGATTATGCCTGCTTTCAATTAATTATTAATATTAATTGAATATTAATTAATTGAATATTAATATTAAAATTCAATTGAATTTAAAATTCAATTGAAAATTGAATTTAAATTTAAAATTTAATTTAAAAATTCAATTGAAAATTGAATATTAATTGAATATTAATATTAATTGCCATCAAATAATATTATTAGTTCCTAATACTAATCATTATTGTATTCCCAGCATCACTGGGTATTGATTTAAGTCACATTAATTGCTAATATCATAATATTATTATTAATAGTGATATTACTAATAATTATGAATACAAATGGTTAACCTTTTAAACCAGTATTCATTTTTACTCTCTTTATTGTGATCATTAATATCAATAATTATTATTAATATTAATATAATTATTAATATTAATGATTAATAGACTTGCTCCTGATGTAAACCCGGGAGAGGACGATGTTAATTTCTATATCACAACGGTGTACACCCCCCGTGACAGAGTTTCCAACTTCTGCTTGGGAGAGGAGGATATGACAATCAGTTTCACTGGAAGTAGAAACAACGGTGGGATACTGTTCTGAATATTAAGGGAGGAAGAGGCTGATGTGACTCCTAATAAAGAGGGGGTTACTCCCTCTGAGGGTGTGCACACTGGGGGTGTACAATCGTCTGAGAAGGGGTTGAAAATTTTCCGATGGGGAGATGATATTACTCAGAATATGAGAAAGAGGCTGGGGGTCCACAAGGCTCCCAGAAGCCAGGGGGGCGGGCCGGGGGTGGCGGCTGGGAGCCCGATCGCGGGGGGTGCCTGCACCCCCGGCGATGGGGCTCCCAGAAGCCAGGGGGGCGGGCCGGGGGTGGCGGCTGGGAGCCCGATCGCGGGGGGTGCCTGCACCCCCGGCGATGGGGCTCCCAGAAGCCAGGGGGGCGGGCCGGGGGTGGCGGCTGGGAGCCCGATCGCGGGGGGTGCCTGCACCCCCGGCGATGGGGCTCCCAGAAGCCAGGGGGGCGGGCCGGGGGTGGCGGCTGGGAGCCCGATCGCGGGGGGTGCCTGCACCCCCGGCGATGGGGCTCCCAGAAGCCAGGGGGGCGGGCCGGGGGTGGCGGCTGGGAGCCCGATCGCGGGGGGTGCCTGCACCCCCGGCGATGGGGCTCCCAGAAGCCAGGGGGGCGGGCCGGGGGTGGCGGCTGGGAGCCCGATCGCGGGGGGTGCCTGCACCCCCGGCGATGGGGCTCCCAGAAGCCAGGGGGGCGGGCCGGGGGTGGCGGCTGGGAGCCCGATCGCGGGGGGTGCCTGCACCCCCGGCGATGGGGCTCCCAGAAGCCAGGGGGGCGGGCCGGGGGTGGCGGCTGGGAGCCCGATCGCGGGGGGTGCCTGCACCCCCGGCGATGGGGCTCCCAGAAGCCAGGGGGGCGGGCCGGGGGTGGCGGCTGGGAGCCCGATCGCGGGGGGTGCCTGCACCCCCGGCGATGGGGCTCCCAGAAGCCAGGGGGGCGGGCCGGGGGTGGCGGCTGGGAGCCCGATCGCGGGGGGTGCCTGCACCCCCGGCGATGGGGCTCCCAGAAGCCAGGGGGGCGGGCCGGGGGTGGCGGCTGGGAGCCCGATCGCGGGGGGTGCCTGCACCCCCGGCGATGGGGCTCCCAGAAGCCAGGGGGGCGGGCCGGGGGTGGCGGCTGGGAGCCCGATCGCGGGGGGTGCCTGCACCCCCGGCGATGGGGCTCCCAGAAGCCAGGGGGGCGGGCCGGGGGTGGCGGCTGGGAGCCCGATCGCGGGGGGTGCCTGCACCCCCGGCGATGGGGCTCCCAGAAGCCAGGGGGGCGGGCCGGGGGTGGCGGCTGGGAGCCCGATCGCGGGGGGTGCCTGCACCCCCGGCGATGGGGCTCCCAGAAGCCAGGGGGGCGGGCCGGGGGTGGCGGCTGGGAGCCCGATCGGGGGGCGTGCCTGACCCCCCGGCGATGGGGCTCCCAGAAGCCAGGGGGGCGGGCCGGGGGTGGCGGCTGGGAGCCCGATCGCGGGGGGTGCCTGACCCCCCGGCGATGGGGCTCCCAGATGCCAGGGGGGCGGGCCGGGGGTGGCGGCTGGGAGCCCGATCGGGGGGCGTGCCTGACCCCCCGGCGATGGGGCTCCCAGAAGCCAGGGGGGCCGGCCTGGGTTGGCGGCTGGGAGCCCGATCGCGGGGGGTGCCTGACCCCCTCGCGATGGGGCTCCCAGAAGTCAGGGGGGCCGTCCGGGGGTGACTCCTGGCAACCTGATCTGGATATTTGGAAGAGTATCACAAGTGGTTGTCCAGTGTCTGTGATACTGAGATTAATATCTGTCTCTCGGCCTTGGAATATTGAGCAGGATGAAACAGGGTGAATGTCCAGCCTGTGCCACATTGCGAGTAATATCAGCCTGTCCCCTCCATGGATATTAAGAACAATATCCCAGACTGGGTGTACGCCTCCTGCTGTACAGAGTGCAATATCATCCTCTCCCTCCCAGGATAGTAATTACAATATCACTGGGCGGGAGCACACATCCTGTGAATTATTATCATCCTCTCCAACTCCGTATACTAGGAACTATATCTCAGAGAAACTGTCCCCTCAGTGCCATATTCGGACAAATAGCAAAGGCTTCTTCCGGGAATATTAGGAGCAATATTACCACGTAGCTATCCATCCATTGCTATAATTGGAGTCATGTGATACTCTACCCCCGTTCATATTAGGATCAGTGTCACGTGCTGAGTGTACACCTACTGCGATATTAAAACTAAAGTCCTGCTTTCCGACCCTGGTTATTAAGAACAGCATCACAAGTAGGTTTACACTTCCTGTGGAATGAGGAATAATAATATGATTATTAATCATCAATGATCGATTTTAATCATTATCAATGATACTAAAAATTCATAAGATACCATTATTAATTATGGATAATGATTTTCAATACATGATTATGCCTGCTTTCAATTAATTATTAATATTAATGCCATCAAATAATATTATTAGTTCCTAATACTAATCATTATTGTATTCCCAGCATCACTGGGTATTGATTTAAGTCACATTAATTGCTAATATCATAATATTATTATTAATAGTGATATTACTAATAATTATGAATACAAATGGTTAACCTTTTAAACCAGTATTCATTTTTACTCTCTTTATTGTGATCATTAATATCAATAATTATTATTAATATTAATATAATTATTAATATTAATGATTAATAGACTTGCTCCTGATGTAAACCCGGGAGAGGACGATGTTAATTTCTATATCACAACGGTGTACACCCCCCGTGACAGAGTTTCCAACTTCTGCTTGGGAGAGGAGGATATGACAATCAGTTTCACTGGAAGTAGAAACAACGGTGGGATACTGTTCTGAATATTAAGGGAGGAAGAGGCTGATGTGACTCCTAATAAAGAGGGGGTTACTCCCTCTGAGGGTGTGCACACTGGGGGTGTACAATCGTCTGAGAAGGGGTTGAAAATTTTCCGATGGGGAGATGATATTACTCAGAATATGAGAAAGAGGCTGGGGGTCCACAAGGCTCCCAGAAGCCAGGGGGGCGGGCCGGGGGTGGCGGCTGGGAGCCCGATCGCGGGGGGTGCCTGCACCCCCGGCGATGGGGCTCCCAGAAGCCAGGGGGGCGGGCCGGGGGTGGCGGCTGGGAGCCCGATCGCGGGGGGTGCCTGCACCCCCGGCGATGGGGCTCCCAGAAGCCAGGGGGGCGGGCCGGGGGTGGCGGCTGGGAGCCCGATCGCGGGGGGTGCCTGCACCCCCGGCGATGGGGCTCCCAGAAGCCAGGGGGGCGGGCCGGGGGTGGCGGCTGGGAGCCCGATCGCGGGGGGTGCCTGCACCCCCGACGATGGGGCTCCCAGAAGCCAGGGGGGCGGGCCGGGGGTGGCGGCTGGGAGCCCGATCGCGGGGGGTGCCTGCACCCCCGGCGATGGGGCTCCCAGAAGCCAGGGGGGCGGGCCGGGGGTGGCGGCTGGGAGCCCGATCGCGGGGGGTGCCTGCACCCCCGGCGATGGGGCTCCCAGAAGCCAGGGGGGCGGGCCGGGGGTGGCGGCTGGGAGCCCGATCGCGGGGGGTGCCTGCACCCCCGGCGATGGGGCTCCCAGAAGCCAGGGGGGCGGGCCGGGGGTGGCGGCTGGGAGCCCGATCGCGGGGGGTGCCTGCACCCCCGGCGATGGGGCTCCCAGAAGCCAGGGGGGCGGGCCGGGGGTGGCGGCTGGGAGCCCGATCGCGGGGGGTGCCTGCACCCCCGGCGATGGGGCTCCCAGAAGCCAGGGGGGCGGGCCGGGGGTGGCGGCTGGGAGCCCGATCGCGGGGGGTGCCTGCACCCCCGGCGATGGGGCTCCCAGAAGCCAGGGGGGCGGGCCGGGGGTGGCGGCTGGGAGCCCGATCGCGGGGGGTGCCTGCACCCCCGGCGATGGGGCTCCCAGAAGCCAGGGGGGCGGGCCGGGGGTGGCGGCTGGGAGCCCGATCGCGGGGGGTGCCTGCACCCCCGGCGATGGGGCTCCCAGAAGCCAGGGGGGCGGGCCGGGGGTGGCGGCTGGGAGCCCGATCGCGGGGGGTGCCTGCACCCCCGGCGATGGGGCTCCCAGAAGCCAGGGGGGCGGGCCGGGGGTGGCGGCTGGGAGCCCGATCGCGGGGGGTGCCTGCACCCCCGGCGATGGGGCTCCCAGAAGCCAGGGGGGCGGGCCGGGGGTGGCGGCTGGGAGCCCGATCGCGGGGGGTGCCTGCACCCCCGGCGATGGGGCTCCCAGAAGCCAGGGGGGCGGGCCGGGGGTGGCGGCTGGGAGCCCGATCGGGGGGCGTGCCTGACCCCCCGGCGATGGGGCTCCCAGAAGCCAGGGGGGCGGGCCGGGGGTGGCGGCTGGGAGCCCGATCGCGGGGGGTGCCTGACCCCCCGGCGATGGGGCTCCCAGATGCCAGGGGGGCGGGCCGGGGGTGGCGGCTGGGAGCCCGATCGGGGGGCGTGCCTGACCCCCCGGCGATGGGGCTCCCAGAAGCCAGGGGGGCCGGCCTGGGTTGGCGGCTGGGAGCCCGATCGCGGGGGGTGCCTGACCCCCTCGCGATGGGGCTCCCAGAAGTCAGGGGGGCCGTCCGGGGGTGACTCCTGGCAACCTGATCTGGATATTTGGAAGAGTATCACAAGTGGTTGTCCAGTGTCTGTGATACTGAGATTAATATCTGTCTCTCGGCCTTGGAATATTGAGCAGGATGAAACAGGGTGAATGTCCAGCCTGTGCCACATTGCGAGTAATATCAGCCTGTCCCCTCCATGGATATTAAGAACAATATCCCAGACTGGGTGTACGCCTCCTGCTGTACAGAGTGCAATATCATCCTCTCCCTCCCAGGATAGTAATTACAATATCACTGGGCGGGAGCACACATCCTGTGAATTATTATCATCCTCTCCAACTCCGTATACTAGGAACTATATCTCAGAGAAACTGTCCCCTCAGTGCCATATTCGGACAAATAGCAAAGGCTTCTTCCGGGAATATTAGGAGCAATATTACCACGTAGCTATCCATCCATTGCTATAATTGGAGTCATGTGATACTCTACCCCCGTTCATATTAGGATCAGTGTCACGTGCTGAGTGTACACCTACTGCGATATTAAAACTAAAGTCCTGCTTTCCGACCCTGGTTATTAAGAACAGCATCACAAGTAGGTTTACACTTCCTGTGGAATGAGGAATAATAATATGATTATTAATCATCAATGATCGATTTTAATAATTATCAATGATACTAAAAATTCATAAGATACCATTATTAATTATGGATAATGATTTTCAATACATGATTATGCCTGCTTTCAATTAATTATTAATATTAATGCCATCAAATAATATTATTAGTTCCTAATACTAATCATTATTGTATTCCCAGCATCACTGGGTATTGATTTAAGTCACATTAATTGCTAATATCATAATATTATTATTAATAGTGATATTACTAATAATTATGAATACAAATGGTTAACCTTTTAAACCAGTATTCATTTTTACTCTCTTTATTGTGATCATTAATATCAATAATTATTATTAATATTAATATAATTATTAATATTAATGATTAATAGACTTGCTCCTGATGTAAACCCGGGAGAGGACGATGTTAATTTCTATATCACAACGGTGTACACCCCCCGTGACAGAGTTTCCAACTTCTGCTTGGGAGAGGAGGATATGACAATCAGTTTCACTGGAAGTAGAAACAACGGTGGGATACTGTTCTGAATATTAAGGGAGGAAGAGGCTGATGTGACTCCTAATAAAGAGGGGGTTACTCCCTCTGAGGGTGTGCACACTGGGGGTGTACAATCGTCTGAGAAGGGGTTGAAAATTTTCCGATGGGGAGATGATATTACTCAGAATATGAGAAAGAGGCTGGGGGTCCACAAGGCTCCCAGAAGCCAGGGGGGCGGGCCGGGGGTGGCGGCTGGGAGCCCGATCGCGGGGGGTGCCTGCACCCCCGGCGATGGGGCTCCCAGAAGCCAGGGGGGCGGGCCGGGGGTGGCGGCTGGGAGCCCGATCGCGGGGGGTGCCTGCACCCCCGGCGATGGGGCTCCCAGAAGCCAGGGGGGCGGGCCGGGGGTGGCGGCTGGGAGCCCGATCGCGGGGGGTGCCTGCACCCCCGGCGATGGGGCTCCCAGAAGCCAGGGGGGCGGGCCGGGGGTGGCGGCTGGGAGCCCGATCGCGGGGGGTGCCTGCACCCCCGGCGATGGGGCTCCCAGAAGCCAGGGGGGCGGGCCGGGGGTGGCGGCTGGGAGCCCGATCGCGGGGGGTGCCTGCACCCCCGGCGATGGGGCTCCCAGAAGCCAGGGGGGCGGGCCGGGGGTGGCGGCTGGGAGCCCGATCGCGGGGGGTGCCTGCACCCCCGGCGATGGGGCTCCCAGAAGCCAGGGGGGCGGGCCGGGGGTGGCGGCTGGGAGCCCGATCGCGGGGGGTGCCTGCACCCCCGGCGATGGGGCTCCCAGAAGCCAGGGGGGCGGGCCGGGGGTGGCGGCTGGGAGCCCGATCGCGGGGGGTGCCTGCACCCCCGGCGATGGGGCTCCCAGAAGCCAGGGGGGCGGGCCGGGGGTGGCGGCTGGGAGCCCGATCGCGGGGGGTGCCTGCACCCCCGGCGATGGGGCTCCCAGAAGCCAGGGGGGCGGGCCGGGGGTGGCGGCTGGGAGCCCGATCGCGGGGGGTGCCTGCACCCCCGGCGATGGGGCTCCCAGAAGCCAGGGGGGCGGGCCGGGGGTGGCGGCTGGGAGCCCGATCGCGGGGGGTGCCTGACCCCCCGGCGATGGGGCTCCCAGATGCCAGGGGGGCGGGCCGGGGGTGGCGGCTGGGAGCCCGATCGGGGGGCGTGCCTGACCCCCCGGCGATGGGGCTCCCAGAAGCCAGGGGGGCCGGCCTGGGTTGGCGGCTGGGAGCCCGATCGCGGGGGGTGCCTGACCCCCTCGCGATGGGGCTCCCAGAAGTCAGGGGGGCCGTCCGGGGGTGACTCCTGGCAACCTGATCTGGATATTTGGAAGAGTATCACAAGTGGTTGTCCAGTGTCTGTGATACTGAGATTAATATCTGTCTCTCGGCCTTGGAATATTGAGCAGGATGAAACAGGGTGAATGTCCACCCTGTGCCACATTGCGAGTAATATCAGCCTGTCCCCTCCATGGATATTAAGAACAATATCCCAGACTGGGTGTACGCCTCCTGCTGTACAGAGTGCAATATCATCCTCTCCCTCCCAGGATAGTAATTACAATATCACTGGGCGGGAGCACACATCCTGTGAATTATTATCATCCTCTCCAACTCCGTATACTAGGAACTATATCTCAGAGAAACTGTCCCCTCAGTGCCATATTCGGACAAATAGCAAAGGCTTCTTCCGGGAATATTAGGAGCAATATTACCACGTAGCTATCCATCCATTGCTATAATTGGAGTCATGTGATACTCTACCCCCGTTCATATTAGGATCAGTGTCACGTGCTGAGTGTACACCTACTGCGATATTAAAACTAAAGTCCTGCTTTCCGACCCTGGTTATTAAGAACAGCATCACAAGTAGGTTTACACTTCCTGTGGAATGAGGAATAATAATATGATTATTAATCATCAATGATCGATTTTAATAATTATCAATGATACTAAAAATTCATAAGATACCATTATTAATTATGGATAATGATTTTCAATACATGATTATGCCTGCTTTCAATTAATTATTAATATTAATGCCATCAAATAATATTATTAGTTCCTAATACTAATCATTATTGTATTCCCAGCATCACTGGGTATTGATTTAAGTCACATTAATTGCTAATATCATAATATTATTATTAATAGTGATATTACTAATAATTATGAATACAAATGGTTAACCTTTTAAACCAGTATTCATTTTTACTATCTTTATTGTGATCATTAATATCAATAATTATTATTAATATTAATATAATTATTAATATTAATGATTAATAGACTTGCTCCTGATGTAAACCCGGGAGAGGACGATGTTAATTTCTATATCACAACGGTGTACACCCCCCGTGACAGAGTTTCCAACTTCTGCTTGGGAGAGGAGGATATGACAATCAGTTTCACTGGAAGTAGAAACAACGGTGGGATACTGTTCTGAATATTCAGGGAGGAAGAGGCTGATGTGACTCCTAATAAAGAGGGGGTTACTCCCTCTGAGGGTGTGCACACTGGGGGTGTACAATCGTCTGAGAAGGGGTTGAAAATTTTCCGATGGGGAGATGATATTACTCAGAATATGCGAAAGAGGCTGGGGGTCCACAAGGCTCCCAGAAGCCAGGGGGGCGGGCCGGGGGTGGCGGCTGGGAGCCCGATCGCGGGGGGTGCCTGCACCCCCGGCGATGGGGCTCCCAGAAGCCAGGGGGGCGGGCCGGGGGTGGCGGCTGGGAGCCCGATCGCGGGGGGTGCCTGCACCCCCGGCGATGGGGCTCCCAGAAGCCAGGGGGGCGGGCCGGGGGTGGCGGCTGGGAGCCCGATCGCGGGGGGTGCCTGCACCCCCGGCGATGGGGCTCCCAGAAGCCAGGGGGGCGGGCCGGGGGTGGCGGCTGGGAGCCCGATCGCGGGGGGTGCCTGCACCCCCGGCGATGGGGCTCCCAGAAGCCAGGGGGGCGGGCCGGGGGTGGCGGCTGGGAGCCCGATCGCGGGGGGTGCCTGCACCCCCGGCGATGGGGCTCCCAGAAGCCAGGGGGGCGGGCCGGGGGTGGCGGCTGGGAGCCCGATCGCGGGGGGTGCCTGCACCCCCGGCGATGGGGCTCCCAGAAGCCAGGGGGGCGGGCCGGGGGTGGCGGCTGGGAGCCCGATCGCGGGGGGTGCCTGCACCCCCGGCGATGGGGCTCCCAGAAGCCAGGGGGGCGGGCCGGGGGTGGCGGCTGGGAGCCCGATCGCGGGGGGTGCCTGCACCCCCGGCGATGGGGCTCCCAGAAGCCAGGGGGGCGGGCCGGGGGTGGCGGCTGGGAGCCCGATCGCGGGGGGTGCCTGCACCCCCGGCGATGGGGCTCCCAGAAGCCAGGGGGGCGGGCCGGGGGTGGCGGCTGGGAGCCCGATCGCGGGGGGTGCCTGCACCCCCGGCGATGGGGCTCCCAGAAGCCAGGGGGCGGGCCGGGGGTGGCGGCTGGGAGCCCGATCGCGGGGGGTGCCTGCACCCCCGGCGATGGGGCTCCCAGAAGCCAGGGGGGCGGGCCGGGGGTGGCGGCTGGGAGCCCGATCGCGGGGGGTGCCTGCACCCCCGGCGATGGGGCTCCCAGAAGCCAGGGGGGCGGGCCGGGTGTGGCGGCTGGGAGCCCGATCGCGGGGGGTGCCTGCACCCCCCGCGATGGGGCTCCCAGAAGCCAGGGGGGCGGGCCGGGGGTGGCGGCTGGGAGCCCGATCGCGGGGGGTGCCTGCACCCCCCGCGATGGGGCTCCCAGAAGCCAGGGGGGCGGGCCGGGGGTGGCGGCTGGGAGCCCGATCGCGGGGGGTGCCTGCACCCCCCGCGATGGGGCTCCCAGAAGCCAGGGGGGCGGGCCGGGGGTGGCGGCTGGGAGCCCGATCGCGGGGGGTGCCTGCACCCCCGGCGATGGGGCTCCCAGAAACCAGGGGGGCGGGCCGGGGGTGGCGGCTGGGAGCCCGATCGCGGGGGGTGCCTGCACCCCCGGCGATGGGGCTCCCAGATGCCAGGGGGGCGGGCCGGGGGTGGCGGCTGGGAGCCCGATCAGGGGGCGTGCCTGACCCCCCGGCGATGGGGCTCCCAGAAGCCAGGGGGGCCGGCCTGGGTTGGCGGCTGGGAGCCCGATCGCGGGGGGTGCCTGACCCCCTCGCGATGGGGCTCCCAGAAGTCAGGGGGGCCGTCCGGGGGTGACTCCTGGCAACCTGATCTGGATATTTGGAAGAGTATCACAAGTGGTTGTCCAGTGTCTGTGATACTGAGATTAATATCTGTCTCTCGGCCTTGGAATATTGAGCAGGATGAAACAGGGTGAATGTCCACCCTGTGCCACATTGCGAGTAATATCAGCCTGTCCCCTCCATGGATATTAAGAACAATATCCCAGACTGGGTGTACGCCTCCTGCTGTACAGAGTGCAATATCATCCTCTCCCTCCCAGGATAGTAATTACAATATCACTGGGCGGGAGCACACATCCTGTGAATTATTATCATCCTCTCCAACTCCGTATACTAGGAACTATATCTCAGAGAAACTGTCCCCTCAGTGCCATATTCGGACAAATAGCAAAGGCTTCTTCCGGGAATATTAGGAGCAATATTACCACGTAGCTATCCATCCATTGCTATAATTGGAGTCATGTGATACTCTACCCCCGTTCATATTAGGATCAGTGTCACGTGCTGAGTGTACACCTACTGCGATATTAAAACTAAAGTCCTGCTTTCCGACCCTGGTTATTAAGAACAGCATCACAAGTAGGTTTACACTTCCTGTGGAATGAGGAATAATAATATGATTATTAATCATCAATGATCGATTTTAATAATTATCAATGATACTAAAAATTCATGATACCATTATTAATTATGGATAATGATTTTCAATACATGATTATGCCTGCTTTCAATTAATTATTAATATTAATGCCATCAAATAATATTATTAGTTCCTAATACTAATCATTATTGTATTCCCAGCATCACTGGGTATTGATTTAAGTCACATTAATTGCTAATATCATAATATTATTATTAATAGTGATATTACTAATAATTATGAATACAAATGGTTAACCTTTTAAACCAGTATTCATTTTTACTCTCTTTATTGTGATCATTAATATCAATAATTATTATTAATATTAATATAATTATTAATATTAATGATTAATAGACTTGCTCCTGATGTAAACCCGGGAGAGGACGATGTTAATTTCTATATCACAACGGTGTACACCCCCCGTGACAGAGTTTCCAACTTCTGCTTGGGAGAGGAGGATATGACAATCAGTTTCACTGGAAGTAGAAACAACGGTGGGATACTGTTCTGAATATTCAGGGAGGAAGAGGCTGATGTGACTCCTAATAAAGAGGGGGTTACTCCCTCTGAGGGTGTGCACACTGGGGGTGTACAATCGTCTGAGAAGGGGTTGAAAATTTTCCGATGGGGAGATGATATTACTCAGAATATGAGAAAGAGGCTGGGGGTCCACAAGGCTCCCAGAAGCCAGGGGGGCGGGCCGGGGGTGGCGGCGGGGAGCCCGATCGCGGGGGCTGCCTGCGCCCCCGGCGATGGGGCTCCCAGAAGCCAGGGGGGCGGGCCGGGGGTGGCGGCGGGGAGCCCGATCGCGGGGGCTGCCTGCGCCCCCGGCGATGGGGCTCCCAGAAGCCAGGGGGGCGGGCCGGGGGTGGCGGCGGGGAGCCCGATCGCGGGGGGTGCCTGCGCCCCCGTCGATGGGGCTCCCAGAAGCCAGGGGGGCGGGCCGGGGGTGGCGGCGGGGAGCCCGATCGCGGGGGGTGCCTGCGCCCCCGTCGATGGGGCTCCCAGAAGCCAGGGGGGCGGGCCGGGGGTGGCGGCGGGGAGCCCGATCGCGGGGGGTGCCTGCGCCCCCGTCGATGGGGCTCCCAGAAGCCAGGGGGGCGGGCCGGGGGTGGCTCCTTTCAACCTGATCTGGATATTTGGAAGAGTATCACAAGGGGTTGTCCAGTGTCTGTAATACTGAGATTAATATCTGTCTCTCGGCCTTGGAATATTGAGAAGGATGAAACAGGGTGAATGTCCACCCTGTGCCACATTGCGAGTAATATCAGCCTGTCCCCTCCATGGATATTATGAACAATATCCCAGACTGGGTGTACGCCTCCTGCTGTACAGAGTGCAATATCATCCTCTCCCTCCCAGGATAGTAATTACAATATCACTGGGTGGGAGCACACAGCCTGTGAATTATTATCATCCTCTCCAACTCCGTATACTAGGAACTATATCTCAGAAAAACTGTCCCCTCAGTGCCATATTCGGACTAATAGCAAAGGCTTCTTCCGGGAATATTAGGAGCAATATTACCGCGTAGCTATCCATCCATTGCTATAATTGGAGTCATGTGATACTCTACCCCCGTTCATATTAGGATCAGTGTCACGTGGTGTGTGTACACCTACTGCGATATTGAAACTAAAGTCCTGCTTTCCGACCCTGGTTATTAAGAACAGCATCACAAGTAGGTTTACACTTCCTGTGGAAGGAGGAATAATAATATGATTATTAATCATCAATGATCGATTTTAATAATTATCAATGATACTAAAAATTCATAAGATACCATTATTAATTATGGATAATGATTTTCAATACATGATTATGCCTGCTTTCAATTAATTATTAATATTAATGTCATCAAATAATATTATTAGTTCCTAATACTAATCATTATTGTATTCCCAGCATCACTGGGTATTGATTTAAGTCACATTAATTGCTAATATCATAATATTATTATTAATAGTGATATTACTAATAATTATGATTACAAATGGTTAACCTTTTAAACCAGTATTCATTTTTACTCTCTTTATTGTGATCATTAATATCAATAATTATTACTAATATTAATATAATTATTAATATTAATGATTAACAGACTTGCTCCTGATGTAAAACCGGGAGAGGACGATGTTAATTTCTATATCACAACGGTGTACACCCCCCGTGACAGAGTTTCCAACTTCTGCTTGGGAGAGGAGGATATGACAATCAGTTTCACTGGAAGTAGAAACAACGGTGGGATACTGTTCTGAATATTAAGGGAGGAAGAGGCTGATGTGACTCCTAATAAAGAGGGGGTTACTCCCTCTGAGGGTGTGCACACTGGGGGTGTACAATCGTCTGAGAAGGGGTTGAAAATTTTCCGATGGGGAGATGATATTACTCAGAATATGAGAAAGAGGCTGGGGGTCCACAAGGCTCCCAGAAGCCAGGGGGGCGGGCCGGGGGTGGCGGCTGGGAGCCCGATCGCGGGGGGTGCCTGCACCCCCGGCGATGGGGCTCCCAGAAGCCAGGGGGGCGGGCCGGGGGTGGCGGCTGGGAGCCCGATCGCGGGGGGTGCCTGCACCCCCGGCGATGGGGCTCCCAGAAGCCAGGGGGGCGGGCCGGGGGTGGCGGCTGGGAGCCCGATCGCGGGGGGTGCCTGCACCCCCGGCGATGGGGCTCCCAGAAGCCAGGGGGGCGGGCCGGGGGTGGCGGCTGGGAGCCCGATCGGGGGGCGTGCCTGACCCCCCGGCGATGGGGCTCCCAGAAGCCAGGGGGGCGGGCCGGGGGTGGCGGCTGGGAGCCCGATCGCGGGGGGTGCCTGACCCCCCGGCGATGGGGCTCCCAGATGCCAGGGGGGCGGGCCGGGGGTGGCGGCTGGGAGCCCGATCGGGGGGCGTGCCTGACCCCCCGGCGATGGGGCTCCCAGAAGCCAGGGGGGCCGGCCTGGGTTGGCGGCTGGGAGCCCGATCGCGGGGGGTGCCTGACCCCCTCGCGATGGGGCTCCCAGAAGTCAGGGGGGCCGTCCGGGGGTGACTCCTGGCAACCTGATCTGGATATTTGGAAGAGTATCACAAGTGGTTGTCCAGTGTCTGTGATACTGAGATTAATATCTGTCTCTCGGCCTTGGAATATTGAGCAGGATGAAACAGGGTGAATGTCCAGCCTGTGCCACATTGCGAGTAATATCAGCCTGTCCCCTCCATGGATATTAAGAACAATATCCCAGACTGGGTGTACGCCTCCTGCTGTACAGAGTGCAATATCATCCTCTCCCTCCCAGGATAGTAATTACAATATCACTGGGCGGGAGCACACATCCTGTGAATTATTATCATCCTCTCCAACTCCGTATACTAGGAACTATATCTCAGAGAAACTGTCCCCTCAGTGCCATATTCGGACAAATAGCAAAGGCTTCTTCCGGGAATATTAGGAGCAATATTACCACGTAGCTATCCATCCATTGCTATAATTGGAGTCATGTGATACTCTACCCCCGTTCATATTAGGATCAGTGTCACGTGCTGAGTGTACACCTACTGCGATATTAAAACTAAAGTCCTGCTTTCCGACCCTGGTTATTAAGAACAGCATCACAAGTAGGTTTACACTTCCTGTGGAATGAGGAATAATAATATGATTATTAATCATCAATGATCGATTTTAATAATTATCAATGATACTAAAAATTCATAAGATACCATTATTAATTATGGATAATGATTTTCAATACATGATTATGCCTGCTTTCAATTAATTATTAATATTAATGCCATCAAATAATATTATTAGTTCCTAATACTAATCATTATTGTATTCCCAGCATCACTGGGTATTGATTTAAGTCACATTAATTGCTAATATCATAATATTATTATTAATAGTGATATTACTAATAATTATGAATACAAATGGTTAACCTTTTAAACCAGTATTCATTTTTACTCTCTTTATTGTGATCATTAATATCAATAATTATTATTAATATTAATATAATTATTAATATTAATGATTAATAGACTTGCTCCTGATGTAAACCCGGGAGAGGACGATGTTAATTTCTATATCACAACGGTGTACACCCCCCGTGACAGAGTTTCCAACTTCTGCTTGGGAGAGGAGGATATGACAATCAGTTTCACTGGAAGTAGAAACAACGGTGGGATACTGTTCTGAATATTAAGGGAGGAAGAGGCTGATGTGACTCCTAATAAAGAGGGGGTTACTCCCTCTGAGGGTGTGCACACTGGGGGTGTACAATCGTCTGAGAAGGGGTTGAAAATTTTCCGATGGGGAGATGATATTACTCAGAATATGAGAAAGAGGCTGGGGGTCCACAAGGCTCCCAGAAGCCAGGGGGGCGGGCCGGGGGTGGCGGCTGGGAGCCCGATCGCGGGGGGTGCCTGCACCCCCGGCGATGGGGCTCCCAGAAGCCAGGGGGGCGGGCCGGGGGTGGCGGCTGGGAGCCCGATCGCGGGGGGTGCCTGCACCCCCGGCGATGGGGCTCCCAGAAGCCAGGGGGGCGGGCCGGGGGTGGCGGCTGGGAGCCCGATCGCGGGGGGTGCCTGCACCCCCGGCGATGGGGCTCCCAGAAGCCAGGGGGGCGGGCCGGGGGTGGCGGCTGGGAGCCCGATCGCGGGGGGTGCCTGCACCCCCGGCGATGGGGCTCCCAGAAGCCAGGGGGGCGGGCCGGGGGTGGCGGCTGGGAGCCCGATCGCGGGGGGTGCCTGCACCCCCGGCGATGGGGCTCCCAGAAGCCAGGGGGGCGGGCCGGGGGTGGCGGCTGGGAGCCCGATCGCGGGGGGTGCCTGCACCCCCGGCGATGGGGCTCCCAGAAGCCAGGGGGGCGGGCCGGGGGTGGCGGCTGGGAGCCCGATCGCGGGGGGTGCCTGCACCCCCGGCGATGGGGCTCCCAGAAGCCAGGGGGGCGGGCCGGGGGTGGCGGCTGGGAGCCCGATCGCGGGGGGTGCCTGCACCCCCGGCGATGGGGCTCCCAGAAGCCAGGGGGGCGGGCCGGGGGTGGCGGCTGGGAGCCCGATCGCGGGGGGTGCCTGCACCCCCGGCGATGGGGCTCCCAGAAGCCAGGGGGCGGGCCGGGGGTGGCGGCTGGGAGCCCGATCGCGGGGGGTGCCTGCACCCCCGGCGATGGGGCTCCCAGAAGCCAGGGGGGCGGGCCGGGGGTGGCGGCTGGGAGCCCGATCGCGGGGGGTGCCTGCACCCCCGGCGATGGGGCTCCCAGAAGCCAGGGGGGCGGGCCGGGTGTGGCGGCTGGGAGCCCGATCGCGGGGGGTGCCTGCACCCCCCGCGATGGGGCTCCCAGAAGCCAGGGGGGCGGGCCGGGGGTGGCGGCTGGGAGCCCGATCGCGGGGGGTGCCTGCACCCCCCGCGATGGGGCTCCCAGAAGCCAGGGGGGCGGGCCGGGGGTGGCGGCTGGGAGCCCGATCGCGGGGGGTGCCTGCACCCCCCGCGATGGGGCTCCCAGAAGCCAGGGGGGCGGGCCGGGGGTGGCGGCTGGGAGCCCGATCGCGGGGGGTGCCTGCACCCCCGGCGATGGGGCTCCCAGAAACCAGGGGGGCGGGCCGGGGGTGGCGGCTGGGAGCCCGATCGCGGGGGGTGCCTGCACCCCCGGCGATGGGGCTCCCAGATGCCAGGGGGGCGGGCCGGGGGTGGCGGCTGGGAGCCCGATCAGGGGGCGTGCCTGACCCCCCGGCGATGGGGCTCCCAGAAGCCAGGGGGGCCGGCCTGGGTTGGCGGCTGGGAGCCCGATCGCGGGGGGTGCCTGACCCCCTCGCGATGGGGCTCCCAGAAGTCAGGGGGGCCGTCCGGGGGTGACTCCTGGCAACCTGATCTGGATATTTGGAAGAGTATCACAAGTGGTTGTCCAGTGTCTGTGATACTGAGATTAATATCTGTCTCTCGGCCTTGGAATATTGAGCAGGATGAAACAGGGTGAATGTCCACCCTGTGCCACATTGCGAGTAATATCAGCCTGTCCCCTCCATGGATATTAAGAACAATATCCCAGACTGGGTGTACGCCTCCTGCTGTACAGAGTGCAATATCATCCTCTCCCTCCCAGGATAGTAATTACAATATCACTGGGCGGGAGCACACATCCTGTGAATTATTATCATCCTCTCCAACTCCGTATACTAGGAACTATATCTCAGAGAAACTGTCCCCTCAGTGCCATATTCGGACAAATAGCAAAGGCTTCTTCCGGGAATATTAGGAGCAATATTACCACGTAGCTATCCATCCATTGCTATAATTGGAGTCATGTGATACTCTACCCCCGTTCATATTAGGATCAGTGTCACGTGCTGAGTGTACACCTACTGCGATATTAAAACTAAAGTCCTGCTTTCCGACCCTGGTTATTAAGAACAGCATCACAAGTAGGTTTACACTTCCTGTGGAATGAGGAATAATAATATGATTATTAATCATCAATGATCGATTTTAATAATTATCAATGATACTAAAAATTCATGATACCATTATTAATTATGGATAATGATTTTCAATACATGATTATGCCTGCTTTCAATTAATTATTAATATTAATGCCATCAAATAATATTATTAGTTCCTAATACTAATCATTATTGTATTCCCAGCATCACTGGGTATTGATTTAAGTCACATTAATTGCTAATATCATAATATTATTATTAATAGTGATATTACTAATAATTATGAATACAAATGGTTAACCTTTTAAACCAGTATTCATTTTTACTCTCTTTATTGTGATCATTAATATCAATAATTATTATTAATATTAATATAATTATTAATATTAATGATTAATAGACTTGCTCCTGATGTAAACCCGGGAGAGGACGATGTTAATTTCTATATCACAACGGTGTACACCCCCCGTGACAGAGTTTCCAACTTCTGCTTGGGAGAGGAGGATATGACAATCAGTTTCACTGGAAGTAGAAACAACGGTGGGATACTGTTCTGAATATTCAGGGAGGAAGAGGCTGATGTGACTCCTAATAAAGAGGGGGTTACTCCCTCTGAGGGTGTGCACACTGGGGGTGTACAATCGTCTGAGAAGGGGTTGAAAATTTTCCGATGGGGAGATGATATTACTCAGAATATGAGAAAGAGGCTGGGGGTCCACAAGGCTCCCAGAAGCCAGGGGGGCGGGCCGGGGGTGGCGGCGGGGAGCCCGATCGCGGGGGCTGCCTGCGCCCCCGGCGATGGGGCTCCCAGAAGCCAGGGGGGCGGGCCGGGGGTGGCGGCGGGGAGCCCGATCGCGGGGGCTGCCTGCGCCCCCGGCGATGGGGCTCCCAGAAGCCAGGGGGGCGGGCCGGGGGTGGCGGCGGGGAGCCCGATCGCGGGGGGTGCCTGCGCCCCCGTCGATGGGGCTCCCAGAAGCCAGGGGGGCGGGCCGGGGGTGGCGGCGGGGAGCCCGATCGCGGGGGGTGCCTGCGCCCCCGTCGATGGGGCTCCCAGAAGCCAGGGGGGCGGGCCGGGGGTGGCGGCGGGGAGCCCGATCGCGGGGGGTGCCTGCGCCCCCGTCGATGGGGCTCCCAGAAGCCAGGGGGGCGGGCCGGGGGTGGCTCCTTTCAACCTGATCTGGATATTTGGAAGAGTATCACAAGGGGTTGTCCAGTGTCTGTAATACTGAGATTAATATCTGTCTCTCGGCCTTGGAATATTGAGAAGGATGAAACAGGGTGAATGTCCACCCTGTGCCACATTGCGAGTAATATCAGCCTGTCCCCTCCATGGATATTATGAACAATATCCCAGACTGGGTGTACGCCTCCTGCTGTACAGAGTGCAATATCATCCTCTCCCTCCCAGGATAGTAATTACAATATCACTGGGTGGGAGCACACAGCCTGTGAATTATTATCATCCTCTCCAACTCCGTATACTAGGAACTATATCTCAGAAAAACTGTCCCCTCAGTGCCATATTCGGACTAATAGCAAAGGCTTCTTCCGGGAATATTAGGAGCAATATTACCGCGTAGCTATCCATCCATTGCTATAATTGGAGTCATGTGATACTCTACCCCCGTTCATATTAGGATCAGTGTCACGTGGTGTGTGTACACCTACTGCGATATTGAAACTAAAGTCCTGCTTTCCGACCCTGGTTATTAAGAACAGCATCACAAGTAGGTTTACACTTCCTGTGGAAGGAGGAATAATAATATGATTATTAATCATCAATGATCGATTTTAATAATTATCAATGATACTAAAAATTCATAAGATACCATTATTAATTATGGATAATGATTTTCAATACATGATTATGCCTGCTTTCAATTAATTATTAATATTAATGTCATCAAATAATATTATTAGTTCCTAATACTAATCATTATTGTATTCCCAGCATCACTGGGTATTGATTTAAGTCACATTAATTGCTAATATCATAATATTATTATTAATAGTGATATTACTAATAATTATGATTACAAATGGTTAACCTTTTAAACCAGTATTCATTTTTACTCTCTTTATTGTGATCATTAATATCAATAATTATTACTAATATTAATATAATTATTAATATTAATGATTAACAGACTTGCTCCTGATGTAAAACCGGGAGAGGACGATGTTAATTTCTATATCACAACGGTGTACACCCCCCGTGACAGAGTTTCCAACTTCTGCTTGGGAGAGGAGGATATGACAATCAGTTTCACTGGAAGTAGAAACAACGGTGGGATACTGTTCTGAATATTAAGGGAGGAAGAGGCTGATGTGACTCCTAATAAAGAGGGGGTTACTCCCTCTGAGGGTGTGCACACTGGGGGTGTACAATCGTCTGAGAAGGGGTTGAAAATTTTCCGATGGGGAGATGATATTACTCAGAATATGCGAAAGAGGCTGGGGGTCCACAAGGCTCCCAGAAGCCAGGGGGGCGGGCCGGGGGTGGCGGCTGGGAGCCCGATCGCGGGGGGTGCCTGCACCCCCGGCGATGGGGCTCCCAGAAGCCAGGGGGGCGGGCCGGGGGTGGCGGCTGGGAGCCCGATCGCGGGGGGTGCCTGCACCCCCGGCGATGGGGCTCCCAGAAGCCAGGGGGGCGGGCCGGGGGTGGCGGCTGGGAGCCCGATCGCGGGGGGTGCCTGCACCCCCGGCGATGGGGCTCCCAGAAGCCAGGGGGGCGGGCCGGGGGTGGCGGCTGGGAGCCCGATCGCGGGGGGTGCCTGCACCCCCGGCGATGGGGCTCCCAGAAGCCAGGGGGGCGGGCCGGGGGTGGCGGCTGGGAGCCCGATCGCGGGGGGTGCCTGCACCCCCGGCGATGGGGCTCCCAGAAGCCAGGGGGGCGGGCCGGGGGTGGCGGCTGGGAGCCCGATCGCGGGGGGTGCCTGCACCCCCGACGATGGGGCTCCCAGAAGCCAGGGGGGCGGGCCGGGGGTGGCGGCTGGGAGCCCGATCGCGGGGGGTGCCTGCACCCCCGGCGATGGGGCTCCCAGAAGCCAGGGGGGCGGGCCGGGGGTGGCGGCTGGGAGCCCGATCGCGGGGGGTGCCTGCACCCCCGGCGATGGGGCTCCCAGAAGCCAGGGGGGCGGGCCGGGGGTGGCGGCTGGGAGCCCGATCGCGGGGGGTGCCTGCACCCCCGGCGATGGGGCTCCCAGAAGCCAGGGGGGCGGGCCGGGGGTGGCGGCTGGGAGCCCGATCGCGGGGGGTGCCTGCACCCCCGGCGATGGGGCTCCCAGAAGCCAGGGGGGCGGGCCGGGGGTGGCGGCTGGGAGCCCGATCGCGGGGGGTGCCTGCACCCCCGGCGATGGGGCTCCCAGAAGCCAGGGGGGCGGGCCGGGGGTGGCGGCTGGGAGCCCGATCGCGGGGGGTGCCTGCACCCCCGGCGATGGGGCTCCCAAAAGCCAGGGGGGCGGGCCGGGGGTGGCGGCTGGGAGCCCGATCGCGGGGGGTGCCTGCACCCCCGGCGATGGGGCTCCCAGAAGCCAGGGGGGCGGGCCGGGGGTGGCGGCTGGGAGCCCGATCGCGGGGGGTGCCTGCACCCCCGGCGATGGGGCTCCCAGAAGCCAGGGGGGCGGGCCGGGGGTGGCGGCTGGGAGCCCGATCGCGGGGGGTGCCTGCACCCCCGGCGATGGGGCTCCCAGAAGCCAGGGGGGCGGGCCGGGGGTGGCGGCTGGGAGCCCGATCGCGGGGGGTGCCTGCACCCCCGGCGATGGGGCTCCCAGAAGCCAGGGGGGCGGGCCGGGGGTGGCGGCTGGGAGCCCGATCGCGGGGGGTGCCTGCACCCCCGGCGATGGGGCTCCCAGAAGCCAGGGGGGCGGGCCGGGGGTGGCGGCTGGGAGCCCGATCGGGGGGCGTGCCTGACCCCCCGGCGATGGGGCTCCCAGAAGCCAGGGGGGCGGGCCGGGGGTGGCGGCTGGGAGCCCGATCGCGGGGGGTGCCTGACCCCCCGGCGATGGGGCTCCCAGATGCCAGGGGGGCGGGCCGGGGGTGGCGGCTGGGAGCCCGATCGGGGGGCGTGCCTGACCCCCCGGCGATGGGGCTCCCAGAAGCCAGGGGGGCCGGCCTGGGTTGGCGGCTGGGAGCCCGATCGCGGGGGGTGCCTGACCCCCTCGCGATGGGGCTCCCAGAAGTCAGGGGGGCCGTCCGGGGGTGACTCCTGGCAACCTGATCTGGATATTTGGAAGAGTATCACAAGTGGTTGTCCAGTGTCTGTGATACTGAGATTAATATCTGTCTCTCGGCCTTGGAATATTGAGCAGGATGAAACAGGGTGAATGTCCAGCCTGTGCCACATTGCGAGTAATATCAGCCTGTCCCCTCCATGGATATTAAGAACAATATCCCAGACTGGGTGTACGCCTCCTGCTGTACAGAGTGCAATATCATCCTCTCCCTCCCAGGATAGTAATTACAATATCACTGGGCGGGAGCACACATCCTGTGAATTATTATCATCCTCTCCAACTCCGTATACTAGGAACTATATCTCAGAGAAACTGTCCCCTCAGTGCCATATTCGGACAAATAGCAAAGGCTTCTTCCGGGAATATTAGGAGCAATATTACCACGTAGCTATCCATCCATTGCTATAATTGGAGTCATGTGATACTCTACCCCCGTTCATATTAGGATCAGTGTCACGTGCTGAGTGTACACCTACTGCGATATTAAAACTAAAGTCCTGCTTTCCGACCCTGGTTATTAAGAACAGCATCACAAGTAGGTTTACACTTCCTGTGGAATGAGGAATAATAATATGATTATTAATCATCAATGATCGATTTTAATAATTATCAATGATACTAAAAATTCATAAGATACCATTATTAATTATGGATAATGATTTTCAATACATGATTATGCCTGCTTTCAATTAATTATTAATATTAATGCCATCAAATAATATTATTAGTTCCTAATACTAATCATTATTGTATTCCCAGCATCACTGGGTATTGATTTAAGTCACATTAATTGCTAATATCATAATATTATTATTAATAGTGATATTACTAATAATTATGAATACAAATGGTTAACCTTTTAAACCAGTATTCATTTTTACTCTCTTTATTGTGATCATTAATATCAATAATTATTATTAATATTAATATAATTATTAATATTAATGATTAATAGACTTGCTCCTGATGTAAACCCGGGAGAGGACGATGTTAATTTCTATATCACAACGGTGTACACCCCCCGTGACAGAGTTTCCAACTTCTGCTTGGGAGAGGAGGATATAACAATCAGTTTCACTGGAAGTAGAAACAACGGTGGGATACTGTTCTGAATATTAAGGGAGGAAGAGGCTGATGTGACTCCTAATAAAGAGGGGGTTACTCCCTCTGAGGGTGTGCACACTGGGGGTGTACAATCGTCTGAGAAGGGGTTGAAAATTTTCCGATGGGGAGATGATATTACTCAGAATATGAGAAAGAGGCTGGGGGTCCACAAGGCTCCCAGAAGCCAGGGGGGCGGGCCGGGGGTGGCGGCTGGGAGCCCGATCGCGGGGGGTGCCTGCACCCCCGGCGATGGGGCTCCCAGAAGCCAGGGGGGCGGGCCGGGGGTGGCGGCTGGGAGCCCGATCGCGGGGGGTGCCTGCACCCCCGGCGATGGGGCTCCCAGAAGCCAGGGGGGCGGGCCGGGGGTGGCGGCTGGGAGCCCGATCGCGGGGGGTGCCTGCACCCCCGGCGATGGGGCTCCCAGAAGCCAGGGGGGCGGGCCGGGGGTGGCGGCTGGGAGCCCGATCGCGGGGGGTGCCTGCACCCCCGGCGATGGGGCTCCCAGAAGCCAGGGGGGCGGGCCGGGGGTGGCGGCTGGGAGCCCGATCGCGGGGGGTGCCTGCACCCCCGGCGATGGGGCTCCCAGAAGCCAGGGGGGCGGGCCGGGGGTGGCGGCTGGGAGCCCGATCGCGGGGGGTGCCTGCACCCCCGGCGATGGGGCTCCCAGAAGCCAGGGGGGCGGGCCGGGGGTGGCGGCTGGGAGCCCGATCGCGGGGGGTGCCTGCACCCCCGGCGATGGGGCTCCCAGAAGCCAGGGGGGCGGGCCGGGGGTGGCGGCTGGGAGCCCGATCGCGGGGGGTGCCTGACCCCCCGGCGATGGGGCTCCCAGATGCCAGGGGGGCGGGCCGGGGGTGGCGGCTGGGAGCCCGATCGGGGGGCGTGCCTGACCCCCCGGCGATGGGGCTCCCAGAAGCCAGGGGGGCCGGCCTGGGTTGGCGGCTGGGAGCCCGATCGCGGGGGGTGCCTGACCCCCTCGCGATGGGGCTCCCAGAAGTCAGGGGGGCCGTCCGGGGGTGACTCCTGGCAACCTGATCTGGATATTTGGAAGAGTATCACAAGTGGTTGTCCAGTGTCTGTGATACTGAGATTAATATCTGTCTCTCGGCCTTGGAATATTGAGCAGGATGAAACAGGGTGAATGTCCACCCTGTGCCACATTGCGAGTAATATCAGCCTGTCCCCTCCATGGATATTAAGAACAATATCCCAGACTGGGTGTACGCCTCCTGCTGTACAGAGTGCAATATCATCCTCTCCCTCCCAGGATAGTAATTACAATATCACTGGGCGGGAGCACACATCCTGTGAATTATTATCATCCTCTCCAACTCCGTATACTAGGAACTATATCTCAGAGAAACTGTCCCCTCAGTGCCATATTCGGACAAATAGCAAAGGCTTCTTCCGGGAATATTAGGAGCAATATTACCACGTAGCTATCCATCCATTGCTATAATTGGAGTCATGTGATACTCTACCCCCGTTCATATTAGGATCAGTGTCACGTGCTGAGTGTACACCTACTGCGATATTAAAACTAAAGTCCTGCTTTCCGACCCTGGTTATTAAGAACAGCATCACAAGTAGGTTTACACTTCCTGTGGAATGAGGAATAATAATATGATTATTAATCATCAATGATCGATTTTAATAATTATCAATGATACTAAAAATTCATAAGATACCATTATTAATTATGGATAATGATTTTCAATACATGATTATGCCTGCTTTCAATTAATTATTAATATTAATGCCATCAAATAATATTATTAGTTCCTAATACTAATCATTATTGTATTCCCAGCATCACTGGGTATTGATTTAAGTCACATTAATTGCTAATATCATAATATTATTATTAATAGTGATATTACTAATAATTATGAATACAAATGGTTAACCTTTTAAACCAGTATTCATTTTTACTCTCTTTATTGTGATCATTAATATCAATAATTATTATTAATATTAATATAATTATTAATATTAATGATTAATAGACTTGCTCCTGATGTAAACCCGGGAGAGGACGATGTTAATTTCTATATCACAACGGTGTACACCCCCCGTGACAGAGTTTCCAACTTCTGCTTGGGAGAGGAGGATATAACAATCAGTTTCACTGGAAGTAGAAACAACGGTGGGATACTGTTCTGAATATTAAGGGAGGAAGAGGCTGATGTGACTCCTAATAAAGAGGGGGTTACTCCCTCTGAGGGTGTGCACACTGGGGGTGTACAATCGTCTGAGAAGGGGTTGAAAATTTTCCGATGGGGAGATGATATTACTCAGAATATGAGAAAGAGGCTGGGGGTCCACAAGGCTCCCAGAAGCCAGGGGGGCGGGCCGGGGGTGGCGGCTGGGAGCCCGATCGCGGGGGGTGCCTGCACCCCCGGCGATGGGGCTCCCAGAAGCCAGGGGGGCGGGCCGGGGGTGGCGGCTGGGAGCCCGATCGCGGGGGGTGCCTGCACCCCCGGCGATGGGGCTCCCAGAAGCCAGGGGGGCGGGCCGGGGGTGGCGGCTGGGAGCCCGATCGCGGGGGGTGCCTGCACCCCCGGCGATGGGGCTCCCAGAAGCCAGGGGGGCGGGCCGGGTGTGGCGGCTGGGAGCCCGATCGCGGGGGGTGCCTGCACCCCCCGCGATGGGGCTCCCAGAAGCCAGGGGGGCGGGCCGGGGGTGGCGGCTGGGAGCCCGATCGCGGGGGGTGCCTGCACCCCCCGCGATGGGGCTCCCAGAAGCCAGGGGGGCGGGCCGGGGGTGGCGGCTGGGAGCCCGATCGCGGGGGGTGCCTGCACCCCCCGCGATGGGGCTCCCAGAAGCCAGGGGGGCGGGCCGGGGGTGGCGGCTGGGAGCCCGATCGCGGGGGGTGCCTGCACCCCCGGCGATGGGGCTCCCAGAAACCAGGGGGGCGGGCCGGGGGTGGCGGCTGGGAGCCCGATCGCGGGGGGTGCCTGCACCCCCGGCGATGGGGCTCCCAGATGCCAGGGGGGCGGGCCGGGGGTGGCGGCTGGGAGCCCGATCAGGGGGCGTGCCTGACCCCCCGGCGATGGGGCTCCCAGAAGCCAGGGGGGCCGGCCTGGGTTGGCGGCTGGGAGCCCGATCGCGGGGGGTGCCTGACCCCCTCGCGATGGGGCTCCCAGAAGTCAGGGGGGCCGTCCGGGGGTGACTCCTGGCAACCTGATCTGGATATTTGGAAGAGTATCACAAGTGGTTGTCCAGTGTCTGTGATACTGAGATTAATATCTGTCTCTCGGCCTTGGAATATTGAGCAGGATGAAACAGGGTGAATGTCCACCCTGTGCCACATTGCGAGTAATATCAGCCTGTCCCCTCCATGGATATTAAGAACAATATCCCAGACTGGGTGTACGCCTCCTGCTGTACAGAGTGCAATATCATCCTCTCCCTCCCAGGATAGTAATTACAATATCACTGGGCGGGAGCACACATCCTGTGAATTATTATCATCCTCTCCAACTCCGTATACTAGGAACTATATCTCAGAGAAACTGTCCCCTCAGTGCCATATTCGGACAAATAGCAAAGGCTTCTTCCGGGAATATTAGGAGCAATATTACCACGTAGCTATCCATCCATTGCTATAATTGGAGTCATGTGATACTCTACCCCCGTTCATATTAGGATCAGTGTCACGTGCTGAGTGTACACCTACTGCGATATTAAAACTAAAGTCCTGCTTTCCGACCCTGGTTATTAAGAACAGCATCACAAGTAGGTTTACACTTCCTGTGGAATGAGGAATAATAATATGATTATTAATCATCAATGATCGATTTTAATAATTATCAATGATACTAAAAATTCATGATACCATTATTAATTATGGATAATGATTTTCAATACATGATTATGCCTGCTTTCAATTAATTATTAATATTAATGCCATCAAATAATATTATTAGTTCCTAATACTAATCATTATTGTATTCCCAGCATCACTGGGTATTGATTTAAGTCACATTAATTGCTAATATCATAATATTATTATTAATAGTGATATTACTAATAATTATGAATACAAATGGTTAACCTTTTAAACCAGTATTCATTTTTACTCTCTTTATTGTGATCATTAATATCAATAATTATTATTAATATTAATATAATTATTAATATTAATGATTAATAGACTTGCTCCTGATGTAAACCCGGGAGAGGACGATGTTAATTTCTATATCACAACGGTGTACACCCCCCGTGACAGAGTTTCCAACTTCTGCTTGGGAGAGGAGGATATGACAATCAGTTTCACTGGAAGTAGAAACAACGGTGGGATACTGTTCTGAATATTCAGGGAGGAAGAGGCTGATGTGACTCCTAATAAAGAGGGGGTTACTCCCTCTGAGGGTGTGCACACTGGGGGTGTACAATCGTCTGAGAAGGGGTTGAAAATTTTCCGATGGGGAGATGATATTACTCAGAATATGAGAAAGAGGCTGGGGGTCCACAAGGCTCCCAGAAGCCAGGGGGGCGGGCCGGGGGTGGCGGCGGGGAGCCCGATCGCGGGGGCTGCCTGCGCCCCCGGCGATGGGGCTCCCAGAAGCCAGGGGGGCGGGCCGGGGGTGGCGGCGGGGAGCCCGATCGCGGGGGCTGCCTGCGCCCCCGGCGATGGGGCTCCCAGAAGCCAGGGGGGCGGGCCGGGGGTGGCGGCGGGGAGCCCGATCGCGGGGGGTGCCTGCGCCCCCGTCGATGGGGCTCCCAGAAGCCAGGGGGGCGGGCCGGGGGTGGCGGCGGGGAGCCCGATCGCGGGGGGTGCCTGCGCCCCCGTCGATGGGGCTCCCAGAAGCCAGGGGGGCGGGCCGGGGGTGGCGGCGGGGAGCCCGATCGCGGGGGGTGCCTGCGCCCCCGTCGATGGGGCTCCCAGAAGCCAGGGGGGCGGGCCGGGGGTGGCTCCTTTCAACCTGATCTGGATATTTGGAAGAGTATCACAAGGGGTTGTCCAGTGTCTGTAATACTGAGATTAATATCTGTCTCTCGGCCTTGGAATATTGAGAAGGATGAAACAGGGTGAATGTCCACCCTGTGCCACATTGCGAGTAATATCAGCCTGTCCCCTCCATGGATATTATGAACAATATCCCAGACTGGGTGTACGCCTCCTGCTGTACAGAGTGCAATATCATCCTCTCCCTCCCAGGATAGTAATTACAATATCACTGGGTGGGAGCACACAGCCTGTGAATTATTATCATCCTCTCCAACTCCGTATACTAGGAACTATATCTCAGAAAAACTGTCCCCTCAGTGCCATATTCGGACTAATAGCAAAGGCTTCTTCCGGGAATATTAGGAGCAATATTACCGCGTAGCTATCCATCCATTGCTATAATTGGAGTCATGTGATACTCTACCCCCGTTCATATTAGGATCAGTGTCACGTGGTGTGTGTACACCTACTGCGATATTGAAACTAAAGTCCTGCTTTCCGACCCTGGTTATTAAGAACAGCATCACAAGTAGGTTTACACTTCCTGTGGAAGGAGGAATAATAATATGATTATTAATCATCAATGATCGATTTTAATAATTATCAATGATACTAAAAATTCATAAGATACCATTATTAATTATGGATAATGATTTTCAATACATGATTATGCCTGCTTTCAATTAATTATTAATATTAATGTCATCAAATAATATTATTAGTTCCTAATACTAATCATTATTGTATTCCCAGCATCACTGGGTATTGATTTAAGTCACATTAATTGCTAATATCATAATATTATTATTAATAGTGATATTACTAATAATTATGATTACAAATGGTTAACCTTTTAAACCAGTATTCATTTTTACTCTCTTTATTGTGATCATTAATATCAATAATTATTACTAATATTAATATAATTATTAATATTAATGATTAACAGACTTGCTCCTGATGTAAAACCGGGAGAGGACGATGTTAATTTCTATATCACAACGGTGTACACCCCCCGTGACAGAGTTTCCAACTTCTGCTTGGGAGAGGAGGATATGACAATCAGTTTCACTGGAAGTAGAAACAACGGTGGGATACTGTTCTGAATATTAAGGGAGGAAGAGGCTGATGTGACTCCTAATAAAGAGGGGGTTACTCCCTCTGAGGGTGTGCACACTGGGGGTGTACAATCGTCTGAGAAGGGGTTGAAAATTTTCCGATGGGGAGATGATATTACTCAGAATATGCGAAAGAGGCTGGGGGTCCACAAGGCTCCCAGAAGCCAGGGGGGCGGGCCGGGGGTGGCGGCTGGGAGCCCGATCGCGGGGGGTGCCTGCACCCCCGGCGATGGGGCTCCCAGAAGCCAGGGGGGCGGGCCGGGGGTGGCGGCTGGGAGCCCGATCGCGGGGGGTGCCTGCACCCCCGGCGATGGGGCTCCCAGAAGCCAGGGGGGCGGGCCGGGGGTGGCGGCTGGGAGCCCGATCGCGGGGGGTGCCTGCACCCCCGGCGATGGGGCTCCCAGAAGCCAGGGGGGCGGGCCGGGGGTGGCGGCTGGGAGCCCGATCGCGGGGGGTGCCTGCACCCCCGGCGATGGGGCTCCCAGAAGCCAGGGGGGCGGGCCGGGGGTGGCGGCTGGGAGCCCGATCGCGGGGGGTGCCTGCACCCCCGGCGATGGGGCTCCCAGAAGCCAGGGGGGCGGGCCGGGGGTGGCGGCTGGGAGCCCGATCGCGGGGGGTGCCTGCACCCCCGACGATGGGGCTCCCAGAAGCCAGGGGGGCGGGCCGGGGGTGGCGGCTGGGAGCCCGATCGCGGGGGGTGCCTGCACCCCCGGCGATGGGGCTCCCAGAAGCCAGGGGGGCGGGCCGGGGGTGGCGGCTGGGAGCCCGATCGCGGGGGGTGCCTGCACCCCCGGCGATGGGGCTCCCAGAAGCCAGGGGGGCGGGCCGGGGGTGGCGGCTGGGAGCCCGATCGCGGGGGGTGCCTGCACCCCCGGCGATGGGGCTCCCAGAAGCCAGGGGGGCGGGCCGGGGGTGGCGGCTGGGAGCCCGATCGCGGGGGGTGCCTGCACCCCCGGCGATGGGGCTCCCAGAAGCCAGGGGGGCGGGCCGGGGGTGGCGGCTGGGAGCCCGATCGCGGGGGGTGCCTGCACCCCCGGCGATGGGGCTCCCAGAAGCCAGGGGGGCGGGCCGGGGGTGGCGGCTGGGAGCCCGATCGCGGGGGGTGCCTGCACCCCCGGCGATGGGGCTCCCAAAAGCCAGGGGGGCGGGCCGGGGGTGGCGGCTGGGAGCCCGATCGCGGGGGGTGCCTGCACCCCCGGCGATGGGGCTCCCAGAAGCCAGGGGGGCGGGCCGGGGGTGGCGGCTGGGAGCCCGATCGCGGGGGGTGCCTGCACCCCCGGCGATGGGGCTCCCAGAAGCCAGGGGGGCGGGCCGGGGGTGGCGGCTGGGAGCCCGATCGCGGGGGGTGCCTGCACCCCCGGCGATGGGGCTCCCAGAAGCCAGGGGGGCGGGCCGGGGGTGGCGGCTGGGAGCCCGATCGCGGGGGGTGCCTGCACCCCCGGCGATGGGGCTCCCAGAAGCCAGGGGGGCGGGCCGGGGGTGGCGGCTGGGAGCCCGATCGCGGGGGGTGCCTGCACCCCCGGCGATGGGGCTCCCAGAAGCCAGGGGGGCGGGCCGGGGGTGGCGGCTGGGAGCCCGATCGGGGGGCGTGCCTGACCCCCCGGCGATGGGGCTCCCAGAAGCCAGGGGGGCGGGCCGGGGGTGGCGGCTGGGAGCCCGATCGCGGGGGGTGCCTGACCCCCCGGCGATGGGGCTCCCAGATGCCAGGGGGGCGGGCCGGGGGTGGCGGCTGGGAGCCCGATCGGGGGGCGTGCCTGACCCCCCGGCGATGGGGCTCCCAGAAGCCAGGGGGGCCGGCCTGGGTTGGCGGCTGGGAGCCCGATCGCGGGGGGTGCCTGACCCCCTCGCGATGGGGCTCCCAGAAGTCAGGGGGGCCGTCCGGGGGTGACTCCTGGCAACCTGATCTGGATATTTGGAAGAGTATCACAAGTGGTTGTCCAGTGTCTGTGATACTGAGATTAATATCTGTCTCTCGGCCTTGGAATATTGAGCAGGATGAAACAGGGTGAATGTCCAGCCTGTGCCACATTGCGAGTAATATCAGCCTGTCCCCTCCATGGATATTAAGAACAATATCCCAGACTGGGTGTACGCCTCCTGCTGTACAGAGTGCAATATCATCCTCTCCCTCCCAGGATAGTAATTACAATATCACTGGGCGGGAGCACACATCCTGTGAATTATTATCATCCTCTCCAACTCCGTATACTAGGAACTATATCTCAGAGAAACTGTCCCCTCAGTGCCATATTCGGACAAATAGCAAAGGCTTCTTCCGGGAATATTAGGAGCAATATTACCACGTAGCTATCCATCCATTGCTATAATTGGAGTCATGTGATACTCTACCCCCGTTCATATTAGGATCAGTGTCACGTGCTGAGTGTACACCTACTGCGATATTAAAACTAAAGTCCTGCTTTCCGACCCTGGTTATTAAGAACAGCATCACAAGTAGGTTTACACTTCCTGTGGAATGAGGAATAATAATATGATTATTAATCATCAATGATCGATTTTAATAATTATCAATGATACTAAAAATTCATAAGATACCATTATTAATTATGGATAATGATTTTCAATACATGATTATGCCTGCTTTCAATTAATTATTAATATTAATGCCATCAAATAATATTATTAGTTCCTAATACTAATCATTATTGTATTCCCAGCATCACTGGGTATTGATTTAAGTCACATTAATTGCTAATATCATAATATTATTATTAATAGTGATATTACTAATAATTATGAATACAAATGGTTAACCTTTTAAACCAGTATTCATTTTTACTCTCTTTATTGTGATCATTAATATCAATAATTATTATTAATATTAATATAATTATTAATATTAATGATTAATAGACTTGCTCCTGATGTAAACCCGGGAGAGGACGATGTTAATTTCTATATCACAACGGTGTACACCCCCCGTGACAGAGTTTCCAACTTCTGCTTGGGAGAGGAGGATATAACAATCAGTTTCACTGGAAGTAGAAACAACGGTGGGATACTGTTCTGAATATTAAGGGAGGAAGAGGCTGATGTGACTCCTAATAAAGAGGGGGTTACTCCCTCTGAGGGTGTGCACACTGGGGGTGTACAATCGTCTGAGAAGGGGTTGAAAATTTTCCGATGGGGAGATGATATTACTCAGAATATGAGAAAGAGGCTGGGGGTCCACAAGGCTCCCAGAAGCCAGGGGGGCGGGCCGGGGGTGGCGGCTGGGAGCCCGATCGCGGGGGGTGCCTGCACCCCCGGCGATGGGGCTCCCAGAAGCCAGGGG
This sequence comes from Macaca mulatta, assembly GCF_049350105.2. Classification (NCBI taxonomy): domain Eukaryota; kingdom Metazoa; phylum Chordata; class Mammalia; order Primates; family Cercopithecidae; genus Macaca; species Macaca mulatta. The sequence goes on from NC_133411.1 coordinate 813,075, forward strand.
GGCGGGCCGGGGGTGGCGGCTGGGAGCCCGATCGCGGGGGGTGCCTGCACCCCCGGCGATGGGGCTCCCAGAAGCCAGGGGGGCGGGCCGGGGGTGGCGGCTGGGAGCCCGATCGCGGGGGGTGCCTGCACCCCCGGCGATGGGGCTCCCAGAAGCCAGGGGGGCGGGCCGGGGGTGGCGGCTGGGAGCCCGATCGCGGGGGGTGCCTGCACCCCCGGCGATGGGGCTCCCAGAAGCCAGGGGGGCGGGCCGGGGGTGGCGGCTGGGAGCCCGATCGCGGGGGGTGCCTGCACCCCCGGCGATGGGGCTCCCAGAAGCCAGGGGGGCGGGCCGGGGGTGGCGGCTGGGAGCCCGATCGCGGGGGGTGCCTGCACCCCCGGCGATGGGGCTCCCAGAAGCCAGGGGGGCGGGCCGGGGGTGGCGGCTGGGAGCCCGATCGCGGGGGGTGCCTGCACCCCCGGCGATGGGGCTCCCAGAAGCCAGGGGGGCGGGCCGGGGGTGGCGGCTGGGAGCCCGATCGCGGGGGGTGCCTGACCCCCCGGCGATGGGGCTCCCAGATGCCAGGGGGGCGGGCCGGGGGTGGCGGCTGGGAGCCCGATCGGGGGGCGTGCCTGACCCCCCGGCGATGGGGCTCCCAGAAGCCAGGGGGGCCGGCCTGGGTTGGCGGCTGGGAGCCCGATCGCGGGGGGTGCCTGACCCCCTCGCGATGGGGCTCCCAGAAGTCAGGGGGGCCGTCCGGGGGTGACTCCTGGCAACCTGATCTGGATATTTGGAAGAGTATCACAAGTGGTTGTCCAGTGTCTGTGATACTGAGATTAATATCTGTCTCTCGGCCTTGGAATATTGAGCAGGATGAAACAGGGTGAATGTCCACCCTGTGCCACATTGCGAGTAATATCAGCCTGTCCCCTCCATGGATATTAAGAACAATATCCCAGACTGGGTGTACGCCTCCTGCTGTACAGAGTGCAATATCATCCTCTCCCTCCCAGGATAGTAATTACAATATCACTGGGCGGGAGCACACATCCTGTGAATTATTATCATCCTCTCCAACTCCGTATACTAGGAACTATATCTCAGAGAAACTGTCCCCTCAGTGCCATATTCGGACAAATAGCAAAGGCTTCTTCCGGGAATATTAGGAGCAATATTACCACGTAGCTATCCATCCATTGCTATAATTGGAGTCATGTGATACTCTACCCCCGTTCATATTAGGATCAGTGTCACGTGCTGAGTGTACACCTACTGCGATATTAAAACTAAAGTCCTGCTTTCCGACCCTGGTTATTAAGAACAGCATCACAAGTAGGTTTACACTTCCTGTGGAATGAGGAATAATAATATGATTATTAATCATCAATGATCGATTTTAATAATTATCAATGATACTAAAAATTCATAAGATACCATTATTAATTATGGATAATGATTTTCAATACATGATTATGCCTGCTTTCAATTAATTATTAATATTAATGCCATCAAATAATATTATTAGTTCCTAATACTAATCATTATTGTATTCCCAGCATCACTGGGTATTGATTTAAGTCACATTAATTGCTAATATCATAATATTATTATTAATAGTGATATTACTAATAATTATGAATACAAATGGTTAACCTTTTAAACCAGTATTCATTTTTACTATCTTTATTGTGATCATTAATATCAATAATTATTATTAATATTAATATAATTATTAATATTAATGATTAATAGACTTGCTCCTGATGTAAACCCGGGAGAGGACGATGTTAATTTCTATATCACAACGGTGTACACCCCCCGTGACAGAGTTTCCAACTTCTGCTTGGGAGAGGAGGATATGACAATCAGTTTCACTGGAAGTAGAAACAACGGTGGGATACTGTTCTGAATATTCAGGGAGGAAGAGGCTGATGTGACTCCTAATAAAGAGGGGGTTACTCCCTCTGAGGGTGTGCACACTGGGGGTGTACAATCGTCTGAGAAGGGGTTGAAAATTTTCCGATGGGGAGATGATATTACTCAGAATATGCGAAAGAGGCTGGGGGTCCACAAGGCTCCCAGAAGCCAGGGGGGCGGGCCGGGGGTGGCGGCTGGGAGCCCGATCGCGGGGGGTGCCTGCACCCCCGGCGATGGGGCTCCCAGAAGCCAGGGGGGCGGGCCGGGGGTGGCGGCTGGGAGCCCGATCGCGGGGGGTGCCTGCACCCCCGGCGATGGGGCTCCCAGAAGCCAGGGGGGCGGGCCGGGGGTGGCGGCTGGGAGCCCGATCGCGGGGGGTGCCTGCACCCCCGGCGATGGGGCTCCCAGAAGCCAGGGGGGCGGGCCGGGGGTGGCGGCTGGGAGCCCGATCGCGGGGGGTGCCTGCACCCCCGGCGATGGGGCTCCCAGAAGCCAGGGGGGCGGGCCGGGGGTGGCGGCTGGGAGCCCGATCGCGGGGGGTGCCTGCACCCCCGGCGATGGGGCTCCCAGAAGCCAGGGGGGCGGGCCGGGGGTGGCGGCTGGGAGCCCGATCGCGGGGGGTGCCTGCACCCCCGGCGATGGGGCTCCCAGAAGCCAGGGGGGCGGGCCGGGGGTGGCGGCTGGGAGCCCGATCGCGGGGGGTGCCTGCACCCCCGGCGATGGGGCTCCCAGAAGCCAGGGGAGCGGGCCGGGGGTGGCGGCTGGGAGCCCGATCGCGGGGGGTGCCTGCACCCCCGGCGATGGGGCTCCCAGAAGCCAGGGGGGCGGGCCGGGGGTGGCGGCTGGGAGCCCGATCGCGGGGGGTGCCTGCACCCCCGGCGATGGGGCTCCCAGAAGCCAGGGGGGCGGGCCGGGGGTGGCGGCTGGGAGCCCGATCGCGGGGGGTGCCTGCACCCCCGGCGATGGGGCTCCCAGAAGCCAGGGGGCGGGCCGGGGGTGGCGGCTGGGAGCCCGATCGCGGGGGGTGCCTGCACCCCCGGCGATGGGGCTCCCAGAAGCCAGGGGGGCGGGCCGGGGGTGGCGGCTGGGAGCCCGATCGCGGGGGGTGCCTGCACCCCCGGCGATGGGGCTCCCAGAAGCCAGGGGGGCGGGCCGGGTGTGGCGGCTGGGAGCCCGATCGCGGGGGGTGCCTGCACCCCCCGCGATGGGGCTCCCAGAAGCCAGGGGGGCGGGCCGGGGGTGGCGGCTGGGAGCCCGATCGCGGGGGGTGCCTGCACCCCCCGCGATGGGGCTCCCAGAAGCCAGGGGGGCGGGCCGGGGGTGGCGGCTGGGAGCCCGATCGCGGGGGGTGCCTGCACCCCCCGCGATGGGGCTCCCAGAAGCCAGGGGGGCGGGCCGGGGGTGGCGGCTGGGAGCCCGATCGCGGGGGGTGCCTGCACCCCCGGCGATGGGGCTCCCAGAAACCAGGGGGGCGGGCCGGGGGTGGCGGCTGGGAGCCCGATCGCGGGGGGTGCCTGCACCCCCGGCGATGGGGCTCCCAGATGCCAGGGGGGCGGGCCGGGGGTGGCGGCTGGGAGCCCGATCAGGGGGCGTGCCTGACCCCCCGGCGATGGGGCTCCCAGAAGCCAGGGGGGCCGGCCTGGGTTGGCGGCTGGGAGCCCGATCGCGGGGGGTGCCTGACCCCCTCGCGATGGGGCTCCCAGAAGTCAGGGGGGCCGTCCGGGGGTGACTCCTGGCAACCTGATCTGGATATTTGGAAGAGTATCACAAGTGGTTGTCCAGTGTCTGTGATACTGAGATTAATATCTGTCTCTCGGCCTTGGAATATTGAGCAGGATGAAACAGGGTGAATGTCCACCCTGTGCCACATTGCGAGTAATATCAGCCTGTCCCCTCCATGGATATTAAGAACAATATCCCAGACTGGGTGTACGCCTCCTGCTGTACAGAGTGCAATATCATCCTCTCCCTCCCAGGATAGTAATTACAATATCACTGGGCGGGAGCACACATCCTGTGAATTATTATCATCCTCTCCAACTCCGTATACTAGGAACTATATCTCAGAGAAACTGTCCCCTCAGTGCCATATTCGGACAAATAGCAAAGGCTTCTTCCGGGAATATTAGGAGCAATATTACCACGTAGCTATCCATCCATTGCTATAATTGGAGTCATGTGATACTCTACCCCCGTTCATATTAGGATCAGTGTCACGTGCTGAGTGTACACCTACTGCGATATTAAAACTAAAGTCCTGCTTTCCGACCCTGGTTATTAAGAACAGCATCACAAGTAGGTTTACACTTCCTGTGGAATGAGGAATAATAATATGATTATTAATCATCAATGATCGATTTTAATAATTATCAATGATACTAAAAATTCATGATACCATTATTAATTATGGATAATGATTTTCAATACATGATTATGCCTGCTTTCAATTAATTATTAATATTAATGCCATCAAATAATATTATTAGTTCCTAATACTAATCATTATTGTATTCCCAGCATCACTGGGTATTGATTTAAGTCACATTAATTGCTAATATCATAATATTATTATTAATAGTGATATTACTAATAATTATGAATACAAATGGTTAACCTTTTAAACCAGTATTCATTTTTACTCTCTTTATTGTGATCATTAATATCAATAATTATTATTAATATTAATATAATTATTAATATTAATGATTAATAGACTTGCTCCTGATGTAAACCCGGGAGAGGACGATGTTAATTTCTATATCACAACGGTGTACACCCCCCGTGACAGAGTTTCCAACTTCTGCTTGGGAGAGGAGGATATGACAATCAGTTTCACTGGAAGTAGAAACAACGGTGGGATACTGTTCTGAATATTCAGGGAGGAAGAGGCTGATGTGACTCCTAATAAAGAGGGGGTTACTCCCTCTGAGGGTGTGCACACTGGGGGTGTACAATCGTCTGAGAAGGGGTTGAAAATTTTCCGATGGGGAGATGATATTACTCAGAATATGAGAAAGAGGCTGGGGGTCCACAAGGCTCCCAGAAGCCAGGGGGGCGGGCCGGGGGTGGCGGCGGGGAGCCCGATCGCGGGGGCTGCCTGCGCCCCCGGCGATGGGGCTCCCAGAAGCCAGGGGGGCGGGCCGGGGGTGGCGGCGGGGAGCCCGATCGCGGGGGCTGCCTGCGCCCCCGGCGATGGGGCTCCCAGAAGCCAGGGGGGCGGGCCGGGGGTGGCGGCGGGGAGCCCGATCGCGGGGGGTGCCTGCGCCCCCGTCGATGGGGCTCCCAGAAGCCAGGGGGGCGGGCCGGGGGTGGCGGCGGGGAGCCCGATCGCGGGGGGTGCCTGCGCCCCCGTCGATGGGGCTCCCAGAAGCCAGGGGGGCGGGCCGGGGGTGGCGGCGGGGAGCCCGATCGCGGGGGGTGCCTGCGCCCCCGTCGATGGGGCTCCCAGAAGCCAGGGGGGCGGGCCGGGGGTGGCTCCTTTCAACCTGATCTGGATATTTGGAAGAGTATCACAAGGGGTTGTCCAGTGTCTGTAATACTGAGATTAATATCTGTCTCTCGGCCTTGGAATATTGAGAAGGATGAAACAGGGTGAATGTCCACCCTGTGCCACATTGCGAGTAATATCAGCCTGTCCCCTCCATGGATATTATGAACAATATCCCAGACTGGGTGTACGCCTCCTGCTGTACAGAGTGCAATATCATCCTCTCCCTCCCAGGATAGTAATTACAATATCACTGGGTGGGAGCACACAGCCTGTGAATTATTATCATCCTCTCCAACTCCGTATACTAGGAACTATATCTCAGAAAAACTGTCCCCTCAGTGCCATATTCGGACTAATAGCAAAGGCTTCTTCCGGGAATATTAGGAGCAATATTACCGCGTAGCTATCCATCCATTGCTATAATTGGAGTCATGTGATACTCTACCCCCGTTCATATTAGGATCAGTGTCACGTGGTGTGTGTACACCTACTGCGATATTGAAACTAAAGTCCTGCTTTCCGACCCTGGTTATTAAGAACAGCATCACAAGTAGGTTTACACTTCCTGTGGAAGGAGGAATAATAATATGATTATTAATCATCAATGATCGATTTTAATAATTATCAATGATACTAAAAATTCATAAGATACCATTATTAATTATGGATAATGATTTTCAATACATGATTATGCCTGCTTTCAATTAATTATTAATATTAATGTCATCAAATAATATTATTAGTTCCTAATACTAATCATTATTGTATTCCCAGCATCACTGGGTATTGATTTAAGTCACATTAATTGCTAATATCATAATATTATTATTAATAGTGATATTACTAATAATTATGATTACAAATGGTTAACCTTTTAAACCAGTATTCATTTTTACTCTCTTTATTGTGATCATTAATATCAATAATTATTACTAATATTAATATAATTATTAATATTAATGATTAACAGACTTGCTCCTGATGTAAAACCGGGAGAGGACGATGTTAATTTCTATATCACAACGGTGTACACCCCCCGTGACAGAGTTTCCAACTTCTGCTTGGGAGAGGAGGATATGACAATCAGTTTCACTGGAAGCAGAAACAACGGTGGGATACTGTTCTGAATATTCAGGGAGGAAGAGGCTGATGTGACTCCTAACACAGAGGGGGTTACTCCCTCTGAGGGTGTGCACCCTGGGGGTGTACAATCGTCTGAGAAGGAGTTGAAAATTTTCCGATGGGGAGATGATATTACTCAGAATATGAGAAAGAGGCTGGGGGTCCACAAGGCTCCCAGAAGCCAGGGGGGCGGGCCGGGGGTGGCGGCTGGGAGCCCGATCGCGGGGGGTGCCTGCACCCCCGGCGATGGGGCTCCCAGAAGCCAGGGGGGCGGGCCGGGGTGGCGGCTGGGAGCCCGATCGCGGGGGGTGCCTGCACCCCCGGCGATGGGGCTCCCAGAAGCCAGGGGGGCGGGCCGTGGGCGGCGGCTGGGAGCCCGATCGCGGGGGGTGCCTGCACCCCCGGCGATGGGGCTCCCAGAAGCCAGGGGGGCGGGCCGGGGGCGGCGGCTGGGAGCCCGATCGGGGGGCGTGCCTACACCCCCGGCGATGGGGCTCCCAGAAGCCAGGGGGGCGGGCCGGGGGCGGCGGCTGGGAGCCCGATCTGGGGGCGTGCCTGCACCCCCGGCGATGGGGCTCCCAGAAGCCAGGGGGGCGGGCCGGGGGCGGCGGCTGGGAGCCCGATCGGGGGGCGTGCCTGCACCCCCGGCGATGGGGCTCCCAGAAGCCAGGGGGGCCGTCCGGGGGTGGCTCCTTTCAACCTGATCTGGATATTTGGAAGAGTATCACAAGGGGTTGTCCAGTGTCTGTAATACTGAGATTAATATCTGTCTCTCGGCCTTGGAATATTGAGAAGGATGAAACAGGGTGAATGTCCACCCTGTGCCACATTGCGAGTAATATCAGCCTGTCCCCTCCATGGATATTATGAACAATATCCCAGACTGGGTGTACGCCTCCTGCTGTACAGAGTGCAATATCATCCTCTCCCTCCCAGGATAGTAATTACAATATCACTGGGCGGGAGCACACAGCCTGTGAATTATTATCATCCTCTCCAACTCCGTATACTAGGAACTATATCTCAGAAAAACTGTCCCCTCAGTGCCATATTCGGACTAATAGCAAAGGCTTCTTCCGGGAATATTAGGAGCAATATTACCGCGTAGCTATCCATCCATTGCTATAATTGGAGTCATGTGATACTCTACCCCCGTTCATATTAGGATCAGTGTCACGTGGTGTGTGTACACCTACTGCGATATTGAAACTAAAGTCCTGCTTTCCGACCCTGGTTATTAAGAACAGCATCACAAGTAGGTTTACACTTCCTGTGGAATGAGGAATAATAATATGATTATTAATCATCAATGATCGATTTTAATAATTATCAATGATACTAAAAATTCATAAGATACCATTATTAATTATGGATAATGATTTTCAATACATGATTATGCCTGCTTTCAATTAATTATTAATATTAATGTCATCAAATAATATTATTAGTTCCTAATACTAATCATTATTGTATTCCCAGCATCACTGGGTATTGATTTAAGTCACATTAATTGCTAATATCATAATATTATTATTAATAGTGATATTACTAATAATTATGATTACAAATGGTTAACCTTTTAAACCAGTATTCATTTTTACTCTCTTTATTGTGATCATTAATATCAATAATTATTACTAATATTAATATAATTATTAATATTAATGATTAATAGACTTGCTCCTGATGTCAACCCGGGAGAGGACGATGTTAATTTCTATATCACAACGGTGTACACCCCCCGTGACAGAGTTTCCAACTTCTGCTTGGGAGAGGAGGATATGACAGTCAGTTTCACTGGAAGCAGAAACAACGGTGGGATACTGTTCTGAATATTCAGGGAGGAAGAGGCTGATGTGACTCCTAATACAGAGGGGGTTACTCCCTCTGAGGGTGTGCACCCTGGGGGTGTACAATCGTCTGAGAAGGAGTTGAAAATTTTCCGATGGGGAGATGATATTACTCAGAATATGAGAAAGAGGCTGGGGGTCCACAAGGCTCCCAGAAGCCAGGGGGGCGGGCCGGGGGTGGCGGCTGGGAGCCCGATCGCGGGGGGTGCCTGCACCCCCGGCGATGGGGCTCCCAGAAGCCAGGGGGGCGGGCCGGGGGTGGCGGCTGGGAGCCCGATCGCGGGGGGTGCCTGCACCCCCGGCGATGGGGCTCCCACAAGCCAGGGGGGCGGGCCGGGGGTGGCGGCTGGGAGCCCGATCGCGGGGGGTGCCTGCACCCCCGGCGATGGGGCTCCCAGAAGCCAGGGGGGCGGGCCGGGGGTGGCGGCTGGGAGCCCGATCGCGGGGGGTTCCTGCACCCCCGGCGATGGGGCTCCCAGAAGCCAGGGGGGCGGGCCGGGGGTGGCGGCTGGGAGCCAGGGGGGTTGGCCGGGGGTGGAGGCTGGGAGCCCGATCGCGGGGGGTGCCTGCTATTAATCCCAATATGGCACAGAGGGTACAGCTCTTCTGAGATATTGTTCCTAGTATACGGAAGGGGAGAGGATGATAATGATTCGCAGGTTGTGTGCTCCCGCCCAGTGATATTGTTATTACTATCCTGGAAGGGAAAGGATCATATTGCACTCTGTACAGCTGAAGGCATACACCCAGTCTGGGATATTGTTCCTAATGTCCATGGAGGGGACAGGCTGATATTACTCGCAATGTGGCACAGGGTGGACATCCACCCTGTTTCATCCTTCTCAATATTGCAACACCGAGAGACTGATATTACTCTCAGTATCACAGACACTGTACAACCCCTTGTGATACTCTTCCAAATATCCAGATGAGGTTCCCCGCTCCCACCCCGTCCAGCCCCCCCTGGCTTCTGGGAGTCCCATCGCCAGGGGTGCAAGCACCCCCCGCGATCAGGCTCCCAGCCGCCACCCCCGTCTCGCCGCCGTGGCTTCTGGGAGCCCCATCGCTGGGGTTGCAGGCACGCACCCCGATCGGGCTCCCCGCCGCCACTTCCGGCCCGCCCCCCTTACTTCTGGGAGCCCCATCACCGGCGCGTGAGGCACCCCCCACGTTCGTGCCCTTGGCAGCCACCCCTGACCCGCCCCCCTGGCTTCTGGAGCCAGAATGTGATTAGTAAATGGGACCCTGGAAAGCTGACTTGCTCCTGAACCGTGGGAGGGTGGTGTGAGATGGTTCCTTTCATGAAGCAGAAAGCAGCCCTCGCCAGACACTAAGTCTGCCACTCCATTGACCTTGGACTTTCAGCCTCCAGACTGTGAGAAATTAGTATCCGTTGTTCATAAATTACTCAGTCTAGGTGAGGCACAGTGGCTCACGCCTGTAATCACAGCACTTTGGAAGGCTAAGCCAAGTGGATCAAGAGGTCAAAAAATCGAGACCATCCTGGCCAACATGATGAAACCAAATCTCTACTAAAAATCCAAAAAAAAAAAAAGAAAATGCCAGGTATGGTGGTGGGCACCTGTAGTCCCAGCTACTCAGGAGGCTGAGGCAGGAAAATCACTTGAACTCGGGAGGTGGAGCTTGCACTGAACCGAGATCGCACCACTGCTCTCCAGCCTGAGCAACAGAGCAAGGCTCCATTTCAAAATAAATAAATAAATAAATAAATAAATAAATAAATAATAAATAATTAAAATAAACGTCCCAGTCTATGGCACTTTGTCATAGCAGCCTGAATGAACTAAGACAGCTCAGTATGAATCAAACAGAAGGCCAGGTCACAGGAACCTAAAGGAAGTCCTCCTAGAAGCAGAATGACATCAGGGAAGAAGGAACAATGGCAGGAGGGGCAAAATAAGACCTCAGGGCTGTTCTAGGACACCCAGGTCCCAGGCTGTGAGGCTACCTGTGGAGCTTGGCATCCTGCCAACCCAGATCAGTGGCACAGGTGCCTACCGGGAGCTGTGCAGCAGACCCCCTCTTGCTCAAGGAGCCTTCTCGGGACCAGTCTTCCAGTCTGGCATTGGACAAGAGCTTTACAAATGTCCTCACAATTGCATCCATGGGCAAGAAATTCCACTTCTAGAATCATTCTTAAAGAAAAAGAAAAATGTTTAAATAAATAAATAAAACAATAAAATTAGACTCATTCTTGGAATGTTGCCAGGATATAGCTTACAAGATAGGAAAACAAGCTCAAATTATAGGAGTGTATTTAATAAAAGAAAAAAAGAAAGAAAAGAATAGAACAGTCAGAAGATGGTCATATTCTAGAAGAGCTGCAGGAATAAGGGAATTAAAAACAATACGCTCCAAAACCCTTTAGAGAAGGTACGCTTGGGCTCCAGACATTTGGCCTGGTTTTTTGGACAAAAGTGGTGAATTGGTCCTCTCTCCCTCTCTCTCTCCCTCTCTCTCTTTCTCCCTCTCTATGTCCTTCCCTCCATCCCTCTATCCATCCCTTTCTCTCTCTCTCCCTCTCTCTGTCTCTCCCTCCCTCCCTTTCTCCCTCTCTATCTCCCCCTTTCTCTCTCTCTGTCTCTCCCACTCTCCCCCGCCCCCTGTCTCCCTGCCTGCTTCTCTGTCTCCTCCCTGCATCCCATACACATCATGGTAGAAAGGCCCCTTAGGATCATCCCACATCCTCTGTGGCCATCCACACCTGCCAACCTGCCCTCTGATCTGTATACTGTCCTGGTTTATTCTGCCCACCTGAAAAAGCTCGGCCATGCAGGTAGAAGATGCTGCTGTTCTATTTCCATGATGCCAAATGCCTAGAAATTAAGGGGAAAACGCATTCACCAAAAAAATGGGATTTTATGTTGAATCTTAGCATTTACTTCTGTTATCCTCCTTTTTTTTCTTTTGTTTAGGTCTGTGTCCTGGGAAGCTCTGGGATGAACATGACTCCTGAGCACAGACGCCGCCCTCACAGAGGTTCGTGTATGCTCGGCTTCATCCTCGGAACGTTACACTCACACTTGACTTGCCCACTTTACGTGTCTTTTTTTTTTTTTTTTTTTTTTGGCCTGACTTTTAGAAAACCAATCTGAGAATAAAGTTTAAAAAGAGAGTTTCTGAACCCTTAGCTGAGGTCAAAATCTTGGAGTGAAAGCCAAAGATGCAGCGTCCAAGGAGTCAGGGGAATGGGGGCATCTTCGAACCCATAATCAGTCAGCAGTGGGGAGAAAACAAGGGCTTCTATGTGCGGCTCCCTGATGAGCACTCGGAAAGCAAATGCGTTTCAGTCCAGAAGAAGGTCAAGTGAGGAAATGACCTAAATGGGGCTTATTCCTTGCTCAGCCCTGAGACTAGGCTGGAGGCCCCAGGCAGGAGAGGGAGGGCCAGGCCCCATAAGCCTCTCCCCACGGAAAATGATGATGGGCCAGGAAGCTGCAGAGTGAGTCGACCTTCTTGCCCTCTCTGCAGAGGCCTGGCCCTTGTGAGTGAACCCCCTCACTCCCTCTTATTATTTAGTCTTGCTACTGTTGACATATTAAAGTTGGTGATCATTTGGAACATGAGTGCTAAACTGAATTTTGTTAATTCTAATAATTTATCAGAGCATTTTTATATTTCTAGGAAACAGAATTATACATTATCCTCAGAATTATTTTATCTTTCTTGTTAATAATAACAGTCCTTCAGTCGCCCTGCCTTCCCACTGGGTGTGAGTGCATCTCTGCTAATGTGGGGCATGAGAATGGATGCCAGAGGCAGAGCAAGCAGCTCAGAGGCCATAGCAGCTATTTATTTTTTTGTTTATTTATTTATTTATTTTGAGATGGAGTCTCACTCTGTTGCCCAGGCTGGAGTGCAATGGCGCGATCTCAGCTCACTGCAACCACCACTTCCTGGGTTCAAGCGATTCTCCTGCCTCAGCTTCCAGAGTAGCTGGGATTACAGGCACCCACCACCATGCCGGGCTAATTTTTGGTACTCTTAGTAGAGACGGAGTTTCACCATGTTGGCAAGGTTGGTCTTGAACCCCTGGCCTCGGGTGATTCACCCACCTTGGCCTCCTAAAGTGCTAAGATTACAGGCATGAGCCACCATGCCCGGCCCATTGTGGCATCTTAATCACAGAGTGAAGAAGTCCTGGACCCAGCATGAAGATGATGAAAAGGGGGAAGAGCAGCTCTCTCACCTATATTGCTGCCAGGCCCTTCCAACTTTCAACATAAGGGACACTAAATAGCTTTCCCAACGAAAACAACTGAGATGTTGGGTAAAACCTACAAAAATGCATCTTTGTAAGTGCATTACTGGGCTGGCATTGAAGGATGGAATCCACAGCAGTCGATAAGGAATTGGCGGGAACCAAAGTGGAATTTATTTTTCTGTTTAGACAGTTGCACAGAGGATGGGGCATCAGAAACAAAACCGGATGTCTCTCCAAAATGAGGTCAGAAATCTGACATCTTAGACTTAAAATAAAAGCCCACCTCAGAGCAGGAGCAGCAAGGAGAGCAGCTGTCCCTGCATTGGTGCTGGGTGGAGGGAAAACCACTGACCCTGAGAACCGATGAGAAACAGTCCTCCAGGAGTTCATGCTGGAAGACCTCGAGAACATGGGTCAAATCGACGTGGCACCAGGCGGCTGCTAACTTCACCTCTACCCCATGTGAGTGAACATCTTTGCTGAAACAATGCAACACTGTCCTCAAAATATCTCCCCACTTAAAATTCCAAGAAAGATAAGTCCCCGTGCAAAAAGATACAAAACATAAGTAAACAAAGTACTGTGGATACATCCAATAATTCAAGAAACAAATTGAGCAGAGCCACAAAAATCCAAAATGTGGAAAAGATCAACTGCTGGCAAAGTATCCACTGCTGTTGCTCCCATTAAGAGACTGTATTTCGTAAAAAGCTAGACACGCCCCTCTGTGGCCTCACACTTGCCTTCTCAGGCATGTCTGCCCCAGAAATGCCTTTGCACTGCCTTCTCCAAGAGACATACGGGGCAAGAATATTTAGGCAGTGATTGTAGACATAGAAAACACTTGAAAGCCACCCAAATACATCTCTATCAAGGAAAAAAGCTGGCATAGTCACATTGTGGAATATGATACAGCTGTGAAAATGAACTGCCGTTAGAAGCATCAGCAATGAAAAATTACAGTGAACAAAGGAAATTACTGAAAAATACACTGCTATTCCACATACAGTTCACAAACTATAACATATGACATGGCTGAATAATATACAGAGAAATGATATAACTTATGAAAAGCAAGACAAACATTAACACATTAGTCCTATGTCTGGGTGAAGAAGGGAGACCCAGGTGATGAAAGAAGGGCGCATTGTAGCCTTTCAAGACACTCGATGCTAATGCATGATGACAACAGCGCAATTATAAATCTCTCAGATTATGCATTCAGTTTTGTTTGTTTGTTTGCTTTTGAGGCGGAGTTTTGCTCATGTAGCCCAGGCTAGAGTGTAATGGCACGATCTCGGCTCGCTGCAACTTCTATCTCCTGGGTTCAAACAACTCTCCCACCTCAGCCTCCCGAGTAGCTGGGATTACAGGTGCCTGCCATGATGCTCAGCTAACTTTTTGTATTTTTTTAGTAGAGACGGGTTTCACCACATTGGCCAGGCTGGTCTTAAACACCTGACCTCAAATGATCCACCCGCCTCAGCCTCCAAAAGTGCTGGGCTTACAGACATGAGCCACCATGCCCAGCCAAATTTTATAGACTCTTAGGTGTCATATATTTCATAATTAAACATAAAAAACTAAATGTTTACTGTAGTTTGTAAATGAAAGAGCAATAAAAATTGTTGCAAACTTTTAAACATCAAACCTGTTGTATAGCTCATAGTGACCCTCCTATTAAGCTGTGGTAAGCTCCAATTGGTATTTCATTGTTATTTTATAAAAACTAGGTGAACAGATGAAAAACAGAATTCAGTTTTAAAACAAGATATTAAGATAATGTTACTGGTTGAAAGTGTCCAGGTTGTTGGTGCCTTGAACCAAGAATTGGACACAATGCAAAAATGGAGCAAGGAAAGAATGAAGCAGCAAAGCAGACATTTACGGAAAATGAAAGCACGCTCCACAGGGTGAGAGCGCCTGAGCACAGGGGGCCCGTTACTGAAGTTTCTAGGGCTTAAATCCCCTCTCGAGGTTTCCATTGGTTACTTGGTGTGTACCCTACGTAAATGAAGAGGATGAAGTAAAATTACAAAGTCATGTACTCGGTGTAAGCCCTGTGTAAATGGAGAGGATATTTCTTGTCATACCGCAAGAGTTTCCATTTGATTTCGTTCTTGGAAGTCAAGGTGAATCGGCCTTATGTTCCTACCTCCAGACCCTTTTCTCCTGCCTCCGTGGAATGGATGGCAGGACATGGAAAATGGTTTCGTCCAAATGACATGTCCCAGGGCACTGGCAGCTGAGGACAAGAGGGAACCAGTTGGTGTCACTGAGGAGCGCTCACCCGTGTCTCCACACCGCACAGAACAAAGTGAGTGTCCTTGTCCTGAACCCTCTGAAGTGAGTATCTCGCCTCAGGGCTTTCATGAAACCCTTTTTAGGAGAGGCTCCTTCTCTCTCCTTCTGCAGCCACAAGGCAGCAGGGATAGCCCCTCTCTCGCTGAAGTTCTTCTTAAAAAAACAAAGAGAATAAAATACTAGAATTAATGTAATGAATAATAAAATAATGAAAATGAAAGTATGTTTCACAGAAGCAGCTCTGGAATTTCATGTATTGGTGGCCTTAAAAGCAGAAAATGGGCCTATAGGCCTGGCGGGGTGGCTCATGCCTGTAATCCCAGCACTTTGGGAGTCTGAGGCAGGTGGATCACGAGGTCAGGAGATCGAGACCATCCTGGCTAACACAGTGAAACACCGTCTCTACTAAAAATACAAAAAATTAGCCATACATGGTGATGGGGCCCTGTAGTCCCAGCTACTCGGGAGGCTGAGGCAGGAGAATGGCGTGAAGCCGGGAGGCCGAGCTTGTAGTGAGCCGATATCGCTTCACTGCACTCCAGCCTGGGCAACAGAACAAGACTCTGTCTAAAAAAAAAAAAAAAGAAAAAAGAAAATGGGCCTATAGAGCTCCATTTAATGGCAAAAAATTAAGGAAAGAATAAAAAGACTCTGCTAATAATGGTGACATGAGCTGCTCATATTGTCATTTTCTCTGGGACCTAATATTGGGGAGGAGGTGGGACCACCTGCCACCAGGCTCCAGGTGATTTTCGGGCTGTTCCCCCAAATCACTGCAGCCTCTTCCCTGCTGGTCCCTTGATCCTGCTGCTGTGCCGGGCGTCCTGAGTGGCAGGAGGCACCTCGGCAGCTTCCAGTGGGATAGGCCTGCGGCATTCTGAGCCTGAATGTCGTGATCACTAGGAAGTAAGGAGACATAAGCAGGAAGGGTTCAGGGATGGAGCGGCCGCTTCTCAGGGATCAGTCTCGGGCCCGAGCTGAGAAGAATCCCCTTTCAGGACGATGGCTCCAGGCTGAGGTCAACGCTGTTTCTGTGCGTTATGATGACTGACCTGCATCCACAGGGAAGCGTATCCGGGCTCCTTTTTCCCAGGCAATGTTGGGAATACCTTGAAATGGGCACTGGTGGATTTCAATTCCAGCCTTCCAGAAGCCACTCCAAATGGAAATTGAGCTAACGGATGCAGGTGGAGTAAGTAAACAACTTTAGGTCCCAAACAACAATTTTCACATACAATATAGTGTACAGGGAAAAATAAAGCCTCGGGACCCCAACTCACAGCCAAAACGGAAAAAAAATCATTAAGTTGGAAGCTGAATCATGCAAGAAACTGCCTTTCCTTTTGTTCCTAAGCAGATAGTTACAGATAGCTACATCTCCACAGGAAGCTGGTCTATGTTCACCTTATCTTATATAAAGGCTTATGTAGAGGACTGATTTACCGCATGTGAGATGAAGACGTAACTGATCCTTCCCCATCTGCTCTCTTTCTCTTGCAACGTGAGGAAGACCACAGGTTCACTCTCTCCCCTCCTGCCCACCATTTTCCTCCAGCCCACCCTTCCCCTCCAGCCCACCCTTCCCTCCTGCCCACTCTTTTCCTCCAGCCCAGCCTTCCTCTCCAGCCCAGCCTTCTCCTCCAGCCCGCCTGGAAGAGGAAGAGGTCTGCAGCTTACATCAGAATCTCGAAGTTGACACCCAAAAAAGGTAAAAGATCCTGCGGGATGCTGGCATATACAACTAATGAGATAACGCTCTGGGTGTACATCCTAGCATACAGGAAGAGCATTCTTGTTCATGGCGGTGGTTTCAAATATTTCAGTGAGTTTTCCCTTGAATGCCTCAGTTGGGAGCCACTTCAGTTCAGCGCAGGAAGCAAGGGAGCTTCAAGGACTGGTAGTTATGAATTCAAGCTTATACACAGCGACAGATCACAGGTCTGTGGAAGATACTGGTCAATCAATATTCAGAGGTAGCATTCCATAACTGAAGCATAGGGCATATCTGACTTCATCTGACAAGTCTAAAATCATGATTGTTTTTCTAACTGGGAAATTTATGTAACTTATTTGCCAATAAACAACCATCTCTCTCTCCCCATTTTCTGACATAACGCTAGTCGTTAGAGAAATGTTCCGATGATGTTCATGAAAGAACAAACCAATGTCTTCCGCTTTAATACCACCTATTTCACACATATGACTCTTGCTGCTTCCATGTGACACTAAAAATATCGGGAGTGCCAGGAAGTCTCTTTAATCATCGTTCTCCAACGTGCTCAGGGGATGAAGTCATTCTGTGAAGTGGACTTCAGTTGACACCACTGAGAAAATGTCCTAGAGAAAGTAAAACTTGTAGTGGCCTCATACTTTACAGAAATAATCCAACTTCTTTCTTTCATTTCTTTCCGGTTTTTGGACATTAATTTTAATTGGTTCAGGGCGACCTGTTTCTGCATCAAAGTCTTGGGAAGCTTCCATCTGTTTTTATATTATATTATATTATATTATATTATATTATATTATATTATATTATTTAGAAATAGAGTCTCACTGTGTCACTCAGGCCAAAGTGTAGTGGTATGATCACGGCTCACTGCAGTCTCAACCTCCCAGGCTCGAGCCAATCCTCAGGCCTCCACCACCTGAGTAGCTGGGACTGCAGGTGTGCCACCATGTCCTGCTAACGTTTTATTTTTATTTTTTTATTTTTTGTAGAGACAGGATCTCGTTATGTGGCCAAAGCGGGTCTCAAACTCCTGGTCTCAAGCAATCCTTGTGTCAGCCTCCTAAAGTGCTGAGATTATAGACATGAGCCATGGCACGCAGCTGATTTATTATTTTATTTTCTCAGAACTCTATCCAACCTGATTCTTAATACATAAGGAAAGAGAAGCCAGTCAAAAGTGGAAGTACTTGCACACAATGAAAGTGTCATTTGGCACTTACACAAGAGAGGCGGATTATAAAAATGAAAGATCTACATGTCGCAATTGGCTGTGGGCTTGGACTCCAGCACTTTTTATTTTTATTTTTTTAGGAGATAGTGTCTCACTCTCTTACTCAAGCTGGAGTGCAGTGATATAATCATAGCTCACTGTTATCTCAAACTCCTGAGTTCAAGTGATCCTCCTGCCTCGACCTCCCAAGTACCTGGGACTACAGATGTGCCATCGCTCCAGGTAATTTTTTTTTTTTTTTGAATTTTTGTAGAGACGAGGTCTCCCTGTGTTGCCCAGGCTAGTCTCAAACATGTGACCTCAAGCAATCGTTCCCCCTTGGCCTCTAAAGCACTGGGGTTATAGGTGTGAGTCACTGTACCCGGCCAAGAAACCAACCCCACCTGTTTTCTATATAAAGTTTAGCATCTAGATACGAAGCAAAATAAGTTTTCAAGATCAAGGAGTCTGAAGGGAAGCTGCTGGGAGGGGAATGGGCTCAAGGCAGCGTTTTCTGGTCTACAGTTTTGCTTATTCTTGGACTTTCCAAAGTCCTGAAAGAAGCAGAAGGAAAGTGAGAAGAGAGGAAGAGGCAGGAGGAAAGGAGGAGGACTGCACCTCTGCGGTTGCAGATTAGCCCAAGCCGGCTCAGTGGCTGGGAAGGAAGGGAGGAAACCCCCAAGGCCGAAGGTGGAGTCAGAGTCCTGGGTCCAGCAGAGACTGGACAGGAGGAGGGTGCCGGGAGCCAAAGACCTTCCTGCTAGCACTGCAACCTCTTAAACTGCTTAGGCTTTTATCTAAATTTGATATGTCCGCATTTTGTAGACCTCCAAACCAAGTCACTCAGGGTAACCCAGACAGGAAGGGGAGGATGATAGGAGAAGGTGCCCCACCTGATGATGCCCTTCTGGCTTTTATCCATTCCTGGGAATGACTCTTTCTCCAACTCGGGGGATACCCCTATGGGAGAATACAGTGGCGTGGACCAGCAGTGGAGAATTCCAAGTCCAAAAAACGATTGGCATTTTCAAGGAAAGTAAGAAATCATCCTGCATATATGAAATATTGGGAAAAAGGTTGTTACTAATAATTCTCAAGCGACCACTCTGGTGAGACTAGGTTTCTCTGGGGATGTGTGGAGCAGGGTGTATGTATCGAGTGAGCACATCCCACCCTTCAGACTCCTTCAGCTCCTGTCTACTGTAGCAGTCAGAGGGCAACTCCTGTCCTCATCTCCTCTGAGCGACCCACTCACTCATTCACTCACTCATTCATTCACTCGTTAACTCATTCACTCACTCACTCATTCACTCATTCACTCCTTCACTCGCTCACTCACTCATTCACTCACCCTTTTACTCACTTGCTCATTCATTTACTCATTCACTCACTCATTCACTGACCCATTCACTCACTCACTCACTCATTCACTCACCCATTCACTCACTCATTCATTCCCTCATTCACTCACTCAGTCATTCCCTAACTCACCCTTTCACTCACTCACCCATTCACTCATTCACTCACTCATTCACTCACTTATTCACTCACTCACTCATTTCCTCATTCATTCACTCAATCATTCACTCACTCAAATCATTCACTCATTCACTCACTCATTCACCTCTTCACTCACTCATTCACTCATCCTTTACTCACACACTCACTCATTTATTGACTCATTCACTCACTCACTTGTTCATTCACTCACTCAATTCTTCACTCCCTCATTCACTTGTTCGCTCACTGACTCATTCACTCACTCTTTCCCTCACCCATTCACTCACTCACCCACTCATCTGTTCACTCACTCATTCACCCACTCACCCATTCACTAAGTCACTCATTCATTCACTCACTCACTCATTCATTCACTCACTCACTCACTCATCACTCATTTATTCCCTCGGTCACTCATTCATTCACTCACTTATTCACTTGCTTATTCACTCACTCATTCACTAAGACGCTCATTCATTCACTTACTCACTTATTCACTCACCCATTCACTCACTCACTCATTCACTCATTGACTCCCTTGGCAATTCATTCACTCACTCACGGTCACTCATTCAGTCATTTACCCACTCACTCACTCACTCATTTCTCCTTCCCTCATCCACTCACTCACTCATTCACTGACTGACACTCACTCACCCATTCACTCATTTACTCACTCATTTACTCCTTCACTCACTCACTCACTCACTCCCTCCTTCATTCATTCATTCAGCAGCACCCATGACAGGTTCACTCTGTCCTGGGCTCTGCTGTTGCCCTGGGACTGCAGCAGGGAATAGTCAAAAATCTCTGAATCCACGGCATTCAGAGTTCAGCCAGGGGACCTTTCGAGAAGCCCAGCAGATAGGTGAAATGCCCCATGTGTGACACTGACGAAGATGTTTTAAGAGCAGCAGGGAGGGAACAGGAGTGTGCATGGAGCCCAAAATTTCTAAGAGGGTGATCTGGGGAGGCCTCACCATGCAGGAGACCTTGCAGGACAGACCTGTGGAAAGTGGGCAGAGTCGGTAGGGAGAGGAGGGCCTGGGTTGAGGAAAGAGCAGGCTAGGCCTGAGGTTGTCGGGTGCCTGCATGGGCCTCTGGGCAGCACCAGGATCTGAAGGGACCAGAGGACAGGCCAGTGTGGCTTGTGTGGGGTCTGTGACTCCGAGTCAGCAGAGAAGATGCCTGAATTACATCCTGATAGGTGCACCCTGACTTTGAAGCTGAGGACACCCGAGACATGGAGGTGGGGTGGAGGTTGGGGCAGAGCAGGGGATGAGGAGGGAGCCTGTTCCGGTCCAGGTCAAAGGTGGTGGCCTGGCCCTAGTGGCTCCAGATGCAATGAAGAGCCAATGGGGACTTTCCTCAGGGACTTAGATGCCAGGGTGGAAGAGCACTGCAAGGCTTCAGCCTGAGCCCCTGGGAGGATGCAGTCACCAGGAGCTGAGGTAAGGAAGACTGAGCGATGGGGGGTTGTGTGGGGGGTGCAGAGGCCTGAGCTCAGTTTGGCCCCTGCAGATTTGAGATGCCCACTCCATGCACAGGCCGAGACAGCAGAGAAGGGGAAGAGGCTGCAGCTCAGGTAGCCCTGTGATGTGCAGCCCCACATGCTGGGGCACTGGGTCATGGTGTCCTCATGGCTGGTAGCTGCTTCCCTCCTGGGATGCCAGAACTCCTTTAGGGCACATCGGCAACTCCTGCGCTCACCACTGAGGGGAAGTGGGAAGGGCAGCTCTCCCTATGCATGTTCTCCTTTACCTTGTCCTAGGCAGGTCCCAGGCAGCACCACCCTCCCAAGTGGCTCCCCTTGGCCGCTGTCTCTAGTGTTCACAGCCAGACCCTAGAAGAGGGCTGGACTCAGCGGCTCACTTCTGATGAATAGAACCAGGCAAAAGAGATGGCGGTCTCTCCTGAGATTGGATTGGGAGGAGCTGAGGTTCTGTCCACTGGAACTCTCCCCCTGGCTCTTGGTAGGTGCTAGTTCTGGCAAAGTCAGTCACCCGCCCAGGGCAGAGGGCAACCTGAAGCTGATGCCACAGAGAGACTGGGGCCTTCAGTCCAACAGCCTGCAAGCAACAGAATCCTGCCAGCAACACAGAAGTGAGCATGGAAGCAGCTCCTCCCCTGATGAGCCTGAGCCTTCAGAAGACACAGCAGCCCTAGGCAGACACCTGCTGCAGCCCTGGAGAGCCCCTGGGGCAGAGGGCCCAGTGAAGCCTGCCTGAACTCCTGGCCCAAGGAGTAATCATTCCTGGGGTATAAGTGTGTGCTGGTGTGGGCCTTTGGAGTAATCTGTCAAGGGACAATGAAGAACAAGCACACACCTCAGGTCCTACTGGGTGGAAGCTGTACGGTCAGCACGGCATGTAATATCTTCCTCTTGAATTAGAAGATTCATTGCTAAGGCCAAAGTTAAAAAAAAAACAAAAACAAAAACCTCTAGTTGTAGCAACATTGAAATACATGACTTTCAAAAAAAAAAAAAAAAAGCCATAGCTATTCTTTTCCATCTTTGCTACAGGTATATATTAATATATGTTAATTCCCTGACTGACTGAGCAATGGGCCAAACTCATAAGAACAGATGTGTGAGGACCGTCAGTGACCACCCTGACCCCAGCCCTTATACACAGACAAACTTTTGAACATAATCCGTAACCTTGGGGGTCTTGACACTCTAAATTTTATTGTTTTTCATTAGCTATTTCTATTCCCTAAACAATACCTGTTCATCGCAGAGAAAAATGGCATTGCCTATACTAAGCAAAAGAAAGGAAATAAAATGCTCAGAAACATTTACATATGTATGCAGACTCACACACACACACACACACACACACACACACAGGCACGCACTCACACACAGGCACGCACTCACACACAGGCTCGCACTGCGTCTAGGCCTGCCTTTTCACTTATTTGTATGTCCTGAACATATTTCCATGTCAGTAGACACATATATTTGTAGTGGTAACAGCAACTAAATATTATTGCAGCGCATATTTTTACCATCATTTATTTAACTCATCATGTTTGAACTGTTAGGTTGTATCTATCATTTTCTGTATTACAGACAATTTGATGACAAATAACCAATCCCCTAATGTTCAATATAAAAATATCAATTGTATAAGGAGATAACGGGTATTTGGCTAAAATAAAATTCAGTGTGGCCCACCTTCTCCACATGTAACATGCTCTAAAAAGGCATGAATAATTAAATTAGCCCTTCTATTCTCCAGCACAGATCCTGAGCCCAACTGTGGGTGCAGGTGCTTAGAGCCTCGGTCTGCTCTTCTGCCCGCCAGAAGGCAAAGGCCACTCAACTGCCACCTTAAGACAGCCAGGATTCGCCTCTCCCTTTTAATTAATAGAATAATGCTCAGGTTCACTGCATGAGAGCAGCGCTCTCTGACTTTGCATTCATCAGGATAACCTAGGTGGTTTGTTTAAAACTACACATTTCCTGGCTGAGCTCCCAGAAACTGGACTTCAGTGGTTTAATGGGGGTGTGCATAGGACAGGTGATTCTGAGGACCACGAGGGGTTAGGAATTTCGCCGTTAATTCTGGCCAAGGGAGAGATTAGACCATCCAGCATTGTCTGCAGCATATATATTTTTTTCCTCTTTTGCAATGAATATTTGATGCTCAGCAGGATGAGCCCCAGGATGAGGCACACATCCAAGAAAAATCCATGCCTCTCCATCTTTTCCCCAGGATTGCCCTTTGGTGAGACTCTCCTTTGCGATTGCTTCACTTTCCCGGGTTCATAGAACAAACCTCTTCTTAGTCTCTTTTGTTGTTTCCTATCTGTTCAACAAACACCCACTGCGCAGGACCATCCTCCGGAAAGCCCTCGAGTGGGGCCGTTTGGGAGCCCTTCTTCGTGGGGTGAGCACTGAAGGAACCGGGATCCCATAAGCCCGTGCTTTTGTAGGGGCTGCTCCCTCTCCCATCGCAGGTAACTGGCACCAGGTTGCTAAGCTGTGGATGGGCAACTGGCACAGCGCTTTGGATGTGCGTATTTCAGCACGTGGAGTTGGCCGGTGAAGTCAGCCGAGGTCGGCACAGCGTACAGCAGCGCGCCTGTCCATAGGGAGGAAGGGTCGTCCCGCCTCCCCGCCAGGTCAGTCCCGTTGCGCCTCCTCCTGTCCCACTCTGACTTTCGCGCGCCCAGGCGTCTCTGAGGGTAGCGCCCCGATACTCTCCCCCACCCCAAGGATTCTTCTCCCCACGGGACGGGCTGGGGGCCCGGGAGCGCCACAGACCCCGTGGACACGGGAAATCGCAGCTTCGTCATAGCTAAGTTCGCCGCGCTCAGCTTTTCCCACCACCTGGAGGATCCACTCTCCGTGCGTCCTTCTCGACCTCAGGCTGCAGAGAAAACGTGGGGGCGGGGATCGAGGAAGCCGCGCGCAGAGGCTCCTAGCGCAGCCCCAGGAGGAATCCTGCCGCCACCAAGAAGCTGTGCACGCGGCCGGGCTCGGCGCTGACAACAGCCGGATCTACCGGGCCTGCCGCGAGCCTCCGCGTCCAGGTGGGGTCTCCGCGCCCCAATTCCACCCCGCCCCGCCACCGGCGCTCCCCGCAAGTGCGGGGTTTCCACCAGCCCCGGCGTTCGCGCCCACTCACGGTCTCCCTTGCCCCCCCGCCCCCAGGAGATGCTCCCGGCGTTCTATTCCGCCCTGCCTTGGCCCGCCCAGCGAACGATGTGACCCCGCCCCCTTGCGGTCTCCCCTCCCCCGGTCGCTGCCCCTGCCCCCACCTGTGGCGCTCCGGGCATCTCTAAAGGCCCCAACCAGAGTCCTCCAACCCACCCGCGAGGCTAGCGCACCGGCAACGCGGCCCCACCCCCAGGGACTCCGCCCACTTGTGGTGCTACCCCCGCCTCCGCGACCTCACCCACCGCTAGCGCGGCAGCCACCCAGGACGACCCCCGCGTAGGTCCTCCTGCCCACACCCGCCCCCGGCCAGCCCCTGCCCCTTTCTCTGCCCCTTTCCCCGCCCCTGCCCCTAGCCGCGCCCCCACCCCCGCAGCCCCTCCTGTGCGCTTGGGCCCCGCCCGTCAAGGCCCTTTGACGCTAGGGCCGGGCGGGGGCGCGGGCGGGGCAGCGTTTCCGAGTCGGGCGCGCGCCGGCAGGGTCTCCATTGCCTGCTGCGCACCCGGACTAGCGGCTGCCCTGGGCCTCCTCGCCTTGGACGCGGACGACTCCCGGGCCCCCAAGGGCTCCTTGCGGAAGTTCCTGGAGCACCTCTCCGGGGCCGGCAAGGCCATCGGCGTGCTGACCAGCGGGGGACATGCTCAAGGTGCGCGCCCCCCTCTGGGCGGCGAGGGAGGGACGGACGGAGAAGGGGAGAAGAGGGAGAAGAGGAGAACAGGGGAAGGGGATGGGGGAACCGGGCAGAAGAGGGGGAAGCGATGGGAGGACCCGGGGAAAGGTGGGGAAGCGATGGGAAGAACTGGGGAGAAGAGCGGGGAAGCGATGGGAAGAACTGGGGAGAAGCCCGTGCCCGGGAGCGGCAGGGGTACCTGCGGGGCGGCGGGAGCCGGCAAGGCAGCCCCGGGGTCCTTGCCGGGTGGGGCGGAGGAGGAAGGAACATGGCGGTAGGAACCTCCATTCGGAAAATAGTGAGCTTTCCACCCTCTCCGGTTTATGTTTTAAATTGAGCCTGGTAGAGGGGGTCGCCTGGAGCACCTTCCGGGGTCGTTCTGCC
This sequence comes from Macaca mulatta, assembly GCF_049350105.2. Classification (NCBI taxonomy): domain Eukaryota; kingdom Metazoa; phylum Chordata; class Mammalia; order Primates; family Cercopithecidae; genus Macaca; species Macaca mulatta. Next base: position 838,121 of record NC_133411.1, read on the forward strand.
TCTGAGCTGTAGGATGGCGCCGGGCTTCCCCTCCGAATCCTGGGTACAGCGCGATCACTTCTTAAGTTGCCCCCGCCCCCCAACTCCGCCCCACGCCACCCCCCAGCATGTCGAGGAAGAAACGGCCGGATCCCGGCGGGCCTCCTGTCGCCTCGGGCCCCCCGCGGCGTGGGCGGGGTCCCGGCTGCTGCAATGCGGGAAACGGCAGGGGTGCTCTGGGTTCCCGCTTGGCGTCTCCGAGGCAGTCCGGCAGCCCCTCGCGTTTCCGCTGGAAGATTTTAAAAAAGGGTTTCCTGCGCTCGCATGTGCTGTCGCCTTCCGGCTCGTGACAAAACCGAAAACTAAAATGGGTCCCAGGCCCTCCCCGCCAGCCTCCGCGGACGGGAAGGACCAGGAATCGGGGACTCCGGGACGTCAGCGGCGCCGCAGCGCGGGCTCTGGGCTTCCCCTGTCCTGTAATGTGGAAAGGGCTCTCCAGGAGGGGCCGAGCCTGGGCCCAGGACGCAGGCGCTCCGGGAGGACATTTAACATTGAAGAGCGAGAGGTGGTGGAGACTGCGCTCCCCAGCCCCCGGGTGCACGTAGGGGCACCAGTGCCCGGGTTCAGGAGGGTGAGGCCTTCTTGGCCAGGTAGCCTTGTTAAATCTATCTGAAAATCACAGATAACTAAGTATCAAGTCGTCACAGATCATTTTAGTATCCTGAATGAGATGGCTACGGAAAACATGAAAACATCGTTACTGGTTACGTGCATGATGCATCCAAAACATTGTTACCTGCACAGTGGCAGCACTGATATTTGTGGGCTTTTGAACGTGTGGACTGGAGTGTTAAGAGCCCTTCAGAGTTATGACAGTAGTTTGATTTGAATGTTGTTTTCTTGGCGAATAAATGCTGTACATTGAATTTACCCAGGAAACTAGGAAGGTGAACCCACACGAAGGACACAGGCCTGTGGGCTGCTCCAGGCGCCCTTAGGGCGTTGCAGGGCCTGAGCCATGCGCTTCCTGCTCAGCCTCCTGAGAGCCGTGACGGCGTCTCTGTTCTGCCTCACACTGGAACCGCTAGTTTCATATTCTTGTTATGGTTCCGAGGCTACAAGCGGTTGGATTCTGTGAGACACTCTCTGTCTTCCTCCTCCGGCTGCTTTCAAATGGGTCGTCTTTTTTTAGAACTGATTTTTTAAGCAGTGATTGATGGGGTGAGTTGTAGTGCTGTCCTGAACTGCAGAGGGAGCGCATTGAGGAACCTGGGTTTTGATGCTGTGCACATCAGCTGAGTCACCAGCCCAGGGCCCTGTCAGTCCCATTATTAAGCTCATTTCTTGCTCTTGTCATCGTTACTCAGACGCCTTAAAAAAAAAGCAAACTCCTGCTTGCCGTCACTGGCTGAGTTTGGCAAATGGGTGTTTACCCTGGAAAGAGGGGCATTTTGTCCTCTGGAACGTCTAAGGCTCCCTTTGGTGAGGTGGTCTGTTTCTGACCACTCTATCCCGTGGGCGTCCTTCCTGCTTCCACCTTCCCTTTCCGAACGCCTCCGCCTGCAGGGCTTTAACTTTCCTTCTGTGTGTGTGCCACGCAGAGGTTATGACTGTTGTGCCAGTGCCCTGTTTTTTCTCTTTCTTTCTTTCTTTCTTTCTTTCTTTTTTTTTTTTTTGCTGAGGGCCCAAAACTTGCTGCATCTCAAAAGAAGCAATTGCATCCATTTGTTCGCGATGAGCATAAACTGCTCTTTAAGGGATACTAATTGGTAAACCCAGCTGCTGTGGGTAGAAAGACAGAGGTGGCTGCGGAAGCAGGGCTCTGCCTCTTGGAAGCCTGCACAACCTTCCTGCTTTCTTTCTTCAATATCCGCGGGGTGGGGGGTGGGTGGGTGGTTAATTTTAATAAGCCCTGGAAACCAACAAAGCAGGAAAGTGGTAAGACATTGAGGTGTGAGATTTAAAATGACAACCAGCAGCCTCTCATTCTTCCTTCACTGAGGAAGGAAGGAACCAGTTGCCTCTTCGTTTTGGGGCTGCAGGGTATGTTTGGCAGCGACACTGGCCCTTTGTGCTGTGTGACTCATGAATTGAGATACTTCTTTACTAAGTGTTTTGTGCAGTAGGTATGAAAATGGGGAAAGAGGGAGCACTGTCCGGGGTGGAGAGGCGTGGAGAGACGCTGTGATACATAGCGAGTCCTTTTCTTCTGGGCTCCTGGTTTTCAATCTTTTTCTTCTTTTTTTCCTAACAGCTTGAAAGATGATTTTTGTGTCTTAATTAAAAGATTGAAGACTGTGGGTCAGACCCAAACTAATTCCATTGGCATCAAAGAAAAGGATTCTTTACATATTTATCTATAGGCACAATTAATTTTTTTATTTTTTGCTGAATTATCTGGTTAGTCAAATCATACATTAGAGAAGTAATATTAAAAATTAAAAAATAAAAAATGTATCTGTAAACATATCCCCCTTCCATTCCAGTCTTTGTCTCTGTGTAATTTTAGAACCTTGGGCCATGATGTACATAGAGTTTATATTCTTTTAATATCTTGCTACTTCATTGTTTTCATGTTTAATCTTTGGGTTGATGTATCACAGGTTACTTGACCGTTTCTTACAGGTGTTTGGTTTAGTTTTTTTTTTCCCTTAACGCTAATGTAAATTTGAGTGTTTGGATGGTAGTTTTAGCAGAATTTAAGGCAGAGTCTCAGTTAGGGTGATGGATCGATTTATAGTCCCTAGTTTGAGGAGGGAGGTGGCAATATGCCCTTTCTTCTAAAATTGATATGTTAAATCACAATGGACATTTACACGATTTTGAGCACTTGGGACTCCCCTGGGGTTCACTGGTATTGCACGGTCAGGGCTGGGGATCTTCTGCTGGAGAGGCCCCCAGCGTGCCCAGCGCAGGGTCCTGAGTGTGTTGCTGCAGGACAAGCTCTGGGCTTTGCCCTGCAGCGGCTGTCGCTCTGGGAAGACCTGGCTGCTCCAGGAATGAGGCCTATGCTCTGAAGCTCACAGTCAGCAGACCAGCAAAGGTCAGCACAGATGACCTTATATGAATCATTCATTTAACAAGCATTCATGGAATACACATTCCATGCAGTTGGAACTTAGAGTGGAAGGCCATCAGTTCACTGTTGTCTCAGCAGAACTTTGTCCCTGGGTCCCTGTTGAACTTAGAGTGGAAGGCCATCTGCTCACTATTGTCTGAGCAGAGCTTGGTCCCTGGGTCCCTGTTGAACTTAGAGTGGAAGGCCAACAACTCACTGTTGTCTGAGCAGAGCTTGGTCCCTGGGTCCCTGTTGAACTTAGAGTGGAAGGCCATCAGCTCACTGTTGTCTGAGCAGAGCTTGGTCTCTGGCTCCCTGTTGTAGCCTCCGCTCCTAGAAGGTGCACGGTGAGTGTTGGGGGACCCTCCACAGGCACAATTGCTGAACAAGGACCCCTCCCAAGGGTGTCAGCCCTAGGCCCTGAGCTCTGAAGAGGAGGAAGGCATTCCTGGGGCCATCTCCCCTTCTGGATACTGAGCTCTGCACAGAGAGAAACTCTTCCACATTCACTGCAGTGAAGTTCATACTTTAGAGACTGGGGCCTGCATTCCCCAGAATTTCCATGGCCACAGGTGGTGGCTGCACCATGCGACTGGTGTCTATGTTCCCTGGAATTTCCGTGGCCATAGATGGTGGCTGTACCATGTGACTGGGGTCTGCATTCCCTGGAATTTCCGTGACTGCAGGTGGTGGCTGCACCATGCGACTGGAGTCTGTGTTCCCCAGGATTTCTGTGACCACAGGTGGTAGCTGCACCATGCGACTGGAGTCTGTGTTCCCCAGGATTTCTGTGACCACAGGTGGTAGCTGTACCATGTAACTGAGGGTCTGTGTTCCCGTGAATTTCCGTGGCCATAGGTGGTGGCTGTACCATGGGAATGAGGGTCTCTGTTCTCTGGAATTTCCATGGCCATAGGTAGTGGCTGTACCATGCGACTGGGGTCTGCGTTCTCCAGAATTTCTGTGGCTGCAGGCTGTGGCTGCACCATGCGACTGGGGTATGCATTTCTCGGAATTTCCGTGGCCATATATGGTGGCTGTACCATGTGACTGAGGGTCTGCATTCCTTGGAATTTCCATGGCCATAGATAGTGGCTGTACCATGTGTCTGAGGGTCTGCGTTCTCTGGAATTTCTGTGGCTGCAGATAGTGGCTGTACCATGTGACTGAGGGTCTGCATTCCTGGAATTTCTGTGGTCGCACATGGTGGCTGTACCATACAACTGGGGTCTACATTCCCTGGAATTTCCTTGGCCACAGGCGGTGGCTGCACCATGCATCAGGTCTTCTGTCTCAGGAGTTGGTGCCATTGTCTCTGTTACTCCCTCGCCTGATACACAGAGGCAGTTCCTGACTTTATCACTCCCAGGAAACACACAGGCATCTGTTTTGGATCCTTGTTTTATTTCCCCATCACCTTTCTCATCAAAGGGAAATTCACATCCCTCTAAAGCTGAAAATGGTGTGGGCCCCCCTGGTGGTCTTTCCAAGGCATTATCAGCAGGTAAATTAGATCATGTGGGCCAGTGTACCTGAAATGAAAACAGAAAGATAAGTCGTGTCACTAAGCTTTGGTGGGAGATTCAGGGTCTTTGTTAGTGGCAGAATCATCCAAAGTAAGTTGTTTGTTCACTGCAGATCTAGATGGTTGGCTGTGTCAGGATTAAACTAAGCCAGTGTCGACAGAGTGTCGCTTAATCCTCACAGAAGCGTGTCAAGTACATTGAAGAATAGCTGCCAAGTCTGCTATTGTCGGGAGAGAGGCAGGTACGTCTCTCGCTTAGCCCAGTGCTGCAGGAGGCCAGGCTCACGTCAGGCTGTGCGTGTGAGTGGGTTGGATTTTTAGCACTCTGGGACGGTAAAGCACAAACATCTATTTTTAACTTGTGGGTGACCTTCTTTTGTGCTGCTTGAGTCTCTGTGGGCCTTTCTCTGTTTCCTTCCTAAGGAGTCTGTGCCAGGGTCCCAAGCGTTCTCTGGGCTGCACCTCCGTGCCTGCCCAGTGAGGAGCCTCCTCCTGGTGGCTGTGGGACTGGGCTGGGCCCACACTGTCAGCATCGTCTGGGGTAAGCAAGCCCGTCCTTCCACACCTCAGTGTCCCCAGCTGTTGAACAGGGCTAATCAACTGACCGTCAGGATTAATGGGGATCAGATGCGCTCATCTCATAGCCCTGCTTGGTAAATAGCCACTTCCACTCTGTCCTCCAATGTGCTACTCTAGACTTTTTCCTTACCTCCATTTAGTCAGGTGATTCGAGGTGACAGTGACTATCAAGAGGGATGTACAGAGGAAACCAGTGGAAGAGAGCTCGAGGAGCAGACATGGGCGCAGGGAGCACAGTGCGGGGAGCACGGCTGCAGGGAGCATAGGCATGGGGAGCACAGATAGGTGTAGGGAGCATGGGCGTGGAGAGGACGGGTGCGGGGAGAACGGGTGTGGGGAGCACGGGCGTGTGAAGCATGGGTGCGGGGAGCACGGGTGCTGGGAGCACAGGGCATGGAGAGCATGTGTGTACTTGCTCTGCTCTGACAGAGGCTGCCGAGCATGTACTCTGTGCTCAGATGGGTCAGAGCCTCAGTGCCTCTTTAAAAAAAAAAAAATATTTTTTTAAAGATAGGACTTCTGTCTTCCTGGTGGCCCCTTTTAGTCGATACTCTTTTAAGCCTGCTTTTCCAGAGAAAAGCTAGGAAGGATGGCCTATATAGGTTCCAGTCTGGGCATATCTGGAAGAATGGGTCTTTTTTAGGTTTGAGTCTGGCGTACCTGGGGACATCTTTGAACCTCCACTCAGAGTCCCAGAACCACGTGTAGAGGCTCCCCAAATGTCTGCTGGGACTTTCCCCTCTGCTCGCGGATGATGAAGAGCAGAACCTCACCCTGCCACGACCTCTGGGGTCCTCCTTCCTGGAGGGCAGTGCCTTGGTGACCAGCGTGTGTAGGAGTCTGAGCTGGCACCTTCGGGCTATGCTGTGCAGCGGGGCTCATGCCATGGGGCATTCTTGTGTTCTGCACCGGGACTGGTGACGTTGGGCATCCTCGTGCAGTGTGGACCACATGAGGTGCACATGAGCCAGACAGCTCCCGGAATTCGGAGCCTGGCTCTGTCTCAGGCCACCCACCTGTCTGTGGCATTTTTGAGGGATTGTGGGGACCGTATGAGTCTGTGTCCCCACCCTCACTGGCTGGACACCTGTGCCAGGCTGGAGTTTTATGTTTCACCATCCCCTGTTCCGAGTTGTGTGAATATTTATTTTCATTACCTACTCTCATGAGCTTTCCTTTTTTTAAAAAAAAAAAATCGGAGACAGACTTTGAAGTCCCCTGGCCCCACCGTTCGTGGACCTAATGGTATTGCAGAAATTATGACTTCAATTATGTATAATAACTGGGGCTACTTTAAAAGTCATGTAAAGGAACAAGGTGGAGTAGCCATTTCAAGCTGTACATCATGCTGGATTCTTAAGTGAACATTATCAGGCTTTCAACACATTTTCTCTTTTTATTTACTTTGGAGAATATAACGGATGCTCAGAAGCTGTTGAGATTTAGTAAGAGGAAGTTATCCTTAAGAAGCTATTTAAGCAAGGGGACAGTTGGAGTAAACGTAAATTATGAACACACACCTATTCCAAATCAGAGAAATAAAAGCATCAACTGTACTGGGGTTGAAACTTGGGTGCTAGTGTGTCTTTCCTGCCCACAGTGACTGTGGCAGTGCTGTGGGCAGGAAATTCTGGAAAGAAGACTTGGTGCCAGTGGTAATTTTTGTGACGATTCATTTGCTTTCAGCTCAAGTGACTATAGTCTTACTTGCAAATGGCTAGGTCTCCACCAATGGACCACAACACTGACATAGGACACATGAGAAATGACCCTTGGGTTTTTAACAATTATTATTTTTAATGGACACATTATAGTACATATCCATGGGATACAGTATGATATTTCAATACATGTTTTTCGTGTGTAATTAGCAACTCAGGGTAATTAGCATGTCCATCATCTCAAACATTTGTCATTTCTTAATGCTGGGAATATTTAAAATCCTCTCTTCTAGCTGCTTGAAAATATACAATAAATTGTAAACTATAGTCACCCTACAAGGCTATAGCACACTAACCCTTATTTTTACTATCTAGATGTAATTTTGTATCCATTAGACAACCTCTCCCTTTCTGCCTTCCCGCCGCCCTTTCCTGTCTCTAGAAGCCACTGTTCTACCTTCCGAGGGTAGAATATAGTTTTCCTCATAGAGATCTTTAACCTTCTTGGTTAGATTTCTTCTGAGGTATTTTTATTTTTATTTTATATTTTTGTAGTTAAATGGGATTGCTTTCTTGATTTCTTTTTTCACTGGCTCATTGTTGGTCTATAGAAATGCTACTGATTTTTATATGTTGATTTTGTATTCTGTAACTTTACTGAATTTGTTTATCAGTTCAAAGAGATTTTTGCTGGAGTCTTTTTTTTTTTTTTTAAATATATAGGAGCACATTGTCTGAAAACAGACAGTTAGAGTGCCTCCTTTCCACTTTGGGTGCCCTTGATTTCTTTCTCTTGCCTGACTGCTCTTGACTAGGACGTTCAGTGTTGTGTTGAATAGGAGTGGCACAAGTGGGCGTCCTTGTCTTGTTACAGATCTCAGAGAAAAAGCTCTTAGTGTTTCCCCATTCCCCATTATGTTAGCTGTGGGTTTGTCACATATGGCCTTTATTGTGTTGAGGTATTTTTCCTTCAGTGCCTCTTTTGTTGAGACTTTCTATCATGAAGCAGCGTTGAATTTTATCAAATGCTTTTTCTGTATCTATCGAAATGATATTATGGTTTTTGTCCTTAATTCTGTTGATGTGATGTAGCATGATTATTGATTTGTGTTTGTTCACCAATCCTTGCATCCTGGGATAAATCCCACTTGATCATGGTGTATAATCTTTTTGATTTGCTGTTGGATTCAGTTTGTTAGTATTTTGTTGAGGATTTTTGCATCTGTGTTCATCAGGGATATTGACCTATAGTTTTCTCTTTTTATTGTGTCCTTGTCTTATTTTGGTATCAGGGTAATGCTGGTCTTGAAGAATGAACTTGGCAGGATTCCCTCCTCTTCAATACTTTTGGAATAGTTTGAGAAGAATTGAAACAAAAATGTGTAGAATTCAGCTGCGAAGTCACCTAGTTCTGGGCTTTTCTTTGTTGGGAGACTTTTTATTATTACTTAGTCATACATGTTACTCATTATTGGTCTGTTTTAGGATTTCCGTTTCTTCTTGGTTCCATCTTGGTAGGTTGTACGTGTCCGGGAATTTATCCATTTCTTCTAGGTTTTCCAATCTGTCGACATATAGTTGTTCAAAATAGTCTGTAATGATCCCTTGTATTTCTGTGGTATCAACTGTCATTCTCCTTTTCTGTTTCTAATTTTATTTCTTTCGGATTTCTTTTTGTTTGCTTAGTGTAGCTAATGGTTTGCCTATTTTATTTATCTTTTCAAAAAACCAACATTTTTTTCTTCATTTTTATATTTGTTAGTTTCAAGTTTATTTAGTTCCTCTTTGATCTTTGTTATTTCTTTTCTTCTACCACTTTTGGATTTGATTTGTTCTTGCTCTTCTAGCTCATTGCAGTTCGTTGTTAGGTTGTTTATTTTAAATCTGTTTTTTAAATATAGGAGTTTATTGTTATAAACTTTCCTCTTAATACTGCTTTTGCTGTATACCATAAACTTTGATATGTTGTGTTTCTGTTTTCATTTATTTCAAGAAATTTTTAAATTTCCTTCTTCATTTCTTCATTGACCCATTGGCTATTCAAGGGCATATTGTTTAATTTCTATGTATTTATACAGTTTTGAAAGTTCTCCTTGTTGTTGATTTTTTTTAAAATTAAACTTTGTGTTCTAGGGTACATGTTCACAATGTGCGGGTTTATTACATATGTATTCGCGTGCCAAGTTGGTATGCTGCACGCATTAACTCATCATTTACATTAGGTATATCTCCTAATGCTATCCCTCCCCCCTCCCTCCTCCCCACTCCCCACAACAGGCCCCAGTGTGTGATGTTTCCTTTCCTGTGTCCAAGTGATCTCACTGTTCATTTCCCACCTATGAGTGAGAACATGCGGTGTTTAGTTTTCTGTCCTTGCGATAGTTTGCTGAGAATGATGGTTTCCAGCTCCATCCATGTCCCTACAAAGGACATGAACTCATCCTTTTTTATGGCTGCATAGTATACCATGGTGTATATGTGCCACATTTTCTTAATCCAGTCTGTCATTGATGGATATTTGGGTTAGTTCCAAGTCTTTGCTGTTGTGAATAGTGCCGCAATAAACATACGTGTGCATGTGTCTTTATAGAAACATGATTTATAATCCTTTGGGTATATACCCAGTATTGGGATGGCTGGGTCAAATGGTATTTCTAGTACTAGATCCTTGAGGAATCACCACACTGTCTTCCACAATGGTTGAACTAGTTTACCGTCCCACCAACAGTGTAAAAGTGTTCCTATTTCTCCACATCCTCTCCAGCACCTGTTGTTTCCTGACTTTTTAATGATCACCATTCTAACTGGTGTGAGATGGTATCTCATTGTGGTTTTGATTTGCATTTCTCTGATGGCGAGTGATTATTGTAGCAGGACCAGCCTCAGACAAAACATGATGGGAGGCTACATGTATCAGCTAACAGAACAAAACGTTTTACACTGCTTTCTCAAACAATGTCTGGAATTTACAGATAACACTAGTAGTTTTGGTCAGGGGTTAATATTATTATTATTATTTTAACCACCAGGGCCAGGTGGTGGTGCCAAGGTCGTCTAGCTATTTATCTTACTTCTGTTTCTTTCTAACTTTTTGTTTTCTCCCCCTTCTCCTGTCTTATAAACTAGGGAAAAGGGGAGACGGGGAAAAGCTGGGAAAGACAACAGGAGAAGTGGTGGTCTCATTCTATATTATGAGCATTTTTTCATGTCTCTATTGGCTGCATAAATGTCTTCTTTTGAGAAGTGTCTGTTCCTTGTTGATGATTTATAGCTTTATTCTGTTAGAGTCTGAGAATATCCTAGATGTTATTTCAATTTTAGAAAAAATGTATTGAGAATTCTTTTGTAGCCTAGCATGTGGTGGATTCTAGAGAATGTTCCATGTGCTGAGAAGAATGTGCATTTTGTATCTGTTGGATGAAATGTTCTGTAAATGTCTGTTAGGTCCATTTGGTCTACACTGGACTTTAAATTTGATGTTTTGTTGTTATTTTTTGTCTAGATGACCTCCAGTACTGACAGTGGGATTTTGAAGCTCCTACTATTGTTGTGTTGGTGTCTCCCTGTCTCTCTCTATACATATATATGTATATATAAATTTATTTGAGACAGAGTTTTGCTCTTGTTGCCTAGGCTGGAGGGCAGAGGTGCAATCTCAACTCATTGCAACCTCCACCTCCTGAGTTCAAGTGATTCTCCTGCCTCAGCCTCCCAAGTAGCTGGGATTACAGGCATGTGCCACCATGCTGGGCTAATTTTTTGTATTAGTAGAGACAGGGTTTCACCATATTGGCCAGGCTGGTCTTAAACTCCTGACCTCAGGTGATCCACCTGCCTCCACATCCCTCCCAAAATGCTGGGATTATGGGCGTGAGGCACCGCGCCCGACCTCTCTCTCTATTTAGATCTACTAATATTTGCTTTATATATCTGAGTGCTTTGTTGTTGGGTGCACATATACTCGTAATTGTTATATCCTTTTGCTATTTTGATCTCTTTATTATATAATTACCTTTTTGTCTCCTTTTTACAGTTTTTGACTTAAATTGTGATTGATCTGAAATAAATATGGCTACTCTTGCTTACTTTTGATTTCCATTAATGTGGAATGTGTTTTTCCATCCCTTCACATTTAGTCTATGTGTGTCTTTGCAGCTGAACTGAGTTTTTTGTAGGCAGCATATAGTCGGTTTTTCTTGTTTTAAATTCATTCAGGCCGTCTCTATCTTTTAATTGGGAATCTTGGGATTATTTTGCTATTGATATCACAGTCCAGACATTAAGATTTTCTCACTTAAGTCGCTTGTACACAAATTAATATGAAGAGGAAGTAGAGTTTTTCTTTTGTCCTTTTGAAGAGAGTGATGGATTATTATTTTGACTTCATGCAAGTGAGGGACTCACCATGCCTGTTGGGATTTTAGAATTTCTTTCCTGTTATTAGGAACAGCAATGATCTGTAATGGGTTCCTGGAATCATCCAGTGATGGTCTGAATATCTTAAAACTTTCCTTTCATGTCTCATTTTCTATTTCTCCCCTAGTAGCCATGCACCCGGGGCAGGACATGGCCTTATATTTCCTTGGTTTCTTGATGATTTCTTAGGTTTAGTGTTTGACACAGTTAGGATTCTGGATAAAATCAGCCCTTCTGGGAAGTGTGTAAGTCAAACAAGGACTTTCTGGTGGCGTTATACAGGTTTCCCATGCCCCGTGAGTACAGGAATAGCCCCCTGGGGAAGGAGAATGGGCACATGATGGCAGGGAGCCATTCTTGGATGGTCCCATCGTTCTGCAGGAATTGTCATGCAGGAAGAAGAAGCACATGGCGACTGAGCTGGTAGTGATTCTGCTGATAGTTTTGATCGTTATGATTTGCTCCTGAAAGGTGATGTGGGATGAACTGCAATATTTAGAATGCTGACATTCCTTGAAACAAAGATATAGAAAAAGGCTTATAATTGCATGATGCCTTGTAGTTTTCAGCTGCTCTCATGTGGATCCTTTTTCGTCCTTCTGAAATGCTTTCCCAGGAGAGAGCGTTGTTCTTCGTGTATAGATGAGGAGCCTGGGTTTCAAATGGTTAGGAATTCAGTGCACGCATTGGAATCTTTAGTTTCCTGGAACATTTTCTATTCAAGTATAGACCACATGGCCTCTAAAGGCTAGCTCATTCTTAACACCGTGATTGGGGATCCAGCTTCACCTCTGGGGTGGGTGGCAGGAACTCCACAGCCATCCTGGGTGCTCTGGGATGGGGTGGCTGAGCTGTGGCAGCCCCTCCCAGCTGAGCAGCAAGGCTGGGGAAAGCTCATTCCATTCCCCTTGGTTCTAACCAGGTAGAGGCTTACACTGCACATTTCCTTAGCTGGGAACCTTTAGAACTTTACATTTAAATCTAGTCTGTGATCCAGGGGGTAGACACATGGGTATTCACTGTACAATTCCTACATTTTTTGTATATTTAAAAAATTTTTTTATGTGTCCTGGATGACAAAAGAAATGAGACCCCTTTGAGTTAGCTTTTCTGTATAGCATCTTCTAGAATCAGGAGGCTGGACAGGGTTTAGTTTCATCAGAAATCTGAATCTTTCTGGTCAAGAGACGGCACTATTAAGTTCTTGGTTGTGTGGTTTCTGGGAAAGAAATATTCTAAATGAGTTCCAGGAATCACCTCTGTGGGATTTCTACAGGAAAAGTGACCACTCTTGAAGCTTCGCTGTCACTAACAAGAATAATGGTGACTGTTTCTAAGCTGTCTCCAGCCAATCTTTAGTTCTTTTATGCAGAGTGCTTTTATTCCAAGTGAAGTGCCCTTCTGTTTAATAGTGACCTCCAGTTATTACAGGGATTGCAGCTGCATTTGATGGACGTGAACCTGCTCATCTCTGGCTCCCCAGCTTCGCCTCTGGGGTGCGTGGCAGGAGCTCCACAGCCATCCTGAGTGCTCTGGGGTGGGAAGTCTCTAGGGGGAGTGGACAGTGCATGGCCGGGACGTTCCTGTCCGACGTTCCACACTGGTGTATGGGCGTCTCTGCCCTGTTTCCTCCGTCCGTGCGTCTGTGGCGTTTCCTCTGTTCGTGCATCTGTGGACTGTTTTCTCCGTGTGTGCCTCTGTGGCACGTTTTCTCCGTCCATGCGTCTGTGGCGTTTCTTCCATCCGTGCGTCAGTGGCGTTTCTTTCGTCCCTGCGTCTGTGGCACTTTTCCTCCCTCCATGCGTCTGTGGCACTTTTCTTCCCTCCATGCGTCTGTGGTGTTTCCTCCGTCCGTGCGTCTGTGGTGTTTTCTCCGTCTGTGGATCTGTGGCGTTTCCTCTGTGAGTCTGTGGCCTGTTTTCTCCATCCACGCTGAAGGCCGTCACTTCTCTCTAGTCACCACTTACTGATCGCTCCCTGTGTGCTGAGCCTGTGTCAGGCGTGTGGCGTGTGTCACCTGTGTGGCAGGGGTTTGCGTGACACACAGGGACACACGCTTGGGGAGCTGCAGTGATGGGGTCATAGCCACGCAGCTCAGCCCTCGGTCTGAGGGTCTTGGTGCCCACCCAGCTCTTCCCGAAGCAGCCTCGGGGCAGATCTCAGCTCTGCTTTCTCTCCTCGAGGTACCTCATGAAGTAAACTAAGCAAATCGAAAGTAGGAAACAGTTGTGAAATGAGGCCTGGGTTCAAGTGTGTGTGTTCATTTCTCTTTACATGTTTACTTCACGTACCCCCAATGATATACTTTCCAGCTGGTATAACAATTAATTACCAGCCATTACTGGTACAAAATTCCAGGAAGGATATTTGAGGAGGGCATAGTCTCAAAAACATGCTTGATTTTCACAGTTGTGATTTGCATGATAAAGCTGTCAGGACTGTGACCTTCTTTTGTTATCTTATTTTTATTTTTAGACCCTTGGGAGGAAGTTATTTAGTGATTACTTATAATTGTGAAAATAATGTAATGATTACAGAATCTCATTAGAATAAATACTATATTTTCTGTTCCTTATGTCAATGAAATCATCTTAATGCAGGCCGATGTTGGCAGGAATTGTCATGTTTAAAATGGGTAAGATATTTATGTGATGTGACGACCTCCCGTATTGTCTCTGGAACATATCAGAACTTTCATCTCAATTCTCACTTGTTGACACCCTACCTTGTTTTGTAATTATTCTTGTTTGCATCAGAATTTTGAATCCACGTACCTGAGATGATACTTACGTATGCATGTATGCATGCATGTGTGTGCATGTGTGTATGCGTGTGTATGTGCGTGTCCACGTGTCCATGTGCACGTGTATATGCATGTATGTGTGTGCATGTGTACGTGTGTATATGAGTGTACGTGTATGTGCATATGCGTGTGTATGCATGTATGTGCATATGTGTGCATGCATGTGTGCTCATGCACACACGTGCATGTGTGTATGTGTATGCACATATGTACACGCGTGTGTACATGTATAGGTACGTGTATGCATGTGTATGCATCTGTGTGCACACAGATATACCTTTTCCTTTCATACAGGCTGTTTTGAGTATTGCTGTTAGGCAGTGACAACTTTCTGTTTCCTCAGTCAGAAAATGGGTAGCTCATCATTAATAAAGATGAGCATTCAACATCAAGAATAACTAAATACAAATGAAATTGTCATATTAAATAAATTCCAAAACAAAGGCAATGTTCTGTACTATGTGTTCACATTGAACTTTCTTATAAAAATTGGTGTGAATGTTTCCCACTTATTGGAAATCACATGACTAGTTTAAGCCAAAACGTGGAATATTAATTAATTCTGTTTTCAGATCACTTTTGCATATTTATGATTGATCTGTTCTGCTGTTCTGGAAGCTCTGAAAACCACTCTGTCTTACTCTAGCTGGTGCCACGGTTGTGAGAATTCAGGGAAACAAGGTGTTTGCCAGTTTAAGTATTTTAGATCTCAAACTGCCTCTTTTCTGCATCATAAACCAGTCTTAAAGAAAGACATAGTGTGACTTGTAGTGGATTATGTCAGTTTTATTTTCTGTGGCTGAATCATCACTCTACATTGTGAATTAATGTTATTTTTCAGATCGTCCTCATAACACAGGGAGGTTCTCCAGTGTTGAGTGCAGGTTCAGTGAAAGTACTAACACTGTTACTACGGACTTAAACAGACTTGTTTTCTGAGGTGATAACCTTGGAGTCAGGCATTCAGTGTCTGCCCATCTCTTGGTTCCGAGTTCTCGGTCCCCTCCCGCTCTCCTCCCCCTGTACCCTTACTACTGTCTTACCTTCTTTTTGACTCCTAGGCCCTCGGAAGATGGTGTGTTGGGGGCAGGTGCCTGCTGTGAATCTTTGATAACTTTGGGAGAGAACTTTTTCTTTGGAGCAAGACCCCTCTCAATAAACTTTCAGTAGCCTGAGTATCATCTGTTGTGTGAACTATTTGTGGAAAATGTTCAGCATTTTTCCTTGGATTTTGACTGATCTTTCTCCACCTGCCAGTTTCTTCTCAGTTTGCCATGTCTGTACCCTCACCAACCCGTTCCAGCCTGGTTACGTGTAAAGTATTTGAAGCAGAGCTCTGCAGATGAGAGAGTGTGTGTCACCCCCCGAGTTCCCTTCCTGGCCTCTGAGTGTCGGTTGTGTTTTGTTCCGAGGGACGACTCTGAGGCTCCTGGCCCCTGTTTTGGAGTACCCCACACTAAAGTGGGTGTAAAATGAAAAATGGGTTTATGCTGTATTATTATAATTCATAGAGTAGATGATAAAAATGCTTGAATCTGAACAGCAACTGAAAATGAGGACATGGTACCAGTTTGGATGTTGCACGACTTTCTTGAAAAAAGTTTTCATCAAATTTAGAAACTGTGCGTGTGCTGTTTTCTATTTCATACTTAGAATCTGTATAGTGTGTGTTGTATGAATGTGTTGTATGAGTGTGTTGTGTTGTATGTGAGTTGCATGGGTTGTATGTGTGTTGTATGTGCATATTGTGTTGAGTTGCACTTATTGTACGTTTGAGTGTTGTGTGTTGTATGAGTGTGTTGTGCGTGTATTTGTGAGTTGCATGCTTTGTATGTTGTATGAGTGTTGTGTGTTGTATGTGTGTATGTGTATGTCGTATATGAGTTGCATGTATTGTGTGTGATGTATGAGTGTTGTGTGTTGTATGAGTGTGTTGTACATGTGTTTATGGGTTGCATGTGTTGTGTGTTGTATGAGTGTTGTGTGTTGTGAGTGAATTGTACATGTATTTGTGTTGAGTTGCGTGTGTTGTGTGTGTTGTATGTGTTATATGTTGTATGAGTGTGTTGTACGTGCATGTGTGTTATGCGTGAGTTGCATGTGTTGTATGTGTTGTATGAGTGTATTGTATGTGTATGTTGTGTTGTGAGTTGCATGTATTGTGTGTACGTTGTATGAGTGTTGTGTTGTATGAGTGTGTTGTACGTGAATGTTGTGTTGAGTTGCGTGTGTTGTGTGTGTTGTACGTGCATGTTGTGTTGAACGTGAGTTGCATGTGTTGTACGTGAGCTGTATGAGTGTGTTGTGTGTGTATGTTGTGAGTTGCATGTATTGTATGTATGTTGTATGAGTGTTGTGTGTGCATGTTGTGTTGTGAGTTACGTGTGTTGTGTGTTGTATGAGTGTTGTGTGTTGTATGAGTGTGTTGCATGTGCGTGTTGTATGTGAGTTGTGTGTTGTGTGTGCTGTATGAGTGCATTGTACGTGCGTGTTGTGTTGTATGTAAGTTACGTGTGCTGTATGTGTGTATGAGTGTGTTGTACGCACATGTTGTGTTGTGAGTTGCATGTATTGGTTATGTGTCGTATGAGTGTGTTATAAATGCACATTGTGTTGTGAGTCACATGTATTGGGTATGTGTTGTATAGGTTGTGTGTGTTTGTGTGCAGTGTGTGTTGTCAGTGTTGTATAAGCCCATTGTACATGCGTGTTGTGTTGTGTTGCATGTGAGTTGCATGTTGTCAGTGTGTGCCATGTGAGAGGCGTGGCATCCACATGACTGCTCCTCAGTGAGTCCTGCCTTGCAGACCCTTCAAGCTTGTATCTTCCCGAGCAGCCTAGAAGCAGCAGCCTGTTTGCCTCTGCCCCTCCCCAGGGGGCTTCAGCCAGATCCTGTGCTCAGCCCCCGGCTGGGCAGTCTGCCTCTCTTGTCTCTCTCTCTTCTCTCTCATCGTCCTCCTGCGCCTCCTCCTTCTCGGGACCTGCATCCTTCCTCTGTGCTTCCTGGCAAGCCACACCTGGGACGTTGGAGTTCAGGCTGTCCTCCAAACCGTTTGCTCCTCTCTGAAGAGTGCCCCCCTTGACTGGCCGTGAGCAGCTGGAGTGGATTGCAGGGAAGGGAGGTGGGTGTTCCTGTAGAGACGCCAGGGTCTTACCTGGGGAGAAGGGAGCCTGCACTGGGCAGGCCGCCCTCCTGAGGAAGGGGATGGGGTGGGAGGAGGCTCTCGTGGACAAGGGGCCCACCTCCTGCCCTCCTTCCCTCTATCCCAGTCTGTTGTGAGGGAGATCGGGACTCTAGGTGATTTCTATGCAGATCTTCAATTATCCACGCTGTGAAACAAATACTTCTGTTTTTAAGATCAGAGGAAATCTCCTTTGTTTGTCTGCCTTTTATTTTATTTTATTTTATTTTATTTTATTTTATTTGAGAAGGAGTTTCCCAGGCTAGAGTGCAGTGGCGTGGTCTCGGCTCACTGCAACCTCCACCTCCCAGGTTCAAGCAATTCTCCTGCTTCAGCCTCCTAAGTAGCTGGGATTACAGGTGCCCGCCACCACATCCGGGTAATTTTTGCATTTTTAGTAGAGATGGGGTGTCACCATGTTGACCAGGCTGGTCTCAAACTCGTGACCTCAAGTGATCCACCCGCCTTGGCCTTCCAAGGGGTTGGGATTACAGGCGTGAGCCACCGTGCCCGGTCTGTCTGCCTCTTAGTTATAACCTGTGTATTTTATGTTTTACATTTCACTTTTCTGGGTCAGAACAGTAGTGTTTCTTTTTCGTAGTGTTGCTATGAATGTCCTTTACGATTAGGAGACTGGGTTGGCTGCCCACTGGAGAGTGGTATCACTGGGTCACGGTCACCATCTGCCGCAGCAGCGTCCAGAGTGTTTAGAGTCTTTCCTGGACGTAGACACCCTTTTGTCTGACATTCAGATAAAACCAATCACCGCATTCAGATAAAGAGGTCAGAGCTGGGGGCCGTTAGTGCACATCCATCTCTCCCGAGAGTGTTCACGCCTCTTCCACGCGGGGCTAGGCTGCTGCTGAGCATGGTTCTGCTGGCTGTGGCTGTGGCCTCTTTCCTCAACCACAGCCA
Organism: Macaca mulatta; assembly: GCF_049350105.2. Classification (NCBI taxonomy): domain Eukaryota; kingdom Metazoa; phylum Chordata; class Mammalia; order Primates; family Cercopithecidae; genus Macaca; species Macaca mulatta. The sequence continues at coordinate 856,239 of NC_133411.1, forward strand.
TCGCAGGCCTGCCACAGTTTTTATTCTTCTAGAAGAGAATAGGCAACACAAGAGAAGCAAGGTATGTTAGATATGAAACCGTTAAAAATTATTTCCTCAAACATTGTATATATTTTTTGCCCATATCTAATTTGATAGCAATTTTAAAAAGATTAAAATGAAAAAAAAAATTCCCCTATATTAAGTCTTTGAAAGGCATCCAACTTAGTTTTCATACAATTATTCTCTCTTTGGAGTCATACTTTATTGGTTTCAGTAATGTGTAACAAATGCACCAGCATAAACAGATTTAGGAGCAAACAACTGCTTCGTAATTATAGTTCAGCTCGCGGGGCCCAGCTGTGGGGGTGCAGCCTGCGCCTGCCTGTGCGCCAATAGGGCTGGTCAACTTGAGCATCTGGGAGTGTCTGGGTAAGTGAGTTCTGGGCAAGGCAGCATCCACACACCTGCGTAGTTCTCACTTTGTCCACGTTATCCGGCAATGCCACAAAATTATCAAGTAAGTGTTCTCCAAGCGCATATTCAGTTAGTGTTTGGAAAGTGCATAGGTACCTCATACAGCACCTTTAAGAGGAACTAGGAGCCCAGGAATGAGAGCGGGTGTGAGGCCTGTACTCTCTTTGCATAGATAAAATATGCATGTGCATATCTGAGGCCAGAAAGTTAGATTGGGGCCAGAATGTGGAAGTCCTTACCTGTGGGATACTAGGGAACCACTGAGGGTTTCGGAGAGAATCGTGTCTCTGATGTGCGGCATGCCGTGGAGCCGGGGGGTGACAGGGCAGGCTCATGCAGGGCACTCGCCGTGGCCGGAGGAGGAGAGAAGGCAGCCAGTGAGCTGAGCAATTCGGTGCCTGGGTCAGGAGGGGAAGAGGGAGTACAGGAAGGCGGATGAAGCTGCGAGTCTGCACCCCGAGGGCGCCGTTGCGCTTTGCCGGAAATCAGGAGAAGCAAGTGTGGACCTGACTCAGAGATACTTAGAGACACCACTGCAAGCTGCAAGTTTGGAAATACAGGAGGAGGCTTGGGGAAAATCTGGAGCAGGGAGCATTTGGGAGCCTCTTAGGTAGAAGTGCATGTCAAGTAGCCAGAGTGTGAGGCGTGCATGTCTGGAGAGAGGAGGCCAAAGGAAAGCCCACATTTGGAAATGGAGGAAGGGTTGGAAGACCCAGAGAAGGCCCTGCTTAGAGTCCAGAGAAGAGCTGGATGGCGCAGTTCACTAAAGCCCAGAGCCGAGAGTTTCCAGGAGAAAGTCCCAAGTGTTGCTGAAAACCAGGGGGCAGGACTCCAGTTGGAGCCTGTGGGGGAGCCTGGCGGCCCTGATCCCTGAGAGCAGCCAGAGCCTGGGTGTCATGGTGGAAGTGGGTGGGAAGTGCAGGAAGCAGGTGGAGATGGTCCTTCAAGGCCTGGTGCTTCACACAGGTAGCCAGCTGTGGACCGAGACACAACTGGAGAGGGGCCTGAACCCAGAGCATCTCCAGGTGGAGGAGGGAGCCAGGAAGGGCAAAGGTATCCGGAAGAAAGGTGGCAGGCATGGAGCCAGGTCCCCAGGGAGGCTGCAGTCTTCTTTCTCTGTTCATGGACTGGTTGTTAGTTATTTTGAGTTCTCAAAGTCGTCCACTCGGTGCGGTCCAGAGAAAGTTCCCAGGGTCTCAAGCCGGAGCAGGCCTTGTGCTTTTCCGAACACTGTGCGTGTTGACTCAGGGTTACCGTCAATGGCTAATTCTAGCGTGTCTTTTGTTGAAGTCTGCAGAAGAGCCTCAACCAGCACCAGCTTTTGAAGAACTTAGAAAACTTGCGTTCTTCTGATTCTGGGATTTTTGCCTGAAATGCCTCGTATATTTTTGGCTAGGTGTTGTTAGCACTTGTGTTACAGCATTTGGAGCTCTGTATTTTTGTGATGTGCTAGCTGTGAGGATGTTTAAAATTAGATTCCTAGAAATCAGGTTATAGGAGCTCTCGGCCATGCTTCATGGGTTATGTTTTGACCCCTCATAGTGGACCCCGTTGCAGTGGCTATTCTTAGTATTTGTGGAACACCTGACTGGTGATGCTAGGAGAATGTGATTTGTTTTCTTTGTAAGTCTAAAGTCTAACGACCTTGTAGAGTCTTTATACCTATCTCTTATAAATCAGCTTTAATATACTTGAAAATGTCCTCATTGTGCCCTTGAAAAGCAGGCTCACATTTTAAAAGTCATCCTTTTAAAATCCTTTTCTGCAGCCTGTGCCCTTTGTCTGTTTTGTTACCTTCACTGCAACATCATGAAACAGGGACAAGGGCTATAATCTATTTCATACACAGAGCTTGAAACAGGGACAAGGACTAGAATCTCTGTTTCATACACAGAGCTGAACTGTGCTGAGCGACCTGCTATGCTGACGTCTGTTTCTGTCATGAGAGGGAACCCAGGCCTCTTGACTTTTCCTTTTGTACATTTTCAAAAAGAATATTTTTTCCTCTCTTGGGTCCATTCCATTGTGGGATTCTCTCCTAAGGCTGTTTCTTTGCGTTCCATTTTGACAAGTATGATTTATTTCTGAGATGATGAAAGGGCAGTGAAAAGGCCTGGGAAAGAGAAAGCAGGAAGAGAAGGAATTGTCTCATGATTTTAGTCAGAAGGAAATCACTCAGACAGAAACGCTATTCCAAGTGGGTCAGATGCCAGGAAGTGGGATTGAATAAGTGACATGGTATCGCACAACTCTGTTTTACATTCTTGCTGTTGCCAGGGGTAACGAAAAGAACGAGTATATTCATTCCGAGGTCAAATATATATCTTTGCTGACTCTGACTATAATTAGCAGAATTCTTTCAGTTCAAGTTTGAGAATACCTTTACAGAAGAGGGTCTTCGTGCACGTGTGCCTATTTCTATTTATATGTTCACACGTATTGGAGTATAAATGTGTGTGTGCTGTGTGTGAGACCTCATTATTTGAAACAAGAAATGTGCAGTAGAGCTTATTAATTACGGGAAGGTACATTTGGGGGATAAACCACTTTGTTTAGAATTGAATAATGGGGTCTTTGAGGGATGTATATATGTATGTGTGTTTGCATTTATGTGTATGAAAGTGTGTATTGCATGTATATGTGTTGTGCATGTATGTGTGCCTTTGTGTGTAATGTACATGTGCATGCATGTGTATATGTGTGCATGTGTATTTGTGTTGCATGTATGTGTGTGCATGTGTTACATGTTTAGGCACGACTGCACATATGTGCAAGTAGGCATGCATGGATGCTCATGTGTATATAGTTATACATGTATATTTGTGCATGTTATGTCTACGCACTTACGTATGTATGTGTGTCAGAATGTGTATGTATATGCATGTGTGTTTGAGTGTTGTGTGTATGCTTGTGCGTGTGTGTTTGAGTGTTGTATGTTTGTGTGCGTGTGTTTGAGTGTTGTGTGTATGTGTACGCATCTGTTATGTGGTGGTATTATGTGATTATGTGAACGTGTGTGCATGTGTGAATGTATGTATTGCATATAGGTGTGCGTGTCCATGTGTGTGTGTGTGTGTGATATGTTTCTGTGCATGCATGTGCACATTTGATTTGTGAATCCTCTCTGGGAGGGGCATGTTCCTGGAGACAGTGCATGGGATCCTCCTCTGTCCTCTCAGGGAGAGAGACATTGTGAAAGTTCGAGCCATTAGGTAAACATGCCTGATGTTCTATAAAATATATATTTAAATATACCACTGGGGTTAAATATATGTTAAATGGGTGCAAAGCTGTTATATTGCATTAAAAGTCATGTTAGTACTTCCTGGTTAAAGGCTTTGTGAATGATTTCCTGTACATGGGACATAATACACCACACAGAATTACAGCAGGTCAATGGTATTTGCCAGGAGGTCTGGCTTATGATTGGTATTTCTAGTTGCAGACATGCAGGTTGAGCTTTGCTGGACTTAGAGGAGGGTCATTGACTCTGCCCACTGAATGATACCAGCGTCTCTGCTGCTTCCTTTTTCTGCCGGCTTCATCCAGAGCTGGGACAGCTGCTCTCAGACGCATTGTACTTTTTTCTACATAAAAATCTGCAGCATTTGTTAGCAGTCCAGTAGCAGACCGAGTGGCAGGTCCAGGGGCAGGTCCAGCGTCAGGTCCAGCATCAGGTCCAGCGGCAGGTCCAGCATCAGGTCCAGGAACAGGTCCAGCGGCAGGTCCAGCGACAGGTCCAGGGGCAGGTCCAGCAGCAGGTCCAGTGTCAGGTCCAGCGGCAGGTCCAGCCAACTTTCCACATGGCCCATGTGAAAATGTACCCTCTCCCTTCCATTTTTTAAAGCAGTATCATTAGTAGAGCCTACTGCCATTTCTCCTTGAGCTCCTCACAGTGGATGGTAAGCATTTGCTTTATTAAAGCAAAGTTCCGTGCTCTTTGTGCTAAGTCCCCTCTGCCTTTCTGTGAGAGGCTAGAATTGGGATCGACCCTCAGCTGTGCCAGAGCCTTGGTACATGTCTCAGTTCTGGAATCTACTCTGTGCTTGTTGCCTTCCATCCACCGACAGCCGTCTGTCTTCCTGTCACTCCTTCAACACGGAGTCCAGCAGAGTGCACACAGGTGAGCCTGTGTGAATGCTGGTTTTGTAGGATCTTATTGGGACCTTAGTCATCTTTTCACTAGGAAACCAGACACTGCAAAGGACTTAAAGAAAAGCCCAAAGAAGCCGTATCAGTAGAATCATAGAGACAGAATTCTACAACCATAGGAAATGGCATTGATTATCATGAAATGTGCATTTATGTGAGGCATAGTAAAACATCACATTTCTTACTGGGTAAGAGCTTGGAAAAGATTATGAAAGTATAATTGACTCTACTCTTGTATCATAGAACATGGTAAAATGATGCAAGGTATTGTATAGAATGGAACAAACAGAATAGAATTATATAGAGTAGCGCAGAATAGAACAAATAGCATAATGTTATATAGGGTAGCATAGAATAGAAGAAACAGTGTAACATTATGTAGTATAGTATACAATAGGAAAAATCGTATTACATGGTCTAGAATAGAACAAGTGGGATAGTATTGTAGAGTATTCAGTTGAACTAATGACGTAGTATTGCATAGCATAATACAATCTAGATTAGAACACACAGCATAGTATTAATATTACGTAGTGTGGTGTGGAATAGTAGAGTCGCATGGCACAGAACAGAGAGGATAGTGTTCTGTAGCACTGATGCAGGAGTTTTGCTCTTTAGCTCAGCTGGGTCCAGGTTCTTGTCTCATGACCAGGAAGAAACAGGCACGGGGACATCGAAGAGTGAGTGCAGTGGAACTCGTTAAGCTAAAAGTTAAGCTCTCAGCGAAAAGAGGGGTCCTGAGAGCAGATTGCTGGTCGCCCCCTTCCCAGTTGACTACAAGGGCTTTTATATAGAAGCTGATGGGGCTGGTCTCGCTGTCTAAGGAGCAAATATCTGGTGGTTCCACCCCATTCCCTCGTGTGCATGGGGACGTTTAGTCTGCTGTGAGCATGTTTAGGAGGGCCCCCCCGTGCAAGTCCCCCTATCTGCACAAAACATGGGCTGGAGGCTCTCTGGGACCCTTCCCTTACTGTCTGCCTAAAGCAAGCTGGCTAACTCCTTTCTGTATAGAAGAAAATAGAATAGAATAGAACAGATAGTACAGCATTTTATAGTATGGAGTGAAGCTGTAGTATTCTATCATAGAGAATGGAATAGTATAGAATAGAACAAACAGATCGTACTAGTGTAGTATAGAATAGTAGCCTCAGGCAGCACGGAGCAGGGTTGTGCTCCCTATGTACAGAGTGTAACCACCAGGAGAGCGTTCTTCAGTGGGGCGTCACTGGCCCTTCATATTTCTTTGGTTCTGCGGAAATGAGGAGAGGAAGTTAATAGAGGGGGAGGAGGTTGGCTTTCTTACTTTTAAGGCGCTCATTACTTCTTGGGGATCATTTGATGGTCCCCTTTGGTAGTATTCTGTGAAGCAGTCTCTGTACTCTGTGTAGGGTGAAATGTGGGGCAGTCTGTGGACTCTGTGTAGGGTGAAATGTGGGGCAGTCTGTGGACTCTGTGTAGGGTGAAACATGAAGCAGTTGAGAAAGGATGAAGTCAGAAGTAGCTCAGCAGAGATGCACCAACTCTTACCTGGGAGACTGTGGAGCAGTCTGTGGACTCTGTGTAGGGTGAAATGAGGTGTTTTGTGTGAATTGTTGTCTCATGCCTGGCACATGGCAGAGCCTCCGTGGATCTTGCCGTCGTGAACCCTCTGATAACTTCTCTACAGTGCCGTCCACACTATAAATACCACACATTGTGGGAAGTCCAGGCCTTTTCAAAGGCTGGGTTTCATTTTAACAAAATTGTTATGCCCTGCTTACTTGGAATGGCCAGATCATCCTGCACTTCTGACTTCACCTGTCCAGCTGGGTACACCTCCCTGCGTGCTGCCAAGGTTTACGGCGGAATTCCCTGACGTCACTACCCTCACTGCCTGCACCTGAATCTGCTGTGGGGTCATTTCCTTATTGGACTTGTCTGGGGACCTCCTGAGGGGTGGATGGGTGAGGACTGGGTTATCTGGGGAAGGTGTTCATGGCATTCCTGTTTGCAGTCTGTCTCTGTTGGAAGAGATGCTTTTAGCACATCCGTTAATCCAGACGTGATTAGCAAGGAGTGTCTCTCCCAGGTAAGAGTTGGTGCATCTCTGCTGAGCTACTTCTGACTTCATCCTTTTTCAAGTCTGTTACAAAGAGAACTTTGGTTTCTCAAGGTTTAAGAATTGATGTCAAAGAGCAATTTAGTGTTCTTTTTGAGTCACCAGCCTTGCTGTGGATGATTCATGAGTCCTTGGTGGTTAGGGCCACAGCACAATCGGTGGGCCGTCTGTTCCCCACCCTGGTGGATACTTTCTCACCCAAAGAAATGTATTCTGTTAACATGTCTCAGTTAGAATATTTTAGTAGGAGACAGAGTTATGGCTCTTGTTTTAATTTGTAATAGATGATTACTGTAGCAGGGTCAAGGTTGAGACTTGCAGTGTAGCTCATGGAAAACATTGATTAGAAACACCCAAAATATATCACCAGCTTTGTTGCTGCAGCTCCAAGGGACTAGGAATGCATATATATTTTTTCTTTTGTTATTATTTATTATTTTTATTTTTGAGACAGAGTCTTGCTCTGTCACCCAGGCTGGATTGCAGTGGCATAATCTCAGCTCACTGTAACCTCTGCTTCCAGGGTTCAAGAGAATCTTGTGTCTCAGCCTCCCAAGTAGCTGGGATTACATGTGCCTGCCACCATGCCCAGCTAATTTTTGTATTTTTAGTAGAGACAGGGGTCTCACCGTGTTGACCAGGCTGGTCTTGAACTCCTGACCTCAAGGGATCTGCCAACCTTGGCCTCCCAAAGTGCTTACATTACACACATGAGCCACTGTGCCTGGCCGCCATGATCATTTTAAATGTGGCACTGAATATCTGCCTTTTTTTTTTTTTTTTTAAGAAGTGCAAATGTTACCTCTCACACCTCTATTCTGTTGCTGGCCTGGGCTGTCCAGCAGGGTTCCCAGGCTCGAGGCCATGTCTGAAGTGTTGTTTGACAGTGTGGATCTGTAACCCCTTGGTCTTTGGGGACGTGGGGCACCCCGAGACACCCACAGTCTTTCGAGGGCTTACGGCTCTGTGTGTGGCTGCTGTGAGGCAGCCTTCGGTGGGGAGGAAGGAGAGCAGAGCCCATCTGTCCTGGTGTGGAAAATGCCCAAGAAACCAAAGAAATGGTACAAAAAAAATCATCTGCCCTGGTGCCATTTCTGTAAAAAAAAAAAAAAAAAAAAAAAAAAAAAATTCACTCTAAATGTGGTTCTGTGCTTGAGGAGGATAGAAAATACCTGGAAAGGCACAGAAAGTGTTCTTATGGTGTCAGCGCCGGGAAGTGGGATGGGAGGCTTGGGAGTGTGTGCAAAGGAGGAAGTGGCATATTTTATTCTAGTTTATTTGCTAGAGCAAGTGATGAAAGTGAAGCTTGAGTGATCAGAGCAGCTAGGCCTGGCCATGGGTAGATCCCAGCGTGTCCCGCCTCCCGCCTGCAGCTGCAGCTCTGTTTCTCAGTCACAAATGAGACAGGTGGCCTGAGGTTGTGGGCCGAGGAGGGGCAGCTCGGTGTCCCCAGCACCTGACTGTCCAGGCTGCTCTTGGGCCAGCCTGAGGGAAGGGGCGGAGGAGAGCTGGGAGGGTGCACAGTGCGTCCTCCTCCCCCGCCCTGGGACTGAGGTAAGCCCAGGCTGCTGTCAGGATGGAGGAAGATGCCCTCAGGACGGAGGAAGAGGCCGATGGAGTTTGGTCAGCAGCCAGTGTGGTCTTTCCCACAGGGGATACGCAGTGCCCCAACTAGCAGGAAAACACTCTGCTTTAGTTTTTAAATTTTGCTCATTCTCTTTATCGTGCTGGTCATGGTAAGATTTGGATATTGTTGGTAGGAATCAGTGTCAATTGCGTACAGTTGACTCTCGTCCAACACAAGCTTGAGCTTTGCGGGTCAACTTATAGGTGGATTTTTTCAACCAAACTCAGGGAGAAAATACAGTGTTCTGCCACGTGAAACGCATGTCGGAGGGCTGATTCTTTGTACACGCAGAAAATACAGTGTTCCTGCCATGTGAAACGCGTGTCGGAGGGCCGACTCTTTGTACACGCAGGTTCGGCAGGTCCACCTGTGGGGCTTGAATGTGCCTGGATTTGGTGTCCATGGGGTCCTGGAACCGACTCCCTGAGTCCAGCGAGGCTGGCCCCGGGATCGACTCCTTGAGGACAGCGAGGCTGGCCCCGGGACCGGCTCCCTGAGGACAGCGAGGCTGTTTCTAGTAGCAGGTGGTTTATTTTGTGTTTTCCCCCTGGCTCCACACCCCGTTCTCAAAGACACGGCTGTCACAGGGGGACCAGCTGGGGCAGGGGAAGAGTGGAGGGCACCTGGTAGAAGTGGCCGTGGACTCTCTTAGGAACGATAACCGTGACACCTACCGTAGACGAAGATGTTGTTGGTCTGCACTCTTCTCGTGTTGGTCTGGGGCATACAGTGGCCGTGGGCTGGTGTGGTCCACAGCCCCGGTCTGGGGCATGCAGTGGCTTTGGGCTGGTGTGGTCCACAGCCCCGGGCTCCGTGGTCCCTGACCCTGAAATCCCATCCGGTCCTGTGTCACCTTGGGCCAGCTGTCTCCTGAGGGGAAGGGAACAGGGAACAGCCCTCCCCGCATGGCCTCCCCAGCACCACCCACCCCCAGGACCTCCACTGTTGACCCTGCTGGGGGCTCCTCTCTCCTGGGGGGACCTTGTCCCAACAAGAGGACTCCATGGGCTGCAGGAGGTGTCGAGCTATTTTCTCTCCTGGAACTGGGTTGCTGGCAGCTCCCAGATGCAGGAGGAAAGGCTCAGAAGTGCCTTCATAATAAGGAGTTGTTGACGTGAACTTTGGACAGCAAACACTGCTTACATTTCCTTTTCCATTTTGATGCGTTAATGGTGTGCGGCAACACCGTGACACACGGGGATGCAGGTGATGGATGACCCCCCCGCAAGGGGGCCATGCACCTGTTTGATAAGAAGGCATGCTTCTCTTACTGCAAATAAAAACTTTTAATGGTTTTCTGCCAGAAAGACCCTGTCCTTTATGTAGGATACATAGCGGATCATTTGGCAAGGGATTGGGGATTTGGGGTTAAACTAAAAACAAATTAATTTCATTTTGTAGCACTCTGAACCCATTTGAGTTAATTATTCATTGAGAATTTGAATAGCACACACTGTTCTGACTTCCATTTTCCCCCTAATGAACGGCATTTGCTGTAACATGACAAAACCCTTAGTCTTAGAATTACTGGGTAATGTGGAAAAAGTCAAAGTTGGTTCTCTGTTGTTTTGCTTTAAGGAAATTATATTACTTTGCAGCCACTTAGTTTTCTCCTTTCCAGTAAGAAAAATTGCTTTCTTACTACCTGAAGATTCGTGAAGGTCAAGGGGACACAGGCTGCAGTGCATTAAAAGCCACCATCAAATGTGGACGTGGACCGAGTTTTCCCCTGTTCTCTCCCACCATCAAATGTGGATGTGGACTCAGTTTCCCCCTGGTCTCGCGCATCATCAAATGTGGACTTTGACCCAGTTTCCCCGTGTTCTCGCCCATCATCAAACGTGGACGTGGACCCAGTTTCCCCCGTTCTTTCCCACCATCAAATGTGGACGTGGACCCAGCTTCCCCCTGTTCTTGCTAACCATCAAATGTGGACTTGGACACACTTTCCCTCTGTTCTTGCCCACCATCAAATGTGGACACCGATTCAGTTTCCCTCTGTTCTTGCCCACCATCAAATATAGATGTGGACCTAGTTACCTTCTGTTCTCACCCACCATCAAATGTGGGTATGGACCCAATTTCCTTCTGTTCTTGCCCACCATCAAATGTGGGCATGGACTCAGTTTCCCTCGGTTCGTGCCTACCTTGCCACCATGGCTCATTTCACAATCACTCAGGAAAGGAAGAAACATTATTTTTAATAGGCATGAAGGCAGTTGTTTTTAACCTAAGGAACAGGACATAATTCCAGCAATGGGAATGACCAGCCGAGTGGGTCTGTGTGAGGTTTGGAAGAAAAAAAGGATTTTAACTTCCCCTCTCTGTGTGTGCCCACCTCCCCCAGTTGAGAGTCACAGATTTAATTACTTTAATTTTGAGCTTAAAATAATTTCACAACCTAACAAAAACTACTACAGTCCTATAAAATTCTGCTGTGTGTTTGGTTTTTCAGTTGCTTTTCTGAATATGGTAAATGAATGCATTATGAGTTGTTATTTTAGTAATTGCTGTAAAAATTAATGTATGTTATAACCAAGTGTTATAAAGTTAATTTAGCACCAAAGTAAAGCTAAAGCTGCATTGATTTCCCAGTGTAGTTGTGCATAACAACGGCTCCATGAGGCAGGGGCTGTGACCCTGCAGTCTGGTGGAAGCAGGTGCCACCTGGCTGGTGCGTTCGCTGCCCGTCCCCTCTTGCTGCCACGCAGCTTTGCAGTTTCCAGGCTATGCGGGAATTGAGGCCGGTGGTCAGTAAGAGACGGTGGGTAGTTGGGTGGTGCAGGTTGACGTGGGGTGGAAGGAGGCGTGGAGAGCCTGGGGAAGCCTGGACAGCAGCTCCGGTACCTGCACAGGGGAGCAGGGTGCAGCGGCACGGGACAGTGAGTAGCTCCTGGAAACAGCCGTTGGGGTTTTTATAGATGAGTCTGTCTTCAGCTCTGCATCCCTTTCCTGCTGAGTCCGGGTGGAGGGTGGAGGCGTCGAGCGCTTGTTTCTCCAGGTGAGGGCCCATCGGACACAGCCAGTGTTTCCTGGAGTCCCCTCACCTGGGAACGTGCCCCTGCTCTTTTCAGAACAAAAGAAATCTTAGTTAAACTTGACACATCACCTTTCCAGAAGATGTTTAAGTCTGTATGCCTGTTAAGTCACCTAACTTTAAAGAGTAATGATACAATATGCTTCTTTTTTGGGGAGAAAACCTAGCTGATTTAAAAGATAAAATCAGAGGTTGGGGTCGCAGCATTTTGGAGGAGACTTGGTTTATGTCCTAGTGGGCAGCAGTGTTTCCTCAACTATGGTGTTTGCTCTATTATTACATTACAGAGGTGACACTTCAAGCATAGGGAAATGGAAGGCAAAACAGCGCCCCCATTCAGAGATAAACGTTATCAACATATTCATGCACTTCCTTCTGCTGTTTTTGCTCTTCACTTTTTGTTTTAAGACCACGTTCGTAGGATGGATATATAATTGTTTATGGTGACTTCAAAAGCACCTTTCTTGCTAAAAAGAGTATTTTTTCAGTCTGGAAAATTTAGACAACATGTTTTGTTTAAAAATTAATTATAATACCACCGTGAAGTCATCAATGTTTTTATACATTTTCTTGGTCTCTTTATGGACTTAATAGATACAATTTAACAAATTGGAAATAATGTAATATTATGCATAAAATGTTTCTTGGCATTAGAGATGGAGCAGAGAGGAGGCACAGGGCTTCCCGCTGGCTGAGGTCCTCCCAGGGTGTGACCAGCAGCCTCCCAAGTTTAGGGTCTGCACGGAGTAAGATTTCTAAATTGCCTTACACCACAACCCCTGCAGCCACGCGTCCCTTTGATAAGGGGGTGTACTCTGATAGATTTTTCAAGACATGAGTTTGCTGGATCTGAGGCTGTTTCAGCTGCTTCTGGAGACGGCAGCTCTGGGATGTTTGTGCCAGCTCTCCCTCAAGACCCCACGGATGCCACATCCTCATCTTTTGGAACCCAGTGTTGTAGAGGAGAAATCTGAAGCCAGTTTGATTTTTGCTTCTTGGTAGGAAACATGTTTTCAGGCTTTTCCCCTTTATTTCCATAATGAAGATGATGTCCAACCTCATCCAGAGGTGTGTTTGTTACCTTGTCGGGAATGTCCAGCCCTTATGTCCCCCTTCAGGTCCTCAGTCCCTTTCTCAACTTCCTCGCAATCCTCCCCATCTCATCCATCTTCACTGTAATTCTGTTATTTTTTTCATTTTTGTGCTCACTTTCCCATGCGACTTTTGTTCTTGTTTCACAGATGCCCGTGCCAAACTTTATGTCTGGGGCTCGAGGGCCATGTTTTATTCTGTCTGCCTCTGCATGTACTTTTGAGAAGTGGGGTTGGAGGTTGCCCCCCAGGTGCTGTTTCAGCTGGACCTGCCCAGATTCTGTGAATTGGGGGCGTCGGGCAAATCCCATGTGGCTCTATGGTGGGCCGTGCTGCTGAACCGTACGTCTGAGGTTTGGGGGCCGTGTTTCATTCTGTCTGCCTCTGCATGTACTTTTGAGAAGTGAGTGTGGGGGTTGCCCCCTGGGTGTTTCAGCTGCACCTGCCCAGACTCCCTGAAGTGGGAACGTCGGGCAGAACCCGTGTGGCACTACAGTGGGCTCTGGTGCTGACAGAGCAAGAAGCCGCACTCCCAGGACGTGCTTGCAGCTGTGGGCAGGACTGGGATTGTGACAGGATCATTTCCTTCTCTAAAATACATCTCAACTGTTATCCAGAGGGTTGGCTGTAGGCTTTCAACAGCTTCACTCTTCTTACCAGGAGACAATTCACTAAACAGAGTTGCTGTCAGGGTTTAATTAGGAATTTCTGCGAGAGGCTGGTGGTACAGCTCCCTCTTCAAGCCTCCTGCAGCCTACCCGTCCCCACTCTTGGGCCCAGCCACCTGCATTGGTCTGTGGAGACTGCACATTCTCTGTTCTCCTAAGGGGCTCTTGGACTTCGGGACAGCCTTGGTAAGTTGATGTGTAACTCCCAGTCTCTTCTCTCTTTAAGTAAGTACGTTCATGGAATCCTGATCTTCGAAATTGTTTCATCTTTGTAAAACAGCCATAGTTTCCTAAGCCACCTTGTGTCTGAGTGTGAATCACTTGTTATTTTTCACTGCAGAATGAACAGAACTGGAATCATAAGATTTAGAGGGTGATGAAAAGACAGAGGTTAGCATATTCCATTTTCTCACCTTTTCCTTACACTTTTTCCTTAAATGCACCCCTCGTATGTCTGTGAAGTTCTTCCCAATTCTGTAACGTCACTCCATCCGCAAGTGGAACATTTGTGAACACTAACAAGTATTGATGTATACACCTCTGCAACCCCGCAGGAATTAATGCTTTTTATTTATGAATGGATGGTCATCAGATGGCCAGAGGGATTCCCTGTGAATTGCGGGGGTCCTCATGCCTGCTTGTGAGTGACATGCACATGGCGAGGGCTAGGGAATCTCAGTCTCTGTGATTCGAGTTTTGACATCGTTTACGCAAGGCAGGTGGATGACTCTTTGAGCTTGGCATGCTCCTGGGTGGCATAGCACAGCTGACATGGAGTGGGGCAAGGGCTTGTTCCACGCGTTTCTGTGTTTTTGTTGTTGTTGTTGTTGTTATTTTTTTTGAGATGGAGTCTCTCTCTGTCACTCAGGCTGGAGTGCAGTGGCGCGATCCAGGCTCACTGAAAGCTCCACCTCCCGTGTTCACACCATTCTCCTGCCTCAGCCTCCCGAGTAGCTGGGACTACAGGTGCCCACACCACGCCCTGCTAAATTTTTTGTATTTTTAGTAGAGACGAGGTTTCACAGTGTTAACCAGGATGGTCTCGATCTCCTGACATTGTGATCCACCCGCCTTGGCCTCCTGAAGTCCTGGGATTGCAGGCGTGAGCCACCGTGCCTGGCCTGTTTTTGTTTTTTTGAGACGGAGTCTTGCTCTGTTATCCAGATTGAAGTGCAGTGTCATGATCTAGGCTCACTGCAACCTCCACTCACTGCAACCTCTGCCTTTCAGTTCGAGAAATTCTCTTGCCTCAGCCCCCCTAGTAGCTGGGATTACAGGCATGTGCCACCATGCCTGGCTGATTTTTGTATTTTTAGTAGAGATAGGATTTTGCCATGTTGGTCGGCTGGTCTTAAACTGTTGGCCCCATGTGATCTACCCGCCTTGGCCTCCCAAAGTGCTGAGATTACAGGCATGGGCCACTGCACCCGGCCCTGTGTTTGACTCTTAAATCTTCTTTTTCTTTTTAATATTTCTGTTTCTGGACGGCCACTCAGTGGATATGGAGGAAGAGTTCACAGATGTCCGTATTACATTTCTTACTTAAATTAGCCTCCCTTGAACACTGCTATAGGGTACAGATGCATGAAGGGCTGAAAGGGTGGTTGCGTCCCAGTAAGTGTGAGCGTGGAGCTGGTCTGTGAGACCCCGGTGCCAGTGAAGGCACCCGTGTGAGATGGCCTGGGATGGGGGTGTTCAGAGCCCTGACCGTGGCACACACCCTTCAGCTTTGATGTTTCAGGCCATTGCTCTGGTCATCAGTGAGCAGAAGGTCTAACAGCAGTGATATTTATCACTAGCTGTGTTGGCCAATGTGTTAGGAGGGTGAACCTGTTTGACTTAAGCTGTTTGACGGGTTTGCATTTAAATAGACAACTGGTGACCTGGTGCCTGGACGCTTGCTCTGTGACTTGCCCTACGTGGCTTCTCCCTCTGGTATGCGTTAGATGAGATGGGCGTGTTTAGGGTGGTGTGGCCCTAGACTAGAAATGCAAACCCTGCCTCACCCCAGATCTTCCCCACCCCAGTGTGACTTTTGGAGGTGGAGGCCCAGCATCCTTCACCTGCCCTCCAGGGTGATGCTGAGGATGCTGAGGTTTCAGAGCGCTGCTTTGTTGGCACTCCAGCAAGTCCTGCTTAAAGAGGCCAGGATCTGAAATGGCAGGTTACCAAATTGTATAGCAGAAAAATAGAAACGTTTCCTTAGAATGGGCGTAGGAAGAAAAATGATTTCCTTCACCATATCTGGAAAAGATTTCAAATTAGCAGGCACTATTTGGAATTATTAGTGGTCTCCTGTATTTCTTATCTTTTTTTTGTTTTTTGTTTTTTCTTTTTTTTGATACAGGGTCTCACCCTGATGCCCAGGCTGGAGTGCAGTGGTGCAATCTTGGCTCCCTGCAACCTCCGCCTCCTGGACTCAGGTGATCGTCTCACCTCAGCCCCCTGAGTATCTGGGACTACAGGCACGATACCATACCTGGCTAATTTTTTTTTTTTTTTTTTTTTTTTTGTAGAGACGAGTCTTGCTATGTTGCCCAGGGTGGTCTCAAATTCAAGCATTTGTCCTGCCTCAGTCTCCCAAAATGCTTCTGTACCCCTGACCCAACAAGGAAGGACAAGAGGCGTGAGCCACACTCCTTGCCTCCTGTCTTTCCTTGTTGGAGCAGGGATGTAGAAGCACTTGCCGGAGCTGACTTGAGTATATCTCGTTTTGCTTTGTTTTCGTCACGGGTAACCTGGCAGTGCTGTGCACCAGCGCTGCTGGCCAGCTGTTTTTTCGATGGACTGGCAGAAAATCAAACTGAGACCCGGGTTCCTTTCTCCCCGGGTACTGACCAGGTGGGAGAGGAAGGACGTTATCTGAGTATCAACTTCATGAGGAGTGGTGGGGAAACGTCAACTTTAAGGTGCCTGGGATCTAAGGCATGGAACCCAGAGTGCAGCGGAACATAGGGGATGTAGCCTTGGGAGCAGAGACGTGCGGGCCAGTGCCCTCGTTCCTGGCAGGTTCTGAGTGCAAGAAAAGGTTAGTGACCCAGCCGAAGTCACGGAGCAACCTGCCAAGACCTGCCTGGATGTGTGGCTGGCATCTGTGCTGGCCCCAAAACTGCCCATTTGGGGATTCCTTGCAGTTTCAGACCCATCTAGGGGTCCGGAGAGAGTCCCAACCATGACCTCAAAGAACGAGGTGTTGCCTTGAGATCCTCCAAGGTGAGGGTAGGAATTTTTTTTTTTTTCAATTAGCAATAATTTGTTGTGAATGATCTTGGATCTATTTTCCACTTCTGTGTATAGGAAGAGAGACAGAATAAAAAGTCTCAATGTGCCAGATGCCATGTAATGAAGTCGTGGGGTTAACATTGTTGATTATTATGTAACATCACGTTAAGTGGAACATATTCACACGTGTCCACAGCGTGTGCGTGTGCCCAGTCCGATGAGCACGTTGGGTTGGGGTCGCTGCTGGTTCATGCAGCCCCTCTGGGTGGTGCTTTCTCTTGACTTCCCAACACCTTTGCTGCTGCCTCTGTTGGAGTTCAGCCTTGACCAGCCTTGCTGCCACCAGGTTCTCGGGGCCTGTGCACCCTCTTCCCCGCGCGCACCCTCTACCCCGCGTGCACCTTCTTCCTGGGGTACACCCTCGTCTCCGCGAGCACCCTCGTCCTCCGTCCTGCCCACCCGGGGTCTGCTGTGTGTTTCTACTCAGCCCATGCCTGCCTCTTGCTGTGAGCTCAGTTTATTGAGGTGCGGTGAGAAACCAACAGAGGGGAGCAGTGTCCCAGCTTGTCAGGGCAGGAGGGAGCCTTGGGCATCTCTTCCCCAACTCTGGCGACCCACCCTTCGCGATATAGTGCTGGGGAGAGAGGTGAGTTCTAAAGGTAAGACGGCCATGATTTCCTGAGTCTTAATTACCTCACACTGGGTCATCTGCCATGTCGCCTCATCGAAGGGCACCTCTAGAGACAAAGCAAAGCCTCTGGTGGCCGTGGGCGGGGTGGCCATGCCTGTCTGTGGGTTCTGTAGAACCTACCCAAAGCCCCTCCAGCCGTGGGGATGTTCAGGCACTTGCCGCCTGTAGGAAGTGTGCGTTAGCCGCGTGGTAGGTGCGGACGCCTGGAGGGACAGGCACAGGCCCACAGGCGTGGTGAGTGTGGGAGATTTAGCCACGTGGGGACGTGTGGAGGGATAAGCACAGGACCACAGGCGTGGCGGGTGTGGGAGAAAGTGCACAGAGTGCCCAGCAGATGGCGTGTGGTCAGCGGAAGCCGTGAACACAGGCCGGGCTCGGGAGAAACATTTGGAAATACACTTTAAGCAACATCAATCGATAATGCTGCGATTTGTTTTCCTCCCGTGGTCCAAAACACGTTCTAGAGATGCCGCTGCTTTGTGTGTACCTGAGACAAGGGTCTATATGTATTAGGGCCTTGATGTAATCTGTAAGACAGGTACAAAATGCCTATTTCAACGAGGCACTGAACAAGAAAGCGTGCTCTAATCAGTGCAATGAGAATGCTTCATTGTCATAAGCAAAGTAAAATGCCTCCAAGGCGAGCTTGCCATGTGTTTAATGACCTTGGACACGAGCCTCCTAAACCTGCCAGAAAGTGCTTCCAGCGTGGCTTCATGCAGTGGTTTCATGCAGTGGCTTCAGTGGAGAATGTGCATATGTGGCTGATACTGAGAGCTGCGCAGCACCCTCCTGACCTGACGCATCCCGATGTGTGGGCCATGAGCCGGGCATCCTGACCTGACAGGTCCGCATGTGTGGACCATGAGCCGAGTAGCACCCTCTTGACCTGACGGGTCTCCTTGTGCCCATTGTGGGACCTCCGTCAGTCAAACAAGTGACACTTGTGAAACTGAATGCCGGGAGGAGGGTCCAGGATTGCAGGCAGGCTCCGTGTCTCGTCCTTCTGAGGCCTTCTGGGAAGCCAGGAGGGCAGTGGGGTCTTTTGCGTGTTTCCTCCTGGTGGCTGTGAATTTGTACCAATGGCTTTTTGCAAAAGGGCCCGGAGGCGGAATCAGACCCTGTCTTAGAAAGGATGACGTCTTCATGGGCACCTCTTTCCACCACTCTAGTGCTCCTGTGATTTTTCAATATGTGCACCCTGCAGACTTCAGCCTGTTGGTGTCTTGGGGGAATAGATACCAGGATTGTTCCAATGTCTGCAAACCTGAAACAGGAATTTCTCTGCATTAAGTTGGTCACCAAAATGGGAGGTAAGGGGAGAGGGAAAGGAACTTCTTGGCCTCATCAGCCCTTTTCTTGAAACTCACAGTCAAACTTTGTCAAATTCTAGATGATGGTGCTTTAGTCGATGCATTTATGTATGTTATGTCTTGTTTTCTGAGTATGGTGCTTCGAGAATTTAAATATTAAGGTGAAATTGCCATGCACGGTTAAATTGGCACCATAATTTGACTCTCTGTAAAGCCTTTTGGTTTTCTGTTAGAGTGACTTACCATTTTTTGAGTTAACTGAAACAAACTCTGCTGTCAGCACGAAGGAACCACTGTATAGTTAGGACATCCAATTAAATAGAATTCTCCTAAATAGAGCGTGCTCTTTTCATAAATTTTAAAAATTCATCTATTCATCAAACACATATTGAGTACTTATCACCCTGGTTGCTAGTCACTGTTCATATATATTTTTAAGGAATTACTTCCACCTAGCTCTGAAATAACATTGTATTTAGAATTTAGCCCAGAGGTGATTAAGCATGAACTTTTCTCAGCAGTCTTGTTTTCATTTTTACTTGATAACATGTTCTCAGACTCGGTGCCCAGCTGACGTTACTGTGCATTGCCCCAGGCACACACCTGGCCGGCGCTGTGTCTCTGGGGCTTTAGAGCAGGAAGGAAGGGCTGCCAGGTGTCTGGCCCTTCCATGTTTCCCTGGGGGAAGGATTAGGCCTTGGGCAGGAGTCTTGGCTTGTCTTACTGGATTAGCTGGTGTCATTCAGTCAGCTCTGCCTTGGTGTTAAGCTCTGGACTGACTCTGACCTCTGAATGACAGAGGAGAGGATGGCGTTTTAGAATCAGTCATGCAGACCGGGGCACCCAGCAGGTCTCGGATAAAAAGTGGTGGCAATTGATCACTTCCCTTTTTGGGAGAACTGTGTGGATTGACTCAGACCTCTTTCTTTTGATTTTATCTTGAGACTTTACAGAAGCAAAAATGCCTTTAAAAAAATTAAATGATGGGCTTTTGTAATGTTTGTGTCTCCCCAAGATTCACAAGTTGGAATCCTCACCCGCGAGGAGATAGTGCTAGGAGGGGGAGCTTTGGGCGGTGAGGAGGTCGTGAGGGTCTCATAAATGGGATTTGTGCCCTCAAAAAAGGGACTACAGAGAGCTCCCTCGCTCCTTCCATGGTGTGCGGACCCAGTGAGAAGCGCCGTCTATGAACCAGGAAGCCCTCACCAGGCAAACCTGTCAGGCCTTGACTATGGACTTCCCAGCCTGAGACTGAGACTGAGAGCTGTGAGAAATGAACTTGTGTCATTTGCCAGCCCCTGCCCAGCCTGTGGTGTGTTGTTAGAGCAGCCTGGGTGAACGAAGGCAGGTCGTGAATTTTCTGTCATGCTTTCTGGCTTCAGATACTTGCTAGGGAGATGTCACCATCTTACCCAGGTGGAAGTGTCTGGAATCTGACGTTCCGTTATGATTTGACCTTGTTCTTGCCCCACGCCTGTGCCGTTCACACCTCCAGGTGTCTCGGCTGCCCGCGGCCCCTCCAGACGTTTCTGATTCGGGGTGTGGTGCTGGTCGCGGCCGTGCCGTCAGTGACCAGGAGTAGGAGCTCGCGCCCCTCGTGAAGCAGCAGCCTCACCCAGAAGCTGCCGAGAAGCATTTGACAGAAGGTGATCATGCCTCGAGACTGAAACTTCCTGTTTACAGGGAATGGAGGTGCATAGTAGAGAATTTCATGATGGCCCTAGAAACAGATGCCTCTGGGGTAGGGGATATTCTGCAGGACAATGCAATGATCTTCTCGAAAAGTGAAGATCACAGATAAAAGGGGTGCGAGGCTGTCCCTGACTAAGACGGGGAAGGAGAGTCACTCAGCACAGTGTGTGGCCCGGATAGAAAAGACGTTTTCGGAACGATTGTGCTACCTGAACATAACCTGGACAACGATGCTCTGAAATCATTCTTGTCTGCCGATGATGGTACTGCGGCTGCAGAGGGGCCTTTATTCCTAGGGAACGTGTGCCTGAGGACTCGGTGAGGCAGCAGGAGCCTCTCACCTTCAAGTGGCTCCAGAGAAGAAACAAATCTGTCTCTCTGTCTGATCTACAGAGAGAGTGAGAAAGCAAATCTAACGAAATGTTAGCAGTTGTTGGAGCTCCACGTGGAGAAAACTTGACCACTCATTGTACTGTTCTTCCACTTTTTAAATATGTTTGAACATTTTCATAATGAAAATGTGGGAAAGTAAAAATAAATCTGGAAATTAGAATGGAAGTGAGCCCAGCCAAGAGCTCTTGGGTTCAGCCGGGAAGAGCCAACGGTCCGTTGGTGTAATCTCGACTCGTCGTGGGGATTTCCTCCTCCTGGGTTCACCACCTAGTTTTCCTTGTGATAGTTATTTTACACATAGCTATGAGCATAGGTGATACTGAAAACACACGTTTAGTGTGGTTTGTCATTAAGAATTTGGAGAACTGGCTAAATAAACCACTTGTACAGAGTTGAGATGAGCACTACCTGCCTCAGCGTCTGTGGTAACAGCTTCATTTGGGTGCAGAGCTTGGCAGAGGTTTGAGTGACTCTGTCTCGATGGTCCTCTGTCAGAGGACAAGGTTAAGCATCACCACCGAGGGCCCTGTTGAGCCTCTGGGCTGGAAGTAACCTCCCCCTGGCTGGTGAGGCAGCCTCTGAGGGCCTTTCCTGACAAAGCCCTTCACTGAGCTGCAGTTTGGCCATCTCTGCCCTCACCTCCCCGACTGCAGGGCCTCGAGGTCTCACCACCTCCAGCCTGAGCACCCAGTGCCCAGGGGCAATTTCCCACCTTCCCTGGGGGCTCAGGATTCTGGCTCCCGGGGCAGTGCCCGCAGCTGGGCCCCTCCTCCTGGGCTGGGGGTAAGGCTGGCCACGGCCTCCTGCTATGTCCCACTGGCCACTTCACCGCAGCTGCAGCCCTCACTGGGTGGCCCCTCCTGCTTCTGTTGGATGAGGAGATGCAGGCCTTCACCGAGGCTTCCTGGCCTTGCCCCTGCTGGCCCCAAGGCTGTGCCGCTTCCCCCTTCCCAGCCCCTGGTCTCTGTACAGTGTCTGTCC
This sequence comes from Macaca mulatta, assembly GCF_049350105.2. Lineage (NCBI taxonomy): Eukaryota > Metazoa > Chordata > Mammalia > Primates > Cercopithecidae > Macaca > Macaca mulatta. The sequence goes on from NC_133411.1 coordinate 877,660, forward strand.
AGGATGTCTGTCCATCTGTCCTTGACATTCTGTCCAGAAGCAGCCACTGTCATCTTAGTTTGTGAGGGGCGAGCAGAGCCCAGGTGCGGTCGATGTGGAGATGCTCATGCACTTCAGTGTGCAGGGAAGTGAGTTCCTTCATATCTACAGCCTCTGCACAGCCAGCTGGGAGCTCACCCCATTCACAGGTGGATGTGCCTTGTTTTTTGGCCCAATCACCTGCATTAACTCAGAAGAATCACAGTTCCCTGCTTTTCTGTCTTTTGTGACCGTCCACCTCCCTCCTCTGCCTGGGGCTGAATGGTGGGGTCTGTCGTGGGTTCGTGGGACCCTCTGTTCTTGTGCGGCCACCAGGAACTGTTATCCGGGCTGATTCCACAGGAGGAGTTTGGGGTGAGCTCCTGAGCGAGAGTTGGGAAGACTGACGTCTGTGTAAACCTTGCTTGTTCATGGTTATTCCTCTCAGTCTTCTTAAATTGTGAAAAATTGGGGACCATTTTGAAATATGGATTTAGGTATGGATTGGTGAGGAGAGAACGTTGATCTAATTGGGTTTACGTTGTGTGTGATAATTTTACACTATCCTTGGGAAAAACTGAAGATGTTGACAGGGTCATGAGAATCGTTTCTTTCTTTCTTTCTTTCTTTTCTTTTTTTTTTTTTTTTTTTTTTTTTTTTTTTTGAGATGGAGTCTCACTCTTGTTGCCCAGGCTGGAGTGCAATGGTGCAATCTCGGCTCACTGCAAACTCTGCCTCCTGGGTTCAAACAATTCTCCTGCCTCAGTCCCCCAGTAGCTGAGATTATAGGCGCTCACCACCACGTCCAGCTAATTTTTTGTATTTTTGGCAGAGATGGGGTTTTGCTCTTAAGGGCATTGTTCATTAAGTATTAATTGGTGGCCTGCCGTTGAACTAATGTTAGTGTAGTGCTGACATCATCAGCCATGGCAGAAACTTACTTGGCATCCCTGGAAAAGAGGGCAGGGAAGCATAGTGCCCTGATACCACCTCATTCTCCAGTGCTACTTCCAACTCTGAGCTGATGGTCATTATGAGTGGATCTGCCCTGGACAATTAGTTTAGTGCAGCTGCCTTGGACAGTCAGGTTAAAAGTAACAAACCGCCACAAAACTCAGCTAATAAAATGTGAGGAGAGACATGGGGCACCAGGAAGGGGTGAGGCCTGTCTCCCTGTGTGCCATCTGTGTGGAGCCTCAGTACCTAGGGGACAGCGTTTACACAGAGCCCCAGGTTTTTATTAGCATTTCCCTGAATAAAATGTCACTTGTGAGCTGCGGACTGGGAGGCTTTTTCTGATTATTAGGTTTCGTAATGTGGGATCATCAGTAGGCAAGGTGGGCCTGAGGGCCATAGGATCTGGAGACTGTCCAGGGCTCCTTTCTGGGGATGACAGGCTTGTCCCTTCAGCAGTCAAGACACCAAAGAGAGTCTTTCTGAGAATAAAAGAGAGAAGCTTTTAAGGAAAAAAGCAGTTTCTCTCTCTGTTTGGGAGTTGAGTGCATTTTCCTACATTTACTCGGAGATGTTCCTTGGTTCCCACCATGTGCCATCGCCCCGCTATGGGGTAGGGTCACCCCACCGCGTACCTAACCCAGGAAAACTCCTCTGCAGTTATTTCAGAGGCTGTGTGCATTTCTCTTGCCTCAACGGGTAGAGTGAGTTTTTCTTCCTACTGTTTTTAGTCAGTTTTCTTAATCTAGCCTGTTACTGGGATAAGTTCCAGAGACGAGCAGTTTTAAAAACAATCTTTGTACGTTGCGTAGAGAGCAGTCCACCTGTAACCAGTTTGTTCCTGGAGGTGCCGCAGTGGCCTTGGTTACGCGAGGGCCCCGTGGCTCAGGATGGGCCGAGGAAAGAGTGCGTGAGCAGCGGGCACTGGCCGGAGGCAGGGGAGGCGTGGCCACCTGTGGCTCGAACTCCCCCCATCCACTCTACCGCACCGCTGGGACGTGAACATTCTCGCCCTGGACGTTTTGTCTGAATGTTCAGTGCCCAGGCTTTTGGGTACACAGGCGGCCCCGGGTTTTATTTCAAAAGGGTGTCGCGAACAGTGAAGTAACCCACGTGCCTAAGCTTTGATTGACATGAAGGAATGTAGAGGGTGCTGAAATCCTGGTCATTTTAGAACAAAGTATTTTATTAACAGTTTTCTAAAAGAAAGAAATCATTAAAAAATTGATCCCTGTTGAGGTAGAAGGATCTCGTCCTCATGCTCCTCAGTTCCTTCCAGAATCAGCTTCCAGTTCAGCTGCAGAACAGGTTCTGGTGGTGGCTGGAGCAGCCCAGGCACGTGCCGTCGGGTCTAAGTTCACACTGGTGCCCGTGTGGTCTCCAGTTACGGTGCGGGCCGTGGGGTCTGAGTTCACACCATTGCCCATGTGGTCTCCAGTTACGGTGCTGGCCATGGAGTCTGAGTTCACACTGGTGCCTGCGTGGTCTTCAGTTACAGTGCTGGCCATTTGTGCCTTTCTGGGAAGTTAGAAGGAGGATCATTTCATCACGTCTCTGTCCTCCCACACCTGATCTATGCTGGGCCACCGTGAATTCTTCCTTTTAACTGTTTCTCTCATCACGGGCAACACTGGTGTTCTGTGGTCAGTGTTTGCCATTTCTGAAAACGGATTCTGTGTTTCTTTATATAATCACCTGTTCTCTTTTACGAATTTCGCTTTTCTTTAAGAAAATCATCGTGCTTTTATCTCTTCAATCTCAACTCTGTTCCCTGACACAGGCTCTTACCAGCTCGAAAATTAAAAGTAATCTTTGATTATACTTAATACTTTCTAAAGTTTTCAAAAGTTTATCAGCTTGTGGGTTACTGAACATTGACTGTTTATTTAATGGAAAATTAGATTCTAAGTAGAGTATTAGAGTGAAAATGATCTTTTGATTTTATTAAAATATTCAGGTAAAAATATTAAAATGCCTTCGCCAAACTTCATGCCTGTGTAGCGTGAAAACATTAAGCTGCTCTCTGCTCCCGGGAATGCATGAGTAGAGTATGTGTTTGAAAGCGTCATTCCAGTCTTAAGTTTTAGGTATTCTTAAAGGGGTTGACTGGAGAAGTGACATTTAGCATTGAGTGAACGTTTGACAAAGATTTGTCTCGATATAAAAATAGTTAAAAACAATCTTTAGTGTTTCCTGTCAGGGTTCACCCATTTAAGAATGGTCTTGTAAAAAACTCATCAAGAGTGTCGGCGCCCAGAGGTGCTACCTTGCCCACAGTTGTGTCATCTGCTGTCACCAGGCGACACGCCCAGCCTTTAGCTGCACGTCAGATGTGGCCACGGGGCCACAGGACATCCCTGCGGACGGATGTTCTTATGCAGATTAATGAGGATGGAGACCGCTGCAGAACTGTAAGCCCCCCAGGGGCTGACGGAAGCCTGGGAATACCCGAGACACCAGAGTCGCTGCTGCCCTGGGTGGAAGGAAACCTGCCCTGGAAGATGGGAAATGCAATAAGGACAAAGTACCAAGGTACATGATGCTGTGAAAACGGAGATGTTTTAATTAAATTAACAATTAAAATCATTTTAATTATGTGAATTATTTGAATTCATGTTAGTTCTTTTTAGGAAATTAATACTTAAAGCAAGTTTGTTTTCTGAATTGTTTGATTTAATTGAGTCAGCACAAGAGTTAGCATTGATATCTGACCCTCTTCCAGGGTTGGGGCAGAGGAGATGGGGGCAGAGGAGACAGGCCTCCCACCCGCTTTCCCCTGGAGCTCAGCTAGAATTTCCCATTGAGGAGCCCTCAGCTCCCTGAGAGCCAGGAGCTCTTGCGGAGAAGCCGCTGTCGGCATGCCACCCGCTTTGATGGCCCTGCTCTGCCATCCCCGCGCTCCAAGGGCCGGACCCTGCCGCTGCCTGTGCCAGACGGGTCTCAGGGAGGTGCCAGCCAGGGGTTATGCATGGCGGGGCCTGGGCATCGCTGTCCGGATTCCGTGGCTGCCGGTTTCATTCTCTCGCTGTTTGTCCCCCTAGCAAGACTCATGAGGTTCCTTGAGGACAAGACCCCCTCCTGCCACCTGGTCTGTTTCCTGAACGTTCTCTGCACGAGTACAGCCCCGGGATGCAGCCCTCGGGAATCAGGGTGTCGGCCATAGTAGGGCGGGTCGCTCTGCTGGGCACCATGATGGATGTTAACCGCTGTGCTTCACTTTGGGGACGTGTTTAAGTACAAAAGTAATTTTAAAATTTCACCATTATTTCAAGACAGCTAAGAGCCTATTAGCACAGAATCCCTGGTCTGAATGAAATCAAACGGTTCTTATTAATTATTCATGATGCCACGAATATGTAGCCTTATTTTTTATAATTGCCAGTCTGTATAATTAACCTTTCATTTGGTTAAAGTACTTAACACTAAGTAGAGCTGTAATTTCAACTGTTTATAAAGCATATGGAAGAATGTTTAAATGTTTAATTAGAACCACTTTTTTTAGTTTCATAGAGAATTTTTTTTCTTGTCAACGAGGGTCTTTAATTATTTAAACCGAAAGAGAAAAACAGACCAGAAAAGATAAACAACTAGTAAAGCTCGGAACTGCGAAGGTGGCATCATTCCGTTAGTCTCGGATTTTGCTTCCTGGCTTTGTGACGTGGTCAGAGTCCTTGTCTTTGATTTCCTAACACAAGTTGTTAAAGTTGGAAGTGAGTGTGAAATTGAGTTAGTCTAGCTTTATTCTTTCACGGATGAGAAGTGAATTATCTTCAGCAAGGTGGGTGCAGGCGTGGTCCCCGGGGGTCACTGTGGTGAACAGGCCGCCCTTGTGGGGAGCCAAGTTCGTCATCACTGGGACAGAGCCCAGGACACTTCCCCGGCTGGCCAGCCTCTTCCTAGAACCTCACACATTGCAAAGGATGGAGTCCAGATCTATACCGTGAAGAAACGAGGGTGGTTACAGAAAGCACCACGATCTCAGCTGAGTGGCTCTGAGCACCCCAACGTTGGGGCACCTCAGCATCCTGTGTGGCTCAGGCTGTGCCCAGCAGGGAGGCCGGCCCGATCGAGCTGCGGTCTCCACCCTGAGAGTGAGGGCTCCTTCCCCCAGCGCGAGTTAAAGCACCGTGTGTCCACTTGTGCAGTGGCTGGTCCCAGTGGCCCTGGAGGGCTGAAACCCTGGGTCCCGCCACTGGTCCGGGGCATCCGTTTCCCCTTCCTGCAGTTCCTGTGTCTGTGTGTCCAGGGGGCTCCGATCCCTGTCTTAGGACCATGGCTGAGGGGTCAAGTTCACCCGCTTTGGAGCTGGCCCGGATCTTGGTTCTGTGGATCCTCGCTGTGTGGCTCTGGAGCAGTTCTGTCCTCAGGAGATGGATCCTCACAGCCGCCTCTTGGGGCCATGAGGAGAATTAATAGGACGACCCCCGGGTAGCTGCTCAAAGCCCTGTGCGGGGCCAGCCCTGTGTCTCCACCAGTTCCTTTGCTCTGTGCTCCCCCCCACTGTCACATCGCCAGCCTTTATTTCCTTTTCCTTAGACCCAGACAGCGAATGCTCCGCTGGTCTTGGCAGCCCCTTCTCTAGTCTATCCTCAAATCACTTCCTGACGGACAGCCATGACTAGCCATCGGCGTGACCAAAACCCCACAAAATAGAACCCAACTTTCCTATTAAGCTGTACAGAGCTGTCCCAGCCCCACTTCCCACAGGCTGGCCTCATTCACCATGGGATCCGTGGTTCTCACCTGGGGCTGGGGGTGCCCCTGGCATCTGGTGGGGAGTGTCAGGGATGTCCCTCCAGGCCCAGTACAGTCCCCCAGCCAGAGGCCGGCAGACAGCAGCACCCAACCTGATGTCCCTGTGGTTCCCCGAGTCTGGCTGTGCTTTGCTGCCTCTACATGCTCTCAGACGTGTGCCCTCTCTCCACCTTCACTGGTTAGCAGTGTTCCATCCATTAGAGCTCAAAGCACTGCCTCCCGGCAATGCAGCCCCTTCTCCTGGCCTGCCGTCTGCCTGTGCCCCACGGTCTGTACCGTGTCCTCACGGACCGATCAGAGCGAGGCTCCCAGGGATGGAAAGGTTCCTGCTTGTGTCTGCTTGTGTCTCTGTCCCGCCTTCTCTGGACCCGGCACCGTGGCCTTTGCCGACAGAGGTCTTGGGTTGATTGTCAGCGAAGCAGACAATCTATATGGCTCTAAATGGCTGTGAACATGCTTGATTGGGTTATTTTAAAAATAGTTGTATATGTAAACATTTGAGTGTGACACAGGTGGATTTTTGGGCTAATGGTCTTGTTCTTCAGGGAGTAACCACAGGCCCATCCACAAGGACCATTTCCAGCTGATTTATGGAACGCTGTTCTACCTGGTTAATTTTCAACGTTATCTCAGCCTGAGAGGTAGGTCAGCATGTGACGAAGTTCACTGGTTTGAATCCTAATCTGCTCCTTAGGAGCTGCACCTTCCATGCCTTCGTTTCTTCCTTGGTTAGGTAGGGAAGATATGAGCTACCTCAGAGTTGTGAGTGAGGCCTGCATCGAGTGACCACATTAAAGTGACAAGGACTGCACCCGGAGTGTTGATATTTAAAGACCTTTAAACATCGCGATGCCGCATTTTGGTACCCAGGTAAAACAGCAAAGTTCTTTCAGATGCAGACACAGACCCTCGGTGAGGTGGGGGGCTGATGGCAGGAGGTGGACCACCGACCCTGTAACGAGGGCGTGGTCTGTTCGAGGCTGAACGAAGTGCACATCATTGCATGTACCACGGAAGTCCCTCTCGTGAAGTCCTGGAAGGGTCCATGTGGCTGAGCCGTGTGGTCTGTCCATGACGTCTGGCAGGAGCAGAGCTTTCGGGTGCAGCCTTGCTCTTGTGCGCACAGCCCTCAACGGTCTCAAAAGTCTGAGGCTTAAAGCAGGCTTGGGGTTTCCTTACACCTCCTGGACATCTAATTTGCCTGGCAAACATGTTTTTCTTGGGTGTAAAGGTGAAGGAGTGGGTGATTCTGGTGAAAGTGTACTAATTACTGTACTTCTGGGTCAGTGGCGCTTGGTTGAAGACACTATCTGCCCTGGATGGACATCTCTGGGATGGTGAGAACCGGTGGCTGGATGTCGCGGGGTTGCCAAGAAGATGCCAATTTTTTCCTTTTTCCTGAGTAACAACACCCTACTTTGTTTAGGGAAGCAGCACACCCAGCTGAAAATCCAATTCTCTTGTACGGCGGAGCGGCTGGTGACACAGGTCCAGATGCTGGGATGTTGATGGGGGGTCCTGTAGTGGGAGGTGTCAGGAGGCTTTCCCGACCCACAGCAGCCCTGGGCCCTTGTCCGGCCTTCTTGCCCGGGGCATGACACCTGGAGGGAAAGCAGCTTCGGGGGCCCGAGGGCCAGAAGGCAGAGTCCTGGCGTGTGAGGCAGGCCTGGGCCAGGCTCCTCGGAGGATGTCACAGACCTGCTGCCCATGCAGGGACCACCCACCTCTGAGCCCCACGCAGATTTTCCTCCATAGCCGAGTGAAATCCTGGTACAGCGAGTGAGGCAGTCAGAGGCACCTTTTGTGGAAGGAGGACAAAGCTGGAGAGAAAGAGGTTTTCCTAAAGGCACAAGGCGCTGATTCTGCGTTAGGGATAATTCCTAGGAGTGTGGTTGCTGGTGGGTGGAAAACTAGCCAGAGAATAAGTGGGAGTGGCACTTGCTGGTATTTAACTGATTCGTTCATGAATGGTCCGAACAGTTCCAGTGAAAAGAACATTTCGGACACAGAAGTTTTCATCCTGCCTGACAATGAGCATGACCGTGGGCTGTTCCATCCTTCCTGGGTGACAGTGAGAGGGTCTCAGGCCCTTCTGGCCCTGTGCTGGCATTTCCCCAGGGTGTGTGCCCCATCCCGAATAGGCTGGAATGCTTCTGGGTGCAGCTGAGCCTCTTGAAAAGGGAAGAGACATGTGATGTGCTCTGGCTGAACAGGAAAACGAGGGAGGACAGGGAGAGGGTCCTGGAGGTGAGGAGGATGGTGAGCAACACTGGGGACAGAGGAAGTAGGGTAACACCAGGGACAGGGGGACGGAGGGTAAGGCCGGGGACAGGGGCATGGAGGGTAACGCCGGGGACAGGGGATGGAGGGTAACACCACTTCTCCAGGTGCCTTTGGGGGATGCTGCCGCCTCTCGCACCCCAGAGTGAAGTCAACAGGATTCTGTCCCGAGGAGCCCCAGAGCCTGGCAGCTGGGATTGTCGCAGTATGAACCACTGTTCACTAGCTCTGCACCCTGGGACAGGCTCCCTGGTGTTTCCACCCTGGTTTCCCATCTGGACAGTGGGACCCTGAGTGTGCCCGTCCCAGCTGCGCCCAGAGCCCTGGACTCCAGCGTGTCGTCGGCACTCATTAGCGTTTCTTTTGTTGTGGTCCGTGGACGAAGTGGCTCTCTCTTTGTGTGTTCACAGCCCTCCTGCTCACTTTACCTTCTGGGAACACTTTTTACATAGCTTCGTATGTGGGGAGGACTCGAGTGATTAATGGAATGTTTCATCAGGTGCAGTTCTTCTGTTTCCCAGTTTTGACACAACATTTGGTGAAATTTCCAGGGACTCCTGTGGTCAGCCTCACGGTTTCACTCTGTCACTTTCTAATGCAGTATTCTTTGGGAGTCTTTTCAATTAAGCGCCATCATTTAAAAATAAGTTTTATAATATGCAGTTTCAGGTTAATTATTTACCTTTGTGTCTCAGGCAGTAGCTACCTACCTGTGAGTAGTCACAAAGGTTCACGCAGTTTTCTCTAGCTGTCCCTAGCTCGTAGCTCAGCAGGTCCCTTCAGATGAGTCAGCCAGCTGTGTACCTGCATGTTCAGGATACTTGTCAGGGGCCTTCCTCAGAGCAAGACCGACGCTCACCTCATCCTTGGGACTTTGGAGCCCGCCTTGGAGAGACTCCAGCCACGTCCAAAGGGGCCGTCCGGGTCCCACAGGCTGGTGGGAGTGACTTCTGAGCCACTCCAGACCACACTTTGTGTTCCTATACCCCACAAAGCCACTTAAAGTGCCATGTTCTGGTGCTGTGTGCCTCACCAGTGTGCCACACAAGCCTGCACGGGGATCTGAGGGGGCGCTGCCTTCCTCAGGCTATGCTGGAGTTTTGGGGCAACTGGAGCACTCCTGGCTGTGATTCTCGCCACTGTCTGGGCTTCCCTAGAGGGTCTCACCTGCAGCGTGAGGACAACATCGGCAGCCACTGAGGAGCCGCCAGGTGCAGCGTTGGTCCCACTCAGTCCTTCTTGACTTTGGTGAGAGAGTAGACAGCAAAACTTCAGCTGGGAGCCCCAGGCCTTCTCTGCTTGGGGCCCTGGGACTGACATAGCACAGATCCTGCCATCCACGTGCTGAGGGCCCCGCCGTGCGGCTCCCTCCTCTGGTCAGGGGCTGCACCCTTGGGCTGTGCAGCTCCTGGTTCTCACACTCAGGGGCCCAGGGAGGGTGGTGGATGAAGAGAGAAGGAGAAGGGTGGCAGTTTGAGCCCAATTGTGTTGGCTTCATCTTCCGCCTCTTGTCCCTAAGTACATTGGCAAAGTTTTCCAGGTGAAAACTCAGAAGGGATTTTTAATGACTGGAATCTGTGAATTCCATGGAAGCCAAGTCTGTCCACCTCTTTCACCCACCTCATTTCTCCCCGTTGGGGCTGATTTTGGCAGCGTTCATAGGGGCAGGGACGGAAGGGGTGGGGGCCAGCCGTCGGCCCTGTGTCCCTCCCTTCCTCCCCTCAGCGCCACAGCATTTCAGTGTCATCCCCTTCCGTGCACGCGTCCTCATGAAAACCAAGTGCGGCTGGAGGGAGATGCCTGCGCCCACTCCCGTGACCTTCCCGGCCAGCCTGGCTGCAGCGGCCCCTCGGCAGGCATCTTTCTGGTGCTGCCTCCGTGCCCCTCCCATCACCTGATGCTCGTGTTCCTGAATCTTCACGCCTGTGCTCTGTGCAGCCACCTCACGGGCTCCCTGGGAAGGAAGACAGTGTCTCACGCCGGTCAGAATGCTCTTCTCTGTCCACTGAATAGTCCAACACAGAATCATTCCTCTGTGATTATTTGTGCTTTGTTATGTAGAACTGGAATAAAGAAAAAGTGAATTTAGACATTACAGCCATCAGGTTGAAGCTTAGTAATTGCATTAGGGAATTAAATGGAAACATTTGAGCTTCTCGAGTTCTAATTCCACATCTTCGTATCCCCATCACCCCATACCCAGTGTCTAACAGAGCTCTTGGTCTAGGAGTTTCTTGATAAATGCTTACTGAATTGAACTGGACTGAGCTTAACATTCCCACCCAGAGTTAGAAGCCAGTCCCTGAATAAATTGCATTTAGAATATGAGTTTGATGTTACTGTGGTAAGGGGTATCCTACACGTCATAATTCCTAGTCAATATCGGGTATTTAGTCAAATAGACTCAAGTATAGAGAAGCATAGGCCCATCTGGCAAAAGGGCAAGGCACGCTGCTTTAGGTCCAGGTCCCCAATATCAACTATGAAAATAAAACGTCAACTCCAATGACAGCCCTGTCCTCAGCTGGTCACTGTTTATGCTAACAATTATAAACAGCTTGAACTTGCTGTCCTGAGAGGCAACACACCCTCCATTCTCTCTGCAGTGTAGCTGCCTTGGTGGATGGAACATGCCCCTCCTCCCTCCCTCTCCCTCTCCCTCCCTCCCCCCTCCTCTCTCCCTCCCTCTCCCCTCCTCTCTCCCTCCTTCCCCCCTCCTTCTTCCTATCTTCTCTCACCTTTCTCCCCCCACCTTCTCTCCTGGACAAGGGGCAGAAGAAAGGAGACCTCCGGAATCTTCTGCTTCATCCAAGCAGCTTGGGGGCAGCATCAACAGCTGCAATTTGGCTGCCCCAGCAGGTGCCTCAGGGCAGCCTTTCTAATGGGAATCCTGGAATCATGTCTTTCCTTAATGTGTCCTAAAGGCTGGAGGACAGGAAGTGAAACAATGCTCCATGCTCAGTCCTGTGATTTTGTGTAATTATTGGACTTACTTTGAAATTAAACTAAATGATACCCAAGGTAGAGCATGAAAAAAAAGAAAAAACAGGCTATAGTGTTTGAAAAACAAACAAAACCATTTGGTTTGTTGGTTTGTTCTTAGACCTTCACAGGCTCCTAGGTCACACGTTTCAGTTTCTCAGCAAGTGGCATTCTCTGCAGAAGCTGTGTCAGTCTGTTTGATGATGTCAGCCACAGCAGAAAGAAGCACTCCGTAGGCCCCGTGCTCAGCACCTTGGCGTGAGCTCCTGCCATCTTCTGTTCATGCTCATCACAGCTCTGTGCAGTGGGCATCCTCCTGATCCCTGTGGGAGGATGGAGGATGGAGGCGGAAGGGTGAGTGATGGCAGGATCACATGAGGGGTCTCTCCCGAGGTAGGGAGGGGAACTGGCCCAGGACCTTAGTGCCCATCGCATCCTTCTTCCTCCTCCTCTGCCTCTCTGTGACTGTTTGACTCAGGCTGCAGGGACAGACATGAGTATGTGCAGAGCCTGTGTGCATCCCTGGGAATGTGTGCTCATATTGGCAGGGAGGGATGTGAGTGTGTACAGAGCGTGTGTGCACACCTTGGCGGTGTATGCCGGCGTTGGCAGGGACAGATGTGAGCGCGTATGGAATGTGTGTGCACACCTTGGGGATGTGTGCTGGCATTGGCAGGAACAGATGTGTACAGAGCGTGTGTGCACACCTAGGGGTGTATGCTGTCGTTGGCATGGACAGACGTGAGCGTGTACAGAGCGTGTGTGCACACCTGGGGGTGTGTGCTGGTGTTGATAGGGACAGATGTGTACAGAGCGTGTGTGCACACCTGGGGGTGTGTGCTTATGATGTTTTGTAACCGGCAAATACGTGGCCTGTTGCATCGGGCGGCCCTGCGCCCATGCTGAGCCCGTCAGTGGCCCTCGGGTTGGGGTCTCCATCTGCCCAGACAGCATTCGAGTGGCTTGAGGTTTCAGATTCTTCCTCTACGGATACTTGGGCTTCCTCAGGACCAAACATCAGAACCAGCCAACTGCAAACTACAAGAACGTTCAAATGCATCTTCAGTAGGAAAAACAAAAGCAATTGGAAAAATTTTCCAACGTGACCCCGTGGTTAAGCCGTTAGATACTCCAGCCAACAGATTGAGTCACTTTAAAATTCACACCAATTAAAATGGTTGTGAGAGTTGCAGAGCTTTACCGCTAAACCTTGAAATAATTGAAGCATTCTGCTCCACTTGCTTACAAACTAGAGTTGGGGATACCTTTCAGTCCAAAGTAGCAACCTTCTAAATCCAGCTTAGATGCGAGGCTCCCACTGACACAGGAAGAGACAGTGGCCCTTGATTATTCTCCTGTGTTCAGATACTGTGTCATTTCTTTTTTTTTTTTTTTTTTTTTTTTTTGTATCCTGATCATCACTTCTGCTTTTCCAATTCAAACTAAAGGGAGTTTAGTTCTGTTTTGGAGAAGCTGTGGTTAGTAGTTTCTTTTCATGGTTTGCTTAATCTCTTAAGTCTGGTGCTTACATTACCCAAATAGACTTTTCTTTAGTACGACAGTGCCATAACCCAGGGCTTCTCCCTCCATATCTGCTCCCCAGGAGGCTCCCTAGGAATGGGCGCTGGAGATCCAGCCCCTCTCCATGTGCCATTTTCTTTGAGTCCAAGGTAGGTTTGGCTCAGAGAAGAAAAGAGGCCTCCGGGTTAGGTGCCTCTGACTGCTTGCTTGTGAAATGTTTAATGACAAGGCGACTTCCAAACTAATTTACACATTGATAGTTGTAGCTTGAAGTATCACCGCAGTCATAAGAACAAGAAACACTCCCATAAAGTAGATAAGCAGAAAAAAGCCATAGAAGTTTAATAAAGCGCAAATAAAATGGTGTTGTAAGAATGTACAGTGGGAAATGCTCTCAGTCCAGCCAGATCCAGCTGTGGCGTCAGTCCAGCTGTGGTGTCCTCCTGTAAAAACATTCAGCCACATGTGGCCCTGATCGCAATCACTACTCTGAATTGTGATCCAGAATGTTCTTGGGGGCCGATGCTGGGACTGTTCCAGCAGTTCAATCTGATTGGGCGTCACGGTGGTGATGTGCTTAGCGCGGCCAGCTGGGCTGAGTGGTGGCCACCCGTGCACTCGCCACGTGCAGCCGTTATTCTGGTGATGGGGTTGCATGCGCCCCGGCTTGTCCACCTGGGCTATTAAAGTACTGGGAACCCAACCGCGGGCGGTGCCTCCCGATATGGGAGCTGTCTTTTTTATCCAGGGCCCTCTGGCGCTGCAGAACCCTGCTGCCAGTCAGAGCTCACAAGGAGGTACCGGAGGGCTCTGCTGGGGCATGGAGGTCCCTGAGCAGGTGGTCACTTATTGCTTGTGGAGTGGTCCATGGCCTGTGAGCTTATTCTCGGGGTTTGTGTGGGCGAGGTTAACCAGTTCACAGCTGGGCACTTACCCCTTACACAGGTGACACTAGTTAAAGTGGAATCTATATTAGCTCACACGGGAGTGTGTGAGGAGCTGGGAGGGTGGGGAGGCTTGGCCTTAGCACTAGATTCCCGGGCTCCTGACATTTCTGCGTCTTCCAGTTGAGGGGCCGTCAGAGCCGCTGTGGGTCCTGAAGACAGTGGGTGCCATATGGACCAGGGGATGCAGAAGCCTCTAGAGGCTGCGGGAGGCAAGGAGACGGTCGCTTCCCCAGAGCCAGCCCTGCCGCCACTTCGACGTTAGATGGTGGGACCTGTTTTGGACTCCAGCTTCCAGAAATGTGAGAAAAAAAGTCAGAGTTTAGGGCGCTAAATTTGGGGTGATTTAGTGGAGAAATAGAAAACTAGCCCACAAATGTGCTCGCATTGAAATGTGCTCTGTCCAGGTGTTCACAGTGGTGTGAGGGAGATGGCATCAGGGTTCTGGGAACTGTGCAGTTTTACTGAAGGAAGGGGGCTCGCCACGCCTTTCCTCATATAACTGAAGGTATGTATGCCTGCCACACTGCCCAGGAGACAGGGACTAGAATTCTGACTTTATTTCTTATGGGAACCAAGCCACAGTCAGAACACGGTGAGGGCCGAGACGAGCTTCCTACAGCCTGAACTGGGAAGAGGAATCGCAAGTAGTTTGTGTTTTTCTACACAGACCTGTCCTTTTCAGGTTTTGTTAAGTTTTGGAAAAAGGGAGAAGCCAGGCACACCTCGGCGAAGGACAATGTTTCTGGAGGTGGTGCGGCTTCAGCCTGAAAATGGCCGTGTGGTTGGGAGGCTCAGAAACTGCCCTCCAAGGGCACTCATCTATTCCTTATTGCAGTAATACCTCGTTTACAGAAATCCACAGAAATTACAGTGCGGGAGGCTTCTGGTCTGGATGGGTTTGTGTGGACCGAGGTCACGGGGTGTTGTCCCAAGTGCTAATCCTGATCTGGCAGAGGCTCTGTTCCCAAATAATTATTCCACAGTTTCAGAGCCTATATCTGAGTGATAGTCTTTTAACTTTGTTGCATAAAAGGAAACAAAGTATGTCTTGAGGGTCTAAAAATCCATGTGGTAATCATGGCTGTAAACTCATACCTGGGGCTTTGGGATGGAGTGAAAACCACCGTCACCTGGCGTGGACGCTGCGTGGTATTTTTAGCATGGTGGCCTGCTCGTGCCTTGAACTCTATCTGCAGTGTGAGCAACAGCTGTGCATTTGAGAAATGTGGACAGGTCAGCTTGCTCCTCCAGGGGCCTGCAGGCATCCGGGTGAGGGGCCTGGGATGAGGCCACATCAGTGGGAAGGAGCTTGGTTGTGTCAGCAGATATGTCTGCCTCTACAGGCCCGCAAGCCAGCCAGAACCCAGTTTTCCTTTGGTCATCTAATGCCAGAAGAAACCTGTTTCTTAGAGATTCTCATAGTTTATATTAATTGAACCATTTGACCGTACCTAAAATGTTATAAATGCATGAGGCTTTACAACTTGGCAGATGTGTAACTCACATGTCATTGTATCAAACTGTTGAAGATATTTGTTTCACTTGAAGGTTTTTAGCATTTTATGTGCAAAGCAAATGCCAGTAGCATTTTGCAGGAGTATTTTGGAATTTTAAACACAGTGGGATAGTGCTGGGTCTCTGGGATACTGGTGAGGTGGACGTGACCTCAAGCTCTTGTAGCTTGCAAGCAGGATTGCTAAATTGTCACAACTGCAGTGCTGGAAAGTCAAAGTGGATTTCTGTAAATGAGGTATTAGTGCAATAAGGAACAGATGAGTGCCCTTGGAGGGCAGTTTCTGAGCCTCCCAGACACCCCAGGAGGAAGCAGGGGACAGGGGCAGTTACCCACCAGAACCTAGACGGTGGAGCTGGGTTTGCTGGTGGCCCTGCTTGGCAGCTCATTACGTGCAATAAGAAACAGGTGAGTGCCCTTGAGAGCGGTTTCTCGGCCCCCTTCAGAACCGCAAGTGGAAGACGCTCCAAGGTGGGGGGTGGGGGTTCGGTTATCCACAGGAGCCTGGATGGTGGAGCTGGGTTTGCTGGTGGTCCTGCGTGGCAGGTCATTACATGCAATAAGGAACAGGTGACTGCCCTTGAGGGCGGTTTCTCGGCCTGCTTCGGAACTGCAAGTGGAAGACGCCCCAAAGTGAGGGGGGGCTGGTGGTCGGTTATCCAGTGGGGCCGGATTTGCTGGTGGCCCCTGCGTGGCAGGTCACTGCGTGGAGCGATGGGAGGTGAGTGGAGTGGGAATAGAGGATGCACCCTCCACAGCTACTGCTGGGAGTTGGCTCTGGTAGCAGAAGGGGCATAGATAGAGGGATTCCCATCAGGGGCAACACGACTGGGGTCCCACGTGTGGTGGATGCCGAGGTGTGGTTATATGTAATCTCAGTCTGCACAGCCGTCCTGGTGAGTGGGTTCAGTTACCTTCCCATCTCACATTTGAGAAATCTCGGGGGCTCACATCACAGCTAGGTGGGTTGGAACTAATGTCTCAGGCAGGACGTTGGCCCCAGAGCCCAGATCTTACCCGCCCCCGCTCTTTTCAGTCCACCAAGCTTGTAAAGACGGTTGTGTGGTGGTGGGTGGCGGCTGAGAAACCAACACAGTAGAAGGCGGGGAGGAACTAAACCAGGCAGGAGACACAGGCAGTGCTTGGGAGGTCTGCACGGGGTGTGGGTGTGGGAGACAACTCTGGGCCTGTGAACCCCGTTCTGTGCTCCTGGCTTGCCCAACCTTGGCCCTCAGCCACATGCTGCGTGCTTTAGGTGAAATCTCAGTCCCTCGTGTGGTTCGGGCACATTTTCTCCCTGGCTTTGCCTCTCTTTAAATCACGGAGTCTCAGTGGGGATGGCAGGGTGGTTGGTGGTCCATGGAATTTGCCCTCCACCTCCTCATCCTTGTCCTGTCCTGTCTGGCCTGTTACCTGAATCTGTGTCTCTTCAGGGCCTGCAAATGAGTGGAGGCCACAGCAGCCTCTCTCTGACCGACCTCTCAAACTCTCTTATTCATCAGAATAGTGTTAAATGCTGATTCCTAGGCACCCCCATTAGACTCTACGCCTGCCTAGCATGGGTAATTTGGGGAAGGTACAGAGGGTTGCTGGGCTGTTCCAGGGGGTAATTTGCATTGTTGAATGTCTATTGTGTTCCTTCTAGCACTCTACTTTCCACGCACACGTGGCATTAAACCTGGAAGACCCCTGGGTGCTGTGCTGGCGAGGAAGCCCCGGCTGGACGAGGGGCTGCTGGGGCTCGGACTTGATTCCCGGGCTGGGGGCTGCGGGCTTATTCTCTTCAGTGGGTCTGCTGATGGGATGCCCTGAGAAGTCCTGCTGTGCACTCAGGGGAAGGTGCAGAGACAGGCTCAGAAAAGACAGACCATGGATTTAAAAATTCCTACTGGAAAATCTTTTATGAGCAAAGTAATTTGCATCTAACTGAAGACAATCATTGCTTGAATAATTGGTTTGTTTACAAAGTTGGTCCTATGAACAGATTAAAGTTTTCTTTCATGCCTTATCTATAATGTGAATAGGAGCTATTACCGCAACTTAAATTAGCTTTAAATTTCGTATCAGATTGCAGTCCAGATTACAAACGGCTGCTTGATAATCTAATTGATAAAACGGAGGAATTTAGTGCTTGGAACCCAGAGTGAAGGGAACAGAATTGCTTTGGTTTCTCCAAAGGGTGTTGACTGAGTGGTGACCTGGGGTGAAGAGAAGTGGCTAGAGTCATTACATTCGAGGAGATGATCTGCCCCCGCCTTTCTCAGCTGTCTTCTGGACAAAACAAAGGGTGATAAATGGAAAAAATTCAGCACTGAGTTCGTCTATGCCCTGAGCTTCTCATACAGTCATTAATGGGCTGTATCTGTGAAGCCTCCATACAGGCACAAAGGAATTAGGCTAGAGTAAGGCGGCCGGCGACCTCTGGCGTCTGGACCGCGTGTCACTTCCTAAAGCCCTTTTGGGTGAAATGACACTCCACTCAATGTCGTTGTTCGGAGGAGTGTAATCTCACGTATGAGATGCAGATTTTAAATGATGCAGATTTTAAACACCAAAGTCAGGAAGCTTGGTGGGAGTGGCTGTCTTCCAAGTGGTTTTCTGTGCTGCCATGGATGAGGCGTGGATGTGTCATCTGTAGGTGAGATCCACTGGTGAAGGGGATAAGCAAACCATGGAGGTGGGGGGGTGTGAAGCTGCATCTCTTCTGGCATCCCAAGGAAATACATTTTGTAAAACTTGTGAATTTGACCCTGACCCTAACCCTGAGTGTTGAAGTCTGGTGCAGTGTCTTGATCCCTCTTCTGCATTGAGAGTGAGTGACTGTAAATGACCGATTCCTCAGTGGTGAAAGTTCAAATGTAGCTTCCCTGAGGAAGCCAGACCTCGGTCACCCGTATCTCCATTGTAAACACTGCGGCCCCTACGCGGGTGGCTGCAAGTTTCCAGGCCTTCCTTGGAGAAGCAGCCGTGAGGTGCTTGATGATTTGATAATATCAGCCACCTTCTGTCTTCTGTCTAATCACGGTACAAATGATTCTCCTACAAGGAAATGGATCTGGTTTCTTCCCGATCATTGGAAGAAGCAGCCCGCCTAGGGACTCCACCGTCCTCTGCACTTTCACAGCGAAGCCTGTGTCTGTCTCCAAGGAGTGTCACGTGTGTCGTGGGAATTGCCTCCTTAATTCTTCCTGCTTTTGAGGGCTCCGGTAGCTCTGCCTGTTTCACCCGGGATGAGCAGCAGGTGGTCTCTGGCTGCTGTGGGACTAGGGCTTGGGGGTGCATCATCACATCCGGTGGCCTGTCCAGGTGGGCATCATTGTCTTTTGCCTGTTGCCTGAGGCAGCTGTGATGCCATGGGGGTCATGCTTGTCAGGGCCAACCCCGTTCTTCCCGTGTACACCTCTCCTGCTGGAGTGCCTTTCCTTATGATGACTTGTTGAATTAGCGTGGAGAATGCAGAGAGGCTCTGGGCCTCTCTCTCCCATTCTTACTCCCTGGAGCTGTGATGCCCGACAAGGGAGCCCATAGCCCAGAGGCTCCTTTAAGTTTAATTAGAATAAAGATTTGATTACATAGCTAAACACATTTGAAAAGAACTTCATAGATTAAATTCCAGATTCCACCCTTCAGGCCCAGTGGCCACGTTTCAGGGCTCAGCAGCTGTAGGTGGCTGTTATCTTTCTGTGTTGGCTGAGCAGATTGGGGCGTTTCCAGTTCAGCAGGCAACTCTCTTGCATGGCTCTGCCTGTGGAGAGGGCACCTAGGCTGGAGAGCCTCGTGGGGATCCCTTAGGCCTCTGGCTGCAGCCAGGCTGCACGGTTCCTGTGCCTCGGGTCCTCTGCAGGCCCAGATGGATCCCACCACAGAGCCAGCACTGCTAGACTTGGGTACTGTGTGCAGACAGCAGAGGGTCACGTCCGGGCCTTGCAGGGGCTGGGGTGACTGGCCTCCTTGGCCAGGCTCCTGTCTCTGAGTCTTCAGGGGAAATGCATCCACCATCCACACCGTGCACCAGAGGAAAACTGCAGGCTTCTCTGGATGGTGAATTGAGATCATGCAGAGTGACTAGGTTTGGGCTCCTGACCAGCGTGGAACCTGATACCTTTAGGTGGAACCTGACATGCCTCCATGTGTACATGGCAAAGAGAATGCAGCATTGTCAGCTTGAATCCAGATGTGCTCCCGTTTTGAGGTGAAAGGTTCTGAGAGTATTGGCCATTGGTGATTGTGCTGCCGTGGAGGACTTTGAATGCACGCACTGGTTTGTGATAACCTTGATTTCCTGGTCCTGTATGTGGGCATCTCTGAATATCCTGGACTGGAGGAAGGCAGGGCAGATGGGAGGGTGACAAGAGGTGTCAGGTGTTTCCAGCTTTGGGGACTGATGCCATCAGATGGCCGAGATCAGGATGGTGGTGGCCAGGGACCAAAGCAGGGGTGCGTGGAAACGCCATGTTCCTCGGAGCATGGAGAGGACCACTTGAACTCTATTCCTGGGCAGCAGTTCTTCCATTCTCAGGAATCTGTGCCATTGTAATTGAGTAGCAAATTCCGTAGTTGCTCTAATTACTTACTGTTAAGTCCCCATGCCAATTACCATAAATTAGCAACAGTGATAACAGTTTGCCTGGTCAAACCTTACCAAGAAAAACCAGTGGACCTAGTTTTAGTTGCCTCCAGTTCCCTCCAAATCAGATTCCTTAGCGGCTTGTGTCCCCACACTTGCTGCAGTTCCTCCTGGGCCTGGCAGGCACATTCCAGACATTCACATCTCAGCTCAGATGCAGGCGTGCACATTATTTATAGAAAATCGCACTGCGCTGTCATCGGCTTGAGCTGACGTTCTCTAGGTGGGAGGCGGAGGTTCAAAAGTTCTAATGGGATGAAATTAGATATACGAATTTTAAAAATTCACGTGTCATGAACTCTGTTCAGTGATTTTCTCTGAAATGAGAGACTATTTGCAGATGAGGCAGTCAGCCTGCAGCTCTCCTTAGATCTGTCCTAGACCTCGATGCCGTCCTTTGGCCTCTTCCTGGGTGTGGGGTGCTCTGCTTGAAGCAAAACCAAAGGAAAGAACGTCGTCTGCCTCACTACTGCAGCCAGCTCAACGCGCACACCCACTGGGAGGGGGGTTTGATCACTTAACATTTTAAATGCATTTAACATTAAACCAGCAAGTCAGCCAGTGCTTTCTGTACGCAAGCTGCCTGGCTCATGGGAACCTGACACTTGACTTTTAGGAAGAGAGTACTTGCTTCTGTGGAGTGTCAATATTTGTCTCATTTCTTGAGACTCTGCTCAAAGTGATGAACGTGAGTAAATTAGGACCTTTTTTTGTAAATTGGGCCACAGAGCTCTCTAGGCACAGTCAGAGGAGTAAATGGCTGTGAAAGATGCCGCCTGATGTGAGCCATGGCCAGGCACTTTGGAACCTGGGATCCCATCTCCAGCCTTTCAAAGGACACAGAGGAATATAAAATGCAGATGGGAGGGTTCATATTTTAGGCTTCTCTGTTCTTTTGAAATCAAAGTGCAAAGAAAAAGTTTTGCCTTGAGGTCTTAACCCATACTTGTTTTTCTCCAGAGGTTTTAAGATTTTCTTAACTGCTTTTTTCTTCCCCGATCCTTGGGGAACTTCTATCTTCATATCTTCTTAAAAGATATGGTTAAATTCAACACTGAAATTTAAAAACATGCTTTCATATTTTTCTTTAAACTGATATATCTGACATTGGTGAAGAACTAACTGGGAGTATTGGTTTATTTTTAATTTTTTGAGACAGTCTTGCTGTGTTGCCCAGGCTTGAATGCAGTAGTGTGATCTTGGCTCACTGCAGCCTCACCTCTTGGTTCACGCCATTCCCCTGCCTCAGCCTCCTGAGTAGCTGGGATTATAAGTGCCTGCCACCATGGCTGGTTCATTTTTGTATTAGTAGAGACGGGGTTTCAACATGTTGGCCAGAACTCCTGACCTCAGGTGATTCGCTCCCCTTGGTCTCTCAAAGTGCTGGGATTAGAGGCATGAGCCACCACACTCGGCCTGGGATATTCTTGATTGTAACTGTAATAGATTGCTTTAATAAAAAAGATATAGAACAACAACAAAAAAAAACTGTCTGAAAAGTCCCGAAATTAAACAGCTCACTTGGACAGGGATTTGGACACCAGTTGAATGGCCCAGCACAAACCATAGTTACATGGGCCACTTGGCCTGTTAGATCCTTAGGGTACTTGAAATCGTGGGGATATTTGCATTTCTGCCTCTGGATATCGTGTTAGTATGAATTCGGCTAGTGTTTGAGGGCCAGGCTCAGATCCGGGAAAACAAGAGCCCCTGCCCTCACGGCACTTCTCTTCGTGTGTGTGTGTGTGTGTGTGTGTGTTAGGAAAATAGAAAGCATAAGATATTTTTTTCAATGAGCTGGGAAGATGGAAAAACAAGCTTAAGATGTTTACTTGTTCAGAAGAAGGGAAGTGCAAGGAATACTCAGCTTTGCTGCTGCTGAAGGAGGCCCCTGGCCGAGGCTGTTTGAGAGGTGGAGTTTCTCTGAGAAAGGTGGTAAGAGGCAAATAGGATGCCCCATCTGGTTTGCCAGAGATGGGGAAAGTTAGTATCCCCAAAACAACCTCAGCATTCTGGCAAAGGCTTTGGAAAACCAGCTACGGTGTGGGACCTTGTTAGCCACTGGGTAGCAGGAAAACATTGCTGGTCCTGAGGACTATACTGTTCTTCCACTGATATAAAGAACTACCTGAGGCTGGGTAATAAGGAAAAAAAGGTTTAATCGGCATACAGTTCTGTGGGTTGTACAGGCTTCTACATCTGGGGAAACTTACAATCAGGGTGGAAGGTGAAGGGGAGGCAGGTATGTCTTCATATGGCTGGAAGGGGAGACAGAGTGAAGGGGAAGGTGCCATGTACCTCCAAGGAACCAGATCTCAGGAGAACGATCATGAGGACAGCACTTGGGGGATTGTGCTAAACCATTAGAAACCACCCCCATGAGTCAATCACCTCCCACCAGGGCCCACCTCCAACACAGGGTTACAGTTCAGCATGAGATTTGGGTGGGGACACAGAGCCACACCATGTCGTGCTTCCCATTCTTCTGCACATGCTTTGCAAATGGTTCTGTCATTGGTTTTTGTTTCTGTTGATACATAATATATGTACATATTTTCAGAGTGCATGTGATATCTAGATTCATCCCTATATTGATGAAATCTGTGTACTTGGGATGTCTTTCACTTTAAATATTTTCTTTTCCTTATGCTGGTAATGTTCAAGTTATTCTCTCCTAGCTGTTTTGAAATACACAGTAGATGACCCACTGCCATCCCCCTGCTGATATATCAATAGTAGTTCTTGTGCTCCCATTAGGCTGTGTATTTGTGCCTGTTACTAGCCTCTGCCCATCCTGCTTATGAGTGGGCTCTGCTGGGCCCTGTTGACCACCTACTCTTGGTCTCCATGAGATCTGCTCTCAGCTCCTGCTTAAGAGTGAGAACATGCTCCGTTTCTTTGCTTGGCTGGTTTGTTTGACGTAAAGTCCTCCAGCTCCATCCATACTGTCGCGGATGACAGGGCTCTCCGCTGTGTGGTGGAGTATTGCTCCTGTGTATGTTCAGGCCACGTTCCCTTCATCCCCTGTTGACGGGCACTCAGGTGATCCCGGACTTGGCTGCTGTGGATGGTGCTGCACTGAAGCTGAGAGCAGTCACTGGCTTTATACTCAGGGGACATGAGCCACTTTGATGTTCTCAAGCAGCCTATCCCCAAAGCCCTCCGTAAAATGCCGCATTCGTTTGTACCCACGGCTTCTTCCACTAGGATGAACAGCTGGGAAGGGGCTTTGAGTGAATGCTTGGGTTTCTGTCTTTAATTGGTACCCAGCTACACTGGCCAAGCAGGGGTCCCAGTGACCCTGGACACTACCTCACATAAGGTCCAAAGATGCAGTTAGGTTCTTTTTTTAACTTAAAAAAAATGCTTTTGACCTGGTTAAGCTATAGCATTATCAGTTAGAGTTTTTCTATATTGGAAAGGTGTATATTTTATTTTCTAAGAAGGAAAGAAATCCTGTTAAATACTTTAACCACAGATTAAATCATGTCAAGGAAAGAGGTACTATTTTGGGGGAAAATTACCCCTTCATGTCAAAGATCAAGGAGATGACTTACATTGTTTAGTTGAGTTAATTATGAAATCTTAAGTGGTTTTAAGAAGATGAGCTGTGGATGCTGCAAGACATGAGACTGATACTGATTTAATGTTAGTCAGCCCTGACAGAATGTGGCTAATATTTAAAGCTTGCTCCAGTATTGCTTGATAGATTGTAAGTTAATGTAAAGATCTGTTTGACGCTTTTATTTTACAAAATATTGAGAAAAAGTTTGACAGCCAAGGAACAGCCTTCAACCAATTTCTTCCTAATTTCTATCACCAGAAAATTTTGTCCTGTTAATTCCAGAATTTACTTTTGGAAAGTTCCCGTAAGGAGAGCAGAGGTATTGGTGGTTGAATGGTGACTTGAATTTAGGTGAAGATCGTTAAATATTTCATAGTCATGTTTGTCTTGGTGGTTTTAGCAATTTTATATTAAACTTAGAACTGCGAGTCAAACCAAATGTGTTCTTTTGCTTTTGTGATACTCCTTTGTATGACTATACTGGTAAAGAATGATAAAATGTGTATAGGGTATTTTTTTCTGTGTAGATATTAGGATTTTTAGGGGAACAAATTAATCATTCTTCTAATATACACTGTGTTGTGTGTTGGGTCCTTTGTATATTAGTTGAATCACTCTAATGAGGACCAGTTGAAAGTCTGTTTCTATAGCAGATCTTTTATATGTTGACTTGTGTTATGCAAAATCCTTCATCCTCTAAGAAGACTAAGCAATGGGTTGGAGGAGAGATTTAATCACCCATTAGGTCTATTCCGAATGCTCAGAATTGAATGCAAGTACTAATTATGTTTTTGAAGTGAGGTGTGTGTGTGGTGGACTCCTTTTTAGGTCATGGGAGGGAGGTAAAGCAAAGATGAGATTTGCTGATGAACATTTGTGCATATGCTAGTGGAGAAGTCATATGACTTGACTGCACCTGCGTACTCTGATTTTGGTTTCGTTAGTGTCCATAGCCACAAGCCTCAGCCGCCTCTGGGACCCACCCTGAGGGGCTGTGGTGAGGGTTATTACAGAGTTGTGTGTCTTAGCGAATGACACAAACGGCCTTGTGGGCCTACTTTGGCTTTGTTTGAACCTCTAGATTGTTAAACTAAGTTTAACATTTTGAGGATTATAAATTGTGATTCTTGTCTAAGAAGAGGTTTCTGTTGTCTCTGAAGACAGGAGCCGCAATACAGATGGTCCCTGGCTCCCAATGGTTACATTTGTGATTTTTTTTTTTCAACCTTGTGATGGTGTGAACTAGTCACACTCAGTGCATTGTTCGGCCCGAGAATGGGCTGCCTCTGGATGAACCCATTGTAAGTTGAAACTATGATGTCAAATGCACTTTCTATTTAGGATATTTTCAGCTTACGCTGGGTTTATTGGAACAGTTTCATCCCATGGTAAGTCAGGGAGCATATATGCTCATAAAAGTAAAGAGGATCTCATAGACACCATGAGATATAATGTCTCTGATGTTGTAGAGATACGGTGAAAACAATCAAGTGGGATTTGGAAGCCTTGGAGGGACTCACAAGGGCAGCTCCTGGAATGCAAACGTGAGCGCCACTGGCTTCTGGATGTGACATCTGTGCCTTCTGCTTAGCCCAGTGGGTTATTGGCTGCTCCTGAGGGCAGAGAGGTCCAATGTTCCTGTGTTTAGGTGTTTGAGCTGCCTTAAGAGGCTAGGTCAATTCTCACTGGTGTCTTCAGGGCTTTAGGTCCTCTGAACAAGCAAGAGGAAGGGCGACTTTGTAGAGCTTTGGAAATCTCAACGGACTTCAGGGCCATCCCCCTTGGCAGGAGAGAACCCCACTGGAGGCGAGCAGGGTGCCCTGAGTGCCTGTGCTGGGCCCAGGCATGTACGGACGTTGTGAGGGCCACAGGACACAGATCGGTCTTGGTTCACAACTGGTGTCGATGGCCACGCAGCATTTCTGCCAGGTACATGAGTGCGGGGACTTGGGTTTTGGGGTGTGCGTCCTGGTTGCCTAGTTGCTTGGAAGACCCCTATTCAGACCCCAGCCTGAGTCACCGTGACAGGCCTCCCGCTTCACATGCCACACGGAAGCCGTGGCATCGGTCACTGACGCCCACCAGCTGTCAGATGTGCGTGTGTATCTTCCCTGGTCTCGTGATGGGTCTTGTTTTGAGGTTATAGTAAACGTTCTTTACGAGGGGTTTTGGATTTTTTATGTTGTTTGCAAGGAGGCAGCAGGGAGTGCTTGAGCAGTGAGATCCCCTTCCCAACCAATGCAATTTCAGATCACAGCAGGTAATTAGGGCAGCGGAGCTGTGGGATCACCTTTCCAACCAATGAGAATTCGGATCACAGCAGGTAATTACGGCAGAGGGGCGGGTGGCAGAACCCTGAACTGTGGCTGTTTCTGGTGTCTTGCCCCGCAGACAGAGCGTGCTGGGGCCTCCGTGGTCCTCTGTGGGGTGGGTGGAGCACATGAGCTGGGTGCTGCTGGGCTGTGGCTGGCTCCCCAGCCCGGGGTTTATGCAGGACTGGTTCTTAAGACAACTTGGAACCCAGAAAGCAGCACGAGGAGAACGAATTTGTGCGTTTCGGGATCCTTGGTGCTTCCCAGTCTCAGATGATGTGCAGGCTCTGAGGGGTCTCGCCAGGAAGACTTGCACAGTCGGCCCCCAGGGTGGAGTGGGGCTGCAGCAGGTCTTGCAGGAGCTGGAAGTGGGGGGTGAGTGTCTCGCAAGCGGGACCTTTCAAATGGGCCCAGCAGGATGCATCCGTTGAAATGGTGCCACCTAAAGCAGGGCTGCGGCCAGCAGGGTCTGAAAGGCTACAGCGGGCTCTGTTTCTGCTCTCTCTTGAAAGAGTTTCTGCATGGTTTTCCTTGGTTTTTGTCTGTTTGCAGGACGCTTCCCCCTTTCTTGGGCTTACCTAGCCTTCTGAGCTTCCTTGTTGAGTATGACAAAGCCCTGAGAAGGCATTTTTATCGCATAATTATGTTATCCTGGTGGCTGGATAAATGACCTGCAAATGTGGGTGACTCAGTAGCTCTGAGTGTGTTCAATATGCAAGTCAGAGGTGGGAATGAAATGTTCAGGCAGGCATCAGAGGATCTGTTCTCTGCTTCACACTGGGGCCCTGGTTTGCTGACAGTCTTCACACTTGATCCAAAATGGGGATAATGAAGTCTCACGGATTCGGCTTCAGCTAAGAGCTGCCTCCAGTACAGTCTTGTGTGAGTAACAGTATATAGGTTTGGTGCAAAGGGCAGGCGAACTTTATTAGCTTTGGCAAGGGAATCCTGAGTGATAAATTGGAAGAATGTTTCAGGAAATTCTGGAACCTGCAGTGAATCTGGAATCTGTATGAAATTGAGATTTGGATTCTCACAATTTCCTAATGCTACCCTGAAACCCAGCAGTGGACATAGTCGTAGAGTTCAGTTGCGCTGCCCCAGTTCCACATTTTAAAAGGAACACGTTGCTTTCATCTAGAATGTTCTGAGCTCTGAGTGCTGCCGGCAGAGTGACCAGCTCTCTGCATCAGAGGGGAAGCCAGGGCTGCGTTCACGGTGTCGCGGCAGCCGGGAGCTGACCCTGGACCTCAGGCACGTGTGATGCTGACCATTTTCTGTAAACTCCAAGGGTGTAGTGGTCTCCTTGGCGCTTTACAGTTTTCTGAAGCTTTTGATGTGTCTGCACTTTATAGATTTTTCAGAAGTAGACAGCTTTTTCCCATACCCTTGGGCTGAGTTTCGTCAGAGGCTGGTGTGTGGGAAGCACCACAGCCACATTCTGACAGGGAAGACTCTGGTGCCCAACTGAGGTCAGAGTGGAAATTTGTTTTTCCTTCCCTCCAGTCTGGTCCAGCTGCTCCCTGCTTGGCTAGAAGAAAATCATGCTTATCCAAGTCGTAGGCAAAACCCCGAAGTCAAACATTTGTCTTTTTTCTTTAATATGCCCCTTTAGTTTATATGGGACGATAGATAGAGAAGTGTCTTTTAGGGGAAAAATAATTTCTTTAATTACAAAGAACTTTTTGGATAAAAACTGCAATCAGGAGGCTATTTTGTAATAAGATCTAGTTAAATACTACAGTGGAAAGCTCCTTATATTTTATCTTAAACTTGGGCCTGGTGTGCATGGCCGCACGCTCGTACTCATGACGCCACGCTCAGCTGTGAACTACCGGCACAGTACATACTTTCTGGTTGCTTTTTTGAAAGTCTTATTGCTTGGCCTCTCCGACTCAAATGTTGAGTTACGTTGATTCTGTTCAGAATGTTCATCCCTCCGTCTAGGGTCCAGTCGTCCATCTCAGAGGAGGAGACCTGAGGATGAAATAGAGGCCAGAGGGCTGTGGGGCTGAGGGCGAGGGTGGAGCATGGGGCCGGAGAGGCATGGGGCCAAGGGTGGGGCAGCGGCCTGAGGGGTGCAGGGCTGAGGCCGGGGCAGTGGTAGGAGGGGTGTGGGGCTATGAGCCAAGCTCCATGGTGGCCTCTATGAATTGGGAGACTCCAGGCAGGAATACAAGCTACTGACCCCTTGACTTCAGCCCTGGGACTCCTGACTTCCAGGGCTGAGAGGAGGTTTGCATTTGTGGTAATTTGTTGCAGCAGCAATAGGAAGTTAATGCATTGTATCTGTTCTTCACCTCCAAACCTTTGAAAAGTAACCCTGTTGTATCGGCCTTTTGTGTGCCCTAAATTCTAATGAGATGGTTTGTAGGAAATAATGGACACAAACGATGACAGAACACAAAGTTGGACAGAAGCAGTGTCTTCGGTCAAAGAGTGTGTGGTCTTGTTCAGCGTGTACCTGGAGTACTTGTTCAGAGCTCCTGGGGGAGTGGTCTTTAACACTGTTAGGATTAAAACTCAAAGCACATTAGGGCCAGATTTCCTGAGTCAGTGTTAGGAGACCTTTGAATAAGAGTTGGCGTGTAGAATCTGCCCACTTTACTAGTATGAAACAGCAAAGTCTTTTTTTTTTGAAATGGAGTCTCGTTCTGTCTCCCAGACTGGAGTACAGTGGCGCGGCCTAGGCTTACTACAACCTCCACTGCCTGTGCTCAAGTGAGTCTCCTGCTTCAGCCTCCAAATTGCATGATTTATTTTCCTGTTTTATATACTTAGTATGTGAAAGCTCTGCAAACTTTATTAATACAAATGACATGCCAAAACTTATGAGAATCCAGCATTTTCCCATGCAAATTAGTAGTGATGTGGAATTCCTGGGCTGGTTTGGTTTTATAAGACATGGGATGGATTCTTTGCCTAATTTCTGTGGAACTAACAATTGTTAATCACCCAGCACTCTTACCTCCCCCAACAGCTTAGGTGAGGGGGTTGTTACCCCCACTGTCGTGATGAGAGGCAGGAGACTGAGGCTTAGATGAGCAGGTGACACATTACTGTCCAGCCCCACCCACCCTGTAGTTTCCTGCCATGGCTCAGCTATCTTCCTGCAAGAAAGGAGAGACACCCTGGTGCTGGGTAGAATTCCTTGTGAACCCCTTTGCATCCTCCAGGGAGTTCTTGCTTTACGGTGGTGGCCCATGTAGGGAGGCCTCTGGCCCACTGAGAAAGTGACTCAAGTTGTAACATTACTGTCTCTCTGTCGGGCTGCTGTCGATTGGGTGATTTGTAAAGAGACATTTATTGCTCACAGCTCTGGAAGCTGGAAAGTCCAAGGTCAAGGCAGTCCAAGGTCAAGGCACCTGCACATCTGGTGTCCCAGGGCCTGTGGCTTACAGACGGCAGCATCTCACCGGGTCTTGCGTGGCAGCAGGCGTCTCGGGACTCACATGGTGGAGGAACAGGAGGGCTCCTCCAGGCCTCCCAACAAGGACACCAACCCCAGTCCTGAGAGCAGGACCTCCCAAAGGCCCCACCTCTTAATGTATCCCATCGGAGATGGTTTCAGCATGAGGTTTTGGAGACATTCAGGCCAAAGCCATTGCTCTGCTGTGGTGTTAGGGCTGCATGGCATCATTACTGCAGCAGAGCCACAGCCTTCTCATCTGCATTTGCTGCAGGAGGAAGACGCAGGTGCCTGTGCAAGTTGGGGTTCAGTGCAAGAAGTCGAGACCCTCTAGGAATCTTAGCAGGGGGAACTTAAGGCTTTGAGAACTGATACCTTAGGACTGTAGTTTTCTTCAGACTGTAAAAACCTTGGTGTGTGATAATACTGAACATTGCCTGAGCCCTGTGATCCTGTAAAACAGTGGTGGTTAAGACATTCCCCCTCCCCACAACGGCGCCCCCACTTTTACTGCAAGAAGCCCCTTCCCATGTGGCTTAGGCTGCCTGGGGATGACCATTTACCGAGGACAAGGCCAGACACAGGCCTTCAAACCCCCCTTCTCTGCCTTATAAGTGATTAGCTAAACTGCCTGTTCCCACTAATCAATCACCTCCCACCTTGAAATGGTTCTTCGTGGTGCAGTTGTGCCTAGGGGGGTGGACTTGTCTTTGACTGTTGCCTTCCACAGAGGACGGTTAGGGTGGGCAGGAAAGAATTCTCTGCTACAGGTCTGCATTCCAGGCTGTTTCCAGAAGTGGGAATTCTGGTGCCCTGGAGTGTGGGAATGGATTTCTAGTGTCCCAGCTTCGGGTGGAGTTGAAATTGAGTGAGGCAACCCACCACACCCATTTGGAGCCAGGAACTAGAGCCATTTTTAAAGTGGCAGTTTCTCCATAAGATTACCCAACAAATGCCCTCAGCACGTTTCTTTCTTTCTCATATGCATTTGGCCATCTAAAATGGGAATGGTTTTTTGAAGCATGGATGTAGTTTTAAATTTTGAGTATTGTAAACCTTAATGTAGCTTCTTAAAATGTTTGCCTGAGTATCTGGAGATTTACTAAACCTTTGGAGTGGTAATAATGAGTTGATCTATACGACTTTACTTTCATTGCATCATAGAAAGCACTCTAATTAAAACCTCTGCAGTTGGGTCAGCACGCGATTGGCCAAAATAAATTCTGCTTTTTGGGTTTCTTTAACCAAACAAGGCAGTAGAGTGTAGGCTGAAGTGGCAAATTCATTTCAGAGCACGCCGGAGCCCTCAGTGATTGAGCAGCCTTCTCAGGTGAACATGTATCGAGCCGTGAGTCTTGGCAAGCCTGGCTACTGATGTGTGCACGTGACACCACAGAGCCACACCTAGGAAGATGTGGTTTCTGTAACAAGCTTTGGAAAACCAAAGTTCAACTTAATTATCCAACTTTGTTACAGAAAAAGCTTAGACCAGATGGCCAAAGACCTGATTGTTTCATGGTTGAGACATGGTTATAAAATTGCCCTTACTTGGTGCGAATCAGTGTTGGTCCACAGTGATACTCCTCCAACCTCACTGAATAGTTTGGAGACTGATATGAGACTGTGAAAATCTCCTTAAGGTGAAAAGGGCTCTGGGGCACCCGGGAATATCCGCACACCCGTGGCCATTCCCCTATAAGGTGGAAAGGACGGCTGGGTCATGAGGGAGCATCCGCACACCCGTGGCCGTCCTCTTTAAGATGGAAAGGGCTGGCCGGGCGCGGTGGCTCAAGCCTGTAATCCCAGCACTTTGGGAGGCCGAGACGGGCGGATCACGAGGTCAGGAGATCGAGACCATCCTGGTTAACATGGTGAAACCCCGTCTCTACTAAAAAAAAAAAAAACAAAAACAAAAAACAAAAAACTAGCCGGGCGAGGTGGCGGACGCCTGTAGTCCCAGCTACTCGGGAGGCTGAGGCAGGAGAATGGCGTGAACCTGGGAGGCGGAGCTTGCAGTGAGCTGAGATCCGGCCACTGCACTCCAGCCTGGGTGACAGCGCGAGACTCCGTCTCAAAAAAAAAAAAAAAAAAAAAGATGGAAAGGGCTGCTGGGGTGCCCCACAATATCTGCACACCCTCAGCCATTGTGGTTGTCCCCCTTTCTGCTCAGTCACCTCTGTGTTCCCGCATTCAGGCTTTGGGACACTCATGAACAGCTCGTCCCCTGGGCTGGTGAGGAAGGAGTGGGAGGTTGTTCTGAGGTTCTGTCACTGTCTGCCCTGTCATGAGCAGGGCAAGGCAGTGGCAGTGACCCTGGAGGAGTCTGGTCAGTGAGGGCTCTGGCAGGAAGTGCTGAGGCTTGAGGTGGCTCTGCCAGTCGTAACCCAATGTCTTCCCTCTTATTTCCACGATTCCTTCTAGTTCTGCACCTTGCACTGCAGAGTCTCTGTGTGTCTATAAATACACATGAGTTACGATACAGGTGTCTCTTTCCCCTCTGTCTGGGGCTGGGCCCAGGGAGTGAAGTGCAAGACCCCCTTACTGCTGGATGCCCACCAGCACGAGGCACTGCCTGCCCTGCTAATGAATGCCTACAGCAAGTCCTGGAAGCCTCCTTCTGAGCACCTGGCCTGTTAACGGTGTGTAGTCCCACCCTGAGCAGAGACTGGGGAGGCGGCGGCAGCGCTGCCCCCATGGTGCATCCTTGGTGCATGGAGGAAAGTGTGTTCATGCTTAAAACACAGCCCATCCTCTCAAAAGCAAGGTGACAACCACATTTACTTCTGGAATCTTAAAAAAGGGCCCGTCTCTTTGAGAGAAGAATGTGCCATGTATGTGTGTACCTCCTTTGTTGTTTTTGAGACAGTTTCCCTCTGTCACCCAGGCTGGAGTGCATGGTGCGATCTCACTGCAAGCTCCGCCTCCCGGGTTCATGCCATTCTCCAGCCTCAGCCTCCCGAGTAGCTGGGACTACAGGCACCCGCCACCACGCCTGACTAATTGTTTGTATTTTTAGTAGAGACGGGGTTTCACCGTGTTAGCCAGGATGGTCTCGGTTTCCTGACCTCGTGATCTGCCCACCTCGGCCTCCCAAAGTGCTGAGATTATAGGTGTGAGCCACCGCGCCGGGCCGTATGTGTGTACCTCTTTACAAGTCTTGCCCAACCTTTGCATTGAAAAATGATGGAAAAACTTAAGGATGTAACTGACAAGAACTTTATAGGTTTCTCCAAGTAAAAATTTGGAAAAGTTAAGTGAACCCATAATGTGTTTTATTTCTATGAGTCCCACACTTGGATTTTTAAATGTGGGCAAAACATCTGTATGTTCTTGAGCCTGATTTCCGTGGAATCGTGAATGAAACGTGCTGAAGTTGCCGTGCGGATTTTGTTATGTGGCGGTGACAAGTGGGGCTGGTCATTAAACAACTGGAGGGATCCCTGTCCTTTCTATGCTTCTTTTGGACACTAGGCACGTGCTTGGGTGTTTTCTGTGTGTGTGTGGACAAGATGAGAACAGAATTTCCAGATTCACACGGTGGTATCTTCTCCCTTTTCTGTTAAAACGTGTCTTCTGCTGCTTCTACATAGACCAAGTGTTTCTTTCTCTTGCCTGTCTACATAAACGCTGTTTAACAAAAACCGTATTGTAGACATGTGAAGCTGAATTCCACATGATCAAGCAGATAGAGATGACTGAGTATACTGTTTTGTGGAAGGAAGGTTTAAAATGATTTTTAGCTTTTTCCCTGAAATAGGGAATACTTTTAACTTTTTCCTTGAGATAGGGAATAATGAAATGGGAAAATAATTAAATTTTCCCATGTAATTGTTAGATTATATTTAATTATTAGATTATTCATGTATTGCAAGGGAAAAAGGAACTAGATCACCCCATGTACCCAACTGAAAATTTAAAGGGTATGGGCGAATTCATTTGAACTCCTTTAATTTGTTTTTGTTTGTTTGTTTTTGACAGTCTCACTCTGTTTCTCAGGCTGGGTGCAGTAGTACAATGACAGCTCACTGCAACCCCAACGTTCTAGGCTCAAGTGATTCTCCTGCCTCAGCCTCCCCAACTGCTGGGATTTACAGGCGTTAACCACCACACACAGCTTATCACCTCTTGGAGACTAGCTTTGAGTTTGGGCATTCACTGAACTATATTTTGGTTAATTCTCAAAGTTTGTCACTGTTTATCTTTAATTTGCTAAAAATCTACATGTATTGTAAAATGCGTTACATTTCCTTAGCATTCACGGATTCCCTGTTAGTGGGGCAGAGACACAGAAGAGCAGAAGGCGTTCGGACATCATCAGGGTTGCAGTTGAGTGCTTGCCCCGAACACACTGGAGCTCTGGGCTCTGTGGCCCCACGGGGGTCCTCTGTCCACCGAGGGGGCCGGGTTACCTGGAAGGTCCCTCCAGCCTCTGCAATTTTGCCCTTTTCAGGTTAACATCTCATCGTTGTCCTGGACAGCACTGCCTTTCGTTCACTGATCCACGAGTGAACAGCTGGTCAGTGGCCAGTGCTGCTTCCTTCAGCTGGGAGGTGGTGATGTGATAACACTTCCGTGGAATTTGGTTCTTGGTGTATTAAGGGTTCAGTTGTATGTTTATTTTTAATCTGCACCTCTGAATTGGTCTTTTGATTGCAAAGAGATTGCTTACTGGATTTGTTTCTGAATATTTGGTGGATAACAGGAGAACCTTGCTTATCTGTGTGTTCATTTAATGTGTTTTTGCCAGACATTTAAATGGGTGTGTTAGCCCTCAGCCCACTTTCTGTGTGTGGTGGAGTCATTGAAATCATTTATGTGAAGTCTCTCCTCTTTTAAGGCCAGAGGATGTGGGGTGGTGTCTCCCTAAACTAGGGGGAAATGGCATTGTTCTGCCCTCCTCCCTGGGAACGCTGGTGTTTCCAGGTCTCTGAACTTGGCTCCCACACTGGGAGAGTGGCTGTGGCTTCTGGAGCCCGTTTTGTGCGGGACTGACTCCTTCACTTGCTTTATTCCCCATCGTCTTTGCTGCTTTATGACGCAGGGATGAGGGAGTTGGGCCCGGGGGCCTTGCCTGTGCCTGAAGGGCCCGATGCAGAAAACTCCTGGTGGGAAGGATGTTCCCTGAGGGCAGCTTTTGGAGTGTTTTCCTACTTTTAACTGAGAAGCAGCTATTCACATGGTTCTATTCTGCTGGTGTGTTTCAAAATAACTGGTGTAGAGTTGTGAAGATGTCCGAGACACCCATGACCCACTCCGGGCCAGTGCAGGACATTGAGCTCAGAATCCTTCAGACCATTCAGATGCCAAAGATTCTTGCTTGGTTATTCTCAAACTTATGAGAATCTAAAACGCGAGCCACGGTATGGATTTTCTCTTGAGCCCCCATGACTTTGCCTTGTATTTTGGGCATGAATGACTTCATCAAGGGAAAAGAATTTGAGGAAGGAGCCTCTGAGGCTAGGAGGGGTTGGGAAGGGGCGGGGGGAAGAGGAGGGCAAAGGAGCTATAGAGAGAGGAGCCAGGCTGGGGCTGGGGCGTCTCCCCATGATGCTCCCCCACCCCTGGCGCGAGGCCCCAGAGACTGACTGATTTTCCCACAGGCAATGTGTATGATTGCATGTCTGTTTTGTGGGCTGGCCATTTGGATTGAGGGAATGTCTGTGTTGTGATTCCTTATTGATTCGAAGGTTGGAAAGGTTTGTGCTCAATACAGGGGTCTCTTGGTGCGATGGGAAAATGTGATCGCAGCCGCCTTCGGGGTGGGGAGAGCCCTCGAGGCCCTCAGTGGTGGCCGGCGTCAGCCTTCGCTTCCCTGGGTGAGCTGCCCTCAGGGTGGGAAGGGAGGTCCTCGGTGGTGGCCACTGTTGGCCTTCGCCTCCCTGGATGAGGGCTGCTCCATCCCCGGCTCTCCGACTCCTTGCCTGGCACCTTCCTCGGTGGAGGCCGGGATCCATCAACTTTGTCCACGCGTGTCCTGCAGACTAATGCTGGCTGGAGGTTCAGGAGTGGTCAGAAGAGGCCAGAGGAGGCCCTCGTGATGCGAAGCTAAACGTTTAATGATGGCGCTGTTGAGTGCATGAGCCGCGTCAGCCCAAGAGTCTGGGTAAGAGGGAACCCCGCGGGGTGGAGGGAAGACTGGACAGATGGGTGCTTTCCTCGGCCCCTGGGAGCACGGCCAGGTCCACTCTCAGACCTCCTGGTTTCTCCCATATTTCCATCAATAGCAAGGGAAGGACTCGGGGCAGAAGTAGTTCAAGGGCCTCTAAAGACTTATGTAATTGTTAATAGGCCTACTTTTATGCTTTCTTATGTATTAAGAGCAAATCATGATACAAACTCATTTCTGTTTGAAGAAATCTTTACTGCTCTCATTTTTGTGGCAAGCAACATTGATTCTTTGCTTAGTGAGCGTTAGTGCCCTCCTGCCCAGTGCTGCTGCCTGGCGTGTCCTCGCACACACCTCTGTCTATTGGTCTCCGTTCACCTTTCCGCCTAGAATTGTAGGAGGGGCGCTGGGATCTTAGGGCTAGAAAGAAATTCTGAAGACCACTTTTAGGGGCGGCTTTTAGTCAGGGCTTCCAGAGAGACAGCCAGCCGGGTGTGCGTGTGTCTCCAGGGCGAGGCTTGCTGCAGGGGCTACAGAGTCCAAGAAGCCCCAGGACCCACAGGCTGCAAGCTAGAGTCCTGGGAGGGTGTGGCTTGAAGACTTGAGAAGCGGAGGGTGCGGATCCCACCGTGGTCTGAGGAGCTGAGACCCAGAAGCACGGGCTGCAGAAGACAGATGTCACTGGCCCATCAGCCAGACAGGTGGAGTGAACCCAGTTTTCCCCGCCTTGCTGTTTTACTCGGGCCCTGGGTGGATAGGGTGGTGCCCCCCACACCGGCGAGGATGGGTCTCCACTCAGTCCAGAGGCAAACATGCATCTCACACAGAAATAATGCAGAACAAGCCATCTGGGCACCCCGGGCACGCTCAGGTTGATGCACAAGACCAACGCCGCGCGTGGCCCTGACATCTGTGTGTTCGCATCACTCCACACACATTGCTCAGTCATCGCCTCGGTGAGTTTGTAAGCTCGTTGTGTGGTTCTGGGGCTTTTTGTCTTGGTGATGACAGGCTCCCCACTGCCCCAGCTCAAGTATGGAAGGTGATGGCACCAACGGCTCCTTGTTTCTCAGACACTTGAGTGGGTGCTCTGTGCAGCCAGTTTCACCTGCAGCAGCATCTGTTCCCTATGCCGATTCCATTCGGAGTATGTGCCTCCCTTCTGTTGAGGGTGCAGCCTTCTTTCAGGGAAGAACTGTGTCCTGTTCGCCTATATCGCCTGTGGTGTATCTCATGGCTGAATAAGTAGCTATAGGATACCTCGGTGGCTGAATTATAGGTTCATTGGAAGGAAAACTTTATATTTTTTTTTCTTTTTGGGATGGAGTTTCACACTCAACGCCCAGGCTGACGTGCAATGACACGATCTTGGCTCATTGCAAACTCTCCCTCCCGGGTTCAAGTGATTCTCCTCCCTCAGCCTCCCAAGTAACTGGGGCTACAGGCTTCCGCCACCATGCCTGGCTAATTTTCGTATTTTCGTTAGAGAAGGGGTTTCACCATGTTGGCCAGGCTGGTCTTAAACTCTTGACCTCAGGTGATGCGCCCACCTCGGCCACCCAAAGTGCTGGGATTACGGACATGAGCCCCTGCACCCAGGAACTTAATACCGTTTTTTTTTTCCTTTAAATCGTAATGGGCTTGTTAAATGCTTACGTTTTTTTTTTTTAATTTATTATTATTATACTTTAAGTTCTAGGGTACATGTGCATAACGTGCAGGTTTGTTACATATGTATACTTGTGCCTTGTTGGTGTGCTGCACCCATCAACTCGTCAGCACCCATCAACTCGTCATTTACATCGGGTATAACTCCCAATGCAATCCCTCCCCCCTCCCCCCTCCCCATGTGTGATGTTCCCCTTCCCGAGTCCAAGTGATCTCATTGTTCAGTTCCCACCTATGAGTGAGAACATGCGGTGTTTGGTTTTCTCTTCTTGTGATAGTTTGCTAAGAAGGATGGTTTCCAGCTGCATCCATGTCCCTACAAAGGACACAAACTCATCCTTTTTGATGGCTGCATAGTATTCCATGGTGTATATGTGCCACATTTTCTTAATCCAGTCTGTCACTGATGGACATTTGGGTTGATTCCAAGTCTTTGCTATTGTGAATAGTGCCGCAATAAACATACGTGTGCATGTGTCTTTATAGCAGCATAATTTATAATCCTTTGGGTATATACCTAGTAATGGGATGGCTGGGTCATATGGTACATCTAGTTCTAGATCCTTGAGGAATCGCCATACTGTTTACCATAATGGTTGAACTGGTTTACAATCCCACCAACAGTATAAAAGTGTTCCTATTTCTCCACATCCTCTCCAGCACCTGTTGTTTCCTGACTTTTTAATGATCGCCATTCTAACTGGTGTGAGATGGTATCTCATTGTGGTTTTGATTTGCATTTCTCTGATGGCCAGTGATGATGAGCATTTTTTCATGTGTCTGTTGGCTGTATGAATGTCTTCTTTTGAGAAATGTCTGTTCATATCCTTTGCCCACTTTTTGATGGGGTTGTTTGTTTTTTTCTTGTAAATTTGTTTGAGTTCTTTGTAGGTTCTGGATATTAGCCCTTTGTCAGATAAGTAGATTGCAAAAATTTTCTCCCATTCTGTAGGTTGCCTGTTCACTCTGATGGTAGTTTCTTTTGCTGTGCAGAAGCTCTTTAGTTTAATGAGATCCCATTTGTCAATTTTGGCTTTTGCTGCCGTTGCTTTTGGTGTTTTAGACATGAAATCTTTGCCCATGCCTATGTCCTGAATGGTACTACCTAGGTTTTCCTCTAGGATTTTTATGGTACTAGGTCTAACATTTAAGTCTCTAATCCATCTTGAATTAATTTTCGTATGAAAAAACTGCTTTAAAGTTCATATGGAACCAAAAAAGAGCCCGCATCTCCAAGACAATCCTAAGTCAAAAGAACAAAGCTGGAGGCATCATGCTACCTGACTTCAAACTATACTACAAGGCTACAGTAACCAAAACAGCATGGTACTGGTACCAAAACAGAGATATAGACCAATGGAACAGAACAGAGTCCTCAGAAATAATACCACACATCTACAGCCATCTGATCTTTGACAAACCTGAGAGAAACAAGAAATGGGGAAAGGATTCCCTATTTAATAAATGGTGCTGGGAAAATTGGCTAGCCATAAGTAGAAAGCTGAAACTGGATCCTTTCCTTACTCCTTATACGAAAATTAAATGCTTACGTTAATGTTTATTTTTTAAAATGTTATCTGTGACCTTTCAGCTTTTCATAGCACTTCTCGTGTGAATATTTAAAAAAGACCCTTTAGTCGTGGGGGAGAAGGAGGTTATCCCTTTCAGCAGAGGGAGATGGAAGAACAGGCCCTGGTGGGTCTGAGCACAGGCAGTCACCCCAGCCTTGGTGCTTGCTTAGGTCTGTTCTCCGTTCACCGTAGCCGCATCCACTCTCATTGTCAGCTTAAAAATAAGCTTTTTCCTCTTTCTAATCGGAACAGTTAGTTTGTTAACCGTCACATTAAGGTATCGAGAATGATGGCTTTCAGGCCTCAGATATGACACAAGTAATACATGCAGCGGACCCTGAACAACATGGGTTTTGAGCTTCGAAGGATCACTTATGTTAATTTTTTTTCCAACCAAACCCTTACTGAAAAAACCTGGCTTTGTGGAGGGCCGACGTTTCCTACATGTGGTTCCATAGGGTGGCCGTGGGGTCCTGTGGATACGTAGTTTTGGGTAAACTCGGGGCGTGTTCTGGAATCCATGTCCCTGTGTATACAGAGGGACAATTGCAGCTTTTTAGAAGTTTGTGTCCTGCCTTGTCCTAAAAAGGTTCCAAGGTGGATGCAAAATTATTTCATTCCTTTGGTTTTCTTGGTGGGATATTGATGTTTATTCTTCAGTGTCTAATATCCTGAGTGAACAGAGTTACCGCTTCAGGAACAAAGCCAGTCTGGAAACACATATTGAGATATCCACCTTTTCTTCATGGTTTCACAAAAGGCCATGATCATATTTTATTCAGTTGAACTGTAGGAAACTGCCAATATTTGCTGTTTTTGGCCTACAAAATGGCAAGTTCGTACGATATTAAAAACAAAGGCTTCCTGGATGGGGAAAATAGGAATTGGTAAGAACCTGAAGTTCTCTGTCATGGCCTCTGAGTCACAGGTAAATAAACCTGCGTGAGGGGGAGTTGACTGTACAGTATTTTCCTTCTGTTTTGATACTGTCAGAAAAAGGTCAGTTCCAATGTGTTGGGTCCCTTTGCCTCAGCTTTGCTGCAGAAGGGACTTACCATTATACCTCTTGTTCCCAGTGCCCAGGAGGCTGATGCCACATAGAAGACCTGCAGGTCGGTGGATGTGAAACAGGCATCGGACACGCTGTGCACCTTGGGACGCATCTGAGAAGTGTGTGCTTGCAGCAGATCTGAGGTGAGGGCGTGTTCCATCTCCTCTCCCTTCTCTGGCTTTGCAGGCCTTTGAAGTTGGTCCTGGAAAGTGAAATTAGTTAATGCTGATTTAAGCTCCAGGTCAAAGCCTGGGGGCCGAAGAGACTCGCCCTTCACTAGGGGTGTGAAGCATTGGGCCCTCCCATCAGGAGGCAGCAGGGACTCGAGAAAGCCCCACATGCCCTCCAGTTCCCTTATGTTGAAAGTTTTTGTACTCGGCCATGGCGGGTCATTTTGGGAGGTGAGTAGGGGATTCACATGGGGGTGTGCAGTATTCTTAGGTGTCAGGTGCGAGAGTTGAATTTGTAGAAGCTGTGCAGATAGGAAAGGGCCTGGCAGGGAGTGCTGTTTACACGGAGCCGATTTAACGCGAGGTCTGTGCTCTACCTGGGTCCGTGTCTGACTGCTGTCTCCCAGTCTGCAACAGGACGTTGACGTGACTTGGCGCCATCGTCCCACTCTGTGTAGATGTCTGAGGATCTGTGCGCAGCTGCTCTGTGAGAATGCGTTGTGATAATGAACTGAGAAACAGTGAACAAACCCTGAATTGGTTAGCACTGGTTCCACGGCCACTTCTGCTGTGGTTGGAGTCATTCATAATAAAGTGTGCTGGACTGCTATGCAGAGCTCTGAATTTCAGAGGCCCTTTAACTTGGCAGCTAACCAGTCGCTTCCTTCAGAAGACATTTGAGTCCCCTTTACCTACCAGGTTGAGCCTGGGAGTTTGAAGATGAGTGAGACAAGCCCTCTGTGTCTTGTGGATTTTACTGTCCAGAGGGGAGACAGATGTGGATGGTGAAGGAGGCCCTATCAGAGGTCAGTGCACGTCAGTTTTGTTTCTTCAGCACTTGCTGTGTTCAGGCGGTGCCCCGGGCCATGTGCAGAGCATCTGGGGACCCTGCCCATGGCATCCCAGGCACAGCTAGCATCTGCGCCATCTTCATACTTGGCCTGAGTTTTGGGGAAGTACCGAGGATGGCTTCTGCCTTTGCTGGAGAGAGTTGGAAGTCAGGGCAGCCCTCCACAAGGAGATGATCGCCAGCTGATTCCTCAAGAAAGAGAGGTGATCCCCACATGGGTAGAGCAGGGCAGCATGTACAGACCTGGGTGTGGGTCTGGGGCATGTGCATCTGAGTGGGTTCTGCTGGGAGACAGCAGGGGTGAGGTGTGAAGGCAGTTGGAATTTACAGGATAAATTATCACTAAGGCGATGCCTGGAAAACATAAAATGGGGACTCTCTGGGGGTAAACGTGGACTTAGGGTGACCCTGGGCGTGGGTGTTTTCAGGCTCTGAAGGCAGAGATTTAGGAAATTGGGGCAGAGCTGAGCCCCAGACGAGGATGAAGACCACCCTTGGGATGTTGAATGAGACGGGGTGGAAACCCAGTGAATGTCCTGGGGGGTCAGTCCAGCAGGCAGGCAGCAGAGGAGACCGGTGTCCTCAAAGGCCCCTTGGGCCTACCTCTCAAAGTGCTGGGATGACAGGCATGAGCCACTGCTCCCTGCTGATACTTTTAAAATTTCTAAGCTACTCTCTCTCATACCCACTCCCGTATTTTTTTAAAAAAAACCAGGTTTATGGCTATATTTTTTCCAAGGGAACCAAACAGTTACCTGTTTGAAGTACAAATAACACCGTGTTTAAAAACCGAAAATGCCACTTTGCATAGAAGTTTCCAAATACCCAGTTGGTTTGAGCCTTGCATTGCAGTGTCACTACCTGCTCTTAAATTTCTACCCGATGTATAGATAGCGAGACAGGGACGGCTCGTACATCTTCAGGTTTCAGTTCTACTACCTTGGGCTATATTTTCATTTATTTTGGCACAACTGTGGGTGTGGCAAGCAATGCCAGGGTATTTATTTTGAAGCGTGTCCAATAACAGTTGGGAAGATTTTCACATTTTTAGAATTTTCATAGTAATAGTTATAATTTACAAAGAATTTAAAATTGTGTAGTCATTATTTTGCTTTTTTCTAGATGTGCCCCGAAACAGGGTTGCTAACTATCATTCTACATCACAGGATTAATAACAGTACCCTTTTGGAGCAGATGCCTGTAATCAAGGAATTCTGCCTAGTCAGTTCACTGTAAGCGTGTTTAAAAGGTTTTCTTTATCCTAGTTGGCACCTGTGGCTATAGTTTGTTTTCACTGCTGAAGACTATTCCACGATGGAAGCCGTAATTCATCTGTTTTTCATATCGGTGGACATTTGGATTATTTTGGGAGGGTGTGTATGTCTATTCAGCCTTCATTTTTTTCAGGATTTTTTGTAGAAGATAATGTAACAGTGTAACATCCTCTGCTAGGGAACCAACACGAACCCTGATTACAGCCACACTGACTCTCACACAGACTCTCAGGCCTTGTTACCAACACACAGAACCATTTTCTTAAGTTGAAACACAGTAGCAGAACCTGAAGCCATGTGAACGGTTCCTCTGATCTTACACTTGGAATTCACTTTTTATTACTATGTCTGCTAATTAGGAAGCATATCAATTATACAGAAATCTGAGAATGTAAAATTATACGTTTATAACAGAAAAAACCTTATTTAATACCCCAGAACACATGGCTATGTTTTTCCCTCATGCCCCACCACTGTTTTCTTTGCTTGAAATGGGAAATGACACTTGAATGCGGTTTTCTAGCGACTGTTAGCCTGGCATAGTTCTTCAGAGACAGAGGATGTAAAGCACATGGAGAATTTCTGTTTGTGGAATGTGATTTCCCGGTCGCCTCATTCAGGC
Organism: Macaca mulatta; assembly: GCF_049350105.2. Lineage (NCBI taxonomy): Eukaryota > Metazoa > Chordata > Mammalia > Primates > Cercopithecidae > Macaca > Macaca mulatta. The sequence goes on from NC_133411.1 coordinate 919,855, forward strand.
TGCCGCCGCCTTCCCCTCTGGCCGCCTGCATCGTGGGACGTCTGAGAAGGTCCCTGTTTCATCCTCTGGAAATTCTGAAAAGGAAGGAGAGGAGGGTGTGCAGGGTGTGGTGCATTTGTGTTGGTCTTCCAGCTTTTATTTGGAGTCTCCGCTACCTTGGTTCCTGCCTTTATGTCCCTAGCTCGTGGCTTCATCCTTGTGTCTAACTCACAGGCAGACAGATGGAAAGGGAAGTTGTATTCAGCCAACAGCTTGATCTTATTCTCAAGGCTTAAATCGACTGGGTATTTGGAGACTTCTGTGCAAATGGGCATTTTTGGTTTTTAAACACCGTGTCTTATTTGTACTTGAAATGGGGTAACTGGTTCTCTTGGAAAAAATATAGGCATAAAGCTGGTTCTTAAAAAAAAAAAAAAAAAAAGGGAGTGGGTGTGAGAGAGTGGCTTAGAAATTACACCAGTAATGGTCGGGAGTGGTGGCTTATGCCTGTAATTCCAGCACTTTGAGAGAAGGAGGCAGGTGGATCCCCTGAGGTTAGGAGTTCGAGACCAGACTGGTGAACATGGTGAAACCCCGTCTGTACTGAAAATATGAAAATTAGCCGGGCATGGTGGCAGGCACCTGTAATCCCAGCTACTTGGGAGGCTGAGGCAGGAGAATCACTTGTACCCGGGAGGCAGAGGTTGCAGGGAGCCGAGATCGCACCACTGCACTCCACCCTGGGCGACAGAGCAGAAACACCATCTCAAAATAGAAAAAAACCAAAAAACTAAACAAAACAAAAACCCGGTAATGAAAACCTGATTGCATCATCTGTGATGGAGATGGCGGATTATTTCATTTTTAGTGACAGGATGAATTGGATATGTTTGCAGTATTTATTTGACAAGGGAAATGGTGAGAACCAAATGTGCCGCCCAGCTTGGGCCTCGCCGTTGGCAGAAGACCGTGGCGGGCAACAGACTGGAGACTCGGAGACCGAGGGGAGAATTCTCATGCCTTGACGCTGGTGCAGTGTGTGCTTCTGGACTCCTGCTGGAGGGAGCTGCCCCTTTGCCTTGCAGGCTTTGGTGCAGTGGAGACCTTAGGACCTGCCCCTCCTGGCACACCTGTGGGTGTGGCGAGCAGTGCCAGGGCTGAAGGACAGGTGCTGAGCCCAGAACGTGGGACGGGAGAGGCTGCACACGCCGGCAGGCGTCTTCTCCAGCAGCCGGGGGTTTCCGCAAGGGGGCGGGGCGTTGGTTTTCCTCCTTGAATTTGGGTGGAGAGGGTGTCCTGGAGTGCTGTCTGCACTTGTGTTGCTCTGAGGTCAAGTTGTGGCCCCGAGTCCCTGTCCCTCTGCAAAGTGAGGGTTTGCCCATTTTCAGGTCAGATTTCCCTTGGGTCCGGGTCTCTAGGAGTGGGGTGCATTCCAAGGGGGCGTGAGCACGGTGGACGCCCGTGGGCCTCTTCCTCTCCCCTCAGCTCCTGGGCTGTGTGTGAAGAGCTGCCCAGCGGAATCACCCTCCTGCCTGGTGTTTCATTCACCAGAAATCGTTCTCACTGTGGACTCTTGAGTCAAATGTAATCCAGGAATGGAACGTGCTGTTGCTGGATGCCACACACAGCATCAGGAGCTTAGTTGGGGATTATATGATCTTACCCCACACCTTAAAAGTAAAGACTGTAGTTGTCAGGCGTCTGAGCCCAAGCCAAGCCATCGCGTCCCCTGTGACTTGCACGTATATACGCCCAGATGGCCTGAAGTAACTGAAGAATCACAAAAGTGCAAATGCCCTGCCGGGACTTAACTGATAACATTCTACCAGAAATAAGTGAAAATGGCCAGTCCTTGCCTTAAGCGATGATTTTTGTGTGTGTGTGTGAAATTCCTTTTCCAGGCTCATCCTGGCTCAAAAAGCTCCCCCACTGAGCACCTTGTGACCCCCACTCCTGCCCGCCAGAGAACAACCCCCATTTGACTGTAATATTCCTTTACCTATCCAAATGCTATAAAACGGCCCCACACTTACCTCCCTTCGCTGACTCTTTGGACTCAGCCCGCCTGCACCCAGGTGAAATAAACAGCCATGTTGCGCTCACAAACCCTGTTTGGTGGTCTCTTCACATGGATGTGCATGACAATAGTTAAGGGGATATTGAAGTCTTTGGCAGCTCCAAGAGCTTTTTCAGTTTGTGTCGGGCCATTGTAGGCGAAGGAAATACTTGCTTAGAGACTCTTACAGAAATGTTCGGTGCAGTGCCATTAACTCGTGGAATAAATGTGTAACTTTCCATGGCAGACCTCTGGAAAGAGATGCTCTTTGAGTGCACCCTGGCCTGCTCGCTACAAGAATCGGCCGTGTCACCCCGCTTTCCGTGGGTCTGCAGGTGTGCGTGGTCCATTGCCCTGCACTGTGGCCATGGAAGGGAAGATGATCTGGAATGCTGGCGACAGTTATCGGTGCGTGTTGGTGTGTGCTGCTTTCTACAGGGGAGAACATTTCTGTTTAATAAACATCTCATCTCGATGATGACTGCAAGATATTTGAGTCTCATTCAATAGTGTTTCTGGGTTCCTTCTGTTTTTATCTGCTTTCTAGCACTAGGCAAGTGAAGACATGGAAAGTAAAAACCCATGGAACTTGTAGAGACATGGTGTTGTGGAGGAGCAGACTGTAGCCTCTGGCTCTGTTTAAAGATTGTAGTAAACCTCTTACCTGGCATGGTCAGGGTGTAAATTATCTTGTTTAATCGAAATGTGTATGAGTCAAAGCTGGCGCCTGCATTGTGGATGAAATACCAGATTTTAAGGGAACATGTCAATGTGCTGTAAGATACCAACAAAGTTCCTCACTGAGGTTCGGCGCGGGTTCGGAGCAGCTGGGCCTTAGGTCACCAGGGTCGTCTCTGGGAGCAGATGCTCAGTGTGGGCATTAGTCACTTAGCCTTTCCAGAGCCGAGGAGCAGCTCTCTGTGGTGGTTTTTGGAACCTGTATTTTGAGTCAGTTTGTCCCACTTGACTCGAAGTTGCCGCGCGATTTCAGACCTTTGCCTCCACCCTGCGCTCGTTTTCTTGTCCCCTGATAACTGCCTCGGTTGCCCCGGCCTGACATTTGAGCCTCGTCGTTCATGGACACAGGTTCCGTGGTGGGGCAAAGGCCGCGACTCCGGCTTGCACAGTTCTGTGACTCTCACCATGGCTTATCACATCACTCCCGGGATCTCCCGTTTAGAGGAAGAGTGTCCCTTTCCTGCAGGCCCTGTGTGGTGTGGAAACCACCCCTACCTACCTTTCTCCTGTTTGAACTGTACCGTGAAGCTATTTCTGTTCTAGTCAACCGTCAGAATTTAAGGAACAGTGATTTATGTAACTTATCACACGCTTCTGAGCAATTCTTTATGAATTTCATTCTGTTGTGAAATTATTGCAGTTTTCATGGCTATGCTGGTCTCACGTTGTGGCCCTTGAAATGAATTCCCTTCTCCATTGTGTGTTAAGGTTGTGCCTGGGAGCTGTTGAGGCCTCACCTCTGCTTAGGGCAGTGGCTTTGCTCTCCTGACAACAGGAAGAATCTTATTTAGAGCACTTCTAATGTAGTTTTTGCTTCCAGACAGAGTTACTTTTTTTCACAGAGACAGCCACTAAAGTCATAAATTATGCTCAGGATGCACACACACGGGTCAGCTGACAGAGTGGAGTCCAGAACAGATCCAAAGACGCAAAAGCAGTTCAGTGGAATTTGAGTCTTTTCAACAAATGGTGCTGGAATTATGGGACAGTCGTATGCAAAAGAGTGAAAACAGGGAGAAATTTCTGTATGAAAATTAAGGTGGATCATAGCCCTGAATGTAAAATACCAAACTACAAAACCTGCAGAAGAAAGGGAAATTGTGGAGACCTAGGGTGAGAGCTCTTAGCCATACCATGATCCATAATCAAGGAAGAAAACAAGTAGGTAAGACTCATCAAAATTAAACTTCTAATATAAAAGACACCCCTAGGGAATTGAAGAGACACATTTTCGATAGATGGGGAGAAGATGTCTACGAACCATGCAGCTGGCAAAGGACTCGTATCCAGAATGCACAGGACTCCCACGGCTCATGACAGAGAACAAACCACCTGACTTAAAAGCGGAAGAGACCTGAACAGATGCTTCGCTGAGAAGGACGGGAGGATGGCCCGAAAGCATCTGAAATGACCTTCAGCATGACTGGTTGCACCGAGATGTGCACCGAAGCCGCAGTGAATTTGTTCACACCCCTGCTGGAGCGCCTGACTAAGGTCTTCCGACAGCCCCAGGTGCTGGTGAGGACCGGCAGTCGGGACTCCTGTGCGATGCTGGGGTTCAGCACGGTGCAGACAGCTTGGCGGTTTCTTACAAAACTGAACTCACACAAACGTGGGTCCCAGTGACCCCAATCCTGGGTATTTACCCTAGAGAAACAGAATCTGATGTTTAAGAAAAACTGTGCCCAGATGTTAATAGCGCTGTCTATAGTTGTCCAAAACAGGTTACAATGTGCCACAGCCATATGTGGAATAATAAATACCCAGCAGCCCCGAGGCCTGGCTGTTGATCACAGGACACCCTGGGTGCACCTCCAAGCACGATGCCCAGGAAATTGTGATTTTGCGAGTGTTTTGCCACAACGCTCGCAAAAGATAGACCCGAGTCATGGGAGGACACGGAGAGGGTGGTTGCTGAGAATGGGAGGGTATGCTTATGAGGCCCCGTGAGTGGGTTTGGGGCTGTTGGACTGTTCTGCTTGTGTGATGATGATTATGGGAATATTTGTGCCGAAATTTCACAGAACTGAACACTGTCCACTTTACAGTAATTTTTAAAAAGTGGTAATATGCTCATTTTCGGTACTGTTTTTAATGGAAGATGGAGTTTGCAGATGATTTGTCAGGGCAAGCCTGTCTCAAGAGTTTGTAGACGATTCGTTAGGGGCCTATCTCAGGGCCCTTGGGTTGGGTTGGGTTGGGTTTGGTTGGGTTGGGTTGAGTTGAGTTGGAAAAGCCTTCTCTGTTGTGGGCAGTAGTACGGGGCGTGGAAAGGATATTGCCAAGGAAACATGTAGAATCCTTTGAGGAAACGTGTATTTCTAACTTGCTATAAGATAGAATTGGAAATTGTAATGGTTTTGTTTTCTAGAGTCTTGGTAGAATAGGGAAGACAGTGTAATAAAAGCTAATTTTGAAATGAAGAATTTTAAAGATTTTCAACAGCAATTGCTCCAGGAAGTCACCCTGGAAATGTTTTTAAAGATGTTCAATAGCAATAGCTCTAGGAAGAGTCACCCTGGAGTTGCTTCTTGAGCATTGGTTTCCTGGCTGTATCTTCCAACTTTCATTTTTAAGTTTTGCTGTGAGTTGGGGATGTGTGGGAATAGCCATCCCAGCCCTGCAGGGGGGTGCATGTGCCCCGAGGCCTGAGGCACTGTTTCAACCTAGCTTGCAACATGGGGACTCTTGTCAGTGGCTGGAGTAAGAGTACCAGCCTGGCAGGCTGGGGGGAGCCCCAGGGTGGTCTGGGCACTGTCCTCCCTGCCTGCAGGATGGCAGCTGGAGGAGCTCGAAGGCTGCCTGCCTCGTGGCTGTCAGCGCAGCAGCCCCTCCTGGCCCTGGAGCAATCTTTGGGTCCATGAGTCTCTGCACCGGGACTTGCCTCCTGGGACCTCCGCCACTGTCCTGAGGGCCCTGGTGCCACTTTCCCGGTGGGACCCAAGCCTCAGGCAGCTGCGACCCCAGATTCGGTTGCTTTCCCTGCCGTCTCATTGCAGCACGAGTGCTCATCTCACTCAATGTAGAACCTCAGGTTCCTTCAAGATCCCCAGAGATGGAATCTCCCAATTTAACAAGATAGTTGGTGACAAGATTTGAGCGGCACTGATTTAACTCAGCTTCCAGAGTTTAAGTTCCCAAGACACAGTCCTGCTCCTTCCCTGCCCTCATCCTGTGTGGCTGGTGTGGATGCGGGGTTTCCGGAGGGTGGGGCTGAGGCAGGTCAGCAGCCAGGGGGATGGCTCATTATTGATCGCTCAATGCCTTGAGGATAACTAGGATTAATGACCTTTATAGGGCTGTAGGTTTGGAGTATATATATATGTGTGTGTATATATATACATATTTAAACGAGGTGGACACGGTTATCACTGCATTTTTCTGACATGAAACTTGGAGAGCAGAGGGTTTAGGAAACTCCTGAAGCCACACTGTCAGCGGGACTCGGGCGGTCTGGCCTTAGACCCTGCACTGTTTGCCCCTCACCACGCTGTCAGCAGACCCGGGTGGTCTGGCCTTAGAACTCACGCTGGTCGCCCCTCCCTGCCACGTTGTGGGGTTTTTCCTGCTTCTGGGCAGCATTTGATAGCTTGTGAAACAAGACCAAGACTTACTATGAGTGGATTTGCCATTATCTGAGATCCAGAACGTTTCCTGGACCTGGCGTTGCCGATGTCACGTAAGGGAAGGTAAAAACATTTTCATTGTGGTCACTGGGGCTCCTGAAATGGTATTTTTCCCAGTGAAAGTTTACTCATAAAAATCTTTTAACTCAATACTATGTGAACAGGAAGAAATGTGTTGGGCTCTAGTTAAATGTCTCAGAGCCACAGAAGTAAATGAGGGCACCTTCCGAGCACAGCCTCCCGGAAGAGGCCAAGGACGTTTGTCTGGAGGGTTTGCCATGAAGCAGGACTTGGGCAGGGCTGGTCTGCCTAGGGAGGCCTCTGCCATGATGTAGGTTAGTTGAAGTAGTTGACGGGTGGTGGCTTGAGGTCGGTGGTCCCCGAGGAAGCCCCTACCAAGGCCGGTTTCCGTGGGATGGAAAACTGCCGTTCAGTGGCTGTAATCTTGGCTTCACGGGTCTGACATACAATCCTGCCCTCGGATACTTGGATCCCAGCCAGGTCAGATGGCCCTGAAAGGACATTCGGACTGTGATGGCTGCACCCATTCTCAGCATCTGTAGGGTCTCCTATGTATGTCTGTGTTTCCATTTTCTTTTAGCACAATTTCTCCCAGTGAAGTCGTGAGAAATAGAAGGAAAGGTGGAATGAAGATGTGATTGAGGAAAGTGTGGTGTGGTCTTCGACCTTATTTTGCCTTGGTTGGTGCTCAAGAACTCCACCTGACCTCAGAGCTGAGCGTTTCTGCCAGGAAGTCCTGCCTTTTATCCTACCTCGAGGCCTGTTGAGACACTCCAAGAAGCTTCGTTAACAAATTGCCTTTTCCTTTTACAGCAGTTGGATACATTTGCAGCAAAACAAAGGAATAACCCCCCAATATGGTGATGAAATGCATTTAAGTATAGATAGCATTCAGTCTTGAAGGGCCTGGGATTTTAATCATCTTTGGGTCATGTAACAAGTGGTGTTGGTGATTAAAATCTCCTGACAGCTTTGTTCTGCCACGTTCCTCAGTTTTGAATGATGATCTTCCTGGTGTTGTACCTTGGGAGGGGCGTTTGTGTCAGTAGAGAGCAGTGTGGTGGTTCCCAGAGGCTGCGAAAGGACAGAGGTGAGGCCCCTGAAGGACACTGGTCTTCCTGGTTTAGGGGTTTGGGGCTCAGCCACCTTCCTGTGTCCGTGTAAATTATACCCAGGATCATTTTCACTCGCCCCACTTTAGTTGAGCATTGGAGCTTCAGGATATGTGTGTGCCCACGTCACCTGGGTCGTGATCCTGGAGTTGGGTGAGACTGATTCCTGGGTTTATAAATTACTCTGGGATTATTGAAAACAGAAGCACTTGAGGCATTCATAATGCTATTTCCTGAACGTAATTTATGTTCAGTTCTTCAGAAACGTTTATCTGATGAAGCATCTATAATTTTTGTTTTCTGCCACTCAGTGCTAGAAAGAATTGTGCAACACTCAAGTGAGTGGCATTATTCCTCTCCCTCCACCATGCAAGCAAGATTAAAGGTACCTCTGGCTCCCCTCAATCTTCTCATCTGCAGGGGGCCTGGCATGGCAGTGTGCTGCCTTCCGTCTTCTTTTTGGGGAGAATTAGTTGTGTTTGTGTGTACTGCTCAGCTCAGCCTCGTGCAGTTGTGTGGGTGAGGAGCTTGGATGCTAGGTGACCCTCCCAGGCCTGCCTCCCACCTCCCTAGGCCTTGTTCTAAACTGACAGATAAACAGTGTGTTTTGGAAGAGGACAGCAGCAGGGCAGGAGAGAGTTTGTTCAGACTTTCTCCTTGCACTGACGTTTGAGCCTTCATCCAGCCTGGGCACTTCTACAGAGCTGCGTTTGTGTGTTGCAAACCATTCCCTCCCAGTAACCGTGCTTTCAGAGGTTTGGAAATGTGACTTAACTCATCTTCAATTTAAAGCATACTATCAAATTTTAGTGTTGAAACTGATGTATTTTATGGCCTTTATTTGATTTCTCTTGATTTTTTTTCCCATATGAGACAGGGCATCTTAAGGGACACAGCCTGGTGTTGGCCCCCTTTCCTAAGGATGGAAGTGAATTCTGAAAGCCCTTTATGTAGGCAGCGAAGGCCTCTTTTATTTTGGCCTAGTCAGGTATATAATTCTTTTTCTCTTTGGTTTTTTTGAGACAGGCAAAAAAACCTTTTTGTTGCCCAGGCAGTGGTGTGAGCACAGCTTACTACAGCCTCAACCTCCCAGGCTCAAGTGATCTTCCTGCCTCAGTCTCCTGAGTAGCCAGGACCCACAGGCACATGTTCCACGTGTCCCCATGCCTGACTTAGTTTTGTATTTTTTTGTAGAGATGGAGTTTTGCAATGTTGCCCAGGCTGGACTTGAACTCCTGGACTTAAGCAGTCCAGCTGTCTCAGCCACCCAAAGTACTGAGATCACAGGCATGAGCCACCGTGCCTGGCCAAGTGTGTTTCTAATTTCAAAATTAAGAGGACACCCATCCAGTTAATTACATCTCTATTGGAACATGCTGCTTATAGTGCATTAGGAAAAATCATCCAGAACTTGGAAAAGGAGCTGGACAGACACAGCCCTTCGAGGTTGTCTGATGAACCCCTGGGGTCTTTAACTATCTGGAGGGATGTACCATGTCAGACTCACTGTTGACCGGCTGAAGCCTAGGTTTCATGAGGTTATGTGTCAGCTTGTAGTACTTTCTCTGGCAGAGATACGAGTGACTTCTGCTCAGTGACAGGCTCATCTCAGGGACTTCATGGCCTGAGGGACGGCAGCCTGTTTGAGCTGATCGAGCAATCTCGCACTACCCTTATTTTCTGAAACGCCTATGAGTGACTTCTCACACGGCCTTTGAAGCGGCTTCATGCCCGCGCTCCTTGGTAATGATCGAATGCTTTTGTTGACCCCTCATCCCTTTCTTTGGGGTGTTCCAGTCTCAGTTCTCATGATGTGTTCTGCTTCTGCAGGAATTTCTGAAGCTGCTGAGTGTAGAAAGCACTGAGGAGGCTGTGCTCCCACCCCTGTGAGCCTTCCAGGCATCATCCTCTCCCCTTGGTGAGGCAGCGTCTATGGCACACCGAGGAGGCTGTGCTCCTGTCCCCCGTGAGCTTTCCAGGCATCCTCGTCTCCCCTCCAGGAGGACAGGAGGAACCTTTCAAACCCTTCTTAAACTTGTTTTCATGTCTTTGTTTTAACAGTTTTCTTTGCATCATCTCCCTTATCCAGAAGTGAGGGTGAACGCTGAGTTATTCACGGGAGTCAAGAAACCACACGCAGCCCAAAGTGGCGTTTGTTTCCCTGAAATGATTTGTGTGTGTTCACCTTAAAATGCAACTCAGTAAAACAGGTGTGTTTTGAGGAATGACTTTAAATTACCTGGGTAAAAATGTGACAGTTAAATTTCATCATCTGTGTGGGTGTCCACAACCCCCTTCTGTGATTGCGTGTGAGTTTGTGACTTGTGGTTATTTTTGAAGAAAGAAAATCTGTTGCTGAGGACTTCAGATGGTGTGCTGGGATTGTGTAGGGTGGACATCGGGGGCTTCAGTGTGTGGCTTCCTTGAAGAGGTTCAAATTAAGGCTGAGAGTCCCTACTCCAAAATGCTCCAAAACCTGAAACATTCTGAGCTTCCTCATGACACTCGAAGGAAATGCTCTTTAGAGCACTTTGGATTTCAGGCTGGGGATGCTCAACTGGAAAGTGAAATATTGCAAGACCCTTCTGGCCCCAGGAGCTTGGATAAGGACATGGAGGGGGCCTGTGCCAGGTATCCCTGGAGTGCAAGGCAGCCTGGGCTCTCTGACCTGGTTTTTTGTAGGAGCCACAGAAGGGAAAAGAGGGTCAAAGTGGCCACGCCTGGCTCCTGAGAAGGCTGGACCAGAAGGAGGTGGATGCGGAGGACAGCAGTTGAGTCCCCAGCGTCCGGGACTCCTGTCCCTGGTGGAGTTGAGAGCCTCCTCTAGTTGTGGCCTCTCCGCTGTCAGCAGCCACTGAGGCCTGAAGGGAGAGGGGGTTGAGGAGAGGAGGAAGGATAGGCCTGCTTCTGGAGAGGGCCAGCATCGGCCTGTGCTAGCCTCGTTTGTTACTCCTGCGTCCAGTGTGCACGGCCGTGCCTCGTGGTGTAGCGGTTCCCGGGATGCACAGCGCTCTTGTCTGCAGTAACGTCTTTGTCTCCGACACTTGGAGGCAAGTTACCTTTTTCTCCAGTGAAAAGAGGTAGAAAATCTTACAGAAATGCATTTGCTCTAATGTCTGTTTTCCGATAAGACATGGTCGCTTAGGCTAAATCTTTGTGAGGTCAAGACAGGAGGATCACTTGAGGCCAAGGGGTTGAAGACCAGCCTGGACATCATAGCAAGACCCCATCTGTATAACAGAAGTTAGCTGAGTGTGGTGGTGCGTGCCTGTGGTCCCTGGTACTCTGGAGGCTGAGGTGGGAAGATCACTTAAGGCTACAGTGAGCTGCTATTGCTCCACTCTACTCCAATCTTGGCGACAGAGCCAAGACCCTGTCTCAGAAAGAAAAGTTAAAAAAAATCCAGAAATGTCATTTTCTTTTAAAATCATCCCAAAAGAAAAATCGTTTTTTTCTAAGAATGTAAAGGGTAACTGATACGATTCTTTCCTTGCATTGTTTCTCCTTTTCGAATATTTACAGTAGTCCGTCCACATCGTCTCTCATCTCATTACAAAGCAGCAGGTGTCTTTGAGGTTAGTGGTGTTTCTCTGTGTCGCACCTTGGAGAACAGCCAGCATGAAACCTCTTACCACGATCGTGCACATCGTTTGTAGTCCCAATTAAAATCCTCTCCAGAGACGCCTGTGCTGCTTATTATAGCAGAACTTTGGTTGTGCTGAAATGTGCATTCAGCTAATGGTTTTAAGTTCATATCTGAGATGATGCTGTATAATTCCTGAAGCATATGGGATCAGTAATGATTGAAGATAATTCTGGCTGATGTCATTTGGAGGATATTTTTCACTTCAAGTTAAAACTTCCTTCGCGATAGTCATTTTGGAATTCATTTAACTATGTGCTTTATTTCATAGCTCAAATTTTCATTAGTCATTTCATACCATAGGATTTTGAAAGCAGATTTGGCAAAACCTTTCTAACAAAATGTTTGCTTATGATGTCCCAAGGAACAGCACTCAGAATTGCTGGTAACTGTGGTACATTTTAAGGCTGATGATAGAAGTCACTTGAATGGTAAGGGCTGCTTTGTGAGGCAGATGGGGTTTGAATCCCGACCCTCCTGATATGCAAGCCCTGACCGCGGCCTTCTCTCCTCTCCACTGGGAGATGGGAAGGTGCCAGCATCCACCTCACAGGCCGTCCTGAGAACCTGGGACTAAGGGCTTGTGTTCCTCTTGCAGGTGGCACAGACGTGGGGGCTTGACGATACACACACTGCAGGCTGCCAGTGTCAGGGTAATCCAGTTTTAGTCATAAAGGTGGGATTTGCTTTGCTCCCCTGCAGACCAGGTGCGGTGCTGCTGTTGTAGCAGGTGTGTGGATCCTCTTGGGTGGTCCTCAGGTGGACAAGGAGTCACCGATTCGGATTCCCAGTGTTAGATGTGAGGGGACCATGGACCTCATGTGTTCAGAGGGGAGGAGTAAAAAGCTTCCCTTGTATTTCCAGAACTGTCTATCCCAGGAATGCCAAACCACTGGCTTTCACCTGACGCTGTCGTAGATGACACTGTCTGGAAATGAGGACTCATGTTCCGCATACTTGAGCCAGTACCCGTCTCCCTCCAGGGCCGTGGCCCAGCCCTCCTCATTTCGCTGGGTTGCCAGCCTGGGGATCTGTAAGCCCAGTGACGTCTCCGGTCTTGGCCCCCGCTCCCCCTGGGGACAGGAGGTGGCTTCAGGAGGCTGGTGATGAATGCCTGAATGAAGCCGACTTGTGACTGCAGTTCTGTCTAAGGGCCTCCCCGGGTGTTAGATGTCAGTAAATGACACCTGTGTGTGGATCTCATGTGATGAGAGAAACAGTGGGGGAAACCAAAGCTTGTGGAGTCTACAGGTTCTGAACTTGGAGGTGTGTGCACCTGTGTACTTGGTGAGGGGTGTGACGTCCGGAATGAGTGTGCACGTGTGTCACGTTTGTGCATGTGTGGTTGAGTGTATTTAGCAGGTGTGGGTGGAGTGAGCATGTTCATGTGTGTCGTATGTATTTGAGGGTGTGTGTGGAGTGTGTACACGCATCATATTTGGTGAGTGTATTTGAGGGTGTGTATGGAGTACATACATGTGTTTGCGTGTATACTATTGGGTGAAGCGGTGGCATGTGTGGAGTAAGCATGCACACGTGTATGCTGTGTGTGGGGTTTCCAAGTGGTCCTCCCCTGAGCCTGCTCCTGGGCCCTGCTGTCCTGGCAGCTTTACAGTTTGGTGCGTCTTTGATTCCGGAAGATTCTGGAACCAAATTCTGAAGCTGTGATCACAAACTTGCAGCCCTGGAGGACGCTGGCCTGTGGAGCCGGCACGAGGGTCTCTGTGCTGGCCTCTCCCTGGGCTCTGTCCACAGAAGAGCATGTCCGATGATTGAGCTGTGCGGGTCTGTGGCTCCCCAGCCTCGAGTCAGCCCTCGGTTCTGTCCCACCTCTGTTTTTCTTGCTGAGGGGCTCCGGGAAGTGGTGCCTGGGATGGCGTTTTCACCCTGGGGTTGCTTCGCCAGCTGCCCAGGTGCTGGCTGCCTGAGACCTGCTGCCGTCCTGGGTGGACGGGGCTGTCGCGGGGACATCCCTGAGCACCCGCGGGAAGGCAGGTTTAGGAAGTGCCAGAGGTGAGTGGCTTCCTCTCACACTTGATTTTCTGGAAAGTTCTGGGTCTCCTGTTTTTCCCTAAGGGAAGTTAGAAACCGAGTTTCTCTTTAGGGGAACGTCTTTGCAGAGTCTGCTGTTTGAATGTTCCCCAGGTGTGGAATACTCGGGGCCATATGTGTTTGGGAACATCCGTGTCCTGAGCGAATTCAGTAAGGAATGGAGAGAGGCCTCCTATCAGCTTGGCCTCTGTTTCCAGCTTGTTGAGGGTTGACGGCTGCTGGTATCCCAGGGAGAGTTAAACACTGGGCGGTGTGGGATGGGAATGTTTGCTCTGACAAGGACAGTGGGAAAGCATCTAAACAAACGTCGCTGTTCTCCGGGCTCCTCGGGGTCGAGCTTGTTTTGTGGTGTTGAGGGAAAGCTACCCTTGTTCCTGTTCCTCACCATTTGAAAGGTGTCCAGGACACGTTCCTCTGGAGAGGTGATGTGCGTGAGTGGGGGTCAGGTCGCAGGCTCCGAGGTTATTTGGGACCTGTCAACTGATTTCCTGAACACACAAGTGCTTGGTAAAGATGTTCCTGATTAGCTAAAACATTTCAAGAGGACGTGATAGCTGGTGGTTGTTTAAAGACTATCACAATTTTCCTGTTACTTTTTAAATGCCTGTTGAATAAGGGAGGATTCACGTATTTTTATTTTCCTGTCTGCATACTTGATATTTTGTTTTTTGTTTTTCATGTGGGTGTGCAGTTAACAGGATTTAGAAACAGTCTCAGCCCTGGGGAGACTTCAGGGCCGCCTCAGTCAGTGCTGAAGGGAGGCAGGGATTTGGGGGCTGCTACCTCCACAGGAAGGACACCAAGGGCCAGAGGTCAGCAATCTCAGTGAGGTCACAAAGACGGGCACACCCAGCACCCTGGCCCATGTGCCTCTCCTTCACCTTTGTCTCTGCTCAAAGCTGCTCTCCTGGGTCATCACTGGTGATCTCTAGGTGCGTGCTTGCTTCTTGCAGAAGTGGTGTCTGGCTGTGGTCAGTGTGGGCCCTCAGGGCTTCCCTGTTTTTGGCTCACATCAATATTGGGCAGTGGTGTATGTTTGCTTTGGAGTGGTAGATCCGGTGGATTTTGGCTTTGCCAACTCATTTAATACCTGTTCTCCTAGGTGCTGGGACCCTCTCCTAAGCCGCCTGTTCTCCTAGGTGCTGGAGCCCTATCATAAGCCGCATGTTCTCCTAGGTGTTGTGACCCTATCATTAGCTGTGTGTTCTGCTAGGCGCTGGGACCCTATCGTAAACTGCTTGTGAGAGATCTCGAAGGTGCTCCTTATGAGGATCCGCTGCCTGACCTGAGGTGGAACAGTTGCAATTCAAAACCACCCCCCAGAAAAATTGTCTTCCATGAAACCCATCCCTGGTGCCAAAAAGGCTGGGGGACAGCTGGCCTAACGCGGGCTAAGATGTCAGTAGATTTTTGGACTTGGGCCTCAGTTGAAGAGGATTAGATTTTGAAAGGTGGGGTTTGAAGGCTTCTAAAGGGCAGGTTTTCATCTCCAGTGGGGCCTGGCCAGAACTGGGTAGAACTGACCCAGAAGCTGACAACTAGTCAGGCTGGCTCACTGCCTGTGTCCTGTGTGTGCAGCCTTGCTGTTTATTCAATTGTCTGGTGGTGGAGTGGATTCCATCCACAGCCTCAGAGTAGTGGAACCCAATACTTCAAGGCTGACCTTATTTAACTTTATCAAAAAGACATGAAAATCATTTAGTATAAATCTTCCAGATAGCTGTATCCTTTCTTTTCCCAGAGGCTTTTAAGTATTGCAACTTAAAAATCTTCAAAAATAACTTGAAAGGAAAACCTCTAAATATATTTTTGATGAGCACCCTTGAGAGCTTTAATATGTGAAGTAAATTCCCTTGACTTTTGTATTCCTAGAAACTCGTTCATGTTTGCAGATGACTTTGTATTTTGTCAATAGTGGCCACTGGTTGGTGACCATCAACACCTGCCGTGTATCATTTAGAAAGTTGGATGTGGATGTATTAACTTTTCAGACACACAAACACATGGGCTGTTTGTTTTTGGTTTTGATTTTTTTGGTTTTTTTTCTCCCCCCAGCTGAATTCAAGAAAGGGAAACAAGCAGACAGAGTAAGTACCAGAAAGCGTCTAAGTGGCTGGGTGGGGGATCCTACTATGGTGTTGGATTGTGTTCTGCCAGACATCGCTCCTCGAAAAGCTGACCCTGAAACGGCTGGCATTGCCCTCACCCTGGGACATTCGTCTGTCTCACCAGAAAATGAAGAATCTGCCAGAGTACTGTGAGTCAAATTCAGTCAGAACTCGATTAACTAAGAGGCTTTGTCTCAAAGGCCAAAACATGAGGACACATTTTTAATTTTTAAGGAGTGCTTCATTGTGAGTCAGTTCTGATGTGTACTGCATTAGGAAACCTCTGAACTTCCACGGTCAGGCCCAGAACTCTGAGGGAAAGTGGTTGTGCCCTTCCCACTGTTTTTGTCACTAGCTGTATTGATTTCCTTAAAACCCTTTTTATATGAGTTCTATTATAGTTTGAAAAACATTCACTTAGGTAGAACTGGAAGCGTTTGCGCCGTGTTAATACTCATGACCCGTTCTGGGTCTCGGTGTATGTGTACTGTATAAATGTACATGTGTGTATGTGGTGTACACATACTACGTGTATTTCCACTGCATGTATTTACAGTGTATAGGTATGTACACTACATTTGTGTCCTACACACGTGCATGCTGTAGGCATGCATGTACATGTGTATATGTGTGTATCTACGGGGATGATTATATGCACACTAGTTGGACACCTATCTGTTCTACATGTGTACATACATGCATGTATTTAATGCCATATACATACCTGTGTACGTGCACCATGTGGGTATGTGCACATTATTTCTGCAGATGTATATATACATATGTGCACACAAGCATGCATGTACACTATGCACACTGAATAAACTTCTGGATATGTACACAATAATACGTATACATGCTGCATATGTACATACACTATTGCATATGTGTATACGTTTTATACGTTAGTGTACTGATGTACATTGTATACATGTGCATATGTGTACCCTGCACATGTGTATGCATGCTGTAGTGCACCTACGTACATTGGATAAGAATGTATGTTATATGCATGTGTATACATATAGCAAATAGCATACCTGTGTACATACGGATGTGCATGTGTATGCCATATGCATGTACATACAGGTTATAGTATACCTGTGTACACTGTATGCATATAGACGTGTGTACATGCTCTGCATGTACATACATGTTAGCATACCTATGTACATTTGCTATATGGATGTGTGTATGCTCTATGCTTGTACACACGTAGTGAACTTGTTTGTACACTATATATATTTGGATGTGTGTACACTCTATGCATGTACCCTACATGGATCTGGATGTGTGTGCACTCTGTACGCACGTAGTGCACTTATGTACACTCCACGTATTCGGATGTGTGTACGCTCTATGCAGGTACACGTGTTACAGTGTGCCATATACGTACATTATGTGGATGTAAATGTGTGTGTGCGCTCTATGGCACCAGGAATAGGGCTCCCGCAGGGATCCAAGAACGCACCATCTCGCTGGCACCGGAGCGTGTAGGATGAAAACAGTTGTTTGTTACAACCTAGTTGAAATTTGGCAGGTTACTCTACCCTTTGCAACGATTTAGGAACAGTCACTTCATTGATGTGTGTGTTCCTGAAATCATAAACAGCTCTGTGAGGTGTGTCTCATCCCCAGACGAGAGAGGGAACCGAAACAACAATGACTCGGTCACTTAAGTGAGGTAGAACTAACAGAGCAGCTGTCTAGCTTTCTGTATTATAACTTTGTCAGCAGCTCAATGAGAAATCGGCACTCATCAGGAAATGTGTCCACTTTCTACTGTTCTTTATTCGTGGCGTATTTACTGCCTCGTGTTATTCCTCACGATGTAGCAAAATCCCTCCTAGAGTTGTGAATATAAACAGTTCATGACAAATGTAGTATCTTCTTTGTAACATTGAAAACGATATGTAAGTTCATCTTCAGATATTGTTTGGAAGGATGAGAAGGAAGATGTTTAGGACAAAAGAATAGAGAGCTTTCAAGTAAACAGGGAAAATAAGGACTTTGTGCAAAATATTTCCAAATTTGGAATTTGAGAATACTAAATCTCACATCTAAGATCATAGGTAGTTTTTTTTTTGGGGGTGGGGGTTAAAGTTAGTACTTGGTTTTCCATGCCTTTGGGAATTTCAGTCCTGATGGAGGATTGCAAGAATAATCTGATTTTTCAGAACAGAAGGGCAGTCTGTCTCAAAGGTAAATTCCAGGTTCTACCATAGAGAAATAGAAATTGCTGTCAACTTTCTGTAAGGTTCTTCAGTTCTTTCCTCTTCTGTGGTTAAAAAACCATCTCTGGGTTTAGTCTCAGCCAAGTTCCTCTTATGAGTTTGCCTTACATTTCGCACAGCTGTTGAGAGTCTTCATCATTCGTAGTTAACTTGTTAAAAGCAAAACCTTGTACTAGTTAGATCTGGGCACCTTGAAGGCAGGGGTTTGTTTTATATTTTTAATAAGCAGCAGGGTGATGGCAGGGCTAGGGCCCTTCATCCCATCATGCATTCCTCTGAGCTTTCAGAGCTCTCACTGTATGCTGAGTGGTGTTGGCGGTTTAGGGTTTAAATAGGAAGACGAGGCTCTGCGACTTGGGACGCTCTTACTACCTTCATAGAGAGCTTGGTGACAGTTTAGCATGACAGTTTGTGCCCCTGCTGTGTATACTTTGTTACGGCCTCACAGAAAGGGTATTGATTTAAACGTGACTAATTTCTTCATGTTTATTTTTGCCTTTATTCCTAGTTACAGTCCTGATAATTTTTCTTCCTTTAAAATCTTGCTAATGGCTAGTGAATTAGTGATAAACTATATTTACGTGTTCTCTAAATCTAGCGATTTAATTGGAGGTCATTCTTCTTGCACCATGTGTCAGTGCTATGTCAGGATGGCTCAGTTTTACATTGTCAAAGGATTAACTAGAGCAGGATGCAGCCTTACTGGAAATTGCTCGTTTGTGAAATACAGGCACTTTATTTTTTGTTATACTCGAGGTGTGTTCAAATGTAAACATTTTGAGCCGTGTTAGAAGGATATACAAGATTGTAATGAAGAAAGCAGCAACTTGATCAAGTACTAGCTAATGAATTTTGTGTTTTAAGTATATGGACTGTGGACCTTGGCAATCAGTTCTCATCTTGACCTTTTATTGTTTTATTAGAATCTTGCTCTGTCACCCAGGCTGGAAGGGTGGAGCCCAGGAGTACAATCTCCATTCACTGCAACCTCTACGTCACAGGTTCAAGCGATTCTTATGCCTCAGCCTCCCTAGTAGCTGGGGTTACAGGGTGTGTGCCACCATGTCTGGATAAATTATTTTTAGTAGAGATGGGGTTTTGCCATGTTGGCCAAGCTGGTCTGCAACTCCTGACCTCAAGTGATCCACCCACCTCAGCTTCCCAAAGTGCTGGGATTACAGGTCTGAGCCACCATCGCTGGCCTGACCTTCTGTTCTAATATTGGTTATTCAGTCTCGATGATAGCACCCGGTTGTATTAACTTGGGGTAGAAAGCACAATTGCAATGAATCTGGTTGTGTATATACGTGCTGACTTAGCGTTCATGGCAGCACTGTGAGGTGGGCATTGTTCCTGAAGGAAGGCCGATGGGCAAGTCGGGGCTTAGATACGGGACTTGTGGGCAATCACTGCTGTCCCATGGCTGAGATCAGGCCTGTCTGTCGCCTGTAGCCTGAACACACAAACGAGCAACTGTCAAGAGTCGGTGCTCGAGTGTGATGTGGCCTGTGGTGTTTGCCTCGCAGCGCTGCTTTGGCTCGGGGCAACAGGGCAACAGCTCCCTCCCTCGTTCGGCTGCCTGGGAGTCCCAGGAGAACCCACTGATACCGTTTATAAATGCCGGACATCGAGCGTTCTCCTTGGTACCAGCACATCTGGAATTGGACAGCTCGGTTAGATTCTCGGCCAGCAAACCTGTACAAGAGTGTGTGAACTCTGCGTTTGCTTCGCCCGGACAAAGGTGAATTCGTGGTCACTACTGGATGGCAACAGGTGTGGCCTCAGGAGCAGCACGGAGACAGGCACCCGGGTGCAGGAAGAGCATCTGCAAGAGGGGGTGGGGAAGGTGACAGACGCACGTGCGAGTTTAGCTGTTACCGTGGATGGGGGGTGGTTGGGTAAGACCAGATTTTCTCATTGTTGCCCCTTTCTGAAAAAGACCCTGAATTGACTTCTCTGTGGCTCCTCGCGCCTCCTTGTCAGGTTGGAGGAGACTGCTCTCCTGGCTCAGGCCCTGCTTGCGGCATCACGGAAGCTGCTGTTGCTTGCCCTGCCCTCCCTGTGACGTCCTCTGTGCTGTTGTCCGGGAACAGTTCTGCCGAGCAAGCTTGGACTCTGCTCCCTTCTGCTCTTGGATTTCATGTCTGGAAGGCTTGTGTTCTTTCCTGATTTTTGATGATGCTGAGCTACGTTTTTGCAAGGATCACGCGTGCCTATAGCAGGGAGAAGCCCCTTTGCAATTTTAACATCTTGACGCTCTCAAGCAGAGCTTGCTATCGAAGTTGACAGCCTCCTGTGTTTTTGTTTTGGCAGAAACTGAATTTCAGTCCTAGGACAGCTTCAGCACACTTGATCCTAGCTCTTCTCTCTCACTGCTCCCCTCGTGTGTGGCAGAAATCATATGCCCTGAAGTTTACCAGTCCCTTCATTTGAAAATCAGTTAGTGTATGTGATCCTCATGAGAATTTTACTTTTTATAAAAGCAATCGCAAAGACTGGGTTTTGTGAAACCAGTGTTTTATGTGTATATTAATTGCATTCACAATAAGCTTTGTCTTCTAAATATTTCATGTTTCAGATTAGCCCTGGAATCATGCCCTGGAGTAGTTTTGCTATTCCGCTTTTATTTTTGGCTAAGGTAAAGTTGAGAACATTGTGATATTAGATGTAGTGAGTCCTTTTAGTTTCTTCTATGTCTGTTTTCCTTTAAGCCAGAACCAGCAGACTGATACCAGTTTGTGAGCACCTGGCATCTCCCAGGCCTTTCCTGGGTCTTCCCTCCGCTGTCTTGTGGACAGGGCAGTCATTGGTGGAAGATGAACTTGAGAATCTGTGTGTGGAATTAAGTAAATGTCATAGCTCTCTTCTGTGACAAACTGAATGACATTAAGCCCAGTAAATTGTAACAGCAGACTTTGCACATACAAAGCATTGAACACCAGGAAGGTAACCAGGCTGCGATGCTTCTGGTCCTGCACAAGACCTCCGGTATCACAGCGCATTTAACATACTGGCAGCATTGAGTGTTTGAAAATGTTGTGTATGTACCATGTCCGTGATTTTCGAGGGCCTGGATAAACACCTCTGGTTATCGCAATCTTTATCAATGGGAGCTTAAGGTTAGTACTGGGGCAGACTGTGTTTTAAAGAATTAAGGTGTCTCGAGTATGTTTCAGTTTTCCCATGAAGAAGAAACATGTCAGCTGTTCTTTCCTGGACTGTGGCTATCACAGTGCCCCACCACGGTCGGTCACATGTTTACTTCCCCTCCATTTAACCGGGCTGGGCTTGGGCCAGAGTACTTCGGTTGTCAAATGTCATATGAGGCTGAGGAACTGTCTTCTGCTTCATCATTAGCTTATGGAAACACTGTTTTCCAAAGCATACTCTCCTTTATGATTTGTGTTTATATAAAATAATGGAATGGTTATTTTAACTGTGCAGTTTCCTATGTTTGGTTATTTAATTGCAGAAAGATAATGGTTTTATTTTGCTAAAATCTGTGCTAGGAATTGTGCAAAATCTTTGTGAAATGCCCAGTTTACTAGCTTAAGTTATAGATCTTTGTATAGAAAAGAAAAAGCCTATTGCTACAAGGAGCATTGTCTTTATCGATGCAAAAAGCTTTAAACTTATTGGCCGTGTAGTAGGTAAAAATGCATCAGAATGTGACGAAAATTGAGAAAAGCATTGAAGTTTTAAAATCTGCTCTGCAGTTTTCTTCAACTCCCTTGCAAGATACTTAATTTGAATAAAAGACAGAATAAAGTGTTCCCACTGAGGAAAGTGGCAGGAGGACTGTTTAGAATGTGTTCTGAATCTGAGCAGTCCTGCCACACTCGTCTGTGATGTGGTGGTGTCCATGGTGTCACTTTTACAGAACTTTAAGAATGCCTCTGTGAATAAAATACATTTTATTCTTAGTATTTCTGTTTTGAGTTTTGAGGTGTGTAAAACATGTTAATAATTTCTTTCCCTTACAGAATTTGCTTGTTCTTTTTTTTTTTTTTTTTTTAAATGCCTACAAGACTCTGAAGCACATTAATCGCTTAAAAAGGAAAGAAAAAAAAAAGGGCCAGGCGTGATGGCTCACGCCTGTAATCCCAGCGCTTTGGGAGGCCGAGGCGGGCGGATTGCTTGAGCCTCGGAACTCGAGACCCAGGGAACCAGCCTGGGCAACCTGGTGAAATCCCATCTCTACGGAAAACACACAAATTAGCTGGGCATGATGGCTGCACACCTGTAGTCCCGGCTACTCCAGAGGCTGAAGAGAATCGCTTGAGCCTGGGAGGCGGACCTTGCAGTGAGTGGAGATCACGCCCCTGCTGTCAAGCCTTGACAGAGTTGGGACCCTGTCTGAAAAACAGCAACGTTCATAACGTATGGGTGAACTGCCCGGCTGCTCTGTCTAGAGTAGAATAAATCTAATTATGTTTTTGCCTTTTATTAGCATTGAAATTTTCTTAATTATCCCTTTGTTTTCATTACATTGTAGCAATATATTGCCGCTTAGAGTCTGGAACAAGTAGGCTTCTCTGGATCAGGTTCTTACTGGATGGCTAAAACTTAGAATGATTTTTCCCTTCCTTGGATGTGACTTATAGAACTTTGCCTTTTGAGGTGATGTGCTGCATTTGATAGCGGACACAGGAATGCCCGAAGAATTCACTTACAGGGCTAAAGTATACGTGCTTTGTAGTGTTTCCCTCCTAGAATGAAAACGGTACCTCTCATTTGTGGGTCGATGATGCTATTTGCTGAAAACTTTTAAAATTTTATTTATTTTATTTTATTTTTTTCAGACGGAGTCTTGCTCTGTCGCCGAGGCTGGAGTGCAGTGGTGTGATCTTAGCTCTCTGCAAACTCCGCCTCCTGGCTTCACGCCATTCTCCTGCCTCAGCCTCCCGAGTACGTGGGACTACAGGTGCCCGCCAGCACGCCTGGCTAATTTTTTGTATTTTTGGTAGAGACGGGGGTTTCATCGTGTTAGCCAGGATGGTCTTGATCGCCTGACCTTGTGATCTGCCTGCCTCCTTCTCCCAAAGTTCTGGGATTACAAGCATAAGCCGCCGCCCCCGGCCAAATACATGTTTGTTTACTGCCTCAGTCCTCCGTTGGGTAGCCCTGTTCTTCGTCGGATATTGAGGGAGCGGGGGCATCTTGAGTCTTGAAAGGTGTGCTCTGCGAGATGGGAATCTTCCGGCTGCTTATTTAGGGAATCCTGCCGGCTGTCATTTACTGGAGAGCGCAGTTTCCTGGCTGCCCTGGTCTTTGAGGGGAGGGAGACTGAGGGGTCATTTTCCCACCTGGACCAATGTGTTTATTAAACCTGGTTTGTGTATCATTTGGATCTTTTTATGAAGGAAAAGCTACATCTGTGACTTTCAGATGAGTGGAAGTCATGTTAAAAATATATATATATATATAAATATATATAGGCTACTATGGAGAAGTTTTGTCCTTGTGACCTATGAATACAGTCACAGGAGAGCAGAATGTTCACGGTGTGGGTGCTTACAGTGTACATGCAGAGTCACATTCTTCACTAGTATTACGTTAAAAAGTGACAAATAAGAGAAAAATATTTTGCTCATTACAACGTCGGTAAGAAGCTGGCAGCACTCTTGTTTTTGGAGGGGTGTGAAGGGAATATTGAGAAAGTGTCATCAACATTAGACTCGCCCACTCTGCAAATCCTGTGCCAGCTGGAGTGAGGACCCCGTGATGGAAAGATGCACCCCTCTGCCCGGAAGGAGTTGAATCTTTGTAGCGCTCAGGACGCATGGTTCATCTCTATATAAAGGCAGAGTGTGAAACGCTGTGGAGGCTGAGAGAAGCGATGTGGTTAGCAAGTATGAGTGAGACGTTTGGGGCTTGTTAGCACCTGGCGTGTGTGCAGCAAGCTTTGCTATCTGCACATGTGTGATCCTTAGAACACTGGCGTCTGGAACCGTGGGGGCTGTCGAGGGCCCCAGCTCCCGGCGGGCTGAGGAGTTCCCTGTTACCACCAGGATAACCGTGATTTTGAAGGCTGTCACTCAATCCCAAGTCCTGGAAGGGGGCTCCTTTCAGAGAGGAAAACACCCCTAGAGCCTCAGGCAGAATTCAGTGATTTTTCTTATAATGTTGCTTAGATTTCGCAAACATGAAACCGAGAACATATTTCAGAATGCTTATGGTTCTTCTGTAACCATGGAAACAAAGTAAGTTGCAGTCGATGGACAGTTTGCGGAAGCTGAACTGCCTACATCATGAGCACGGCGCTCTCCCTACCGCCCTGGGCCTTGCTCCGGTTTGCTGGGGAGGCTTTGCAGGGCCTCTTGGCTGGGATACCTCTCTCATGTCCCATGTTGCTACCCCTGGTCACAGCCATACTGCTGGGCACCTGCGCCGTGAGGTCACTGAGTGGACACGGAGCCGCGGGGCAGCAGTTGGTCAGGAGGTGGCATCCACATGGTCCGAAACAGGTTTCTGTTCATTAAGAATGATCATTGCAATAGAAACAGAGTGAAAGAAAACTCTACTGACCTGAGAATGCGTCCGCTGAGTTGCATAGGGAAGTGCAGTGAGGAAGGTGAGGGCTGAAAGGAAATGAGGGAGGGAGAGGAAAGGAGAGAAGGGAAGCGAAAGGGGGAGGGCGGATGGGAGTGAAGAGGGAGATGGAGGAGGAAGAAGAGAGAGGGCGGTGGGCAGGAGCCTGGGAAATGTGTCCCAGAGCCGGTTCCTGACCGTCGTGGGTGCGTCAGAGCTGATCTTCCAGGAGAGGTGGCCTGGGAGGGTTGACCCTTAGGAAGTGAGGGCCAGGGGGAGCTGATTTTGTGGCCCTCAGCGGGGCTGTTGTTGACCTGAGATACAGTCGATAGTTTTCCTGAAGAGATCGTCTGCACAGCCACCGTTTGCTGCCAGGTTGGAGACAGAAGTGCTCCTCCCCATGGATTCTTTCTAGTTTGTGGATTTTTCCCAGTTTACCTGAGCAGCCTGTCAGTGGAAATGTCGGGGATTACTAACATGTCTCCATTCTACAGAGCAGTCGACCAGCTTCCAATCCTGTAGTTGTTGGGGGCACCATTCCGGTCCTGTCAGTGCCGGCCCAGCGTGGAAGCCGCAGCCCGAGGCGCTGGGAAACCTGCGGGGCTCTCACTGCCAGGGTTCTGATGGGAATCGAGCGCTGGAAGAAAGATGTCCTTAGGGCAGAGCCTGGCGAGGAGGGGGTGCTGCTGTTGCAGCAGTACATGGAATTTCAAATGACAAATGAAACAAGCTTTTAATTATGACCAGAGCCCTATGCTCTGCGTTTCTTCAAATGGAAATGTTGTGCTGAAATGAATTTGCTGTTAATCGGTTGCCTCATGCAAGACGCAAGACGGAGGGCTGGGAGCAAAGTAGAACGTGGACTTATCTACAAAGCTTCCTCCTCTCAGACTATCATCAGTTGGATGGTGCTACACAGGAATATGTGAGAATTCGTGTGAGAAAGGTGATGGGTGCAGACCTGTGTGACCGGCAGGTGTGGGGGAGGTTTGAGAGAAGCTTTTGGCTGAAGTGATGTCAGATGCAGGTGCTGAAGTGTGATGTCTGTCTGGATGGAAGAGCACACACGCCTCTGGGCTGCGGGAAACAGATAAAGGAGGAGGTGGGCAGACGTGAGTCGTGTCTTAGGAATGGTAGCAATTCAGGCAGACCCAGGATCAGGCTCCCACGGGGGAGGAGTGGATATCAGGACCCAGGGAGCGTGGGATGGGGGTCATGCCCAGGCCTCTGCGGGTCTTGCTCTTGTGTCAGCAGGGCCCTGTGCTTGCCCTCCTTAAAACTTTCCTGATCCATAAAACGGGCACGACAAAATCCACCTTGTGACACTGAAGCTTAAATGAGATGAGGTACATGGTGTCTTCCTTCCCTTCCTGACACATCCTAGACTCACAGCTATGGTAGCAGCGACAGACTGGATGGAATGCTGGAGCCGCTTTGCGCCTGGTGAAGCCACATGGATTTGTGCAGTGCTGGCGACTGTCTCTGAAAGCCTTTGGTCATGGCAGTGGCAGCCTGGAGTGGCTCTTGGCATACTTGAGTTTGTGGAGTGCAAGGTTGACTGGAGCTCCGAGGCCATTGATACTATCCAGGGGTGAGCTGATGAGGCCCTAAAACATGGGGGGAAGGCCGAGAGGACTTGGCTGCCAGAAGCATTGTAGATTTCTGGCTTCGAGAACTTGCTGACTTATGGACATAGGAAGGTAAACCCAGATGGCTCCAAAATTGTAAGTCCAGAAGAAAGGTGGGAGGGTACAATTGCTGACTAGGTCATGGTTGCCCTGTCCCTTTGTTTCTGGCCATCGTTTCTCCTCCCTCCCCCTGCCTTTGTGGGCTGGAGGGCCTGAGCCTGCACAGCGGTCTATTTCATGATGACAATGGCCGATTATTACCCTGCAGTAAGAAGTCTCTCCATTTTATTTGGCAGCAGTAGTTAAATAAATTTAAGGAGTGATGGTGTAGTAGTATTTGTTTTGTTTGTGCTTTTTTTTTTTTTAAGTGTCATTTAACTGAATGTTATTTCCAATTTCACTGATCACTTAGAGAGGCCAAAACCTGCTTTGATTTGTTATTTTGTGTTTGAGCTAGTTTATTGCCTCACAGGAATGCCAAGTATTCTGTTGTCACACATCATTAAGTATCTCAAATTGTGTTACTATAATACTTAGCTGAATTACCTCCCTTATTTTGGCTTTTAAAAATCTAAAATCTGTGTGAAACACAGGATGGTGCATCTCCATTGCAGGTTGTTGAGAAGTGTGACTTTTGCTGGCATACTTGAGAATCAGTGACATTATTTTATAGAAACACTTTGTAACTGACAGCAAAGCTGGAAGCTCCTGTAAAGGACAGAGTAGGCAACGTGTTATGCTTTGAGGGCCACAGAAGTCTCTGCATATATTTCTTTTGTGAAAACGTCAAAGTGTAAAAATCACTTCTGGTTCCCTGGCTAAGGCTCGGTGGGGGATCGTGGTTTGCAGACCCTTGACAGCAGCTTAGCTGAAAGCTGGTCTCCCATGCTGTGAGCAGGAGCCTACCTCATTGCTTCAGCCAGAAAGATGCTGCCCTCATGCTGGAATTTACTTCAAACAAACTTGAAAGCTCTGGCACCGCTGCTCATTTTCATACTGTTGCAGGCTATCTAAAATACGGAGGATGCCGTGGCGTTTTGATTTTGTTACTCCTCTTGAAGGGCTCTGAGATGGCTCATCGCGAGTTAGACATTTGCAGAAATGATCAAGCAGAGCTGCAGTCATCTTGCATATCAAGTGAAGTTTTTTCTGAAAGCTTGTTACAGGCTTAAATTTCTGATCCCGTTCCATCCGCTGATCTTGTATGATTGGTTTTGTTTTGCACACATTTGGGTCTGTGAAGCGTCTCCCCACCGTGGTAGAACTTTAGCTCTGATTTCATGCATGATTCGATATCCTTACTCCTCTTCTGTGAGGAGAAAGCGCTGTAGCTCCTGCGTGGTTTCCGGCCCCTCCCTGCACGCGGATGGATTTGGAGGTATTTGTGGTGTGTGAACTTGCTACCCCCAAAGGCTCCTTGTTGACTCCCCTGGACCAGACTCTTCCCTACTCCCATGGACTGCACTCCTCCCTCCTGGTTCATTCCCCGGACCACATTCCTCCCTCCTCCTCCCTGGCTCACTCCCCTGGAACACACACGTCCCTCCTGGTTCACTCCTTGGACCACACTCCTCCCTCCTGGTTCACTCCCTGGACCACACTCCTCCCTCCTGGTTCACTCCCTGGACCACACTCCTCCCTCCTGGTTAACTCCCTGGATCACACTCCTCCCTCCTGGTTCACTCCCTGGGCCGAACTCCTGCCTCCTGTTTCACTCGCTGGGCCGAACTCCACCCTCCTCCCTCCTGGTTCACTCTCCTGTGTCCCCACGCCTCTCTCCTGGTTCACTGCCCTGGGCCCCCACGCCTCCCTGTTGGTTCACTGTCCTGGGCCCCCATGCCTCCCTCCTTCTTCACTCCCCTGAGCCCCCACTCCTCCCTCATAGTTCACTCCCCAGGGCCCCCACTCCTCCCTACTCCCCTGGGCCACTTTCCTCCCTCCTGGTTCACTCCCCTGGGTCCCCACTCCTCCCTCTTGGGGGCTTGGTAGTTTCTGCTGTGCTTGTGCCAGCACGATAAGGCTGAGTGGCAGCTCCAGGGCTATGGCTGCGCGCGCAGCTGTGGTGTTAGTGCAGAGAACTGTGGGGATGCAGCTGCCCTTGCTGTGATGCTTCGAGTGTCACAGTCGGTATGGGAAACTAGGTGGGATGTGGATGTCCCAGGAAGGGACAGGAGCCTCCCCTCAGCCTCTGTCAAACAGTTCTCAGCCAGGCATGGTGGCTCATGCCTGTAATCCCAGCCCTTTGGGAGGCCGGGGTGGGTGGATCACCTGAGGTCAGGAGTTGGAGACCAGCTTGACCAATGTGGTAGTTTTTGACACGTTAAGGATTAAGGAAAATGACTCTCACTCGTTTGCCTTGCTTTTTAATTGATGATTGGTGTAGCCCAGTAGTCTGAACTTGTTAAGCAACCATTCTTACTGAAAGACTAATGTTTAAAAGTCTCTTCCTCTGGACACGTGTTTGGCTGCTGTAATCAAATGCAATGTTCCTTGTTTGGCTAACAAATGCTCCTCAGAAACTTTGGTTTCTTGTTATTTTCATTTATAATTATGTTTTAAGCCTTCTAATTTTTCTAGCTTTCCTGCGAGTTGGGAATAACTGTGATGGGTGCTTAGTTTGGGATGTTGACGTATACTCTAGGCCCAGCTACTATGCCATTGTGTGAACACTGATTTCTCACTTTCTCATGAAGACTGATTTCACCTAGTTTGGTAAATTCTATTAATTTTAAGGAAGGGGGTGGAATGCATCTACTGTTAGGAGGCTTTTTTAAGGATCGGGGAAATGTTGCCATGATTATTACCGTTACAGAAGGAACATAAAAATACGTGCTGCCTTCAGTCATGATGAATATGTAAGTCCGCATCTGTGACTGCAGAAAACGGCAGCCCCAAATCTTAAAATCGTGTGGATGTACCAAGCCCATCTGCAGGGCACTGTGGAGCAGCCTGCATTAGCCGAAGTTGGCCCACAAGCCCTGAGGGATGGTGTCTGAGTTATGATAAGGCTCTGACTTGGGATTTAACAGATCTCCTAATACTGTGATATTCTAAACAAAGACACGATACTGCCCAGGGAGCCCAGTGGGCACCTGTAGGCAGTGTAGGTGAGAAAAGGTTCCAAAGAAGATTCCTGCAGCTCAGCTAGGAGGATTCTGTAAGGCAGTAGACACATCAATGTTCACATGGGAGTGTTGAGCTATATTCATTCCTTTTAAGCAGCCAGGCTTGTGTGTGTCTTTAGGGGCACCCACATAGCGCCCCTTCCACCCTCACTGCCGGTTGTGCCTGTTTGATGTTGCGGATTTCTGTGTTAAGTGTGTCCACTCTCCAAATGTATCTCTGTCTCTAGAATATTTTAGAGTAGATCATTTATTGTTTAAACGCTTGCTTTTAGTGAGGAAGAAATCTTTAAAACGGGCCATACAGACCCTGCTATAAATGTTGAACAATGGAATATGTAATGTTTAACACGTAGTGTTTAAAGTAGAAGACAGTTTAATTTAGAAATCCTGTTGGAATGCCAACTTAAATTACCACCATCCGTATGCATATGGAAAAGAATGAGAGAGAATGTACAGAATTGGAATTTTGTCTATTTTGTCGAGATTCTGTAATGTATCAGGTACAAGCCTCACTTCATGATTTAAATGCATGAAGCTGAAATTACAAAACTTGACAAAAACATGCCTTTGAATAGTGAGCCTTTATCCTCCTTGAAATAGTGATTCATTCACTAAAATGTCCACCTGCAACTTTGTCAAACACATTTGTTGCATTAGTTCTCAAGTGAGCTCAGTTTTCCAGACAGGGAGTTTATTATTGCTTAAAGTTTGTCCTGATGATGTTGGTGAACAGGGAAAATCCTATGATGTGGATCCTCTGTATGTGTTACACAGCAGACGCGGCCTGCCCAACCCTCTGCCTGTAACTGGGAACCTTGACTGTCAGGATCATTGTAGAGAACCTTGAGGAAAGCAAAACAAAAAGCCTCTGGAGTAGCAAAAGATGTAGCTGATTTCATGCAGTAAAACTTACACATTTTTCTTTAAAATGCATCCTTCGGAACCTCAGTTTGCTGATTATTTTAGAATCACTGTAGTCTGCTGACAGCAGTCGTGGGAACAGGTGCATGGCCCGGCTGGTGCAGGGGGTCTCAGAGCGGAGCCACACTGCTGACACCAAAGGAGGGGCTGGAGCCATCACGCTCGTGACTCGTGCAGATGGCCTTGGCTGACCTCCAGAAGAGGAAACGTCAGTATCCAAGGAGGAAAAAGTCTATTAATTTCATGAGTGTTTGCCTTCGCAGTGGCTACAACCCTGAGTTTGTGGCACCTGCTGTCTCTGGAATGAGGAGTCTTCCCTTCCTGGCAGACAAGCTCTAGATGGGAACAGGAGCTGTGGTTGCTGGATTGAAGAGATTTCCTTCTTGGGGAGGTGGCCTTCGAGCCTGACATGAAGGAAGCTGTGACTGGCGGGAAAGGGCCTTGGAGACAGTGTATTTACCAGGAGGGTCAGTGACTGAGAACCATCCTGTTCCGAGTGTTGCCATTCTGGTTCTAGAGTAAACTTGGGGAGAAACAACAGCCAAAAGCCTCGAGGAATATTCTGTGATGTTGATCACGTTTGGTAGATTTGTTGCTGAGACTCTGAAATGAGAAGCCCGGGAGGTGCAGGTCTATCAGGCCGTGGGACGTGGGAGAGCTGCTGCTTCAGGGGTTGGAGTCCCCGTGCCAGAGGCTCAGTCCTGCAGAGACTTTTGCACAGTGGGCAACTGCTGCCTCTGGTTGATTGTGAGTCCCCCAGATGAATACCCATGAAAGGTACCATGTCAGTAAAGAGTCAAACTCTGTGAAGCATTTGGAGATTTATTCTGAGCCAAATGAGTTACCATGGCCCTTGATATTACCCTCAGGAGATCCTACGAACGTATTCCCGAGGTGGTCAGAGCCCAGCCTGGTTTTATAGCTTTTAGGGAGACATGAGACAATCGATCAAATAAATGTAAGATGTACATGGGTTTGGTCTGGAAAGGTGGGACAACTGGAAGCAGGGGTGTCCAGGTCATAGGTAGATTTGAAAATTTCCTGATTGACAGTTGGTTAAGAGAGTTGTCAGATAAGGGGTTGTGGAGACCAAGACTTTGTCATGTGGAGGAAATCCTCCAGGTAGCTTCGGAGAGAATAGATTGTAAATGTTTCCCATCAGACTAAACGTCTAAGTTCTGTCTAATTCCAGAAGGGAGGTAGGGTGATGAGGCAAGTCCGACCCCCCAGTGATCATGGCCTGGACTAGTTTTTCAGATTAGCTTTGGAATGCCCTTGTCAAAAGCCGGGGCTGTTCAGATGGCCAAAGTGGCTTCGAATTCTAATGTTTTTACAACCAGAAGGTGATTGTGTTTTTTTCTGTGGATGACAGCCAGTGTGGTAATTAATATTTTGTTAGCAGATTAAGCTGGAAGTCAATGTGTTTTCATGTATGTTAATTATTAAATCATCAACAAACAGAGAAGGGCTTACTTTGAAACCAGCCTGAGACTCAAGAGGCTCATCAAAGAAAACGATGGACTTGGGAGAACTGATTCACGTGTTTACTGCGCCAAGTTTCAGGCATTATGAGAAGTCTGTGCTGATACATTGTGACTTGAGAACTTAAATCTTGATGGACTCTTAAGAGTGAGGCTTTTTTCTTTTTCTTTTTCTTTTAAACGGTCAGCGTTTCTGTCTCCTGTGTTTTGTCTTCCAGCTGTGGAGCACTTTAGGTTTGTGTTCACGTGGCGTTGTTCCCTGAACCACCAGGTTTTTGGCTCCGCGGTCCTGTCCGCCTTGATCGCGTCTTCCCCGCCCCGTGGGTTTTATCCTGAGGACGGTTCTCCGCTGTGTGGAGTGGAGGATCAGTGGACAATGGCTTTACCGACTCATTTTCTATGTAGCTCCCAGGTTCTCAAAATCATAATTGTCTTGGATTCCCTGTGAACTGGGAGTCAGGCCTTGGGCACAGTGCTGGGTGGCCTTGGGTGCAGTACTGGGGAAGGAGGGAGAGATGAGAATAGGAAGGATGGGTTTGTCAGGGGAAGGAACCCTTTGCCGCATTCCTGTGTCTCTTTTAGGTTAAAGATGAATGGCCGGGTGGTGGATGTCTCCCCTGCTGTGGCTGGACCTCACTGTGCTGAACCCTGAGCAGGGGCCCCAGCAGCTGCCTCCTGCCAGGCCGGGGCCACAGGGCTGGGCTGCTGCCTCTAGGGTGGGTTGCGAGGGCTCGTGCCAAGTTGCAAGGGTCTGCACCACTCCTGTGTGACCTGAGGGGCATGGGGGAAGCTGGTCTGTGCTCCTTACCTGGGAGAAATTGAGCTCACCTGGGCCAGAGCCTCTGGGGAGGTATTAAGGCAGAGGCCTGGAATTCCTGCTTTCCCCAGACAGCAAGAAAGCTCAGTGTTGCACCTGCTCTGAGATGCCCTCAGCAGCCATATATAGTTGACTTGAACATGAGGGAAGGTGCCAATTAACCCGGCTCTGTGGAGAGCTTTGAGGAGTCCAGGCCCTGGGCCCCGGGCTTTTTAATATGTTCCTTCCTGAACAAAAAAGAACAAAAGATCCCTGTGGCTGATGCCGACTGCATGGGGTAGGACATGCCGAGCTTGCGTGGGGCTTGCCCCTGAGTTTTCCTGGTGCTCCTCCCAGCCCCCACGGACACCAGCCTTTCCAGGCCGAGGCTTGTCCTGTTTAGACCCTCGTTGGTGGGGTCTGTGGTCCTGGATCGAGGGCCCAAGCACTTCTTTCATGATTATAAATGATTCACCAGAGACGCACGGCTGCCCCCAAACATCTCACGAGCATGAGATACAGCCAGTGTCGCTGCCGCAAGCTCATAATTCTAGTGGAAAGAGGAAATTTTACTTTTAATGTGCTCGTGTGACTCACATGCAAATATTTAATTCCCGTTCAACTTTCAACACCTTGAGAACCTCTGAGATTCCTTGAAAGCTGTTCCTTTGCCCCACGACTAACTCTCCTGTGGAAGGAGGCTGGGGTGGTCCGCAGCGTCTGGGGTCCTGCTGCGTTCTCCAGGATTCCTTAGGTTTCATCATTAGTCCCAGCTCTTCATCAGATGGAGCTGATTGACTCTGACATTTCCATTATATTGTTCTTGTGTTGCCTCAGTTAACTTAGAATAATCAGTATTTACCAGAAATAATTGATGGCGAGATGGGAATTATTGGTGATTCCCTGACATAGGCAGCCTGTATAGATAAGCGTGTTACACGGTGTCTGATTTCTGAGATGTTGGTCCAAACCTTCTCAGCAACACACTTTGAAGGGTAGATTCCTGTGCAGGAGAAGCTGCTTTTCCCCGAGACGCGGTGGCGGCCCCTGCACTGGCATGGCAGGGTGGGCGTGTGACTGGCAGGGCTGGACCTGCTCCTGTCCGCCCCTGTGCTGGGCGCGTACCTCCGCACCACATGTGTGTCGAGGGTGCCTGCCTTTGTTCCCCCAGCTCGAACTCATAGAATTGTATACCTTCCTGACACATTCCTGCATAGAGATGATTAGATCTGGGGGCTGAATCTCAATCTGACATGCATGTAGGTAAATTATTCACGTAAATGACTTGGGTCCTCCACGTTCAGGGTCAGGAGGCGCGGGGTGGGTTTGGAGACAGCTGCCTGGCCTCAGGAAGTTTCTCTCAGAGCCTGTTTCTTTCTCTAGCAAAGTAAATGATGCCTTCCTCACGGGGCTTGACACACGCTCAGTACTCAGATGCTGTCTGGTCTTTATTATAGTTAGTATTTGGGGAACAGCATGGCTGGTAAGAAAATGCGTTATCTTTACAATTTATAGAATGTCACACAAGGCAAGCGTGAAACCGGGACTCTACCCTAATCTGAAGGTGCTGGTGCTTAGTCTTCTGAAGCATTTTGTTGTAATTCTGGCGTGTGTCAGCCAAGTCATATGATGGCACCGCATGCGTGATGCCAGCTCAGTTACCTTGGAACGGGGAGCCTGAGGCTGCCAGGGAGCAACCCTCCTACCTCCAGCCTTCGGCGGTTTCTCTCTCTCCTTCCCTCTGTCCCTCCCTATCCCCCACTCCTCCTTTCCACTCCTGCTCCCCTCCCTACCCTCCTCACTTACTCTACAACAGAGGTCCAGACTTTGACAAATCCCAGCTGGGCCTATTTATCACTGGGCTGGGAAAGCAGAGGGAAAGGGGCCCAGTTACTACAAAAATAGAGAATTGAAATAGAATGTGAACTACTTTTGCGTATTTTTTATTTTAATCTGAATATGAAAGGCAAGTATCAGCATAAAAAGGGTGCTAACTGCGCCACACAGCTCCAAGTCTGCCTTGTCGGGGCTCTGTGGGTTCCCACGCCCTGGCCTTCTCTATGAGTGTCTGGACACGCCGTGGCTGCGAAAGGAGCATTCAGTTATGGTCCTTTGAATGTTGCAGAGTCATGTTTAATAAAAATCTTCACGTTTACCCACAGCCAAGTCTTGATTTAATAACAGGTACTGCAGGTCTCTGGGTGGGCCTGAGCCTCTGTTTTAGAAGCAGCCGCACCATCCGAGGGGCAGGTCCGTGTGGGCTGGCAGGCGGCCGGGTCCTTGGAGCACAGGGTGGACCTGACCCAGTCCTGGCAGTGGGGGGCCTTGCAGTTCTAGAATGTAGTGATGCAACCTGTGGCATAAATAAAAAGCCTCATGTGCCCCCATGAGAAGCTGGGGCTTCCCCTCAGTAGTGTGGTGTGCTGTGTTTGTGATCGTGCAGATATAAAAGGGTGAGGGAGATGTCTAAAAACTAGGCTCCCAAAGACAGCCCTTCATGTCGGGTGCTTTCATGTGTGTATGTACACCTGTTTGACGAGTGTACACCTTCACGCGTGCACCTGTTTCACGCATGTACACCTGTTTGTGCATGTGCCTGTTTCACACTTGTGCCTGTTTCGCGTGTGTGTGTGCCTGGGCATTCCCCTTGTATTGCGTCATACGTTGTGTTTTACAGATTGTTTTTTTTCAGTTTGTATCGTGACCTTGTAACGACGTCGTGAAGAAAAGAGGGGATCCTGGCAGCCTTTGGCTCTGAGAAACGTGATGTCACGGGAACAGATGAGACAGCCCGGGTGAGGCCGGCAGAGGCCATCGTGGCCTGGGAGTCCGTGCACATCCACTGTCTGTCGCTGTGTGACAAGTGACCACAAAACTAGGGGCTTAAGGCAAAGTACACGTACGACTGTACAGCTTCTTCAGGTTGCAAATTCAGGGCAGCCTTGCTGAGCGGCTCTGGCCCAGTCTCCCGGGTCACCGTGAAGATGCTGTCCAGGGCTGCAGCCATCTGTAGGCTCAGCTGGGCTGGAGGTTCTGCTCCAGGATGCTGTGCTGACGTGTCTGCGGGCAGAGGCCTGGTCCTCCACACCTGGTCCCTCCCTGGGGCTGCCAAGTGCATTCCTGCCCAGGGCCGCTCCTTTCCGCAGAGACGTAGCAGTGTTGGTCTTATGCCCAGCGTCAAGGTGGCCGGGTCAGGAGCAAAGACTTGTCTCCCCTACTCGGCGACTACTCCTGCAGGGCTGGACGACAGTGGAGGTCGCGCAGGAAGGTGTTCGCTGAAGACCGTGCTCTGTGACTTGATGGGTGTTCCTCCCAGGAGGGTGAAATGGAGACTGGACGCTGGGAGCGGCATCCTGCGTGACCCCACGTGTAGTGGGCTCACAGCAGAGCTAAGTCCTTCCTTTACAGATACTTTTCAGAGTTTGCCCGTCTTTAGATTCTCTGATTAACATGTCTGAGGAGGGTCCCAGGAGTCTGCCACCTGCCAGGCCAAGGAGGTTCCCTACATGTAGCTGGTCCCCTGACACCCTGAGAAACGTGACTCGAGAGGATCACCTGAGTTTCCTAAATGAGTCACCTGCCTTCTCTTCCCTTTGCTTTTATGCCTCCCCCAGGGTGTGTCAGTCCTGTCAGCCGCAGCGATACCTTCATGCTGGGGTTCCAAGGAGATTCGGGGTGTGTCGGGTCCCCCAGGGAGATTCGGTGACTGAGGATGCTGTCATAGCAGCCAACATGTCCCTATCGTTTTCACTTTTAATGAAGTTCAGTTACTAGGTTTTCTGAGGCACAATGATGTCCTTGTGAAAAATTGGTGATCAGGGAAGCAAGCAAGTGTGGGAAAATGATCCTGCCCTTAAATCTAAAAAATGATGAAACAGCAAAGAGCCCTGAAGAGCCCATGAACCTCCTCATGGGGCAGTGAGGAGACACCTCAGTAATGGCTTAAAAAAAAATGAGATCATACTGAAGAAAAAGTACACTAAATTTTGGGTCTCCTATGGGTAAAGAGATTGTGGTTTACATTTTGGAGGCATGCATTTATATACTTATTTTTCTTTGCTGGATTTAGAATTAGTTGAAATAATTGTGTTTTTTAAATTTAAAAAAATGGGGTATACGAAGTCTAATCTCTTTGTGACACTTCTGTACTGTGAGACTCCACATACAAAAGTGAAGCCCAGACTGTCTGTCTCTAATGAACCAGAGAGAGGTGGTCATCTCCTACAGGCCGGTCTGGTCTCCAGGCATCTGGCCATCCTCCCAGTCTTGGGCACACCTGCTTCACTGGTGCTTCCTGCCAGACTGTGACTCTGCCCAGGTTTCAGGAGCACCCGGAACAGTTTTCCTAGGGCCTCCTGCTTTGTCCTGGCTCCTGGAAGCACAGGCTTTTGATGAAGGACTCTCCCCACTGCTAGGTAAATTGGTGATTGCCCCACAGTCTGTGTTTCTTGCATGGGGCGCAGAGAGTCTGGGCGTGGTGTCGTGGCCCTGGAGCCAGCTCTAGGACTGCCCGGCGGCCTTGCCTCCGCCCCTCATCTGGGAACAGGGCGGTGGGGAGGAGAAGGGAAGCAGGGTCTTGCCCGTTCTGCGTCTCGAGAACACGGGAACACATCGTCCCATTGCCTCGCACCATTCACAGCCCAAGCTTGTGTGAAGTATTATTTTATAACCTCCCCTGACAATGATGTATTTTATATAAGCAGCACATAAAGTGGTAATTTAATACCCTATCGAGGAGGATTAAACAATAAGGAGCAGATATCACTGTAGAAAAGTTACTTTATCCGGGAAACATTTATCTACTGCAGGTGGATGCGAATCATGGCTTCCTCCTCGGTGGCTCCTGACGAGCCTATGAGATTCTGTCCTGTTCGCCACTGTTAGTTATAAGCTACACCTTTCCTTCTATGATGTTAGTTACAAGCTCTACCTTTCCTTCTATGATGTTAGTTATAAGCTCTACCTTTCCTTCTATGATGTTTATTTCTTGCCTGTTCACCACTGTTACAGTTATAACTATACTTTTCCTTCTGCGATGTGTGTTTCTTGCCTATTCACCACTGTTAGTTACAAGCTATACCTTTTCTTCTGTGCTGTATATTTCTTGAAGGCATGGACTAAATCCTAATTCCACAGTATTTGATGAACACGCTCAAGAGATACTTGTTTGAATGAATGGATTAATGGAAAATAGAAGTGGTGACTTCACTTTTAATTCATTATGTCAAACTTTGTTTACATGGAAAATTTTATGGTCCTTTGGAAAAACAGGGCCTCTGTGCAGGGTTGTTAGAGATTGTGAGAGTGCCTCAAATGGCTCTGTGGCTCTAGGCTCACAAAGGTCTTCAGGGACTTGGTGGCGGCACCTGTGTTGAAAACTGAGTTCTGCAAATCCATTGGAGTGACCTGCCAGCACACACAATCCTACTTCCCAAGTGATTTCTGCACAGAGGCTTCTCCTGAATGCCCCAGGTGAACGTGGGTTTAGCCAGCACTGCTGGGCTTCCACAGCAAGCCAGGGTGCTGCAGGGATGAGAAAGAAGAGGGGCAGGACCAGGATCTTCCTGGGACCCAGTCCCCGTGTGGGGAGGCTGCCTGGCCTGGCTCTTCTGGGGGAGGTCAGGGAAATGATGGCATGGAGGGACTGTTGGCATGAGCTGCTTGCTCAAACATAGATCCCAGGTCTGTGTGGGAGGCAAAATAGAAATTTATGTGGATATCATCAGTAACATAGCAAATATGGGCTTCTTCCCTAGGGTGGCTGACCCTCTTGCTCATCTGCTGAGCAAAGGCCAGGCCCGAACTTCTGGGCCTCCACAGTGAGCTTTTCCCAAGCTCTGTCCACTCCGTGGAGATGGCCGCAGCCAGGGCAGACAATGGGGTGTTTGCCACTTTTTGTTTTCTTTTTCGAGACGGAGTCTTGCTCTGTTGCCCAGGCTGGAGTACAGTGGTGTGATCTCGGCTCAGTGCAAGCTCCGCCTCCCAGGTCACGCCATTCTCCTGCCTCACCCTCTCGAGTAGCTGGGACCACAGGTGTCTGCCACCACACCAGGCTAGGTTTTTGCGTTTTTAGTAGAGACGAGGCTTCACCGTTTTAGCCAGGATGGTCTCAATCTCCTGACCTTGTGATCCACCCGCCTCGGCCTGCCAAAGTGCTGGGATTACAGGCATGAGCCACCACACCCGGCCAGGTATTTGTCGGTTTTTGAAAGCTACATTTAAAGAATGAAATAGACTGAACAGAATTACTTCCTTTTGAATGTTTAATACTTAATCTACCAGAACACTTAAATACAGTTAATGTATTCAAATAATAAGAAAGAACTTTCCCTCCGTTTCCAAAGCAAAAGTATAAACAATCTTTTACTTGGCAGGGATTTCACTATGTTTCTTAAAAGCCAGCAAGCACTTTTCCTGAAATACACCCGTCTCTTCCTCTGCATAGATCCTATGAACATTTTAGCTACATTTCTGCTATATCTTGATGTGTGATAGATTATAGAAAATTCCTTGCTACTGGAACTTCACGATGCTTTCCTTTTAAACATCAAATAGAAAGTATGGATAGTAAATCTGAGATTAGTTGCCATTCTCGGTCTTGGTAGAGCTGCCACCAACAGCCTCTGTCAATTACAACAGAGTGTGTCTCCCCAGCAACTAGGTTTAGATTGCAGACCAAGCCACGATCGCCCAGGATTCAATGCAACGTATTTGTGGACTCAGATCTGTGTGGATTAGTGACTTGTGTTACTCACAGATACTTAATTTTATGGGTAAATGAATACCTGGACTGGCTGCAACTTCAGGGCGAGATTCGGGAGTAGGGAGTGAAAAGTGACGACGGAACCCTGGGCTTGTCCTGCCATCCCCAGGAACCGGTCGGGGCGCCTTCTCATCTGAAGTCCCAGCACGTGGTCAGGGTACCCCTTGCCTCTGAAGCCCCCCGGAAGTGATCGGGGCACCAATCCCCTCTGAAGCCCCAGCACCTGGTCGGGGCACCCCTCCCTTCTGAATCCCCCAGCACCTGGTCGGGGCGCCCCTCCCTTCTAAAGCCCCCACACCTTCCTGGCCTGCGGTGCTGCTTCTCCAAATTCTGCCCTTGGCTGTTTTCTAGGAATCACCTGTACCCGAACAGGCTGCGTGTGTCACTTCTTGCCGGATCTGGGTCGACGGTGAAGCTCATTTATCTTGTCTTCCTCCTCACGTGCCATATCTCCCCTGTTGTCTGTCTGAGTTTGTGTGAGTGCGTGTTGTGCGTTCTCAGGCTGTGCTTGGTGCTTAGGTGACAAGAACGTCTTAGAGCAAGGGACTGTCTGCTCCAAAGGACGCTGTGAATGAATCGAGACACGGTTTACTTGTGGGGTTTAAATTTCCTGGGTGTTGGAGGCAATTAGGGGGAAACAAGGTCTAAAAAAGCCCCTGGGGATGAGGAAGGCAATAATGAAAAAAATTACTCTATACACACTTAGCAGTTGGTTTAATTTGTAGGTGAATTTTGCATTTTGGGAACTACTAAAGCTATTTTTTGTAGGGATTCCTTGATGAGCTTCTTGTTTTCTGTCAAGTAGAAAGTAAAGTGGATCGGTTTTGCCTTTAATTCTGACTGACTATAATCTACTTCCTTTTTCCCCCCATTCACGTTAGGGTGGGGATTGGACTAGAAGAGCTGTAGGATCTCTTTATTTCTGATCTTAAATGAATTTTTTCTTTAATTAGTTTTTTTGTTTGTTTGTTTTGTTTTGTTTTGTTTTGTTTTTGGTGAGCTATTACTTTTTCCTTCAATGCACTGTTCTTTGGTTTGGAAAACGGGCTCTATTTGTACCGTGCTTTAAATGTACACAATGGTTCTAAATTGCTACTTTTCGTTAAAGTTAGATACAACATCTTAATTAAAATGTCATCCATAATTGAGGCACAGTCTGAGGCCTGGAGACCCCTCTTGTCACTTCCAGCCGTGTCTCCTTCCCTGGCCACGTTGCCCCTGGCCACATCTCCTCCCCCCACCACGCCGTGTCATCCCCCCACCACCTCACCTCTGGTCACATCAACTCCCTCCCGGCCACATCACCTCTGGCCTCACTGCCTGCCTCCCTCTCTCCCTGGTAGCCTCTGTGACTCCTGCTGTCTACCCTCCCGTGGGTCTGTTCAAGGCTCCTTCCCCGTTTTCCACTCCTGAGTGGGTCTCAGGGCCTGGATGTTTCACAGGATGCAAGTTTCTTCCCTTCCAGCCGCGGGTCTCTGAGCGACAAGTCCAGAGAGGGCACTAAGCTCTCCTTACCCACCTCGGGGTCCCGAGCCCTGACCGCCGACCACCAGGGCTTTTCTGCAGGGTGTGGGGCAGACTCATGCGTGAATTGGACAAAAAAGGTGCTTCCAGGAATCCTTGTTTTAAGTGCACTGGAGCAGAGATGGGGAGAGGGGACCACCGGGTTTGCTCAGAATTGGGCCCTGCTCACAGCCAGTGAGGCAACATAAGCACCTCCTAAATGAAGCTTTCCACACACTGATTTTACACATGATGGTTGTGATGGCTGGAAAAGGCTTCACACAACGAGCGAGTTTGAGCTGCATTTGAAGGAAGAACAGGTCCCTGTAGGTGGAGATGAAAGATAAGGGTGACCCAAGCCATCAGCAGCAGCGGGGGTGGGGTGGGGCAGACTCCCCATGGATGGTGGGCATGGCTGAAATGCAGGAGAGGGCAGGGGTGCGAAGGGAACAGCAGGGCGGCAGTAAAATTCCCCTGCAGAGAGGGGACGTGACTGAGATATTACCACATGTATACAACTGAGAGATGATCTGAGGATGATTTCTGGGAGCCTATGGGAAGAGCACGTAGTCATCATCAGTTCTCGGGATCTCTTTTTATGAAGTGAAAACAGTCATGCCTCTGCCTATCTTGTGAGCTGTTAAGATCAAATCGGATAATCTTCAGCGAGCCTTGTAAATGCTAAAGGTTATGACAGACTGTTCCAGCCCGCTTGTCTCCACCCTCCTTTCCTATTCGGTAACGTGAACCCTGCTGGGTACCTCACTATCTGCCTGGCTTTCTCCTCCATAACGTGAGCCTTGAGTACTTGCTGGGTACCTCGCTGCCTGCCATACAGCTGGCTGTAGAATTGTCAAACGCACTTGACTGGCACATAAGCAGAAGTGCTCGCCAGGCCTTGGGAGAGCTTTCTGACATGTGGGTGCCTTCTGTTCCCTGTTAGGCTGGAGCTGCAGGAGCCCTCCTAGACCAGACAGAGGACCAAGGCTGGGGCCTCGGGGTGCGGGTTGGGGGAGCTCCCTGGGTTTATTGTGTGGGTGAGAGCAAACTTCAGTCCCGCTGTGGCATTGGGATTCAGGGTTCCTTCTGGAATGTTCTGAGTGAGAAACAGGAAGTGTGCACAGGTGCGTCTTCTGCGGATTTTATGGTTATCTTGGGAGAGCACTGGTGCCTCTGAACTATGAACCTGCAGAACCACTTGTTCCACTAACGGCCGCCTTTATATAAAGAATGACTTACAAAAGATGCCACTTCAGATGGAGGTATTTGCAGGTGTGGCCTGAAAAATGAACAGAATGACTTTCATCTCCAGGAAAGTACCTTACATTATTCCCAATGATAGACATTTGAGCTTTCCAGCGAATATTAAAATATAAAAATCTTGTGTCCACCACTTTCTCATGTGATTAATGATATTGATGCGGTTTTGTTTTGTTTTGTTTTGTTTTGTTTTTTACATATAACGAAATGTGGAAGCTGCTCATAACTCTGAATCAGTGTTATCTAACCAATGTGTGATTACAAAATCGTGTGCTGGTAAAAGCCATTCAAGTGCAAGACGGACCAGTCGACTTTGAAGGAATTGGGGCAGAAAGGCCCGTCGACCAGAGCACAGACTCTGTGTTGCAGACAGCCTGTACGGAAGTGCCACTTGTTACATTTGGCAGCATAGAATAACTAAAGTGATCTGAAAACACAGTGAAAATACCGCTTCCTAATTGTATATCAGTATGGGGTTGGACTTTCTTCATAAACTTCAGTCACGGTTCTGCAGCCCAGTGAACGCAGATGCAGGCATGAGAATCCTGCTGTCTGAGGTGCAGAGATGTTAGGTGTTTTCACAGCAGCACAAACTGTTGCCACGCTGCTGCTTATTTTGGAAAATGGTTTCTTCTTTAAGACTGTGTTAAGATGTAATGACTTTATCCTTGTAAAATAAACTAAATTGTTACTTTTTTTTTTTTTTTTTTTTTGAGACGGAGTCTTGCTCTGCCACGCAGGCCGGAGTGCGGTGGTGTGACCTCAGCTCACTTCAACCTCTGCCTCCTGAGTTCAAGCGATTCTCCTGCCTCAGCCTCCCTAGTAGCTGGTACTACAGGTGTTCGGCACCATGCCAGGCTAATTTTTGTATTTTAGTAGAGACGGGGTTTCACCATGTTGGCCACGCCGGTCTCGAACTCCTGACCTCAAGTGATCCACCTGCCTCTGCCTCCCAAAATGCTGGGATTACAGGCATGAGCAGCCACCACTCCCGGCTTGATGAGAAAGCTTCTTTGTGCTCTTTAATAAAGTGCAAAGGGTTCCTGAGACCCAAAAGTTTGAAAACCACTGGCTTAAACTGACAAAATTGTCCACGATTCTTCAGTGTATCTTCTAATCTGTTGATGGAGAAAGGACGGTAAGGGTTGCTTTACTTTTTGCCTTTCACAACTCAGTGGTGCCGGGACAACTTGGGTATCCACATGGAAAAGGATGGACTGGACCCTTCCTCACCGTACAAGCAAAGCTCAACATGAATCCAACGTAAGGAGCTGACTGAGACCCATTCTGTCAGTCTGCTGGGTACTATAACGGACACCACAGACCGTTCGACTTAGACAATAGCATCTTGTTTCCTTTTTCCTGGAGACTGGAAGCCTGGGATCAAGGTGCGGGCAGGGTTGGATTCTCTGGGGCCTCACCCCATGCTGTGTAGATGGCGTCTTCTCTGTGTCTTCACAGGTTTCTCTTATGTGCATGGAGCACTAAGGACTGTGTCTAAATTATCTTAAAAGAACACCAGTCATTCTGGATCAGGGCCTACTCTTAAGATCTTATGGGACCTAAATTACCACGCTAAGGCCCTGTATCTAAATACAGTGACATTTTAAGTTTCTGGGGTTGTGACTTTAACATGGGAATCTTGGTGGGGGAGGGGGGAATGGGACAGT
Source organism: Macaca mulatta (assembly GCF_049350105.2). Lineage (NCBI taxonomy): Eukaryota > Metazoa > Chordata > Mammalia > Primates > Cercopithecidae > Macaca > Macaca mulatta. The sequence goes on from NC_133411.1 coordinate 963,102, forward strand.
TCAGCCCATAACACCTTCAGGGGAGAATCCTCGAGAAACTGTTAGGTTGGATTAGGCAATGTTTCCTTGGCTGAGACGTCTAAAGCTATAACAAGCAACTGAAGGGAAAAAGACGGTATCAAAATTAAAAATGTTCATTTCAGAGGATACTATTAAAGTAAAAAGACAACCCACAGAACAGGATACATTATCACGATAAGGACCTGATATCAAGAATATATTTTAAAGCTCTTAATAAAAATCCAATTTAAAAATGGAAAAAGGATTTGAATAGACATTCTCCAGAGAAAGACATATAAATGCCTTAAAAAGCACATGAGGGCCGGGCGCGGTGGCTCAAGCCTGTAATCCCAGCACTTTGGGAGGCCGAGACGGGCGGATCACGAGGTCAGGAGATCGAGACCATCCTGGCTAACCCAGTGAAACCCCGTCTCTAGTAAAAAAATACAAAAAAATAGCCGGGCGAGGTGGCGAGCGTCTGTAGTCCCAGCTACTCGGGAGGCTGAGGCAGGAGAATGGCGTAAACCTGGGAGGCGGAGCTTGCAGTGAGCCGAGATCCGGCCACTGCACTCCAGGCTGGGCGACAGCGCGAGACTCCGTCTCAGGAAAAAAAAAAAAAAAGAGATGTTTAGCAGAATTTGTCATCTTAGAAATGGAAATCAAAACCACTGGGATACCACTTCACAACCACTGGATGGGTAAAATCCCAGTATTGGACAGTGACTTGGTGGTGAATTTGGGAAAACTGAAATCTTGATATATTGCTAGTGGGAAGGGAAGTAAAATGGTACAGTTGATTTGGAAAAGTCTGGCAGTTCCTCAGAAAAGTTATGCATGAAATCAGCATACGACCCAGGAATTTCACTCCTAGGCATATGCCCAAGAAAATTGAAAACATTTTTACAAACAAAAAAAAAAATCTTATGCAAGAATCTTCATAGCAGCATTATTTGTAGTAGTAGAAACAGTCCAGGTGTCTGTCAACAGGTCACTCACTGTGAGATTCCACTCACCTTGGACGTGAAAGATGTCAGCACCGAAGGTCACGCCAAAGGTCATGCACCGTACGATTCTTCTCACAACAGATGTCCAGAATGGGCAAATCCAGAGAAACAGAAGTCGGCTGGCGATTGCCAGGTGCTGGCGGAAGGAAGGAGCAGGTGCTGACTCTTAATGGGTTCAAGGTTTCTTTGGCCCATGGTGAAAAAGTCCCAGAATTACATACTAGTGGTTGATGTGCAGCTTTGAGAATGTGCTAAAAAGACTGAATTGTATCCTTTAATATTGGGGCTTTTATGGTTTGTAAATTCCTTTCAATTTAAAAAGGAACTCAAGAACTTCTTTGGTGTTGATATTTAGATGGTGAAAGAGACAGTATCCAAAACAAGTTACTATGTAACTCACGTCGACAGAGTTAAACTTCATATTCTGAGGATCTTAAAGGAAGTGTGTGAGCCTAGGAGACACAACGATCCTACACTGATGTTACACCCCATCTTACTGATTTCTATCTCTCATAACCATATTCAGGGAAAACCGACATGTAAACGTGAGCTGAATGCTATGCAGAGGCACACTCCTCTTACCCGGATGATCTTTAGTGGCACAGTAAGAGATGAGGTCATAGCAACGTTAGTTTAGTTAAATTTCTATGGCAACAGAAATTTGGCACATCTGATGAGTTAGATCTCTCTGCACAGCTCCTAATGGGGTTGCCCATTTCTGTATGGTGTCTGTGTATATTCTCGCTGTGGAAATAAGTGATAGCACCTGCACAAACACTTGCCCGGAAACGTGCACGAAGCTGGTGAAGGCAGAGGACAGGCAACAGGGAAGCATGGCTCAGCCCTGGCAAAGAAGACCGATATTCCAAACGCAGAAGATTCAGGAACACAGTCGTTGGGAAGACTGCTGATGTCCGTGGATCTCACTGCTGTTGTGTTGTATCTGTGCAGCGAGTTACCGGAGCTGTCAGAACCGCACGTGTTGGTATTGGTATCATCACTCAATGCTTCTGACTTTTCCTGGTGCTGAGGATGACTGCATGTGGCGGAAGCAAAGTACTGACCTAGCACAGATCATCAGATCCCAGTTCTTTTTTATGAAGGGGGGCAGGATTAGAACCATCCCCCCACACTCCCCAATCCTATAAGAACTGGGATCTGATGATCTGTGCTGTTGAGAGAGGCAGGGTTAGAACGCCCCACTCCCCAATCCCATTGTTGAAAATAATAGTTGGCTTGGGAGGGTTTTTTCTCCTAAGGTTGAAGCTGTGCATTTCTGGAGCCTGGGCTGTCAGCCATGGTGGCTGGGGAATGCTGGGGCTGCGGTCGTCCGGCCGCTGGTGGGTCCTGCCTCTTTGACACCGTTCATTTCTGAAGCTTGCTTTCCCCGGTGTTGGAAGTAGCAGCACTGGAAGAATGGCCGACTTCCTACAGTGAAGCTCTGGCAGAAGAGGAGAAGACACGGAGCGTCTGTTCAAGGACGTGACGTTCTGGGCACCGCACCATGCGTTCTGCTTCTCAGCGGTGCCTCTTGGTTGATGTTACCATCACCTGGCATTTCCCAGGAGGTAACTTGCAGATGTCACACTGATGGAAAGCCGCAGCAGCGCGGTTCACGTCCAGGGCCAGCTGGAGCACATCAGCAAGGTCAGGCTGGATACATGTGCTTGCTGACAGGAAAATGACAGGAAATATGTCATTTCAGGGAAATGACAGGAAATGTGCTTGCTGACAGGAAAATGACAGGAAGACGACAGGAAAGAGGCCCATGAGGAGAGGAACCAGTGGATTCAAGGCGGGGAACTGAAGGAGCGAGTCATCACAGGGTGGGAGGCTCAGGAGCCAGCAGGCAAGAGGGATGTGGCCTCAGGGTGCTGCTGGGTTGGTGAGGGGCCTTCTGTGACTTTTCTAAGAGTGCAGTCAATTGTAGGGGTGGGTGCCGGCTCCCGGCTCCCGCACATAAGAGCCAAGCGTCTTGCAGGAGACCAACGTGTGCACTGGGAGTTCCTAGTTGCGTGTCCCAGCATGCGGCCCAGAGGCCCCTGACAAAGCTCAGTGCACCAGGGACACAGTGGACTTTTGGTTCCTGACCCAACGAGGAAGTGAGGGAGTGAGTGAGGGCCGAGACACAGATGCAAGGATGCACAGGATGGGGTGCAGTCAGGTGGAGAGTCATGCTGTGGGGTCCGGGAGAGATGGGTTCGAGAATAAATGGGACCGGGTTGCAGTCAAGTGGAGAGTCATGCTGCTGGGGTCTGGGAAATGTGTTGTGTTTGCTTCTATGTGAACAGCGGGACCTGAGCATGTCTGTGCTTTGACGTTTAATCTGTACACTATCCTTGGCAGGGTGTGTATCTCTGTGGCAGAGGACACCCCGGCCACAGTGGATGTCAGTGGCGGTGGCTGGACTCACGGTCCGTGAATGTTGCATGCTCGAACGCGTTTGGTACATTCTCAGCTCCTGCCCAGGTGCCTCCCGAGTATCCGGTGCTGTGGCTCCCCACACGCTTCCCATCTGTGTGTAGCATGACCACCATCTTCCTACCATGTGTTTGTGCTACCACGGCTGCCATGTCTAACGGGCGCTTTGCTTTCCAGCTACTTTCCTATAACCAAACCCTTGAACGACTTTGCCTGCGTTTCAGAGATGATTAGGGTATTAGTCTTTCAAGATTGCTCTGAGGATTTCCAAAAGCAAATGCAACTTACAGGGTGCAAGATATTGGAAATGACAGTAATTAGAGATGAGTTTTCTCAGTGTGTTGATTGCGGTAAAATTACATAGCACTCTATTTTTAAGTGTATGGTTTGGAGGCATTAAGTGTGTTCACACTGTGGTGCCACGATCACCGCCATCCATCTCCAGAACTTCCTGGTCTCCCCACGCTTGAAACTCGGTCTACCCAACACCAGCTCTCCTCCCGCCCCAGCTCTGGGAAGCACTACAGGTTGCTTACAAAATAGGCTTTTTCAGTAAGAGAAGGGGCAAGGAAACGAGCTCTAAAGACTCTCTTGAGATTTGAGGAAGTGTTTTAGGTTTTGCTGTCTGGTTCCCGGTGTAAAGGAACTATTGAAGACGTGGGAAGGTGAAGGTCTGTGATCTCAGGAAGTGCTGGGCTGGGCAGCTTTCCCACTGTGACGGGGGCACTTGCCCTCAAACCCGCCTGAGATAATCGCGTGAGGATGGTGCTGCATTGTGACAGCTCTGAACTTGATCTCCTTGAACGTTGCCAAGTACATAAGCTTTGGCGGTTACCGTCTAGTGTCTGCGGGAGACCAAGAATTTGAACATTGTTGACTTTAGAACACTCTCATTTTTATAACACTCTACCTGTTCTCAACAATAGGAAATATGCTGTGTCCTTTTTTTTAATGCCTTAATATTCTGTGTTGTGGTGGCAGTAGTTGCAGCGGACGCTACTTCTGGTTCATGGTCATCGCCAAACACAAGCTTCTGGAAACCGTGTGAAAAATGAAGGGGAAAGTGCTTTTCTGCAAAGGGCTTTTTTGAACATCCTGTTTTTTTCTGGAATATCTGTGGTGGTGTAAAACGTTTTCATATTTAGGGGTTTGTAACGTGTTTTATACTGGTTAGCTTTGAAACCCCATGTTTTTGTATGTCATGGGGCTGCTTTATCCTATTCTATGATATAGCTGGTTTGCAAAACTATTGGTTATTTCACTTTAAAAACCAAAGCAGCTTACAGATTGAGTGTGATTCCTGTAAGAATTTAATTGTAAAATTGATTTGTGTTCAATAAGCTTACTGGAATGGCTAGATCCGTGGACAAAAAGATAAGAACATGTCAAGTCTCTGGGCCAGGAAGGACTTCCAAATAATACAAGTGCTACACGGTAATTTCTTAACAAACAATTAGATTTAGTATATAACTGGTTAAAACCTCTATATTTTCTATTATAGCCGTTCCACAGTGCCCATGGGGGTGGGCTGCAGGACTGCCTATGGAATCCAAGGTCTGTGGGCACTCAGGTCCCTGCAATAAAATGGCATCGTGTTTGCATATGACATATGCACATCCTCCTGCAGACAGTCATGTCAGGGTTGCTCGTAACAGCTATACCATGCACATGCCATGCGAGTAGTTGTTTAATGAATAATAAAGTCTGAATGCTTAGTACAAACACATTAAAAAAAAGTCTTGATCTATGGTTGGTTGAATCCACAGGCCTGGAACCCCGGGAGAGAGTACAAACTCTAGAAGCAAAACGAACAAAGCACTTGAGGTCAGCAGTGACGGGTGTGGGATCACACTGAATCTCATGTGTTTTGCTGTCTGTGTCACTGTGTCCCGTGTAAACGGGAATCATTTGTAGCTTAAGGTAAAATAGGTAACAGGAAACACTACAGAGTGGGCACGAAGGCGCGCCCCTCATTACCCCGTGTTACAGCCAAGCATCTGCCTCCTGGGGAAGGATCTGTTCTGTGGGGAGACTAGATGTTGATGATTTCCGGATGTGTGAAGGGAAACTCCCTCCGAGAAGCGTGGCTTTGGCCGGAGCACATCAGATGAGAGTTAGCGCGGCATGGAGTTTCCACAGTGGCCCTCAGGCCTGCTGCTTCTCTCCTCTCCCCACCCCTGGCCCTGACTCTTACCAAGGGAGGAAAGTTCAGCTCCAGCTGAGCCCCGCACAGGGCTGTGGGTCTCTAGGGCAGGTGCCACCTTCGTCTGAGCAGGCTGTGTCAGAGGAGGGTCTGGCTGTACTTGAGCTGTGAGAGATGCTCTCAGAGATCCAGCATCCTGAAAACCCAGGTGCTGAAGGTTCCTCCTCTTCCACCATCCTGCGGGGAAGGGGGTCTTATCCTGCTTCCCCTCAACCCAAGCTGACTTCTTGTCTGTTCTGTACACCTAGGTTTTTAGAGCAGTTATTGTTAATCATCTAGCAGACAAACAACCATAAGGTGACAGCCTGGGAGGGTAGACGGCGCTGGAAGGTAGTTTTCTGAATAACAGCGTTCAGTTTCCTGTTTTGCCGTCATTTGACCCAAGGCCCCAAGATAATTGAAATACCGTCAGCCAAACACCGATTTTTTACCTGAGGTTTTTTTTTTTTTCTTTTTAAGTTATGGGTGCAAACTTATAACCAGGGACCTGACAAAAGAGAAGGATTTATTTGCAAAGTGAATGTCGGGGATGGTTGGCATTTGCCAACTCTGACTAGCAGGGACCCAGGCTGCTTCCGTTCTGCCGCCCAACTCCTGACCCTCCAGCTCCTGCCCCTGTTCCCACCAGCAGGAAGAGGAGCGGGAAGGTGCCTTTTCCCCTTTAAGGGGATGAGGTGAGAGTTGCACCTGCCAGTTTGCTAGTCCCTGGGGTGATTCTCCAGCATGGGTGGGAGTTGGGTTTGGAGGCCTGAGCCCCGTGAAGCTGGGGTTGCTGTTCCCTGAGCAGCAGGAAACTGGACTCTGGGAAGTGGGGTCAGAGGGTAGCATCCTCAGGAGGGGCCTCTCGTCCCGTTTGACATCTTCACTGCAAAAGGGGGTGTGGGCTTCATGGTCCATTGACAAATAGAACGTTATTTTTGTGTTGTTTTTTAAGCACATCGAATCCTAATTCCTTTGGCCTTTACTAAAGTGGCATTTTGTAATTCCACATGATTTCATTGATATACTCGCAGGAGAGAATGCTTCCTGTAAACCAGAAGGATCTCTGAGACGGTTCTCGGCCCATAGAGAGTTCATTTTCCCAAGGTTAAAGACACAGCCGCAGGCGGGGTTGAGGACACACTGCAACAGCCTCAGGACGTCCTGGACATGTGTCCAAGGTGTTTGGGACACAACTCGGTCTTACACATTTTAGGGAGACGTGAGACATCAATATATATGAGATGTACGTTGGTTCGGTCCAGGAAGGGAGGCTCGGCTCCAAGCGGGGAGGGGTTTCCAGGTCACAGGTAGATCAGACAAATGCGTTTCTGGTGTACCTTTCCAGAGGAAGCAGCCAGATCCACATTTATCTCCGTGTGCAGATGGGGACTTTGAATTCTCTCCTCTGTCCGTGAGGAATTTCCTTGTGCATCGGTTGTGAGGGAGGTACGTGGCTTTTTTTTCCCCTCCCCCCAGTAGCTGTCTCTGTTCGGAAGAGCATGGGAGGCAGGTTTGCTCTAAGCTCTTCCTCACCTTGACGTCGCTTTAGCGTAGTGATTTTGGGGTCCTGAATGTAGTTTCAACTTCATGTTTCTGAACACACTGGCACTCGAAACAGTATTGTAGGAGGTATCTAACTTACTTAGAAGAAGAATCTATTTGGAAGGACCTGAGCACATTCCTCCTTGAGAGAACCAAGCCTTTGTTTAGTTTGCTTTGCCCCGAGGCTGTTACGTTGCCCCGGGCTGTGCGGCCTTAGAAAGCTGTGCCCCTGTGAGCTACTGCCTGTGGAATCTGGTGACTTTGAAGTTAATCCAGCAGCTACATGTTTTGGAAAGCAGATTGCCTCTTAAAGTGTTGGTGATTATGATTCTAGCACTAGAATTTCAGTGCGTATTTTCCACCTTCTTACTTTGTCTCCTCATACACTGAGGTACTGCTGCATTTGCCCTTAGGCTTCACGGAGGGAGGGTCAGTTCTGACCCTTTCTTAGATATTGACCTTGAACGGACAGAATCGAGATTCAGAAAAACTCTCGAGCTGTGAGTGTGCGCTGATATCTATGTAAGTGGGGTTCATGTGTCAAACTCAGGTTTAAGAAAAACCAATTCTAGGCTGGGCATAGTGACTCACACCTGTCATCCCAGCACCTTGGGAGGCTGAGGTGGGCAGTTCACTTTTGAGCCTAGGAATTCGAGACCAGCCTGGGGAACATAGCAAGACCCTGACTCTACAAAAAATTAAATAGGAGTGGTGATGTATACCTGTGGGCCCAGCTACTCGGAAGCTGAGGCTGGAGGTTCACCCAAGCCTGGCAGGTTGAGGCTGCAGTGAACCATGATAGCACCACTGTACTTATGGTGCACTGTGCCTGAGTGACAGAAGAACAACCACCCCCCCACACACAAAGTATCAATTCATGCAGTGGCCAGTTCTGCTGGGACCACCTGTTAAGGCTACTCTGGGCCTCACGGTGTGAGAAGGGTCTGTCCAGCGGTGAGAAGGAGTGGCTTGAAGGCCTAAAAGCCAGTTGCTGTGGTTCAGCATGACTGCGGGTGTGGAGTTGGGGGAACGGCTCTCCATGGCATGAGTGGGTAAACGGATGGGCTTCCAGGACGAGCCCCTGTGACTTTGCCTGGTTTGCATCCGTCCAATACAAATCCACAGGCTCTTACTCTAGAAGCTTCTGCCGGGGCTGATGGACTGGCCTGGGGACAGAGGGTGCCCTCAGAGCCTCAGGGTGCTGTCTGGTTTAGGACGAGCACTTAGTCACCTAGATCTAGGATTTATGACACTACAAGGGGACTCGTCACACTCGGAGCAGCATCCATCTGCATTCTAGACTTGGTTCTAGGTGAAGTATTTTGGAGCCTGTTGGTACCCTGTGTTCTGTTTATGTGTAAAACAAGTTAGAGTTATAACTAGTTAAAACCTATTTTTAAAGTTTTGCCACAGAATATGGCAATTGTGGTGGAGCCTGGCCAGAGACCCCCACACTTAGACGCTGCCGTGTGCTGGGGCTGCAGGCGTTGACTGCATCGGCTGTCCCTCCCAGCGTGTCTGTGTTCTTGACACGGGCGCCCATCGAGGCTCGGCCTGTGAGAATCGTGCCACCGTTTGTCTCCGTGTTCCTCTGAGGTCCCGCAGACTTCACGGTCCCATGGCAGAGCGTACGGTATCTGCTTGCATCCTGATTTCCCCAAACCCCAGGACAGGCCAAGAGTTCATTACACACAACTGCAGAGGGCCCCGTGGTGTGGATTTGCGGTGACACAGCCTTTCCCCAGCTTGGCCTTCGTCTCCAGAGTTGGCTTTAGAGCGATAGAAGCTTCCTTCAGACTGGGGGGCCCTGAAGCTTTGGTGCTAGGAATTCGGTGACCAGCACGGATGATACCCCATTTCTCTGCATTTGTAGCAATAGTTGTTAACACGACCACGAGATGTACAGAGGAAGGAAAAAGGAGGTTTTATTTTCAGAGTAACACTCTGTGCTTTGGGAAATGTGGTCTTGGGGGAGCTGTAAGCACACGCCCCTCAGGAGGAGAGGAGGCCGCGGCGTTACACGTTCCGGGGTTTGTTGGCTGTGTGTGTTCATCGGGCTCAAGGAATGTCTGAACGTTTACAGGGAAAGTGGGGTTTGTTCATCCGGTTCGTGCAATGTCTGAACACTTACAGGGAAAGTCTAGCACACATGCAGTGAGTTAACCTGTAACATCCATGTTCGCCTTGGGGGGAGCGTAACATTTGAAATGAGGTGGACTGGGCGTGTCATGTACAAAGGTGAGCTGTTGGGCGCAGACGTTTATGCGCAGCCTCGGTCACAGCCAGGACTGGCTCAGGGTCTGCAGCTTGTGGCGGGAAAGGACATTCACGAGGTCATTCTGTCCAGTTGGGGCTGCCGGCAGGGTCCCGGGGGGGGGGTTGTCTGGTCAGCCAGCCTCTGGAGTCCACCCAGGTCCCGTGGACAGCATTCCTCTAAACCAGGCTTCTGATTGTGGAGGAGACTTCATGCTGGTTAACACACTGTACAGGAGTAGTGCCGTGGCGCTTTGGGGTTGACCTTCCCTATGATGCCAGTTACATTTCTCTCCAGATCTCATCATAGCCACAGAGATTGTACCTCCTCTGACAGCTGGGGGTGCCATGTTGATATAGTAATTTATTGCATTAAACTTTTTATTACTATTTTAATACCTTTTTTTTTTCTTTTTCAAGAGATGTAGGGTATTGCTGTGTTACTCAAGCCAGTCTTGAACTCCTGGCCTCAAGCAATCCTCCCACCTCGGCCTCCCAAAGTGCTGGGCTTATAGACGTGAGCCAGTGCGCCCAGCCTACAGCCATGTTTTTAAAACTCAGCAGTTCAAAAATCCTACTCCTTTCACCCCCTCAAGCAGGCTGGTTGGCCTTGTGCAAACTGGGGTGTCACGATCTTAGCCTCCCCCTTTTATTTTTCGCTTTGGCCTCAAGTTCTGATGAGAACAGCAGTTACAAAATGGGCATTAGGTGATTCTTCTGTTACTAAAGTCAGAATTCTCACCAGTTGGAGATGTTTGTCCCCAGGATCCCAGAAAGCTGCTTTGAATCAAGCCCGTAGTAAATAAGTAAGGAACTAAACTCTTGGTCCTCTGCTTAGTACCAGGGGAATGGGTTAGTTGCTGATACCCTTTGATCTGTGCTCACGTGCTGCATCTCATCACGGGAAGCAGAGTCGCCCTGTGGAATAAAGCCCGGCTCAAGGTGGCGCGTCGAGACGCTTGGGGCTGTCAGTCCCTTATACAGCGGCAGACTTGGAGACTCAGTATCGCGTGCAGAGCCCAGGCAACCGGAGTGCATCCACCTTAGAGACCACATGGACGGTCGGCAAGGTGGATGTCTGGGCATATGGCCTTGACAGGCCCACTGCGAGGTGAATTAGGAATTCGTTAGCAAAGAAATCAAACTCGCCTTTGGGTCCCAGCTGCTTGGAAGGCTGAGGCGGGAGGATTGCTTGAGGCAGAAGGTCAAGGCCGCGATGAGCCATGATTGTAATACTGCACTCCGGCCTGGGTGACATAGCGAGACTCCAAGTCAAAAAAAAAAAAAACACAAAAAAAACCCTCAAACCTTACTCTTCATAGCAGGAGGGAGAATTTGTCAAAGTAACTGCAACAAAATCTTAGATGATATAATTTCAGTGGCTAAGTGAGCTGTCCATCCCACGTGGCTGGCTCACAACGCAACAGAGCCAGGTGCTGCTGAAACTGCGCCCCTCCCCACCCGATCGCTTGTGGACATTTTCTGTTTTCCCATATCTCCCTTTTGGATACATAGCTCGCTACTTTATAGCTAAGCATCAGTAAAACAGGTTGTCTATTTTGAAAAGTAACTATTATGTCTTTTAAGGACAGAAAATGAAGCAGGTGACAATAGCATGGCAACCTGGTGAATAGATTTAGAGGAATATTTAATACCTGGCACCACTCTGAACCCTTCTTCTCTCATGCTTAGTTACAGCTACCGCCTTCTATGACAAAACACTTTCAGCTCTGTGAGTAGGAATTAAACATATTCTAAATCAGGAGTTTTAGTTAAGCAGTATTTTACGTGAATGCCCAGATCCTAAGTGTTCACTGTACTGGTGTGTGGTGTTGAAGAAGGAACGAGGGCTTGGGGCTGCGTTTATGGTGCAGCGTCCGCGTTCCCATATGTGAGATGAGGGCCATGAGACACGGCCTGGAAGATTCAGACTGTGGGATTGAATGGATCTACCCACTCCTGGAAAGCCTCAAGTCTAACTTGACTTGTGCTGGTTTTAGGGAGATGCTGGCAGCGCTGTCCTCACAGGTTACCGGGAGGGGCTCTGGCACCGTCCCCGTCAGGTGTCTCATGATCAGCCCAGCTTGCTCATCACAGAAGCTGCTGGTCGTGTTCTCGTTCCTGTTGTTCGTTGCGTGTTATTTAGGGTTCTGTTCATCTGGGGACCTAGGAAGTTTCACAGTGAGAGGAGAGCCGCTGAGCCGCCTTCCTGCCTGGACGCCAGCCCCACGGAGGACCGTAACTGCTTGAGGTTGGCTTCTGCCCCCGGCCTCACCTGTGGAGGCATTGATGCAGTGGTACTTTCTAAGCTCCTGGGGCACACAGTGCTGTTGTGTGGATCCACAGGCCACTGTGGCGTCCAAGCACGTGCTCCCGGAGGAGAGGACTCTGCGGGCACTGATAGTGGGAGCTGGCTGAGAGTCCAGCAAGTGAGACTCCCTGTGACGTGCACAGCTGCCATCTGCACAGCTCCTCCTGAGGTCAAGATGGTCGTGCGATAAATGCACAAAGCGCGTCTCCAGCAAAAAGCCGCCCAGTGTCCACATCCAGGATATCCACCAAGGTGGCCTTTTGGTGTTAATACGATGAATGTGAGCAGCAGGTGGTCTGTGTCGAGTGTGACTGTGCCACTGCAGTTTTGTTCTCATGTCTTGATGAGCATGAACGGTTCCTGACGAGGGTAGATAAGGATGCTGTGACCTGAGACTCTGCAGTATTGTAGCTTGAGGAACCAAGGAGTTCTTCTCTCTTGCAAAGCCGTCAGGGAGGATGTTCCAGGCTGGTGACTGCTCCATGAGGTATTCAGAGATCCAGGTTTCTTCCCGACCCCTGCTCTGCATTCCCAGGGACATGGCTGTCCTTGCTGTGGTTGGGACTGGGCGATTGCCATGCTGGCGGGGGAGGCTTAAGGTGAGAGTGGCCCTGATTTACCTAATCTACATAATGACAGGGAGCCTGGGAGTAAAGTGTAGCCATGGCCTGGAGGATGGATGATGGATGTTGGTGAACGACTGGCTGCACTCACCGCAGCTGGCCCAGGAATGGGGAAGGATGGCTGAGTATGCCGTTCAACGGTACCTGGTTCTTTCAGATTTGACTTCCTTATGGATATTCTGCTGTAAAGAGGAGAGAGCCTGTGGTTCTAGGCCAAGCATCTCACTCATCTCATAACATCTTGTATCCCTCAGCCAACATTTATGTCAAGTTTTAGAAGTCCTATCAAACTGGCAAGCATTTCTCAATTTGGTTTAACCATTGGATTTTATATCTGTGTCTGCATCTCTATTTTACATCTATGTGGTTATTTGACACTCTGTAGTACCTTTGTAATAGGTTCTATTTGGTGGAAGTTACTTTCAACAAACCCTTGCTGCTACTTGAATTTTCAAGGTTGCAAGTAGAAAGGAGAGAATAAAAACCACATCTTGTCTAATTTTAAAATTTGTTGTTTCTCAAATCACACCAGAAGTACAGATATTACAAATTACAAAAGCAGCCAGAATCAAGGTTAAGAGATTTCTGGGCGATTCTGTCTAATCAGCAGTATTTGCTGAAGTGTGTGCAGCAGAGCAACATGCCAAAAAGCCCGGGACGGGGGAGAGATGGGAGGCCAGGCTGTGACTTCGGAGGTGCTGTTGCCTCAGGGAGAGGAGCTAGATGTAGAGAGGATAAATGGACACAGGTGTGACCACCGCCATCCTTGCCGTGGCACGGAGGTCTTTGTACAGGGACCATTGTGAGCTGAGTTAAAAATTGAAACAGAGAGTGCAATGCATTCTTAGTTTTTAAAATAAAATGCTAATAGAGAACGTTTTGTTTGTAAGAATGTAAAATGTTACATCTTTGTTAAAGAATAATAATTTGCTTCTGAGATCTTTGTGACTGAGATTTGAAATCTTAAGTATGGTTTTTTCTTCCATGTTTTATACATATGCACGTATACACATATATGTAAGGTATATAAAAGGAAAATAAGCGTGTCTGTATTCACATTTATATACACTTACATAATGTGTATACTTCTAGTCACACATAGGTCTAAGAGACTATGACTTGACTTGATAACCATGAGAGGGTAATTAAATAATTTATCTGCTCTTAGCCTTGCTTTTGTATGTGAGCAGGGACCCTGCGAAACGCGCCTCCCGCGTTCCAGGCCTCACACAGCCCGTGCCAGGTTTTGGAAGCAGGAGTTTGTCTGCAGCCACTTCGGGAAACATGTGGTTGCCAGGATTGCCTAGAGCTCCAGGCTGTCTCCAGTCCCAGCCTCCCTGGGGTAGAAGCTGCCCTACCAGGGGCCTGGACATGGACGTTAGGGCCTGGAGCCAGGGACCGCTCCTGAAGCGGGGGGCTCCCCTCACGGTTGGGCATGAGAACCGAGGATAGGAGGCGGAACCAGCCTCGGGCCAGTGCACGGCCTCCCTGAAGTGCTTGCGGGAAGCCCCAGCTGTACTTTGCTGACCCCATAGACAGCACCACACTCTGTGAGATCCCCCTGGCCCACCCCTCAGGTTCCTAAAATGATGGTTTCCTGAGTTGTGAATTTTTAGGTCTAGGCTAAAAAGTCCTGGGAGAGGCTCACAGGGTTGTTTATGTAGAAATGATGAGTGTGCTGGTGACTCAGAGCAGGAACTGCACCGTCACTCCAGGGTCCTTCGTGCCAGGTGGAAACGAGCGTGTGGGTCACCCAGAGTCCCTGCATCCTCACTCCAGTCACTGCTCTTTGGTTTCTTAATTAAAAGTCTAAAAGCCTTGATAATGAAAATGCATTCTCCCCAGAGAGTTGAGTTTCCGGTTATGGAGGCTCACCTGTAAATGCCGTGCCAGGTCAAATATGTTGAGATCTGGGCCAGGTCCCGCTTCCTGCTCACGGCCAAAGCAGGTACTTCATTTGGGAGGTGACCCAGGGGGATATTTGAGAGGCCTGCCGGTCCCCGAGGGATGAATCCTCTGGCCTTCACATTCTGCTCCGGCCTCCATCAGCTCCTTCCTACCTGCAAACTGCCGGCTTTGATGTTGCAATCATTGGAGATATGTTAGGGACTTGGTATGGGTTGATGCCCATAGGACCAGCAGATCGTGAAAAGGTGGGAACCATGGCTGGGAGGGTGGTGACCACAGCCAAACTGAGAACCGTGGTGGGCTGGGAGGTCCATCTTCTGTCTGAAGTGTTTTTTAAAATAAAAAACAGTGTCTCAGGAGCATGAGAGGGGAGGCCACAGACGGGGAGAACGCATTTGTAAAAGACTCATCTGAGAAAGGCTGTTATCCAAACCGTGCAAGGAACTCTCAAAACTCAACAAGAAATGAACAACCTGATTAAAAATGGACCAAAAACCTGGACAGATACCCCAACAAAGAAGATACACAGATGGCAAATCTACACGTGGAAAGATGGCCCGCGTCTTATGTCATAGGGCGAGGCGTCACTGTGCACCCATCTGCCTGGCCAAAACCCGAACTCCGACACTGCCGCGTGCTGGTGGGTGTGTGGGCATCAGGACCCTCACTCATCGCTGGGGGAAGTGGGGCAGCTCCTGTGGGAGGCAGCATGGCGGTTTTCTGTGGAACTAAGCTCTCCGACCACAGGAGCAATCACAGTCCTGGACGTTTACTCGGAGGAGCTGAAAGTTTACTTCCATGCGGAAATGTGCACACAGACGTTGACAGCAGCTTTATAATTGCCAAAACTAGAAAGCAACCAAGATGCCCTTCAGCAGGTGAATGGATAAACTGTGGTATGTCAGATACTGGGATATTATTCAGCACTAAAAAGAACTGGACCCCTAAGCCATGAAAAGACACAGAAGGATCATAAACGCATGTTGCTAAGTGAGACTCCAATCTGGAAAGGCTGCCTGCTGTCTGAGTCCAACCACAGCACAGTCTGGAAAAGGCAAAGCTGTGGAAACTAAAACAATCAGCGGCTGTCAGGGGGTTGGGGAGGGGAGAGATGAATGGGAGGAGCATAGGGGGTGTGTAGTGTGGGGCAGCAACTCCTGGTGGGGCTTTCATGGGGGATCCATGCCGTTCCACGTCTGTGAAACCCACAGAGTGAGCAGCAGCAGGCCGAGTCCTCGTGTGAGCTGTGAACTGTGGGTGGTGGTGCCGTGTTGATGCGGGTCTGTCGGTCGTAGAGACATGCTGGTCTGGTGAGGGCAGGAGAATGATGGAGGCTGTGCCTGTGCTGGGAAAGGATATGTGAGGACTCTCTCTACTTTCCTCTTGATTTTGCTATGAACCGAAAACTGCTTTTAAAAATGTCTATTGAAAAGGCAAACAAAAAAGTGCTGGCCAGACAACATCAGTGTGAGGGTGTGGCCTGTGTTCTATGTTCAGAATTTCCCTTTTAGAATACACGTATCTAAATTTTTCAAAGTTAAACCTTTGCATTAAGTAACTCACTACAAAGTTACAGTATCAGCTTGAGCACTGCCAGGATGGCCAGGATCCTGTATCCTGACCAGCTTCTCCCCTTACAGGTGCAGTTGACGTCCATGGCCACATCCCAGTAAGCGGCAGGGCTGGAATCAGGAGTCAGGCTTTGCGGGACAGAGAGGAAGTGAGATCTTGTAAGCACGTGGCTGAGGGCTGGCAGGGAGGAGCCCGTGGTACAGGGAGCCGGCAGGGATGACTTTTTGACCAGTTTTCCTTATCGCTGAGGCCTTCTTAGACTTGGGGAGTTGGGAGTCCCCACTCTCGGGTGCCTCAGAAACCAAAGGCTGCTTGTAATGCTCAAGTTCCAGATGCCTCAGGGGAGGTACCTGGGTTGTTGGGTACAGTTCCGTTATTTGCTGCTCGGTGGGATTTGCCCGCAACATTTCTGACTGTTTTTAAGAGCTGATGTTGGAGCTGCTTAAAATCACATATGGATGTCGATTTATCTATAAAAGTTAAGAATGGAATTTGAGTGCAAAGAGTTGTGAAAATGCTAAAGGTTATGTACTAATGTATACATTACATTTGTGGAAATATTTGAAAGTGCAAGATTTACATTAAACTCTTCTCTTGATTTTTGTAATATCTACCTGTCATTTTCCCATTTGATTAATAGATGTCAGAGGGCTTAAATTTTGAGTGCCTGAATTCACTGAAATTAAAACTTCTTACATCAAATGTAATTGAACTGAATGTAGCAACAGTGCATGCTTTTATAAGTACTGATTAAAAAATATATAAAAACACATATCCATGAACATGCAGATGGGGGCAACATATTAAACCATGGAAGTAGAATTAGTATTGTTTTCTGAGAAGACAAATTTTTAAAAAGCTAAGGGGTCTTATAACTTTCTAGTTTCCAACTTATTTACCCTAAAGTGGAAGATTGACAGCAGCAGAAGAGGAGATCCTGGGCCAGTGCAGGCTCTGGGAGCAGCGGGGTGAGTGCTGGAAGGAGCTGGCTGGAGGCAGAGCCAGGGAGGTGCTCAGACAGGCCAGGACGGCCTCAGGGCACGCGGCTCAGTGAGTGAGAAAAGGTTCACATTTCTTGGAGAGCCCTTGACTCTGCCCACGGAAAACCCAAACTCCTTCCAACGGGGATGTGCATCTCATGTAAAAGTTGTTACTCCCAGAAAGAAAGCCAGTGGATGTAGAAATTTTACGTATGCAGAAATTACTTCAAATTTGTTTCTAACCTTATCCTTTTCTTCCCCCATCTTAATGTGTGGTGACTTTCTGCAGGTGACGCACACATCTTAGGAGAGCGCTGTATTTCAGTTGCTGTTGGCTCTGTTGTGACTTTGTGGTGTCCGATGTTCTGGTTCTGAGGTTCTGCCCAGAACGTGGCTCCTCCCTGCTGAGCGTTGCTTGTTGAAGGCCCGTGTGGAAACTTTCCCTGTAAGCTCGTTGACCGCAGCAGTCTTGGTTAAGAAACCTTTGGACCTCCTGAGACTTCACACAGCCTTCTAACCTTTCTAGTGTGTCCTTTTCATTTTACTGTTCCCCATTAACCCAGATGTTTTCCAGAATGTAAGTAATCTGCTGAATGCAGGGTGGGGGGTGTCCTCCGTTGGCTCTGGGGAGAAGCATCGCTGTTTCTCCGGGTGGAGTTTCCCGCCCACCATGGTGTGCTCCAAGACGCAGCAGGGTTCTTTGGCAGAAATAATCGTCGAAGGCCTGCGTCTCCGTGGCAGGGTGGCTGTGGGTATGGGACCTCGCGGCCATACCGGCCCCTCCCCATCAATGGCACCACGGAGAGGAGCAGGGGGAGGCCTGGGATCTGTCTCCAGAGTCACAGCTGTGCTTCCGAGACTGCGTCGTCCGTATGTAACTAGACATGCAGAGAAAGTGTTGGAGATAAGCAGGAGACGGTGTCTGTCCCTAATGAGCTCAGGCGTGCCCTTGAGAGGGTCAGGTTTCTGTGCGGCTGATCTGGACTCAGCCTAGCTGTGGCAGTGCAGGTGACTGCTGGGCTTTGGCAAGGCTGCACCCACTATCTGTCTGAAATGGCCCCCTTCCCTGGCTCGTGGTGCCAACTGGGCCCCCAGGCCTGAATTCCCGCCAGGACGGAGGCCCTGTGTATGTGTCGGGGAAGGGGGAGGTGGGGGTCCTACTTTATTGCCGTATCCAATGCCACGCGGGGTCAGCACTCAGGAAACATGTGCTGTGTGGGTCAGCGATTGAGTTCAGAAACCTGGAAAATTCAGCAGTGTAGGCTTTGGGCATGACCCGTCCAGCCTTGGGGCTCTTTCTTTCTCTGAATTTCCTTCCATGGCATCCTCCTCATCCCAGGGGCCCCTGTTCCCATATGGCTGTTGGCAACTTCACAGGTTCCTCTGCCTCCCCTCCCGGGCCCTGGTGTGGCTGGGGCAGCTAGTAGCTGTGTAGACCCCACAGCCAGTAGATCATTGGTGCCAACGCCTTGGGCCTGGTTTACTTGAGTCAAGGACTGCAGTACATGGCTGAGCCCACCCCGAATGCCTGGATCGGAAGGCCTTGGGTTGCAGAGGGGTGGGGGTTGGATATTGAAGGATAACCTGCAAAGCAGAAGGGGAAATGGCTGTGCTGATGGGCAGCTAGAGGAGTCTGTGCAGAGCCTGGGACCCAGTGCAGACACAGAGCTGACCTGGGCAATGCAGTGACACGGCCACCGTGGAATTGGGCAAAGTTACAGGCTTCAGACCGATATGGAGGGGCTGGTCTAAAACGATCCTCATTTTCCTTTAATCCTAACAATTGCTGGCTTACAGGGTGGGGGAGTGAGATCTGTGGTGGCTGCGAGGAGAGACAGGGATTTTAATTAAACCCCTCTTTCTGGGAGAGGGGAGTAGCCGTTCCTGTAGGGAGGTGAGCATCGTCATCTCAGGCAGCTCAGGCTGCTGTAACGAAACACCATTGACTGAGCGGCTTATGAACAACAGGAATTTGTTTCTCACAGTTCTAGCGGCTGGAAGGCAGGATCAGGGTGCCACACGGGTGAATTCTGGTGTGGGCTCTTTCCTGGTTGGCACACACCTTCTCTCTGGCCCTGACACAATGGGAGGGTGAGGGATTTGCTGGGCCCCTTTCTGAGGCACACATCCCATTCAAGGGTCTCCAGCCTCGGGAACTCATTACCTCCCAAAGACCACCTGACAGCTTCACATTGAGGCTGAGGATTTCAACCTGTGTTTTGAGGGGCAGGCAGGCAGTTTGTAACCGTCACCCTCTTTGTGTATTTCTGACTCAACATTGAGTCTGCCTTTGGCTCTCCAGGGGACAGAGCCTGTGTGGACACTGAGCAAGGTCAGAGCTGCAAGCATGTGCACATCGGGGGCAAGGGAGCTGCCAGGGGTGTGAGAAGGGGTTTCAGCGTCAATCGGAGCTGCTTTCCTGGCAAATGTACTCATAAGCTATCCTGGCAACATTTGCTTTTCACGAAGAGTGGATGAGGCAGTGGGGGCAGCAGGCGGTGTTGCCAGAAGCTTGGAGCTGATGAGCAGCAGAGAAGGGGCAGAGGCCACGACCTTGGGGTAGTCAGCAGTGCCAGGTGTCTGCCCTCCAGGCCTCACGTCTGTGACTGTGTAGAGACCGAGCCGACCGGGGCTTGCCGGCCAGTGTGGCTCTCATACAGGTGATTATCGCGTTGTGCTTTCTATGTAATGTTCCCTCAACCCCATGCCCACCCCACCAATTTCTGTGCCTAGCAGAAATGATGCTGCATTTCCTTGATGAAGCCTTGAGTTTCCTGTGGAGATGTAGGAATAGCATGATTTGACTCACGTCAAAATACTTTGCAGTGAAGCTGCACGGAAGAGGATTCTAGGCTTCCATTTGACGTTTTCAACAATGCCTGAGTGTTACAGGACCGTCTTGCTTGTTAATAAAGCACCAGATGAAAAAGGCTACTGGTTAATAAAGGAGACTTTTTACATTAGCACAGAGAGGGTGGCTTGAGATAAATTCAGCATAACGTAGGTGTGTTTGTAAGCCATCAAAAGGACCATCTCTCTGCTGGCGACACATGTTTTCCGGTATTGGTTTTGTTCTGTAAAAGGATGATTGGCATTCGGCAGAGTCATTCCAGAATTCACCTGGAAGGCGTCCACATGGTGCCTTGTTTTCTCCTGACATTCTGGGCACCACGAGGGATTATTCCTGTCTTCAGCACTAGCAGGAGACTTTTCCTGAACACTTGCTCCTCTTTGGCGTTGTGGGTGTGAAGGGGTCAGAGTGACCCTGTCGTCATGGAGTTTTCAGACACCATGGGGATAGTGTGGCTCGAGTGTCGGGCTCGGGTGGGAGGGAGACTTTCCCCAGAAAACAGCTGCCGATTCCAGGACGGCCCTCGACCCCTCCTCCCTCTGTTCCTCTGCGTCATGTGTGAATTAAGGCTGTTCTATCGTAGCGGGGGTGTCATGTTAACTGGAAGTGTGCTTTTTTTACTGGGCAGTAAGTAAATTAATGGTACATTTTCCAAGGACAGCGAGGTTTGATTTGATGAATCCAGTGGGGGAAAGGAGAAGGGGCTTGGCTGTGTGGGGATGTGTGTGATGGGAGCAGAATGGAGTAGCCATGCAGGCTTTTGGGATGGAGGGGCCACGCCCACATTTCCATGGGATCCGTCGCTGTTTGTGCCACTAGACCTGAACCTCTGTCTCTACTTCTAACACCCGTATAGTGAGGAAGCCCCTGATGGGCCTGAGTTGTTACTTCCCATGGCCATCGCTGGGAAATGCCCCAGACGCCTCTCCAGGCTGGTGACGGCCCTGGGGCTGGACACTGGCTTTGTCCTGAGTTGTTTCTTCTTGTGGCCATCGCTGGGAAGTGCCCCGGACACCTCTCCTGGCTGGTGACGGCCCCAGGCCTGGACACTGGGTTCGTCCTGAGCACTGCGAGGGGCTTGGGCTCCACGTGCAGCAGGCATCTGTGCATCCCTTTGGATGTGAGATGTTGGCGCTCGGCTTGGAGGCCAGTGCAATCTGGGTGTGGTCAGGATCCAGTTCATCCTTTGGAGAGAGAGCACCTGCCCGGGGACCCCTCTGAGGTACATAGTCATGCAGTGCCCTCACAGGATGCCCGGTCCCCCGAGAACTTCCCGCCATTCCCCTGGACCCTCAGGTATGGGAGTCAAGTGTGGTGTGTGTGTCACAGGCGGGGGTACTGAGGACACCACGTGCCTGCTCGTGCGAAGACCTGAAGTGCTGCGTGAGCTCGTTCCCAAGGGGCCGTTGGCATCTGGGGGCCTGTGGGTGTCTTTCCACTGGCAGGAAATAATGGGTGGCCCATGTTACCTTTTATGTCTTTTTTTTTTTTTTTTTTTCTTTGCCGAAAAGCTCTAATGCCAACGTCGCTGTCCTGCTATTGGAACCGCCCACCTCAGGCTCAGTGGCCCTCCTGTTTCTGGGCTGCTCCAGTGTTGTGTTGGGGTAACTGTATTAACTTCGTTTGAATTTTCTTCCTGTTCTTTTGGAATAAGTGTTGATAGTTTGTGCTGCTTGTTCACCCCAGAGGCGAGGATGTCCTTTAGGCCTGGAGGAGCACAGCCCCTGGAGGGAGGTGCCGGGCCTCTACCTCTCATGTCATCAGCAGCCCTCTCCACAACACGTCTCCTCTTCGCTCCTCGTGCCCACGGCTGGGGTCATGGGCCGCTCGCTCTGCTGTTTGAGATCCTCGGAAAAGATGTTTGCCCTGAAGAGAGATTGGGGGTGTGTGGCTGATTTTAAATAGGAGGAAATGATTGTAACAGAATGAGCAATGCCTAGCACTTAGTCTCAGGCTTGAGAAATTGTGTTTTAGAAGCAAGGTATCCCCAACTCCGGTTTCCTTCAAATTAAATCTTTTAAAGAGTCCACAAATATAAATAGTTAAAGCCTAAAACTATGCAACAGAGGGCCTAGAGCCCAAGCCACTGCCACCTCTGACTCCAAGACACCTCAAAAACTTGGCCCTCCTCCTCAGAGAACCCCCCTTCTGCTCCTCCTTCCACACTGCTCCCTCCACAGTGCTCCCTCCACAGTGCTCCCTCCACACTCCTCCCTCCACACTCCTCTTCCGCCCCCTCCCCTTCTTCCTTCCCCTTCCCTTCTTCCTTCCTTCCTCTCCCCTTCTTCCTTCCTTCCTCCCCTTCTTCCTTCCTTCCTCCCTTTCCTCCTCCCTCCTCTTCCTCCTCTTCCCCCTCTTCCCCCTCCCTGTCCTTGGGCAACCTCCATGGAACTCTGGTTCAAAGTCACTGGTCTGTGGGGCCGCCCATTTGATAGACGAGCACGCTGGGGACCAGACACAAGTGACTGACTCAGACCAGCTCGCATGTCGTCTCCTGCCTCCCGTAACACCGGGTTGTCCCTAATGGAAGAGAATCAATGATGCTGCTTCACTGATCTCCAGGGAAAACAGGTTGATAACAGGTTATAAACATGGGAATGTTTTGGAAAAAGCGTCGTCCACTTGTCAGCTCCATCTCTCCTGCCCGGAAGATGTAGGGGAAACCTGCCTTCAGCCCACCCTCATCCCATAACAGGACAGAGGACAAAGGGGCAGAGACCCAGGTCCTGTCAGTGCCCTCAGGAAACCCCCCATTTCCTCCTCATGGTGAAAGTGGAAACCATCCCACTGGACTAGATTTTCCCGGGAAGCCCCTTCAACCCCGAAAGCAAGGAATCTGGTTTGAGCACACACCATTCTCGGTGCCATGACTTTCTGCTGCTGAACCCTGCATACGTGGCCCATTGATCTTGCTAGTCCAGTGTTACTGGGTCCTGGGAGTTTCTGTGGGCTGATGGCAGGTGTTTACCATTGTGTTCAGAGGGGAGAACAGAACTTTATTTGTCGAAATCAGATGATAACCATTGCCATGTGATTCCTTGGGTTGGTTTGGGTGGGGGGTGCTCAATGCTTTTCCTGTGGGCTAAGTTCTACTTTGAGACCGTCTCTCTTTGTCGCCCAAGCTGGAGTGCAGTGGTGCGATCTTGGCTCACTGCAACCTCTGCCTCCTGGTTTCAAGCAGTTCTCCCTGCCTCAGCCTCCCAAGTAGCTGGGATTATAGGTGTGTGCCACCACGCTTGGCTAATTACAAAAATATTTAATATAGGCTGGGTTTTGCCATATTGGTCAGGCTGGTCTCGAACTCCTTGCCTCAAATGATCGGCCCACCTTGCCCTCCTAAAATACTGGGATTACAGGCTTGAGCCACTGTGCCCGGCCTGATCCTGACATCTTTTAAAGCTGCCTTCATGTACCAAAAGCCAGTCTATGTTTGAAAATCAGTCTTGAAGAGCCTAGGAGGAGAGGGATAAGCTTCAACTAGGTGAATAACTATGCATATGTTAAAAATATGGGCCAAAATCTACCCCAAATGTTAACTCTTCTGCTTTGCGTATTATATCCATTTATAGTTATTTCAGCACTAAGATTTTTAAAGACTCTTTTGATAATTATGGAGAAATTACTATTAAAACTCAGCTGCATTTGTAACACTTCAAAGAACTAATTGGATGACATCATTTTTCCCAGAGGCATTTTGGATTGTTACATAATTAATGTTTATCTCTTTGCCAGAAATCTTTTTTTTTTCTTTTCCAGAACAGATACCTGAAAAGAAAATTTCCTTTGCATTAAGTGTTATTTCACTGTGTGACAATCAATTTTTGAACGTGAGAACAAGATCATCATGTATTTTTGGGATATTTCTTGCTTAATAGTGATAATGCTAAGTGTTAAAATTATGCAACAATTTGTTTCTTTGAAAATTACTATTTGCCTGCTCACCAGGTGGGAGCTGATGAGAACGTGGATGTAAAAATTAACTTGTATTTAGCTTGTATAAAAGAAGTTTTAAAAAAAAAAAAGCTTGCTTTTTTTGTTTGTTTTGTGCTACTACTGAAGTTGCTTCGTTGTGGAAATGAGGTTATTGCAGGCACCTAGAATTTTATCTCCTTCACTTGTACAATGGGAAGAAATTCTCCAACAAGCACAGGAATCTGACTTTCTGATATTGAGACTCCTAGGCATCAAGCCCCGTGGAAAGGTTGGTGATTACGTGAGCGTTGGCGTTGATGTGGGTACCCTCCAAGCCGGACGCAGGGAGCAGGGAAGGGCAGAACAGGCCCCTCAGGAGCCATGAGAAAATCAAGTGTTGGCAGCAGTGGTGAGGGTTGATGTCAGGGGCCAGGAGGAGGTGGTGAAGGGAGCATGTGCCTCAAGGCAGCCCTGGAACCCGTGGTCCCTGCAGTGAGGTCTGATCTGCAGGGGACGTGGACGGCCACGTGGCAAGGCCCACGGACAGTCTGGACTTGGCTGCCTCAGAACTCTGGTGGACGTTGCAAACGGCCCCACAGGGTTGCAGTGCACATTCCTCGGACAGAGAGAAGACGCTTGTAACTGTTCTCGGCACGAAGCCAGCGCCCTGTGAACAGTGGCCACTGCTGTTGTGACTGAGTGCCGTCCAACTGGAGGCATTTGCTCTGCTCAGTTCACTTAATTGGGCCAGGAATGGGGTTGCCCTGCCTTCAACAAGCTTGACGCATTGAACGAGGACTCAGTAAAGTACTCTGTAAATAGCTCTCCTGGCTAGAGTGAGCAAAGCCCAGGGAGAGAGTGGTTCCTCAGTATTAGACAGGTGTTTGGCGGGGCCAGCTGTGTGGCTGCCAGAGCGAATGTGACCAGGAAGCCTCTGTCCCCCCGGAGGTGGCCAGCGTAACTGTTACACGTGCCGTAGGTAGAAAGTGGGCACTGCTGGGAAACTTGCTCATGTTGCTGTTTCCTGATTGGAAATTCAAGGTTTCTGAGCATCCTACATCGAATTTGTACATTGCTGAGACTGTACACCTTTCAACACTTGTTTTTTCCTGCTTTTCGGATCTATACAACCTGGCATTTGGCCGTGGCTTCCAGAACAGGCTGGATGCAGAGTGAAGTCCTCTCCTCACTGTCAATCTTTGCAGATGTCTTTCTTGAGAGTCTCAATTAGGTTTTTACTTAGCTAGACTTTTTAAATTGCCATGCACATAACTCTACCAGTTACAATCGTGAGCTAACGTGGGATTTTGGTTTTACTTTGATGAATGTTTAACATTTGCATGCTGGATGTAGGGGTGGAGGTCATTTATCTGCTTTTCATTTCCTTCTTGGTTATACTTAGTGACTTTCAGGTACGGTGTGGAAAGCCTGGTACAGGGTGAATTGCAGGCTGCAGTGTGGCGCGGTGGACGAGAGGCGTGGGCTGCAGTGTGCACAGTGGATGAGAGTGAAGCTATTTCCATCCTGGAGGGAAACACACAGGAAACAATTTAAAAAACTGATCATCTAGCTTGAATGAGGTCCAACAAATTCAGTTTGCAAAGTTTAACTTCCAAGTTAACTTAGTAACTTTTCCCCTAAGTCATTAATTTAGTAGCTTATGTTTATTGCCTAAAGCATAATAGTCATAAATTCTAAAATGAATGACTAAACATGTAATAATTTAGGCATACAGCACCTGAAGGGAAAACTGCCAGTATGCTAAAATATTGGATACAGATGCTCAAAAAATATAATGTAGCATTCTTACAATGCATGTGCTTTTAGCATGTAACTTGGTGAGTAGTTTTGAGCTATATTTGTAGGAATGTGTATCTTGAATACTTTAGGACACCACTGGAGATGTGTGCTTGAGAGGTATAAATACTGAATGTTCTTCTCCCTTCCTTTAAATGAAAAACATTAGCTCCCTTGATTTTTATTTTTATTTTTTGAAGTGGACTCTCACTCTTGTTGCCCAGGCTGGAGTGCAGTGACGCAGTCTCGGCCCACTGCAACTTCCGCCTCCAGGGTTGAAGTGATTCTCCTGCCTCAGCCTCCCCAGTAGTTGGGATTACAGGTACCCACCACCATGCCCCGCTAATTTTTGTATTTTTATTAGAGATGGGGTTTTGCCATAGTGTCCAGGCTGGTCTCAAACTTCTGACCTCAGGTGATCTGCCCACCTCGACCTCCCAAATTGCTGGGATTACAGGCGTGAGCCACTGCGCCTGGCCAGCTCCCTTCTATAATGATTTATACAGTTGTTTTTGCTTTTTGTTTTTTCGAGACGGTGTCTCACTCTGTCGCCCAAGCTGGAGTGCAGTGATGCAAATCTGGGCTGACTGCAGCCTTCACCTCCTGGGCTCAGGTGATCTTCCCACCTCAGCTTCCTGAGTTGCTGTGACTAGACACACGTCACCATGCCCAGCTTTATTATTATTATTATTGGTATTTTTAGTAGAGACAGGGTTTTGCCATGTTTTCCAGGCTGGTCTCGAGCTCCTGGGCTCAAGCAATCTCCTGGCCTCAACCTCCGAAACTGCTGGGATTACAGGCGTGAGCACCACATTTGGCCCATTTTTTTTTTTCTTCCAGGATTAGGAGTCGACTTTCAGAAAATCCTTCAACCTTGCAAGCTTAATTTTCCACAAAAGTATTCCTCTAGGATAAAAACAAGACACAAAGAAGTACGTGTGGACTGCAGTTAAAAATTTTCAAGAAAACTTAGCTTAGGAAAGTTGACATTTACAAAGAGCAGGAGGCCCGTTCAGTGCCTTCTAGGCACTGGGAATGGCGGTCTGTGGGCGACCCTAACATGTGCGGCGTCCTGAGACGTGATCGTGGTGTTCACGCTTTTACCGAGGGCTTCCCGGGAGTACCAGAGGCTGTTCTTCTGCAGTCGGCCAGCCAGGCAGCAGCTGCTGGAGAAGGAACAAATAGCAAAAGACAGATGTCCACGGTGTTATTGTGGCAGAGAGGTTAAAACCAGGGTCACTTTGTTCTTACAGTTTTAAAAAACTAATAATGAAGTCCTTAAATATGTTTAGGATTTCAAAGTAGTTGTGGGTGTGTCTGTGTCTCTAGCTCCCGTTCGGGTGCTTCCTGCGAAGAGAGCTCAGAGACGCCACCTTTCCTTGATGAGGTGACAGGGCCTGGAGAGGTGTGAACCCCGTGGTGGGGGGATGACTGACCTGGGGTGAGTCTGGGTCAGTGTGGGGATCCAACCCCACTCCACATTCCTGTAGGGAATCCACAGTTCTAAGTCTTTATGATAGGGGTAAAATGAACCTGGAAGAGGTGTTATTTTTTAAGAAGTAAGTGCCATGCTCTTTTTTCCTCATACTTTTCCGTGTTTAAGCAGCATTGAAGGATAAGGCACTAGTAGCATGTTGTTTTGGAAACAATGTTGTTGGTTATTTTACGTTGAATATGGTACTAAGGTTGCCTGGTAACAGAAGTTTTCCTTAAACAACATGGAACTCTGTTGAATCTGTTGCCCCATTGGCTGAGCCGTCTGAAATCAGTGCAGTAGCAGCTGAAGAGGCCTCTTCCCCTTGGAGGAAGCCGCTGGATTGGCAGGAGGCACCGCTCTTGATTTGAGGGAGTGAGGCGCCTTTGCAGGGACCCCACGTGGCCCCTGCAGCTCTCTCCTGCCCCCTGCTGGTTGGCCAAGCAGCCTCGCGACAGTGTGCTCAGTGTGAATGTTCACTGGGGCAGGCCGAGGCTTTTGTTCCAGAAACACTGACTTCAGAAACGGCCGGCTGTGTGTGTTGAGCATGGCAAGAAAGACTTACGTGTGTCTTAAACCTCTTGAACAAAGCAAGTTGATGTTTCAAATGCATCTCAAAGGCTAATGACTTTGCTATGGTCAATATTCAGGAGAAAAGAGGGTTTGATGAAACAGAAAGACAGGAGTGGCAAGTGACGTGCTTGTGCCCCGTATGACTAAGCGATGTCCTGGCCGTTCCACACCACGGCCTCTGAGCAGCCAGCCTGCAGATACTGGGTCAATTTAGATATCCCTGATCTCTGCGGAGGTTTGATCAGGTAGCCCAAGAGCAGATAAACACAAACGCTGACTGGAAACCCTGGCACACGGAGACACTGGAAACAGCAAGCTGCTATTAACATCATAGTAAGAGACAGTCGCCTGCTCTCAGGGGTGTCAGTTTCTTTTGCTTCTAGACGTTCATCTGCGTTACAATACAGTTTTGCTGTTTATCCCCATTACTCCACTGTCTTCGCCGTTAAAGTCTCAGCCAGCACTTAGCTCTGACACTGCAGGAGTTTCACTGTGCGGCTGACCAGGCCTACCTGGCTTGGCTGTAAAGCAGGTGAGATTTTCCGGAAGGCAGTGACGAGAACCCGAGGCAGGAAAGAGCATTGCTGGTCTACATACGGCAGTGCACCTGCAGCAGAGCATGTACGTGCACGTTCAGGCTAAACAGGTGTAGGAGAGAAGAAAACCACCTACAATTAGTCACTTAAAATGCCACACACCCAACCCTTGAGACCCTAGCACATAGAGTAGTAGTGGTCTTGGAGATGGCAGGTGTGCTGAAGTCTGATTTTCTCACTTAGCTTTTCCAGCAGCGTTTTCCTCATCTCTAAGCTGGGGCTAACAACTGCCACGCGTAGATTTGTGCATGGAACCGTGCGTGTAAAGTGGGGTAGCCCCCAGGACCTAGGAAGGACTCGTGGTCAGTGTCGGTGGTCATGCGTGCTGTACGGGTCCCCCAGGAAGATGATTGCTACATATAACTCCCTCCGTTCAATGTCACTGAATGTAAAAGGTGGGACATTGGCTTCTGATGTGTCTGGTTTGCTGCAGGCCACGCTGCACCCCGTGGTTCCTGAGCCCTGAGCTGAAGTACATCCTGCTGCATCGCCTGTGTCGCTTTTGCTGTGTCACTTAGAGCTCCTGCCCTGGGAAACTTCCTCGCGCCTGACGAGCACCACAGTTTGCAGCAAGACCTGTCCAAAGCGTGGACTGCGAGAGCCCCGCTGTGGTCCTGTCCTCTCCATGTTGGGAGCGACTTTGTGGGGTTTGTCGGCCCTTCTCTCAGGTGTCCTGTGTCTCATGGATCAGCCGACGAGCCCCGTCTGGAGGAGCACTCTGCAAAACGCTGCCGGCCACCCAGATCTCCTAGCGCAGAGTGAGGCCACATCTGCAGACTTGACCGCACAGAGTCCCGAGGCATTCGGCAAGAAGGGGAGTGGGATGTGTGTGAGATCCCACTGCGGAAGCCGGCTCTGCTCCGTACTCTGCGTGCGGGGTGCCTGATGTTCAGACCTGCTGTGTCTATCGGGGGCCATGGCGGGGTGGTGGGAGTGGGGGCAGGGAGCAGCGCGGATGGATCCAGGAAAGGACTTAGTTGAATCCCAGCTGCCCACATACCTGTTGCTGGTCTTGGACAAGGTCCCTAGTTTCTCTGGGCTTTCGGTTTGATTGTAAGACTAGGAAGCCGCCCCAGTCTGAAGATGTCGGTGTGTGCGGGAATGCCTGGCGCAGTCACCATGGGTTTTCCTTCAGCCTCCTCCGTGCCCCTCCCTGGGTCAATCAGTATCCATGCGTGCCACAGGTAAATTACAGTCCCTCTGAAAAACCAGTTGACCCGAGTTTTATGGTCGAGCATGGGTGAGTGTCCTTGCCAGGAAATGCCACTAGATGTCTTGGGCCTGCTCCTCTACCTCCACAGCAATCCCCGGAACAGGCTGGTTCAGGACGTGGGAGGTGGGAGTCGGTGTTGTACCTAGGACAGGCTGAAGTCAAAGGCTCATTTGCTCTGTGAGGGGTGATCAGGATGGCACATCAAGTGGAGCCCCATGGCTGACCCTGGAGGTGGACGGTCGGGTCGGATTGGCCGCCCTCCAGCACGTGTTTCGAGTGATGCCTTCCCTGGGTTACGCAGCCCTGATCTGTAGCGCACAACTTCCCAGCTCCAGCCAATCTGGTCTTGCCGTCTCCTTCCAAGAAGGTGGGTGCGGCGCAGTTGCCTTTAAGCGGCTCCTTCTGGACACCGCAGGGCGGCAGCAAGCAAGCATGGGTGACTTTTTTCTTACGTTGACCACAATACGCGGGGCCAGCTTTGCACGATCCCATTCAGCATCACACGTGTGCATCGGCCACTCACCTGTCCATCTGCCACAGACAGGCTTGGACAGGACCATTGAGTGGCCTTTACGGCAAAGAGCCTAAAGGGCTCACAGGAAACCTGGACCCAGCGCAATGATAACAGCGCAGCAATACCTGTCATTGATCAAGGGGTATTCTGGGCCCGACATGGTGTTAAGTGATCCAGTTCGGTTAGCACTCTTAGAATTAACCCCCTTTTGCCTATCAGGAAATCGAAGACGGAGGGCATTAACGCCAGGGAGCAGGGAGTAAGGGGACACACAGAGGGGCTGAGGGGCTGGGCATTCTGAGCCCACGGATCTGCCCACAGGCCCCGGCTGCACGGGCACCAGGGCTGCTGCTCTGGAGGGGATGAGGAGCTCTGGGGAAAAGATGGAGCCTGACGTGGGTAAGATTTGGATATTTTCAGAAGAGATTTTCAGCCTGGAATGAGGGTGTAAGTGACTGAATCGGAGTGATGAGCCAGATAGCCCGGCTGCGGGAGCTCCCCTGTGGGGTGAGGGAGGAAGGCCTTGGGGGCATGTGGCTGAGCAGAGGCGCTGGGTCGCCAGGAGCCGCCGCGGGTTTGGAAAGGGGGAGAAACGCAGCGCCCTGCACTGCAAGGGCACCGAGACGTGGTTGTGGTTCTTCCTGACCGTGACAGACACAAATGGTGCTGATGGTGGAATGCACGGAGTTTGCCTTCAGAGAACTCCTGCTGTCTTTTAAAACCTGGGCCTCTCATTTAAACTTGGTGGCCTCAGGTGAATGGTCAGAAACAGTTTCTGATGAGGTTGCAGAGACTGTGCATGGCCTCTGATTGTGCACATCCTGTGATTGTGTATAGTCTCTGATTGTGGCCTCTGGCCTCTTTGTGGTCTCTGATTGTGTGGGTCTCTGTGTGTGGTCTCTGATTGTGTGTGGTCTCTGTGCAGCCTCTGATTGTGTGTGGTCTCTGATTGTGCTCAGTCTCGGATTGTGTGCGGCCTCTGATTGTGTGCGGCCTCTGATTGTGGGTTGTGTGAGTTTCCCGGGATTAAGTAGATGAGCCTCGTGCTGGGGCAGGTGTGCCTTGTGTTGGGCATGTGGATAAAGAAGTTTAACCCATCTCCTCTTTGAGAATGGCAGGGCAGTAACAAAGGCGGTTGATTTATACATGGCCATCCTCGTGAGGTGAGGACCTGAAAGGTTTACTGCTTTCCCGGAAAGCTGCTCTGGGCGTCACCATCACTGATCATGGACAGCAGCTCAGAAGCCCCCTTAAGGTGCAGGGAGGGACCGGCGCTGGTCCTGTCTGTGCCCAGGCTGCTGGTCACCCTGACGGCCAGGCGATGGCTGCCTGTGCACGAAGCTGGGGTTAGAGTGAATTTGGGCAGTGTCGGCTTTGATTTAGGTCAAGACTGATCAGTCTTCCTAAAATACTAGCCATGAAAGCTTTCATAGATTGTAGTTCTTTGGGAGATTTATATGTGGTTTTTAAAGCACAGGGCCCATGGCCAGTGTTGAATTACATTTTGTTCAGTGTAACTGACAGGACACTGGACCTGAGTCTCAGGCCTGCCACAGGGTTCAGGGAGCTTCAGAGAGGGAGATGTTTGTGCTCAAGTTTTCGCAGATGGGATGGGACATGGGCATGGGGCTGGAATGCTCTAACCTTCAATCTTCAGTCATCGGTATCACCTGTGCACACGCATATCGTTTTCAAAGATGGACAAGCTTTTGGGAAATATCTGAAGACTTTTCCAGTTTTGAAAGAAGCCGGGATGACACTGGAAACGTCAGGTGTCTTGGCTGCTGATCAGGTCCATCACCACGCACATGGTCCCTAACCTGGCCCACCTCTGATCATGCACAGCGGGTGACGAGGTCCATAACCTCACACTTCTGTGCACAGCAGGTGACCAGGTCCCTAACCTCAAAATCTTCTGATTGGGTGCAGCTGGTGACCAGGTCTGCAACTTCGCATGGCTCTGATTGTGCAGAGCTGGTGACCAGGTCACTAACCACCCACACCTCTATTCATACCCAGCGGGTGACCGGGTCCATCACCTCACACCTCTGATTGTGCACAGTGGGTGACCAGGTCTGGAACCTTGCACACCTCTGATCGTGCACAACGGGCGACTAGGTCCATGACCTCACGCCTCTCTGCACAGTGGGTGACCAGGTCCATAACCTCACACCTCTGATCGTGCACAGCTGGTGGGCACAGGACCCACTTCAGTGAGGGGCTGACTTCCCAGGTGTGAAGGGGGAATGCTGTGTGGCTCGCTAAGCCCCTCCATGCTTTGGGGGCTCCAGGCTGTGGCCGGCAAGTAGGAGGTTGTCCCAGGAGGCAGCTGCAGGGTGGAAGTACGATGTTGTCGTAGGGGGCCACTGTGGGGGGGTGGGACGGGAGGCAACTGCAAGTTGGAAGTAGGATGTTGTCCCAGGAGGCTGCTGTGTGTGGGGGAGGGAGGAGGCAACTGCAGGGTGGTGTGGTGGTCCCCGTGCCACTGATTTCAGGTTAAAATAGAATGTGGACCTCTTTTTACCATAGTTTTTAATTACTCCGCTAGTTTGTGTTGCTGTCTCTTGCTATGAAGTCCACAGTCTGATGTCTCTGTGGTCCCCATGTTTCCCTTCTGCTTGTGTTACCCGATCCTGTGGGTCAGCTGTGAGGAAACCACTCTCCACTCCTCATCTGGAGTGGTCTCGAGCTGGGTGTGCTGGTCTCCTTGTAGGCTAAAGTGTTCTTCTGTTACTGTTTTCTCTGTTTTTTGACCAAATTTAGCAGACTTGTGTATGATGCAAACACTTCAAAAAATGTCTTTTGCCTTTATGAAAAAAACACTTGCATTGCTTTAAAATGAACCTTTCCTGTGTCTCCATCCTTCCTCACAGATTGCTCTGTGTTAGAAACTCGGTGGTGTGTGTGCTTCATGGCCTCATTCCATCAAGCACTGTAACCTGATTGCAAAAGTGACTACACTCAAGGCAAAAAACTTTGCAAATGTTGAAAAGAATGAACAAAAACAACATATTGTTCTCTTGTCATCCTGAAATGGCTACTCTTAAGATTTTGATGTAGTTCAAACTACATCAAACTCTCACCTACTCCTGTGCCAATATTCATCCTTCAGCTCTGCCTCCGTTCTTCCTTTCTTTTTTCATGCTATGGGGTCTGCTTTGGAGATGTTATCTACTTTCATTCTTCCAAAGTCAAGCTTCTAGCTTTGGTTGGAACTGCAGACCCATTGTGACTCATTCAGCAAATACTTTCTAAGCACATGGATAGTCACTGAGAATACCGTGGTTCACCAACATGACTGTGGCCCCTGCTCACACGAACTTGCGGCCTGATGGGGAGAATGGGCACTAATATGACAATCAGTCTAATGGGTTTCTGATGAAGAATTGAGGAAAGCGCACCAAAGAAAGGGAAGCGGGGTTCTCTAAATTTATGCTGTAAAAGAATCTGGCGTATCTTGGGATGAGAGGTAGAAAACCAATGCATTCTGGAAGGTATGATCCCCTTGCAGTCTGGAGAGAAGTAGAGGTTGCTTGTTGAGGGGGGTGGAGTGTAGGGACACCACGGTCTAAACAGAGATGGGGGTGCGTGCAGAATGCCTCTTGCAGCAGGAAACAGGCACGTGCAAGGAAGTAAACACGGGAGAAAGTGGCACAAGAATGAAGGCAGGCAGGCAGGGGCTGGGAGATGATGGTAGATGCTTTATTCTCTTAATAACAGCAACAGGATGCTGTTGAAAGCACTTGAGGGAGGTGGGGAAGTGGGTATGACATGTTTTGTGTTTGTAAAATTATCACATTGTCTTACCAAACTATACTCCCTATTTTTTATTTTTACATTTTACTTTAAGTTCTTAGATACATATGCAGGTGTGTTACATAGGTATACATGTGCCATGGGGGTTTGCTGCACCTGTCAACCCATCATCTAGGTTTTAAGCCCTGCATGCATGAAGTATTTGTCCTAATGCTCTCCCTCCTCTTGCCCCCACCCCCCAACAGGCCCCCGTGTGTGTCGTTCCCCTCCCCGTGTCCATGTGATCTCATTGTTCAACTGCCACTTATGAGTGAGAGCATGTGGTGTTTGGTTTTCTGTTCCTCTTTTAGTTTGCTGAGAATGATGGCTTCCAGCTTCATCCATGTCCCTGTAAAGGACAGGAACCCATTCTTTTTTATGGTTGCATAGTATTCCGTGGTATATACGTGCCACATTTTGTGTATCCAGTGTATCATTGATGGGCTCGAGATATCCTCTTAACATGTGCTCCAGCAATTGCACTCTTAGGTATTTATCCAAAGGAGTTGAAAACTTGTGTTCACAGAAAAACCTGCACATGGACATTTATAGAAGCTTTAATCATAATTGCTAATTTTATTCCAGCTTTATTCATAATTGCTCAAACTTGGAGGCAACGAAGAAACCAAAATGTTCTTCACTAGGTGAGTGGATAAATAACCTGTGATATATCCAAACAATGGAATATTCTTTAGCACTGAAGGGAAGTGAGCTGTCAAGCCATGAAAAGACACGTAGGAACTTTAAACATGCACGGCTACACAAAAGAGGCCCCTCGGAAAAGACTAAATACTGTAAGCTTCCAACTAAAGGACATCCCGAAAAAGGCCAGACTATGGAGTGAAAATGTCCGTGCTTCCCAGGTGTTGGGAAGAGGGAGAGATGATGAGGTGAAACACGGAGATTTTTAGGATTTTAGTGCAACTGCTCTGTACGATGCTATCATGGTGGATACATGTCATGACATATTTGTTCAAACCCATAGAACAAGCACCAAGACGGAGCCCTCATGTAAACTGTGGACTCTGGGTGACAATATGCCAATGTAGGTTCTTCAATTATTACAAATGCTCCTTCTGGGCAGGAGTGTTGTTAGTTGGGGAGGCTGTGCACGTGGGGGAAGGGAAGGCATATAGAAGGTCTCTCTGCACCTTTCCCTCAATTTTTCTGTGAATGTGAAACTGCCTAAAAGATAAAGTGTATTTTTAAAAAAATAAAGGAAAAAAAGGAAACAAAAAGTCCTCACAAAAATCAAATGAGAAAAGGATCACAGTGGGTGCTTCAGGTCAAAATGGAAGAACAAGGGCTGTATTTACCATCCCACCTGATGACTTTTTTCTCACTTCTTTTCAGCATTTTTTTGGAGTCTAGTCAGTGCAATAAGGCAAGTTAAAACATATAAAATGCACCCTTATTAGAAAATAAGATTTAAAACTATCTGTATCTGCAGGTGACGTGATCACCCGTGTGGAAAATCTCCTGAAATCACAAAAAGCCACTAAAACTAATAATAATAAATTACTTACTAATAAGTGAGTTTGGGTTTAGCTTGTATCTTGCAAACTTTCCATAAGCAGTATTTATCTCTTTATACACTGGCAAAGAAATAATTGGAAATGGAAATTTACAAAGTAATATTAAGACTAAATCTGACAAAAGATGTGTAAGATCTATGCACTGTAAAGCAGGCAGTGATGCTGAGATAAATTAAAGAACTAAATAAATGAAGTGATATACTGTGTTCATGGGTCAGCAGGCTCAATATTGTTAAGATGTCAGTTCTGCCCTTGTGGATCAGAGGTTTAATGCAATTCCAATCAAAATCCCAGCATGATTTTATTTTATTTTTTTTCAGTAGAAATGAACTAGCAGATTCCAAAATGTGTCTGGAAATTTAAAGAACCCAAAAGAGCTAAGACAACTTGGAAAAAAAATGGTGGAGGACTTACCTGAACTATCAAAACTGGGTTAATGAAACCTCCTAGAGGGTCTAGTAATAATCTCACAAACATGTTACCTATACATAGTGGATTTTTGAATAAAGGTTCAAAGACATTAAATTAGAGAAAGGACGATATTGATGATAGAAGGATTAAATACTACAGGCCAAAAAGAGAAAAAAGAGCTCCTGTTAAATATCTTCACATTGTTGGTGTCACTCATGCAATTCAATTCACATTTTGTATATCTAAAAGTTGAACAGACTTCTTCATTCTCTTTCCCCAATTCACTCCACAGAGATGCTGATGTCTTTCAGTGGAACTTGGAAGTTTGCTATTCTTTTTGAAATGACTCTCAGATACTGTTTATGCAAGAAGTTGTGGGACTGTAACTTACAAATACTGTTCTAAACCTTGGAATCACACGTTTCCCTTTTTCTCTACTTATCGTTTCTAGTCAGTTTCCCATTTCCTCTTCTTCATATTTACACTGCATTCCTTTTAGTTCAGGCTCTTGTTACCCCACTTGATCTCTTGATGTGGTCACCTGAATGTCCTTCATGTTCCAGCCTCCTGGAATCCTTCCTTCATGACCCTGAAGAACTGCCCTCCAGACCCGCAGGTGTGACCCGGAATCAAGGATCTCAAAGCCGAGTGGGATCTGAGAGGCTATCTAGACCAATCCTCCATTACAGACGTAAACCTTTTGATGACTTCACTTCAGAGCCCAAAATATTTGCACTGCAGGCAGAATCACCTAAATCACTTAATGTGATGTTCAGTCTTCCCGTGGTATCTTCCTCTCTGCATCTCCCTACTTTCGGTCAGCCATTTCTCACTCATGACACCGAACCCTTCATTCACATCACATTATTGTTCTTCTCCACACACACTTGTTTGTTTTCTGCCTGGGTTTTTTGTTACATTCTTCCCTCTACTGGCAATATCATTTTCCAAGGTCTGACTACAGAATTTTAACGTATTCCTCAGAATGACTCACATATCACATATTCGACCAAATGGCTACAGATTCTGTCACTTCCTCTCTTGTCCTATGGCAACCTGGAGAATCTTCTTCTCTTAGCCAATAGGATTTATCATGGTCCTTCTTTATCTTAACAATAGTTTAGCAGGACTGAGAACTGGGAAGTAGATTTTTCTCCCAGGGGTGAGAACTGTCTTAGTTTAACAGATCTCCCTGGGTCTCCATTCTGGTTGTAGAAAAGCAGCCCATAGGGCATGGTGGGGAGGAGAAGAAGGGGAATTAAGCTGTGTTGCATGAAGATGGACAGTTGTGACCCTTACTCCAGGGTTGGGAGTTGAGGCCCCTAGGAAGGAGAAGCTGTAAGGATGAAGACGAGGCATTAAAAAGTGATGGAGGCCGGGTGCGGTGACTCATGCCTGTAATCCTAGCACTTTGGGAAGCCAACGTGGATGGATCACGAAGTCAAGAGTTCAAGACCAGTCTGACCAATATTGTGAAACCCTGTCTCTACCAAAAATACAAAAATTAGCTGGGTGTGGTGGCACATACCTGTAGTCCAGCTACTCGGAAGGCTGAGGCAGGAGAATCACTTGAACCCAGGAGATGGAGGTTGCAGTGAGACAAGATCATGGCACTGCACTCCAGCCTGAGTGACAGAGACTTCATCTCAGGAAAAAAAAAAAAAAAAAGTGATGCATAGTAACAAGACTGCCCGAGGAGAAGAGGCAATCAGCAACCTTCTCCAGGGTGGGATGGCTGAAGACCCTTTAAGAACAAAGGTGTCTACTTTCCTTCTTTAGGATGCTCTATCGTGATTTAATGAACCCTCCCAATCTACTGTATTCAGTATTTGGCATGAGTCAATTTAGGGGAATTCTAGAAAACATAGCTGGCTGTTATCAGGTTAATGTAGATTGGGAGGTAGGGAAAAACCCCAGGAGACACGTAGGAAGGACAATACGTGAAAACAGAAGAAACTTGGAGTCAGTTCACCCTTCAAACAAAATCCAGTTTCCAGAAGACATTGTGAGGGCTGCTGGGTCTTCCTCGCCTGCAGATGGGGGATTCCAGATAATTATTATACTTGAATCTCACAGGATGGGGTGATCACCACCTGCTCTCAAATGGGATGAGTTACAATATCTTCTATCGGGAGGCGGTAAATAAGAGGTTAGGTACACGTCTGTAGTCATCACAATTTTGTCAAGATTGCTATTTTTACTTCCATGTCATAGATGGGGAGCCTGATGCTTGTGGAAATGATTTGCTCAGGGTCTCACCATTAAAAGTGGCAGACGAAAGATTCCAACATGTTTTAAAAGCTGCAAACTGAGCTGACTCCCATCCATGCTGTCATACCGACTTTGAGATTTCAATCCTCCTGAAGGCAGGAAACTTATTCCATTTGCTTTTATACCCTCCATAACACTAGTGAGCAAGTTTTGCTCAAAGTAACATGGAATATTTTGCTGACTCAAGGGGAAAAAGTAAGAGACTTAAATGACACCATCACAAGTCAACCTTCAAGGAACAGAGACATATTTAGCATTAGCTGTCTCAGTCAAATCAACATAGACATGCACGTTTATCCTTTACATGGCAGTAAGACAGCAAACACAATTGAAAAAATGAGCCAAGTGTAAAAAATGTGTCACAAAGGGATGGATTTAGACAGGAGAGCAGTGAAGTAGGTTATAAAATGGTCAGCATAATCCATTTTAATGAATTATTAGCTGAAACATGCAAAGCATTTAGGATTTCTGGGAGAAGTGTACAAACACCAAATGTTTGTCCAACATTTTCTTCACTGCTGCTGTCTTTCCACAGGGCTGGAGATGATGTTAACAAACGGCCTTGGGAGGAGAGATTGCAGCTGAGCCCACACCCTCTCAAACTCCTTCAGACTGTTTGTTTTTGTAGACTTTACCATTAACAACAAATCCTAAGATTTACTCAATCAGTACAGCAGTCGTTGGCCCGAGTTCAAATTTCTGATTCGAAGGAATCTGCACTCTGCCTGCCAGGATCGACTATTAATGGCTTCGTCCATAGAGGAGCTGTGTCTTTGCTCACTATGGAACAGTATTGAGGCTTCGAAAGGGGTATTTTGCTGGTCACCTCCTTGGTCATCCTTCTGCTCACCAAGAGCAGATACTGTTCTCAGCCCCTTACATTTACAAGGTCGTTTAATTCTCACATAGCCCTTTCAGATAGATGCGACTATTACCCCCCTTTTACAGAGGAGGAAACCGAGAGGCAGAGGACATAGGTGAATTGTCCCAGATCACAGAGCTGGCTATGGAGCTGGGACTTGCACCCGGCCAGCCTGGCTCCAGAGTTCACTGCCCTCCTCCTGTACAGCACGTGTGACCTGCAGTAATCACCGCCCAAACAGGCAGGCACTGCGGATAGCCAAGCACACCTCTTCCGACTTCAGCACGGAGGACGGTTCGTTTTCATTCTGGTGTTCAGCTCAGGACTGTTTTTATCACAAGGACGCACCACCCAGAAAGCTCAGTCATGTGCCGTTACCTTCTACGGTCATGGTTTTCTACTTTTTGGCCCCATTTTCCTGAGGACTTGGCCTACTGGGATGTGAATGATGCGTTGCTACTGTAGAGACAGAGGTTCAGGTCTAGTGGCACAAACAGCGACGGATCCCATGGAAATGCGGGCGTGGCCCCTCCATCCCAACAGCCTGCATGGCTGCTCCATTCTGCTCCCATCACACACATCCCCACACAGCCAAGCCCCTTCTCCTTTCCCCCACTGGATTCATCAAATCAAACCTCGCTGTCCTTGGAAAATGTACCATTAATTTACTTTCTGCCCAGTAAAAAAGCACACTTCCAGTTAACATGACACCCCCGCTACGATAGAACAGCCTTAATTCACACATGACGCAGAGGAACAGAGGGAGGAGGGGTCGAGGACCATCGTGGAATCGGCAGCTGTTTTCTGGGGGAAAGCCTCCGTCCCCCCTGAGCCCGACACTTGTGCCACACTATCCCCATGGTGTCTGAAAGCTCCATGAAGACAGGCTCACTCTGACCCCTTCACACCCACAACGCCAAAGAGGAGCAGGTGTTCAGGAAAAGTCTCCTGCTAGTGCTGAAGATATGAATGATTCCTCGTGGTGCCCAGAATGTCAGGAGAAAAGGTACCATGTGGACACCTTCCAGGTGAATTCTGGAATGACTCTGCCGAATGCCAGTCATCCTTTTTCAGAACAAAACCAATACCGGAAAACATGTGTCGCCAGCAGAGAGATGGTCCTTTTGACGGCATACAAACACACCTATGTTACGCTGAATTTATCTCAAGCCACCCTCTCTGTGCTAATGTAAAAAGTCTCCTTTATTAACCAGTAGCCTTTTTCATCTGGTGCTTTTTAACAAGCAAGACGGTCCTGTAACACTCAGGCATTGTTGAAAACGTCAAATGGAAGCCTAGAATCCTCTTCCGTGCAGCTTCACTGCAAAGTATTTTGACGTGAGCCAAATCGTGCTATTCCTACATCTCCATGGGAAACTCAAGGCTTCATCAAGGAAACGCAGCATCATTTCTGCTAGTTACAGAAATTGGTGGGGTGGGGGGGGATGGGGTTGAGGGAACATTACATAGAACGCAACCCCGATAATCACCTGCATGAGAGCCACACTGGCCGGCAAGCCCCGGTCTGCTCAGTCTCTGCACAATCACAGACTTGAGACCTGGAGGGCAGACACCTGGCACTGCTGACCACCCCAAGGTCATGGCCTCTGCCCCTTCTCTGCTGCCCATCAGTTCCAAGCTTCTGGCAACACCGCCTGCTGCCCCCACTGCTTCATCGACTCTTCG
Organism: Macaca mulatta; assembly: GCF_049350105.2. Classification (NCBI taxonomy): domain Eukaryota; kingdom Metazoa; phylum Chordata; class Mammalia; order Primates; family Cercopithecidae; genus Macaca; species Macaca mulatta. The sequence goes on from NC_133411.1 coordinate 1,003,391, forward strand.
TGAAAAGCAAATGTTGCCAGGATAGCTTATGAGTACATTTGCCAGGAAAGCAGCTCCGATTGACGCTGAAACCCCCTTCTCACACCCCTGGCAGCTCCCTTGCCCCCGATGTGCACATGCTTGCAGCTCTGACCTTGCTCAGTGTCCACACAGGCTCTGTCCCCTGGAGAGCCAAAGGCAGACTCAATGTTGAGTCAGAAATACACAAAGAGGGTGAAGATTACGAACTGCCTGCCCCCCAAAACACAGGTTGAAATCCTCACCCTCAATGTGATGCTGTCAGGAGGTCTTTGGGAGGTGATGAGTTCCCGAGGCTGGAGACCCTTGAATGGGATTTGTGCCTCAGAAAGGGGCCCAGCAAATCCCTCACCCTCCCATTGTGTCAGGGCCAGAGAGAAGGTGTGTGCCAACCAGGAAGGAGCCCACACCAGAATCCACCCGTGCGGCACCCTGATCCTGCCTTCCAGCCGCTAGAACTGTGAGAAACAAATTCCTGTTGTTCATAAGCCGCTCAGTCAATGATGTTTCGTTACAGCAGCCTGAGCTGCCTGAGATGACGATGCTCACTGCCCTACAGAAACGGCTACTCCCCTCTCCCAGAAAGGGGTTTAATTAAAATCCCTGTCTCTCCTCGCGGCCACCACAGATCTTACTCCCCCACCCCAAAAGCCAGCAGTTGCTAGGATTAAAGGAAACAGAGGATTGTTTTAGACCAGCCCCTCCATATCGGTCTGAAGCCTGTAACTTTGCCCAATTCCACGGTGGCCGTGTCACTGCATTGCCCAGGTCAGCTCTGTGTCTGCACTGGGTCCCAGGCTGTGCACAGACTCTTCTAGCTGCCCATCCAGCACAGCCATTTCCCCTTCTGCTTTGGAGGCTGTCCTTCGATATCGAACTCCCACCTTTCTGCAACCCAAGGCCTTCTGATCCAGACATTCGGGGTGAGCTCAGCCATGTACTGGAGTCCTTGACTCAGGTAACCCAGGCCCAAGGCGTTGGCACCAACGATCTACTGGCTGTGGGGTCTGCACAGCCACTAGCTGTCCCAGCCACACCAGGGCCTGGGAGGGGAGGCAGAGGAACCTGTGAAGCTGCCAACAGCCATACGCGGACAGGGGCCCCTGGGATGAGGAGGATGCCATGGAAGGAAATTCAGAGAAAGAAAGAGCCCCAAGGCTGGACGGGTCATGCCCAAAGCCTACACTGCTGAATTTTCCAGGTTTCTGAACTCAATCGCTGACCCACACAGCTCATGTTTCCTGAGTGCTGACCCCGCGTGCCATTGGATACGGCAATAAAGTAGGACCCCCACCCACCCCTTCCCCGACACATACACAGGCCTGGGGACCCAGTTGGCACCGTGAGCCAGGGAAGGGGGCCATTTCAGACGGACAGTGGGTGCAGCCTTGCCAAAGCCCAGCAGTCACCTGCACTGCCACAGCCAGGCTGAGTCCAGATCAGCCGCACAGAAACCTGACCCTCTCAAGGGCATGCCTGAGCTCATTAGGGACAGACACCGTCTCCTGCCGATCTCCAACACTTTCTCTGCATGTCTAGTTACAAACGGACGACGCAGTCTCGGAAGCACAGCTGTGACTCTGGAGACAGATCCCAGGCCTCCCCCTGCTCCTCTCCGTGGTGCCATTGATGGGGAGGGGCCGGTATGGCCGCGAGGCCGCATACCCACAGCCACCATGCCACGGAGACACGGGCCTTCGACGGTTACTTCTGCCAAGGAACCCTGCTGCGTCTTGGAGCACACCATGGTGGGCGGGAAGCTCCACCCGGAGAAACAGCGATGCTTCTCCCCAGAGCCAACGGAGGGCACTCCCCACCCTGCATGCAGCAGATTACTTACATTCTGGAAAACATCTGAGTTAGTGGAGAACAGTAAAATGAAAAGGTCACGCTAGAAAGTTTAGAAGGTTGTGTGGAGTCTCAGGAGGTCCAAAGATTTCTGAACCAAGACTGCTGTGGGCAACGAGCTTACAGGGAAAGTTTCCACACGGGCCTTCAACAAGCAACGCTCAGCAGGGAGGAGCCACGTTCTGGGCAGAACCTCAGAACCAGAACATCGGACACCACAAAGTCACAACAGAGCCAACAGCAACTGAAATACAGCGCTCTCCTAAGATGTGTGCGTCACCTGCAGAAAGTCACCACACATTAAGATGGGGGAAGAAAAGGATAAGGTTAGAAACAAATTTGAAGTAATTTCTGCATACGTAAAATTTCTACATCCACTGGCTTTCTTTCTGGGAGTAACAACTTTTACATGAGATGCACATCCCCGTTGGAAGGAGTTTGGGTTTTCCGTGGGCAGAGTCAAGGGCTCTCCAAGAAATGTGAACCTTTTCTCACTCACTGAGCCGCGTGCCCTGAGGCCGTCCTGGCCTGTCTGAGCACCTCCCTGGCTCTGCCTCCAGCCAGCTCCTTCCAGCACTCACCCCGCTGCTCCCAGAGCCTGCACTGGCCCAGGATCTCCTCTTCTGCTGCTGTCAATCTTCCACTTTAGGGTAAATAAGTTGGAAACTAGAAAGTTATAAGACCCCTTAGCTTTGTCTTCTCAGAAAACAAAGAATACTAATTCTACTTCCATGGTTTAATATGTTGCCCCCATCTGCATGTTCATGGATATGTGTTTTTATATATATTTTAATCAGTACTTATAAAAGCATGCACTGTTGGCTATGTTCAGTTCAATTACATTTGATGTAACAAGTTTTAATTTCAGTGAATTCAGGCACTCAAAATTTAAGCCCTCTGACATCTATTAATCAAATGGAAAAATGACAGGTAGATATCACAAAAATCAAGAGAAGTGTTTAATATAAATCCTGGACTTTTAGATATTTCCACAAATGTAATGTATACATTAGTACACAACCTTGAGCATTTTCACAACTCTTTGAACTAAAATTCTGTTCTTTTATTGGTAGATCGATATCCATATGTGATTATAAGCAGCTCAAACATCAGCTCTTAGAAACAACCAGAAATGCTGTGGGCAAATCCCACCGAGCAGCAAATAACGGAACTGCACCCAACAACCCAGGTACCTCCCCTGAGGCATCTGGAACTTGAGGATTACGAGCAGCCTTTGGTTTCTGAGGCACCCGAGAGTGGGGACTCCCAACTCCCCAAGTCTAAGAAGGCCTCAGCGATAAGGAAAACTGATCAAAAAGTCATCCCTGCCGGCCCCCTGCCATGGGTTCCCCCCTGCCGGCCCTCAGCCACGTGCTTACAGATCTCACTTCCTCTCTGTCCTGCAAAGCCTGACTCCTGATTCCAGCCCTGCCGCTTACTGGGATGTGGCCATGGACGTCAACTGCACCTGTAAGGGGAGAAGCCTGTCAGGATACAGGATCCTGGCCATCCTGGCAGCGCTCAAGCTGATACTGTAACTTGGTAGTGAGTTACTTAATGCAAAGGTTTAACTTTGAAAAATTTAGATGTGTGTATTCTAACGGAAATTCTGAATGTAGAACACAGGCCACACCCTCACACAGATGTTGTCTGGCCAGCACTCTTTTGTCTTTTCAATAGACATTTTTAAAAGCAGTTTTTGGTTCATAGCAAAATCAAGAGGAAAGTACAGAGAGTCCTCACCTATCTCCTTTCCCAGCACAGGCACAGCCTCCATCATTCTCCTGCCCTCACCAGACCAGCATGTCTCTACGACCGACAGACCCGCATCAACACAGCACCACCACCCACAGTTCACAGCTCACACGAGGACTCGGCCTGCTGCTGCTCACTCTGTGGGTTTCACAGACGTGGAACGGCATGCATCCACCATGAAAGCCCCACCTGGAGTTGTTTCCCACCTTCCATATCCCCTATGCTCCTCCCATTCATCTCTCCCTTCCCCAGCCCCTGGCAGCCACTGACTGTTTGACTGTCTCCACAGCTTTGCCTTTTCCAGACTGTGCTGTGGTTGGACTCAGACAGCAGGCAGCCTTTCCAGATTGGAGTCTCACTTAGCAACATGCATTTAAGATCCTTCCTTGTCTTCATGGCTTAGGGGTCCAGTTCTTTTTAGTGCTGAATAATATCCCAGTATCTGACATACCACAGTTTATCCATTCACCTGCTAAAGGGCATCTTGGTTGCTTTCTAGTTTTGGCAATTATAAAGCTGCTGTCAACGTCTGTGTGCACATTTCCGCATGGAAGTAAACTTTTAGCTCCTCCGAGTAAACGTCCAGGACTGTGATTGCTCCTGTGGTCAGAGAGCTTAGTTCCACGGAAAACCGCCACGCTGCCTCCTACAGCAGCTGCCCCACTTCCCCCAGTGATGAGTGAGGGTCCTGATGCCCACACACCCACCAGCACGCGGCAGTGTCGGAGTTCGGGTTTTGGCCAGGCCGATGGGTGCACAGTGACGCCTCACCCTATGACATAAGACGCGGGTCATGTTTCCACGTGTAGATTTGCCATCTGTGTATCTTCTTTGTTGGGGTATCTGTCCAGGTCTTTGGTCCATTTTTAATCAGGTTGTTCATTTTCTTGTTGAGTTTTGAGAGTTCCTTGCACGGTTTGGATAACAGCCTTTCTCAGATGAGTCTTTTACAGATGCGTTCTCCCCGTCTGTGGCCTGCCCTCTCATGCTCCTGAGACACTATGTTTTATACTTTGAAAAACACTTTAGACAGAAGATGGACCTCCCAGCCCACCACGGTTCTCAGTTTGGCTGTGGTCACCACCCTCCCAGCCCTGGTTCCCACCTTTCCACGATCTGCTGGTCCTATGGGTGTCAACCCATACTAAGTCCCTAACATATCTCCAATGATGGCAACGTCAAAGCAGGCAGTTTACAGGTAGAAAGGAGCTGATGGAGGCCGGAGCAGAGTGTGAAGGCCAGCGGATTCGTCCCTCGGGGACCGGCAGGCCTCTCAGATATCCCCCTGGGTCACCTCCCAAATGAAGTACCTGCTTTGGCCGTGGGCAGGAAGCAGGACCTGGCCCAGATCTCAGCATATTTGACCTGGCACGGCATTTACAGGTGAGCCTCCATAAGCGGAAACTCGACTCTCTGGGGAGAATGCATTTTCATTATCAAGGCTTTTAGACTTTTAATTAAGAAACCAAAGAGCAGTGACTGGAGTGAGGATGCAGGGACTCTGGGTGACCCACACGCTCGTTTCCACCTGGCACGAAGGACCCTGGAGTGAGGGTGCAGTGCCTGCTCTGAGTCACCAGCACACTCATCATTTCTACATAAACAACCCTGTGAGCCTGTCCCAGGACTTTTTAGCCTAGACCTAAAAATTCACAGCTCAGGAAACCTTCATCATTTTAGGAACCTGAGGGGTGGGCCAGGGGGATCTCACAGAGTGAGGTGCTGTCTATGGGGTCAGCAAAGTGCAGCTGGGGCTTCCCGCAAGCACTTCAGCGAGGCCGTGCACTGGCCCGAGGCTGGTTCCGCCTCCTATCCTCGGTTCTCATGCCCAACCGTGAGGGGAGCCCCCCGCTTCAGGAGCGGTCCCTGGCTCCAGGCCCTAACATCCATGTCCAGGCCCCTGGTAGGGCAGCTTCTACCCCAGGGAGGCTGGGACTGGAGACAGCCTGGAGCTCTAGGCAATCCTGGCAACCACACGCTTCCCGAAGTGGCTGCAGACAAACTCCTGCTTCCAAAACCTGGCACGGGCTGTGTGAGGCCTGGAACGCGGGAGGCGCGATTACCCTCTCATGGTTATCAAGTCAAGTCATAGTCTCTTAGACCTATGTGTGACTGGAAGTATACACATTATGGAAGTGTATATAAATGTGAATACAGACACGCTTATTTTCCTTTTATATACCTTACATATATGTGTATACGTGCATATGTATAAAACATGGAAGAAAAAACCATACTTAAGATTTCAAATCTCAGTCACAAAGATCTCAGAAGCAAATTATTATTCTTAAATTCTAAACAAAGATGTAACATTTTACATTCTTACAAACAAAACATTCTCTATTAGCATTTTATTTTAAAAACTAAGAATGCATTGCACTCTCTCAATTTCGATTTTTAACTCAGCTCACAAAGGCCCCTGTAGAAAGGCCTCCGTACCGCGGCAAGGATGGCGGTGGTCACACCTGTGGCCATTTATCCTCTCTACATCTAGCTCCTCTCCCTGAGGCAACAGCACCTCCGAAGTCACAGCCTGGCCTCCCAACTCTCCCCCGTCCCGGGCTTCTTGGCATGTTGCTCTGCTGCACACACCTCAGCAAATACTGCTGATTAGACAGAATCGCCCAGAAATCTCTTAACCTTGATTCTGGCTGCTTTTGTAATTTGTAATATCTGTACTTCTGGTGTGATTTGAGAAACAACAAATTTTAAAATTAGAGAAGACGTGGTTTTTATTCTCTCCTTTCTACTTGCAACCTTGAAAATTCAAGTAGCAGCAAGGGTTTGTTGAAAGTAACTTCCACCAAATAGAACCTATTACAAAGGTACTACAGAGTGTCAAATAACCACATAAATGTAAAATAGAGATGCAGACACAGATATAAAATCCAATGGTTAAACCAAATTGAGAAATGCTTGCCAGTTTGATAGGACTTCTAAAACTTGACATAAATGTTGGCTGAGGGATACAAGATGTTATGAGATGAGTGAGATGCTTGGCCTAGAACCACAGGCTCTCTCCTCTTTACAGCAGAAAATCCATAAGGAAGTCAAATCTGAAAGAACCAGGTACCGTTGAACGGCATACTCAGCCATCCTTCCCTATTCCTGGGCCAGCTGCGGTGAGTGCAGCCAGTCGTTCACCAACATCCATCATCCATCCTCCAGGCCATGTCTACACTCCATACTCCCAGGCTCCCTGTCATTATGTAGATTAGGTAAATCAGGGCCACTCTCACCTTAAGCCTCCCCCGCCAGCATGGCAATCACCCATTCCCAACCACGGCAAGGACATCCGTGTCCCTGGGAACGCAGAGCAGGGGTCGGGAAGAAACCTGGATCTCTGAATACCTCATGGAGCAGTCACCAGCCTGGAACATCCTCCCTGACAGGTTTGCAAGACAGAAAAACTCCTTGGTTCCTCAAGCTACAATACTGCAGAGTCTCAGGTCACAGCATCCTTACCTACCCTCGTCAGGAACCGTTCATGCTCATCAAGACATGAGAACAAAACTGCAGTGGCACAGTCACACTCAATGCAGACCACCTGCTGCTCACATTCATCGTATTAACACCAAAAAGCCACCGTGGTGGATATCCTGGATGTGGACACTCGGCGGCTTTTTGCTGGAGATGTGCTTTGTGCATTTATCGCACAACCATCTTGGCGTCAGGAGGGGCTGTGCAGATGGCAGCTGTGCACGTCACAGGGAGTCTCAACTCGCTGGACTCTCAGCCAGCTCCCACTATCAGTGCCGGCAGAGTCCTCTCCTCCGGGAGCACGTGCTTGGACGCCACAGTGGCCTGTGGATCCACACAACAGCACTGTGTGCCCCAGGAGCTTAGAAAGTACCACTGCATCAATGCCTCCACAGGTGAGGCCGGGGGCAGAAGCCAACCTCAAGCAGTTACGGTCCTCCGTGGGGCTGGCGTCCAGGCAGGAAGGCGGCTCAGCGGCTCTCCTCTCACCGTGGAACTTCCTAGGTCCCCACATGAACAGAACCTAAATAACACGCAACGAACAACAGGAACGAGAACACGACCAACAGCTTCTGAGATGAGCAAGCTGGGCTGATCATGAGACACCTGACGGGGACGGTGCCAGAGCCCCTCCCAGTGACCTGTGTTGACAGCGCTGCCAGCATCTCCCTAAAACCAGCCCAAGTCAAGTTAGACTTGAGGCTTTCCAGGACTGGGTAGACCCCTTCAATCCCACAGTCTGAACCTTCCAGGCCGTGTCTCATGGCCCTCATCTCACATATGGGAACCCGCACGCTGCACCATAGACGTGGCCCCAAGCCCTCGTTCCTTCTTCAACACCACACACCAGTACAGTGAACACTTAGGATCTGGGCATTCACATAAAATACTGCTTAACTAAAACTTCTGATTTAGAATATGTTTAATTCCTACTCACAGAGCTCAAAGTGTTCTGTCCTAGGAGGCGGTAGCTGTAACTAAGCATGAGAGAAGAAGGGATCAGAGTGGTGCCAAGTATTAAATATTCCTCTAAATCTATTCACCAGGTTGCCATGCTATTGTCACCTGCTTCATTTTCTGTCCTTAAAAGACACAATAGTTACTTTTCAAAATAGACAACCTGTTTTACTGATGCTTAGCTATAAAGTAGCGAGCTACGTATCCAAAAGGGAGATATGGGAAAACAGAAAATGTCCACAAGCGATCGGGGTTGGGGGGCAGTTGCAGCAGCACCTGGCTCTGTTGCGGTGTGAGCCAGCCACGTGGGCTGGACAGCTCACTTAGCCACTGAAATTATATCATCTAAGATTTTGTTTCAGTTACTTTGATAAATTCTCCCTCTTGCTATGAAGAGTACGGTTTGTTTTTTTTTGTTTTTGTTTTTGTTTTTTTTTTGACTTGGAGTCTCGCTATGTCACCCAGTCCAGAGTGCAGTATTACAATCATGGCTCATCGCGGCCTTGACCTTCTGCCTCAAGCAATCCTCCCGCCTCAACCTTCCAAGTAGTTGGGACCCAAAGGCGAGTTTGATTTCTTTGCTAACGAATTCCTAATTCACCTCGCAGTGGGCCTGTCAAGGCCATATGCCCAGACATCCACCTTGCCGACCGTCCATGTGGTCTCTAAGGTGGATGCACTCCGGTTGCCTGGGCTCTGCACGCGATACTGAGTCTCCAAGTCTGCCGCTGTATAAGGGACTGACAGCCCCAAGCGTCTCGACGCGCCACCTTGAGCCAGGCTTTATTCCACAGGGCGACTCTGCTTCCCGTGATGAGATGCAGCACGTGAGCACAGATCAAAGGGTATCAGCAACTAACCCATTCCCCTGGTACTAAGCAGAGGACCAAGAGTTTAGTTCCTTACTTATTTGCTACGGGCTTGATTCAAAACAGCTTTCTGGAATCCTGGGGACAAACATCTCTAACTGGTGAGAATTCTGGCTTTAGTAACAGAAGGATCACCTAAAGCCCATTTTGTAACTGCTGTTCTCATCAGAATTTGAGGCCAAAGGGAAAAATAAAAGAGGGGCTAAGATCGTGACACCCCAGTTTGCACAAGGCCAACCAGCCTGCTTGAGGGGGTGAAAGGAATAGGATTTTTAAACTGCTGAGTTTTAAAAACATGGCTGTAGGCTGGGCGCACTGGCTCACGTCTATAAGCCCAGCACTTTGGGAGGCCGAGGTGGGAGGATTGCTTGAGGCCAGGAGTTCAAGACTGGCTTGAGTAACACAGCAATACCCTATCTCTTTAAAAAGAAAAAAAAAGTTATTAAAATAGTAATAAAAAGGTTAATACAATAAATTACTATGTCAACATGGCACCCCCTGCTGTCAGACGAGGTGCAATCTCTATGGCTGTGAGGTCCGGAGAGAAATGTAACCGGCATCATAGGGAAGGTGGACCCCAAAGCCCCACAACATTACTCCTGTACAGTGTGTTAACCAGCATGAAGTCTCCTCCACAATCAGAAGCCTGGTTTAGAGGAACGCTGCCCACTGGACCTGGGTGGACTCCAGATGCCGGTCGACCAGACAGCCCCACCCTGGGACCCTGCCGGCAGCCCCGACTGGACAGAATGGCCTCATGAGTGTCCTTTCCTGCCACAGGCTGCAGACCCTGAGCCAGTCCTGGCTGTGACTGAGGCTGCGCATAAACGTATGCGCCCAACAGCTCACCTTTGTACATGACACGCCCAGTACACCTCATTTCAAATGTTACACCTGCCCCAAGGCGAACATGGATGTTACAGGTTAACTCACTGCATGTGTGCTAGACTTTCCCTGTAAGTGTTCAGACATTGTACGAACCGGATGAACAAACCCCACTTTCCCTGTAAACGTTCAGACATTCCTTGAGCCTGATGAACACACACAGCCAAGAAACCCCGGAACGTGTAATGCCGCGGCCTCCTCCCCTCCTGAGGGGCGTGTGCTTACAGCTCCCCCAAGACCACATTTCCCAAAGCACAGAGTGTTACTCTGAAAATAAAACCTCCTTTTTCCTTCCTCTGTACATCTCGTGGTCGTGTTAACAACTATTGCTACAAATGCAGAGAAACGGGGTATCATCCGTGCTGGTCACCGAATTCCTAGCACCAAAGCTTCAAGGCCCCCCAGTCTGAAGGAAGCTTCTATCACCCTAAAGCCAACTCTGGAGACGAAGGCCAAGCTGGGGAAAGGCTGTGTCTCTGCAAATCCACGCCACGGGGCCCTCTGCAGTTGTGTGTAAGGAACTCTTGGTCTGTCCTGGGGTTTGGGGAAATCAGGATGCAAGCAGATACCGTACGCTCTGCCACGGGACCGTGAAGTCTGCGGAACCTCAGAGGAACACGGAGACAAATGGCTGCACGACTCCCACAGGCCGAGCCTCGATGGGCGTCCGTGTCAAGAACACAGACACGCTGGGAGGGACAGCCGATGCAGGCAACGCCTGCAACTCCAGCAAGCAACAGCGTCTGAGTGTGGGGGTCTCTGGCCAGGCTCCACCACAACTGCCATATTCTGTGACAAAATTTTAAAAATAGGTTTTAACTAGTTATAACTCTAACTTGTTTTACACATAAACAGAACACAGGGTACCAACAGGCTCCAAAATACTTTGCCTAGAACCAAGTCTAGAATGCAGATGGATGCTGCTCCGAGTGTGAGGAGTCCCCTTGTAGTGCCATAAATCCTAGATCTAGGTGACTAAGTGCTCTTCCTAAACCAGACGGCACCATGAGGCTCTGAGGGCACCCTCTGTCCCCAGGCCAGTCCATCAGCCCCTGCAGAAGCTTCTAGAGTAAGAGCCTGTGGATTTGTATTGGACGGATGTAAACCAGGCAAAGTCACAGGGGCTCGTCCTGGAAGCCCATCCATTTACCCACTCGTGCCGTGGAGAGCCCTGCCCCCAACTCCACACCCGCAATCACGCTCAACCACAAGAACTGGCTTCTAGGCCCTCAAGCTACTCCCTCTCGACCCCGGACAGACGCTTCTCAAACCATGAGGCCCAGAGTAGTCTTAACAGGTGGTCCCAGCAGAACTGGCCACTGCATGAATTGATATTTTGTGTGTGGGGGGGTGGTTGTTCTTCTGTCACTCAGGCACAGTGCACCATAAGTACAGTGGTGCTATCATGGTTCACTGCAGCCTCAACCTGCCAGGCTTGGGTCATCCTCCAGCCTTAGCATCCCGAGTAGCTGGGACCACAGGTGTACATCACCTCTCCTATTTAATTTTTTGTAGAGTCAGGGTCTTGCTATGTTGCCCAGGCTGGTCTTGAATTCCTGGGCTCAAAAGTGAACTGCCCAACTCAGCCTCCCAAGGTGCTGGGATGACAGGTGTGAGCCACTATGCCCAGCCTAGAATTGGTTTTTCTTAAACCTGAGTTTGACACATGAACCCCACTTACATAGATATCAGCACACTCTCACAGCTCGAGTTTTCCTGAATCTCGATTCTGTCCGTTCAAGGTCAATATCTAAGAAAGGGTCAGAACTGTCCCTCCCTCAGTGAAGCCTAAGAGCAAATGCAGCAGCATCTCAGTGTATGAGGAGACAAAGTAAGAAGGGTGGAAAATACACACTGAAATTCTAGTGCTAGAATCATAATCACCAACACTTTAAGAGGGAATCTGCTTTCCAAAATATGTAGCTGCTGGATTAACTTCAAAGTCACCAGATTCCACAGGCAGTAGCTCACAGGGGCACAGCTTTCTAAGGCCGCACAGCCCGGGACAGCGTAACAGCCTCAGGGCAAAGCAAACTAAACAAAGGCTTGGTTCTCTCAAGGAGGAAGGTGCTCAAGTCTTTCCAAATAGATTCTTCTTCTAAGTAAGTTAGATGCCTCCTACAACACTGTTTAGAGTGCCAGTGTATTCAGAAACATGAAGTTGAAAATACATCTCAGGACCCCAACATCACTAAGCTAAAGGGACGTCAAGGTGCGGAAGAGCTTAGACCAAACCTGCCTCCCATGCTCTTCCTAACAGAGACAGCTACTGGGGGTGGGGGGAAAAAGCCACGTACCTCCCTCACAACCGATCCACAAGGAAATTCCTCATGGACAGAGGACAGAACTCAAAGTCACCATCTGCACACGGAGATAAATGCGGATCTGACTGCCTCCTCTGGAAAGATGCACCAGAAATGCATTTGTCTGATCTACCTGTGACCTGGAAATCCCTCCCTGCTTCGAGCCGTCCATCCTTCCTAGACTGAACCAACGTACGTCTCACATGTATTGATGTCTCACGTCTCCCTAAAATGTGTAAGACCAAGTTGTGCCCCAAACACCTTGGACACATGTCCAGGACCTCCTGAGGCTGCCGCAGTGTGTCCTCAACCCCTCCTAAGGCTGTGTCTATAACCTTGGGAAAATGAACTCTCTATGGACCGAGGACTGTCGCAGAGATCCTTCTGGTTTACAGGAAGCATTCTCTCCTGCGAGTATATCAATGAAATCATGTGGAATTACAAAATGCCACTTTAGTAAAAGCCAAAGGAATTAGGATTCTATGTGCTTCAAAAAAAAAAGTAACGTTCTATTTGTCAATGGACCATGAAGCCCACACCCCCTTTTGCAGTGAAGATGTCAAATGGGACGAGAGGCCCCTCCTGCGGATGCTACCCTCTGACCCCACTTCCCAGAGTCCAGTTTCCTGCTGCTCAGGGAACAGCAACCCCAGCTTCACGAGGCTCAGGCCTCCAAACCCAACTCCCACCCATGCTGGAGAATCACCCCAGGGACTAGCAAACTGGCAGGTGCAACTCTCACCTCACCCCCTTAAAGGGGAAAAGGCACCTTCCCGCTCCTCTTCCTGCTGGTGGGAACAGGGGCAGGAGCTGGAGGGTCAGGAGTCGGGCGGCAGAACGGAAGCAGCCTGGGTCCCTGCTAGTCAGAGTTGGCAAATGCCAACCATCCCCGACATTCACTTTGCAAATAAATCCTTCTCTTTTGTCAGGTCCCTGGTTATAAGTTTGCACCCATAACTTAAAAAGAAAAAAAAAAACTCAGATAAAAAATCGGTGTTTGGCTGACAATATTTCAATTATCTTGGGGCCTTGGGTCAAATGATGGCAAAACAGGAAACTGAACGCTGTTATTCAGGAAACTACCTTCCAGCGCCGTCTACCCTCCCAGGCTGTCACCTTATGGTTGTTTGTCTGCTAGATGATTAACAATAACTGCTCTGAAAACCTAGGTGTACAGAACAGACAAGAAGTCAGCTTGGGTTGAGGGGAAGCAGGGTAAGACCCCCTTCCCCGCAGGATGGTGGAAGAGGAGGAACCTTCATCACCTGGGTTTTCAGGATGCTGGATCTCTGAGAGCATCTCTCACAGCTCAAGTACAGCCAGACCCTCCTCTGACACAGCCTGTTCAGGCGAAGGTGGGCACCTGCCCTAGAGACCCACAGCCCTGTGCGGGGCTCAGCTAGAGCTGAACTTGCCTCCCTTGGTAAGAGTCAGGGCCAGGGGTGGGGAGAGGAGAGAAGCAGCAGGCCTGAGGGCCACTGTGGAAACTCCATGCCGCGCTAACTCTCGTCTGATGTGCTCCGGCCAAAGCCACGCTTCTCGGAGGGAGTTTCCCTTCACACATCCGGAAATCATCAACATCTAGTCTCCCCACAGAACAAATCCTTCCCTAGGAGGCAGATGCTTGGCTGTAACACGGGGTAATGAGGGGCACGCCTTCGTGCCCACTCTGTAGTGTTTCCTGTTACCTATTTTACCTTAAGCTACAAATGATTCCCGTTTACACGGGACACAGTGACACAGACAGCAAAACACATAAGATTCAGTGTGGTCCCACACCCGTCACTGCTGACCTCAAGTGCTTTGTTCGTTTTGCTTCTAGAGTTTGTACTCTCTCCCGGGGTTCCAGGCCTGTGGATTCAACCAACCATAGATCAACATATTTTTTAATGTGTTTGTACTAAGCATTCAGACTTTATTATTCATTAAACAACTACTCGCATTGTATGTCCATGGTATAGCTGTTAAGAGCAACCCTGACATGACTGTCTGCAGGAGGATGTGCATATGTCATATACAAACACGATGCCATTTTATTGCAGGGACCTGAGTGCCCACAGACCTTGGATTCCATAGGCAGTCCTGCAGCCCACCCCCATGGGCACTGTGGAATGGCTATAATAGAAAATATGGAGGTTTTAAACAGTTATGTACTAAATCTAATCTTTTGTTAAGAAATTAACGTGTATCACTTGTATTATTTGGAAGTCCTTCCTGGCCCAGAGACTTGACATGTTCTTATCTTTTTGTCCACGGATCTAGCCATTCCAGTAAGCTTGTTGAACACAAATCAATTTTACAATTAAATTCTTACAAGAATCACACTCAATCTGTAAGCTGGTTTGGTTTTTAAAGTGAAATAACCAATAGTTTTACCAACCTGCTATATCATAGAATAACAGGATAAAGCAGCCCCATGACATGCAAAAACATGGGGTTCAAAGCTAACCAGTATAAAACACGTTACAAACCCCTAAAAATGAAAACGTTTTACACCAAAACAGATATTCCAGAAAAAAACAAGATGTTCAAAAAAGCCCTTTGCAGAAAAGCACTTTCCCCTTTATTTTTCACACGGTTTCCTGAAGCTTGTGTTTGGTGATGACCATGAACCAGAAGTAGCGTCCGCTGCAACTACTGTTACGGCAACACAGAATATTAAGGCAAAAAGAAAAAAAAAAGGCCGGGCGCGGTGGCTCAAGCCTGTAATCCCAGCACTTTGGGAGGCCAAGACGGGCGGATCACGAGGTCAGGAGATCGAGACCATCCTGGCTAACACGGTGAAACCCCATCTCTACTAAAAAATACAAAAAAAAAAAAAAAAAAAACACTAACCGGGCGAGGTGGCGGGCGCCTGTAGTCCCAGCTACTCGGGAGGCTGAGGCAGGAGAATGGTGTAAACCCAGGAGGCGGAGCTTGCAGTGAGCTGAGATCCGGCCACTGCACCCCAGCCTGGGCGACAGAGCGAGACTCCCTCTCAAAAAAAAAAAAAAAAAAAGGACACAGCATATTTCCCATTGATGAGAACAGGTAGAGTGTTATAAAATGAGTGTGTCCTAAAGTCAACAATGTTCAAATTCTAGGTCTCCCACAGACACTAGACGGTAACCGCCAAAGCTTATGTACCTGGCAACGTTCAAGGAGACCAAGTTCAGAGCTGTCACAATGCAGCACCATCCTCACGCGATTATCTCAGGCAGGTTTGAGGGCAAGTGCCCCCGTCACAGTGGGAAAGCTGCCCTGCCCAGCCCAGCACTTCCTGAGATCACAGACCTTCACCTTCCCACGTCTTCAGTAGTTTCTTTACACCGGGAACCAGACAGCAAAACCTAAAACACTTCCTCAAATCTCAAGACAGTCTTTAGAGCTCTTTTCCTTGCCCCTTCTCTTACTGAAAAAGCTTATTTTGTAAGCAACCTGTAGTGCTTACCAGAGCTGGGGCGGAAGGAGAGCTAGTGTTTGGTAGACCGAGTTTCAAGCGTGGGGAGACCAGGAAGTTCTGGAGATGGATGGCGGTGATCGCAGCACGACAGTGTGAACACACTTAATGCCACAAAACCATACACTTAAAAATAGAGTGCTGTGTAAGTTTACCACAATCAAAAAACTGAGAAAAGTCA
Organism: Macaca mulatta; assembly: GCF_049350105.2. Taxonomy (NCBI): domain Eukaryota; kingdom Metazoa; phylum Chordata; class Mammalia; order Primates; family Cercopithecidae; genus Macaca; species Macaca mulatta. The sequence goes on from NC_133411.1 coordinate 1,019,126, forward strand.
TCTATAATTACTGTCTCCAATATCTTCTATCCTGTAAGTTACATTTGCTTTTGGAAATCCTCAGAGCAATCATGAAAAACTAATACCCTGTCGTCTCTGAAACGCAAAGTCGTTCAAGGGCTTTGGTTATAGGAAAGTAGCTGGAAAGCAAAGCGTCCGTTAGGCACAGCAGCCGTGATAGGACAAACACGCGGTAGGAAGGTGGTGGTCATGCTACACACAGATGGGAAGGGTGTGGGGAGCCACAACACCTGATTCTTGGGAGGCACCTGGGCAGGAGCTGAGAATGTACCAAACACGTTCGATCATGCAACATTCACGGACCCCGAGTCCAGCCACCACCGCTGACATCCACTGTGGCTGGGGTGTCCTCCCAGCCTGTGGTGGCTCGCTCCTTCGGTTAACTGCCTTGAATCTACTGGTTCCTCTCCTCATGGGCCTCTTTCCTGTCATCTTCCTGTCATTTTTCTGTCAGCAAACACATTTCTTGTCATTTTCCTGAACTGACATGACATTTCCTGTCATTTTCCTGAACTGACATGACATTTCCCGTCATTTTCCTGAACTGGCATGTCATTTCCTGTCATTTTCCTGTCAGCAAGCACATGCGTCCAGCCTGACCTTGCTGATGTGCTCCAGCGGCCCTGGACTCGAGCCGCACTGTTCCATCAGTGTGGCATTCGCGAGTTACCTCCTGGGAAATGCCAGGTGATGGTAACATCAACCAGGAGGCACAGCTGAGAAGCAGAACGCATGGTGCGGTGCCCAGAACGTCACGTCCTTGAACAGACGCTCCGTATCTTCTCCTCTCCTGCCAGAGCTTCGCTGTAGGAAGGCGGCCATTCCTCCAGTGCTGCTACTTCCAACACCGGGGAAAGCAAGCTTCAGAAATGAACGGTGTCAAAGAGGGAGGACCCACCAGCAGGGCTACCGGCAGCCAGACAACCGCAGCCCCAGCATTCCCCAGCCACCATGACTGACAGCCCAGGCTCCAGAAATGCACGGCTTCAACCTTAGGAGTAAAAACCCTCCCAATCCAACTATTATTTTCAACAATGGGATTGAGGAATGAGGTGTTCTAACCCTGCCTCTCTCGACAGCACAGATCATCAGATCCCAGTTCTTATAGGATTGGGGAGTGGGGTGGGGTGGGGTGGTTCCTAACCCTGCCCGCCTTCATAGAAAAGAACTTGGATATGATGACCTGTGCTAGATTAGCACTTTGCTTCTGCCACATGCAGTCATCCTCAGCACCAGGAAAAGTCAGAATCGTTGAGTGATGACACCAATACCAACACACGCCGTTCTGCGGCTCTGGTAACTGGCTGCACAGATACAACCCGATAGTGGTGAGGTCTAAAGACATCACCAGTCTTCCCAAGGATTGTGTTCGTGAATATTTTGCGTTTGGAATAACGGTCTTCTTTGCCAGGGCTGAGCCATGCTTCCCTCTCGCCTGTCCTCTGCCTTCACCAGCTTCGTGTGCGCTTCCGGACAAGTGTTTGTGCAGGTGCTATCACTTATTTCCACAGCGAGAATATACACAGACACCACACAGAAATGGGCAACCCCGTTAGGAGCTGTGCAGAGAGATCTAACTCATCCCATGTGCCAAATTCCTGTTGCCATGGAAATTAAACTAACTAAACTAACGTTGCTATGATCTCATCTCTTACTGTACCACTAAAGATCATCCGGGTAAGAGGAATGTGCCTCTGCATAGCATTCAGCTCACATTTACATGTCGGTTTTTCCTGAATATGGTTATGTGAGATAGAAATCAGTAAGATGGGGTGTAACATACAGTATAGGATCGTTGTGTCTCCTAGCCTCAAACACTTCAAGATCCTCAGAAAATGAAGTTTAACTCTGGGGACGTGAGTTACATAGTAACTTGTTTTGGATACTATCATATCAACACCAAATAACTTCTTGAATTCCTTTTTAAATTGAAAAGCAATTTACAAAGCACAAAAGCCCCAATATTAAAGAATACAATTCAGTCTTTTTAGCATATTCTAAAAGCTGCACATCAACCACTAGTATGTAATTCCGGGACTTTTTCACCACAGGCCAAAGAAACCTTGAACCCATTAAGAGTCAGCACCTGGCTCCTTCCTTCTACCAGCCCCTGGCAATCACCAGCCAACTTCCTTTTCTCTGGATTTGCACATTCTGGACACCTGTTGTGAGGAGAATCGTACAGTGCATGACCTTTGGTGTGACCTTCGGTGCTGACATCTTTCACGTCTAAGGTGAGTGGAATCTCAGTGAGTGACCGGTTGACAGACACCTGGACTGTTTCTACTACTATGAATAATGCTGCTGTGAAGATTCAGGCATGACATACTTTTTGGAAAAATGTTTTCAGTTTTCTTGAGCATATGGCTAGGAGTGAAATTGCTGGGTCGTACGGTGATTTCATGCTTTTCTGAGAAACTGTCGGACTTTCCCAAATCAACTGCACCATTTTACTTCCCCTCCCACTAGCAATATATCAAGATTTCAGTTTTCCCCAATTCACCAACATGTCACTGTCCAATACTGGGGTTTTACCCACCCATCACGGTGGTTGTGAAGTGTTATTTCACGGTGGTTTTGATTTCCATTTCTAAGATGACGAATTCTGCTAAACATCTCATGTGCTTTTTAAGGCATTTATATGTCTTTCTTTGGAGACTGTTTATTCAAATCCTTTGTCCATTTTTAAATTGGATTTTTATTAAGAGTTTTTGAATATATTCTTGATATCAGGTCCTTATCGTGATAATGTATCCTGTTCTGGGGGTTGTCATTTTACTTTAATAGTATCCTCTGAATTGAACATTTTTAATTTTGATACCGTCTTTTTCCCTTCAGTTGCTTGTTATAGCTCTAGACGTCTCAGCCAAGGAAACATTGCCTAATCCAACCTAACAGTTTCTCCAGGATTCTCCCCTAAAGGTGTTATGAGCTGAACTGTCCCCCTCCCCCAAGATTCCATGTTAAAGTCACAACCCCAGAAACCCAAAATGTCACTGTATTTACATACAGGGCCTTTAACTTGGCAATTTAGGTCCCATAAGATCTTAAAAGTAGGCCCTGATCCAGTATGACTGGTGTTCTTTTAAGAGAATTTAGACACAGTCCTCAGTGCTGCATACACGTAAGAGAAACCTGTGAGGACACAGAGAAGAAGCTGTCTACACAGCATGGGGTGAGGCCCCAGAGAATCCAACCCTGCCCTCACCTTGATCCCAGGCTTCCAGTCTCCAGAAAAAAGGAAATAAGATGCTATTGTCTAAGTCGCACGGTCTGTGGTGTCCATTATGGTACCCAGCAGACTGACAGAATGGGTCTCAGTCAGCTCCCTACATTGGAACCATGTTGAGCTTTGCGTGTAGGGTGAGGAAGGGTCCAGTCCATCCTTTTCTATGTGGATACCCCAGTTGTCCCAGCACCATTGAGTTGTGAAAGGAAAAAAGTAAAGCAACCCTTGCTGTCCTCTCTCCAACAACAGATTAGAAGATACACTGAAGAATCATGGACAATTTTGTCAGTTTAAGCCAGTGGTTTTCAAACTTTTGGGTCTCAGGAACCCTTTGCACTTTATTAAAGAGCACAAAAAAGCTTTCTCATCAGGCCGGGAGTGGTGGCTGCTCATGCCTGTAATCCCAGCACTTTGGGAGGCAGAGACAGGTGGACCACTTGAGGTCAGGAGTTCGAGACCGGCCTGGCCAACATGGTGAAACACCGTCTCTACTAAAATACAAAAATTAGCCTGGCATGGTGCTGAACACCTGTAGTACCGGCTACTAGGGAGGCTGAGGCAGGAGAATCGCTTGAACTCAGGAGGCAGAGGTTGAAGTGAGCTGAGGTCACACCACGGCACTCCGGCCTGCGTGGCAGAGCAAGACTCCGTCTCAAAAAAAAAAAAAAAAAAAAAAAAAAAAAAAAGATAATTTAGTTTCTTTTACAAGGATAAAGTCATTACATCTTAACACAGTCTTAAAGAAGAAACCATTTTCCAAAATAAGCAGCAGCGTGGCAACAGTTTGTGCTGCTGTGAAAACACCTAACATCTCTGCACCTCAGACAGCAGGATTCTCATGCCTGCATCTGCGTTCAGTGGGCTGCAGAGCCATGGCTGAAGTTTATGAAGAAAGTCCGACCCCATACTAATATACAATTAGGAAGCAGTATTTTCATTGTGTTTTCAGATCATTTTAGGTATTCTCTGCTGCCAAATGTAACAAGTGGCACTTCCGTACAGGCTGTCTGCAACACAGAGTCTGTGCTCTGGTCGACGGGCCTTTCTGCCCCAATTCCTTCTAAGTCGACTGGTCCGTCTTGCACTTGAATGGCTTTTACCAGCACACGATTTTGTAATCACACATTGGTTAGAAAATACTGGTTCAGAGTTATGAGCGGCTTCCACATTTCATTATATGTCCAAAAAAAAAAAAAAAAAAAAACCCCACATCAGTATCACCATTGATCACATGAGAAAGTGGTGGACACAAGATTTTTATGTTTTAATATTCGCTGGAAAGCTCAAATGTCTATCATTGGGAAAAATGTAAGGTACTTTCCTTGAGATGAAAGTCATTTTGTTCATTTTTCAGGCCACACCTGCAAATACCTCCATCTGAAGTGGCATCTTTTGTAAGTCATTCTTTATATAAAGGCGGCCGTTAGTGGAAGAAGTGGTTCTGCAGGTTCATAGTTCAGAGGCACCAGTGCTCTCCCAAGATAACCATAAAATCCGCAGAAGACGCACCTGTGCGCACTTCCTGTTTCTCACTCAGAACATTCCAGAAGGAACCCTGAATCCCAATGCCACAGCGGGACTGAAGTTTGCTCTCACCCACACAATAAACCCAGGGAGCTCCCCCAGCCCCCACCCCGAGGCCACAGCCTTGGTCCTCTATCTGGTCTAGGAGGGCTCCTGCAGCTCCAGCCTAACAGGGAACAGAAGGCACCCACATGTCAGAAAGCCCTCCCAAGGCCCAGCGAGCACTTCTGCTTATGTGCCAGCCAAGTGCGTTTGACAATTCTACAGCCAGCTGTACGGCAGGTAGCGAGGTACCCAGCAAATACTCAGGGCTCACGTTACTAAGGAAGGTGCACAGCGAGGTACCCAGCAAGTACTCAAGGCTCACGTTATGGAGGAGGAAACCAGGCAGATAGTGAGGTACCCAGCAGGGTTCACGTTACCGAATAGGAAAGGAGGGTGGAGACAAGGGGGCTGGAACAGTCTGTCATAAGCTTTAGCATTTACAAGGCTCGCTGAAGATTATCTGATTTGATCGTCACAACAGCTCACAAGATAGGCAGAGGCAAGACTATTTTCACTTCATAAAAAGAGATCCCGAGAACTGATGATGACCACGTGCTCTTCCCACAGGCTCCCAGAAATCCTCCTCAAATCATCTCTCAGTTGTATACATGTGATAATATCTCAGTCACGTCCCCTCTCTGCAGGGGAATTTTACTGCCGCCCTGCTGTTCCCTTCGCACCCCTGCCCTCTCCTGCATTTCAGCCATGCCCACCATCCATGGGGAGTCTGCACCACCCCACCCCCGCTGCTGCTGATGGCTTGGGTCACGCTTACCTTTCATTTCCACCTACAGGGACCTGTTCTTCCTTCAAATGCAGCTCAAACTCACTCATTGTGTGAAGCCTTTCTGTCATGTGTAAAATCAGTCTGTGGAATGCTTCATTTAGGAGCTGCTTATGTTGCCTCATTGGCTGTGATCAGGACCAAATTCTGAGCAAACCAGGTGGTCCCCTCTCCCCATCTCTGCTCCAGTGCACTTAAAATAAGGATTCCTGGAAGCATCTTTTTAGTCCAATTCATGCATGAGTCTGCCCCACACACTGCAGAAAAGCCCTGGTGGTCGGTGGTCAGGGCTCAGGGCCCCCCAGGTAGGTAAGGAGAGCTTAGTGCCCTCTCTGGAGTTGTCGCTCAGAGACCCACGGCTGGAAGGGAAGAAACTTGCATCCTGTGAAACATCTAGGCCCCGAGACCCACTCAGGAGTGGAAAACGGGGAAGGAGCCTTGAACAGACCCTCGGGAGGGCAGACAGTGGGAGCCACGGAGGCCACCAGGAAGGAGGGAGGCAGGCAGTGAGGCCACAGGTGATGTGGCCGGGAGGGAGGTGTTGTGACCAGAGGTGAGGTGGTGGGCGGATGACACGGCGTGGTGTGGGGAGGAGATGTGGCCAGGGGCAATGTGGCCAGGGAAGGAGACACAGCTGGAAGGAAGTGACAAGGGGGGTCTCCAGGCCCCAGACTGTGCCTGATTTATAGATGACATTTTACTTAAGATGTTGTATCTAACTTTAACGAAAAGTAGCAATTTCGAACCATTGTGTACATTTAAGGCACGGTACAAATTGAGCACATTTCCCAAACCAAAGAACAGGGCATTGAAGAAAAAATTCATTTAAGATCAGAAATAAAGAGATCCTACAGCTCTTGCAGTCCAATCCCCACCCTAACGTGAATGGGGGGAAAAGGAAGTAGATTCTAGTCAGTCAGAATTAAAGGCAAAACCGATCCACTTTACTTTCTAGACAGAAAACAAGAAGCTCATCAAGGAATCCCTACAAACAGTAGCTTTAGTAGTTCCCGAAATGCAAAATTCACCTACAAAGTAAATCATCTGCTAAGTGTGTATAGAGTAATTTTTTTCATTATTGCCTTCCTCATCTGCAGGGGCTTTTTTAGACCTTGTTTCCCCTTAATTGCCTCCAACACCCAGGAAATTTAAACCCCACAAGTAAACTGTGTCTCGATTCATGCCCAGCGTCCTTTGGAGCAGACAGTCCGTTGCTCTAAGACGTTCTTGTCACCTAAGCACCGAGTACAGCCTGAGAACGCACAACACGCACTCACACAAACTCAGTCAGTCAACAGGTGAGATACGGCACATGAGGAGGAAGACAAGATAAACGAGCTTCACTGACACCCCAGATCCGACAAGAAATGACACACGCAGCCTGCTCTGGTGCAGGTGACTCCTGGAAAACAGCCAAGGACAGCATTTGGAGAAGCAGCACCGCAGGCCAGGAGGGTCTGGGGGCTTAAGAAGGGAGGGGCGCCCTGACCAGGTACTGGGGGATTCAGAAGGGAGGGGCTCCCCGACCAGGTGGCTGGGGGATTCAGAAGGGAGGGGAGCCCCGACCAGGTGCTGGGGCTTCAGAGGGGATTGGTGCCCCGATCACTTCCTGGGGGCTTCAGAGGCAAGGGGTACCCTGACCACGTGCTGGGACTTCAGACGAGAAGGCACCCCGACCGGGTCCTGGGGATGGCAGGACAAGCCCAGGGTTCCGTCGTCACCTTTCACTCCCTACTCCCGAATCTCGCCCTGAAGTTGCAGCCAGTCCAGGTATTCATTTACCCATAAAATTAAGTATCTGTGAGTAACACAAGTCACTAATCCACACAGATCTGAGTCTACAGATACCTCCCAGAGACGCCACCATCCCTTCTGGTAGAAGAACAGCCCAGGGGCCCACGCTGCTAGGAAGGGAGACTGTCTCCAGCCTGACGCTGCAGAGTCCTCAACACAAAGTCTACCTTCTGGAACCATGCCGTCTCCTACAGAGGCAACTAGGGGCATGTAGGGTTTTTTAAAATCTTTTTTTTTCCTTAAGACAGAGTCTCCCTCTGTCACCCAGGCTGGAGTGCAGTGGCTCGATCTCGGCTTGCTGCAACCTCTGCCTCTCGAGTTCAAGTGATTCTTCTGCCTCGGCCTCCCGAGTAGCTGGAATTACAGGCGCCTGTCACCGCGCCTGACTATTTTATTTGTATTTTTAAGTACAGATGGGATTTCACCTTGTTGGCCAGGCTGGTCTTGAACACCTGACCTCACATGATCCACCCGCCTCGACCTCCCAAACTGCTGGGAACACACGAATGAGCCACGGTGCCCGGGCCATATAGCTATTTAAATTTGACTAAAATTAAATAAAATTAGAAGTTCTCATTTACACTTCAAGCATTCAGTTACCCACAGGCGGCCACTGACCAGAGGCTGGTAGAGATGTCACACTCCACACTGCAGAAGGATCTAGGGACGAAATGGCTCTAAGATCATCTCAGAATCTTTATGTTGAAGCTACTGAAGTTTTACTCTGATTATTATAGACATCAGCATTCTCCCACTTAAAAATGTCAGTGCTATTGCAATGATCAGATCTGTGACTTCCCATCAGCTCTTCTCTTCCGGGATAGATAACTATAGAGCATCTGCACTCTGCCTCCACACTAAGGGGTAGTAGAAGGCTCCGTGTAAAATCAGGGGGAGAAAAAAAAAATGAATCCCTAGTCCGCCTCCCCCCCTACGATTTTGTGAAACTCCTCTTAATATGCAGAATAACTGCCAGAGTTGCAATAAAGAAGCATCCCTTGACCAGGAAGCAGCAGGGAAGCAAGAGGAGGGAGATGCGAAGACCCTCCGTTCCCTCTGGGACCCCAGGCCCAGCCAGGACTGAGAAGGGCCGCACAGCCCGGCAGACCCGCACACCTGATGCGAACCATACACACGGCTTCCCTGGGCCTCGGTCCCCTGCTCTGCCCTCACTGGCCACTGTGGCTCTGGGTAGAGGCAGCTCCCTGAGCCCCAACACCCACAGCCAGTCCCCTCCTTGCAGGTCTCAGCTGTGCTCTCACTGCCTCCCTGACGCTTCTCATCATCCGCGTACCGTGTCCACTCTACCCCACAGCCCTTGCTACCGCCCACCCCACCACGGAGCCAAGCACACAGCAGGTGCCCAAGACGCCCCAGTGGGCGGGCATGCCAGGGTAGGGCTTGGAGTTCCAAGGGCCATGTCCCGCATACCACCACAAGTGCCGCGGAGGCTGTGGAAGGGGTCCAGGTTTCAGGCCTGTACTCAGCTTCTCCTGGCCCCCGAGGCCAAGAACCTAGCAAGGGAGCGCAGCCGGAAGCAGGGTCCCAAACCCCCTTCATGCTCCTCAAGAGGAAGGGGGCTTCGGGGCACAACCCCACGAGCGTCTTCCTCCTGCCAGGCTGCCTGTCACAGCCCCGACACCTTCACAGCAGGGAAACCCACTCCTGTGAGGAGAAAACCACCAAGTACAACAGGAGCCACGTCCCCCGCAGCGTCTGCTGAGCCCAATAGCGACAGCAGCAGCCGGGCCCCCACTCAGCACACACCGACTCCGAACCCGCCACGCACACCACAAGGCCGACCATCTTTCTTGAAGCTCAGCTTCCACTCGTCAGGGCCCTCTTCCAGGAGAGCTCGGCATGTCTATCTTCCCTGGGCTCACAGAAAGGAGTGGGACCCAACCCCGAGTGTGCACAAAGCTAAGCTCCCACTAGCTGTGCAGACAACCTCCCTAGCCCTGGACTGAGAAGGGGCCAAGCGCAAACAGCCATATTTTGCCCGCACAGGTACGGAATTCAGTCAGCTCTCTCAATGAAGTCGTGACAGGTCAACTCCAGGCTCCTCAGTGCTCTGGGGTTCACCTCGGGCCACTGCACCTTTGAAACGTGGCTGTGGACTCCTCTAGGGTGCTCACTTTCACGGCCCATTTCATTCAGACACTGCAGGCCCCTACCGTGGTGTCAATACCCAGGACACCCCTGCTGGCATCCTCTGAGATGCTGCTGCAGCTGCTGTGATCTGAGAACAGCCATGCACAGGCATCAAAGGGAGGACTTCTCAAGTCTCCTCCAGGGGCAGTGACTACAGCTTTGAAAGACGTTGCACTGAATCCTGGGTGAGCCTGGCTTGGTCCGCAATCTAATCCGGGTTGCTGGGGAGACACACTCTGTTGTAATTGACAGAGGCTGTGGGTGGCAGTTCTACCAAGACTGATAATTGCAACTAGTCTGAGATTTACTATCCATACTTTCTATTTGATGTTTCAAAGGAAAGCATCGTGAAGTTCCAGTAGCAAGGAATTTTCTACAATCTATCACATTAAGATACAGCAGAAATGTAGCTAAAATGTTCATAGGGTCTATGCAGAGGAAGAGATGGGTCTATTTCAGGAAAAGTGCTTGCTGGCTTTTTAGAAACATAGTGAAATCCCTGACAAGTAAAAGGTTGTTTATACTTTTTCTCTGGAACAGAGGTAAAGTTCTTTCTTATTATTTGAATACATTAACTATATTTAAGTGTTCTGGTAGACTGAGTATTAAATATTCAAAAGGAAGTAATTCTGTTCGGTCTATTTCATTCTTTAAATGTAGCTTTCAAAAACTGACAAATACCTGGCCGGGTGCAGTGGCTCACGCCTGTAATCCCAGCACTTTGGGAGGCCGAGGCTGGTGGATCACGAGGTCAGGAGATTGAGACCATCCTGGCTAACACGGTGAAGCCCTGACTCTACTAAAAACGCAAAAAATTAGCCTGGTGTGTTGGCGGACACCTGTGGCCCCAGCTACTCGAGAGACTGAGGCAGGAGAATGGCGTGAACCTGGGAGGTGGAGCTTGCACTGAGCCGAGATCACACCACTGCACTCCAGCCTGGGCGACAGAGCAAGACTCCATCTCAAAGAAAAAATAAATAAAAAGTGGAAAACACCCCATATCTGCCCTGGCTCCGGCCATCTCCATGGAGTGGACAGAGCTTGAGAAAAGCTCACTGTGGAGGCGTAGAAGGCCAGGCCGGGCCGGGCCTTTGCTCAGCAGATGAGCAAGAGGGTCAGCCACCCTAGTGAAGAAGCCCATGTTTGCTATGTTACTGATGATACCCACATAAATTTCTATTTGCCTCCCACACAGACCTGGGATCTATGTTTGAGCAAGCGACTCATACCAACAGTCTCTCCATGCCATCATTTCCCTGACCTCCCCCAGAAAAGCCAGGCCAGGCAGCGTCCCCACACGGGCACTGGGGCCCAGGAAGATCCTGGTCCTGCCCCTCTTCTCTCTCGTCCCTGCAGCACCCTGGCTTGCTGTGGAAGCCCAGCAGTGCTGGCTGAACCCACGTTCACCTGGGGCATTCAGAAGAAGCCTCTGTGCAGAAATCAACTGGGAAGGAGGGCTGTGTGTGCTGGTGCTGGCAGGTCACTCCAATGGATTTGCAGAACTCCGTTTTCAACACAGGTGCGCCACCAAGTCCCTCAAGCCCTTTGTGAGCCTAGAGCCCAGAGCCATTTGCGGCATTCTCACAATCTCTAACAACCCTGCACAGAGGCCCTGTTTTTCCAAAGGACCATAAAATTTTCCGTGTAGACAAAGTTTGACATAATGAAATAAAGTGAAGTCACCACTTCTATTTTCTATTAATCCATTCATTCAAACAAGTATCTCTTGAGTATGTGCATCGAATACTGTGGAATTAGGATTTAGTCCATGCCTTCAAGAAATATACATCACAGAAGAAAAGGTATAGCTTGTAACTAACAGTGCTGAACAGGCAAGAAATAAACATCATAGAAGGAAAGGTAGAGCTTGTAACTAACGTCATAGAAGGAAAGGTGTAGCTTATAACTAACAGTGGTGAACAGGACAGAATTTCACAGGCTCATCAGGAGCCACCGAGGAGGAAGCCATGATTCACATCCACCTGCAGTAGATAAATGTTTCCCGGATAAAGTAACTTTTCTACAGTGATATCTGCTCCTTATTGTTTAATCCTGCTCGATAGGGTATTAAATTACCACTTTATGTGCTGCTTATATAAAATACATCATTGTCAGGGGAGGTTATAAAATAATACTTCACACAAGCTTGGGCTGTGAATGGTGTGAGGCAATGGGACGATGTGTTCCCGTATTCTCGAGACGCAGAAGGGTCAAGACCCTGCTTCCCTTCTCCTCCCCACCGCCCTGTTCCCAGATGAGGGGTGGAGGCAATGCCGCCGGGCAGTCCTAGAGCTGGCTCCAGGGCCAGGACAGCACGCCCAGACTCTCTGTGCCCCATGTGACAAATACAGACTGTGGGGCAATCACCAATTTACCTGGCAGTGGGGAGAGTCCTTCGTCAAAAGCCTGTGCTTCCAGGAGCCAGGACAAAGCAGGAGCCCCTAGGAAAACAGTTCCGGGTGCTCCTGAAACCTGGGCAGAGTCACAGTCTGGCAGGAAGCACCAGTGATGCAGGTGTGCCCAAGACTGGGAGGATGGCCAGATGCCTGGAGACCAGACCGGCCTGCAGGAGATGACCACCTCTCTCTGGTTCATTAGAGATAGACAGTCTGGGCTTCACTTTTGTATGTGGAGTCTCACAGTACAGAAATATCACAAAGGGATTAGACTTCGTATACCCCAATTTTTTAAATTAAAAAAACACAATTATTTCAACTAATTCTAAATCCAACAAAGAAAAATAAATAAGTATATAAACGCATACATCCAAAATGTAAACCACAATCTCTTTACCCATAGGAGACGCAAAATGTAGTTTACCTTTTCTTCAGTATTATCACTTTTTTTTAAGCCATTACTGAGGTGTCTCCTCACCGCCCCATGAGGAGGTTCATGGGCTCTTCAGGGCTCTTTGCTGTTTCATCGTTTTTTAGATTTAAGGGCAGGATCATTTTCCCACACTTGCTTGCTTCCCTGATCACCAATTTTTCACAAGGACATCATTGTGCCTCAGAAAACCTAGTAACTGAACTTCATTAAAAGTGAAAACGATAGGGACATGTTGGCTGCTATGACAGCATCCGCAGTCACCGAATCTCCCTGGGGGACCCGACACACCCCCAATCTCCTTGGAACTCCAGCATGCAGGTATCGCTGTGGCGGACAGGACTGACCTACCCTGGGGGGGCATGAAAGCAAAGAGAAGAGAAAGCAGGTGACTCATTTAGGAAACTTCGGTGATTCTCTCGAGTCACGTTTCTCAAGGTGTCAGGGGAGAGCCACATGCAGGGAACCTCCTTGGCCTGGCAGGTGGCAGACTCCTGGGACCCTCCTCAGACACGTTAATCAGAGAATCTAAAGGCGGGTAGACTCTGAAAAGTATCTGTAAAGGAAGGACTTAGCTTGGTGTGACCCCACTACACATGGGGTCACGCAGGATGCTGCTTCCGGCGTCCAGTCTCCATTTCACTCTCCTGGGAGGAACACCCGTCAAGTCACAGAGCACGGTCTTCAGCGAACACCTTCCTGCGCGATCTCCACTGTCTCCCAGCCCTGCAGGAGTAGCCGCCGAGTAGGGGAAACAAGTCTTTGCTCCTGACCCGGCCACCTTGACGCTGGGCATAAGACCAACACTGCTACGTCTCTGGGGAAAGGAGCGGCCCTGGGCAGGAATGCACTTGGCAGCCCCGGGGAGTGGCCAGGTGTGGAAGACCAGGCCTCTGCCCGCAGACACGTCAGCACAGCATCCTGGAGCAGAACCTCCAGCCCAGCTGAGCCTACAGATGGCTGCAGCCCTGGACAGCATCTTCACGGTGACCCGGGGGACTGGGCCAGAGCCGCTCAGCAAGGCTGCCCTGAATTTGCAACCTGAAGAAGCTGTACAGTCGTACGTGTACTTTGCCTTAAGCCCCTAGTTTTGTGGTCACTTGTCACACAGCGACAGACAGTGGATGTGCACGGACTCCCAGGCCACGATGGCCTCTGCCGGCCTCACCCGGGCTGTCTCATCTGTTCCCGTGACATCACGTTTCTCAGAGCCAAAGGCTGCCAGGATCCCCTCTTTTCTTCACAAAGTCGTTACAAGCTCACGATACAAACTGAAAAAAAACAATCTGTAAAATACAACGTATGACGCAATACAAGCGGAATGCCCAGGCACACACACACGCGAAACAGGCACAAGTGTGAAACAGGCACATGCACAAACAGGTGTACATGCGTGAAACAGGTGCACGCGTGAAGGTGTACACTCGTCAAACAGGTGTACATACACACATGAAAGCACCCGACATGAAGGGCTGTCTTTGGGAGCCTAGTTTTTAGACATCTCCCTCACCCTTTTACATCTGCACGATCACAAACACAGCACACCACACTACTGAGGGGAAGCCCCAGCTTCTCATGGGGGCACATGAGGCTTTTTAATTATGCCACAGGTTGCATCACTACCTTCTAGAACTGCAAGGCCCCCCACTGCCAGGACTGGGTCAGGTCCACCCTGTGCTCCAAGGACCAGGCCGCCTGCCAGCCCACACGGACCTGCCCCTCGGATGGTGCGGCTGCTTCTAAAACAGAGGCTCAGGCCCACCCAGAGACCTGCAGTACCTGTTATTAAATCAAGACTTGGCTGTGGGTAAACGTGAAGATTTTTATTAAACATGACTCTGGAACATTCAAAGGACCATAACTGAATGCTCCTTTCACAGCCACGGCGTGTCCAGACGCTCATGGAGAAGGCCAGGGCGTGGGAACCCACGGAGCCCCGACAAAGCAGACTCGGAGCTGAGTGGCGCAGTTAGCACCGATTTTGTTTGACACTTGCCTTTTATATTCAGAATAAAATAAAAAACAAGACGCAAAAGTAGCTCACATTCTATTTCAATTCTCTATTTTTGTAGTAACTGGGCCCCTTTCCCTCTGCTTTCCCAGCCAAGCGATAAATAGGCCCAGCTGGGATATGTCAAAGTCTAGACCTCTGTTGTAGAGTAAGTGAGGAGGGTAGGGAGGGGAGCAGGAGTGGTGAGGAAGATTGGGGGACAGGGAGGGACAGAGGAAAGGAGAGAGAGAGAGAAACCCCCGAGGACTGGAGGCAGGAGGGATGCTCCCTGGCAGCCTCAGGTTCCCCATTCCAAGGTAACTGAGCTGGCATCACGCACGCGGTACCGTCATATGACTTGGCTGACACACGCCAGAATGACAACAAAATGCTTGAGGAGAAGACTAAGCACCAGCATCTTCAGATTAAGGTAGTGTCCCGGTTTCACGCTTGCCTTGTATGACATTGTATAAATTGTAAAGATAACGCATTTTCTTACCAGCCACGCTGTTCCCCAAATACTAACTATAACAAAGATCAGACAGCATCTGAGTACTGAGCGTGTGTTAAGCCCGGTGAGGTAGGCATCATTTACTTTGCTAGAGAAAGAAACAGGCTCTGAGAGAAACTTCCTGAGGCCAGGCAGTTGTCTCCAAACCCACCTCGTGCCTCCTGACCCTGAAGGTGGAGGACCCAAGTCATTCACATCAATAATTTACCTACATGCATGTCAGATTGAGATTCAGCCCCCAGATCTAATCATCTCTATGCAGGAATGTGTCAGGAAGGTATACAATTCTATGAGTTCGACCTGGGGGAACAAAGGCAGGCACCCTCGACACAGATGTAGGGCGGAGGTGGGCGCCCAGCGCAGGAGCATGTCCAGCCCTGCCCAGTCACACAGCCACCCTGCCATGCCAGTGCAGGAGCCGCCACCGCGTCTCGGGGAAGAGCAGCTTCTCCTGCACAGGAATCTACCCCTGAAAGTGTGTTCCCGAGAAGGTGTGGACCAACATCTCAGAAATTAGACACCGTGTAACACGCTTATCTATACAGGCTGCCTATGTCAGGGAATCACCAATAATTCCCATCTCGCCATCAATTATTTCTGGTAAATACTGATTATTCTAAGTTAACTGAGGCAACACAAGAACAATATAATGGAAATGTCAGAGTCAATCAGCTCCACCTGCTGAAGAGCTGGGACTAATGATGAAACCTAAGGAATCCTGGAGAACGCAGCAGGATCCCAGACCCCGCGGACCACCCCAGCCTCCTTCCACAGGAGAGTTAGTCGTGGGGCCAAGGAACGGCTTTCCAAGGAATCTCAGAGGATCTCAAGGTCTTGAAAGTTTAATGGGAATTGAATATTTGCATCTGAGTCACACGAGCACATTAAAAGTAAAATTTCCTCTTTCCACTAGAATTATGAGCTTGCGGCAGCGACACTGGCTGTATCTCATGCTCGTGAGAGGTTTGGGCACAGCCGTGCATCTCTGGTGAATCATTTATAATAATGAAAGAAGTGCTTGGGCCCTCGATCCAGGACCACAGACCCCACCAACGAGGGTCTAAACAGGACAAGCCTCGGCCTGGAGAGGCTGGTGTCCGTTGGGGCTGGGAGGAGCACCAAGGAAACTCAGGGGCAAGCCCCACCCAAGCTCAGCATGTCCTACCCCACGCAGTCGACATCAGCCACAGGGATCTTTTGTTCTTTTTTGTTCAGGAAGGAACATATTAAAAAGCCCGGGGCCCAGGGCCTGGACTCCTCAAAGCTCTCCACAGAGCCGGGTTAATTGGCACCTTCCGTCATGTTAAAATCAACTATATATGGCTGCTGAGGGCATCTCAGAGCAGGTGCAACGCTGAGCTTTCTTGCTGTCTGGGGAAAGCAGGAATTCCAGGCCTCTGCCTTCCTACCTCCCCAGAGGCTCTAGCCCAGATGAGCTCAACTTCTCCCAGGTGAGGAGCACAGAAAAGCTTCCCACATGCCCCTCAGGTCACACAGGAGCGGTGCAGACCCTTGCACCTTGGCACGAGCCCTCCCAGAGGCAGAAGCCCAGCCCTGTGGCCCCGGCCTGGCAGGAGGCAGCTGCTGGGGCCCCTGCTCAGGGTTCAGCACAGCGAGGTCCAGCCACAGCAGGTGAGACATCCACCACCCGGCCATTCATCTTTAACCTAAAACAGACACAGGAATTTGGCAAGGGGTTCCTTCCCCTGACAAACCCATCCTTCCTGTTCTCATCTCTCCCTCCCGCCCCAGTACTGCGCCCAAGGCCACCCAGCACTGCACCCAAGGCCTGACTCCCAGTTTCACAGGGAATCCAAGACAATTAAGATTTTGAGAAACTGGGAGCTACACAGAAAATGAGTCGGTAAAGCCAGTGTCCACTGATCCTCCCCTCCCCACAGCGGAGAACAGTCCTCGGGATAAAACCCACGGGGCAGGGAAGACGCGATCAAGGTGGGCAGGGCAGAGGAGCCACAAAGCAGGTGGTTCGGAGAACAAGGCCACGTGAACACAAAGCTAAAGTGCTCAGCGGCTGGAAGACAAAACACAGGAGACAGAAACACTGACCATTTAAAAAGAAAAGAAAAAAAAAGCCTCACTCTTAAGAGTCCATCAAGATTTAAGTTCTCAAGTCACAATGTATCAGCACAGACTTCTCATAATGCCTGAAACTTGGCGCAGTAAACACGTGAATCAGTTCTCCCAAGTCCATCGTTTTCTTTGATGAGCCTCTTGAGTCTCAGGCTGGTTTCAAAGTAAGCCCTTCTCTGTTTGTTGATGACTTAATAATTAACATACTTGAAAACACATTGACTTCCAAATTAATCTGCTAATAAAATATTAATTACTACACTGGCTGTCATCCACAGAAAAAAACACAATCACTTTCTGGTTGTAAAAACATTAGAATTCGAAGCCCCTTTGCCCATCTGAACAGCCCCTGCTTTTGACAAGGGCATTCCAAAGCTAATCTGAAAAACTAGTCCAGGCCATGATCGCTGGGGGGTCGGACTTGCCTCATCACCCCACCTCCCTTCTGGAATTAGACAGAACTTAGACGCTTAGTCTGATGGGAAACATTTACAATCTATTCTCTCCAAAGCTACCTGGAGGATTTCCTCCACATGACAAAGCCTTGGTCTCCACAACCCCTTATCTGACAACTCTCTTACCCAACTGTCAATCAGGAAATTTTCAAATCTACCTATGACCTGGACACCCCTGCTTCCAGTTGTCCCACCTTTCCAGACCAAACCCATGTACATCTTACATTTATTTGATTGATTGTCTTATGTCTCCCTAAAAGCTATAAAACCAGGCTGGGCTCTGACCACCTTGGGAATACGTTCTTAGGATCTCCTGAGGGCAGTATCAAGGGCCATGGTAACTCATTTGGCTCAGAATAAATCTCCAAATGCTTCACAGAGTTTGACTCTTTGCTGACACAGTACCTTTCATGGGTATTCATCTGGGGGACTCACAATCAACCGGAGGCATCAGTTGCCCACTGTGCAGAAGTCTCTGCAGGACTGAGCCTCTGGCACGGGGACTCCAACCCCTGAAGCAGCAGCTGTCTCACGTCCCACGGCCTGATAGACCTGCACCTCCCGGGCTTCTCATTTCAGAGTCTCAGCAACAAATCTACCAAATGTCATCAACATCACAGAATATTCCTCGGGGCTTTTGGCTGTTGTTTCTCCCCAAGTTTACTCTAGAACCAGAATGGCAACACTCGGAACAGGATGGTTCTCAGTCACCGACCCTCCTGGTAAATACACTGTCTCCAAGGCCCTTTCCCGCCAGTCACAGCTTCCTTCATGTCAGGCTCGAAGGCCACCTCCCCAAGAAGGAAATCTCTTCAATCCAGCAACCACAGCTCCTGTTCCCATCTAGAGCTTGTCTGCCAGGAAGGGAAGACTCCTCATTCCAGAGACAGCAGGTGCCACAAACTCAGGGTTGTAGCCATTGCGAAGGCAAACACTCGTGAAATTAATAGACTTTTTCCTCCTTGGATACTGACGTTTTCTCTTCTGGAGGTCAGCCAAGGCCATCTGCACGAGTCACGAGCGTGATGGCTCCAGCCCCTCCTTCAGTGTCAGGAGTGTGGCTCCACTCTGAGACCCTCCTGCATCAGCCAGGCCATGCACCTGTTCCCACGACTGCTGTCAGCGGACTACAGCGATTCTAAGATAGTCAGCAAGCTGACGTTCCGAAGGAAGCATTTTAAAGAAAAATGTGTAAGTTTTATTGCATGAAATCAGCTACATCTTTTGCTACTCCAGAGGCTTGTTTTGCTTTCCTCAAGGTTCTCTACAATGATCCTGACAGTCAAGGTTCCCAGTTACAGGCAGAGGGTTGGGCAGGCCGCGTCTGATGTGTAACACACACAGAGGATCCACGTCAAAGGATTTTCCCTGTTCACCAACATCATCAGGACAAACTTTAAACAGTAATAATCTGCCTGTCTGGAAAACTGAGCTCACTTGAGGACTAATGCAACAAATGTATTTGACAAAGTTGCAGGTGGACGTTTTAGTGAATAAATCACTATTTCAAGGAGGATAAAGGCTCACTATTCAAAGGCATGTTTTTGTCAAGTTTTCTAATTTCAGCTTCATGCATTTAAATCATGAAGTGAGACTTGTACCTGATACATTACAGAATCTCTACAAAATAGACAAAATTCCAATTCTGTACCTTCACTCTCATTCTTTTCCATATGTGTACAGATGGTGGTAATTTAAGTTGGCATTCCAACAGGATTTCTAAATTAAACTGTCTTCTACTTTAAACACTACGTGTTAAACATTACACGTTCCATTGTTCAACATTTATAGCAGGGTCTGTATGGCCCATTTTAAAGATTTCTTCCTCACTAAAAACAAGCGTTTAAACAATAAATGGTCTACTCTAAAATATTCTAGAGACAGAGATACATTTGGAGAGTGGACACACTTAACACAGAAGTCCGCAACATCAAACAGGCACAACCAGCAGTAAGGGTGGAAAGGGCGCCATGTGAGTGCCCCTAAAAACACACACAAGCCTGGCTGCTTAAAAGCAATGAATATAGCTCAACACTCCTATGTGAACATTGATGTGTCTACTGCCTTACAGAATCCTCCTAGCTGAGCTGCAGGAATCTTCTTTGGAACCTTTTCTCACCTACACTGCCTACAGGTGCCCACTGGGCTCCCTGGGCAGTATCATGTCTTTGTTTAGAATATCACACTATTTGGAGGCCTGTTTAATCCCAAGTCAGAGCCTTATCATAACTCAGACACCATCCCTCAGGGCTTGTGGGCTAACTTCGGCTAATGCAGGCTGCTCCACAGTGCCCTGCAGATGGGCTTGGTGCATCCACACGATTTTAAGATTTGGGGCTGCCGTTTTCTGCAGTCACAGATGCGGACTTACATATTCATCATGACTGAAGGCAGCACGTATTTTTATGTTCCTTCTGTAATGGTAATAATCATGGCAACATTTCCTCGATCCTTAGAAAAGCCTCCTAACAGCAGTTGCATTCCACCCCCTTCTTTAAAATTAATAGAATTTACCAAACTAGGTGAAATCAGTCTTCATGAGAAAGTGAGAAATCAGTGTTCACACAATGGCATAGTAGCTGGGCATAGAGTGTACGTCAACATCCCAAACTAAGCACCCATCACAGTTATTCCCAACTTGCAGGAAAGCTAGAAAAATTAGAAGGCTTAAAACATAATTATAAATGAAAATAACAAGAAATCAAAGTTTTTGAGGAGCATTTGTTAGCCAAGCAAGGAAAGCCATTAACCAGTGCTGATTACATTGCATTTGATTACAGCAGCCAAAGACGTGTCAAGAGGAAGAGACTTTTAAAGATTAGTCTTTCGGTAAGAATGGTTGCTTAACAAGTTCAGACTACTGGGGTACACCAATTATCAATTAAAAAGCAAGGCAAACGAGTGTGAGTCATTTTCCTTAATCCTTAATGCGTCAAAAATTACCACATTGGCCAAGCTGGTCTCCAACTCCTGACCTCGGGTGATCTGCCCGCCCCGGCCTCCCAAAGTGCTGGGATTACAGGCGTGAGCCACCACGCCTGGCTGAGAAGTGTTTGACAGAGGCTGAGGGGAGGCTCCTGTCCCTTCCTGGGACATCCACATCCCACCCAGTTTCCCATATCGACTATGACACTCGAAGCATCACAGCAAGGGCAGCTGCATCCCCGCAGTTCTCTGCACTCATGCCACAGCTGCGTGAGCAGCCGCAGCCCTGGAGCTGCCACTCAGCCTTATCGTGCTGGCACAAGCACATCAGAAACTACCAAGCCCCCAAGAGGGAGGATTGGGGACCCAGGGGAGTGAACCAGGAGGGAGGAATGTGGCCCAGGAGAGTAGGGAGGAGTGGGGGCCCTGGGGAGTGAACTATGAGGGAGGCGTGGGGGCTCAGGGGAGTGAACAAGGAGGGAGGCGTGGGGGCTCAGGGGAGTGAACAAGGAGGGAGGCGTGGGGGCCCAGGGCAGTGAACCAGGAGGGAGGCGTGGGGGCCCAGGGCAGTGAACCAGGAGGGTGGAGTGGGGGCCCAGGAGAGTGAACCAGGAGGGAGGAGGGTGGAGTTCGGCCCAAGGAGTGAACCAGGAGGGAGAAGTGTGGTCCAGGGGAGTGAGTCAGGAGGGAGGAGGGAGGAGGGAGGAAAGCGGTCCAGGGAATGAAGTAGAAGGCTCTGGGGGTAGCAAGTTCACACACCACAAATACCTCCCAATCCATCCGCGTGCAGGGAGGGGATGGAAACCACACAGGACCTGCAGCACTTTCTCCTCGCAGATGAGGAGTGAGGATACCGACTCATGCACAATATCAGAGCTAAATTTCTACCACGGTGGGGAGACGCTTCATAGACCCAAATGGGTACAAAAAGAAACCAATCATACAAGATCAGTGGATGGAATGGGATCAGAAATTTAAGCCTGTAATGAGTTTTCAGAAAAAACTTCACTTTATCTGCAAGATGACTGCAGCTCTGCTTGATCATTTCTGCAAATGTCTAACTCATGATGAGCCATCTCAGAGCCGTTCAAGAGGAGTAACAAAATCAAAACGCCACGGCATCCTCCGTATTTTAGATAGCCTGCAACAGTATGGAAATGAGCAGCGGTGCCAGAGCTTTCAAGTTTGTTTGAAGTAAATTCCAGCATCAGGGCAGCATCTTCCTGGCTGAAGCAATGAGGTGGGCTCCCGCTCACCGCATGGGAGACCAGCTTTCAGCTAAGCTGCTGTTAAGGGTCTGCAAACCATGATCCCCGACCGAGCCTTGGACAGGGATTTTTACACGTTGAAGTTTTCACAAAAGAAATATATGCAGAGACTTCTGTGGCCCTCAAAGCATAACACGTTGCCTACTCTGCCCTTTACAGGAGCTTCTAGCTTTGCTGTCAGTTACAAAGTGTTTCTATAAAATAATGTCACTGATTCTCAAGCATGCCAGCAAAAGTCACACTTCTCAACAACCCTCAATGGAGATGCACCATCCTGTGTTTCACACAGATTTTAGATTTTTAAAAGCCAAAATAAGGGAGGTAATTCAGCTAAGTATTATAGTAACACAATTTGAGATACTTAATGATGTGTGACAACAGAATACTTGGCATTCCTGTGAGGCAATAAACTAGCTCAAACACAAAATAACAAATCAAAGCATGTTTTGGCCTCTCAATCAGTGAAATTGGAAATAACATTCAGTTAAATGACACTAAAAAAAAAAAAAAAAAAAAGCACAAACAAAATAACTACTACTACACCATCACTCCTTAAATTTATTTAACTACTGCTGCCAAATAAAATGGAGAGACTTCTTACTGCAGGGTAATAATCGGCCATTGTCATCATGAAATAGACCGCTGTGCAGGCTCAGGCCCTCCAGCCCACAAAGGCAGGGGCAGGGAGGAGAAACGATGGCCAGAAACAAAGGGACAGGGCAACCATGACCTAGTCAGCAATTGTACCCTCTCACCTTTCTTCTGGACTTACAATTTTGGAGCCATCTGGGTTTACCTTCCTATGTCCATAAGTCAGCAAGTTCTCAAAGCCAGAAATCTACAATGCTTCTGGCAGCCAAGTCCTCTCGGCCTTCCCCCATGTTTTAGGGCCTCATCAGCTCACCCCTGGATAGTATCAATGGCCTCGGAGCTCCAGTAAACCTTGCACTCCACAGACTCAAGTATGCCAAGAGCCACTCCAGGCTGCCACTGCCATGACCAAAGGCTTTCAGAGACAGTCGCCAGCACTGCACAAATCCATGTGGCTTCACCAGGCGCAAAGCGGCTCCAGCATTCCATCCAGTCTGTCGCTGCTACCATAGCTGTGAGTCTAGGATGTGTCAGGAAGGGAAGGAAGACACCATGTACATCATCTCATTTAAGCTTCAGTGTCACAAGGTGGATTTTGTCGTGCCCGTTTTATGGATCAGGAAAGTTTTAAGGAGGGCAAGCACAGGGCCCTGCTGACACAAGAGCAAGACCCGCAGAGGCCTGGGCATGACCCCCATCCCACGCTCCCTGGGTCCTGATATCCACTCCTCCCCCGTGGGAGCCTGATCCTGGGTCTGCCTGAATTGCTACCATTCCTAAGACATGACTCACGTCTGCCCACCTCCTCCTTTATCTGTTTCCCGCAGCCCAGAGGCGTGTGTGCTCTTCCATCCAGACAGACATCACACTTCAGCACCTGCATCTGACATCACTTCAGCCAAAAGCTTCTCTCAAACCTCCCCCCACACCTGCCGGTCACACAGGTCTGCACCCATCACCTTTCTCACACGAATTCTCACATATTCCTGTGTAGCACCATCCAACTGATGATAGTCTGAGAGGAGGAAGCTTTGTAGATAAGTCCACGTTCTACTTTGCTCCCAGCCCTCCGTCTTGCGTCTTGCATGAGGCAACCGATTAACAGTAATTTCATTTCAGCACAACATTTCCATTTGAAGAAACGCAGAGCATAGGGCTCTGGTCATAATTAAAAGCTTGTTTCATTTGTCATTTGAAATTCCATGTACTGCTGCCACAGCAGCACCCCCTCCTCGCCAGGCTCTGCCCTAAGGACATCTTTCTTCCAGCGCTCGATTCCCATCAGAACCCTGGCAGTGAGAGCCCCGCAGGTTTCCCAGCGCCTCGGTCTGCGGCTTCCACGCTGGGCCGGCACTGACAGGACCGGAATGGTGCCCCCAACAACTACAGGATTGGAAGCTGGTCGACTGCTCTGTAGAATGGAGACATGTTAGTAATCCCCGACATTTCCACTGACAGGCTGCTCAGGTAAACTGGGAAAAATCCACAAACTAGAAAGAATCCATGGGGAGGAGCACTTCTGTCTCCAACCTGGCAGCAAACGGTGGCTGTGCAGACGATCTCTTCAGGAAAACTATCGACTGTATCTCAGGTCAACAACAGCCCCGCTGAGGGCCACAAAATCAGCTCCCCCTGGCCCTCACTTCCTAAGGGTCAGCCCTCCCAGGCCACCTCTCCTGGAAGATCAGCTCTGACGCACCCACGACGGTCAGGAACCGGCTCTGGGACACATTTCCCAGGCTCCTGCCCACCGCCCTCTCTCTTCTTCCTCCTCCATCTCCCTCTTCACTCCCATCCGCCCTCCCCCTTTCGCTTCCCTTCTCTCCTTTCCTCTCCCTCCCTCATTTCCTTTCAGCCCTCACCTTCCTCACTGCACTTCCCTATGCAACTCAGCGGACGCATTCTCAGGTCAGTAGAGTTTTCTTTCACTCTGTTTCTATTGCAATGATCATTCTTAATGAACAGAAACCTGTTTCGGACCATGTGGATGCCACCTCCTGACCAACTGCTGCCCCGCGGCTCCGTGTCCACTCAGTGACCTCACGGCGCAGGTGCCCAGCAGTATGGCTGTGACCAGGGGTAGCAACATGGGACATGAGAGAGGTATCCCAGGCAAGAGGCCCTGCAAAGCCTCCCCAGCAAACCGGAGCAAGGCCCAGGGCGGTAGGGAGAGCGCCGTGCTCACGATGTAGGCAGTTCAGCTTCCGCAAACTGTCCATCGACTGCAACTTACTTTGTTTCCATGGTTACAAAAGAACCATAAGCATTCTGAAATATGTTCTTGGTTTCATGTTTGCGAAATCTAAGCAACATTATAAGAAAAATCACTGAATTCTGCCTGAGGCTCTAGGGGTGTTTTCCTCTCTGAAAGGAGCCCCCTTTCCAGGACTTGGGATTGAGTGACAGCCTTCAAAATCACGGTTATCCTGGTGGTAACAGGGAACTCCTCAGCCCGCTGGGAGCTGGGGCCCTCGACAGCCCCCATGGCTCCAGACGCCAGTGTTCTAAGGATCACACATGTGCAGATAGCAAAGCTTGCTGCACACACGCCAGGTGCTAACAAGCCCCAAACGTCTCACTCATACTTGCTAACCACATCGCTTCTCTCAGCCTCCACGGCGTTTCACACTCTGCCTTTATATAGAGATGAACCATGCGTCCTGAGCACTACAAAGATTCAACTCCTTCCGGGCAGAGGGGTGCATCTTTCCATCACGGGGTCCTCACTCCAGCTGGCACAGGATTTGCAGAGTGGGCGAGTCTAATGTTGATGACACTTTCTCAATATTCCCTTCACACCCCTCCAAAAACAAGAGTGCTGCCAGCTTCTTACCGACGTTGTAATGAGCAAAATATTTTTCTCTTATTTGTCACTTTTTAACGTTATACTAGTGAAGAATGTGACTCTGCATGTACACTGTAAGCACCCACACCGTGAACATTCTGCTCTCCTGTGACTGTATTCACAGGTCACAAGGACAAAACTTCTCCATAGTAGCCAGAATATATATATATGTTTCATATATAAATATATATGTTTCATATATAAATATATATATATGTTTCATATATAAATATATATATATGTTTCATATATAAATATATATATATGTTTCATATATAAATATATATATGTTTCATATATATATATATGTTTCATATATAAATATATATATGTTTCATATATAAATATATATATGTTTCATATATAAATATATATATATATATTTTAACATGACTTCCACTCATCTTAAAGTCACAGATGTGGCTTTTCCTTCATAAAAAGATCCAAATGATACACAAGCCAGGTTCAATAAACACATTGGTCCAAGTGGGAAAATGACCCCTCAGTCTCCCTCCCCTCAAAGACCAGGGCAGCCAGGAAACTGCGCTCTCCAGTAAATGACAACCGGCAGGATTCCCTAAATAAGCAGCCGGAAGATTCCCATCTCACAGAGAGCGCCTTTCAAGACTCAAGATGTCCCCGCTCCCTGAATGTCTTACAAAGAACAGAGTACCCAACTGAGGACTGAGGCAGTAAAGAAACATGTTTTCGGCCGGGTGCGGCGGCTCACGCTTGCAATCCCAGCACTTTGGGAGGACGAGGCAGGTGGATCACAAGGTCAGGAGATCGAGGCCATTCTGGCTAACACGGTGAAACCCCCTTCTCTACCAAAAATAAAAAAATTAGGCAGGCATGGTAGCGGGCACCTGTAGTCCCACGTACTCGGGAAGCTGAGGCAGGAGAATGGCATGAAGCTGGGAGGTGGAGTTTGCAGTGAGCCGAGATCGTGCCACTGCACTCCAGCCTGGGCGACAGAGCAAGACTCTGTCTCAAAAAATTAAAATAAATAAAATTTAAAATGTTTTCAGCAAATAGCATCATCGACCCACAAATGAGAGGTACCGTTTTCATTCTAGGAGGGAAACACTACAAAGTACGTACATTTTAGCCCCGTAAGTGAATTCTTTGGGCGTTCCTGTGTCCACTATCAAATGCAACACATCACCCCAAAAGGCAAAGTTCTATAAGTCACATCCAAGGAGGGGAAAAATCATTCTAAGTTTTAGCAATCCAGTAAGAACCTGATCCAGAGAAGCCTACTTGTTCCAGACTCTAAGCAGCAATATATTGCTACAATGTAATGAAAACAAAGGGATGATTAAGAAAATTTCAATGCTAATAAAAGACAAAAACGTAATTGGATTTATTCTACTCTAGACAGAGCAGCCGGGCAGTTCACCCATACGTTATGAACGTTGCTGTTTATCAGCCAGGGTCCAAACTCTGTCAACAAGGCTTGACAGTAAGGGCGTGATCGCCACTCACTGCAAGGTCCACCTCCCAGGCTCAAGCGACTCTCTTCAGCCTCTGGAGTAGCCAGGACTACAGGTGTGCAGTCATCACGCCCAACTAATTTGTGTGTTTTCAGTAGACACGGGATTTCACCAGGTTGCCCAGGCCGGTTCCCTGGGTCTCAAGCTCCCAGGCTCAAGCAATCCACCCGCCTCGGCCTCCCAAAGGGCTGGGATTACAGACGTGAGCCATCACGCCCGGCCCTTTTTTGTTTTCTTTTCTTTTTAAGTGACTAATGTGCTTCACAGTCTTGTAGGCATTTAAAAAAAAAAAAAAAAAAAAAGAACAAGCAAATTCTGTAAGGGAAAGAAACCATTAACACTTTTTACACTTCTCAAAACTCAAAACTGAAATGCTAAGAATAAATGTATTTTATTCACAGAAGCAGCATTCTTAAAGTTCTGTAAAAGTGATACCATGGACACCACCACATCACAGATGAGCGTGGCAGGACTGCTCAGGTTCAGAACACATTCTCAACAGTCCTTTTGCCCCTTTCCTCAATGGGAACACTTTATTCTGTCTTTTATTCAAATTAAGTATCTTGCGAGGGAGTTGAAGAAAACTGCATAGCAAATTTTAAAACTTCAATGCTTTTCTCAATGTTCGCCACATTCTAATGCATTTTACTGACTACACGGCCAATAAGCCTAAAGCTTTTTGCATCGGTAAAGACAATGCTCCTTGTAGCAATAGGCTTTTTCTTTTCTATACAAAGATCTATAACTTAAGCTAGTAAAATGGGCATTTCACAAAGATTTTGCACAATTCCTAGCACAGATTTTAGCAAAATAAAACCATTATCTTTCCGCAATTAAATAAGCAAGCATAGGAAACTGCACAGTTAAAATAACCATTCCATTATTTTATATAAACACAAATGAGAGAGTAGAGTATGCTTTGAAAAACAGTATTTCCATATGCCAACGATGAAGCAGAAGACAGTTCCCTCAGCCTCATATGACATTTGACAACCGAAGTACTCTGGCCCAAGCCCAGCCCTGTTAAATGAAAATGAAGTAAACGTGTGAGTGACCATGGTGGGGCACTCTGATAGCCACAGTCCAGGAAAGAACAGCTAACATCTTTCTTCTTCATGGGAAAACCGAAACATACTCGAGAGACCTTGATTCTTTAAAACACAGTCTGCCCCAGTACTAACCTTAAGCTCCCAACGATCAAGATTGCTATAACCACAGAGGTGTTTTTCCAGGCCCTCGAAAATCACGGACATGGTACATACACAACGTTTTCAAACACTCAATGCAGCCAATTTGTTAAATGTGCTGTGATACCGGAGGTCTTGTGCAGGACCAGAAGCGTCGTAGCCTGGTTACCTGTCCTGGTGTTCAATGCTTTGCATGTGCAAAACCTGCTGTTACAATTTACTGGGCTTAATGTGATTCCGTTCGTCACAGAAGAGAGCTATGACATTTACTTAATTCCACGCACAAATTCTCAGGTTCACGTTCCACGAGTGACTGCTCTGTCCACGAGACAGCTGAGGGAAGACCCAGGAAAGGCCTGGGAGATGCCAGGTGCTCACAAACTGGTATCCGTCTGCTGGTTCTGGC
The DNA here is from genome assembly GCF_049350105.2 of Macaca mulatta. Classification (NCBI taxonomy): domain Eukaryota; kingdom Metazoa; phylum Chordata; class Mammalia; order Primates; family Cercopithecidae; genus Macaca; species Macaca mulatta. The sequence continues at coordinate 1,047,262 of NC_133411.1, forward strand.
TTAAAGGAAAACAGACATAGAAGAAACTAAAAGGGCTCACTACACCTAATATCGCAATGTTCTCAACTTTACCTTAGCCAAAAATAAAAGCGGAAAAGTAAAACTACTCCAGGGCATGATTCCAGGGCTAATCTGAAACATGAAATATTTAGAAGACAAAGCTCATTGTGAGTGCAAGTAATATACACATAAAACACTGGTTTCACAAAACCCAGTCTTTGCGATTGCTTTTATAAAAAGTAAAATTCTCATGAGGATCGCATACATTAACTGATTTTCAAATGAAGGGACTGGTAAACTTCAGGGCATATGATTTCTGTCACACACAAGGGGAGCAGTGAGAGAGAAGAGCTAGGATCAAGTGTGCTGAAGCTGTCCTAGGACTGAAATTCAGTTTCTGCCAAAACAAAAACACAGGAGGCTGTCAACTTCGATAGCAAGCTCTGATTGAGAGCGTCAAGATGCTAAAGTTGCAAAGGAGCTTCTCCCTGTATGGGCACGTGTGATCCTTGCGAAAACATAGCTCAGCATTATCAAAAATCAGGAAAGAACACAAGCCTTCCAGACATGAAATCCAAGAGCAGAAGGGAGCAGAGTCCAAGCTTGCTCGGCAGAACTGTTCCCGGACAACAGCACAGACGACGTCACAGGGAGGGCAGGGCAAGCAACAGCAGCTTCCGTCTCGCCGCAAGCAGGGCCTGAGCCAGGGGAGCAGTCTCCTCCAACCTGACAAGGAGGCGCGAGGAGCCACAGAGAAGTCAATTCAGGGCCCTTTTCAGAAAGGGGCAACAATGAGAAAATCTGGTCTCACCCACCCCCCACCTGCCACGGTAACAGCTAAACTCGCACGTGCGTCTGTCACGTTCCCCAACCCCTCTTGCAGGTGCTCTTCCTGCACCCGGGTGCCTGTCTCCGTGCTGCTCCTGAGGCCACACCTGTTGTCATCCACTAGTGACCGGGAATTCACCTTTGTCCGGGAGAAGCAAACGCAGATTTCACACACTCCTGTACAGGTTTGCTGGCTGAGAATCTAACTGCACTGTCCGATTCCAGATGTGCTGGTACCAAGGAGAACGTTCGATGCCCGGCATTTATAAACGGTATCAGTGGGTTCTCCTGGGACTCCCAGGCGGCCGCATGAGGGACGGAGCTGTTGCCCTGCTACCCCGAGCCAAAGCAAGGCTGAGAGGCACACACCACAGGCCACATCACACTCGAGCACCGACTCTTGACCGTTACTCGTTCGTGTGTTAAGAGTTCAGGGAGCCGGGCGCGGTGGCTCAAGCCTGTAATCCCAGCACTTTGGGAGGCCGAGACGGGTGGATCACGAGGTCAGGAGATCGAGACCATCCTGGCTAACACAGGTGAAACCCCGTCTCTACTAAAAAATACAAAAAACTAGCCGGGTGAGTTGGCGGGCGCCTGTAGTCCCAGCTACTCGGGAGGCTGAGGCAGGAGAATGGCGTAAACCCGGGAGGCGGAGCTTGCAGTGAGCTGAGATCCGGCCACTGCACTCCAGCCTGGGCGACACAGCGAGACTCCGTCTCAAAAAAAAAAAAGGAGTTCAGGGTACAGGCGACAGACAGGCATGATCTCAGCCATGGGACAACAGTGACTGCCCACAAGTCCTGTATCTAAGCCCCGACTTGCCCATCCATCCTTCCTCAGGAACAATGCCCACCTCACAGTGCTGCCATGAACGCTAAGTCAGCACGTACATACACAACCAAATTCATTGCAATTGTGCTTTCTTCAACAAGTTAATACAACCAGGCGCTATCACTGAGACTGAATAACCAATATTAGAACAGAAGATCAGGCCAGGGATGGTGGTTCAGACCTGTAATCCCATCACTTTGGGAAGCTGAGGTGGGTGGATCACTTGAGGTCAGGAGTTGCAGACCAGCTTGGTCAACATGACAAAACCCCATCTCTACTAAAAATAAATTATCCAGACATGGTGGCACACACCCTGTAACCCCAGCTACTAGGGAGGCTGAGGCATAAGAATCACTTGAACCTGGGAAGTAGAGGTTGCAGTGAACGGACATCGTACTACTGTGCTCCACACTTCCAGCCTGGGTGACAGACCAAGATTCTAGTAAAAAAATAAAAGGTCAAGATGAAAACTGATTGCCAAGGTCCATGTTCCATATACTTCAAACATAAAGTTCATTAGCTGGTACTTGATCAAGTTGTTGATTTCTTCATTACAATCTTGTATATCCTTCTAACACGGCTCAAAATGTTTACATTTGAGCACACCTCGAGTATAACAAAAAATAAAGTGCCTATATTTCATAAATGAGCAAGTTCCAGTAAGACTGCATCCTGCTCTAGTTAATCCTTTGACAATGTAAAACTGAACCATCCTGACACAGCACTGACACATGGTACAAGAAAAATGACCTCCAATTAAATCGCTAGATTTAGAGAACACATAAATATAGTTTTATCACTAATTCACCAGCGATTAGCAAGATTTTAAAGCAAGAAAAAGTATCGGGACTGTAACTAGGAATAAAGGCAAAAAGAAACACGAGAAATTAGTCACGTTTAAATCAATACCCTTTCTGTGGGGCCGTAATAAAGTATACACAACAGGTGTACAAGCTGTCATGCTAAACTGTCACCAAGCTCTCTATGAAGGTAGTAAGAGCGTCCCAAGTCACAGAGCCTCATATTCCTATTTAAATGCTACACAGCCAACACCACACTCGGCACGCAGTGAGAACTCTGAAAGCTCTGAGGAACACATGATGGGATGAAGGGCCCCAGTCCTGCCATCACCCTGTTGCTTATTAAAAATATAAAACAAAGCCCTGCCTTCAAGGTGCTCAGATCTAACTAGTACAAAGTTTTGCTTTTGACAAGTTAACTATGAATGATGAAGACTCTCAACAGCTGTGCGAAATGTAAGGCAACCTCATAAGAGGAACTTGGCTGAGACTAAACCCAGAGATGGTTTTTTAACCACAGAAGAGGAAAGAACTGAAGAACCTTACAGAAAGTTGACAGCAATTTCTATTTCTCTATGGTACAACCTGGAATTTACCTTTGAGATAGACTGTCCTTCTGTTCTGAAAAATCAGATTATTCTTGCAATCCTCCATCAGGACTGAAATTCCCAAAGGCATGGAAAACCAAGTACTAATTTTAAAACCCCCCCAAAAAAACTACCTATGATCTTAGATGTGAGATTTAATATTCTCAAATTCCAAATTTGGAAATATTTTGCACAAAGTCCTTATTTTCCCCTGTTTACTTGAAAGCTCTCTATTCTTTTGTCCTAAACATCTTCTTTGTCATCCTTCCAAACAGTATCTGAAGATGAACTTACATATCGTTTTCAATGTTAACTAAGAAGATACTACATTTGTCATGAACTGTTTATATTCACAACTCTAGGAGGGATTTTGCTACATCGTGAGGAATAACACAAGGCAGTTAATACGCCACGAATAAAGAACAGTAGAAAGTGGACACATTTCCTGATGAGTGCCGATTTCTCATTGAGCTGCTGACAAAGTTATAATACAGAAAGCTAGACAGCTGCTCTGTTAGTTCTACCTCACTTAAGTGACCGAGTCATTGTTGTTTCGGTTCCCTTTCTCGTCTTGGGATGAGACACACCTCACAGAGCTGTTTATGATTTCAGGAACACACACATCAATGAAGTGACTATTCCTAAATCGTTGCAAAGGATATAGTAACCTGCCAAATTTCAACTAGATTGCAACAAACAACTGTTTTCATCCTACACTCTCCGGTGCCAGCGAGATGGTGTGTTCTCGGATCCCTACGGGAGCCCTATTCCTGGTGCCATAGAGCACACACACATTTATATTCACATAGTGTACGTATATGGTACACTGTAACACGTGTACCTGCATAGAGCGTACACACATCTGAATACGTAGAGTGTACATAAGTGCACTACATGCGTAGAGTGCACACACATCCAGATCCATGTGGTGTACATGCATAGAGTGTACACACATCCAAATATAGTGTACAAACAAGTTCACTACGTGTGTAAAAGCATAGAGCATACACACATCCATATAGCAAATGTACATAAGCTAACATGTATGTGCATGCATAGCATGTACACCCATCTATATGCATACAGTGTACACAGGTATACTATAACCTGTATGTACATGCATATGGCATACACATGCACATCCGTATGTATATAGATATGCTATTTGCTATATGTATACACATGCGTATAGCATACACTCTTATCCAATGTACGTAGGTGCACTACAGCATGCATACACATGTGCAGTGTACACATATGCACATGTATACAATGTACATCAGTACACTAACGTATAAAGCGTATACACATATGCAATAGTGTACATACATATGCAGCATGTATATGTATTAGTGTGTACATATCCAGAAGTTTATTCAGTGTGCATAGTGTACATGCATGCTTGTGTGCACATATGTATATATACATCTGCAGAAATAACGTGCACATACCCACATGGTGTACGTACACAGGTATGTATATGGCATTAAATACATGCATGTACGTACACATGCAGAACAGATAGGTGTCCATGTAGTGTGCATATAACCATAGTGACCATAGATACACACATATACACATGTACATGCATGCCTACAGCATGCACGTGTGTAGGACACAAATGTAGTGTACATACCTATACATTGTAAATACATGCACAGTGGAAATACACGTAGTATGCGTACACCACATACACACACGTACATTTATAGAGTACACATATGCCGAGACCGAGAACGGGTCATGAGTATTAATACTGCGGAAACGCTTCCATTTCTACCTAAGTGAATTTTTTTTCAAACTATAATAGAACTCATACAAAAAGGGTTTTAAGGAAATGAATAAAGCTAGTGACAAAAATCAGTGGGAAGGGCACAACCACTTTCCCTCAGAGTTCTGGGCCTGACCATGGAAGTTCAGAGGTTTCCTAATGCAGTACACATCAGAACTGACTCACGATAAAGCGTTCTTTAAAAATTAAAAATGTGTCCTCATGTTTTGGCCTTTGAGACAAACCCTCTTAGTTAATCGAGTTCTGGCTGAATTTGACTCACAGTACTCTGGCAGATTCTTCATTTTCTGGTGAGACAGACGAATGTCCCAGGGCGAGGGCAATGCCAGCCCTTTCAGGGTCAGCTTTTCAAGGAGCGATGTCTGGCAGAACACAATCCAACACCATAGTAGGATCCCCCACCCAGCCACTTAGACGCTTTCGGGGACTTACTGTCTCCTTGTTTCCCTTTCTTGAATTCAGCTGGGGGGAAAAAACGAAAAAATAAAAACCAAAAACAAACAGCCCATGTGTTGGTGTGTCTGAAAAGTTAATACATCCACATCCAACTTTCTAAATGAGACACGGCAGGTATGATGGTCACTGAACAGTGGTCACTGTTGAGAAAATACAAAGTCTTCTGCAAACATGAACAAGTTTCTAGGAATACAAAAGTCAAGGGAATTTACTTCACATATTAAAGCTGTCAAGGGTGCTCATCAAAAATGTACTTAGAGGTTTTCCTTTAAAGATATTTTTGAAGATTTTTAAGTTGCAATACTTAAAAGCCTCTGGGAAAAGAAAGGATACAGGTATCTGGCAGATTTATACTAAATGATTTTCATGTCTTTTTGATAAAGTTAAATAAGGTCAGCCCTGAAATAATGGGTTCCACTACTCTGAAGCTGTGGATGGAATCCACACCACCACCAGACAATTGAATAAACAGCAAGGCTGCACACACAGGACACAGGCAGTGAGCCAGCCTGACTAGTTGTCAGCTTCTGGGTCAGTTCTACCCAGTTCTGCCCAGGCCCCACTGGAGATAAAAAATCTGCCCTTTAGAAGCCTTCAAACCCCACCTTTCAAAATCTAATCCTCTTCAACTGAGGCCCAAGTCCAAAAATCTACTGACATCTTAGCACCTGTTAGGCCAGCTGTCACCTAGCCTTTTTGGCACCAGGGATGGGTTTCATGGAAGACAATTTTTCTGGGGGGTGGTTTTGGATTGCAACTGTTCCACCTCAGGTCAGGCAGCGGATCCTCATAAGGAGCACCTCCGAGATCCCTCACATGCAGTTTACGATAGGGTCCCAGCGCCTAGGAGAACACACAGCTTATGATAGGGTCCCAGTGCCTAGGAGAACATGCGGCTTACAAGAGGGTCCCAGGGCCTAGGAGAACACGCGGCTTATGATAGGGCCCCAGAACCTAGGAGAACATGCGGCTTACGAGAGGGTCCCCGCGCCTAGGAGAACAGGTATTAAATGAGTTGGCAAAGCCAAAATCCACCGGATCTACCACTCCAAAACAAACATACACCACTGCCCAATATTGATGTGAGCCAAAAACATGGAAGTCCTGAGGGCCCACACTGACCACAGCCTGACACCACTTCTGCAAGAACCAAGCACGCGCCTAAAGATCACCCGTGATGACCCAGGAGAGCAGCTTTGAGCAGAGAAAAGGTGAAGGAGAGGCACATGGGCCAGGGTGCTGGGTGTGCCCGTCTTTGTGACCTCACTGAGATTGCTGACCTCTGGCCCTTGGTGTCCGTCCTATGGAGGAGGTAGGCCCCCAAATCCCTGCCTCCCTTCAGCACTGACTGAGGCGGTCCTGAAGTCTCCCCAGGGCTGAGACTGCTTCTAATTCCTGTTAGCTGCACACCCACATAAAAAACTAAAAACAAAATATCAAGTATGCAGACAGGAAAAGAAAAATATGTGAATCCTCCCTTATTCAACAGGCATTTAAAAAGCAACAGGAAAATTGTGATAGTCTTTAAACAACCACCAGCTATCACATCCTGTTGAAATGTTTTAGCTAATCAGGAACATCTTTACCAAGCACCTGTGTATTCAGGAAATCAGTTGACAGGTCCCAAATAACCTCAGAGCTTACGACCTGACCCCCACTCACACGCATCACCTCTCCAGAGGAACGTGTCCTGGACACCTTTCAAATGGTGAGGAACAGGAACAAGGGTAGCTTTCCCTCAACACCACAAAACAAGCTCGACCCCGAGGAGCCCAGAGAACAGCAACGTTTGCTTAGATGCTTTCCCACTGACCTTGTCAGAGCAAACGTTCCCATCCCACACCGCCCAGTGTTTAACTCTCCCTGGGATACCAGCAGCCGTCAACCCTCAACAAGCTGGAAACAGAGGCCAAGCTGACAGGAGGCCTCTCTCCATTATCTACTGAATTCGCTCAGGACACGGATGTTCCCAAACACATATGGCCCCGAGTATTCCACACCTGGAGAACATTCAAACAACAGACGCTGCAAAGACGTTCCCCTAAAGAGAAACTCAGTTTCTAACTTCCCTTAGGGAAAAATATGAGACCCAGAACTTTCCAGAAAATCAAGTGTGGGAGGAAGCCACTCACCTCTGGCACTTCCTAAACCTGCCTTCCCGCGGGTGCTCAGGGATGTTCCCGCGACAGCCCCGTCCACCCAGGACGGCAGCAGGTCTCAGGCAGCCAGCACCTGGGCAGCTGGCGAAGCAACCCCAGGGTGAAAACGCCATCCCAGGCACCACTTCCCGGAGCCCCTCAGCAAGAAAAACAGAGGTGGGACAGAACCGAGGGCTGATTCGAGGCTGGGGAGCCACACACCCGCACAGCTCAATCATCGGACATGCTCTTCTGTGGACAGAGCCCAGGGAGAGGCCAGCACAGAGACCCTCGTGCCGGCTCCACGGGCCAGCGTCCTCCAGGGCTGCAAGTTTGTGATCACAGCTTCAGAATTTGGTTCCAGAATCTTCCGGAACCAAAGACGCACCAAACTGTAAAGCTGCCAGGACAGCAGGGCCCAGGAGCAGGCTCAGGGGAGGACCACGTAGAAACCCCACACACAGCATACACGTGTGCATGCTCACTCCACACATGCCACCCCTTCACCCAATACTATACACGCAAACGCATGTATGCACTCCATACACACCCTCAAATACACTCACCAAATATGATGCGTGTACACACTCCACACACACCCTCAAATACATGCAACACACATGAACATGCTCACTGCAGCCACACCTGCTAAATACACTCACCACACACGCACAAACGTGACACACCTGCACACTCATTCCAGACATCACACCCCTCACCAAGTACACAGGTACACACACCCCCAAGTCGAGAACCTGCAGACTCCACAAGCTTTGGTTTCCCCCACTGTTTCTCTCATCACATGAGATCCACACACAGGTGTCATTTACTGACATCTAACACCCGGGGAGGCCCTTAGACAGAACTGCAGTCACAAGTCGGCTTCATTCAGGCATTCATCACCAGTCTCCTGAAGCCACCTCCTGTCCCCACGGGGAGGGAGGCCGAGACCGGAGACATCACTGGGCTTACAGATCCCCAGCCTGGCAACCCAGCGAAATGAGGAGGGCTCGGCCACGGCCCTGGAGGGAGATGGGTACTGGGCTCAGGTATGCGGAACATGAGTCCTCATTTCCATACAGTGTCACCTACGACAGCGTCAGGTGAAAGCCAGTGGTTTGGCATTCCTGGAATAGACAGTCCTGGAATTACAAGCAAAACTTTTTACTCCTCCCCTCTGAACACATGAGGTCCATGGTCCCCTCACATCTAACACTGGGAATCAGAATCGGTGACTCCTTGTCCACCTGAGGACCACCCAAGAGGATCCACACACCTGCTACAACAGCAGCACCGCACCTGGTCTGCAGGGGAGCAAAGCAAATCCCACCTTTATGAATAACACTGGATTACCCCGACACTGGCAGCCTGCAGTGTGTATATCGTCAAGCCCCCACATCTGTGCCACCTGCAAGAGGAACACAAGCCCTTAGTCCAGGGCTCTCAGGACAGCCTGTGAGGTGGATGTTGGCATCCTTCTCATCTCCCAGTGGAGAGGAGAGAAGGCCAGGGTCAGGACTGGTGTATCAGGAGGGTCGGTGTTCAAACCCCATCTGCCTCACAAAGCAGCCCTTACCGTTCAAGTGACTTCTATCATCAGCCTTAAAATGTACCCCAGTTAACCAGCAATTCTGAGTGCTGTTCCTTGGGACGTCATAAGCAAACATTTTGTTAGAAAGATTTTGCCAAATCTGCTTTCAAAATCCTGTTATGAAATGACTAATGAAAATTTGAGCTATGAAATAAAGCACATAGTTAAATGAATCCCAAAATGACTATCGCGAAGGAAGCTTTAACTTGAAGTGAAAAATATCCTCTAAATGACATCAGCCAGAATTATCTTCAATCATTACTGATCCCATACGCTTCAGGAATTATACAGCATCATCTCAGATATGAACTTAAAACCATTAGCTGAATGCACATTTCAGCACAACCAAAGTTCTGCTATAATAAGCGGCACAGGCATCTCTGGAGAGGATTTTAATTGGGACTACAAACGATGTGCACGATCGTGGTAAGAGGTTTCATGCTGGCTGTTCTCCAAGGTGTGACATAGAGAAACACCACTAACCTCAAAGACACCTGCTGCTTTGTAATGAGATGAGAGACGATGTGGATGGACTACTGTACATATTTGAAAAGGAGAAACAATGCAAGGAAAGAATCTTATCAGTTTCCCTTTACATTCTTAGAAAAAAACGATTTTTCTTTTGGGATGATTTAAAAAGAATGACATTTCTGGATTTTTTTTTTTTTTTACTTTTCTTTCTGAGACTGGGTCTCGGCTCTGTTGCCAAGATTGGAGTACAGTGGAGCAATCGCAGCTCACTGTAGCCTTAAGTGATCTTCCCACCTCAGCCTCCAGAGTAGCAGGCACCACAGGCACGCACCACCACACTCAGCTAACTTTTCTGTTACACAGATGGGGTCTTGCTATGTTGTCCAGGCTGGTCTTCAACCCCTTGGCCTCAAGTGATCCTCCTGCCTTGACCTCCCAAAGATTTAGCCTAAGCGACCATGTCTTATCGGAAAATAGACATTAGAGCAAATGCATTTCTGTAAGATTTTCTACCTCTTTTCACTGGGGAAAAAGGTAACTTGCCTCCAAGGGTCGGAGACAAAGCCGTTACTGCAGACAAGCGCTGTGCATCCCGGGAACCACTACACCACGAGGCACGGCCATGCACCCTGGATGCAGGAGTAACACACGAGGCTAGCACAGGCTGATGCTGGCCCTCTCCAGAAGTAGGCCTATCCTTCCTCCTCTCCTCAGCCCCCTCTCCCTTCAGGCCTCAGTGGCTGCTGACAGCGGAGAGGCCACAACTAGAGGAGGCTCTCAACTCCACCAGGGACAGGAGCCCCGGACGCTGGGGACTCAACTGCTGCCCTCTGCGCCCACCTCCTTCTGGTCCAGCCTTCTCAGGAGCCAGACGTGGCCACTTTGACCCTCTTTCCCTTCTGTGGCTCCTACAAAAACCAGTTCAGCGAGCCCAGGCTGTCTCACACTCCAGGGACACCCGGCACAGGCCCCCTCCATGACCTTATCCAAGCTCCTGGGGCCAGAAGGGTCTTGCAATATTTCACTTTCCAGTTGAGCATCCCCAGCCTGAAATCCAAAGTGCTGCGAAGAGCATTTCCTTCGAATGTCATGAGGAAGCTCAGAATGTTTCAGGTTTCGTAGCATTTTGGAGTAGGGACTCTCAGCCTTAATTTGAACCTCTTCCAGGAAGCCACACACTGAAGCCCCCGATGTCCACCCTACACAATCCCAGCACACCATCTGAAGTCCTCAGCAACAGATTTTCTTTCTTCAAAAATAACCACAAGTCACAAACTCACACGCAATCACAGAAGGGGGTTGTGGATACCCGCACAGATGATGAAATTTAACTGTCACATTTTTACCTGAGTAATTTAAAGTCATTCCTCAAAAGACACCTGTTTTACTGAGTTGCGTTTTAAGGTGAACACGCACAAATCATTTCAGGGAAACAAACGTCACTTTGGGCTTCGTGTGGTTTCTTGACTCCCATGAATAACTCAGCGTTCACCCTCACTTCTGGATAAGGGAGACGATGCAAAGAAATCTGTTAAAACAAAGACATGAAAACAAGTTTAAGAAGGGTTTGAAAGGTTCCTCTTGTCCCCCTGGAGGGGAGACAAGGACACTTGGAAAGCTCACGGGGGACAGGAGCACAGCCTCCTCGGTGTGCCATGGACGCCGCCTCGCCAAGGGGAGAGGATGATGCCTGGAAGGCTCACAGGGCTGGGAGCACAGCCTCCTCAGTGCTTTCTACACTCAGCAGCTTCAGAAATTCCTGCAGAAGCAGAACACATCATGAGAACTGAGACTGGAACACCCCAAAGAAAGGGGACGAGGGGTCAAAAAAAGCATTCGATCATTACCAAGGAGCGCGGGCATGAAGCCGCTTCAAAGACCGTGTGAGAAGTCACTCATAGGCGTTTCAGAAAATAAGGGTAGCGCGAGATTGCTCGATCAGCTCAAACAGGCTGCCGTCCCTCAGGCCATGAAGTCCCTGAGATGAGCCTCTCACTGAGCAGAAGTCACTCGCATCTCTGCCAGAGAAAGTACTACAAGCTGACACAAAGCCTCATGAAACCTGGGCTTCAGCCGGTCGACGATAGTGAGTCTGACATGGTACATCCCTCCAGATGGTTAAAGACCCCAGGGGTTCATCGGACAACCTCCAAAGGCTGTGTCTGTCCAGCCCCTTTTCCAAGTTCTGGATGATTTTTCCTAATGTACTATAAGCAGCATGTTCCAGCAGAGACGTCATTAACTGACTCTGGGTCCTCTTAATTTTGAAATTAGAAACACACTTGGCCAGGCACGGTGGCTCATGCCTGTGATCTCGGTACTTTGGGAGGCTGAGGCAGCTGGACTGCTTAAGTCCAGGAGTTTGAGTCCAACCTGGGCAACATTGCAAAACTCCATCTCTACAAAAAATACAAAAATAAGTCAGGCATGGGGACACGTGGAACATGTGCCTGTGGGTCCTGGCTACTCAGGAGACTGAGGCAGGAGGATCACGTGAGCCTGGGAGGTTAAGGCTGTAGTAAGCTGTGCTCACACCACTGCCTGGGCAACAAAAAGGTTTTTTTTTGCCTGTCTCAAAAAACCAGAGAATAAGAATTATATACCTGAGTAGCCCAAAATAAAAGAGGCCTTGTGGAACAACCTGAAACACATCTGCAAATTCTGGCAGGGCCTCCCCCTGGCTTGATTTGTGGTGAGTGCAGGACCGCTCTGAAGGATAGGACCCCAGGCTCATTCCGAGACTAGACCTTACAGTACAACTTCCCTTCACTGGACGGAACACTGGCCTTGGATCCTGGGACACCCTGGGGCAGTGCCACCATCCCGAGGTCGCCATGGCACAAGCAGGCCCTACTATCAGGAAGCCTGGGACATGCTGGGGCAGTGCCACCAACCCGAGGCCACTGTGACACAAGGGGGCCCTGGTGCCACTGAGAGGCTGCACAGCAGGTCCAAGCCCAGGCCAGGACTGAAGAGGCTCCACATCCTTTCGATCCCTCCAGCTGAGTCCACAGATGTCTTCGAGCAGAAATGCATCACCCTCAATGTCCACGGGTAAGTTTTTGGACACAGAATCTGGAAGCATAAAAGATGGTTCTGGGCTGGTTGGTTGCCGGCTCTGATCTGTCCTCTTTCCACACAAAACCTGGCTCACACCAAGCAGCGTCTAAGTCCTGGAAGACTTGCTAAACACAAGTGCAGTTACAAAGCGGAGAAACTGGAGGGGGCTGGGCTGGGCTGTGCTCCAGTGGCACCAGAGTTTCTCAGGAAGACCCCGGGCATTACAGGGTCCAGGGCAAGGGCTTCCTGGGATCCAGGACATGGAACAAGAACCCATTTCCCGGCCCTGTTGAATATGAATCGGCTAAGGGCCAATTCCCTCGGAGGACTGAGCACCGCCCCACAACACCTTGGTATGGGTATGTTATTACATACGTTGGTATGGGTATGTTATTACCCATACCAAGGTAATAACAAGCCCGTTACCAGCAGGAGGCCGGTGATGAAGACATGAGGACCAGATGAGCACGAGGGATCCTGACAGATCATCCCTGGCACCGAGCAAGGGGCGGACAGTACCCCCTGTTCCTGATGCATCAGCCCTGGCACTGAGCGAGGGGTGGCAGCAAGGCCTGTGCCCCTGCAGATGCAGAGGGATGTGAGGGGGGTGCAGGCTGGGCTTGGAGGCTAACTCAACCACCTGCGCTTGCACTTCCGTTCCTCATGGCAGGGAGGTGAGGCACAGGCAGCATTAGGGCTCACCTTGCCCCCGGGCTGCACTTTTTTCTGCTTATGAGTCATGCTCGCTTTACATGGAGACATAGCTATAATAACGGTTCCCTGATTATTTCGCTGCCTACATAAAGAGCTTTCAGAATTCACTTCCATCCTTAGGAAAGGCGGCCAACACCAGGCTGTCTCCCTTAAGATGCCATGTCTCATATGGGGGAAAAAAAATCAAGAGAAATCAAATAAAGGCCATAAAATACATCAGTTTCAACACTAAAATTTAATAGTATGCTTTAAATTGAAGATGAGTTAAGTCATATTTCCAAACCTCTGAAAGCACGGTTACTGGGAGGGAATGGTTTGCAACACACAAACGCAGCTCTGTAGAAGTGCCCGGGCTGCATGAAGGCTCAAACGTCAGTGCAAGGAGAAAGTCTGAACAAACTCTCTCCTGCCCTGCTGCTGTCCTCTTCCAAAACACACTGTTTATCTGTCAGTTTAGAACAAGGCCTAGGGAGGTGGGAGGCAGGCCTGGGAGGGTCACCTAGCATCCAAGCTCCTCACTCACACAACTGCACGAGGCTGAGCTGAGCAGTACACACAAACACGACTAATTCTCCCCAAAAAGAAGACGGAAGGCAGCACACTGCCATGCCAGGCACCCTGCAGATGAGAAGATTGAGGGGAGCCAGAGGTACCTTTAATCTTGCTTGCATGGTGGAGGGAGAGGAATAATGCCACTCACTTGAGTGTTGCACAATTCTTTCTAGCACTGAGTGGCAGAAAACAAAAATTATAGATGCTTCCTCAGACAAATGTTTCTGAAGAACTGAACATAAATTACGTTCAGGAAATAGCATTATGAATGCCTCAAGTGCTTCTGTTTTCAATAATCCCAGAGTAATTCTATAAACCCGGGAATCAGTCTCACCCAACTCCAGGATCACGGCCCAGGTGACGTGGGCACACACATATCCTGAAGCTCCAATACTCAACTAAAGTGGGGCGAGTGAAAATGATCCTGGGTATAATTTACACGGACACAGGAAGGTGGCTGAGCCCCAAACCCCTAAACCAGGAAGACCAGTGTCCTTCAGGGGCCTCGCCTCTGTCCTTTCCCAGCCTCTGGGAACCACCACTCTGCTCTCTACTGACACAAACGCCCCTCCAAGGTACAACACCAGGAAGATCATCATTCAAAACTGAGGAACGTGGCAGAACAAAGCTGTCAGGAGATTTTAATCACCAACACTACTTGTTACATGACCCAAAGATTATTCAAATCCCAGGCCCTTCAAGACTGAATGCTATCTATACTTAAATGCATTTAATCAGCATATTGGGGGGGTTATTCCTTTGTTTTGCTGCAAATATATCCAACTGCTGTAAAAGGAAAAGGCAATTTGTTAACGAAGCTTCTTGGAGTGTCTCAACAGGCCTCGAGATAGGATAAAAGGCAGGACTTCCTGGCAGAAACGCTCAGCTCTGAGGTCAGGTGGAGTTCTTGAGCACCAACCAAGGCAAAATAAGGTCGAAGACCACACCACACTTTCCTCAATCACATCTTCATTCCACCTTTCCTTCTATTTCTCACGACTTCACTGGGAGAAATTGTGCTGAAAGAAAATGGAAACACACACATACATAGGAGGCCGTACAGAGGCTGAGAATGGGTGCAGCCATCACAGTCCAAATGTCCTTTCAGGGCCATCTGACCTGGCTGGGGTCCAAGTATCCAAGGGCAGGATTGTATGTCAGACCTGTGAAGCCAGGATTACAGCCACTGAACGGCAGTTTTCCATCCCACGGAAACCGGCCTTGCTAGGGTCTTCCTCAGGGACCACCGATCTCAAGCCACCACCCGTCAACTACTTCAACTAACCTACATCATGGCAGAGGCCTCCCTAGGCAGACCAGCCCTGCCCAAGTCCTGCTTCATGGCAAACCCTCCAGACAAACGTCCTTGGCCTCTTCCGGGAGGCTGTGCTCGGAAGGTGCCCTCATTTACTTCTGCGGCTCTGAGACATTTAACTAGAGCCCAACACATTTCTTCCTGTTCACATAGTATTGAGTTAAAAGACTTTTATGAGTAAACTTTCACTGGGAAAAATACCATTTCAGGAACCCCAGTGACCACAATGAAAATGTTTTTACCTTCCCTTACGTGACATCGGCAACGCCAGGTCCAGGAAACGTTCTGGATCTCAGATAATGGCATATCCACTCATAGTAAGTCTTGGTCTTGTTTCACAAGCTATCAAATGCTGCCCAGAAGCAGGAAAAACCCCACAATGTGGCAGGGAGGGGCGACCAGCGTGAGTTCTAAGGCCAGACCACCCGGGTCTGCTGACAGCGTGGTGAGGGGCAAACAGTGCAGGGTCTAAGGCCAGACTGCCCGGGTCCCGCTGACAGTGTGGCTTCAGGAGTTTCCTAAACCCTCTGCTCTCCAAGTTTCATGTCAGAAAAATGCAGTGATAACCGTGTCTACCTCGTTTAAATATATATACACACACACACACACATATATATATATACACATACACACACACGCACATATATATACTCCAAAACTACAGCCCTATAAAGGTCATTAATCCTAGTTATCCTCAAGGCATCAAGCGATCAATAATGAGCCATCCCCCTGCTGCTGACCTGCCTCAGCCCCACCCTCTGGAAACCCCGGATCCACACCAGCCACACAGGATGAGGCCGAGGAAGGAGCAGGACTGTGTCTTGGGAACGTAAACTCTGGAAGCTGATTTAAATCAGTGCCGCTCAAATCTTGTCACCAACTATCTTGTTAAATTGGGAGATTCCATCTCTGGGGATCTTGAAGGAACCTGAGGCTCTACATTGAGTGAGGTGAGCACTCGTGCTGGAATGAGACGGCAGGGAAAGCAACCGAATCTGGGGTCGCAGCTGCCTGAGGCTTGGGTCCCACCGGGAAAGTGGCACCAGGGCCCTCAGGACAGTGGCGGAGGTCCCAGGAGGCAAGTCCCGGTGCAGAGACTCATGGACCCAAAGATTGCTCCAGGGCCAGGAGGGGCTGCTGCGCTGACAGCCACGAGGCAGGCAGCCTTCGAGCTCCTCCAGCTGCCATCCTGCAGGCAGGGAGGACAGTGCCCAGACCACCCTGGTGCTCCCCCCCAGCCTGCCAGGCTGGTACTCTTACTCCAGCCACTGACAAGAGTCCCCATGTTGCAAGCTAGGTTGAAACAGTGCCTCAGGCCTCGGGGCACATGCACCCCCCTGCAGGGCCGGGATGGCTATTCCCACACATCCCCAACTCACAGCAAAACTTAAAAATGAAAGTTGGAAGATACAGCCAGGAAACCAATGCTCAAGAAGCAACTCCAGGGTGACTCTTCCTAGAGCTATTGCTATTGAACATCTTTAAAAACATTTCCAGGGTGACTTCCTAGAGCAATTGCTGTTGAAAATCTTTAAAATTCTTGATTTCAAAATTAGCTTTTATTACACTGTCTTCCCTATTCTACACCAAGACTCTAGAAAACAAAACCATTACAATTTCCAATTCTATCTTATAGCAAGTTAGAAATACACGTTTCCTCAAAGGATTCTACATGTTTCCTTGGCAATATCCTTTCCATGCCCCGTACTACTGCCCACAACAGAGAAGGCTTTTCCAACCCAACCCAACCCAACCCAACCCAACCCAAGGGCCCTGAGACAGGCCCCTAAAGAATCGTCTACAAACTCTTGAGACAGGCTTGCCCTGACAAATCATCTGCAAACTCCATCTTCCATTAAAAACAGTACCGAAAATGAGCATATTACCACTTTTTAAAAATTACTGTAAAGTGGACAGTGTTCAGTTCTGTGAATTTCGGCACAAATATTCCCATAATCGTCATCACATAAGCAGAACAGTCCAACAGCCCCAAACCCACTCACGGGGCTTCATAAGCATACCCTCCCATTCTCAGCAACCACCCTCTCCGTGTCCTCCCATCCCCCGGGTCTGTCTTTTGCGAGTGTTGTCGCAAAACACTAGCAAAATCACGATTTCCTGGGCATCGTGCTTGGAGGTGCACCCGGGGTGTCCTGTGATCAACAGCCAGGCCTCGGGGCTGCTGGGTATTTATTATTCCACGTATGGCTGTGGCACATTGTAACCTGTTTTGGACAACTATAGACAGCGCTATTAACATCAGGGCACAGTTTTTCTTAAACATCAGATGCTGTTTCTCTAGTGTAAATACCCAGGATTGGGGTCACTGGGACCCATGTTTGTGTGAGTTCAGTTTTGTAAGAAACCGCCAAGCTGTCTGCACCGTGCTGAACCCCAGCATCGCACAGGAGTCCCGACTGCCGGTCCTCACCAGCACCTGGGGCTGTCGGAAGACCTTAGTCAGGCGCTCCAGCAGGGGTGTGAACAAATTCACTGCGGCTTCGGTGCACATCTCGGTGCAACCAGTCATGCTGAAGGTCATTTCAGATGCTTTCGGGCCATCCTCCCGTCCTTCTCAGTGAAGCATCTGTTCAGGTCCCTTCCGCTTTTAAGTCAGGTGGTTTGTTCTCTGTCATGAGCCGTGGGAGTCCTGTGCATTCTGGATACGAGTCCTTTGCCGGCTGCATGGTTCGTAGACATCTTCTCCCCATCTATCGAAAATGTGTCTCTTCAATTCCCTAGGGGTGTCTTTTATATTAGAAGTTTAATTTTGATGAGTCTTACCTACTTGTTTTCTTCCTTGATTATGGATCATGGTATGGCTAAGAGCTCTCACCCTAGGTCTCCACAATTTCCCTTTCTTCTGCAGGTTTTGTAGTTTGGTATTTTACATTCAGGGCTATGGTCCACCTTAATTTTCATACAGGAATTTCTCCCTGTTTTCACTCTTTTGCATACGGCTGTCCCATAATTCCAGCACCATTTGTTGAAAAGACTCAAGTTCCACTGAACTGCTTTTGCGTCTTTGGATCTGTTCTGGATTCCACTCTGTCAGCTGACCCTTGTGTGCATCCTGAGCATAATTTATGACTTTAGTGGCTGTCTCTGTGAAAAAATTAATTCTGTCTGGAAGCAAAAACCACATTAGAAATGCTCTAAATAAGATTCTTCCTGTTGTCAGGAGAGCAAAGCCACTGCCCTAAAGCAGAGGTGAGGCCTCAACAGCTCCCAGGCACAACCTTAACACACAATGGGGAAGGCAATTCATTTCAAGGGCCACAACGTGAGACCAGCATAGCCATGAAAACTGCAATTTCACAACGGAATGAAATTCATAAAGAACTGCTGAGAAGTGTGTGATAAGTTACATAAATCACTGTTCCTTAAATTCTGACGGTTGACTAGAACAGAAATAGCTTCACGGTACAGTTCAAACAGGAATAAGATAGGTAGGGGTGGTTTCCACACCACACAGGCCTGCAGGAAAGGGACACTCTTCCTCTAAACGGGAGATCCCGGGAGTGATGTGATAAGCCATGGTGAGAGGCACGGAACTGTGCAAGCCAGAGTCGCGGCCTTTGCCCCACCACGGAGCCTGTGTCCATGAACGACGAGGCTCAAATGTCAGGCCGAGGCAGTTATCAGGGGACAAGAAAACGAGCGCACGGTGGAGGCAAAGGTCTGAAATTGCGCGGCAACTTCGAGTCAAGTGGGACAAACTGGCTCAAAATACAGGTTCCAAAAACCATCACAGAGAGCTGTTCCTCGGCTCTGGAAAGGCTAAGTGACTACTGCCCACACTGAGCATCTGCTCCCGGAGACGACCCTGGTGACCTAAGGCCCAGCTCCTCCGAACCCGTGCCAAACCTCAGTGAGGAACTTTGTTGGTATCTTACAGCACATTGACATATTCCCTTAAAATCTGGTATTTCATCAACAATGCAGGCGCCAGCTTTGACTCATACACATTTCGATTAAACAAGATAATTTACACCCTGACCATGCCAGGTAAGAGGTTTACTACAATCTTTAAACAGAGCCAGAGGCTACAGTCTGCTCCTACACAACACCATGTCTCTACAAGTTCGATGGGTTTTTACTTTCCATGTCTTCACTTGCCTAGTGCTAGAAAGCAGATAAAAACAGAAGGAACCCAGAAACACTATTGAATGAGACTCAAATATCTTGCAGTCATCATCGAGATGAGATGTTTATTAAACAGAAATGTTCTCCCCTGTAGAAAGCAGCACACACCAACACACACCGATAACTGTCGCCAGCATTCCAGATCATCTTCCCTTCCATGGCCACAGTGCAGGGCAATGGACCACGCACACCTGCAGACCCACGGAAAGCGGGGTGACACGGCCGATTCTTGTAGCGAGCAGGCCAGGGTGCACTCAAAGTGCATCTCTTTCCAGAAGGCCACCACGCAAAGTTACACATTTATTCCACGAGTTAATGGCACTGCACCAAACATTTCTGTAAGATTATCTTAGCAAGCTTTTCCTTCTGCCTAAAATGTCCTGACACAAACTGAAAAAGCTCTTGGAGCTGCCAAAGACTTCAGTATCCCCTTAACTATTGTCATGCACGCACGTGTGAAGAGACCACCAAACAGGCTTTGTGAGCGCAACATGGCTGTTTATTTAACCTGGGTGCAGGCGGGCTGAGTCTGAAAAGAGTCAGCGAAGGGAGGTAAGTGTGGGGCCGTTTTATAGCATTTGGATAGGTAAAGGAAAATTACAGTCAAAGAGGGCTTGTTCTCTGGCGGACAGGAGTGGGGGTCACAAGGTGCTCAGTGGGGGAGCTTTTTGAGCCAGGATGAGCCTGGAAAAGGAATTTCAAAAAAATAATAATAATAATCGCTTAAAGCAAGGACCGGCCATTTTCACTTATTTCTGGTAGAATGTTATCAGTTAAGTCCCGGCAGGGCATTTGCACTTTTGTGATTCTTCAGTTACTTCAGGCCATCTGGGTGTATATACGTGCAAGTCACAGGCGACGCAATGGCTTGGCTTGGGCTCAGACGCCTGACAACTACAGTCTTTACCTTTAAGGTGTGGGGTAAGATCATATAATCCCCAACTAAGCTCCTGATGCTGTGTGTGGCATCTAGCAACAGCACGTTCCATTCCTGGATTACATTTGACTCAAGAGTCCACAGTGAGAACGATTTCTGGTGAATGAAACAGCAGGCAGGAGGGTGATTCCGCTGGGCAGCTCTTCACACACAACCCAGGAGCTGAGGGGAGAGGAAGAGGCCCACGCGCGTCCACCGTGCTCACGCCCCCTTGGAACGTCCCCCACACCTAGAGACCCGGACCCAAGGGAAATCTGACCTGAAAATGGGCAAATCCTCACTTTGGCAGAGGGACAGGGACTCGGGGCCACAGCTTGACCTCAGAGCAACACAAGTGCAGACACAGCACCCCAGGACACCCTCCCCACCCAAATTCAAGGAGGAAAACCAACCCCCCGCCCCCTTGCGGAAACCCCCGGCTGCTGGAGCAGACGCCTGCCGGCGTGTGAAGCCTCTGCCGTCCCACATTCTGGGCTCAGCACCTGTGCCTCAGCCCTGGCACTGCTCGCCACACCCACAGGTGTGCCAGGAGGGGCAGGTCCTAAGGTCTCCACTGCACCAAAGCCTGCAAGGCAAAGGGGCAGCTCCCTCCAGCAGGAGTCCAGAAGCACACACTGCACCAGCGTCACAGCGTGAGAATTCTCCCCTCGGTCTCCGAGTCTCCAGTCTGTTGCCCGCCACGGTCTTCTGCCAACGGCGAGGCCCAAGCTGGGCGGCACATTTGGTTCTCACCATTTCCCTTGTCAAATCAATACTGCAAACATATCCAATTCATCCTGTCACTAAAAATGAAATAATCCGCCATCTCCATCACAGATGATGCAATCAGGTTTTCATTACCGGGTTTTTGTTTTGTTTAGTTTTTTGTTTTTTTTCTATTTTGAGATGGAGTTTCTGCTCTGTCGCCCAGGGTGGATTGCAGTGGTGCGATCTTGGCTCACTGCAACCTCTGCCTCCCGGGTACAAGTGATTCTCCTGCCTCAGCCTCCCAAGTAGCTGGGATTACAGGTGCCTGTCACCATACCCGGCTAATTTTCATATTTTCAGTACAGACGGGGTTTCACCATGTTGACCAGGCTGGTCTGGAACTCCTACCCTCAGGGGATCCACCTGCCTCCTCCTCTCAAAGTGCTGGAATTACAGGCTTAAGCCACCACGCCCAACCATTACTGGTGTAATTTCTAAGCCACTCTCTCACACCCACTCCCTTTTTTTTTTTTTTTTTTAAAGAACCAGCTTTATGGCTATATTTTTTCCCAGAGAACCAGTTACCCATTTCAAGTACAAATAAGACACGGTGTTTAAAAACCAAAAATGCCAATTTGCACAGAAGTCTCCAAATACCCAGTCGATTTGAGCCTTGAGAATAACATCAAGCTGTTGGCTGAATACAACTTCCCTTTCCATCTGTCTGCCTGTGAGTTAGACACAAGGACGAAGCCACGAGCTAGGGACATAAAGGCAGGAACCACCAAGGCAGCCGAGACTCCAAATAAAAGCTCGAAGGACCAACACAAATGCACCACACCCTGCACACCCTCCTTCTCCTTCCTTTTCAGAATTTCCAGAGGATGAAACAGGGACCTCCTCAGACGTCCCACGGTGCAGGCAGCCAGAGGGGAAGGTGGCAGCAGCCTGAATGAGGTGACCAGGAAATCACATTCCACAGACACAAATTCTCCGTGCTTTACATCCTCTGTCTCTGAAGAACTATGCCACTCTAACAGTCGCTAGAAAACCGCCTTCAAGTATCATTTCCCATTTCAAGCAAAGAAAACAGTGGTGGGGCATGAGGGAAAAACATAGCCATGTGTTCTGGGGTATTAAATAAGGTTTTTTTCTGTTATAAACATATAATTTTACGTTCTCAGTTTTCTGTATAACTGATAGGCTTCCTAATTAGCAGACATCGTAATAAAAAGTGAATTCCAAGTGTAAGATCGGAGGAACCGTTTCACATGACTTCAGGTTCTGCTACTGTGTTTCAACTTAAGTAAATGGTTCTGTGCGTTGGCAACAAGGCCTGAGAGTCTGTGTGTGAGTCTGTGTGGCTGTAATCAGGGTTCGTGTTGGCTCCGTACCAGAGGATGTTACACTGTTACATTATCTTCTACAAAAAATCCTGAAAAAAATGAAGGCTGAATAGACATACACACCCTCCCAAAATAATCCAAATGTCCACCGATATGAAAAACAGATGAATTACGCTTTCCATCATGGAATATTCCTCAGCATTGAAAACAAACTATAGCCACAGGTGCCAACTAGGATAAAGAAAACCTTTTAAACACGTTTAAAGTGAACTGACTAGGCGGAATTCCTCGATTACAGGCATCTGCTCCAAAAGGGTATTGTTCTGAATCCTGTGATGTAGAATGATAGTTAGCAACCCTGTTTCAGGGCACATCTAGAAAAAAAACACAATAATGACTACACAATTTTAAATTCTTTGTAAATTATAACTATTACTATGAAAATTCTAAAAATGTGAAAATCTTCCCAACTGTTGTTGGACAAGCTTCAAAATAAATACCCTGGCATTGCTTGCCACATCCACAGGTGTGCCAAAATAAATGAAAATATAGCCCAAGTTAGTAGAATCGCAACCTGAAGATGTACGAGCCGTCCCTGCCTCACTATCTATACATCGTGTAGAAATTTAAGAGCAGGTAGTGACACTGCAATGCAAGGCTCAAACCAACTGGGCATTTGGAAACTTCTATGTAAATTGGCATTTTTGATTTTTAAACACGGTGTTATTTGTACTTCAAACAGGTAACTTTTTGATTCCCTTGGAAAAAAATATACCCATAAACCTGGTCTAAAAAAAAAAAATACGGGAGTGGGTATGAGAGAGAGTAGCTTAGAAATTTTAAAAGTATCAGCAGGGAGCAGTGGCTCATGCCTGTAATCCCAGCACTTTGAGAGGCAGGCCCAAGGGGCCTTTGAGGACACCGGTCTCCTCTGCTGCCTGCCTGCTGGACTGACCCCCCAGGACATTCACTGGGTTTCCACCCCTGTCTCATTTAACATCCCAAGGGTGGTCTTCATCCTCGTCTGGGGCTCAGCTCTGCCCCAATTTCCTAAATCTCTGCCTTCAGAGTCTGAAAACACCCACGCCCAGGGTCACCTTAAGTCCACGTTTACCCCAGAGAGTCCCCATTTTATGTTTTCCCAGCATCGTCTTAGTGATAATTTATCCTGTCAATTCCAACTGCCTTCTCACCTCACCCTTGCTATCTCCCAGCAGACCCCACTCAGATGCACATGCCCCAGACCCCACACCCAGGTCTGTACATGCTGCCCTGCTCTGCCCATGTGGAGACCACCTCCCTTTCTTGAGGAATCAGCTGGCGATCATCTCCTTGTGGAGGGCTGCCCTGACTTCCAACTCTCTCCAGCAAAGGCAGAAGCCATCCTCGGTACTTCCCCAAAACTCAGGCCAAGTATGAAGATGGCGCAGATGCTAGCTGTGCCTGGGATGCCATGGGCAGGGTCCCCAGATGCTCTGCACATGGCCCGGGGCACCGCCTGAACATAGCAAGTGCTGAAGAAACAAAACTGACGTGCGCCGACCTCTGATAGGGCCTCCTTCACCATCCACATCTGTCTCCCCTCTGGACAGTAAAATCCACAAGACACAGAGGGCTTGTCTCACTCATCTTCAAACCCCCAGGGTCACCCTGGTAGGTAAAGGGGACTCAAATGTCTTCTGAAGGAAGCGACTGGTTAGCTGCCAAGTTAAAGGGCCTCTGAAATTCAGAGCTCTGCATAGGAGTCCAGCACACTTTATTATGAATGACTCCAACCACGGCAGAAGTGGCCGTGGAACCAGTGCTAACCAATTCAGGGTTTGTTCACTGTTTCTCAGTTCATTATCACAACTCATTCTCACAGAGCAGCCGCGCACAGATCCTCAGACATCTACACAGAGTGGGACGATGGCGCCAAGTCACGTGAAGGTCCTGTTGCAGACTGGGAGACACGGGTCAGACACGGACCCAGGCAGAGCACAGACCTCACGTTAAATCGGCTCCATGTAAACAGCACTCCCTGACAGGCCCTTTCCTATCTGCACAGCTTCTACAAATTCAACTCTCGCACCTGACACCTAAGAATACTGCACACCCCCCATGTGAACCCCCCATTTACCTCCCAAAATGACCCGGTATGGCCGAGTACAAAAAATTTCAACATAAGGGAACTGGAGGGCATGTGGGACTTTCTCGAGTCCCTGCTGCCTCCTGATGGGAGGGCCCAATGCTTCACACCCCTAGTGAAGGGCGGGTCTCTTCGGGCCCCAGACTTTGACCTGGAGCTTAAATCAGCATTAACTAATTTCACTTTCCAGGACCAACTTCAAAGGCCTGCAAAGCCAGAGAAGGGAGAGGAGATGGAACACGCCCTCACCTCAGACCTGCCGCAAGCACACACTTCTCAGATGCGTCCCAAGGTGCACAGCGTGTCCGATGCCTGTTTCACATCCTCTGACCTGCAGGTCTTCTATGTGGCATCAGCCTCCTGGGCACTGGAAACAAGAGGTATAATGGCAAGTCCCCTATGCAGCAAAGGTGAGGCAAAGGGACCCAACGCAATGGAACTGACCTTTTTCTGACAGTATCAAAACAGAAGGAAAATACTGTACAGCCAACTTCCCCTCACGCAGGTTTATTTACCTGTGACTCAGAGGCCATGACAGACAACTTCAGGTTCTCACCGATTCCTATTTTCCCCATCCAGGAAGCCTTTGTTTTTAATATCGTACGAACTTGCCATTTTGTAGGCCAAAAACAGCAAATATTGGCAGTTTCCTACAGTTCAACTGAATAAAATATGATCATGGCCTTTTGTGAAACCATGAAGAAAAGGTGGATATCTCAATATGTGTTTCCAGACTGGCTTTGTTCCTGAAGTGGTAACTCTGTTCACACAGGATTTTAGACACTGAAGAATAAACATCAATATCCCACCAAGAAAACCAAAGGAATGAAATAATTTTGCATCCACCTTGGAGACTTTTTAGGACAAGGCAGGACACAAACTTTTAAAAAGCTGCAGTTGTCCCTCTGTATACACAGGGACATGGATTCCAGAACACCCCCCGAGTTTACCCAAATCTACGTATCCACAGGACTCCACGGCCACCCTATGGAACCGCATGTAGGAAACGTCGGCCCTCCACAAAGCCAGGATTTTTCAGTAAGGGTTTGGTTGGAAAATAATTAACACAAGTGATCCTTCGAAGCTCAAAACCTATGTTGTTCAGGGTCAGCTGCATTTATTACTTGTGTCATATCTGAGGCCTGAAAGCCATCATTCTCGGTACCTTAACGTGACGGTTAACAAACTAACTGTTCCGATTAGAAAGAGGAAAAAGCTTATTTTTAAGCTGACAATGAGAGTGGATGCGGCTACGGTGAACGGAGAACAGACCTAAGCAAGCACCAAGGTTAGGGTGACTGCCTGTGCTCAGACCCATCAGGGCCTGTTCCTCCATCTCCCTCTGCTGAAAGGGATAACCTCCTTCTCCCCCACGACTAAAGGGCCTTTTTAAAATACTCACACGAGAAGTGCTATGAAAAGCTGAAAGGTCACAGATAACATTTTTTAAAATAAACATTAAGGTAAGCATTTAACAAGCCCATTATGATTTTTTTAAAAAAATGGTATTAAGTTCTTGGGTGTGGTGGCTCATGGCCGTAATCCCAGCACTTTGGGTGGCCGAGGTGGGTGCATCACCTGAGGTCAAGAGTTTAAGACCAGCCTGGCCAACATGGTGAAACCCCTTCTCTAACGAAAATACGAAAATTAGCCAGGCATGGTGGCAGACGCCTGTAGCCCCAGTTACTTGGGAGGCTGAGGGAGGAGAATCACTTGAACCATGAGTTTGCAATGAGCCAAGATCGTGCCATTGCACTTCAGCCTGGGCGTTGAGTGTGAAACTCCATCCGAAAAAGAAAAACTAAGTATAAAATTTTCCTTCCAATGAACCTATAATTCAGCCACCGAGGTATCCTATAGCTACTTATTCAGCCATGAGATACACCACAAGAGATATAGGTGAACAGGACACAGTTCTTCCCTTCAAGAAGGCTGCACCCTCAACAAAAGGGAGGCACATACTCCGAATGGAATCGGCATAGGAAACAGATGCTGCTGCAGGTTGAACTGGCTGCACAGAGCACCCACTCAGGTGTCTGAGAAACAAGGAGCCGCTGGTGCCATCACCTTCCATACCTGAGCTGGAACAGTGGGGAGCCTGTCATCACCAGGGACAAAGAGCCCCAGAACCACACAACGAGCTTACAAACTCACCGAGGCGATGACTGAGCAATGTGTGTGGAGTGATGTGAACACACAGATGTCAGGACCACGCGCGGCATTGGTTTTATGCATCAACCTGAGCGTGCCCGGGGTGCCCAGATGGCTGGTTCTGCATTATTTCTGTGTGAGATGCATGTTTGTCTCTGGACTGAGTGGAGACCCATCCTCGCCGGTGTGGGGGGCACCACCCTATCCCCCCAGGGCCCGAGTAAAACAGCAAGGCGGGGAAAACTGGGTTCACTCCACCTGTCTGGCTGATGGGTCAGTGACATCTGTCTTCTGCAGCCCGTGCTCCTGGGTCTCAGCTCCTCAGACCCTGGTGGGATCTGCAACCTCCGCTTCTCAAGTCTTCAAGCCATACCCTCTCAGGACTATAGCTTGCAGGCTGTGGGTCCTGGGGCTTCTTGGACTCTGTAGCCCCTGCAGCAGGCCTCGCCCTGGAGACACACGCACACCTGGCTGGCTGTCTCTCTGGAAGCCCTGACTAAAAGTCGCCCCTAAAAGTGGTCTTCAGGGTTTCTTTCTAGCCCTAAGATCCCAGCGCCCCTCCTACAATTCTAGGCGGAAAGGTGAACGGAGACCAATGGACAGAGGTGTGTGCGAGGACACGCCAGGCAGCAGCACTGGGCAGGAGGGCACTAACGCTCACTAAGCAAAGAATCAATGCTGCTTGCCACAAAAATGAGAGCAGTAAAGATTTCTTCAAACAGAAATGAGTTTGTTTCATGATTTGCTCTTAATACATAAGAAAGCATAAAAGTAGGCCTATTAACAATTACGTAAGTCTTTACAGGCCCTTGAACTACTTCTGTCCCTTTGTGTTTTTATAGAAAATAAGCCTGAGGTTAAAGAGAATAACGTCACTGGCCACAGCTGGGGCCACGCGAGGACACAGCTTATACCCCTGAGGTCCCTGGGTGCCCCATATCCTTCCCTTGCTATTTATGGAAATATGGGAGAAACCAGGAGGTCTGAGCATGGACATGGCCGTGCTCCCAGGGGCCGAGGAAAGCACCCATCTGTCCAGTCTTCCCTCCACCCCGCGGTTTCCTCTTACTCAGACTCTTGGGCTGACGTGGCTCATGCACTCAGCAGCGCCATCATTAAACGTTTAGCTTCGCATCACGAGGGCCTCCTCTGGCCTCCTCTGACCACTCCTCAACCTGCAGTCAGCACTAGTCTGCAGGACACGCGTGGACAAAGTTGATGGATCACGGCCTCCAACGAGGAAGGTGCCAGGCAAGGAGTCGGAGAGCCGGGGATGGAGCAGCACTCACCCAGGGAGGCGAAGGCCAACAGCGGCCACCACCGAGGGCCTCCCTTCCCACCCTGAGGGCAGCTCACCCAGGGAAGCGAAGGCCGACACCGGCCACCACTGATGGCCTCGAGGGCTCTCCCCACCCAGAAGGCAGCTGCGATCACATTTCCCATAGCACCAAGAGACCCCTGTATTGAGCACAAACCTTTCCAACCTTCGAATCAATAAGGAATCACAACACAGACATTCCCTCAATCCAAATGGCCAGCCCACAAAACAGACACGCAATTATACACATTTCTTGTGGGAAAATCAGTCAGTCCCTGGGGCCTCGTGCCAGGGGTGGGGGAGCATCATGGGGAGACGCCCCAGCCCCAGCCTGGTTCCTCCCTCTACAGCTCCTTTTCCCTCCTCTTCCCCCCGCCCCTTCCCACCCCCTCCTAGCCTCAGAGGCTCCTTCCTCAAATTCTTTCCCCTTGATGAAGTCATTCATGCCCAAAATACAAGGCAAAGTCATGGGGGCTCAAGAGAAAATCCATACCGTGGCTCGCGTTTTAGATTCTCATAAGTTTGAGAATAACCAAGCAAGAATCTTTGGCATGTGAATGTGGTCTGAAGGCATCTGAGCACAATGCCCGGCACTGGCCCGGAGTGGATCATGGGTGTCTTGGACATCTTCGCAACTCTACACCAATTATTTTGAAACACACCAGCAGAATAGAACCATGTGAATAGCTGCTTCTCAGTTAAAAGTAGGAAAAGACTCCAAAAGCTGCCCTCAAGGAACATCCTTCCCACCAGGAGTTTTCTGCATCGGGCCCTTCAGGCACAGGCAAGGCCCCCGGGCCCAACTCCCTCATCCCTGCGTCACAAAGCAGCAAAGACGGTGGGGAATAAAGCAAATGAAGGAGTCAGTCCCGCCCAAAACGGGCTCCAGAAGCCACAGCCACTCTCCCAGTGTGGGAGCCAAGTTCAGAGACCTGGAAACACCAGCGTTCCCAGGGAGGAGGGCAGAACAATGCCATTTCCCTCTAGTTTAGGGAGACACCACCCCACGTCCTCTGGCCTTAATAGAAGAGAGACTTCACAGAAATGATTTCAATGACTCCACCACACACAGAAAGTGGGCTAAGGGCTAACACACCCACATAAATGCCTGGCAAAAACACATTAAATGAACACACAGATAAGCAAGGTTCTCCTGTTATCCACCAAATATTCAGAAACAAATCCAGTAAGCAATCTCTTTGCAATCAAAAGACCAATTCAGAGGTGCAGATTAAAAATAAACATACAACTGAACCCTTAATACACCAAGAACCAATTTCCACGGAAGTGTTATCACATCACCACCTCCCAGCTGAAGGAAGCAGCACTGGCCACTGACCAGCTGTTCACTCCTGGGTCAGTGAACGAAAGGCAGTGCTGTCCAGGACAATGATGAGATGTTAACCTGAAAAGGGCAAAATTGCAGGCTGGAGGGACCTTCCAGGTAACCTGGACCCCTCAGTGGACAGAGGACCCCCGTGGGGCCACAGAGCCCAGAGCTCCAGTGTGTTCGGGGAAAGCACTCAACTGCAAACCTGATAATGTCCGAATGCCTTCTGCCCTTCTGCGTCTCTGCCCCACTAACAGGGAATCCATGAATGCTAAGGAAATGTAACGCATTTTACAATACATGTAGATTTTTAGCAAATTAAAGATAAACAGTGACAAACTTTGAGAATTAACCAAAATATAGTTCAGTGAATGCCCAAACTCATAGCTAGTCTCCAAGAGGTGATAAGCTGTGTGTGGTGGTTAACGCCTGTAAATCCCAGCAGTTGGGGAGGCTGAGGCAGGAGAATCACTTGAGCCTAGAACGTTGGGGTTGCAGTGAGCTGTCATTGTACTACTGCACCCAGCCTGAGAAACAGAGTGAGACTGTCAAAAACAAACAAACAAAAACAAATTAAAGGAGTTCAAATGAACTCGCCCATACCCTTTAAATTTTCATTTGGGTACATGGGGTGATCTAGTTCCTTTTTCCCTTGCAATACATGAATAATCTAATAATTAAATATAATCTAACAATTATATGGGAAAATTTAATTATTTTCCCATTTCATTATTCCCTATCTCAGGGAAAAAGTTAAAAGTATTCCCTATTTCAGGGAAAAAGCTAAAAATCATTTTAAACCTTCCTTCCACAAAACAGTATACTCAGTCATCTCTATCTGCTTGATCATGTGGAATTCAGCTTCACATGTTTACAATGCAGTTTTTGTTAAACAGCGTTTCTGTAGACAGGCAAGAGAAAGAAACATTTGGTCTATGTAGAAGCAGCAGAAGACACGTTTTAACAGAAAAGGGAGAAGATACCACCGTGTGAATCTGGAAATTCTGTCCTCATCTTGTCCACACACACAGAAAACACCCAAGCACGTGCCTAGTGTCCAACAGGAGCACAGAAAGGACAGGGATCCCTCCAGTTGTTTAATGACCAGCCCCACTTGTCACCGCCACATAACAAAATCCGCACGGCAACTTCAGCACGTTTCATTCACGATTCCACGGAAATCAGGCTGAAGAACATACAGATGTTTTGCCCACATTTAAAAATCCAAGTGTGGGACTCAGAAATAAAACAAATTATGGGTTCACTTAACTTTTCCAAATTTTTACTTGGAGAAATCTATAAAGTTCTTGTCAGTTACATCCTTAAGGTTTTCAATAATTTTTCAATGCAAAGATCGGGCAAGACTTGTAAAGAGGTACACACATACGGCCCAGCGCGGTGGCTCACACCTATGATCCCAGCACTTTGGGAGGCCGAAGTGGACAGATCACGAGGTCAGGAAACCGAGACCATCCTGGCTAACACGGTGAAACCCCGTCTCTACTAAAAATACAAACAATTAGCCAGGTGTGGTGGTGGGTACCTGTAGTCCCAGCTACTTGGGAGGCTGAGGCTGGAGAATTGCATGAACCCGGGAGGCAGAGCTTGCAGTGAGCTGAGATCTCACCACCGCACTCCAGCCTGGGTGACAGAGGGAAACTGTCTCAAAAAAAAAAAAAAAAGGAGGTACACACATACATGCCATGTTCTTCTCTCAAAGAGACGGGCCCTTAAGATTTCAGAAGTAAATGTGGTTGTCACCCTGCTTTTGAGAGGATGGGCTGTGTTTTTTTTTTTCTTTTTTTTTCTTGAGACAGAGTCTCACTCTGTCGCCCAGGCTGGAGTGCAGTGGCCGGATCTCAGGTCACTGCAAGCTCCGCCTCCCGGGCTTACGCCATTCTCCTGCCTCAGCCTCCCGAGTAGCTGGGACTACAGGCGCCCGCCACCTCGCCCGGCTAAACAGACTTTCCTCCATGCACCAAGGATGCACCACGGGGGCAGTGCTGCCGCCGCCTCCCCAGTCTCTGCTCAGGGTGGGGCAAGGGGAGCTCCGTTGTCTCCCGTATACACCGTCAACAGGCCAGGTGCTCAGAAGGAGGCTTCCAGGACTCGCTGTAGGCATTCATCAGCAGGGCAGGCAGTGCCTCGTGCTGGTGGGCATCCAGCAGTAAGGGAGTCTTGCACTTCACTCCCTGGGCCCAGCCCCTGAAAGAGGGGAAAGAGACACCTGTATCGTAACTCATGTGTATTTATAGATACACAGAGACTCTGCAGTGCAAGGTGCAGAACTAGAAGGAATCATGGAAATAAGAGGGAAGGCATTTGGTTAAGACTGGCAGAGCCACCTCAAGCCTCAGCACTTCCTGCCGGAGCCCTCACTGACCAGACTCCTCCAGGGTCACTGCCACTGCCTTGCCCAGCTCATGACAGGGCAGACAGTGACAGAGCCTCAGAACAACCTCCCACTCTTTCCTCACCAGCCCAGGGGATGAGCTGTTCATGAGTGTCCCAAAGCCTGAATGCGGGAACACAGAGGTGACTGAGCAGAAAGGGGGACAGCCACAATGGCCGCGGGTGTGCAGATATTGCGGGGCACCCCAGCAGCCCTTTCCATCTTAAAGAGGACGGCCACTGGTGTGCGGATGCTCCCGCGTGACCCAGCCGTCCTTTCCATCTTATAGGGGAATGGCCACGGGTGTGCGGATATTCCCGGGTGCCCCAGAGCCCTTTTCACCTTAAGGAGATTTTCACAGTCTCATATCAGTCTCCAAACTATTCAGTGAGGTTGGAGGAGTATCACTGTGGACCAACACTGATTGGCACCAAGTAAGGGCAATTTTATAACCATGTCTCAACCATGAAACAATCAGGTCTTTGGCCATCTGGTCTAAGCTTTTTCTGTAACAAAGTTGGATAATTAAGTTGAACTTTGGTTTTCCAAAGCTTGTTACAGAAACCACATCTTCCTAGGTGTGGCTCTGTGGTGTCACGTGCACACATCAGTAGCCAGGCTTGCCAAGACTCACGGCACGTTACACGTTCACCTGAGAAGGCTGCTGAATCATTGAGGGCTCTGGCGTGCTCTGAAATGAATTTGCCACTTCAGCCTACACTCTACTCCCTTGTTTGGTTAAAGAAACCCAAAAAGCAAAATTTGTTTTGGCCAATCGCGTGCTGACCCAACTGCAGAGGTTTTAATTAGAGTACTTTCATTGCATCATAGAAAGCAAAGTCATATAGATCAACTCATTATTACCACTCCAAAGGTTTAGTAAATCTCCAAATAATCAGGCAAACATTTTAAGAAGCTACATTAAGGTTTACAATACTCAAAATTTAAAACTACATCCATGCTTCAAAAAACCACCATTCCCATTTTAGATGGCCAAATGCATATGAGAAAGAAAGAATCGTGCTGAGCGCATTTTTTGGGTAATCTTATGGAGAAACTGCCACTTTAAAAATGGCTCTAGTTCCTGGCTCCAGATGGGTGTGGTGGGTTGCTTCAATTTCAACTCCACCTGAAGCTGGGACACTAGAAATCCATTCCCACACTCCAGGGCACCAGAATTCCCACTTCTGGAAACAGCCTGGAACGCAGACCTGTAGCAGAGAATTCTTTCCTGCCCACCCTAACTGTCCTCTGTGGAAGGCGACAGTCAAAGACAAGTCCATCCCCCTAGGCGCAACTACACCACGAAGAACCATTTCAAGGTGGGAAGTGATTGATCAGTGGGAACAGGCAGTTTAGCTAATCACTCATAAGGCAGAGAAGGGGGGTTTGAAGGCCTGTATCTGGTCTTGTCCTCGGTAAATGGTCATCCCGCCAGTCAGCCTAAGCCACATGGGAAGGGGCTTCTTGCAGTAAAAGTGGGGGCGCAGTTGTGGGGAAGGGGAATATCTTAACCATCACTGTTTTGCAGGATCACAGGGCTCAGGCAATGTTCAGTATTGTCACACACCAAGGTTTTTACAGTCTGAAGAAAACTACAGTCCTAAGGTGTCAGTTCTCAAAGTCCTTAAGTTCCTCCTGCTAAGATTCCCAGAGGGTCTCCACTTCTTGCACCGAACCCCAACTTGCACAGGCACCTGCGTCTTTCTCCTGCAGCAAATGCAGATAAGAAGCTGTGGCTCTGCTGCAGTAATGACGCCATGCAGCCCTAACGCCACAGCAGAGCAATGGCTCTGGCCTGAATGTCCCCAAAACCTCATGCTGAAACCATCTCCGACGGGATACATTAAGAGGTGGGGCCTTTGGGAGGTCCTGCTCTCAGGACTAGGGTTGGTGTCCTTGTTGGGAGGCCTGGAGGAGCCCTCCTGCTCCTCCACCACGTGAGTTCTGACGAGATGACCGCTGCCACGCAAGACCCGGCTAGATGCTGCCGTCTGTGAGCCACAGGCCCTGGGACACCAGATGTGCAGGTGCCTTGACCTTGGACTGCCTTGACCTTGGACTTTCCAGCTTCCAGAGCTGTGAGCAATAAATGTCTCTTTACAAATCACCCAGCAAATCCGACAGCAGCCGGACAGAGAGACAGTAATGTTACAACTTGAGTCACTTTCTCAGTGGGCCAGAGGCCTCCCCACATGAGCCACCACTGTAAAGCAAGAACTCCCTGGAGGATGGAAAGGGGTTCACAAGGAATTCTACCCAGCACCAGGGTGTCTCTCCTTTCTTGCAGGAAGATAGCTGAGCCATGGCAGGAAACTACAGGGTGGGTGGGGCTGGACAGTAATGTGTCACCTGCTCATCTAAGCCTCAGTCTCCTGCCTCTCATCACGACAGTGGGAGTAACAACCCCCTCACCTGAGCTGTTGGGGGAGGTAAGAGTGCTGGGTGATTAACAATTGTTAGCTCCACAGAAATTAGGCAAAGAATCCATCCCATGTCTTACAAAACCAAACCAGCCCAGGAATTCCACATCATTACTAATTTGCATGGGAAAATACCAGATTCTCCTAAGTTCTGGCATGCCATTTGTATTAATAAAGTTTGCAGAGTTTTCACATACTAAGTATATAAAACAGGAAAATAAATCATGCAATTTGGAGGCTGAAGCAGGAGAATCACTTGAGCACAGGCAGTGGAGGTTGCAGTGAGCCGAGGCCACGCGACTGTACTCCAGTCTGGGAGACAGAACGAGACTCCATCTCAAAAAAAAAAAAAAAAAAAAGACTTTGCTGCTTCATACTAGTAAAGTGGGCAGATTCTACATGCCAACTCTTATTCAAAGGTCGCCTAACACTGACTCAGGAACTCTGTCCCTGATGTACTTGGAGTTTTAATCCTAACAGTGTTAAAGACCACTCCCCCAGGAGCTCTGAACAAGTACTCCAGGTATACACTGAACAAGACCACACACTCTGACCGAAATCTAACTTCCCAGACCCAAACTAAAGAACCACAGAAGACACTGCTTCTGTCCAACTTTTTGTTCTGTCATCGTTTGTGTCCATTATTTCCTACAAACCATCTCATTAGAATTTAGGGCACACAAAAGGCCAATACAACAGGGTTACTTTTCAAAGGTTTGGAGGTGAAGAACAGATACAATGCATTAACTTCCTATTGCTGCTGCAACAAATTACCACAAATGCAAACCTTCTCTCAGCCCTGGAAGTCAGGAGTCCCACGGCTGAAGTCAAGGGGTCAGTAGCTTGTATTCCTGCCTGGAGTCTCCCAATTCATAGAGGCCACCATGGAGCTTGGCTCACAGCCCCACACCCCTCCTACCACTGCCCCGGCCTCAGCCCTGCACCCCTCAGGCCCCTGCCCCACCCTTGGCCCCATGCCCCTCCGGGCCCATGCCCCACCCTCGCCCTCAGCCCCACAGCCCTCTGGCCTCTATCTCATCCTCAGGTCTCCTCCTCTGAGATGAACGACTGGACCCTAGATGGAGGGATGAACATTCTGAACAGAATCAACGTAACTCAACATTTGAGTCAGAGAGGCCAAGCAATAAGACTTTCAAAAAAGCAACCAGAAAGTATGTACTGTGCCGGTAGTTCACAGCTGAGCGTGGCATCATGAGTACGAGCGTGCGGCCACGCACACCAGGCCCAAGTTTAAGATCAAATATAAGGAGCTTTCCACTGTAGTATTTAACTAGATCTTCTTACAAAATAGCCTCCTGATTGCAGTTTTTATTCAAAAAGTTCTCTGTAATTAAAGAAATTAATTTTCCCCTAAAAGACATTTCTCTATCTATCATCCCATATAAACTAAATGGGCTATTAAAGAAAAAAGACAAATGTTTGATTTAGGGGGTTTGCCTACGACTTGGATAAGCATGATTTTCTTCTGGCCAAGCAGGGAGCAGCTGGACCAGACTGGAGGGAAGGAAAAACAAATTTCCACTCTGACCTCAGTTGGGCACCAGAGTCTTCCCTGTCAGAATGTGGCTGTGGTGCTTCCCACACACCAGCCTCTGACGAAACTCAGCCCAAGGGTATGGGAAAAGGCCGTCTATTTCTGAAAAATCTATAAAGTGCAGACACGTCAAAAGCTTCAGAAGACTATAAAGCACCAAGGAGACCACTACACCCTTGGAGTTTACAGAAAATGGTCAGCATCACACGTGCCTGAGGTCCAGGGTCAGCTCCCGGCTGCCGCGACACCGTGAACGCAGCCCTGGCTTCCCCTCTGATGCAGAGAGCTGGTCACTCTGCCGGCAGCACTCAGAGCTCAGAACATTCTAGATGAAAGCAACGTGTTCCTTTTAAAATGTGGAACTGGGGCAGCACAACTGAAGCTCTACGACTATGTCCACTGCTGGGTTTCAGGGTAGCATTAGGAAATTGTGAG
Organism: Macaca mulatta; assembly: GCF_049350105.2. Classification (NCBI taxonomy): domain Eukaryota; kingdom Metazoa; phylum Chordata; class Mammalia; order Primates; family Cercopithecidae; genus Macaca; species Macaca mulatta. The sequence continues at coordinate 1,083,245 of NC_133411.1, forward strand.
AATCCAAATCTCAATTTCATACAGATTCCAGATTCACTGCAGGTTCCAGAATTTCCTGAAACATTCTTCCAATTTATCACTCAGGATTCCCTTGCCAAAGCTAATAAAGTCTACATTCCTTAGGGAAAAGCCACCATAAGCACCACCACAAATAAGATCAACTGACGCCTGCCCTTTGCACCAAACCTATAAACTATTACTCACACAAGACTGTACTGGAGACAGCTCTCAGCTGAAGCCGAATCCGTGAGACTTCATTATCCCCATTTTGGATCAAGTGTGAAGACTGTCAGCAAACCAGGGCCCCAGTGTGAAGCAGAGAACAGATCCTCTGAGGCCTGCCTGAACATTTCATTCCCACCTCTGTCTTGCATATTGGATACCCTCAGAGCTACTGAGTCACCCACATTTGCAGGTCATTTATCCAGCCACCAGGATAACATAATTATGCGATAAAAATGCCTTCTCAGGGCTTTGTCATACTCAACAAGGAAGCTCAGAAGGCTAGGTAAGCCCAAGAAAGGGGGAAGCGTCCTCCAAACAGACAAAAACCAAGGAAAACCATGCAGAAACTCTTTCAAGAGAGAGCAGAAACAGAGCCCGCTGTAGCCTTTCAGGCCCTGCTGGCCGAAGCCCTGCATTAGGTGGCACCATTTCAACGGATGCATCCTGCTGGGCCCATTTGAAAGGTCCCGCTTGCGAGACACTCACCCCCACTTCCAGCTCCTGCAAGACCCGCTGCAGCCCCACTCCACCCTGGAGGCCGACTGTGCAAGTCTTCCTGGCGAGACCCCTCAGAGCCTGCTCAGTGTCTGAGACTGGGAAGCACCAAGGATCCAGAAACGCACAAACCCGTTCTCCTCGTGCTGCTTTCTGGGTTCCAAGTTGTCTTAAGATCCAGTCCTGCATAAACCCCAGGCTGGGGAGCCAGCCACAGCCCAGCAGCACCCAGCTCATGCGCTCCACTCACCCCACAGAGGACCACGGAGGCCCCAGCACGCTCTGTCCGGGGCAAGACACCAGAAACAGCCACAGTTCAGGGTTCTGCCACCCGCCCAGCTTCCCTAATTACCTACTGTGATCTGAATTCTCATTGGTTGGAAAGGTGAGCCCACAGCTCCGCTGCCCTAATTACCTGCTGTAATCTGAAATTGCATTGGTTGGGAAGGGGATCTCACTGCTCAAGCACTCCCTGCTGCCTCCTTGCAAACAACATAAAATATCCAAAACCCCTCTTAAAGAACGTTTACTATAACCTCAAAACAAGACCCATCCCGAGACCAGGGAAGATACACACACACATCTGACAGCTGGTGGGCGTCAGTGACCGATGCCACGGCTTCCGTGTGGCGTGTGAAGCGGGAGGCCTGTCACAGTGACTCAGGCTGGGGTCGGAATAGAGGTCTTCCAAGCAACTAGGCAACCAGGACGCACACCCCAAAACCCAAGTCCCTGCACTCATGTACCTGGCAGAAATGCTGCGTGGCCATCGACACCAGTTGTGAACCAAGACCGATCTGTGTCCTGTGGCCCTCACAACGTCCGTACATGCCTGGGCCCAGCACAGGCACGCAGGGCACCCTGCTCACCTCCAGTGGGACTCTCTCCTGCCAAGGGGGATGGCCCTGAAGTCCGTTGAGATTTCCAAAGCTCTACAAAGTCGCCCTTCCTCTTGCTTGTTCAGAAGACCTAAAGCCCTGAAGACACCAGTGAGAATTGACCTAGCCTCTTAAGGCAGCTCAAACACCTAAACACAGGAACACTGGACCTCTCTGCCCTCAGGAGCAGCCAATAACCCACTGGGCTAAGCAGAAGGCACAGATGTCACATCCAGAAGCCAGTGGCGCTCACGTTTGGATTCCAGGAGCCGCCCTTGTGAGTCCCTCCAAGGCTTCCAAGTCCCACTTGATTGTTTTCATCGTATCTCTACAACATCAGAGACATTATATCTCATGGTATCTATGAGATCCTCTTTACTTTTATGAGCATATATGCTCCCTGACTTACCATGGGATGAAACTGTTCCAATAAACCCAGCGTAAGCTGAAAATCTCCTAAATAGAAAGTGCATTTGACATAATAGTTTCAACTTACAATGGGTTCATCCAGAGGCAGCCCATCTCGGGCCGAACAATGCACTGAGTGTGACTAGTTCACACCTTCACAAGGTTGGAAAAAAAATCACAAATGTAACCATTGGGAGCCAGGGACCATCTGTATTGCGGCTCTTGTCTTCAGAGACAACAGAAACCTCTTCTTAGACAAGAATCACAATTTATAATCCTCAAAATGTTAAACTTAGTTTAACAATCTACAGGTTCAAACAAAGCCAAAGTAGGCCCACAAGACCGCTTGTGTCATTCGCTAAGACACACAACTCTGTAATAACCCTCACCACAGCCCCTCAGGGTGGGTCCCAGAGGCGGCTGAGGCTTGTGGCTATGGACACTAACGAAACCAAAATCAGAGTACGCAGGTGCAGTCAAGTCATATGACCTCTCCACTAGCATATGCACAAATGTTCATCAGCAAATCTCATCTTCGCTTTACCTCCCTCCCATGACCTAAAAAGGAGTCCACCACACACACACCTCACTTCAAAAACATAATTAGTACTTGCATTCAATTCTGGGCATTCGGAATAGACCTAATGGGTGATTAAATCTCTCCTCCAACCCATTGCTTAGTCTTCTTACAGGATGAAGGATTTTGCATAACACAAGTCAACATATAAAAGATCTGCTATAGAAACAGACTTTCAAGTGGTCCTCATTATAGTGATTCAACTAATATACAAAGGACCCAACACACAACACAGTGTATATTAGAAGAATGATTAATTTGTTCCCCTAAAAATCCTAATATCTACACAGAAAAAATACCCTATACACATTTTATCATTCTTTACCAGTATAGTCATACAACGGAGTATCACAAAAGCAAAAGAACACATTTGGTTTGACTCACAGTTCTAAATTTAATATAAAATTGCTAAAACCACCAAGACAAACACGACTATGAAATATTTAACGATCTTCACCTAAATTCAAGTCACCATTCAACCACCAATACCTCTGCTCTCCTTACGGGAACTTTCCAAAAGTAAATTCTAGAATTAACAGGACAAAATTTTCTGGTGATAGAAATTAGGAAGAAATTGGTTGAAGGCCGTTCCTTGGCTGTCAAACTTTTTCTCAATAATATTTTGTAAAAAAAAAAGCATCAAACAGATCTTTACATTAACTTACAATCTATCAAGCAATACTGGAGCAAGCTTTAAATATTAGCCACATTCTGTCAGGGCTGACTAACATTAAATCAGTATCAGTCTCATGTCTTGCAGCATCCACAGCTCATCTTCTTAAAACCACTTAAGATTTCATAATTAACTCAATTAAACAATGTAAGTCATCTCCTTGATCTTTTACATGAAGGGGTAATTTTCCCCCAAAATAGTACCTCTTTCCTTGACATGATTTAATCTGTGGTTAGAGTATTTAACAGGATTTCTTTCCTTCTTAGAAAATAAAATATACACGTTTCCAATATAGAAAAACTCTAACTGATAATGCTATGGCTTAACCAGGTCAAAAGCATTTTTTTTTAAGTTAAAAAAAAGAACCTAACTGCATCTTTGGACCTTATGTGAGGTAGTGTCCAGGGTCACTGGGACCCCTGCTTGGCCAGTGTAGCTGGGTACCAATTAAAGACAGAAACCCAAGCATTCACTCAAAGCCCCTTCCCAGCTGTTCGTCCTAGTGGAAGAAGCCTTGGGTACAAACGAATGCGGCATTCTACAGAGGGCTTTGGGGATAGGCTGCTTAAGAACATCAAAGTGGCTCACGTCCCCTGAGTATAAAGACAGTGACTGCTCTCAGCTTCAGTGCAGCACCATCCACAGCAGCCAACGTCCGGGATCACCTGAGTGCCCGTCAACAGGGGATGAAGGGAACGTGGCCTGAACATACATAGGAGCAATACTCCACCACACAGCGTAGAGCCCTGTCATCCGAGACAGTATGGATGGAGCTGGAGGACATTACGTCAAACAAACCAGCCAAGCAAAGAAACGGAGCATGTTCTCACTCTTAAGCAGGAGCTGAGGGCAGATCTCATGGAGACCAAGAGTAGGTGGTCAACAGGGCCCAGCAGAGCCCACTCATAAGCAGGATGGGCAGAGGCTAGTAACAGGCACAAATACACAGCCTAATGGGAGCACAAGACCTACTATTGATATATCATCAGAGGGATGGCAGTGGGTCATCTACTGTGTATTTCAAAACAGCTAGGAGAGAATAACTTGAACATTACCACCATAAGGAAAAGAAAATATTTAAAGTGAAAGACATCCCAAGTACACAAATTTCATCAATATAGGGATGAATCAAGCTATCACATGCACTCTGAAAATATGTACATATATTATGTATCAACAAAAACAAAAACCAATGACAGAACCATTTGCAAAGCATGTGCAGAAGAATGGGAAGCACGACATGGTGTGGATCTGTGTCCCCACCCAAATCTCATGCTGAACTCTAACCCTGTGTTGGAGGTGAGCCCTGGTGGGAGGTGATTGACTCATGGGGAATGGTTTAGCACAATCCCCCAAGTGCTGTCCTCATGATAGTTCTCCTGAGATCTGGTTGTTTGGAGGTACATGGCACCTTCCCCTTCACTCTCTCTCCCCTTCCAGCCATATGAAGCCTCCCCTTCACCTTCCACCCTGATTGTAAGTTTTCCCAGATGTAGAAGCCTGTACAACCCACAGAACTGTATGCCGATTAAACCTTTTTTTCCTTATTACCCAGCCTCAGGTAGTTCTTTATAGCAGTGGAAGAACAGTATAGTCCTCAGGACCAGCAATGTTTTCCTTCTACCCAGTGGCTAACAAGGTCCCACACCGTAGCTGGTTTTCCAAAGCCTTTGCCAGAATGCTGAGGCTGTTTTGGGGATACTAACTTTCCCCATCTCTGGCAAACCAGATGGGGCATCCTATTTGCCTCTTACCACCTTTCTCAGAGAAACTCCACCTCTCATTCTCGGCCAGGGGCCTCCTTCAGCAGCAGCAAAGCTGAGTATTCCTTGCACTTCCCTTCTTCTGAACAAGTAAACATCTTAAGCTTGTTTTTCCATCTCCCCAGCTCATTGAAAAAAATATCTTATGCTTCCTATTTTCCTAACACACACACACACGGAAGAGAAGTGCCGTGAGGGCAGGGGCTCCTGTTTTCCCGGATCTGAGCCTGGCCCTCAAACACTAGCTGAATTCATACTAACACAATATCCAGAGGCAGAAATGCAAATATCCCCACGATTTCAAGTACCCTAAGGATCTAACAGGCCAAGTGGCCCATGTAACTATGGTTTGTGCTGGGCCATTCAACTGGTGTCCAAATCCCTGTCCAAGTGAGCTCTTTAATTTCGGGACTTTTCAGTTTTTTTTTTGTTGTCGTTGTTCTATTTCTTTTTTATTAAAGCAATCTATTACAGTTACAATCAAGAATATCCCAGGCTGAGTGTGGTGGCTCATGCCTGTAATCCCAGCACTTTGAGACCAAGGGGAGCGAATCACCTGAGGTCAGGAGTTCTGGCCAACATGTTGAAACCCCGTCTCTACCAATACAAAAATGAACCAGCCATGGTGGCAGGCACTTATAATTCCAGCTACTCAGGAGGCTGAGGCAGGAGAATGGCGTGAACCAAGAGGTGAGGCTGCAGTGAGCCAAGATCACACCACTGCATTCAAGCCTGGGCAACACAGTAAGACTGTCTCAAAAAATTAAAAATAAACCAATACTCCCAGTTAGTTCTTCACCAATGTCAGATATCAGTTTAAAGAAAAATATGAAAGCATGTTTTTAAATTTCAGTGTTGAATTTAACCATATCTTTTAAGAAGATATGAAGATAGAAGTTCTCCAAGGATCGGGGGAGAAAAAAGCAGTTAAGAAAATCTTAAAACCTCTGGAGAAAAACAAGTATGGGTTAAGACCTTAAGGCAAAACTTTTTCTTTGCATTTTGATTTCAAAAGAACAGAGATGCCCAAAATATGAACCCTCCCATCTGCATTTTATATTCCTCTGTGTCCTTTGAAAGGCTAGAGATGGGATCCCAGGTTCCAAAGTGCCTGGCCATGGCTCACATCAGGCGGCATCTTTCACAGCCGTTTACTCCTCTGACTGTGCCTAGAGAGCTCTGTGGCCCAATTTACAAAAAAAGGTCCTAATTTACTCACGTTCGTCACTTCGAGCAGAGTCTCAAGAAATGAGACAAATATTGACACTCCACAGAAGCAAGGACTCTCTTCCGAAAAGTCAAGTGCCAGGTTCCCATGAGCCAGGCAGCTTGATTACAGAAAGCACTGGCTGACTTGCTGGTTTAATGTTAAATGCATTTAAAATGTTAAGTGATCAAACCCCCCTCCCAGTGGGTGTGCGCGTTGAGCTGGCTGCAGTAGTGAGGCAGACCACATTCTTTCCTTTGGTTTTGCTTCAAGCAGAGCACCCCACACCCAGGAAGAGGCCAAAGGATGGCATCGAGGTCTAGGACAGATCTAAGGAGAGCTGCAGGCTGACTGCCTCATCTGCAAATAGTCTCTCATTTCAGAGAAAATCACTGAACAGAGTTCATAACACGTGAATTTTTAAAATTCGTATTTCTAATTTCATCCCATTAGAACTTTTGAACCTCCACCTCCCACCTAGAGAACGTCAGCTCAAGCCGATCACAGCGCAGTGCGATTTTCTATATATAATGTGCACGCCTGCATCTGAGCTGATCTATGAATGTCTGGAATGTGCCTGCCAGGCCCAGGAGGAACTGCAGCAAGTGTGGGGACACAAGCCGCTAAGGAATCTGATTTGGAGGGAACTGGAGGCAACTAAAACTAGTTCCACTGATTTTTCTTGGTAAGGTTTGACCAGGCAAACTGTTATCACTGTTGCTAATTCATGGTAAATGGGATGGGGACTTAACAGTAAGTAATTAGAGTAATTACGGAATTTGCTACTCAATTACATGGCACAGATTCCTGAGAATGGAAGAACTGTTGCCCAGGAATAGAGTTCAAGAGGTCCTCCACTTGCTCCAGGAAACATGGCATTTCCACGCACCCCTGCTTTGGTCCCTGGCCACCACCATCCTGATCTCGGCCATCTGATGGCATCACTTCCCACAGCTGGAAACACCTGACACCTCTTGTCACCCTCCCATCTGCCCTGCCTTCCTCCAGTCCGGGATATTCAGAGATGCCCACATACAGGACCAGGAAACCAGGGTTATCACAAACCAGTGCCTGCATTCAAAGTCCTCCACGGCAGCACAATCACCAATGCCCAATACTCCCAGAACCTTCCACCTCAAAACGGGAGCACATCTGGATTCAAGCTGACAATGCCGCATTCTCTTTGCCATGTACACATGGAGGCATGTCAGGTTCCACCTAAAGGTATCAGGTTCCACGCTGGTCAGGAGCCCAAACCTAGTCACTCTGCATGATCTCAATTCACCATCCAGAGAAGCCTGCAGTTTCCTCTGGTGCACGGTGTGGATGGTGGATGCATTTCCCCTGAAGACTCGGAGACAGGAGCCTGGCCAAGGAGGCCAGTCACCCCAGCCCCTGCAAGGCCCGGACGTGCCCCTCTGCTGTCTGCACACAGTACCCAAGTCTAGCAGTGCTGGCTCTGTGGTGGGATCCATCTGGGCCTGCAGAGGACCCGGGGCACAGGAACCGTGCAGCCTGGCTGCAGCCAGAGGCCTAAGGGATCCCCACGAGGCTCTCCAGCCTAGGTGCCCTCACCACAGGCAGAGCCATGCAAGAGAGTTGCCTGCTGAACTGGAAACGCCCCAATCTGCTCAGCCAACACAGAAAGACAACAGCCACCTACAGCTGCTGAGCCCTGAAACGTGGCCACTGGGCCTGAAGGGTGGAATCTGGAATTGTGAAGTTCTTTTCAAATGTGTTTAGCTATGTAATCAAATCTTTATTCTAATTAAACTTAAAGGAGCCTCTGGCTATGGGCTCCCTTGTCGGGCATCACAGCTCCAGGGAGTAAGAACGGGAGAGAGAGGCCCAGAGCCTCTCTGCATTCTCCACGCTAATTCAACAAGTCATCATAAGGAAAGGCACTCCAGCAGGAGAGGTGTACACAAGAAGAACTGGGTTGGCCCTGACAAGCATGACCCCCATGGCATCACAGCTGCCTCAGGCAACAGGCAAAAGACAATGATGCCCACCTGGACAGGCCACCGGATGTGATGATGCACCCCCAAGCCCTAGTCCCACAGCAGCCAGAGACCACCCGCTGCTCATCCCGGGTGAAACAGGCAGAGCTACCGGAGCCCTCAAAAGCAGGAAGAATTAAGGAAGCGATTCCCACGACACACGTGACACTCCTTGGAGACAGACACAGGCTTCGCTGTGAAAGTGCAGAGGACAGTGGAGTCGCTAGGCGGGCTGCTTCTTCCAACGATCGGGAAGAAACCAGATCCATTTCCTTGTAGGAGAATCATTTGTACCGTGATTAGACAGAAGACAGAGGTGGCTGATGTTATCAAATCATTAAGCACCTCACAGCTGCTTCTCCAAGGAAGGCCTGGAAACTTGCAGCCACCCGCGTAGGGGCCGCAGTGTTAATGGAGACACGGGTGACTGAGCTCTGGCTTCCTCAGGGAAGCTAAATTTGAACTTTCACCACTGAGGAATCGGTCATTTACAGTCACTCACCCTCAATGCAGAAGAGGGCTCAAGACACTGCACCAGACTTCAACACTCAGGGTTGGGGTCAGGGTCAAATTCACAAGTTTTACAAAATGTATTTACTTGGGATACCAGAAGAGATGCAGCTTCACACCCCCCCACCTCCATGGTTTGCTTAGCCCCTTCACCAATGGATCTCACCAACAGATGACACATCCACGCCTCATCCATGGCAGCACAGAAAACCACTTGGAAGACAGCCACTCCCACCAAGCTTCCTGACTTTGGTGTTTAAAATCTGCATCTCATACGTGAGATTACACTCCTCCGAACAACGACATTGCGATTGTCATTTCACTCAAAAGGGCTTTAGGAAATGACACGCGGTCCAGACGCCAGAGGTCGCCGGCCGCCTTACTCCAGCCTAATTCCTTTGTGCCTGTATGGAGGCTTCACAGATACAGCCCATTAATGACCGTATGAGAAGCTCAGGGCATAGACGAACTCAGTGCTGAATTTTTCCATTTATCACCCTTTTGTTTTGTCCAGAAGACAGCCGAGAAAGGCGGGGGCAGATCATCTCCTCAAGTGTAATGACTCCAGCCACTTCTCTTCACCCCAGGTCACCCCTCAGTCACACACTTTTGAGAAGCCAAAGCAGTTCTGTTCCCTTCACTCTGGGTTCCAAGCAGTAAATTCCTCCGTTTTATCAATTAGATTACCAAGCAGCCGTTTGTAATCTGGACTGCAATCTGATACAAAATTTAAAGCTAATTTAGGTTGCAGTAATAGTTCCTATTTACATTATAGATAAGGCATGAAAGAAAACTTTAATCTGTTCATAGGACCAACTTTGTAAACAAACCAATTATTCAAGCAATGATTGTCTACAGTTAGATGCAAATTACTTTGCTCATAGAAGATTTTCCAGTAGGAATTTTTAAATCCATGGTCTGTCTTTCCTGAGCCTGTCTCTGCACCTTCCCCTGAGTGCACAGCAGGACTTCTCAGGGCATCCCATCAGCAGACCCACTGAAGAGAATAAGCCCGCAGCCCCCAGCCCAGGAATCAAGTCCGAGCCCCAGCAGCCCCTCGTCCAGCCGGGGCTTCCTCGCCAGCACAGCACCCAGAGGTCTTCCAGGTTTAATGCCACGTGTGCGTGGAAAGTAGAGTGCTGGAAGGAACACAATAGACATTCAACAATGCAAATTACCCCCTGGAACAGCCCAGCAACCCTCTGTACCTTCCCCAAAGTACCCATGCCAGGCAGGCGTAGAGTCTAATGGGGTGCCTAGGAATCAGCATTTAACACTATTCTGATGAATAAAAGAGTTTGAGAGGTCAGTCAGCAAGAGGCTGCCATGGCCTCCACTCATTTGCAGGCTCTGAAGAGACACAGATTCAGGTAACAGGCCAGACAGGACAGGACAAGGATGGGGAGGTGGAGGGCAAATTCCATGGACCACCAACCACCCCGCCATCCCCACTGAGACTCCGTGACTTACGGAGTGACAAAGCCAGGGAGAAACGATGCCCGCACCACACGAGGGACTGAGATTTCACCTAAAGCACGCAGCATGTGGCTGAGGGCCAAGGTTGGGCAAGCCAGGAGCACAGAACGGGGTTCACAGGCCCAGAGGTGCCCCCCACACCCAGACCCCGTGCAGAGCTCCTAAGCACTGCCTGTGTCTCCTGCCTGGTTTAGTTCCTCCCCTCCTTCTACTGTGTTGGTTTCTCAGCCGCCACCCACCACCACACACCCCGTCTACAAGCTTGGTGGACTGAAAAGAGCGGGGGCGGGTAAGATCTGGGCTCTGGGGCCAACGTCCTGCCTGAGACATTAGTTCCAACCCACCTAGCTGTGATGTGAGCCCCCGAGATTTCTCAAATGTGAGATGGGAAGGTAACTGAACCCACTCACCAGGACGGCTGTGCAGACAGATTACATATAGCCACACCTCGGCGTCCACCACACGTGGGACCCCAGTCGTGTTGCCCCTGATGGGAATCCCTCTATGCCCCCTTGGCTACCAGAGCCAATTCCCAGCAGCAGCTGTGGAGGATGCATCCTCTATTCCCACTCCACTCACCTCCCATCGCTCCACTCAGTCACCTGCCACGCAGCGGCCACCAGCAAATCCGGCCCCACTGGATAATGGACCACCACCACCCCTCACTTTGGGGTGTCTTCCACTTGCAGTTCCGAAGCAGGCCGAGAAACCGCCCTCAAGGGCAGTCACCTGTTCCTTATTGCATGTAATGACCTGCCACGCAGGACCACCAGCAAACCCAGCTCCACCATCCAGGCTCCTGTGGATAACCGAACCCCCACCCCCCACCTTGGAGCGTCTTCCACTTGCGGTTCTGAAGGGGGCCGAGAAACCGCTCTCAAGGGCACTCACCTGTTTCTTATTGCACGTAATGGCCTGCCAAGCAGGGCCACCAGCAAACACGGTCCACCGTCCAGGTTCTGGTGGGTAACTGCCTCCCACCCCGCTTCCTCCTGGGGTGTCTAGGAGGCTCAGAAACTGCCCTCCAAGGGCACTCATCTGTTCCTTATTGCACTAATACCTCATTTACAGAAATCCACTTTGACTTCCAGCACTGCAGGTGTGACAATTTAGGAATCCTGCTTGCAAGCTACAAGAGCTTGAGGTCACGTCCACCTCACCAGCATCCCAGAGACCCAGCACTGTCCCACTGTTTAAAATTCCAAAATACTCCTTCAAAATGCTACTGGCATTTGGTTTGCGCATAAAATGTTAAAAACCTTCAAGTGAAACAAATATCTTCAACAGTTTGATATGACATGTGAGTTACACATCTGCCAAATTGTAAAGCCTCATGCATTTATAACATTTTATTTATGGTCAAAGGGTTCATTAATATAAATTACGAGAATCTCCAAGAAACAGGTTTTTTTCTGGCATTAGATGACCAAAGGAAAACTGGGTTCTGGCTGGCTTGCGGGCCTGTAGAGGCAGACATATCTGCTGACACAATCAAGCTCCTTCCCACTGATGTGGCCTCATCCCAGGCCCCTCACCCGGATGCCTGCAGGCCCCTGGAGGAGCAAGCTGACCTGTCCACATTTCTCAAATGCACAGCTGTTGCTCACACTGCAGATGGAACTCAAGGCACGAGCAGGCCACCACGCTAAAAATACCACGCAGCGTCCACGCCAGGTGACGGTGGTTTTCACTCCATCCCAAAGCCCCATGTATGAGTTTAAAGCCATGACCACTAAATAGATTTTTAGACCCTCAAGACATACTTTGTTTACTTTTATGCAACAAAGTTAAAAGACTATCACTCAGATATAGGCTCTGAAACTGTGGAATAATTATTTGGGAACAGAGCCTCTGCCAGATCAGGATAAGCACTTGGGACAACACCCCGTGACCTCGGTCCACACAAACCCATCCAGACCAGAAGCCTCCCGCACTGTAATTTCTGTGGATTTCTGTAAACGAGGTATTACTGCAATAAGGAATAGATGAGTGCCCTTGGAGGGCAGTTTCTGAGCCTCCCAGCCACACGGCCACATTAAGGCTGAAGCCGTGCCACCTCCAGAAACACTGTCCCTCGCCGAGGTGTGCCTGGCTTCTCCCTTTTTCCAGAACTTAACAAAACCTGAAAGGACAGGTCTGTGTAGAAAAAAACAAGCTACTTGCGATTCCTCTTCCCAGTTCAGGCAGTAGGAAGCTCATTTCAGCCCTCACTGTGTTCTGACTGGGGCTTGGTTCCCATAAGAAATAAAGTCAGAATTCCAGTCCCTGTCTCCTGGGCGGTGTGGCAGGCACACATACCTTCAGTTACATGAGGAAAGGCGTGGCGAGCCCCCTTCCTTCAGTAAAACTGCACAGTTCCCAGAACCCCGATGCCATCTCCCTCACACCACTGTGAACACCTGGACAGAGCACATTTCAATGCGTGCACCTTTGTGGGCTAGTTTTCTATTTCTCCACTAAATCACCCCAAATTTAGCACCCTAAACACTGACTTATTTTCTCACATTTCTGGAAGCTGGAGTCCAAAACAGGTCCCACCATCTAACGTCGAAGTGGCGGCAGGGCTGGCTCTGGGGAAGCGACCGTCTCCTTGCCTCCCGCAGCCTCTAGAGGCTTCTGCATCCCCTGGTCCATATGGCACCCACTGTCTTCAGGACCCACAGCGGCCCTGACGGCCCCCCCAACAGGAAGACGCAGAACGTCAGGAGCCCGGGCTCCAGTGCTAGGGCCAAACCTCCCCACCCTGCCGGTTCCTCACACACTCCCGTGCGAGTTAATATAGATTCCACTTTAACTAGTGTCACCTGTGTAAGGGGTAAGTGCCCAGCTGTGAACTGGTTAATCTCACCCACACAGACCCGGGGAATAAACTCACAGGCCATGGACCACTCCACAAGCAATGAGTGACCACCTGCTCGGGGACCTCCATAGCCCAGCAGAGCCCTCCTTTGCCTCCCTGTGGACTCAGGGTCTGCAGCGCCAGAGGGCCCTGGATAAAAAAGACAGCTCTCATGTCGGGAGGCACCCACCCATGGTTGGGTTCCCAGTACTTTAAGTAGCCCAGGTGGACAAGCTGCGCCCCGTGCAACTCCATCACAAGAATAACGGCTGCACGTGGTGAGTGCATGGGTGGCCACCCCTCAGTTCAGCTGGCCGTGTTAAGCACATCACCACCATGACGTCAAATCAGACTCATCTGCTGGCACAGTCTAGGCATCGACCCCCAGGAACATTCTGGATCACAATTCACAGTAGTGATTGCGATCAGGGCCACACGTGGCTAAATGTATTTACAGGAGGACGCCACAGCCCATCTGGCTGGACTGAGAGCATTTCTCACTGTACATTCTTACAACACCATTTTATTTGCGCTTCATTAAACTTTTATGGCTTTCTTCTGCCTATCTACTTGATGGGAGTGTTTCTTGTTCTTATGACTGCAGTGATACTTCAGGCTACAACTATCAATGTGTAAAATTAGTTTGGAAGGCACCTTATCATTAAACATTTCACAAGCAAGCAGTCAGAGGCACCTAACCCAGACGACTGTTTTCTTCTCTGAGCCAAACCTACCTTGGACTCAAAGAAAACGGCACATGGAGAGGGGCTGGATCTCCAGCGCCCATTCCTAGGGAGCCTCCTGGGGAGCAGATATGGAAGGAGAAGCCCTGAGCTATGGCACTGCCGTACTAAAGAAAAATCTATTTGGGTAAATGTAAGCGCCAGACATAAGAGATTAAGCAAGCCATGAAAAGAAACCACTAACCACAGCTTCTCCAAAACAGAACTAAACTCCCTTTAGTTTGAATTGGAAAAGCAGAAGTGATGATCAGTATACAAAAAAAAAAAAAAAAAAAAAAAAGACAAAGTATCTGAAAACAGGAGAATAATCAAGGGCCACTGTCTCTTCCTGTGTCAGTGGGAGCCTCGCATCTAAGCGGGATTTACAAGGTTGCTACTTTGGACTGAAAGTTATCCCCAACCCTAGTTTGTAAGCAAGTGGAGCAGAATGCTTCAATTATTTCAAGATTTAGTGGTAAAGCTCTGTAACTCTCACAACTTTTTTTTTTTTTTTTTTGAGATGGAGTCTTGCCCTGTTGCCCAGGCTGGACTGCAGTGGCCGGATCTCAGCTCACTGCAAGCTCCGCCTCCCGGGTTTACGCCATTCTCCTGCCTCAGCCTCCCGAGCAGCTGGGACTACAGGCGCCCTCCACCTCGCCTGGCTAGATTTTTGTATTTTTTAGTAGAGACGGGGTTTCACCGTGTTAGCCAGGATGGTCTCGAGCTCCTGACCTCGTGATCCGCCCGTCTCGGCCTCCCAAAGTGCTGGGATTACAGGCTTGAGCCACCGCGCCCGGGCCTCTCACAACCATTTTAATTGGTGTGAATTTTAAAGTGACTCAATCTGTTGGCTGGAGTATCTAACGGCTTAATCACGGGGTCATGTTGGAAAATTATTCCAATTGCTTTTGTTTTCTCTACTGAAGATGCATTTGAATGTTCTTGTAGTTTGCAGTTGGGGCTGGTTCTGATGTTTGGTCCTGAGGAGGCCCAAGTACCCGTAGAGGAAGAATCTGAAACCTCAAGACACTCGAGTGCTGTCTGGGGAGATGGAGACCCCAACCCGAGGGCCACTGACGGACTCAGCACCAGCGCAGGGCCGCCCAATGCAACAGGCCACGTATTTGCCGCTTACAAAACAACATAAGCACACCCTCCCAGGTGTGCACACACGCTCTGTACACATCTGTCCCTGCCAATGCCAGCACACATTCTGTACGCACTCACATCTGTCCCTGCCAATGCCAGCACATATATCCAAGGTGTGCACACACACTCTGTACATGCGCACATCCCTCCCTGCCAATATGAGCACACACCCCCAGGGGTGCACACAGGCTCCGCACATACTCACGTCTGTCCCTGCAGCCTGAGTCAAACAGTCACAGGGAGTCAGAGGAGGAGGAGGAAGGACGTGATGGGCACTGAGGTCCTGGGAAGGTTCCCCTCCCTACTTCGGGAGAGACCCCTCATGTGATCCTGCCGTCACTCACCCTTCCACCTCCATCCTCCATCCTCCCACAGGGATCAGGAGGATGCCCACTGCACAGAGCTGTGATGAGCATGAACAGAAGATGGCAGGAGCTCATGCCAAGGTGCTGAGCACGGGGCCTACGGAGTGCTTCTTTCTGCTGTGGCTGACATCATCAAACAAGAGGCTCACATGGCTTCCGCAGAGAATGTCACTCGCTGAGAAACTGAAACGTGTGACCTAGGAGCCTGTGAAGGTCTAAGAACAAACCAACAAACCAAACGGTTTTGTTTGTTTTTCAAACACCATAGCCTGTTTTTACTTTTTTTTTCATGCTCTACCTTGAGTATCATTCAGTTTAATTTCAAAGTAAGTCCAATAAATACACAAAATCACAGGACTGAGCATGGAGCATTGTTTCACTTCATGTCCTCCAGCCTTTAGGACACATTAAGGAGAGACATGATTCCAGGATTCCCATTAGAAAGGCTGCCCTGAGGCTCCTGCTGGGGCAGCCAAATTGCAGCAGTTGATGCTGCCCCCAAGGTGCTTGGATGAAGCAGAAGATTCCGGAGGTCTCCTCTCTTCTGCCCCTTGTCCAGGAGAGAAGGTGGGGGGAGAAAGGTGAGAGAAGACAGGAAGAAGGAGGGGGGAGGGGGTAGAGAGGAGGGGAGAGGGAGGGAGAGAGGAGGGGG
The DNA here is from genome assembly GCF_049350105.2 of Macaca mulatta. NCBI lineage: Eukaryota > Metazoa > Chordata > Mammalia > Primates > Cercopithecidae > Macaca > Macaca mulatta. Next base: position 1,099,184 of record NC_133411.1, read on the forward strand.
GAGAGAGGGAGAGAGAAGAGGGGAGGGAAGGAGAGGGGAGGGGGAGGGAGGGAGAGGGTAGGGGTGAGGGAGGGGGGAGGGGCATGTTCCATCCACCAAGGTAGCTGCACTGCAGAGAGAATGGAGGCTGTGTTGTCTCTCAGGACAGCAAGTTCAAGCTGTTTATAATTGTTAGCATAAGCAGTGACCAGCTGAGGACAGGGCTGCAATTGGAGATGACAACATTTTATTTTCATAGTTGATATTGGGGACCTGCACCTAAAGCATCGTGCCTTGCCCTTTCCCCAGATGGGCCAATGCCTCTCTATACTTGACTCTATTTGACTAAATAGCTGATATTGACTAGGAATTATGACGCGTAGGATACCCCTTACCATAGTAACGTCAAACTCACGTTCTAAATGCAATTTGCTCAGGGACCGGCTTCTAACTCTGGGTGGGAATGTTAAGCTCAGTACAGTTCAATTCAGTAAGCATTTATCAAGAAACTCCTAGACCAAGAGCTGTGTTAGACACTGGGTATGGGGTGATGGGGATACGAAGATGTGGAATTAGAACTCGAGAAGCTCAAATGCTCTCATTTAATTCCCTAATGCAATTACCTAGCTTCAACCTGATGGCTGTAATGTCTAAATTCGCTTTCTCTTTATTCCAGTTCTACATAACAAAGCACAAATAATCACAGAGCAATAATTCTGTGTTGGACTATTCAGTGGACAGAGAAGAGCATTCTGACCGGCGTGAGACACTGTCTCCGTTCCCAGGGAGCCCGTGAGGTGGCTGCACGGAGCACACGCGTGAAGATTCAGGAGCACGAGCGTCAAGTGATGGGAGGGGCACGGAGGCAGCACCAGAAAGATGCCTGCCGAGGGGCCGCTGCAGCCGGGCTGGCCGGGAAGGTCACGGGAGCGGGCACAGGCATGTCCCTCCAGCCGCACTTGGTTTTCAAGAGGACACATGCAGGGAAGGGGATGACACCGAAATGCCGTGGCGCTGAGGGGAGGAGGGGAGGGACACAGGGCCAAGGGCTGGCCACCACCCCTTGCGTCCCTGCCCCTATGAACGCTGCCAAAATCAGCCCCAACGGGGAGAAATGAGGTGGGTGAAAGAGGTGGACAGACTTGGCTTCCATGGAATTCACAGATTCCAGTCATTAAAAATCCCTTCTGAGTTTTCATCTGGAAAACTTTACAAATGTATTTAGGGACAAGAAGCAGAAGATGAAGCCAACACAGTTGGGCTCAAACCGCCGCCCTTCTCCTTCTCTCTGCATCCAGGATCCACCCTGAGCCCGTGAGTGCGAGGACCCGGAGCTGCCCAGCCCAAGGGAGCGGCCCCTGACCAGAGGAGGGAGCCGCACAGCGGGGCCCCCAGCACGTGGATGGCAGGATCTGTGCTATCTCAGTCCCAGGGCCCCAAGCAGAGAAGGCCTGGGGCTCCCAGCTGAAGTTTTGCTGTCTCCTCTGTCACCAAAGTCGAGAAGGACTGAGTGAGACCAACGTCTGCTGGCTCCTCGGTGGCTGCCAATGTGGCCCTCAGGCTGCGGGTGAAACCGTCTAGGGAAGCTGAGACAGTGGCTAGAATCACAGCCACGAGTGTTCCAGGGGCCCTAAAACACAAGCGCAGCCCGAGGAAGGCAGCGCCCGCTCAGATCCCTGTCCAGGCTTGTGTGCCACACTCGAGAGGCACACGGCACCAGAACATGGCGCTTTAAGTGACTTTGTGGGGTGTAGGAACACAAAGTGGGGCCTCGAGTGGCTCAGAAGTCACTCCCACCAGCCCACAGGGACCTGGGCGGCCCCTCTGGATGTGGCTGGCATCTCTCCAGGGCGGGCTCCAAAGTCCTATGGAGGAGGTGAGTGTCGGTCTTGCTCTGAGGAAGGACCCTGACAAGTATCCTGAACATGCAGGCACACAGCTGGCTGACTCATCTGAAGGGACCTGTTGAGCCACTAGCCAGGGAAGGCTGGAGAGAACTCGACTAACACACGATCCCTGCCCAGGGGCCCACCTGGGCCGCCCACGAGAAAACTATGGAAGCTGTGAAGACGGAGGTGTGCACGGGGCTGGGAGAATCCTGGGAGGAGCCGCACTGGGGACCAGGAGGGACGGAGGGCTGGGCCCCACAAGCAAACGAGGGAGGCGCTCAGTGCCATGAACACCCCGCTGCACCCACAGCTGCAGGCCTGGCTGGCAGCACGACCGTGGCTTCCGTCATTTTAGAGGCAGGTACCTGATATCAAGGATGACAATCAACCATGCCACCCTGAATTACAGCCATGTCCTCAGCGGGTCACTATTTACGCTGACAATTACAAAGAGTTTGAACTCGCTGTCCCAAGAGGCAACAAGCCCTTCATTATCACAGCCGCAAGCCTCTGGGCGGCCCTCCTCCCCCTCTGCTTCCCGTCAGGGCAACCTGAAGTCCCATGACAGTGACTCAGAGCCAGCCCAGTAGCTTCAGTGCAGGAAAAATCACAAAAACTCAAACACATCCTAAACATGGGCAGTTGGTAGGAGCTGATTCCTAAATTAAACCTGTTCGGAGGCTTTCTGGGTTAGCACAGCTCTGATAACAGGCTTGCGCTTTTTGCTCCCCCTGAAGGGCGGCGAGGAGGCCAGGCTCTGCCATTCTGCAGGCTCTGATACCTGGAGTCTGCCCTGTGGCATCGGTGGCCTGTGCCAGACAGTGTGACCGTCACCCGCAGTGAACACTCGGCACAGCAGAGCAGGCTTGGGGAAGAACAGAAAGTGACCTCTAAGCCTGCAGAAGACGCTAAGCCATGCACGGCCTCACGTGCACTGCGTGTCAATCACGGCCGAAGCAGGAACGAGCTCTTAATAGTTCCAGTAAATGCAAAGGTCGCCCTGGAAAATAGTGTGAACCTTTCTGACAACTCACACAGGTAGGTAGCCACTGCCTGAGACACGAAGGTAAAGAATTCACCTGAAACTGCATATTATAAAACTTATTTTTAAATGATGGCACTTAATTTGAAAGACTCCCAAAGAATACTGCATTAGAAAGTGACAGAGTGAAACCGTGAAGCTGACCACAGGAGTCCCTGGAAATTTCACCAAATGTTGCGTCAAAACTGGGAAACAGAAGAACTGCACCTGATGAAATATTCGATTAATCACTCGAGTCCTCCCCACATGCGAAGCTATGTTAAAAAGTGTTCCAAAGGTGGAGAGGATGATATTTCTTCCGATTTCGCAGGGGATGTACACCACCCCTACAATATGGTTCCTAACATCCAGGGGCGAGAGGATGATATTAGTCTCAATATTGCAGGAGGTGTACACTCCCTAGTGACATTGTTCCTAATATCCAGGGAAGTAGAGGAAGATATCACTCCCAAAAGAGCAGGGAGTGTACACCCTTTCTGTGACATTGCTCCTAATAGCCAGCAAGGGAGAGGAAGATATTACTCCCAGTATTGCAGGGGATGTACACCCCCTTGTGATATTGTTCCCTATATCCTGGGAGGGAGACGATGATACTCGTGGCAATATCACAGGGGGTGTACATATCCACTGTGATATTGTTCCGAATATCCAGAGGGAGAGAAAATGATGTGACTCCCAATATCACAGGGTGTGTACATCCTTCTGTGATATTGTTTCTTATATTCAGGGAGAGAGGATGATATTACTCCCAATATCGCAGTGGTTATACACACCTCCTGCGGTATTGTTCCTAATATCCTGAAAGGGAGAGCAACATATTTCTCTCAATATGGCAGGGGGTGTACACCTCCTTTGTAATATTGTTCTTAATATCCATGATGGGAGAGGATGATATGACTCCCAATATCGCAAGAAGTGTACAGTAGCCTGTGATACAGTTCCTAACATCTAGGTGGGGAGAGGATGATATTACTGCTCATATCGCATGTGTTGTAAAACTCCTTTGATATTTTGCCTACAATCCTGAGGGGAGAGGGTGATATTGCTCCCAATATCGAAGAAGGCGTACACCCCCCGTGACACTACACCCAATATCCATGTTGGAAGACGAAGACATTATGCCCAATATCGCAGGGGATGTACACCCACCCTGGGATATTGTTCCTTATATTGAGAGGGGGAGAAGATGCTATTGCTCCCAATAACGCAGGGGCTGTGGCGGTACACCCCTCCTGTGATATTGTTCTTAATATCCTAGGGAAGAGAGGAGGATACTACACCCAATATCGCAGGGGGTGTACACCCACCCAGTGATATTGTTCTTAATGTACTCCACCTCCCACCACCAGGGATATCGGTCCTAATATCCAGGGGAAGAGAGGATAACATTATGCCCTATATCACAGGGGAGTGTACACACCCTCTGTGATGTTGTTCCTAGTATCCAAAGGTAGAGATGATGATATTACTGGCCATATCGCAGGAGGTGTACACCCTTCTGTGATATTGTTTTTGACATTCAGTAGGGGAGAGGACAACATTAATCCTAATATCACAGAAGGTGTACAGACCCCTGTGATGTAGACCCTAATGTACAGGGGAAGGAGAAGACTATTGCTCTCAATATCACAGGGGCTATAACCACCCTGCCCCCTGTATATTGTTCCTAATATGCAGAGGGGTGGAGGCTCATAGTACTCCCAATATACGAGAAGGTGCACACACACCTGTGATAGAGTTCCTAATATCCAGCGGGAAAGAGGCTGATTTTACTTTCGATATCGCAGTGGGTGTACACAGCCCCCAACCCTAGGATATCGTTCCTAATATCCAGGCGGGAAGAAGATGACATGGCTGACAATATCGAAGTGGGTGGACACTTCTTCAGTGATATGGTTCCTCTTATTCAGGGGGTGAGTGGATGATAATACTCCCAATAAAGTAGGAACCATACAGCTACCTTGGGATTTTGTCCTTAATAACCACAAGGGAGAGGTGATATTACTACCAATATTGCAAGGGGTGTACACCCCTCCTGTGATACTGTTTCTTATATCCAGGAAAGGAGAAGATGGTGTTAGTACCAATATTGAAGGGATGGACAGCTGCCATGGGATATTGTTCTAAAGATACAGGTTGAAAGAAAATGAGATTCCATCCAATATAACAAGGGTTGTATACCCCGCCTGTGACATGAATCCTAAAACCTAAAAGAAGAGAGAATGGCATTGCTTCCAAAAACACACAGGGTGTACACCCACCCTGCGATATTTTTCCTGTCATCTAAAGGAAGAGATGATGATACTACTCCCACTACCGCCAACCAACTACCACTTCTTTAAGCATCTTGACAACTTTTTGCAGGGAAAACAAGTACACAACCAGCAGGATGCAGAAAATGCTTTTCAAGAGTTCATCCAACCCTGAAAGCACAGAATAAACAAGTTTATTTCTCATTGGCAAAAATGTATTCATTGTAATGGTTTCTTTTCTTTTTTTTTTTTTTTTTTTTTTTTTTTTGACAGAGTCTCACTCTGTCACCCAGGCCAGAGTGCAAAGGTGCAATCTCGGCTCACCGCAACCTCTGTCTCCTGGGTTCAAGAGATTCTCCTGCCTCAGCCTCTTGAGTAGCTGGGATTACAGACACATGCCACCACTCCCGGCTACTTTTTTTCTTTTTAGTAGAGACGGGATTTCACCATGTTGGTCAGGCTGGTCTCAAACTCCTGACCTCCTGATCCGCCTGCCTCAGCCTCCCAAAGTGCTGGGATTACAGGCGTGAGCCACTGTGCTCAGCCCATTGTAATGGGTTCTATTTTGATTAATAAAGATGTGTTGCAGCCTAGTTATACAAATTTAAAATTCATGGTCCAAAACCATAATTACTTTTGCACCAACCTAATACTTTAAGAATTAAAAGAAGCCTTTATATTAGAGAGCCCATGGATGATAAAATCATAAAGAATATTACAATCTCCATAACCCACAAACTTGGTAACTTAGACCAACTGGATGAATTAAAAGACACAATCTATTAATACTAAAACACAGGAGAAATAGGTAATCTATATATATTGATATCTATTAATAAAATGGAATCAATACCTAATAACCTTGCAGAAAACTTATATATTCCATAAATCTGACATTCTGTCATGTTATTCTAACTGGTGGGATTCAGGGATTTTCATTTTGATAAGAACATAGGTGAGTCTCACACACTTAATTTTAGTGCTCATTGGTCAGAAAAGCCATGTCCACTATAGGATACTGCGGAGCAATGCGTTATGGAGAATTTAGGCAAGATAATATGATTTTCAGAGTTAAAGGAAGACAACCTGATTTATGTACAGTAATTCCTCATAATATCATAGGGGATACCATATTTAAACTTTGGGGTATCCCCAGGTATAATTCTTATTTGAGCCACCTGTGAATTTCAGACACGGAGGCTTCCCAACTTTGGTGGCTTTCAATAAATGTGGAAGTTAACTCACAACCTATTTTGTGGAGGCATAAAATTCAATGAGGACTCATTTAACCTTTTATTTTAAATCTTATTTTTGTAAACTTGCATTTCCAATTAGTTGAAATTTTAAACCTGTTTCAGTTCTTATCCACTTTTTTTTCCCCCCGAGACGGAGTCTTGCCCTGTCACCTAGGCTGGAGTGCAGTGGCATTGTCTCGACTCACTGTAACCTCCACCTCCCAGGTTCAAGTGATTCTCCTGCCTCAGCCTCCCGAGTAGCTGGGATTACAGGTGCCTGCCACCACGCCCAGCTAATTTTTACATTTTTAGTAGAGATGGGGCTTCCCCATGTTAGTCAGGCTGGTCTTGAACCCCTGACCTTGTGATCTGCCCACCTCGGCCTCCCAAAGTGCTCGGATTACAGGCCTGAGCCACCGCACCCGGCCTCTCCACTCTTTTTAGGTGGAGGGGAGTAAGGGTTTCTTGGAATTAGGAGGAACTCCCATGTACCCAACCCATTTGGGTAAATTTCTTCCTTCAGAGTTTTTCAAATCAGCATCACCATTGTTAAAGGCCTCCCACATGGTAATAATTGTGCTACAGGGTTTTACAAACATGAAGTCTATGTTTGGCTGAATGAACCTCCTTGCTGTGCACAAGGGGGCCATAGGTGTTTTCACCAATTATGAAGCGGGTTCACTGTGCAATGGCTACCAACTTTTCTGAGTACAATGAGGCCAAATACATTCATAGATAAATTCCCTGAAGTGAATTTATTACTTACAAATAGCAAACAAAAGACAACAGAAGTCTAGGATTCAATATGAACCGCTACCACAAGATCAGGAAGGCTACCTAGAGCAGATAGATGGAGTTTTGACTGTAAATGCTTCCCTTGCACTACAACTGAGGGACCCCAGAAAGAAGCCCACATTGAGTTTTCTCCCAGGATGTGGTTTGCTGGACACAAGCGTTAAAGGCCATTCTGTTTCGAGCAGGGCCTATAACAGAGCCTGGGCTGTTCTGACCAATGTCACTTGATTATCAGGATATTGCCTTCCCAGCATATCATACAGTAATCTTGAGAACTACCAGTAAGAAAGGGAGGAAAATGGCCCTGCACCCTTAAAACTGAAGGATCAGGATATTTGCTGTGACAGAGGCACAGACAGTAGCGACAGAGTGTTCTTGTGAGCCATCTACTAGTTCTCTTAACTGGAGCGTGGCACCAGACCGCTTTCCTATTTCCTTTCAATGGAAACTATTTCAGAATATTTTGAATTTCTACATCTATAGAGTTGTGGCACATGATCACTGGCAGTGTAGACTCTCTGCATGGTTAAAGGAAAGAGTTCAGAAGCCCATCAACCCACATTGGAGGAGACCACCTAATGCTCCAGAGAGTGTCACTCCATCTTCCTGGGGTTAGCTCCACATGCAGCAAGGCCACTATAACTAAGGCCGTCAAGACTTGCAGTCCGAAGATGAGACTTTTGACATGCTGATAAGCAGCAGTTATAAGAAAAGCCCACACACTGGTCAGGAATTTTTCAATGAAAGCAGCTGAGACTCTTCTTCATATGCTTCGGTAGGGGCTAATATCAAACTATTTCTTCCCATTTTCTTTACTCAGCAGTGCCTGAACCATGAGGCACCATAGATGTACACCTCATCAGGAGGGTGTATGGTACAGCAGCAAGGGGAGCAACAGCACAAGAAACAAACAAGCCCACTACTTCTGCTTACATAATAACTATTGTCTTGGAGTGTGAAATAATTAATAATGTTCACATGGCTGCCCTAAGCACACAGATGGTGACCAGAGCAGATGCAGGGACTACAGACATACAGCCTGATTCTTGCTAATTAGGACTTAAGTGTTGGCTTATGTGCTGTGCTTTTGTGGATTCATAAGCCAGGGCCTCAAAACTGCCTGCTGAGCACAGGCCAAAGGTCATGCTGGGGTACAGTTAAACATTGATGTCTAGGAGATGAGAGCATTTTAGTGTGGAAGAAGATGACAACACCTGAAGACCACAAAACACTGTGCAGACCAAAGGGAACGCCCATCGTCAGCTCACGGTTCTGACCCAGGTGACAGCTGATGTGTTACGGAACAGTCAGCCCACAGCAGGTAGGTCAAGTTGAGCTGGTGTCCTGCATGAGGGCTGATCCATTCCATTCGTGTTGCCAATTGTTTCAATAGTGTCTCATGCACCCCACTGGTGAGGAAGGAATTAGCACCCTACGTTTACTGGCACCGTTAAACACATAACATCTATTACTAAACAGATAAGCCAGATATCAGTTATTAATTACATACAGGAGGATGGTGTAAGCTCCCACAGGCCCAAACAGGGATTAACTTGAGCGTAGAGAGTGCTATAGCATTTAAAAAGTGAGGGTATTCCTTTTGTTGTTGTTGTTGTTGTTGTTGACACAGAATCTCGCTCTGTCACCCTTGCTGGAGTGCAGTGGTGTGATCTCGGTGCACTGCAAGCTCCGTCTCCTGGGTAAACTGTATGTACTTAGGAATTAATACCAACTCATTATTAGCAAAAAATAAATATCTTTACATCAAGAGTAGTTTTTCATTTAATAAAAATAGGTGGGATGTGTATAATGGACAAGGGATAATCAAAATTTGCCAAATGAGGCTAGTAAGACAATCCCAAGAATTCACAATCATTATTCACTGGTCCATTAATCACAGGACAATCCATACAAATGAAACTTACCTGACCGGGCGCAGTGGCTCATGCCTGTAATCCCAGCACTTTGGGAGGCCGAGGCGGCAAATCATGAGGTCAGGAGTTCAAGACCAGCCTAGCCAACATGGTGAAACCCTGTCTCTACTAAAAATACAAAGAATTAGCTGGATGTAGTGGCGTTCACCTGTAGTCCCAGCTACTCGGAAGGCTGAGGCAGGAGAATCGCTTAAACCCAGGGGGCGGAGGTTGCAGTGAGCCGAGATCGAACCACTGCACTCTAGCCTGGGCAACAGAGTGAGACTCCATCTCAAAAAGAAATAATAATGAAATAAAAAAATTAAACTTACCTACATATTAGAAAAACATCCAAATTCAACCATGAATCCAGCACACTGTCAAATGAATAGACAAAAATTCTACCAACAGACTTAAGAAAATATCATTATCTATGAAATTCAAGTACTACTGCTTAAAGAACATTTACAGAACTCTCACTTCAAGGTTTCCCTGCAAAATAAGGTGAAATGCATACTCAAGACTCTTTAAGAATGGGTCACTGATAAAAACAATATACTTGTAACTTGTGTAACATTTCATAGATTTTTTTCAAGCACTGCACGATAATTAATTTGCATCAGGCTTTCCAAATTAGAAAAGCTTCACTTATAGAACTTCTTTCCCGTGGGAGTTTTCACACGGCTTTTCAAGTAAATTTTAAAACTGAAAATATTCTTGCAGTTTCTAAACTATTAGAGTTTTAATCCTGTGTACGTTCTTGTATTTACAAGGTCCAGCCAGCTACAGAGTGCATTTTCATATGTCCTTGAGTGAGTGTGAGAAAAATGAAACACTCAAACATTCTGAACATTCATAGGGTTTTTCTCAGGAATGAGCTGATATCTTCAAATGGAAATAATACAACCGAAGGCCTTACCATAAATTTAAATTCAAAACCTTTTCTCCACTCTGAGCCCTCCCAAATCTTCAGGAAAATCTGAAGGCTTGACCACATTTCCTACATTCTTAAGGGTTCTCTGCAGTGTGAGCTCTTTCATGTTTATGAGGGAATGGGAAAGAGTAAATGTTTTACCACATTTCTTACATTCAAGGGGCTTTATTTATTTATTTATTTTTGAGATGGAGTCTCACTCTGTCGCCAGGCTGGAGTGCAGTGGCACAATCTCAGCTCCCTGCAACCTCCGCCTCCTGGATTCAAGTGATTCTCCTGCCTCAGCCTCCTGAGTAGCTGGGATTACAAGCATATGCTACCACACCCAGCTATTTTTGCATTTTTAGTAGAGACGAGGTTTCACCATGTTGGCCAGGATGGTCTCGATCTCCTGACCTCGTGATCCGCATGCACAGGGCTTCCCCCCAAGCCCCTGTGGCCTTTTATGTCCTTGAAAAAGAACTAAGACAACTGAAATGTGCCACCATGTCCAGCTAATTATTTTCTTTGTTTTTGTTTTGAGACGGAGTCTGCTTCTGTCGCCCAAGCTGGAGCGCAGTGGTGCGATCTCGGCTCACTGCAAGCTCTGCCTCCCAGGTTCACGCCATTCTCCTGCCTCAGCCTCCCGAGTAGCTGGCGTGAGCCACCGGGCCCGGCTTTATTTTATTTTTTGTAGAGACAGGGTTTCACCACGATGCCCAGGTTGTTTCACATTGTTTTAATCCAGGCTGGTTATGAACTCCTGGGCTCAAGCAATACACACACCTTGGCCTCCCAAAGTGCTAGGATTATAGGCTGAGTCACTACACCCAACCTCTATATCATGACTTCTTTAATGGCGCATAAGGTAACTGGAACGAGTGTAGGCTTTACCGCATCTCTTACATTCATAGGGTTTTTCTCCAGTATGAATTCTTTCATGGAGGTGAAGGGAACTGAGGCAACTGAAGGCTTGGTCACATTGTTTACATTCATAGGGTTTCTCTCCAGTATGAGTACTTCTATAGTTACAAAGGGAACTCAAATGACTAAAGGCTTTGCCACATTGTTTACATTTATAGGGTCTCTCTCCAGTATGAATGCTTCCATGGTCATGAAGGGAAGTGGAACAGCTGAAGGCTTTATCACATTTGGTACATCTCTCTCTAGTGTGAGTCCTTTCATGCATCTTAAAACAAGAAAATCTGAGTGTTTTCCCACATTCCTTACATTCGTAGGGTTTCTCTCCAGTGTGAGTTCGTCCATGTATTAGACAAGAACCGGAAACAGTGAACGCTTTACCACATTGTTTACATTTATAGAGTTTTTCTCCTGTGTGAGTTCTCTGATGTCTTTCAACTGAATTGAGAAAATGAAAAGCTTTCCCACATATCGTACATTTATAAGCTGGATTTCCACTGTGCATTATCATGTGTCTTCTAACACCTGGAACAGAAACGAAAAGTTTCCCACACTGTTCACATTTATATTGCTTCTCTCCATATGGTTTGTATCCTGAGTGAGCTAGGATGTGCCTATTAAGGAGGGAATGACGTACAAAGACTTTTCCACAAATACTGCATTCACATTGTTTTAATCCAGTAGAAATGTTCTCATTCAGATCAAGATTTGGAATGTGGCTGACAACTTGTCCATACTGACTACCTTCTTTGCTTTCGTACCATATGATTTCTGTAAAAAAAATGACAAGCACATTATTATTGGTTGGTTTAATAACTTTCTACTCATTCATAGGTCTTCGACTTACACTGCTACCAATACTAGGGAAAATACATTTTTGTTTTGTTTTGTTTTTGTTTTTATGCCATGACTGAATTATTTGAAAGTAAATGGGCTACTACTGAAAACACAGCTACCACCTGCATGGCTATGACCAAAATAGTAACATTCATATACACAATTTTGTAGTACTACTTTCAAGTAAACTGTTTTCCAAACACTGACTGCTACACTGATGTACGTTACATTTTGGGTGAAATTTTTCTAAAAGGAAATGAATTTCAAGTGACTCTTATTTGCTTTGACTGCTTGTTTTTAAATTCATGACATGCTAAGATTCCTTCAGAGGACTTTATTTCCTCTTCTCGGTGCAAATTATCTTGTATCTTTCCCAAGTTTTTTGAAGTGATCTTCAATATTCTGGTCTTTCCGTTTTTTCCTAAAATGCAGATGCATAAAATTATCATGAATTATTTCAAACTATAGAAACATTACTAGATTTCATGTTCATTGTACACAGTGCCCATGCCTGATTGATTCACCAAATCATTCCCTTGCCCCATTCCAAATCACAAATAGCACTGATGATAGGGAAATACTTCCGTAATTAAGTGAAATGTGTTGTCATTCTTACCTACAGAAGCCAGGTTCCTGTAGGTTTCCTGCATCACTTCTCTGTAGAGATTCTTCTGAGAAGAATCTAGCAAAGCCCATTCCTGCTGGCTAAAGTTCACAGCCACATCCTCAAAAGCCACGGAGTCCTAGAATATTCCACACATGTGGATAGAAGGATGAGTGAGACTGAGAGCACTGGGAATGTATACTCAATTCATAAGCTGTTTACATGATTCTAAAATTTCCAAGCATTTATTCTATGACTTGATTGTCACAACTCTTACTCTGTTCACACATACTCCCTCCCACACAGCAGTACTAATGCTAGAATTGAACTATTCAAAAAGGCAACAGCAAAGTAGAAACACCCATCTCATTAGAGAATCCAGGGAGTAAGATTACAAAACACCCATCTCATTAGAGAATCCAGGGAGTAAGATTACGATATGCTGCTAGGAGTCACCTTTTAACTTCACTTTGTACATTTCTAGTATCTGTCATACTAAAGTCCTACCTGATGTGCATAAGTGAGTTAATATTATCAGTCCTGAGACTACTTATTCTTAAAAATACCTGCTTGCAAAGTTCAATCTTTGTTTGTATTAGGAACTTACATTTTGAAAGGGATTCCACAAACCCAAGTAATAAGAATGACTCACTGCATCTAAATGGCTTATGCAGTATATTTTCCAAAACTTCTTCTGCTGAAAGTCTATTATTTTGTGTCACTGCAGTGGTGCTTAGGGAACCAGACACAAAAACACAGTCTGAACACTAAGTGTTCAATGAATTTCCCTGGTAGACAATATTTTACATGTGCTGTCACTTGTTAACTGTGGAAGTGAACCCATTCCACGTGATTACACCAAGAAAGAATAGGCTTATTAAATTTAATTGAGTAGTAAATAAAACCAATAATTGATATTTAACAATACTAATACAACAATTTTTCAAATTTCTATTGCACAATATCAAGACAGAAAGGAATAAGAGGAAATAGGACACATGCTTTTTAAAATGACATTAATGTCACCACTTCCAGATGCTATTCCTATGAAACCACATAAATTCCCAAATCAGGTGGTTTTAGGCAAGAAAAGCTACTCTTTCATATGCAGTAAAAATGACCAATGTCTAATCATTTTTAGTCATCTAAAAAAAGAGTGATGGCTTGTCTAACATACTTCTAAGATTTTCAAACAAAAATATTCAGGACAGCACAGTGTTAGCAGAGAGATGAGCAAGCAGACCAAAGGAAAAAAAAGTCTTAATGACCCAGCATCTATATGGAAAGTTGAGGAATGATAGAGTAGGCACTATAGAATAGAAAAAGAAATTACATGCACTTTAAAATATGAGGCAAACCAGGCTGGCATCTACTTGGGAAAATGCATTGCATTCTTCTCTATTCCATGAACAATAATCATCTTATTATATATTCAAATACAAAAGATAAAACCAGAATACTTTCAGAAGTCACAGGAAGATTTTTTTTTTAACAAAGGATTAGGCAGAATTTTTTTTATGTAAGAAAAAAGTGATAAAGGAACAGACAAACTCAAACATATTAAAATTTAGGGAATAAAAAGAAAATAGAGTGGGCCAGGCGTCGTGGCTCACGCCTGTAATCCCAGCACCTTGGGAGGCTGAGGCAGGGGATCACCTGAGGTCAGGAGGTTGAGACCAGCCTGGCCAACATGGCAAAAATCCCGTCTTTTTGTTGTTTGTTTGTTTGTTTATTTGTTTTTGAGACGGAGTCTCGCCTTGTCCCTTGGGCTGGGGTGCAGTGGCAAGATCTTGGCTCACTGCAACCTCCACCTCCCGGGTTCAAGCAATTCTCTTGCCTCAGCCTCCCGAGTAGCTGGGATTACAGGTGCCTGCCACCACACTCAGCTAATTTTTTCGTATTTTTAGTAGAGACAGGGTTTCACCATGTTGGCCAGGCTGCTCTGGAACTCCTGACCTCGTGATCCGACCACCTTGGCCTCCCAAAGGGCTGGGATTACAGGCATAAGCCACCGTGCCAGGCCTAAAACCTTGTGTTTACTAAAAATACGAAAATTAGCTGGGTGTGGTGGTGGGTGCCTATAATCCCAGTTCCTCGGGAGGCTGACACAGGAGAATCACTTGAACTCGGGAGGCGGAGGTTGCAGTAAGCAGAGATGGCGCCACTGCACTCTAGCCGGGCTACAGAGCAAGGCAGCATCTCCAAAAAACAAAAAACAACACTCAGACACCCAGATAAGAGGATACACATGTGTCCACTGTCATAAATTCTTCACCAAGCTACAAGATGGGAACTGACATTTTGGTGAATCTTTATAAATCATCAATTTATCTATTACACTTTTATTTCACCAGTAGCATTTACAAAGCTAAGTCCTACAATTCCATTTGAAATTACCCTTAAAAAGAACAGACCTTTAAAACTTACTACACTCACTCTGGGGAAGAAATAAATACGAATTTTTAGCAAATGAAATACATCATATTACCTTACCTCTTTGGAAATAGTATTTTTATCTTTCAAGCTGTACTGACAAAATGTATCTTACAGTCAGTGAAAACCTGAAACTCAAATAAGCGGACAAGCCTTTTCAAGGTAACAAACTCAGGGAGAGGCAGTGCTGACTCCAACGCAGACCTTTCTAAGTGTCACGGCAGGCCATTCCATCCCTCAGGACACCCATCCTGTTCAGTAAAGTACTCAGTGACCACCTAGGAGGCACTGGCACTGCTCTTTGTCCTCCTGTGCACCTTAAGTGCATTTTATAATTCAGGTTCTTGCACATCCTCTCTGGGGTGGGTTTTGCTTGTCCTTTGGGACGGTTTTTCTCTCTTCACAAGTCTGAGACAAGCTAAAGAGCAGAAATCATTTCTGCCTTTTCCTCTCAATATCAGCATCCAATTGGCAAACCATCAATGTGTCTTCAAGGAATAAAAACTCGGGCCGGAGGAATAATTTTAATGACCTAACTTTCATGACATTACATTGTATTGTCCATTAATTTTAATGTCCTAAAATTTTAATGACCCTAAGGGGTCACCATTTTACATGAAACTATACCAGGAGATTCCTCTAAGGCCAAGAGCATCCAGCTGCTCCCCTGAGAGACTCTACCCCCTACCTCAGGCTGTCCTTGGGGATGAGATGACCCCGGGACTGATACTCACTAGACCCTCCAATAGACATGGCCACTGTGGGTATCCTGGGTCATCCCCAGACAGTTCTAAAATGCCAGGACTAGGAAAAGACAGGAGAGTGGGTGAGGACACAACACCCTGTCAAGTTTTCACGGGGGGACCTCAATCTAAAGACATTTTGGTAATATGTACACTTAGGAAAGATGAAAAGAAGAGAGGCACAAAGATTTTTTTTACATTAGAGTGTCAGATGATTTATTCTCCGCTTTCCTCTCATGTAAAATGTTTGGAAACAGAAAAATATTTTGGCCAAGGTGCCTCACGCCTGTAATCCCGGCGCTTTAGGAGGCCAAGGAGGGTGATCAGTTAAGGTCAGGAGTTCGAAACCAACCTAGCCAACATGGCGAAACCCTGTCTCTACTAAACATACAAAAATTAGCTGGACCTGGTGGTGGCGCCTATAAGCCCAGCTACTTGGGAGGCTGAGGCAGGAGAATCGCTTGAACCCGGGAGTCAGAGGTTGCAGTGAGCTGAGACTGCACCATTGCACTCCAGCCTGGCGACAGGGTGAGACTCCGTCTCAAAAAAAAAGAAAAAAAATATATATATATGTGGATATATGTGTATATATATGTGTGTGTGTATATATATGAATGGTTTGCTTCCTCATTCACCTTATCAAAGCCTCTCATTTACGCCCCTCCCTTGGACCCCAAACCACAAACCATGACTGCGGTACCCGTTTATGAATCGCGTTTGCTCAAACGCCCCGTTTAACGTTTTAACAAAGCCTCGGGTTAATTTTAGGGGGAGAAAGGTGGGACTGGAAGCTCCATGAACCACAGCCCCTCCCACGCTGGAACCCCGCTCACCGAGTCGGGGCTCTCCCGGATCACCCTCCCGTGGTCACCGCACTACCTGGGTGGGGGAGGCGCGGGGTTCCGGAGAGGGCTCTGGCCGGCGGAAGTGGCGCCCACAGGTACAGACAGGACGCAGGGGTCCCGCTGCCCGCGCCGCCCGGCCCTGCGCAGAAGGTGACTGAGGCCCGGCTGCGCCGCGGCGACTCGGTCCGCAGGTTCCGCAGCCCATGGCTGGTTCCAGCAGGTTTCACCCAGCCCTTTTACCCACTTCGGGAAGCCAGGCGCAGTCCACTCACCGTTCCTCGGCTTCCCGGGTGTCCCGGCGTCAGCTAGGGATGTCCCAACACCCGCAGGTCACAGGGTGGCCGAGGCTGCTGCAGAGCCACCTGGGCCTCCCAGAGCCAGGAAGTAGCAGCGGAGACTCACAGGAAGAGCCTACGGTGGCAAAGGCGAGACAAAGCGCCCGCCAGCCAGATCCCGGAAGCCGCCCTCTCCTTTCCGGCGGCGCGCCTGATTGACGGGCCCCCACTCCAGCGTCCCTGATTGTCTGGGGCTTCAGGCCCGGCCCCCTCAGGCCCTGAGTGACAGGAGATTGCGATCTCACGTGAGGCTGGATGTGGCCAGAATGACCATTTTGGCCTAGCGGTTTGTAGGGGGTGCGTCCTTCTTGCGCTGGGATCTGACCAGGCAAGGAGCACATTCGCATTTAACCTTGTATACAAGGTTATAGCTATTTTGCGTAATAAGATATAAAATTGCAAGCAATATAATGGCAATTCTGTAACTGCCCAGTGGGTTCACCTTGCCCGCTGCCTAGACAGAGCCGATTTCTCAAGACGGGGGGAATAGCAATAGAGAAGGAGTAATTCACACAGAGTCGGCTGTGCAGGAGACTGGAGATTTGATTTTTATTTTATTTTATTTTATTATTTCTGAAACAGAGTCTTGCTCTGTCGCCCAGGCTGGAGTGCAGCCTCTTAGTTTTATGATTATTCAAATCAGTCTCCCTGAGCATTTGGGAAAAAGAGTATTTAGAAAGTTTATTTTGCCAAGGTTGGGGATGCTTGTGCATGACACAGCCTCAGGATGTCCTGATGACAGTTGCCCAAGGTGGTCAGAGCACAGCTTGGTTTTGTTGGAGATAAATGGTCGGTGACGCAAAGTGAAACCAGCACTTAAGCAAAAGTTTTCTCAGCAACGCAATTTACCTCTGCGGAAGCGTGCTGCTCGCATCAATCACAATCGCAAGAGCACACGGAACAAAGGAAAGCAGGGGTTTTTATTCCTAATGCAATCCCTACCTCTGGCATGGGCTGGGGCCAGACCTCAAGATCTAAACTGACCCCGTTGGCTATTTGTGAATACTTTCCCAAATAAGGAAGGGGGAAGGGAGTCGTGAGTTACAATGGTGGGACGTGTGGTTTGGAAGGGAGAAATGGGTGCAGAGCAGGTAACCAAGGGAACAGATGTGAGTGATTGATTAGAACTGACAGGGGGAAGGTTGTTTACAGTAACTAAGGGCAAGGAGGCATGGAGAACAAGAAAGTTGAGTTCGAGAACAAAACACAAGAACGTTAACATGCCAAACCTTGGAAGAGAAACTGACTGTATCTGACAGTTTTACATATTTTAGGGAGACAGGAGACATCAATCAACATATGTAAGATGAACACTGGTTTGATCCGGTACAACCTGAAGCAAAAGTGGGTCAACTCGAAGCCAGGAGGGGGCTTCCAGGTCACAGGTAGGTGAGAGAGGAACGGTTGCATTCTTCTGAGTTTCTGACGAGCCTTTCCACAGGAGGCAATAAGATATGCATTCTTCTCAGCGAGCAGCGGATGACTTTGAATAGAATGGGAGGCAGGTTTGCCCTAAGCAGTTCCCAGATTGATTTTTCCCTTTATCTTAGTGATTTGGGGGACCCAAAATATTTTCCTTTCCAATTTTCCCCTTTTCTTTTAAAAATATTTTGGAGAAAGCATTTTAGAAGAAAATCAGTCTCTGGAGGCAGGTTTTGTCTGATTTCTCAAGGAGTAGCTGGGATTACAGGCGTGCGAAACCCCGCCTGGCTTTTTTTTTTTTTTTTTTTTTTTTTTTTTTTTGGTAGAAACCAGGGTCTCCCTCGGTTGTCCAGGCTGTCTCTGGTGCCCAACGCAGGGCTCCCCGTAATCTCTACAAATAATCCAGTGAAGGAACACCAGAGCATGGAAAGCTGAGGACGACTGACAAAGGACTCCCGAGTAGGTTTTCGCTTTAAGCTCTAGGGTAAGGAGGGCGCTCAGGGAATTCCAGGGAAACCTCAGGAAAATGTGGGTCCAGCTGAGAGTAAGTTCGCTAATTACTTAAGCCTTGTGAAGTTACTGCGCCGCGGAGGGGTAATTGTCAGTACCCAAAATCTCACATCTTTGTTCCGCCTGGTAGACAAGTATTCGCCTTGGTTCCCGGAATATGGAACCATGATGTAGAAGATTGGGACAAGGTCGGATCAGACTTAAAACGAGCACAAGAAGAGGGCCGCGATATTCCCGTCTCTGCTTGGTCTGTGTCGTCTGCAATTAAAACAGCCCTGGAGCCCTTCCACACTGAGGAGGAGAAGGAGGATTTTCAGGATGACATAGGAAAGTTGAATAATCAGGAGTCTAATTATCAGCTAAGTGAACCATGACAGTCTCGTTTAAAAAAGGGCGAGAAACGGGAAGGTATGTATGTTCATCTCCAAAGACTTATAAAAGAAACTGTGCCACCTACTGCGCCTTTAGGGGAAGGTCTGGAATGGCCACCCCCAGGCCAGCCTCGTGAATATTTGGAAGGGGAGCCTGAGACCCGCGCCTTGCCGCTCCCATTGTTGCAGGCCCCGCCAGTAACTAGGCGAAGGGAAGCTTCAGGCTTATCCAACAGCCAATTAGTATGAGGGAATGATCTAGGCTTGCCCACCTGTTAATTATGGTAGAGGACTGCTGTGAGCGGGTCCAAATACAAATTATGGCACAGGGACAATCCAGGCATCCATTCGCCAGGCACAAGAAATGGGGGATTTGAATGCTTGGCAGTTTCTGGTAATTATTTCACCAGCTGAGGAGGCTAGAGAACTTGTTCAAGCATGCTGGGATCCATTTCCTTTTAAAATATTAAAAGACTTAAAGCAAGCAATTGGACAATATGGGCCAAATTCCCCTTATGTTCATTCCTTGTTACAATGTGTGGCTTATAACAGACGTTGAATAAGTATGGATTGGGAGGCATTAGCCCGATCCACCCTGTCCCCCTCTGAATTTCTCCAATTGAAAACCTGGTGGACGGATGAAGCAACAAATCAGGCAGAAATACTCAAGCCCAACGTCCTGTTAATATCACACCTGATCAATTGCTTGGAATCGGACAGGCATGGGGTACTCTAAATCAACAGATGGTAATGGGTGATGAGGCTGTTGATCAGCTCAGAACTACATGCCTAAGAGCCTGGGAAAAAATTCATGACCCTGCTACTGCTTATCCTTCTTTTCACACATTTCAACAGGGTCCAAGGGAGCCTTATCCTGATTCTATCGCCCATTTGCAGGATGCAGCTCAAAAGGCTATTTCCAATTCTCATGCCAAGAAAGTGATCATTCAGCTGCTTGTTCATGAAAATACTAATACAGAATGTCAGGCAGCAATTAGAACTATTAAGAGAATGGCAGATCTAAATGAGGAAAAAACTTTAAGTGAATACATTAAAGCCTGCGATGGCATTGGGGGGCACTTATATAAGGCCAGCCTCCTTATATAAGGTTAGGGGGAGAGGGGGATGCTATTACTCCCCAAATCGTGGGGGGTTTCTCACCCCCTGCGATGTGGATTGTAACAGTGAGGGGGAGAGAGAGGATCGCTATTACTCCCCTTTATGATGTGGATCTTAATAATTATTCCCCCCTGAAATGTGTGTTCATTATTAACAGTCTCTTTTGTTCACGATATTAGGAACAATTTCACAGGTTATGTGTACACAGCCTGCGATGGGAGAAAGATTACCATCCTCTGCACCTCCCGATATTAGGAACCATATCACACAATGGGTGTACACTTTTTCGGAGATTTGGAGTAATGTCTTCCTATTTTTCCCTGAATATTCGGAGACATATCACAGGGTGGCTGTACACCCACTACTCTCTTGGCAGGAACATCATACTTTACCTACTGGAAATTAGGAGCAATATCACAGACTGGGTGTGAAGCCACTGTCATACTGGAAGTAATATCATGCTCTTCCCCCAAGTTATGAGGAACAATATCACAGGGGGGTGTGTACCTTCTCCGGTAGGGGTAGCAGTATCATCATCTCTTCCTTTAGATGACAGGAACAATATCACAGGGTGGGTGTACACCTCGTGTGTTTTTGGAAGCAATGTCATTCTCTCTTCTTCTAGGTTTTCGGATTCATATCACAGGCAGGGTGTACACCCCTTGTTGTATTGGAGGGCGTCTCATCCTCTTTCAACCTGCATCTTTAGAACAATATCCCATGGGGGCCGTCCATCCCTTCAATATTGGTACTAATACCATCTTCTCCTTTCCTGGATATAAGAAACAATATCACAGGAGGGGTGTACATCCCTTGCAATATTGGTAGTAATATCACCTCTCCCTTGTGGTTATTAAGGACAAAATCCCAGGGTGACTGAACGGTTCCTGCTTTATTGGGAATAATATCCACTCACCTTCTGGATATCAGGAACCATATCACTGAAGAAGTGTCCACCCACTTCGATATTGTCAGCCATGTCATCTTCTTCCTGCCTGGATATTAGGAATGATACCCCGGGTTTGGGGGCGCTGTACACCCACTGCGATATCAAAAGTAAAATCAGCCTCTTTCCCGCTGGATATTAGGAACTTTATCACAGGTGTGTGTGCACCTTCTGGGATATTGGGAGTACTATGAGCCTCCACCTCGCTGCATATTAGGAACAATATACGGGGGGCAGGGTGGTTACAGCCCCTGCAATATTGAGAACAATATTCTTCTCTTTCCCCTGTACATTAGGGTCTACATCACAGGGGTCTGTACACCTTCTGTGATATTGGGATTAATGTTGTCCTCTCCCCTACTGAATGTCAAAAACAGTATCATAGAAGGGTGTACACCCCCTGCAATATGGCCAGTAATATCATCATCTGTACCTTTGGATACTAGGAACAACATCACAGAGGGTGTGTACACTCCCCTGCGATATTGGGCATAATGTTATCCTCTCTTCCCCTGGATATTAGGACTGATATCCCTGGTGGTGGGAGGTGGAGTACCTTAAGAACATTATCACTGGATGGGTGTACACCCTGAGATATTGGGTGTAGTATCCTCCTCTCTTCCCTAGGATATTAAGAACAATATCACAGGAGGGTTGTACCTCCACAGCCCCTGTGTTATTGGGAGCAATAGCATCTTCTCCCCCTCTCGATATAAGGAACAATATCCCAGGGTGGGTGTACATCCCCTGCAATATTGGGTGTAATGTCTTCGTCTTCCAACGTGGATATTGGGCATAGTGTCACAGGGGGGTGTAAGCTTCTTCGATATTGGGAGTAATATCATCCTCTCCCCTCAGGATTGTAGGCAAAATATTGAAGTGGTTTTACAACTCGTGTGATATGGGCAGTAATATCATCCTCTCCCCACCTAGATGTTAGGAACTATATCACAGGCAGCTGTACACTTCTTTTTTTTTTTTTTTTTTTTTTTTTTTTGAGACGGAGTCTAGCTCTGTCGCCCAGGCTGGAGTGCAGTGGCCGGATCTCAGCTCACTGCAAGCTCCGCCTCCCGGGTTCACGCCATTCTCCTGCCTCAGCCTCCCGAGTAGCTGGGACTACAGGCACCCACCACCTCGCCCAGCTAGTTTTTTGTATTTTTTAGTAGAGACGCGGTTTCACCGTGTTAGCCAGGATAGTCTCGAGCTCCTGACCTCGTGATCCGCCCGTCTCAGCCTCCCAAAGTGCTGGGATTACAGGCTTGAGCCACCGCGCCCAGCCTCAGCTGTACACTTCTTGTGATATTGGGAGTCCTATCCTCTCCCATCATGGATATTCAGAACAATATTATAAAGGAGGTGTACACTCCCTGCCATATTGAGAGTAATATTATGCTCTCCCCTTCAGGATACTAAGAACAATACCGCAGGAGGTGTGTACAACCCCTGTGATATTGAGAGTAATATCGTCCTCTCCCCCTGAATATAAGAAACAATATCACAGGAGGATGTATACCTCCTGTGATATTGGGAGTCATATCATTTTCTCTTTCTCTGGATATTCAGAACAATATCACAGTGGGTGTGTACACCCCCTGCAATATTGCCACTAGTATCATCGTCTCCCTTTCAGGATATAAGGTATACACCCCCTTGTGATATTGGGGGTAATATCTTCCTCTCCCCCGCTGGCTATTAGGAACAATGTCACAGAAGGGGTGTACACCCCCTGCTCTACTGGGAGTGATATAGTCCTCTCCGTCCCTGGATATTAAGAACAATATCACTAGGGAGTGTACACCTCCTGCAATATTGAAACTAATATCATCCTCTTGCCTCCTGGATATTAAGAGCCATATCACAGGGGTGGTGTACATCCCCTGCGAAATCAGAAGAAATGTCATCCTTTCCACCTTTGGATGTTAGGGACAATATCACGGGGGAGGTCTATGCCCCCTGTGATATTTGGAGTCCTATCATCCTCTCCCACCCAGGATATAAGGAACGAGATGACCGAAGGGTTGTACACCCACTGCAATAGTTTCAATAATGTCATCCTCTACCCCCGGCTATTAGGAATAACATCATAGAGGGGTGTACGCTTTCTTCGATATTAGGAGTAATATCCTCTCCCCGCCGGATATCAGGAACAAGTCTATTAATTATTAATATTAATAAATATAAGAAAAATTAAGAGTAATCATCGATGTTGATAATCACAATAAAGATAGTAAAAATTAATACTGGTTAAAAATGTTAATGATTAGTATTAATAATTAATAGTAATATCACTGTTAATAATAAAATAATGATATCAGCAATAATGTTACTTAAATCAATACTAAGTGATGCTGGTAATAAAATAATAATTAATATTAAGAACTAATAATATTGTTAAACGTGATTAATGTTAATAATTAATTTTAAGTATGCATAATCATATATTTAAAATAATTATCCACAATTAATAAATGGATTCCTATTAATTAATAGTATCATTGATAATTATTAAAATCGATCATTGATGTTTAATAATTAATTATATTATTACTCCTAATACCGCAGGGGGTGTACACCTACCTGTAATGCTGTTCCTAATATCCAGGGACGGAGAGCATGATTTTAGTTTTAATATCACAGTAGGTGTACACTCACCGCATGACACTGATCCTAATATAAACGGGGTAGAGTATGACATGACTCCAAACACAGCAATGAATGGACAGCCACCCGGTGATACTGCTCCTAATATTCATGGAAAGTGTGTATTATATTACTCCCAATATCACAGGGAGGGTACAGCTCTTCTGCGATATTGTTCCTAGTATCCGGAGGGGAAGAGGATGATAATAATTTGCAGGCTGTATTCACCCGCCCAGTGATATTGTAATTAATATCCTGGGAGGGAGAGGATGATATTACTCCCCGTCGAGCAGGAGGCGTACACCCAGCCTGGTATATTGTTCCAAATATCCATGGAGGGGAGTGGTTGATATTACTCCAAATATGGCAGGGAATGTACATCCACCCTGTGACATCCTTCTCAATATCTCAAGGCCGAGAGGCTGATATTACTCCCAGTATCGCAGACACTGTACACCCCTATGTCTTCCTGATATCCCGAAGGGGAGAAGACGGTATTAATCCCCATATTGCAGGAGGTGAACACCCACTCTGTGATATCTTTCCGAATTTGCGCGGGTAGAGAGGATAATATTCCCAATATTGCAGAAGATGTGCACACCCCCTCCCCCTGTGATATTATCCTGAATATTCCAAGGCACAGAAGATGATGTTACTCCCAATATCACAGAAAGTGTACACCCCCCAGGGATGTTGTTCCCATGATCCAAGAGGGGAGAGGATGATATGACTTTCAATATCGCAGGGGTGTACACGCCCCCAGTGATGCTGTTCCTAATTTCCACCTGGGAGAGGATGATATTACTCCCAATATCGCAGGGGTCATAAACACTCCTTTGATATTGTTCCTAATATTCAGGTGGGGAGAGGATGATATTCCTCCCTATATTGCAGAGGGTGTACACCCGTCTTTGATACTGTTCGTAATGTCTAGAGGGGGAGATGATATTACTCTCAGAGTCGTAAACACGCTGTGTGTCCACCGTGGATCCTAATATCCAGGGAGGGAAATTACTCCCCAAGACGTGGGGGGTGTCCACCCCACCTGTCACATTGTTTCCTGTACCCAGGGAGGAGAGGATTATATTGCTACCAATATCAAAGAAGTGTACACGTCCCCTGTGATATGGTTCCTAATATCTTCGTTGGGAGAGGATGATATTACTCTCAATATCACAGGGGTTGTCCATCCCGCCTGAGATATTGTTCCTACTATCCAGAATAAGAGAGAATGATATTACTTCCAATAGTGCACAGCGTGTCCCCCACCATGTGATATTGTTCTCAAGAGCTAAAGGAAGAGAAGAGAATAGTATTCTTTGTACTGCCGGGGGTGTACAACCAACTGCGATATTGTGAGGCACCCCTTGTGAAAACAAGAAAGACTGGAATTTGATGAGACTCCAGTACCACCTGGGCAGCTCTGCCTTCCCCACAGTCTCTCCAGCTCCCTTTTCTGTCCCGTGGGTGTAGGAGAACAGCTCTCCGCAGCAGGGTCCCACCCAGGGCTTCAGAGGACTTGATGGATTCACTCTTTCCTTCTGTTAGCAACACCAGGCACGGCTCTCTGCTGCGGATACTAACAAAACATTTTCTCTGTTTAATTTCTGAAAGGAATTTCTCTGGGATTTCCTGAACCATCAGGAGGGTCCCCGCATAAGAGATCATTTAAGCCACGGGGAGATCAACTTACATGAATTTTCAAAAGAAACAACTAATCAGTTGCTTGCATTTTCTGTTGTACTGTTACTCAGATCTGTTGATGAAGGTCTACTATCAGTTTTTAAGGTAATTTACAGGGAAGAAAATCATTAATTAGATTAACTCATTCAGCTATGAAAGGATATAGTTTATTTTTCAAATGTAATTAACTATTAATCATCTTTTAGTATATCTGAGTTACAGTATCCTCCATCAGAAAAAAAAGTGACTGGATTACACGTAAGTTTATATTCTCTATCACAGATCAATCAATATTAATCTTAGCTAAAATAATTTAACTTGTTTCTTAAAAACACATTTGCTTTTGTATGTAACAGCAGCTAAGTATTGAAAATCAAAGAGCAAATTATAAAACAGGATTAACCAAATATTAGGAAATTTTTACAGATGTTTGCTGCATCGATGGGGTAGGATATTTGCATCATCAATAAACTAATTCTTTTATTATTTCAAAGTAAATAATTTAGGTTAGAATATTTGTTATTGACATTTTAATCTTTTTTTCAAATCATACGTTTGACAGTTATTTTTAAAATGTTTAAATGTTCAAAGAAAAATTACTAGAAATAGAAAAACTAATGTGAAAAGTAACAGCCCTCAAGACTTCCATCTCCCAGAAATAACTACTGTTAATAATTAGGTAGTGTTGCTACCACATTTTTGCTATGAGTGTACCAAAGTGAGTTCGTAGGAAGGTACATTGTGTTTTATAGCTAGCATTTTTCATTAACAGTGTGTTTTTGGCATCTTTGTTCTGCCTTATTCTTTTTGTCAGCTGTTTGATATTCCATTTTATCAATATGTTATTATTTACCTAAGCAGTCCTTCATTGATGGATGAGTTGTAATGTTCCTGATGTAGAAAATTCCTAATTATTATGCTGAAATGAACATCTTTGTTCATTTGGGCACTTATGTAAATACTCTTAAAAAGTAAAGTTCTAAGACAAAATATATCAATAAGGTTTTTTAAATTCTTTTCTTTTATTTATTTATTTATTTTTTATGAGACAGGGTCTTGCTCTGTCGCCCAGGCTAGAGTGCAGTGGTGCAGTCATGGCTTATGATAGCCTCGACCTCCTGGGCTGAAGCCATCCTCTTGCCTCAGCCTCCCGAGTAGCTGGGACCACAGACGAGAGCCATCATATCCAGCCAAGATTATGTTTTTATTTTCATTCTTTTTTTATGTTTACTAGATGTTTATAATTATTTCATTAATTGCCTATTAATGCATTTTCTCCGTTTATTTCAGTTTCATTTTTCCCACTGGTTCATTAGCCTTATTTGTGTACATATTGCTTTGTTATTTGTTCATAGGTTTTGATTTTTTTTTCCTCTGGCTTCACATTTGGAGTCATTCTGAAAAGAATCTTTGCTTTTCAAAATTAAAAATACAGGTATACATTTTCTCTGGTACTTCTATTTTTTCTTTTTCTTTCTTTTTTTTTTTTTTTTTTTTTTTTTTTTGAGACAAAGTCTCACTCTGTCACCCAGGCTGGAGTGCAGTAGCACAATCTCAGCTCACTGCAACCTCTGCCTCCTGGGTTCGAGCAGTTCTCTGCTTCAGTCTCCCGAGTAGCTGGGATTACAGGTGCCTGCCACCACGCCCGGCTAGTTTTTTTCTATTTTTAATAGAGGCGGGGTATCATCATGTTGGTCAGACTGGCCTTGAACTCCTGACCTTGTGTTCCACCTGCCTCAGGCTCCCAAAGTGCTGGGATTACAGGCATGAGCCAACGTGCCCTACCTATTTTTTCTTTATTTTCCATTTACGTCTTTGGATCCAACTGGAATTTATTTCATCTTGAGAGTAAGGTACAGAGTCTAGCTTTACTTTAAAAAAAAAATAGTTATTATTCTGTGTAAACTTGGACAAACATAAAACCCCAAAAACAAATAAGAACACCTCATGGATTGAGTTAGGGATAATTGACATTTTTCACAATATTGAAGCTTATTCAGGGACACAGTGTCTCCCCATCTTCATTCCTCAAGTCCTCCCATCTACGTGGCACCTCCAGCCTCCCAGGTGGCTGCTCAGGTTGGAAGCCTCAGATTCCTCTCCTCTCTTCATACTCCGTCCTTGGAACAGGTTTTAGAAATATGTTCCACAGTCCGGGCACAGTGGCTCATGCCTGTAATCCCAGAACTTTGGGAGGTCAAGGCAGGTGGATCACCTGAGGTCAGAAGTTCGAGACCAGCCTGGCCAACATGGTGAAACCCTGTCTCTAATAAAAATACAAAAACTAGCTGGGCATAGTGGTGGGTGCCTGTAGTCCTGAGAATAGCTTGAACACGGAAAGCAGATGTTATAGTGAACCGAGATTGTGCCACTGCTTTCCAGCCTGAATGACAGAGCAAGACTCCATCTCAAAAAAAGAAAAAGAAAAAAAAAAGAAATATGTTTCACATCTGCTTCTTCCTGTCCCTCCTGTGCCACCACCTGGCCAAACTGCCTTGGTCCCTTCCTGGAATGTCGCTGGCACTGACTGGTCTACCCACCGACTTCTGTGAGCCCTTCCCCTTGTCATAACACAGCAGCCAGACTGATCCTTCCCCAACATGTCATCCTCTCCTCAGAAGCCCTCAGATGGGTTCACGTCTTGGAACAGAAGCCAGGTGCTCTGCAGTGGCACACATACGCCGCTCTGCAGTGGGATATATATGCTGCTCTGCAGTGGCACACATACACTGCTCTGCAGTGGGATATGTAGGCTGCTCTGCAGTGGCACACATATGCCACTCTGCAGTGGGATACATACGCTGCTCTGCAGTGGCACACATATGCTGCGTGTGGGTCTGCCCTGTGGGGACATCACCCGTGCAGACACATGTGTGTGCCTCCCGTGTTCCGCCCAGCACTCCCTGGTGCACTCCAGGCTCTCACACATCTGAGTGAAGGGAAGGCCAGCACATTTCTTCCGTAGTTAACATCTAGCTACTTGAGTTGTTTGTTTTGTGCTTTTAAGAATTGTAGGTAGCGGGCCGGGTGCAGTGGCTAACACCTGTAATCCCAGCACTTTGGGAGGCCGAGGCAGGTGGTTCACCTGAGGTCAGGAGTTCAAGACCAGTGTGGCCAAACATGGTGAAACCCCGTCTCTAATAAAAATACAAAAAAATTAGCCAGACGTGGTGGTGGGTGCCTGTAATCCCAGCTACTCAGGAGGCTGAAGCTGGAGAATCACTTGAACCTGGGAGGCAGAGGTTGCAGTGAGCTGAGATCGCACCAGTGCACTCCAGCCTGGGCAAAAAGAGTAAGACTCTGTCTCAAAAAAAAAGAAAAAAAAAGAAAAAAAGGAAAAAGAATTGTAGGTAGTCACAGATTTTTTAATTTGTCAACTGTCAATTCACTGACTTTGTTTCTCATAGGTTTCAGTTGACTGACTCGGATTTTTAAGTTAGGTGGTTATATCAGCTTCAAATAATGTAATTTTTATGCTTGTAAAAATATGTATGTGCTTAGCAATTAAATGATTATGTGATTTTTTTTTTAGTTGTATTGTTTTTTAGTGTTTAAGTAACTATTTCCTAGTTAAATTTCCAATTGTTTGGAATCCTTTTTTTCTTATTCATCTCCAGTTTTGTGCACAGAGGGTGGGTGTGGCATTTGTGATCTATTATTGTTAATGGTCTCCATTTAAAATCATTTTATTGGCTGTGATTTCCTTGCGATGTGAAACCTATTTTAATGCAGCGTTTGCTTTTCTAGCTGCAAAAAATTGTTTGAAGAAAGATAATGAGAAATGGGGACTCTAATTGGCCTACAGTTCGATAGAAGAAAACTAAGTCTACCCAAACACGATAGTAGCCACTGTTTTCTCTAAACTAGGAAAAAGCAGCAGTAGAATTGTTGATTAGTCTTGCAGAAGGCTATAGTTCTCGCTGCCATCCGGTTTTTCAGCCTAAAAAACAGGTATGCCAAATGCAGGGTGCTGGGAGGGGTGTGTACGTCTCTGAAACCACCTGTCTTTTGCAGAGATGCTGGAAGGGTGCAGTTTGCCTGCTGAGTCAGACTTTGAGTTGGGCAGATCCAGCTTTCTAGCCAGCGTGGCGCTTGCTGTGGCCCTGGCCTGGTTGCTCAGTCTTCTGAGCCTCAAGTTCCGTGTCTCGCAGTTGAAAGTAATGCAGTGCTGATGGCACTGAGGTTTTTAGTGTTAAATGGATGAGCACTGGGAAGTGTTTTTGCTGAATCCCCTGGCAGGATTTTATTGCTGTAGGCAGTAACGCAGAGCCGGGTGCAGTTTTTATTTGTCAGTGGTGAGTAATGTCAGTTTTTCTGGTGAGTAATGTCAGTTTTTCTTCTCCTACACGGACTAGCTTTTGTTAACTTACTGAAACAAACAATTTTTTAAGCATTTCTGCCAGGAAGTTCCAATTTGGCAATCAGCGAAGGTGCTTTATTCTGCATACGGGAGGATACAAGGGTAGTGCAAGGAGATGAAAGAGACAGTCCCCAAGAATATAAGCATCGTGACAGCTGTGCAGGTGAAAATTCATAAATGAGACTACCTCTAAAAGGAAGCTGTAAAATCAACATACAGCGGGTCAGGAGAGATTTGCAAAGGCGCTTTAAAGAAATGGTGCCTTGAGAAGTCGGAGGCCTCCCTTAAGGAAAATACTATCAGAAGGGGGTTGTCAGCAGTGAAGTTGGGAAAACAGCCTCCTGGAGGAGTGGCTTGGAGGCAGAGCATCGGGCTGCACTGGTCGGATGCCATTCCCCGTTGGCGCCACAGACCAGCTTTACCAGTGGGGATGGCCGTGCTTTCCAAGTGCAAGCCCTTAGGAAGGTAGAGGTGGGCAGGTAGGGAGGAGGGAAGATTTAGGAAGGAAGAGGAGCTTCAAGAAGGCAGCCTTTGTCTTCCAACCAGAGCTGCTGAGGCTCCAGACCATCCTCTCCTGTGCCCCACAGTGGCTATTTGGGTCCTTACCACTTCCTGTCCCCCTCCTGGCATCTCACAGGTATTCAGGCAGCTTAGCATCCTGGGCTTCGGTTATTTCTGCTGTTGAGACCACTCACGCTCCGTGGTGTCAGCAGCCACGTTTGACTTGCTCATGTGCTAGTGGGTTAGAAATGGGGAGCATCTGCTGAGGGATCTGTCCTGTGGCCTGGCCTGGGTGTGGACGGCTGTGGTCCCCCAGGGCTTCGTGGATGTTGCGTCTGAGAAGACTGGAAGTTGGCCAGAGGCCTCATGGGGACAGTCTCAAAGTGACAGAGGCTGCACCCCGAGCGCGGCCTGAACTGGAGAGGCACCTGCGCCTCTGACATGGCTTTGCATAACACGCAGCATCTTCACACCTGCTGTGTTCTGCTGGTTCCAGGCCAGTCGCCAGAGCTCGTACAGATTTGGTGGGGTCCTCCCTCTCAATGGCAGGTGTCGAAAGAACCTGTGGACATGGTCATAGCCACCCCAGACGTTCACTCCCTACCAATTCCCTGGTAGTTTCCCCAGCCTTCCCCCATCTGTACTGAAGAACTGACATCCACCATCTGGTTTTAAAATGTTTAGCATTTGTAATAATTTTATAGATACATATTTTCTAGAGAGTGATGTAACATCCATAACAATCTAAAAACAGATTTTCTAGGAAGTTACCGTGAAATCTACAAAGTCAATAAAACATTTCATCTCAGGTGCTGAGCTTTGAGGAGAGTATCAGGGTTTGGGCTCTGCTGCCTTTCCCCAAAGAACTCACTTGGGAAGCAGTCAGGTACGTGGCATCCTGGGGCCTGGCTGACATCAAGCTTGTCTGGTACTGTTAGTTTCAGCAGCATTTCTTCTTTAGCTAGGCTGTTGGAAGATAAAAGGGGAAGGAGGAATTTCTGGGCCTTGGTGACTGTGAGGAGCTGCAAGTGATGCTGAATGCGATCTTCCAGCTGGCCTGGGGCCCTGGTGGAGACTGAACATGGAACGAGAGGCAGGTTTTGTAGGTAGACAATGGCTTCCATGAGAACTACTGAGAAGGCAGAAAGAAAGATGGGTCTGAAGCTCAGGAGAGAAGTGGGGATGGAGGCATGCATTCTGGAATCGTAGACAACAGCAGACATACTTGTTCAGCAGGAGGAATACGCAGGTGGTTCGTCGTCTCGTCATCAGTCATCATTGGACTTTGCTTTTGGCTTAGGGCATCGTTTCTTTCTCCACTGTCCTGTGATGGTGGCTTTTTACATTTTATATTTGGGGAAACTAAGATTCACAGTCAGGTTGCTGCTCAGTGAACCATTAACTATTATTGTGCATGGACACTAATGTGGACATTTTAATTGTCATGTATCTTTAAATATTTTCTATTTTTCAGATTAGAAGATAATTCTGAAACAAATGCCAGCCACTCTTTAATTACAAAAATGACGGATGAGCTGTATCACCATGTGCCTGAGAATCATTGTGTTTTAAAGGACTTGGATCATCTTCCTACTGAGACGTAAGTTCCAGGACATCCTGACAACTGTTGAAACATTGATTCTGCAGATTAGCATAGCAAACTTAGACATTTTCTATGTTTTAGATTTTATAAAGTAGTCTTAGAATACCACTGTTACTACTCCAAGAGGAATTATGAGATCAGTTTTGACAATCTCTGTGAAAGCGTGGAACATCTGATGAGGCTGTGAATGTCACATTCTGTTTGCCACAATTCAGTGTATTTAATTAACACTTGCCGTATGTCACGGTTGTCCCTGCAGACCCACCAGTGATACGCAGCTAGCCCTGGCTCCCAGAAAGCCGCAGCCTTGCAGGTACAGGAGAGTGAGGTACAGGTGAGGATCACAATGCCTGCTCCGAGTCTGGCTCTGTTTGCAGGTGGCCCCAGCTGCTCCGTGAGCTCTGCAGTACACACTTTCCTACCCTCTTCTGCCCCAGGATTGTGCTGGAAGTGCTGGTTGTGTTCCAAAGCATCAGCAAGCAGTGTCACCACGTGTCTTGCCTCGGAGCTGAGACACAGGCAGTGGGTGGAGAGGATGCTGCCGTCTCGCCAGCGGCTGAACTACCTGCGTATGTGGAGTAGGTGCGCGCTCACTTTCCTGTTTTGGAGGGACACTGTGGGGCAGGAAGTCATCACAGATGCAGTTCCAGTCCCCACTGAAGACACACACAGTAGGCCCCTCACTGAACCCATCGACAGGTGTTGATATACTTGGAGTTCACAACTGATAGTATGAACCCAACGTATCTGAGACAGGTCTCAATCCTTTTAGAAAGTTTACTTTCCCAGGGTTAAGGATGTGCTGTGACAGCCTCAGGAGATCCTGACAGCATGTGCCCCAGGTACTTGGGGTGCAGCTTGCTTTTATACATTTTTATACATTTTAAGGAGACATAAGACATCAGTCAGTAGGTGTAAGGTGTACATTGGTTCCATCTGGAATGGCAGGAAAACACAAAGGTGGGGGGCTTCCAGGTTATAGGTGGACAAGAGACAAAGGATTGCATTGTTTTGAGTCTTTCATAAGCCTTTCGGTGAATACACAATTGACTTGTGAGTGGGGGTAGAGGAATAGTGACTTACACCTTAGTGTGGCTCAGTGAAGCTGCATTTTACACAGGGCAGAGGAAGCAATCATATATGTATTTGTGTCAGGTGAGCTGAGGGATGACGCCCTGTCCCACCCCTGGGAAGATCAGCTGGCAACTGCATTGCCAGGGTGAAATTCAGCAGAAGTCTTTCTGGGTAGAGATCTTGAGGCCCACGAGGCATTTCCTTGTGGACGAACTGTGAGGGAGGTCTGTATGTAGCTTTTTTCTCTTGTAGCCACCTTATTTAGGAATAAAATGGGAGGCAGGTTTGCCTGAGGCAGTTCCCAGCTTGACTTTTCCCTTTGGCTTAGTGAGTTTGGAGTACTGAGATTTATTTTCCTTGCACGGTGGAAACAAAAGTTAAGTTCCCACAGCATGTTTCTGGTCATAAAAATATTGCCAAACTTCTAAAGAAAGACCCAAAACACTTACAGTGTTAAACATTGAGGCACATGTGAGCTCTATGGACATTTAAGAAAGATGAATAAAAACAAGTGAGAACTACTCAGTGTTTGGCGAGGCAGTGAGTGACGGCAGTCCGGCAGTCCTGTGGTGGTTAAATGAGGCAGTAAATGTTTGCAGAGCGAGACCTCCCCAGGCCCGCCCCCTTCCCCCCACCCACAGCTCCAGCACCAACAGAAACAAATGTGTGGGTCACTGAGCACTTTTGTACCGACACGCACTGTCGAGCACTTGTATGATGATGGTAGACTTTACAAGTTCTTATAATTTGTATTCATTCATTCATTCATTCATTCATTCATTCATTTTCCAACCTGTTCATTCCAGTTCAGAGTTGTGGGTGGCTGGAGCCTATCCCAGCAGCTCCGGGTACAAGGCAGGACCCACCCTGGATAGGACATGGTTCCTTCGCAGGGCCAGTCACACACCCACACTCACTCTGGGACCATGGAGATGCGCCAGTTCACCTAATGTGCACGGCTCTGGGATGTGGGAGGAAACTGGGGGATGGGAGAAAACCCATGCAGAACGTGCTTCTCCACACAGACCGTGGCCCTCACGGTGTATTGATTTCCTTTCTCACTGATGTTGTGATGAAACGGTGTTGAATGAAATGATGTTATCTGAGGACTGTGAGGACTCCCCATGCTGATTTTCATAGAAAGTTATAGTACATACTATTTTAAGTAGTGTTTGTAATTTGGCCTATGGAAATGTGGGTTCTATCTACCTAAATAAATATTTGGATTTAAAGTATAACAGCAGATTAACTGGATTTGGATTTAAAATATAACAGCAGATTAACTTAATAGCAGATTAACAGCATTATGGTTCCTTCACTTACAGTGTATATTTTAGAATGTGCTACATCCTTAAGAAATGACCATTTTGGATACATTTCTAGAACTTTTGGGTTTAGTGGTATCTGTGTTTTTAAAGCTTTAAATAGATATCACTGGATTCCCCTCCAGAAGGGTACTACTTAATTTACACTCTTACCAGCAGTTTATAAGACAAGGTCATTCTCTTATTACCACTCTCCAAAACCAGAATATTTTTAAATGTCTCAACTAGTTTCATGGGAAAAATAAGATCTTACTTTACTTGGGATTTCTTTAATCTGGTGGCATTGAGCCTGCTTTCATATTGAGGCCATTTGTTTTCCTCTGGTGAGAGTCCCTCCCTAGATGTCAGAGGGCAGGTAGCAGGGGGGCTGCTGGGCGCAGACTGGGCCTGCCTGGTGCCCCGTGAGTGTGCAGAGCCCCTGGCAGCCCTGACGTAGACCGTCAGATGTCTGAGAGTCTCAGATGATGACTGATGAGCAAGGAATGCGGATGTGCAGGATGGGCCGGGAGCAAGGGCTACACGGGGCACTCCCGCCAGCCACGGGCCTGGGGGCTGGAAACAGGTATTGGGCTCTGAGGATTAGGATAATTATTTTTTGAGAAGTTGGGACTTAAGGATGTTGATGAGGTGAAACATCTTTTTCCGGATGAAGGTGGAAAATACCAACATTCCTCACGTTTGAATTTACTTTCATCTGTTTTTAGTATCAGAATACTGTCCCCTGTGCTCCGCCTGATCCTGTTCCTCATTACACTGGAGTTGGTCAACGTTCATGCTGTTCATGGGAAGAATGCGCGTGAGTATCAGCAGTACCTAAAGTGAGTATGTTCCACTTCTCTGTAGTCGCATTGCATCGTGGGCCAGATTGGGGGTGAGCCTGTAGGAGTGAGACTGGGGCAGCATGAGGGCCACCATCTCCTTGGTGGCCCCACCGCCATCTCAGGCAAGGGTCTGACAACTGACCTACAAGAAGAACTCACACAAATGTCTCAAAACCACATTTTGTTTGTTTGTTTGTTTGTTTTTTGGAGACAGAGTTCCATCTGAAAAAGGCAGGAAAACACAAAGGTGGGGGGCTTCCAGGTTATAGGTGGACAAGAGACAAAGGATTGCATTGTTTTGAGTCTTTCATAAGCCTTTCGGTGAATACACAATTGACTTGTGAGTGGGGGTAGAAGAATAGTGACTTACTCCTTAGTGTGGCTCAGTGAAGCTGCATTTTACACAGGGCAGAGGAAGCAATCATATAGGTATTTGTCTCAGATGAGCTAAAGGATGACGCCCTGTCCCAACCCTAACCCTAACCCTAACCCTAACCCTAACCCCAACCCTAACCCTAACCCTAAAACCCTAAGCCTAACCCCTAACCCTAACCCCTAACCCTAAACCTAACCCTAACCGACCCTAACTGTAACCCTAACCCTAACCACCCTAACCCTAAAACCTGACCCTGACCCTGACCCTCACCCTCACCCTCACCCTGACCCTAACCCCTAACCCTACCCCTACCCCTACCCCTGACCCTGACCCTAACCCTGACCCTAACCCTAATCCTCACCCTCACCTAATTTTTTTTTTTTAATTTTTTTTTTTAAGGAAAGCTATAGCTATTCTGGGTTATCAGATTCTAGTCTTGTTTCTTGTTTTGGGGCTATTTTTACCTCTTTGTAAACTGGATCCTGCCATCTGATGAATTTTGTCCCACAATGATACTTGTGGAATAAGAAGCCAAGTATTGTCTCTCCTACTAATGTATCTATTGTCAGTTAATTTGAAAGTCTCCAACCCTGGAACAAAGTTAGAAGAGGTAAGTTTTGCTCCCCAAAATGCATAACCAAACTGTGGTACATTCATGCAATGGAATACTATTTAGCCATAGAAAGGAACAAGCTATCAACTCACACAAAGACATGAGTGAATCTTGTATGCACATTGCTAAGTGGAAGAAGACAGTCTGAGGAGAATACACACAGTGTGACCTCATTTAATGAGACACTGCAGAAGGCAAACTACACAGATGGGAAGCCATTGGCTCCATGGGGTGGGGGTTTGAAGCATTCCGTATGATACTTTAATAGTGGGTACCTACCACAATGCACTGGTCAAAATACGCAGAATTTTACAACCAAATGGGTAAATCAAACTCTATTCAAATTAAATAAAATTACTCAGGATGTGGAGTATCCTAGAACAGAATACATCATGTGAAAAATAATGTAACTATGCTACAAATTACTATGATTTGGATGTGGTTTGTCCCTGCAAAAACTCGTGTTGAAATTTGACCCCCAATGTGGCAGTGTGGGGCGGTGGGGCCCAGTGGAAGGTGTTTGGGTCATGGGGACGGATCCCTCATGAATAGATTAATGTCCTCCATGGGGATGAGTGAGTTCTGCTCTCACAGGAATGGATTAATTCCTGCAAGAGTAGGTAGTTAAGAAAAGTCTGGGTTCCTTGGCTTCCCTCTTGCTTTCGTTCTTGCTATGTGATATCTGGTGCACCCCTTGCTCCCCTTCCACTTTCCATCATGAGGTGAAAAAGACTGAGACTCCACCAAATGCAACTGCCCAATCTCAGACATTCCAGCCACCAGTATTTTGAGCCAAAAGGACCTTTTTTACTTACAAATTACCCAGCCTCAGGTATTCTGTTACAGAAGCACGAAACAGAGTAAGACACAAATGTAGGAAAAAACTCAATGAAGATGTAGGGAAAATGGTGTTGACCTAAGTCACTTTGAAAATGAATAGAATCCGTATGCTGAAGGCAAACGAACTATACTTCATCACTGGATTCTATTTTATAAAGTTCTTTCCAACAGAAGCAATTGTGAACAATTGTAAAACCACAGTATCTGTATCTGGAATAAAACAATGACTTCCATAAGTCACAGATGGTAGGAACCAGGTCTCTCACTGTTGAAGTGGGAGGTTACAAATTACAAGGGGAGAAGGCTAGAATGATTCATTGATAGTAGATCAGAGGTAGAGACATGAATGAAAACTTATGTTTAGTTTAATATACACACAGTTCTACATAGAAAACTTTATAATTAGGTGTGTATAGGTAGGTTAGACACACACATATACTTCCTAGCATTGCTAATGAGGAAAAAGTGCTCATTCAACAATGTGCTCATTCGGCAGCCAAATGTAAGTTTTCCTACCATTCTGAAAGGAATCAGGCTCTTTGAAGAAATGTCTGATACTAGAACTGGGACAGTAAATATACGAGTCGGGATAATCTTGAAGTATCAGAAAGTAAGTAAGTACTAAAAAAAATTAAAATATATCAAAGAAAAATAATAGCCAATAAAAACAGCTACTGATGGCCAACACAGGAATGAATTGTAGTGTTGAATAATAACTAAAGCTGAAAGTAATTATCTAGGTGTCTGTATTTGTATACACAGGTGAATAAGAAAACAGAGTTGATAGAAATCTCCTTTGCAAAAGAATTCCAAGTAATTGATGTAGACACTCAGCCATCAATAATGTGGAGCCAACTCCTCACTCCGTAAGTGTGGGCTCTGCACAGTGACTTGCTCCAAAAGAACACACGCAGTATGGGCAAGGAGGAAAAATAACTTCACAGTGGAGAAACCTGACAAACAGTAGCTCTTCCAAATGATCCAAGTGAACATCAAAGGTGACAGTTCACCTTGAGAATATGCAGTGACAATGGGGGACATTCTGCAAAATTCTTGACCAATCCTCCTCAGTACTATCAAGGTCATCATGACATGGAAAGCCTGACACACTGTCACAGCCAGGAAGAGCCCACAGGGACGTGATGACTACATGTCATGCGTGATCCTGGATGGGATCCTGGGTCAGAGTAAGACAGAACCAAGGGCATCCAAATGAAATATGAACTTTAGTTAATAATAGTCTATCAGTATTAGTTCATTAAGTATGACAAATTATGTAAGATATTAATAAGCCATGTGAGACACGCTGATAGAAGATGTTAATAAGAGATGAAACTAGGTTGTAGCTACATGGGAAATCTCTGCATTTTTGGGGGGGCAATTTCTGAGTAAGTAAAAAAAAGATGTAAAATAAAACTTTATTGAAAACAGTTATATTTTTTGAACACTTCCTTGTTTAATTATTTATACCACGAATTACTAGTAATTGACACTGTTAACTAGTACTGTTTTTTTAAATAAGAGCATTTACGACACAAAAAAATTAACAGTGCAGATTGATATATAAATCAAAACAAATGCCCTTTACATGTTTTCTGTTAGAGTAGTCACACATATGTGTAAACTTAATTATCATATTTTTTTCTTGTGCTGTAGTTGTGTCCTGGGTTCATTCTCTAAAATGCTGTTCGCCTTAGACCAGGAAAAAAAAAATAACCTTACAGACTCTGTTTCAATTCATGGCTAAATATTTTCAAAACAGTGACTTTGTAAAAATATGTTCCAATGGAAAATTGATTCATTGTGATGGGATCACTTATTCCAAAGAATTCTTGTCTTTATTTCGTGTCCATGGCTACCTTTTAGCCATAATACAACAGAATCAAATATTAGCCACTGGGAAAAAATATTCAAAGAAAGAAAGTACGTGAAGAGAACTTATGACCATGATGATTCAATGTTTTACCACAATGCTTTCTAAAACACAAGAGTGTAAAAGGATATTCAAAGTCGATTTCCTCAGTAAGGCTTTGCAGAAAATGAGGAAACTAGAGAAACAAAAATGGCAGGACATCCTACAGGTGATTTTAGATGTTGCTATGTTTTATGGGAAAAAAATACTTTTACCTTTTAAAGAATCACAAAGAATTATTGGAAACCCAAACTCTGGAATGTTTGCAAATTTAGTTGAGCTTCTGTGTAATTATGTCTATATAGCTAGCCACAAAGTTGATTTTTTTTTAAATCTGTGCCTTATTTGTGTAATAAAATACACAATGAATAATTAATGCTCATAGGAAACCATGTTAGACCTTGTGAAAGGAAAATCAATCTTGGGGACCCAAAATCACTAAACTAAAGGGAAAAGTCAAGCTGGGAACTGCTGAGGGCAAATCTGCCTTCTATTCTATCCAAACTCACCCATCTGCTCACCGAGAGAAATGCATATCTGATTGCCTCATTTGAAGAGAGTAATCAGCAACGCAAAAGGATGAAACCATTTGTCTCTTACCTACCTATGACCTGGAAGCCCCCTGTCTGGCCTTCTCAATTTTCTGGACTGAACCAATGTACATCTTACACATATTGATTGATGTCTCATGTCTCCCTAAAATGTATACAACCAAGCTGAGCCCCTGCCACCTTGGGCCCGTGTTGTCAGGACCTCCTGAGGATACATCACAGGCATGCATCCTCAAGCTTGGCAAAATACACTTTCTAAAAAATCTGAGAGCTGTCTCAGATTTTCAGGGTTCACACATGTAATGTAGGAGGTCAATGTTTATAAAACAGACATTGTTCTATCTACTATTACAAATATGCTGCCAATTAACCTTAGACTTTCTCAACAAAATAAAAAATGTTGATGAGGTACAAATAATATATTTAAACTTAAATAATGTTGCAAGTTTTAATATGGCTACTTTTCAATTTTTCAATACTATTTTTTACTACTTTAACACTGTAAGAAAAATTAGTAATTAAAACATGAATAAAAGTGTTTACAGCAGGGTGCACATGTTTCCTCCAGCCTCTGCCCATCCCCAGCTTTCATCCCAACTGTCCTGATGGTGGCTCTAAGCATTGCTCCTTTCTCTGTACCAAGATCTCTCCCCAGAAACAAACCTAAATCTTACCATATGTTATGGCACGCTGTGATGATGAGCAGCGACGAGCAGCCAAAGCCTCAAGGCAGGGAGGCTTTTCTAAAACAAGACTTGTAGAATGTAACATGTGAAAGTAAAGCCCATAGCAGAGCTCCCTCCTCAGCACATGGGGAGCAGACAGGAAGCTTTTGCCTCACCTTCCTCAATGGCCTGCAGCCACATCTCCCTAGGTCAGTCTTAAGGACAACGAAACTCTGGTCTTCAAAGTTGACTCGCTACTAGGTGCTCCAAAGCCATGGTGACCCACTCTCGGGTGGGTCCCGAGGAGAACAAAGCTCTGGTTCTAATCCTAACCCTAACCCTGTCCAAGACTTTGACCCTGAACCTAAACCCTGATCCCTACCCTGGTCCCTAATTCTGATCCTTACTTTGACCCTAACTTTGATCTTGACCCTGACCATGACCCCACCTCAAGCCTTACCCTCTAGTGGTAAATAGCTGTACCCAAATGCACTTTTAAATTATTTAACTTCTTTTCCTTGAATTCTCTAAGGACATCCTAAAGGAAATGTCGTTATGTATTTTGTAGTCCCTCTGAGTGGCATGGCTTCAGATAAGTTATAATACTTTGCAAGACATAAAAGGTTTAGAGAGTGACAGCACTGGGTTGTTTGGGATGCATGTTGGCATTCATGATAGTCATTGGTGCTGTTCTCTAAATATTTTTAGTTCACTTTTTATGAATGCATTCTAACTGTTCCATCCCACCTACTTAAATTTTCACATGGCCACATGACTGTGTTGTTTTTTTTTTTTTCTTTGCCAATGGAGGTGAGAAGAAAATAACATGTGACTTTTTCAGGAGAAATTTCCAAGAAACAGAGTTCTACTCCACATGCTTTTCTCTCTTTTCTGTGGCAATGGGGATCTTATTGATGGTCCCTTCTTCCGTCTGGATTCCTGTGTTAGGATGATACAGCACAGAGCTACCTCTCACCTGACCAATGATGAGATGTATATAAATGAGGAAGAAGATTTTTGAGCCACTGAAATTTGGAGGTTGTCTGTCACCACAGTTTAACCTAGCTCCCATTGACTGATGCAGGGCTGAAGAATGAGTCCAAACTGGATCTGGACAAGACATGTGAAGAGCACTCCAGGTTGAGTAAAATTCAAGTGTTGTCTCAAGATAACAGTGAGCATGACATGTTATTGGGTGGGTGTGGGATAAATAAGGTATATCAGCTGAGAATAATGAGAAACTCAACTTTAAAAGACGGTGCTGATTTGGACTGTGGAGAGATTCAAATGCCCTGCTTAGCATTTGAGATTGTGATGATTGAACAAACTAATTAAAAGCCCTAAATGAAGACTTGGGATAAATATCTGAGGGTGTCTAATATCCCAATTTTTCATCCTAGAATCGGCAGAGTCCTTCACCCCATTCTAGTGAGATTTCCAAAAGAAAAAAGACCTACATTTCTTCAACAACCCACATCGAGAGACTTTCCTGCACTTTTGACCTGTGGCTAACACTCCTCACCTTTCATTCTGTCATCAGCATTTTGGAGAAACACCTTTAACTCTCTATGATTTACAGGTTATTAAGTGGCCCTTATAATTCCCTCCAGAGGTGGAAAGGACTAATGATGATGGTGTCTGAGTTCACAGCAGCAAGCAGGCATGTGTGCTCAGCAGTCACGTGGCTCATCTGCTAGGAGCTTACTAAATACATATTCTACAACGTTGCTTAACACAAGGGGAGACGCTCCTGACTCAGAGGGTTTAATTGTTCACCAACTTCTTTTTCTGCGCTCTTGGGCTCCTAAAATGAAAAGAACCCTGGGGTGATAA
This sequence comes from Macaca mulatta, assembly GCF_049350105.2. Taxonomy (NCBI): domain Eukaryota; kingdom Metazoa; phylum Chordata; class Mammalia; order Primates; family Cercopithecidae; genus Macaca; species Macaca mulatta. The sequence goes on from NC_133411.1 coordinate 1,141,085, forward strand.
AAATGAGTCAAAGGGGTGCCAGCTGTATCACAGCAAAATAGATTCCTAAAAAATCCCTGGCCTAAGATGACAGCCTTGGCTGGATAAGTTTGAATGTGCTGATAGCGGACATGAGAGAGTGAAGGTGGTTGAAATGTTCATATTAAAGAATTTCCACCCAGATTGCAAGAAAAGAGAGAGGAATGGAGATGGCAGCATGAGTTCCTACAATAAAAGCAGATGTTCTGAGATCACTTATATTTGTTCTGACAAAAATAAAACACAGAAACCAAAGTTTAGCCTGAGGCTACAATTATTTGGGCAATAAGCCAGAGGCACATATGGCATACACGAATTTAAACATTTCTCCCTTATATTAATACAAATACTAAACTTACAAATAAATTGATTCCAAATAAAACAAATATTTAAAAAATTTGATGAATAAACACTGGGGTCTACAGTAGTATTTGAAGGAGATCTCAATGACAGGTTTGGTTTTTGAAGGTTAGAACTGATGGTCTAGAGAATTCATTTCATTCCAGAGAGAGAAAGGAGGAATTTCTTGGGTTCCTTCAGGAATGAGTCTAGCTTTGCCTCATCTTTGTTTGAACTATGGATACGGCAGAAGAAAACACGATGATTTCACCGATTTAAGGTGCAAAAAGTCACTGGGTTCTCTAAGAAACCTGGGATTCTTCTGCTGGAAAAATAAGTTTGTTGAGAAAAAATGAGTTGAGGAGGCTGTTACTGAAGTGAAGCAGAATTGTTTTTACATAATCTGCTCATTACCCACTCTGTAGTATGGATAAAAATTATTCCAGCAAAAGGTCCTCTTACTGTTCCTGGAATGCAGTGAATAGAGAACAGATTAGTTTTTTTCCCTCAGAACACAACCACTAGAAACATTCTACCTCAGATGAGATATTGCCTAATTATTTTCAAAAGACAGTGAAAAATGATGGATGTAAATGTTTGCTACAAAATAAATACATGCTAGAAACAGAAGCATCTGGGTCACAGTTATATTAGAGCTACCTGTGTTCCCCTATCACTGAGATTAAAACAAAAATGTCCAATACAATCATTCACAGCATGGGAGAGGGGAAGGTGAAGGATGGAAAGGCTGGTCATAAAAGGATCAGAATTTCAGTCAATAAGGAAGTGGCTTTGTGCATTGTCTGTTGCTGTGTGCAAGGTGAAGCCTGGGGCAAGAAAACGTGCAGTAACAAGGGCTCCTTTGTCCATCTCACCTCTCTAGTTACCAGGTTGCAGACATGTTGCATTTTAATTGAAAGGTTGATATAATTTTTTTAAAAGAACACTTGCAGTGTTTGAAGTGACAAAGGCTGCTGTGACAAAAAAGCAGGGAAAGGGATTTAAAAAAAAAAAAAAAAAGCAAACAACAACAACAAAAACCCCACAAAAAAGCAAACAACAAATAAACAAAAAACAGAGGAGGAAGTCGGCTGTGACTACTTCCAGGAAGGGACTCAAAGAGGCAATTAGAAATTTTATTTGCTTTGCAACTGTGGGTTTTCCAGCCTGCTTCCTTTCTAAAGTATATTACTTTGTTTTTGGTTCATGAAGTTATCCCTTTCTGTTTTCTGGAACAGCTATGTATTTTCTTTATCTATCATCTATCTACCTGCCTATCATCTATCTATTTACTATCTATCTTTTCTACCTTTCACTATCAAGAGCTTGGGTCAAGCAGGATAGAATTGCAGTGTATGTTCACTCTACCATTTAAAACAAGAACTCTCGTAGGCATTCTCCATCATATCACAAACCTGAGCTTTCTAAAACAGGGTATGGCAAACTACCAGGCATGGGCCATGTCTGACCCAGTCTGCATTTGTAAGTAAAGTTGTACTGGGACACAGCCACATACATGTGTTATATGACATCTCTGGCTGTTTTTATGGTACAATGGAAGAGCTAAATCATTAACAGAGAGACCATATGGCTTGGAAAACTTTAAACGTTTAACATTTAGCCCTTTGCAGAAAATATTTTCTGACTCTTGTTTTAAAAGATCTTTGTTTAGAATGCTACCTATTGCCTTCTGGATAGAATCACAACTCTTTACCACAATAGACACAGCTTGAACCCTGCTTCTATATCCAGCCTCATTTATTATTTCCACTTCTCCTTTTTTTCCTCGTGGCCATGCTGATGGATTGTCAGCTTCCCAGATGTGCGAGAATCTCTCGTCCCTTCCTGACATTCTCATGCTCTCCCTCTGCCTCTAGAGAACTTCCTGTCCCATCTCTCATGACAAATCCCTTCTTCAGCCCCTTTGTTCCTTCCTTAAGGATACCCGTTTGGCTCTATTTTGGGTGACATGCTCCTTCTGCATCTCCCAGAGTCATCCTGTGTCTGTCAGCTACTGCATTTCTTTGCATCTCTGTGTCATATATCACCAAATCTGCCTAAGCTTTCATGAGTCACTGCATGACAACTTCAGACTCCACCAGCATTGTCCCCACTAACCACCAGGCTTAGACATTTGTCGAGTATGCTCAGAGTTGTGGGGTAGTAACAGTAACCAGCCGGGGAGCATCATCTCTTACATCAGAATCAAATCTGTAGATCTCTGCCATTCATAAGTATTTGGAGTTTAAAATTAGCATAAAGATTTTCCTTAAAATAAGAACAAATGGCTTGAATAGGCTTTTGAAATGTATGATTTTTCCTCTGGTTCATTTCGGTGTTCAGTATTCAGACATGAATCTAAACACAACTCTGCTCTTAGTAGCTGTGTGACCCTGGGAAAGTCGCTCAATCTCCCTCTGCTAAATTGTGTTGTGTGAATAATGAGAAGAGAGTTGTTATTTGTATTTAGTGAATAATAGCAAACAAAAAGCATTTAGCTTTCTGGAACCTGGCATGTAGATCCTCATGAAATACCAGCTCTGTTGATAAAACTAGACGAAAAGGAGCTTTCAAAGTCAACAACAACATCATGCAGTGAAGGACATAGATGAGAAGCTGCTGCTGCAGCCTGGAGCTCCTGGGGGCCCGTTTTGTCCATGATTTAGCAGGAATGCACTACCTTTCCATGAGGAGACACTGCCCACAGAAACCAAGGCCATTCTTTGAAGACAAACATGTTGTAATAGTGTTTACGTTGTGTAATTGTATAATATAAATAATAATTATTACCAATGTAAAATTGTTTACATTATTATGTTACGACTATTGTACAGACCTTTATACCTAGATACTCTGAAGTTGGTGGTCTGTGAGTGGCATTGAGTGATGACTGACACACTCTGACCTGGGATAGAACAACACGTGCCCCTGCAGTTTGCTGAATTTCAGGGCATCACCACCTTTTTTCAAGAGTGTGTTTTCCTATCCTCTAGAGTTTTGCCCACTTAAGCCAATGGCTCCAAGGATGAGAAGGTAAAAAAGCCTTTTTTTTTTTTCTTTTCTTTTTTTTTGGGGGGGCCAAGAGAAAAAATCACATTTCAAACTGTCTCGTGCTGGTCACTGGAAAATTAGAAGTGAACACATTCCCCTCCCAGCCCAATCACAGCTACTAAATAACCAAGATCTCCTGCAGGTGCCTTGGCTTTGTGAGCCTGGAGTTGCTGGCTGGTACTGGGCAGCAGGCAGCAGAGCTGGTCCCATTTCTCCATGCTTTCCTCATGCTGTGGGGGACACAGGCACATTGAATAACCTGGGTCCTAGCCTGGTGCTGGCTGGGAAGATATTTGATGTCAGGTTCATAGTGGACTTCTGAGTTGAAAAGAGAGTATGGGTCACCCAGCCCCACTTACTCATTTTACAAAGAATGAAAATGGGGCTCTATTCCAGACATGAGAGTACATATTGTAAGACTGTGCAAGCTTGCTGCACTTGTATCCGCTCAGCACACACTTACTGAGTGCCGAGTGTCTCCAGCATGAGAGGGGCTCTAGTGTCTGGGGTCCCACCCTCCACAGACAACAGCAGCACTTCGAGGGACAGAGGTGCAAAGAACAAGGTAGGGGCCCTTCTGTTGGAGAGGCAGCTAGGGAGGGTCCTTAGAAGAAGTGACAGCTGAGCTGTTCTCTGAAGGGTGAAGCTGAATTACTTGAAGTTTAGGACAAAGGAGTGTCTGGGGAAGTGGAGCCTATGAGCCAAATGCATAATGACTTGTCCAGAGAAGCGTAACAAGTTCCATATTGTTTCTATGCCAAATATGAACAGGAATCAACATAGGAAAGAGCAGGATCCTGGAGCCAGGGCCTTGGATTTCACCCGCTGGCAACGGGAATGTTCACTGTGAATTTTGGGGGTCAAAACATTAAAGTGTTTTCTCTTATCTCCAATTCTCTGTGTCTCTTTCTGTCTCTCTCTCTCTCCCTTATCTTTAATTTTTATATTATCCTAAGAACACACAGATGTATCAGACATGGGGATTAGCAGCTTGCCTCTTTCTGGATGACTTCAGGGGAGCACTTTGGCCTATGTGAGCTTATTTACAATAATTCAAGAATCTTGCAAAAAAAAGTCATGGTAGCAGAGGTTAGAAAATCTCCTAGTATTTCTTCTGATACTTTGAATTTATGATTAATATGTTTAATCTTCATCTTCTGAAAAGTCACTAGGTGCACAGTGAGACCATAAAGGGATTCTGTTTCTGTGGTTTGTGTCTTCAACAGTTGGTAGTTTTGCAGCAACAGCATTGCATGTGGGTTTTAGGCTGATGATGCTCAACAGTGGACAATTCTCTTCACCTGCCTGGGCCCCACTGCCCACCCTTCCATACAGTGCAGGGTCACAGCTGAGTTCTCCAAGACACCTCGCAGGATCTCAGCTTCTGAACTGTCAAGTGTCTTCTAGGTGAGGCTTAGTCTCATAGCCTTTGTGGCTTCCTCCAGGTAACACTTGGTTTTTTGACCTAACCCTGGTATTTGTGTTACACAAGTGTGAATGTGCTCCCTGTGGCAGCGCTGAGGAAGGATTCAGTCATCATAGATGCTGAAACGCAAACGCAGTGTGTTTTTTTCCATCATCTCCAGTCCTATATTATTTTTACACATCAGCCCATTTGAAAAAGAAAACAAAAAAGCCTCCTGTTAGAATTAAATCCCTTCTGGAGATAAAGGGTATCTTTTAAATCTTTAATTTTGTTTATAGTCACATTTGCTCCCAGTGCCGGCCAGGATCCACTAGAGGGCAGACACACCTGTGTGTATTTGTGTGGTGCTGGCTGAGTGGTAATAAGAACAGTCCCTGCCAGGATCCACTAGGGGGCAGAGACACCAGCGTGTATTTGTGCGGCGCTGACTGAGTGGTAATAACAGTGCCTGCCAGCACCCACTAGAGGGCAGACACACCCCCGTGTATTTGTGTGACACTTGCTGAGTGGTAATAACAGTGCCTGCCAGCACCCACTAGAGGGCAGACACACCCCCGTGTATTTGTGTGACACTTGCTGAGTGGTGATAAGAACAGTGCCTGCCAGCATCCACTAGAGGGCAGACACACCCGTGTGTATTTGTGTGGCACTTGCTGAGTGGTAATAAGAACAGTGCCTGCCAGCATCCACTAGAGGGCAGACACACCCCCGTGTATTTGTGTGACACTTGCTGAGTGGTGATAAGAACAGTGCCTGCCAGCATCCACTAGAGGGCAGGCACACGCATGCGTATTTGTGCGGTGCTTGCTGAGTGGTAATAAGAACAGTGCCTGCCAGCACCCACTAGAGGGCAGACACACCCGTGTGTATTTGTGCAGCACTTGCTGAGTGGTAATAAGAACAGTGCCTGCCAGGATCCACTAGAGGGCAGACACACCCGTGTGTATTTGTGCAGCACTTGCTGAGTGGTAATAAGAACAGTGCCTGCCAGCATCCCCTAGAGGGCAGGCACACCCCCGTGTATTTGTGTGACACTTGCTGAGTGGTAATAAGAACAGTGCCTGCCAGCATCCACTAGAGGGCAGGCACACGCGTGTGTATTTGTGCGGCGCTTGCTGAGTGGTAATAAGAACAGTGCCTGCCAGCATCCACTAGAGGGCACACACACCCGTGTGTATTGGTGCAGCACTTGCTGAGTGGTAATAAGAACAGTTCCTGCCAGCATCCACTAGAGGGCAGACACACCCGTGTGTATTGGTGCAGCACTTGCTGAGTGGTAATAAGAACAGTTCCTGCCAGCATCCACTAGAGGGCAGACACACCAGGGTGTATTTGTGTGACACTTGCTGAGTGGTGATAAGAACAGTGCCTGCCAGCATCCCCTAGAGGGCAGACACACCCGTGTGTATTTGTGCGGCGCTTGCTGAGTGGTAATAAGAACAGTGCCTGCCAGCATCCACTAGAGGGCAGACACACCCGTGTGTATTTGTGCAGCACTTGCTGAGTGGTAATAAGACCAGTGCCTGCCAGGATCCACTAGAGGGCAGACACACCAGGGTGTATTTGTGCAGCACTTGCTGAGTGGTAATAAGAACAGTGCCTGCCAGCATCCACTAGAGGGCAGACACACCCCCGTGTATTTGTGTGACACTTGCTGAGTGGTGATAAGAACAGTGCCTGCCAGCATCCACTAGAGGGCAGACACACCTGTGTGTATTTGTGCAGCACTTGCTGAGTGGTAATAAGACCAGTGCCTGCCAGGATCCACTAGAGGGCAGACACACCCGTGTGTATTTGTGCAGCACTTGCTGAGTGGTAATAAGAACAGTGCCTGCCAGCATCCACTAGAGGGCAGACACACCCCCGTGTATTTGTGTGACACTTGCTGAGTGGTGATAAGAACAGTGCCTGCCAGCATCCACTAGAGGGCAGACACACCCGTGTGTATTTGTGCAGCACTTGCTGAGTGGTAATAAGAACAGTGCCTGCCAGCATCCCCTAGAGGGCAGACACACCCCCGTGTATTTGTGCAGCACTTGCTGAGTGGTAATAAGACCAGTGCCTGCCAGCATCCACTAGAGGGCAGACACACCTGTGTGTATTTGTGCAGCACTTGCTGAGTGGTAATAAGAACAGTGCCTGCCAGGATCCACTAGAGGGCAGACACACCCCCGTGTATTTGTGTGGCGCTTGCTGAGTGGTGATAAGAACAGTGCCTGCCAGCATCCACTAGAGGGCAGGCACACGCATGCGTATTTGTGCGGTGCTTGCTGAGTGGTAATAAGAACAGTGCCTGCCAGCATCCACTAGAGGGCAGACACACCCCCGTGTATTTGTGTGACACTTGCTGAGTGGTGATAAGAACAGTGCCTGCCAGCATCCACTAGAGGGCAGGCACACGCATGCGTATTTGTGCGGTGCTTGCTGAGTGGTGATAAGAACAGTGCCTGCCAGGATCCCCTAGAGGGCAGACACACCCCCGTGTATTTGTGTGACACTTGCTGAGTGGTGATAAGAACAGTGCCTGCCAGCATCCACTAGAGGGCAGGCACACGCATGCGTATTTGTGCGGTGCTTGCTGAGTGGTGATAAGAACAGTGCCTGCCAGCATCCACTAGAGGGCAGACACACCCGTGTGTATTTGTGCAGCACTTGCTGAGTGGTAATAAGAACAGTGCCTGCCAGCATCCACTAGAGGGCAGGCACACGCGTGTGTATTTGTGCGGCACTTGCTGAGTGGTAATAAGAACAGTGCCTGCCAGCATCCACTAGAGGGCAGACACACCGTGTGTATTTGTGTGACACTTGCTGAGTGGTAATAAAAACAGACACCCTGCCAACCTGGAGTCAACCTCCAGTGCCCAGGCCAGTGGCACCAAGTAAGAAAACCTCAGTTTCCGTATCTGCATCAGCTACACAGTGCTCTCACACAGGAGGCATCAGCCAGTTTTCTCAGTTAAAGAGACAGAAGCAAAGTGTGTTCTCACTACTTTTTCCTTGTACCATGTTATCTAATGTTTTAACTTAATTGAATGAATAAACTCCCTATGCATCTGGACACACGCATGGAAAAGTCACAAACACAAAAACACAAAATAGAATATTTTGCCAAGAGAAAATTTCTTTGATATGTAAATTTCACTTTTTTCTACCTTTTGGTGATTTTAATGTAATGAAATTGAGAAGTCTGTGCCTGTAAAAGACTTTTTAAAGAGCATGATATTTCTCCATTTTGAAAAAAAATGGTAAAATATCTTCTACTATAGATAGAAGTTAATTGGCTGAGAGTAATAAACAGAAGATTTAAAAATGACTTTTACCCCTGCTATTTTGTCAAGGGCTACAGTGAATTACACACCCTGGCTTGGGTTTGCACACTACGTGCTGGAAGCCAGCAGTCATGCAGGCCATGCTCTCCCACACTTAGAAAAAAAGCCCATGAGAAAGAGCTCCATCAAGTTCACACAGAATGACCTCCAGCAAGACCTGGAAAATGCTCAGTTCCACAAAATACCTGTGTGCTGCCAGAGGAGACAATGTGACCACAGATGGCTCATGCTGCTCCCATGCTGCAGGGACCAGTGACTTGAGGGTCCTGCTCACTGTCCTGTTGGGGAGCTGCAGAGATTCACCCCAGCTGGGTGGACTCTGCTGTGTCTCCTGTCAAGAAGCTCCTCAGTTTACCTTGGTTTTTCCTTTTTAAAATTCTCTGGTGTTTTCCTCTCCAGTGGGGGCTGCATCTCACCTTAGAAGAAAGGATTTTCCAGTCGGGCGCCGTGGCTCATGCCTGTAATCCCAGCACTTTGGGAGGCCGAGGCGGGCAGATCACGAGGTCAGGAGATCGAGACCATCCTGGCTAACATGGTGAAACGCTGTCTCTACTAAAAATATAAAAAATTAGCCGTCTGTGGTGGCGGGCACCTGTAGTCCCAGCTACTCTGGAGGCTGAGGCAGGAGAATGGCGTGAACCTGGGAGGCAGAGCTTGCAGTGAGCCAAGATCGAGCCACCGCACTCCAGCCTGGGCAACAGAGCGAGACTCCATCTCAAAAAAAGAAAAAGAAAAAGAAAAGATTTTCCAACTAGGGGCTGTCTTGGTAGCTGGTCCAGAAGAAGGTTTCCCCTCTCTGGAGTGAGGTCCAGCCAAGTAACTCCAGCAAGAACTCTCACTGAGTGGGGCTGCATCTGCCCTGTTCTCCTCCCATCCTCATGCAGACTGTGGAAACCCATCCATGCCCTATGTAAAGTCTTGCATCTTGGACTATAAAATGGCAAAAGCCGAATTTAAAATAGATGATTATATTGACTCTATGAAGAAAAGAAAGTTCTGAGGTAGACAATTGGTAAGCAAGCAATTATGTGTAACTTGTTAGAACACTAGGGTGTTTATTTCTCTCACTGATTATTTTCTGTTTAACAGGAGGGAGCCAGAGGGAGAGAAAGCTGACTGGGAATTGAGAGGCATAAGATCACCTCAGTCCCAACAATTCTATGTAAATGATGATGTGAGGTGGGCTACTGGCAGGAGTCCCTGGAAATCCTCACAATCTCAGCTTTTAACTTCTGTAAAACATTATGTCATTTATGATCTCTTTAACAGATAACTTTTTTTCTAATTATAAAAGTGTATAATCTCTTTGGAGGATCTTTGGTAAATATAAAATGAGTTATAAAAGAAAGAAAAATTATTCATAATTTTATCACTCTAATTTTGAAAATTATATTCCTGCATTTTTAACTAAATGTAGACATTTTAGATTGTACTATACATTAAATATTGTATCCGTTTTTCATTCAATATTAGATTATAAATGTTTTACATAGTATAAACTATATATGTAAATCAGCTATTTCCACACCTGGATGCTTGATTTAACCCTCCTTATACTGTTAGCCATTTAAATGATTTCTACTTTATCCTATGAATAACACTTCAACCAGTCATTATTCTTATATATAGCTCATTCAGTCACTCATAATCTTGTTGAGCATTTATTTATAATTTAATTGCCTATTACCTGAGTGGATTGTGGTTATATGTTTATATGCTTATTCCAAATACAGTGCTAAGATTAGCATCAGAGACAGGAAAATATTCACGGGTTTTGAAACTAGAAGGAGCCAAACAAATCCATGATCCAGCTTCACATACTCTCACCCAGCCTTAGTTCTCTTACACAGAAAATGAACACAATGCTGTTTGTCTTGTGGCATCACTGTGAAGTTAAAGGAGACACCGACTGTACTTGCAGCATTGCACAGACAGCGGGAGGCTGGGCCCCCACCAGCTCTAAGGACAATCACCAGTGGATGCCCCACGATCCTACTGTCAGGATGTTCATATGCCATATGCCCTGTGAGTGTCACTTACCCAGTGAACACATATTTGTTGATTATAAATTACTCCCATGCTCTTTACATGTTCACAAATCTATTTTTTATAAAAGGTACAATTATGAAATTAAAAGTTAACTAAAGGGGGATGTTTTCATTATCTCTGAAATTTAACCCCCCAAATTTAGATTGTAAAGCAAGGAAATGTGTTACGGCCCAACACTTGACATCAATACTTTTTCGATGTTAGTGGGCAGGGGAGGGTAGTGGAAGAGAAGGAATCAGAGCTCTGATGGGTGCACGTTGTCTTCCCTACAAATCCATTTCTTGTCCGGCCTTCCTTCCTCAGTGGGGCTGCTCTATCCTTTTACACACATTTGAACTGCTCCCCTGTGGACCATTCTCATTTGCTTTACTTCCTAAATTCCATGGGACCCACATTTAAGAGGAGAGGGGAACCACTTTGGAACTGGAGGAAGTTCGCCTTATGTGATATGCCTGCCTCCTTCCTCTACAGTGAATGGTCTTTGGTGTCCCTGGGTGTTCAGTTTCTTTCCACTCACGTGTTACTCTCTGTTCAGGTGGCAAATGGCCCATGACCTTTATGGTTTAAAGACAAAAAAAAATAGAAAGTTGTGTTTCTTTTAACTTTTTATTTTAGGTTTGGGGGTACATGGGAGGGTTTGTTATATAGGTAAACACATCTCACAGGGGTTTGTTGTACATGTTATTTCATCATCCTGGTATTAAGCCCAGTACCCAATAGTTATCTTTTCTGTTCCTTTCCCTCAAGTAGACCCCAGTGTCTGTCTCCTTCTTTGTATTCACAAGTTCTTATCATTTAGCTCCCACTTATAAGCGAGAACATGCAGTATTTGGTTTTCTGTTCCTGAGTTACTTTGCTAAGGATAATACCCTTCAGCTTCATCTATACTAATGCAAAAGATTTAATCTTGTCCTTTTGTATGGCTGCATAGTATTCCATGGTATATATGTAGCACATTTTCTTCATCCAATCCCTGATTGATGGGCATTTGGGTTGATTCTATGCCTTTGCTATTGTGAATAGTGCTGCAAGGAACATTTGCATGCATGTATCTTCATGGTAGAATTATTTATATTCTTCTGGGTATATACCCAGTGATGGGATTGCTAGGTTGAATGGTAGTTCTGCTTTTAGCTCTTTGCGGAATCACCATACTGTTTTCCACCATGGTTGAACTAACTTACACTCCCACCAACAGTGTATAAGTGTTCACTTTTCTCTGTAACCTTGCCAGCATCTGTTATTTTTTGACTTTTTAGTAATAGCCATTCTGATTGGTGTGAGATGGTGCCTCACTGTGGTTTTGATGAGCATTTCTCTAGTGATCAATGATTTAGAGCTTTTTTCCATATGCTTGTTTGCCATGCTTGTGTTTTATTTATTTATTTATTTATTCTTTTTGAGACAGAGTCTTGCTCTGTCACCCAGGCTAGAGTGCACTGGCACTATCTCCACTCACTGCAAGCTCTGTCTCCCGGGTTCCCGCCATTCTCCTGCCTCAGCCTCCCAAGTAGCTGGGACTACAGGTGCCTGCCACCTTGCCCGGTTAATTTTTGGTATTTTTGGTAGAGATGGGATTTCACTATGTTAGCCAGGATGGTCTCGATCTCCTGTCCTCTTGATCCACCCGCCTTGGCGTCCCAAAGTGCTGGGATTCAGCCTCAATCTTCAGCACATGGTTAGCCAGTTATCCCAGCATCATTTATTGAATAGGGAGTCTTTTCCCCATTGCTTGTTTTTGTCAGAAAAGCTGTGTTTCTAAGGCTTTGCCCAACATACTTTTAACTTTTGACACATCTTTTCCCCGGTCAATAGGCTCCAGGAAATGCGACAGGATTCTTGGAAATAAAGAGCTGACCCGGCCAGGCGCGGTGGCTCACGCCTGTAATCCCAGCACTTTGGGAGGCCGAGGTGGGTGGATCACGAGGTCAGGAGATTGAGACCATCCTGTGAATGATGAAACCCCATCTCTACTAAAAATACAAAAAATTAGCCAGGCGTCGTGGCGGGCGCCTGTAGTCCCAGCTACTGGGGAGGCTGAGGCAGTAGAATGGTATGAACCCAAGAGGCAGAGCTTGCAGTGAGCGGAGATTGCGCCACTGCACTCCAGCCTGGGCCACAGGCGAGACTCCATCTCAAAAAAAAAAAAAAAAAAAAAAAAAAAGAGCTGACTCTGAGACAACACAGGTGAACACAGCCAACCTGCTGCATAAGAAGTAAACAAAATATGTGTCTTTCATTCAATATTAAACAATGATAGACTGAGTATGTAAGCATGTTACCATCACAGGTATGGAAGTGCCTAACTACGACTTAAATTGTAGAGCCTCAGATTTTAGATCTGGAAGAGCCATGGGTTTTAATCCATGCTGGGAGAGGCTCACGGTTACTCTGGAGAAACACGCAGTTTGGGGAGGCTGGAGACTGAGGGGTGGGCTCCCATTCCCCAACTCCTTCAATGAGTCTGATCTGTTTTATAAATCAGTTACTGGAAAATGTTTCAAACATGTCAACCCAATTCCCTATTATTTGGTCAAAGCCATCAGCCCTCAGGCTTCTTGCCACTGCAGCTGTGGGCTCCCACTCTCCTCCTGCTCTCCTGCTCAGGTTGGGGCAGCCAAAGACCTTCTCTTGCTGGGGAGAGAGGTTAGGGAGGGACCATTTTTTTATTATTTGAGGGTGTGGTTCAGTTGTAAACAGTGTAAGTTTTAGAATTTGTGTTATTGTGATGGCGATGACCAACTGCAAAATATTTCCCATTTGCCTTGCAATAACAAGAGCATGTATTTTACGCAATTGAAGTTTTTGGATCCTACTTATTTACTTTATTAAGAATAGTGACATTTGAGCAGAGAAGAGTTCTAATTTTGCATCAGAGTCAAAAATGAAAATGAAAGGAACTGACCCATTAAGGAACAGGTATGAGCTGTTTACTTCATTCCTGCCCGTCCTGGTTGATGTTCAGCTCTGGCCCTGCATCCCACTTTCAAACGTGGTGGATGCCTCACCTAGGAAAGGCCCTCCCCACGCTGGCTCCCCCTGCTCACCCGACTGTAGTTACTTCTCTTAATCCCCCATGAACACTGTTTTCTAAGTTGGGTGTGTTTCCTGTAATAAAAAGGTATTGTTGCACCACTTATTGAGGACTTTTTGGATGCAATGCTAAGCATGTCATAGTCACGAGCTCATTGTACAAACTACCCTTTATAACACTCCTATGAATTTATATTCCCATACGAATTGATCTGAGGAAGTGGCATGCTGGAGAGATTAAGTAATTAAATGACAGCACACAGTTAATTACTGAGAGGATTCGGGTTTGGACCTGGATCTGTGATTCAAACACTCATGTCTATAATCACAAGTGTTGCCATATCATTTGCATTAGGATTTAGAATCTCTGCTGGCAGGCCAGCAGAGGTAACCAATAAGAGGTAAATGCCACATTTAGTTCTGCACACAGTGCAGAACCACTGCACTGCCTCTCAGAGAATGCCAGGCGCTCCTGTGTTTGTCTCAGTGTCTCCAGCTTGAATTGCTTCACCCCTGGCTCTCGGCAATGCTGCTCCTCTCTCCTGCATGGATCACCTGTTCCTGGAATTCCTTTCTCCCATTTCTTAGGTTGCCACTTTACTGTGGCTTCCTGATCTAAGGTCAAGCTTTGATGCTGTGCATGTCCCAAAATGCCTGTGCACTATTCTCACACTGGGTTGATGGTTTAGTTGGGTTTAAAATATATATATTTCTCTCAGAATGTGAAGGCCAAATTTCATTTTCTTATTATATCTAGAATTTCAGCAAAAAACTTCAGTGCCATTTTCGTTCTTGATTCTTTGCAGGTGATCTTTTCCTTTCACCTCTCTGGAAGCTTTTCAGATCTTTATCTCTGATGTTATCAAATTTCACAATAATGTGTTTAGTGTAGAAGAACTTTGAAATTCATTTTGAGGGGAACTCAATAGATCTTTTAAATCTGAAAATCATAAACTTTATTTCTGGAAAATGTTCTTAAGTTGAGATATAAGTCACACACTACATTTTACTCATGTAAAGTGTTCAATTTAGTACTTTCTGGAAGTAGCACAGACTTCACCACTACTTAATTCTAACATATTTTCAGCACCCAAGAAAGAAACTGCACTTTCCATTTTTTCCTCCTCCAACCTCTGGCAATCATTCCTTTTTGAGGCTGAGTAATATTCCATTGTGTGGAAATACTTCATGTTATTTATTCGCTCATCAGTTGGTGGACGTTTGGGTTGTTTCTACTTTTTGGCTATTATGGATAATGCTGCTCTACAAGTTTTTGTGTGGACATATGTTTTTAATTCTCTTCAGTATGAAGACTTGAATAGAATTGATGGATCAAAGAGTAATTCTATGTCTTACTTTTTGAGGAACTGCCAGATTGTTTTCCAAAGCAGCTGTACCATTTAAATCCCATTGATTTCTTTTCTGGCATTTTTATTCTTTCCGTCTGCTTTTATTTTTTTCTTTTTGTGAAATTCTATTTTAAACTCCGAAGATGAATTGGGAAAATCAAAGCAGCTTCTTCAACAAATAAATTACAAGAAAATGATATACAGGAGATACAGGGGAAAGGTATAAATTATATAGACTTAAAAACACATCAGCTAATCATGATGTATGAATTTTATTTGGGAATATAGATGGAACAGAATCGTCCATGTGTTTCTGGTTATTCTGAAGGGTTATAGATATACAGGGGTTTGTTATATTCATTGTTTATTAACATATATGTTTAAAATTCTCCATATAAGGGTTTTAAAAAATTCCATTGGAAGCCTTATGTTTTCAAATGTACTCAGAATTTGTTTTAATCAGGGATGTTAAGACCTGCAGACATGGAAGTGACTGTCCCATGGAAATATGTTCATACTCACAGATCCCTAGAAATAGGAGGCACAGGGACGCCCCAGGCAGAGGCAGGAGAGGGAAAGGCACGGGCAGGATCCTCTGCTGTGCTCTCTGTGGGACAGCAAGGGCAGGCAGGGCAGGCAGGCTTAGGCTGTCCAGCATGAATAGCTTCAGCAGGCTCTGGGGCATAGGGGCCATTTCTAGTTGTCTAGTACCTCACCCTGGGGTGATTAAGGAAGGGCGGTATTGTCTCCTACAGTATCAGAGCCAGATAAAGTAGGTGGTTAGGAGTATGGGTTCTGAATTGGTAGTTTAATTGGCTGGCCCTGGGAAAGGCAATCTTTTCCCAGTGAACACCAGATGCTAGAGCATCAAGAAAACAGAAAATAAGAAAATATAATGAACTCATTCTGTGTGCACAGATGGAGTCTTCTTTTGCTTCCCCAAAGGAAGCGTCCACAGGAGCCTGGCACTCCTGGACCTGAGGAAACCCTGAAAACGTTGGTATCTGCAGATCCTCTCCAAAAAGAGGTCGCCAATCTCCTAAGACTACAAGCTGATCCCAGCATTCTGGGAGCCAAGAGGGAAAAAGAGTCCGCTGATCTCCCTGCTCAGTAAATTGGCTTTCACTAAATACTGTCTTTGCATAAGCAGCATTATCCAGTGTCCCGGAGCTTAGAAAAGTTCTGTTTCAGTATCTGAAGAAAATAAATTGTTTCTTTTTCTGATGTCAGGGAGGAGCATTTGACTGCCAGTGTGGACTGAGGGGTCTTGGGATCACAGTCTTCCCAATGTGCTTTGAACTGACCCACTGTGTCTGCCTCACCATCTCCTCAGCTTACCTAGACACTTGGGAACCCTAACACAAGCCCTTCTAGGAGTCTGTGGTGTGGCTCAGCTGCCTCTGTAGGCATCTCTTGGGGTTAAACATTTTCCACTCTGCTAAGTCAGTGCCATCTGTTCTTTGGCTTCATCTTCAGAAGACCCTGAGCCCTTCCCCACCCTCCTTGCCCCACCCTCCACACCAAGTCCGTGGTGCCCTTGAGGCCACAGGGTTGCTGCCATAGGATTTTTGTATTGAGTGCTCTCATTCCAAGCAACTGTGAGAGATTTCTATGGCAGGGCCTCCGGGTTCCTGTCAAATTAAATTGTAGTTGAGTGGTGGGTGCTATTCAAGAAGCATCCCCCTTTCTCCTCCCTAACAGAGCCCTGAATTATTCAGTCACGTGGTTTGAAACATGGGGTGGGTCCTGGTTGACTTAACCTAACCAGTACTGTCTCACCCTATGTCACAGTTACTGGTTCCAAGGTGGGTGCATAACTGAGGCTCATGCCAGGTGCCACACAGCACTCCCTTGGTCCCCCTAATGGACTTGGGGATGGGCAAGGGCCTGAGTTGTTCCAATTAGAGTCAAAATCAAGTTGTGCTAGGTCGTTAAGAACAAGAATGTGGCCGGGCGCGGTGGCTCAAGCCTGTAATCCCAGCACTTTAGGAGGCCGAGGCGGGTGGATCACGAGGTCAGGAGATCGAGACCGTCCTGGCTAACACGGTGAAACCCTGTCTCTACTAAAAATACAAAAAACTAGCGGGGCGAGGTGGCGGGTGCCTGTAGTCCCAGCTACTCGGAGGCTGAGGCGGGAGAATGGCGTGAACCCGGGAGGTGGAGCTTGCAGTGAGCCGAGATCGGGCCACTGCACTCCAGCCTGGGCCACACAGCGAGACTCCGTCTCAAAAAAAAAAAAAAAAAAAGAACAAGAGTGTGCTTGTTCATGCTCCCTCTTTGGTGAAGAATGCAACCTCAAAAATTGTTCCTGGAGATTTCGCCACACGCAGAATGATTCTGACTTCACTGAAGGCAGAGCAGAAAATTGGGAAGAGACTGAGTCCTGGTAGCATCCATGAGCTTCTGTGCTCAGATTCACCCTGAAGCCTGGCCTGCTTCTGAGCTACCCACCTGAGTCAATAAATTCCCTTGTATTTAAAGTCAAATTGAGCTGGATTTTTAGTTACTTGCACCTGCAGGTGTTCTGTGAAGCTGGTACTGTGAGTTTGCATCTGAGAATATTTACAGTGTTTCTCTCATGGTTGAGTCAATCATTTCAAGGATGCTCTGAGGGTAAAAAGAACGATCAATTGTGAAGCAGTGAATTGTGCTGCCAGGCACAATTCATTGGACAATAGAAAGCCTCATTTCCTGGGCAGTAGAAAGTTTCATTGTACATAAATTACATATCTCGTTTCTGTCTCAACCTCCTATTTTTTCATATGCAAAGGAGATAAGAAAATCCAAATAAGTCCAGCAGCTAATATGCCTCTCAGGCATGATCCAAAACAGAATTGAATTATGTAAGCCTTGTTAAAATTCATCATCATCATTCATATTTCTGAATATCTAAATTAGAAAGTCTGAAAAAGTAGTTTGTTTCAGAGGTAGTTTGTATGTATGTAGGTATTTTTTCAGGATCAAAAGTTTATTTTTTATTATCTAATTGAGTTTAATTTACATATAACAAAATTTAGTAATTTTAAGTGTACAAATCAATGCATTTTGACAAATATACATATAGTCATGTACACAACACTACCATTAAAATACATTTCATTACCCCCAAAATTCCCTTGCATGCTGCTGTAGTCAGTGACCCCTGCCCCACACCACAGCTCCCAGCAGTTGCTTTCTTACACTCTAGTTTTGTCTGTCTTAGAATATGATACAGGCCACATGCAATGACTCAAGTCTGTAATCCTAGCACTAGATTGAGAAGGGGGGATCACTTGAGCTCAGGAATTTGAGACAAGCCTGGGCAACGTGGCAAAACCCCATCTCTAAAAAAAAAAAAAATACACACACACACAAATTAGCCAGGTGTGGTGGCACACCCCTGTGGTCCCAGCTACTCAGGAGGCTGAAGAATCACCTGAGCCTGGGAGGTCAAGGCTATGGTGATCTGTGATCACATCACTGCACTCCAGGCTTGGTGATAGAGTGAGATGTTGTCTCAAAAAAAAAAAAAAAAAGAATTTGATATAAATGGAATCATATAAGAATATTCTCTTATACCTAGTTTCTTTCATGTATTCTAATGCCTTTGAGATATGTCTATGTGGTTTCCAGTGTATATGTCATTCTTATGTTGGGCAGTAACCATTGTAGGAATATATTACAGCTTATCTATTCTTCACTGATAGGCCATTTTAAAAATATTTGGCTATTAAGAAGAAAGTTGTTATGAATACTTATATTCAGGCCTTTGTGTCAACAGATTTTCATTTCTCTTGGTTGAAAACACAGGAGGAATTTTTTTTTTAAGTTATGGATTTTTAAATGATTGTCAGTTGTCAGTTACTTTAAAAAAATGTAAATTCTTAAATTTAAAAGTTTAGGATGTCTGACTACCCTGACAAAAGCAAGCAATGAGGAAAGCATTTCCTATTTAATAAATGGTGTTGGGAAAACTGGCTAGCCATATGCAGAAAACTGAAACTGGACCCCTTCCTTACACTTTATACAAATATTAACTCAAGATGGATTAAAGACTTAAATGTAAGACCTAAAACCATAAAAACCCTAGAAGAAAACCTAGGCAATATCATTCAGGACATAGGCATGGCCAGACACTTCATGACTAAAATGCCAAAAGCAACTGCAACAAAAGCCAAAATTTACAAATGGGATCTAACTAAACTAAAGAGCTTCTGCACAACAAAAGAAACTCTCATCAGAGTGAACAGGCAACCTACAGAATGGGAGAAAATGTTTGCAATCTATCCATCTGACAAAGGGCTAATATCCAGAATCTACAAGGAACTTAAACAAATTTACAAGGAAAAAAAAAACCCCAGCAAGAAGTGGGTGAAGGATATGAACAGGCACTTCTCAAAAGAAGACATTTATGTGGCCAACAAACATATGAACAAAAGCTCATCATTACTGGTCATTAGATAAATGCAAATAAAAACCACAGTGAGATACCAACTCATGCCAGTTAGAATGGCGATCATTAAAAAGTCAGGAAACAACAGATGCTGGAGAGGATGTGGAGAAATAGGAACGCTTTTACACTGTTGGTGAGAGTGTAAATTAGTTCAACCATTGTGGAATACAGTGTGGCAGTTCCTCAAGGATCTGGAACCAGAAATACCATTTGACCCAGCCATCCCATTACTGGGTATATACCCAAAGGATTATAAATCATTCTTCTATAAAGATACATGCACACGTATGTTTACTGCAGCACTATTCACAATAGCAAAGACTGGAAACCAACCCAAATGCCCATCAATGATAGACTGAACAAAGAAAATGTGGCACATATACACCACGGAATACTATGCAGCCATAAAAAAGGATGAGTTCATGTCTTTTGCATGGACATGGATAAGTTGGAAACCATCATTCTTGGGAAACTAACACAGGAACAGAAAAGCAAACACCCCATGTTCTCACTGGTAAGTGGGAGTTGAACAATGAGAACACATGGACACAGGGAGGGGAACATCACACATGGGGGCCTGTTGCAGGGTCGGGGCCTAGGGGAGGGATGGCGTTAGGAGAAATACCTAACATAAATGACGGGTTGACAGGTGCAGCAAACCACCATGGCACATGTATACCTGTGTAACAAACCTGCACGTTCTGCTCATGTATCCCAGAACTTAAAGTATAAAAAAAAAAAAAAAGTCACAGGATGTTTGTGATAGTATCTATTACACTGATGTTGACATCACACATGGCTGACTATTTGGAGACTCCAAGTGAAATTTCTTGCAGTTCTCAGTGCCAGGAAAGTATGTATTTCTGGATAAAAACTCAAAAATTTTAGAAAAACATCCAAGTTTCACAGTCTAGAGCTCTAACACTGGAATATTTTCCAAATTTAAGGATTAATGATTTACCTAAATCTAAAAATAGTAGGTTGCAGATGTATTTAAACAGTGTGCCTAGGTAGTATGTTTATATATTAAGATTAAAATCATCTTCTAAAGTTTATTAATTCTAATATAACCTTTATTGTTTCATGTAGACATATCTTTCTGATTCCCAGGATAATTTAAACAATTAATTCAAAGTAACTATTAACTTAGTTCTAGATTGGGATATCTATTTATGCATTTGAAGCTTTAGATATGTATTTCAAATAAAAAATGTGTGCTGGTCATGGCAAGTTGTGACTTAGAGACTCGGGTAAGTTTTTTTTCATGTGAACACACCACTTCCAATTGTTGTTATGCCCAGAGCAGACAATTAATAAATACCCCTGGAACTGAATGAGTGATTAACTGCAAATATCACAATACATCTTCTTAGTGGGCATGATAATTAGACATATTTAGTCCTTGCTGTGACCTAAGAAAGGAATTCTTTTCATTAAATGTTTAATGTCTCACCCTGTTCATACAGCCGGAGTTACTGATTCAGTTTGATGTGAATTTAGTCTTATAATAAAAGGCCCATCATTATAACCTGCACTTATGCTTCCTATAGTATTGGAACTTCCAACTTGTAGGCAAAATAGATATGCTTCATATTCTAAAAAACCACAAGAAATGTCTCTTTATTCATAATAAACACAGAATTAGGTATTCTATTAAACTGAACAATAGAACTCACTGGCCATGACTGCATAAACTATATCACAAATTGTCTGAGTATCTGGAAAGGTCAGTGGGCCATTTCGCTCCACGCTGTGCCATGGGCCAAACACGAGGGCTGTCAGTGACTCACTGCGTGGGTCACCCAGGGCATGTGGTGTTAACCCCTAACATCAAGCTAAACCCAAATCCCTAATCCATAAATCGAACCCTTAATCCCACACCAGCCAAATCACAACCCAACCCCAACCCCAAGCCTAGCGCCAGCCATAACCTTAACCTCTAACCCTAACCACTAACCCTTAAACCTAACCCCTACCCAAAACCATTCCCCAATACTAACTTTAACCCTATACCCTACCCCTACCCCTACCCCTAACCCTAACCTCAACCCCAACCCTAACCCTAAACCCTAACCCCAATTCTAACCCCAACTCTAACCGTAACCCTAATCCTTACCCCTAACCCTAACTTCAACCTAACCCAACCTCAACTCTAACCCTAACCCTAACTTTAACCTCAAACCCTAACCTGCCAGGGTGCTCACTTCCACACCCATTCGGGTGCCGGGTCTCGCCTCTATTCACCTTGTCCCTCGTCCGTGCCCCTCTCACTCCAGCACCCGGCTGCTGCCCCACTCGCTTCGGTGCTTGCACCCTCACCTACCCGGGCTCCGGGACTGCCTCTGCTGACTACTGCGCTAAGACCCACGCTGTCGCCGCGTCCCCGGAACTCCGCGGAGTCCCCTGCGCACTGGGCCAGGGACGCTGACCCGGCGACCTCAGCTGCCCGGTTCCCGGGGACCTGCCCTGTCCAGGGCTCCCGGGGCGAGAGAGGGGCGGTGGCGGCGCTGCAGGACGCAGTCTCCTCGGGCCTCGCAGTCTCCTCGGGCCTCGCCCTCTCCGTCGCGGCGGGGCCGGGGTATCCCCCCGAGGCTCAGAGGGGCCGGCCTGGGTGGGGCATCTCCCCGGTCTGCAGTTTTGGTTGTCCTTTTGTGGCTCAGTTGTAAGCATCCCACTGATCTTATATCTTCCCCCCTTTTCCTGAAGGTCTGTTTTTCATCCTTCATTCCTTTTCATCATCTCCCCTGTTTTCAAATGGACTCTTAAACCATGCGTAATGCGTTAATGTTATCACTTCCATCTACTCAATGGCAACGTTTTATCGCGTGTTGTTGTGACTTCCATTTTTGTTGTGTATTTGGTTCCTTGTTCTTTTTCTTTTCTTCCTGGGCTGGTTCCTCGTTCCCTCTTTCTATGTATGAGCGGGCGGTTCATTCTGGCTTGTCGAAATCTTCCATCTTTCGGGGTGGGCGGTGCTGAGCGGGCCCCAGGTGTGCGCCCTGCTCCTGCGAGGGGTGTGAGCGCTCATCGCGCCCATGGCCCCTGCGGCCTCTGTCTTGCCGGCTCCCCGCAGGCGGGCCTGGTCCCCACGCTGTTTCTCCCGCTTCACCTCCTCCAGAGCAGGTCCCGGCTGCCTCTGCCACGTCTGGGTGTAGACCCGCGGTGTGGGCAGCCCTTCCTTTCGCTGCAGTCGAGTCTTCGCTGTTACCGTTCAAGTTGTCCCTGGGTGGATTCCGAAAGGACAAGGGGGAAACGGCCGCTCTACTCCACGGCATGTCACTGACCTTCTGTTACATTTTATTTTGTGTTGCCTTTGGCAGTTTTGAAACTGACCAATCCTTTTTTGGAAATAAGAGAAGGTATAAAACCAAAAATGTTTTTTCAGTTCCTTTCCGAAAATGTGTTCATTTTGGAGCCACTTGCGAGGACAAAGAGTTTGGAAAATTTAAGTGTGTCTGCTTCTTCACTGTGTTTTGCTAACAAGAATAAAAAAAAAAAAGCATCAAAAATGGCCTTAATAAACGTCTTCCAACCTCAAACAGGATTATGTTATCAGGTTGTTAATTTCAACAAATCTTAAGTTCCTACCGCAGTGGAGAGACTTTAGCTCTGTAAAGAGCAATTGAGGCTGGGCACGGTGGCTCACACCTGTAATCCCAGCACTTCGGGAGGCCGAGGCGGGCGGATGCCCTGAGGTCAGGAGTTTGAGACCAGCCTGAGCAACATAGTGAAACCCCATCTCTACAAAAAATACAAAAATTAGCCGGATGTGGTGGTGCACGCCTGTAATCCCAATTACTCGGGAGGCCTTAAGGCAGGAGAATCGCTTCAATCCGGAGGCGAAGCTTTCAGTGAGCCGAGATCGCGCCACTGCACTACAGCCTGGGAGACAGCAAGACTCAGTCAAAAAAAAAAAAAAAAGAAAAAAGAAAAAAAAAAGCAGTTGAAACACTTCCTCGGCAAGAAATGCACCGTCATGCGTGGTGGGGGAGAGTCAGGGCAACGGGGGCTTCCCGAAGCTCATCGCCCAGAGGAGCAGAGTTTCAAGTTTGTTTTTCTTTCTTTTTTGGAGACAGGGTCTCGCCCTGTGGCCCAGGCGGGAGGGCAGTGGCGCGATCTCAGCTCACCGCAGTCTCCGCCTCCCGGGCTCAAGCGATCCTCCCGCCTCAGCCTCCGGAGTAGCTGGGACCACAGGTGAGCCAGGCAAATTTTATTTTTACTTTTTGTAGAGAAGGGGGTCTCACTATGTTGCCCAGGCTGGAAGTTTATTTTTAAGGAAATGGCGTTTATCTAAACACCGTGAAGCCTGGCCCTAGCACTGCTGCGCCTCCACCTCGGCCCCCACTGCACCCGCACAGGTGACGGTGCTCCGGAAAGGCGCCTGGGGCCCGGCTTCTTCATCTCCAGCCTCCGCACCTGGCAGAGGGAAGGGCTCGCGCCTAACCTGAGGTCAGAACTTGGTCGGGACCGCGGGGTGCAGACAAGGACGCGGGAACAAAACCTATGTGTGTGTTGGGGGGTGTTGCTGCGAGAGGGGGCAAGGGCGGGGACGCCGCGCTGGGCTCAGGGCCGCGGGTTCGGGTCCTGCCGGGCGTCCCACGCGCCGGGGACGGGCACGAAACCGTCCACCTGCCTCAGACCTCGGCTGACCTCTGGGCCGCAGGAGGGCGCGGGGGTCTCTTCCGCCTCTGCTCGCTGCTGTGTCCCCAAGGTCAGAATCCCGGCGGCGGGGGCTGCGCAAACGCCCCCCACCCCCGCCTCGCTGCCGCCCCGAGTCCCCTTCTCTGGCTGTGGGAATTGGGGGTGGGCTTTGCGAGCCCAACGGGGCGCCGCCAAGAGAAGGAGAACCTCGGAGCGCTCGGGGCAGGCGGGCCCAGCCCAGGCTCTTCCCACCCCTGCCGGCGTGTGAGGGGCAGCGGCGGGAGGACTAGGAGGAGGGGGGTGTTAAAGAGGAGAAAGAGGCGGGCGGGGGGTGAGGAGGAGACGGGCCGGGGCGGCCCCGCAGGTTTCCGAGCAGCTCCAGTAACTGAAACGTGAAGGGGACCTTGGCGCCCGGAGCTGCTGCCCAGGTAACGGCGCTGCGCCCGGCGGGCAGATGCGGGGTGGTGGCCCCAGTCCTGGACTCTGCGAGGGGCTGCGGGGAGTCCACGCTGCGGCCGCGCAGACCGGCGGGGCGGTTCCTTCCTGCGAGCGCCGGAACCGGGGAGGGGGCTGGTGAAGAGGACGGGGCGGGGGGGCGGAGTGCGAAGTTTCCAGAGGGAGGATTTGAGCGGCTGAGACCCGGGGCGTGCCTGGGGACGCCGGAGATCCGCTGCTCCCCCCGACGCTCACCTGCTGCCCGGCGCTGCGGGAGGAGAGCGCAGAACCGGGAGCCCTGGAGCCCCCGCCCGACTGCTGAGCGCCGCGTGGGTCCTACGCTCCCGCGCCTTTTAGGGAAGCCCCTAAAGTTGGTGAGCCCCCTAGAAAGCAGTTCCTTTGTGGCTACGTCCAGTAACAAACAGAAACCGCCCCCGCCCCCCAAACCCCAATTGCCTTCTTCTGTTTCCACCTGTTTCAGCCCCCACGCTCCTGTGTGCTAGGGGGGCCTGGTCAGACTGCAGACCCCGCCCAGCAGGAGGAAGAGGAGGCGGCCGCCGTGGCCCGGCACCACCAGGGGGAATGGAAGTCGGGTCCATATGAATATCGCAGAACGTGAAGGGCCAGGCAGCGCCCCCACCCCCCAACCCACGACCACCGGGCTCACGGGCAGCCCCTTATATGTAACGCCTCGTGTTCACAGGCAGCCCCTCGTGTTCACAGGCAGCCCCTCATATGCCGTCCTTCATAGCCTGACATTTGTGGGGGAAGGTCTCTGCCCACACCTAACACCTTAGCCTCTCAGGTAGGAGGGGCAACTTGTGCGGGGGTCGCTGAGGGGTGGGGGGCGTCAACTCTGGAAGAGACCACAGCTCTGGCCAGGACCAGGATTGCCTCCCGGCCACGTCCGGCTTCTGGGGGATTCCCTTTTCTTTGCAACTGGGGTGGGAGTGTACAGATGACCGGCTCTAGGCCTGCGCTGCAAACCCGAACCCAGGTTCCTGTGGAAATGAGGCTCGTGGGCCACATGGACTCGTGTGCAAAGGCCTGGAAAATTAACACTTTGAACAAAATCAGACACGTTTGAGCATTTGTGGCAGTTTCGGTTGCCAGGGGCCCCTAGCAAAGGGAAGGCTGGACTGCGGCTTGTCTGGCCTCCCCCGTCTCCCTATGGCTTCTGTAGGCGATGTGACTGAATCACAAAACGTAGGTATCTTGCAGTGCTGTGTAAAGAAATATAAGTACCGTGAACAGTTTCCAGCATGTGATGCACGAAGAGCCGGGTTCCCACGCTGGCGTTAACCGGGGAAGGGTCAGTCACGGCAACCCCGGCCTTGCACCCTCTGTTCCCAGGATGGCCACGTCACCCTGAGGACCCGTGTCCGCACTGGCTGTTGGTTGGGGCTGTGAGGGACTAAGGTTGTCTGGGGATTGGAAACGCAAGTGCGTGTTGGAGGCTTGGCACACTGGGGACCTGGAGTGGGGGCAGAGGCTCTCCAGGACCTCCCTGTGGCTCCAGAGCAGCAAGTGGCCTGGTCTTCTGCCAGGCACAGCCGGGCACAACTGGGCACTCCCAGCCGACCCACGTGGACTGTATCTTTCTCCTTGTATTTGCTTTCTCCTGAGCTGTGTATCTTGAGTTTTTGTTGTTTGTTTTTGCTTTACCTGCATTCATTTTCTGTTCTTTCTAATTCGGCATGCTTTTTGCACACTGGTGCTTTCTGCAGCAGGGGATGGGGGTGAGAGGTTTTGTGTGGATTGTGTCTGAGGCAGTGCGCCCACAGAGCATGCAGATCAGGAGAGATCTGTGAGGAGGGCCAGGGTCAGGGCGTGGTGTGTGGAGCTCTTGACCCTGGGGACTGCCAGTGTTCATGTGGGTTGTGTGAGGGTGTGTTTGTGGCGCGGTGTATCTTATGGGGTGTGTTGCAGTGTGAGGTGAGTGAGGTCAGAGGGGGTTGGGGGGGACGCTTTTGAATCTTGAGACCTTCTATCAACCCAGAGCTAACAGTTTTATCACGGAAAGATAATCTCCTGATAACATTGTGTATTTGTGAGTGATGTCACATGGGGGAGATGGTGCCTGCCGCCTGCGCCCTGCCTCTCCGGGAACAGCGGGTCAGGGGTGTCATTTCCATGACAGTAAATGTAGACGTGCGTTGTTGTTTTTCATGTTTACATAGACGAATTTGGGTATGTACTAAAAATAATTAACACCTACTTCTCTCTATTGGTGGAGTTTTAGGGTGTTTTATTTTACATTCAATGGAATTTCTAAGGAATATTAGTATATCTTACAAAGAAAAGATATAGATAATTTTAGGACAAGTGATAAAATGTGCTTTTAAGAGGCTTAATATTTTATTTCCTAGAGGTTCACAAGAAAAGATAATGGAATAACTCAGTTTGGATGTGTCCATGATTGCCTAGCATTCAGTTTTGGTTCCTTTACCCCATTTTGGAGAGGTTCCTGATACCAGACAGGCAGTCCAAAAGCCAACAGGATGACAGATTGTCTCTGGTTCAGTTCCTCTATGTAAGTGTTAGAAGCAAAGACTGTGCATTTCACCCTTAATTCTAAATGTGATGAAAGGAGAGAATTTGCAGTGATTTAATTACTACAATAAAATGTACTAAAGTGACAGTTGACAAACAAAAGGGGACTAACCACTCTATATTGCCCAGATAAATCCCATTTAGACTCGACACACATACACAGAGACACACACACTTCCCCATGGAAAACAGGTCCAGCTTAGAAACAAATTAGTAAACTACAAGAGGGCCTGGGACTTCCAGCATGACTGAGGAGCTTGGCAAATTCTCTTCCCCAAAAGCAACCACAAAGCTGAACAGAATTTCCAAAAACAGTCATTTCAGGATTCTGGAAATGGACTAAAGGCTTGCAAGAAACAGAAGCGTTGAAACCCTTGGCAAGAACAGTGGGAGCCTGTGGCATTTCAGCGGGGACTGCTCCTGTTTCCCCAGGTCCATGGCATGGTAGCACTAGAGGGGAGAGCAAGACACCAGGAATGCTGACTGATTTGGGGGAAAGTGTGGAAAAGTCCATGGCTGTTGTCAGAAACAGTGGAGTGTTGGGCAGACAGCCGAGGAAGGCCAGCATCAAGGCTGCTTGAGGTCATGCTGCTGTTTCGGGCAAGCAACAGACCAGTAGATCAGGTAGAAATTCAAAGAAGAAGCAACCCTGTTCTCCAGTGGTTCTGGGACGCTGGGAAAAAGCACAAGGCTTCATGTAAGCTCAGGGGAAAGCAGGCGGGGTTCTAACGACTTCTCATTCCTAGATGGATGTGCAGACTTACACAAGCAGAAAGCGAAGGTCAGGACGGGCTTGTAAACTTTCCGTGGGGTCCACACATGACACTGACATCCATCAGCAAAGAAAGAAGGCCTTTCCAGCTCAAGATGTTTGTTATCAACTGACTTGTGTCCCCCAAAATCCATATATTGGACCCCCTAATCCTGAATCCCCAATGTAACTGTGTTTGGCAATAGGGCTTTTTTTTTTCCAGTCGAAGTCTCGCTCTGTCACCAGACTGGAGTGTAGTGGCACGATCTCAGCTCACTGCAGCCTCCGCTTCCTGGGTTCAAGCGCGTCTCCTGCTTCAGCTTCCTGGGTAGTTGGGACTACAGGCACACGCCACCATGCCTGGCTAATGTTTGTAATTTTATTAGAGATAGAGTTTCACCATGTTGGTCAGGATGGTCTCGATCTCTTGACCCGGTGATCCGCCTGCCTCAGCCTCCCAAAGTGCTGAGATTACAGGCATGAGCCACCATGCCTGGCCAGTGATAGGGCTTTTTAAGAGGTAATTAAGGCTGCATAAGGTCATAAGGAAGGGCCCTGATCCAATAGGACTGGCATTCTTATAAGAAGAGGAAGGGACACCAGGGGCCACACAGAAGACTATGTGAGGACATTGCAAGAGGCGGTCATTTGCAAGCCAAGGGGAGGGGCCCCAGGAGACCCCAACTTTGCTGATACCTTAATAGTGGACTTCTGGCCTCCAAAACTGTAAGAAAATACATTTCTGTTCTTTGAAACACCAAATCTGATATTTTGTTATGGTGGCCCTAGATAACTAACATAATGTTTAAGCACAACCTCTGACTCACCACTGGCGTGGGCAGATTCAGAAGAAAAAGACCCAGACTGAACAGGGCTTCCCTTAGACTGTAAGCAGAAGAGAGGTGGGGGCTGGGTCTTAGTTGTTTCTCTCTGTATATGCAACAGCCTCACAGAACTCAGCACACAGAAGCTGTCCTGTAAATGTCAGATGGACAGATAAACAGGTGAGACAAGGACTAACTGGAGGCTCTGCCCACATCAGGACCTTGGAGAGCTCCAGACTTCAAGATGGGAACTCCCTCTGCTCAGGATTCCAATGGCTTCAAGGTCCTTCTCAGATCAGCTTTGCCCTCTTCTTTGATTGATACTAAAATTCGATACTTTTACCTAAGATAGAGGTCACAAGGAGCTTCGTTTCAGGACTCGTGAAAAGATGGTAGGCCCAGAACGTTTAAGTATATGGCAGGATTCGATCCCCGTGGATAATCTCAATGCCTCAGACTCCAATAGGGTTTGATATGGCGTCCATATTGGTATTTCTCCCATGTAGGAGCCCTGAAGGTGTTTCAAAACAGATGGATAGATGCAACATTTGCGCATGTAAGGGCATCATGAAAAACTAAATTATGACATGGTTTGAAATAGGTAGAAAATGGACAATTTTGTGAATAACTTATTAAAAACAAAATGATGATCCCAATACCATTGGATGAGAATCTATAAAATATAACTGAGTTATATAAACTGCTAGCCAGATGGTGGAGCCCAGAGGGGCAAGGGCCAGCACTTTCATGTCTTTTGAACAAGGAAGGTGGTGCCTGTCAGGTAGGAGAGCCCTGCCTCCTCTCAGAAACCCCCCCAGTCTTCGTCCCATTTGGTCCTGCTGTTCTTACCTGTTGCCCTCTCCATATCTCTTCTTGTTCAGTTTGGTCCATCTCTCTCTGGAGTTGTTCCCCATCTCAGTCTCCCTGGTAACTCTTTCCTGTCTGTGTGTGAGAGTCCCTTGGAGAGAAGGCAGCTCCACCTTCTGCAAGTGGTCCCTGAAATACCCTCATCCCTACCTGCCCCAGCTCCCATGTTGGTATATAAAAATATCTTTACAGTAAAAACAGAGCACACTCAGCCCCATTGCTGTTTGATGTCCTGCACAGCCTCAGGACTCTGCAGGTAGTCTCCACCAAGAAGAAGGCCCTCACCAGATTTGGTCCCTCAATGTTGAACTTCTCAGCCTCCACAACTAATTGTACTAATCATCAGTTTATTCATGAAGCATGACTTGGACTGAACAACATAAGCTGGGTCAAGCATCTGAAGATGCTTTTGAGGTACTGAGGCAACATCCAACTTTAGATCCTCAGAACTCCTGATTACAAAAATTACCTGTCTTTCATCAACTGTTGTCTTCATATCAGAGGAAATTCCAGCTGCTATGAGTGTTGCCTAGAGAGGAACCTGTCTACAATTGGAGAACTATAATGGCAGGGCTGTGGACTTCTATTTTAAAGGAAATATTTATCAACCTCTGCAGAGCGTAACTGAAAACCAGCTGGTACAACCTGCTCTTCTCCAGCAAGAGGAAGAAAAGGCAGGAAGAAGCTCTGGCTATTGAATGCCTTCACAAATCCCTGTGTAATTCTGAAATGGCATCTTGACACCTTTCAGTTTGTAACAAAAAACAAGGAAACTTCCAAACTTTGGAGGAAGAGAAAAGGCAACCAGAATACCATGACTTTCCAGAAATGGCCAGGGCACTGAGGAGCTGTGGAGGAACTGGGGAAATCACCAAAACCCAGTGCCATTTCAGTGAGGCTATTCTCCAAAAACTCTCTCCATCTTATTTCTTAGGGAAAGAGTTCTTCTACTTACAATATGATCAACGTGATCAAGAATATATTGGTTTCTATAACTGTGATACAGATTATAACTATACAAATGCCAATTACCAGAAGCTAAACCACCCTGATTCCTATAGTCTCACATTTCATGGTTTCCTGGTATCAGAAATTGCTAGGAGCCTGAGATTTTTTCCCTTGAAGCAAATACTGAAGATAAAAAACCAATTAACTTCATTGTTGCTATCTTGTATCCAATGGCATAAAATCTATACTAACTTGATTAGAAATTCTGCCAATGAACAACTTTATTGTTTCAAATGATGAAACCCATTCGATAATATAGGCTCCATGGCCTTGCTCTTACTGTTCTCTATGCAGCAACTTTCTTCTGCACTAAAGTGCCAATACAGATACTGAAGACATTGATTTCAATACATAGATATATAAGTAGATATTTAAATATGCAATATACAGATACTTTATATATTGATTTAAACATTTTCCTCTCATAGATGAAGAATCACTCTAACATATATTGATGGCTTCACAAAAAATCTTTTACAAAAAATAATTGCATGTGATATAGTGTTTGTGCCAAAATGTGTTCATGGCTTTAAAGACTTCAGTGGAAATGTCTATTCAGGTCCCTAGCCCATTTTTGAATTGGTTTCTGTTTCCTTGCTAAGTTTGAGCTCCTTATAGATGTTGGATATTGACCCCTTATAGATGTTGGATATTGACCCTTTATAGATGTTGGATATTGACCCCTTATAGATGTTGGATATTGATTGACCCCTTATAGATGTTGGATATTGACCCCTTATAGATGTTGGATATTGACCCCTTATAGATGTTGGATATTGACCCTTTATAGATGTTGAATATTGACCCCTTATAGATGTTGGATATTGACCCTTTATAGATGTTGGATATTGACCCCTTATAGATGTTGGATATTGATTGACCCCTTATAGATGTTGGATATTGACCCCTTATAGATGTTGGATATTGACCCCTTATAGATGTTGGATATTGACCCTTTATAGATGTTGAATATTGACCCCTTATAGATGTTGGATATTGACCCTTTATAGATGTTGGATATTGACCCCTTATAGATGTGGGATATTGACCCCTTGTGGATATATGGCAGGTGCTTTTTCCCAGTATTTAGGTCATCTCTGCACACTGTTGATTGTTTCTTTTGCTGGGTAGAAGTTTTTTGGTTTGATGTAATCCTATTTGTTTAGTTTTACTTTTGTTGCTTGCACTTTTGGTGTTAAGTCCAAAAGAAAACTGCCCAGACCAATGCCATATAATTTTTACTCTCTGTTTTCTTCTGGCAATTTTAGAGCAAGTTTATCCAACCTGTGGTCTATGGGCTGCATGCAGCCCAGGACAGCTTTGAATGTGACTCAACACAAATATGTAAACTTTCTTAAACATTATGAGATTTTTTGGTGATTTTCTTAAAGCTTATCAGCTATTGTTTCTGTGTATGTGTGTGTGTGTGTGTGTGTGTTTTTTTTTTTTTTTTTTTTTTTGAGACAGAGTCTTTCTCTGTCACCCAGGCTGGAGTGCAGTGGCATGATCTCGGCTCACTGCAACCTCTGCCTCCCAGTTCAAGCGATTCTCCTGTTTCAGCCTCCCAATTGGCTGGAATTACAGGTCCGTGCCACCACACATGACTAATTTTTGTATTTTTAGTAGAGAAGGGGCTTTAAAAAAAATACTTTAAATTCTAGGATACATGTGCACAACGTGCAGGTTTGTTTTATATGTATACATGTGCCATGTTGGTGTGCTACACCCATTAGCTCGTCATTTACATTAGGTATTTCTCTTAATACCATCCCTCCCCCCTCTCCCCACCCCACAACAGGCCCCTGTATGTGATGTTCCCCACCCTGTGCCCAAGTGTTCTCATTGTTCCGTTCCCACCCATGAGTGAGAACATGCGGTGTTTGGTTTTCTGTCCTTGTGATAGTTTGCTCAGAATGATGGTTTCCAGCTTCATTCATGTCCCTACAAAGGACATGAACTCATCCTTTTTATGGATGCATAGTATTCCGTGGTGTATATGTGCCACATTTCCTTAATCCAGTCTATCATTGATGGACATTTGGGTTGATTCCTAGTCTTTGCTATTGTGAATAGTGTTGCAATAAACATACGTGTGCATGTGTCTTTATAGTAGCATGATTTATAATCCTTTGGGTACATACCCAGTAATGGGATCGCTGGGTCAAATTATATTTCTAGTTCTAGATCCTTGAGGAATCACCACACTGTCTTCCACAATGGTTGAACTAGATTACACTCCCACCAACAGTGCAAAAGCATTCCTATTTCTCCACATCCTCTCCAGCACCTGTTGTTTCCTGACTTTTTAATGATTGCCATTCTAACTGGCATGAGATGGTATCTCATTGTGGTTTTGATTTGCATTTCTCTAATGACCAGTAATGATGAGCATTTTTCTCATGTGTCTGCTGGCTGCATAAATGTCTTCTTTTGAGAAGTGTCTGTTCATATCCTTTGCCCACTTTTTGATGGGGTTGTTTGATTTTTCCTATAAATTTGTTTAAGTTCTTTGTAGATTCTGGATATTAGCCCTTTGTCAGAGGGATAGATTGGAAAAATTTTCTCCCATTCTGTAGGTTGCTTGTTCACTCTGATGATAGTTTCTTTTGCTGTGCAGAAGCTCTTTAGTTTGATTAGATCCCATTTGTCTATTTTGGCTTTTGGTGCTATTGCTTTTGGTGTTTTAGTCATAAAGTCCTTGCCCATGCCTATGTCCTGAATGGTATTGCCCAGGTTTTCTTCTAGGGTTTTTATGGTTTTATGTCTAACATTTAAGTCTTTAATCCATCTTGAATTAATTTTTGTATAAGGTGTAAGGAAGGAATCCAGTTTCAGCTTTCTACCTATAGCTAGCCAGTTTTCCCAGCACCATTTATTAAATAGGGAATCCTTTCCCCATTTCTTGTTTTTGTCAGATTTGTCAAAGATCAGATGGTTGTAGATGTATGGTATTATTTCTAAGGGCTCTGTTCTGTTCCATTGGTCTATATCTCTGTGTACCATGCTGTTTTGCTTACTGTAGCCTTGTAGTATAGTTTGAAGTCAGGTAGCATGATGCCTCCAGCTTTGTTCGTTTTGGTTAGGATTGTCTTGGCAGTGCAGGTTCTTTTTTGCTTCCATATGAACTTTAAAGTAGTTTTTTTCCAATTCTGTGAAGAAAGTCATTGGTAGCTTGATGGGGATGGCATTGAATCTATAAATGACCTTGGGCAGTATGGCCATTTTCATGATATTGATTCTTCCTATCCATGAGCATGGAATGTTCTTCCATTTGTTTGTGTCTTCTTTTATTTCATTGAGCAGTGGTTTGTAGTTCTCCTTGAAGAGGTCCTTCACATCCCTTGTAAGTTGGATTCCTAGGTATTTTATTCTCTTTGAAGCAATTGTGAATGGGAGTTCACTCATGATTTAGCTGTCTGTTTGTTATTGGTGTATAGGTATGCTTGTGATTTTTGCACATTGATTTTGTATCCTGAGACTTTGCTGAAGTTGCTTATCAGCTTAAGGAGATTTGGGGCTGAGACAGTGGGGTTTTCTAAATATTCAATCATGTCATCTGCAAACAGGGACAATTTGACTTCCTCTTTTCCTAATTGAATACCCTTTATTTCTTTCTCTTGCCTGATTGCCCTGGCCAGAACTTCCAATACTATGTTGAATAGGAGTGGTAAAAGACGGCATCCCTATCTTGTGCCAATTTTCAAAGGGAATGCTTCCAGTTTTCACCCATTCATTATGATATTAGCTGTGGGTTTGTCATAAATTGTTCTTATTATTTTCAGATACATCCCATCAATACCAAATTTATTGAGAGTTTTTAGCAGGAAGGGCTGTTGAATTTTGTCAAAGGCCTTTTCTGCATCTATTGAGATAATCATATGGTTTTTGTCTTTGGTTTTGTTTATATGATGGATTATGTTTATTGATTTGCATATGTTGAATCAGCCTTGCATCCCAAGGATGAAGCCAATGTGATTGTGGTGGATAAGCTTTTTGATATGATGCTGGATTCAGTTTGCCAGTATTTTATTGAGGATTTTTGCATCAATGTTCATCAGGGATATTGGTCTAAAATTCTCTTTTTTTTGTTGTATCTCTGTCAGGCTTTGTATCAGGATGATGCTGGCCTCATAAAATGAGTTACGGAGGATTCCCTCTTTTTCTATTGATTGGAATAGTCTCAGAAGGAATGGTATCAGCTCCTCTTTATACCTCTGGTAGAATTCAACTGTGAATCCATCTGGTCGTGGACTTTTTTTTGGTTGGTAGGCTATTAATTATTTCCTCAATTTCAGAGCCTGTTATTGGTCTATTCAGGGATTCAACTTCTTCCTGGTTTAGTCTTGGGAGGGTGTATGTGTCCAGGAATTTATCTATTTCTTCTAGGTTTTCTAGTTTATTTGCATAGAGGTGTTTATAGTATTCTCTGATGGTAGTTTGTATTTCTGTGGGATCAGTGGTGATATCCCCTTTATCATTTTGTATTGCATCTATTTGGTTCTTCTCTCTTTTCTTCCTTATTAGTGTTGCTAGCGGTCTATCAATTTTGTTGATCGTTTCAAAAAACCAGTTCCTGAATTCACTGATTTTTTGAAGGGTCTTTGTGTCTCTATCTCCTTCAGTTCTGCTCTGATCTTGGTTATTTCTTGCCTCCTGCTAGCTTTTGACTGTGTTTGCTCTTGCTTCTCTAGTTCTTTTAATTGTGATGTTAGGGTGTCAGTTTTAGATCTTTCCTGCTTTCTATTGTGGGCATTTAGTGCTATAAATTTCCCTCTACACACTGCTTTAAATGTGTCCCAGAGATTCTGGTATGTTGTGTCTTTGTTCTCTTTGGTCTCAAAGAACATCTTCATTTCTGCCTTCATTTCGTTATTTAGCCAGTAGTCATTCAGGAGCAGGTTGTTCAGTTTCCATGTAGTTGTGTGGTTTTGAGTGAGTTTCTTAATCCTGAGTTCTAATTTGATTGCACTGTGATCTGAGAGACAGTTTGTTCTAATTTCTGTTCTTTTACATTTGCTGAGGAGTGCTTTACTTCCAACTATGTGGTCAATTTTGGAATAAGTGTGATGTGGTGCTGAGAAGAATGTATATTCTGTTGATTTGGGGTGGAGAGTTTTGTAGATGACTATTAGGTCTGCTTGGTGCAGAGCTGAGTTCAAGTCCTGGATATCCTTGTTAACTTTCTGTCTCGTCGATCTGTCTAATGTTGACAGTGGGGTGTTAAAGTCTCCCATTGTTATTGTATGGGAGTCTAAGTCTCTTTGTAGGTCTCTAAGGACTTCCTTTATGAATCTGGGTGCTCCTGTTTTAGGTTCATGTATATTTAGGATAGTTAGTTCTTCTTGTTGAATTGATCCCTTTACCATTATATAATGGCCTTCTTTCTCTCTTTTGATCTTTGTTCGTTTAAAGTCTGTTTTATCAGAGACTAGGATTGCAACTCCTGCTTTTTATTTATTTATTTATTTATTTATTTATTTATTTTTGTTTTCCATTGGTAGATCTTTCTCCATCCCTTTATTTTGAGCCTATAGGTGCCTCTGCACATGAGATGGGTCTCCTGAATACAACACACTGATGGTTCTTGACTCTTTATCCAATTTGCCAGTCTGTGTCTTTTAATTGTGGCATTTAGTCCATTTACATTTAAGGTTAATATTGTTATGTGTGAATTTGATCCTGTCATGATGTTAGCTGACTATTTTGCTCATTAGTTGATGCAATTTCTTCCTAGCATCGATGGTCTTTACATTTTGGCATGTTTTTGCAGTGGCTGGTACTGGTTGTTCCTTTCCATGTTTAGTGCTTCCTTAGGAGCTCTTGTAAGGCAGGCCTGGTGGTGACAAAATCTCTCAGCATTTGCTTGTCTGTAAAGGATTTTATTTCTCCTTCACTTATGAAGCTTAGTTTGGCTGGATATGAAGTTATGGGTTGAAAATTCTTTTCTTTAAGAATGTGGAATATTGGCCCCCACTCTCTTCTGGTTTGCAGTGTTTCTGCTGAGAGATCTGCTGTTAGTCTGATGGGCTTCCCTTCGTGGGTAACCCGACCTTTCTCTCTGGCTGCCCTTAACATTTTTTCCTTCATTTCAACCTTGGTGAATCTGACAATTATGTGTCTTGGGGTTGCTCTTCTCAAGGAGTATCTTTGTGGCATTCTCTGTATTTCCTGAATTTGAATGGTGGCGTGCCTTGCTAGGTTGGGGAAGTTCTCCTGGGTAATATCCTGAAGAGTGTTTTCCAACTTGGTTCCATTCTCCCTGTCACTTTCAGGTACACCAATCAGACATAGATTTGTTGTTTTCACATAGTCCCATATTTCTTGGAGGCTTTGTTCATTTCTTTTTGCTCTTTTTTCTCTAAACTTCTCTTCTTGCTTCATTTCATTCATTTGATCTTTAATCACTGATACCCTTTCTTTCACTTGATCAAATCAGCTACTGAAGCTTGTGCATGTGCCATATAGTTCTCGTGCTATGGTTTTCAGCTCCATCAGGTCATTTAAGGTCTTCTTTATGCTGTTTATTCTAGTTAGCCATTCATCTAATCTTTTTTCAAGGTTTTTAGCTTCTTTGTGATGGGTTCGAATATCCTCCTTTAGCTCAGAGAAATTTGTTATTACTGATCTTCTGAAGCCTGCTTCTGTCAACTCATCAAAGTTATTCTCTGTCCAGCTTTGTTCCATTGCTGGTGAGGAGCTGCATTCCTTTGGAGAAGAGGCGCTCTGATTTTTAGAATTTTCAGCTTTTCTGCTCTGGTTTCTCCCCATCTTTGTGGTTTTATCTACCTTTGGTCTTTGATGATGGTGACCTACAGATGAGGCTTTGATGAGGATATCCTTTTTGTTGATGTTGATGCTATTCTTTTCTGATTGTTAGTTTTCCTTCTAACAGTCAGGACCCTCAACTGCAGGTCTGTCGGAGTTTGCTGGAGGTCCACTCCACACCCTATTTGCCTGGGTATCACCAGTGGAGGCTGCAGAACAGCAAATATTGCAGAACAGAAAATGTTGCTGCCTGATCCTTCCTCTGGATGTTTCACCTCAGAGGGGCACCCGGCTGTATGAGGTGTCAGTCGGCCCCTACTTGGAGGTGTCTCCCAGTTAGGCTACTCGGGGATCAGGGACCCACTTGAGGAGGCAGTCTGTCCATTCTCAGATCTCAAACTCCATGCTGGGAGAACCACTACTCTCTTCAAAGCTGTCAGACAGGGACATTTAAGTCTGCAAAAGTTTCAGCTGCCTTTTGTTCAGCTATGCCCTGCCCCCAGAGGTGGAGTCTACAGAGGCAGGCAGGCAGGCCTGGTTGAGTTGTGGTGGGCTCCACCCAGTTTGAGCTTCCCAGCTGCTTTGTTTACCTACTCAAACCTCAGCAATGGCAGATGCCCCTCCCCCAGCCTCGCTGCTGCCTTGCAGTTCCATCTCAGACTGCTGTGCTAGCAGTGAGCAAGGCTTTGTGGGCATGGGACCTCCCAGCCAGGCTCGGGATATAATCTCCTGGTATGCCGTTTGTTAAGACCATTGGAAAAGCGCAATATTAGGATGGGAGTGTCCCGATTTTCCAGGTACCGTCTGTCACAGCTTTCCTTGGCTAGGAAAGGGAATTCCCCAACCCCTTGTGCTTCCCAGGTGAGGTGATGCCCTGCCCTGCTGCGACTCACACTCCGTGGGCTGCACCCACTGTCAAACAAGTCCCAGTGAGATGAACCCAGTACCTCAATTGGAAACGCAGAAATCGCCTGTCTTCTGCGTCACTCGTGCTGGGAGCTGTAGATCGGAGCTATTCCTATTCGGCCATCTTGGATTTCTGCCTCGAGAAGGGGTTTCATCATGTTGGCCAGACTGGTCTCGAACTTCTGACCTCATGATCTGCCTGCCTTGGCCTCCCGAAGTGCTGGGATTACAGGTGTGAGCCACCGTGCTCAGCCTGTTAGTATATTTTATGTGTGACCCAAGACAATTCTTCTTCCAATGTGGCCTAGGGAAGCCAAACAAGTGGATACCCATTTTAGAGTTTCTGGTGTTATGTTACAGTCTTTAGTCCATTTTAAGTTGATTTTTGAATATAGTGTGAGATAGGGGTCCACTTTCATTCTTCTGCATGTGGAAATCCAGTTTTCCCAGCATCATTTATTGAAGAGAATGTCCTTGTCTTCTTGGCACCAGTGTTAAAATCAGTCACCTGTACATGCGTGGGTTCATTTCTAGGCTCTCTGTTCAGTTCCATTGGTTAACGTGTCTGTTTTTCTTCTTTTTCTGGTCAATTTTGTGCTATTTTAATTACTATGGCTTTGGCGTATACTCTGAGGTCAGGTGATGTGATACTTTTTTTTTTTTTTTTTTTTTTTTTTTTGTATTTTTGTAGAGTTGGGGTTTCACCATGTTAGCCAGGATGGTCTCAATCTACTGACCTTGTGATCCGCCTGCCTTGGCCTCCCAAAGTGCTGGGATTACAGGCGTGAGCCACCGCGCCCAGCCGGTGGTGTGATACTTAACAACTTTGTTCTTATTGCTGATGGTTGTCCTGGCTATTGATGGTTTTATGAGATTGTATATGAATTTTTTATTACTATTTTTTATTTCTATGAAACAGACATTGAGATTTTGTTAGGGATTACATTGAAATTGTAGGTTGCTTTGGGTACTATGGACTTCTTAACCATATTAATTATCCAATCCACGAATATGGGATATCTTTCTGTTTATTTGTGTCATCTTCAATTTATTTCATCAATGTTTTATAGTTTTCATTGGCAGGTCTTTCATCTCCTTGGTTAAATTTATTCCTGGGTAGTTGTTTAAAGCTATTATGAGTGGGATTGTTCTCTTGATTTCTTTTTCAGATAGTACATTGTCAGTATATAGGGAGACTACTGATTTTCGTGTGTTGATTTTGAGTCCTTCAGCTTTACTGTACTTGTTTATAAGTTCTGAGAGTGTTTTACTGGTGATATAGTGTGGCTATGTCCCCACCCAAATCTCATCTTGAATTATAGTTCCCCATAATCCCCATGTGTCTTGGGAGAGACCTGCTGGGAGATAATTTAATCCTGGGGGGTTACACTCATGCTGTTCTCAAGATAGTAAGTTCCCATGAGATCTGATGTTTGTTTGTTTGTTTTTGAGACAGAGTCTTGCTCTGTTGCCCAAGCTGGAGTGCAGTGGCACAGTCTTGGCTCACTGCAACCTCCACCTCATGGGTTCAAGCGATTCTCCTGCCTCAGCCTCCCAAATAGCGAGATTATAGGTGCATGCCACCACGCCTGGCTAATTTTTGTATTTTTACTAGAGATGAGATTTCACCATGTTGGCCAGGCTGGTCTTGAACTCCTGACCTCAGGTGATCTGCCTGCCTTGGCCTCCCAAAGTGCTATGATTACAGACTGAGCCAGCACACTCAGCCCCGAGATCTGATGGTTTTATAAGGAGCTTTTCCACCTTTTGCTCTGCACTTCTCCTTCCTGCTGCCATGTCAAGAAGGATGTGTTTACTTCCCCTTCCAACTGATTGTAAGCTTCCTGAGGCCTCCCCAGCCATGCTGAACTATGAGTCAATTAAACCTCTTTCCTTTATAAATTACCCAGTCTCAGGTATGTCTTTTATTAGCAGGGTGAGAATGGACGAATACAGTAAGTTGGTACCACAGAGAGTGGGGCACTGCTGTAAAGATACCCAAAAATGTGGAAGCAACTTTGGAACTGGGTAATAGGCAGAGGTTGGAACTATTTGGAGAACTCAGAAGAAGACAGGAAATGTGGGGAAGTTAGGAACTTCCTAGAGACTTGTTGAATGGCTTTGGCCAAAATGCTGATAGTGATATGGACAATGAAGTCCAGGCTGTGGTGGTCTCAGATGGAGATGAGGAGTTTTTTAGGAACTGCAGTAAAGGTCACTCTTGCTATGCAAAGAGGATGGTGGCATTTTGCCTCTGCCCTAGAGATCTGTGAAACTTTGAACTTGAGAGAGATGATTTAGGGTATCTGGCAAAAGAAATTTCTAAGTGGCAGAGCATTCAAGAGGAAGCAGAATATAAAAGTTTGGAAAATTTGCAGCCTGAAGATGTGATAGAAAAGAAAACCCCATTTTCTGGGGAGAAATTCAAGCCAGCTCTGGACATTTGCACAAGTAACAAGGAGCCAAATGTTAATCACCAAAACAATGGGGAAAATGTCTCCAAGGCATGTGAGAGACTTCCACAGCAGCCCCTCCCATCACAGGCCTGGAGGCCTAGCAGGGAAAAATGGTTTCATCAGCTGGGCCCAAGGCCCCCCTGGTATGTGCAGCCTAGGGACTTGGTGCTTTGTGTCCCAGTCACTGCAGCTGTGGCTAAAAGGGACCAAGGTACAGCTTCAGAGGGTGCAAGACCCAAGCCTTGGCTGCTTCCCCATGGCGATGAGCCTTCAGGTGCACAGAAGTCAAGAACTGAAGTTTGGGAACCTCTGCCTAGATTTCAGAGGATGTATGGAAACACCTGGATGTCCAAGCAGAAGTTTGCTGCAGGGGCAGAGCCCTCATGGAGAACCTTTGCTGGGGTCGTGTGGAAGATAAATGTGGGGTTGGAAGCCCCATACAGAGTCCCCACTGGGGCACTGCTTGGTGGAGCTGTGAGAAGAGGGTCACCATCCTCCAGACCCCAGAATGGTAGTTTCACTGACTGCTTGCACCATGCACCTGGAAAAGCTGCAGACATTCAATGCCAGCCCATGAAAACAGCCAGGAGGGGGGCTGTACCCTGCAAAGCCACAAGAGTGGAGCTGCCCAAGGTCATGGGAGCCCACCTCTTGCATCACCATGCCCTGGATGTGAGACATGGAGTCAAAGGAGATTAATTTGGAACTTTAAGGTTTAATGACTGCCCTTTTGGATTTTGGACTTGCATGGGGCCTGTAGCCCCTTGGTTTTGGCCAATTTCTCCCATTTTGAATGGGCGTATTTAGCCAATGCCTGTACCCCCATTGAATCTAGGAACTAACTTGCTTTTGATTTTACAGGCTCATAGGCAGAAGGGACTTGCCTTGTCTCAGATGAGACTTTGGACTTGGACTTTTGAGTTGATGCTGGAATGAGCTAAGACTTTGGAGGACTGTTGGAGGGGCACGATTGTGTTTTGAAATGTGAGGACGTGAGATTTGAGAGGGGCCAGGGATAGAATGTGTCCCCACCCAAATCTCATCTTGAATTGTAGTTCCCATAATCCCTGCATGTCTTCAGAGGGACCCAGTGGGTGGTGATTTAATTGTGGGGGCAGCTACCCTTATGCTGTTCTCATGATAGTGAGTGAGTTCTCATGAGATCTGATGGTTTTATAAGGGGCTTTTCCCCCTTTTTCTCTGCACTTCTTGCTGCTACCATGTGAAGAAGTATGTGTTTGCTTCCCCTTCTGCCATGA
Organism: Macaca mulatta; assembly: GCF_049350105.2. NCBI lineage: Eukaryota > Metazoa > Chordata > Mammalia > Primates > Cercopithecidae > Macaca > Macaca mulatta. The sequence goes on from NC_133411.1 coordinate 1,182,576, forward strand.
TTGTAAGCTTCCTGAGGCCTCCCCAGCCATGCTGAACTGTAAGTCAATTAAACCTCTGTCTTTTATAAATTACCCAGTCTCAGGTGTGTCTTTATTAGCAGTGTGAGAATGGACTAATACAGGTGGAGTCTGAGTTTTCCACATGTAGGATCACTTTGTCAGTAAACAATGGCAGTTTCACTAGCTCTTTTCTTATTTGGATGTCTTTTGGTTTTTTCCATGCCTGATTACCCCAGCAAGGACTTCCATTTATATTAATATATTGCATGGATATAGCAAGAGTGGGCATCCTTGTCTTGTTTCAGATCTTTGAGGAAAGGCCTTCAGTTTTTCAACATTGAATATAAGGTTGACTGTGGACTTCTCATAAATGGTCTTTATTGTGTTGAGGTACATTCTTTCTATTCTTAATCTGCTGAGTTTTTAACAGGAGGGGATGTTCAGCTTTATCAAATGCTTTTTCTATGTCTGATGGGGTAATCGTATGATTTTTCATTCTGTTAATGTAATATATCATATTTGCTGATTTGCCTATGTTGAACCATCCTTGCATCCCAAGGATAAAGACATTTCTCAAAAGAATACATACAAATGGCCAATAGATATCAGAAAAAAATGCTCGACGTCATAGTCATTAGAAAACGCAAATTCAAACTACAATGAGATACCATAGCTCACCTGTCAGAATGCCTTTTTTTCAAGAAGATGAAAGACAAGTGTTGGCAAGGATGTGGAGAAAAGGGAACCCTTACACATTTGGTGAAAATATAACTTCGTACAGCCATTATGGAAATTAGCATGGAGGTTCCTCAAAAAACTAAAAATAAGCCATTGCACTCCAGCCTGGGCAACAGAGAGAGACCTCATCTCCACAACAACAACAAAACCTAAAACCAGAATTACCCTGTGATCCAGCAATCCCACTTCTGGTTATTTACCCAAAAGTTGTGAAATCAGTTTATCAAAGAGATGTCCGCACTGCGGGTGTTTGAATAGTGTTTATTGAAGCACTGTTCAAAATGGCCAAGTCATAGAATCAAAAACAGCAGCAGGTGAAATGGATAATGAAAATGTGCATATACATCATTGAAGACTTTTCTCCCTTAAAAAAGAAAAAAATTCTTACATTTGTGTTGACATGGATATAACTGGAGAACATTATGCTAAGTGAAATAAGCCAGGAACGGAAAGAGAAATACCACATCTTCTCACTTACATGGGGAATCCGAGACAATTGGACTTACAGAGGCAAAGAGCAGACTGATGGTTACAAAGGTTGGGGGGATGGGAAGTACAAAATCTCAGAAAGAATACATATATTTTTCTTTTTTGATTTATATTGCATAGTGTGGCGAATCTAGTTAATAACAGTATTACACATTTAAAATTGCTAAGAAAGTAAATTTCAAGTGTGCTCAACACAAAAAATGTTAAGTATTTGAGGTGCTGGATATGTTAACCAGCTTGATTTAATTATGTCACATTGTATTCATAAATTACAACATCACTTTATACCTCATACATTGACACAATTTTTAAATAAAAACAAAAACAAAAACAAAACAACAAAGATCACAGTTGCAAAGAGGCAAAAAGGCATAAAACCAAGTCACAAAAGTAGTAGAAACATCCAGCAATGATATGAAATGAGTGTTCCAAGGACTTCAGATAGGCAGCTTTTTCTTTCCTTCCCAGGGTCTGGCTCCTTTCAGAGTTCCGGCCTCTCGAGTGATTTCTCCAGAGCCCACTCAGTGACACCTCTTTTTGACACATGCCTCTGCCTGTATATTCTGCGACCAAACAGGGTTTTACTTGTGTTTGGTTTGGTTCAGATGCAAAAGAGAGCTTGGCATATATGCCTGGGAAATGGAAATGTTGGAAAATCTGGGCCTCTGAAATAAGGATTGCTCAGAAAGTCAGTATTTCTTCCCACAACCAGGGGAGCCACAGCTAACTGGCCCTTCTCTATCCAGACAGGCCTGGTCCTATGTGGATTTTAGTGGCTGTTATGGACCCCTCTGAGTCAAGGGCAGGGGGCCCTTCCCCTGGTCGCGTTGGCCTTTCCAGGCCCTTTTCCTGCCCTGTGTCCTGTGGTGTGACAGTGATGACCATGTTCCTTTTGGAGCAAATGCTGTGAGCTCAGGAGTGGATTCAGGCTCAGCTTTGAGATACTCGGCACAGGCTTTTAAAACCCACTCTGTCCTGATAACATCACCTATATATTCAGGCCTGGAGGAGCCTCAAGACTGCAGAGGCCAAATGTTGTGTATTTTTTGTGTAATTTGTGCCATGAAGAACCACCAGGGTCTGAACATTGTAAAGCAAGAGGCAGAGCTCCTGATTCTCTGGGAATGTTGTTCTTAGGAGGGTTTACAGAAACACTCGCTGGAGGCAGGTAACTTCATCCGGCTATTTCAACATGGTGAAGGACACAGCATTATTTTTATTTTTAGAGAGCACCAGGTGCCATTAGCAAACTGTATTTGCCTTAATCTCTTCCGCAGTGGGTAGGGCTGGCCAGATACGCCCGGCTTCTGACTTCCTCTTGAGTCAGACCGACGTGGGGGCTCTGATGCTTGGGAACAGAGACGGGCCTGGGACATAGGAGCCACTCCTTGTCCAGAATATGAAGTTCCCACCTTCAAGGGACTTTCTGAATTGGTAAATATGAAACACCATGAAAACAAACCAATAAAAACATTTTCACATCTACTTAAGCCGTAACTGGGAGCGACAATGACGTGCTGCTGAAGCGAATCGCCCCTTTGATTTCTGTGCAGCCGACCGTGTCCAGACGCCCAGTGTCTGTGTGCTCCGAGGCCGGGGAAAATAGGGTGCATCCAGCAAGTCCAAGCAGAGTCCACCTTTGCCGCTCCACCAGACACCGCAGAAAACCCGCCCTGAGGCTGCCGCACCGCCTGCCCGCATGGCCTGGTTCTCCCTCCACTGAGCAGATTCCTTCAGCGCCACGTGCAGCAGAGAGGGAAGGTGGCGAGACGTGGGCCGTGAAGCTGCTCAGTGCAGCCCTTGAGTCTCGTCCCACCCCACAGCTGCTGTCTGGTGGTGCGGCTCCAGCATGAGGGGCTGGCCTGAATCCCATGTCTCCATCAAGTTGAGCCCCAACCCCCATTCCCCAGGAGGCCCTGAAACACAGGAGCCCGGTCACACTCATTGTCCACTCCCCGGAGGCCCTGGAACACAGGAGCCCGGGCCTCACTCACTATCCACTCCCCGGAGGCCCTGAAACACAGGCGGCCCAGTCTCACTCACTGTCCACTCCCCTGAGGCCCTGGAACACAAGCGGCCCAGTCTCACTCACTGTCCACTCCCCTGAGGCCCTGGAACACAAGCGGCCCAGTCTCACTCACTGTCCACTCCCCTGAGGCCCTGGAACACAAGCGGCCCAGTCTCATTCACTGTCCACTCCCCAGAGCCCCTGGAACACAGGAGGCCGGGTCTCATCACTGTCCACTCCCTGAGGCCCTGGAACACAGGAGCCCGGTCACACTCATTGTCCATTCCCCGGAGGCCCTGGAACACAGGAGCCCGGTCTCACTCACTGTCCACTCCCCAGAGGCCCTGGAACACAGGAGCCCGGTCTCACTGTCCATTCCCCGGACGCCCTGGAACACAGGAGCCCGGTCTCACTCACTGTCCATTCCCCAGAGGCCCTGGAACACAGGAGCCCGGTCTCACTCACTGTCCACTCCCCAGAGGCCCTGGAACACAGGAGCCCGGTCTCACTCACTGTCCATTCCCCAGAGGCCCTGGAACACAGGAGCCAGGGTCTCACCCACTGTCTACTCGCTGGGAAGCCCTGAAACACAGGCTGGGTCTCACTCACTGTCCGTTCCCCGGAGGCCCTGGAACACAGGCGGCCCAGTCTCATCACTGTGCACTCCCTGGCAGGCCCTGGAACACAGGCGGCCGGGTCTCAACTCCCTCGATCCTCTGCTTTCAGGGCCAGAGCCTGGAGCGAGGCCTCACCTCACTCACAGATCAACCTGCCTGGCCCCTGCCCCAGGAGACCTGCAGGGTCAGGCCCACATGCCCGTTCCTTCCTAAATGGCTTGTCACAGACTCCCCACCTTCCCTGGGTCTTCCCCGGGCCAGAGGCCCTTTAGGCTTGTGCTTTTGTGGTCCAGTGTCTCCGGGTAGTGCCAAGGGTTGCTGAGATTGGACCTGAGGCAGCTCAGCATTTCAGGAGGAGTGTGAGGCGTGGAGTGGGGGACACCAGGGCTCCCTCTGCACGCAGGCAGATGACCAAGAGGCATTCTCATAGTGGGGCCTCAGTGTCCTCATGTCTCAGAAGGGGGGCTGATGACAAAGTCTCTAAGTCATTCCAGCCCCGGCGTTCCTCAGTGCTCTCCCAGGCCAGGGTCTTTGCTGGGGAACTGGGGAGCTGTTGGAAGGTGAGGAGCTGTGAAGAGAGGAGGCTGGGCTGTGGGGAGCTGGTGCAGGGAGAGGTTGAGCACAGGCCCCAGGAACAGCTTGGCCTGACCCGATCCCAGCTCCACCACCTGCTCCGTCTCGGGCCTCACCTGTGTAACATGCGGTGCTGAGAGTCCGTTCTCTTGAGTGCTGTTGTGAGAGTTAACTGAGGGGATGCGGGGTCGGAGCGCAGCATAGGACTTCCGTCCTCCATCGGGGAGCCCTTGATAACCCTGTGGCTGTCACCAGGGAAAATCCATGTTTCCACCGAGGGGAGCAGAAAAGACGCCTCCAGGACACAAGGTGAGAAGAGATGCAAAGCGGGGGCCCCAGGATGTGCATCCAGAGGTCGGGAAGGTGGTTTGTGGAGTCTGCCCCCCACCTTCCAGGCCACCCCAGGCAGAAGGCAGAGTGTGTGTATACACGCGTGTTTGGGTCTTGCTTGTATGCACAGGTGTTGTGTTTGTGTCTGTGGGGGGCAGGGCAGGCCTAGGGATTTGGGAAATGGATCCAGTTCCCATCCCGCCTGTCCAGCTGCAGGGCTGCAGCCTCAGCCCTCAATCCACAGAAAGTGTCCTGGCATGGTTTTTGTTCTTCCTTCTTTTTCCTTTGGCCTCATTTTTTTCCTTCTTTTTTTCCTTTCCTTCTTTTCTTCCCCATCATTTTAACAATTTAGTCTCTCTTATATTCATCTCCTTTTATAATAATAACACCTGTTTGGCCAGGCGCGGTGGCTCAAGCCTGTAATCCCAGCACTTTGGGAGGCCGAGACGGGCGGATCACGAGGTCAGGAGATCGAGACCATCCTGGCTAACACCGTGAAACCCCGTCTCTACTAAAAAATACAAAAAACTAGCCGGGCGAGGTGGCGGGCGCCTGTAGTCCCAGCTACTCGGGAGGCTGAGGCAGGAGAATGGCGTAAACCCGGGAGGCGGAGCTTGCAGTGAGCTGAGATCCGGCCACTGCACTCCAGCCTGGGTGACAGAGCCAGACTCCGTCTCAAAAAAAAAAAAAAAAAAATAACACCTGTTTGCAAAATACCACGTAGGTTTTCCAAGGATGGCCCTGCCCAGTGTTCCAGTTCCCGGGACAAGAGTTCCTTTTCCTCTATCCTCAGCCCCCGTGCCCCCTTCCTTTATGGCAACACTAGTGCCACCATATTGGGAGTAGAAACTTCCATAAATGCTTCCTCGTTTGATCTTCCCAAAATCTGGGGACAGAACTGGTAGACGGGTGATCACAGCATCCTGCTGCTCTGGGGGGTCCTGGGCCCATCTGTCCTCTCCTTCAGACCTGCACAGGGCCTCCTCCTCTTCCACGTCCTCCTCAGGTGCACTGGGGACTGCAGAAAAGTCCTGGCTGCAGAGGGCAAGGTGGGAGGCGGCAGAGGGCGAGGTGGGAGGCGGCGGAGGGCGAGGTGGGAGGCGGCGGAGGGCGAGGTGGGAGGCGGCGGAGGGCGAGGTGGGAGGCGGCGGAGGGCGAGGTGGGAGGCGGCGGAGGGCGAGGTGGGAGGCGGCGGAGGGCGAGGTGGGAGGCGGCGGAGGGCGAGGTGGGAGGCGGCAGAGGCTGAACACACCTTCCTGATGCAGAGCCTTCCCTGTGGCTTCTCAGCCTGCGTTCCGCCCTCCTGGGAGAGAGACAAACCTCACAGGGTTTGCTATGAAAACACCGGGTGGATGGCGGCCAGACCTCACATGGAGATAAAGGGCCCGAGGAAAGGAGCACACTTTGGGCAGGGGAGAACTCTAGTGCTTGCAAACGACTGAAACCCTGGCGTGGCAAAGTGTTCTCCGGCCAGTAGAGAGCGGCGTGATGGCCATTTAAGCTGGTGTCAACCTGAAACCTGGAGCAGTTTCACTGTTAGAACATCTGTTACATGGCACGCAGGCACCCCTAGGAGCCCAGATGGGGCCTTTGGCACATCCTGCTTCCAAAACATGATTATCCATAGAAGGACTTTCTGCAGCTTAAGCGAAGCTTGATTTTCTCATTTCCAGCCTTTGCTTGCTCCTCTGTCATTGCAACCCAGTGTGGCCACGTTTTGCACCACGGGGATGTATAATGAGCATTCAGCCCACAGGAACATTGACAACATACCCACACTCTCTGCCGCTTTTGTGGCTTTCACTCAAACAGGAGCCAGTGGGGAAACCCCGAGGTTTATGGCCTCCCATAATTACAGGCGTGTTTCACGCTGCGGCATGTGGACCTCAGCTATTAACAGAAGTTGGAGATAAAGCCTAAAAACCAACTCTGCTGTGAGGTGGAGGTCAGGGACGGGTCTGGGCGGGAGCCCACCTGCTCACCTCCCTCACGCTCCCCTGCAGCGTCCAGGCTTCATTCTCTGCCATGATGAGTTTTCATTCTCATCGAAGAGGTGGAGATTAAATGGTGTCCTCACCCCAAAAGGTGCCCTGCCTTGCCATTTGACCACAGAGGGCTGCTGGGAGTGAGGAGGTCTGGCATCGGTCACGGCAGTGAGTCAGAAGACACAGGGTCCCTGCCGGCTTTCTGAGTATCGGCTGCGACCCACTGAACTCAGTCACTGAGCAGCTCCTCTGTCGGGCATCGCCACCCCTCACTTCTGCTGCTGGGGAAACCTGTGTGCTGGAGACATAAATACGAGGAGGAGGAAGAGGTGGGGGCTGGCTGGGAGACTCCATGAAGAGGAGGCCTAGGAGGGACAGGGTCAGGAGGTTTCCTCAGCAAAGCCTGCTGGCAGCGGGGGAATTAGCCTACACCAGGAGTGGCAGGGCGCCACACGGAGAGGTGGAGGATGGAGGATGCACTGGGCAATGTCTTAAAGCCCCAGTTAACTGGGGGTGCAGTGAGGAGCTGTGGAGGGTTTCATGAGCTGGCGCTGCCCCAGATGCAGGGTCGACACCACCCTTCTGTGTCTGTTCCCCTGTGCTTAGCGTCCTGTGTGACCCGGAGTGGATGCCCCGTGTGCGTGACGATGCTGGGTAGGTCAGCCTCGTGTGCTGCAGGGTGAGTTGACTGGCAGAGCCTCCTGCAGGTGTCTGGGCAAGAGGGGACGGGGCTGAGCTAGTTGGGGCCAGGGCCATTCATCACCGCCCCAGCATACCGCAGCCCCTGGGGACACAGAGAGGAGGAAGGGGGAAGGAGAGAGGGTCAGAGGCTGTTCGTGTTGTGGACAGAAGTAGGTGTGTGGCCCCAGCAGGTTGGGTCTGGCTCAGGGGAGCAGTAACGTTGGAAGGAATAGCAGCCCCTTTGAAACTGCCACCTGCAGACCTCCCTGACGGGCTTGGGATGAGGCTGTGCAGGCAAGAAAGATGAGAGTCCAAGGAGGGCTTTTCCTTTTTGTCTAGTGGGGAGAGACACTGAGAGAACTTCCTGTTCATAAGGAAGCGGCCGCAATCCAGTGACCAACTTGAAGGAGGATGCGCACAGACAGGTGTTAGCATATCTTGCTTTACTCTGAAGGGTGGAAGTTCATTAGAGTGACTTGTGGTGGATTCAACAGCATTAAAATGCCAATGAATTAAGGTAATGGCATGACACAGTTATTCATTTGTTGTTCACACGGTCATGGCAGGTGTGTGGCCTGCAGGTGGTTCTTTCCTGTGGGCCATTTAGAGACCCAGGTCTCTTCCTGCCTGTGACTCTGCCTTCCCCGGAGCAATGGCATCTGTGTCCCGGTGAAAATGGGAAGAGGGCATGGAGGAGGCACACCTGGTCCTCCCACAGGAAAGACCTGTGTCCCATAGCCGCACGACAGCAGGGGAGGCCACAGGCCTGGCTGGACAACTCGCCGTTGCTGCCCAGCTGCCTTGCCATGAAGTTCCCAAATCTGAAAGCCATTCATCAAAAGTGCAGAATAATGTTCTGTAGTTAAATGTGACTTTAGTTAATAATCTTTGCTTGTCTTTAAATATTTAATAATCTTTGCTTGTCTTTAAATATTTAATAATCTTTGCTTGTCTTTAAATCTTTAAATATCTGTAGATTAGAAAGGTGTTTTTGGTCAAAAGTAAAAATCTAACCTGGTATTTTGCATTGCACATTAGCGTTCCTGTCTCATTTGTGTTGCTGTGAGGTGCTGGGATCTGCGTCACTGTGTGTCTGGGGGCGTGGAGACTGCTGGCCCCAGGACTTCTTTGCCATTGTTCTATTAAAAATTCCTGACATTCCCAGAACACTGCAGGGGTTTCTCACCCCTGTCATGGGTTTTCTAAAGGCTGATTCCAGGCTGGCTCCAGGCACTTTTGTCCAGGGGCAAAGAACTGGAACCTGCCAAGCCTCCCAGGGCCCCTTGGAGGCAGGAGGCCCCTCCCTGGCAGGCTCCAAGTGCCGCCCCGCCACCGCCACCATTATGCAGCCTGAAATGGGGACAGAACCCCTGGTGTTGTCCGCCAGGGCCCCCAACTCTGGGCGCTTCAGAAAAGCCCCTCCAACCTAAGAGAGGAAGGAGGAGGACATCGGTGCGTCTCTGGCCTCTTGGCAGAGTCTTGCTTGTGTAGGACGCATCAGGTCGGGAAACTCCAGACACATCTTCCACGGCAGCTCAGGTGGCCTGGAGCCTCCTCTACCAACCCGTTTCCTCCTGTCCTGTTGGCTGCCCTCAGGTTCTTGAGTGGACCCACCTCACATGTGCTGGGAATTGTCATCCTGTCCTTCTGCATCTAGGGCTGCCTCGAGGTCACCCATTCACCCTGGAGGAGGCCAATGCTTGGGGCTTTGTGTGAAGCCAGCAGCCTTGGGTGCTGCCCACTAGGGGGTGCATGGGGGCTGAACAGATGCCATCTCCAGGCGGCCCTCTACTGACCACGTTCCCCCAGCAGCCCTCCCCAGGCCGCCCTCCGCTGGTCACCCTCCTTGACCCTCCTCCGCTGACCACCTTCTCCTGGTCGCCCTCCCCAGGCCACCCTCCTTGACCCTCCTCTGCTGATCACCATTTCTTTTTACAGGGCAAAAGGTGGCAAAGCTGTGATGCCAGTCCCAGCAGGTTCCTGTTAGGAATCATGGTTCCCAACTCAAATGCCAGTGTGGAGGCCCTGCCTCACGTCTGCCTGCTCAGCACCTCTCTTCCCCTCTATGACTTGCATTAATTAGGCATTGAATTTATATTCTAAAGCGGTTCTAAAGTTTTGGATGCATTTTTTCCTAGTATATCTGGAATAGGTTACCGGGGATTGCAGTTAAGTGTTGAGTACATGCCATTTTTTAAAAGATGACAGTGTAGGAGCTGCCTAATGTATCAAAGGGTTGGTCAATCCAAATAACGAAGATGAGATGGTTTATGGCAGAGAGGAGAGTGTGGATTAGTAGTGAAAAGAGTGAGGGTAAACCTGGATGGACCGGCCTCGGGTTAGTAAAGAAAGACGGAAACGCAGCAGCCTACCACCAGGACCAGCAGCAAACCTGGGGTCCTGCCACCCCAACAAGAGAACAGCAGGCTGTTCTCCTCTGTGTAGTCTCAGGCGTGCCCGCAGAGGCGGGCAGGGAGCTGGGCTGAGCAGGGTTAAGGGGAGGGAGAGCCCTGGTTTCCGTGCCACCGTCTCTCCCATAACGCTGTGCGGTGTGTGTTCTTTGCCCGGTGTCTAGATCCTTCTGAGCGTAGGTGCAGCCAGCCTCACAGTGCAGAAGGCCCTTTCCTTTCAAGGCTGCAGAGCCCTGGCTGCTGCATCTGCTGAGTCTTCAGTGCCCTGAAAGGGATGCCTGAGGAGAAGAACCAGTGGGGTGGCTGCCAGAGCCTGCCCCTGCCCAGCCCGTCTGACAAATGTCAAACAATGTTTGACATTTAGGACATGGTGATGATTCCAGATTGGAGAGCCCGGCCCGCAGGAGCCCCCCGTGTCCTTCCCACAAGGGCCATGGCGCAGGGCACCCTGCCACTTCGTTTGTGCTCAGTAATCTCGAGGAACGGGGGTTCCTGTGTGTCTTTTTATATTTCCAGAATAGAAACCTTCAAGAAGTTGGAGGGGGCCATTTTGGAAGGAAGCAATGGCAGAGGAAAGAGGGTTGTCCTAGGTAGCATGGGATGCAATTACCAAACAACAGTGGTTTTCATGAAACTAATTAGATCATCTTGCAAATAAAATTCCCTAGGGTAGACATGCTCACTCTGCCCTGAGTGGCTGTTAAACTGTGCTTTGGTTCAGAGTGGGGGACAGGAGTGTGTTTCTCTGACAGGTTCACAGTGTGCGTTTGCCGGTGAGCCTGGCTCGTCAGTACCTGCATGGGATCCAGGGGACTGGCAGCAGAGGGGCCAGGACCTGGCTGGGAAGGGAGGGTGGTTGGGACTGGGCTTGTCCCCAGGTCGGGGTTCAGGGTGGGGTCCCCACCACCCCAGCAGACCACAGAGCGGAAACGCCAGAGGGACCTGGCCCGAGGCCCCTCTGTGGCTCCTGCCTTCTGGGCCAAGGGCAGTGGACGAGCTGTCAGCCTGCAGCATCCAGGATGAGTCTGCTGAGCAGTGTGGCCGCTCTATGGTGAGAGGCACCAGGAGCATAACGGACAGACGACACTCTCAGATCAGTGTGAAAGGGTGCAAAATAACTCAATAATTTTTATATCGATCAGGTATTGCTACGACAGTATTTTCTTTATGTTGGGTTACATAAAATATATTTTTCAAGTTGATCGGTTTATGTTTGCCTCTGTTTATCTTTTTAAGATGAGGCTCATAGAAACTTTCAGTGAGGTGCTTTGAATTCTCTGTCTAGGCCCACACTCTTGGGGGAACGGGCTGCCCTGGCCAGTCAGTCCAGATTGTGTCCTTGGAGCTAGGTTGATTCCAGTGGTGACTTGGACGCTTTGTGCACACAGGACAGGTTTACCGATCCTTATACAAAGCAGAAGGCATCCGCGCGGGCGGCCCAGGAAGAGCCCTACAGGATGTGACCTGGGGGTGCCATCCTGGCCCTAACACCCACGACCCACCACAGCTTGGACATGTAGCAGAAAAAAGCGAACACTGGGCTCCCCGCCCCCATCCTGTAGTAGCAAACACTGGGCCACCCCGTCCTGTAGTAGGATATGAGGGCACTGGGCTTTCACCCCGTTCTCTAATAGGATATGGGGAGCCCTGGGCTTTTACCTCATCCTGCAGTGGGTGTGAGGGGACATTCGCTGGACTCAGTGGACCTTCCTCACATCCTGCATCCATCTATTCCTAGAGGGTTTTTTTTCAACTTGATAAATAATTCACATTTGTTCATACAAGAAAATTACACCATAGCTGTGCTGTGGGATGGCATTCCTGGGTCCTGTGGATCACCTCATTCTCCATTGATCTCCTTTCTATGGTGCCAGCTGCTGGGTCAACGTGCAAGGCAATTACAATACGTTTCTGCCTTTCTTCATCCAGTCCCTTGTCCCTGTTCCTCATCCATCTTTCCTCCCCATCGTTTGCCTCATTTTGCTTCCTCATCCATTTTTCACCTCCCGCCACCTTTGCCCAACAGGGAACCTCGGCAGAAACATCCCAAATCCACTAACAACAATTTTGTTCTTGTGGAAGAACACACAGGACGCTTTCCTTTGTGTTCCTGTCCCGGGTTCTCAGCTCACGGGTCCCAAGGAGGGCCCCTGTGTCCTGTGTGTTCGACTCCCGTCTCAGGTGTGCTGCAGTCAAGTTTCGGTCACTGTGTGAAGGCAGCTGTAGGTTCCCAGTATTCTCCAGGGACCTCGTTTTACATCATGTCCAATCTTTCCCTGTCACATGGTCCCACTGACATGTGTGCCCAGGGAGGAGGGGCACTGGGTCTTGGTGAGTGCTGAAGACCCCACAGGCCCTCGGTGTTGGCACACTTTCCCCCCCGGAGACCTACACATCCACCCGTTTTCCTTCAGGACTTAGCACCTCCCACCTCCAGCCTCCCTTTCTTGTGTCCCGCTCCTCAGGTGCCTTCCCATCCCCCGTTTCTGCTCTTGGCCAAGCCCATCTTCCTGGAGAAAGCTGGTCATGCCCAGCTGCGCAGGCGCGAGAACAAATGTGGCGAGTGCCCAGGCCTGCATCCGCGGCCACGCCGGGGTAGCACATAGGGCAATCCCTACCCCTCATTCTGGGCTTCTCAGGCCATTGCTGACCACAGCTGGCTGTCCACCTGGGACATGGCACTGTGGCTTTCCCCACCAGGGCCCCCTTTTACCTTGTTAACCCCCAGCAGGTCCCTTGGACCATGGCTTACTCTCTCGGAAGATGGGTCAACGGGCTTCCCCGCTGAGCACAGCTGCACACTGTGTGCTGGTCACGGCTCACTGTGAAGCGGCTCTGTTTGCATCTCCACTGACTGCACGGTCAGCACTGTGGACCCAGCAGCAGCCTGCCCTCTGGAGCTTGAGCCCTAGTGGAGAAGCCGGATGCTACCCAGACAACCACAGTATTCACATGAAACTTACACCGTGACAAGTGCTACCCACCCACAGCCTGGTGCAGCAGGTGCCTGGTCACAGAGAGCCCAGGGCAGGCTTCCGGGGGATGGCTCTGGCTGAGTTCTGCAGGGAGCCAGAGCTGGATGGCACCCGAGGGAATAGCCAGTGCCCAGGGTGGGGCTGGTCTCCCAGTTCCTTGACCTGCAGAACGGGAGTGTGGCCCTTCGTCCAGGTCCATCCAGTGTGTCTTTCCCTTGCACTCCACTGAAGGCAGGGCTGGTGGCCTGGACTTAAGGACGGCGAGGAAATGTGTGTGGAAGTGGTTTTTGAGTCTTCCGGCAGTGTTGGAGCCCAAACCCCACAGCAACTGCCAGGCGGAATGCACTGCAGTGTCTGACCCTCCCTGTCTGTCACCGGCCGGCTTGATGTGTGGAGACACAGAGGCTGCCCCGAAATAACTCACATTCCAGGGCAGGGTGGAATGTTTGCCTCCCTGTGCGGGTCTGTGTCTTGCTTTGTGCTGGGCTGCAACCCCGTGCATAATGAAGGAATATGAGCAGACTGTGCCCTAGTCTCCCACTGAGCTCCCTGGAGGGGCGATGGGTCTGCAGGGTAAGAATAGGTAGATTTTTGCTGGCACTGTCTGGTTTTAACTATTTTTACCTGAGAAAAAACTTCAATTCATGTGCTCCATGAGTATGGGGCTAGTGATCAAGGGGTTTGTTCCTACATGTACCTCAGAAGAGGTGGCAAATTCACCTTAGAAACTTTTATTTTAACATGTTTCATTTTTTTTTATTTTACTGCTCTTGCAGTTTTCACGTTTGTTTAAATTTGAAATGCCAGTGGTTTGAGGAAAAACACGTTAAGCGTGGAAGCAGAACTTCGGCAGATGCGGCTCTTTTCCTGTCTGACTTTAGTGAGGCTTTGAGCTGCCTCGCACAAGCAGGCAATGATCCGGCCCTCGCCCATGTTTACATGGGGTCCTTGTCCGTTACGTGTGAGTTCCCCTCTCTGGTGTTGCTGGAGGGGATTTGCTGAATACTAAGTGTCATTCTTAAGGGTTATACAAATTATTTAGTAATGCGCAGTGTTTCTCAGCAGCCATGTGCAACTAATACCGCATGAATTCATGAGTATTTCTGGAACCAGGAGACTTTTTAAGATCATATATTCGTTCATTCAACGAATCTTTATGGGTGTCTGTTGTGTGCTGGGCACCATTCTAGGGGCTAATATTCCAGTGGGAGAGAGAGATGCTAAACATGAAACTATAACTGGATATCAGCATAAGTGATTCACAGGGTGTGTTACAGGGAAGCCTCGATGAGAGGCCGGTGGATAGGGAAGCCTGGATGAGAGGCCAGTGGACAGGGAAGCCTCGATGAGAGGCCGGTGGACAGGGAAGCCTCGATGAGAGGCCGGTGGACAGGGAAGCCTGGAAGAGACGCCGGTGGACAGGGAAGCCTCGATGAGAGGCAGTGGACAGGGAAGCCTCAATGAGAGGCCAGTGGACAGGGAAGCCTCGATGAGAGGCCGGTGGACAGGGAAGCCTGGAAGAGACGCCGGTGGACAGGGAAGCCTCGATGAGAGGCCAGTGGACAGGGAAGCCTCGATGAGAGGCCGGTGGACAGGGAAGCCTGGAAGAGACGCCGGTGGACAGGGAAGCCTCGATGAGAGGCCAGTGGACAGGGAAGCCTCGATGAGAGGCCGGTGGACAGGGAAGCCTGGAAGAGACGCCGGTGGACAGGGAAGCCTCGATGAGAGGCCGGTGGACAGGGAAGCCTCGATGAGAGGCCGGTGGACAGGGAAGCCTCGATGAGAGGCCGGTGGACAGGGAAGCCTGGAAGAGACGCCGGTGGACAGGGAAGCCTCGATGAGACGCCGGTGGACAGGGAAGCCTCGATGAGAGGCCAGTGGACAGGGAAGCCTCGATGAGAGGCCGGTGGACAGGGAAGCCTGGAAGAGACGCCGGTGGACAGGGAAGCCTCGATGAGAGGCCGGTGGACAGACACATTCAGGAGGGAGGGGTCGGGCTAGGCAGAGGTCAGGGAGTGTGTGCAGGGCAGAGGGAACCGTGGGTGAAGTTCTGTGTCTGAGTGGCATGTGGAGAGGCCTGTGGCTGGAGGAGAAGCATTGGGGCCTGGCCCCGTCTCTCACACTCACACACGCCTGCTGCTCCAGCCACCATCCGTGGGTTATGGATGCAGTAACATTCGCGACACCACAGAGTCCACACCCCGGGGCCCTGGTTCTGTTTGTCCCCAGAGAAAAACAGGCTGGCCCTGAAACACTCCTGTTTCTTCCACGGCTGACGCTGGCGAGGACACCTGCAGTGTCTGTGAGGGTGCTGCCGTCTGTCACTGACGGCCAGGCCGGGGCAGGTGCCATATGTACAATGTGAGGGCTCAACACACAGCCATTTCCAAGGCTGCGCTGACTCCACGGGAGCGTGGGGGTCTCTGAGCTCCCACATCCTGTGGGTGGCCACAGCGTCCTGGATGGACCAGTGCTGCAAGAGCTAGTCTGCCAGAATGTTTATGCAAACTCAGAAAGATGTTTTTGCTTTTTCATGAAATTACAAATTTTAAAGTATCTACTCCACCCATATTCAAGAAAAGTATAACAATTCCTCAGTATAGGACAAACAGACTTTCCACTCTGATAGGTCAGGAAGGGGGCGTCTGATACCCCACCTCCTTCTCCAGATGCTGCACCGTTTACTCCCTTTGTAGAAAGTCGGTCTCCTGTCTTTCTCTGTCTGCCTCTCCCCACTCTCCTCCCCTTCCCCCCTCACCCCTCCCATGATCCCTTCCCTCTCTCCCCCACACTCTCTCCCCCTCCCTCCCCCCACTCTCCTCCCCTTCTCCCCCACCCCTCCCAGGGTCCCTTCCCTCTCTCCCCCGCACTCTCTCCCCCTCCCTCCCCCCACTCTCCTCCCCTTCTCCCCCACCCCTCCCAGGGTCCCTTCCCTCTCTCCCCCGCACTCTCTCCCCCTCCCTCCCCCCACTCTCCTCCCCTTCTCCCCCACCCCTCCCATGCTCCCTTCCCTCTCTCCCCCGCACTCTCTCTCCCGCTCCCTCTCCCCACTCTCCTCCCCTTCCCCCCCCACCTCTCCCATGCTCCCTTCCCTCTCTCCCCCGCATTCTCTCCCGCTCCCTCTCCCCTCTCTCCTCCTCTTCCCCCCTCACCCCCTCCCACGATCCCTTCCCTCTCTCCCCCGCACTCTCTCCCGCTCCCTCTCCCCTCTCCCCTCCCCTTCCCCCCCACCCCCTCCCAGGGTCCCTTCCCTCTCTCCCCCGCACTCTCTCCCGCTCCCTCTCCCCACTCTCCTCCCCTTCCCCCCCCACCTCTCCCATGCTCCCTTCCCTCTCTCCCCCACATTCTCTCCCGCTCCCTCTCCCCTCTCTCCTCCTCTTCCCCCCTCACCCCCTCCCACGATCCCTTCCCTCTCTCCCCCGCACTCTCTCCCGCTCCCTCTCCCCTCTCCCCTCCCCTTCCCCCCACCCCCTCCCAGGGTCCCTTCCCTCTCTCTCCCGCACTCTCTCCCCCTCCCTCCCCCACTCTCCTCCCCTTCCCCCCCACCCCCTCCCAGGGTCCCTTCCCTCTCTCCCCCGCACTCTCTCCCCCTCCCTCTCCCCACTCTCCTCCCCTTCCCCCCTCACCCCCTCCCAGGATCCCTTCCCTCTCTCCCCCGCACTCTCTCCCCCTCCCTCT
The DNA here is from genome assembly GCF_049350105.2 of Macaca mulatta. Lineage (NCBI taxonomy): Eukaryota > Metazoa > Chordata > Mammalia > Primates > Cercopithecidae > Macaca > Macaca mulatta. Next base: position 1,199,061 of record NC_133411.1, read on the forward strand.
CCCCTCTCTCCCTGCTCCTCCTCCCCTCCCCCTGTTTCCCCTCCCCTTTCTGATTGGCTCTGTCCCCTTCACATTGAGCAGCTGTCCCCACCACTCTGTGGATGCTGCTCTGAGGTCACCAGTGATCTATCTGTTGCCAGTTCTCCGTTCCCGTCTTGATAGACCAATAGCATTTGGCCAAGATTTGTCATTCTCCCCCTTTTAAAACACTTTCTTCCTTGGACCTGGGACATCATTGTGTGTAGAGACCACATATGGTTCATCCATTCTTCAGTTGATGGACACTCGATTTGTTTCTGTCTTTCGGCAGTAGTGATTAATGCCATGAACGTTGGTGTACAGATATCTGTTCAAGTACCTTTCTTCCTACCTCACTGGCTGTTCCTTTGCAATAGCCTTGTTGGTTCATCCATATTTTGGATTTTGCAACCAAAGTTTTTATCTAGAAATCTGTCATAATAGCGCATTATGTTTTATAATCAGTTATAATTCATGATTGGGTGGTTACAGTACTGCTAGTATTTTGTATTGTGGTAGAGTATATGCAATAATTACAATTCTAACCATTTGTTGAGGGTACCATTTAGTGGCATTTAAATACATTCACAATGTTGTGTAACTATCACCACTATCTATACCCAACACTTTCCCTATCCCAGACATCAACTCTGTACCCGGGTGAGAACTCCCCATTGCTCTCTTCCCCAGGCTGTGATAATGTCTATGTTCTCTCCCTATGAATCTGCCTGTTCTAGTTCCTTTATGGAAGTGGGATCATACAGTATTTGTCCTTTCATGTCTGCATAAGGTTTTCAAGGTCTATTCAATTCATGCTTTCACAGATCTCAGCATTTCAGTCCCTTTTATGACCAAATAATATCCCATTGTGTGTAGAGACCACATATGGTTCATCCATTCTTCTGTTGATGGACACTTGATTTGTTTCTGTCTTTTGGCAGTAGTGATTAATGCCATGAACATTGGTGTACAGTTATCTGTTCAAGTCCCTACTTGCAGTTCTTTCGAGTCTGCAACTAGGAGTGGAATTGCTGGGTCCTATGGTACATCTATGTTTAACTCTTTGAGGCACCACCAGACTTTTCTGCAGTGGCTGCACCATCTTACATTCCCACCAACCTGTGGGTACCAACTTCTCCACATCCAGGCCAACACTCACTTTCCATTAAAAAAGTATATTATTAGAGCCATTCTAGTAGGCATGAAGTAGTATCATTATGGTTTTGATTTGTAGTTCTGCAATAACTAATGTTGAGCATCATTTCATGTGCTTATTTGTCTATCTTCTTTGCAGAAATGTCTATTCAACTTACTTGCCCATTTTTAAATTGGGTTGTTTTGTTGTGGAGTTTTAGTTCTTCGTGTATTCTGGAAATTAGGCCCCTATCAGGTACGCGATTTGCAGATATTCTCTCCACTTGGCAGACTGTCTTTTTGCTTTCTTGAGAGTGTGCCTCAATGCAAATCCAGCCACGAAGATTTACTGCAGTGTTTTCTTGGAAAGTTTTATAGTTTTAGCTCTTAAATTTAGGTCTTTGATTCATTCTGAGTTAATTTTTTACAGGTGTAAGGTAAGCTTTAACTTCATTCTTCTGCATGTGGATATCCAGTTTTCCCAGTGCCATTTGTTGAAAAGACTGTCCCTTACACAGTGAATGTTCTTGGCACCCTTGCCAAAAATCATTTGACTGTCTATGTTAAGTGTTTATTTCCAGGCTGTCTTTCTTATTCTGTTGGTCTGTAAGTCTGTCCTGACGCTCGTACTGTACTGTTTTAATTACTGTAGCTTTGGGGTAAATTTAAAATTCAGGAAGTATGTATGAGTCTCCTAATTTTGTTATTCTTTTTCCAAGATCATTTTTGCTATTTGGGGCCTCTTGCAATTCCACGTGAATTTGGGGACCTGCCTTTTCATTTCTGCAACAAAAGCCATTGCAATTTTGAAAGAGATTGCATTGAATTTGTAGATCATTTTGGTTAGTATTTACGTCCTAGCAATGTTGTCTTTCTATCTATGAACATGACATTGGCTTTCCATATATTTGTTTCTTTAATTTCTTCCTCAATATTTTGTAGCTTTTAGCATATGAATCTTTCACTTCCTTGGTTAGACTTATTTCTAGGTATTTAATTCTTTTGGATGCTATTGTAAATGGAATTGCTTTCTTAATTTCCTTTTCGTATTAATTGCTGTTGCATAGGAACACAAATACCGATTTTCACATGTTAATCTTGTACCCTGTAACTTTGTTGAATTTTTGTATTAGCTCTAGTAGCTTTTTGTGTATTCTTTGGAATTTTCTCTATATACGAACATGTTACCTGTGAATAGAGAGAGTTTTACGTCATCCTTTCCAACCTGAAAGTCTTTCATTTATTTATTTTTTGTTGGTTGTCCCTGTTGCTGTCGCTGGAACTTGCGGCAGAGTGTTGAGTGGACATGGCAGCAGTGGGCACCCTTGTCTTCTTCCCAATCTTGGGGAAAATGTTCAGTCTTTTGCCATTGAGTATGATGTTAGCTGTGGGTTTTTCATAAATACTTTGTATCACTTGAGGAATTTTCTCCCATCCTTGTTTTCCAAGAGCTTTTTTACGAAAGGGTATTGAATTTTCAGAAGCCTTTTCTGCATCGATTGAGATGATCGTGTGGGTTTTCTCCCTTCGTCCTGCTACTGTAGTGCACGACATTGACTGATTTTCTTATATTGAACCACTCCCATGTTCCTGGGATAAATCCCACTCGGTCGTGGTGAATAGTCCTTTTAACATACTATTTCCTAACATCTTTTTGAGGTTTTTTGCACATGTAGTCATAAGGGATATTGGTGTGTAGTTTTCTTTCTCGCGACGTCTTCATCTGGCTTTGGTCTCCGAGAAGTGCTGGCCTCCTACCATATGCTAGGAAGCGTTCCCTCCATTCCAGTTTTTAAAAAGAATTTGAGAAGGAGATCTATCACTCCTGTGACTTCTAAGCATGGACACATTCCCTGGCCCAGTCCTAGTTCCTCCTGCCCTCTGTCTGCACACGTAGTTCCACCTGTCTGGACACACCTGCATGGTAGATGGTTCTAGAACCACATCTCCAACCCAACCGCTACTCCAAGAACCAAACTCATACAGCAGGGAGTCCACTCAGTACGTTCAATAGGCAGCTCAGTCTTCATATGGCATTTCCTCCTGGACATGCTTCTCCAATCTCTCCCATCTCAGTCAATGGCAACACCTTCCACCTGCTGGTCAGGCCCCAAATCCTTGAATTGCTGTGTTGCTGCTGACTCTTGACTGCAGACAGCAGAATCCGCTGTAGCTAATTTAAGCAGTGAAGGATATGTGTGAAGCCGTTGGGTAGATCATAGCATCCATGGGAGAGTCAGGAAACCAGAACAGCGAGAAACAACCACAACCCTGGAGAAACGCCCAGCCACGCTGTAGGACTGTTAGGGAAACCCCCACTCCCTGTCCTCTGCTGCTCAGCACCAACAATGCCAGGGACAGGACCCAGAAGAACCGAACACCTCAACACCCATCTGCTGTGTCCAGCCCGATTCCTGGGTTCCTTCCCCATCTCACGTAGTGCATCTCCTGGCAAAAATGCGCACATCTGCACACCAGGTGCAAGGGATCCTGGAGTGTGGCATTGCAGCCTCCAACTTCTGCACACTGGAGGGCATACTAGGGGGTGGTGGCAGGGCCACTAATTCAGTGTCTGCCTCTATGCTGTTTGGGTTCTTTCTCTCCACAGCCAGTTTTTCAGCAGTCCTGCCCCCTCTGCCTTTACAGGTCCTGCTTTGACCATTTCCCACGACCTCTGTCATTCCCCTGTAACCCAACCTCATCACTTTCACCAAGGTCAGGCATCCACTTCCTAATCTCCTGCCTGGGCCTGCTGAGCTCTCTGAAATGTAAGTCAGAACAGGTCGCCTCCTTTCCAACCCCATCCCCTCTCAGTGTCCCCACATTTGCTGTGATTGTGAGCTCACCAGATCTGTCCCCCCCACCCCACCCCACAGGGCCTTTGCACAGGTGGCTCCTTTGCCTAGAAGTCCCAGGTAGCTTCCTCTCAGTGTCTGCTCTGCCTGCCCCATCAGAAAGGCCTTCCTTGACTGGATTTGTGTTTTCTGTCCATTGGCTTATTTCCCTCCACTGGAATGTCAGCTCCCCAAAGATGGGGGCTGTGCTGTGACTGACCAGTAGTAGTTGATGAGTAAGTACTTTTTAAATAAACCAAGCTATGTTAGTAGTCCATGTTTTGGAAAATCATCCGTAATACCATGGACCCATGGCAAAGAAGGAACCAGATCTGTAGAAACTGGGGCCGGAGAAGCTCACAAAGGACTCCTGGGCTGAGAAAGCCCCACACGGTCCTACTTTCTTTCTGCATAGTGGAGGCGTGGCAGGGGTGAGCTCCTCCAACTCCAGAAAGAGTGAGATTCCGGGCTGCGCCCTGACCAGGCGCCTGGGTCGCTGCTGACCGTCCTGGAGGTGCTGAACAGGGATGAAACCGTTTATTCCGGAGGCATGCCAGCATTCTTAGGTCCTGCTCTGGCAGGAGCTGTGGGGCCACACAGGTTTAGAAAGGTGGTTCCCATCCTGCACAGCACCCTGGGCAGTACTGTCACGGGGACGAGAGGAGGATGAGGCAGGGGTGTCAGGGCCGTCAGGTAGGGGTCGGCACAGAGGGACACCCAGATGCCCAGCACAGAGGGCAGGAGCAGGTCAGCTCAGGCTCAGGGATGGGGCTGGAGGTTCTAGGAAGCAGAGCAGGTGGGCAGGGCAGGGAACAGTGAGAACACAGGTGTAGATGGAGAAGCAAGGAGGGCGCAGACAGGGATCCCAGGGAGGAGTAGACAGAGACTCAAGGGAGGCTTGACAGGGATCCCAGGGAGGCTGCCTACTGCATAGGAGGGAGGCTCCCCGCTGTGTCCCTGACCTTCATCCACTCTTTAACCTGTGACGAAACGGAGCATTATCTGTAAATGAGCACATCTGTGCTGCAGTTTTTGGGATGGTGCCAGGGTAGGGGTGAGAGACAAGAAGTTGAGGGAGGTTTCTAGATGGAGGTGAGGTCCCTGTGAGGCCCTCCTGGACGGGTGGACTCGATGAGACCCTCCCTAGCTGAGTTCCCAGCAGGAAGCCGGTGCCCAGAGCAAGAACCCTACAGCCACCTCCCTGGACTAACGGACGGGAGAGGGACTTTGTTTTGGGAGGTTCTTTGTAGATCAAGGCATCAAAATTGCACCTTTGGGGAAAGCACGTTCCAGAGTGCCAGACACCCGAGGCGCCCTGAGTGGGGGGGTGGCGGAATTCGGGGCCCCCGCTAAAGCCCTCCATGCTCCAGGCCAGGCGCGGGGCGGCCCCTGGACGGAGGGGAGGGTCTGGGCCGTCCACACCTGCAGAAATCCGGCGCCTTTCGGCCTAGACCAGGGGAAATCGGGTCCCGTCCGCGTACACTGGCAGAACTCAGGGGTCAGATCCTCTGCCCTGGAACATTCGGATTTGTGCGTCCACGTTATGGAAACCAGGGGCCCGTCCGGGGGCGCGGGCGGCAGCCACAAAATGGCAGGTCCCGAGCTCCGGGCTCTGAGAGAACAAAAGCAGAAGCCGCGGCCGCCCGCGCTCGGGGAGGAGCCGCCCAGGTGGGCGCGTCCGGGGCCAGGCGGGAGCCGCACAGCCGGGTCCCAGGAGACGCCCCGCCCAGGCCGGACCCTCGGAGCCTCCTCGGGGAGACCCCGGCCCCGCCTCTCTCTGCCCCGGATCGGGCGGGGTCCCGGGAACGCGCGCGGCGAAGGCGGCGTCGGCCCAGCGCGCGGCGGCCTCGGCGGAGTCAGTTCGGGGGACTCGGGGCCGGGATGGGTCTCAGCGCAGCCGACGGCGGGGGCGGCCCGGGCGCCGGGGTAAGAGGGGGCCCCGGGGTAAGAGGGGGCGCCGGGGTATGAGGGGGCCCCGGGGTAAGAGGGGGCCCCGGGGTAAGAGGGGGCGCCGGGGTATGAGGGGGCGCCGGGGTATGAGGGGGCCCCGGGGTAAGAGGGGGCGCCGGGGTATGAGGGGGCGCCGGGGTGAGAGGGGGCGCCGGGGTATGAGGGGGCCCCGGGGTATGAGGGGGCCCCGGGGTAAGAGGGGGCGCCGGGGTATGAGGGGGCGCCGGGGTGAGAGGGGGCCCCGGGGTATGAGGGGGCCCCGGGGTATGAGGGGGCGCCGGGGTGAGAGGGGGCGCCGGGGTATGAGGGGGCGCCGGGGTGAGAGGGGGCCCCGGGGTATGAGGGGGCCCCGGGGTATGAGGGGGCCCCGGGGTAAGAGGGGGCGCCGGGGTATGAGGGGGCGCCGGGGTGAGAGGGGGCCCCGGGGTATGAGGGGGCCCCGGGGTATGAGGGGGCGCCGGGGTATGAGGGGGCCCCGGGGTATGAGGGGGCCCCGGGGTATGAGGGGGCCCCGGGGTAAGAGGGGGCGCCGGGGTATGAGGGGGCCCCGGGGTATGAGGGGGCGCCGGGGTGAGAGGGGGCGCCGGGGTATGAGGGGGCGCCGGGGTATGAGGGGGCGCCGGGGTGAGAGGGGGCGCCGGGGTGAGAGGGGGCCCCGGGGTATGAGGGGGCGCCGGGGTATGAGGGGGCGCCGGGGTGAGAGGGGGCGCCGGGGTGAGAGGGGGCGCCGGGGTGAGAGGGGGCCCCGGGGTGAGAGGGGGCGCCGGGGTATGAGGGGGCGCCGGGGTGAGAGGGGGCGCCGGGGTGAGAGGGGGCGCCGGGGTATGAGGGGGCGCCGGGGTGAGAGGGGGCCCCGGGGTGAGAGGGGGCGCCGGGGTGAGAGGGGGCGCCGGGGTGAGAGGGGGCGCCGGGGTATGAGGGGGCGCCGGGGTGAGAGGGGGCGCCGGGGTGAGAGGGGGCGCCGGGGTGAGAGGGGGCGCCGGGGTATGAGGGGGCGCCGGGGTGAGAGGGGGCGCCGGGGTATGAGGGGCGCCGGGGTGAGAGGGGGCGCCGGGGTGAGAGGGGGCGCCGGGGTGAGAGGGGGCGCCGGGGTATGAGGGGGCGCCGGGGTGAGAGGGGGCGCCGGGGTATGAGGGGGCGCCGGGGTGAGAGGGGGCGCCGGGGTGAGAGGGGGCGCCGGGGTGAGAGGGGGCCCCGGGGTGAGAGGGGGCGCTGGCAGGGCGGGCGGGGATCGGGTGAGGGCGGGTGGGGGCCCGGCGTGGGGGCGCGAACGTCCAGCCTGGGGGTCCTGCGGCGGCTGCAGGACCGGGAGGGAACTGCTTCAGGTGCCCTTTTCCTCGTAGCCTCAGGAATACTCGGAGGAGAAAGACGCTTTCAGGACAGATTCGCCCTCTGGGTGCCTGAAGGGGAGCCGGGGGAGGGGAGTCTGTGAAATCTCGTCGCCAAAACTGAGAGTTGCGAAGTTACTCTTCAGTTCAGACCGGTGGGACAGAGCAGTGACCTGTGGTGGCCGGAACAAAGAGAATTTTTACTTAAAAATACCAAGATTGACTTTTGTGTTGGAATGCCTGTTGATTTAAGTAAGAAACATTTCCTAGTGAAACAAGACAATTATTTCAGGTTTGGGGAAAGAGTGATAAAGCTGTTTTCAGGTTTTCAGGTTTTCATGTGAGTTGCAAAAAGTACGTTGGGTTTGCCTTTCCCTGTTCCGTGTGAAACTAAAGAGTGGTTGAGGTGTGGTAATTACACTCTACTTCTGTTACTCAACAGCACTTTTGCCTAAAAAGTTTAGTTGGTATGTCTAGATGTCTAATTAAGAATTAAAACCTATAATTAAAAAATTAAGTTAAATGTCATTGAAACGGGGCATGGATACTTTTGGCTGAGCCTTAGGCAGCGGGTGGGTCCTGAATCAGGATTCCTGGGAAGGTAGGTTTCTCAGCCTTCCGAAGAGATTTACTGTAAATCTTCATGTAATGTGGACAAAGGTGAGTTTTAGCTTTCAATTTCCCTGAGCCTGCCTCGAATTCACAAAATTCCAGGCTCTGTGGGTCAGGGGGAACTTCAGAGATCTTTTTTAGGAGGCCGACGTTTCCAAGATTCAGTGAGATATTCAGCATTTCCATTCCCTATGGGATCACAACCCACTGGGCAGCAGTGCTTGGTGACCCCCACCGAGAAGTGGGTTCAGACTTCTGTTTCTGAGGAGACACCAGGTTTTTATTTCACTGTGTGGCATCTGGTGTGCAAATGCAGGTGTGGCCTGGGCTGGGAGCACACAGGTTCTGACCTCGCAGCCAGCCAGGAGGCCAGGGCGTCAGGTCCCCTGTGTTAGCCAGAGGCCCCTCATCTTTTAGCCTGGTAGAGGGGCGCTGCTGGCCTTTCTGGTGGGTGGGTCTAGTCTGAAATCGCCTTTGTGGGCTCTGTGGCACTGGCTAGCTCTCAGGCCGGCCGGTGGTCTCACAGAAATTCATTACTTGTAAAGTATCCAAAAAATGCTGAGCTGAGGAAGTAATTTGCCCCAAGGCTCTCTGAGACCTGTGTTCAGAGGTTGTATCATCCAGCCAAACACAGGAGGCCCCAGATCCCCAGATCTCAGAGATTTTTGTGAGAAATCATTTGAGTCCAGCTCAGACACCTCTGCCTCCCTCCTTACAAACAGAATGAGTTTGTTCTCTCTTTGCGTTTGAACAAAAGTCAGGCCATCTAGAGCCTCCTAACCCTCACCCCAGACCTCCAAGGTGGGGCTACTCATTCTGTAGACGGTGGAAATTGAGGCTTCAACACCTGCCTGGCGTCTCCCTGCCGAGAAGCAGCAAAGCTAGGTTTGAGCCAAACTCAAGGCCCTGGTTCTCCTTCCCCCCTCAAGGTGCCTGAAATGTTGGTGCCTCTCCTGGCTGACACAGCATCAGTGCTTCTGTGCCCTGGGGCAGCAGTTCTGTTCCCCACCTGGGTGCCCCCACACCTGGCACAGCCGCTGCTCCCTATGGACAGGCCAGTGCTGTTGGGTCCAGCCAAGACCGCAGGTGCCACGTGTGTGGTGAGGGGCTCCCTTCTTCCAGCATGCTGTTGAAGACGGAGCCTCAGACTTTGTCTGACCTGAGAACCCAACATGCTTCTGGGCAGGGGGAGAGTGAAGAGGAGTAGGCTGGGATGAGTGGGTGGCAGGTGGAGGGGGTTGAGAGGTGGCAGGTTCTGTCCCGAAAGTGTTGGTCCTGGGCCTGGGAGTCTGGACTCTGGTGAGCAGAAAGCACCCACCGTCTCCCTTTACCATATGGGGGGCCCTGGGGGTAGGTGTATGTGAAGTGGGTAACAGGCTTCAGACCCCAACCTTGTGTCCAAAGAACAGGCTTGGGATCTTGGAAACCAGCATATCCACCCTCCATGAGCTGTTGTCCTTTGGGCCAGTAGCTCAGCCTCTCTGAGCTTCAGTCTGTTCATTGTTTGCAGGAATCATCTGTGCCCCACCTACCTCTCCGAGTACCCTAGAGTCAAACTTGAAAAGAGATGTACACAAGCTGTTTACAAGGAAACAGTTGCACTCTTCACTTACTTTACCATCCTTTAACACAGTGTTCCTGAATTGAAAGCTGCCTGTGTCGTGATATCTGGGACACTTTTCTGGGCCGCAGTTCACACCTGGGCCCAGATTCTCAAAGACAAAGCTTTTGAATTATTTTAGATTGATCTTACAAAATTTTCCCTGACAGAAAATCACACTGTGCGAAAGAGATACTTTGTGGTGAATTTCTTTGACATGTTAAAACTGCTTCGGTTTCTGAGGCTGACACAGCGTGGATGTGGGTTCTGCACTGGAGTCGCTGCAGTCAGCCAGGTAACAAGAATACGCCTCCCCTGGAGAAGCTAAGCCTGCCCACATCCACCCTGTGCCCCTCAACTCTGGTACGCCTCACCTTGAGAGGGCTTTCCGGGCACCCTGCCTGCATCGTCAGCCCAAAGCCTCTCTGGCCCTGAGGAGGGTCTGCGTACGATGGTCGGAGCCGACGTCACTGTGCCCTGTCTCGTGCCAGACCCCGTGTGCCCAGGGAGCATTGCCGGTTGCTTCATTCCCCAGCTTCTGTGGTGCTCAGCAATCTGTCCATCCTCTCTGGTAAAGCCCGGATTCCCTCCCTTCTCAGCCTTATTCTAAGACAAATTTACCTTTGGTTGCTATGTAGATGGGCGGAGCCTGCCCTGTGGGACTCTCCTTGCAGGCTTCCCACCTGAACATCATTCCTGAGATGGTCAAAAATAGAAATGACCCTCCCCTTTGGTGTCTGGTGGAGGGAAAGACCCACTTTTCCAGTGTCTAGTGGAGGGGACCACCCACCCCTTTGGTGTCGACTGGAGGGGGATGACCTACCTCTCTAGTGGCCATTGGAGGAGACCACCCACCTCTTCAGTATCTGCTGGTGGTGATGCCCTCACTCCCTCGGGGTCTAGTAAAGGAGGTACAGTTTGGTGGAAACTTTTGCTGAAGTTCTCACTTGCCTTTAGGCAGTGGCATATTTCCGTGCATTCAGTGGGACATCGGGGATTGGAATGAGTTTCTGAAAGCTCGTGGTCCCTAACTCTTGGTATAATAGAATGAGACATAGGACGTTTGGTGTGGGTGGTGGTGTTATAGTGCTTTGGGATTCAGGCTGTGCACACACTGGCCCAGGTCAACTTTTGGTTTCCCCAGTGAAAAGGAGGGGAAGGCCCTGGTCCTCACCTTAATCACCTTTAGTGTTGAGTGGTAATAGCTTTGCAGTGTGCTTAGAGCAGTGTGTGGAGCACAGGAACTGCTCAATAAATGTTAGCTATCATTCTATGATTCTGACATGAGAGAGAGGGAGATTTTTCTAGAAATAAGGAAAAAAGAATGAGTTCCAATTTTTTGTCAAAGGTCTTAGGGAAAAATATTCAATGAAATTATTTTCATGTTGTTTATAGTCAAAGATATCACCAATAAATAGGAATTACAACTATAATATGTAGTATTTTAGCAAAACAATCACGTAATATTTTAAAGAAGTATTTTGTAGAAGTGCCCAAATTATTAGGCGATGAACCCCACTGAGTTCCAGGGTTCCTGAGTTTTCTTTATGGATTGTTGAGAAAGATAAAAGAAGACCACCTTGGAGCCTGTAGGACCACATTGGACACAGGAATGAGTATTCGTGTGTCTGGAGGCTGGAGCATTCCATGGCAGCAACCCAGAGAGTCACAGTGACCACTAAAGCCTCCAAGACAAAGATACCCTCTCCCCAAAAGACAGCATGTGAGAAGAAAAGCATAGGGAAGGGGGTTGTTTGGGAAAGATTACAGCTAGGGTGGGAGTAATAAATGCAGGGAGAGCAACGGTTCCAACAAATGAGAAAAAAAAATTAGCACTATTTCCACAAGGTACTAGGACTAACTTCTTGAAAAGAATTTAGCAAAGTGAAATTTATATAACGTAAAATCAACCATTTTGAAGTAAACAGTTCAGTGGAGGTCAGTACATTCACAATGTTAGGCAACCACCGCCTCCTTCTGAATCCAGATCATTTTCCTCATTCCAAAGTCAAAACCCTTTACCTGTCATTCTAGCTCCAGATCAATTTCATCATTCCAAAGTAAAAACCCCTTACCTGTCATTCTAGCTCCAGATCATTTTCCTCATTCCAAAGTAAAAACCCCTTACCTGTCATTCTAGCCTCAGATCATTTTCATCATTCCAAAGTAAAAACCCCTTACCTATCAAGCCGTCTGTCCACATTCCGTCCTCCGCAGCCCCAGGCAACTCATCTGCCTTCTGTCTCTATGGATTTATCTATTCCAGACATTTCATATCAGCGGAATTGCACAATATGTAGGCTTTTGTGTCTGATTTCTTTCACTTAGCATGATGTTTGTGAACCTCATCTGTTGCAGCATGTATCAGTATTTCATATCTTTTCATGGCTGTATGACTCTCCGCTGAATGGATAGACCACAGCTTGTTCATTCATCTGTTGATGGACGTTTGGACGTTTTCTTTTGGCTTCTGTGGATAGTGCTGCTATGAACATGTGTTTATAAGTTGTGTGTGTGTATATATATTTGCATTTCTCTTGCATATATACCTGAGAGCGGAATTTCAAGATTCGATCATAGTTCTGTGTAACTTTTTGACAAACCACCAGACTGTGCCCACAGCAGCTGCACCATTTCCATTCCCACCAGCAACTGCACAGGTGCAGTTTCCCCACATCCTCACCAACGCTTGTTCTTTTATATTTTTTACATTATCGTTATAGCCATCCTGGTAGATCTGAACCATTATCTCAGTGTATCTATATATCTTTTGACCCATTTTCTATTATTCAGTTTATCTATATTTTCTTTTGTTGCTCATGCTTTCAGTGACTTTTTTTTTTTTTTTTTTTTTTGAGACTGAGTCTCGCTCTGTCGCCCGGGCTGAAGCGCAGTGGCCGGATCTCAGCTCACTACAAGCTCCGCCCCCCGGGTTTACACCATTCTCCTGCCTCAGCCTCAGGCGCCCGCCACCTCACCCGGCTAGTTTTTTGTATTTTTTAGTAGAGACGGGGTTTCACCGTGTTAGCCAGGATGGTCTCGATCTCCTGACCTCGTGATCCACCCACCTTGGCCTCCCAAAATGCTGGGATTACAGGCATGAGCCACCCCACCAGCCGAATGCTGTAGCTTTATAATAAGTTTTGAAATCAAGTAGTCTGAGTATTCCAACTTGGTTCTTCCATTTTTTTTTTCAAAAAAAATTTTTGGGGGGACCGGGTATGGTGTCTCACGCTTGTAATCCCAGCACTTTGGAAGGCTGAGGTTGGTGGATCATGAGGTCAGGAGTTTGAGACCAGCCTGGCCAACATAGTGAAACCGTGTCTCTACTAAAAATACAAAAAATTAGCTGGGTGTGGTGCTGTGCACCTGTAATCCCAGCTACCTTGGAGGCTGAGGCAGGAGAATTGCTTGAATCTGGGAGGCGGAGGTTGCAGTGAGCCAAGATCGCGCCACTGCACTCTAGCCCAGGTGACAGTGCGAGAGTCTGTCTTAAAAAATATGTGTATATGTATATATATATGTATATATATGTATATGTGTGTGTATGTGTGTGTGTATATGTGTGTGTGTACATATATATTGCAATTTTGAGGCCCTTGCAATTCTATACGAATTTGAGGATCATCTTTTTCATTTCTGCAAAAAAGACCATTGCAGTTTTGATGGGGATTGTACCGAATTTGTAGATCACTTTAGGTAGTCTGGACATCTTACATGTCAAGCCTCCCAATTCATGAACACATGATATCTTCCATTTACTTGTGTTTTCTTTAATTTCTTCAGCAATGTTTTGTAGTTTTCAGCAAGCAAGTCTTTTACCTTTATATTTAAATTTATTCCTAGGTATTTAATTCTTTTAGATGCTATTGTGAATGGAATCGTTTTCTTAATTTCCTTTTCAAAGTATTCATTGCTGGTGTATAGAAGCATAACTAATTTTTGTGTGTTGTTCTTGTACCCTGCAACTTGGCAGAATTTATTTATTAGCCGTCTAGCTTTTTATGGATGTTTTACATCAAGGATTATGTCATCTGAACACAGAAATGGTTTTACTTCTTCCTTTCCAATTTGGATGCCTTCTGTTTCTTTTTCTTGTTTGATTACTCTGACTAGAACTTTCAGGACAATGTTGAATACAGGTGTAGAAAGCAGGCATCCCTATTTTGTTCTTGATCTTGGGGAAAACTGTTAGTCTTTCACCATTTGCGTGTGATATTAGCTGTGGGTTTTTCATAAATACCTTTTACCATATTGAGGAAGTTTCTTTCTGTTCTTGGTTTTCTGGGTCTGTTATCTTGAAAGTGTGTTGGAGTTTGTCAGAATGCCTGTTCTGTGTCACTTGAGATGATCGTGTGAGCTTTTTTCTTTGTTCTGTTAATGTGGTGTATTACATTGATTGGTTTTCTTATGTTGAAGAACGCTTGCATTCCAGGAATAATTACCACTTGGTCACGGTGAATAATCTTTTTAACATGCTGTTAGATTTGGTTTACTAGTGTTTTGTGGAAGATTTAGAGCTAACTTTTTGACTCCGCTCTTAAATCTCATTATGTTGTATGAAAATACATCTTAAGAACGTAAATTTTAAAATAAGAAATGACCTCTTTGAGAAACAAGTTTGTGCCAAAGGCCAAAATATAAAATTACTAGAAAGTCTGCAAAAGTTAGTAAAACGAATGCGTAAGACTTCAAAATGTAGCCAACTGGAAAAAAGTCTGTAGGGGAAAGACTGTTGTGAAGTTAATCCATATAAAACCCTCAAGTAGTCCCTGACATATACTAGAACTCACATCAGTTTCTGTCATTTTGTTACTGTTATGAGTATAATTAAGCTACATTTTTTAGGATTTGACTATATTTTGTAAATGGAAATACCACTACTAAAACCAGAATGCTATAAACATAATGATATCTTTTGTTTCCAAAGCTGACCTACTAGAGCAATGTAAAAATAATAATAAAAGCAAGATATTTTGGTGGCAAAGTTATCTCAGGGTAGACACTGCAACTGCCAGTGCTGCAGGCGAGTATTCTCGGGGCAAATGGATTAAACGTGTGGCACCTGCCCCGTCTCTCTTGCCCCTGCTCCCGCCTGTAAGACACGGGCTCCCCTGTGCCTTCCTCCATGAGTCAGAGCTCCCTGAGGCCTCCCCAGAGGCAGAGGCTGCCGTGCCTCCTGTATGGCCTGCAGAATGCTGAGCCAATTAAACATCTTTTCTTTATAAATTACCTAGTCTTGAGTATCTCTTTATAGCAGTGTGAGAACAGACTAATACAGACAGCACCGACACTAACACTAGCACTAATACTCCACCAATGGCTTGGGCCCCCTTGGGACTCCTAGGGTGCTCCCGGATTTGGGGCCCTGCCTGGGCTGACACCTGTGTGACACATGACTTTTTTCTGCTGAGGCTGATGCTGGCTGTTTGTAACCCTCAGGTCTTGGAGCAGGTGGTTATGGTGAGCAGATCTGGTAGAGTCTTCTTGCTAGCACATCTGGCTGAGGCTCCAGGTGAAGCATCAGGAAATTTGCACCTCTCCATTGCAGAGTTACCACTCTGTTCTCTCCCTGGGCCCGATCCTTCCCTGGCCTAGAACAGGAGCCTTGCCCTGGGATAGCTGCAGCATTGTCTGTCTTCAACCTTGTGAACTTAGAGCCAGTGCATGGGGTTGGACCAACACCACCTGCCGTGTGTGAAGTCAGATGTTCCCGCCCAGGTCCTGTCGCTCCCACCGGGCACGTCCTGTGAAGTTCAATGCCGTGTGAGTGGGTTTTCCCAAGTGCTTTGTTCTAATTTTTCCTTTCCCATCTTCGTTCATGGGCTGACACTTTTCTCAGGACTTTTTTTCTTTTTCTGCTTGGATTCAAACAATAAGCAATTGAGGAGAGAGTCTAGCAACCCCTACTCTGGTAGAAGAGGGAGTTCAGCCCAGCAATGATCAGAGAACACACCGCACGCAGTGGTTTCCCCAGTTTTCCCTGCGTTTGTCTTTATATCCCTGAAACTTGCTTGTGTACATAACTGTGTCCATTGTCCCACCCTCAACTCTGGATATACGGCCATTTCCTTTGCAGAATTCCCGCCAGATCCTTTTCTGTTCCTTCTTAAAAATTGATACGTAACAGTTATACATATTTTTGGGTGCATGTGATATTTTGATACATGTATACAAAGTGCTATGATCAAATCAGGGTGGTTGGGATATTCGTCACCTCAAACATTTTTCTTTTGTGTTGGGAACACAGTGATTCTCTTCTAGCTATATACAGTAATCTATACAACAAATTATTAACTATAATTTGCTTACTGTGTTATAGACTACTAGAACTTATTCCTTCTATCTGACTGTATTTTTATACCTCTTAACTAACTTCTTTCATGTTCCCCTTTCCTTTCCCAGCCTCTGGTAACCACTGGTCTACTCTCTACCTCCATGAGATCCATATTTTTAGCTCCCACATGAGTGAGAACTTGTGAAGTTTGTTTCTGTGCCTGGCTTATTTCACTGAACCACAGCCTAGTCCCAACACCGGTTCCTAAACAGCCTCAGCCCAGTCCCAGCACTGATTCCCGGACACCCTCAGCCCAGTCCCAGCACTGATTCCCGGACACCCTCAGCCCAGTCCCAGCACTGATTCCCGGACACCCTCAGCCCAGTCCCAGCACTGATTCCCGGACACCCTCAGCCCAGTCCCAGCACTGATTCCCGGACACCCTCAGCCCAGTCCTGGCACTGATTCCTAAACAACCTCAGCCCAGTCCCAGCACTGATTCCCGGACACCCTCAGCCCAGTCTCGGCAGTGATTTCCGGACACCCTCAGCCCAGTCCCAGCACTGATTCCTAAACAACCTCAGCCCAGTCCCAGCACTGATTCCCGGACACCCTCAGCCCAGTCCTGGCACTGATTCCTAAACAACCTCAGCCCAGTCCCAGCACTGATTCCCGGACACCCTCAGCCCAGTCCTGGCACTGATTCCTAAACAACCTCAGCCCAGTCCCAGCACTGATTCCCGGACACCCTCAGCCCAGTCCCAGCACTGATTCCCGGACACCCTCAGCCCAGTCCTGGCACTGATTCCTAAACAACCTCAGCCCAGTCCCAGCACTGATTCCCGGACACCCTCAGCCCAGTCCCGGCAGTGATTCCCGGACACCCTCAGCCCAGTCCCAGCACTGATTCCTAAACAACCTCAGCCCAGTCCCGGCAGTGATTCCCGGACACCCTCAGCCCAGTCCCGGCACTGATTCCTAAACAACCTCAGCCCAGTCCCAGCACTGATTCCCGGACACCCTCAGCCCAGTCCCGGCAGTGATTCCCGGACACCCTCAGCCCAGTCCCGGCAGTGATTCCTAAACAACCTCAGCCCAGTCCCAGCACTGATTCCTAAACAACCTCAGCCCAGTCCCGGCACTGATTCCCGGACACCCTCAGCCCAGTCCCGGCATTGATTCCCGGACACCCTCAGCCCAGTCCCGGCAGTGATTCCCGGACACCCTCAGCCCAGTCCCGGCAGTGATTCCTGGACACCCTCAGCCCAGTCCCAGCACTGATTCCTAAACAACCTCAGCCCAGTCCCAGCACTGACCCTCAGCCCAGTCCCAGCACTGATTCCTAGACACCCTCAGCCCAGTCCCAGCACTGATTCCTAAACAACCTCAGCCCAGTCCCGGCACTGATTCCCGGACACCCTCAACCCAGTCCCAGCACTGATTCCTGGACACCCTCAGCCCAGTCCCAGCACTGATTCCTAAACAACCTCAGCCCAGTCCCGGCACTGATTCCTGGACACCCTCAGCCCAGTCCCAGCACTGATTCCTGGACACCCTCAGCCCAGTCCCAGCACTGATTCCTAAACAACCTCAGCCCAGTCCCGGCACTGATTCCTGGACACCCTCAGCCCAGTCCCAGCACTGATTCCCGGACACCCTCAGCCCAGTCCCGGCACTGATTCCTGGACACCCTCAGCCCAGTCCCGGCACTGATTCCTAAACAACCTCAGCCCAGTCCCGGCACTGATTCCTGGACACCCTCAGCCCAGTCCCAGCACTGATTCCTAAACAACCTCAGCCCAGTCCCAGCACTGACCCTCAGCCCAGTCCCAGCACTAATTCACTCACAGATGTGCATGTGCCAGTAATTTAATTGCCGGAAAAAGCTCAACACTCGTAAAAGAAGACAACAAAATCCCGCTGTCAACATGCAGTGTCCACCATATCCAGCACATAATAAACCTTTCTAAAATAGGGATCCTTCAAGGAAGAAAATCATTATAAAGGGGTGTAAATGTTCCAATATTAATTACGTTGACAACCAGTAACCTGATTTAAAGTGGTTTTAAAATAATTTTCTTCATCTCAATAGATGATAAACCTGATTTTTTTACACAATTTTGAAAAGAGGAAGAGGGCTCTATTAATCACTGTACAGTATACACAGTAATTATTATAATAATCCATTTTTCTGGTGAGCAAGGCCCCATGGCAGCCCTGCCCAGCCTCAGGCAGAGACTCTGGTAAGTTGTTTGACGTCCTTCCAGCTGCATTTCAACCACCAGTGCCGCTCAACTCAGATTAAAAGGTGAAAGATGCTTTAGGAAAAGCACAAGAATCATGCGTAGTTTAAATCATATCTGTGGTTTTTCACTAACACTATAAATTACAGCCTTCCTGCTGTAAGACAAAATCAAATCAGAACAAGATGCCAGCTCCCTCCACGGTGGAGGAACACTGCGCAGTGGGCGAGGGCTGTCCTGGGTTCTCCTGTCCTGAAGGTGGAGGAACACTGCGCAGTGGGCGAGGGCTGTCCCAGGTTCTCGTGTCCTGAAGGTGGAGGAACACTGTGCAGTGGGTGAGGGCTGTCCCAGGTTCTCGTGTCCTGTCCTGAAGGTGGAGGAACACTGCGCAGTGGGTGAGGGCTGTCCCGGGTTCTCGTGTCCCGAAGGTGGAGGAACACTGCGCAGTGGGTGAGGGCTGTCCCGGGTTCTCGTGTCCTGAAGGTGGAGGAACACTGCACAGTGGGTGAGGGCTGTCCCGGGTTCTCGTGTCCTGTTCTGGAGGTGGAGGAACACTGCGCAGTGGGTGAGGGCTGTCCCGGGTTCTCGTGTCCTGTCCTGAAGGTGGAGGAACACTGTGCAGTGGGTGAGGGTCGTCCTGGGTTCTCCTGTCCTGAAGGTGGAGGAGCACTGCACGGTGGGTGAGGGCTGTCCCGGGTTCTCGTGTCCTGAAGGTGGAGGAACACTGCACAGTGGGTGAGGGCTGTCCCGGGTTCTCGTGTCCCGAAGGTGGAGGAACACTGCGCAGTGGGTGAGGGCCGTCCCGGGTTCTCGTGTCCCGAAGGTGGAGGAACACTGCACAGTGGGTGAGGGCTGTCCCGGGTTCTCGTGTCCTGTTCTGGAGGTGGAGGAACACTGCGCAGTGGGTGAGGGCTGTCCCGGGTTCTCGTGTCCTGTCCTGAAGGTGGAGGAACACTGTGCAGTGGGTGAGGGTCGTCCTGGGTTCTCCTGTCCTGAAGGTGGAGGAGCACTGCGCGGTGGGTGAGGGCTGTCCCGGGTTCTCGTGTCCTGAAGGTGGAGGAACACTGCGCAGTGGGTGAGGGCTGTCCCGCGTTCTCCTGTCCTGAAGGTGGAGGAACACTGCACAGTGGGTGAGGGCTGTCCCGGGTTCTCGTGTCCTGTTCTGGAGGTGGAGGAACACTGCGCAGTGGGTGAGGGCTGTCCCGGGTTCTCGTGTCCTGTCCTGAAGGTGGAGGAACACTGTGCAGTGGGTGAGGGTCGTCCTGGGTTCTCCTGTCCTGAAGGTGGAGGAGCACTGCGCGGTGGGTGAGGGCTGTCCTGGGTTCTCGTGTCCTGAAGGTGGAGGAACACTGCGCAGTGGGTGAGGGCTGTCCCGCGTTCTCCTGTCCTGAAGGTGGAGGAACACTGCGCAGTGGGTGAGGGCCGTCCCGGGTTCTCGTGTCCCGAAGGTGGAGGAACACTGCACAGTGGGTGAGGGCTGTCCCGGGTTCTCGTGTCCCGAAGGTGGAGGAACACTGCGCAGTGGGTGAGGGCTGTCCCGGGTTCTCGTGTCCTGAAGGTGGAGGAACACTGCACAGTGGGTGAGGGCTGTCCCGGGTTCTCGTGTCCTGTTCTGGAGGTGGAGGAACACTGCGCAGTGGGTGAGGGCTGTCCCGGGTTCTCGTGCTCCTGTCCTGAAGGTGGAGGAACACTGCGCAGTGGGTGAGGGCTGTCCCGGGTTCTCGTGTCCTGTCCTGAAGGTGGAGGAACACTGTGCAGTGGGTGAGGGTCGTCCTGGGTTCTCCTGTCCTGAAGGTGGAGGAGCACTGCGCGGTGGGTGAGGGCTGTCCCGGGTTCTCGTGTCCTGAAGGTGGAGGAACACTGCGCAGTGGGTGAGGGCTGTCCCGCGTTCTCCTGTCCTGAAGGTGGAGGAACACTGCGCAGTGGGTGAGGGCCGTCCCGGGTTCTCGTGTCCTGACCTGAAGGTGGAGGAACACTGTGCAGTGGGTGACAGCTGTCCCGGGTTCTCGTGCTCCTGTCCTGAAGGTGGAGGAACACTGTGCAGTGGGTGAGGGCTGTCCCGGGTTCTCGTGTCCTGAAGGTGGAGGAACACTGCACAGTGGGTGAGGGCTGTCCCGGGTTCTCGTGTCCTGAAGGTGGAGGAACACTGTGCAGTGGGTGAGGGCTGTCCCGGGTTCTCGTGTCCTGAAGGTGGAGGAACACTGCACAGTGGGTGAGGGCTGTCCTGGGTTCTCGTGTCCTGAAGGTGGAGGAACACTGCGCAGTGGGTGAGGGCTGTCCCGGGTTCTCGTGCTCCTGTCCTGAAGACTTCTCCATAAGGCTAATTCCCGTCGCGGCTGTGGATTCCCAGCTGTGACTGGGGGCCCTGCCCAGAGGCTGCTTTGGAAGCATGTTAGGTGAAATTTCAAATCCAGTCGTGCAAATACACAGCATACCTCCACTTACCACTTTTGTGTCTACTCCTATTTATATTGCTAAATGGAATCTGAAGGTGTTCAAAAGAAACCATGTTGATGACTTTGGTGGAATCTGCTGTCAGATCTACAATTTAGAAAAGTTAGTTTCGGTCATCCTGTCAATGGCATCATCCAGAATTAGTTATTTCTCTTTTGGAAACAAGCGTGGCAATGGTTTGGGGAGGCGAGGTGTGCTGTTTAAAGACAGGATCCCGACAGACCTGGCAAAGCAGCTGGCCTCAGACAAAACGGAATTCGCTTTTCGTTGGAAGTTGGTTGGTTCTGGTTTCATTCAGCAGTGCTGCTAGCAGCAAAGCCAGCAGACCCTTGGAGGAACAAGAATGCGTTTTTCCCTTTGAGACCTGAGAAGCTGTACGTCTAATTAAGCCGACACATTTTGAGGACATTTTTTTTTCTGCCTAATCGTCTTCAAGACAATGTAAGCAGGAAAAAATGGTTGTTGTTACCTGCTGTCCTGCAGAACTGTAACATACGGCAGCTGCAGAAGCTGGGGCCGTGGCCCGAGCGTGCACCCCTGCCTCTGTCTCCTGCACTGTCGTGGGACCAGGTCTTGATGGAAGCCAGCAAGTTCCCTGATTGGACACAATGATAGAAAAGTTAGATTTGGTATAATTGTAGTAAATTTTCTTTAGATTGGTGTGATCTTTTCTGCCTAGTCATGGTTTGGAATGAGCAAATCCTTACTTCCAGCTAAAGTCATGTTTTCGCATAAAGAATCCAGCTCAGGACTGATTGTGGTTAACATCAGTCTTGCACACTTCTTGTTGAGGGCCTTCACCACCGTAAAAATTCCGAGGACCTTTGTTTTGAGTGTGAAAGAACTGGGCGTGGTGTATTGTGGTTCTCCTCCTAGTTGTTTTCAGTTCCTTGGGAAAGCACGAGAGCTGCTGCTCCAGGAAGGGCATCTGGGCAGGTTGGGGTCCGTCTCTGAGGGCCTGACAGCTCCCCCATCCAGCCCTTTGTTTTGCAGAATAAGGTTCCAGTCCTCGGATTAAAATTTTGCTGTTTGATTTCATGATAGAAATTACCTTAGGCCTAAATACAGAGTTATTTTCAAATACTTGCATATTTATTTATTTATTTATTTATTTATTTATTTATTTCAAGGTATTTTGTTCTTAGTTTGGCAGAAAAATCTGCCGACGGTACTTGGCAGCCGATTTAATGAACATGTGGAACTCCACTTTGTAATTGTCCACAGTGCTCACATTTCAAAACCTGAAACAAATTTAAGGTAGAGGTTTTTCTCAGGACCCCGCTCTGCAAACTCCACGTGCCGCTGAATTCACAAATGGTTCCTCCTGCCGCAGGGTGAGGGCTGAGAGCAGATGTAGATGTGGAAGCAAGAGCCGGAGCCCAGGGTGGCTGCACAGGCAGGGGTGGGAGGAGTGTAGGTGCAGTTTCTGAGTTCTGTGTGCACGTGTGTGCCCACAGGGAGACCGAGGTGCCGCCTGCAGCTTCTGTGTGTGTGTGTGTGTGTGCACGTGTGTGGTGAGAGACGAGGTGCAGGGCACAGTTCTCATGTGTGTATGTGTGCGCCCACAGGGAGACCGAGGTGCCGCCTGCAGCTTTGTGTGTGTGCGTGTGCACGCACGTGTGTGCCGACAAGGAGACTGAGGTCCTGTGTGCAGCTTCTGTGTGTGTGCACGTGTGTGCCCACAGGGAGACCGAGGTGCCGCCTGCAGCTTGTGTGTGTGTGTGCGCACATGTGTGTGGTAAGAGACCGAGGTGCAGGGCACAGTTCTCGTGTGTACGTGTGTGCGCACGCGCAGGTGTGGAGGTACTGGATGTTACCCGTGTGTGGAGACTCGTGCAGGGTGCAGTTCTTACCCGATTCTCTTCCTGCCACGGTCTGCTCAGTGCAGACGTGGGAAGAGGCTGGAATGTGCGGCTTCAAGGGCCGCCCGCTGGGACGTGCCGATGCAGACCCACCTCTCTGGGGCTTTAGGGTTAGCTCCAGGTCCTGCCCATCTCTGCCCGCTGGAGGAGGGTGCCAGTCCTGCTGAGGCGGCCCACGTACCCATCAGGCACAGTCCCTGGGGCTCACTGGACAGGGCCTACTTGATGTTTGCTGTCAGGGACCCTGGCCCCAGAGACCCCATGCTTGGCCCCTCTGGGGTCCACTGCTGTCCTGTGCTCTGGGCCCCATCCTGGGCACCCAGGCCCTGGCTCCACCCCGTCCTGCCATTGTAAGTTCCACAACGTTGCCCCTGAGGCCTCCAGCGAGCCTGGACAGCCCTGGCCTTCCCAGGAGGAAGGAGGGGCTGCCAAGGCTGAAGGTTCACCTGGGAGAGTCTTGGGTGCTCCCTTCCCCATCTCCTCACACAGCGAGACCTTCTCACCCTTGGGCCCTGCTCAGATGCCCGTTCTTCTGGGAAACTGGCCTGGACGCTGGGCACTGCTGAGGACTCACCTGGGATCCCACCTGCCCATCCCTGCCCTGGGTCTGGCCTCACCCTGGACTGTGAGTCCCTGGAGGGCAGGGTTGCCCTGGGCAGGGGCTTGGTGGGCGTGTGTCAGTGAGGAGGGGAACTGAGCCAAGGCTTGCCCCGCACTTGCCCTGGTGTGGCCAGGAGCTCTGGATGGACCTCGGTGGGGCTCAGCAGAGGGCAGCTTGCATCACCACCTGGCACAGTAGCTCCCAATCCAGTGATCCGGGTAGGGCTGGGGCATCAGCCTGGGTTCGGGTGTGCCAGGTGTGTATACCTGGGCTTTGGGGAGACAGGAATTGGAGTGTGGTGGAGTGGAGCAGCACCTTTCCATTACCGTAACCACATGGGCTCAGGGAATTAGGAGAAGAGGCCTCGAAACAGAGGCTCCCAGCTTGACCCCAGACGCTGGAGCACTCGGCCATCCCCTGCCGCCAGGGCCTGCGTCTCCAGTGGGCTTCCCGCGTGGATTGGGTTGGATACGGGAATCGGAAAACCATTTCAGGGGAGTAAGACATTTGCTGGGTGAAGCTTTTCACCAGGACCTGGGAATCTTCATAAATCTACTCAGGTGATAAAGTCAGTACGTTAGGAACCAGGGATGACGTAGCTTTTGGTGATTGCTGAACTCTTCAAAGAATGTAGAACAGAAACCCAGGGAGGCAAGGCGTGCTCCGTTCCTTCCCCCTTGCCATCCTTCGTATCCTTCCTAGCACCCTCTTGTACCAACTTTGGGCCAACGGAACCTTTAGTCTTAGAAGCATCTTCAGCATCCCCAGCGGAGATGGTGTATACAGACCAGGTGCAGATGGCTGGGTGTGGGTGCAGATGGCTGGGTGTAGACAGACCGACCTGCACACCAAGCCTGTTTGAGACGAGGCTTCCTAGACAGGTTTTGATTCAATGATGATTTCTGAGTCTGCACAGACAGGAAACCAGAGATGGGCACGGGTACCTGGGCCGGATGCCAGGAGCCATCACTGGGTCCTGATGGGCCTGAGCTGCTGTGACCAGGTAGCAGCCCAGAGCGAGCCTCCTGGGGGGTGTGTGTTTCACACCTGGCCTTCTCACTCACCACCCTGCTGTGCTGAGAAAGTGGCCATTGATGGGAACTGGGGCAGAGCAGGGGCAGTGTGGATGCCCCCACTGTCCCTGGGGCCCTGCTTGAAGGAGCCATGGATGTCTGCTGCCCATGGATGTCCTGCTTTTTGCAGGCAGATCAGGAGGTCAGGAGTTTGAGACCAGCCTGGCCAACATGGTGAAACCCCATCTCTACCGAAAATACCAAAATCAGCCGGGCACGGTTAGTAAAGGTACACATCTGTAGTCCCAGCTACTCGAAAGGCAGGAGAATCACTTGAACCCGGGAGGCGGAGGTTGCAGTGAACCGAGATCACACCACTGCACTCCAGCCCGGGCGACAGAGCGAGACTTTGTCTCCAAAAAAAAAAAAAAATATATATATATATATATATATATATATCCGGCCAGAGGCAAAGGCCACAGCAGTGAATTAGAAGTACCTGCCATGCCCCTCCAGGTACCACACCCTGGGCTGCAGCATCGTGAGCATCACTGTGTGTTGGTGCCAGAGGCACATGCTAAACCACAGGTGACACAGAAGCTGGGGCTGGGCCGGGCTGTGCCCGCTTTGGGCATGGAGCTGCGAGCCAGGGAACGCAGAGAGGGTGAGAAACAAGCATCTTGACTTTAAAATATCACCCTCGTTTCAATAAAATTTTAAACTTCATTGGAAAAATAAATCCTTTATTGAAGAGTGAAGCTTTAAGATGGGTTTTCAGACACCCTCTTCCATTCCTGCTCCACCACCACCGCCCCATTGGCCAAGTGATTACATAGAATTCAGGGCAAAGCTCAGCAAAGTGCCAAGGGACTGGCGGGCACTGGAACTGCACCAGCTGCTCTGCAACACACATGCACACACCGGCCGCTCTGCAACACACACGCAAACATCCGCACAATCTGCAACACACGTGCACACATCCGCACCGTCTGTGCCTCAGTGAGGCTCATGATCTTGTAAACTGGAAGGCCCTCGGGTTTGAAGTCAGCACACGTTTGTACATTTGGCAGAAACAAGAATCCTGAGTTCTACAAACACAAGAAATTGGGCTGAGCTGAGCTAGTGGGCGTGTGCTTGCAGGTCCCCTGCCCTGTCTGCTCCCTCTCCTGGCCCCGAGGCCTGGACACAGCTGGCAGGAGTTCCTCTGTCCACACACACCGCGCCTGGCCAGGCTCACACTCCTTCAGAGTCCTGCACACACATTGCAGCTCCCTCATCAC
The DNA here is from genome assembly GCF_049350105.2 of Macaca mulatta. Classification (NCBI taxonomy): domain Eukaryota; kingdom Metazoa; phylum Chordata; class Mammalia; order Primates; family Cercopithecidae; genus Macaca; species Macaca mulatta. The sequence goes on from NC_133411.1 coordinate 1,224,267, forward strand.
AAGCAGCCATCTGCTGGCAGCACTCCCAAAGGCGGTCCCCAGAATCAGGGTGCTGCACACACCAGGCCAGGAGACGGTGCACACCCTGCCCTCGAGGGACACAGGACTCATGAGCAGTCGAAGGCTGCTATGAATAGACCTGGTTCGTGGCTCACTTGGCTTACTCAGTGCCTCAAGCTACCCGACTCTCGGTCTGCAGGCAGCTTCCCTGGGGCAGCTCTGGCCCAGGCCCTGAGTGGCCCCAGTGGGAGCCGTTCTGAGGAGGGGGTGCAGGTGGGACCTGCTGAGTGGAGCATGGGGCCTGCCCCAGTCATCGTGGAATCAGGCAGAGGCAGGGCCAGGGCTTGGCAGCGAAGTGCACCGGCCGTCTCCTTCCTCACGTCGGGCAGTTCAGACGGTGGCCCTGGACGGAACTCTGGGCTGCTGACCACATCTGGACTTGAGGGTGGGGGAGGAATGGGCCTGGATTTGGGGATCAGAGAAGTAGGAGGACGCCTCTCCCGGGACGGCCCAGGGCTGGCATTTCAGCTCCTGCGGAACAGGCCATTCAAGACGCCTGTCCTAGATCATGTTCCTCTTCCTTCCTGCCCATCTCTCATGTGTCAGTTGAGCATTTGCCCCACATCCCGAAGCACAGCCGTCCCGGTGCCTGGTGGGTGATTCTGTCCCCGGCCTGAGACAGGCCCACTCATTCTCATGGACTGTGTGTTTGCTGTGTGGCTCAGGTGTGATCTGCGTTTTTGGAAATTAGATCACATCAGCATTTCTGCACAGACTCAGACTGTATTTAGATCATTCCTGTCAACAAGTAAGTGGCCCTGTCAGGTCGGTGGGAACGAGCCAGTGCGCACGGGGAAGGGAGCTGACCCGGGGGGTGACGGGGCCGGCAGGGGCCTCTGCTGGTGGGATGCAGGACTCAGGACCCCAGCCCTGACCTTCCCCGACCCACGCAGTTTCCAGAAGCTGAGCTTGCTGCAGGCACCTCCAGTCGCAGGCCCGGCCGACAAGACAGACCCTTCTCCCACTGCAGGCCAGAGGAGTCCCTGTTTTATTTTCAGTTTCCTTAGGACATTATCTGTGTGATTAGCTATTCAGCGGCATCTCTGATGTAACTGTTGTGCCATTAAAAACTGATTTCACAATTTTTAACTTCTTTGGCTTTCACTGCCTGGCAGATCTTTTCCACACACGTGAGCCTTGTGGCATTTCCTCAGGGACTGTTACCTCCAAAAACAGCACTACAAATTTTTAAACAAGAATAATTGTCTCTTCATAAAAGCATGTTGCACGAAAATGCCAAGAGGAAATCAGTGGCCAATGATACTGTTTTTAGGGTGCCAAATGGGCACAATTCAGCAACCTTGAGGAAGGCACCCTGAGAGTTTCGCCATCAGTACTGTTTAAATGACAACAAAGTCATCAACACAATTAAAATGTATTTGCTGTGGATGAGCTTGTTTTCTGAGAACAAAGTGGCGTGCGGGCCAGCTCTGTCCTCCCCATGGGTGGTTGTCCCCTCCTCCCTGTACAAACCCAGGAGAGCCGGGAGGAGCAGCTCCCGCAGGACTCACAGGCCCACCCCAGAGACCCTATGCTGTTCAGGTGCAGGGGATGAAACTTACCCCAAATCCAGGTTTGGTTGTGCCTCAGTGTGATAGGAATGGCAGCCCATATTTACAGAGGTGGTATATAGAGCCCCTGCCCCAGGACAGGGCCACGGGTCTGCCTAATACGCCTGCCTCTCTGCCGTGGGACAGCACAGGGACAACCACCAGGAGCTCGCCCTGCACCATGGATTCGCTTGCACCTTTTGTCTTTCTCAGTTAACTCACATCATGCCAGACACAGGGCATGGGACTTCAGTGTGGATCCTTCAATGCCAGCCTTGGACCGTCGTGTGCACCTGTCTTGAGTTCTGTCCCTAAAGTTTGTGAATTCTCTCTTTCGTTTCAGGATCTGGAATCTCTTGATGCCTATATCCAGAGGACGCTCTCTGCCTTGTACCCACCTTTTGAAGCCACGGCAGCCACGGTGCTCTGGCAGCTGTTCAGCGTGGCCGAGAGGTGCCACGGTGGGGACGGGCTGCACTGCCTCACCAGCTTCCTCCTCCCAGCCAAGAGGGCCCTGCAGCACCTGCAGCAGGAAGCCTGTGTGAGTACCTCCCCTGTAGCTCTGAGACGGCGGGCAACCTGGAGGAACCTGCTCTTCCCCTGGGATTGGGCCCATCAGGGCACTGGCTCAGTCCTTTCCTCTGGCTTCTGGCTCCTCCCACCGTTATCCCAATGAAGGGTCAAACAAGGCTGCATGTCCCAGAAACAAGGGTTTCTCAGGCTTTCCAGGGGTGTGGAGCCATCTTTGTCCCCCACCCCCAATAAACTTGCACTGCACTCTTTGAAGGAAGGAAACAAGTCATTCTCCAGAGCCGGCACCTCAGAGCTAAGTTACTGCGGCAGTCACTGTGCAGGCCCACCCAGAAGGGATAGTAGTGAGCACTTCAGAGCTAAGTCACTGTGTGGGCCCACCTGGAAGGGATTGTGGTCTCAGTTCCAGACCAGCAAAGTAAGGAGATACCATGCTAACGCCAGACACACAAAGGTTTTGGTTTCCCAGCGTGTATACAAGTTATGTTTACACTATAGTCTAAGTGTGCAATAGCATTAGGTCTAAAAACAGCATACATAACTTAATTTTAAAATAGTGATTAAAAAATGCCAATGTTGATGGCTGCTGGCCGATCACGGCTGTGGCAGCTTCTTAAAATGAGACCACAGTGAAGTTTTCCACGTTGACTCTTCCTTTTACGAACAATTGCTCCAGCAGGAAATACTGTTTGACAGCATTTTACCCACCATAGAACTTCTTTCAGAATTGGAGTCGATCCTCTCACACCCTTCTGTTTATCAACTAAGTTTATGGAATACTCTAAATTCTTTGTTGTCACTTCAGCGGTGTTCACAGTATCATCTTTTTTTTTTTTTTTTTTTTTTTGAGATGGAGTCTTGCTCTGTCACCCAGGCTGGAGTACAGTGGTGCAGTCTCAGCTCACTGCAACCTCCACCTCCCGGGTTCAAGCGATTCTCCTGCCTCAGCCTCCTGAGCAGCTGGGATTACAGGCGCCCGCCACCACGCCCAGCTAATTTTTGTGTTTTTAGTAGAGACGAGTTTCGCTATGTTGGCCAAGCTGGTGTTAAACTCCTGACCTCAGGTGATCCACCCGCCCTGGCCTCCGAACAGATTCCATCTTAATCAACCATGTTCTTTGCTCATTCATAAGAAGCAATTCCTCATGCGTTCAAGTTTTTTCCTGAGATTGCAGCAGTTCAGTTACATCTTCAGGCTCCACTTCTAATCCGAGTTCTCTTTCTGTTTTCCCCACATCTGCAGTTCCTTCCTCTATGGGAGGCTTGAACCCCTCAATGTCATCCATGAGGGTTGGAATCAACCTCTTCTAAACTCCCCTTCATGTTGATATTTTGGCCTCCTCTCATGAATCTTAAATGTTCATAGTAGCATCCAGAATGGTGAATCCTTTCCAGAGGTGTACAGTGTGCTCTGCCCAGATCCATCAGCGGAATCACTCTCTATGGCAGCTATAGTCTTACAAAATGTATTTCTTAAATAATAAGACTTGAAAGTCAAAATTACTCTTGAGCCTTAGGCGGCAGAATGGACGTTGTGTTACCACACATGGAAACAACATTTATCTGCTTGTACACTTCGTCAGAGCTCTTGGGTGACCACAGGTATTGTTGGTGAGCAGTAATATTTTGAAAGGAATCTTTTTTTCTGAGTAGTGGGTCTCAACAGTGGGCTTAAAATATCGAGTAAACCATGCTGTGAACAGACATGCTGTGAACAGACGTGCTGTCATCCAGGCTTTCTTGTTCTGTCCATAGAGCAAGGCCGAGTAGAAGACTGAGCATGATTCTCAGGGGCCCGGGATGTTCAGAATGGTCCATAAGCATCAGCATACAAGAATAAATAAAGATATTTATCCTCGAGGCCAGGATAAAACTGTAGTGATCGCCAGGTTGTGGGTGTTGCAGCGAGCTGCTGGAAGGCGCCTGGGTAGGTTCTAAAAAGCACGGCCTTTGTTAACCAGGACCACTTAGCACTCCACCGAAAGTGAATTAGGGCATTGTTTTGAAGCTACCACTGGGCCACTTGGTTTATTAGACTCCTTGAATGTCTTTTGGTTAGAATGACAGGGCTAGGGGAGGGGCCAGGCACAACCTAGATTTGCTTCCTTGTGTGAGGTGGTCTGTTCAGAAGACGTTTTCCTTTGTGAGGACGTATCTTTTGCACATTTCAAGGATGTCGACTGATGTGGGGAAGAAACAGAGGTGCCTGCCGGGAGGCTGGATGACAGCACAGGGAGCCTCGCTGCTTTCCTTGGGTCTGAAAATGCCTGGCTGCTTTCAAAGGCATGCCTGTTTCACCTGCTTTCCGGGAAGTTGCTTTTTGCTCTCATTTTAATCAAAACCATCCTTCTCCCCACCTACTGAATCGCTTGTCTTCTGGAAAAGTCATGTGAATTATGGTACTTTAATATGGATGCGTATGTATTAGTATTTAATAAGCACAACACAAAACTTAGAGACAGTCTGCTTGACATTTATATTACTTTTTGCTTTGGAATGATAAAAATTAAGTTTGTTCATTTCTATAACAGGAGAAAAATGCATTTACCTTGACTACTGTGAATATATGAATACAAACATATTTTAGTTAATATAAATTCAATTCTGTTTTTATTCATTTATCCACTATTGTCAAAATATGTGGTTGGGAAATCATTATTAATAATATTAATATTGAGATAAATGGTCATATGAAGCTAAGACTTCAGTGATTACTGTTGCCTGTCTCCCAACCCTCAGTCAATAAATGACATGCTTAATCACTTATCAAGTTATTTGCCACTTTGTTTCATCACAGTTTGGGACAAAAATGTGTCTGGAGAAGTTTAGAGAAAAGGGCTGGGCATGGCGGCTCATGCCTGTAATCCCAGCACTTTGGGAGGCCAAGGCAGGTGGATCATCTGAGGTCAGGAGTTCAAGACCAGCCTGGCCAACATGGCGAAACCCCATCTCTACTAAAAACACAAAAGTTAGCTGGGCATGGTGGTGGGCGCCTGCAGTCCCAGCTGCTCAGGAGGCTGAGGCAGGAGAATCGCTTGAACCCAACAGACAGAGGTTGCAGAGAGCCGAGATTGTGCCACTGCACTCCAGCCTGGGCAACAGAGTGAGACTCTATCTCAAAAAGAAAAAAAAATAGTTTAGGGAAAAGTAATCAGAAAAATATAGAAATAGGATGTTTCCATAAAAGAGAGACAGAAGTGATCTGGGAATTAGAATAAAAAAATGAAATCAATCAAATAGAAATCGGAAAAGGGGGAGGGAGTAAACAGAATAAAGCCATGAACAGTGAAAAGCACAATGTCTCTGACACAGGTCCAAGAAATAATAGAGCAGCAAAATTCAGAGGATTACTGGGGTAGCAATGTTCATAACAAACGAATATCATAAAAGGCGAAGTGCATCGCTGGGTCTAAAGAAGATCTTTCAATAATAATACTAGTGACAAAAAGCCAGGAAGACCTCAGCTGTGAGCCCCGAACAACATAGTCTGAAAATGTGTGAAATATAAATGGACAGAATTGCAAGGAGAAATCCAGAATTACCGTAGGAGATTTCACCTCTCTCCAAAGCAGACGGGGCAAGCAGACCACGCACTACTTGGAATATATGTTAAACACACTAACTCTCTTCCACTAAGGGGCATACGTAGAGTGCTGAGCCCCACAGCTTTAGGATCCATATCCTTCCCAAGTACACATGGAACACTTCCCAAAGTTAACCAAAATCTGATAAAATTCTTGCCCATTTAAAAACATTTATCCCAAGGATACATGATTAGAGAATATTGGAGAGCCCACATTCTTCTTCTTCTCCTCCTCCTCCTTTTTTTTTTTGTTTGTTTGTTTGTTTTTTGAGTCAGGGTCTCAGTCTATCACCCAGGCTTGAGTCCAGTGGTACAATCATGGCTCACTGCAGCCTTGACCTCCTGGACTCAAGCGATCCTCCCGCCTCAGCTTCCGGACTAGCTGGGACTACAGGTGTGCACCACCACACCTGGCTAATTCTTTTATTTTAAAAATATTTTGTAGAGACTGGGTTTCACTATGTTTCCCAGGCTGGTCTCGAACTCCTGGGCTCAAGCGATCCTCCTGCCTCAGCCTCCCAAAGCACTGGGATTACAGGTGTGCACCACCATGCCCAGCCTACCTTCTTCTTAAGTGTACATGTAGCTTACCAGGATCGACCATTGTCCATAAAGTGTCAACAAATACCAAATAATTTGTATCTAAAGGCCACAGTGCAATAAAACTAGAAATCAACAAAAACAAGAAACCCTTACATTTGGAAAGTGTTTTAACCTATTTATGGCTAATGTTCCATTATTGGAACACTAAGCTTGTGGGAGTTATTTATATCCTACTGCTGAAGGTCATTGCCAAGGTCTGATTTTTCACACACACACAAATTTGCAACCTCCGGCACAAATGGGTTAATGTACTGCTAAATAAAGGATGACAAAACCCCCAAGGAAATTGTCGGAATATTTAGAGCCAAAGAACAGATGTGTCCGGTTACAATGTGGAGGAGCATGAAGACCTTTACCACCAAACAATGAGAAACCTAGAGAAGCCCACACCATTGCATCTTCCTTCAGAGCCACCCATGAGGCATGGATGTGGAAAGCACCTGAAAGGACCACACTGTAGAGAGACAGTGCCTTCCTAAACGAGTAAATAACAGAAGCCACTTTCGTGCCTGTGGCCAGTCACTGAGGCTGGAGGAGGGTGGAGAGGGGAGCAAGCCTACCAGAGAATGACCTTCTTTGCTGAGACAAGGAGAAATCAGCAAGATTTAGGAAACCTCTGAGCTGACAGATTAGCATCTGGAGGAGCCTTGAATGCAGGATAATCTTCTCTGCCAAGTAATTCTCTTAGAGGGAATTTTGCTGAGGAAGTGGAAATTGAAGGGGGGGACTAGAAAGCAAAAAGAAATCTCAGAGTCTTATAGTCACATGGGCCAGGTGCACTGGCATTATCATGCCTGTAATCCCAGCACTTCGCAAGGCTGAGGGGGAGGGTTGCTTGAGCCCAGGAGTTCAGTAGCATCCTGGGCAAGATAGTGAGAGCACATCTCTGCCAGAATTTTTTTTAAACTTAACCAGTCATGGTGGGTAGTGCATGCCTGTGGTCCCAGCTACGTGGGAGGCCCAGGTAAGAGGATTACTTGAGCCTGGGAGATCAAGGCTGCAATGAGCTCTGATTGTACCACTGCACTGGGCCTGGGCAACATAGCAAGACCCTGCCTCAAAAAATAAATATAGTCATACAGTACCAAAGAGTTGTAATCTCCAACTCGTACAGTCTCCTGGTCTCAAAATCTCGTCGTCTAACAGTCTTAAAATTTCAATCCCATGGTTTCAACATGTCTCAGTTCTTATTCCAGGCTCCCCCTGGAGAGAGAGATGGACTCACCATCAGAGGATTTGAAACCAGAGATAGGCTGAAATTAATCAACCTTAAAACCAAACTCCACCCAAATAAAATCTGATAAGAAGGTCCTGGTGGCCAGTGACGTCTGAGGCTGGGCTGAAAAGTGAAGAGAGATCTCGTTGCACTCCTGTAGCTTTAATTCCAGGGCTTTCATAGAGGAATTAAAGCCACAACCCTGCCCCAGTTTGGCTCTGTTTCCGAATGCATTACACTGATAAGCCCCTCACCTAACTGCCTAACAGAAGAAAGAGCATTTCCTCTTGAAAAGAAACATGCCTGCATTAGACAAAATCTCTGAGATAAAATTTAAGAATTGTGTGATTTGCAGAGGTGCCAGATTTTATCAATCCATAAACAACAGCAAAATTCTCAATAGAAACAGACCACCCAGGGGTTGGAATTATCAGAGACTTCTTAAAAATTATAATAAACTGGCCGGGCGCAGTGGCTCACGCCTGTAATCCCAGCACTTTGGGAGGCCGAGGTGGGTGGATTATGAGGTCAGGAGATCGAGACCATCCTGGCTGACACGATGAAACTTCGTCTCTACTAAAAATACAAAAAACTAGCCGGGCGTGGTGGCAGGGGCCTTTAGTCCCAGCTACTCGGGAGGCTGAGGCAGGAGAATGGCGTGAACCTAGGAGGCAGAGCTTGCAGTGAGCGGAGATCGCACCACTGCACTCCAGCCTGGGTGACAGACAAGACTCCGTCTCAAAAAAAAAAAATTATAATAAATATATTAAATAACTATAAGTAAATATGGCAGATGAAGTAGATGAAGAGGTGGAGAGTTTCAGATTTGGAAAGTATTTTGAAAGAAGAAAATGGGCTGGGCGTGGTGGCTCGTGCCTGTAATCCCAGCACTTTGGGAGGCTGAGGCAGGCAGATCACAAGGTCGGGAAATTGAGACCATCGTAACTAACACGGTGAAACCCCATCTCAACTAAATATACAAAAAAATTAGCCCGTTGTGGTGGTGGGCATCTGTAGTCCCAGCTACTCGGGAGGCTGAGGCCGGAGAATGGTATGGACCCGGGATGCGGAGCTTGCAGTGAGCCAAGATTACGCCACTACACTCCAGCCTGGGTGACGGTGAGACTCCATCTCAAAAAAAAAAAAAAAAAAAGAAGAAGAAGAAAATGGAAATCTCCAAACTAAAAAATACAAGATCTGTAATTAAAATGCTTAATGAATGGGATTAATGCAGATTGGGCACAACAAAGAAAGGATACATGAATTTGAAGACCTGTCAAAGAAAGTCATTCAAATGGAAGCACAGAGAGAAAGGAGAATGAGGAAAAAATGAGCAAAACCTTAGTCACTAGTGTGATTATCAAGCAGTCAAAATGTGTATAATTACATTTACAGAAGGGGAGGAAAGTGAGAAGAGGGCAGGACAAATGAAGAAGTATTGTTGGAATTTTTTTCAAATTTGTTTAAAACCAGAAACACCTGGATCCAGGAAGCTTGTCATCAGCGGACAGAGGAAAGAGGCAAACTGCACGCCGCAGGGAACAGTGAGAATGATGGATGACTTCCTCGGAAGCACTGGGCTTCCGAAGACAATGGAAAATGTCTTTTTATGTTGTCTTTTATATATGTCTTTTAAATGTTGAAAGAAAAAAATTCTATATCCAGCAAAAATAAATTTCTACATCCAGCAAAAATATCTTTCAAACATGAAGGCAAAGTAATGACACTTTTGGGTTAACAAAGGAATAGACCAGCAGAGGTGCAATACAAGAAATGCTAAAGGGTGGTCTTTAGGTTGAAGGGAAATGATACTAGATAGGTGAAGGGTACAAGAAAGGCTAAATACGTGAGTAAATATGAATGTCTTTAAAAGATTATTAACTACTTAAATCAGTGTATCATGGGGTTTTTAATCAATGTAGAAGTAAAATATATGACAACAAAAGCACAAAGTGTTGCAGGAAGTAAATGAAATTAGGCCACTAAAAGGTTATTACATTGTTTTGAATTTTAAAATATTAATTGAAGTGAGGCTGTAGTGAGTTAAAGATGCACATTGTAATCTTGAGAGCAAAAATAACACAGAGATACAACTCAATATTCAAGAGATAAAAAGAAACCCAAAAAATAGAAAGAGAGGATGAAAGGAAGAACAAAGAATAGATTAGACAAATAGAAATTATATAACAAGATGATAGATTTGATTCAACCATATCAATAATTATTTTATTTTATTTTATTTTATTTTTTATTTTTTATTTATTTATTTTTTTTTTGAGACGGAGTCTCGCTCTGTCGCCCAGGCTGGAGTGCAGTGGCGCAATCTCGGCTCACTGCAAGCTCCGCCTCCCGGGTTCACGCCATTCTCCTGCCTCAGCCTCCCGAGTAGCTGGGACTACAGGCGCCCAACCCTGCGCCCGGCTAATTTTTTCTATTTTTAGTAGAGACGGGGTTTCACCATGGTCTCGATCTCCTGACCTTGTGATCCGCCCACCTCGGCCTCCCAAAGTGCTGGGATTACAGGCGTGAGCCACCGCGCCCGGCCCAATAATTATTTTAAATGTAAACCAAACACACTCCATGTAAAAGGCAGGAATGGACAGACTCAAAAAAAGGCAAGAGCAACTAAACGTTTGTTGTATAAAATGCCCTTTATTTTTTATTATTTATTTATTTTTAGATGGAGTCTTGCACTGTCGCCTGGGCTGGAGTGCGGTGGTGCAATCTCAGCTCACTGCAACCTCCACCTCCTGGGTTCAAGCGATTCTCCTGCCTCAGCCTCCCGAGTAGCTGGGATTACAGGTGCGTGCCACCACGCCCAGCTAATTTTTTTGTATTTTTAGTAGAGATGGGGTTTCACCATGTTGGCCAGGCTGATCTCGAACTCCTGACCTCAGATGATCTGCCCGCCTCAGCCTCCCAAAGTGCTGGGATTACAGACGTGAGCCACCGCGCCCAGCCAAAATGCCTTTTAAATATAAAGACACACAAAGATGGAATCTAAAAGAATGTGAAAAATGCCACTAAGCATAAGAAAGTATGTGGTAGTATTAATATCAGATAAGTAAGATTTCAAGACCATACTACCAGAGACAAATAGGGACAATTTGTAGCAGTGAAAGGCTCAATTTATCAACAGAGTGCCTAATAATAGAGCTTCAAAATACATGAAGCCAAATAATTGCCAGCAGTAATGTAGATTTTTTATACTCTCCTCTCAGCAATTGGTAGAACAATTGGAAAAAAATCTAAGAATATAAAAAATCTGAACATTAGTAATAAACTTGACGTATTTGACATTTATAGAACAATGTACACAACAAATGCAGAATATGCATTCTTTTCAAGCTCACACAAAATAAACTACATACTGTAGATAATTTTTTTCAAAGTATCAATAATTTTCTAAGGACAGAGCTCATAGAGTTTTTTTTTCTGACCACAGTGTTATTAAACCAAAGCTCAATAACATAAAAGAGATAACTAGAAACTCACAAAATACTTGGAAATTATGTATTTCTGAATAATCCATGGGTAGAAAACATTACAATATCCATAAGGGATATTGGCCTATATTTTTCTTTTGTCTGACATCTTGGTAATGCTTTTTCGAATGAGTTTCCCTCCTCTTTAATTTTTTGGAAAAATTAGAAAAGGAGTGGTGCTGTTCTTTAAATGTTTGGTAAAATTCACCAATGAAGCCATCGGTTCCAGGCTTTAAGAGATTTTTAAATTACTGATTCAATCTACTTAGCAGGCGTAGGTATATGCACATTTTAAATTTCTTCCTGATTTAGTCTTGGTAGGCTTTGTGTCTCTAGCAATTAATCTAGATTATCCAATTTATTAATGTACAGTTAATAATTTTTCATAATCCTTTTTATTTCTGTAGAATCAATAGTAAGTAATATCCCCTCTTTAATCTGATTTTAGTAACATAAATCTTTTTTTAGTCCACCTAGCTAAAGGTTTGTCAACTTTTTTTTATCTTTCCAAAGAACCAATTGTTGGTTTCATCCATTTTGTATCTCGTTTTTCTACTCTCTGTTTCACTTATCTCTGTTCTATATTGTTCCCTTTCATCTGCTAGCTTTGGGTTTAGTTTTTTTTCTTCTTTTTCTAGTTCCTTAAGCTGTGAAGTTAGGTTGTTGATTTGAGATCTTTACTTTTTAAAAATATAAGCATTTATAGCTATAAATTTCCCTCAACACTGCTTGTGCTGCCTCCCATAAATTGTGATATATTATGTTTTTGTTTTCATTTCATTCTAAACATCTTTTCATTTTTTGTGTGATTTTTTTGATCCATTGTTGATTAATTTCCACAATTTTGTGAATTTTTCAGTCTTATTTCTAGTATTGACTTCTAACTTCATCTCTTTATGATTGGTGAAGATAATTTGTATGGTGTCTGTCTTTTTAAGTTTATCGAGACTGAATTTGTGGCCTAATATATGTTCTACCCTGGAAGTTGTCTCTCATGTGCACTTGAGAAGCATGTGTATGTCCAGCAAAAATACCTTTCAAACATGAAGGCAGAATAATGACGCTGCTGGGTAGATGTTCTGCATGTCTGTTAGATTGAGTTGGTTTATGGTGTTGGTAAAGTCCTCCATTTTTAAAAATCTCTCTTCTGTCTGGTTCTTCTGTCCATTGACAGTGAAACAGTGAGGTACTGAAGTCTCCAACAATTATTGTAGCGCTGCCTGTATCTCTCTTCAATTCTGTTAATTTTTGCTGCATACATTTTGATGATCTGTCATTAGGTGTGTAAATGTCTATAATTGTTATATCTTCTTGCTGTATTTAACCTTTTATTAATATATAAGGTTCTTCATGGTATCTTGTAACATTTTATGATTTAATGTCTATTTTATGTGATATTAGTGTAGTCATTCCTCCCGTCTCTTGGTTACTATTTGCATGGATATATTTTTCCATCTTTTTAGTTTGGATCTGTTTAATGTCTTTGAATCTCAAGTGAGTCTTTTGTGGACACCGTATAGTTGGATCATGTGGGATTTTTTCAAAAATCCATTTTGCAGACTGGATGTGGTGGCTCACACCTGTAATCCCAGCACTTTGGGAGGCCAAGGTGAGTGGATCACCTGAGGTCAGGAGTTTGAGTCCAGCCTGGCCAACATGGTGAAACCCCGTCTCTACTAAAAATACAAAAATTTAGCTGAATATGGTGATATGCGACTGTAATCCCAGCTACTCGGGAGGCTGAGGCATGAGAATCACTTGAACCCAGGAGGCAGAGGTTGCAGCGAGCTGAGATCATGCCACTCTACTCCAGCCTGGGTGACAGAGACTTAAAAAAAAAAAAAATTCAGTTTTACCAGTCTCTGTCTCTTGATTAGATAACACATTTATATTTAAAGTAGTTTCTGATAAACAGGGGCTCCTGTCATTTGGCCATTTGTTTTCTATGTGCTGTATAGCTTTTTTGTCCATTTCCTGCATTACTGTCTTCTTCAGTGTTTAGCTGATTTTTTGTAGTAAAAGGCTTAAATTCTTTCCTCGTTTCCTTTTGTGTACATTCTATAGCTATTTTCCTTTTGATTACCATGGGGATTACATTTATTATCCTAAAGTTGTAACACTAATTTGAATTTATACTAGCTTGACATTAATAACATAAAATAATTCTGTTCCTTTACAGCTCTGTGTCACCCCTTTTGGTTGCTGATGTCAGAAAATTACATCTTTATACATTATTAGTATAAAGTATTACTAGTTATTACTAGTAGTATAAAGTATTAAGCATAAAGCAATAATTCTTATAAATATATTAGTGTCTTAAGTCATGTAGAAAACAAAATAGCAGTTATAAGCCATTGTTACAGTAATACTAGCTTTCATAATTTGCATATAATTACCTGTATTGAGATCTTTATTTCTTCATAGTCCTTCAAGTTACTGTCTAGTATTCTTTGAGTTCACCCTGCTGGACTCCCTTGTATCCTGTAGGGTGGGTCAAGTGGTAACAAACTCCCCAGCTTTTGTTTATCTGGGAATGTCTTAATTTCACCCTAACTTTTGAAGCATAGTTTTGCTAGATATAAGAGTCCTTGTCAACAGGATTTTTTTCTTTTATCATTTTGAACGTTTTGACCCACTGCCTTCTGGACTGAAAGATTCTGATGCAAAATATGCCAACAATCTTATTAAGGATTCTTGTATGGGATGAGTCACTTCTCTCTTGCTGCTTTCAGGATTCTGTCTTTGTCCTTCAAAAGCTGGATTATAATGTGTTTTGCTGTGGGTCTCTTTGAATTCCTTTACTTGGAGCTTATCAGGCTTCTTGCATGTTTGTATTCATGTCTTTCCTCAAATTTGGGAAGTTTTCACACATTATTTCTTCAAATGTTCTATGCCATTTTACTCTCCTTCTGGAACTCCCACTTTACGTGTGCTGGCTGCTTGATGGTGTCACGCAGGTCTTTCAGGCTTTGTTCACTTTTCTTTTTTCTGCCTGCTCAAATCTGCCTTTGAATCCCTTTAGTGAATTTTTCATTTCAGTTATTATACTTTTCAGCTCCAGAATTTGTTTGGATTCTTTTTAGGATTTTTAATATCTTTGTTGATATTTTCATTTTTTCATACATCACTTATTTTCTTCACATCTTTAGTTCTTTGAGCATCTTTAAGACTGTTCTTTTACAGTCTTTTGCTGTTAGGTCTGCTATCGGGGCTTTTCCAGGGACAGGTTCTGATTATTTTTTCCATTGAATGGAACATACTCTCCTGTTTCTTTGAAGGCCTCGTGACGTTTTGTTGAAAATTGGACGTTTGAACCTAACTATGCGACCACTTTGCTTGTCAGATTTTCCTCCTCCCTTGGGGTTTGCTTTTTATGTTGTTGAAGCAGCATTGCTGTCTGGGTGAATACCCGGGGTTCGTCATCTCACAGCAGGATTAATGACACAGACACACGTGAGGAGTGAGTCTAGGAGTGGAGGTTTAATGGAAAATACCCGGGGTTCGTCATCTCACAGCAGGATTAACGACACGGACACACGTGAGGAGTGAGTCTAGGAGTGGAGGTTTAATGGAAAATACCCGGGGTTCGTCATCTCACAGCAGGATTAACGACATGGACACACGTGAGGAGTGAGTCTAGGAGTGGAGGTTTAATGGAAAATACCCGGGGTTCGTCATCTCACAGCAGGATTAACGACATGGACACACGTGAGGAGTGAGTCTAGGAGTGGAGGTTTAATGGAAAATACCCGGGGTTCGTCATCTCACAGCAGGATTAACGACATGGACACACGTGAGGAATGAGTCTAGGAGTGGAGGTTTAATGGAAAAAAGAAAGAGAAAGGAGAACAGCTCTTACTGTCAAGACAGAGAGGAGTGCCCAGAAGGGAAATCTGGCCAGCTGCAGAGAGCCCCAGATTTTACAGGCAGGCTTGAGGAGGTGGTGTCCCATTTACATGGGGCCCACCGATTGGTTGGACCAGGTGTGACATTTACATAGTGTGTGGGCTGGGGAGGCTGCCCACCCCACCCTAATCTTATTATGCAAATGGCCTTTCCACTTGGCCAGCGCAATCTTGCCTGCTCCTTACTGTACACGTGGCTGGCAAAAGAAGGGAAGATGGAGCTGCCATTTTGAACATGTCTGGTCCCAGGTAGCCTTTTCCTATTGGCACAACTGCCAACATTCACCTGTGTGAGCTTCCAGCTCACTTGTCTATGTCTGCAGCTCGATTTTAAAGGCTGCTATTTGTTAGAAAAGAAAATGATTTGGGAGCTGCTTTTCATTGAAAGGAAACATTACTAGACTTTCTTTCCCTCACTATCTGCCTAATTTCTTCTTAATTCCTAGATCATTGTTTCTGCTTATTGTTGGGTATTAATATTATTATTATTATAGGCTGCATCTGTGCCAAGGCCCAGCCCGAGGTGTAACCTTAAGGTCATTTCAGTTCCTTCTGAGCCTGGTCCTTTCTTTGAGCATACATGGTCATTTTCTAATTTTCCTTGTATATGCATTTTTTAAAAATGTCCTAGTCTTTAATGTCTGGCTCACAAAAGGGGAAAAGAGAAAAAAATGAAACGAGGGGCAAAAGGGCACCACCTCTTTAACCCCCGGAAGTCACTTCAGTGGCAGTGGTGGGTGGCGGCCGAGCGGTGGGAAAGGTACAACCGTGCTGGTCTTGCACCTGTTTGTCTGCACCTCTGTGGTCACCAGCCACGGTGATCAGAGCACTGTTAAGGAAAAGAGTCAAACTCTGTAAAATGTTTGAAGAGATTTATTCTGAGCCAAACACGAGAGACCATGGCCCCTGATACAGCCCTCAGGAGGTCCTGAGAACATGGGCCCAAGGCGGCTGGTGCAGCTTGGTTTTATACATTTTAGGGGTATTGAGACATCAATCAAATACATTTAAGAAATACATTGGTTTGGTCCAGAAAGCCAGGACAACTAAGGGGTTTGGTGAATTTAAACTTTTTCTGGCTGACAATGGGTTGAGTTCTTCTAAAGACCTGGGATCAACAGAAGGGAGCTGTTCAGCTAAAGATAAAAGATTGTGGAGACAAAGGTTCTTTTGAATCTTATAGTGGCTGCCCTTAGGGACAATAGACGACAAATGTTTCCATTCAGACCTCTAAAAAGTACTAGATTTTAGTTAATCTCTTCAGGATTGGGAGGCCTGGAAGAAAAGGGTCTAGCTATGTTAATAGAGAGTCTTCACAGATACAGTTTTTCCTCCACAAAGGACAGCGTTGCAGGCCCATTTCAAAATATGGCAAAGAAACGTGTTTTGCGGTAAAATATTTTGACTTCTTTCTTTGTCACATGATGTTATGCCAGAGTCAGATGGAAAGTAAGTCGTGATCTGTAGGCTTAGATAAAAGGCCCATGATGAGAATTTATAGTTTGTAGGGCAGGAGCTTCCCAGACCCCTCAGACAGGCATTTAGGCAAGATTTAAAAAAAAAAAAAAAAATCAGAGCTTAGTCCTCAGCACTGATCCACTGTATTTGGATGACAGGGGTTTGTCTTTTTTGTTTCTTGGGGTTTTGTGGACACTTTGGTTCTTGCAGGCTGCTCCAGGAACAAATGTACAGCTGCCTGTGGGGCTAGAGGTGGGGCTGCCTGCAGGTCCAAGAGCTGGAAAGGATCACCATCAACCACTTTTAGTAGACGCCATAGTTCCAGAACAGTGACGGCAGACAGATTCTGCCAGTGCAGGTGTTGTCCAGATGGGGAGACAGACTTCAGGTGTCTCCTCCTCCACCGTCTTCCCAGAATCCTCTTCGCAACTGGGATATTTTGGGAAAAAAAAAATCTAGACAGGTTCTACATTCATATTTCTTCCTTAAAGTTTTTAAATTCTTGCTGCATTTTCAAGATACTGTAAGACAAAACAGTATAGGTGTGGTTAACTCAAGAAAGATGGTAGAGCTCTTCAATTCAGCAGATAATGCTTGGGGCCTCCTGTTCTCGTTAGGGTCCTATCAGGAGACAAACACCACACAGAAATTTAATCAGGAGAGCTTCATGCGGAGAGCTGTTATCTAGTAACAGGATGAACCATAAAGGGTGTAAACCAGAAATGAAATTCTAAGTCCCCAAACCAACTGAACAGACCCCCCACTCCCTTGGCCAAGCGGATCCCAAAGAAACTGGAAGAACGAGTTCAGGCCATGAAGGAAGGGGTTCAGACAGGCCTTGTCATTCTGTCATGCGCGTCCGTGTGGAGAGACCAGCAAACAGGTTTGGCGTGAGCAATGAAGCTTTTTAATCACCTGGGTGCAGGCAGGCTGAGTCCGAAAAGAGTCAGCGAAGGGAGATAAGGGTGGGGCCGTTTTATAGGATTTGGGTAGGTAAAGGAAAATTACAGTCAAAGGGGGGTTGTTCTCTGGCGGGCAGGAGTGGGGGTTACAAGGTGCTCAGTGGGGGAGCGTTTTGAGCCCGGATGAGCCCAGAAAAGGACTTGCACTAGGTAATGTCATCACTTAAGGCAAGGACCGGCCGTTTTCACTTCGTTTGTGGTGGAATGTCATCGGTTAAGGCAAGACAGGGCATTTTCACTTCTTTTGTGATTCTTCAGTTACTTCAGGCCATCTGGGAGTATACGTGCAAGTCACAGGGGATGCGATGGCTTGGCTTGGGCTCAGAGGCCTGACACATCCCCCCTCCCTTTGGAGTTTAGGTACAACTGACCAGCATTAGTATTAAAATAGACATCAAAAGACTCACAAAACAGATTCTGCAGCAATAAGATACCAACTCTGAACCTGCGGCGTCACATGACAACAGGCCCTGAGGAAATGAAATTATTTTACTCCAAAATAGATTTATTTGCCATATTCTGAAGTGGCCTTGCAAAACTGTCCCTTGTGGGGGATATTTGCATTCTGTAGAGAGTCTCCTTCCCTTTCTAGGTCTTCTCCTCTCCCAGGAGAGGGGTTTAACCAAGAGTCTGACACCTTTTAAGGTACAAAAGGAGACGTTTGCCGTCATTCTCACTGGAGCCTGCTGCTTAGAATCTTTGTCGACAGAACAAGAGCCTTGGCTTTATCCCCCTTTTGTCTTAACTCGAGCGTTTCCTTCTGCTGACTTCAGTTCTTTGGGCAGAGCTTACCTCTTCCAGCCAGCTGCTAATCAGAAAAATTCTGAGTCCACCGCCCCCGCGCTCCCCCTTTGAGATGTCCTGCCTTCCTGGGTGGATCTAATATGTACCTTACATGTACTGATGTATGTCTTTGCCTGTAACTTCAATCTCCCTAAAATGTATAAAACCAAGCTGTAACTAGACCAACTCAGGCACACGTTCTCAGGGTCTCTTGAGGGTGTACCCCAGGCGGTGGTCACTTACACTTTGCTCAGAGTAAGCCTCTTTAAATACTTCATAGAGCTTCGCTGTCTTCATCAACAAAGGTCAGTGAGAGCTATGAAGTATTCCCTAGGACTGAGGGAGAGCTCCCAAAGAGGAAGTAAGCCTTCCCTAGCCCCCATCAAGATAGTGGTGGGCGAATGTGCATTATGTATTTGAAGCTAAAATAAACTACTTAGGGTATGTACGACCATTCTTTTTCACTCATTGCCTGCCTTAATGAACTAATTGCCAGTCCTGACCACTCACAGCTGGAGGCTTCAAAGGATGCACAACTTAGAACGTTGCCAAGTAGGGCAGTAAAATCAGTGGGCAAGAGGACAGGCTTCACCCGGAATGTGATTAAGAGTCACACATGCTCGTAAGTCACTCAGGAAAATGTCTGTGTAGGTTTTCCCACCCAAGACCACATTAAATCCAGATGTCAGAGTGAACGTGGAGAGAGAGTGAGAGAGAGAGACAGAGAGAGAGACAGAGAGAGAGAGAAAGGAACATGCTTTCTCATCAGAAAAAGACTTACTTGGCTCAAGCAGAAAGTGACACCACAAAGAGAAGGAAATTGGTTGATGGCAGAAACATCTAGAGAATTTACGATTCAAAAACATCAGAAGAAAAAACAAACCAAATGAAAGCTATTCTTTATATTGTCTTTGCTGAGGGCTTATAAGCATAAGCGAAACACTGAGAGCCAATAGAAAACTTGGCAGACTTGAAGAGATAATTTACAGAAGAGGTGTTACAATTTAACATCTAAAAAATACATAAGGAGATGGTAATGAAATAATATTAAGCCAAAAAAGAAGTGTAAATTTGTTTCATACCACAGTAGAGGGAAGCTTATCCCTTAGTGCCTCCTCATGCCCTGGGAGGTCACCTGTCCCATTGCCCAGAATGAAGCTGAACTTTTAGGAATACTCACATTCCTGGTGTGATATGCCTTTGTTGTGATCGAAGCCTGTTCATTGTCTCAGGAATTTCAGGCTCCTGGACAGCTTTGTGAAAGCTCGTTGTAAAGAAGGACCCTTTGCTTGTTTTTAGCAGCTGAGCTGCAGCACATGAACAGTGAAGTCCAGGGGCCTCCTTTTAAATAAGAAAATCTAGTTCTGACACTCTCCTTGATGCTGTGTCGAAACAACATAGAGTGCACCACTTAGAGAAGGCATCAAAATGAGAGAGAGGTTGACCCTGTGTGATCTGTAGTTTTCTCAGGACTGGAGCTATTCAGAACATGACCACTAGATTCATCGTATCTGGTCTAATGTGGCAGCAATTCCAGGGTAGCCAAAAGATGTACAATCTAAACCATGGCTGGTTTGGCCGAGGAGAATCACAGAATTCTGAATTGTATTGAGGCAAAGAAGAATAGTGTTCTCTCTCTCTCTGTTTCCTTTCCAAAGCCGTGATGTACATTCCACTTGGAATACTCTTGTCGTAGTTCAGTTGTTCATGTTACGTACATTATTATGAAATCACGGCTGATGCCCCACCCCTCTGCAGGTTCCCCCTGAAGAAGCTGCTGCTTTTTTTTTTCTTTTTAAAATACTTTTAAGTTCTAGGGTACATGTGCACAACGTGCAGGTTTGTTACATAGGGTATACATGTGCCATGTTGGTGTGCTGCACCCATCAACTCGTCATTTGCATTAGGTATTTCTCCTAATTCTATCCCCTCCCCAGCCCCCCAGCCCCGACAGGCCCTGGTGTGTGATGTTCCCCACCCTGTGTCCAAGTGTTCTCATTGTTCAGTTCCCGCCTATGAGTGAGAACATGCGGTTTTTGGTTTTCTGTCCTTGTGATAGTTTGCTGAAAATAATGGTTTCCAGCTTCATCCATATCCCTGCAAAGGACATGAACTTACGCTTTTTTATGACTGCATAGTATTCCATGGTGTATATGTGCCACATTTTCTTAATCCAGTCTATCACTGATGGACATTTGGGTTGGTTCCAAGTCTTTGCTATTGTGAATAGTGCCGCAATAAACATACGTGTGCATGTATCTTCACAGTAGAATGATTTATGATCCTTTGGGTATATACCCAGTAATGGGATTGCTGGATCAAATGGTATTTCTGGTTCTAGATCCTTGAGGAATTGCCACACTGTCTTCCACAATGGTTGAACTACTTTACACTCCCACCAACATTGTAAAAATGTTCCTATTTCTCCACAGCCTCTCCAGCATCTGTCGTTTCCTGACTTTTTAATGTTCGCCATTCTAACTGGCATGAGATGGTATCTCAATGTGGTTTTGATTTGCATTTCTGTGATGACCAGTGATGATGAGCATTTTTTCATGTTTCTGTTGGCTGTATAAATGGAAGAAGCTTCTTCTGATCATCTCAATTGATACAGAAAAAGCATTCGACAAAATTCAACACCCTTTCATGATAAAAACAAAATACTCTAGGAATAAAAGGAAACCGTCTCAACATAATAAAATCCATATGTATAAAACCCACAATGAATATTGTCCTCAGTGGTGGGAGACTGAACGCTTTTCCACTGATATCAGGAACAAGGATACGCACTTTCACCACTTCTATTCAACATGGTATTTGAGGTTCTTCCCAGAGTAGCTAGGCAAGGGAAAAAAAAAAAAAGTAAAAGGCATCCAAACTGGAAATTAAGAAGTAAAATTATCTGTTTGTAGATGACATGATCTTATATGTGGAAAACCCTAAAGATTTTATAAAAACTTTAGCTATTAGTTCTTTGTTGGATATATAGATTGCAAAGATTTTCTCCCACTCTGTGGGTCATCTGTTTGCTGATTATTTCTTTTGTTGTGCAGAAGTTTTGTACTTTAATAAAGTCCCATCTATTTATCTTTGTTTTTGTTGCATTTGCTTTTGGGTTCTTGGTTATGAAATTTTTACCTAAGCCAATGTCTAGAACGGTTTTTTTCTGATATTATCTTTTAGAATGTTTATGGTTTCTGGTCTTAGATTTAAGTCTTTCATCCATCTTCAATTGATTTTTGTATAAGTTGAGAGATGAGGATCCAGTTTCTCTCTTCTACATGTGGCTGCCAATTATCCCAGCACCATCTGTTGAATAGGGTGTCCTTTCCCCACTTTCTGTTTTTGTTTGCTTTGAGGAAGATCAGTTGGCTGTATTTGGGTTTATTTCTGGGTTCTCTATTCTGTTCCATTGGTCTGTACACCTATTTTTATACCAGTCCCACGCTGTTTTGGTGACTCTGGCCTCATAGTATGGTTTGAAGTTGGGCGACGTGATGCCTCCAGATGTGTTCTTTTTGCTTAGTCTTGCTTTGGCTGTGTGGGGTCTTTTTTGGTTCCATATGAATTTAGGATTGTTTTTTCTCATTCTGTCAGTAATGATGGTGGTATTTTGATGGTAATTGCGTTGAATTTGTAAATTGCTTTTGGCAGTTTGGTCCTTTCACAGTGTTGATTCTACCCATTCGTGAACATGGGATGTGTTTCCATTTGTTTGTGTCATCCATGATTTCTTTCAGCGGTGTTTTGTAGTTTCCTTGTAGAGGTCTTTCACCTCCTTGGTTAGGTATATTCCTAGTATTTTAATTTTTTGCAGCTATTATAAAAGGGGTTGAGTTCTTAATTTGATTCTCAGCTTTGTCATTGTTAGTGTATAGTAGAGCTACTGATTTGCATACATTAATTTTGTGTCCTGAAACTTTGCTGAATTCATTTGCCAGTTCACGGAGCTTTTTGGATGAATCTTTAGAGTTTTCTAGGTATATGACCATATCATCAACCAAAAACAACAGTTTGACTTCCTCTGTACTGATTTGGATGCCCTTTATTTTTTTCTCTTGTCTGACTAATATCCAGACTCTACAAGAAATGCAAACAAATCAGCAAGAAAAAAAAATAAACAATCCCATCAAAAAGTGGGCTAAGGATATGAACAGACAGTTCTCAAAAGAAGATATACAGATGACCAACAAATATATGAAAAATGTTCAACATCACTTATTATCAGGGAAATGCAAATCAAAACCACAATGTGATACCACCTTACTCATGCAAGAATGGCCATAATCAAAAAATAATAGATATTGGCATGGATGTGATAAAGAGGGAACAGTTTTACAGTTGTTGGGAATGTAAACTAATAAAACCACTATGGAAAACAGTGTGGAGATTCCTTAAAGAACTAAAAGTAGATCTACCATTTAATCCAGCAAATCCCACTTTTGGGTATCTACCCAGAGGAAAAGAAGTTGTTATACAAAAAAAACACTTGCACACACATGTTTATAGCAGCACAATTTGCAACTGCAAAAATATGAAACCAGCTCAAATGCCCACCAATCAATGAGTGGATAAAATGTGAGAGATATATACCTATATGTATAGATATAGATATATATATATGATGGAATATATATGAGATGGAATATATATATATGATAGAATATATATAATAGAATATATATGATAGAATATATATAAATTTATATATGATGGAATACTACTCAGCCATAAAAAGGAACAAAATAATGGCATTTGCAGCAACCTGGATGGAAGTGGAGACCATTATTCTAAGTGAAATAACCAAGACTGGAAAACCAGACATTGTATGTTCTCACTCGTAAGTGGCAGCTAAGCTATGAGAATGCAAAGGCATAAGAATAATACAATGGACTTTGGGGAGTCGTGGGAAAGGGTGGGAGGTGGGTGAGGGATAAAAGACTGCACATTGGGTACACTCTCCACTGTGATAGGTGCACCAAAATCTCAGAAATCACCACTAAAGAACTTATTCATGTAACCAAACACCACCTGTCCTCCGGAACACTTATTGAAATAAAAAAAAAAATGAAGGCCAGGCACGGTGGGTCATGCCTGTGATCCCAGCACTTTGGGAGGCTGAGGCAGGTGGATCACTTGAGGTCAGGAGTTCAAGACCATCCTAGCCAACATGGTGAAACCTTCTCTCTACTAAAAATACAAAAATTAGCTGGGTACGGTGGCGTGTGCCTGTAGTCCCAGCTCCTCGGATGGCTAAGGGACGAGAATCACTTGAACTTGGGAGGCGGAGGTTGCAGTGAGCTGAGACCGTGCCACTGCACTGCAGCCTGGGGAACAGAGTGAGACTCTGTCTCAGAAAAAAAGAAAAAAGAAATACAAAAGAAAAACCTGTTAGAAATAGTAATTCATCAAAGTTTGAGGATACAAAATCAACACACAAAAATCAGTTGTGTTTCTATACACTTACAATGAGCAATCCAAAGATTAAGAAAACAATTTCAGGCCGGACGCGGTGGCTCAAGCTTGTAATCCCAGCACTTTGGGAGGCTGAGGCAGGCGGATAACCAGGTCAGGAGATTGAGACCATCCTGGCTAACATGGTGAAACCCCATCTCTACTAAAAATACAAAAAATTAGCCGGGCATGGTGATGGGCGCCTGTAGTCCCAGCTACTAGGGAGGCTGAGGCAGGAGAATGGTGTGAACCCGGGAGGCAGAGCTTGCAGTGAGCTGAGATCGCGCCACTGTACTCCAGCCTGGGCAACAGATCAAGGCTCCACCTCAAAAAAAAAAAATTCATTTATAATAGTATTAAAAAGAATGAAATACCTAGGAATAAATTTAACTAAAAAGTAAAAGACTTGTTCACTGAAAATACAAAACATTGCTGAAAGAAATTAAAGAAGATGTAAATAATTTTAAACACATCCCATGTTCATGAATTGGAAGACTTAATATTGTAAAATAGACTGGGTGCAGTGGCTCACGCCTGTAATCCCAGCATTTTGGGAGGCCGAGGTGGGTGGATCACCAGGTCAGGAGATCAAGACCATCCTGGCTAACACAGTGAAACCCCATCTCTACTGAAAATACAAAAAAATTAGTTGGGCGTGGTGGCAGTCGCCCGTAGTCCCAGCTACTGGGGAGGCTGAGGCAGGAGAATGGTGTAAACCCGGGAGGCGGAGCTTGCAGTGAGCTGAGATCGCGCCACTGCACTCCAGCCTGGGTGACAAAGCGAGACTCTGTCTCAAAAAAAAAAAAAAAAAAAATATATATATATATATAGTAAAATGTCAGTACTATCCAAAGTGATCTACAGATTCAGTGCAATCCTATTAAAGTCCCAATGGTGTTTTTTGCAGAAATAGAAAAGCCCATCTTAAAACTCATGTGGAATCTCAGGAGACCCCCAGATAGCCAAAACAATCTTGAAAAAAAGAAAAGTTGGAGGACTCACGCTTCCTGATTTTAAAACTTAGTACAAAACTACAGTAATCAAAGCAGTGTGACACTGGCATAAAAACAGACACATAGACCAGTGGAATGGAATAGAGAGCCCAGTAATAAACCCTCACGTATATGCCTAAGTAATGTTCTACAGGGGTGCCAAGACTATTCACTGGGGAAGACAGTCTTTTCAATCAGTGGTGCTTGGAAAACTGGATATCCACATGCAAAAGAATGAAGTAGGCCCCTTACCTAAACCCCGTTTACAAAAACTCACTCAAAATGGATCAAAGACCTAAATGTGAGAACTATATCTCTTAGAGTAAAACATAGAGGAAAAGCTTTGTGACATCTGATTTGGCAAAGATTTTTCAGATATGACACCAAAGGCACAACCATCAAAAGTGAAAAATAAATTAGGCTTCATCGAATTTTTAAAAAGGGTACCATTGCATAAAAAGGGCCTTATTGACACAGTGTAAAAGCAGCCCTCAGAATGGGGGAAATATTTGCACATTGTGTATCTGATAAGGGATTAATATCCAGAATGAATGAAGAACTCCAAAAGCTCAACAACAAAAATAATGCAAATCAAAAACGGGTAGAGGGCTGAACAGGTGTTTCTCCAAAACAAATATACAAGTGGCCAATAAGCCCATGAAGAGATGCTCAACATGATTAATCAGGAGGGAAACACAAATCAAAGCCTCAGTTAGACACCACTTCCCATCCATTGTGATAGCTACTGTTAAAGGAAAAACACCACTGGGAAACAAGTGCTTGCAACAGTGTGGAGAAATTGGGGTCCTTGTGCATGGTTGGTGATGACGTGAAATGGTGCAGCTGCTGTGGAAACAGTTCTTCAAAAGAGTGAACACAGAATCACCCTGTGATCCAGCAGTTCCACTTCCGGGCACCTACCCAAAAGAATGGACATCAGGGATTTAAACAGGTATTTGTCCACCTGTGTTGACAGCAGCATTATTCACAATAGACAAAAGGTGGAAACAACCCCAGTGTTCGTGGATGGACGAAC
The DNA here is from genome assembly GCF_049350105.2 of Macaca mulatta. Classification (NCBI taxonomy): domain Eukaryota; kingdom Metazoa; phylum Chordata; class Mammalia; order Primates; family Cercopithecidae; genus Macaca; species Macaca mulatta. Next base: position 1,249,885 of record NC_133411.1, read on the forward strand.
AAAATGTAGCGTGTACACATAATGGAATATTGTGCAACGCTGTGGATGGGTGAATGGATAACAAAGTGTAGTGTGTACACATAATGGAATATTATGCAACGCTGTGGATGGGTGAATGGATAACAAAATGTAGTGTGTATACACAGTGGAATATTATGCAACGCTGTGGATGGGTGAATGGATAACAAAATGTAGTGTGTACACATAATGGAATATTGTGCAACGCTGTGGATGGGTGAATGGATAACAAAATGTAGTAATTATACACAGTGGAATATTATGCAACCCTCAGAAGGAGTGCAGTTCCAATATGTGCTACCTGTGGCATGAATGGACCTTGAGGATACTGTGCCAACGGATAGGAGCCAGTACTGGAAGGACAAATGTTGGATGATTCCACTTGTGGAAGTAGTTAGTCAAATTCATCAAGACAGGAAGTGGAATGGTGGGTACTGGGGGCTCAGGGGCAGGGGAATGGTGAGCTGGTGTTTGATGGGTTCACTGTTTCAGTTTGGGAAGATGGAAAGTTCTGGAGATGGATGGTGGTGATAGTTACATAACTGTGTGAATGTACTTAATGCCACTGAACTGTACCTCGTAATCATGGTTATGCTGGTGAACTTCACATTATATCTGTTTTAACACTCACACGTGCACACACACCCCCTCCTCCCCACAGTCTGACTTCCCTCCTGCTCTGGGCTGTGCCACTGCCTTTAACCCAGACCAGTTCCCTTCCACAGCGAAGAAACCCTATGCATGTTGGAAATAGGGTTTGGAAATAGGGTTTGTCTCATCAAATATTTGATATGTAGAGACTTGTAGACCCCTATGGGAGGGCAAAAGACATGCAAGGCTCCAACACCCTCCCACTTCTGTTTTCTAACACTGAAAAAAATCTGGTAGTGCAATTACAAGGACAAGTCACAATGATTTTTTCAACAGTCGTGCATTTTACATCAAATCACCTCTTCACGGGAACATGCCCTGGGCACCAGTACAGCTGTGCCAGGCAGTAGGATCGGGGACGGGCTCTGGGGTCAGACTCAGGGAGGTCCTCATGGACCAGCAGGTACCTGTCTCTTCTGGGGTGAAACCTGTGGAGAGGCCGGAGGTGGCCCCACCAGGTGTCCAGCCCAGGACACAGCTCCTCAGACAGGCTGCCTCGCAGCACCTGGGAGGGTGTCAGGGAGCTGCTTCTTGAATGCCTTGCTCACCAAGGTGAGGAACACGCGCAGACGTTTCTGAAAACTGGGTGGGCCGATGTCTGCATGGACTGTGGGTCTGGAGTGCAGCAGCTCCAGGGCCTGCCCTGACATCAGACGATTAAATGACCACTTGGATTTGCCAGTGGCTCACAGAAGACCCTGGGACGCACCCCCCATACCCCCCCCCCGCCAGCTAATTTCTTCCCTCTGAAGTAGATGAATATTTTCTAGTTTTCTGCATTACGTTACTTTCATCTATTCAGGTTATTTTCTGAAATGAGGGTGTAACTTTACATTCTCTAAGTCAGATTTGCCATATCAACGATGGCTCCGTTTTATGCCCCTGTTCGGTATATCCTCCCCTTGAGTGAAGTTTGAGCTTAAATTCTGATAAAAGTTGAGGAACTTGTTTTCACTTCCCTCAGCCACCTAGGATGCTCATACTCGATTTTACATTCCAAGAATTCAAGCCCAGTAAGATGAAAATGATTAGAAAAAGGCTTTTGAGAATAACCTTTCACCATCTGAATATGGGTCCCTTTCAGTGGCAAATGCACTTTCAAGTGTTTAGTGCATTTTTATTGCCATTCTGGAAAGCTGGGATTGTGACTTCCGTGGAGTCCCTGAGGCCAGCATAGTAAAGCTGAGCTGCGAGTGAGAAAACACACTCACATCTCAGGCCTGTTTGTTACCAGTGCAACACGTGATTGGTGGGTAGGCTGAACATGAACTTGGTATAAGATTCTCTAGAAGCAACTGAAACCCAGGCGGGGCTCTAGGCCCCAAGATGTTTACTGTATTTTAGTTTGTCAGAGCAAAATTTGGGGAAAATAAATACCCAACAGTTACGTGATCTGTCTGCAGTTTCTAACAGCACAGGAAATGCTCGTGAAATCACGCTGGGTGAAAATAGCTAAAGTACACAGTTGTAAATGGAGTGGGATCTCAGCTATTTAAAGGGAACGGAGAAAATTCTGAAGTGAAATTCACCAGCATCCTGGCACCCGCACTCCTCGCTGAGGAGGCCGAGGTAGCGCCCGCAGCGGCCGGGAGCCGCAGGGAACACCGGAAGTGCAGAGGAGGGAGCCCCCCCTTAGGGTGGTCCTGACCAGGGCTGGCAGGGGCAAGTGTGGACGCCTGGCCCCTTGCCCAGGCTGGAACCACTCTGAGGGACAACTCACCCTTCAGAGCGCCTGGTGGGCTCTGGCTGTGACCCTCGAGCAGCCTCCTCTCCCCTGTCCTGCCCACCTACCCCCAGCCTCCAGGTAGAACTATACAATTGCTTTTATAACTGACCCTTGAACCAAAGAGAAGCCCATGATTTTTCTAGTCCTAATGACCTGTTTTATGTTCCAAGGGACAGTGCATCCCAGTCCCCGTGAGACGCCTTCCCTGTGGGAGCTCAGTCACTGACCTTCCCCTGAGAGGTGGAGACCCAGGGCACGGAGGAGCCCAGGCCGTGGCCGTGCCCACCACTAACCTCCTTTCTCTCTTGTCTCAGGCCAGGTACAGGGGTCTGGTCTTCCTGCACCCAGGTTGGCCGCTGTGTGCCCATGAGAAGGTGGTGGTGCAGCTGGCGTCCCTGCACGGAGTCCGGCTCCAGCCCGGGGACTTCTACCTGCAGGTCACATCGGCGGGGAAGCAGTCAGCTAGACTGGTCTTGAAATGCCTGTCCCGGCTGGGAAGGGGCATAGAGGAAGTCACCATCCCTGAGGCCATGTACGGCTGTGTCTTCACGGGGGCATTCCTGGAGTGGGTGAACCAGGAACGGAGCCACGTTCCCCTGCGCACCTGCTTGCTGACCTCAGGCTTGGCTGTCCACCGAGCCCCCTGGAGCGACATCACTAACCCTGTCTTTGTCCCCAGCCCTGGAGCCATCCTGCAGAGCTGCTCCAGCTGCACAGGTCCCGAGCAGCTGCCCAGCAGCCCCTCAGAGGCCCCAGCCCCCACCCAAGCCATGGCAGGCCCCCATTTCCAGGGAAGCACCCCTTCCCCCGACACGCTGACCCCACCCTGCCGCCGAGGGCATGTGGGCAGCGACCAGCTCAGGCACCTTCCTTACCCAGAAAGAGCCGAGCTGGGAAGGCCCCAGACCCTGTCTGGAAGCTCAGACAGGGACTTCGAAAAGGTCAGCTCCTCAGAGCAGGGCCCACGGATGCCCCCTGAGAACTGCGGGGGATCGGAGCAGAAGCTGGACCAGGAGGAAGGCCCCAAGACCCTCACCTTCCACACAGACCTGGACATCCCGAGCAGCAGGAGGCGGCCACCAGGGGACTCCAGTTGTGTGCCACCTAGACGCTGGTTCAGGGAGTCGTACATGGAGGCCCTGCGGAACCCCATGCCCCTGGGCAGCTCTGAGGAGGCCCTCGGGGGCCCGGCCTGCAGCTCCCTGGCTGGAGCCAGCAGGGACCCGGGGACTGGGACAGCAGCCAGTGGGACTCAGGAGGAAACCTCTGGTCCCTGGGGAGACCCCCAGCAGACCCCGAGTCTAGAGAAGGAGAGGCACACGCCCAGCCGGGCAGGTCCAGGAGCCACGGGGCGGACCCTTCCCAGGAGGTCTCGGTCCCGGGAAAGGGCGCCCAGAAGCTCCGGAGGGGCCCAGGCTGCAGCCTGCCACACCTCCCACCACTCAGCCGGTGCCAGGCCTGGGGGCCACCTAGGAGGACCAGCTGTGGGGACCCCAAACTGTGTCCCAGTAGAGGGTCCCGGCTGCATCAAAGAGGAAGGTAAATGCTCCATACCCCCTCCCCTGCACACCCCACAACCTCCCCTGCACACCCCACAACCTCCCCCGCACACCCCACAACCTCCCCCGCACACCCCCAACCTCCCCTGCACACTCCACCCCTCCTCTGCACACTCCGCCCCTCCCCTGCACACCCCCTCAACCTCCCCCACACACCCCGCCCCTCCCCCACACCCCACAACCTCCCCCGCACACCCCCACTCCTCCCCTACACACCCCCACAGCCTCCCCCTGCACTGTCCCCCTCCCACCCTGTCACAGTTTTGTTTGGTCACTTGATCCACAAGAAGCCAGTCTCCACATTCGTGTTGGGCTCACGTTCTGGAGACCAGAAGTCCAACATCAAGCTGTGGGCAGAGTGTCCCCGCTCTGAGGTCCAGGGGCACCCGTCCCGCCTCTTCCGGCTTCCGGGACTCCAGGTGTCCTGGGCTATTGCTGCAGCACTCTGACCGTCCTCCCCTTTGCCTCTGACTCGAATCTCCCTCTCCTTGCTCTTGGGCATCCATCGCTGGATTTGGGGCCCCTCTAAACCCAGGACCACCTCACATCCAGATCCCCAGACTCAGTTTCCAACTGGAGGCCACATTCACAGTTTCCAAGGGTTAGGAGAGAAAATGGGACGATTTAAAGACTGTTCGCAGGGCATCAAGTAAGAAAAGAATGACAACATATTTCTTAAATCAAATATTTCAAATATTTTCTTTTGTTTTTCTTTTGGTTTTTGTTTTTGTTTTGTTTTTGTTTTTGTTTTGAGTAAAGAAATAGCCTGTGAGTAACACAACCAGTGATGTTGGAAACAAGGAAAACGTGAACATACTGATGTGGGCTCCAGCGAGCGGGGCCACCCAACCTCGCGAAATGGACGGGCTGAGCCCTCCTCTCCGTGGGCCGCCCGCTGCGGTGCCTGGAGACAGCCGCCTGGCCGCCCACCCTCTACCCGCCTGGCCTAACCAGGGGATCGGAGGCACCACGGCCGTTAGAGACAGAAGTGTGGCCCGGCCTGTTCCAGCCACCTCACGAGGGCCTTTCGCCTTCGAAGTCAGGCTGCTGTGCCTGGAACTTCTGACGTTCCCAGAGTGCCGTACACACGGGACCCACTGCAGAAAGAGCTGTTTTGTAACAGAAGCACTCGCTTGGGGCAGCGCTTCCTGGAAGTTTTCTGTGACCTCACTGCACTTCAGCTGAAGTGAGAAGTCCCAGCCCCTCCCTGTGGTTTCCAGCCCCTCACCTCTCCTTTGTATTGATTTTCTTCCATTTGTACTGGGCAGAGAAGACACACAATCGTGCAGCACCCCTCGCAGTCACACACACACCGTAACAACCACACACAGTCACATGCCTCACACGATCACACGCTCGAGTTCCACATACCACACACATGCACACGCAGTCACACACCACACACAGTCACATGCCTCACACGATCACACGCTCGAGTTCCACATACCACACACATGCACATGCAATCACACACCACATGCAGTCACATGCCTCACACAATGCACGCACACAGTCACACCACAGTCACATGCCTCACGATACATGCACACAGTCATACACACCACACAGTCACATGCCTCACACTATCACACGCTCGAGCTCCACATACCACACACATGCACACGCAATCACACACCACACACAGTCACATGCCTCACACTATCACATGCTCGAGCTCCACATACCACACACATGCACACGCAATCACACACCACACAGTCACATGCCTCACACGATCACACGCTCGAGTTCCACATACCACACACATGCACACGCAATCACACACCACATGCAGTCACATGCCTCACACGATCACACGCTCCAGAGTTACCCATATCACACATGCAGTCACATCACACGCAGTCACATGCCTCACATGATACACGCACATACACACCACACACAGTCACATGCCTCGCATGATCACACTCTCCAGATTGACACACAGTCACACACCAGAGTTCCACATACCACACACAGTAACACACCAGTCACATGCCTCACACAATCACACGTGCCAGAGTTACACATACCACGCACGCACACGCAATCACACACCGCATGCAGTCACACACGCTGCACTTTGAGCAGGTGAGCAGGGATGAGATGACCCGTTCTTCCTGAGGGGTGTGCAGGTAGGGAGCTGTCTGTGAGCTGGAGAATCCGTCTCTATCTGTGATGACGCCGCGTGCCCTGTGCAGTGGAACACGCTTTCACTTCCCACGTGAACTGGGACAAGTTCTCATGGAACCACCTATTTTCATGCGTGTTTCTGTCCCGTGGTGCGTAGCAAGCTGAGCAGAGCAGCTGCCTTCAATGCGCAGGAAACCTTCATCTTTGACACAGCCTCTTTCCTTTGTCCAGACGTTCTTGCGTCCTCAGCCTACGTCAGCACAGACGGCGGCAGCTTCCATTGCCACAACCCCAGCGGGCTTTCCGATGCGCCTGCCCAGCAGCCACGCCCTGAGCAAGAAGGGTGGCCGCCGGGCACAGGGGACTTCCCCAGCCAGGTGCCCAAGCGGGTGCTGGACGTCAACCAGGAGCTGCTGCAGTCCGGGGTCATCACCCTCCCAGGTGAGCATGGGCTGCCGCTTGCCCAGGTGAGCACACACCAGGCTCTCCTGTCAGGGCCGATCTCACATCTAAGCCAACAGCACAGACCCAGCTCATCACCTCGTAGGAGTGAAACCCTTGGCAGCTGCCCTGTCTCTGTCTCCACAGGGACCCGAGACCGTCAGGGCAGAGCGGTGGTGCAGGTCCGCACCAGGAGCCCGCTCTGGACCAGGGAACACTTGTCCTGCGCCGAGCTGACCGAACTGTTGCTGTACTTCCATAGCATCCCCAGGTAGGACGGGGGGCCAGGCCCCACCCTGCAGACCCGTGGGACCCCAGCTGCATGTGTGTGGCAAAGTGGGGGGCACAGGGAGGTGCCAGCTTCCATGACCAGACTCTGCCTCTCCTAACCTCATCTTTCAAAACAGTCAGCACCCCTGTGCTTCCAGCCTTCATTTCTACACACCATTTCTTGTCTTCTGTACACATCCTTCCCAGTGACACCCACAATTAAACACACCTGGCTACGGGGCGGGGAGGGCACACTCACTCTTTTGACCAGGACTCAGCCATCCGTGTGACGTGCAGCTTCTGCCGGCTTTGAGTCAGGGTTCTGTTGTGTCCTTGGCTACATGAGTGCTGTAAGATCAGCGTCCAGACACACAGCTTAATTAGAATGGGAATTCATCCTGGAATTAGAGCTGAAGAAGTTTCTCGGAGAACACACACACACACACACACACAAAATTTATTTTTATTTTTATTTTTTTTTAGACAGGGTCTTGCTGTCGCCCAGGCTAGAGCACAGTGATGCAATCACAGCTCACTGTAGCCTCAACCTCCTGGGCTAAAGAAATCCTGCTCCCGCCTCAGCCTCCCAGGTAGCCATAGCGCCAGGCTATATATATAGTTGTTTTTTGTTTTTTGTTTTTTTTTTTTGAGACGGAGTCTTGCTCTGTTGCCCAGGCTGGGTGCAGTGGCGCAATCTCAGCTCACCGCAAGCTCCACCTCCCGGGTTCATGCCATTCTTCTGCCTTACCCTCCTGAGTAGCTGGGACTACAGGCGCCCGTCACCACGTCTGGCTAATTTTTTGTATTTTTAGTAGATGCGGGGTTTCACTGTGTTAGCCAGGATGGTCTCGATCTGACCTGGTGATCCACCCACCTCGGCCTCCCAAAGTGCTGGGATTACAGGCGTGAGTCACCGCGCCCGGCCCAGGCTATGTATTTTTTAAGACTAGTCAAGTGTAGTAGTGAGAAGGGGGGAAGAGTAGAACAAGGTGTTTGATCTGTAACTGCGTGAGCAATCAAATGAGACAACTCACTCCCTTCAGACCAGCCGAACCCTAAAATTTTGTAAAATGAATATATCAGCTCACCCAATCTACTCTTTTCTCCTATTAAATTTTGAAGTGAAGTTTCCAGTCACAATCACAGACACAAAACTTTTAAATTGGAGTTTTCAAAACCACGTGATGGTATTTTTAGTTTTAAAAGATGTTCTAACAGTCTTAGCTTGGCTCTGGAGAGTAAAGACCCTCATGACTGATCTCAAGCTTCCGTCTTGGGAACAGGCCGTCCACATCCCGTCAGAATCATCAGAATCACCTTCTGTGCTTACGTTAAAGCCCAGACAAATACACGAAGGCAAGAAGACCCTGAAGCCCTTGCCCCCTTGATGGAGCAGGGCCCATTTCGTCCATCCAGGAGCATGGGTGGGCGTTTAGGGGAAAGTAGCCGCAGCCCCACGGCCGAGACTGTCTGACGTCACTGGCGGGTTAGCAAGAGGAACGACGGTGGTGCCTCCAGCCGATGGGCCTGCACCTTCAGGAAGTGGAAGGCTGATGTGTATAGAGAACCCCTAACTTCTAGAGCTGAAAGGAAACCAGTAACAACTAGTCTCGGAGGTGGAGAAACTCGTTTTTGTAAGAGATTTCACCTTCGGTGGTTAAGACCAGCTGTCTTTCCGTCCCCAGGAAGGAGGTCCGGGACCTGGGTCTGGTTGTCCTGGTGGACGCACGCAGGAGTCCAGCCGCCCCTGCCGTCTCCCAGGCCCTCGCGGGATTGCAGGTATGGCAGGGTTGTCACGTCCCTTGGGTGTGCAGAGCATCTCGGGGCCGTGTGCCACTGGGGCCGCCCACATCGTGGTTCTGGAGTAGCCAGTCCATAGGCTTAGTGTGAAGATTCAAGACAGGCCCCTGTGCAGAGCCCCCTCCTTCTTGGGGTCTTCCCAATGGGTCCAGCTCTTGCTCTCCGGGGCCAGAACACAGACAACACTGGATAAGGTGGGCTTGGCCCATCCACTGGGGACTTGGGGAAGCTCCATGCTGGGGGCAACTGCAAACCTAAAAAGCAAAGCCAGCCAGGCCCAGGTGGGGGGCACCTGTCCCAGGAGGACAGCACAGCCCCATCCCTGCCCAGTATGGCTGCCCCTGCTATGCCCCTCCAGGATGCAGGGCATGGCATTGTCCTTCAGACAAAGGACAGAGGAGGAAGGGGCAGCCATGGCTCACTGCAAGGATGAACCAGGGTGGGGACGAACCTGGCAGCCCCAGACAGGGTCAGTGCTATTGCTACAGGACCCTGTAGCCTCAAACTCCCAGGCTCAAGCCATGCTCCTGCCTCAGCCTCCAGAGTAGCTAGGACCACAGGCATGTGCCACCATGCCCAGCTAATTTTTTATATGTTTACTAGAGATGGGGTTTTGCCATGTTGCCCAGGCTGGTCTTGAATTCCTGGACTCAAGTGATCCACCCACCTTAGCTGCCTAGAGTGCTGGGATCGCAGGCATGAGCCACCATGCATGGCCTAGGGGCCCTGCATTGAACCATAAGCAACATCCAGAGGAGATGGGAAGCACTGCGGATGGGAAGATGTCACTGCCTGAGCAGGGACAGATGGGGCCCAGAGACGGGGAGAGACCAGGGACGGGGTGTCCAGGGACAGGGACAGGGAGGGGACAGGGACAGGGAGGGGACAGGGACAGAACCCGGGGTGCCCTCTCCCATGCCCCACCTGCACTCCACGAAGCTAAACCCATTACGCTGTTGCTGTCCCTGCTGAAGATGGAGGCAGAGGCTCCTATACTCACTGAGGAAACTCAAGTTTAGGGACACCAGGTGGCAGGTTGTGCCAGGAAAGATGTCAGTCAGGGACAGTGCTGGCAGAACTCACTCCACTGTGGAGTCCTCCTTCCTCTCCCCCTCCATGGGCCTCCCTCTTCTCCCCACTGGCAGTCCTCCCTCCTCTCCCCCATTCTGCAGCCCTCCCTCCTCTTCCTTCCCATGGTACTCCTGTCTTTCCCTCTCCACAGTCATCCCTCCTCTCCACCCCCCACAGTCCTCCCTCCTCTCCACCCCCACAGTCCTCCCTCCTCTCCACCCCCACAGTCGTTCCTCCTCTTCTCCCACCCTGCAGCCCTCCCTCCTCTCCCACACCCTGTGACCCTCCGTCCTCCCCCCCGTGGTCCTCCATCCTCTCCCCCTCCATGATCCCCCTTTTCTCTACCCCCATGGTGGTTCCCACTCTCTCACACACTGTAACCCTCCCTCCTCTCCCCACCATGGTCCTCCCTCCTCTTCCCTAACCCTGCAGCCCTCCCTTCTATTCACCCCTGTGATCCTCTCTCCTCCCCCCCACACAGTCCTCCCTCCTGTCCCCACTGTGGACCTCCCTCCTCTTCCCTAACCTAAAGTCCTCCCTCCTCTTTCCCCTGCAGTCCTCCTTCCTCCCCCATAGTCCTCCCTCCTCTCCCCCCACCCTGCAGTCCTCCTTCCTCTTCCCTAACTCTTGAGTCCTCCCTCATCTCCCCCCTCTTCTCCTCCCCCACAGTCCTCCCTTGTGTCCCCTGACCCTGCGGCCCCCCATCCTCTCCCCCCACCCTGCAGTCCTCCCTCCTCTTCTCTAACCCTGCAGTCCTCCTTCCTACCCCCCGCCACAGTCTCCCCTCTTCTCTCTCCACCCTGCTGCCACCACTTCTCTCCCCCACACTTCCCCTCTTGCATGGAGCCTGCCTCCCCTCGCCTTAGAGTGAACCTGCCTCTTGTCTCCCTCCTTACTGTCAGTCCTGCCTGTGATTTCTTCTTACTTTCGCAGTACATGGCTCTTCTTAGAAAATCTCAGTGTCCTACCTAATACTTGGAGGAGACAGGCTCAGTCATGACCCCCCTTACAGAGTGGGATCCACTCAGGTTGGGCCCCGTGGTGGCATCCTCCAGAACTGCCTGGCAGGGTGGCTGGGCCAGCAGAAATCGGCTGGCCTGGGAGCAAGTGACAGGGACCTTGGGCTGGGCAAGGGGCTGAGGTGACTCCCCGAGGTCAGGAAGGGGTCACTGGGAAGAGAGAGCACAGGCTGAGGTCCAGACAGGGAGTGCCACGAGTTGGGTTGCACCAGCTAGGCTAGACAGGAGTCCCCAGTGCACAGACAGTGTCAGGAAAGCCTCAGGGAGGCCCAGGGCCAGGGGAGGCATTGATCAGAGAGGTTCTGAGAGATTCTCAAGGCCTCCAAGAAAGGAACATGAGGCCCTGCACCACAGCATGAGCATGAGCTGTCCCTGGTTGGGCACCTGGACAGTGGTCTGTGCTTCACCTAGACAAAGAAATGGCAGTCAAGGAACAGATTCTAGGGGAGGAAACAAAGCTGACCCAGAGGTAACCTGGGCACAAGAGGAATCTGGAAGAGCCCATACCTGCTTAGCAAACCTAAGGTAGTGACATCAGGGTGGAAAAAAGAATATATATGTTTATTACTAGCATTCACCAAAAAAGGTTCACAATGCATTGCTCTAAAGCTCAGTTAACTTCTCTAACACAAGGTAGACATAGTGTGAAGTGCCAAAACTCAGTTTCCATAAAATATTTTACAAGCATGTAAGTTCCTTATTGACTTTTTCAAAAGAAATTCACGTAGGAAATACGTCCTAACTCATTCTATGATGCCAGCATGACCGTGATACTAAAGCCAACCAAAGACACTAAAAGTAAAGAACACTGCAGAGCAATATCCCTTATGAAAGTTGATGCAAAAATCATCAACAAAATAATAGCAAATCAAATTCAGTAGCAGGTTGAAAGGATTATACACCCTGACCGAGTACAATTTGTTCCTGGAATGCAAGGATGGTTCAACACATGAAAACTGATCAGTGTAATATACCACACAAACAGAATGAAGGGGGAAAAACACATAATCATCTCAATTGATGCCAAAAAAAGCACTTGACAAAATTCAACATCTTTAATGATGAAAGCACTCAATAAACTAGAAATAGAAGGAAATTACCTCAACATAATAAAGGTCATATGAAAAATCTACAGGAAATATCATACTCAATGGCAAAAAACTGAAATCTTCTCATCTAAAATCAGGAATAAGGCAATAATGCCCACTTCTATTCAACATATTACTGGAAGTTCTAGCTAGAGCAATTGGACAAGAAAAAGGGGTGGGGGGGAAGAGGCATCCAAACTGGAAAGGAAGAAGTAAAATTATCTCTATTCCCAGATGATGTGATCTTGTATGCAGAAAATCCTAACAGTTCCACAAAAAAGAAAGAAATAAAATAAGTTAATTCAGCAAAGTAGCAGGATACAAAGTCAACACACAAAAATCAGTCACACTTCTATACACTTAACAGTGAGCAATCTGAAAAGGAAATTAAGGAAACAGTTCATTTACAATAGCATCAAAAAGAAGAAAGTACTTAGGAATTAACCAAAGAAGTGAAAGACTTTTTCACTGAAAACTACAAGACAGCTGAAAGAAATTAAAGAAGATGTAAATAGAAAGATATCTCATGTTCAAGGATTGGAAGACTTAATATTGTATTGAAATATCAATACTACACAAAGTGATGTATAGATACAGTGCAATCCCTATCAAAATTCCACTGACGTTTTTTGCCAAAATAGAAAAACCTATCCTGAAATTCATAGGGAATCTCAAAGGACTCCAACTAGCCAAAACAATTATAAAAAATAAAAACAAAGCTGGAAGACTCACAGTTCTTGATTTCAGAACTTACTACAAAGCAACAGTAATCAAAAAAGTATGGCACTGGCATTAAAAACAGACATATAGAACAATTGAATAGAATAGAAAGCCATGAAACTAACAATCATATACATAAATGATTTTTGAAAAGGGTACCAAGACCATTCAATGGAGAAAAGACAGTCTTTTTTAACAAATGGTGCTTAAAAAACTAGATATCCACATGCAAAAGAATGAAGTTGGACCCTTACCTAAACACCATATAAAAAATTAACTCAAATGGATCAAAGACCTAACTGTAAGGCCTAAAACTAAAAAATGTTTAGAAGACAACATAGGGCAGAAACTTTCTAACATTGGATTTGGCAGTGATATATTAGATATAACATCAGAGGAACCACCAACAAAAGAAAAAAAAGACAAATCAGACTTTTCAAAAATTAAAAAATGTTGTGTATCAACACTACCAGCCAGGTGTGGTGGCTCATTCCTGTAATCCCAGCACTTTGGGAGGCTGAGGCAGGAGGATCACTTGAGCCCAGGAGTTCAGGACCAGCCTGGGCAATATAGTGAGACTCTGTCGCTATGAAAAAGAAAATTAGCTGAGCATGGTGGTGCATGTTTGTAGTCCCAGCTACTTAAGGGGCTGAGGTGGGAGGATCACTTGAGCCAAGGAGATCAAGGCTGCAGTGAGCCATGAGCATGCCACTGCACTCCAGTATGGATGACAGAGAGAGACCCCGTCTCAAAACAAGTAAATAAGAAGACACTATCGACAGAGTAAAAAGGCAACCCACAGAATGGGGGGAAATTTTGGCAAATTATGTATCTGGTAGGAGGTTAATATCCGGAATATATAGAGAACTCCTAAAATTCAACAACAACGAAAACCAAACTGCCCAATTCAAAAATGAACAAAAGGCTTGAATAGACATTTCTCCAGAGAAGATATATACATGGCTAATGAGCACATGAAAAGGTGCTCAATGTCATTAATGATTAGAGAAATTCAAATCAAAACCTCAATTAAATACCACTTCCCCATGCGTTAGGTTGGCTATTGTAAAAAAACAACAAGTGTTGGCAAAGATACGGAGAAATTGGAACCCTTGTGCACTGTTGGTGGGAACAGTAAATAGTGACTCATTGTGGAAAATAGTTTGGCAATCCTCAAAAAGGTAAACATAGGATTACCATATGATCCAGCAATGCTGTGTCTGGGTATATACCCAAGAAATTGAAAGCAGAGTTTCAAAGAGGTATTTATACAACTATGTTCATAGCAGCATTATTCATAACATCTAAAACACAGAAGCAACCTTAGTACCCATAAACAGATGAATAGATAAGCAAAATGTGGCCTATCCTTACAACGGAATATTATCCAACCTTAAAAAGGAAGGAAATTCTGACATATGCTGCAGCATGTATGAATCTTGAGGACATGCTGAGTGAAATAAGCCAATCACAAAAAGACAAACATTCCACTTCTAAGAGTACTCAGAGTAGCCCAGATCCCAGAGACAGAAAGTAAAATGGTGGTCGCCTGGTGCCAGGGGCAGAGGGTAATGAACAGTTTTTCTTTAACGGGTGCAGGGTTTTGGTTTTACAAGATGAAAAGTTATGGAGACGAACGGTGGTGGTGGTTGCACGACATTATGAATGTATCTAAGACTACTGAACTGTACACTGAAAAATGATGATAATAGTGTTTCACCACAATGAAACAATTGAAAATATACACACAACCGATAAAGGACTTGTCTATAGAATATATACAATCTCAAAACTCAGTAATAAGAAAACAACCCAATAAAATATGGGAAAGGATTTCAGTGCTCTTCACTGAAGATGATACACAGATGGCAAAGAAGCACATGAAAATTTGCCGAACATCATTAATCACTGGGGAAATGCAACTGAAAACCAAAATGAAACACACAAAAACAGCAACAAAGCTTAACAATAACAAATGCTTGGTACTGCTGATGGAAATGCAAAATTGTACAGCCACTCTGGAAAACACGTACTTATCACATGAGCCAGAAATCCCACTCCTAGATATTTATCCAAGATAAATGAAAACTTGTGTTCACACAATATTTATAGTGACTTTACCCATGATTGCGAAAAACTGGAAACAACCCAGTTATCCTTCAGCCGGTGAATGGATGAACAGATTGTGGTGAGGCATACCGTGGAATACTGCTCAGCAAAACAGAGGAACACACCCTTAGTCTCCACAACAGGGACGAGTTCCTAACGCACAGCACTAAGTGAGAGAGGCCACTCCTGCCTTAGTCTGTTTATGTCTAGAAGAGGCAAGTCGGTGGAGACGAAAGCAGATCAGCGGTTGCCAGGGGCTGGGCATAGGGGAGGGCTTGACTACAAAGAGGCACAAGAGAATTTTGGGGTTGCTTAATAGTTCTTTGTCTTGATGGTGGTGATGATTACATGACTATGCTTTCGTCAAAACTTACAGAACTATTCACTGAAAAGGGTGAATTTTATTGTATGTAAATTATACCTCGATAAACCTGATTACATTAAAATTCATAAGAGCAAATAATTTACATTTCAGGGCAAAGTCAACTATGTTTTATGCACTGTAGGTACGCTGGGAAACTATGACAGAATTAGTACCAATCAAAATTGGGCAATTCTATTAATGAAGTTAAAAATTAGAAAGCTAATCAGTAATATTTATTTCTTATTTATTTCAGAACAACACATCTCCTATAATTCATAGTATCTTGCTGTTGATAGATAAAGAATCTGCATTTAGGCCTGACAAGGATGCAATAATTCAGGTAATGGTTTAGACTGTGGGATCCGGAGTGATAGATAAAATTAAACATTAAGGCACCTAGATGAGATTAAACACATGAAAGAATTTAGATAAGTTCTAATTGCATCCATGTGGGAGCCTGGAAACCTCCTTCCTACCCCGTAAGTTCTCGCAGGAGCCCTGCAGAGTATGCCATGAAAAACTTAAAAATGTGACCTTTCTTCTCCACCTCATGTATTTTCTTTCCTTCTCTTTCTTTGTATCGTTCTCTTTTATCGGAAAACATCTTCATTTGGCCTCATTCTGAAAAGATATTTTTGTTACATCTAGAATTCTGGTTTGAGAGGAGTTTTGCTTTTCCCCTCAGCACTTTAAAGATGTTGCTCTGTTGCCCTCTGGCCTCCGTAATTTTAGAAGAAAAGTTCATCATAATTCAGATCACTGTTCATCTCTATGAAGTGTGTTAATTTTCCTTTGGCTGTTTCCAAGGTACTTCCTTTCTTTTCAGCAAATTGACTGCAATGCGAGCGGGCTTGGTTTTCTTCATTATCCTGTTTTGGCTCAAACTCTTAAATTTGTGAATTCATGTCTATCACCACATTTAGGACCTTTTTAGCCATTCTTTCTTTCTTTTTTTTTTTTTCCTTTCGTGAGACAGCATCTAGCTCTGTCACCCAGGCTGGAGTGTGGTTGTGCAATCAGAGCTTACTGTAATCTCCAACTCCTGGGCTCAAGTGATTCTCCCACCTCAGCCTCCTGAGTAACTGGGACTGAAGGTGTGCACCTCCACACCAAGCTACTTTTTTTTTTTAAAGAGACAGGGTCTTGCTATGTTGCCCAGGCTGGCCTCCCACCTTGGCCTCCCAAAGCTCTGGGATTGTAGGCATGAGCCACAGTACCTGGCCTAGTTCTTAAAATTTTTTTTCCTGCTTTATTCTCTCTCTTCTCTCTTTCTAGTACTTCAATTGCATATACTAATATTGTCCCACAGATCTCTAAGAATCTGTCTTTTTTTAACTTTTTTCCTCTCTAGTCTTCAGATCAGGTTGTTCTATTGATCCTGTCCTTAGGGTCACTGGTTCCTTACTCTGTCATCTTTTCAGCTGTTAAGCTCACTAATGTGGCTTGGCTCTGTGTCCTCACCCAAATCTCCTATCAAATTTTAATACCCACGTGTGGAGGGAGGGACCTGCTGGGAGGTGACTGGATCGTGGGGGCAGATGCTGTTCTGATAGTGAGGATTTCTCATGAGAGCTGATGGTTTTAAAGTGTGGCCCTTCCTTACTCTGTCTCTCTCACCTGTGCCATGGAAGACGTGTCTTGCTTCTCCTTTGCCTTCTGCCATGATTGTAAGTTTCCTAAGGCCTCCTCAGCCATGCCGAATTGTGAGTCAATTAAACCTCTTTCCTTTATAAATTACCCAGTGTCAGGTAGTATCTTTATAGCAGTGTGAAAACAGACTAATACATTCTCCCAGTGAATGTTTTAGTTCAAATATTGTATTTTTCAGCTGTAAGATTTCCAGTGGATTTTAAA
The DNA here is from genome assembly GCF_049350105.2 of Macaca mulatta. NCBI lineage: Eukaryota > Metazoa > Chordata > Mammalia > Primates > Cercopithecidae > Macaca > Macaca mulatta. The sequence continues at coordinate 1,266,708 of NC_133411.1, forward strand.
ATATATTTTCTACATCTTTCCTGACTTTTCCTCTCCTTTCATAAATTGCAGGCATTTTTCCTTTACCTCATTGAGCATGGTTTTAATGGCTGCTTTGAAATCCTTGTCTAATAATCCAGCATCTGGGTCATCTCTGGGTTGGCCTCTGCTGATTGTCTTTCCCTGGAGAATAGATCCTATGTTTCTGATTCTTGATGTGTCACGTAATTCCAGACATTGTAAATATTCTGTTGGGGAGACTGGATTCTGTAATAGACTCACAGTGTTACTCTGATGTGCACGTAACATGGTTAGACTCAAACCAGAAGCTCTGTCACCCACAGTGCGTTCAGTTTAATTCTCTGAGTCCTCCCCATGCATGCACAGTTCAGGGTCAGCCAGAAACTTGGGCAGAGTTTACACACACACGACGGGGCTTCTTCCACAGCTGCCCCCTTCTGGGAATCTACTTTCACTTTCCAGGGGTGTGGCCACCCCATCCTCTGTCTCTTCTTTCTTCAGGCTAGAAAGATGCCCATTTTCTTATTGTTTTTATATTTTATTTATGTTTTTAAATAAAATCGAGCTCCATTGCTGAGACTGAATTGCAGTGGTGTGATCACGGCTACTTGCAGCCTTGACCTCCCCAGGCTCAGGTGATCCTTGCACCTCAGCCTCCTGAGTAGCTGGGTCTACAGGTGTGCGCTAGCACGCTCTGCTAATGTTTGTAGTTTGTTTTGTAGAAATGGGAGTTTTGTCCTATTGCACAGGCCAGTCTTGAACTCTTGGGCTCAAGTGATCCGCCTGTCTTGGCCTCCCAAAGTGCTGGGATCACAGGTGTGAGCCTCCACACCAGCCAGATGCCCCTCTCTTTTCCTTTTTTTTTTTTTTTTTTTTTTTTTTGAGACAGAGTCTTGTTCTGTGTTGCCAGGCTGGAGTGCAGTGGCATGATCTTGGCTCACCGCAACCTCCACCTCCTGGGTTCAAGCGATTCTCCTGCCTCAGCCTCCCGAGTAGCTGGGACCACAGGTGCATGCCACCATGCCCAGCTAATTTTTGCATTTTTAGTAGAGATGGGGTTTCACCATGTTGGCCAGGATATTCTCAATCTCCTGACCTTGTTATCCACCCGCCTCAGCCCCGCAAAGTGCTGGGATTACAGGCGTGAGCCACCATGCCCAGCCCCTTTCCTTTCCTTTCTTTTTCTTTTTCTTTCTTTTTTTTTTTTTTTGTTTTGTTTTGTTTACAAAGCCACCTGCTGTCAAAAGGATGCCTGTTTTCTGTTGGAGCTCAGCCACTTCCTGCTGGCAGCGGCCCTGAGGACGGAGCACAGCGGGAACTCGCCCCTGCTGGCCCCCCCTGCAAGCGTTAGTTGCCCCCACAATAAGCCTGACTTGTCTCGGCTGCTGGGGCTTTCAGGAAACTGTCCTTATATTTTGTCCAGAGTTTGTGGGTTTTATCTGAGAAGGCCCACCTCTGCCGCACCAGGAGAACAGCCTTGACTCATTCATTCCCTTTTCCTTCTTCTTTCTCCCCACCTTTTTTTTTTTTTTTTTTTTTTGGTTTTTCTTCACCAGGGCCTTTCCTTCATTCCTCTTTGCTCCCTGCTTTCCCGTCTTCTCACTTTCATTACTGCACCCAGACAGGTGCTGTTATCAGTGCCTCCAGCAAAGCAGGGGCGATACTCCCTGAGCCAGCCTCTCCGTCCTCCGAACCCAGGAATGAGCCATTTACAGGGTTTTCCCCCAAGAGATGCATCTGGAGCCATGACCAACGAGTGCCTCTTCTTGGCAGTGTGAGGTCGTGAGCTCCCTGAAGGCCCTGCACAAATTTGTCGACAGCTGCCAGCTGACCACAGACCTCGACGGCTCCTTTCCCTACAGCCATGGTGACTGGATCTGCTTCCGTCAGGTGGGTTCAGCCCGCAGCTGCTGCACATGCCACGGTCTCTGGGTACTTTCTCTCATGTGGACGTTTTTACTCAAATTTGAAAAGACATCACCATCCCTGATCTCATGCTTATTACAGTCACCATTCAGGTCTTGGTGTCTCCACAACCACACCGTGGTGCATCTGAGATGCCAAGCCTGGGTGGGAAGGGCACTGCTGCCCCAGAAGTGTCTGTAGATCTCAGGGACCTTCACACATGGAAGCTTCCCAACCCGAGATGGGTTTAAATGCAGGAACTGGAACTCACAGCTGCTTACTTTAGCATCTGACAGATCGGGTCCTTATAATCTCCTCCCTCTCAACTCACGCCAGAGGCTGGAACACTTCGCTGGAAACTGCGAAGAAGCCATCACTTTTCTACAGAATTCATTCTGCTCCCTGAACACCCACAGAACCCCAAGTACAGCCCAGGTAAGTCCCCACACTGGCAGGTAAGTTCACTTCGTGTGACAGGTAGGTGGGGGCAGAAAGGTTTAGCCAAACATGAAAATAAATATTTGGTTCACCGTCATCTGTAGCAGAGATTTTCAAATCCTTTTTCATTATCCTGTTTAGGCTTGAACTCTTAAATTCCCTCTCAATTCACAAAAGGCCATTTCCTCCCCTTTGTCACCAAAAACGTTCCACCGTACCCAGAAGGAAAACCGTGTCACTGCACTTGACGATGTGCAGCGGCGTGAGCAGCAGCGGCTGCCAGGAATGAGTCACTCCAACAAGACAGAGGCGGGCTGACCACAGGGCTCTTGACAGCCCAGCCGCCAGGCCGAGGGTCCCAGGGTCTGTGGGTGAGGCCTGCATGTCTGTCCCTGGTCTAAATGGCAGGTTCACCTCCTACAATTGAGCTTTGAGCCCCCTTCTTCTCCCTCCCAGGGGTCTTACCCTGGGGCTCACCCTCCCTGGGACAGTCTGGACCATCAGCTTCAGGAGTGGGCACGGTGGTGCCACCAGCTTGATTTACGGAAACAGGAACGTGGGTCACGCTCCACATTCCTGCCACTGTTGCACGTGGGAGGACCTGCCCCTTGGAGGAGGGGGTTAAAGGCGTATTCCGCCCCACCCCATGCAGGAAGTCACCGAGTTAATTGACCAGCACGAGACAATGATGAAGCTTGTTCTGGAAAACCCACTGCTTGTGTCCCTCAGGCTGGAGGGGGGCACCGTCCTGGCACGGCTGAGGAGAGAAGAACTCGGCACAGAAGATGGCCGGTGAGCGCTCACGGGGGCCATGCTGGGCCCTGGCCCATCAAGGCGGCTGCTCAGGGGAGTCTGCAGCCAGGAGGCGTAGCGCTCTGCTCCAAGGAGAGCCCTGTCTGTGCTGGGTCCAGACCTCCGTTCTGACAGCCACGCTTTGCCTGGGTCCGAGCTTTTCTACATTTACAGGCTCCAAAGATCAAGGAGCCGGCTTCTGGGGACGCTCGGTGGGAGGTGGCCAGAGTGCGCCAGAATGAGCTCGTTCTTGACCCGTGCTGCCTGGGTAGCTGTGCCCACCTCCAGCAGTCCCCGTGTATCTCAGCTGCACGCAGCCAGTCCAGCCTAGGCTATGGGTCCTCTCTAGACGCCTGCATCCCAGGCCGGCCAGGATGTTGGCAGAATGTGTGCAGCACGTCTGTGTCCCGCCTGGGCTGTGGGCCTCCTCCTGGGGCTCCCGTTGCCTTCTGACATGAGGGAACGGAAAGAGCAGGGTTTTTACCTGGGGTTGTCACCAAGAGCAGATTCCTCCAGGGGCCGCCTGGGAGCCTGAGGACTGCCTCCTCTTCCTCAGGGACACCCTGGAGGCTGCCACCAGCCTGTACGACCGAGTGGATGAGGAGGTGCACAGGCTGGTCCTTGCCTCGAACGGTCGTCTCCGGCAGCTGGAGCGCCTCCGGGAGCTGGCATCGCTCCAGGACGGGAATGACCAGGTCAGAGCTGCAGGAAGAAGGCGGCCTGGTCAGCGTCCCCTCCAGGCCAGGCTGGCCAAGGCGACCCGCCCACCTTCACACTGCGTCTTTAGGGCCTTGACCTGATTTCCATCTGGAACGAAATTACGTCAGGATAGGGCATGCCTTGCTGCTTGTGTAAAAAGAAATAAATTTTATTTTTTACCTGAGAGATACTGGATCAGTGGAGAAAAAAATTTGTTTAATCCAGAGGAGGCCAAGGAGAAAAATAATTTCACACTGTGTCTTCTGATGTGACCGGTGCGAATGGCTGGGTGTATCATCTTCCGGATGCTTTCTCCACGTGCGTGTGCACACGGTGGCCGAGGAGCCGAGGTGAAACTGCACAGGTAGAGAGGGTCTGGGCTGAGGCTGAGGACGGCAGCCGGGAAACAACCTCCAGGTGACCTCAGGAAGTGGCTCTGGAGGCCACGGAGAGGCTCGAGGTTTTAAAGAAAAGAGGACGAGTCAGGAGGGGTGACGACAGAGCTGGCTTTTCATGATTCTCTGGGTCACAGAAATGGCATTGGTGGGTTGACCACGCGCTGCTGGATGACAGGGTGTGAGTTGTGGTGTCCAGTGTGCAGCGTGGCTGGGGTTACTGATGGCCCTTGGTGGACACACTGCAGAATCTGCGGTCCATATAGCAGCGGCTCTGAAATGATTGCTTAGCTCGGGGGTGCCAGCAAAATGATTACTTAACTCGGGGGGTGCCAGCAAAATGATTGCTTAGCTCGGGGGCACGGACAGCGCTGCTGCCTCACTCTGGTGCTCTTCTGGGCCTGACAGTTTAAGGGGCGCACGCTCAGATAAAACATTTCTCTGTTTTGTTGCATATAAACTCTTCAAAACTTGCACATTTTTATATAAATCCTTATTATTTTATCAACAACTGTTACTGCAATGAATGTGCGGGTGAAAGCCGGTAGCATGGAGAGGCGTGCAGCGGGGCTGGAAGCATCCCCAGCCGTCCCGTCTGCTGACAAGCTCCCCTGGCCTTCAGATCCATGCGCTCGCCCTCACGGGAGCCTCCAGACAAGGACGTGCGGCAGGGACGTGAGGCGGCGTGCTCGCTCCCGGCCTCCCCACTACTGACCCCAGCTCCCAGGCGTTGGCCAGGGCCCAGCTGGTCCAAGCCCTGGGGTGGGAGCAGGAACCCCACACCAGGCAAGTGGAGTCAGGCAGAGCTGCAGCCACCAGCCAGTCCGGGCTGTCTCTGTGCCCTCTGTCCTGGGGGTCTCCCTCCATCTCCCCCTCCTCCCTCTGTCCTGGGGGTCTCCCTCCATCTCCCCCTCCTCCCTCTGCCTGTCCTGGGGGGTCTCCCTCCATCTCCCCCTCCTCCCTCTGTCCTGGGGGTCTCCTCCATCTCCCCCTCTCCCTCTGCCTGTCCTGGGGGGTCTCCCTCCATCTCCCCCTCCTCCCTCTGCCTGTCCTGGGGGGTCTCCCTCCATCTCCCCCTCCTCCCTCTGTCCTGGGGGTCTCCTCCATCTCCCCCTCCTCCCTCTGCCTGTCCTGGGGGGTCTCCCTCCATCTCCCCCTCCTCCCTCTGCCTGTCCTGGGGGTCTCCCTCCATCTCCCCCTCCTCCCTCTGTCCTGGGGGTCTCCCTCCATCTCCCCCTCCTCCCTCTGCCTGTCCTGGGGGGTCTCCCTCCATCTCCCCCTCCTCCCTCTGTCCTGGGGGTCTCCTCCATCTCCCCCTCCTCCCTCTGCCTGTCCTGGGGGGTCTCCCTCCATCTCCCCCTCCTCCCTCTGCCTGTCCTGGGGGTCTCCCTCCATCTCCCCCTCCTCCCTCTGCCTGTCCTGGGGGGTCTCCCTCCATCTCCCCCTCCTCCCTCTGCCTGTCCTGGGGGTCTCCCTCCATCTCCCCCTCCTCCCTCTGCCTGTCCTGGGGGGTCTCCCTCCATCTCCCCCTCCTCCCTCTGCCTGTCCTGGGGGGTCTCCCTCCATCTCCCCCTCCTCCCTCTGCCCATACTGGGGGTCTCCCTCCATCTCCCCCTCCTCCCTCTGCCTGTCCTGGGGGGTCTCCCTCCATCTCCCCCTCCTCCCTCTGCCTGTCCTGGGGGGTCTCCCCCATCTTCCCCTCCTCCCTCTGTCCTGGGGGGTCTCCCTCCATCTCTCCTTCCTCCCTCTGCCTGTCCTGGGGGTCTCCCTCCATCTCCCCCTCCTCCCTCTGCCCATACTGGGGGTCTCCCTCCATCTCCCCCTCCTCCCTCTGCCCGTCCTGGGGGGTCTCCCTCCATCTCCCCCTCCTCCCTCTGCCTGTCCTGGGGGGTCTCCCTCCATCTCCCCCTCCTCCCTCTGCCTGTCCTGGGGGGTCTCCTCCATCTCCCCCTCCTCCCTCTGTCCTGGGGGTCTCCCTCTATCTCCCCCTCCTCCCTCTGCCTGTCCTGGGGGTCTCCCTCCATCTCCCCCTCCTCCCTCTGCCTGTCCTGGGGGGGGTCTCCCTCCATCTCCCCCTCCTCCCTCTGCCCATACTGGGGGTCTTCCCCTGTCTCCCCCTCCTCCCTCTGCCTGTCCTGGGGGGTCTCCTCCATCTCCCCCTCCTCCCTCTGCCTGTCCTGGGGGGTCTCCCTCCATCTCCCCCTCCTCCCTCTGCCTGTCCTGGGGGGTCTCCCTCCATCTCCCCCTCCTCCCTCTGCCTGTCCTGGGGGGTCTCCCTCCATCTCCCCCTCCTCCCTCTGCCCATACTGGGGGTCTTCCCCTGTCTCCCCCTCCTCCCTCTGCCTGTCCTGGGGGGTCTCCTCCATCTCCCCCTCCTCCCTCTGCCTGTCCTGGGGGGTCTCCCTCCATCTCCCCCTCCTCCCTCTGCCTGTCCTGGGGGGTCTCCCTCCATCTCCCCCTCCTCCCTCTGCCCATACTGGGGGTCTTCCCCGTCTCCCCCTCCTCCCTCTGCCTGTCCTGGGGGGTCTCCTCCATCTCCCCCTCCTCCCTCTGCCTGTCCTGGGGGGTCTCCCTCCATCTCCCCCTCCTCCCTCTGCCTGTCCTGGGGGGTCTCCCTCCATCTCCCCCTCCTCCCTCTGCCCATACTGGGGGTCTTCCCCTGTCTCCCCCTCCTCCCTCTGCCTGTCCTGGGGGGTCTCCTCCATCTCCCCCTCCTCCCTCTGCCTGTCCTGGGGGGTCTCCCTCCATCTCCCCCTCCTCCCTCTGCCTGTCCTGGGGGGTCTCCCTCCATCTCCCCCTCCTCCCTCTGCCCATACTGGGGGTCTTCCCCTGTCTCCCCCTCTTCCCTCTGCTCGTCCTGGGGGTTCTCCCCCATCTCCCCCTCCTCCCTCTGCCTGTCCTGGGGGGTCTCCTCCATCTCTCCTCCTCCCTCTGCTCTGTCCTGAGGGTCTCCTTCGTCTTCCCCTCCTCATTCTACTCCTTCCTGGGGGGTCTCCCCCATCTCCCCTCCTCCCTCTGCTCTGTCCTGGGGTCTCCTCCATCTCCCTCCTCACTCTGCCCCGTCCTGTGGGGTCTCCTATTTCCTGTACCCACGTCTTCCTCTTTTTTCATTTACTTTGGTGTTTTATGCAGAATAACTTCCAGGACTTCCCAGAGAACGGGATCTTGGGATGAGCATTTTTGAGGCCGTGGTACCTAAAAGTGTCTCTACTCCACCTTCACGGCCAGCAGTCACTTCAGTTTCCCTTCGCCAGCTGGAAGGCCCTGCACCCGAGCTTAGCCTCCGTCCCACTCCCGGCCTTCCGCCTGCGCCCTGCTTCTCGCTGGAAGCTGCAGACTTTCCTGTCGTCCTCGGGGCTCTGGAATCTGAGGGTCGCCCAGGTGCGCTGAGGGCAGGTGCGCTGAGGACAGGTGCGCTGAGGGCAGGTGCGCTGAGAACAGGTGCGCTGAGGGCAGGTGCGCTGAGGACAGGTGCGCTGAGGGCAGGTGCGCTGAGGGCAGGTGCGCTGAGAACAGGTGCGCTGAGGACAGGTGCGATGAGGGCAGGTGCGCTGAGGGCAGGTGCGCTGAGGGCAGGTGCGCTGAGAACAGGTGCGCTGAGGGCAGGTGCGCTGAGGGCAGGTGCGCTGAGGGCAGGTGCGCTGAGGGCAGGTGCGCTGAGGACAGGTGCGATGAGGGCAGGTGTGCTCTTTGCGTCTGCACCGCGCTCCTCTCTTCTGGGAATTCTGTGACACGTCCTTTGTCCTTTGTGGCGCTTGCGTTTCCCACGGCTCCACACTTCAATCTGGTCCTGGAGTTTTCTGTCCTGTCGCCTCAGTTCTCCCCACCGCCAGCTGTGTGCTGTCCTTGTAAGGCAGACGTTCTCGGCTTTACCCTCTAACTCTATTATTTTTTGTTTCTGCTCTTGCTTTTTAACTCCACAGGCTTGTTTGTTTTCTGAACGATCCCCTCTCTGTGCTAATCGTGACGAGTGCACGGCCTGTGGCTTCTGCAGTGTGTTCTGGTACCAGAGGCTTTCCTGGCCCCCCTGGTTAAGAGGCCTGTGGCCCACGCGTCTGTAGCATTTTCTCCCTGGTGATCTGATTCTTTTCCTCTAATCCCGGCCTGAAGCGGGTGCCTGGCCACAGCTCAGTGTTCACCTGCTGCACTGCCTGGATCACCCCAACCCGGGAACAGACCCCGGGCCCTGTGGAGCAGGCGCCCCGGCTCCTTCCCTCCCACACTCCCTCACGCCATCCCGTGGAGTCTTGGGACTTCACCTCTGCTCTCCTCAGGCCCTGCCAGTCCCGCCTCCTTCCTGGCTCCAGGTTTGTGCCCTGGCTGCTCTCTGCCCACTGTGCTGAGGGTCACACACCTTGGAAGATGCTGGCAGGGCTTTGGTGGTGTCTCAAGAGGACACATATCTCGCTCTGCCATCTTCACACAGAGACTCTACACGTGACCGGATAGGGGTCAAGCTATGTACAGGTGCACGTCTGTCTCTATATATTTAACCTAAGAAGTGCGTGCACACTGTGGGAAAATTAGAAACAAATAGATTTTCACACACGGGATGATGCACGTGGCGGCCTCGGCACCCTGTGCGTGGGCGTGCGCTGCAAGCTGGGTCCCCGAGCCGTGTTCGCACTGATGGTCCTGGGCTCCTCCCTCTCTGCCGTTAGAAGCGTCCCGTGTTGAACATCTCTGTGTCTCTGCTTCCTTCACAGCCCGTGGGTGTTGACTCTGGATACATTCCTAGGCTCGGATGGCTGGGTCAGGCCATTCGTCTTTGGAGGTTTCCATGCATGGGCCGTGGCACTCCAGCCGCACCTGCCTCCTGCCGGCCACCCCGCGGGGAAATGGAGCCCCTCAGCAGTGTGCCCTCAGATTTTCTATGCTACAGCTGGACATTCTCTTCACACATTTATTATTTTTATTTCTGTAGTGAATCACTTGTTCGTGCTTTAGACAGTTTTTCTAGGGTTGATCCTCACTTCTGTCTGTGTTATACGGATCCTTCACGTTCCACTTGTTTTCCCAGTTTTTCATTTGTCCTCTAGCTTTGCTTATCTTTTAAACAACCCTTTCTACTCTAAGGTTATAGAATTATTAGTATATTTCATCATAGAACCTTTACAACTTGAATTTTTGTATCTAAATCTTGAAACCAGTGTCAGCCGATTTTCCTGCAAGGTTGGAGGCTGGGCTCTGGCTCTGCGCCACCCCCACTCGGCTCTGCTGATGCCGCACCTGCCACTCACCTGGCAGCTCCAAGGCTCCGCCCATGCTCCTAAGAATCAAGGTGCTGTGATTCTCTTCTTGACTCTGGCTCTGTTTAAAGACAGCGTACGCACTGGTCTGTCTCTTCTCTGCTGCATGTCTGGGGTCATTGGGTACCTTTCTCATGGTTATGGATCCGGCCAGCTGTTCTCTTCTCCACAACAGGCCTCTCATCTCTGGGCATCTGACCCCCAGTCGCCCCTGGTGTTGCTGTTTAATGACAACATGAAGGGCTTACCTCTGACATTTCCACTGAGTCCAGCGGTAAACGCCTCCAAAATAAGAACCTTGGTCTTGTCACCAGGGTGCATAGCCACAGGCGCTCTGCCCAGCAGGGCTCAGCCAAGGGCTCCCCCGTCTTTCCCAGGCAGCCTCAAGGGGCCAAGCAGCCACTTGCCTGAAGAATATTTCTGGAATATGTTTACCATATTAACCAGTTTCAAAGTGGAAAGTCCTGGGTCTATTGTTCAATGATTTTAATGTCCATTTCCAAACAATGAAAATAGCCTGGAGCTTGAGCCTCAGAGGACTGTGACCACCTCTCATCAGTCGTGTCCATTCACAGGGGTTACGCAGCCAGGCCGTCAGCCCTGTGCAGCGTGTACTCAGGACAGGACCAAGACACATCCCTCCCTGGGTCCTGCTAAATCCTAGAGTGTGACTCCTTCATGTGTTTAAATATAAATGTTCTTCCCCTGTGTAGATCAAATCACGGTTTGGAAAAGAACTAGAGAAATTCCTCGGTCCTTTGGTGCCTGCTCTTGAGAACGGGAGGCAGCGGCAGGCAGCACTGTGGGCCGTCCCAGCCTTGGTGTTGGTGGCTACACGCAGACCCAGCCCCCGCCTGGAGACACGAACGTGGAAGCGCCAGGCTTGTACTGATAATGTGTTCCTTGGGTGCAGCAATCCTGCCAGAAAGGACTGCAGCTGGTGAAGGAGAACCCGCATCATACAGAGGAAATGGTCCAGGATTTCAGAAGGGGCCTGAGCGCCGTGGTCAGCCAGGCTGAGTACAGGGAGGGAGAGCTGGCCAGGTGGACCCGCCCATCCGAGTTGTGCGAGACGGTAAGAGACCCAGTGGGTGTGCGTCCCAGGGATCCCGGCTCCTTAGGCTGTGGGCATTTACGCCTCCCCACACAAGTTGGAGAGGGTGGGCCAGGCTCTGGGACAGAGGCCGGGCGCCTGCGATGGAGCCCCTGGCCACTGCACCCACAGCTCTCTGGAGAAGGCTCTGAGTTGACGTGTGAAGCATTTGATATTGTACCAAACAGACCAGCCAAATTCACACACACATTTCTCTGTGTGTTTAGTGGCTCAGTTACAAAATTCCACTGACTGCCCAAAACCCCAAACAAGGGCTGCAGCAGATTGCAGGCCTGCAAGCTCCCCCGCGCCCGGGACCGCACGCCATTAGGAGCTCACCTGTCAAGACAGCATTTGAGGGGGTCATGGGGTGACCAGAGCAGGGTAGAGCCGTCTGCCGCGTCATGCCTCTCTCAGCTCACAGGATGTGGCACCTACACGGTGTCTTCACGTGGTCCTAGGACATCCCCCATGGTGCCCTCTGGCGTGGAGAACAGACCCCGTGGGGTCAGATACAGCCCACCTGCCCTTCGGTTGAACCCGGCCACAGCCCCACTGGCTGGCGGGGCTGCCTCTCCCTCGGCCGTCTGGTCCCCTGTCCCTGACTAGGCTGACCTGGGAACAGCAGTGCCTGAGCTGGCTCTGGGGTGGCCCCTCCTCCCCTGCACTGAGCAGAGCCGTCCTTGTCCCACAGGCGAGCAGCTGGATGGGGCCCCCGGACCCAGAGGCTTATCCCTCCTCACCCGTGGCTGAGTGTTTGAGGAGCTGTCACCAGGAGGCTGCCTCGGTGGATGCAGAGGCCTTCCCCGGGGCAGGTGTGGCAGCGCTGAAGCCTCAAACCCTGGGGAGACCGTGGGCATCGCAGCAAGACCTGGGGCTGCAGTGCCCTCAGACCCGGCTCCAGCTGGAAGACGCCCTTTCTGAGGCCGCCCCAGGCCCCAGCTTACCACCCCTTGCCCAGAGCCCCCCAAAGCATGAGTGTGCTCAGGAGGCCATGAGGAGGCCCCATAAGCCACCCTCAGTTCCCAGCACGGACACTGAGGATGGTGCCTGGGAACCTGGCCTCCCTGGACGAGCACTTCTGTGTGGACAGGACGGGGAGCCCCTGGGCCCAGGGCTGTGTGCTCCGTGGGACCCAGTGTCCCCCCTCGGGGGCCTTTCAGGGACAGCGGCCACCACGGCCCACCCGGAGGACAGCTCTGCCTGCTCCTCTGAGCCCACCCAGACCCCGGCCAGCCGCCCCAGGAAACATCCCCAGAAGAAAATGGTAAAGAAAATGCAAAGTTTCGAGATACCTCAGCCCGACAGTGGCCCCAGGGACTCCTGCCAGCCAGGCCATACCAGTGTCTTCAGCAAGGGCCTGGAGGTAACCAGCACTGTGGTCACAGAGAAGAAGCTCCTGCTGCAGCCGCAGGCCAGGAGCCCCCCGGTCACTTGGAGCCGGAGTCTGTCCTCTCCCTCGGGGCTCCACCCTGCTGAGGAGGACGGGAAGCGGCAGGTGGGCAGGTAAGGTGGACATCCCCCTCCTCTCGTCCTAGCAGCCCTTGGGTATCTAGAAACCCAAAGCCATTTTGGCATTAAACTCTCTTCTGCAAAGTAGAAAGTAAATCCACAGACATCCCTCTGGGTCCACCTGCCCGGTCCAAGAAGAAACCCAATTTTAAACTAGATATGAGTTACCTGCCCCCATGTTCAGAAGGGACCACTGAAAACTGCCTGGATGGTGTGTGTTAACCCGCACACACTCACTCTGATGGTTAAGTAACCGTGTGACCAACTCTAGCTATTTTCAGCCCCACTTACAGAAAATTACAGGCAGCAAATCAACCCCCGATACCAAGAAGAGTTACCTTAAAAATATGTTTTAGAAAGTCTCTAAGTGTTAAGGTACGAGGCGCACCCGCGCGTCCATGGCCTCACTGAAGAGGCCCCTTGTCACTTGTCGAGCCTGCAAAGGACGCGTCCACTCACAGGTAAGGGTGGGCGCGCTCGGCCCCTGCCTAGGCCGGACGCCCTCTGAACCTCCATCTTCCGCCCACGTGGTGTGGCCGTGAGGACCGGAGGTGGAGATGCTTTGTCATTTGGTTGGCTTCTGCGTCTTGGGTCAACAATCTCCAACCTTTTTGGCACCAGGGACAGGTTTCATGGAAGACGATTTTTCCACAGACCGCAGGGGTTGGGGGGATGGTTTTGGGATGAAACTGCTCCACTTCAGCCCATCAGGCTTTACATTCTCATAAGGAGCACGCAACCTAGACGCCTCCCGCGTGCAGCAGCGTCCGTGCTCCTCCGAGACCCCACGGCGGCCGCTGAGCCGACAGGGGGCGGAGTCCGTGCCCCTCCGAGACCCCACGGCGGCCGCTGAGCCGACAGGAGGCGGAGTCCGTGCTCCTCCGAGACTCCACTGGGGCCGCTGAGCCGACGGGGCGGAGTCCGTGCCCCTCCGAGACCCCCAGGGCGGCCGCTGAGCCGACAGGGGGCGGAGTCCGCGCTCCTCCGAGACCCCGCGGCGGCCGCTGAGCCGACAGGAGGCGGAGCTCAGCTGGTAACTCGCTGCCTGCCGCTCACCTGCTGCTGGGCGGCCTGGTTCCGACAGGCCGCAGACGGGCACCAGTCGGTGGCCCCGGGGGTTGGGGGCCTCTGCCTTAAGCTCCATAGAAGGGGTTTCCTCCTCATGCCCTGATCGCAGGTTTAATCTGAACGGAGAAGGCCACAGAACACTCTTCTGAAACACACCTTTAGGTGCCAAACCTCAGTCTTGACCTTGTTAAGGTAAAGCTCCAGGTAGAACATGAAGTTCTGGTTTTTACCATCGGTGTGAGTGATCCAGGGATATCTGCCGGCTGGGCCTGAGTACAGGCTGGCCCTTCCGAATCGGTAAGAGGAACGCCGAGGGCTGTCCCTGAGTCTCAGCAGGTGGCTGCCCTGACGCTTCTGTCTCCACTGAGCCCATGTTTCAGGTTTGGGAGGCAGCAGAACACAGGAGGGGGGACCCCCGCCCACCCCTGTGTGATTTCCAGCTGTTGCTGCCTAGTGAGTACATTGTCCATTTGGTCAAGACCAAATCAAGACCATCCTCGTTCTGATTTTGTTTCTGGATATTTACTGAGGAGGCTTTTGTGTGGGTCACGACATCGGGCCTCGGCCTTCCCGCCCGTGCTGTGAGGGCCAGTTCCTGACCAGCCGGGAGGTGCTGTGTTCTCAGAAACAGTGAGAATCTGTCAGATCTGTGATGCAGGAGTGAAGGGGACAAGTTCTGCAGCTCTGCTGTGAATGGAATGTGCCTTCAGCAGCACGTCTGCCCACAGCTGTGCTTCCCATCATTAGCTGCTTTTAACTTTTTCCAACTTAAAAAACAAGTCAATACAAATAATGGTAGAAAAATAATCTTCCAACTCCCATTGGTATCATTAGGATCGAGTTATTTAAGAAGGTTGGGGGTAAGATGCTATCGAGTAGAGCAGAAAAGCCGTGTACCTCACTATTTATTAGGGAAGGGCCCCCGGGTCACCAGTGGCCCTTTGCAAGTGCAGTTGATGGGTGGTCAGAGCTGCAGAGCTGTGGGACATGCCAGACCCCACCCCAGCAGAACCCAGAGAACCTTCTCCTGGGGAGTCCCACAGCCCAGGCCAGGCTTTGGCATTCACGCTGCCGGAGTGTGGGCCCTGCCCTCCAGGCTCAGTTGCCGAGAGCAACCAGGTGGCCACGCTCCAGCCAGCTCATGAAACCGAGCCACCAGCCTAAACGCCCTGCATTTGTTTACGGTGAATGTAAAAGTGTTTTTGGATGCTTAGCATGTTTTTAGTGGTAAAAAAAGGAAAAATACACAAAAGAATAGCACCTGATTTGGGAAGCCCGGTTTGGGCCTCTGTGATCGCACCACCGCAGTTTTGCATGCGAGGACCCCCCGGCCAAGCTGACCACACCGGCCAGCCCACCTCTCCACTCTCTCGGGGCAAAACGAGTGGGTCCTCCGGGTCCTGCCCAGCCCTGAGGATACAGAGGTGGTGAGACTCCGGGCAGCCGCGGAGAAGCCCACGTCTCCCGCAGACGTGTGTTGTCAGGACGGGTTCTTCGAAGACTCAGCAGTGCATCGGAGGCCTGCCCCTCACGGGAGCCCCTACAAAGCCTGCTCGGCGGCCCCTCCGCAGGACCCTCGTTCAAGGCAGGGAGACCCCAGCCGAGGGTGGGGCAGGGGGTTCCGTGGACGGCCGTCCCTGGGGCCTAGCCTGCTGTTGTCCACCTCTGGGCCGTCCTGCGCCCCCAGCCTTGCTCTCCGGCCGCTGCAGCCCCCGAGTCCCCCTGAAGCTGCTGTGTAAGGTGCTGAGCCCCTTGGGTCAGGAGTGACTGCCGTGGAAGCCGACTCAGGAAAATCTCCTGGTCGGTCAGCAGTGGGCGTGGATCCGAAAGCTGTTTTCTCACGAAATTTCCACCACAGCCTTCCTTGCAGAAGCGCTGCTGCTGGAAGTGTTTGAGTCGTGTTACCGCTAGAATCAAACCGGCTGGAACGAGAAACGTTACGTTCAGAGTTTCCGTTAGGGAGCCTGGGAATCTCTGTCTTGGTTTCCAAGGGGATCTTTCCTCTGAAACATATGGAAATGTTTCACATGACAAGCTTCTTTTTGAAATATTGTCCTTATCTTTTCAAGTTACTGTGTATCAGGGGAGCGGCTCCAGGTAACAGGGAGAGAATGAGCCGGGTGCAGGTGAGTCACTCCCTGCTGAGGACGTGCGGTCGGCTGGGTTTCTTTTTTTTTTTTTTGAGACAGAGTCTCGCTCTGTTGCCAGGCTGGAGTGCAGTGGCTCAGTCTCGCCTCACTGCAACCTCCACCTCCCGGGTTCAAGTGATTCTCCTGCCTCAGCTTCCCAAGTAGCTGGGACTACAGGTGCGTGCCACCTCCCCCAGCTAATTTTTGTATTTTTAGTAGAGATGATGTTTCACCATGTTGGCCAGGCTGTCTCTATCTCTTGACCTCGGGATCCACCCACCTCAGTCTCCCAAAGTGCTGGAATTACAGGCGTGAGCCACCACGTCCGGCCAGAAGTGTCTTTATTGTGAATCCCACATGTGCCCATGTGCCTCCGGTCCACGTGTGACCGTGCTCGTGCCTCTGGGTCTCCATGTGTTTCTGTCTCAGGCATGAATTGCTTTTAATAACGTGTCCGTGGGGGGCCACGTGCCCCCGGGATCTCTGTGTCTTCCAGCAGCCGACTGAGGCACATCATGGCCGAGATGATCGCCACGGAGAGGGAGTACGTCCGGTGCTTAGGATACGTCATCGACAACTATTTTCCGGAAATGGAGAGAATGGACCTGCCCCAGGGCCTTCGGGGGAAGCACCACGTTATTTTCGGCAACTTGGAGAAGCTCCACGACTTCCACCAGCAGCACTTCCTCCGGGAGCTGGAGCGCTGCCGGCACTGCCCCTTGGCCGTGGGCCGCAGTTTCCTGAGACACGTGAGTGCAGGCCGTGGCGTGGACGACGGGTGACGTGGTGGGCGAAGCCGGTGTCGGGGAGGCGGGGTCTACAGCGCCCACGTGTCAGGCAGTTGGAGTAGCTTCAGCCCAGGCCTGGGAGCTGGTCCTGACGGGATGATTAGACCAGCCGACAAACAGACGCCCCGCATGGATAACCTGTGGGTCTCCAGTGCCCGGTGCTTTGCAGGTGGTGTGACCAACTGCCTCCCTGCTGCCCCTGGAGGCGGGGGCTCCGCGGACACCATCATACCTGTTCCGCCAGCAGCCTGCTCCTTTACCACTTCTGGCTGATAGGCCGGAAGCAGTTCCCAGAATCACCTTCTGGGGAGGGGCCAGGCCTCACCCCTTCGCAGGCCCCCTGCCCCTGGGTGCCCCGTTACCTGCCAGAGGGACCAGCCTGTCCCGTTCTGAAAATCCCCTGCGAGGCTTTCAACTGGAAGCACGTTGAATGGACAGGCTCAGTGGTCTCTCCTCGTAAGTCGCTTCTCAATGATGAACGTGGAATCTCTCTGCATGAGAATCTTTAATAAAGTTTTTAATTTACTCTGGAAGGAAACTGACAGGCTTTCAACCAGTGCTGAGAGCTGTGGGCAGATGGGACGTGTGTCCCAGACCATTGAGCACAAATTACCACAACGAAAACAGCCGTGGACAAAAGAAGCTCATGTTCCATCTTTTCAGTGTTCTTTCTTTTTTTTTCCCCTTTGATATGGAGTCTCGCTCTGTCGCCCAGGCTGGAGTGCTGTGGCACAATCACAGCTCACGGCAGCCTCCGCCTCCCGCGTTCAGGTGATTCTCCTGCCTCAGCCTCTTTAGTAACGGGGACTACAGGTGCGGCCACCGGGCCTGGCTAATTTTTGTATTTTTAGTAGAGATGGGGGTTTCACCATGCTGGCCAGGCTGGTCTTGAACTCCAGACCTTGTGATCTGCCCGCCTCGGCCTCCCAAAGTGCTAGGATTACAGGCGTGAGCCACCATGCCCGGCCTCAGCATTTTCTTAAAAGGTGCTTTTAGACATAAAGTACAGATTCATATTGACCATAATTGTGGCAATTTTAAATGTCTTGACAGCTTTAGCTCTTGGCCATTGACCAAATCGTTCCACTGCCCCCCACGCCCTCCCAGGCCCACTGCCAGCTGTATCCTCTTCCCCCCTCAACCCCCTGGAGTCTGTGTTTTAAAGACAAATTACAGAATTCTCAGCATTGAGGTTGCAGCTGGTAAACTGGTCACCTCTGGGGCCCCCTTGCTGGGGACACTGCGATAGTCTGTAATGAAGGGCTGAGTCTCCCTGTCACCTGGTCATGGTACGAACCGCACCTGGAGGGTCTTGGGACGGGACCAAGTCTGACCCGGGCTGTAGGAGCCGTCTCCGGGCCTGTCACTCCCAAGTCTGACCCGGGCTGTAGGAGCCTGCCGCCTCCGGGCCTGTCACCCCCAAGTCTGACCCGGGCTGTAGGAGCCTGCCGCCTCCGGGCCTGTCACCCCCAAGTCTGACCTGGGCTGTAGGAGCTGTCTCCAGGCCTGTCACCCCCAAGTCTGACCCGGGCTGTAGGAGCCGTCTCCGGGCCTGTCACTCCCAAGTCTGACCCGGGCTGTAGGAGCCGTCTCCGGGCCTGTCACTCCCAAGTCTGACCCGGGCTGTAGGAGCCTGCCGCCTCCGGGCCTGTCACCCCCAAGTCTGACCCGGGCTGTAGGAGCCTGCCGCCTCCGGGCCTGTCACCCCCAAGTCTGACCCGGGCTGTAGGAACCTGCCGTCTCCGGGCCTGTCACTCCCAAGTCTGACCTGGGCTGTAGGAGCTGTCTCCGGGCCTGTCACCCCCAAGTCTGACCCGGGCTGTAGGAGCCTGCCGCCTCCGGGCCTGTCACCCCCAAGTCTGACCTGGGCTGTAAGAGCCTGCCGTCTCCGGGCCTGTCACCCCCAAGTCTGACCCGGGCTGTAAGAGCTGTCTCCGGGCCTGTCACCCCCACAGCCAAGCAGTTGCCTCTGCTTTCCAGGAAGAGCAGTTTGGGATGTACGTGGTCTACAGCAAGAACAAGCCACAGTCGGACGCCCTGCTCAGCAGCCACGGCAATGCCTTCTTCAAGGTCATCCCCTCGGCCCACCCCCCGCAGCTGCCCGGCCCTCAGCCAGGCCGGAGCTGACCCTCTCCCCCTGGCCCTTGCAGGACAAGCAGCGGGAGCTGGGTGACAAGATGGACCTGGCCTCCTACCTGCTGCGGCCCGTGCAGCGCGTGGCCAAGTACGCGCTGCTGCTCCAGGACCTGCTCAAGGAGGCCGGTCGAGGCCCGGCCCAGGGGCAGGAGCTGGGTGAGCTCCGAGCCGCCGAGGTCGTGGTCTGCTTCCAGCTGCGCCACGGCAATGACCTGCTGGCCATGGACGCCATCCGCGGCTGTGACGTAAGTGCCCCAGGCGCTGGCAGCTCAGGCTAGCTGGGGGAATTGGAGGCCGCTGGTGAGAAAGTCTTGGCCCAGCAGCATCATTTTCTTGGTGATGTGCTGGCAGATTTGCCCCGGAGAAGCCCGTCAAAGCACAGCCTTCTGGAGGCTGCAGTGGAGGCCACTGGGAGGAGGGTCTTACCTGTCTGGGCAATGTCAGGGAGCAGCAAGGCCTGAGGCCCGTGGAGCCCCGGGGTTTGACAATGGCTGGCAGATGCTGGCTGCAGTTGCACAGGACATGCGAAGCAGGCTCTGAGTGACTGGGAGTCTGCTTACCTGGGCTGCATTGAAAACAGGTGGATGTGGGCGCCGCACCCCAGCCCTCTGTGGGAAGGCACTAGGGTCAAGCCCCGATTCCATGGGTGTTGGGGCCCGAGATGGGCCTGCCTTCTCCAGCCGATGTGAGGCCCCACCCTCCACGCCCTGCTCTGCCGCTGGGGTGTTGCCCATCCCAGGCCCGGGGACACGGCAGCCTGCCGGAGTGGAGCCGGCGCCCCCACGCACCAGCCATTTCCCAGCTCACCCATGGCCTTTGGGGCATCTGGGGTTGGGGGCAGCCGGGGCAGCCTTCACTACACTGAGCTGCACAACCCCCACGGCAGGGTCTGGCGAGACCCACACGGCCGGTCGCAGGCAGCAGTGTGTGCGTGAGCGGCCGTGGGCCCGTGTGAATGAGCCAAGGCCAGCCCCTTGGCTGTTCCTCTGCAGGTGAATTTGAAGGAACAGGGGCAGCTGAAATGCCAAGATGAGTTTATCATTTGCTGCGGGAGGAAGAAGTATCTGAGGCACGTGTTCCTCTTTGAAGACCTCATCCTGTTCAGCAAGACCCAGAAGGTGGAGGGCGGCCACGACGTCTACCTGTACAAGCAGTCTTTCAAGGTAGCACCCGCCTGGTCCGATCGGGCGCAGGCTGAGCCAGGCCCTCCCAGGGGGTCTCGAACCCTGTCTCACCTGAGGCGAGCAGAGGAACTGGGAGGGAGTGAAGCTGGGAGGAGCCGAACTGCGATGTTTTGATTTCTGTGGTTCTTGGGTAAATTCTTGAAAACGTTAGCCCCGAAATCGGCAAGGAGACGTGTGTCTTCTCCAGTCCCATGTCCAGTCCAAGGGCTGAGAAACAAGTGTCTCCTCAGTCAGAAACTGCATTGTGGATTCTGTACAGAGGTGAACATGGGACGGGCCTTCCCCTGGCTCTGGGAGGTGCACAGAGAGGGTGAACACGGGCACAGGGACGGGCCTTCCCCTGGCTCTGGGAGGTGCACAGAGAGGGCGTTGCTGATGCGCCATGGTGGGCAGGTTCCCGCTTGTGACTCGGCTGTGCTGAGGGAGGCCAGGTCCCTCCCTTCTTGACAGAGGCCATGAGGGTGCATGGGCTCACACACAAGCAGCCTCCCACACTCGTGCATAGCCTTGCACACTCATGGGCAGCTGTCCTGCACACGCACTCTCCCTTGCACGCTCACAGGCAGCCTCACACAGTAGTGAGCAGTGAGGTTTTGCCCACCCTGAGGCATCCCACACGTTTGTCATTTGGTGTCTGGGTGACGTGACCGCCAGCCCTGAGGAATTGGGGTAGCCAGTCGTTCAGAGATCTATGTTCCTGATGGTGCTGCCACGGGTGTTTGCTGACTGCAGACGGCCGAGATCGGGATGACAGAGAACGTCGGGGACAGTGGCTCGAGGTTTGAGATTTGGTTTCGCAGGCGGCGGAAATCTCAGGACACCTACATTCTCCAAGCAAGCTCGGCAGAGGTCAAGCGTGCGTGGACTGATGTGATAGGGAGGATCCTGTGGAGGCAGGCGCTGAAGAGCAGAGGTGGGAAGATGGGGGCCACAGGGCCTGCCCGGCTCAGGGGCACAGCTAGGGGCAGGCGTCAGGGGCTGGGGTGAGAGCCAGGGGCTGAGTCCAGGGGCTGGGGGCCAGGGGGCCAGGGGCCAGGGCTGGGACTGGGGCTGGGGCTGGGGTTGGGGACTGAGTCCAGGGGCTGGGGGCTGTGACTGGGGTGGGGGCTGGAGACGAGTCCAGGGGTGGGAGGCCAAGGCTAGGAGTGGGGCGGGAGTGGAGGCGTGGGTTGGGAGCTGGGCTATCGACCTTAATGCTGAGATTCAGGCGATATGGTTAAATATTGAGTTCACTTGAGCACAAAGTCTGGGGATGGCCACCTGGGAGAACACAGACTTCAAAGGGATGGGGTCATTGCCCCAAAGTGGGGAGGTTTAAGGGCCATTTGTATAGGCACAGTCTGGGGAAATGTAACAGGATCACATCATTTTCTATACAGGGCTGGGGCACAGTTACAGCAATTCGATTGACTACAGGCAGCATTTCTTTTTTGGTAGGGGTGAGGGTATATTTTGCATTCCACATTAGGGATGGAATAGTCAAGGGTCTTCTGTCTCAGGACTGTCTGGTCTGAGCCAGGAACAGGGAGGCAAGGAAATCTCTAACAAAAGGTCAGAAATTAAGGGGCTGAGCTCTGTGACTCGATCTCCAAAGTCAGCCTCCCTAAGGGTCTGATCACTCTGAGGATCCTCCAGTAGCTGGACCGTCCATTTTCTTCCTCATGGGCACCCAAGAGGCCCACCCTGTCTGGGGTACCTGGAGGCCCTCGGTCAGCACTTTACGAGAAACTTCTTGGGGCCGGGCGCGGTGGCTCAAGCCTGTAATCCCAGCACTTTGGGAGGCCGAGACGGGCGGATCACGAGGTCAGGAGATCGAGACCATCCTGGCTAACCCAGTGAAACCCCGTCTCTACTAAAAAAAAAATACAAAAAACTAGCCGGGCGAGATGGCGGGCGCCTGTAGTCCCAGCTACTCGGGAGGCTGAGGCAGGAGAATGGCGTGAACCCGGGAGGCGGAGCTTGCGGTGAGCTGAGATGTGGCCACTGCACTCCAGCCTGGGCAACAGAGCGAGACTCCGTCTCAAAAAAAGAAAAAAAAGAAATTTCTTGGATCGGACCTGATGGCACTCACACACGTGTCTCTCATGTCCACAAGCGAACGTAAACAAGACACTACAGCCACCCCAGAGAGGGTCCCCCGCAGCTCTGGCTCCAGATTTAACCCTCTGGTTGACTTCCTGCCCCTGCCCTGCTGGTCTGGCCCCCATGGCCCTGGGAGGCTGAGCTCATGGTCATGAGAGGGCCCTCCCCAGATAACTCATCCCCCACCCTGAGACCCCTCCCCCAGGCCTCCTCCCTCCTCCCTCAATGTCCACCCTCGTTTGCTCCCCCGTCCCCCGACTTCGTCACTGGGTGTGCCTCTCTGTGCTTATTCCTCCAGCCTGGCGGCTACGAACACCACCTTCACAGGGACCACCCCCCACCCCAGACCTTCTCCCACACTGAGCTCCAACTCCAGGGCCTGCCCCAGCACCTCACAGGTAGCCAAAGCCACTGTAAACCCAGCTGTCCACCTCTACCCTACAAGCCCACCTGGCAGCTCTGGCCTCTCAGACCTAAGAAACCGAGGCACCCAAGCTACAGACACAACCAGGGATCCTGCACGCCCACACCCCGCCTGAGCCTTGACCCCCTCCAGGTGCAGCCACCGCCTCCCCACCAGCCCCTGAAACTCTTCGGAGCCAGCTCTGTCGGGCACAGGGGGCCCCATGGCCACCCCGCCAGCTCCCCCTCCGGCCCCAGCCTCCTGGCTACTCCACACCCCGTGGGCAGCAGCTGCTTGGTCAGAGGCCTCATCTCCAAGATGCCACCATCCTGAAGAGCCTTCCTGGCCTTTTTCCTTCCTTTGTAGCCCACTGGTCCTGCTTCCTGTTTGGGGTCTGCCTGACTGTGGTGCACAAAGCCTCCCTGGGGTCGATCTGTCCATTTCAACCCCTCCTGTGTTCCAAGCACCGGGAGCCTGCAGGAAATAGGCCCTGCCAGCCTTGAATAATCAGATTCAGAAAATAGAACTAAGCTTATTCAAGCACAAAGCATGGGAATGGCCACCCCAGAATGCAGACTCCAAAGGGACGGGGTCCGTGCTCCCAAGTGGGGAAGCTGAGGCTTCACTTACAGAGGCAGAAACGGCTGCAGCCAACTTGACAGCAGCTCGATTAGTCCAGGTTGCTACATTCTGTGAGGAGGAGGCATGTTCTGAGAGATTCTTACCTCTGGTGCCTCCCGGTCATCCCTGACCACTTACCAGAAAAAGCAAAAGTTGCATCTGATGCTCCGCGACTCAGGGCATTGCCGGGCTCCTCTCAGGGTTCAGAATATCTTACAGTTCTCACAGCATTGAGTTCAAGTTATTTAGTTTCACAGCCCTCCTCAACAGGGTCGGGGGGCAGCTGAGCACAGGGTATGCACACAGGACTCTGCCTGGCCTGGGGATGTGCGGTGTGGCCCACAGAGCTGTCCAGGCTCTGCAGGTACAGCTGGGTTGCCTGGAAAGTGGAACCTAATGCTTCTCAGGTGTGTCGAGGACCTGGCACCCCCTCCCCATCACCTCGTTGGTCACTTGAGCCCTCTCTTGACTTCTCCAGTTTTGCCAGGGATTTACCACATTAGTCTTCCCAGAAAACAGAATTTGGGTTTAATGGATTATCTACACACTTATTTTCTATTTAATTAATTCCTACTCTTTGTTATTTCTTGTGTCTACCTTTTTCAGTGTTTCATTTGCTTTTCCTTTCTACCTCATTTCTTGAGGTGGATGCTTAGATCATTGATTTTAGCCTTTGTTTTATTCTCGTTTTTGTGCGGTATTTAAGACTACAGACTTTCCTCTAAGCTTTAGCTGCATCCCACAAGTTTGTATATGTCATATGTTTATTAACAGTCAGTTCAGTATATTTTCTAACTTCCACTTTAATTTCTTCTTGGACTCATCATGGATTATTTAGAAATGCATTACCTAATTTCCAAGATTTTCTAGTTAACTTTGTGATACCAGTTTTGAGTATAAGACCGCTTTGGTCAAATAATATACACTAGAGTTTGTTATCCGTGGAAGGTATCCAAGTGACCGGTGGCGAACCTGTACAGGTCTGCCGCAACCTCAAATCTCGTCTCCTCAGAAGAAAGAATTTGACTGAGGGACATAAGGCAGAAAAAGAGACTGAGGCAAGTTTCAGAGCAGGAATGGAAGTTCATTTGAAAAGGCTTTAGAGCGGGAAAGGAAGAAAAGCACACTTGGAAGAGACCCAAGTGGGCGCTGAGATCGAGGGCCCCGTTTATCCTTATCCTAGGACTTCCCGGGCCGGCCCGTTTCCCGTGATCCTCCCCTTAGGCTGGGCTGCCTGCATGCGCAGTGTGGGCCTTTCCCTTGGGATGTGAGGATACTCTGATACTCCATGTACTTAGGAAGTTGTACGCATCCCCGTCTGAGGCTTTCTTCCCTTTTCTGGTGGGGGGACGTGAGGACGCCCCGTGTGCTTAGGAAGTTGTATGCATCAGCGTCTGAGGCTTTCTTCCCTTGTCTGGTGGGGGGACGTGAGGATGCCCCGTGTACTTAGGAAATTGTATGCATCCCTGTCTGAGGCTTTCTCCCCTTTTCTGGTGGGGGGACGTGAGGATGCCCCGTGTACTTAGGAAATTGTACGCATCCCTGTCTGAGGCTTTCTTCCCTTTTCTGGTGGGGGGACGTGAGGACGCCCCGTGTGCTTAGGAAGTTGTACGCATCCCCCTCTGAGGCTTTCTTCCCTTTTCTGTTGGGGGACGTGAGGACGCCCCATGTACTTAGGAAGTTGTACGCATCCCTGTCTGAGGCTTTCTTCCCTTTTCTGGTGGGGGGACGTGAGGACGCCCCGTGTGCTTAGGAAGTTGTACGCATCCCTGTCTGAGGCTTTCTTCCCTTTTCTGTGGGGGGACGTGAGGACGCCCCATGTACTTAGGAAGTTGTACGCATCCCTGTCTGAGGCTTTCTTCCCTTTTCTGTTGGGGGACATGAGGACGCCCCGTGTGCTTAGGAAGTTGTAGTTGTAAGGGTCCCCGTCTGAGGCTTTCTTCCCTTTTCCGTTGGGGGATGTGAGGACGCCCCGTCTACTTAGGAAGTTGTATGCATCCCCGTCTGAGGCTTTCTTCCCTTTTCTGGTGGGGGGACGTGAGGACGCCCCGTGTGCTTAGGAAGTTGTACGCATCCCCGTCTGAGGCTTTCTTCCCTTGTCTGGTGGGGCTCCCCCAAAAGGTGACATTCTACCATTTTGTCTCTTAATGCACAAAGTTGGTTCTCCTGGCACCTGCCTTCAGTTAACACTTGAGTGCAGCAGGTGTGGACCATCAGGAAATGCCCTCTCCCTGGCACTGGCTGCCAAGGTACCCGTTTTAGAGAGGCAGTGTGGTATATGCCAGGCCACCACCCGACATTCCCAGTGGGTGGGGAGCCCTCTCCTGCCCCGCTCATGCCTGTCTAGCCACCTGTAACAGCTTCGGTTATTTGAAAAGTTGTATGTCCCAGCATTGTGGCAAATTTTCCACGTGAAGAGAAAGTGTGCTTTGTAGTTGTTATTGCAGAGTTCTGATCACGTTTTGAAAATTGTGTTGTTCAGATTTGTTATATCCTTATTGGCTTTTTGGCTGCCTATCACTAGGAAAAGTGTGTTAAAATCTCCCATGATGATGTAGATTTGAATTTGTCTAGTTTTCTTTTTGTTCTGTCAATTTTTGCTTTCTATGTTTCAAAGCTAAGTTATTAGGTGCATAGTAATGTAGAATTGCTATATCTTCCTAGAAACAGAGCCTCTTTTATGATAATGAAATGCATCTCTTTATTTTTAGGAATGCCTTTCACCTTAGATCTACAGCTGTCCCTCTGTGTCCATGGGGATGGGTTCCAGGACTCCCCCACGGATACCCAAATCTGTAGTTGGTCAAGTTGCTGATATAAAATGGCACAGTAGTTGCACATAACCTACACACATGCTCCTATATGCTGCAAATCATCTGTACATTACTTATAATCCATAGTACAATGAAAATGCTTATAAATAGCTGTTATATTGGTTTTTTATTTGTATTTTTAACTTTTATTGTAATTGCTTTTTGTTCCAATAGTTTTGATCCTTGGTGGAATCTGTGGATATGGAACCCACAGATACAGAAGGCCGACTGTGCTTCCTGTTAATGTAGCTATTCCAGTTTCCTTTTGCAAAGTTGTGTTTACACAACACATGCTTGTCCATCTTCTTACTTGAAACTTTCGGTGTTCTTATATTTGAGATACGTCTCTTGTAAAAGGCATATGTTTGATTTCACTTTTATCTTTTTATCTAGTTTGACTGTCCTTGTCTTTAAATTGGAGTAGTGTGTTTTTTTTTTTTTTTTTTTGAGACGGAGTCTCGCTCTGTCGCCCAGGCTGGAGTGCAGTGGCGCGATCTCGGCTCACTGCAAGCTCCGCCTCCTGGGTTTACGCCATTCTCCTGCCTCAGCCTCCTGAGTAGCTGGGACTACAGGCGCCCGCCACCGCGCCCGGCTAATTTTTTGTATTTTTAGTGGAGACGGGGTTTCACCGTGGTCTCGATCTCCTGACCTTGTGAGCCGCCCGCCTCGGCCTCCCAAAGTGCTGGGATTACAGGCGTGAGCCACCGCGCCCGGCCTGGAGTAGTGTGTTTACATTTAATGCAATGCGGGCATAAATCTAGAGTATCTTACTCTTTGTTTTCTACCTGTTTGGTGAGAACAGGGAAGTGAGAGACGAGGGGAAGGCCATGGAGGGTGACTGATGGGCAGGTCCTTGCACACACCCTCTGGAAGACCGGCACACCCAGGCACTGTCCCACATGCTGAGGGACCCCCACATGCTGAGGGGCCTAGGTGTTTCTCTGCCAGCTCCTGTCCCTTATCATTGAGGCTCCTCCTGGGGTGTGAACCACCTGACCCTTCTGTCCCGTCCACAGGAAGTGGGGGAACACCCCCCAGGCAGAGAGACCTGGGCAGCCACCGCCATGAATGAGAGCAGTCTGGTTGCCCCCAGGCCAGCTGTGCTCTGATGGCCAAGGATGGCGGTCCTTGCCTGTGTCCCAGCGTGGGGTTAGTTCTGGAACATTTGATCACTTCTGCTCCGCTCTCTGTGCTCCACCTGGAACTCCGACTACATGTATGACCTTTCTACATGTTGCTATGTTTCTCGCGTGATTTCTGTGTTTCGATTACGTCTTCCCTGCTTTTATTTGATGGATTTCCGTTTCCTTTTGAGACTGTCTGTCCTGTGATCTACTTCCTGCCACATTAATCCTGGTTACCTCCACGGCCTGAGACATCCAAACCTTTATCTCGCGGATGTTTAAATATCTGGGGTTTTCCTCGCCCTTTCCTCATTTTGTCCTTTCTCCTGGTGTGCCTGATAATTTTTTTATTAAGTAGTAGATATGATGTAGGAAATGTGCAAGGGTCATCTGAGGCCCAGGCTGGTGGGCTTTATAAATCCAGAGGATTTATTTTTGTGGGAAGAGCAGGGGTGGGTCATCTGAACGCACTCAGGGGAGGGGCTGCATGAAGTCCGCCTCAGACCTTTGGGCAGCTGATCCAGCTTGTTTGTCCCACTCCTGGCAAAGTCCATGCTCCCTTTCCAGGTCCCCACTGAATGTCTGGGAGTTTCCCAGGCCCTTCCTCCCTGGCAATCCTCAAATTCCAGGTTTTATCTCCCTACCCTGTGCATTGTCCGAAGCTCTCAGCCTCCAAGCTCCGAGCTCATCGGCCACCAGCAGTGCCCTGAGGGGTTAGAAAGGTGTCAGGTGTCCAGTGGTCTGTGAGCTCCGCATCTGCCCAGGATGTTAGCCCTTTGAGGCTGGATTGCCTTGTCACCTCCAAAACACCTTCAAAACATGTGTCCAGCTTTTCTGGTTGTTCCCGGCCGCAGGCTTGGATGTAAGGTATACAGGCAGTCCCACTGCAGCCAGAGGAGGAAGCTGTCCCGCCTCCACGCGCACAGCTCTAACCCTAAAACAGCGCTTCGGAGTCGGGGAAGAGCAACGTCCTGTTCGCTGCCCAACTCCAAGCCCTGCGTCCCGGGCAGCCACACTCGGCCCCTTCCCTGCAAGAGGGGACACTCACTCTTGATTAACCAGCTTTGCACGTTACCTGTTGCTGAAGGTGATCAGTAACTCTGTGCCTGCAGCACACACACTACACGTCTTCCCGTTCTCCCAAGACCTCTGGAAATAACTCTTACTATAATATTCTTCAGCATATGCATTAGGACTACATAAATGTAATTATGTTTTCTATCCTCATGTATTTACTTACAATTAATATCATCTTTTTTCTTTGCTTAATTTGACCAAGAATAAATTCATTCCCAAACTCTCACCTTATGCTTAGCTCACCTCTCAATATTCAAACTCCTAGAAACCTGTCACTTTTGTCTTTCCCATGGACACAGCTCCCAGGCCTTTGACCCCTGCTCTAACTGGGACCTGCTGTGGGGCCCTCTCCCGCTTACCAGCAGACAGGGACCCTTCCTCACCCCCAGGTTGGACACACCGTTTCCAAGGCCTCATGGCTTCCTTATTCTTGGTTACTGCCTTGGGCTCCCTGGGAGAGATCTCTATGAGGCTGAAAACTGGAACAGGAAGCCTCAGCATCCTGGACCCCCATGCCTCATGGGAGGCAGGGTGGGTAGGCCCTGTACACCCTCCTGGTTTGGGCTGAGGGCATTAGGGGTACTGGGCATCTTTGGGGTGGCGTTAGCCCCCGAGTTGCTTTGGAAACTGTCATACTTTCTTCTGTCTTAGAACTCAGAATCCAAGAAATGGCATCCATGGGGATAGGCAACCAGCCATTCATGGACGTCAGGCCCAGCAACCAGGCCCCCAAATGTACAGTGATAAGTGACCGGGCCCACAACAGCATCATCAAGGGCACAGGTACGGTGGCCTCAGCCCCACCCTCACTCGCCCTGCAGAGCGCACTGGGCCTGTGGCTGACACGGTGGGTTGGACGGGCATGACTGCAGGAACAAAGCCTGGTCGGCCTTTCGGACGGCTCTGATCCCGTTTCTGAACCTGGGCTGCACTTCTGGAGAGGAAGCCAGCCTGACCTGCTTTCTGTCCCTTTCCAGAGTCACAAATGAGAGGGCCCACCGCGGTGTCCTCCTCTGACCAGGCCACCCCCTTCAAGCGACCACACTCCACCATCTCGGACAGCAGCACTTCCTCTTCCAGCAGCCGGTCCTCCTCCATCCTGGGGTCGCTGGGCCTGCTTGTGTCCTCCAGCCCAGCCCACAGCCCCTGGTCATCTGACATCAGAGCCTGCATCGAGGAAGACGAGCCGGAGATGGGCACCCAGGCTGCAGTGCGTGAGGGCGCTCCTGCTGTGTTGTAAGCCACGCACGCCAGGCCTGACAACCATGGGGGTGGCGATGCCCATCGCATAGCTAGAACGATACATAGGGAGCAGCATGCCAGGCCTGACGACCATGGGGGTGGCAATGCCCATCGCATAGCTAGAACGATACGTAGGGAGCAGCATGCCAGGCCTGACCACTGTGGGGGTGGCGGTGCCCATTGCATAGCTAGAATGATACATAGGGAGCAGCATGCCAGGCCTGACGACTGTGGGAGGGGCAGTGCCCATCGCGTAGCTAGAACGATACGTAGGGAGCAGCATGCCAGGCCTGACGACTGTGGGAGGGGCAGTGCCCATCGCGTAGCTAGAACGATACGTAGGGAGCAGCATGCCAGGCCTGACGACTGTGGGAGGGGCAGTGCCCATCGCGTAGCTAGAACGATACGTAGGGAGCAGCATGCCAGGCCTGACCACTGTGGGGGTGGCGGTGCCCATCGTGTGGCTGGAACAATCCAGAGGGAGCAACACAGCAGGTGTCCAGGTATTTCCCAGGATTTTAGACACTCCCTAACATTTTCAAACAAATTTAAAATGTTGTCTTATTTGAAAAACAAACCTTCCACTTCCACCCAAGACAACATCATAGGAAACAGACCTAAAACAAGACAAAAAACGGACTAAACATGAAACAAAAGATGTCAAGACACAAGACATTTGGCAGCAAAGGACCATGATCCCTGAGAGACAGGAAAACGGGAGGTGAGCCTGGTGGTGGCCTCAGACCTCCCTCGCCTTGAGAGTTCGCAGGCCTCCGTGCAGGGAGGGGCCCAGGAAGAGCCCAGCAGCCTCCGTGAGTTGAAGAGACCAAGTCAGCAGGACTTTGCAGGTCGGAGTGCCAGAGAGAGATGCCTGCATGGGGAAGGACTCACCAGGTCAGCCCCTCCAGCAGCCGGTGTGGTGCTGCCATTCTCACACTCCGACAGGGAGGCTACCAAGGCTGGGAGAGACCTTTGAAAAGACCAAAGATCCATTTCTGGTACTCGTGGGCTGGGGACAGGACCCTCTCCCACTAGCCAGACTGGGAAAACTCGAGATCTGTGAGCATGAGGTGGAGTTCTCAGAAAATCTTGCCTCAGGAGTGGGGATAATTAGCCCTAGACTGAGCCCTGCTCCTCACCCACCTACAAAATCATAAAAGCAAGACCTGAAATGATCAGACCGTTCCCAGATAATTCACTCCATCCCAGAACAAAGCTCCAGACGATCTATAGGTTACCAAAGTGTCCGCACCCTGCAAGGTAAACTCTCAGTGCCTGACCTCCGAGTGCCAGGCGTGCAGAGGAGCAGCCAAGCGCAAACACGTCAAGGAGAGTCGCCCGGCAAAGGCAACCACCCGGAGCCGGCATCGGTGCTAGAGTCACAGAACTCAAACTGTGGTTGAAACCGCAGCCCAGACGTCCAGAAAGTTAAGAAATAACGAGGAAGAGATTAAGAAGACCCAGACCGACCTTACAGGGATGAGCAACTACAATACTGACAGTGAAAACTACCCTGGATGGGGTGACAGATTGGATTTCACAGAAGAGACCATGAGGCACCTTGAAGACGCATCAGTAGAAGCTATTTGCATTAGTCGGGCCTCCAGAGAGACGGAACCAGTAGGAGACAGATGATGATAGATAGATAGATAGACAGACAGACTGACAGATGAGAGGGGCCTTAGGGGCATTGGCTGACACAATTTTGGCAGGTCAAGAGCCCCACAATAGGCCACCCACAAGCTGGAGACCCAAGCAAGCTGCTAGTGTAGCCCAGTCCAAGTCCTGAAGCCTCAGAGCCAGGGAAGGCAATGGTATAATTCTCAGTCAGAGGCCAAAGGCCTGAGAACCTGGGGGCCACTGGTGTAAATCTGGAGTCCCATAGACCCAGTGAACTCCAAACACAAGAGATGTGAGTGCACATCATAATCCAATTGCATAAAACCAGTGACAAACAGAAAATACTAAAAGCAGTCAGAGGACAAGGGCATGTTCTGTTGGGAGGCACAAAGCTGATGAGGATGGCTGACTCCTCAGAAGCAGCACGGGTGAGAGACAGTGGAATGTACTAAGGATAAAACTGCCAAATTCACATTCCATACCTGACAAAATCTTTCCAAAACAATGGTGACATAAAGACATTTTCATACACACAGAAGCTAACATAATTTTGTCACCAGCAGACCTGCACTACAAGAAACGTTAAAGGATGTGCTTCAGGGAAAAGAAGAATGAAGAGCATGTGCACCATTCAAAATTTTCCTCTTGTTATTTAAATCCCTTTAACCCATCTCCCATTTGCCCCAAGAAATGAGCGCTGGCAGTGAGCTGCAGTTTTTTGGTTTTTTTTTTCTGAACGGGAAATGGGTTAAAAGATGAGTGGCTTGGCCGGGTGCGGTGGCTTATGTCTCTAATCCCAGCACTTTGGGAGACTGAGGCCAGAGGATCACTTGAGCCCAGGAATTGGGGATCATCCTGGGAAACATGGCAAGACTGCACCTCTATTAAAAATAAAGTTAACTGACTGTTTAAACACAAATATTAACGTATCTGCAGTTTGTACTATACGTATAGGTGAACTGTGTGACCACAGTGGCCTGAAGGCTGGGAGACGTTGGATGTGATATGTGAAGTAAGGTGGTATCACTTGAAGGTAGATCGTGGTAAGCTAAAGATGTACTTACAAACCCTTGAAACAACCACTAACAAAGAATTACAGCTTAATAGACTAACAGAGGAGATAAAATGGAAGGTTTAAAAGTCCAGTCCAAAAATATGTAGAGAAAGAGGGAAAGGGAAGAATGGACTTGGGGGTGACAGAAAACAAGTGGCGAGACTAAAGCAGCAGCGGCCGTCGCAGCAAACGGGGGCGTAGGATGTGAGTCACAGATAGGCCTGCTCTCTGGATTGGTGACCGCATGAGTCACTTCACAGGTCTGCTCTGTGTCCAGAGTTGTCAAACTGCATGATTTAAAGATGTGCAGTGGATCGTATGTCACTTAAATCCCAACAAAGCAGTACTTTTTTAAAGTACAATCATGCACACAGCACTTCCCCGCGGAGGCAGGGGCTGTGCCCACAGAAGTCGGTTACCTCTGCGTCCTGAGTGTGGACAGCCACCATCACACAGCCCCAGAAGCTGCCCAGGCTCTAGCCTCACTCTGGCACTGCCAGGGACAGGTCCCTCAGGAACCCAAATGCCATTGCCCCCGTGAAAGCCACTTTGAGAGTGTTGCCTCAAATCAGAAGGCGTCTGTGCCTGGTCAGAGGCTGTGGACGAGGAGGCTGCTGGGGGCCCAGGTGTGCAGGGGGCAGGGCCCAGGAGCAGGGGCACAGTTTATGCCTGTGGCCAACCCACTGGGGAGCAAAGCTGGGGATACACCCAGTCCAGCAGGGCCAGCAGGAGTGACTGCACCATCCTGAACACGTCCTTGGGCCTCCCAGGACCTTGGTGCCTCCCATCTGGGCTGGCACAAGCCTCCAGTCAAAAGATGGGTCTCTCTCCTTCCTGATAGCACGGAGCCTGGATGTGGGAATGGAGCCACAGCAGCCCCACGGGAGCCCCACGGGAGCCTCACGGCCCATCGGGCTGTGGGATGCATCCCCACGGCCGGGACCCCGCAGCCTGCGGCTTGGTCTGGGCAGATGCAAAGGCCACTCTGCAGGGCTGAGGTGCCTGTGGGGAAGGAGGTACCAGCCCTGGGAGGCCATCTTGCTCCTGCTTTTTATTTAACCCACGGGGCTCTTTGGCCTCATTTTCTGTTTTTTGAGTTTCACGTGCACAGCCAAACCATCCTGGAACCAGCCCTGGTGGGAAACGGAGGCTTCCTGCTGCCAGAAGAGGCCCACCGAGTTACGTCGACACCAGCTGGACCTGGGCACCTCTCTCTCTGGCCTTCTGTCCACACTGGGGTTTGGCTCCGATTTCCAGAAGGCAGGGTTAGGAAACACCTGTTTCCAGGCAGCGTGATGCTTCTGTCTGAATCAGGCCTCATGGGCTTCACCAACAGACACAAAGGTTTCATTTAGATGGAGAACACGCGTTCTCATTTCTCTGGAGTCCCGGGCCCATGAGCTGAAGCAGGTGCTGAGAAGGAGAGGTGGCCACTGTGTCCCTCAGGGTCACTCGCCCGGCCACATGAGGCCATTTCCACTCAGCACTGCAGGTGCTGGGAGCTGAGGGCCCCACAGGGGACGTGGGAGACAGCCCCAGTGCGTCCCCATCCACAGTGACACCAGCCTGGAGTCATCGCCGAGCACATGGAGGGACAGCCCTGGAGCCCTGGCCTGACCCAGCTTCTCCCAGAGTGGCTTCCTGATGCCTCCCCAGCCCTGCCCAGGAGGGGCTTATGGCCACAGCCCCACAGCGGCCCCCTCGCCTCGACTGCCATTGCCTCCTTCCAAGCTGCCTGAGCAGTCCTGGGCGGTGAGCTCCAGGGCTCCCACCCACACCTGAGCACCAGGACCCCCAGGGAGGGCGTGGATCCTCCCCACCCCCAGCCCACACCTCAGCACTGGGACCCCACCCCCAGCCCACGCCTCAGCACTGGACCCCCAGGGAGGGTATGAGGATCCCCGCCCCCAGCCCACACCTCACTACTGGGACCCCCAGGGAGGGTGTGGATCCTCCCTGCCCCCAGCCCACACCTCAGCACTGGGACCCCGCCCCCCGCCCTCACCTCAGCACTGGGACCCCCAGGGAGGGTGTGGGATCCCGCCCCCAGCCCACGCCTCAACTCTGGGAGCTGGGAAGGTGTGTGATTTCCTCCCCCACCTCAGTACTGGGAACCCCCTAGAAGGGCGTGGGGTCCCACTATCCTGAGTGCTCAGGGCTGGTGGTCAGCGAGGTGGTTTCTAAACCAAGTCCTAGGAGGAGCCATCCTGGGACTCTGCTGTGGACAAGGCTGGGACTCCCACAGTGAGCTCTAGCCCTCCCCGGGACCCTCCCACGGCCCCAGGGTGCCAGCCTTCGGATTGGCCCCATTCGTGGGTGGCTCTACAGGGCTCCCCAGTGCCCAGCAAGAGTGTTTTTACATTCAGAGGCAAGGAAGGGGCGCCAGCATCTGCCCCAGACACAACTGGGCAGGTACAGAGGTCATCACCTCGGGGACAGCAGGAGGCAACTCAGGAGAGGCTGATAAGACAGGACTGCGTCCCTGTCACCTTCCAGAGAAGGTCTTTCTTGTCAGGTGTCGTGAGGGCTGTGGGTTCCGCTGGGTCTGCGTCCATCCCCGGTTCTGGGGAGACACCCAGGCCCCTCCTGGGCGGCAGCAGCAGCGGAGGGTTGCGTTTTGAGGGAGCCCTGAGAAGCTGGGGGAGCAGGCCTTAGAGCACGGCACGCCCTGGAGAGTCCGCGTCCCCAGACCCCTCGCGCCAACACCATTCCAGCCAACAGTTTTTCCCTGTGGTCAGAACAACCCCCCAAGCCTCCGGCCTCAGGCTGGTTTTCCCAACAGGCAAAAAGCTCCTTACATAAGGAAAGACCTTTCCTGGCTGACCCTAAAGTAGCCGAGGGGACCTCACATCGCCTGGCCTGCCACCACCGCCAGGCTGCCTGACCAGCTCACCGCCTTGTTCCAGATGCTTCTGAAGCGATGCTTGCCTGGCCCCACCCCATCAGACGTCTGCTGGGCAGCCTCACTCCCCATCCCGCCTATAGCTCCCAACGGTCTCAAGCCCCGCCGCCCCGGTAACCAAGTGCACCCAGAGGGCTGGCAGGGTCACACGGTGGCAGGGGCCCATGGTCCCAGGGCGGTCATCTTCCCAGGAGGCCCGCCTGGCAGGTCAGAGGGCAACAGGAGGCCACCCCATCTCCCCGGGTTCCCTCGAGCATTCCTCTGTCAGGAGCGGCTCCCCCGGCACCCAGGCATCCCTGGCACCCCCTGCCCCCGCCCTGCTCTCAGGAGCCCCCTGCCAGGTGCTCTGACCACAGGAAACAGGAGCCCTCAGGGCCACTGCCAGAGGACGGATTCTGCTGCCAACCAGAGGTCCTGGGGCTGGCGGCGCTGGTGTGCCTGCCCTGGGCCTTCAGCAGCCCCCATAAGGAGAAAGCTCTGGCCTCCCGTTCAGACAAGGCTCCGTCCTGGGGACACCCCTCTCCCAAGGTCCCCCACATGGGGGCTTTGTTACTCATGCCTCCCAGACTGCTTGCTGTGTCAGAGTTTTCACACCTGCCTGATGTCCTGGCGGGGCTCACAGAGGACCGACCCTGCAGGGAGATGGTGACCCACCCTGAGACCCAGGAGAAGAAAACAGCCAGGGCCCAGGCTGCTCCCACCATCCCTGGGGGATCGGCATCTTGGCTGAGCCTGAGCTGACCACCTGGGGCATAGGTCCCAGATTTAATTACAAAACGATGGGTGAATGTGGGTTCTGTGTGCCTGTGACATAGACTGTTTTCCACACCGCCTGTGAAATGACACAAGAGCCTTTGTGTCACACGTGTAGCTGCTACGAGACTGACGCTCTTGTTCCAGATCAGAGCAGCAGACAGAACTGGCACGTTTTAGGGTCCAAACCCTGTTGCCCACGGAAGGCACCTGACACCGGCTGGGTGGTGCGGACCCCAAGGCCCCGCCCGGTCTGGCTGGGACCTGGAGCTCCCCTCAAGCTGCAGCTCCGCCCTGCACCACAAGGTGGCCTCGCAGAGGAGCCGCCCGAGCTTTGGAGCGGAGGCAGGTGCAGCGAAGCTCTCGGTGCTGCCGGGCCCCACCGTGTGTGTGAGGTCTCAGAGGCCTTGCTGGGTTCCAGGCCACGTCTGTGCTGTCACCGCTTTGAGGGGCAGAGGGTCCTGCGGAGAGGCCTGTGCGACGTGAGTAACAGCCGTTTTTCTTTTGACAGCTGGGATGGAGGTGGGTCCTCCAGGGAAAGCCCGGTCCTCGAGAGCCAGACTTGTGCACGGGCCTGGAAATGAAGCTCTCAGGCAGGGGCTGTTCACACCGATGGTCAGCACTGCTGCCCAGGGCCTGCAGTCACCCGTAATGGGCCCTGCCCCCTAGGCCTGGCCTCTGCTTCCCTCCTGGATGGTTCCTCTACCCCTGGTCCAGCAGGGACCCAGCACTGCCTGCCAGCTGTAGACCCCCATGCTCCTGCAGCCTGGAACTCTCCTGTCCTCCAGAGGTCATGGGGTGACCCAGGGTGGGAACACCAGACCCCCCTGCTCCGTGTCCACCACCCATGGCTGGGCTCAGAGTGTCTCAGAGCCGGGGTGAGCCATCCTAGGACCAGCGTACCCATGACCTTTCAGACCAGTGAAGGCCAGTGGGCGCGATGGTCCAGGTGTGTCCCCCACACAGGTCTGGCCATCTCTGCACAGAACTGGAATCTCGGTTCATTTCGGTTTTAGCAGGTCCCATGTAGTTAGCAGGACAGCACTTGAGTTAGGTCTGAGTCGTGGCATTTCCTGTAAGGAGCCCAGAGCCATGGCCCCAGGTTGGGACGGCGGCGCCAGAGCTGGGCCTGAGACTGATCCAACCTGTGCTGCTGGAATGGGAACCCCAAGAGGACCACCCCTCTCCAACAGAAGGGAAAACAGTAAGAGAGAGGGAGGCTGCAGGGCCCCAGACCTTGGCCAACCTTCCCAGCCATGGCCTCCGCCCTCCAAGACCCAGAAGCCCCGCAGCAACACCAGGGTGTTGGGCCACACAGAGCCCGGGTAGGTAAAGGAAGGTTCTGGAAACCACTTTTCAGAACCCAAAAGGTGTCTGGGAAATGGTGTTACCTGCTGCTGTTGTAAACTGTTTACTTTGTATCAATAATGAATTGTTAACAATTTTAATTAGAAAAATCAATGGAACATGTTTTTCTACTTGTCTTGGAAAGGGGCCGTGTGTCTGGGGAAACCTCTTGCACACCTCCTGAGGGGAGCCCCAGGGCCCGCATTGGCCGGCTGACGGTGGCCACCCCGAAGGGTGGGGTTGGGGCCTACCCACCTCTTCACACACTCGTCCGCCTGCCGGACAGTGCCTGGGCCCCACCACGGAGCACAGTGTCTTCCGCATGGGTCACCTCCCAGGGAGAGGCACTGCTCAGGCTCAGTGAACAAATCAGGGAGGGTCAGACAGGGAGGCTGGTGGAGCACCCATGACCAGCACCCTCCAGGCTTGCTCAGCAGCCTTCCCCTCCCACTGCCATTTCTGTCTCTTTCTGTCCCCCCCTTTCTGTCTCTCTCTCTCTGTCTGTCTCTGCCTACCAGTCTCTCTCTCTCTTAGACTCTTGTCTCTCCCTCTCTGTCTCTCAGGCTGTCTCTTTCTGTTTCCCTGTTTCTCTCCATCTCCCATCTCCCTCTCTGTCCCTCTCCCTCTCAGTTTCTGTCCCTTTGTCTCTGTCTCCACTCACTTCTGTCAGTCTTCCTCAGCCTCTGTCTCTCATGGCCGTGACCCTCCAAAGCCCGCGGACATGTGGTGCCCTGCAGTGATGTGTACAGTGAGGTGGGCAGCGAGGTGTGCAGCGAGGTGTGCAGTGATGTGTACAGTGAGGTGGGCAGTGAGGTGTGCAGCGAGGTGTGCAGTGAGGTGTGCAGTGATGTGTACAGTGAGGTGGGCAGCGAGGTATGCAGCGAGGTGTGCAGTGATGTGTACAGTGAGGTGGGCAGCGAGGTGTGCAGCGAGGTGTGCAGTGAGGTGTGCAGCGAGGTGTGCAGCGAGGTATGCAGCGAGGTGTGCAGCGAGGTGTGCAGCGAGGTGTGCAGCGAGGTGGGCAGTGAGGTGTGCAGCGATGGTGTGTGCAGCGATGATGTGTGCAGTGATGTGTGCAGCGATGATGTGCAGCGATGATGTGCAGCGATGATGTGCAGCGATGGTGTGTGCAGCGATGATGTGTGCAGTGATGTGTGCAGCGATGGTGTGTGCAGCGATGATGTGTGCAGTGATGTGTGCAGCGATGATGTGCAGCGATGATGTGCAGCGATGATGTGTGCAGCGATGTGTGCAGCGATGTGTGCTGACCCTGCCCCAAGTGGCAGTGTCACAGGGAGAGGTGAGTGCAGGCACCCAACAGCCATCCAACACAGTCAGTGCTGGGAGTGAACCATCAGGCACTGCCCCCCAACAGGCAGCACTCACAGGTGTATCCCATTCCCTGCAGCATTCCCTGCCATGCAGGTCGCAGGGTTGCAGACAGGACACTGCAGCTCAGAGACAGCTGGGGGCTCATCTAAGCCCATCAGGGAGGCTCCACCTCTCCCAGCCACTCGCTCCATGGAAAGTAGGGAATCACCCCCACCAGTTCCTTGGGGAGAATGAAAGACACAGGGAAGGGGCGAAACAGCAGCTCCATTCCTGGCCACTTGTCTCACCCCAGATGCGAAGCAAAGTGTGGGAGTGGCCCCAGAGGCCACTGTGGAAAGGGAGCTCCTTACCGAGTGAGGAGGCTCAGGGGCCTGGCCTGTTCTCTGCCCGGTTGACTGTGGGGGGCCCAGGGCTGGGCAGCAGCCCCGCTTGGATGGTAAACAGGACCTGCCCACTGGCCTCACCGGCCACCAGCGCAACACCTACCAAGACTGGCTTTCCGCAGCATGGAGCACAGGCCTCTCTGCCCAGCCCTGCCATGGGCACGGGCTGCCCTTGTGTCGGCTGGGTGCCTGAGCCAAGCAACTCCCAACGGTTGGGTGCCCCGAGGCAGGGCAGACACAGGCGTCCCAGGACCAAAATAGCAGTCAGATGATCACAAGGCCCCATGGCAGGGCCCCCAGGGCAGGCTGCTCACAGCTGCTGCAGCTAAAGATAGACGAGAAGGGCACGCGTCTTGGGGAAAAGTCGTGGGGAGCGAGCACCGTCCTGTCTGGGGCCATGGGCACAATGAGGTCACTGCGCTTCATTTCTGCAGAAGCCCTGGTGTCCCACCCCCAGGTGGCCCGGCAGAGCCTGGACAGTGTGGCCCACAACCTCTACCCGCTCCTGTTCAAAGCCAGCTACCTGCTGGAGCAGGCGGAGGTGACGCGCGCTGTGCTGGGGCGCTGGCCCCTGGAGGAGTTCCGGCTGGGAGCGCTGCTGGGTCCCAGTGCCGACCACCCCCAGGACCTGCGCGACCGAGCCTGCCGGGCCTGCCTGGAGGCGCTGGTGCGCGGCCTGGCCGACCACGTGCTGCAGGACCGGAGCCGCCGGCGGCTGCGGGTGGCCCATCTCACGGGCATCCGAGACGTGCAGGTGCAGCGGTGCCCGTGCGGGAGGGCGCTGGGCAAGTGGGGCCGCACCCGGCTGCTGGCCAGGACCTGCTGTGAGCTGCAGGCAGAGCCCCTCGCAGCCGGGCGCCCCGTCGAGGTCCTCGCCGACCTCTTCGTCACTGAGGGCAACTTCGAGGCGGTGGTGCAGGCTCTGAGGCCAGCGGGCCCGGCCCCTCTGCGGGTGCACTGCCCCTCGTTCCGGGCGGACAGCCTGAGCCCCAGCCAGCTCCTGCACGTGCTGCGTCTGGCTGGCCCGGGTGCCCTGCGCAAGCTGGAGGTGGTGCACAATGTGCGGCTGCATGCGGGCCACGTGCACCAGCTGCTGGCCCAGGTGGGCTTCCCCCGGCTGGCCTCGCTCACCCTGCCCACCAAGGCCTTTGATGCACCCCCCGCCTGCGCCTCCACTCCCGACGGTGAGGACCGCCTCCTCGCCTCCATCGCCCGGGAGCTCGGCAAGATGACGCAGCTCACCGAGCTCAGCGTGGCCTTCTCCAGGCTGACCGGGAAGATCCCGACGCTGCTTGGGTGAGTCTCAGGGACAGGACTGAGGGCCGGCTGGTGGCTGCAGAGGCAACCAGAGATAGTCCAGGGACTGCTCACCTCCAAGGCCATGAGGCTGCGTGGCCCCCAGCCTCTCACTCCGGGTGTGGCCAGAGCAACAGGACAGTGCCCCGCCAAGGGGCAAGGGCACTGAAAGAGCCACCAGGAAAGAACCGGGGTGCCATGTGTGACTTAGGGATATGGAGAGAATGCCAGTTAAAAAAAGAGAATATGCAAATTACCAAATAGACAAAACGGAAGTCCCTACATGGTGTGGGGAGTTGTCTATTGTGGATTAACAAATCACCCCAGCACCTGGGGGCTTCAAACACGGTTTTAGCTCAGAAATCTGAGCCCCTCGGTGCCTGCGGCTCAGGGCTGCTGTTGGCCAAGGGTGCCAGCTCATCCGAAGGCGGGATCCTCCCAGTCTCCCTCGAGGGAGGCCTGGGCTCCATGCTGCATGGACCTCCCCATGGTGGGACAGGAGGCTCGTGCAGGATCCTCTCAGCAGTTCTGCGTGAAGCGGGCGGAGAGGGCAGCAGCCAGGAAGGGGCCAGGCCAAGGCAGCCTCAGGCAGTGGTGAGGGGGATGCCCGGCAGTGGGTCCAACGGGGGTGCCCAGCAGTGGGTCCTGGAGGGGGAGTGCCCAGTGGTGGGTCCTGGGGGGTTGCCTGGTGGTGGGTCATGGGAGGGTGCCCAGTGGTGGGTCCTGGGGAAAGGGGTGCCTGGCAGTGGGTCCTGGGAGGGAGACTGGTGGTGGGTCCTGAAGGACAGGCACTTGGCGGTGGATATTGGGGGGTCACTGGGTGATGGGTCCTGGTGGGGCAACCTAGCAGTGGGCCTGGGGGGTACCCAGTTTTGGGTGCTGGGGGTGGGACCTGGCAGTGGATCCAGGGGGAAGGGGCACCTGGTAGGTACTGGGGAAGCACCTAGTGGTGGGTCCTCAGGTACTGGGGGGCGTCTGGCAGTGGGTTCTGGGGGCTGGGGGCACCTGCAGTGGGTCCTGGCAGGGCGCTTGGCAGTGGGTTTTGGGGGGAAGTGGCTGGCAGTGGTGGGGGTGCCTGGTGGTGGGTCCTGGGACGGGGGTGGCTGGCTGTGGGTCCTGGAGCGGCACCAGGCAGTAGATCCTGGTGGGGGATGCCTGGTGGTGGGTCCTGAGGGACAGGGGGCCCTGCAGTGGGTCCTGAGGGATAGAGGGGGCCTGCAGTGGGTCCTGAGGGACGGGGGGGACCTGCAGTGGGTCCTGAGGGATGGGGGAAGACCTACAGTGGGTCCTGAGGGACGGGGGGGGGGGCCTGTAGTGGGTCCTGAGGGGCGGGGGGGACCTGCAGTGGGTCCTGAGGGGCGGGGGAACCTGCGGTGGGTCCTGAGGGGCGGGGGGGACCTGCGGTGGGTCCTGAGGGGCGGGGGGGACCTGCGGTGGGTCCTGAGGGGCGGGGGGGACCTGCGGTGGGTCCTGAGGGATGGGGGTGCCCCGTGGTGGGTCCTAAGGGATAGAGGAGACCTGTGGTGGGTCCTGAGGGATGGGAGTGCCCCATGGTGGGAACTCGGGCAGGGGGCGTGCCTGGTGGTGGCTTCTCAGGTGGGGCAGGGGCACCCCGCAGTGGGTCCCAGGCCTGGGAGGGGAGGGTGCAGGACATTCAGGTGGGCTCAGGTGCAGGTGGGTGGAGGGTGAGGCAGTCTCCGAAGGAGAGGGTGGGGATGGGGCGGACCCCAGCGGTGTCCCCCTGCTCAGCGAGGACAGTGAGGCCGTGTGCCAGTGCAGTACTGCTCTGGAGATCTCCCTTGGAGAGCTCAGGACCAGAGCAGGTCTCACTCCAGCTGCCTGTGTTGGAGCTGGGCTGCCCTACCAACCAAGTCAGAATATGGGATGTGGGGCAAGGGGGGGTTTTAGGGTTAGCAGGTGAGTCAGAGGCTGGACTGGAAGCCTCCACGGCCCTTCCCAGCTCTGAAACCGTGAGGGCTTCATCCTTGTCGGAGTGGGGCGGTGCCGTTCTGTGGCCTCACCGCCCCCGCTGCCTGCTTTCTGAGCGGATGTTCTCATGGCCACAGGCACCACTTTTCTCAGACAACACAAAAGCAGTTGTTGACAAAACAAACTTACCATTTAGGTGCTGAGGACAAAAGCCAGACCTCTGGGTACAGCTGACTTCACCACGCGGCAGCCGGCAGTCATGGCCCACACTAAGCGAAGGCACGTGGTTGTGCTCCGGTAAAATGTTATTTGTGGACACCGAGTTTGAATTTCATGTAACTTTCACGTTTCACAAACTATTATATAAACATAACAACCACTCCTAGCTCGTAGACTGTATGAAATTAGGTGGTGGCTGGACATGGCAGTGTGTTGACCCCGTGATGGACAAACGGGTTGTTCCCATTCTCCTGAGCTGAGGGCTCAGGCGAATGGGACCCTCCTCTCACCCGCGTTCTTTCCCCTGTGTTCTGCAGCCCCCTGCAGACCCCGCTGCGAGTGCTGGACCTGGCCAACTGTGCCCTGAACCACGCAGACATGGCCTTCTTGGCAGACTCTGCCCACGCTGCCCACCTGGAGGTGCTGGACCTGAGTGGACACAACCTGGTCAGCCTGTTCCCCTCGACCTTCTTCAGGCTGCTCGGCCAGGCTGCCCGGACGCTGAGGATCCTGACGCTGGAGGAGTGTGGCATCGTAGACAGCCACATTGGCATGCTGATCCTGGGCCTGAGCCCCTGCCACCGGCTGCGCCAGCTCAAGTTCCTCGGGAACCCGCTGTCGGCCCGCGCCCTCCGGCGCCTCTTTGCCGCGCTCTGTGAGCTCCCCGAGCTGCGCTGCATCGAGTTTCCGGTGCCCAAGGACTGCTACCCTGAGGGTGCCGCCTACCCCCAGGACGAACTGGCCATGTCCAAGTTCGACCAGCAGAAATACGACGAGATCGCCGAGGAGCTGCGTGCCGTGCTGCTGCGGGCGGACCGAGAGGACATCCAGGTCTCCACGCCCCTCTTTGGAAGTTTCGACCCAGACATTCAAGAAACAAGCAATGAGCTTGGCGCTTTCTTGCTGCAAGCTTTCAAAAACGCTCTAGAAAACTTCTCCAGAGCACTCAGACAAATAGAGTAGTTCCTCCACTCGCACCAGCGACAGGTCTTGCATTTCAGCCTGCAGGTGCCCTGGGCTTCGGTCCTGGATCCGAGGCTTGGGCCCGGCATTCATCCCCCCCCCCCCCCACCACCACCACCACCACCACCACCACCACCAAAAGCAGTTCTTAGTGAAAATTGTAGGCGTGCCCGTTAAGCGCTGTAGAAGAGGAGGCCTTCCAGGAGAGGCGCCATGCGGTGCCCTTTAGTGGCAGCAAAGCAAGGTCCTGGAGGCAGGGGAAGCCACCGAGAGTGACTGAGGGTCAGTGGGGGCAGATGCCACATGGCAAAGGGCAGAGAAGTCCGGGAGGTGTGAGGAGCGGCCGACCTGGCCTCCGCACATCCGGGCACTGGGCGCAAGATGAAGCCTCGGGGGACAGATGTGACTGGGCACCACAGCAGGGAGGGGGAGGGGAAGAGAGAACGCATCACACAAACTGCACAAAACAAGCAGCCCATGGAAAACAACCGAGAAAAAGAGGTGAAAAATGAACAGCAAACCGGACCCTGCTTCCTCCAGCAGGAGGCTCCCACCTGCTGCTGGTCACATCCTGCTTTCTGCACCTGCCGCTTATGGGATGCGGTGGGCCTGCAGGGAATGCGGGGCTTTTGGTTGCTGTTAGCGACTTTTCTTCTCACTTTGTGTAGCCCCCCAGAACCGTGAGGGGCATCTGAGTGGGTGAGCACAGGCGTCCCCTGAAGCGCCGCCCGGACCAGGGCGTTCAGCGCTGCGGGGAGGCCTTCGCCCCACTGCTCCACTGTTTCTCGCCAGCATTCACTGTGTCCCACAGGGCTCCAGGCTCAGAGTGACGGGAGCTATTCTAAGTGTTTAATTGAAGGCCTAGCACTTGACCAGCCCCTGGAGAAGCTGACAACCACCTAAGACACATTTGGACTTGGTGTCCACCAAGAATGACTTTGTGCAAAGAAATGGCTGAGCACTAGAATAACTAAACGCAAATAAAATGTGTATTTCAGTGCAGTTCAGACAGGTGAGTGCTTGGTGTGGTTAAGTCCTCCTCAGACCCAAAACCAGGGATCTGAGTCACTGTGTGCCCATGGCTCCGCTCAGAAGTCATACCCCATGACAGCGCCCACCACGGGTGTGTCCCCACCCCAGGGTCCCGTGTCACCCCCTCCTCAGGTGTCACCCCCCTCCCCATGTGTGTCCACCCCAGGGCCCCCATGTCACCCCCTTCCCAGGTGTGTCCCCACCCCAGGGGCCCCGTGTCACCCCCTCATCAGGTGTCATCCCGAGTATGTCCCCTCCCCTGCTGCCCCCACCCCCGCTGCCCTGTCACCCCCTTCCCAGGTGTGTCCCCACCCCAATGGCCCCCGTGTCACCCCACCCAGCTGCCCCCAGGTCACCCCCACCCAGGCTTGTCTTCATCCCCTTTGTGCTTCTGCCCCAGGTGTGTCCAGATCCTTCTCTGCCCAGGGTAGGGGTTTGCCTAGGAGTTGGGTACCCAGCACGAGTGCCATACAGGAGCCTGTCTCCCAGGGGCATGTCAGGAATGGACGGTCCCCCGCTGAGTGGACAGATATGGTGACTTCCACCTCCCCACATTCGTCTCTGCCTGCTCTGCAACTACCTAAGTCCCCTCTGCACACTGCAGGCAGTGCTTACTGGAGCCTCGTCCAGGGACATGAGCTTGATGTTGCGGCCAGCTCTTGCAAAGGGGTGGGGAAGGTGCTGGGCCAACGTTTTTAATGACTTCTAACTGTAAAGCACAGAGTGGCTGCCACTGCTTTGTGTCTGAATTTTTATTGTAAGACTCAGCCTCTGGGCGGCATGGTGACCAACCTGAAGGCCTGTGGCAGTGGAGAAGGGCCCAGGGTGCTGGGTGTCCTGAGGCCTGGGATTGGGTGGGGCACACAGGAGCCCACTGGTGTCAGTGGGCAGTGCTGAGGTACAAGCTCCCAACATATCCGGCTCCACAGACTCCCAGGGGCTTCCCTACCAACAGCCCATTCTGATAAGGCCAGCAGGGCTGGGGAGCAGCACGGGCGGGATCAACGCCTCCCTCGCCCGTCCGTTGCACGTCTCGCACTTGCTTCCACTGCACTGATGGGCCGCGTCCTGCATGGCCGTTCAGCGTTCGCCGGGTCTTTGTCTTTGCCCGATCTTGTGACTCCAGTTCTGGGCCACACATCCAGCATCCCTGGGCCCAGGAGCACGCCTGCTGGGTTTTGATGGAGAGCACTTCTCTACCACAGAAACCACGGCCTCCCACACAAGGCAGGCTGGGGGGGGATCAGGCGAAACCATGAA
Source organism: Macaca mulatta (assembly GCF_049350105.2). Lineage (NCBI taxonomy): Eukaryota > Metazoa > Chordata > Mammalia > Primates > Cercopithecidae > Macaca > Macaca mulatta. The sequence continues at coordinate 1,311,548 of NC_133411.1, forward strand.
GCAGATGAGAGTGCCGATCCGACCCAGCAAACGTCCATGGCAGTTGTGGCTGGGGTGCCCCTGGTGGAGCCTCAGGGTTCACCTGCCCAGGCCCTCCCCGGCTTTCCAGGGCCAGTGGGTGAAGTCAGCAGGGTCCCCACGGGGGCCGCCATCTGGAGCCACCGTCTCTGCCTCCCTCGGGTCTTCCACAGCAGTGTGGGCTGGCGCGGCTCCTTCAGAACATGACACTGCTTCCCGTCCACCATCCTGGCAAGGAGCGGGGGCCGTTTTAGGGGCTCTGACTCAAGTCCTTTCTGCTTTAATGACTTGTTCCGCAGGTCAGGAAACGATGATCCTCTCGCAGGCCCAGGAGACAAACGCAGGCCCAGTGGCGCCCCTGTGTGGCGGACGTGGCCAAGGGCCCTGGAACGTCAGGGTTGCTCTCGTCCACCGGTGCTCTGCTGCTCTCCCTCTTCAGAGCTGAGCAAGGCTCCATCAGCTGTCATCTCTGCATCCTGGAGCCCACTCTCCGTCAGCCCCACACAGCCCCGTGGGTGGGGGCACCATGCTTGACGCCCCCAGCTCAAAGCCTGTCAGTCACCCCACCCACCCACCTCTGTCAACCCAGAGCCCCTCAGCCCAGATCCCGTTCTCTGGCACCACCAGCCCTGGCCCATGGGGAGCAGCCACCTCGGAGCTATGGCATGATGCTGTCAAGAGCAGGGCCCCAGCACCCCCACCTCCAGAGGAGGCCCCAGCACCCCACTCCCTGCCTGTCAGCCACCAACCAGCTTCGAGAGGCTCTCCCAGCAGGGATGGGCTCGGTCCCAGTGTCCCTGCTGGAACATTGAACAGAGCCGTCTGAGTGCCCCAGTGTGGCACCCTCTGCCCAACTGCCTTTCTTCATTAATCCTCCTCACCCCACTCCCGACACCCAGGCCAGGCCCTGCACCTGCTCCTGGAGCAGGACTTGACTCCTCCAGCTGGACCAGGCAGGTCCTGAAAGGCAGGGCACTACCCGAGGGCTCTGCCAGATCCCCAGGTGAGGGGTGGGGGTGGCTGTGCTGGCACAAAGGGCTCCCGCGAATCTGGAGCTCACCCAGCAAACATCCAGGCGGCGGCGGCGGCTCTCAAGGGGCACTTGTGCTGTGAGCCGCAGAGCCACGTTCAGGCTCGTCTGGTCCTGCTCCCCGACAGCAAGACCCTTGGCCTGTCAGGGGGTCCACAGAAGATGAGCGGCCTGCGAAGCTGCCACAGAAGCCCTTCGGCTTCCACCACACGCCTGCTGTCGATGGTTGGCTGACTGAAGCCCTTTGTTTTCTCTTTTCAAGATTTCCCATGAAGCTAGCAAAAGCAACAAGCTCGGCAACCTTGATCTTCACTGTTCCCCCTCCGTTAGAACGCCGTGGCATGGTGGAGCCCAGTGCTTCCCCAACTCGGCCCCCACTGGAGCAGGACAGGCAGGGGCAGGCTCATCCCACTCCGTTAGAACGCCGCAGGATGGTGGAGCCCAGCGCTTCCGCAACTCAGCCCCCGCTGGGGCAGGACAGGCAGGGGCAGGCTCAGGAGCTGTGGGAACCACCATGTCCCACCACATGGCCAGAGAAGCTGGTTTGGGGATTGGCATGGCTATGCAGAGATATGACACAGAGTGACAAGTACTCCAAGGCCCCTGAGAATCCCTTATTTGCCTTTTTGGTTCTTCTCTGACATCTAACCTGCATTCTCCGTTCTTGCCCTGAAGTTCCGTGAGACAGCCTTAAATCCCTCTTTAACTTTCTAGGCGTGAAACCTCTGCTGCTTACAACCGGAATCCTAAATTAACAGAGAAATATGGCGAGAGGAGCCTTTTCAGCCTCAACCTATAAAACCCAGCGCAGTTACACAGGTCAAGGCAGATGGAGCAAGCCCAGCGCTGTCTACACAGTAGGCTGCCCCCATCACAGCCAGCCAGTGTCTAGAGCAGCTGCCTCCCCAAACACCCCGGCTCCTCCCAACATCGCACGGCCTGTCCTCGTGCTGGAACGAGGCACTGCGAGGAGGAAGCAGCTGCCGCTGATGGCTGCACACACTGCCGTCTGGTCTCTGCAACGTCACAGGTGTAGTCTTCAGATTTGCTTTGATGTAGCGAACCTAACACATGAAAGTAACTAGAAAGCTGTTTTCTCCCTTCCCCTTAAAAAGATGATCTTAGTACACTATGAAGCAATCACTTTTTAAACAATCCAACATAGAAATAGTCCGTTACACATTTTAATCAGACATAACTTCTCTTTTAACGAACACACAGGTTATTTGGTGAAGATTTTCCGTTGAAACACCCTGTAATTGGTGCAAGGTTCGCAGAATAATTTTGTCCTTATGAAATCAACATCTGCCAGTTCACACATACACACACATATGCACACATATGAAATATATATGAGAATTATATATCCTTATCGGTGACTGTTAACAAAGGAGGAAAAAGCGCATCTACCAAATGAGCTAACCAGACTAGTAGAGAAGTGCCGCCTCTTCAGTTTTGTTTTCGGAATGTCCAGGTCAATTGTGATGCCTTCTAATTTATTCCAAAGTCAAGTCTGAAGCAAACGAAATTAGAAAGTGCAATCTCAATGCCTCCCTGAAAAAGTCCTTCCTTTTTAAGTCACTGCAGCTTCATATACAATGTTCACTACAGACAAGGATTACAGCCGCCGCCCCTCCTCTGCCCTGCAGCAAACCCTCCTCTCCCTGAGGAACCTGGACCTGCTTCCGAAACCGAGGATCTCCCAGCGCTCCGCTCCTTATCCCGAAGGGTCCTCTCTGCCTTGCTGGCTCAAGGTTTTATAGTTACTGTGACCTCCAAGAAAGCAGCAGGACAAATAATGCTTTACTCTGATGTCGCTACAAACTCAGCACACACACCAACCAGCACAATGACCCTTTTTTGCAGCTTTAAACCACTTTGGTTGAGGAATGTTCTACCGTGAGCTCACCTTTCGGTACATCTGTGGAGTTACCAAATGGCACAGCACTGTGTAACTATTCCAAACCTAACACAATCCATTTCAAAAGGTGGTGACGTCACAGCGACACTCAAACTTGCTGATGGAAGGCAGCCATGCCACACAAACAGGAACTAATATCAACCCTATAGAAAGACCATCTTCCGGCCAGGTGAATATCAACCCTACAGAAAGACCATCTTCCGGCCGGGCGAATATCAACCCTATAGAAAGACCATCTTCCGGCCGGGTGAATATCAACCCTATAGAAAGACCATCTTCCGGCCGGGTGAATATCAACCCTATAGAAAGATCATCTTCTGGCCAGGCGTGGTGGCTCACGCCCGTAATCCCAGCACTTTGAGAGGCTGAGGCAGGTGGATCACCTGAGGTCAGAAGTTTGAGGCCATCCTGGCCAACATGGTGAAACCCTGTCTCTACCAAACATAGAAAAATTAGCCAGGCATGGTGGCGGGCACCTGTAGTCCCAGCTACTCGGGAGAATAAGGCAGGTGAATCACTCAAACCCAGGAGGTGGAGCTTGCAGTGAGGGGAGATCGTGCCACTGCACTGCAGCCTGGATGACAGAACGAGATTGTCTCAAAAAAAAAAAAAAAAGAAAGAAAAAAAGAAAGCTCGTCTTCCTAACTCTGCAGGACCGGGTCAGCGGGTCAGTGTCCACACCGGCTTGAAGGCTCTGAACATATCTATCTCGCTATAGAAGTAAGCTAGGCGGCCGGGCGCGGTGGCTCAAGCCTGTAATCCTAGCACTTTGGGAGGCCGAGACAGGCGGATCACGAGGTCACAAGATCAAGACCATCCTGGCTAACACGGTGAAACCCCGTCTCTACTAAAAAAAATACAAAAAACTAGCCAGGCGAGGTGGCGGGCGCCTGTAGTCCCAGCTACTTGGGAGGCTGAGGCAGGAGAATGGTGTGAATCCGGGAGGCGGAGCTTGCAGTGAGCTGAGATCCAGCCACTGCACTCCAGCCTGGGCGACAGAGCAAGACTCTGTCTCAAAAAAAAAAAAAGAAGGAAGCTAGGCTGACAGCACCCTGGACATTAGAAACAGGATGAGGATTAACAATTCGCCTCAAAAATCATTCACCTACAAAGTAGCTGACTGTATTTTCTTCATTTGAAGACAAACATGGAGTGGTTCCCACGGGACACCCAGCACACCAGACTGCTGCGGTGTGGAGCCTGCACCACTCTCTAGGCAGGGGTCTGACGCATCAGGAAGTACGAACAATGAGAGGAAGAGTTTCGTCCAGATTTACCGAAAAAATGACTTTTTAGGGGCCGGGTGCAGTGGCCCATGCCTGTAATCCCAGCACTTCGGGAGGCCGAGGGCGGTGGATTACCTGAGGTCAGGAGTTCGAGACCAGCCTGGCCAATATGGTGAAACCCCATCTTTACTAACAACACAAAAATTAGGTGGGTGTGGTGGCGTGCGCCCATAATCCCAGCTACTCAGGAGGCTAAGGCAGGAAAATTGCTTGAACCCAGGAGGCAGAGGCTGTAGCGAGCCGAGATCACACCACTGCACACCTGCCTGGGTGACAGAGAGAGATTCCCTCTCAAAAAAATAAAAATAAAAATGAGTTTCTCAGATAAAGCGATGGTGGTAGAGCAGAAAGACACGCTAGCAGCCACTGAAGAGGAGCATCTGAGCACCCTTACAGGGCGTGGGTGCCGAGAGCAGAGCCTGCGGGAGGCCCGTGTCTGTTGCAGGCAGCGCACGTCGCTCTGAGCCCGCCTCTGCCGTGCTCACGGGGTTCCAAGGATTTCAAACAATGCACGAGTGCAAAGCGTGTACAGCTCAGGGCGTAGTAACATGTGCTCCAGGAATAGTGGCCCTCACACTGCCACGTGGGTTCTATAAGCTTAGGATTTTTAACAGTTTGTCCTATTCCTGTACAGACAGGCAGGCGGGGAGAACACAGCCCTTGAAAGCAGACGGACAACGCCGCTCCCGCTTCTGCCTGGCCACAAACTATCCGGTAACTGCACACAGGTCACTCTCGGTTCTGGAGAACAGGTGCCTGGGCTCAGACTGGCTCCAACACCACTACCTGCGTGGCCTCAGGCAGCTCAGCTCTTCCACAGCTCCGTAAAGTGAGGTGCGTGGGGACGAATTCACACGGCAGGCCCAAGGCTGTGTCCTACCAGGGCCTGTGTGCAAGGCTGGCCCTTGACTGACATCTGAGAACTCGGATTCTGGGCGAGTTCCCAGTACCATTAACTCCTACAAGTGGCTCTGTGCCCGCAGTGCTTGTGCACCTGGCACAGACCGCACCAAGCCCACCCTCCTTCTGGACAAGTCGGAAATTTCCACACAGGCCAGGCAGGGGGAACCATGTGACCAGCCCTTAGCAAAAGCCGGGTGCTGAGTCTCCAGCGAGCTTGTTCTTACAGTCAGGTGTGTCCTGTGTGACTCCAGGGAGTGGCCCCTGGGGCGCCCTGCACGTGGCTCCTCTGAGCACCACCCACACACCCTCTCCCTTTGCTGATTCTGCTTTGTGCCGAGTACAGCCCTGTGCTGAGTCCTGTGAGATCTCCCAGCAGGTTACGCAACCGGGGGCTGGCCTTGGGGCACCCCCGCAAAGAATAATAGTAATACCTACTTCACAGGATTAGACTGGGGATCCCATGAGCGAAGAGGTTACAGGCTCAGTTCCCAGCAGCTATGTGTGACACGGGGCGGTAATACCTGTCTACCACGTCGGTTGCAGTAAACAATGAGATAATATATATAAAAATATTTTGTAAAGAGTGAAGAATTACACAAATAAAAAGTGGCATTATTACTCATAAATGGCAAGTATTTTTGAGTATATATCATTGCTAATAAATATCTGCTTGCTGAATACAGACACAAGCCAAATTCCAAACACACATTAGGTACCAACTGGATACAAGAAACTCTTGGTGTTTCCTTCCCCTTTATGGGAGAGAGATCTTTAAAATAAAAAACCTTGATAATATAATATTACTACTTTCTATTATCATCTGTTATGCAGTTCTACACATTATCTGACAAATTCTTAATGTAATCTGGTGAGAGAAAAATAATTTGAGGAGAAAGTATTTAGGGAGTGATGAAACACAGAAAAGTACTTGTGGTAAGGACCAGTATTGTATTTGACTTTTTAAAAAACCATTTTTACCCTGGAGCTAAAATACGAGGTTACACTGTTCTGCTTGATACAATACGGGCAGCTTACAAATGCTTCAGAGAAACCACATCCCCAGCAGCTGCAGAGTGTCAGGAGGAAACCCTCCGTCTCTGAGGCTTCGGGCACTTCTGCTCCGAGGGTGGCGGGAGTGGAGGTCGCTGCTGAAGGGTGGCGGTGTGGCCATGGCACAGGCAGCAAGGGACAGACGACGCCAGAGGCCCAGAAGGCTCATGACTGCCTGGCCTCGCGTCACTAAAAGCAGTTTTATTTCATCCTTGTCTTACTTTTCTAGTATGGCTTCCTCTACTCTCTTAAACTTCTTTAGTTCCACAACTAGTTCCCAGTATCTGAGATAGAGCCACATGAGTCTGCCATTCTGGCGTTTGTTGGTGTTCCAGACTTCACCACAGTATGTATCGTGCTGAAATATGTCGGTGAGACCGGCTGCCATCTCTAGGTCCGCAGCAACGGGGTCGACGGACGCTCGCACCAGTAAGCTCTTCTCCAGCTCCAGCCGCTTGCTGCGAGGAAGAAACAGACTGCAGTAGATGTTCTGTCTTTCCGTGAGAACAGCTTCAAACTCTTTCAGCAAAAGCCTGGCTCTCCTTTGCCAGTTTTCTTCCTTTTGCAGGCAGCTCAAATACGCATTTCTCAAAGGCTGCACCTGCCTTTTTTCTTGCATCACCTGGGCCCGTTCCTGTTCCAGAAGCTTCTTCTCTTCTACCAACTTGCGCCCCTGAGAGATAAGGGCTTCTCGATAACTAGCTGTTCTGTTCTGTTCCTTTTCGAGTTCCAGGGACAACTGAGCAGCAGCACGCCGATTTTCTGAGATCATGGCGTGGTACTTGGCTTCCAGATCCTGTTGAAAAGCAGTAGTTCTCTGACGGCAGGCTTCCCTCTCTTTTTCTATTTCTTTCTGGGATTCCCTAGACCAAATCCAACCTGACATGAATGGAGACAAATGCACAAAATGAAAAAGTTAGGGCTGAAGTTCTATAATTTTCACTTAAATCATAAGGCAGCTAAGGATAGCATTTCAATAAAAGCTTAAGACCTCAGCCGTACCAAGATCACTTCTGTACAAAAACGTGTCACAGGCCAGGTTCTTATCTTAAAATCAGGCAAGGGCTGGGTGACCAAACGATCCTAACCCTAATCCTTTCCGTCTTCTAATTGTTTGTTGCTAAGAAGATCTCCCACTGCTTTTTTCTCCTCTCAAACCCACCACCATTTGCCTGCTCTGGCTCTAGTACAACTGGCAAAGTTTAAAATATCTGGGGTCGGCTTCAACTACCGTTGGCCGGGTTCTTATAAAAGTTGTATTTAGCTTTGCCTGGTGGCAACGAGTCAACGGCCTGAGTTTGAGACACTGCTTACATTCTGATAAGGACACATGAAAATAAAGTGGGTTAAAAAGTTTAGCCTCGGCCGGGCGCGGTGGCTCAAGCCTGTAATCCCAGCACTTTGGGAGGCTGAGACGGGCGGATCACGAGGTCAGGAGATCGAGACCATCCTGGCGAACACGGTGAAACCCCGTCTCTACTAAAAAAATACAAAAAACTAGCCGGGCGAGGTGGCGGGCGCCTGTAGTCCCAGCTACACAGGAGGCTGAGGCAGGAGAATGGTGTAAACCCGGGAGGCAGAGCTTGCAGTGAGCTGAGATCCGGCCACTGCGCTCCAGCCTGGGCGACAGAGCCAGACTCCGTCTCAAAAAAAAAAAAAAAAAAAAAAAAAAGTTTAGCCTCAAGACACAGTGGGCTTCTTTCCTCAAACTGGAGACTGCCGGAATCTCACGAAAACGGGACGGGGACTGCTGGGAGGCTGGAGTGGGCATTGCCCGGCTCTGCCCCTCACACCAAGGAGCAGCAGGGCGGCCTGCGCTGCAGAGAAATCCGGTGCCTCTAAGACCTGATGACCCACAGAGCCTGCCGGCCAGCGTGCACCTGGCTCCAGATGGAGTCACCGACTCTTTGCCCGTCCCACAAGTAAGAGTTGGGTGTGTTTCAACAATAAAAAAATGACCGTGCGATAACAGTTCCATCCACATTCCGAACTGATGCTATTGCTCAATAATTTCATACACGTTAGAGCATTACTGCTAAGTCTGTTTTTCCAAATAGCGATGCGTTCTGCTTGGACATTCTAAAAGCAGCACGGAATTGAGTCCTCTGGAAAACAGGATTGTATGGCAAATTTTCAAAGCCCAAGGCCCCAAGCAGCAGTGTGGGTTCCCTCGTGCGCTTCTATCCTGCAACCCATCCCCCACTAACCACTCTGTGGAATCCCTCTTCCATAGCCCCTTCTAGAACCACTGGAGTTTGCATCCACTTTCATGGTTCTCTTCCTCCTTTCGCTGCTTCCCCCAACCCAGGCGGCGTCCTTGGCATTCAATTCTTTTCTCCCAGGTCATTAATGGTCACCTTTTTCTCCTGGGTCATTAATGGCCTTTGTGGGAGCAATTCCATGACAGCAAGATTTCCGTTAGCCTGAAAGCCAGTCTCCCTTGGATATGCTGTTGACACCTCACCGGGTAAGCACAAAACCAAACTCATCCTTCCTCAACCAAAAATAGCTGCTAGTCCTACTTCAGATGACAACTCAAACTCATGTCATCTTTATCTCCTCCCTTTGACAAGAGCTCACAGGCAGAGGCCTGACCAGGAAAGAAGCTGCTACAATGTCACTTGATAAGCACTGAGGGGTTTGCAAAGGTATGTGAGGAGAGAGAAGGGAAGGCTCGTCTGGTTTTGGTGAAGTCAAGGAAGGCTTCATAAAAAGGTGAATGAACAAAGTCTAGAAGGCTGAGCAGGAGCTGCAAGGAAGTTACCTGAAGTCAAACGAGCAGGGCAGACGAGAGCCTTGGAGAGCGAGAGGTTCCAGGAGCCAGATGTGCCTGGGGACGGGGCTTACGTCAAGGAGAAGCTGGCGCTGCCTTTGGAGAGTCACAGGTGCCAAATGAGAGGGGCCCCCAGGAGACCCGGAGAAGGAGCACGGGATGTGCTCTGCAGCCATGAGGAGTCAAAGGAATTAACGTGACTTAAGAGCATCCAGGAGGTGTGGAGGGCTGGAAGTGGGGCTGGGAGAGGTGGGGCTGGGAGGGGTGGGGCCAAATCAAGAGGAGACAGGCAGCTGCTCCCTGATACAATCTGGGGGCGATCTCAGTCAAGTCACATCATTGACAAGTAAAACCACTGGAAAACTAACACAGACAATGATGCATACAGTTAATCATCAGACCCCACCACACAGGCTGTGGTTATTGGGAAGTTTGGGGCTGGACGGGGAGCCAGGCAGTGGAGGCTGCAGGCAGCTTTGCAGAGGAAAATGTGGCACGACAGGCTGGGCGTCAGGAAAACCTGAATTCCGAGTCTGACCCGACAGATGCCTCATGACTCTGGGCACATGCGACTTTTCAAAGCCTCAGTTTCAGGTGGGACTCCTGCTTCTGGGAAGACGGAGTAGACGTCCTCCCTATTCTTCTAAGAAAACTAAGAAGACACAGTAGACGTCCTCCCTATTCTTCTAATTGAACTAAAAATCCTGGACTTCATCGATAAAACAAGATGACTCTGAAAGGTAGAGAGAAGGGAGACTGGCTTGGGTCCCTGGGACCCCAGGAACAACATGGGGGCAAGTCCTCTAGATTTTCATTTTGCTTCATAGATCCCAGACTTGGAGCTGAAGACACAGGTAATTAGAAATCTCAACGGGTGCAGACAAAAAAAGAAACTCCAACAGAGCCTGCTATCTTGGCCCAAAGGACCATGATAGGGGCCTGGTAAGGGAGAAAACATTCCAACAGTAATCACTCTACATCAGCCAAGTAATACAGAAAAAACTGCGGCCCCCGCTCCCACCCAGCGGCAAACACAGGGTGGGGTTGGGGGGAGCCACGTGGGGAGCTGAGGCCTTCCCAGCCAGGGGCACCCGTAAAGGCCAGGGGGCTGGAACTCCCACCCTTTCCTCGGGGGCCCACGGGGGTCAGAGGCTGAGTGGGAGCCTGGACTTCTGTCCCAACCTGGCGGTAAGGAGGCTGCGTGGCCCTTCCCCGGCCAGGGTGTTGTTCAAGAACGCCAGCTAAAACTGAAGGTTTAAATAAAAACCAGTGTTTCATCACGTAACACCCAAAATGCCCAGGTTCCAGCAGAAAATCACTCACAGTACCAAGGGTTAGGATGGGTCATGCTAAATGAACAAAGATGACCAACAGATGCCAAAAGCCGGATGAGAGACGGCAGTATTATCTGACGAGGACTTCAGAGCAGCCGCCATGACAGAGAGTCAACGAAAACAAACAGAAGACATAAAGAAGAACCAAATGAAAATTCTAAAACTGAAAAACAGAACAACTGGGAGGAAAACTGGAATGATGGACTAGACATGGAGAAGCAAGAGCAGCGCGCCCCGGGCAGAGGCTCAGGACTCCCCTATGAACACAGGAGCAATCCTTTGCAGCCTAGCCACAAACATAATTCCACAATATGTAAAAGGAATTCTATAGCATGGCCACGGGGGGATCGCTCCAGAGACAAAAGGCTGGTTCAATATTCAAAAATCAATGTAATCTAACACATTACTGGCCGGGCGCTGTGCACTTTGGGAGGCCAAGGCGGGCGGATCACGAGGTCAGCAGATCGAGACTATCCTGGTTAACACGGTGAAACCCTGTCTCTATTAAAAATACAAAAAAATTAGCGAGGCGTGGTGGCGGGCGCCTGTAGTCCCAGCTGCTGGGTAGGCTGAGGCAGGAGAATGGCGTGAACCCGGGAGGTGGAGCTGGCAGTGAGCCGAGATTGCGCCACTGCACTCCAGCCTGGGTCACAGAGCGAGCCTCTGTCTCAAAACAAAACAAAACAAAACAAACAACTAACACGTTACTAAGCTGATGAAGAAAAATCACATGATCACATCAATTTATTTATTTATTTATTTATTTTTATTTTTTTTTTTATTTTTGAGACGGAGTCTCGCTCTGTCGCCCAGGCTGGAGTGCAGTGGCCGGATCTCAGCTCACTGCAAGCTTCGCCTCCCGGGTTTACGCCATTCTCCTGCCTCAGCCTCCCGAGTAGCTGGGACTACAGGCGCCGCCACCTCGCCCGGCTAATTTTTTGTATTTTTTCAGTAGAGACAGGGTTTCACTGTGTTAGCCAGGATGGTCTCGATCTCCTGACCTCGTGATCCGCCCGTCTCGGCCTCCCAAAGTACTGGGATTACAGGCTTGAGCCACCGTGCCCGGCCGATCACATCAATTTAAACCAGAAAAAAGGGCCAAATTCAACACCTATTCATGAAAAACAGGAATACAGGGGAGTTTCCTTGACTTCATAAACAGCATCCACAGACAACCTGCGGCTGACACTGTACTTAGCTGGGAGAGGCTGAGTGTGTTCTCTCTGGTCAGGGACCGTCTGACAGAGTCCCAGAAGTTCCAGCTACCGCCGGAAGGCAAGACAAGAAATCAAAGGCAAACAGGCTGGAAAGAAGAAATACAACTAAAGTCTTATCCCTTATAACAAAATTAACTCAAATGAGTAAGTGCTTAAATGTAAAATGTAAAACTAAAACTCTAGGGAGAAAAATCCTTCAGGACCTAGGGCAGAATTCCTAGACTTTCCACAAAGAGTAGAGTTCATAAAAGGAAACGATGAGAAGCTGCCCCTCATCAAAAGTACCACTTTTACACTGCAAACGCCCCTCTGAAGAGAATGAACAGACAGGCTACAGACTGGAAAAGGATACTTGCAAGCCACATATGCAACTAAGGACTAGAACCTAAGACATATTAACAACTCTCAAAACTCAACGTTAAAAACAAACAGTCTATTAGAAAATGGCTGAAACGCCGGGCGCGGTGGCTCAAGCCTGTAATCCCAGCACTTTGGGAGGCCGAGACGGGCGGATCACAAGGTCAGGAGATCGAGACCATCCTGGCTAACACGGTGAAACCCCGTCTCTACTAAAAAATACAAAAAACCAGCCGGGCGAGGTGGCGGGCGCCTGTGGTCCCAGCTACTCCAGAGGCTGAGGCAGGAGAATGGCGTAAACCCGGGAGGCGGAGCCTGCAGTGAGCTGAGATCCGGCCACTGCACTCCAGCCTGGGCGACAGAGCCAGACTCAGTCTCAAAAAAAAAAAAAAAAAAAAAAAAAGAAAATGGCTGAAAGACAAGAATACTCATTCCATCAGGATATGCTGATGGCAATGAGCACGTGAGGAGGTGCTCGACGTTGCACACTTGAGCCACGATGAGAAAAGATGCTCAACACTGCACAGCAGAGCCATGACGAGACAGCACCACACACCCATCAGGATGGGCAGACAGGACAGCAGTGTGAGCACCAAATGCCAACCAGGAGGTGGAGAACCCGATCAGCTCTGCATTGCTGGTGAGAACCTAAAACGGTGCAGCCACTTGTGAAACATTTCAGCCCTTTCTTTTTTTTTTTTTTTTTGAGACGGAGTCTCGCTGTGTCTCCCAGGCTGGAGTGCAGTGGCGTGATCTCGGCTCACTGCAAGCTCCGCCTCTCGGGTTCACGCCATTCTCCCGCCTCAGCCTCCCAAGTAGCTGAGACTACAGGCGCCCGCCACCTCGCCCGGCTAGTTTTTTTTTTTTTTTGTATTTTTAGTAGAGACGGGGTTTCACCATGTTAGCCAGGATGGTCTCGATCTCCTGACCTCGTGATCCACCCGCCTCAGCCTCCCAAAGTGCTGGGATTACAGGCTTGAGCCACCGCGCCCGGCCCAGCCCTTTCTTAAAAAACTAAACGTGCAACTTCCATAACACCCAGTAATTTCACTTCTGGCACTTTATCCCAGAGAAATGAAAACTTACATTGACACAAAAACCTACACAAGAATGTTTATGAGAGCTTTATTCATAACAGCTGAAAACCGGAAAGGTCTTTCAGTGGTTAAACACGCTGTGGTATGTCCATGTCATCAAACACCACTCAGCAATGAAAATATCTATGAACTACTGATACAGCAACAATCTGCACGGACCTCAGGGGGTTACGCTGAATGAAAAAAGTCAACCCAAAAGGTTATATACCGTTTGATTCCATTTATATAACATTCTTGAAATGACGAAGTTCTGGAGATGAAGAACAGATCAGCAGTTGCTGGGGGCTGTGGAGGGAGGGCGGAACACAGGGCAGCACGAGGGGCCCGGGATTGGGGGATCTTGACGGCATCCTGGCAGATGTCTTGGCTGCGACACTGCACTGTCATGTTGCAGATGCTTCCATTGGGGAAAGCTGGGTAGAGGGTACACGGGCTCTCTCTATTACTGATGACAACTGCATGTGACTTACATCACCCCAAAATAAAATATTTAATTAAAAGAAACTGAGTTGGGCCCCGTGAACTCAACCAGTCCCTTTCAGCTCTAAGACCATGTGTTTTCTAGGTCAGGAGAGGAAACGGGAGGTACAGGAACGCTAGAGGGGAGAAAGCATGGAGAGATGGGAAAAGCACGGAGAGAGAGATGGGGAAAGGGGAATCAGGAAGACCGAGAGAAAAGGGGGGAAAGCAGAATGACAGAGGAGGTGTGAAGAGAGAGAAGCCCACTGGAGTGCTGAAATACTGATAGTCTCCCAGGGGAGCTACTCAGGGTAAGAATTTCTCCAGGGACTGCTCTTTCAGGCAAGCACAATTACACACATTTCTATGTTATATTAAGTAAAAATCTAGTAAATGGCCTGGGCACAGTGGCTCACACCTGTAATCCCAGCACTTTGGGAGGCTGAGGCAGGCAAATCACGAGGTCAGGAGATAGAGACCATCCTGGCCAACATGGTGAAACCCTGTCTCTACTAAAAATACAAAAATTAGCCGGGCATGGTGGTGGGTGCCTGTAATCCCAGCTACTCAGGAGGCTGACGCAGGAGAATCACTTGAACCAGGGAGTCGGAGGTTGCAGTGAGCCGAGATTGCGCCACTGCACTCCAGCCTGGCAACAGAGCAACACTCCGTCTCAAAAAAAAAAAAAAAAAAAATCTAGTAAATGTAGTAAGTGATCAGGACAAAACTGGCTTCTCATCAATAAATCAATCAATGGCGCTTATGAAGTATTCATACGTCTGCCTCTTCTTCTAGACTACACTAGGGGCTGGTTAACGCTCCTGTGTGCAACAGAACCTCAAACACATCATAACACACCTTTGGAGAATCCTTACAAGAATGTCAAGTTAACAATTATCTCTCATCACACTACCTCAGCAAAAAACCAAGAAGAAAAAATAAAATATTCTTCAACCCTTTTCAGCGACAGAAAGCATCATTTCAAAAGTCCAAGAAGGGGAGGTAAGAATTTCAAAAGTGAAAGTTACCATGAAAGGCTATAAAAGCTAGAGATGAGTCTGAAAAACAAATGGAAAATGAGTCACTTCAGGGCCTCTCCCAGCCTCAAAGCCAATTAATTATTACATTAGTAAGAGTAATTTTTAACCTTCCAATCCACTCACCCTAGCCACAGGCAACAGTAGCCTCTCCAAGTGTTAAGTGTTTTTTTTCCCAAGCCTGCAGGCGAGTGAGCTTTTCACATGGCAGCCCCTTAGCACTGGATGTGGACCTGCCCTGTCTTTCACCAAGAAGCAAGCACTGTGCAGATCACTGAGTCATAAAAACCACCTGCTCTTACCAGCCTCCTCTTCCTCTACAGCAAAACTCCTGACCTGAGACATGGAAGCAGATAAAAAGCCTCTACGTAAAATGTACCACTACAGCTAGAGGGCAGTTTTGCCTTTCTTCCATTCAATTACTCAGTCTCTCATGTTCCTAAATGCCAGCCCAGAACCATGGAACCTGAAGAAACACAAAACGCACTCCTCTGCATCAGTGAATTGATTGTGTGGTGGGGATATAAGTCTGCATGTGACTGACAGGTCCCCAACGTGATGCCAAGTCAATCTAAACTAGAGAGAATTTCTGGTCAGGCCAAGCAGAGATTTCCTGGATGAAGTCTCCGAAGACTGATTTCCTAAACATTAAACATCACTGGTTTTCCAAAACTGGTTTTCTTTTTTTGTTTTTTTTAAACCCTGTTGCCCAGGCTGGAGGGCAAGTAGTGCCATCTCCATTCACTGCAGCCTCGACCTCCCAGCTCTACTCACTGCAGCCTTGACCTCCCAGCTCCACTGATCTCCTCACCTCAGCCTCCTGAGGAGCTGGGACTACAGGTGTGCATGGCCACGACTGGCTAATTTTTCTACTTTTTGTAGAGACGGGGTTTTGCTGTGTTACTCATGCTGGTCATGCGATCTGCCCACCTGGGCCTCGCACAGTGCTGGGATTATAGGTGTGAGCCACCACACCCAGCCCACTGGTTTCCTTTACACCCGTTCTTTTCTCCCATCAGTCCTTACGAAAGCACCTGAAACAAGGAACCCCCCCCCCCGACTTGAGAGCTGCAAAGCCTTGAGAGGGAACTTAGTTATTAAAACCCACCCCACACAAAATGCTTCTAAACGCCTTGGCTGACTTAATCCTTGCAATGTGCTGAGGTTAAGTATGATTATCCATCTCCTGTGAACAGGAAAACTGAGGCTCAGAGGTTAAATGATTGGCCCACGGTTCACTGCATGGGATAAAACTCGGCTGTCCCTGACAGGTCCCAAAGTCACGGCCTTCAGGCTCCCACATCATGCTGCCTCCCTCACTGGGGCTCCACACTCTCAGCCTGGAAAACATGAATTTTAAGAAAACCATGACTTACGAAAAGCAGCCAGTCCCAGCATTGGAACCAACAGGGCATAATTCCATCTGCTTCCATCACCACCATCCGCCCTGGAATTAGGCCGGATATTCCAGTTTGGGGGATCATTCAGGTTATTCATGGAGATATACCTTGAAGTAAAGAATAAAAACGTTAACTAGTTTTATTCAAGAAATGTTCTTCAGTTTTAATTATGTGTGCACAGCATTGAGGCCCTATGGGATTCAAAGAAGGAAAAAACAAGACCAGGGTCGGGCGTGATGGCACACACCTGTAGTCCCAGCTACTCGGGAGGCTGAGGCAGGAGAATCGCTTGAACCCGGGAGGTGGAGGTTGCAGTGAGCCAAGGTCACACCACTGCACTCCAGCCTGGCGACAGAACGAGACTCCGTCTCAAAAACAAACAAACAAACAAAAAAACCAAGAACTTAGAGGAAAGTGACTCACAATCTGGTTGGGGAAAGTGGAGAAAACAGACATGTCTTAAGCATCTGAAGTGCAGGTAGAATCAGGTAAGTTCTCTAGTACAAATATGTTTAAATGTATGGCTGCTGCGATGGTTAATTTTGTATGTCAACTTGACGTACCACGAGGTGCTCAGATACATGGTTAGGCATTATTTCTGGGTGTGTCTCTAAGGGAGTTTTTGGATGAGATTAGCATTTGAACCTTTAAACCAATTTCTTACATCTCTCCCCTCTATTGGTTGTTTCTCTGGAGAACCTCATACAGTTGTATCAAAGATACAGAATCAATTCGAAAGAAGTGGGCTCACACCAGACACTTCCTATGAGCTAGG
Source organism: Macaca mulatta (assembly GCF_049350105.2). Taxonomy (NCBI): domain Eukaryota; kingdom Metazoa; phylum Chordata; class Mammalia; order Primates; family Cercopithecidae; genus Macaca; species Macaca mulatta. The sequence goes on from NC_133411.1 coordinate 1,328,205, forward strand.
GTTTGAAGAGTGAGCAGCATTCTGACAGGCAGAGAAAGAAGGAAAGGGTCTTCTCATCAGGAGGAAGACTGTGAGGAAGGCAGGGAGGGGTGATGTGGTGGGGAAGGTGCAAACAGTGCTAGAAGCTTCTCAGGCCTCCTGGTGTGGTGGTGATGAATGCAGAGATGACAGAGCTCTCTGCCTCAGGCTCAGCATGCACCCTCTATAGCAAGGCTGGGGGGCTAACGTTAATAAGAATTTACTAATTTACTGAGTACCTACACGAGGTTGCATGTTTTCACAAAGTAGAGTCACTTTAAATTTGTTTACATGTGACCCCCACAAATACACACGATTATAAAATAGTCAAGGGATGTATAATAAACAAGAAATCCAATCCAATTTCTGAAAACTTTTCATGGGATTTTCAACAAATATTTAACATCTAAAGATAGAAAATTATGATAAGCAATAAAGATATGACAAAAATATGTCTCAGAGCTTAATACTAATGGATTTGTGGTAATTATAGAATTAAAAAATTAAGGCCAGGCGCGGTGGCTCACGCCTGTAATCGCAGCACTTTGGGAGGCTGAGGCAGGTGGATCACCTGAGGTCAGGAGTTTGAAATCAGCCTGGCCAATATGGTGAAATACATATTTCACTCTACTAAAAATACAAAAATTAGCTGGGCCTGGTGGCGGTGGCCTGTAGTCCCAGCTACTTGGGAGGCTGAGGCGGGAGAATCTCTCTCTTTTTTTTTTTTAGACGGAGTCTTGCTGTGTTGCCCAGGCTGGAGGGCAGTGGCGTGATCTCCGCTGTCCGCGGGAGAATCTCTTGAACCCTGGAGGCGGAGGTTGCAGTGAGCTGAGATCGCACCATTGCACTCCAGCCTGGGCAACAAGAGCGAAACTCCATTTCAGACAAAACAAAACAAAATTAGATAGATAACTCACCCAGCACCAAAACTGCATAACTAAAAAAAAAGTCTAGGAGGTACTATGTCCATTCCCTGCAAGCCAATAAAGGCCACGTCTGGGGCATACATCCAAGAAAATAATCCTAAAGATGAAGTTACGGTCACAAATATGTTCTGTACGGTGTTATTTATTAAGAGTAAAAATGGGAAACAACCCAAATATCAATAAAATGGGACTGAACCATTGCAAATTTACTAAAATAACTCAACATTGTTAAACATCTCGCATAAGAGAAAGATTTTAATAATTTAAAGTGAAAAGACAGGAAACAAAATTGCTAATGATTATTGGTTTATTTTTCATGCCACTTCATTCCACAAAAAGATTTCAGATATCTTACAAAAAGACACACTAGAAATATTAAAATACTCTCTGAACCTTAAGCAAAATCAGGGTAAGCTAGCAGAAAGGCGTATAAGCCAAAGGGATCTACGCATCTTTAAAAGCTGACCACGGCCCTGCGCGGTGGCTCCGCCCCTAATCCCCGCACTTGGGGAGGCCGAGGAAGGAGGATCGCTTGAGGCCAAGAGTTTGAGACCAGTCCGGGCAACACAGCAAGATCCCGCCACTACAAAAAATTTAAAAATCAGCCGGAAGCCAGAAGCTAGGGACATGGCTGAGGATCGCTCCCGCCCCTCGGAGGCCGGAGACCGAGGGTCACTCCCGCTCAGTAGAGGCCGGAGGCCCCGGGTCGCTCCCGCCCACCTCCGCGGGCGAGCGCAGCCCCTCCGACCCCATTCCCTGCGGTCTGGACGTTCAGGCCCCCTCTGTCTGGGCGATCCCGCAGAACCACCCACGGCGCTTTAAAAATGTTAGTGCCCAACACCTCCCCAAAATAGGGCCCGCTCTACCTCGGTCGGGGAGCCCAGGACCTCCGCGTCCCCTCAACGCCTCCGTCCGCGGGTCCGCTTTGCGCAGGCGCGGCGCCCCCACTCAGCCCCCGCCCGGGCGTGACGTAGTGCGCAGGCGCGATGTCCCCCACTACCGCCCCGCTCGACCCCGGCGTGGTGCGCAGGCGCGATATCCCCCTAGCGCGACCCCGGCGTGGTGCGCAGGCGCAGTCTGCGCAGGGACTGGCGGGACTGCGTGGCGGCGTCAACAGTCATGTCGGGGGTCCGGAGACTGTCGCGGCTGCTGAGCACTCGGCGCCTGGCGCTGGCCAAGGCGGTCAGTCCGTACCGCGGACCGGGGCGGGACAGGCGGGGGCCGAGGCGGCGGTAGGAGCGGGACGGTCCCCAGCGGGTGCGAGCGGAGCGGGCGCCGGGTCCCCGCGCCCCCGCGCCCCCGGTCCGGGGATCGGGAAGGGGCTGGGAGAGCCCTGGGCCGGTGCGAGGCGGAGCCGCGGGGCGGACTCGGGGAACCGGGGAGCTCGGTCCTTAGCAGGTAGTCCGCGTCCCGGTGAAGGTCACGACCCCGCGGGCTTTCTGGTCGTCCGCTCTGCTGCCTTGGTCCGGGCCTGGGTCCGGGAACCCCGCGGGCTGAGGTGGCGCCTCGCCTCAGTGCCTGGCGGGTGGACTCGGGGAGGAGTCGTGTCTGCCCAAGGTCACTCGGGCGGATAGCGGCCGGTGGCCGTCCTGGCTGGGCTGGGCCTCTGCCGCCCTCTGTGCGGGTTGTCCCGAGGGGCCGCCCGCAGCCCGTGGGTGTGGCGGGCGGGGCGGGTGAAACCGCCCGGGTGGGTGCGAGGAGTGGCCGGGCTCGGCCAGTGGGCGGCCGGTGGGAAGAGCTGCGCGCCCGAGCTTGGGCTTGCAGTTCCGCTTTCCAGAAAAGCGCAAATCTGTGCGTGTCCACTTCGCGACCTTGTAAGTTAAGGGTGTCAACTTTGGGTCGTGTTTGGTGGCCCTTGTGCCACTGAAAATGTGTCGGTGTTTACAAGCAGCTGTGCCAGTTTTTAAAAATCAGACGGAGAGCTCAGCGCACTGACCGGGCGAGGACGCGGGACCGGTGCTTGCCTGTGCGCTGAGTGCCTCGAGGGCCGGGCTCGGCTTAGTCCAGGATGACGGTCAGGGTTATGCTTCCCTGAGCCCTCGCTCTCTGAGTTTGTCTGAATGTGCCCTCCACGATTGCATCTTCAGAATCGGCCTTCTAGGGTTTTAGTTCATCAAGCTGAATTGGATAGGTTTCGTTGCTTGGTTCTTTTGAATGAACTTACCCACCCACCTCCTTAATTACGAAGTAATTTTAAATTGCAGAGTAAAAATGTCAGTAGGAACCAAGGCATTCAGCAATATTGATTTGAATTATGTCTATAAATGTGCAGTTTTCTCCTTTTTGAAATAGTTATTAAAAACCTCGTTGAATTAAATGTGAAGATTAGTCATACAGCCATCCTGTCACATCAGAAAGCATGTAAACGTTCTAGTGTGTTGCTGTGATTGGTGCTGACTGAGCAGAGATCCCTGCCGCATCTTGGGCTTTTAAGAGCTGCTAGGAGGGCGTTGACAAGCCAGAAGTAAAGCCCATGGTCAGTGGGGCTTTTTAGGGGAAATGTTAGCTTGTGATTGGAGAAAAGCTAGGGCTGGTGCCTTTGTCCTTAACCCAGATGGTGCCCAGTGTTCCTCCTGCAGCCTCAGACCCCGCCAGCGGCGGAGGCACCTCAGACAAGATGGCAAGATAGCGAAATTTAACCAAAATTTAGTCTTGGGTTTTGTAAAAGTCTTTTTATCTATGAACTTAGCTTTTCCTACAGAAATTCTGCCTGCAAGCAGTATATTTATCGGCATTTCAGATAGGCTTTTATTCTTGAAGAATTGGAGTTTACAAAGGAACAGCGTAATCAAATTAGCAGAAAAAAAATTCATGATAGCCAACTGAGAAATGTGTTTGGAAAACAGATGCTGAGGATAATTTCAGTAAAGTCCAGAGAGAATTTTTAAATCTAATTTTGGCCAGTTCTGTGGTGTTTTTGATCATTCTATATTTACAGCTGATTTCAAGTGACGAACCTTTCAGACTTATTTTGCTTTTGGTTTCTTTTTATGTCCCGGTGCACTGACACAGCTTCCAAACTGTTCGAAAGCAATGTAATCAGAGGAAAAGTAAAACCAAGAAACTTAAATAGTTACTGGGTTAACTGCTTACTTCAGGTGAAGTTTTTCAAATCCCTTAATATGAATATCCAGTATATGGGTTCTAGGACAAATTGATTTCTTTGAATGGATTGTTCTGAATGCGTTTAATGGTGTTCTAGAAATGCATTATTTAGGCCATTATAGTAGTAAATATTTGCTTTGCTTCTTGGGATAATTGTAACAACAGTGGCATTCCATTCTGCATTCTTCATGATGTTTTTGCTGATTTATTTGAAAAATTGTGGCTTGGTTTTGATATGAAACCTGGATATTAATATTAGTTGGGAGTCTCAGAGATTTTTCCCAAGGGTCTTTAGATGGGGGCCAAGTCCAGGATCCAGAGCCAGCTGACCTACTTGAATCCTCTCTGAGGTTCCGTCTTTCCGTGGGGTTAGTGGGGTTTCTGTGGGTAATGTTTGAAACCTTTGGTGGTGCTCTTGTGAACCAGGGCTCACAGCCTGTGCACAGTAACCATGTGTGAACTGTATTTTTTTTTTTTTCTCGAGAGGGATTCTCACTCTGTGGCCCAGGCTGGAGTGCAGTGGCACTATCTTGGTTCACTGCAAGCTCTGCCTCCCGGGTTCACGCCATTCTCCTGCCTCAGCCTCCCCGGTAGCTGGAACTACTGCCATCACGCCCGGCTAATTTTTTTTGTATTTTTAGTAGAGATGGGATTTCACTGTGTTAGCCAGGATGGTCTCACGATCTCCTGACCTCGTGATCTGCCCGCCTCAACCTCCCAAAGGGCTGGGATTACAGGCGTGAGCCACTGTACCTGGCCTAACTGTATTTTAAGTATCCGTTTTTAAAATAATAAACACTGAAGTTCTAGTGAGAATAATTACACGTAGTTGTAAAAGAATCAGTGAGTATACCACCGCCCCCAGTTCATTTTCCGTGAAAGCAATTCCTGTTTCTGATACCGACTCCTGGTGTTTGCAAGACCTCTGTTTCTTTAGCGGATGTGCAGGTTGTGCAGGTGCATTTTTATCAGTTTTAGACTTCTTGCCTGGAGAGGGGATTTAGTTCACTTAAACTACCCTACTTCCGCTTCTTCCTCATACGGTCATGCGTGTTTAGGTTCTTCGCTGGCTGCTTTTGTGATTGTGTGGGTTGTACATGCAGATTAGTTTCTTGCTCATGATTTATAGTTGCATTTGATTAGATGAGGACCCCTCACTTTGCTAGATTTCGGAATTAATGTCTCTGCACTTCTTTTCCCCCTCCAGCTCCTAATTCAGTTGTCTGAAATTCCATATTGTTAAGCAAGGTCTAATATTCCTTTTATATATTCCCCATTTTTTTCTTAGAGGAAATGTTTGATTGTTTCTCCTAAAAAAATTAATAATTGGCACACAAGACTAGTCTTGTGTCAAAACTAGTTTTCAGTTTTATCTAAAGACTGAAATTGGCTTAAAGTTGGGCTTTCACATTCAAAACTCTGCCCCAGATTAGATTTAGACACAGAGGGTGAGTGTCCTTGTCCCCAAGGGGATGGCGTGATAATTTGTTCACGGTTGTGTTATGGGAGCTGCCCCTTCTAAGCTGGCTCTATGTGTGTGTGGCCGGGGCAGGCAGTGGGCATTCCATGTCAGCATCCTAGAAAGAACAAATAAACTTTAGTGATCTCACTGTTTCTACTTACAGTTGGTGTAATACACTGTTGTTATTGGTGCTGTTACCTGTGTTAATAGGGCAGTTTACAAAAGTTTCAAGAAAGTTTGTATTAAAATTATTTCAAAGACTTCTTTTTTTTTTTTTTTTTTTGAGACGGAGTCTTGCTGTCACCCAGGCTGGAGTGCAGTGGCCGGATCTCAGCTCACTGCAAGCTCCGCCTCCCGGGTTTACGCCATTCTCCTGCCTCAGCCTCCCGAGTAGCTGGGACTACAGGCGCCCGCCACCTCGCCCGGCTATTTTTTTGTATTTTTTAGTAGAGACGGGGTTTCACCGTGTTAGCCGGGATCGTCTCTCGATCTCCTGACCTCGTGATCCGCCCGTCTCGGCCTCCCAAAGTGCTGGGATTACAGGCTTGAGCCACCGCGCCCGGCCGACTTCTTTCTTAAAATATGATTTTACTTTGTCAAAAATTATACTAAGGTGGAAGAATATTTGTTCTTTCTCATTCATTTTCTGAAAAAAGAAAAAACTGAATTAGCTTATGTCAATAAAAACAGACTAGAAATTGGAGAAATGGAGAATAATTTTTTATTCCACATAATAAGTAATTTCTGAATTGCAAGTATTTCTAAATACTTGAAGACATCCCTCACATCCCCTCTTCTGATTGCTGAGTGTATTATTTCCTAAAGCTTTTTTTTTTTTCTTTTCTCTCTCTTTTTTTTTTTTTTTTTTTTTTTTTGAGACTTTGTCTCGCTCTGTTGCCCAGGCTGGAGTACAGTGGCAGAGTCTAGGCTCACTGCAACCTCTGCCTCCTGTGTTCAAGCGATTCTCCTGCCTCAGCCTCCCAAGTAGCTGGGATTACAGGTGCCCACCACCATGCCCGGCTAATTTTTAGTAGAGACAGGGTTTCGCCATGTTGGCCAGACTGGTCTTGAACTCCTGACTTCAAGTGTTCCACCCACCTTGGCCTCCCAAAATGCTGGGATTACAGGCAGGAGCCACCGTGCCCAGCCCCTAAAACTATTCTTTATGATATTTCTGAGACTATTCAGTGGTCTTCTAAAATGCAGCTAGCAGAATGGAAAATGTATCCTCTAAATGACTGGCCAACCTTAGCATATGGACAGTGTCACCTCTCACAGCCACTAAAAACTAAACACTAAAACCAGTTTTCTTGGGTAAAGGTTTCTAAGACGGAAAATTTAGGCAGCAAGATGTGTCAAATTGTAGACGTTGACCAGGAAAAAGCCAGGAGCAGCCAGGCAGGGGAGAGTGTGCATCCACCATCCTCCTGTGTGATGAAGGAATGACACCTCCTCCCTCTGGGCTGTCAGCTTTTACTGCTCCAGAATACAGATCTCCTGATTCAGTGTCCAGTGCCTTTTGAACTGACCACAAGCCCTCATGGACGACTGGAACTGTAATGTGGAAAGGGCTATGCTGGAGCCAGTTAAAATGCTTCATTACTTGCAAAATACCACATACAGTAATACGATATAGATGTCTTCCCTTCTCCACTAAGTAGATAAATAAGACTTTACAGAGGAAGTGTGCCTTTTTCATGTGGCATCTGAGTCCATGAGTGTCCTGTTTGGAAACAGGCTTCATCCTGGTTTTCTGGAGTGCCGAGTCGGGGCGGAAAGGAGGACCGGGGGCTCCGTCCTTCCTCGCCCCTTGGGCTGCCCTTCAGGGTTAAGTGGAGAGTCCCAGCTAAGCTCCCTGGATGCACAGGAGCACCTGGGTACCTAAGAAGGGGAACAGTTTGCAAGGGGAAGTTTAAATTACTGTCCCCCATAGCATCTGTTCCTTCAGGACACTAACCCTCTGCATCTGTGTCTTCTGTGTCACCAGTGGCCAGCAGTGTTGCAAACAGGAACCCGAGGTTTTCACTTCACTGTTGATGGGAACAAGAGGGCATCTGCTAAAGTTTCAGATTCCGTAAGTTCATGCTTTTTGTTCCATTATAAATGATTTTTTTTGGCTTGGGGGTAAGGATCTGTACCAGTTTCTTTTCATATGAGTCATAGACATAAGAGAAAAATTTCTCAGGTGTCCAACACATGCTGAAATTATTTTCAGTGTTATAATAATCAATTGCAAGTACAAACACAAACATAGATGTTAACATTTTTACTTATATCTCTTATGTATCTATAAACTAGATCTAAATTTGGATCAAGTAAAGCAATAAATTAAAATGAACAGTATCTGCTGTGACAGATGATAAAATTCCTACTGAAATTAGGACTGTGGGGCCACTCAGGTGTGGGTTCCTTGGTATTTGGCGTGCCTGTTCTCTCTGTTGGAAAACTGAAACTTGCTGAGAAGTTCTTTTCTCTAAGCTCACAATAGCGACTGAATACTTCTTGGCACCTTCTCAGGCATAAGCATAGGCACGGCCCTGAAGTAGAGTTGTGGTCCTCAGTCTGATCCCATGGGACAGACCCTCTACCATTCATAGAATCTGATCGTCAGTCCCTTCTCCACGTGCGAATGTGCCCACCTCTCCCCGCACTGTTCAGGGCTCAGCCCCAGGACAGGATGGAGGCCCTGTGTGCCTAGCAGTTGGTCCTTTTGTCTTTGTCAAGCTCCTTCACTGTAACAAGAGTCTTCGTGGTTGGCATAGTGGAGCACGTGATTGACAGGTGCGTTTTTCTTTTCCAGATTTCTGCTCAGTATCCAGTAGTGGATCATGAATTTGATGCGGTGGTGGTAGGCGCTGGAGGGGCAGGCTTGCGAGCTGCATTTGGCCTTTCTGAGGCAGGGTTTAATACAGCATGTGTTACAAAGCTGTTTCCTACCAGGTCACACACTGTTGCGGCACAGGTAAGAGAAAGGTGCCCCACCGTGCTCCCACTCTGTGCAGGTCCCGCACAGCCTCGCGCTTTCTACCTGGGCAGCCTCCTGCCTCCTCCCCATGCTCCAGCCACATGGCCTCTTGCTGTGCCTTGCTCACTCAGCTCACCCTCTCAGCGGTCTTTCCCTGGAGCCTCTTCCCTGGAGACTTGGAAGGGCTGGAGCCTTGTTGTCACTCCTAGTTGGGACTCCAGTCACACTCGGGTTTTCTTTGACCATCTCGCCTACTTCCCTCCCCACCCACCCCCACCGCCCCAACATCTTAAGAAAAGGAGATCATCTAAAGAGGAGGAATCAGAATTTAGGGTGGGGAAGGAAAGGGCAAGGGTTTTATTTGTCCCTGTGCTGCTGTCCTCTGGGACTCTCTGAGGAGTAAGAAGGTGGTGGGCACACACAGCCAAAGGAAGCAGGGGTACAGGGGAGTGCGACTCTGAGTGTGGAGCTTATTACCTGGCAGGAAGCACTTCTGGTCTTTAAATCACGCCCGTAAGTGCCATTGGGAAGATTTGTTGTTAACATTATCTGGAAAGATTTGTTGAGTACCTTTTCTGTGCCAGATATGTTAGGTAATAAGCATATTACAGGTAGCCTGTCACTCACGGCTCCAGTCAGCCCTTCCTGGAGTTCCCTCTGTCTCCACCACACAGATGAGGAGACTGAGGCTAAGGGATTGAATCACCGGGCGAGTCGGGGGAGGGTCGTGACCCGGAATCTGTCGGGCCTCGCTGCTCCTCTGCTGAGGTCAGCCCTCACTGGGAGTCACCGTGTGAGGAGTTGGCTTTCTCTGAATCCCCCAGTGGGTGGATTTGGGCCTGGAAGACAAAGCTGGGGCTCCTGTTTGTGGCTTGTAAGGAGTGGTTGGTGTTTCCAGGGAGGAATCAATGCTGCTCTGGGGAACATGGAGGAGGACAACTGGAGGTGGCATTTCTACGACACCGTGAAGGGCTCCGACTGGCTGGGGGACCAGGATGCCATCCACTACATGACAGAGCAGGCTCCCGCCGCCGTGGTCGAGGTGATGGGCGGGAGGCTCTGGGCGCCCTCGTGGTCTGTTTCTAGTCAAAAAGAGTCCTGGAAAGCATGTAAGCAATTGAGCCAGATGTGGCCGGCCGAAAGAATGGTGATGAGCAAAGCTCACAAGAGGAGTCTTTTTCCGTCACGAACTGTGCATTACACGTAACAAGAAGACTTCTCTTTGATGAAGTGTTGACATTTTCATAAAATAGGTTACTTTGGGTTTGCAGATTTGTGTTAAAGTTGTTCAGTGTAGATGAGCTATGAATATCTTGACTCCTTTAAGGTAATAAGGTTTTTGTTTGTTTTTATCTTTCACAGCTGGAAAATTACGGCATGCCGTTTAGCAGAACTGAAGATGGGAAGATTTATCAGCGTGCATTTGGTGGACAGAGCCTCAAGTTTGGAAAGGGCGGGCAGGCCCATCGGTGCTGCTGTGTGGCTGATCGGACCGGCCACTCACTATTGCACACCTTATATGGAAGGGTAAGGCTGCCCCTGGTCCAGCTGAGACAGGACATGTAGTGCTGGGGGTTATGGTGACAGCGGGGAATGGGTTAGCGTGCCCAGTGAGTCCGCCAGAGATTATGTAAAAAGCAACAGAGAACAACGGTGTAGGACACATGCAGCGACTGTTGATGTGAAAGGACCAGGCATGTGCTGTGAGAAGCTGTCCCTAAGGCAATATGTTATTTCTTGTATCTATTTTGGAAAGTTGAATTGATAATCTTATATACCAGATTTTTAACTTGGGGTATGTGACACTCAACATGTCAGAACCGAGCAAGCAGGCCAGGCACAGAGGAGGCCAAGGAGGAGGATCACTTGAGACCAGAAGTTTGAGACCAGCCTGGACAACATAGCGAGACCCTGTCTCTACAAAAAGTTTAAAAATTAGCTGGGCATGGTGGTACATGCTTGTAATCCCAGTTAGGAGGCTGAGGTGGGAGGATCACTTGAGACCAGGAGGTTGAGGCTACAATGAGCCATGTTCATACCACTGCACTCCAGCCTGGGCAACAGGAGACCCTGTCTCAAAAAAAAAGAATAGGCTGGGCACGGTGGCTCACGCCGTAATCCCAGCACTTTGGGAGGCCGAGGCAGGCAGATCACAAGGTCAGGAGTTTGAGACCATCTTGCCTAACACTGAAACCCCGTCTGTACTAAAAATACAAAAAAATTAGCCGGGCGTGGTGGCGGGTGCCTATAGTCCCAGCTACTTGGGAGGCTTAGGCAGGAGAATGGCTGAGGCAGGAGAATGGCGTGAACCTGGGAGTCGGAGCTTGCAGTGAGCTGAGATCACGCCACTGCACTCCAGCCTAGACGACAGAGTGAGACTACGTCTCAAAAAAAAAGAAAAAGAAAAAAAGCATTTTAAGGCTCTTTTACCACCTCTGAGTTCCTGAATGGATTGGTTTTGTTTGTTTGTTTTGTTTTGTTTTGCTTTGCTTTGTTTTTGAGACGGACTGTCACTCTGTCACCAGGCTGGAGTGCAGTGGTGCAATCTCTGCTCACTGCAACCTCCACCTCCCGGGTTCAAGTGATTCTCCTGCCTCAGCCTCCTGAGTAGCTGGGGCTATAAGTGCACGCCACCATGCCTGGCTAATTTTTTGTATTTTAGTAGAGACAGGGTTTCCCATGTTGCCCAGGCTGGTCCCGAACTCCTGAGCTCAGGCAGTCTACCCGCCTCGGCCTCCCAAAGTGCGAGGATTAGAGGTGTGAGCCACCACACCCAGCCATGGATTGTTTTAATTTTAATTGTTATCACTGGACAAAGACTTGAGGTGACAATAGTTACTGGGTAATCAAGGTCAACTTTGGCATGGCCAAATAATATTCTGAACAGTATTGATTCAGAGTATTCAGTATTCTGAACTTTGTTGTTTTCTGATGAATAGGGACAGACCATTAATTTGCAAGTTGTTAGAACACCAGTGCCTTCTCTGTGGCTGAGTGCATGGACGAGTGTGTGGTGGGAGGAGAAAGCAGCTCCGTCCGGAGCAGGAGCTGTCATGTGGGGAGCTGGCCCAGGCTTACGAGGGCAACTTGCACTGGCTGAGGGAACAGCAGGTCCAGGCGGGCAGCGCTGTCCAGTGCCTACCTTTCTGCAGTGCTGGAATCTGCTTGTCTGCAACCGTCCGCGTTGGGAGCTGCCAGCCACATGTGGCTGTTGCTAATGTGGCAGGTGTAGCTGAAGAGCTGAACATTTGATTTATTTTAATTAATTTAGTGGTTGTGTGTTGCCAGCAGCTCCCACCTGGGCTGTGACCCCATGGTCTGTGGACCTCACTCTGGCACCAAACTCTGAGCGGAGCTGCCTGTGGCCACCAGACAGTGTGGAGTGCCTCTTCGGGTTGTGTAGAAATAGGAAATGTGTCACCAAAGTAGGAGCTGTGGCTGCTGCGTTCTCTAGCGCACCTGCCTTGTCTGTGCTGCGCGGTGTGGAACGCCTCTCGTTCGCTGACAGCGTCCTTGACTCTGTTGCTGATCTCCTTGGATTTACCTGGTCCATTTGGATCAGGTTCTTTCACCTATTCACACGAGCAAATACCACCTTAAAACCTTACAGGTTGGCTTAACACTTCCTGCCCTTTTTTTTTCTTTCTTTTAGTCTCTGCGATACGATACCAGCTATTTTGTGGAGTATTTTGCCTTGGATCTCCTGATGGAGGACGGGGAGTGCCGTGGTGTCATCGCACTGTGCATAGAGGACGGGTCCATCCATCGCATACGAGCAAAGAACACTGTTGTTGCCACAGGGTAGGACTCTAATTTCTACTTTATTTCATTTATAAAAATGAATAACTTTCATTTAGAGTTTCTTTATTTTAATGAAAATAGAGGCATTGTAGAATAACGGTTCAGACACAGGCCTTGATATAACCTTGTGAGGGTGATGGCCTCTCCCAGCCGTGGTTCCTCACCTGTGAAGGGTAAGGACGGGAGCACCTGCCTCAGGCGGCGAGAAAGCATGGCCCTCAGTAGACGGCGGTGGCTGCCGTCAGGTTCACAGCTTACCTCTCCCGATTTTAGATGAGGAAACTGCAGCCCGAAGAGTCCCATGGGGGTTTCTGGCACAATCCCTCTTGTTTTAGTGGGTACTGTGTTAATACTGATTCCTGGGATGGGTAAGTCCTTCTTCTCCACATAACGAAAATAAGTAACTTTAATTTTATACACTGTCAGTTACTTTAACCATTTTCAAAGTAAAAACTGTCAGTACAGCGAAGGAAAAAATCAGCAAAACTACAGGTTGGGAAAAAATATTTTCCAAACCTTATATCTAATAATATCTTAGTATCTAAAATAGAAAAAAAAAACCCTACTAAAAACAACCTACTAAACCCAACTAAAAACAACCCTACTAAAAATGGGCAAAGGACTTGAATAGATATTTTTCCAGAGAAGACAAACAAATGGCCAATTGATGTATGAAAAAATGCTCAACATCACTAAGCACCAGAGAAATGCAAATTAAAACCCCAATGAGACATCATCTCATCTCACTCCAGGTAGAATGGCTGTTACCAAGAGGACAAAAGAGAGCAAGTGTTGGTGAGGATGTGGAGAAAAGGGAACCCTGTGTGCTGTTGGGGGGAATGTAAATTAGTACAACTATTGTGGAAAACTCTGGAGGTTCCTCAAAATTCACAGGACTACCATGTGCTCCAGCAACCCCATTTCTGGGTGTATATCCAAAGGGCATGAAATCAGAAGCTCAAAGAGACACCTGGACCCCCATGTTCATTGCAGCGTTGTTCACAGTTCCCGAGATATGGAAAAAACCTAAGTATGTGTTGGTGTTTAAGGAAAATGTGGTGTGTATACGCAACTGAATATTACTCAGCTATGAAAATGAAGGGAATCCTGTCATTTGTGACAACAGGGATGAACCCAAAGTCATTATGTTAAGTGAAACAAGCCAGGCACAGAATGACAGATACTGCCTGTCACTTATATGTGGAATCTAAAAAAGTCAAAACTCATGGAAACAGAGTAGGACGGTGGTTGCCAGGGGCTGGGGGAATGCAGACTGCAGCGATGCTGATGAAAGGTGTGACTTCTCGTTACCAGGTGAGGTTCAGAAGGTCTAATATACAACATGGTGGCTATAGTGAATATTATACAGCACGGTGGCTACAGTTAACATTATACAGCACGGTGGCTATAGTGAATATTATACAGCATGGTGGCTATAGTGAATATTATACAGCACGGTGGCTATAGTGAATATTATACAGTACGGTGGCTATAGTGAATATTATACAGTACGGTGGCTAGAGTTAACATTATACAGCATGGTGGCTATAGTGAATATTATACAGCATGGTGGCTAGTGAATATTATACAGTACGATGGCTATAGTGAATATACAGCACAGTGGCTAGAGTTAACATTATACAGCACGGTGGCTATAGTGAATATTATACAGTACGGTGGCTATAGTGAACATTATACAGCACGGTGGCTATAGTGAACATTATACAGCACGGTGGCTACAGTGAATATTATACAGCACGGTGGCTACAGTTAACATTATACAGCACGGTGGCTATAGTGAATATTATACAGCACGGTGGCTATAGTGAATATTATACAGCACGGTGGCTATAGTGAGTATTATACAGCACGGTGGCTATAGTGAATATTATACAGCACGGTGGCTATAGTGAATATTATACAGCACGGTGGCTATAGTGAGTATTATACAGCACGGTGGCTATAGTGAGTATTATACAGCACGGTGGCTACAGTTAACATTATACAGCACGGTGGCTATAGTGAATATTATACAGCACGGTGGCTATAGTGAGTATTATACAGCACGGTGGCTATAGTGAGTATTATACAGCACGGTGGCTATAGTGAATATTATACAGCACGGTGGCTATAGTGAATATTATACAGCACGGTGGCTATAGTGAGTATTATACAGCACGGTGGCTATAGTGAATATTATACAGCACGGTGGCTATGTGAATATTATACAGCACGGTGGCTATAGTGAGTATTATACAGCACGGTGGCTATAGTGAATATTATACAGCACGGTGGCTAGAGTTAACATTATACAGCATGGTGGCTATAGTGAATATTATACAGCACAGTGAGTATCATTAATATTATAACTTGAAATTTACAAACAGAGTAGACCTTAGGCGTCTGTATCTCCAAAAAAAAGGATAATTATATGAGGTGATATGAAGGGGGTGGCCTGCCCCTCCACACCTGTGGGCGTTTCTCGTTAGGTGGAACGAGAGACTTGAGAAAAGAAATGAGACACAGAGTCAAAGTATAGAGAAAGAAAAAGTGGGCCCAGGGGACCGGCGCTCAGCTTACAGAGGACCCATGTCGGCACTGGTCTCTGAGTTCCCTTTGTATTTATTGATAATTATTTTTACCATCTTAAAGATAAGGGAGTGGCAGGACAATAGGATCATCGAAGGGAGAAAATTAGCAGTGAGACATATGGATAAAGATCTCTGTGACATTGTAAGTTCAAAGGAAAATGCTGTGCCTTGATATGCATATGCAGACATCTCCACAAACCTTTTAGCAGCATTGTGCCAGCAAGTCTCCACAGCAAGTCCCACCTTATGCCATAAGGTGGTTTTCTCCTGGCTCAGTAAACAGAGCATATAATCGGGTCTCACACCTAGATGTTCCATTGCCCAGGGACGGGCAGGATTTTTAACCAGCAAGCTGCCTTCAGGCACTTGTTTAACAAAGACACATCCTGCACAGCCCAAAATCCATTAAACCTTGAGTCACCACAGCACATGTCTCTTGCAAGGACAAGGTTGGGGGTAGGGTCACAGATTAACAGCATCTCAAATACAGAACCAAATGGAGTCTCTTATGTCTACTTCTTTCTATATAGACACAGTAACAGGCTGATCTCTCTTTCTTTTCCCCACAGTGATAGATGTGTATTAATTTGGTTGTGTCATCAGTTCACAAAATATATCAAATCATCACATTGTACACCTTAAATATATACGGTTTTTTTTTTTTTTTAATTCATCAATCATACTTCAGTAAATTGGGGGGAAAAAAACAAAATCCATAAAAATTTTAAAATTTTCATTATAAAAGTAGTATATGCTTATTGGGGAAATCTTTTGAACAGCACAAAGCTAAAATACAAACAGGGCCAGACGTGCAGTGGCTCATGCCTGTAATCCCAGCACTTTGGGAGGCCGAAGTGGGAGGATCACTTGAGGTCAGGAGTTCGAGACCAGCTGGGCCAACATGGCGAAACCCCATCCCTACTAAAAATACAAAAATTAAATGGACGTGGTGGTGCACACCTGTAATCCCAGCTACCCGGGAGGCTGAGGCGGAAAAGTCACTTGAACCTGGGAGCTGGAGGTTGCTGTGAGCCGAGATCGTGCCACTGTACTCCAGCCGGGGTGACAGAATTAGACTCTATCTCAGAATAAATAAATAAAATACAAATGGAAGTCCCTTCTCTGATCCCAGGCTTCTATCCTACATGCATAGGGTAGCAGCTCCACTGGTGTGGCCCCCAGTGATGTGTGTGGGGTGTGCGTGAGTAGGGGGTTGTGTGCACTGAGAAGACGGTGCCCGGGGGCTGCTGTGTCCATTCTGTGATCTCACCAGACAGGAGGTCCGGACGTGGGCCGCTGTGTGCAGTCACTGCTGTCTGTTGTTTCCAGAGGCTACGGGCGCACCTACTTCAGCTGCACGTCTGCCCACACCAGCACCGGCGACGGCACGGCCATGATCACCAGGGCAGGCCTTCCTTGCCAGGACCTAGAGTTCGTTCAGTTCCACCCCACAGGTAGGGCAGGACACCTTGCCCGGCAGGTGTTCAGCTCATGTGTGTCTTGTAAGCGTGTGGTGCCTACTCATTGCTCCTCCATGGTTTTATGTAATAACATGGTGTTGAAGATCAGCTTCCTCAGCTCTCAGGTCCTCACTTCAATGTCGTTTCCTTAAGGAGACTTTTCCCACACTCTCCTTCCCCTAAGGCAGTTTGGGCCAGCGTTTTATGCATTTCTGAAGAGCCCTAAACCCTGCCTTGATCATACTTGTGCCAGCAGTAAAGCAGGGATTGAGGCCAGGCACGGTGGCTCATGCCTGGAATCCCAGCACTTTGGGAGGCCAAGGCAGGCAGATCACCTGAGGTCAGGAGTTCAAGACCAGCCCGACCAACATGGTGAAACCTCATGTCTACTGAAAATACAAAAATCAGCATGGCGTGGTGGCATGTACCTATAATCCCAGCTACTTGGGAGGCTGAGGCGGGAGGAATGTTTCAACCTGGGAGGCAGAGGTTGCAGTGAGCCGAGGTCGCACCCCTGCACTCCAGCCTGGGCAACAGAGTAGACTCCGTCTCAAAAAAAAAAAAGTAAAGCAGGGATTGTTCAGTGTCCCTCTTCGCAACGAGGTCGTCAGCTCCTCGGGCAGGCAGGTCTTCTCATTAGCTGGGGTGGCCCATGCCCAGCACGTGGCAGGGTCTCCGTCAGGGTTTGCTGAGTGAGCGTTCTGAGAGCTGGGAGAATGCCGTGGAACCCAGAAGCAGCACGGGCAGATTTCAGCTTTGTAGGGAACACGGAGCTTCCGCGATAATGGGGTGTAAAGTTAGGGCACGGCCGTGACAGAACCCCGTGTGACGTTCGGACGTTGGGGCTCCGCCCACACGACCACTGAGGGAGCTTGTTGTGGGGAAGATGCGCTCATCTCGGGGACGTCTGACGGTTGAGCTTACGAATGTGCAGTTTGGAGACATTCACACAGAAATGACAGTTGAAGTCTTGAGTTTGGGGGAGATTCTTCAGAATGAGTCAGAGAGAGACACACACACATCTGCCTCTTGTTTGACTCGTCCTGGACTTCTCTGGGTTGCTTTTCTGACCTGTGGACGATGGAGACCCCTGAAGTGGTGCTAAAGAACCAGACCTGTGCCTTCTCTTTCTCTGTCAGTGTCAGCTTTCTGGTCCCTGGAAGGGATGAAAATAAGAAATGAATTTGTTGTAGGTTTTTTTTTTTTAATTTGTTTAGAGACGGGGTCTTGCTCTATTGCCCAGGCTGGAGTGCAGTGGAGCAGTCTTGGCTCACTGCAGCCTTTGTCTCCCAGGCTCAAAGGATCCTTCCACCTCAGCCTCCCAAACGGCTGGGACTACAGGCATGTGTTACCACGCCCGGCTAATTTTTGAGGGTTGTTTTGTTTTTGGTAGAGATGGGGTGTCACCGTTTTGCCCAGGCTGGTCTCAAACTCCAGGGCTTAGGCGATCCTCCTGCCTCGGCCCCTCAGAGTGCTGGGATTATAGCCATGAGCCACTGCACCTGGTCTGTTGTATTTTTTTATTACTTTTTTTAATCAATAGAATGTCACTGAGTCCCTGAATTCCCTCTGTAATTTGCTTAGAGCTCCACTTCTCATGCTTTGTCTTCAATATGTGAGAAGTAATCCACAGAAAAAAAGAGCATTGAAACTTAGAAAATCAAAAGACAGGCAAGATGCAAGAATCACATTCTCGTTTTAAAAGCAAGATTGCCCTTTTTGTATACTAATAAAAATTGTAGCTTTTGAAATACGTTTACTTTCGGGTTTTTGATCTCCTTTGTTAAAATTAGAGAGCTAGGCATGCCCTGTTTCTCATCGCCTTGAGGAGTCACAGAGCCGCTGTTTGGAGCACAGACCGCCAGACTGCCCAGGTTTGGGTTTGAGCTGTGTCCTCAACTGCATGACTGGATGTTACCAAGCGGTAATTTGCTGTCACTGAGAAAGCGGGTAGTACTACCCAGAGTTGTTGTAAGACTTAAATGAGTTATGTGGAAAGCAGCTAGAACTGCCCCTAGCAAGTGCAGTGTAGTAAAATAATCATTATTACTGTCCTTGCCACTGTTTGGGTAATTTAGATATGAATTCTCCAAGCTCGTATTCTTAACTAGTTACCACAGTATCATAGTGCAAAAGAATGTTCAAAAATTAAAACAAAATTTGAGGCATCCAGCGTACACTGGGCTGTAATCAGAGTATCGGCCAGAGGTCTGTGGGCTGGCCTTTCTCCTCGCTGGGGACACTGCTCTGCCCCAACCTCTGCTGCAGCCATCAGCCTCGTCAGTGCTTTTTGTTATCCAGACTTTCTACTGTATCTTAACTGTTCTTTCTATTCAGTTTTGCATATAATGCCTTCTGCATATCTTTTTCCTCTCTCCCCCAAAAAAATCTTGAAAAAAAATAATGCATTTGAAATAGAGACCTAGCAATTGTTAGGTTATAAATGTTTGTGGTTTTTTGCAGGCATATATGGTGCCGGTTGTCTCATTACGGAAGGATGTCGTGGAGAGGGAGGCATTCTCATTAACAGTCAAGGCGAAAGGTTTATGGAGCGATACGCCCCGGTGGCGAAGGACCTGGCGTCTAGAGATGTGGTGTCTCGGTCGATGACTCTGGAGATCCGCGAAGGAAGGTCCGTGTGATTTACCACCAGCATTGTCTGAGTGGGCACACGGGCCGGGGTTGCTTCTGTGAGTTCCAGCACCGCTCGCCCTCACCTTCGTGTGCAGGCACACGTGCACAGCCACCTCTTTCAGCTGCTGACAGGCGTCTGTTAGTCTGTGGTATTTTCTTAAAGACCTACATTTTAAAAATTTTAGCCAGTTTCTTTCTCAGATCTGTGGAACAGAATTTCTCTTAGTGTGGGTGAGTATGTGACAGAGTACAGGAATGAGAGACGCACACGCAACCTGAAGTTGGCACGTGAGCCTCGGGTGTTGTGTCTGATGCCCACAGGTGTTTTTCGGTAGCTTTCAAAGGGTGTGGATTATCTGGCTTTCAGTTAAACAAGTTGCAGCTCTTTCATTTCTGACCCTGTTCTTTAATGTAATATCTGCTGGTATGGCCTTTAGAGGTTTTACATTTTTATATTTAAAAAAACAGAGAAGTCAGGCCGGGCGCGGTGGCTCACACCTGTAATCCCAGCACTTTGGGAGGCCGAGGCGGGCGGATCATGAGATCAGGAGATGGAGATCATCTTGGCTAACATGGTGAAACCCCGTCTCTACGAAAAATACAAAAAATTAGCCAGGCGTGATGCCAGGCGCCTGTAGTCTCAGCTACTAGGGAGACTGAGGCAGGAGAATGGCATGAACCCGGGAGGCAGAGCTTGCAGTGAGCCGAGATGGCGCCACTGCACTCCAGCCTTGGCAACAGAGCGAGACTCTCTCAAGGAAAAAAAAACAAACAAAAACAGAGAAGTCAAATGTTTTTCTGGAATATGGTGGCCGTCTGTACCCGTTGGTTCCACATGTGTGGTTTCAACCAGCTATGTATTGAAAGTAAAATTGCAACCTTACAAATATGCAGACTTTTTTTCCTCGTCATTGTTCCCTAAACAACACAGTTCAACAACTATTTACGTAGTATTTACATTGTATTAGGTACTGTGAGTAATCCTGGAGTTGTTGTAAAGCTTAAATGTAAAACTTTAAATGAGGATGATGTAAAGTATAGAGGAGGATGTGCATAGGTTATATACAAATACTCTTCCATTTTATATTAGGGACTTGAGCATCCACGGATTTTAGTATCCATGGGGGTCCTGGACCCAACCTGCCACAGATACGCAGGGACGATTGTGTTTGGCATAGAGCCCTTTCTAATGCACTTACCAAGGACAGCCGCAGCAGGCTGTGATCCCTGAGACGAGTGTGAGTTCAGGGAGGGCAGAGTTTTTGTTCTGGGTCTCAGCTGTGTCCCAGCACCTAGGATTGTCCCTGGCACACAGTAGATGCTTAGAAAAGATTTGATGAGAGGGTGAGCATAAATGAGGGGAAATTTTCCTCAGTATCAAAACATATTGAAACTCACATGCTTCCAAGATGACGTATTCTCAGGTCTCCTGCCGTTGCCATTCTCTGCCTTATGTGACGGTGTTTGTTCTGTTTTCCCAGAGGCCGTTCTCTGCCTTATGTGACGGTGTTTGTTCTGTCTTCCCAGAGGCCGTTCTCTGCCTTATGTGACGGTGTTTGTTCTGTCTTCCCAGAGGCCGTTCTCTGCCTTATGTGATGGTGTTTGTTCGTCTTCCCAGAGGCCGTTCTCTGCCTTATGTGATGGTGTTTGTTCGTCTTCCCAGAGGCCGTTCTCTGCCTTATGTGATGGTGTTTGTTCGTCTTCCCAGAGGCCGTTCTCTGCCTTGTGTGATGGTGTTTGTTCTGTCTTCCCAGACGCCGTTCTCTACCTTGTGTGACGGTGTTTGTTCGTCTTCCCAGAGGCCGTTCTCTGCCTTATGTGACGGTGTTTGTTCTGTTTTCCCAGAGGCCGTTCTCTGCCTTATGTGATGGTGTTTGTTCGTCTTCCCAGAGGCCGTTCTCTGCCTTGTGTGATGGTGTTTGTCTTCCCAGAGGCCGTTCTCTGCCTTATGTGATGGTGTTTGTTCGTCTTCCCAGAGGCTGTTCTCTGCCTTATGTGATGGTGTTTGTTCGTCTTCCCAGAGGCCGTTCTCTGCCTTATGTGATGGTGTTTGTTCTGTCTTCCCAGAGGCTGTTCTCTGCCTTGTGTGATGGTGTTTGTTCTGTCTTCCCAGAGGCTGTGGCCCTGAGAAAGATCACGTCTACCTGCAGCTGCACCACCTGCCTCCGGAGCAGCTGGCCACGCGCCTGCCCGGCATTTCAGAGACAGCCATGATCTTCGCTGGTGTGGACGTCACGAAGGAGCCGATCCCTGTCCTCCCCACCGTGCATTATAACATGGGCGGCATTCCCACCAACTACAAGGGGCAGGTGATGGTGCTGACTGCCCTCCCACAGCTGGAAAGAAGGCTGGGACAACGGGGCCCACCTTGCAGTTGTCTCTTTAGATCGTAGAGGAAAAGACAGATGTTTTCTTCAAGAAAGTTCTGTCTTGTTTTCTAGATTGTACTTTAAATTTCTATTACTGGAGGATGGAGGGGGCTTAATAATTTATTCCTCCTTAGTAAATTGTCATAGATGCATCATTTGCAGCCTTTTTTCCATTTTATAGTTACTTTCCTATATGATCTCGTGTTATTTCTAATGATCTTGTACATCGAGGGATCTTTCTAATTCCTACCTTTGAGTGGTTTGCGGTGCACACAGAGCTTGTCAGTCACTTAGGCTCCTTGTTGGGCAAGGTGGGCGGCAGCTGTTACTTTCCCTGCATAGATGAAGAGGTGAACAGGGGGTAGAAGAGTCTGGAACATCAGTGTCACCTGCTGATGTTCCTCCACCTGCCGTGCTCCCGGGTCTGAGCCAGAGTGCAGGTGGTGAGGGCCTCGGGAACATGGGACACAGGGACAGTCGCAGACGCTGACATTAGGGGTCCTCTGACCTGCTTGTAACAGCAGGTGCTCAGGGCAGAGGGAAATGGGGGGACATTCGGAAGCTTCCCTCTGAAGAAGAGGAGCTATGGTCCTTACCTCCCTCTTAGATGTGGTCTTTCCTTCCCTTTTTGTCTTGGAGATTCAGTCTCGCTCTGTCGCTTAGGCTGGAGTACAATGGCGCAATCTCGGCTCACTGCAACCTCCGCCTCCCAGGTTCAAGCGATTCTTCTGCCTCAGCCTCCCGAGTAGCTGGGATTATAGGCACTCGCCGTCATGCCTCACTAATTTTTGTATTTTTAGTTGAGACGGGGTTTCACCATGTTAGCCAGGCAGGTCTCGAACCCCTGACCTCAGGTGATCCACCCGCCTCAACCTCCCAAAGTGCTGGGATTACAGGCGTGAGCCACCGCGCCTGGCCTACTTCCCTCTCTTTCTCTGGTCTGCAGCACAGACACCCTGCTGGGGGAGGTAGGCTGGTGGAGGTATGGGCACCTTGACATTTCACCTGAAATCTTCCTTTCCACAGGTCCTGAGGCACGTGAATGGCCAGGATCAGATTGTGCCCGGGCTGTACGCCTGTGGGGAGGCCGCCTGTGCCTCGGTACATGGTGCCAACCGGCTCGGGGCAAACTCCCTCTTGGACCTGGTCGTCTTTGGTCGGGCATGTGCCCTGAGCATCGAAGAGTCGTGCAGGCCTGGTAAGTGTTTTCTTCAGGAGCCAGACTGTTCGAGAAGGCGCGGGAGGTTACAGTTGTTTTTCTTTCTTTTGAGACAGGTCAGCCCAGGCTGGAGTGCCGTGGCACAGTCATAGCTGCCTCAACCTCCCGGGCTCGAGCAGTCCTCAACACCTCCACCTGCAGAGTCCCAAGTAGCTGGGACTACAGATGTGCACCACCACACCTGGCTAATTTAAAAAAAAATTTTTTTTTGTAGAAACAGGGTCTCACAATATTGCCCAGGCTGGTCTTGAACTCCTAGACCCAAGCAGTCCTTCTGCCTCAGCTTCCCAAAGTACTGGGATTACAGACATGAGCCACGGCACCCAGCCAGGTTACAAAGCCTCGATTTGTTACTGGAAATTTGCTTAGTGGTCATATAGAGGTAGTCTGGGTTTTTTCCCCTAGAAGTGATTAAACTGAGAAATCCGGAGGTTATATGGTGGTAATGTTGAGACTAGATAGAGGCTGGTTGGGGATCTTAACAGTTAAGGTGACATTTTTGGGGTTACATTTTTTTTTTTAAATTATTTTGTAGTCATTATGTTCTGCTTAGAAAAAGCACAATTAGGGGCCGGGTGCGGTGGCTCAAGCCTGTAATCCCAGCACTTTGGGAGGCTGAGACGGGCGGATCACGAGGTGGAGAGATTGAGACCATCCTGGTTAACACGGTGAAACCCCGTCTCTACTAAAAAAAATACAAAAAACTAGCCGGGCGAGGTGGCGGGCACCTGTAGTCCCAGCTACTCTGGAGGCTGAGGCAGGAGAATGGTGTAAACCCGGGAGGCGGGGCTTGCAGTGAGCTGAGATCCGGCCACTGCGCTCCAGCCTGGGTGACGGAGCGAGACCCAGTCTCAAAAAAAAAGAAAAAAGAAAAAGCACTATTAGGAAGTTGTTATTTTTAGGGGAAGTTCATTACATATTACTTGCCTGATAAAAATCACTTATTTGCAATGAAATTTTTTAAATAGTTGGTGTGAATGAATATGTAACATGTACTTAGAAAAATAATTTAGGCCATTCTAAAAACAAAGTACAGCTAGCCTCTATTAGAGGAGAAGGGATGACTTACAGTGAACAGAATTCCCACTCTCTACGGACAGATTGGATTTCACTTGCTGGTTTTCTTTTCATGATAGCGTCAAATAATGTGTAGGAGAAGAAATACCATGTGTGGGAGTGTGAGTCTCATGTGCACTAAGAACGGGACAGTTAGCATCACTCTCACCTCCAGAGATCTTCACGGTGGTTATCCAGCCTCATG
Source organism: Macaca mulatta (assembly GCF_049350105.2). Lineage (NCBI taxonomy): Eukaryota > Metazoa > Chordata > Mammalia > Primates > Cercopithecidae > Macaca > Macaca mulatta. Next base: position 1,352,016 of record NC_133411.1, read on the forward strand.
TGCTCAGAACAGTGTGAGGTGGATGAAGCACCGGTGGATGTTTGTGTGGCAAGGATGGTGGGACCCCAGGCCCACATTCTTCCCGTTACCTTTCTCTGGTGTTAACTGTTTGGCATCCTTTCTGCTGTTTTAATAGAACAGGTGCTTTTTGTGTGGATTCAAGTGAAATAAAAACTAGGACTGCTGTAACTTATAAACATGCCCGCTTTTATATCTGTAGTTAGAAAGGTATGGAGAGTATTAAAAAGGTAGCTTACTTCAGACACTCTGTCTCTGGATCTGACCACAGCTCGGGAGGCCAGCACACGCAGAGCTGGCGTCTTACCCCAAGTCACTGCTGACCATGGGTGAAGGCGGAGTTCAGGTCCATCGCTCCTGACGCCACAGGTTGTGATTGTCTCACTCCATAGCCCTGCACTTTGTAGCAGTGAGGACTGATACCACTTCTCTCAGAGCAATGTAGAAATTTTGAGCTTCTTTTTCTCTGAAAATGTAAAAAAAGAACATTTTGTAAGAATACCCAATACTTGGCCGGGCGCCGTGGCTCAAGCCTGTAATCCCAGCACTTTGGGAGGCCGAGACGGGCGGATCACGAGGTCAGGAGATCGAGACCATCCTGGCTAACACAGTGAAACCCCGTCTCTACTAAAATACAAAAAAAAAAATTAGCCGGGCGAGGTGGCGGGCGCCTGTACTCCCAGCTACTTGGGAGGCTGAGGCAGGAGAATGGCGTGAACCCGGGAGGCGGGGCTTGCAGTGAGCTGAGATCCGGCTACTGCACTCCAGCCTGGGTGACAGAGCAAGACTCGGTCTCAAAAAAAAAAAAAAAAAAAAGAATACCCTATACTTTACATCTGAGAAACCGCTCATGCATGCAGCATCTCATGCAGAATGCTGTGGAGTCAGACTCAAAAGGCTGCACACCTGTGGCTCTCTTAATACAACATTCTGGAAAAGGCACATCTAGGGAAGAAAAGGGATTGGTGGTTGCCAGAGGCTGTTTCCTGATACGGACACAGCTCTCTGTGTACTAAAATTTGAAAAACTACACTAAAAATGGTGAGTTTATTTTACTGTATCTTTGTGCTTTAATTTTTTAAAATGAAAAGGAAAGAAAAAATGCTTGTAGCATCGCCACTTCCCCCCCACTCCCCCAAAAAAAGAATACATACATATATATATTTTTTAGAGATAGTCTCCCTCTGTCGCCCAGGCTGGAGTGCAGTGGTACGATTAGGTGCACGCCACCACACATGGCTAATTTTAAAAATATTTTGTAGGGACAGGGTCTCCCTTTGTTGCCCAAGATGGTCTTGAACTCCTGGCCTCAAGTGATCCTCCTGTCTCAGCCTCCCAAAGTGGTTACATGCATCTATACATGTGTTAAAGTTGGTAGAACTGAGGCTGGGCGCAGTGGCTCATGCCTATAATCCCACCACTTTGGGAGGCCGAGGCAGGCAGATTGCTTGAGCTCAGGAGTTGAAGACCAGCTTGGGCAAGGTGGTAAAGCCCCGTCTCTACAAAAAATACAAAAATTAGCTGGGCATGGTGGCTCACACCAGTGTAGCCCTAGCTACTTGGGAGGCTGAGGTGGGAGGATTGCTGGAGCCTGGAAGGCGGAGGTTGCAGTGAGCTGAGATCACACCACTGCATCCAGCCTGAGCAACAGAGGGAGGAGACACTGTCTCAAAGAAAAGAAAAAAGAAATTGTACAACGGTCCACTGAAAGAAAAAAGTCAATTTTACTGAATGATCAATTTTTAAAGCATTATAATCAAAAGGAAAAGAAACACCAGCAATCCTAGAAGCATTTGAGCAGGCCCTCAAGAGACCCACACCCTGGTCCCCTGGGGAGGTGGTGGGCGGGGCGGGGCGGGGCCTGTTTGACTCCTGCATTTCATACCTCCTACCTTCTGCATGTATTATCTGTTGAAGAAAATATATATAATGTTATTAAAAAAACTTTAAAAATTTTTTGAAGACATCTTAGAAACACAAGAGTTGCAAATCTTGGCTGTGCACAGTGGCTCACACATGTGATCCCAGCACTTTGGGAGGCCGAGACAGGTGGCTCACGCTCACACTTGTGATCCCAGCACTTTGGAAGGCCGAGGCAGGTGGCTCACCTGAGGTCAGGAGTTTGAGACCAGCCTGGCCAACATGGTGAAACCCCATCTCTACTGAAAATACAAAAATTAGCCAGGTATGGTGGCATACTCCTGTAGTCCCAGCTACTCCGGAGACTGAGGCAGAAGGATTGCTTGAACCAGGAGGTGGAGGTTACAGTGAGCCGAGATGGTGTCAGTGCACTCCAACTTGGGCTACAGAGCAAAATTCCATCTCAAAAAAAAAAAAAAATTGCAAATCTTGAAGTGTAGGTGAGAGCACACAAGAGTCCAAATCAGCAGGTGACTTTCAAGCACACAGCAGCCACCTTCCTTCCCCTTATGCGAAGGACGGTGGGGTGGCCGGCCCCTCAGGACCACCATCTGGAAGGTGTTTGTTTTTTCCCTTAGTGGAGTGACGTTTATATACACTTAATGTATATAAATTTGTATACATTTAATTTTTTTTTTTTAAAACAGGGTCTCGCTCTTGCCCAGACTGGAGTGCAGTGGCGCAATCTTGGCTCACTGCAACCTCTACCTTTCGGGTTCAAGCAGTTCTCATGCCTCAGCCTCCCGAGTAGCTGGGATTATAGGCGCACACCACCATACCCCGATAATTTTTGTGTTTTTAGTAGAAACGAGGTTTTGCCATGTTGGCCAGGCTGCACATGAACTCCTGACCTCAAGTGATCCACCTATCTCGGCCTCCTAAAGTGCTAGGATTACAGGCGAGAGCCACCGCACCCGGCCTTCATTTAATTTTTTAATTTTAGAGATGATTTCTAGTTTATTCACTCTAAGATAAGTTAATGGATATCTACTGTGTGCCAACAATTTTGCCTTTATGTATGTTCTTTAAAATTGGCCCCAACTCAACAGATGGCCTCAGATGTAGGGTGGGCTGGCAGTGTGTTAGCTGAGAAGACTTTCGCAGTTTCCAAGCTCCTTGAGCGGCTGTGCTATGTATTTTTGTATCATTCTAAATCCATTTGGTTTTTTAAAATAGTTTTGAAAAGTTAAATTCTAACTTTTTTTTTGTTTTAGGAGATAAAGTCCCTCCAATTAAACCAAATGCTGGAGAAGAATCTGTCATGAATCTTGACAAATTGAGATTTGCTGACGGAAGCATAAGAACGTCAGAACTTCGACTCAGCATGCAGAAGGTAAGAGCCTGGACTCGCTCTGGAGTGAGCAGGCTGGCTGCATACCTGGCCCTGCACTGGTTTTATTTTTTAAAAAATAGATTTAGGGGGATGCAGGTGCAGTTTGTGTGGATGTACCATGAGGTGGTGGAGTCTGGGCTTTTCACGTCACCCAAGTCGTGTATGTTGTACCCAGCAGGTAATTGCTCATCCCCACCCCTTCCGCTTTTTGGAGCCCCCAGTCTCTGTTAGTCCACTCTGTGTGGCCACGTGTACTCACCGTTCAGTTTCCACTTCCAAGTAAGAATGTGACACTTGACCTTGAGTCACTTCACTTAGGAGAGTGACCTGTTCCATCTGTGTGGCTGCAGAAGACATGATTGCGTTATTTTTTTATGGCTGAGTATTTCATGGTGTTTATGTACCACATTTTCTTTGTCCGGTCATCCGTTGATGGGCACTTAGGTTGATTCCATGACTTTGCTATTGTGACTAGTGCTGCGATAAACATACGAGGCTGCACCAGTATCGAGGTAAACAGCAGTAGGACGTACTCCTCACCGTATCAAGAATATGAAAGAGACCAGGAGGCCTGAACTATGCAGAAGTGCACTTTTCCACATAGCAGGTCAGCAGGCTAGGGCAGAACTAGTGACTGCTTAGCATCCAGGACAGCCTTCTCCGGTTCACTCGTGTGTGCTTGGGCGTGACCTCCGTGCCCTGACCGTCGCAGGCTGTCATGGATGAGTCACAGCGTGGAGGAGAGGGAGCAGCAGGACCGCGGGAGAAGCTCAGTCCCCAGCAGGGCAGCTTTCTCTTTGCAGGTTTCCTGGAGTTCAACACAATACTGGTGCTTATATCTCAGGCCCACATATTGATCGTGTCATCATGCCTGACTTCCAGCAGCTTGGAAATGTCTTTAAGCTGGGCCTGTGGCTGCCCCTGAATATACTCAGAAGAGAGGGAGAGTGGGCGGTGGGTGGAAACTGATGTGTGCAGCCTGTGCTGCTGGGAGTCGGTCCAGTGGGACCGTCTGTGACGATGGAAATGTTCCGAGTGTTTGCCGTCCAGTATGGCAGCCATTAGCCACAGAGGGCTGTGGAGAACTTGATATATAGTCAGTCTGAGAAACTGAATTCCTCTAATAACAAGGATTCTTGTCCATGAATGAGATCTCTTGTCTACTATTTGCAAGAATTTCTGCGTATTTTCTAAAAAGAAGTCCATTGCTTTAGTCCTATTCTGAAAGGCATATGGTGTTAAGACACAAGAGAACAGGTTCCCTGCTGACATTTTCAGAGGCCTGTGCCCTTCAGTCTTGAAGTAAGATTGAGCTTGAGGGAGGCTTTCTGGAACGGTGAGAAGAATAGCGTGATTAAGGCACAGAAGGCTGAGTGATGCCTTGCAGTACTTTTGTAGGGTTGGAGGCCAGCTGTGAGAGAAGGAACCATTGTATTAGAGAATGGGAACATGCCTTAGGATACAGAAATGGCAAATCCGTGAGACAGTTTGAAGTAAGAATACTAGAAACATTCTCACCAAACAAGGTGTGTCTTGGTGCCTGCTGTATCGCAGGCTCCGTGAGATGCTGGAGTCAGCACTGAACAAAGCTTCCTGTGCTTGTGGAAATGCGTTTTGTTGGGGGAAGGGATTTTTCTGCTGACTCTGGCTATTAATAGTAAGAATCAAAAAAAGAAATGAGGTAAATTGTTGGGAACAGGCCCCCAAACTGGCCATAAACAAAATCTCTGCAGCACCATGACATACTCATGATGGCCATGACGCCCACGCTGGAAGGTTGTGGGTTTTCCGGAATGAGGGCAAGGAACACCTGGCCCACCCAGGGTGGAAAACCGCTTAAGTGTTTCTTAAACCACAAACAATAGCATGAGCAATGTGTGCCTTAAGGACGTGTGCCTGCTGCAGATAACTAGCCAGACCCATCCCTTTGTTTCCCGTAAGGAATACTTTTAGTAAATCTTATGACTGGCTTGCTGTCAGTAAATATGTGGGTAAATCTCTGTTCGAGGCTCTCAGCTCTGAAGGCTGTGAGACCCCTGATATCCCGCTCCACAAGCTATTTTCTGTGTGTGTCTTTAATTCCTCTAGTGCTGCTGGGTTAGGGTCTCCACGATCGAGTTGGTCTCGGCAGTAAATATTGAAAAGGAATCGATACAATTGCTATTATTTACAGACATAATTTCCAAAAAATTCCCAGAGAATAAACTGAAAAACTAACAGAAACAAAACAAGAATGCAGTAAGGTGTCTGGATAAGAGATTTGTATCTAAAAATTAGTAGCTTTGCGATGTGCCAGCAGTAATCTGCTTAGACATCAGTAAATATCTCATTTACATTTCAAACAAAAAATTAAAAATGCCTTGAAATAATGTAACCAGAAATACAAGAAAGGATATGAAAACGTGGCTGCTAAAGGACGTGAAAGAATGTAATACTAGATTCTGAGATGCAACTTTTTTCATTTGTTCTTCCTGAAAAACCATTAGGTTGATGTGCATTGCAGTGTCATGATTATGTATGAGTCCAAGGAAAATCAGATGAAATGTCCAAATTAAACCATGAAAGTGCATTGGTAGAGGAGGAAACAATTAGGGTCAGTGGAGCAAAGCAGAGTTAGAGGGAGAAGCAAGGAGGAGGAGGGATCACGGAGGTGGTATCTGTCTGCCCCACAGGAAGCAAAAGCTGACGCCCGGTTGCCAGCACACCTACAGTAAACTTCAGGTCCACTGCATGGCACGTTTCTCGCCACAGTAAAACTATGAAGGAAGTCAGTGTATAAGAAGCTTCTACAAAATAGGCAGAAGACAGTAGCCAGATGGGCCAAGGGCCCCAGCCACCCACGCCCCTCCCTCTCACTGAAGACCTTTGGCTCCAACCCCACCATCACCAGGGCTCTGCTCAGCTCCTCCTAGTGTGTGTCACCACAGGGCTGCTGGCTTGTGTCACGTTCACCACCAGACCCCACGTCAGGAGTCCCGCCAGGGGTGTGGGGAGGCAGCACTGCCTGGTTGGCCACGGAGCCATGTGGAACATGGTACCTCACAGGCAGTCTGCTTGGAGTCCTGGACCCTGGCTGTATCCCACTGGAAAGGATGTGTCTGGGTCTAAGATGTGTATGTAATAGAAACAGTATTCAGAAGCTTTAGTCAAAACTTCATTTTTAAGTTCAGAGTAATAAACTCATAGTCTGAATTTCCTAATTTTTCTGTTTAATTTACGTAACTTTTAAATGAAATGCAAAACAACAGGTCTAAAAGTTAAGCAGTTCTTGGTGTGGCTGCTTCTATGAATTAAAAGTTTACCAATAATATTTTGTGTCACAGTCAATGCAAAATCATGCTGCCGTGTTCCGTGTGGGAAGCGTGTTGCAAGAAGGTTGTGGGAAAATCAGCAAGCTCTACGGAGACCTGAAGCACCTGAAGACATTTGACCGGGGTGAGCAGACAGCACAGCGGGCTCTGTGCAGTGTTGGGCCCTGCCTTCTGTAGGGTGGGCTGGTGTCTGTGCCGTCAGTGCTGACTTAGTTCCATGCTTGCTGTCCGGATCCACAGCCATAAAGCCACAACCAGTGGCTCCACGGACTAGCAGGCCCAGGCTGACAGCTCAGAAGGCCCCTGTGACGGGTCCCGCCTGCCCCTGATGGAACTTTTTGTGTCCCCAGGAATGGTCTGGAACACGGACCTGGTGGAGACCCTGGAGCTGCAGAACCTGATGCTGTGTGCGCTGCAGACCATCTACGGAGCAGAGGCGCGGAAGGAGTCACGGGGCGCACACGCCAGGGAAGACTACAAGGTGCGCCTTCTCGCCACACCCACCTGCACCTGCCTTTTCCTCCCACCTGGTGGGACTCAGCCCCACCCCTGCATTTTCTCTGCATTTTATTTCATTTCCCCAAAAGTAAATCCAAAAAACGCCTTTTTCCCCCTGGTAACTTTGATCCCTGGGTTCCCGCCATCCTCTGGATCACTGTGACCTTTTCCTTGCTTTGGGTCAGCGTCCACTGATGGCAGCAGTGGCATCTCCAAGCCAATGTGCTTTGCTGTTAGAAGGCCAAGTTTAGAAGTGCAGCCAGAGTGGCATGACCGGGAAATAAATGCCAGTTTATTAAGTAACGAGTAAGCCACCGTTTCAAACCTGCCCTAAGGAGGAAATGCCAGTTTATTAAATAACGAGTAAGCCACCGTTTCAGACCTGCCCTGTGGAGGAAATGCCAGTTTATTAAATAACGAGTAAGCCACCGTTTCAAACCTGCCCTGTGGAGGAAATGCCAGTTTTTTAAGTAACGAGTAAGCCACCGTTTCAGACCTGCCCTGTGGAAGAAATGCCAGTTTATTAAATAACGAGTAAGCCACCGTTTCAAACGTGCCCTGCGGAAGAAATGCCAGTTTATTAAATAACGAGTAAGCCACCGTTTCAGACCTGCCCTGCGGAGGAAATGCCAGTTTATTAAGTAACGAGTAAGCCACCGTTTCAGACCTGCCCTGTGGCTTGGAAAAGGTGTTATAGAGCCTGCCCTGTGGTCACTTGTTCTTCAGGTGAACTGATTTTTGTGCAGAGCACACGTGTTGGATTCTGCCTGGTAAGAGTTTCTCACATACGATAGCAGAAAAACACGGAAAGGGAAGCTCGGGGCACAAATGCAGGTTCAGGATAAAGCACATCCGCGAAAGGACAAAGGCTGCACGAGGCAGGCACGCAGGCTGGTTCAGGACCGTGTGTGGGCGGCGGCTGGTGACCTTTCCAGCCCGCCGAGCGCGGTGAGTGGGAGATCATTTTTATTCACCATGAAATTTCACCGATTTACCCTCCACTGGAATATGCTGATGGCTGTGATCACTGCTCGGAACTTGCTCTTGCCTCCTTGTACATATTAAGAGTCTTTCCTGCGAAGTATATGAATCCGTGTTTGCCAGAATACAGAATAATAATAAATTTATCACTTTTATTTTTATTTTTTTGAGATGGAGTCTCTGTCCCCCAGGCTGGAATGCAATGGCACGATCTCAGCTCACTGCAAGCTCTGCCTCCAGGGTTCAAGTGATTCTCCTGCCTCAGCCTCCCAAGCAGCTGGGATTACAGACGCACGCCACCGTGCCTGGCTAATTTTGTATTTTCAGTAGAGTGGGTTTCACCATGTTGGCCGGGCTGGTCTTGAACTCGTGACCTCAAGTGAACCACCTACCTCAACCTCCCAAAGTGCTAGGATTACAGGCGTGAGCCACTGCGCCTAGCCAGTAGTATAAATTCAGTTGGTCACAATGAGTTTTAATTAGAATAGAAGCCAGGTGCAGTGGCTCACGCCTGTAATCCCAGCATTTGGGAGGCTGAGGCAGGCAGATCACTTGAGCCTGGAGTTCTAGACCATGCTGGGCAACATGGCGAAACCTGTCTCTACACAAAAAATTAGCCAGGCGTGGTGGTACGTGCAGGAGGCTGAGGCAGGATGATTGAGCCTGGAAAGTCAAGGCTCCAGCAAGCTGTGATCACACCACTGCACTCCAGCCTGGGTGACATTGCGAGAGCCTGTCTCAAAAGAAAAAATGTTTTTAAATAAAAACAGGCTGAAAGAAAAGATTGAGGTAGTAGGTAGTCTCCCAGCGCATGCAGCAGAAAGACAAAGTATTTGGTAAACTCTTAGGTACATAAAGTGTGTCTAAGGGAACGTGCGGACACGGATTACTCTGGACTCACTGCTGGCTGCACACCCCCTGACCAGCCATGTGGCCTCCTTGGGTTCTGAACATGTTGATGGTGCCGGGGCTGAAGTGGAAATGGAATGAGTTCTAGGGCATCTGTCTCTTAGATCATTTTAATGTTTGCTGTGTTTTTTCTGTATTGCTCTGTTAGAGTAATAAGATATGTGATGGTGTTTCTGGCCTCAGGTGCGGATTGATGAGTACGATTACTCCAAGCCCATCCAGGGGCAACAGAAGAAGCCTTTTGAGGAGCACTGGAGGAAGCACACCCTGTCCTATGTGGACGTCAGCACTGGGAAGGTCAGTGTGGAGCTCGTTCTCACCACAACCCAAAATGCGCACGGCCCTGCCCAGGTTCACGGGCCGACCTTGCTGATGGTGAACGGGGAGGAGCAGGCCAGATTTAAATCAACTCCTGACAGATTTGAGGCACCACTGAAAAAGGCCTCTGACAGCAGTCAGGCTTCTGGCTGGAAACAGAATCCAGCGCCTGCAAGTGGTTCAGAGGAGCCTTAAGGAAGGGCTGCTCCGTGGTGTGGGCCAGATGGAAGTCACTGGGCAGGAGCAAGTGTCCAAGGCCTGGTGAGCGGGGAGGAGATGAGGATTGTGGACTTAGGGAGAAAGTCAGCGTCTGTGGGGTGGGGACACAGCCACTACCAGAAACCAGTCCCAAGCCAAGGGAGCCCAGAAGAGACCCCTCCCCTCTCCTCCCTTGGGCTGGCCCAGCTGGAAGCATCTGCAGGGGAGCCGAGGGGATGTGGTGCAGCGCTTAGCATCCCCTGGGCACTGAGCAAGCAGAGAAGGGAAGGGCAGAAATTGAGGAGGGGTTGGGGTGAGCAGAGGGGTTGTGGTGAGCAGCGTCCTGGGAACAGCCAGCCAAGGGTGTGGTAGGGGGGTTGCAGCCTTGTTCCACACAAGCACAGTTCACCTGTGTGGCATTTCCGCTGGGCATTAAGATTCAGAAATAATGAAGATAGAAAGCTTTTACCCTTAAGCTTTTCGTAGCTTGTAAGAGATAGTCGTATAATCACTTATCTGTGTCTGTGGAAGTTACCTGTGGACTCTCACTATCATCTAGTGTGTCTGTAATTCAGGCAGTAGGTCATTTTCAGAATTTATCATGAAGGCCATTTCCTGATCGTATATAGAAATTACACCTCACTCGCTTAGCACAAGTCTATTTTTAATGTTTCCGGGTTCGGGTTTTTTGTTTTTCTGAGACAGAGTCTCATCTCTGTTGCCCAGGCTGAAATGTGGTGGCTCAATCTTGTCTCACTGTAGCCTCAACCTCCCCCTGGCTCAGGTGATCCTCCCACCTCAGCCTCCCAGGCACATGCCACCATGCCTGGCTAATTTTTGTATGTTTTGTAGAGATGGGGTTTCGCCACGTTGCCTAGGCTAGTCTTGAACTCTAGTGATCCACCTGTCTTGACCTCCCCAACAGGCATGAACCAACACGCTCAGCCAGTTTTAGTGATTTTTCAAGAAATACATACTCATTTCAGAAAGTACAAAGAGATTGAAATAAGAGCTCACAACCAGAGATGACCCATTATGGTTTAAATTTCTTTGTATATGTGCCTACCTTTTCCTGTGTGTGCATATTTAATATACAACTTGAGTATTCCTTCTCTGAAATCCTTGGGACCAGAAGTGTTTCGGATTTCAGGCTTGTTCAGACTTTGGAATATCTGCATGATACTGTCTGAGCGTCCCCAGTCGGAAGATCTGACTCCATAGCACATTTCTTTTGAATGTCATGTTGGTGCTCAGAAAGCTTCAGATTTTGGAGAATTTCAGATTTTTGTATTAGGGATGTTCAACCTATGTAAATATTTACTTTGAACTGGAAGTAGATAGTTATAAAGTGTCTTGGTATAGACAAGGGTTCTCCCACTTTTCATGACGGGAGCATTTTTGTAAAGCACTGAGAATCTGGCACAGGGTCATTTCGTTGGCTCTGTTCCACTCTACGGATCTGCCGCCATTTACAGTCCCCTGTTGCGCATGTAGATCATTTTTGAATTTGTTATTGGAAAAGACTGCGGCAAATACTTTTAAGTTCCCATGCCATTAATCTACTTTTATAGTTTAAATTTTTCAAAAGGAATACATGAGATGGCTTTTTGTACATTTTTATGCTTACCACTGATTCTTCTTTTCAAGGTCACTCTGGAATATAGACCCGTAATCGACAAAACTTTGAACGAGGCTGACTGTGCCACCGTCCCCCCAGCCATTCGCTCCTACTGATGAGACAAGATGCAGTGATAACAGAATCAGCTTTTGTAATTATGTATAATAGCTCATGCATGTGTCCATGTCATAACTGCCTTTATACGCTTCTGCACTCCGGGGAAAAAGGAGTACATTGAAGGGAGATTGGCACCCAGTGGCTGGTAGCTTGCCAGGAACCCAGTGGCCAGGGAACGTGGCACTTACCTTTGTCCCTTGCTTCATTCTTGTGAGATGATAAAACTGGGCACAGCTCTTAAATAAAATACAAATGAACAAACTTTCTTTTATTTCCAAATCCATTTAAAATATTTTACTATTATGACTTTAGTCATATTTGTTGACCTAAAAATCAAATGTAATAATCTTTGTATTCTGTTACATCAAAATCCAGATATTTTGTTGTGGTTTCTTTTTTTTCTTCTTTCTTTTCTTTTTTTGAGACAGGATCAGTGCAGTGGTGCAGTCTCAGTTTACTGCAGCCTCAAACTCCTGGGCGGCTCAAGTGATCTTCCCAACCCAGCCTTCTGAGTAGTTGGGGCTACAGGTGTGCACCACCATGCCCAGCTAATTTATTTTTTAATTGTAGGGACAGGGTCTCACTATGTTGCCTAGGCTGGTCTCAAACTCCTGGGCTCAGGTGATCCTTCCTCCTTGGCCTCCCAAAGTGCTGGAATTATAGGTGTGAACCGCCGTGCCTGGCCTTATTGTAGTTTATTTCTAAGTTCAAATTAATGTTGGTGCCTGAGAGCGAATGGAGAAAACTAGTATTTCCTCCCTTTTCTTGGCAGATGGTTTACTAGGTCAGTGTGTCCTCGATTATTTAAATCAGGGGTCCCCAATCCCCAGGCCACAAATTGGTACCACTCCATGGCCTGTTAGGAACCGGGCCGCACAGTAGGGGGTGGGCAGCTGGCCAGTGAACATTACTGTGTGAGCTCCGCCCCCTGCCAGAGCATTACTCTGTGAGCTCCACCTTCTGTCAGATCATTACTGTGTGAGCTCCGCCTCCTGTCAGATCATTACTGTGTGAGCTCCGCCCCCTGTCAGATCATTACTGTGAGCCCCGCCCCCGTCAGATCATTACTGTGTGAGCTCCGCCTCCTGTCAGATCATTACTGTGTGAGCTCCGCCTCCTGTCAGATCATTACTGTGTGAGCCCCGCCCCCGTCAGATCATTACTGTGAGCCCCGCCCCCGTCAGATCATTACTGTGTGAGCTCCGCCTCCTGTCAGATCATTACTGTGTGAGCTCTGCCTCCTGTCAGATCATTACTGTGTGAGCCCCGCCCCCGTCAGATCATTACTGTGAGCCCCGCCCCCGTCAGATCATTACTGTGTGAGCTCCACCTCTTGTCAGATCATTACTGTGAGCCCCGCCCCCGTCAGATCATTACTGTGTGAGCTCCGCCTCCTGTCAGATCATTACTGTGTGAGCTCCGCCCCCTGTCATCATTACTGTGTGAGCCCCGCCCCCGTCAGATCATTACTGTGTGAGCCCCGCCCCCGTCAGATCATTACTGTGTGAGCTCCGCCTCCTGTCAGATCATTACTGTGTGAGCTCCGCCTCCTGTCAGATCATTACTGTGTGAGCCCCGCCCCCGTCAGATCGTTACTGTGTGAGCCCCGCCCCCGTCAGATCGTTACTGTGAGCCCCGCCCCCGTCAGATCGTTACTGTGTGAGCCCCGCCCCCGTCAGATCATTACTGTGTGAGCTCCGCCTCCTGTCAGATCATTACTGTGTGAGCTCCGCCTCCTGTCAGATCAGTGGTGGCATTAGATTCTCATAGGAGTGGAACCCTGTTGTGAACTGCGCATGCGAAGGATCTAGGTTATGCGCCGCTTTTGAGAATTTAATGCTCATGATCTGAGGTGGAACCGTTTCATCTCCAGACCATCCCCACCATCCCCACACTTGTCCATGGAAAAAGTGTGTTCCGTGAAACCAGTCCCTGGTGCCAAAACGGTTAGGGACCGCCAGTTTAAATAGCCAAATACTAAAAGAACTGGCGTAGAAGTAAAATGGGCTGCTGCTTTATTTTTAGACTGTTCTTTTTAGAGAATAATGACAATTATTTCCAAGTTCGTCATTAGAAAATAATATTAGGTTGGTGCAAAAGTAATTGCAGTTTTTGCCATTACTTTCAATGGTAAAAGCCACATTACTTTTGCACCAACTTAATATGATAAATTTGTTCCTTAAAGTGTATTTTTGGTAAGAAAAACCTTTTGTTTTTCCTTCTATTAATTTTTTGGTTTTTTTCTTGGTAGAGACAGAGTCTTGCCATGCTGCCCAGGCTGGAGTGCAGTGGTGTGATCTCGGCTCACTGCAACCTCCACCGCCCGGGCTCCAGCAATCCTCCCACCTCAGCTTCTCAAGGAGCTGAGACTACAGGTGTGAGCCACTATGCCTGGCTAATTTTTATATTTTTTACAGAGACGGGGTTTCACCATCTCGCCCAGGGACGGGGTTTCACCATCTCGCCCAGGACTGCTTGAGCTCAAACTCCTGGGCTCAAGCAGTCCTCCTGCCTCAGCCTCCCAGAGTATTGGGATTATAGGTGTGAGCCGCTGCCAGAAAAACTTTCCTAAGGCAAGGCAGGTTTTACATTATATTTAGATTTTTTTTTTTTTTTAATGATGTCTTTTTTGGCAGTGTACAGCCAGAGAATAACACATCACACACAGGAAATAGTTGTGCTTATGTGATGGGGCCTCAGCACTAGGAAGGAGTGGACTGTTGGCACATGCAGCAGCTTGAATAAATCTGAAAGTCACTATGCTGCGTAAGAGAAGCCAAATAAAAAAGTGCATGCTGTGTACAGAGGGTGTCGAGAATGCCTCCTGTGTGACGGAAAGCAGATCCGTGGTTCCTGCAGACTGGCAGGAGCAGATTCCAAAGGCACAGGAAGAAGCTTGCAGGTAGAATGTGTTCATTACCTTCTGTGCATTACACCAAAAAAAAAAGCTGGTAATAAAAATGCTAACCAAAAAAAAAGGTGAAACTAGGATGAAATTTCTTACCTGTGTGATTAGTAAACGTGCAGGTTTGCCATCATGCTTTGTTTATGAAGCTGTGGGGTACAAGGACTCTCATACCTCACTGTGGAATGCAGAACGTTGCAGCCTCGTGGAAGAGGATTTGGCAGCGTCTAACGAAAGTATGTAGCATTTGCCCTTTGAGTCAGCAATTCTGGAATCTGCATCAAAAAAACTGGAAAAGAAATGAAAGGACTTTATGCACAGAGTTCTTTTGACAGCCTGAATGTGTTTGCAACCAAGTTCTTCACTGTGGCATTTGTAAAACCGGAAACAATCAAAATGTCCATCAGTAGGGGATTAGGAACATTAATTTGTACAGTGGGGAACTCAGTACCAGAAGGAGGAATGAGGAAGGCCTATTGATAAGGAGCAGAGTACATATAATATAATGCAGATATGTATTTGCTTTTTCTTAAAACAGTACAAAGATGGAAAACTAAAGTGGTTGCTGTGGAGGACAGGGGTCAGTGGTGGAAGTGAGACTGAAATAGACTCTGAAGTAATACCTGGACCTTGAAATTTTAAATGTTTTACATATTACCAAACTAAGTTTTTAAGATAGTCCCTAAAATTGAAAGAATAGTATCTGAAATGAATGAATCTAAATTCCTTGGATTGCATTCTACAGGCACCAACCCTGAGATCAAAATTTGGAAGGTGGCCCTGAGCACTAGCTGAAGGGAAGCAGGAGGTGGGACAGGAAAGAGGTGGTGTCGTGGGGCGTCCAGGAGCCAGGTCCCACAAGGGCAGCTGGGCCCGTGCTCACTGTGGGAGCTGGTGCGTTCCTTCACCAGCCAACGCTCCACAGGTTCAGGACGGTCAATTCCAGGCACCCCCAGCCTACTCCAGGATGTACTCCTGCCACCAGAGAAAGCTCCTAGGCAGCGTCCCGGGTGCTTGTGGTGTCAGAATCCAGTTGGAATCTGATGAGTGACCGGGGGCTGGCTGGGCTAGGCAGCATCATGGGTTTCCGCAGCCCAAGTGCACATCAGGCTGGTGACAGTCACACAGCCTATTCGTGTGTCGTCAGAACATCGCTAGAACACAGCACTTCAAGTGTGCAGATTTAGTGAGCCATAGTCTAAAGACAAATAGAGCCACTGAAATCCTAAATTTCAATCAATCATTGTTACTTGTCTTATTGGTATTAATCCTTTGAAATTATGTGGGGTGGGAGTTAAAGCTAATAACTAATTATGTTAATGCTAAAACAGATTTTTCTGGCCAGGTGCAGTGGCTCACGCCTGTAATCCCGGCACTTTGGGAGGCCGAGGCGGGCAGATCACCTGAGGCCAGGAGTTCAAGACCAGCGTAGCCAACATGGTGAAACCGCATCTCTACTAAAATTCAAAAATTAGCTGGGCATGGTGGCAGGTGCCTGTAGTAATCCCAGCTATTTGGGAGGTTGAGGCAGGAGAATCACTTGAACCCGGGAGGCAGAGGTTGCAGTGAGCCGAGAGTGAGCCATTGCACTCCAGTCTGGGCAACAAGAGCAAGACTCTGTCTCAAAAAAAAAAAAAAAAAAGAATTGTCAAATTACCACCCCTAATGCCCTGGTTCTCTAACCTGTGTAAGAGGATCACCTAGAGGGACCCCACCCCAGACCTTCCGATTCAGTCCTGGGGGGACCCCCACCCCAGACCTTCCGATTCAGTCCTGGGGGGACCCCCACCCCAGACCTTCCGATTCAGTCCTGGGGGGACCCCCACCCCAGACCTTCCGATTCAGTCCTGGGGGGACCCCCACCCCAGACCTTCCGATTCAGTCCTGGGGGGACCCCCACCCCAGACCTTCCGATTCAGTCCTGGGGGGACCCCCACCCCAGACCTTCCGATTCAGTCCTGGGGGGACCCCCACCCCAGACCTTCCGATTCAGTCCTGGGGGGGACCCCCACCCCAGACCTTCCGATTCAGTCCTGGGGGGACCCCCACCCCAGACCTTCCGATTCAGTCCTGGGGGGACCCCCACCCCAGACCTTCCGATTCAGTCCTGGGGGGACCCCCACCCCAGACCTTCCGATTCAGTCCTGGGGGGACCCCCACCCCAGACCTTCCGATTCAGTCCTGGGGGGATCCCACCCCAGACCTTCCGATTCAGTCCTGGGGGGACCCCCACCCCAGACCTTCCGATTCAGTCCTGGGGGGACCCCACCCCAGACCTTCCGATTCAGTCCTCGGGGGACCCCACCCCAGACCTTCCGATTCAGTCCTCGGGGGACCCCACCCCAGACCTTCCGATTCAGTCCTCGGGGGACCCTACCCCAGATCTTCTGATTCAGTCCTGATTCGGCCTGAGAATTTGCATTTCTAACATGTCCAGGGACCACAGTTTGAAAACCTCCAATGGCAGACATGGTCCAATAAATGAAGGAATAATAACAGGTGGCAACCTCAGACAGCTTCATCCCAACCAGTAAGAAAGTAAATCCTTTTGTAAACTAAGAGGAAGTATTAATATGGACGTTGAGCAGACATTTAAGTGTCAGGACAAATAATTAAAAACTAGCACAGGCACCCCTGAAGCATGATAGGATGGCAACAGAAGGCTGATTTAGTTTCCAAGAAATAGCTGACAGGCAGTGTTGTGTGTGTGTTTACTTACTGCTTAGGAACCCAAAACAAACCTTCAGACCGTTTTCATGAGTACTGAGACCAAGAAAACCACTGGGCAGTGGGTGGTCTGGAAATGTAAATGTTTATGGTACTCCACTAATGAGTCATGGAACCATGTTTCATACCAAAAATATTTTGTAAATGTGGGTTTCAAGGTTTCAAAGTGAACCCATATGTGTTAGAAGAAAGGACACACCAAAGAAGTAAAATAATTGGGTCAATATAAAATGAAAGTAGAATATTGCCCAGAGAGAAGATGTGGGTAATTGCTAACACGGATCAAAGGCACCAAAAAGGTGAGCTGTGTTTAAGATATTCAGACCCGCACCATCCTGAGCAGTAGACACGGCAGCCGCTGTGTGTGAGATACTCAGATCTGCCCCATCCCGAGCAGTAGACACGGCGGCCGCTGTGTGTGAGATGCTCAGACCTGCACCGTCCCATGCAGTAGACACGGCGGCCGCTGTGTGTGAGATACTCAGATCTGCCCCATCCCGAGCAGTAGACACGGCGGCCGCTGTGTGTGAGATGCTCAGACCTGCCCCGTCCCATGCAGTAGACACGGCGGCCGCTGTGTGTGAGATGCTCAGACCTGCACCGTCCCGTGCAGTAGACACGGTGGCTGCTGTGTGTGAGATGCTCACCTCTGCACCGTCCCGTGCAGTAGACACGGTGGCTGCTGTGTGTGAGATGCTCAGATCTGCACCGTCCCGTGCAGTAGACACGGTGGCTGCTGTGTGTGAGATGCTCACCTCTGCACCGTCCCGTGCAGTAGACACGGTGGCTGCTGTGTGTGAGATGCTCACCTCTGCACCGTCCCGTGCAGTAGACACGGTGGCTGCTGTGTGTGAGATACTCACCTCTGCACCGTCCCGTGCAGTAGACATGGTGGCCACTGTGTGTGAGATGCTCAGACCTGCCCCGTCCCGAGTAGTAGACACGGCGGCCGCTGTGTGTGAGATGCTCAGACCTGCCCCATCCCGTGCAGTAGACACGGTGGCCGCTGTGTGTGAGATGCTCCGATCCGCACCGTCCGGAGCAGTAGACACAGTGGCAAGTAGCCTCCGCACTGGACAGTGCAGCTATGGAACGATGCTATCACCGGAAAGTTCCATCAGCCAGCACTGACGCAGACCTTTGCAAATGCCCCCTCACACCGAACAGCACCTATCTGATAGATTGTCCACTACTCAGTGAAAAGCCTGTGTTAAAAGCGGTATTTGGTAGAAGAGCAAAACGGGAAAAAATTAAAAGTGGCAGGTCATTGTCTTCCATACTGAATTCTGGCAGAAGAATGTTGCAAGGAAGACGGGAGCCACAGGAGAAAGTATCCTTGTCCCAAGACAGGAGGGGGTGCCAGGCACGGTTGGCTCTGTCCCTGGAATTCTATGGCCGGAATCTGGAAAAAGGAAAAGTGACTGGAAAAGGAAAGATTCTGTGTGCAAATGTCATGATGCAGCCGTCAGTAATCCTGAGAAAATAAGTGAACCAAAGTGGCTTTGGAGAGATGCTGCTGGATACATGTACAGACACAATGTACACTTGCATATGCTTGTTCACATGAAGGACAGGATGGTCATCCGCTCATTCAACAAATACTTGTCGAGGGCCTATATGTGCCAAAGACATCAGATGCACAAGAGGGTGCACTGTGGAACACACGCGCCCAGAAACGCTTAGAAAAATTCTAAGGAAAACAGAAAAGGCATTTTCAAATTAGAGAAATGAGACCACAGTAAAGACTGACCCAGTATTTGGATCCATTATGTGATTAACCTTAACACAGGGAGGAAAGTGTTCTCTTTCAGTTAATTTCTCCACTTCTGGAAAGCTTAGAACAGACCTGGCTAGGAGGAAACGGAATCGGAGGCAGGTGAGATCGCGGTGCCTGGATGCTTCCAGTGATTGGGTCAGCAGAACCAGGGGTGGGAGATGGTCTCTCTTTTTGTTGGCAGATGGTGGTCTCCGCTGTAGCTTTGTCCCTGGTGACGGGACTCAGGCAGCATCCCCCATCAATGGCAAAACCCCCGCCTCTGAGAATGTGGAGAGCACTTGTGAAGACAATGTTGTCCCACCAGCACGGCCCATGTGCTGACAGGATTCAGAGCTGGAGGTTTCTTAGAGGGCAGGGTTGCGGAAGAGGCGTGGACTGCAGCTGCATAGTTTGTGTATATATCAGGCCAGTATCTCTTGTTCTAGACACATCCATTTGTGCATTCGTATGAGTATGCACGCAGGGTGTTTTTTTCTTTTTTCCTTTTCTTTTTGGAGATGGAGTCTCGCTCTGTCAGGGAGGCTGGAGGCCAGTGGCGCCATCTTGGCTCACTGCAAGCTCCGCCTCCCAGGTTCCCGCCATTCTCCTGCCTCGGCCTTCCGCCTAGCTGGGATTACAGGCACCCGCCACCACGCCCCGCTAATTGTTCGTAGTTTTAGTAGAGACGGGGTTTCACCGTGTTAGCCAGGATGGTCTCGATCTCCTGACCTTGTGATCTGCCTGCCTCGGCCTCCCAAAGTGCTGGGGTTACAGGCGTAAGCCACCGCGCAGGCCAGGGTGTTTTTTCTTTAAACCTTAAATTCATAGTAATTAACTTCCCTTTCAAGAGTCAGCCCTGCTGCTACTGAGATGAAAAAGCACAAAAGGATCTGGGCTTGAATCTCCTCTTACTGCATGCTTGGCTTTAGGCAAGTTACCTTCTCAGAACTATAATTTTCTCTTCAGTAAAATGTGGATGTGGTGCCTTGGCATGGTGAGGATTAAACAAAGTCACATATTTAAATGTTAGAGTGGATTCTAGCTGGTTGCATTCATTAAGTGTGTCCTCTCTTGAATGAAGGCATTTTCTGCCCCTAGAACTAAGGGAAAGCATCAGGGAACACTCCTGGGTGCCATGGGTGATGATGGCTGTGGTACTCCAGGTTGGAGACTCGGCCAACAGTCAGTACAGCCCAACTCACTGTTGGGATATGGAGGCTGAGGCCTGCTGCGGTCACTGAGATGCTCCCCACTTTTTAAAAATTGAAAATAGCCCAAGCTAGTCTTAAAGTTCTGGCCTCACACGATCCTCCCACCTAAGCCTCCCAAAGTGCTGGGATTATAGACGTGAGCCACTGCGTCCAGCGCTGAGCTGTTTCTTGCTGAGGTTTCCCTGTAAGAGGAACTTCCAGATTGGGTCACAAAATCATAGTTGTTAGTATTTTCAGAGTTCTGGAGAACAAAACAGGAGCCAGTGATGGGAAGGAGAATAAAGATGGACTTCAGAAACTACAGATCAAAGAACTGTGGAAGTTTCTAGAAAGGATTCTTCAACAAGTGATATGAATACTTTGTCAATGAAAAGACTGAAACTCTGTGAATACTTGCAGAGATTTATTCTGAGCCAAATAGAGTGGCCACGCCCATGACACAGCCCTCAGGAGGTGGTTGGGGTGCAACTTGGTTTTACGCATTTTAGAAGGTCATGAGACATCAATCAAATCTATTTAAGATATACCTTGGTTCAGCCCAGAAAGGCAGGACGACTTGAAGTAGGGGCTTCTGGGTTATAGGTAGATTTAAAAATGTTCTGATTGGCAATTAGTTGAGAGTTATTACCAACAGAAAGGAATGTCTGGGTTATAAGAGGTTGTGGAGACCAAAGTTTTATCAGCAGATGAAGCCTTGGGGTAGCAGGCGTCCCCTGAATTCCAAAAGGGGGGAGGGCATAGTCAGCCATGTCCCACCCCCGCTTCATGGTTTTCAGGTTAATTTGGAGTGCCCTGGCTCAGAGAAGGGGTCCATTCAGATGGGTGGGGCCTTAGAATTTTATGTTTGGTTTACAACTTTATGAAGAGAACACTAGAAACCACTTGAATTTACTACATCATGAAAAAAAAAATCCACATTGTAGAAGAGGTTTGTAGATTAACACATTAAGTGAATGCCAAAGCCACAAAATACCTAAATTTCTTTGAGGAATTTGAAAACTCTCAGGTATATGCCTTGTGGACAAGAGAGACAGAAAAATGGGACAGAGGATGAGATAGTTTGGAGAATGGATAGCTGATCAGATCTATAGCTGTGCCTAGAGTGCTGAATAATGGATTTGCGTCCACAGGGAAGAAAGTCTCAGGTGCCACTGATAAAAGACCACGTCGTTGGCTCTGGGTCCATTCAACATCTTGGCAGGCAAATTAGTGAAAATTCAGAGACAACACTTGGAGCTACAAGGATGAAAAGAGCATTAGTGGAATGA
Organism: Macaca mulatta; assembly: GCF_049350105.2. Taxonomy (NCBI): domain Eukaryota; kingdom Metazoa; phylum Chordata; class Mammalia; order Primates; family Cercopithecidae; genus Macaca; species Macaca mulatta. The sequence continues at coordinate 1,373,104 of NC_133411.1, forward strand.
GGCACTGAAGAACCTGAAAAGCTGGAAAAACCCCACGAAATAATGAGAATAATTGTAGTATCCTGAACCAGGGCACAGGACATAGGACACAGGACACAGGACTGGGGTGGAAGGCGGCAAAGATCCAGGGATCATAGTGGCCCAAAGCTGGGCACTTCCCAATTCCGGGGATTGGTGCTACAGGCACTCCAGGCTCCACCGCAGAACCGTGTCCAGCACGGAGGCAGTGCTGTCTCGGGGGAGACAGGGCTGCACCACCACCAAGGGGCGGGAAGGGACCGGGCAGGGAGGCGCCCAGTGTTGCCAGCTGCACGGCGTCGGGGGCGGCGCTGAGGCAGAGCGCGGGGGCGCAGGTTAAACCTAAAGGAGTTTCGCTCTTGTTGCCCAGGCCTGGAGTGCAACGGCCTGATCTCCGCTCACTGCAACCTCCGCCTCCCGGCTTCAAGCAGTTCTCCTGCCTCAGCCTCCCGAATAGCTGGGAATAGGCGTGCGCCACCACCCCCGGCTAATTTTGTATATTTAGTAGATACGGGGTTTCTCCATATTGGTCAGGCTGGTCTCGAACTCCCGACTTCAGGTGATCCACCGGCCTCGACCTCCCAAAGTCCTGGGATTACAGGCGTCAGACACTGCGCACGGCCTGCTTTTTTTTTTTTTTTTTTTTTTTTTGGCAGAGTCTGGCTGTCCACCGGGCTGGAGTGCAGTGATCTCGGCTCCCTGCGGCCTCGACTTCCCGGGCTCAGGCGATCCTCCCGCCTCTGCCCATGGAGTAGATGGGACCACAGGGGCCCGCCACCACGCCCGACTATTTTCTGCAATTTTTGTAGGGATGGAGTCTGGCCACGCTGCCCAGGCTGGTCCGAACTGGTGGGCTCAGGAGCTCCGCCCGCCTCCGCCTCCCAAAGCGCAGGGATCACAGGCGTGAGCTACCGCGCCCCGCCCAGAGTTTCCGACTGTTAGCCTGAATCACATTCACGTCAAAACTTCTTTTTATACATGAACTGAAAGGCTAACTAACTCCCTACTCCATCACTTCCCGTCCCGGGTCGCAGAGCCGGACATTTTCTCCAAGCGCCTTCCCAGCACCGGTAGCCGGCTGCCTGCTCCAGAGCTCTGGCTTTCTCCAGACGCCCCGGACCGCACAGGCCCCGCAGGCGCCAGGGCGTTGCTTGGTAACTGAGCTGCGAGGGGATTGGCCGCGCGGGACCCCGTGACCATCCCGGAGACTACGCATTTCCTGCGCCCCCGGAAGTGGAGGTAACGCCAGGCCCTGCCCCCGGCAGAGCCGGAAGCGGAGTCGCCCTGAGAGGTCTCACGTCTCAGTAGACGCCTCAGCCCAGCCGCGCGCCTTGGCCCATGGCCGCCTACTCCTACCGCCCCGGCCCCGGGGCCGGCCCAGGGCCTGCTGCGGGCGCGGCGCTGCCGGACCAGAGCTTTCTGTGGAACGTCTTCCAGAGGTGCGGCCTGGCACCGTCCCAGCACCTCCCGCCTCCGCTGCGGCCGCCCCCGACTCCTGCCCCCACCGCCGCGGACCCGGTTCACTGCCGGTTCCCCCGCGGCCTCCTCTGTCCCCTGTCGGGTCCTCCGCGGCCTCCCCGGTCCCCTGCCCCGACCGCCGCGGCCTCCCCCGTCCCCTGCCCCGACCCCTGCGGCCGCACCCGTCCCCTGCCGGGTCCCCTGCGGTCTCCCCGGTCCCCTGTGGGTCCCCTGCGGCCGTCCCCGTCCCCTGTGGGTCTCCCGCGGCCGCCCCCGCCTCCTGCCCGGTCCCTGCCCTGTGCGTTGGGCCCTTCCAGAGGTGCAGAGTAGCCGCTGCAGACCCGAGGTCGCGGCCACCGGCTCCCGGGCTAGGCCCTTTTTCTCGCCTCAGGAGCCGCCGGGCGGAGGGTCTCCAGGGGTGCTTGTTCGGGGAAAGCAGAGACAGAATGTCTGGGCGCTGTTAAGTGTCAGCAGCCGAGGAAGCAGCAGCGACCTGGCGTCTGCTCGGGGCAGGTGACCTTTCCGGCGTCGCCTTCTGTCCCGGTCGCTTTTCCACGGAATGAATGACCGAAACTGCAGTGACTCATGGCCAGGGAATGCCTTAGTTATCTGAGGGAATCTTGTTTGTGAAAAAGGGAAACTGGTGCAAATGTGAATTCAGACAGGCCAGGAGAGGAAGGAAGGGAAAGATTGAGAGAGAAAGATGATTGGCCTCTTAGGGGAAGACCCCGCTTGGACGTGGGCTCCTGCGGCACTTCCTTGATTCCCGTGTCCTCCTCAGCGGGATGGGGGAGGCGGAGGTTCCAGGAGGCTCCGAGCCTTCCAGAGTCAGTGCAGGGTTGACAGGAGACGTTTGTTTTGCTTTTCCTGAACTTTGGATCGCCAGCTTACTTGGTCTTCTTGATGTTGTAGGGTTGATAAAGACAGGAGTGGAGTGATATCGGACACCGAGCTTCAGCAAGCTCTCTCCAACGGTGAGTGGGCCCGTGGGACCTGGGTCGGGACCCAGAAGCCGCTGAGTGGGCCCGTGGGACCTGGGTCCGGACCCAGAAGCCGCTGAGTGGGCCCGTGGGACCTGGGTCCGGACCCAGAAGCCGCTGAGTGGGCCCGTGGGACCTGGGTCCGGACCCAGAAGCCTGCTCTGCTCGCAGTGGATAACTTTCTTTCTGAAGTTCATTTTCCAAGGACAAAGGGATCATTAGGACAAACTATTATTACTGCTTCATGGTGGAGATGCTTCTGGTTTCTGTTGTGGCTGCCGCTGTTATTTGGAGTGCCTCACCAAGCCGGCTGACAACTGCGTGCATGAGCACAGGGAAAGGCTTCTTGTGAAATGAAAACTAGGTTGTAGGTTTAGGAGGGGAATAGGAAGCTTAGCTCTGTACAGCCGGAAGCCTTTTGGTAAGTTGGAGGTCCTTGAATTTCCTCGGTGACTGCATCTTGGTGACTTCTCTGAATAGACCTTCGAGGGCCTTGGGGGGTGGTGGTTGGAGGGCTTGGGGAGCTCAGGCAGCACTTGTGTGGGGAAGTGGCTGTTACAGGAGCCGCAAACACGGGGACTGCATTCCTGGGGAAAGGATTGGGGGTGTTGGAGGCGCTGGCAGGGGAATTATGGGGAGGTGTTCTTATCAGTGTGCGAATACTGGACGTTCAGGCGGCGGGAAATCCGGGTCCTTGGGTGTTGTGAGCTCCCTGCAGTTAGTTCTTGCCAGTTTCAGCTCAATTGATCCCCGTCCCCTGCGGTATCATTGGACACATTTTACTTCATTGAACACCTGACTGCAGCTTTTTCTGTAATCCCTCAGGGGCAGTCATCTTTTCCGATTCTGTGTATAGTTTCCCTTTCCAGATCCGTGCCATTTAAGCTAGAAAAGGGGTCGGTTTTGAGATGTTGTGAAAATGTTAAAAGGCTCCTCGTTATTAGTGGGAAGTACCTGATGTTGCCAGAGACTGGACTGGGGCGCGGGGAGCACTACGGCTGCTGGACACTGCCTCACTGCGCTGTGCCTGGGGGGATGCTTCATTCAGCCTTACTGCCTAATGATTTGTGAGGATTTGTGTTTTCACAGTAACATGTTTACCTTATATTCTGACATCAGTTCCTGATACGTGACGTGTGGGCCACAGATGCTGGTGTATTATTTCACATGCATTTATATAGATTGTTTTCAGGGAATTCAGAAATTCTATTATCGGCACTAGTGATTGTGCTTTCTTGATTTTTCTCTTTTCATTATTCTTAAATCCTCCTTTTTTAAATTTGCATCTCGGTTCCTTTATACTTGGGAAGTGCAAGACATGGCTACTGGAAAAAGATGTCAAGAGAACCTGGAATCCAGTAGGCTACAATTTGGCAAATCTTAGCTTAAAACGTCCTCAATGTTGACCACAGTGGGTGCAGATGGCTCTGTGCATCATCTGTGAAATGTCATCAGATGACCACCCAGGTTCAAGTGGTTTGTCACCAGGGTGGTACGAGCCACACAGAGTGCCCTCCCCAGAGGCCATGTCGCGGAGACATTTATTTTGAGTGGTTTTCCAGTGAGTGATGCAAGATTTATGATCCATTTTAACAGCCTGCTTTTTATGCGTTTGCTCAGGTTTTTAGATTTTAGGTTTCGTTTTAGGTTTTCTGTTAAACTTGCTCACCTAGGAGTGGTGGTCAAATACTGGACCTCATTAGCGTGAAAGCCTGCCCACCTTGGCAGGCTCCACTGGAGTGCTTTGGGGCCTGCCTGGATTCCAGTCCTGGCTCTACCAGTTTTGTGTCCTCGCCGTTACTGGGAGGGAATATTGAGGAAATGCATGCGAGGTGCTTCCCGTGATCCTGGCACGGAGCAAGTGCTCAGTGACTGTCAGCTGCGATTATTAGTAGTGGCTAATACACGACCACTGTTCTTGGCCAACAAGCCCGCTCAGAGCTTTAATGGTTTTCCGTCACCTAATGATGGTGATGATGATTTCCACTTACTGAACACTCACACGTTGGGCTAGGCACTTAAATCCAGGGTCAGCATTATTGTTTGGGGGTTGGGGGCAGACACCTCCTGCTCTGACTTGTGTGTTTGGGTTCCCGTATTTTCACCAGAGGGTGTTAGTCCTGCCCCACTTCAGCTGGTCCTCAAAGCATCTATAGCTCTTTAATCATCAGCAAGTATCTGTCAGAACATAATGTTGGTTTCAGCTGCTACTAAATATCTACCAGGAGCCTGCTTGAGAGAGAGAATTGCCTGACAGTTGCTGAGTCCCCCATTCCTGAGATACTTTGAAATCAGTGTCTGGCTTAACCCAAGCTGTGCATCGGGACCTCTCACTGTGTTCCCAATGGAGTCACTTTTCTTAGGCACCCCCCTTTACCTTGGGTTCTGAGCTTCCTCTGCCTTTCATCTCTGTAGGATGAAGCCCACTTGCCCTTCAGGATGCAAAGCCCTCTTCTCTAAAGTGCCTGCCGGGCCAGGTGCAGTGGCTCACGCCTGACCTCCCAACACTTTGGGAGGCCGAGGCAGGGGGATCGCTTGAGCACAGGAGTTTGAGACCAGCCTGGGCAACATTGTGAGGCCCTGTTCCTTGAATTGCCCTGGGAGATTTCCTCAGCTTGTGCTGGGGGCATGTGGCCCCATGAAGCCCGTAGTCACTGTCCACCCCGAGGGACGCTGGCTTTGGGGCTCACACGCCTGCTGCGGGGCAGCCCCAGGAGATGGCCACCCTGTTCCTCCCTGGAGCTGGAGGTGCAATGTGTGCTCAGCAGCTGTGGTGGCTGTTCTGTTCTGTTTGCGTCTTATAAACCATTTACCTGATTACATTTTCCTCTTCAATTTAGCTGCTAGAAAATTTAAAGTCCGGTTGGTGGCTCGCCAGTAATGAGAGTTTACAGTAGAGGTAAACTTTATGACAGTCTTAGACCTCTTCACTTTCTCCTCAGCCAACGTGGTTAACATTTACTTTATTTTGCTGTACTGTGTCTTTGTGTTTCCTGAGTTCCTTCTGGAATAAGGCGGGTCATTAGTGAGCACAGGTTTCTGGTCGTCTCACAGCCTCAGGCAGTGGGCGGTGCTGTCCGTGCTCCCTTTCCGGTTGCCTGTGGTAGCTCTCAAGTTGCAGGGCTGCGATTTGAAGCCTGATGTAGTGCACCGTGTTTCTGTCGTGTTCTGTGGTGGTTTGCTCCTCACGTGTGAGCATTCACCCTGTGGCCCTGTGTTTTTCCACCACACCTCTGCCTGGTGGCATCCTACTGGATGTCTCAGCCGAGCCACTCTGTTCTGGATGCCCTTGTCCCCAACCCCTTTGCTCTGGGCTCTGAGCTTCTTCTGCTTCCATCTCTGTAGGATGAAGCCCCACCCGCCCTTCAGGATGCCAGCCTTGGCAACATCGTGAGACCCTGTTTCTACAAAAAGTCAACAAAATGAGCCAAGTGTGGTGGTGCACGCCTGTAGTCCCAGCTACTTGGGAGGCTGAGATGGGAAGATCACTTGAGCCTGGGAGGTTGAGGCTGCATTGAGCTGAGATCAAGCCACAGCACTCCAGCCTGGGAGACAGAGCGAAACCCTGTCTCAAAAAAACAAAGAAAGTGGATGCGTGCTGCTCCTGCCATTGGGTCATCGCAGCATTTTTCTTTTCTCTGATGCGCACCTTTTTCCTCATCATGGGGTCTCATGTTTTCGTAGTTCCCTCTCACTACAGGATTGTGAGCTGCGTGAAGGAAGGTTCATAGTTGTGTTGTATGTACAGACACACAAAATTTGTCTTTGGACAGACACATATCAATCCGCTTCCTTCTCCTCTCTGAATTTCTTTATATAAAAAAATAATTAGAGATGGAGTCTCACTGTCTTTCCCAGGCTGGTCTCAAACTCCTAGGCTCAAGCGATCGTCCCGCCTCAGCCTCAGCCTATACTAATATGAATTCCTATACTAATGTGATTGAAATTAGTGTGAGTTCTATAATAATTGTTCTCCCAGATTGGACTTCTGTTTTGATAGTAGAAGTAAATTATTAGGCTATTTCAAGAAATCAATATATTACTGGTAGAAAAACTGAAGGTACAAAATAGCCTGGTTTCTCACTTCAGTTAAATTTGTGCTTCTGAGTGTTTGTATTGTAGGTGAAATTGCACTGAGAAGGTATTTGTGGCCCGTACACTGATTCCTTGATGAGACTTGTTTGCACAGGAGAGCTGCTAAAAATTACTGCTCTCAGGGAGGTCTGTGGTAAACAGGTATGAAGAAGAAAACTGTTCTCTGCTCTTCTTTTTGCAATAAAATGTTACAAACTATCTTGAGTTCGATCCCTTTCGGGTGTTTGGGTTTTTTTTTTTTTTTTTTAAAACATTCACATATTTCTTGGAATCATAAGAAATTAACTTTGTGCTTCTGAAGTAGGTTTGCCTTAATATAACACTGATGTATTTGTAAGGGGCATTTTTAAAGCTGTACTTTAAAAAATAATCTTACATTCTTTTGAAGGTTTTTTTTGTTTGTTTTTGAGACGGAGGCTCGCTGTCTCGCCCAGGCTGGATGCAGTGGCGCGATCTTGGCTCACTGCAACCTCCGTGTCCGGGGTTCAAGCAATTCTCCTGCCTCAGCCTCCTGAGTAGCTGGGATCACAGGCGCCTGCCACCATGCCCGGCTAAATTTTTGTATTTTTAGTAGAGATGGGGTTTCACTGTGTTAGCTAGGATGGTCTCAATCTCCTGACCTCATTGTCTGCCTGCCTCGGTCTCCCAAAGTGCTGGGATTACAGACGTGAGCCAGGTGGCCAATATGGTGAAACCTCATCTCTACTAAAAATACAAAATTAGTCGGGAATGGTGGTGTGCGCCTGTAATCCCAGCTACCCGGGAGGCTGAGGCATGAGAATCACTTGAATCCGGGAGGAAGAGGTTGCAGTGAGCTGAGATTGCACCACTGCACTCCATCCTGACGGACAGTGAGACTCCGTCTCAAAAAAAAAAAAAAAAAAAAAGGAATAACCCTTGTTTAGGTGTTACAAAATCCAGGCCAGACAAATCTAAACTTAGTCTCACACCTAGTTCCTAGACTAGTCTTTTCTCCAGCTCAGGTTTGGCCTAAGCCTCAGGGGTCCTTACTTGGTGGGCGCCACCTGCTCCCTTCCCCACCTTTGTTCCTGTTTTTCCTCTGCTGGCTCCTCCCGGGCTGGGTGTGTTCAGAGGCGGAGACAGGCTAAAGGTCTTTGGCTTTTAGGTTCTGTTGATGGGTGAGTTCCAAATACCAGCTTTCTCTTGTAGGATATTTCATTTAGTTATCTATTAAAAATACTTATTTGGAACACACCATTCATGTGCCAGACACTGTTCCAGGCACTGGGGATAGGGTAATAAATGAGATCAACAGAAATACCTGCCCACGTTAAGCTCCTGTTCTAGGGAAGACGAAAAAGAGAGAAAATACACGTGTCCTTAGTACATTAGAAGGTTCCAAGTACTGTAAAGAAAAATAAAGCAGGCTGGACTCGGCGGCTCATGCCTGTAATCCCGGCACTTTGGGAGACAGGTGGGAGGATTACTTGAGCTCAGGAATTTGAGACCAGCCTGGGCAACATGACAAATCCTGTCTCTACCAAAAGAAAAAAAAAATTAGCTGGGTGTGGTGGCGGGCATCTAGTCCCAGCCACTGGGGAGGCTGAGGAGGGAGAATTGCTTCAGCCCGGGAGGTGAAGGTTGCAGTAAGCCGAGATCGTGCCATTGCACTCCAGCCTGGGTGATAGAGCCAGACCCTGTCTCAGAAAAAAAAAGTAAAGAAAATGAAAAAAAGAAAGCAGAGATGGGGCAAGCAGGGGAGAGGGCTGGGGACACAGGGGAGGGTGCTGGGGATGCAGGGGAGGGGTTGAGAACACGGGGGAGAGGCTGGGGACGCAAGCTTGCCTGAGTTCCCACAGTTCTCTTCCCCTCTCCTGTCACACAAGGCGTGGGCCCCCTGGGGCTTGTGGTGGTTTTGCGCCAAGCTAATATCTTGTTCTTCCCAACAGACAGAGGCCCACTGAGGCTTCTCTCTCCTCCACAGGGAACAGCATTGGCCTAAACGTGCAGACACCATTGCAAAGGGAAGTCAGCTCAGGCGAACCCGCTGGTGAAGAATGATTCCAGCGTGGGGACACAGAGGCCGACATTTCTTGCCATGGGTGATTTAATGTTGGGCCTCAATTTTTCACTCTCCTGTAAGAGTATGACACAGCTCGAAGCTGCAGCCTAGCCAGGGCCCGAGGGAGGGTGGATGGACTTATCCATCCCACAGGTGTTGCTCGTGGCTGGGTGACTTAACTTCTGCCAACGAAATTTGCACGGACACGGCACAAGCAGAAGCCTGGAATGTGCGGGCACTGCCAGGCCTGCCCTCTAAGGCTCTTGATTTTCCCCACGAGGTGCTGCCAGGCCTGCCCTCTAAGGCTCTTGATTTTCCCCACGAGATGCGCGTGCCCCGGGGAACAGCGGCTCTGGCTGCAGGATGAGAGGCGTGTGGAGCACACATGGTTCCCATGCTCAGCCTGGAGTCAAGCCCAGACTAGATCAGCCTAAGCCCAGCCACGCCACGGGTGCAGGAGTGAAGAGCAAATGCTAACTGTCCATGACAGTGGCTTTCAAAGGGGCGTGTCGTGTACCTCATCCCAGCAACAGTGACGGCATTTCTCTGTCAGTCAATCGGTAAATGATTATTGACAAGCAGTGTGCTGGGAAGCTAGAGTGATTTGAGTAGATTTGGCCTCTATTCTCATGGAGCTTCCTTTCTAGAGGGGAAGGCAGATGATGGATAGATAAATATAAATGATTCTAATAGTTGGGGCAGCAGTCATTAAAAGTAATGGAAAAAAAAAAAGGTGGGAAGGAGCTGGTGCTGCAGTTCGTTAATAGTAATGGCAAAAATCTCAATGACTTCTGCACCAACCTAACACAGTAATCACGGGTGTGCAAAATGTGGCAATGGGGAAGTTCCAAGTGCTAGGATAGCATCTGGCTTCCTGGAGTCAGGAGACAGGGGTTGGCAACCTAACCAAGGTTAAGTCCCAGTGAGGGGGTGGGCAGGGAGCGATATTTCAGTGGAGACTCCAAGGACGCGTGGTATTTAGAGAGTAAACCCCGATAGTGAGAGGGGAAGTGTTTTTGTCACAGAGAAGAGCCTGTGCGAAGGCTGGTGGTGCGGGAGGACACCGTGTGTTCATCCACCTGAGGGGCGACCAGCAGGCTGGAGCTGAGTGAGTTAAGAGGAGGATGCGGAGCCCGGGAAAGGCACTCCAGGCAGAGGGCACAGCAGGGGAAAGGTTCGGAGTCAGGACTGAGCCTCTGTGGTTTGGGGAACTGGCAGAGGACTGTCCGGGAGGAAGGGAATGGCAGAGGGAAGAGACCTTAGGCCAGAGTAGACGGCAGGGCTGTGCTGGGCACTGTGGGCTGTGGATGGGAGCTGGCATTTAAGAGGGGAGACCGTAAGCCAGGGCAGGTAGGTGGAGGGCCGGGCTGGGCACCAGAGTGAAGACCATAGGCCAGGGTAGAGGGCAGGGCCGTGCCGGGCACTGTGGGCTGTGGATGGGTGCTGGCACGTAAGAGGGGAATCCACAGACCAGGGCAGAGGGCAGGGCCATCCTGGACACCTTGGGCTGTGAATGGGAGCTGGCATTTATGCTTGAGTGATGGGGACATGTTAAAAGATTTTAAGGAGGGGAGTAACATTTGGGATTAATGTGTATTCTGGGAATCTCAACAAAGTAAATTCATAGTTTGAATTTTCACAAGACTTCTGTACAGGCAGAGAGAAATAATATCGGGTCTACGGCTGTGTGTTGATTATATTAAAAATATTTCTAAGTTTTTAAACGTCATTTCAACTGGTGTGTTTCTGTCTCACATTGGACATGAATAGATTGCAAGGTTAATGGAAAGTAGAAAAGTTAACTCATGAACATAAAAGATACATCGATTTGAAAACAAAACATTTATTCATTTACTTCCGCTGCAGTTTTCTTGACTGCTGAATTTCGTGAGAAGGGATTGTTCAGGGAGGGTTGTGGGGCTGAAGACTCGGACAGGAGCTGGTGCTACCGCTGTTCAAAGCTGAGGGTGGTGGAGCTGGAGCCCTGGGGAGGAGCCGACGCTGCCTTTAAGTCTGCCTGAGAGTCGTTGAGCTGGAGGTCCACGGAGGAGCTGGTGCTGCCACTGATGTCTTAGATTGTGGAGCTGAAGACAGTGAAGGAGCCGGTGTGGCTATTCCTCTGTGAGGGTCGTGGAGCTGGAGATCCAGGGGGAGAGGTGATCTAGTTTGAGGTTCATGCAGCTGCAGACCCAGAGAGGAGCTGGCGTTTCTTTAGTTTGAGGGTTGCGCAGCTGTAGAACCCAGGAGGAGCTGGCATTTTTCTAGTATTAGTGTCCTGCAACTGGAGAGGAGCTCATGTTCCAGTTTGAGGGCCATGCAGCTAGAGACCCAGCGGGGAGCTGATGTTCCAGTTTGAGGGCTGTGCTGCTGTAGATCCAGGGGGAGCCGATGTTCCAGTTTTAAGGTCTGTGCAGCTGGAGACCCTACGGGGAGCTGATGTTCCATTTTTAGGGCCATGAAGCAGGATACCTGGCAGGGAGCTGATGTTCCAGTTTGAGGGTCGTGCAGCTGTAGATCCGGGGGGAGCCGATGTTCCAGTTTGAGGGCCGTGCAGCTGGAGCCCAGGGCTGAGCTGATGTTCCAATTTGAGGGCCGTGCAGCTGGAGACCCGGCGGGGAGCAGATGTTCCAGTTTGAGGGCCGTGCAGCTCGAGACCTGACGGGGAGCAGATGTTCCAGTTTGAGGGCGGTGCAGCTGGAGACCCGGGGGAGAACTGATGTTTTAGTTTCAGGGCCGTGTAGCTGGAGCCTGGGCAGGGAACTGATGTTCCAGTATGAGGGCCCTGCACCTGGAGACCTGGGGGGGCACATCAAACTGGAACATCAGCTCCCCTCCTGGTCTCCAGCTGCACGGCCCTCAAACTGGAACATCGGCTCCCCGCCTGGTCTCCAGCTGCACGGTTCTCAAACTAGAACATCAGCTCTCTTGCCATGTGTCCAGCTGCACGGCCCTCAAACTGCAACATCAGCTACCCCCGGGTCTCCAGCTGCATGGCGCTCAAACTGGAACATCGGCTCCCCGCCTGGTCTCCAGCTGCATGGCGCTCAAACTGGAACGTCAACTGCCTGCCGGGTCTCCAGCTGCACGGACCTCAAACTGGAACAGTTTGAACTCGGTGGGGCAGCTCCTGTTCCAGTTTGAGGGCCGTGCAGCTGGAGCCCAGGGCTGAGCCGACGTTCCAGTTTGAGGGCTGTGTAGCTGGAGACCCAGCAGGCAGCTGACGTTCCAGTTTGAGGGCCGTGCAGCTGTAGATCTGGGGGGAGCTGGTGTTCCAGTTTGAGGGCTGTGCAGCTGGAGACCCGGGGGGAGCTGATGTTCCAGTTTGAGGGCCGTGCAGCTGTAGATCTGGGGGGAGCTGGTGTTCCAGTTTGAGGGCTGTGCTGCTGTAGACCCAGTGGGGAGCTGATGTTCCAGTTTGAGGGCCGTGCAGGTGGACACAGGGCAGAGAGCTGATGTTCCAGTTTGAGCACCATGCAGCTGGAGACTCAGCAGGGAGCTGATGTTGCAGTTTGAGGTCTGTGTAGCTGGACACATGGCAAGAGAGCTGATGTTCTAGTTTGAGAACCGTGCAGCTGGAGACCAGGAGGGGAGCTGATGTTCTAGTTTGAGAACCGTGCAGCTGGAGACCCGGAGGGGAGTTGATGTTCCAGTTTGAGGGCCGTGCAACTGGAGATTCAGGGTGGCGCCGATGTTCCACTTTGAGGGCGATGCAGCTGGAGACCCGGTGGGAGCTGATGTTCCAGTTTAAGGGCCCAGAAGCTGATGTTCCAGTTTAAGGGCAATGCAGGTGGAGACGCAGCGGGGAGCTCATGTTCCAATTTGAGGGTCATACAGCTGGAGAACTAGGGAGGAGCTGATGTTGTTTTCCTTTGAGAGCCGTGGAGCTGGACACCTGGAGAGGAACTGGTGTTCTAGTTTGACGGTTGTAGAGCTGGGGATGCAGGGAGGAGCTGTTGTCTTTATAGTTTGAGGGCCGTGGAGCTGAAGACCCTGGGAGGAGCTGTTCTAGTTTGAGGGTCGTGCAGCTGGACACTCTAGGAGGAGCTGATGTTGTTGCAGTTTGAGTATTGTGCAGCTGGAGATCTAGTGGGGAAGAGGTCCTGTGATTCGAATCTAAGGGTCTCAGGGCTGGAATCTATGAGAAGAGCCAGTGCTGCCTCTCATGTCTTAGGCTGTGGAGCTGGAGACCCACGGAGGAGCCCGTTGCTGGTGTTTCTCATTGAGGGTTGTGGATACAGGGTGGAGCATTGTTTTCTAGTTTGTGGGTCGTGGAGCTGGAGACCCGTGGAGGAGCCGGTGGTGGTGTTTCTCGTTGAGGGTTGTGGAGCTGGAGATACAGGGTGGAGCATTGTTTTCTAGTTTGTGGGTCGTGGAGCTGGAGACCCGTGGAGGAGCCGGTGGTGGTGTTTCTCGTTGAGGGTGGTGGAGCTAGAGATACAGGGTGGAGCGTTGTTTTCTAGTTTGTGGGTTGTGGAGCTGGAGACCCGTGGAGGAGCTGGACTTGGTGTTTCTAGTTGAGAGTCGTGGAGCTGGAGACGCATGGAGGAGCCGGAGTTGGTGTTTCTAGTTGAGGGTCATCGAGGTGGAGATGGCGGAGTAGTCGCTGTTGATGTTCTTGTTTAAGGGTCATGGAGCTGGAGATACAGGGTGGAGCGTTGTTTTCTAGTTTGTGGGTCGTGGACCTGGAGACCCATGGAGGAGGTGTCCTTAGTGTTTCTGGTTGAGGGTCGTGGAGTTGGAGACACGCGGAGGAGCCATTGTTGGTATTTCTAGTTGAGGATCGTGGAGCTGGAGTCCCGCGGAGAATCTGGTGTTGGTGTTTCTTGCTGAGGGTCATGGTGCTGGAGACCTGCAGAGGAGAAGCTGTTGGTGTTTCTAGTTGAATGTCGTGGAGCTGGAGACCCGCCAGGAGCTGGTGTTGGTGTTTGTAGTTGAGGGTCGTGTCGCTGGAGACCCGCGGAGGAGCCGGTGTTGGTGTTTCTAGTTGAGGTTTGGGGAGTTGGAGACCCGTGGAGGAGCCGGTGTTAGTGTTTCTAGTTGAGGGTTGTGGAGGAGAAGACCTGCAGAGGAGCCGGTGTTGGTGTTTCTAGTTGAGGTTTGGGAAGTTGGAGACCTGTGGAGGAGCCATTGTTGGTGTTTCTCGTTGACTGTTGTGGAGCTGGAGATATAAGGTGATGCGTTGTTTTCTAGTTTGTCATTTGCGGAGCTGGAGACCCATGGAGGAGCCGGTTTTGTTGTTTCTAATTGAGGATCGTGGAGCTGGAGACCTGTGGAGGAGCCCATGTTGGTGTTTGTAGTTGAGGGTTTTGGAGCTGGAGACTCGCGGAGGAACTGCAGTTGGTGTTTCTAGTTGATGTTTGTGGAGCGGGAGATACAGGGTGGAGCATTGTTTTCTAGTTTGTGGGTCGTGGAGCTGGAGATCTGTGGAGGAGCTGTCGTTGGTGTTTCTGGTTGAGGGTTTGGAGTTGGAGACACACGGGGGAGCCATTGTTGGTGTTTCTAGTTGAGGATTGTGGAGCTGGAGACCCACGGAGGAGCCGGTGTTGGTGTTTCTTGCTGAGGGTCATGGTGCTGGAGACCTGCGGAGGAGAAGCTGTTGGTGTTTCTAGTTGAATGTCGTGGAGCTGGAGACCCGCCAGGAGCCGGTGTTGGTGTTTGTAGTTGAGGGTCATGTCACTGGAGATCCGTGGAGGAGCTGGTGTTGGTGTTTTTATTTGAGGTTTGGGGAGTTGGAGACCCATGGAGGAGCCATTTTTGGTGTTTCTCGTTGACTGTTGTGGAGCTGGAGATACAGGGTGATACGTTGTTTTCTAGTTTGTGCTTTGTGGAGCTGCAGACCCGCGGAGGAGCCGGTGTTGGTGTTTCTCGTTGAGGGTTGTGGAGCTGGAGATACAGGGTGGAGCGTTGTTTTCTAGTTTGTGGGTCATGGAGCTGGAGACCTGCAGAGGAGCCGGTGGTGGTGTTTCTCGTTGAGGGTTGTGGAGCTGGAGATACAGGGTGGAGCATTGTTTTCTAGTTTGTGTGTCGTGGAGCTGGAGACCCGTGTAGGAGCCGGTGGTGGTGTTTCTCATTGAGGGTTGTGGAGTTAGAGATACAGGGTGGAGCGTTGTTTTCTGGTTTGTGGGTCGTGGAGCTGGAGACCTGTGGAGGAGCTGGAGTTGGTGTTTTTAGTTGAGGGTCGTGGAGCTGGAGACCCATGAAGGAGCCGGAGTTGGTGTTTCTAGTTGAGGGTCATTGAGGTGGCAACGGTGGAGTAGCCGCTGTTGGTGTTTTTGTTTGACAGTCATGGAGCAGGAGATACAGGGTGGAGCGTTGTTTTCTAGTTTGTGGGTCGTGGAGCTGGAGACCCGTGGAGGAGCTGGAGGTAGTGTTTCTAATTGATAGTCATCGAGGTGGAGTTGGCAGAGTAGCCTCTGTTGGTGTTTTTCTTTGAGGGTTGTGGAGCTGGAGATACAGGGTGGAGCGTTGTTTTCTAGTTTGTGGGTCACAGACCTGGAGACCTGTGAAGGAGCTGTTGATGGTGTTTCTGGTTGAGGGTCGTGGAGTTGGAGACACGTGGAGGAGCCATTGTTGGTGTTTCTAGTTGAGGATCGTGGAGCTGGAGACCCGCGGAGGAGCCGTTGTTGGTGTTTCTCGTTGAGGGTTGTGGAGCTGGAGATACAGGGTGGAGCGTTGTTTTCTAGTTTGTGGGTCGCGGAGCTGGAGACCCGCCGAGGAGCCGGTGCTGGTGTTTCTTGTTGAGGGTTGTGGAGCTGGAGATACAGGGTGGAGCGTTGTTTTCTAGTTTTTGGGGTGTGGAGCTGGAGACCTGCAGAGGAGCCGGTGGTGGTGTTTCTCGTTGAGGGTTGTGGAGCTGGAGATACAGGGTGGAGCACTGTTATATAGTTTGTGGGTTGTGGAGCTGGAGACCCGTGTAGGAGCCGGTGGTGGTGTTTCTCGTTGAGGGTTGTGGAGCTAGAGATAAAGGGTGGAGCGTTGTTTTCTTGTTCGTGGGTTGTGGAGCTGGAGACTCGTGGAGGAGCTGGAGTTGGTGTTTCTAGTTGAGGGTCGTGGAGTTGGAGACCCATGGAGGAGCCGGAGTTGATGTTTCTAGTTGAGGGTCATCGAGGTGGAGACGGCGGAGTAGCCACTGTTGGTGTTTTTCTTTGAGGGTCGTGGAGCTTGGGATACAGGGTGGAGTGTTGTTTTCTAGTTTGTGGGTTGTGGACCTGCAGACCCGTGGAGGAGCTGTCGTTGGTGTTTCTGGTTGAGGGTCGTGGAGTGGAGACACGCGGAGGAGCCATTGTTGGTGTTTCTAGTTGAGGATCGTGGAGCTGGAGACCCAGGGAGGAGCCGTTGTTGGTGTTTCTCGTTGAGGGTTGTGGAGCTGGAGATACAGGGTGGAGCATTGTTTTCTAGTTTGTGAGTCGTGGAGTTGTAGACCCGCAGAGGAGCCAGTGCTGGTGTTTCTCGTTGAGGGTTGTGGAGCTGGAGATACAGGGTGGAGCGTTGTTTTCTAGTTTGTGGTTCGTGGAGCTGGGGACCTGTGTAGGAGCTGGAGTTGGTGTTTCTACTTGAGGGTTGTAGAACTGGAGACCTGCAGAGGAGCCATTGCTGGCGTTTCTTGTTGAGTGTTGTGGAACTGGAGATAGAGGGTCCAGCATTGTTTTCTAGTTTGTGGTTTGCGGAGCTGGAGACCCGTGGAGGAGCCGGAGTTCGTGTTTCTAGTTGAGGATCGTGGAGCTGGAGACCCACGGAGGAGCCGTTGTTGGTGTTTCTCGTTGAGGGTTGTGGAGCTGGAGATACAGGGTGGAGCATTGTTTTTTAGTTTGTGGGTCGTGGAGCTGGAGACCCATGGAGGAGCCAGTGGTGGTGTTTCTTGTTGAGGGTTGTGGAGCTAGAGATACAGGGTAGAGTGTTGTTTTGTAGTTTGTGAGTCGTGGAGCTAGCGACCCGTGGAGGAGCCAGTGTTAGTATTTCTAGTTGAGGGTTGTGGAGGAGAAGACCTGCAGAGGAGCCGGGGTTGGTGTTTTTTGTTGAGGGTCGTGGAGCTGGAGACCCGCGGAGGAGTCTGTGTTCGTGTTTCTTGTTGCGGGTCGTGGAGCTGGAGACCTGCAGAGGAGCTGGAGTTGGTGTTTCTAGTTGAGGGTCGTTGACCTGGAGACCCGTGGAGGAGCCGCTGTTGGTTTTTGTAGTTGAAGGTCGTGGAGCTGGAGACCCATGGAGCAGCCGCTATTGGTGTTTCTAGTGGAGGGTCGTGGAGTTGGAGAGCCGTGGAAGTGCTGCTGTTGTTGTTTCTAGTTGAGGGTCGTGGAGCTGGAGACCTTCCAAGGAGTTAGTGTTGGTGTTTCTAGTTGTGGGTTGTGGAACTAGGACCCGCGGAGGAGCCGTTGTTGGTTTTTCTCATTGAGTGTTGTGGAGCTGGAGATACAGGGTGGAGCGTTGTTTTCTAGTTTGTAGGTTGTGGAGCTGGAGACTCGCGGAGGAGCCAGTGTTGGTGTTTGTAGCTGAGGGTCGTAGAGGAGGAGACCTGCAGAGGAGCTGGTGTTGGTGTTTCTTGTTGATGGTCGTGGAGCTGCAGACCCGTGGAGGAGCCAGTGTTGGTGTTTCTAGTTGAGGGTCGTGGTGCTGGAGACCTGCGGAGGAGCCGCTGTTGGTGTTTCTAGTTCAGGGTCGTGCAGCTGAAGACTTGCAGAGCAGCCAGTGTTGGTGTTTCTAGTTCAGGGTTGTGGAGCTGGAGACCCACGGAGGAGCCATTGTTGGTGTTTCTTGTTGAGTGTTGTGGAGCTGGAGATACAGGGTGCAGCGTTGTTTTCTAGTTTGTGGTTTGTGGAGCTGGAGACCCGTGGAGGAGCCGGAGTTCGTGTTTCTAGTTGAGGGTTGTGGAGCTGGAGACCCGCAGAGGAGCCATTGTTGGTGTTTCTCGTTGAGGGTTGTGGAGCTGGAGATACAGGGTGGAGCATTGTTTTCTAGTTTGTGGGTCGTGGAGCTGCAGATCCGTGGAGGAGCCATTGTTGGTGTTTCTCGTTGAGGGTTGTGGAGCTGGAGATACAGGTTGGAGCATTGTTTTCTAGTTTGTGGGTCGTGGAGCTGGAGACCCACGGAGGAGCCATTGTTGGTGTTTCTCGTTGAGGGTTGTGGAGCTGGAGATACAGGGTGCAGCATTGTTTTCTAGTTTGTGGTTTGTGGAGCTGGAGACCCGTGGAGGAGCCGGAGTTCGTGTTTCTAGTTGAGGGGTGTGGAGCTGGAGACCCGCGGTGGAGCCGTTGTTGGTGTTTCTCGTTGAGGGTTGTGGAGCTGGAGATACAGGGTGGAGCATTGTTTTCTAGTTTGTGGGTCGTGGAGCTGGGGACCTGTGGAGGAGCCGGTGGTGGTGTTTCTCGTTGAGGGTTGTGGAGCTAGAGATACAGGGTGGAGCGTTGTTTTCTAGTTCGTGGGTCACGGAGCTGGAGACCCGCGGAGGAGACGGTGTTGGTGTTTCTAGTTGAGGGTCATGCAGCTGGAGACCCACGGAGGAGCCGGAGTTGGTGTTTCTTGTTGAGGGTCATGGAGCTGGAGACCCACGGAGGAGCCGGAGTTGTTGTTTCTAGTTGAGGGTCATGGAACTGGAGACCCGCCCAGGAGCTGGTGGTGATGTTTCTGGTTGTGGGTTGTGGAGCTGGAGATACGGGGGGAGCGTTGTTCTAGTTTGTGGGTCGTGGAGTTGGAGACCCACGGAGGAGCTTGTGTTGGTGTTTCTAGTTGCGGGTTGTGGAGCTGGATACCCGCGGAGGAGCGGTGTTGGCATTCCTAGTTGAGGTTCGTTGATCTGGAGATATAGGGGGGAGCATTGTTGTTCTAGTTTGTGGGCCCTTTAGCTAGAGACTTGGGGAAGAGCTGATGTTCTAGTTGAGGGTCGTATGTCTGGAGACCCAGGGAGGAGCTGGTTCTTCTGTTGTGTAAATCTGAAGGTCGTCGAGCTGGAGATCCAGGGAAGAGCTAGTGCTGAGGTTCAAGTCTGAGAGGCTCGGAGCTTGAGCCCCTGGGAGGAGCTGGAGCTGCCACTGTCTTAGGTTGTAAAGCTGGAGACCGAAGGAGGAGCTGGTGTTACTTTTGTAGTGTGAGATTTGTGGAGCTGGAGACCCAGGGAGGAGCTGGTGTGTTTCTAGTTGGATTGTCATGCAGTTGGCGACCCGGGGATGAGCTGATGTTGTCCTAGTTTGAGTGTCATGGAGCTAGAGACCCACAGATGAGCTGGTGCTGCTGCTGTTTAAATCTGAGGGTGGTGGAGCTGGAGATCCGGGGAAGAGCTGGTGCTGTGGTTCAAGTCTGAGGCTGTCAGAGCTGGAGCCTCCAGGAAGAGTAGGTACTGCCACTGATGTCTTAGGTTTTGGAGCTGGAGACCTAAGGAGAAGGAAGGCTGGTGTTGTAGTTTGAGGTTCGTGGAGCTGGAATCCTGGTCAGGAGCCAGTGATGCTGTTTAAGTCTGAAGTTTGTGGAGCTAAACATGCAGCTGATGTTGGGAAAGTAGAGAGAGAGAGAGAGAGAGAGAGTTACAGTACCCCAGTTGAAACTGTACATGTAGCTGAATCCCAGGCAAGTTAAGCCTGGGAGCTTCTCAGTCCTCGTGATCATTACATTCCTTTTTCTTTTACAGAGTTTGTATTTGTTTTCTGTCTCATGAGATAGGAAGACCCTGATTAATACCCTCAGGAATTGAAAAGCTTAAAAAAAACTAAGTGATTTTGCTATAATCATAATAATAGAAATTAAACTATGATTATCCTGACAGACAAAATCAGACAACCACACACAATATCTTTCAATCAGTTAGTAAAATAAAATATAAATTGAAAAATAGACCCATGCAAAGCTATAAAAGTTATTTCTTGGAGAAGCGATGGATGACAGAGATTAATCTGAGAGTTACTATTAATGGAGAAACTTAGAACTTACCATTTTTCCTGTGAGGTTTCGGTGCTGATACTGATACTCTGTGAGTTCTGGCCGCTGAGTCCGTTTGCACAGCCTGGCGATGCAGCAGGTTCACAGAAGGGCCCTGTCCCAGCTGCTCCTGCTCCACTATGATGGTGCAGCCTCTGCTCTGTGTCGTGAGGGGAGACCAGGCCTTTGATCACAAGCGTATCCATGGTGAGGTTCTGTGGATGGAACCTCATGGATGTTCCTTCCTGATGTTCATCGGCCATCTTGCTATTTAATGCATCTTGTTTATAACTGTGTTCTAAATATTGAATAGAAATAAAGCGTTGGTACAGTATGGGTAAAATATGAAGAATATCGACACATTGGACACAGAGGACCTCCACCAAGTTTAGGGAATGAATCTGAAGAGACATAACTTCAGATGTTCCCTGGAGGCCCTGCCTGAGTCCCAGTCCCTCCCCTTCTCCTACAGAGGGAATCACTTCCTGCTTTAGTCTTTATTGTTCCCATACTTTTTTTCACAGTACGTTTCTTTCACCGCGTATGTGTACATCCCCCAAAATATGCCATTTAGTTTTTGAACTTTCTGTTTTCTTTTTGAGGCAGGGTCTTGCTCTGTTGCCTCGGCTGTAGTTTTGAACTTTGATGTGAGGAAATTCTCCTGCGTGGCTGCTCCTATGCTGCATGGCTCTGAGCATCTGCTCAATGTCTGTTTTTGTCTTCCATTCTCCCCCTGAGACCCACCCACACTGACGTGGTTCATTTTCCTTGTGTGATCTCCCGTCTCCGTTCTCCCCCTGAGGCCCACCCACACTGACGTGGTTCATTTTCATTGTGTGATCTCCTGTCTCCATTCTCCCGAAGACCCACCCACACTGACGTGGTTCATTTTCATTGTGTGATCTCCCGTCTCGTTCTCCCCCTGAGGCCCACCCACACTGATGTGGTTCATTTTCATTGTGTGATCTCCCATCTCCATTCTCCCCCTGAGACCCACCCACACTGATGTGGTTCATTTTCATTGTGTGATCTCCCGTCTCCGTTTTCCCCCTGAGGCCCACCCACACTGACGTGGTTCATTTTCATTGTGTGATCTCCTGTCTCCATTCTCCCGAAGACCCACCCACACTGATGTGGTTCATTTTCATTGTGTGATCTCCCGTCTCCGTTCTCCCCCTGAGGCCCACCCACACTGATGTGGTTCATTTTCATTGTGTGATCTCCCGTCTCCGTTCTCCCCCTGAGGCCCACCCACACTGATGTGGTTCATTTTCATTGTGTGATCTCCCATCTCCGTTCTCCCCCTGAGACCCACCCACACTGACGTGGTTCATTTTCATTGTGTGATCTCCCATCTCCGTTCTCCCCCTGAGGCCCACCCACACTGACGTGGTTCATTTTCATTGTGTGATCTCCCATCTCCGTTCTCCCCCTGAGGCCCACCCACACTGACGTGGTTCATTTTCATTGTGTGATCTCCCATCTCCGTTCTCCCCCTGAGGCCCACCCACACTGACGTGGTTCATTTTCATTGTGTGATCTCCCATCTCCGTTCTCCCCCTGAGGCCCACCCACACTGACGTGGTTCATTTTCATTGTGTGATCTCCCGTCTCCATTCTCCCCCTGAGACCCACCCACACTGACATGATTCATTGTCATTGCTGCGTGATCTCCCGTCGTCTGAGGGGAGCACGGGAAATGTCTTCATGGCCCTGTGAGTGAGTGTTTGACCAGGTTGGGGCCCTTAAGACTGTGTTTTGCTAGGAACGTTCTTGGGCATTTCTTTTTACACAAGTGCAAGTTTCTTCGGGTCAGTAGATTTCTTTTTTTTTTTTTTTTTTTTTTTGAGACGGAGTCTTGCTCTGTCGCCCAGGCTGGAGTGCAGTGGCGCGATCTCGGCTCACTGCAAGCTCCGCCTCCCGGGTTCACGCCATTCTCCTGCCTCAGCCTCCCGAGTAGCTGGGACTACAGGCGTGAGCCACCGCGCCCGGCCTGGGTCAGTAGATTTCAAGTTTTAAAATTTCATCCCAGGTAAGAAATGTAATTTTCCTCATAACCCACAACACACACCCTTTCATATACAAGTGTAACAAAAATATATTTCATAACCATTCTTAGCAGTGCCTGGTGTTCCTGCTACTCTCCATTCTCCCCAACACTGGCATTGATTGGGTTGTGGGATTTCTGCCAGTCTGGTGGGTGTCACATGATATCTCCCCGTTGGGCTGAGCCCCTCTTCGTGTTTTCATTAGCCGTTCCTCCACATCTCCTCTTCTGTGGAGGGCCGGTTCAGCTCTTTTGCCCAGTTTTTGTTGTTTGAATTTTTGCACTTTTCTTTTATTATTCCAATTATTATGTTTTTGAGATAGAGTCTCACTCTGTCACCCAGACTGGAGTGCAGTGGCGTGATCTCAGCTCACTGCAACCTCCACCTTCTGGGTTCGAGTGATTCTCCTGCCTCAGCCTCCTGAGTAGCTGGGATTACAGGCGCACGCCACAACACCCAGCTAATTTTTGTATTTTTCCTAGAGATGGGGTTCCACCATGTTGTCCAGGCTGGTCTGAAACTCCTGACCTCAGGTGATTCTCCTGCCTCAGCCTCCCAAAGTGCTGGGATTACAAGCGTGAGCCACCATGTCCAGCCTGCCTTTTTCTTTTTCAAAAGGACTCTTTATAGATTATACCTATTGATTCCGGTGACTATCTGTGTGGCAAACATGGGTTTGAATCCACCAGGATGAACATGGAGGATCTCCTCTCTGGTGGCAGAAGAGACAGAAAGGGATAGGAGGGGAGAGAGAATCAGAGCCAAGAAGAGGCTGTGTCAGGTGGGGGTTGCAGGCTGCTGTGAGGACTTGGCTGCTTCTCTGAGTCGGTGGGATTAGCAGGGGATTTAAACAGAGGAACCACGGGATTTCCCCTGTGCATTTCTGCCATGGTTGGCTCAGCTGAACGCACCTCTTGAACAAGACTTGGCCTTGGACACCCAGAGGCCCTTGGGTGAGGGTTTACCTCCTGGCATGGCCACTGACACATCCACGTTTGGCGCCCACACGACTGGGCGGCCCCGAGACCTGCTCTGCCTGGGCTTCCCCTTGGTGGCGTTTCTCAAGTTTGTCCCCTCTCAAGTCTGCCCCATCCGGAAAACCAAACACCTCTCTCTCCTACATGGAAACCCCCGTCAGAACCTCCCAACTCACGGCATCCCGTCAACATCACAGTCCCGACTTTCCCACACGGACAAGCCCATGGGACCCCCTGATGGGCCAGGACAGCGTCAGCACTAAGACACGCCCTGAAACTCACAGAAAGAGCGGACCAAGAAGACGGGAACTGCACAGGGCACTGAGAGCTGCAAACACCCAAGATACTGTCAGAGACGGAAAAAGGTATGGCCGTGGCTGACACAAAATGTTACTCAACATTTATCACAGGCCTAAATGGAGAACATAACAATATAAAACCATTAGATAAAAACACAGGGGAAAATTTGTATGGCCTGGGGTTAGGTGAAAAGTTCTTAGACATGAAACCAAAGGCATGATTCATAGAAGATTGACAAACTAAATTTAGTCATAATTTAAAATTATAATTCTATAAAGCAATATAAAAATCTTAAAAGAATGAAATGCAAACTATGGGCTAGAAAAAAAATACTGGTTAATCACACATCTCACAATGTACTGGCACGCAGAATATACGAAGAACCGTCAAAACTTAACCATAAGAAAGTAAAAGCCCCAGTATTAAAGAGAAGGCAAATATTTTAATGGAGCCCTCATCAAGGAAGGTATAAGGAGGGCATATTGCCCGAGAAAGAGGCTCAACATCATAGAGATGCTGGAGAAATGCCAGTCAACAGTAGCTCTGCAAATCTATTAAAATGGCTAAAAACAGACAAAAACCACGGGCCAACCCAGCTTCTAGTGACGATGCAGAGGAACCGGGACCCTCATAAGCGGCAGTGGGAATGGGAGGGATCCCGCCATGCTGGAACGTGGTCCGGGAGTTTCTTATTGAGTTAAGCACATCCTTACCATGTCATCCAGCAACCCCACTCCTGAAATTTCCCCCAAGAGAAAACTTAAACGTGCACACACAAACCTGCACTCAAGTGTTTAGGCCTCATTGCTCATTGCCAATAACTGGAAGAAAACAAATTGTCCATCGGCAGGAGAAGGCGTGAACCAACGCGGATGCTTCCACACAGGGGGCACCAACCAGCAGTGGAAACATGCACCCAAAATGCCCCAGGTCTCCCAGGCCACATGCCTGGTGAAGAAAGCTAGTTTTGGTGGGCACAGGCCGAAGGATGCCGCCACATGACACCTTGGAGAAGACAGTGCTACCGTGTTGGGAAGCAGGGCAGTGGTTTCGAGGGGCTATGGGTGGAGGGGCGAATGGAGGCGCTCTCTGGGGCGAAGGCTGAGCACCTGCACCTCACTGTGGGCTGCGGCTGAGAGGCTGTACAGCAGACACTGGCTTCAGTACATGCAGACTGAAGGAGGAAGGCGCCCACAAGTCAAAGACAGAGGGTGTCACCTCCATGAAACAAAAACATTAAAAAAAAAAACCTAAAATTAAGTATTTCTTAAGCACGTTGGACTTTGAGTTGACACAATCTGCCTGGGAGCATGGAACAAACCACCGGCTTGGCGACCCCGGAGGGACAGGGTGGAGGGTTTAGACCTCAGTTGAAGGGCTCAGTACCTGGCTATAGGAAATAACAGATTTCAAAAGCGGCAGGGAGGAAATAATTTCTGCTGATGAGGTTGCATTTCCCCAGATAGCTGGCAGAGTAAATTAAAGCAATATTGTAAAACAATGCACATCTTGATGGAATCTCAGGATCACAAGGTTGTGTTGAAAGAGATTTGAACATGTCCAGGAAAGAAGACAAATGAGCTGAATCTTGCAGCTGCCCTTCAATGGGGGAATGGGCTGGGTGGCAGTGATTCTCCGTGACATTGCAGGAATTCTCCTGGTTGGATCCTCAGGAGCCTTTTCTTCTTGTCCACACTCACCTTTGGGGGTTGGTGTGAGTCCTTGGTAGTCATGACTGCACTCGGGGCTGGGGGCCTGCTGAGGCTGCTCTCCATGTTTCCAAAATGCAGGGGTTTGTTCCAGATCCTACTGCTCAGCACACAGAAAGCCAGTCACTGAGACGATGGTTACTGCCAGTGAAGAAGGCGTGCATCAGGAGCTGCAGGCTAGGAGATGGGAGGTCAGCCTCAAATGCATTTTCCTGACTGACTGTATAGCAGGGAAGAAATGTGACTATGTGTAAGGAAAACAGGAATTAGGGGGAGAGAGGAAGAGGAGTTGGTCAGGAGGAGGCAGGTGGCTGATCAATCATGATGGGTGAAGGGTTTGGTGTCTCACTGACCAGATGCCGTGATCTGCTGAGTCTCTGTTCCTTCACACTACCTGGGAGGCCTCATTGTCAGTTTCCTGAGAAAGGAACTCAAATAAGACACATGTCACATTCTCAAGTTTCAAGACCACAAGGATCCATTTCTATGTTATTCAGAGAAACCATGAACATCAGTTCTCTGTGACAATCAGGTCAGCTCAACACCAGACCCGATCTGCCATAATGCCTGCTGCTCAGCCCTCAGATAAAGTCCAGAATCCAGCGTCCTCTCTCCAACCCCAGCCTGCTCCCACACCCAAACCTCCCCGCTACGCCCTGGGCCTCATTGCTGTCCCGCCGCAGAGGGGTCAGGGAGCTGCACACACCCCACGTGCACCTGGGCATGTGGCATATTTCAGATGCACCTGGTGTCACTGTTCGCACAAACCCGAGTGGGAAGAGATCCAAATGGTCGTTCACAGCAGATGGATGAGGACGTCCCAGCAAGTCCCTCAGGGGAGTCAGCGCAAGGTGAGGGACCTCCAGAGACATGAATGGGTCTCAGACAGTGTGTGAGTGGACGAAGCAGCAAAAACACACCCTGCTAGTTCAGTCAGTTCTGTTGAGCTCAGAATAGTCCACATCATGTTGATGTTTCTAACCTGGGGCTCACATTCTTCATTCAGAATATGGCAAGGACTTTAGAAGTCATCTAAAGTATCAATAATTTGAAGTCCTTTAATACAAAAAGTATAGAATATTACCTTTGTCACATAGCAACAGGGAAATGAAAAAAGAAAATTGACTTATGTTCTTTAATGGCTAGGAAAATATTCTTAAAAAGGTATCTCAAGCACAGGTGAATCTAAGAAATGACCAATTTCATTCTTTACATAGATAAATATAAGGTTAGATCCCTGTAAATAAATGAAGCCATTAAGGGTAGAGTCCCACAGATCACAGAACTGACCCAGCATCCAGCTCTGCTCACGATTTCAGGGAGTAATTTCCAGGCACAGGTCGAGCTGGAGAAGCTGGGGACCCTCGTGGCCCCACTGTCCTTCCTGCCTCACAGGGTCTCTGAGGGGTGCCTGGAACATTTGGGCTTTGAAGATCATTTCACTGAAACGCGACATTTTCCAGGTGCCATGGGCCTGAGCCCAGAAACTTCACCTGCGACAGTGGCTCTCCAGGAGTGAGCACCAGGCACTGTCAGGGGTTCTCTCCCAGCACATTTACAAGGACTTGATGGGTTCTTCCTTCAGGAGCAATCCCAGTGGGCAGAAGGAGGGGACGGGAGGCCTGGCAAATGCTCCTCCCCAGCTCCGTTCCGAGCTCCATGGGGCTCTGGCAGGCCTGACGTCTTGTGCAGATGAGGGATTAGGGTTCCTCCCCTGCCTCGCTGCTCTCAGGCCCTCATGGCACCCTCCCCATCCCCGTGCAGCCGGCGGACCCTGCTCCCACCCAGCTGTTCTCAGGACTCTCATCCTTCCAGGACGACGCCCTACCTGGAGCACCCGTTCCTGTGGCGCCCCCAGTCCTGCACTGCAGCATTCACCCTGTCACCTCCATGGCGAGACCGTCACCTCCATGGCGAGACCATCCTGGAACCGTGATCAGCCCATCGGTGTCATCCACTGTCCTCCTAGCCCATTTTCTGTGCTTGTTTCTCGTTCCCAAAACATCCTGAAATTACAAGAAGTTAACTTTTTTCGTCTCTGTGCTTCTGAAGTGGGTTTGGCTTAATATAACATTGATGTATTTTTAAGGGGCATTTTTAAAGCTGTACTTTAAGAAATATTTCTTACATTCTTTTGAAGTTTTTTTTTTTCTTTAAGACAGAGTCTCACTCTGTCTCCCAGGCTGGAGTGCAATGGCGTGATCTTGGCTCCCTGCAACCTCCACCTCCCAGGTTCAAGTGATTCTCCTGCCTCAGCCTCCTGAGTAGCTGGGAATTACAGGTGCGCACCACCATGCCCAGTTAATTTCTGTATTTTTAGTAGAGACGGGGTTTCACCATGTTGGTCAGGCTAGTCTCGAACTCCTGACCTCATGATTCATCTGCCTTGGCCTCCCAAAGTGCTGGGATTACAGGTGTGAGCCACCACGCCTGGCCGGTTTTTTTTTTTTTTAATCAAATACAGTTGAGGCTCTCTTGGAGATCCCACATTAAAAAGAACTGAGACAAATCAGATCTCAGAGGCAGGACAGTGCCCTGTGAAGCACATGTCCAGTCCCATCACTGTCCTTCCCTCACGTGGGCCCAGGGATGTGGGTGATGGTATTTGTTGCCCCGGTGATGGAGCAGATTTGATCTGCCTGTGTGGGAAGGGGTTAACTCAACAGGCCTGGATTGCTCAGACCCTGCACGTTCCCAGGAAGGGCCCTTGACTGGCTCCTGGGAACTGAGCTCTTGCAGTGTTCTGACTGATGAGAGAGACTTGAGCCATGTTGCACTACTTTGCCTGGGTAGTTGACCAACAAGGTGATGGATGGCAAACACCTGCTTTCCCTGTGGGTGGCTGGAACTTCCCTGACTGACCCCCAGGTTCAGGAGAGCCTCCCTGGTCCGCACCACGGCACTAGCTGTCCCAGCTCCTTGCTGGAGGAATCCAGTGCACCCTGTGTGACTCCGCTGGGAGGGGCTCTGGAAGCGCCTGGCTTCCCCAGCAGCCCTTTCCCTTTCAAGTTGGAGGGTGGCCTCAGGGACCCCCATGCAGTCTTTCATGCTTGCTTTCACCAGAAACTCACCTTGGCAGGGCTTCAGGGGAAGGGTTGGGATTTGGTGACAAGTGACTCCATGGCCTGGGGCCAAGCACAGCATCTACTTAGGTTTTCAGGCGGATGCCCAGGTATGTCTAGCACCTAATGTAACCGAGGCATGAAATGTCTGTGCGCCACGATGCTTCAGCTTGTTACGGGCAGTTAGGCCTTGTGGTGGTTCTCTCTTGGTTTCTCTCTTGGTTTCTGTGGAGAAGCCAGACCCTGCTGTGGTTGGCAAGGAAGGTGAGTGGAGATAGCAGGAGTGTCCATCCCTCAGGAGCCCTTTCTAGTGGAGCGGCTGCCTCTCTCTGATCCTTGATTCATCCCAGGGCAACCTCTGCTCTCCTGGGCAGTTCTTAGAATACTCCAGAAGACCCCAGTACAGCTGTCCGGTTCCTCCTGGACCCCAGCTCTCAGGAATGCACCATCTCTGCACTCTCCATGCGCGCCCATCCAGACGGCACCTGAGCTTCCCCATGCCTGCGCTGCAGGGTTAACATCTTGCTTGTGTTTTAACCTGTGTTGCTTTGGTTTAAAACTTGTTTGGTCATGTTATTTGCTGAGATGGCCCAGAGAAGCTTCTACTTATGATCAGGACACCTCACAGTGCAGCCTTCACTTGAGGACTTAGGTCTCATCCAGGTCCACACAGTCCAGGGCCACGGATGCAGAAGACAGAGGAGAAGAACCTCATGGCACGAAGACAGAGGATTGATTGCCCAGGAGGCTTCCAGGGGCTTTGGCTCCTGGGGCTTCTTGTCAGCGCTGGGTCAGAGCAGGTCACCCTTGTGTGCAGACACTAGGTTCCTGTACACAGCAGTGAAGAATGGGGGAAGACCAGATGGATTTGGGTGAGGAAGGGATGCTCCTTGGTGTTTAGAGTTTTCCTCTTTCTTTGCCTTGTGGGTTCTCTGTAGCTTATCTTTGTTTTTTGTAATACTAGTTTCCAGTAATTCTGACCTTTCCGAATACCTTTATATACATATGCCTGCCTACTCTCCCTCCAGCTACCTGTAAAGCCTGCAGAAACGTATTCCTGCAGATTATCACTCTATTCAGCCTAACAGATGCTCGTGGAGTGTTGCTGTGTGTGTGCCACGGGTTCAGGGTTCAGGTGCACCTGCCTTTGTGGGAAGAGCACAGCTTCCCTGCATAACTGCTGGGGGGTGGGATCTTCCCAAGGGGAAGTTGGGAGGTGCTCAGGCAGAGTAAACGGATTTAACTTCTGGGCTGGGAGAACATGGTACCCCCGTGGAAGGCTCCCTGAGGAAGGAAAGGAAGGAGCTGGAGGGAGGGTATGAGCGTCTTAGGAGGGGACGCACTTCAGGTGAGAGCAGGCATGGCACTAGGAGGAGCCCCATGAGCCCAGAGTGATGACTCGTAGAGGCCTAAGGGACCGTGCCAGCACCAGAGTGATGACTCGTAGAGCCCTAAGGGACCGTGCCAGCACCAGAGTGATGACTCGTAGAGGCCTAAGGGACCGTGCCAGCAGACCCCACCGCCCGTGCTCCACCGGGAGCCTGACATTGTTCTCTGAGATCGGGGGCTGTCCCTGTGTGCTGCCCAGGACTGTGGCAATTTTGTGTATAGAAAAAACAACCGTGTGTCTAATACAGATGGGGCATGAGGAGAGCCGCTGGTCTTTCCTGACATTGACAATATGTTTAGTTCATTCTCAGTGAGTATGGAAGTTATTGAAGGCACAGATCACTCTGAAAATAGGCTCTTGTGTGTGAAGGTCATCAGTGAATCTTCACCCTCATAGTTGGTAAATGGCTGTGAGCGCTCAAGGGTATCAGATTCTACAGCGAATCCGAGGATAGCACAGTCTTCCTATTCAGTTTCAGGGAAAATCATATAAAGCCCAGACCGTAATTTGTCAGGAATGTTTGCAGTGTGGTGATGGATGTCTTCACCGTGCTTTGGGATGATTGCTGAGGGAGAACGGAAGGAGGGGTCTGGTACTTGCACCTTTCGGTAGAATTAGTGTGAATGCCACAGCGACCGAGCTGTGCTCAGGTGTCTGCTGGCAGTGGTGGCCTTGACGATGGTTTTTCTGAAATGGGAATTTGTGAAGTTCTCTAACAAAAGTGCAAACTTCTTAACTTGGCTGGTGGCTGCATCCTTGAAAAATTCCGTGTGTAAAATGATACAGAACCATGTCTCAGTTATCTGTTAAGTAAGAGTGCGCGTCCAGCCACGATGACTGTGGACGGCCATGGAGGTCTGGCAGGCCACGGAGGACTCCCATACTCAGCAGGGTGTGACCCCACCAGACAGTGCTTTGGCTCCTCCCAGGAGTCACGGCAGCTGACACGTCACCTGGAGTGTCTAGAAAACCACTACCCTAGAGCCCCTACTGCCTTTCCCGGGGCCTCCAGCTATAGACAAGGAACTCAGTGTCCCACAAAGATTTTCCTTTTACTTTAACTTCTGTTGTTTGTTTTCAGGCACGTGGACTCCCTTTAATCCAGTGACTGTCAGGTCGATCATATGTAAGTATCGGCAGACGGACACGCCTGGGCTTCTTTGTATCCGACCCGCTTGGGTACCCACTTGTGTTTCCTTTGTCTGTGGGTCCGTATCACTTTCCTCCCTTCTGGAATTCCACTTAGATGAGCGTAGGCCCTTTCATCCCTCTCCCCCCGTCTCTGTACCTTTTCATGTCTCTCCGTGTCTGTTTGCTTTATTCTTTATTCTGATTATTGTTAATGTACTGTTTGTTTAACCTGTCCTTTCAGTTTCTAATTCTAAAGATGACATATATTTAAAATTTCTAAATTATTAGTTACTTTCACATCTGGGTGTTTCTGATAGACACTGCTTATTTATTTTTGTGATTCCATTCTTTATTCGAATATTTCATATGATAGTCTTCAGTTTTAAGAACATGTTTTTATTGAAAAGTGCTAGGTATTTGTGACGTGGAGCTACTTGACAGTGTGTTTGAAGTCCTTGGGAGGGTGGTCTAT
This sequence comes from Macaca mulatta, assembly GCF_049350105.2. Lineage (NCBI taxonomy): Eukaryota > Metazoa > Chordata > Mammalia > Primates > Cercopithecidae > Macaca > Macaca mulatta. The sequence continues at coordinate 1,403,669 of NC_133411.1, forward strand.
AGCTGATTGTTTTTCCTGCTCAAGCCCACACAGAGTAACCAACTTCCTTGATGTTTCTGTAATTTTTGTTTGTTTTGTGGGTCCATGTGTAGCCTTAATGTGAGGGTCTGCATCATTTCTTTGGGTCCAGGGTCTCCCCAGCTGTACAGGTAGCCGGGTTTTTGCTTGTTTCTTTTAAGAGACAGGGTCTCCCTGTGTTGCCCAGGCCTGGTCTGGAATTCCTGGGCTCAAGCAATCGTCCTGCCTCAGTCTCCCAAAGAGTGGGGATTACAGGTGTGCACCCCCATGCCCAGACTGTAGCTGGGGTAGGAGCTGCAGCTCCAGGGGCAGGCAGGTGTTCAGGAGAGTCATTCTGTGTCTCCATCCCCTGTAGCCGGGTGGGAGGTGCAGCTCCAGGGGCAGGCAGGTGTTCAGGGGAGTCGTGTTTCCATCCCCGCCCCACTTGATTTCTGGAAGGTTTCCTTTGCTGGGAGGTGCGGCCCCCTTCACTCCTCTTTAATATGGAATCCCAAGTTCAGTTCTGCCTCACAGGGACCACAGCAATGTGTCTCCAGGTTTCCCAGAGCAGCCTGGGGCTCATTCCTTCCTCTCCCATCCATGCATGCGTTTTAGTCTTGTGAGGATTCCCTGAGTTCCTTGCGAAGCCCGTGTGTGGTGAGGTGTCTGAGTCCTAGTGCTGGTGTAGCTGGGGGGCTTTTCCAGACAGTTGTGCCCGCTGGTCATGCAAATGTCGCCACAGCACACTGATGGAAGGAGAGAAAACCTGGAAGCATAGCAGTGGCAGGGCTCAGCCTTTAGTGCTAGAAAAGGTGTTGATAATGGGGAGCTACCTCCCCCCCAGAGAGGAAGGGCCTGGGAGCCACTCCTCTGCGGAACCCTCACCCTGGTGTGCAGCTCACCCAGCACCCTTCCCTGCTGGTGTCTGGTGCACAGTGGGTCCTGCACGCACCAGCATCGTCCACACACACCGTGCACGTCGTGGAACAGTCCTGTGAAAAACAGCCCCTGGTTGCACACGGGGTTGTGGACTGTTGGGAGGAAGCATCGATGCTGTTTCTCACATGATTTTTCATCCTGTGGATTTTCATTCAGTTGTGACGTATTTCCAATGAAACTAGGAGTAGTCGTATTGCAGTCCTATATTAACCCCTGTTCTTGAAAAGAGACCACGTGATTTATCGTTTTCTCTGCAGCAGTAATTCAGATTGAATTTTTCTATGGGTTTTAACCATATTGTGACTACGTGTAAAGGTAGTTGCAGATTCTTTTGTATTTGGACCTGGAGTTAGACTGAAAGCAAATAGGATGTAGGTGAGGGTCTGTTTCTAATTAAAGCAGGTTTTCCTGACAGGGCTGTTCCGAGCCTCCACCAGTGCTCTGGGTCCTGGAGAGTCAGAGGGTCAGCTCTGGGAATTAGATTCGTGTTCTAGGCCGAGACCCAGGAGCCAGAGGAGATGGGGCCACTCACCCTCCGTGCGCCTCGGAAGCTGAGTGTGAAGCTCTGCTCTTCTTTCCGTCATGGCTGCGGCCGGATTTCCTCGCACATCCTATTGCACGGCCTGCCTCACAGCTGCAAGCGCACCTTCTCATGGGACTTAGGGGGCCAGGGCTGGGGGACAATCCCTCACACCCCCACCCAGGGCAAAAGTGACAAGACTTTTAGGGATTTCGCCCCTATTCACAGACAGGCATGCATTGCCCAGCCCCTGTTAGTGATCAGCAGTGGGGCCCCGCCAGGCTCCGAGGGCGGAGGTTTGGTGGGAAGCCTCGAGTGAGTTTGCTGCGACTGATCTTTTGTTGCTTGACTGTTCCTCTGTCTCAGCCATGTTTGACCGTGAGAACAAGGCCGGTGTGAACTTCAGCGAGTTCACGGGTGTGTGGAAGTACATCACGGACTGGCAGAACGTCTTCCGCACGTACGACCGGGACAACTCCGGGATGATCGACAAGAACGAGCTGAAGCAGGCCCTTTCAGGTTTCGGTAACTCACTCATCCTGGCTTGTGTAGCGTGTTTCATTTTGGAACCTAGGAGCCGTTGAAGTTTTTTAAACCTTGTTGAACTTAACTGATTGTCTAACCAGGCTATGTAAAGTTTTTGTTGACATCATGCAGGTTCGTATTTGATATTGCTCATGTCGGAAGGCGATCCTTGACACGGATACGTTTATGCAGTTTTTTATCCAAAATGAGATAAGGGCTATGCAAGCCATTCGTCTTTTGTGAAGTGGAATGATGTTACGAGCAAAACTGAGAATGTGGCTTTTGAAATCATTTAAAAGTAGATCCGTGAAAATACCGTGGGGCAGGGCAGCTTATATTTCATGATAGATCGAAGTCAACCTAAGAAACAGCTGTCAGTCACCAGGTCCAAACCGTGCGCCTCAGAAGGGGCGTCAGGCAGATTGCGTGCCCATTCTCAAGTGTGCTCGGCGTGTGTGTGCTCGGCGTGTGTGCGCACACGTGTGCCGTGCACCTCAGAACAGCATCAGAGAGGCGGAGCACGTGATCATTCTCAAGTGTGTTCCACAGGTGCGTACTGTGTGCATGTGTGTGAACGCGTGTGCACACACGTGTGACAGTGTGCTGTGGGTCTAGGAGTGTTTACAGGGCCCGTCCAGAGTGCGTCCATAGGGCCTGTCCACGGGCTTCCTGTGCTAGTCTCAGGTCTGAGAGGAAGCAGGGGTTCTATTTACAGAGGAACAACGGACATGTTTGGGGCCAGCCTGAGGCTCTTGGTGGCTGCACCGAGATTCTAATCCAGGCGGATTTCATCTGGCCCCTGTATGAAGCCGCTTCCGTGATTTACTTAAAAGGCTCCTTAGAAACAGTGAGGAAAATTCGATTCTGCTTGAGTACCTCTGAGATAACTGGAGTCTCACTTACCTAAGCACGCCGCCTCTCCTCGCGTTTCCTCCCAGCTTGCACTTTATGGCTGCCTTTCTTTCTCTTCTCTTTCTCACCTTACAGGCTTGTCCACAGGGCTGGCTATGCACACTGGTTCTCAAGAAGCAGTTCTGAGCTGACCAGCTGCGAGCCAGGATTTGGGCTGGATGGCTCTGAATTGGCACTTGGAATGCAGCTGACCTTGCTGTGTCCTTGGGTGGGGGAAGTGGAGGGAACCCTGGCCGGCTCCTCTTCCCTGGAGCAAGTACGGAAGGGCTGGGAGGGAAGGATGCCACCCTCCACAGAGAGCGGTCCTGGGGCCGGGGAGGCCCGTGCTGCCGAGTGCGGCCAGGACCACATGGACTTCAGGACCAGCCTGGAGTTATTTTTAGACAAGCGACCTCTGGTGCCACAGACATCTTTTCCCAACCTTGTCAGGCCCCGGAGCTCCCTTTGCCTCGTGCCGGTGACCACCGGTCCTCAGAATGCGCAGTGGAAGTTGCTGTGGACGGTGCTGCCTGCTCTCTGAGGCCCTCTTCGTCCTGGTCTGGCGAAGGACTGCCCAGAAAACTGTGCTGAGCTGTGGTGGGAGGCACGGCCGGTCACACAGCCTTCCTGGTGCTCCGGAGCGGGCAGGCCTCCTCGTGTTGTGCGGTGGCAGAGCCCTTCCTGACTGCCAGGCTTTCCTGGGTGCGGTGTCCCATCGCAGCGTTGTCTCTGGTTACCCTGGCAAGTTTCCTTCTGCGCTTGGTTCTTGATGTCCAGGACCATCTCCCACATCTTCCGTGGAAAGGGGCATTGTCATCCTTTTTGTATTTTGATTATTTCAAAAGATTTCCTATAATAACTCTTAGGAAGTCGGCCCCAGAAGCAAAAATTCTTCTTTGGTCTTGGCCCTTATGAACAAGTGTTCTGCTCTCAGATGAAGCAGGGAGGCTGCACTTGAGCTCAGGGGCCGGCACAGGGAATCACCAGGTGGTGGAGCCTGCGAGATTTCTCCCCGGGTGTCTCTGACGGGGCCACGTGTGGATTTTATAATCCACCCGTTCGTTTTTTAAGCCTTTATTGTTAACCTCAACTGTGTGCCACGCTCAGAGACCGGAAGTGAAAAGGTGAGGAAGGCGTCCGCACGTTCGGGCACCCAGCACCCGGGCCGGGCCGGCCGACTCAGCACGTGCCGTTAGGTTGCCGTAAACAGCCAGCGAGACTCTCCCCTCTGGTGGGCAGTGGGTGTCTGAGAAAGGCAGTTGGGCGGAGAACAGCTCCGCCGCCGTGGCCCTTTGCCACTGTGCCAGGCCCCCCAGAGCTGGGGGAGCCCCAGGGAGCCTCATCCTGTTGAGTGGGGGCAGCTTGTATTTTCCCTGGAGGTGGAATGGATGAGATTTCCAAGGAGGTCACGGCTCTGCTTGCTGGTTCACAACATTTCAGAGAGTCCGAAAGAGGAGAATGACCTTGGAAACGGGTGTGTCGGGGGTGGGCCCAAGGGTGCTGGTCGTCTCACATGGGCTGACTTTCATTAACAGAAACTCAGAAGCAGTTGCGGCTGGGTTTTGGCTTCTCAAATAAACATTCTTCTTTTAGTTCGTTTGTTCTTCCCTCATTTTACTAGTCTGACTCTGCCTTTGTTTTCCCTTCACTGTTACTGATGACCAAGGACGCTGGAAGTTAGTTCCAGAGGCAGCGGGGTTGCTCTTGTTGTCTGTGCAGACTGAAATTCCTGTGCCTCTGTCAGCAGCTCTGCTGTCCTTCCCCAGCCTTGGCGGGAGGCCAGTGATGGCCTCTGTCCCCTGTGCACCCCAGTGATGGCCTCTGTCCCCTGTGCACCCCAGTGATGGCCTCTGTCCCCTGTGCACCCCAGTGATGGCCTCTGTCCCCTGTGCACCCCAGTGATGGCCTCTGTCCCCTGTGCACCCCAGTGATGGCCTCTGTCCCCTGTGCATTCCCAGTGATGGCCTCTGTCCCCTGTGCATTCCCAGTGATGGCCTCTGTCCCCTGTGCACCCCAGTGATGGCCTCTGTCCCCTGTGCATTCCCAGACAGGAGTGTCCCTGTGGCCGTGTCCCAGCAGGCCGGGCTCAGCCGCGGTACAGGTGCAGGGAGTGAGGAGGTGGGAATAGTAGGGACCAGAAGAAGTGGCAGCTGTTCACAACTCTGCCATCTCTTTCTGAATGTAACGGGAGGTCCTGTCTTCTCAGCTTGCAGGGAAGGAGGGTCTGAAGCAACTCCACTGTTGCATGTTTAGGGACCCCTGAACTTAAATGGCAGAACGCCCTGACCACTCTGGAAGGCACTGTGTTCATGTGTGTGTGCTTGACTCTTTATCCGTGAAGGGGCTGTTTGTGCAGGCGATTAACTGTGAGATTCAGACAGTAGGTGCACACATCCCTGCAGAGATTCCAGCAGGGCTGAAAACCAGTAAAAACAGATCGGCACCTGGATCTTGCCTCCTGAGTCAGTAAGGCTGCCACAGTCACGAAGGCAGTGGGATTTCGAGGGAGGGAAGGGAGGGAGGCAGGCGGGGCGTGCTCTCCAAGGTGCCCGAACACACCTGCTGCCTCCACACGTCTTCAGAGCCCTCTCCCTGTGGGAGGCCTTTTTCAGGACAGGCTCGGTGAACTGGAAACGAAATCCTAGCCCTTGGTGGCCCTGCAGTAACTTGGACCTTTCCGAGGTCACCCTGCCACTGTGCCCGTCAGTCCCTCATGGCGGGTGGGGCACATCCCCCAGACACTCCCATTTCTTGACATTGACACTTTGTATAACTGGAAACCTTCTGTGAAATTTTAGTTTTCAAAGCATTGTCTGGTGACAAGCAACCCAGGGCGGCGAATCATTCAGAATTTTCTTATCTAGGTTAATAAACATAATAAAATCAATAAGGACTTTGAAAGTAACTCCACTGGGTTCACGAACTGAGCGTGGCCGCCCTGTGGGGTGGTGGTTGGTGAGTGCTTCCCTGGGGTGAGTAGTTAATTCACGAGAGTGACCGATGGCAACGTCCCACTCGCTCCTCCTTCCAGGGTCCTGGTCTCGGGGGGTCGCTCCATGCACTGCAGACGTGAGCTCATTACACAGCGACGTATTCGGGAAGCGTCTCAGTTCTGAGTGCCTTTGAGTGAATTTGCACTTCCGTTCGCACCCAGCCTTGCGTCGTGTGTGTTAGAGGCTGTGGGCCTTGGGAGGGAGGGGTGGGCGTTGGCACATACCTCCCGTCTCTCCCAGCCCTCTCTGACTCCAACTTTCACTCTTCAAGGCTACCGGCTCTCTGACCAGTTCCATGACATCCTCATTCGAAAGTTCGACAGGCAGGGACGGGGGCAGATCGCCTTCGACGACTTCATCCAGGGCTGCATCGTCCTGCAGGTGACGGAGTGGCTTTGCCTGGGTTTGCTGTGGTGGTGGGAGGGGTTCGCTTGCCAGCGTGATGCACCTGACCTTCAATCCAAGGAGTCAGGCGTATGTAGAATTAGTTTTTGGAGCTTGTAAGACTGAGTCTCATCTTCGGAGAAGTAGCTGGTTAGTGGAAGTGTAGACAAACATGTTTTCCTCCCCTTGGAAATGGCATAGAGCAGCCCATCTGGAAGACGCTGTTTTGCAGTATCCGGTGGGTTAGTTACACGTATGTTCTGGTGTTCTGATTTTTTTTTTTTTTTTTTTGAGACCGAGTCTCGCTCTGTCACCCAGGCTATGGCACGATCCCGGCTCACTCTCACCTCTGCCTCCCGGGTTCAAGCGATTCTCCTGCCTCAGCCTCCCCAGTAGCTGGGATTACAGGTGACACCCAGCTAATTTTTGTATTTTTAGTAGAGATGGGGTTTTGCCATGTTGGCCAGGCTGATCTCAAACTCCTGACCTCAAGTAATCCGCCCGCCTTAGCCTCCCAAAGTGCTGGGATTACAGGCATGAGCCCCTGTGCCTGGCCAATGATAGTGTATTTTTGCAAAAACTTTTATTCTGAGAAAAGGGACACGTTTTCTGTTGTGGTCATCACTGTGTCCTGCCGTCGTTGTGTGTGAGGTCAGCTGTGGAGCCTGTGGGCACTCGGGCTGCCCTCGGTGGGGTCTCCGCGCTCTTCCTGTGCACACCAGTGTCTGCAGGAGCTTGTAATGCACCCTGACCTGCAAGGCAAGCTCTTTGGTGACGTCTTTCCTGCTGGGCTCTCTCTGAGACGCACGGAGATGGAGAGCAGGGCTCAGGGGACCCACCTGGGAGCTCCACACAGACCCCTGCTGCTGTGTGCAGGTGGAGATCCCGGTCTCCACCCAGATTCCTCAAGGTCCTGCCTTGGTGGCCGCGCAGTTCCATGAGAGAGAGGAACAGCATGGGGTTTTTAGAAATAATGGGGAAATTCGGAAACGTTCCCAAATTGTTTATTCTATGTAACAATTAAAATGCTAGATCTGTAAAAGTGAGTTTCCTCTGGTTTATGGATCCATCAGTCCCTGCTCTTCAGGGATTTGTTGGAGAACCAGGTCTGTGAACATGGAAGCCTCAAAACTCGACAGTGGGGGAGCCTTTCCTGCCCTGCCTCTTGGGGTTCCTGCCACGTTGGATGATATTTTCACAATGTTCTCTGAACACTTTAAAAAAGTGTAGGCCGGGCCTGGTGTCACATGCCTGTAGTCCCAGCTACTCAGGAGGCTGAGGCAGGAGAATCACTTGAGCCTAAGAGGTGGAGGTTGCAGTGAGCCAAGATCACACCACTGCACTCCAGCCTGGGTGACAGAGCCAGACACTGTCTCACAAAAAAAGAGGGAAAAGATGCAGTGTAAAATCTCGTTATGTACCGTGACTGAATTGCTGTAGGATTCAGATCTTCATTTGAGACTATGTTCTGTAAGTTAACATTGATCTTGTGTGAGCTTTCGGTAGCTGGAGTAACACTGGCGGCCTCACAGTGACCTCTCCAGCGCCTTCCAAGGCACATCCGCAGCAAGGGTAGCTCCTCCTGGGGGGTGCTGCCTCCCCAAGGCCCCGGCTCCAGACCGCGTGGGGAGGGCCTGACAGCCAGTTCCCGGGCTCTCCCCACCCTTGGAGAGTGACCCTAAACACTAGACAGATGGGGAATGGGAAAGAAAAGAAAGCTGCAGACCACAAGTTAAAATTCCCTCAAAAACGTTTTGATTCATCTGCTTTTTCCAAAAGGATAAAGGCTTTTCGAAAATTATTTTTTAACAAATAATATGAACACTTTTAGAAACTCTAGAAAAACACAAAGGATTCAAAATAGAAAGAAAAATTACGGCCGGGCGCGGTGGCTCAAGCCTGTAATCCCAGCACTTTGGGAGGCCGAGACAGGCGGATCATGAGGTCAGGAGATCGAGACCATCCTGGCTAATACGGTGAAACCCCGTCTCTACTAAAAAATACAAAAAACTAGCCGGGCGAAGTGGCGGGCGCCTGTAGTCCCAGCTACTCGGGAGGCTGAGGCAGGACAATGGCGTGAACCCGAGAGGAGGAGCTTGCAGTGAGCTGAGATCCGGCCACTGCACTCCAGCCTGGGTGACAGAGTGAGACTCCGTCTCAAAAAAAAAAAAAAAAAAAAAAAGAAAAATTACCCATTATTCTTCAAGCCAGCATCATCCATTGCAGGTGTTTTTGGAGTTTGGTGAGGCCGTAGCTGCTGCCAAGTCCAGGGGCCTGGTGGTGCTGTGGCGTTCCTGCAGGGTGGTTTTTTTTCCTTTGAGATGGAGTCTTGCTCTGTCACCCCAGCTGGAATGTGGTGGTGTAAACACAGCCCACTGCAGCCTCGACCCCAAGTCTCAAGCGATCCTTCCGCCTTGGCCTCCTGAGTAGCTGGGATCACAGGCGAGAGTCACCACACCCTGTCCACGTTCTGATATGCGAGGACTGCTGTTTTCTTCCCTTGTCACATTTTCTTCTTCTTCTTCTTTCTTCTTCTTTCTTTTTCCTTCTCCTTCCTTTTTTTTTTTTTTTTTTTTTTTTTGAGAGACCCTTGCTGTCTGTCACCCAGGCCTGAGTGTGGTGGTGTGAACACGGCTCACTGCAGCCTCAACCCCCAGGCTCAAGCGATCCTCACGCCTTGGCCTCCCAGAGTGCTGGGATCACAGACGAGAGTCACCATGCTGGCCTGAATCTTCATGATAGTTTACGGCTGCCCCAAGTCCATCATCTAGAAGTGGCACTTACTTAACCATCCCTGTTAGGAGGGTGTAGGCGGTCACCCTGTCTCTGCTGCTGATCTGGCCTGGACCCTCGGCTGTCAGAGGGAGGGGTGGGCGGGGCTGAAGGAGCCCGAAGCCCTCGTGATGTCACAAGATCCCCCACTGTGTCCTGAGCTCCACATAGCCCAGGTGGCCCCACAGCAGAGGCGAGCCACTGGAGGGTGGAGGGCCTCCACGGGACGGTCTTCAGGGGCGAAGGAAGGGCCCAGGCCCCCAGGAGACTCAGGAGACCAGGGCCTGGGATCAGGGGCTCGGTCAGGGGCTCAGCCAGGGCTGGACGTAGTGGAGCCAGCCCTGCAGCCCTGTGTTCTTCCCACTCCCACTGTCCATGTGAACAGCTCCAGCCCCACCTGTGCCTCCCTGTGCTGGGCTTCATCAGGAGATGACCTGTGTGCTTCTGAAATTGGGTTCCTAATGACTTTGTCCCAGTGCACCTTGCTCCTTCCGTTCACTATCGAGATTTAAATGTGTGTTTTCTCCCCAGAGGTTGACGGATATATTCAGACGTTACGACACGGATCAGGATGGCTGGATTCAGGTGTCGTACGAACAGTACCTGTCCATGGTCTTCAGTATCGTATGACCCTGGCCTCTCGTGAAGAGCAGCACAACATGGCAAGAGCCGAAACGCCAAAGTTCCTGCCTGTGAGGGAATGGAACCCAGATGCAGTTAGATGCTGTTCTTCCTTTAGATTTTACCGTGTGGGGACCCAGCTGTACATATGTGGATAAGGTGATTAATGTTTTCCAACTGTAATAGTAGCTGCATCATTATAATGCAGACATTGGATTTGGTGACTGTCTCATTGTGCCATGAGGTAAATGTAATAATGTTTGAGGCATTCTGCTTGCAAAGAAATCTATCATGTGCTTTTCTAGATGTCTCTGGTTCTATAGTGGAAATGCTTTTATTAGCCAATAGGAATTTTAAAATAATATGGAACTTGCACAAAAGGCTTTTCATGTGCCTTACTTTTTTAAAAAGGAGTTTATTGTATTCATTGGTATATGCGACGTAAGCAATAAAGGGAATGTTAGACCTGTGGTCTGCCTCAGCTCTTCAAATCAAATAGGTCCAAGAACCAGGCCCCATGCCCTGGTCCTACAGACAGTCACTGCGTCAGATGTGCTGGCTCGTCTGGGACCTCCCAGGGTCCTGGGCACCTTCTGGGACATTGTCCAGCCCAGCATGCACAGCTCTGCTTGTGAAAAGCCAGAGGGACTCTCACCCTCTGTTCAAGAGGCTACATTTCATAAAACTGCTCCGTGTGGATAAAGAAATCCAATTTGGTGTAGCAGGTTGTGCATTTCCATCATCAATGATTTAGCCACGCTGTCTCCGCACGTGGCCTGCAGCACGTGGCCACCCAGCACATCCCCCTGCTCACCTCGGTCCACTGCCAGTGCTGCCCGGTCCCCCTCCCTGCCTCGCTGTGCAGCGCCGGGCCCCCCTGGGTTGACACTCCTGAGCCCCAGCCTCATTCTCTGGACGCTTCCCTTCTGCAGTGATGTGTCTGGTTTCGGGGCTGCAGCCTCTGCTCAGAACACCTGCCTTGACGCTGCTCGTTCCACACAGTTCTGCACGTCTTTTCTCTGTTTTGGTCTCTTGGGATCTGCTACCTGCTCAAATCCCTGCTTGGTGTGTTGAGGGGTGAGGGGCAGGGGGCGTGGTTTCCTGGAAAAAGCCCCAGTCTCTTAACACTGGGCAGGTGTGTGCTGTGTGTGTGGAGGGGTGGGGGGGCTGGGCTGCATCTGTGCTCCAGGTGAGATCTCCAACTGCCCACCTGCACTTGGCCTGGGGCCTCTGGATACGGATCCCTCTGGAGCAGGCGCTCCCGGCTCCCTGGGTATGGGAGGAGGAGGGATGTGGGCTTGGGGGCCTGGCTGCTCCCTCTGGCTACACCGCCAATCTGTGCTGGCCCCTTCTCAGGTGCCCAGGCCCCATGTGGCCCCCGGGTTGGTGTGGGGCCTGCACTGCGCTGTCCTCGTCTGCTCCTGGTTGGCTACTCTGCCGGTCGCACCACCTGCCAGGCTGCGGGGGGTCCTTGCCCACAGCCGTCTGTGCTGCCTGTGGCCTTGTGGTCTGTCCTGCGGTCCTGGCTGGTGTGTGTGTCCCCCGGCAGCACCTGCAGCCTCGCTGCCTGCATCCCCTCGCAACCCCCACCCCTCGCACTGGCACGTGGCCTCCCCTAGAACCTGAAGCCAGAGCTTGTGTGGAAGAAGTGGGTGGGGTATTCAGATTTCAGATTTGGGTTCTGGTGGGTGTCACTGATAAGAAACTGGGGATCTGTTGGCCTGTGCTGGCCACGGGTGGGGCCTGGCACCGTGAGTTTCCCATCTGTGGTGCCCGTGGTTAGTGGATTAGAACATCACTGGACAGGAGGCCCGGGTGTGGCAGGGTCAGGCCCAAGGTATGTGGGGCTGGGACTGACCTTGTGACCTCAGTCATGGGGATCCCAGGGCGGTCTCTGAGGATCCCCAGCCATCCGCTGGGTGCCTCGCTAGACCTTGACACCCCCGTGACTCTGCAGCAGATGACCCCAGGCTCCACTCCGTGAGGTCAGCTGCCTTGCCCAGGCCCCAGGCTCCCAATTCCATGAGGTCTTCCTTCCTCACCCAGGCCTCCACGGCCAAGCTCCCAGCAGCTTCTCCCTCGCCTCACGGGCACCTGGACTCGGTGTCAGGCCTCCACGGCCAGGCGCCCAGCGGCTTCTCCCTCGCCTCACAGGCACCTGGACTCAGTGTCCAGTAGCTGCACCCACCCCACCCTGGGAGCTGCCCTCACTCCTTCTTCAGCCTCAGGCCTGTGAAGTCTCCGTGTTTGGGGTGAGGGCAGCTGCTGCAGCCACCTTGCAGCCCTCCCAGCCACATCTCCAGGCCCTTGCCCGTGCTGTCTCCCTTTGCAGTGAACAACCCCCACTCCACACCCGCAGCTTCTCTGGCCTCTGGATTCCTACCTGGGTCGGGGAAGCCTCTGCTACTCCGAGGAGCTGCCAGCCCTGGTGAGAGACACCTGCCTACAGGCACACGATCAGCGTCTGTCCTCCATGGATGATACGGGCCAACGGCTGATGCTGAGGCCGATGTGCTCATCCTGTGTATCAGCTGCCGGGGAAGGAATGTTGTATGTGTGCGGTTAGCTCCATATTCCTAGAAAGCAGACAAGGCAGGTGAGACGGAGACTTTTACAGAGAAAAGGTCAGATTGTGGATGAGGTTTCCTTCCTTTTCGCAGCAATGAGATGTTCCTCTGATGGAGATAAAGTGTTTCTCAGCACGTCACGTGCGTGTGGGACAGACGCACAGGTTTGTGGTGTGCTCAGGTGTGTGGCAGATTCACAGGTGTGAGGTACACTCAGGTGTGTGGTGCAGGGACCCTCAGCTACTCTGCACATGGCTGCCATGGGGGCTCCTGATCTGCAGGCAGACTCTGGGAGGCTGCCTTGGAGAGGGGCCTCCATGAAGACTCACGAGAACAAAAGCCGCTGAGAATTCGGGAGCACAAGTTCTTCAGCAGAAGGTGAGGAGGGTGCTGGGGCCGCTGCACCGCACGCTGGGAGGACCAGCAGGGGTAGCACGCTGGACAAACGCATGTCAGGCCGGCCTGCTGGCAAGGAAACCCCTGGATGCAGAGCCTGTGTCGGGCTGGTGGGCTGTGGCTGTCGGGAGGGGCATTTCCCCGGGAGCTCCCAGCCGCCAGGAGTCAAGGGGAGGCGGTGAGGAGCATCTTGCAGTGGAATTGTGGAGGGGGGACTCCCCTGCTCTCCTGGTGGGAGTCACTGATACAAAACTGGGGGTCCCTGGAGGGCAGTGAGCTCACGAGTTGTGGAGGATTCTCTGGAGGGGGTGCCGTGCCCCCCGCCAGCCACACTGCCAGCCACACTGCCAGCACAGACCCCATCCTCAGGCGTCTGCAGGGAGGGCCCGTCAGCTGCACACAGCCTGGGCCACGTGGGGGCAGTGCGGCTGCACCACAGAGCTCCGGGAGCTGCTGGCTGACCGGGTGGCCCTGCCAGACACAGCCATGGCATTTGTAGCTGCTGAGAAACCACAGAGAGAAGGGCCTTCACCCTTTCAACTCTCCCTTGTCAGGCAGGCTGTGCCCTGTGACCCTTCAGAGCCTGGGTTTGGGGGTGGAGGGGGTGGACAGCTGACCAGGTGCCCTGCGCAGGCCCAGCATGTGAGGCTGGGTCGGGGAGGCCAGGCCAGGCCAGTGTCGCTCGACCCCTGGTCCCAAGACCCAAGACAGCAGGACACGGGGGGCATAGCCATCTCTGGGGGCCGCTACCTCCCTCTGCTCTGGGTCCTCACAGTCATCAGTGCAGACATGGAGGTGCAGGTGCACGCCGTCCACCCTCACCTGGGGCCCCTGGCCTGTGCCTCCCCACGCTCCCTACCCTGCACCTCCCCCCACAGTCCTGCACTTCCCCCCATCCTGTACCTCCCCACTTCACCATCCACCTCCCCCACACCCTGCACCTCCCCACATCCTTTACCTCCTTCCTTCATCCTGCACCTCCCTCCATCCCTCACCTTCCTCCTCACCTGGCACCTCCCCCCATCCTTTTCCTCCCTCCCTCACCTCCACCTCCCCCCTCATCCTGCACCTCCCCCTCACCCTGCACCTCCCCCTCACCCTGCACCTCCCCCTCCACCTCTCCCCTCACCTCCCCTGCTCACTCTCCACCTCCCCCCCGCACCTTCCCCCCGAACCTCCCCCCATCACCCTGCACCTTCCCCCATCCTTCATCTCCCCCCCTCACCCTCCACCCCCCCACCCTGCGGCAGGCAGAGAGCTGACTCCAGCACAGTGAACTTGGAATGATGGAATGCACCCTGGAAGCAGGAGCTCTGACGGGTGCCACCGTGACTGTGCCCAGCAGGGAGCTACCTGGTGGTTTTTAACAAAAGACAAAATTCCCCAGGTCCTTCTCTGTCCTCCAGGAGAAAGTGGTATGGGAGAGGGAACCCAAGCATGACCAGGGCTGCCCACGAGGCTCCCTGTGAGGCATCAACACTGCGAGCCACAGCTGTCGTGGGGAACCCGGGAAACCTAGCCACTGTCAGAGAGCCAGAGAGCCATAGACGCCTGCACCAGGTCCTGGCCCAGCCCGAGGGGTCCATGTACCCCTGTCTGCCTCTGAGGTCAGGGCCCTGGGGTCCTGGCCTGGTCTGCCTGTGGGAGGCAAAGGTGTGGCCAGGAGGGGGCAGTGGTGGTCACCACTCCTAGAGGCCCATGAAGAGCAGCTTTGCCCCCACACTTCTGGGAAGACAACTTGGGTGTGTTTGGGAGGGGCCTGGCGCTGCAGCCGGCCGTGGGCACCTGCCTTGTGGCCGTCCACTGGGGGCCGAGTCCAGCTCAGATGGCTCTGGGGACCCGCTGCACCCACGACTCCTTTGTGGGTGTACCCAGAGCTGGGGGTGGCTCCTTGGAGGCTTCCAGTCCTGCCCCAGCTGCCATCCCTGCCAGGTGTTAGTCCCTCTGGTTCAGAGTCCCAGGAGGACCAGTGGCCCAGGAGAAAGGGGTGTGTCTCCAGCTGCTGGGAGTGTGGGTGGGAGCCAGAGGCCTCAATGACAGTGGGGATGGCAAGTCCTGACTGGAGGGAGGAGACCTCCTGAACAGGGTCCCCAGCACAGAGGCAGAAAGGAGACTCTGTGAGTGGGGGTGTCAGCTGCATCTGGACCTTTGTCGTGGGGAGGCAGGCATGCCTGACAGCCCACCTGACCGGGAGGCGGCTCGGGGATCCGCCATTGTGCGGGTGGGGTGCCCAGAGACTCCAGGACTCCACGTGGGCCTCTGCCTGCTGGACCCTGAGACTTTAGGGGCAGTGCCTCCCACAGCAGGGTCATCCTCTTTCTGCACAGTCCCACTGGCTGCCCCAGGTCCTGCAGAGACCTGAGACTCTGGGGACAAGCACAGGGGACAGGTGGGTGTGGACGGCCTGTGCCAGTCGAGAGCAGTGGGAGGGAAGGAGGAGCCGTTTCCTTGTGTACTCAGAGTAACAAAGTGTCTCATTCCAGTTGGTTCTGGTGGGACAGGGTAGGTGGAAGGGACCCGTGCTTGCCCTGAGACATGGGGGTGCTGTCTTCCTGTGCAGGGGGGTGTGGCTCACCACCATCACCTTCTACCCACAGGTTCTTATTTTAACAGATTACAGAGGAACTATGTGCTTCTTGCAAAAATTTACAGGAATTGTAGACTTTTTAAAAAGTAAAAAGAAATTAAAGTTCACCTGTAACCTCACAGTTATCCAACTACACATTTCCTGTGCATAATTCACTTTACAAAAATTGGATCGAGATACAACTAATGATTTTTTTAAATACAGCAATATAGTTGCGCATTGTTCCACATCAAAAAATAAATGGGTACACCCAGGGCTCCTGGCTGTCCCAGTGGCACAGTGGCTCATGCCTGTAATCCCCACACTTTGGCAAGCCGAGGCGGGTGGGTCACCTGAGGTCAGGAGTTCGAGACCAGCCTGGTCAAGATGGCAAAACCACATCTCTACTTAAAAAAAAAATAAAAAATTAGCCGAAAAAAAAATTAGCTGAGTATGGTGGCCTGTGCCTGTAATCCCAGCTACTTGGGAGGCTAAGGCACGAGAATCGCTTGAGCCCTGGAGGCAGAGGTTGCAGTAAATTGAGATGGTACCACTGCTCTCAGGCCTGGGTGATAGAGCAAGACTCTGCCTCAAAAAACGCCCATTTACTCAGCCGACATTTTTGAGCCTCTGCTATTAGGAACCAGAGGTGAGCAGAGCCGACCTGGTGACCCCTGGGGACACAGCGGGAGAACGCTACAGTTCCGGGCTGCCCTGCAGGAGCTACAGCCTGGGAGGGGCGGTGGCCACTTGGGGGCAGGGTGGGCTTCTCAGCTGCGCCCACCCTGTGTCTGGGAGAGACTTCTCCTGAGCCGACAGCAGAGAGTGCAAAGTCCCCAAGGCCCACAAGCCTTATTCGGAGAACAGCAGGAGGCGCGGGGCGGGTTGGGGGCGTCAGGGAGACGGGGTTGCACTGAGAGCCTGGGGAGCGCCAGTGACAGCCTCGGCCGCGCTGCTGAAAACCGGCCGTGCGGGATGGGGGGGCGCGGTTGGCCCGGCTGGGATGAGGAGCGCGGATGCTGAGGAGCGGACTCCAGGGACCCCCGAGCGAGCGGCCGGGAAAGAAGGAGGGGCGGACGGCCCCATGGCCGGCCCCAGCGAGAGCGCGAACGGGTGGAAGCCGGCCAGAGTCTGTGGAGACGTCGGGGTGCGAGGCCAGGCTGAGGGTGTCCCCAGGGATCCCCGGAGGGTACAGGGAATTCGGCCAGGGCCTGCGCGCCGGGACGGAGGACCGGAGGGGGCCAAGGACCACCGGGAAGGGGAAGGAGAAGGCGCAGCCCGAGGTAGGAGGGGCCGGCGGGCGCTCAGAGGGCGCGGGGTGAGCCCTGGGGACCTGCAGGGAGGACCTGGCTCTCGGCCGCGTGGTCCCAGGTGCCGACCGGCGGGGTGGGCGGGGCTGGGGCGTCCAGGGCCGCGCACCTGCCGCGTGGGACCCTGAAAAGTCCGGGACGAGGAACTTCGCACGGGCGACCCTGCGGTGCCTGGCGCGCGTCCGCTTCCTGAGAAGTTCAGGATCCAAAAGTACCTTAATATTCTCTATGATTCGCAAAAACCATGACTCCTTTTACATTTTCGAAACGACCTCATGGGGCAGGCGATGGGGACTCGCTGTCCTCAGTTTACCTGTTCGGGTCTGCGCCACCCGGCTCTAGGGCCAGCGGCTCAGCACAGCCCGCGGCGAGCGCTGGGGAGGGGACGGGGGCGCGGGGAAAACCGAGGGGGCCCTGGGCGCACACAGACCCCAGGGGGAACGCAGGGCCTGGAGGGGCGCAGGCCGCGACCCCCACCTCGGGGCACGGAGACTCCGGGGGATCACTGGGACGCGAAGGGCGCAGGGCGGACCCCAGGGGAACCGGATGGCGTCTCGGGTTCGCTAGGGCAGCTGGGGCAGCCGGACCCAAGACAGCCGGACCCGCGGGCGCCCTCTGCCGCCTCCCGGCCCTGGGTGCTGCGGGGCGGGGCGGGGCGGGCGGCTCGCGTGCCGGGGTGGGGCAGTCCCTGGAGCCGCCGCGGGTCCCCGGGATGCGAGCGCCGGCACCCGCCGCCACAGCTCCTGGCCAGGGCGCGCTGCCCCGCGGGTGCGCCTGAGCCTCCGCGCCCCGCCGGCCCTGGGTAAGTGTCCTGGGCGCCCCGCCGGCCCCCGCCGCGTGCCGCCCGCAGTGGAGACGGGATGCGCTCCCGGGTGCGGGGCTGAGGGGCGAGCGCCGGCGTCGGGACCCTCCTCACGCCGCATCCTGGCGCCGTCAGGCCCGGCTGCCCCGGGACGGGGCGGACACTCTGGGGTGCGGCTGGCGGGTCTCACTTAAAACTCGGACCTTGGAGGGAGCCGCGGCGCGTCCACGGTCTGTGGTCCTCGGCGTCCGCTCGGGAGTGTTCTGAGCCCTCACTCCCGGGCGTTCCGTGCGGGCCGCGCTCCCTGGGGCTGGGCGGGTGCGGGCGGCAGAGCCGGGCCCCGCTGTCGGGCCGAGCGCGCCAGGCCCGGGGGTCTCAGCCCTGGGAAGGGCCCATGTTCAGACTTGGTTTCAGTAGCACCTAGAAATTTGTTCACTGAAGTCTTATTCTGAGCGGCCAGAATTCCCAACCGGATGCCCTGAGAGCGACGTGGAGCCTGAGTCGATGCTGGGACCCCTATTGGGAGGGGTCGCCACGGGCGCGTGACTGGCAGGGGCCACCCTCTGACCTCTTCTGGGAGGCCAGGGGCCTTGTGCAGAAGCGTCCACGGGCCTGTCCCACGGGCCTGTCCCGCTGTGGCCTCCGGGATGTCAAGGGCAGGCAGGGAGGGGCTTCCTCCCTGGACCTCGGTGCGGTCGCACAGGCCGTCTGCGGGGCCCTTGCAGGAGGGTGGGTGTGTGCGCGCATCCTCCAAACGCCACCCCCACGGGGCCCCACAGCCGCCCTGGCCTGGCAACTGTCACCCATTTTACGAATGAGGACATCAAGGCAGGTCACTCATCGAGCCTCCCAGAGCGAGTGACCGGTGGCGTCTGGACTCGGGCCGAGGGTGTCGTATCCATCCCGCACAAAGCCGGGGCTCGATGCGGCCCCAGAGTCGCTGAAAAGCCTTGAGTAACAAGAACTGGAGAACAACATAGGATGCTGACCGGGCGGACACTGCCGCCTGGGGAGGGGCTTCCACGTGGCGGACACCGCTGCCTGGGGAGGGGCTTTGACGGGGTGGACACCACCGCCTGGGGAGCGGCTTTTATTTTTGTTTTCTTACTTATCTGTATTTTCTAAAATGAACAGATACGAGTTTTACCACAGGAGAAAGGTTCTTATAAAAATTCAGATTTCTTAGAGAAATGCTGTCAGCTCACAGCCTGGTGGGGTTGGGAGACCCACAGATGGCCCTAGCCGACCCCTCCGTCCTGTGTGGGACCTGCCTGCGAGCAGCACCCAGGAGTCTGTCGAGGCCCCACCCGTGGTCCCCAGCTGAGCCCCTGACTGCAGTGGTAGGGTCCTCCCCTGTCCCCCAACTGCCTACAAGGCGTCTTTGACCCGTGTCCCAGGTGGAGAAGAACGCTGCCATCAGAAGGCCGGGGACACCTGAGTCTTGCCTCACAGGGCCATTTCTGTGGGGAGTTTGGTCCAGTCCCAAGGAGGCTCCATCTGGTGAGGTGAGTTCATGAGTATTTTGTAAAATGGGACAACCTATTGCGATAGGATCCATCCTCCTGTATTTAGGCTACATAGGGCAAGAACTGAGACACACTTCCCTGCCACCCCCTCGCATCTCCACCAGTAGGGCCAGGAAGTTCAGATATGCTCAGGTGACCACCTGAACACCATGAGGCTTTTCCCTGAAGTATTATCAGCAACTATTTCTCAAACTACTTTATCTTGATCCTTGTGCCAAATTATTTATTTCCCGCAACTGTGAGGCCTCCTCCTTCATGTGGCCTGGTGTTCCCAGGAGCAGGCCTTGTGATCGGAGGGAGACGGCTTGTTGCTCAACAGGGTCTTCCCACCTTGTTCACCCGTGCTGGGTGCTGAGACGCCGGGGGAGGGGGAGGCAGCTGTGGTTCTAGCCGTGGTCATTTGCAATGCAGTTGGAGAGATGTGACTGGGTGGCCCTGACCAGTGTTAAGTGGTTAATACGACACAGAAGCGGGAAAGCACCATGTGGTCTGGGGTGATCAGGCATTGAACGAGACTCAGCGGAGCTCCTTGAGGAGAGTCGCCTCACAGACAGGCAGGAATGAATAGGCCGATCTGGCAGGGGCTGATGACTTGGGTAGGAAAGACTTGGAAGCCCTGAAACATCTTGCCCAGCTCGTTCTTTCTCTCTCTCTCTCTCCCCCTCTCTCTCTTTCTTTTCTTTCTCCCTCCCTCCCCCCCCCTTTCTTTCTTTCTTTCTTTTCTTTCCCTCTTTCTTCCTCTCTTTTTTTTTTTGAGACACAGTCTTGTTCTGTCACCCAGGCTGGAGTGCAATGGTGCCTTCTTGGCTCACTGCAACCTCTGCCTCCCGGGTTCAAGCAATTCTCCTGCCTCAGTGTCCCAAGTAGCTGGGACTACAGGTGTGTGCCACCGCATCCGGTTAATTTTTGTATTTTTAGTAGAGACAGGTTTCACTATGTTGGCCAGGCTGGTCTTGAACTCCTGACGTCGTGATCTCCCCGCTTTGGCCTCCCAAAGTGCTGGGATTACAGGCGTGAGTCACCGTGCTCAGCCGCCTAGCTGTTTCAATGCAGTGAATTATAGCCAAAGGTGCTTCTGCTTGGAAATTTTTTTTTTAAATAAAAATATATTCATTTATATATAAAAAAAACTGAGGCACAAACAAAAACCTGAAACTGGGCCGGGTGTGGTGGCTCACACCTGTAATCCCAGCACCTTGGGAGGCTGAGGTGGGCGGATCACCTGAGGTCGGGAGTTCAAGACCAGCCTGACCAACATGGAGAAACCCTGTCTCTACTAAAAAAAATACAAAAATTAGCCGGGTGTGGTGGTGCATGCCTGTAATCCCAGCTATTTGGGAGGCTGAGGCAGGAGAATTGCATGAACCTGGGAGGCGGAAGTTGAGGTAAGCCAAAGTTGCACCATTGCACTCCAGCCTGGGCAACAAAAGTGAAACTCTTGTCTCAAAAAAAAAAAACAAAAAACAGGCCGGGCGCGGTGGCTCAAGCCTGTAATCCCAGCACTTTGGGAGGCCGAGACGGGCGGATCACGAGGTCGGGAGATCGAGACCATCCTGGCTAACACGGTGAAACCCCGTCTCTACTAAAAAAATACAAAAAACTAGCCGGGCGAGGTGGTGGGCGCCTGTAGTCCCAGCTACTCGGGAGGCTGAGGCAGGAGAATGGCGTGAACCCGGGAGGCGGAGCTTGCAGTGAGCTGAGATCCGGCCACTGCACTCCAGCCTGGGCGACAGAGCGAGACTCCGTCTCAAAAAAAAAAAAAAAAAAAACAAAAAAAAAAAAACAAAAAAAAAACAAAAAACAAAAACGAAATTGATTATTCGGGGGTCACTGGCTGTGGGGAGGAGGCAGGCAGGCTGGCTCCTTGGATTTCCTCTGGGCCCCTCCCCTACACCACCCACAGGGAATATTTATCAGCTCCTGGTGATTTTTACCAGAACTCTTGATTTTAGGGCCTTTCCAGCACTGAGCTGGAGACACCCAGGAGAATGTGGCTTTGCCCGGGCGTTGCAGAGCGAGTAGTCACTGGTGTGTGAGGCTGAGGAGGGCAACGAGGCTTCCGTCTCAATTCTGGCTACTCGGAAGGGAGTTTGGGATGTTGGGGACAAGAAGGATCTGCACTAGCCCCACCTCCGACAACATCCCCTGCCCCCCTTCATCTTCCCAGCTGTCCTGCCACCCCCCGACCCGCTCCTGTCCTGTGGCTCTGCACTCATTTGGGGACGAGGGTTAGTTAGGCTGGGGTGCCAGGGTTCAGGGTCTTCTGGGGCTGGTGTAGGTCACCCTATCCCCTTCACCTTCCTTGACCTCAAGGGGTGGTCGAGTGGGTTTGCTCTATGCCCGGCCCGCCTTGGGGTGCTGGGAACTGTCCCTGGTCTATTCTCCCCACCAGGCTGGGGCCAGGCTTGGGTGCGGCTTGGGAGTTTCCTGTTTGAGTCGAAAGGCCTTGCAGTTCTGATGGGATGGCCTTGCACGCTGGCCTCCAGCCACCAAGTGCCCAACCTGGTTTCTCGGAGAAGTGCACTGGGCCAGACACGCGGCCATGACGGAGGGGAGGCTGGGCATCCCACACCACCTCGAGGGGAGGGTCGGACCCTTCCGAAGCATCCGTCCCACCCGCCCACACCGCCTCCACCCACTCACGGGCATCTGTCCCTGCTCCAATCTGCCATTTGCTTTCTTTCTTAACATTCCAGAGATTTTACTTATATTTATTTGTAAATTTGTGTTCTATGTGTTACGTGGTGTTTTTTGTTTCTTTTTTTTTTTTTTTTCCTTTTCTTCTTTCTTTTTTTTTTTTTCTTGAGATGGAGTCTAGCTCTTGTTGCCCAGGCTGGAGCTCAGTGGCGCAATCTTGGCTTACTGCTACCTCCGCTTCCTGGGTTCAAGCGATTCTCCTGCCCCAGCCTCCCGAGTAGCTGGGATTACGGGCACCCGCCACCACGCCAGGCTAATTTTTGTATTTTTAGTAGAGATGGGGTTTCACCATGTTGGTCAGGCTGGTCTGGAATTCCTCACCTCAGGTGATTCCCCGCCTCAGCCTCCCTAAGTGCTGGGATTACAGGCGTGAGCCACCGCGCCCGGCCTCTATGTGTTTTCGTGTTGAGGTAAAATGCGTATAACATCAAATTAACCGTTTAAAAGTGAACAGTTCAGGGGCATTTAGTACATTGACAAAGTTGTGTAGCCACCACCTCTCTCTAGCTCCAAAACATCTTCATCACCTCTGGCAGTGCCCACCCACCGAGCAGTCACTCCCCAGTCCCCGCTCCCAGGTCCTGGCTGCCATGAACCTTTTAATCTGAGTTTGCCTACTCTGGATATATCATGCAATGGGGTCAGCGTGTGGCCTTCTGTGTCCGGCTTCTTTCACGCAGTGCAACGTTTTTAGGGTCCCTCCACGTGGCAGCATGTGCCAAGGCTTCCTTCCTTTTCACAGCTGAATAATATTTCATCATATGAAGATGCCACGTTCTGTTTACTGGTCCCTCAGTTGATGGACATTTAGTTTGTTTACATTTTTTGGCTACTGTGAATTATGGGCATTTGTGTGCAGGTTTCTGTTAGAACAAATGCTTTCACTTCTGTTAGGTGTGTACCTAGGAGTGGAGTTACTGGATCATATAGTGATTCTGTGTTTAACTTTTTGAGGAAACACCACACTTTTCCACAGCAGGTGCACCATTTTACATTTTCACCAGCAATGCACCAGAAACAGTTCCAATTTCTCCATAGCCCCACTGACACTTATGTTCTATTTAGAAAAAATGATAGCTGGCCCAGTGCGGTGGTTCACGCCTGTAATTCCAGCACTTTGGGAGGCTGAGGCAAGCGGATCACCTGAGGTCAGGAGTTCGAGACCTGCCTGACCAATATGGTGAAACCCCATCTCTACCAAAAATACAAAAATTAGCCGGGCGTGGTGGCATGCGCCTATACTCCCAGCTACTCGGGAGGCCAAGGCAGGAGAATCTCTTGAACCCAGGAGGTGGAGGTTGCACTAAGCTGAGATTGAGCCATTGCATTCCAGCCTTGGCAACAGAGCAAGACTGTCTAAAAATAAAAAAGACATAGCCATCCTAGTGGTATGAAATGGTATTGAATTTTGGATTTTTGTTTGCTTGCATTTCCCTAATGGTTTACAGTGCTGATAATTTTTTCATGTGTTGACCATTGTGTATATTCTTTGGAGAAATGTCTCCTCAAGTCCTTTGAACATTTTTTAAATTGTACACATTTATAGGGTACATGTCTAATTTTGTTACATGCATAGATTGCATAGTGATCAAGTCAAGGTTTTTAGGGTAGCCATTACCCAAATAATGTACACTGTACCCCTTAACTAAAATCTCATCAGCCAGGCCCCTGTCACCCCCTCATCCTCCCAGGTCTCTGTCGTCCATCATTCCACTCCCTACATCCATGTGTATACAATTTCAGCACCTACGTGTGAGTGAGAACACGTGACATTTGACTTTCTGTGCCTGGCTTGTTTCACTTAGGATAATGACCTCCAGTTCCATCCATGTTGCTGCAAAAGGCATGATTTCATTCTTTGTTAATGGCTGAGTAATATTCAATTGTGTATATATACCACATTTTCTTTTTATTGATCCACTAATGGACACCTAGGTTTATTCCATCTCTTTGCTATTGTGAATAGTGTTGCAATAAACATATGAGTGTAGGCGTCTTTTTGATATATTGATTTCTTTTCCATTGGGTATAGACCTAGTAGTGGGATTGCCGGATTAAATGGCAGTTCTATTTTTAATTCTTTGAGAGATCTCCATTCTGTTTTCCATAGAGACTGTACTAGTTTACATTCCCGCCAACAGTGTATGAGTTCCCTTTTCTCTGCATCCTCACCAATATCTGATTTTTTTTGTTTGTTTTTTGTTTTTTTGAGATGGAGTCTCCCTCTGTCACCCAGGCTGGAGTGCAGTGGTGCAATCTCAGCTCACTGCAACCTCTGCCTCCCGGGTTCAAGTGATTCTCCTGCCTCAGCCTCAGAGGTGCCCACTACCATGCCAGCTAATTTTTGTGTTTTTGGTAGAGATGCAGTTTCACCATGTTTGTCAGGCTGGTCTCGAACTCCTGACCTCAAGTGATCCACTCACCTCGGCCTCCCAAAGTGCTGGGATTACAGGCATAAGCTATTGCACCTGGCCGTCTTTTTAATAATAGCCATTCTCACTGGGATAAGATGATATCTCATTGTGGTTTTAATTTGCATTTCTCTGATGATTAGTGATGTGGGGCATTTTTTTCATATACCTGTTGGCCATTTGTATCTCTTCTTTTAAAGTGTCTATTCATGTCATGTCCTTTGCTTACTTTTTAATGGGATCACTTGGGTTTTTTGTTGTTGTTGCTGTTGTTCAATTGTTTGAGTTCCTTGTATATTCTGGTTACTACTCCCCTGTTGGATGAATAGTTTGCAAATATTTTCTCCCATTTAACAGGTTGCCTTGTCACTCTGTTTATTATTTCTTTTGCTGTGCAGAAAGTTTTTAGTTTAAATCCCATACTACAGTCTGTGGTGTAATTTGAAGTCATGTAGTGATATGTTTAGGTTTTGTGTCCCCACCCAACTCTCATCTTGAATTACAATCCTCAGGTGTTTAGGGAGAGACCTGGCGGGAAGTGATTGGATTATGGGGGCAGTTTCTTCCATGCTGTTCTCGTGACAGTGAGTGAATTCTCATAATATCTGATGGTTTGATAAATGGTAGTTTTTCCTGCACTGACACACACCTCTCTCTCTTTTTTGGTCCTTATGAATTTTAGGATTATTTTTCTTTTTCTCTTTTCTTCTCCTCCTCCTTCTTCTCTTTTTTTCTTCGAGATGGGATCTTGCTTTGTCACCCAGCCTAGAGTGCGTTGCCACAATCATAGCTCACTGCAACCTCGAATTCCTGGGCTCAAGAGGTTCTCTCGCCTCTGCCTTCTGAGTAACTGGACTATGGGTGTGTGCCACCATGCCTGACTAATTTTAAATTAAAATATGTTTTTGTAGAGATGGGGTCTCACTGTGTTGCTTGGGCTGGTCTCAAACTCCTGGCCTCAAACAATCTTCTTGCTTTGGCCTCCCAAAGTGCTAGGATTACAAGTGTGAGCCACCATGCCCGGCCTGAGATTGTTTTCTCAAATTCTGTGAAAAATTACTTTGGTATTTTGATAGGGATTACACTGAATCTGTAGGTTGGTTTGGGCAGTGTGGTCATTTTAATGATGTGAATTCTTCTGATCTATGAACATGGATGTTTTCCTGTTTGTTTGTGTCATCTACAATTTTCTTTCATCAGTGTTTTGTAATTTTCCTTGTAGAGATTTATTCCCATGTATTTTTTAATGGTTATTGTAAATGAGATTGCCTTCTTGATTTCTTTCTCAGCTAGATCATTATTGGTGTATAGAAATGCTACTGATTTGGCCGGGCACGGTGGCTCAAGCCTGTAATCCCAGCACTTTGGGAGGCCGAGGCGGGTGGATCACGAGGTCAGGAGATCGAGACTATCCTGGCTAACATGGTGAAACCCCGTCTCTACTAAAAATACAAAAAACTAGCCGGGCGTGGTGGCGGGCGCCTGTAGTCTCAGCTACTTGGGAGGCTGAGGCGGGAGAATGGCGTGAACCCGGGAGGCGGAGCTTGCAGTGAGCCAAGATCACGCCACTGCACTCCAGCCTGGGAGACACAGCGAGACTCCGTCTCAAAAAAAAAAAAGAAATGCTACTGATTTGTGTATGTTGATTTTGTATTCTACAACTTTACTGAATTCACTTATCTAAGAGTTTTTTTGGTAGAATCTTTAGGTTTTTCTAGATACAAAATCATATTGGCAGATAGGAATAATCTGACTTCCTCTTTTCCAGTTTGAATGCCTTTTGTGTACTTTGTCCTACCTGATCGCTCTGGATAGGACTTTCAGTATTATATTGAATAGGAGTGGTGAAAGAGGGCATTTTTATCATGTTCCAGTTCTTAGGGGAAATGCTTTCAACTTTTCCTCATTCAGTATGATGTTAGCTGTGGGTCTGTAATAAATAGCCTTTATTATTTTGTGATATGTTCCTTCTGTGCCAATTTTTTTGAGGATTTTTATCATTAAGGGATGCTGAAATTTATTAAATGCATTTTCTGCATCTATTGAGTTGATTGTATGGTTTTTGTCCTTGATTCTGTTTATGTGATGTATTATGTTTATTAATTTGCTTACATTGAACCATCCTTGCATCCCTGATACAAAGCCTACTTGACTGTGGTGTATTATCTTTCTGACGGGCTGTTGGATTCAGTTAGTTAATATTTTGTTGGGGATATTTTTTGAGACAGGGTCTCACTCTGTCACCCAGGCTGGAGTGCAGTGGCACCATCTCTGCTCACTGAAACCTCTGCCTCCTAAGTTCAAGCAATTCTCATGCCTCAGCCTCCTGAGTAGCTGGGATTACAGGTGCACACCACCACGCCCTGATAATTTTTGCATTTTTAGTAGAGATAGTATTTTGCCATGTTGGGCAGGTGGCTGGCCTGGAATTCCTGGCCTCAAGTGATCCACCTGCCTTGGCCTCCCAAAGTAGGATTACAGTGTGAGCCACCGTGCACCGTGGAGGATTTTTGAGTCTATGTTCATCAGGGTTATTGGTCTGTAGTTTTCTTTTTCTGTTGTGTCCTTGTCTGATTTTGGTATCTGGGTTATATTGGCCTTCTAGAATGAGTTAGGGAGCATTCTCTCCTACTCAATTTTTTTGAACAGTTTCAGGAAGATTGGTCTTAGTTCTTTTTTTGTATGTTTGGTATAATTCAGCTTCTTTTTTTTTTTCTTTCTTTTTTTTTTTCTTTCTTTCTTTTTTTTTTTTCTTTTTTTGAGACGGGAGTCTCGCTCTGTCACCCAGGCTGGAGTGCAATGGCGTGATCTTGGCTCACTGAAAGCTCTGCCTCCTCCCGAGTTCATGCCATTCTCCTGCCTCAGCCTCCCGAGTAGCTGGGACTACAGGCACGCACTACCATGCCCAGCTAATTTTTGTATTTTTAGTAGAGATGGGGTTTCACCATGTGGGCCAGGATGGTCTTGATCTCTTGACCTCGTGATGCGCCCTCCTCAGCCTCCCAAAGTGCTGGGATTACAGGCGTGAGCCCAGCTGGTTGTGGGCTTTTCTTTTGGGGGAGGTTTTTAAATTACTGATTAAATCTGCTTTTCATTACTTATCTGTTCAGGTTTTCTATTTATTCCTGGTTCAATCTTGGGAGATTGTATGTTTCCAGGAATTTATGCATTTCCTCTAGGTTTTCTAATCTGTGAGCATATAGTTGTTCATAATAGTCTCTGATGATCTTTTGTATTTCTGTGGTGTTAGTTGTAATGTCTCCTTTTTTATTTCTGATTTTGTTTATTTGGTCTTTGTTATTTCCTTTCTTTTGCTAATTTTGGTTTGGCTTGTTCTCGCTTTTCTAGTTCCTCGAGGCACATAATCTTTCTACTTTTTTGATATAGACATTTAATGCTATAAACCAGGGGTCCTCAACCCCCAGACCTCATACCGGTACCCATCTATGGCTTGCTAGGAACCAGGCCAAACAGCAGGAGTGAGTGGTGGACAAGTGAGCATTACTACCTGAGCTCTTCCTCCTGTCAGAGCAGCAACATTAGATTCTCATAGGAGCACAAACCCTATTGTGAACTGTGCTTGTGAGGGATCTAAGTTGCACGCTCCTTGTGAGAATCTAATGCCTAATAATCTGAGGTGGAACAGTTTTATCCCAAAACCATCCCTACCAGCATCTGCAGTTGGTGGAAAAATTGTCTTCTACAAAACCAGTACATGATGCCAGAAAGGCTGGGGACCACTGCTATAAACTTCCCTCTTAGCACTGTTTTTGCTGTATCCCATAGGTTTTTAAAGTATGTTGTGTTTAATTTTCATTCGTTTCAGCAATTTTTAAATTTCCATCTTAATTTCTTTGTTGACCCAGAAGCATATTGTTTGATTTCCATTTATGTACAGTTTCCAGAGTTACTCTTGGTATTTATTTATGATTTTATGCCACTGTGGTTTGAGAAGATACTTAATATAATTTTAATTTTTAAACATTTGTTAAGAGGAGGAGAAGGAGGAGGAAGAAGAGGAAAAAAAGAAGAAAGAAAAATCTGTTAAGACTTTCTTTCTTTTTTTTTTTTTTTTTAAGATGGAGTCTCACTCTGTTTCCCAAGCTGGAGTGCAGTGGCACGATCTTAACTCACCACAACCTCCACCTCCTGGGTTCAAGTGATTCTCCTGCCTCAGCCTCCCGAGCCACTAGGACTACAGGTGTACACCACCATGCCTGGCTAATTTTTGTATTTTTAGTAGAGATGGGGTTTTACCATGTTGGTCAGGCTGGTCTCGAACTCCTGACCTCATGATCCACCGGCCTCAGCCTCCCAAAGTGCTGGGATTACAGGTGTGAGCCACCGTGCCTGGCCAAGACTTGTTTTGTGGCATAACATATAGTCTATCTTGGAGAACGTCCCATGTGCTGATGAAAAGAATGTATCTTCTGCAGTTGTTGGGTAGAATATTCTATAATGTAAATGTCTGTGGAGGCCTAAAGTCCAGCTGAAAACCCATGTTTCTTTGCTGATTTTCCATCTAGCTGATCTGTCTAATGCTGTGAGTAGTGTGTTGAAGTCCCCACTATTACTGTATTGCTCTCTCTCTCTCTCTTTAGTTCTAGTAATATTTGTTTTAAATCTGGGTGCACCAATGTTGGATGCATATGTATGTAGAATTGTTATATCCTCTTGCTTAATTGATCCCTTTATCATTATATAATGACCTTTGTCTTTTTTTTTTTTTTTTTTTTTACTGTTTTTGACATAAAGTCTGTTTTATCTGATATGAGTATAGCTACTCCTGTTTGCTTTTGGTTTCCATTTGTGTGGAATGTATTTCCCCTCCCCCCCCCCCACTTTACTTTCAATCTATATGTATCTTTTTAAAAAAATAGAGACAGGGTCTTGCTATGTTACCTAGGCTGGTCTCAAACTCCTGGCCTCAAGCAATCCTCCCATCTTGACCTCCCAAAGTGCTGAGATTACAGGCTTGAGGAACCATGCCCAGCCTATGTGTGTCTTTAGTGGTAAAGTGAGTTTCTTGTATGCAGCAGATAGTTGAATCATGCTTTTAAAAATCCATTCTGCTAATCAGTGTCTTTAAAGTGGAACATTTGTCTTGGCACGGTGGCTCATGTCTGTAATCCCAGCACTTTGGGAGGCAGAGGTGGGTGGATCACTTGAGGTCAGGAGTTCAAGATCAGCCTGGCCAATATGGTGAAACCCTATCTCTACTAAAAATACAAAAATTAGCCAGGAGTGGTGGTGCAGGCCTATAGTTCTAGCTACTCAGGAGGCTGGGGCAGGAGAGTCACTTGAACCTTGGAGGTGGAGGTTGCAGTGAACCAAGATTACACCACTGCACTCCAGCCTGAGTGACAGAGTGAGACTCCATCTCAAAAAACAAAACAAAAAACTGGAGTGTTTAACCTGTTTATATTCAAGGTTAATATTGGTATGTAAAGTTTGGTTCCTGTTGTATTGTTAATTGCTTCCTAGTTGTTTTATAAGTTCTTTGCTTCTTTCTTTTCCTCTGGCTGTTTGTCATTGTGGCTTGGTTGAATTCTGTAGCAGTGCCATTTGATTCCTTTCTCTTCGTCTGTGATTGCTTTATGAGTGAGTTTTATACTTTTGTGTGTTTCCATAATGGTGAATGTCATCTTTTCACTTCCAAGTTAGGGCTTCCTTGAGCAGTTCTTGTAGGACTAGTGATGATGAATTCCCTCAGCATCAGCTTTTCTGGGAAAGACTTTATTTCTCCTTCATTTATGAAGGTTAATCGTGCTGGATATCAAATTGTTGGCTGAAAGTTTTTTTCTTGCAGCGGTTTGAATATGTCACCTTATTCTCTTCTGGCCTGCCAGGTTTTTGCTGAGAACTCCACCGTTAGTCTGATGAGGTTTCCTTTATAGGTAACTAGATGCTTTTCTCTTGCTGTTTTTAGAATTTGCTCTTTCACTTTGACTTTGGACTGATTCATGGTGCACTGTGGTAGTGTCTTTTTTGCACGATGTTTTCCTGGGGATTGCTGAGCCTCCTGTGTCTGGATACTTAGATCTCTTGCTAGACTTGGCACGTTTTCATATATTACTTTGTTAAATAGGTTTTCTAAGCCTCTCAATATCTCTTCACCCTCAGGAAGACCAATAACTTGTAAATTCAATCACTGTATATAGTCCCAGGTGTCTCACAGGCTTTGCTCATTCTTTCTCATTCTTTTTGCTTTGTTTTTGTTTCATTGGATGATTTCAAAAAGCCTGTCTTTTAAGTTCTGAAATTATTCTGCTTGGTCTAGTCTATTGTTGGAGCTTTCAGATGTATGTTGTAATTCTGTTTTTGTTTTTGTTTTTTTTAAATACATCTATCTCCTTGGTAAACATCTCATTCATATTCTGAATTAATCTTCTGAGTTCTTTGTATTAATTTTCAGACTTCTCACACATCTCATTGAACTTCTTTAAAATCAATATTTTGAATTCTTTATCTGGGATTTTGAGGTTTCTTTTGGTTGAGATTTATCTACTGCTGGAGAACTGTGTTTCTCTGGGATTGTCATATTACCCTGCTTTTTCATGTTTCTTGTGTCTTTATGTTGCTTTCTGCACATCTGGTATAATAGTTGCTTTTTCTTATTTTGGGGTTTACTTTTGTTGTTGGAGGGCACCTTTTACTGGAGATGTGACTGGGATGTTGTTTGGGTAGGGCCCTTTGGATTTACTTCTGAGGCATGCAGCAGTGAAGCCTCTGTATGATTTATTTGGCTATTAGCAGTGTTAGTGGTATCTGTGGCTTCCTTGGTTAGGGTGTAGTTATTGGTGGCAGCTGTGGTGAAGTTGTGCTGGGGACTGGGATGCTGGGTGGGCCCATCTTCAGGCTTTAGTGGTAGCAGTTGTGAGCTAACCATGTGTATCCTTGTGCCCCATGGTGGCACACACTGGCACCTGTGTTGGCAGTAACAGGCAGGTTGATTCTTGGGCCTCTGGGTGGCTTTCTCAGAAGCTGGTTATAGTAGCAGTGTACCGTGCAAGTGATCAGACTTCCTAGTTTCTGGGCAGCCAGAGTGGTGTGGGCAATGGTGGTAGCAGTGGTGGTGAGATGCACTTTTGGGTCCCAAGCTGTGTGCATGTGTTGGCAGTGGTTGCAATGGGCTGTGCTGGCCAGCCTCCAGGCCAGCAGCTGGCACTTGCAGGTAGATGCCAGCTGAGGTGGTAGTGACAGGGTGTCCCCTGGGAGAAAGGCTCAGTGTTCCAGATGGTGGACTGGGTTGTGGATCCTCCTGGTCCCTGGATCCCACACTCTGTCTTGTGGGCAGGCTGGGGAAGGGGGATGCCGGGCAGAGCTGGACCAGGCAAGCTTGCTCTAGCCCCCTGAGTGCATGTACCAACTGTGACAGGTGCCACTGGGTGATTTTCAGGGCCCACGGCAGAATGCCTGGATGAGGGGCAGCTGCCACAGGGAGGGTGGGGCCAGTCCCAGCAGCCAGAGCCTTGGCCATGGATGGAAGACCTGCATCCCTTTCATGCCCCAATCCCCATGTGGCTTGCTCCCCCATCCTGGCTGTTGGAGACAAAAGCTGTTCCATCAGCCTTGGCATTTTGTGCCTGGCCCACAACTCAGCTCCAGGCTGTAGACCCTGCACAGCTCAAGACCAAGCCCCCATGGCAATTCTCATCTTGCTCAAGTCCTGGGGGTGGTGCCTGCTTCCAGTGCTGGGAGCTGCAGCCCATGCCACATTTGCCTCTTAGTCCTGGTCCACTCTCACACCTCAGTTCCACAAGCAGCAGTCCAAGTCCAAGTTTCCCTAATGCCTCGGATTGGCACTGCTTGTAACAGGAACATGCACCGTCTGCTAAGAACTAGGATGGAGAACGGTGTCTTGCTCTAGCTGCTTAAATTTCAGAAAGGGTGTGAGACCCAGGGCATGTTCCCTCCCGGAGCACTTCCTTCTTGGTCTCCCTAAATCCGATGCAGAGATTGGGAGGGTGGAGTTGCTCTCCTGTGTCAGGGACTGCATGAATCTCTAGTGGGAAAGTGGACTGCGGGAAGACCCGCCCTTACCCTCTCATACTGGGGAGTCACTCCCAGTTCCCAGCCGCTCTTGGCCACATAGGCTGCCTGCTTTCCTTCTTCCTAAGTTTTGCTTTTTCCTGTCACTTTCCTGCTGAACTCCCATGTTGTCTCTTGGAAAATAGATTCAAAGTGTGATCATCTACACATTATTTTGGTTCTTCTAAGTGGATGAGATGTGCTTGAAATGCTTCTAGTCAACCATCTTTTAAAAAAAGCCTTTGCCCATTTTAAAATTGGGTTGTCTTTTTGTTGTTGAATTGTAAGAGTTATTTGTCTATTCTGGATAATAGACTCTTATCAGATACATGATTTGTAAATGTTTTCTGCCATTCTGTGGGTTGCTTCTTCACTTTCTTGGTAATGTCTTGTGACACAAAAATTTTTAGTTTTGATGAAGTCCAATTTATCCATTTTTTTTCTCTTATTACCCGTGCTTTTTGTGACAAATCTAAGAATTCACTGCCACATTTAAGGTCATTATCCAATCAAGGCCATTAAAGATGAATTCTTATGTTTTCTTCGAGAGTGTTATATTTTTAGCTCTTACATTTAAGTCTTTAGTCAATTTTAGGTTAATTTTTTCGTATTGTGTGAGGTAGGGATCCAACTTCACTATTTGGTGTGTGGCTTTTCCCACCCCCACCCCCCCAACCTTAGAGACAAGGCCTTGCTTGCTGTGTTGCTCAGGCTGGCCAGTTATCTCAGCACCATTTGTTGAAGAGATTGTTCTTTCCCTGTTGAACAGCCTTGGTGCCTTGTGGAAAATCAATTGGTCATTGGTCATAATCAGTTAGTATCTCTATTCTTATGCCACAGTTTCTTTCTTTTTAATGTTTTTTTTAAAGCCAAACATTTTATTATGGCACTTTTCAAATATTTTACAAAAGTGGAGAGAGAATTATATAAAGAGCTCAATTTTTTCATCAGCTGGCATAGGTAATCAACTATCAATATTGGCTGATTCAGTTTCATTTAAAGTCCAGTCTGCCAGCCCTAGACCATTTAGACTCCACTGTCCTCCCCACTTTATAGAGAAGCAAATCCCTAACATGCCATTTATTTCATATGTGTTTTAATGTGTATCTCTAAAATGTGGATTTAAAAAAATCAGCTCTCTCTCTCTTTATGTGTATATATATATACACACACATACATACAGGGTCTTGTTCTGTCACCCAGGCTGGAGTGCAGTGGTGTGATCTTGGCTCACCACAGCCTCGACCTCCCAGGCTGAAGCAATCCTCCTGCCTCAGTCTCCTAAGTAACTGAGACTACATACATGTGCCACCATGCTTGGCTAATTTTTAAAAATTATTTTTTGTAGAGATGAGGTCTGATCGTGTTGGTGTTTTATATTTTTAATTTAATTTTTTATTTGAATTGAGAAACTTTAATATTAAGAAGTATTGATAGCAACAGTGGCGCAGCTATTGGGGGGAGAGGAGAACTCTGGATGGTGCTCTGGGGCCCCGGAGGCCCCTAAGGAGCGCACTTGGAAGGGAGCTCCCTTCCCAAGGCTGGGGCTCGATCCTCATTGGAGGAGGTGTAGCTCCGTCCCCTGGAGGGCAGGGAAGTTTGCTGAGTTTCCCTGTCTATGGCAGTGGTGAGCAGGAACACAAAAAAGTGGGAAGCACTGGAACCAAGAGAGTCTCCTTCTTCCTGCAGGGCTGCTCCAGGGCCGTATTCAGGCCAGTGCAACATCATGCCCTCTATAGGAAAAAGTGCTGAAAGACTGCGGCTTATTAATGCAGAGCAGGCAGGACGGGGGGTCTGGAGGCTAGAGGCGACAAACGGGCAGCTGACACAGCTTCTGAGTACTGTCGCCCCACTTTGTGAACGCATGTCTCCCCTCCTGGGTCTGTGTAGCTGCCATATACTTTATGTCCACGTTTGTTGTGAACCCCACAACATGCTGTTATTATTGCTGAAATAGTCACTTATCTTTCAAAGATATCTAAGCAATAAGAACAAATTATGCATATTCAACCCTCTAGTAGTCAGTTCCTGCGCTTTTTGTGCCACGTTGTAGACACATTTTACAATCTGGTATCATTTTCCTTTGGCCTGTAATATTTCTTACTGTGTGGGTCAGCTAGTGATGATTTCTTTCAGCTTTTGTGCATCTGAAAGCTCTTTATTTCACCTTCACTTATGAATGATGTTTTCATAAGATGTAGAATTCTAGGTTTCAGGGTTTTTTCTTTCAGCTTTAAAGATGTTGCTCCACTACCTTCTTGTTTCTGATGAGGAATCTGCTGTCATCTTATTTTTTATCCTTTGTACCCAATGCCTGTTTTCTCTGGCTTTTAATATTATTCTAGGCCAGGTGCGTGGCTCATGCTTGTAACCCCAGCACTCTGGGAGGCCAAGGTGGCGGATTGCTTGAACCCAGGAGTTTGAGGCCAGATTGGGTAACATGATGAAAACCCATCTCTACAAAAAATACAAAAATAAATATTATTCTACTTGTTACTGGTAATGAGCAATTTGATTATGATATACGTTGGTGTAATTTTCCTGTTTCTTGTGCTTGGAGTTCACTAAGCTTCTTGGGTCTGTAGGTTTACAATTCTCATTACATTTGGAAAAAATTTCTGCGGTTTCTTACATTTTTCTCTTACCTCCTTTCCCCTCCTATTCATTAGGGGTCCAGTTACACATATATTAGGTCTCTTGAAATACCTATTTTATTTTTATTGGGGTACTATTGTAAATGATATTAGTTTTTAAATATCTGAATTCTAGTTGTTCGTTGCTAGTATCTAGAAATACAATTGATTTTTGTGTTATTATCCTTTTACTGTGTGACCTTGCTGGTCTCAGTAAATAGTTATAGGTGATTGGTTTTAGTAAAATTTTTGGAATTTGCTCTCTCTCTTTTTAAGAGACAGGGTCTTGTTCTGTCACTCAGGCTGGAGTGCAGTGGTACAATCACAGCTCACTGTCACCGCAGCCTTGATGTCCTGGGCTCAAGTGATCCTCCTGCTTCAGACTCCTGAGTAGCTGGGACTACAGGTGTGTGCCACCACACCTGGCTAATTTTTTTGAAAAGTATTTTTTGTAGAGATAGGGTCTTCCTATATTGCCCAGGCTGGTCTCAAACTCCTGGGCTCAAGTGATTCTCCCGCCTTGGCCTCCCAAAGTGCTGGGATTATAGGTGTGAGCCACTTCACTCAGCCTTTTTGGAATTTTCTACATGTAAAATCATGTCTGCGAACAGATAATTTTATTTTATTTTTATTTCCCAGTTTTATGACTTTTATTTATTTCCCAGTTTTGAGACTTTTACTTATTTTCCTGACTTATTGCCCTGGCTAGTACACAAATAATTTTAGTGGGAATGGGGATACAGCACAGCTTTGCCTTGTTCATGGTCTTGGGGGGAAGCATTTAGTCTTTCACCATTAGCTGTGATGTTAGCTATAAGCTTTTGTAGATGTTCTTTATCACGTTAATTAAGTTTCCTTCTGTTCCTAGTTTGATGAGAGGTTTTTTGGAAAAATTATTATGAATGGATTTGGATTTTGTCAGATGTTTTTCTGAAAGATAGAGATGATCATGTGCATTTTCTTTTTAGTTTATTATTATAGTGGATTACAGTGATTGGTGTTTGGATGTTGAAGCTGCCCTGAATTCCTTGGATAAATCCCACTTAGTTGTGATGTATCATCCTTTTTACATATTGGTGGATTCTATTTGCCAATACCTATATTTAATTGAGGATTTTTGTGTCTATGTTCATGTAGGATGCTGGTCTTTAGTTTTCTTTTCATGCAATGCCTTTGGTTTGGCATCAGAGTAATGCTGAATTCATAAACAAGTTGACAATTAAAAAGTTTTTGATATTTTTTGCCAAGGATTGCAGATAATTGGTATTATTTCTTTACATTGGTAGATATACCAGTGAAACCATTTAAGCCTGGGTTTTTTGATGTTGTTGGAATAGATATAGAGCTATCCAGATTATCTGTTTTTTCTTGAGTTTTGATAGATTGCGCCTTTCTAGGAATTCCTCTATTTCTTTTTTTTTTTTTTTTGAGACGGAGTCTAGCTCTGTCACCCAGGCTGGAGTGCTGTGGCCGGATCTCAGCTCACTGCAAGCTCCGCCTCCCGGGTTCACGCCATTCTCCTGCCTCAGCCTCCCGAGTAGCTGGGACTACAGTCGCCCGCCACCTCACCCGGCTAGTTTTTTGTATTTTTTAGTAGAGACAGGGTTTCACCGTGTTAGCCAGGATGGTCTTGATCTCCTGACCTCGTGATCCGCCCGTCTCGGCCTCCCAAAGTGCTGGGATTACAGGCTTGAGCCACCGCGCCCGGCCGAATTCCTCTATTTCATCTAAATCATTTAATTTTTCAGATAGTATTTGTCTTATTCTGCTTGGGCTGCCATAACAAACTACCATAGACTGGATAGCTTAAACAACAGAAATTTATTTCACACCATTCTGGAGGCTGGGAAGTCCAAGATCAAGGTACTGGCTGATTTGGTTTCTGGTGAGGCCTCTCTTCCTGCCTTACAGATGGCTGCCTTCTTGCTGCATCCTCACATGGTGGAGAGAGAGAGCACTGATGTTTCTTCTCTTTTTATAGAGCACCAGTTCTATAAGATTAGGGCTCCAACCTTATTATCTTAATCACCTATGAGGGTACGGGCTCTATCTCCAATACAGTCACATGGAGAGTTAGGGCTTAACATAGGAATTGTGGGTGGACACATTCAGTTCACAGCGGTATTCTCTCTCTCTCTCTCTATATATGTGTGTGTGTGTGTGTGTGTATATAGGTATATATGCATATATATGTATGTATATATATACGTGTGTGTGTATATATATACGTGTGTGTGTGTGTGTGTGTGTATATATATATATATATATATTTTTTTTTTTTTTTTCTAAATCGAGTTTTGCTCTTGTTGCCCAGGTTGGAGTGCAATGGTGTGATCTTGGCTCACTGCAACCTCTGCCTCCCAGGTTCAAGCAATTCTCCTACCTCAGCCTCCCAAGTAGCTGAGATTACAGGCATGCACCACCATGCCCGGCTAATTTTTTGTATTTTTAGTAGAGATAGGGTTTCACCATGTTGGCCAGGCTGGTCTCTAACTCCTGACCTC
Organism: Macaca mulatta; assembly: GCF_049350105.2. Classification (NCBI taxonomy): domain Eukaryota; kingdom Metazoa; phylum Chordata; class Mammalia; order Primates; family Cercopithecidae; genus Macaca; species Macaca mulatta. The sequence goes on from NC_133411.1 coordinate 1,440,754, forward strand.
AGGTGATCCTCCTGCCTCGGCCTTCCAAAGTGCTAGGATTACAGGCTTGAGTCACTGCACCCAGCTCTATAATTTTTATTTTTCTTTTCTTTTCTTTTTTTTTTTTTTGGCCAAGTCTTGCTATGTTGCCCAGGCTGTAGTGCAGTGGTGCGATCTCGGCTCACTGCAACCTCCGCCTTCCAAGTTCAAGCGATTCTCCTGCCTCAGCCTTCCAAGTAGATGGGACTACAGGTGCATGCCACCATGCCCAGCTAATTCTTGTAATTTTAGTAGAGACAGGGTTTCACCATATTGGTCAGGATGGTCTCAAACTCCTGACCTCAGGTGATCCACCTGCCTCAGCCTCCCAAAGTGCTGGGATTACAGGCGTAAGCCACTGCGCCTGGCCTCAGCTCTGTAATTTTTCTTTTAATGTCTGTGGGATCTGTAGTGATGTCCTCTCTTTCATTCCTGATATTGGCAATTTGTCTTCTCTGTTTCTTGATCAGTATGGCAAGAAGTTTATCAATTTTGTTGATTTTTTCAAAGAACCAACTTTTGGTTTAATTTATTTTTCTTTTTCTTTCTTTCTTTCTTTCTGGTTTTTTTTTTTTTTTTTTTTTTTTTTTTGACAGTCTCACTCTGTCTCCCAGGCTGGAGTGCAGTGGTGTGATCTTGGCTCACTGCAACCTCCATCTCCTAGGCTCAAGCAATTCTCCTGCCTCAGCCTCCAGAGTAGCTGGGATTATAGGCATGAGCCACCAAGCCCTGCCAATTCTTCTTTTTTTGTGTGTTTTATGTCTTATAGACTTATTTTTATTATTTCCATCCTTCTGCTCAATTTGGGTTTATCTTCTCTTCTAGTTACTTGTTAGAAGCTTAGATTACTTATTTTAGACCTTTTATTTTCTCAAATATAAGCACTTAATGCTATCAGTTTCCATCAAAGTACTGGTTAGCTGCATCCCACAAAGTCTGATATGTTTGTATTTTCATTTTTGTTTAGTTCAAAATATTTTTAAACTTCTTTGTGACTGCCTCTTTGATCCATGCTTATTTAAAAGTGGGTTGCTTTCCAAATATTTGGAAAATTTCTGGATATCTTTATAGTTTAATTCCATTATGTCAAATAACATACTTCGTACGATTTCTGTTTTTTTTAAAAAAAAAAAATGTTAAGGATAGCTTTAAGTCCCAGAAATATGGTCTACTTGGTGAATGTTACATGTGCAAAAACCAGATACTCTTCTGTTGTTGAATGGAGTGTTTTATAAATTTCCATCAATTCAAGTCTGTTGTTGTTGGATATCCTTACTGATTTTACTTGTTCTATTGATTACTGAGATAGAAATGTTAATGTCTGCCATGAATTGTCCTTTTTGGTTTTATTAGTTTTTGCTTCATGTGTTTTGAAGCTCCGTTGCTAGGTACATTTACCTTTAGGATTGTCAGATCTCCTTGGAAAATCGATGCCTTTACTATTATAAAACACACCTTTTTGTTTCTGGTGATATTCCTTGTTCTGAAGTCTCCTTTGTCTGGGACTCATGCAGCTGCTTCATTTGATTAATGTTTGCATGGTGTATCTTTTTCTATCCATTTACTTTATCTACCTAAGTCTTTATAGTCAAAGTGGATCCATGACACATTTTTGACATTTTTATGGCACTTTCCCACCAGGTGGATATTGTGTGAGTCTGCCTCCTCTTCCAGGCTGCACTCACTTCAGGTCAGGTGAGGGCTCCTTAACTTCCTCCCCAAGGCTTTTGGCCCAGAGCCTGGCATGGGATGGTTACTGCACACAGGTCTGCAGGACATTTGTGAGGGCTCAGCTACACCCAATGCAAAGAAAATCAAGATTCCCAGAAAAGAAGGGTGATTCCCTCTCTAAGACAGGTGACAGGCGAGCTGACCAGCCTGGGCACAGATACTGGACTGCTCCTCAGGGGCCCCGCTGGGAGGCACATGCCTGTGTCCAGCACTGTTGGTGGCAGCTGGTGGGTGTAGTCAACTGGACTCAGGGTGCTGTGAGCTAGTGACCTAAGTGGAATCCCAGGACTATAGAGTGGAGTAGAATTTTACATAGAAAAGAGGAAGCCTGTTGTTCTAAAGCACAAGGCTATCAAGGGCAGAGATGAGAAGAGCAAGACCTGCTACAAACACCACAGGGAGATCACACCACAGAGAGGAGATTATACTGCTGCCCTGCATGTGCTCTCGGGGATGATGGGATCATGTGGCCCCGTGTGTCCTCTCTGGGTGACAGGAACATGGGACCCCACATACCTTCTCAGGGTGACAGGAACATGGGACCTGAGTACCCTCTTGGGGGTGACAGAAACATGGGACCCCACATACCTTCTCAGGGTGACAGGAACATTGGACCCCACATACCTTCTCGGGATCATGTGAACATAGAACCCCACATACCCTCTCAGGGGTGACAGGAACGTGGGACCCCACGTACCTTCTCGGGGTGATGAGAACACGGGACCCGTGTACTCTCTTGGGGGTGACAGGAATGCGGGACCCCACATACCTTCTCGGGGTGATAGGAACACAGGACCCACGTACCTTCTTGGGGTGACGTGAACATAGAACCCCACATACCCTCTTGGGGGTGACAGGAATGCGGGACCCCACATACCTTCTTGGGGTGACGGGAACACAGGACCCACGTACCTTCTTGGGGGTGATGGGAACACGGGACCCCAAATATCTTCTCGGGGGTAACGGGAACACGGGACCTGCGTGATGAGTGTTTGGAGGCTGCAGGCTGCCCAGGCCTTGGCCGCGCCCAGCCCGTGCGTGGCTTCCTCGATGGCTTCCTCCTCAGGACGTCTCCCGCCATGGCGCCCTGAGCCAGGCTCCAGAGCAGGCCGCTTCTCTGGGGGAGGCCGGGACCCGCCTGCCACCGAAGGGAGGCCCAGGCGTGACCCAGCCCCGGTGCGTTCTCAGTGCGGGGTGCTGGAGAGCAGAAGTCCCGGGCCAGGGGGTCCCACGAGGAGGAGGGGGTGGGGGCCTCGCGGGGTCGCGGGTGTGGGGCTCCCGGACCGCGCTGAGGGGCCCGGGGCGTCGCGGCGGGACCAGGGCGCATGTGGCGCTTTCCGGTGACCGGGTGCCCGGTGTTTTCCAGGCCGAGGACGATGATCCCGCCGGGGGAGTGCACGTACGCGGGCCGGAAGCGGAGGAGGCCCCTGCAGAAACAGTAAGTATCCCGCCTTCTGCTTGTGTGGGTTATTTTACCCATGGAAGGATTGGGGTTTGCATTGAAAACGGAGTTTTAGGAACAGGGCGAACCAGGAAGGCTTCGGGAGCCTGGCGGGCCGGGGCTGCGCTCTGGCGCGGGGGAGGAAGGCGCGGGCGGCGCCGGCGTCCTCACCCCGCAGCCTCCCGGTGCCCGGAGCCCCCAGCGAGGCTGGTCCCTGCGCCCTCGGGGCCCTGAGCGGTGGAGCGAGGCGGCGGGCACCGTGAGGGGCTGAGGCCAAGGACGCGGGCGGAGCTCCGGGCGGCGGAGGCGGAGGCGGAGGCGGCGGGCCCATGGCAGCTTCCCAGGCTGCGCAGGCGAGACCGCCACCCGCTGGGACGGAGGGTGTGGCACAGCTGGGTGTGTGCGTGTGTTGTGGCTATGAGGCTGTGTGAGGCTGTGCGTGTGTTGTGGCTATGTGAGGCTGTGTGTGTGCGGGGTGTGTGTGAGCCTGTGGGGGGCTATGTGGGGGGGCTGTGTGTGTGGGGGGTGTGTGTGCGAGTGTATGGGGGGCTATAGGGAGCTGTGTGTGGGGGGGTGTGTGGGGTATGTGTGAGACTGTGTGCGGGTGTGCAGGTGCGTGTGGAGGGCTGTGGGAAGCTGTGTGTGGGGGGTGTGTGAGGCTGTGGGGGGCTGTGTGGGGTGTATGTGTGTGAAGCTGTGTGTGAGGCTGTGTGTGAGGCTGTGTGTAGGGGGGCTGTGTGTGTGTGTGGGAGGTAAGAGGCTGTGTGTGTGCGGGGGGGAGGGGGTGCTGTGTGTGTGCCGGATGATGTCCCTGGCTGTGTGTGGGGATGTGTGTGGGGGGGGTGTGTGTGGGGGGGGTGTGTGTGTCGGATGATATCCCTGGCTGCAGGGGCTGTAGGATTCTGTGCAGATTCACAGCAACACCGCCCTCACCACCCTGATACCTGCTGTGATGCTGAGGTTAGGCCCCTGGGTGCCTGGATGTGTCAAATGCTGGGCCTTAGTGTGTGGCCATGGTGCCTCCAAGCACTGCAGGGCCCAAGGAGGAGCTGGGGCTGGGAAACGGGGAGGTAAGGCCTCCCTTGGGAAGAAAGGATCTTATTTACTGTTTACATCTTGTTTAGGTGTCTTGTTACGGTAAACAATAAAGAGAGCCCTTGTCCCACAGGGAGACCTTACCTTGTCCCTTAAGGCTGCAGTTTGCGGCCAAGGCCTCGCACTCTGTGCATCGAACACCAGCATGCAGTAGGCTCAGTGCCCAGGCTAACGCTGGTCCAGCAGTGAGCACATGCGCAAAACCACGCATGGGGCCAGGCACTCAGCTGAGGCCGGGACCAAGGGCTGCAGAAGAAACACAGCACAGCCCTGCACTGATTGCAAACAAGCTCTAGGGTGGACGGCAGTAGATACAGATGCTGCAATTCATATATAAAGGGAAGAAACATAAATACTATGCATACACATTTGCTAGTTTATTCATGAAATGTCTCCCGACGGAGTCACAGAAAACTTAAAATCAGCTGTCTCTAGGCAGGGAGCCAGCCTGAAGACACTTTCCTCTGAGTTTTGAAATAGGTGAGCACACTAGCCATTCAAAACACCAATACATAAAATGCAAAGGCCTAAAAACTCCTTTCTCAGGCCTTTGCAGTGGAATAAAAACACAAAGTAGGAAATTTAGTTCTGATTCTTCCCTAGACTGCCCTACCATGGGGACTGTATTTGTAGCTGTGTGGCAAAGCTATTTCCTCTCCTTATTTAATGTGACAAATACATCTGCTACCCAAATCTCTCAAGTGCACAGGCTCAGGAGCACATCCCATCGCCCACCCCTGAGGGACACAGCTATGGAAGCGTCTCACCCCTTCCGGCTCCCTATGTACACCCCGCTTCATCCTCCTCGGCCCCCAGGGATGGCTGCCCTTCACCTGCAGACCTCGGCCTCACCCTGTAAAAAGTTCAGTCTTCCTTGGTTGCTACAAGAACCCACTGCACATGCAGCGTCAGCCAGGATGCTTCCAAGTCCCGCGGGACTTGGGGACCTGGGTGAATGATGAACACGTGGAACTCACGTGGCTTGCTGTGCCGTGAGTTGTAAGCCCTTTGTCTCTGCCTCTGGGGTCTCATGTCTTCTTCCAGGATCCACGAAACAGAAACGAGTTGTTAGCTTGCAGGAGGTAAAATCAAATCCCCCACACTCACATACTGGGAGGATGAAAACCTAGATGTGGAATTGCTCAGCTAAAACACGGGCATTTGTAATTTCAATAGTTGTTCCCAAACCTCCCAGCATAAGAGGTTAGGGTTAGAGTTCCTCATCAGTGCCTCCTCCCCATGCCCCAGCACTTAGTGTATTTCAGATACTGGTGATTTTAATTTGCATTCTTGTATCGTAAGTGAGGTTTAAGAGTGACTTGCATCTCCTTTTCTGTGAACCGTGTTTACATCTTTTGCTCATTTTTCTAGTAGATTGTTTATGTTTTGTGCCTCTTGATTTGTAAGAGCTTGCAAACTAAGGAAATTAATTTTTGAATGGGTTTCAAATATTTTACCCCAGTTTTGATTTTACATATAGTGTTCTTTGCCATGCAGAAAAAAAATGAATTTGTATGAAGTTGAATTTGTCAATCTTTACTTTTTTGGGTTTTTTTTTTGAGACAGAGTCTTGCTCTGTCGCCCAGGCTGGAGTGCAGTGGTGCCATCTCGGCTCACTGCGAACTCCGCCTCCCGGGTTCACGCCATTCTCCTACCTCAGCCTCCCGAGTAGCTGTGACTATAGGCGCCAGCCACCATGCCTGGCTAATTTTTTGTATTTTTAGTAGAGATGGGGTTTCACCGTTAGCCAGGATGGACTCGATCTCCTGACCTCGTGATCCGCCTGCCTCGGCCTCCCAAAGTGCTGGGATTACAAGTGTGAGCCACCGCGCCTGGCCTCAATCTTTACTTTTGTGGCTAATTTTATATCACGATTAGGAAGATCTCCTCTACTTCAAGTTTATAGGAGAATATTCCCATTAGTTCTTTGAATACATTCCTTAAAATATATGTATTTATGTTTAAAACTTTTCAGCACTTGGGGAAGAAAGAGGAAAAAAGAGGGATAAAAGAAAACCAGTTGTAATTTGAGGGGCAATGAAAGACAATGAATGACTTGAACAGTCATGAAATGTTTTCCAACTCAGACACACACACCCACTACACGCACACACTAGGTAAGGTGATGGAGGCTGGCATGTCCAAGCATGGGCATCTCTGAAGGCTGCTGTGTCTTTCTCCATGGAGGGGCTGCTGGGCATGTGCAAGGGTCCTGGGAACCCCTCTAGGGACCTGTTCTGGGAAACTGGAGGCCAAAACACTGTTTTGATGTTGAGTCTGGGCGCCCATCCTGCACCCCCTGCTGGGGTGGGGGCCCCCTCCACTCTGGCCATCCCAGTTGTGGCCCCTGATGCATCTGAGGGCCGTGTCCAGCGCTCTGGTCTGACTGGCTCCTCTGCGGTGGTGGGGGATAGGTCTGTGTGTGCCCCAAATTTTGTTTGGAAGGGGTGGCTGGTGAAGGCCGTGGAGCATGCCATCGGAGGTGGAGTTGGTCTAGAACCTGCCCCTGAGAGGCCCCCGCAGGCACTGAGTGAAGGGGGCAGCTGATGTGGGGAAGCTGAGCAGCCGGCTGAGACGGCCCTCCCCTTGGCGTTGCCCTTGACTCCCCCCCAGCCTTGGTATCCTGTGGGTGACGTGGGTGATCCTGGATTCACAGCGCTCTCCCAGGAGTGAATGCCCTGTGCCACCAGAAGCCTGTTTGATGCTCCTTGTCTTTTGGGATTCCCCAGAGTCCTCAGCAGGGACAGTGCCTTCAGCTCACGACACTGTGGAAGCCACAGGGATTCCTTTTTTTTTTTTTTTCTGTGTTTTGATGTTTATTGGGTATAATTGAAGTACACGTATTTCAGCTGACCTGCACGTTTAAGGTGTGCAGTTGGGTCCGTTTTGACATCTGTGTACATCCGTGAAGTCATCACCAAAATCGAGAGGAAGGGTTTCCAACTCTCCAGGAGCTTCTTTGTGGCCCCTCGTAATTCCTCCCCATAGCTCTTCCCCAGGCAACCTCTGATCTGTTTCCGGTCGCTGTAGATGGTTTGCTTGTCCTAGCATTTTGTGCAAATGAAATCACACAGCTTTTTGTCTGTCTGCGTGCACTTGGCATAAAGGTTCTGAGATTCATCCATGTTTCTAGCACCAGCCATTTGTTCTTTTTTATTGCTGCGAAGTGTTCTGTTGTATGGATAGACCAAATCTGTTTATTTACCTGCGGATGGAAGTTCAGGTTCTCCGTTTTGGACTATTACAAATAAAGCTACCATGAACATTTTTGTACAAGTCTGTATGTTTTTATTTCTCTTGGATAAATACCTAGGAGTGCAGTTGCTGCGTGACACAGCAGGTGCATGTTTAACTGTTTCCAAAGCAGTGGTGTCATTTCCCATTCCCAGAAACTGTGTGTGAGAATCCCAGTTTCTCTGCACCCCCACCAGTGCGTGGTGTGCTCAGCCTTCTTGGTTTTGACCGTCCTTATGGGTTGGTGGTATCTCATCAGGGTTTTAATGTGCATTTCCCTAGTGACTAATGGTGTTGAGGGTATCTTTATGTGCTTCTTCGCCATCCATGTATCTTGTCTGGTGGTGTCTGCTTAAATAATTGCCCGTGTTCTTATTGGCTTCTTTGTTTTCTTATTATTGAGTTGTAAGAGTTCTTCACATATTCTGGATATAAACCCTTGTTGTGAATATTCCAATCTAAGGCTTATCTTTTCAATTTTCTTAATATTGACTTTCAAAAGACATTTGGAAACCTTTTGAGGAAGACCAACTTGTGAGCTTTTTGTCATTTTGTGTTCTAAGAGTCCTGTGACTACCCCCAAAGTCTGAAGGATTTTTTTCACATTTTCTTGTAAAATTTTACAGTAGTTTAAACCACTGTGAAGTCTAGACTCCTTTTCTGAGTTAATTTTTGGGTATGACATGAAGGTAGAGCTGGTGTCCATTTGTTTTCTTGGATATACCATTGATCCAGCACCATTTATTGAAGAGATTTTCCTTTCCCTATTGAATTGCCTTGGTATCTTTGTGAAGTAAATTGTCCAGTGAAGACCCAAAGAAGACCCAAAGAAGTCTATTTCTAGACTCACACCATTCTTTTCTATTCATTTCTATTTCTATGTTTTCTCTAATAAGCACATCATCTTTAATACTGTGGCTTTAGAGAGGGCTTAAACTCAGTAGGGTAGTACCCAGCTGTGCCCTTCTCTTTAATTGGCTATTATGGGTCCTTTGCATTTCCATGTCAATTGTAGGATCAGCTTGTCAATTTCTGTAGAAACTCCTGTTGGGATTTTAATGTGATTACACTGAACGTATAGATCAGTTTGGGAAGAACTGCCATCTTAACAATATTGAATCATCCAATCAAAGAACATGTTATATCTTTCTGCGCATTTAGATCTTTAAATTTTTCTCAGCTGTGGTTTGAGTGTCTTTTGTTAGGTTTGTTCACAGGCATTGCATATTTCGGGGCCTCTCTTTCCGCCTGAGCTGGCTTGGGGCTCCTCCGACACCTGTTTCTGTGCCGGCGGGCCTTGGTGGATCCTCCTGCAAGTCTCCTCTGCTCTGGAGTGAACTGGAGCTTCTCCTGCATGCCCTCAGCGCTTCGAGGCTTCTCGTATCCTGTTGTGCCCTGCGTCCTCCTGGCTGTCCTCTCCCCACTGCCACTGGCCATCTCCCCATCTCTCTGGTGCCCCCATTTTGTGGCCTCCCCCAGCCGCTGTCTGCCTACTAAGGGCTCCCCTTGTTTTCTGGGGAGGCCTTGGTTGTCCTTCACTGACAGGTGGGCCCCTCCAGCCAGGGGATGCCACTGCACACGATTGCAGGTCCAGGTCATCCCCAATTCTTCTGCCTATTTACATCTTGGCTGGCAGCTTGAGTAATTTTTGGTGGGTGTGACATTAAAAAAAAAAAAGAAAGCAAACCAGAAAGAGGAGAGGGAAAACACAGAATGGGAGACAATAAATACAAATCATATACTCAGTAAGAGCCTGGTATCCAGAGTATTTAAAGAATCCTTACAACTCAAAAACAAAAAGATAAACAACCCAATTTAAAACTGGGCAAAAGACTTGAATAGCCATTTCTCCAAAGAAGATATAAAAATGGACAACAGGGCCGGGCGCGGTGGCTCACGCCTGTAATCCCAGCACTTTGGGAGGCCGAGGCGGGCGGATCACGAGGTCAGGAGATCGAGACCATCCTGGCTAACACGGTGAAACCCCGTCTCTACTAAAAATGCAAAAAATTAGCCGGGCGAGGCGGCGGGCACCTGTAGTCCCAGCTACTCGGGAGGCTGAGGCAGGAGAATGGCGTGAACCCGGGAGGCGGAGCTTGCAGTGAGCCGAGATTGCGCCATTGCACTCCAGCCTGGGCGACTAAGCGAGACTCTGTCTCAAAAAAAAAAAAAAAAAAAAAAAAAAAAAAAAAAAAAAAAAAGGACAACAGGCATTTGAAAAGATGTTCAACATTGTAAGTCATTAGAGAAATGCAAATCCACACCCACCAGAATGGCTGTAATCAAAAAAACAGAATATAACAAGTGTAGGTGAGGATGTGGAGAAACTGGAGGCCCGCTACATTGCTGGTGGAAAGTAAAATAGTGCAGCCACCATGGAAAGCAGTTTGGTGGTTCCCCAGAAAATGAAACAGAATTAACATATGACCCAGCAACTCTACTGCTCAGTATATGCTCAAGAGAATTGAATATATATATTCAAACAGAATCTTCTAGATGAGTGTTCACTGCACCGATATTCACAGCAGCCAAACAGAGGAGACGACGCAAACGTCCATTAGCGGGTAGACGGATAAAGCAACGTGGCCTATCCATACACGGGAATATTACTCAGCCCTGAAGAGGAAGGAAGCACAGACAGCTGCAGCAATGTGGATGAACCTTGAAAACATTAGGCTGTGAGAAAGAAGCTGGCCACAGAAGGCCATGTCTTGATTCGATTTCTACCACATGCCTTTAGTAGGAAGGTCCACGCTGAGAGCTGACTGGGGGCTGCCAGGACTAACAGAAGGGGAATTAGAGAGACTGCTGATGGGTAAAGGGTTCTTTCAGGGCTGGAACTAAATGGAGGTGAGGTTTGCACGGCTTAGTGGCTGCCCTAAGTGACATTGAACTGTTCACTTTTAAACAGTTACTTTCATGTTATGTGGATTATATCTCAACTGAAAACAATAGCTCTGGGTTTGGCGCTATCAGGCTGCTCTGTGACTGGTTTACGGCCTCGGTCGTTAGACAGTGAGAAATGGAGTTTGTGCCGTGGAGTTCCTGACAGACCAGATTGTTTCAGACCTACAACTTGCATGTGTCAGCTCACTCATAAGTGCAAACGCCTTGGAAAAATAAGGAACTCCTCGACAAAAGAGACCCAAACCCCTGGAAACAGCAGGCTCACTCCTGTATGTGCCAAGGTCCCAGGAAGGGTTAGTGTGGAAAGTCAGGTGGCCACATTCCTGTGGTCCTGCTGGTACCTGGCCCCTGCTCAGTCTCAGACTCCACACTGTGCCATGCTTTCTTTCAGATGATTGCATGTGGGCATGATGTCTAGAACGAGATGTCAGTTGAAGTGGCTTCTGTGCAGTGATGGTTAAATGGGTCAGCCATAGGGGACGGTCACTGTGAGGTTAAATGGGTCAGCCGTAGGGGACGGTCACTGTGAGGTTAAATGGGTCAGCCGTAGGGGACGGTCACTGTGAGGTTAAATGGGTCAGCCGTAGGGGACGGTCACTGTGAGGTTAAATGGGTCAGCCGTAGGGGACGGTCACTGTGAGGTTAAATGGGTCAGCCGTAGGGGACGGTCACTGTGAGGTTAAATGGGTCAGCCGTAGGGGACGGTCACTGTGAGGTTAAATGGGTCAGCCGTAGGGGACGGTCACTGTGAGGTTAAATGGGTCAGCCGTAGGGGACGGTCACTGTGAGGTTAAATGGGTCAGCCGTAGGGGACGGTCACTGTGAGGTTAAATGGGTCAGCCGTAGGGGACGGTCACTGTGAGGTTAAATGGGTCAGCCGTAGGGGACGGTCACTGTGAGGTTAAATGGGTCAGCCGTAGGGGACGGTCACTGTGAGGTTAAATGGGTCAGCCGTAGGGGACGGTCACTGTGAGGTTAAATGGGTCAGCCGTAGGGGACGGTCACTGTGAGGTTAAATGGGTCAGCCGTAGGGGACGGTCACTGTGAGGTTAAATGGGTCAGCCGTAGGGGACGGTCACTCTGAGGTTAAATGGGTCAGCCGTAGGGGACGGTCACTCTGAGGTTAAATGGGTCAGCCGTAGGGGACGGTCACTGTGAGGTTAAATGGGTCAGCCGTAGGGGACGGTCACTGTGAGGTTAAATGGGTCAGCCGTAGGGGACGGTCACTGTGAAGTTAAATGGGTCAGCCGTAGGGGACGGTCACTCTGAGGTTAAATGGGTCAGCCGTAGGGGACGGTCACTGTGAGGTTAAATGGGTCAGCCGTTGGGGACGGTCACTCTGAGGTTAAATGGGTCAGCCGTAGGGGACGGTCACTGTGAGGTTAAATGGGTCAGCTATAGAGGACGGTCCCTCTGAGGTGAGAGGCTCACATCAAGCTCCTATCATTTTAAGGTAGGTTGGGTGAGTGGGGTCAGCTCCCTCCCTCTCTGGGCTCCGTGGTGTGGAAGTCCCACAGGGTGGTCCCTTTTTGTGGGTAGAGCAGGCTGCCATGGCTTATTAGGAGAATTGGGTAATGGCCCTCACTGCCCCTTTGTGGGGCCCCAGAGGGGCAGGCACCCGGTCTCATTTGCCCTGGGGGGTCCCTGAATATTCTCCCCTCAGCCCCAACATGTACAAGAGAAACCGAAGCTTGGAGTGGCCTTGGGCGCCTCGAAGTGCAGGCCTGGCTGATGCCAGGAGGACCTTTTCATGTTTTCTGGAATGTGTTAGGTTTTGTTTAGACACCGAGCCAGCCTGGGGCCAAGCGTCCTCCTCCCTCCTTAGGGATCCGTAGTGGAGAGGTGGAGAAACGTGCCCGTCCCACAGCCAGGGGTCGTGCCCTGTCTCTGTGCTCTGAGCGGCGGTTCTCGGACTGGTTTGCTCCTTCTCTCCGCGTCCCCTCCAGACACCGAGCTGTGCTTGGCTGCCGTGCGCCGTGTTTAGTGTCTACGTCTTGAGGCACGTTTGAGCTTTAGTCCTCTTCCCCTCCAGATACCGAGCTGTGCTTGGCTGCCGTGCACCGTGGTTTTTAGTGTCTACGTCTGAGGCATGGGTGAGCTTTAGTCCTCTTCCCCTCCAGATACCGAGCTGTACTTGGCTGCTGTGCGCCGTGTTTAGTGTCTACGTCTTGAGGCATGGGTGAGCTTTAATCCTCTTCCCCTCCAGATACCGAGCTGTACTTGGCTGCTGTGTGCCGTGTTTAGTGTCTACGTCTTGAGGCATGGGTGAGCTTTAGTCCTCTTCCCGCCTTTTGTCCTGGCAGCAGCTTAGATGCTCCTAGTAAGGTCACTGCAGAGGATGGTTTCTGCCCCAAGGGGCCTGTGGCTTCTGGTGGAGAAGCCCACCTGACCCAGACCATCTCCCCACAGGAGGCCCGCCGTGGGGGCAGAGAAGTCCAACCCCTCCAAGCGGCACCGGGACCGCCTCAACGCCGAGTTGGACCACCTGGCCAGCCTGCTGCCGTTCCCACCTGACATCATCTCCAAGCTGGACAAGCTTTCTGTCCTGCGTCTCAGTGTCAGTTACCTCCGGGTGAAGAGCTTCTTCCAAGGTAGGGCTCTCACCTGCGCCCACCCGTTCACTTGAGTCGGGTTGTGTCTCCCCTGAGTCCACCTGGGGCCCGTGTGGCCAGGTGAAATGTGTCTGCTGGGTTGCACCATGTGCACGCCCTTCTTCCCCCACGCTACCCCCGGACTTACCTGGAGACCTGGTCCCTGGCTGGGCTGTGGATTTTCCCTGGTGCCAGGTCTGGCCCTAGCTGTCCTCGACACTCTCAGGGTGCCGCAGTTTGCTGGGATGGGCCAGTTTGCTCCTCGGGTCCTCGGTTTGCTGAAGCTGCGCAGCTCCTGTGGGAGGGGCTGGGACTGTTCCTCCCCATGCTGGGCCTCACTGGTGCTTCCCCACAGACCCCAGCTCCAGGGAATGGGGGGTCGGCTTCGTGAATGAGCAGGGCTGGGCATGGTCAGGAGGCCGAGGCAGCTGACTAGGTGGGACCTGGAGGCTGCCCTGGGGTGCCGGGCACCTCCCCCTGCCCATGCCAGGCCCTGCCCAGACACAGCTGCTGGGGCTGCCCTCTCATGGGGAGGGGCTTCCAGGGCTCCTGCATCTCGGGTGAGGCCTCCCCAGGCCTGTGCCCCGTCTGTCCTTGGAAGCGTGGCATTTCCTTAGATTTCCGGTTGTTGCTGCCCCGGGAGCTGGGATCTCCCCAGAGAACTCGCAGGTGTAGACTGTGGGGCCTTTGGCGTTGCGGGAGGGTGGGAGAGAAGCTGCTTCCATCTTCTGTGTTGGGTGACGTGCCTGCACGTGGTTTGATTGCAGCACTTTTAGAATTAAAAACCCTGTGACCAGCAGCGTGTGGCAGTTGTGCTGGGCACCTGCACTCCTGAGTTTGAGTCAGGGTGGGGGCCTCCTCTAGGTGGGGGCATCTGTCTCGGCATGCGAGAGGCTGTCAGTGCCTGGGCCCCTGCAGGCCTCTGCACATCCTCAGACACCCCCAGGGAAGGACGCGGCCCATGGGATGCGGAAAGGAAAGCCACAGTGACACTCAGCATCACCCCGCATCCTGCTGGTGCTGGCCCCACACTGAGGGTCTTCCTGGGTCCTGGCTGGCCGCAGCCTCCATGGAAATCAAATCCCACAAAACGTTAACAGAGCTTATCTGAGTGGTGAGGTCACAGCAAGTTTTAGTTTTACATTCCAGGTTTTCTAATTTTATGTCAAAAACTATTAATTTTATATTTATCTCCGTTCCCAACCTGGGCCTCCCGGTGCTCAGGGCTGCTGGGTGGTGTTGGACTCAGTTTACCTGAGAGACCCGGGTTTGCCGCACGTGCAGGATGGCAGCTTTTCCAGGAGGGTTAAGATGTGGTGCGGTTGGTGTGGTCTGGTGTGGTGGAGCAGGCACCACCCTGCACGCACCCGGGCATGGGCGCCAGCGTGGAATCGAGGGCAGGCTCCTAGGTTTGCCCTGTGGGGCGCGCCTTTCATGGATGGGGCAGTGTGGCTCAGCGGCGCCAATGGCAGGGGGCAGTCCCCATGTCTGGGCAGCGCGGGAAGGGCTGGGGCAGCCGGTGGGGAGGCTGTGTCCCAAGCTGAAGACGTGGTGCATTGGCTTCCTGCCGCTGACACCGCACAGCCTCACCCTCTCTAGGAGGTTGGAGAAGAGGCCAGGTCACTTCCTCTCCGCACAGGTCCCACGGTGCCCAGCCGGGCCAGGGGTTGATGTCCTCAGAAAGTCTTTGATTCTGATGTTTCCAGCAAGTTTGGACACCTGGTTCTTCTTAACCTGCCAGTGAGTGAGCTTCCCATCCTGCGCCCCGAGCCGGGCGATGGCACTGATGGCCATCCTGTGCAGGGGCACCCTGCATGCTTCCTGTTGCCCTGCCAGGAGGTGCCCCCCTCTGCCACAGCTGCAGTGACTCTCAGGGAGCCACCGGCTTACAAGAGTGCTGCAGCTTTCACAGGGAAATAAACTTCCTGACTTTTCTACCAAGGATTGGGATTTTTGTGATCCCCTTCAGGCTGTACATTGTAGAGGAAATTCTAAAAACTTTTCTGAAGTCATTTCCACTGTATAATTAGAAACAAGTCAAGCTATAAAAGTTGGATCTTAAACTGTGCCTCTTGACTTAGAGATTACGGCTGCCATAAAAAGTTGCCTTTGGGAAGGACATGAACCAGGAGCTTTCACCTCAAAGGGTGATGATGGCCTGAGCATTTGCTTATGATGTTTAATGTTGACCTTCGTGGCTTTTTAGAATGCAGTGGGTTTATTTTTGTTTGGGGATTGGCACTTTAAGTTATAAAACTCTTAGCTTCTACCCTTCTCCTGGGTGACTGTTAAGGTTGGGATTTTCCACTCTGGGGGATTTTACTATTCACACCAGGGGAAGTCAGGCACAAAATAAGAGGGAAGGAGGTGGTGCGGAGGAGACAGTGGCTGCCGCCTTGACAGAGCTCTCTGCCCTGCTGTTGTGGGGCAGGGAGGGGAGTTGGGCCCCTTCTAGGCTGAGCCCTGGTCACAGCCTGGGACGTGGGACCCTAACACTGACCAGGAAGGGTGTGGAAGCCCCGGCTCTGTTGCTGAAGCCCAGCTGTGGGTCAGGCCACCCTCCCAGAGCTCCCTGGGGGTCCCTGCATTTCCCAGGACCCCTGCAGTCAGCGACTGAGGAAGAGTGCCCGGGAGTGGAGGCCCTCAGGTGCGGAGTCCATCCAGGCCTGGCATGGGGCTGTGTCCACCTCCACGCGTGGGGGCCGGAGCGCTGACAGGGCACAGACGTGTGTGTTCTTGTTGCTGTGTAGAGAAGTGGGGAGTAGAACAGTCCCAAAAACAAAGCAGCGAGGAGAGAAAGTGGCACAGCCTCACTCTGAAAGCCTGGGGATTTTCCTTTCAGGATGACACTGCTCCCTGCTCCCTCCACTCATCACCCGCAGCGGCATCAGAGTCCTCTTGTTCCTTTGCATCCGCCGTGCTCCACTGTGGGGCCTGAACACACGCCTGTGTCCATCCTGGAGCCCCTCCTGGGGTCAGTCCTGGCTCTGAAGCTCCCCCCGGGCTGAACGGGCACATCCGCTTCACCCCACCCTGGGTGGGCCGGAACAGAGGCCCCACAGCGCCATGAGGTGTCCTGGGATCCTGAACTCTGGAATCCCACGCTTGCTAGTAGGTCAAAAGTTCTATGGTCCTTGAGATTATGAGTGAGTGTGTAAACCTAGGCCTGAAGTTACACGTTATTAAGCCAAATCGTGCTGATTTTCAGCTTTTGCTGAAGATTTACCTTTTCCTTGATGATCGTTTTATGGACTGGATGTTTATCTCATTCCTTCACCTATTCATATAGTGAAACCCTAATCCCGGTGCGGCTGTATTTGTAGGTGGGGCCTCTTAGGAAGAAATTAAGGTTAAACAACGTCATAAGTGGGGGCGGCCCTGAACTGATAGGACCGGTGTCCTTAAAAAGGAGACACAAAAGTACTCTCTGTCCGCCTCTGTGCTGAACAGCCCCCCGAGAAGGGCTGTGAGAGCACACGGGGAAGGCGGCTGTCTGCAGGCCGGAAACAGCCCTCACCAGAGCCAAACTAGCTGCACCCTGATGACAGGCTTTTAGCTCCAGAACTGTAGGAAAACCAATTCCTGTTGTTTAGGCCCCCAGGCGGTGGCGTTTTATTATAAGCAACCCAAGCAGAGAAGTGGGGTGCCCCGCGTTACATACCACATACCTAAGAATGTGGAAGTGACTTGCAGCTGGCTGATGGGTGGAGGCTGGCGGAGTTTTGAGGTGGGTGCTAGAAAGAGCCCCGATGGCCGTGAAGCAGTTGTTGGTAGAACTATGGGTGTTAAAGGCGTTCTTGGTGAGGGCTCAGAGAGAAGAGCATTGTAGGGAGAGCTGTGGTCGTAGAGAACACACGTACCCCACGAACAGAACACTGGTAGAAACGTGAGCATTAAAGCCGATTCTGGTGAGGAACGTGCCTGTGGAATGCGAGGAAAGTGGTTCTCGTTATAAAGTGGCACGTACTTGGCTGGACTGAGTTCTAGCATTTTGTGGGAAGTGGAACTTGCGAGTGATGAAATGGGATGTTTTGCTGGTGAGATTTCTAAGCAAAGTGTTGAAATCCTTGCTTCTCCTTACTGCTTATAGTGAAACGTCAGAGGAGAGACATACATTGAAGGAATTGCCAAAAGAAAAGGAACCAGAGCTTGAAGATTTGGAAAATTATCAGCCTATCCACACTGCAAAAAATGAGAAAGTGGGCCGGGCACAGTGGCTCACGCCTGTAATACCAGCACTTTGGGAGGCCGAGGCGGGTGGATCACAAGGTCAGGAGTTCAAGACCAGTCTGGCCAAGATGGTGAAACCCCGTCTGTACTAAAAATATAAAAATTAGCCGGGCATGGTGGCGGGCACCTGTAATCACAGCTACTTGGAAGGTTGAGGCAGAGAATTGCTTGAATCCGGCGGGCAGAGGTTGCAGTGAGCCAAGATCTTGCCACTGCACTCCAGCCTGGGTGACAGAGCGAGACTCTGTCTCAAAAAAAAAAAAAAAAGAGAAAGTGTCTGGACAGATTTGCATGCGGTGGAACCATTTGATGGGGAGACTGGGTGTGAGCCAGGAGCCCAACCAGGAAGCCTCCTCAGCAGAGGCCAGGAGTAGGGATGGGACCAGGCCCTCAGAGACACTGTCAGCTTGGCCTAAGGAGAACAGGAGGTAGCGCTCTCCAGCGCCTGGCATGCTTCATCTTTCCAGAAAGGGGAGAGTGTGCCTGGGGGTGACTCAGAGGTAATTGGGTACCTCTTCCACCACAGGCACAGGGCAGGGCTGTCTCCCCCTGGGTTTCGGCGGGTGGGGCCGCTGAGAGCTGGGAAAGAGGCTGGGCCTCTGGGCAGAGCATGGAGCCGAAGAGGATTGTCCCCAGGCCTCCAGGTCTCAGGGGCTTTGTCTTGCTAGATGTGTGACTTGCTTGGGACCCGTCTCCCCTCTCTTCCTTCTGTGACCTGCGTTTTGCAATGGGGAGTTCCATCCCATGCCTATTCATTGTTGTATTTTAGAAGACCATGGCTTGCCTGGCTTCGCAGCTTCTTAGCTGGAGAGCAGGTCTGCTTTAGGAGAAATTGTACCTTGAGTCTTACCCATTTCTGATTTAGATGGTAGTTAAATGAAACTTTGGCTTAGACTTTAGAGTTGATGCTGGAATGGGTTAAGACTTTTGGGGCTGTTGGGATGGAATTAATGTATTTTGCATGTGAGGACATAAATTTTGGAGGCTAGGATTGAATGTTATAAACTGAATGTTTGTATCCCCTAAAACTCATATGTTGAAGCCTTAGCCCCTGGTTTAGTTGTATTTGGAGAAGGGGTCTCGAAGGAAGTTAAGTTTAAGGTTAAATGCAGTCATAAGGGCAGAGCTCTGATCTGATGGGATTAGCACACATATAAGGAGAGACATTGGAGGGCTCACGCTGTCCACAAGCACAGCAGGAAGTTCATGTGAAGATGCAGCAAGAAGGTGGCTGTCCACAAGCCCAGAAGAGAGCCCTCACCAGAAACTGAATGTGGTGGCACCTTGATCATGGGCTTCTAGCTTCCAGAACTGCAAGAAAACAACTTTCTGATGTTTAAATCATTTTGTCACAGCAGCCCTAGAGGCTAAGGCAAGCCCTCATGGCAGGACCACAGGTCTGAGACGTGATTTTTCTCATCCTGCGGCAGGCATGAGCACATGTGGGTCGTGTGCCTTCCAGCTCTCCAGGCTGTGCTCCAACCCTTTCTCTCGCCCCCTTCCTCTCTGTCACTGGTGCCTTCTGGAAGATGACTTCCCCTTGGGGAGCATTTCCTGCAAAGACTCACAAGTTTAAAATAACTTAGGGTATTTCTCTGTACTTGAGAGCCAGGAGAGGATGAGAGCTGGTCCTGCCCTGATGTTGTGAGGCCACTCCTGCCTCAGACCCTGAGGCCCCCAGGAATGGTTTCCCCAGCACTGTTGTAGTTGTATGGCAAGATCACTCTGATGATTTTAGGAGCTGATTTTACTTTTCCTACCTCTTTTAACTGCTTCCAAAAGATGAATCTGGCCAAGAAGAGCAGGGGCTCATTCACTCATTTACTCACTCATTCCTGGTGCTTGAGTTTATTCCTGAAGGAAGCTGGCCAAGGGTTGAGAGAAAACAACTTTGATTTTTCTCATGTCTGCCCAGCAAACCTCCTTTGTGGACTGATTCTCCTTCTGTGCCTGGAAGAAACCGAAATAATCCCAGGACTCTTCTGGTCCCTTCTAGGTAATTTAGTGTCTTCCACTAATGTGGCCCCAAGCAGGCTGGGCTTGTTGATTAGTATAGGTCCAGCAAAACAGTTAAAACTCTACTTGTCTTCCGCATGTGAACCTCTTCTCAACCTCACCTGGTGCTGTGGCAGGTGGGAGGCTGGGTGCCAGGCTGGCTGCTGCCCCCTGGGTCCTCCCCCACCGGTAACTATGGCTTCCAATCCTCCGGTGGGAGGAGCAAGAGGGATAAAAGGTAAGGACAGGAGAGGTTCTGCATGGCTGGCATGGCAGAGAGCTGGCACATAAGGCTGGCAGGGAATCCAGGGGACTCCGGGGGCATTCTTATGGTCTCCTGAGTGACCACTGTACCCTGGGGTGTCTCTGCCACAATTCGCCAACTCAGGCGGTGCATCCTCTCCAGCTGGTCCCTTATACTCACTTCCTTAGCCCCAGGTGGCCGTGGTACCTCTAGCCTCTTGCCAAGGTCTGCCCTCACATCTCCAGGAACCCTTCTGGGCAGGATTTAAGACATCCCAGGCCAGTGTTCAGGCAGTACGACCCCACCTGGTCCACAGGAAATGTGCACCTTTGATCTACTGGGTTAGCGTTAATTTCTGCATGCAGCCCAGTTGCCTACTGGGAGCTCCAGGAGTCTCCTTTTGCCCTTTGCATTTCTTGAGTGTAAGAGGGACACCGGGTCTCAGTGCCCCCCACCAGCCTCAGGAGGCTCACAGTAGGTGTTTGCAGGCCTCGTGAAACCCCTCTTGGAATGAAGTGAGGAGAAAGTTGTCCATCCCTCTCATGGTGCAGGTGGGGTGGGGACAGACTGAGAGTGCAACGCCACCCCCCCGCAAGGAAGCCCTCCTGTCAAACTTGAACTTCTGTCATCTTCAACACCTCCTCTACCTAGGTCACCTAGAATTTCACTTGGGAACAATTGGCACTTCTTGTCCTGGGGCCTCAGCTAAAATTCAGACTGGAAAAGTTCCATATTAACGTCCTGTTCTAATGCAAGTAAAAAAAGAGCTGCTATGGTCTTTGCTTCCTGGTATTTAGAGTCTAGTGGGAGAATATTGACTACTTAACACAGTCTCTTCCATTTTTAATATGTAACTGAGACATCCTTCTACTGATAACAGCCAAAACTTCAAGATAAAATATTTTAAGCCTTTAAAAATACATTTATGGGCTGGTAGTAAATTAAGGACTACTCAGAGACAAAAACTAAGTGAAGCTGAGAACCCAGAGATAACTTTATTAAAGGACATTATTAAAGATATACTTCATGCAGAAGGAAGAGAATTCCAGGTGGAAGATTTGAGATGCAAGAGGGAATGAAGAACAAGAAGGTGGGGACTATATGGGTAAATCAAATCAAATCAAACACATTGTGTAAAATAATAATGGTGATATAAGAATTTTAAAAAGATAAGTATATAGTCATAATATCATACAAATTTGAAGAGGATGATGAGTTTAAAAGTTCTAAGATTCTTGTATTAACTTTGGAGGATGGTTATCTAATTTATAATAAAATTTTTAGGATAATCAACCATAGAAATGGGGTTGAAATTTCAAACTAATGGAAATAAAAAAGAGTGAGAAAATGTAATCAGTCAAAAGGAAAAGACTAGGAAGGGAAAGGAGAAAAGAAACACAAAAGAGGTGGAACAAAAGTCCAAATATATCAGTAACTACAATAAATGTAAATAGAATAAACATAACAATTAAAAGATAAAGATTATTAAAGTGGATTACTATATGCTGTTTACAGAAAACACATCCACACTCTCAGGTACAGAAAGGATGAAAGTAAAAGGATAGGAAAGGGTATACTGGGGAAATATAAACTGAAGAAAATACGATGAATCTATATTAATGTAACAAAATTGATTTTGGGGTAAAAAGCACCACTGGAGATAGAGAAAATCAATACATAATGATTAAACAATTCATTTCATCAAGCAGATAATATAATTTTGAATTTTTATGCTTTCCATAACATAATTTCAAAATCTATGAAGTAAATATTGACAGAACTATAAGAATATATAAATTCATCATCAAAGAAAAATATTTTAAATACTGTAACTCAGGATTTTATAGAAGAAGTAAATAAAAGCCAGTAAAGGTTATAGAACATTTGAACAATGCAAAGGAAAAAAAAAGGTTAATTTAGTGGACGTACATAAATCAGTATACCCCCAAACTACAGAATTCATGTATTTTCAAAGCCCACATGGAACTGGTAAATATATGGAAACCTTATTGGCCAATAAAGCAAGTCTCAGTAAACTTCAAAAGATAAAATATTGAAGAATAATGAGGTGGGAACTCAATGCAAACAAACTAGAAATCTGTAATAACAAGATAACTTGAAAACCCTTATATTTGGAAATAAATAAACACACTTGTAAATAACGCATAGGTCAAAGAAGAAAACATGATGTAATTTAGAAATATTTAAAATGTGTGGGATGTAGCCAAAGCAATACTTAGAAATAAATAATCTTAAGTGTTTATGTATAAAAGAAGAAAGGCTAAATATTAATGAGCTAAGCATTCAATTAAGTAGTTCTGATAAATAACAGTAAAATAAAAAGAGTCAAATAAGGAAAATAATAGAAGATATTGATGAAATGGAAAAGAAACATACAATAGAGTTCTTTTAAAATGATAAACTTTACAAAGATCTGGGAAACTGATCAAGGAAAAAAGAATAAGCAATATTAGGAATATAAAGAGAAGCTCTTATGAACAAATTAATGCCAATAAATTTGAAGTTTGAAAACATAAATGAAAAAATTCCTAGAAAATATAACTTATTAAAACTGACTCAAGAAGAAATAGAAAACCTGAATGTCAGAGGACCATTAAAGAAATTGATTTAGTTGTTTAAAATCTTTGCACAGAGAAAGTCTAGGCTCAGATAGCTTTAAAGCAATTTCTACCAAATAGTAAAGAAAAAAATAATTCCATTCTATTGAATCCTGTGATGTTGAATTGGAATTGGAGGTATTGGTGTGAACTCATGGTTTTCAATATATAAAGAGAGACATGAATATGTATGTAAAATGTGTATACACTCACCCCCCCAGCCCCCCTCCACAGACACTGTCACCTGAGAGGGCCTCGGAACAGTGACACCCCAGCAGCAGCAATCACGCTTAACATTCAGATGTTGGTTTCTAAATGCTTCTTGCCATTAAAAGGAACTAGGGCTTTTGGGGGCTCTTCAAGAGCTGGAGCAGACGAAGTACAAGGTACTTTATACTTACCTCACGCCAGAAAGCAAGGCAGTGGTCACCAGCGATGAAGATGTGTCACAGGACACAGAAGCCATCTTGAAGGGGCTCCCACTGGCCATGTCTGGGACAATTTAAGCATTAAAATGAATAATGATAGTAATGGGCTATACCCCAGTGAATAAAATACGATTTTATAGGGTCACACTTATATAAATGAATGAATAAATAAGTTTTTCCTCACAACAGGCTAATTAATCACTATAAGAAGAGAGATGACTATAGAAAGAAGAGGTGAATTGCAAATCAAATTTGGTAACCACTACAGTCATAATTCAGGCAAGAAATATCAATTAGTGCTAAAATTGGTGGTGAAAATGGGGTGAGACAGAATTTTTGTAGTCTCGAACAAAATATCTATTAATTATCAAGCAGAAAAGCCCAGCATTCACTGTCCTAAGTGATTGATCTGACCCTGCCAATAGTGGAATAAGCCGGCATTGTGCACCACCCAACAGGATGCGTGAGTGGAGCACGGCATTGCTTTGCTGATACTCCGGCTGGAGGTGCATAACTTCAGTCAAATCACAAGGAAACACCAGACAGACCCAAACTGAAGGGCAGTCTGCAAAATAACTCACCTGTAATCTCCAAAAAACCCGGCAGGCCATGAAAGCCAAGGAGATACTGGAAAGGATGGAGAGGTGGCAGGGACTAAGGCAGCATGGCGATGGCTGCTGCCGCAGTCCAGCACCACCTTGGCTAAAAGGATGTTATTGGGACAGTGGTGAAACTCATCCATGGACAAGGGGTATCTGGGTGCTTTATATTATTATTATAGCTTTTCTGTAAGTTTGATGCTGTCTGAAAGCATAAACAGGAGGAACAAGGAAAACCAAAATGGAGAAGTTGCAGGGTGTTTATATGAGCTCTGAAGTGAGTCCTTTGGGGGGGTGCAGCAGAGCCCCGGCCACTCCCACCCGGGAGGAGCTGGGGGGAAGAGCAAGTGCCCAGGGAGGCGGGGGAGAACGGGAGGTCGTGGGCATGCAGTGGGCCCTCAGCATAGCCGGATGTGGGACAGCATCATATGCATTTGAGGTCACGGGCACGCAATGGGCCCTTAGCATAGCCAGATGTGGGACAGCATGGTGTGTATTTGTATGTTTGTGAGGCAAGTCACGTCTTTTAGGAGCACTTGTCATGTTGGGCAGCTGGGCCTTTTGCAAAGAGAAATACAAGAATAACCAACACCTTCCTCAGCGCCCATCACGACCACCCTGCCCCATAGACACGGGTCTGAGCCGCAGTGTGTGGTCAAGGGCACAGAGGAGTGGGCAGCACTGACCGTGGGGACTGGAGAAGCCAGCCTGGTGGGGCTTGAATATGGCACGGCCAGGCAGTGATGCTCCGTGGGCCTTGCTGGGGGCACCATTCGAGGCTCGGCACACCTGTAGCTTTTGAAGGCCATGCCCTCCTTCTGAGTCTCTTGTCTTCTTCCCCGGCCTCATTTTTAACATCACAGCCTCTGCCCCTCTGACCTGACACTGCCCCCTCTGCTGCTCGTTCTCTCCTAGTGCTTAACTTGTGTGGTGCTGGGCTCTGTCCCCCTCCTTCTCTGTTGTATGCCCAGGACAGGGGTTGGCAGTGGCAGATCCCGAAGACGTGGATGACCACGCGGGCGAACGAAGGCCCATGTCCTTCAGGAGGCCCCAGGCATTGGACACCAAAGGCCCTGAGACGTACTCAGTTCGGTCTGCATCTGTTGATGGTAAATATTGCAGGACTGATGGCCACTGACTGCCTGTAGTGATGTGTGAGGACAGTGAAGGCAATGGTGATTCACAGGCAGGTCAGTCCCATGTAGGTGTTAGCTGTAAATTCATAGTTACATAACTTAATAAATTTACTTACAAATTCATTATTTATAAACAAATCAGAGACTCTGACAGCTGAGCTGGCACTCCTCGTTGATGTGAAAGTTGGCAAGCAAGGCAGCATCCATACCTGTGGGTAGACGGCAGAGGACTCTGTGAAGGTTTGGCGCCCTTTTCCGCGGTAGGAGAGGCCGGCGGGGCTGCTCGTGAAGGCTCCCTGGGCGTGCACCACGGCACTGTATTCTGCCTGAGGGCGTGGGCCAGGGCTCTCTCCAGCTGCGGCCGCATGGGGTTAGTGGCCTGCAGTGTTGCCTGCTCACTCGTCTGTACACCTGTGCACTGCACACTGATTCACTGAATATTTGATGGTTAAACAGCACCCAGCACAGTTTTTTGGGTTTTGTTTTACAAAATGTTTCTTGAACCCTTGGCTGGTCCCTGCTGTGCTTTTCTTTGATATGTTGAAATGTAACAAGAATGCCCAAATAGTTTGCTTATGCCAGATGTTTCGCATCATGAAGAGAATATGGATTTGCAATGTGTGCAAGTATTCTTCTTTCCCCAGAGAGCTATTTTTGGTTGCATCTTCCACGATAACATGGGGTTCCAAGGCTAGGGTGTGTTTTCCTCTGCAGGACGAGCGTGCGACTCTGGTGACCGCAGAGCCCCCCCGAGGCTCCCGGGTTCTGTGATCTCAGAAAGTGGTTAGAGGCGCATTCTCTTGACCAGAGAAACGCGTGGGCACTGCCAGCTGCAGCCTCCCCAGTCTCCGCGGGCTCAGAGGAAATGCATTTTTTTGTGGTTCATTTTGCGCTGTAAGGAAGTGTGAAATCTCTAAAGCTCTCCGATGCTTTTTGAAAAATCTAGAAATTCTTGCTATAGGAAATTCAACAACTTGACGCAGTATAGGTCTTACGGGTGCCCCCCGTTTTATAAATATCGTGTCTGTGTGAAATGAGTGTGTTTATTTATACTCCTGATGCTTTTTCTTGCTGAGGGGAATTTGGGACTTTGAAGGGCATTTTTAACCCCCTCTGCCCCACAAGTTGTGGATTTTGGAAGGACACTTGCCCACCCAGCACTCACTTGCTGGAACCCCTTCTCATATGCTGCTTCTCTCTGCCCTCAGTGAGCACCTCGAATGCATTCCCTCACACTCCGTTAAATATACACCCGCCCGTGTGTCAAGAGCAGCACGGCACAATCATCTGCTTCTCACACTCTTCCTCACACCCTCTCTCTTCCTGGGCATTCTGTCTTAACCCCCCAGCCTGGTGCCTGCTGTCTTCTGGGATGCCTGAGGGCTCTCCGGGACCCTCACAGTCCTGGTTCCCTCCCGCCCACAGCCTGACAGGGCAGCTCTGTCCCACAGGGTGGACTTGCCTGCTTTGCAAGGCTGGGGCGCATGCTCCTTGCAGATGAACAGACCCACATCTAGGCAAGCACGCAGCACAGCCTGACTCAGGAGCTGAGGCCTCCCACTGCACGAGCCTGAGCCCCCTGGCTCCCTGGGCTCCCTCTGTGGGCACTTGCTTTGCTCTGAGTGTTTGTCACCTGCCTGAGTGCTCCTGATGCCTCCTGGGCCACTGGGGAGAGCTGTGCTTGTCCCACGCTCCGGCACAGAGTGTCCGTCCCAAGTGTTTCCTTTAAACCTTTCCTGTGCAGAAGCTGGGACAGAATTCTGTGCGTCCCAGTGCAGAACACGCCTGTTCAGAAAGTAACTGGATGATACAAATACAATTTGTAGCCATCAAGAATCACTAAATGACATTTTCTTCCAGAATGTACATGTTACATTTCATCTTCAAAAGGCCAAACGGTTTTGTCATCCAGTTCTTGAGAAGTGAAGGAAGGGAGAGTTTGAATATTTGAAAGCCTTGAGGCTGTGGTACCCTCATTTGACGTAAAACTTGCAAAGGCATTTGTAGAAACGGTTGGGGTGTGGGAGCAGGGGTCAGAGGTGCCCTCCTGGGAATGTCTTGGCTCTGAGAGCACTGCCCCGTCCTCCCGGGCCCTCGCTGGTGCCCCGTCCTCCCAGGCCCTCGCTGGAAGCCCCGTCCTCCCGGGGCCTCGCTGGTGCCCCGTCCTCCTAGGCCCTCACTGGAAGCCCCGTCCTCCCGGGGCCTCACTGGTGCCCCGCCCTCCCAGGCCCTTGTTGGAAACCCTGCTCATTTACTTCCCTTGTTACTGTTGTGCTGCATTTCCTGGATCCACAGTCAGGTCAGGCAATTCTGGCGAAAGCAGGCGTCAGGGAAGGGTTGGGTGGACGTCCCAGGCTTCTCAGAGCATCTCATCCAACTCCTCCATCCAACTCCTGGATGGGAGAGTGTCTTAAGGGTCTTCAGGAGGGAGCCTGAGCTGGGAGCAGGGGCAAGAGAAATCAGGTTCAAGGGAAATTTTCATCAGGGTTATCCACCACCCCCAGGACCCTCAGAGTCTCACAGTGGGTGCAGCCCCAGGCAGGTGGTGGTGCCCAGGGGACAGCCCCCAGGAAGGTGCAGGTGATGGGGGGACAGTCCATGGGAAGGCGGGGGTGAGGGGGGGACAGCCCATGGGAAGGGGGGGTGATGGGGTTGGGGACAGTCCATGGGAAGGCAGGGGTGATGGGGGGACAGTCCATGAGAAGGCAGGGGTGATGGGGGGACAGTCCATGGGAAGGCGGGGGTGATGGGGGGACAGTCCATGGGAAGGCGGGGGTGATGGGGGGACAGTCCATGGGAAGGCAGGGGTGATGGGGGGACAGCCCATGGGAAGGGGGGTGATGGGGTTGGGGACAGTCCATGGGAAGGCAGGGGTGATGGGGGGACAGTCCATGAGAAGACAGGGGTGATGGGGGGACAGTCCATGGGAAGGCGGGGGTGATGGGGTTGGGGACAGTCCATGGGAAGGCGGGGGTGATGGGGGGACAGTCCATGGGAAGGCGGGGATGATGGGGGGACAGTCCATGGGAAGGGGAGGTGATGGGGTTGGGGACAGTCCATGGGAAGGCACGGGTGATGGGGTTGGGGACAGGTCTTGGGAAGGCGGGGATGATGGGGGGACAGTCCATGGGAAGGGGAGGTGATGGGGTTGGGGACAGTCCATGGGAAGGCACGGGTGATGGGGTTGGGGACAGGTCTTGGGAAGGCACGGGTGACAGTGTGGGGTGGAGGGGCAGCCCACGGGAAGGTGCAGGTGTCCGTGGGGGGAGGGGGACACAGAAAAGTACGGGTACGTTCCCGTCATGCTTGTCCGACCTCCCTGGGTGGCTGGAGGAGGAAGTGATCCAGAGGAGGCCTGCCTTGGAAGTACCCAGATCACAGAGGCTGGGCCTGGTGCGGAGCTCTCGGCTGACCTTGGGCCCGGCTTTGCGGGGCATGTCAGTTAGGGCTCTGCAGTAAAACACAACCGACCGGAGACAGATATGGGAAGGCTTATTATGAGCAGGTGGCTCAGACAACTGCAAGCTGGAGACCCAGGAGAGCTGAGGTATAGTTCAGTCCAAGGCCAGAGGCCTGCGGGCCACGGGCGCTGGCGTAAATTCCAACCCGTGGCCGGAGAAGGGGAGATGGGCTGATCCGGCTCAAGCTGTGAGTCAGGAAAAAGGGGTGACTCCTCCTGTCTAGTTGTCTCCAGCCCCCCCACGGACTGCCCAGCCACACTGGGGAGGACCGCTGGCTTCACCTAGCCCATGGATTCAAATAGGACCCCCATCTGGAAACACCTCCCAACACAGAAGGCAGGATTATTTAATCAGAGCACCTGGTGCTGCAGGTGGTTGACGTGTGACGTCGGTCAGCACACTGGGCCTGTGTCCTCATTAGCTCGAGGGCCAGCTGTGACTGCCAACAGCAGCTGCCTGAGTCGGGGTTTCAGCCCAGCCCTGCTCTAGGCTTTCTGAGGGAGTCTCTGGGGCTCTGAAGTAATGGGCTTGCAGGTGGTGGGAATTCTGCATCCCATTCCCTGGGCAGGTGCAGCAGGGACTGGCAGGCTGCCTCATGCATGGGTAAGCCCTTGTGTGTCCCACAGTAGGACTGAGCATCTGGGCCCACCTGTCCTGGGCTGACCTGTCCTGGACTGACTGTCCAGGACGGTGGAACCGACTCCCGTGGTCGCTGTTGAAGCCCTCTGTGGTGAAATGCTCCCAGGAGCTGCAGATTGCCAGGCAGCTTTACTTAGGACGATTCCCTAGAAGGAGTCCTAAACCAAGTCAGCCTGGGGGCCGCCTGCTCCTCTCTCCCTTACGCCCCTGTCTGTGGAGTTCTGTCCCTTCGAACGAGGATGCTTAGGGTCGATGTGCCTGTTAAGGACTGGGTGAAAACGATGGAGAAGAAAGGGATCCCGGGCCTTCCTCTCATTTGGCCGCTTTCACCACTCAGGCCCTGCTGAGGGCTCTGCGGAGAGGCGGGGCGGTCCTGCCACTAGGGACCTTCATGAAGCACCCACGTTCCTTACCACCTTCTCCAGCCCTCACAGGAAGGAAGCGGCAGGGTTTCTGCTGGTTGAGCTCCTCCTCCAGGCTTCCTGGATAGGAAGCAGTGGTGCTGCTCAGCACACAGCCCCTCAGGGCCTTCCCTCCTGCCCCAGGGCTGGGGTAGGCTGGGGGGGCCACCCCTGCTGATCCATCCCTTGGCTTCTGGGCCCAGCTCCCCTGACTGCACAGAGGGGATTGTGGAGCTGTGGGCTGGGGCCTCATGGAGGCTTGTCCTTCTTCCCAGCCAAGGTGCTGGGATCCTGACTGTCACCTGCCCCAAATCCAGGCTGGGCCCTGTCCGCCCTGGGATGGGTCACAGGAGGCCTGAGAACCGGGTCCAGGCTGCGGTTTGGGTGAAGGACAAAGGGACGTCTCTGCCCACTTTGCCTGTTCTGCTTCTTCTGTTTCTTCATCTCTCCTCCTTTTCAGCTCCCCCTGGGCCCAGCTCCCTGTCCAGCACTGAAGACCTGAAGTGGACCTTACTCAGCCCTGCACATAGCAGGGAAGTTCAGCCGCAGTCGCTGCACAGGGCTGGGGTGTGTGATCTCCAATTGCAGGGCTGACCTCCCGCCCTCCATCTGCACCGCCTCCCCCACCCCTACTAGGGAATTGGCTTCAGGGGACTGGGAGCAATGTGGCTTCGTTTCTGGGCATCACAGCATCACCCAGACACAGAGCTGGACCCGCCTTCTGGCTTCTCCTTCACCAGGGACAGTGGGTCAGACCAAGTCACAGGTCCAGGTGCCCGTGGTGGGGGCCAGATGAGGTGGCCCTGGGTTCCCGGTGACACCTTGCTCTCAGTCTCCTCTGTGTGAAGAAACAGAGGGCCCTGAGCAGGACCCCATGGGAAGCCTGAGCCTCCAAGGGAGCCACTCTGCTCCAGCCCTTGCTGTGGGCACAGGGTCACCCGAGGCCTCGGTGCTGACTTCACATTCTCGCTATTCCAGATGAGCCCCTTCTTGGTTGCAGTGAACTCTGCAGCCGTGGGCGGAGGGCTGGCAATGGCCCTGAGAATCTCTGACTTGGCTGAGGTTCTGCGCGGTAGGCAGAGTGCTGGCAGGACACAGAGGGTGCCCAGGCTACAGATTCGGGTTCAGGCCCAGCCGTGTGGCCTGTTCACCTCTGAGAGGGCCGCCCTGCCCGCGCCCGGCTCATCTGACACGCGGCCCTCCAGCTTCTCACTGCCCGCAGGGCGGGCCCTGAGAGTGGTCCTGGCAGGGCCCCTCTCTGTAGACCCTGTAGGACCAGCAGGCCCGGCCGTGGCTGGGAGGCAGGGGACAGGTTGGCCTCTGCAGTCTTGGGTGCACAGAGCTCCTCCCGCCCTGGCCCTGTGGTCCCCTCCTGCTGGCCCAGCTGTGCCTTGTGAGGGCCACGGTGATGGCCCATCGTTCTCACCAGCCCCCAGGAACGACACCGCTCTCCCAGCTCCCTTCCTCCCCAGCCCGTCACCACCGGCAACTGCGGTGGCGTGGGTTGGGGGAGTCTCTCCCTACATCACAGAAGAGGAGACTGGAGCTGGAGAGGTGGGGGATGGGGGCTTCCTCCCGGGGCGGACCCTCAGGTGGGACCCCCAGGCGCAGGAAGGGCGGGGGGACCTGGGGAGGCCGCGGCCGGGTCCGCCCGCCTCGTGTGCACCTGGAGCGCCCGCGCGGACCCGGAGCCCCCTTCCCTGCCACGCGCCTGGCGCTCCCGGCGCTCCTGGGGCTCCTGGCGCCCTGCCCGGGCGGGCGGGGGCGGAGCGCTGCTCGCACGCGAGGCCTGGCGGGGCCCCATCGCGTGACGGCGCCGGCGGCTGCGGGGGAAGTGGGGGGAAGTGGGCGGGCGCCCGCGGGGGGCACGCGATGCTGGGAGAGGCGCGCCCCCGCCCCCGCACGTAGGAGTTTCTCGGGGAAAAGGCCGGGGCTGCCGGTCTGCATTGCTGGTGGGGCGGGGTCGGCTCTGATGCGGGAGCGACCCCTGCAATGGGGTTTGGCTGCACCGGCTGCCTGGGTGGTGGGAGTCTGTGCGCGGGTGTCGGAGGCTGCGCCCCCAGCCGCGCCGCCCCAGCCCCCTGGACCTCGGCGGGGAGCGCCCAGGGCCAGCACGGGGGTCTCGCGGGGCGACCCCAGCAGCGCCTATGTGGGGCCGCTTCTGCCCGGGTCTCTCCCCGGGCTCGGGGTCATCTGCTGGGACATCCAGGGTGCCTCTTGCACTGGCTTCTCCTGGGTCTGCACTTGGGAGAAAGATCTTGATTTTCATTGTTAAAAGCTTTCAGCTTTCTGAACATGCATGTTGTATGAACTGTGGAGTCTCTGGCTGAGCCTGGAGGGCAGGAGGCTGAGATGCTGGGGTTTCCAGGTGGGAAGAGGCCGCCCCTATCCCAGGGATGCCCCCACCTCGGCGGACTGTTCATGCTTCCTCGGAATCGTCCTGCTTTGGGGCAGAAGAGAAGGGGCCTTTCTTGTTACATTTAGTGCAGTGAACAAAAATCCAGTTTTTACCAGGTATGGGAGTTCAGGGAGAAGTGAGGGCTCAGAGACCAGGGAGGGAGGGGGACAGAGAGACCAAGTCCCAAGGACGCCCCGTGCCACTGTCTCCTGGCTCCTGGCTGCCTCACCGCCTCACTCAGGCCCTTGCCCCCGAAGGACACCTTAGCTTGTCAGCATCCCTGCAGCTGGCACCTCAGATTCTGAATCAGTGGCTCCCAGCATGGTCTTTCTGGTGGAGGGTGGGGTGGTAGCCCAACCCAGCAGCCGGTTCCGGGGTCCTGGCCTGATGGGGAGCAGGTTAACCCAGCGTCTGAACTCCACCTGTGCTCACCACGGCCTGGGGACACCACAGACACTGGTCCTGGGGGTCTGGGGGCCCAGGGACTGCGGGATGAGGAGAGCTCAGAGGAAAGTGTGAACCACTTTGACTAGCGGGTGGATGACTTCACGGAAGTCCAGGAGGATGACCAGGAGCAGGAGACAGTGACCCAGGATGAGGTTCAGGCCACAGCATTTCAGAGCACTCTCAGGTGACACAATGCCACTGGGGCTGGAGAGTGGAAGTCCAACCCACCCTGAGTGAGACATTAAGCTTTTATTCAAGTACTTATTCTATTTCTTAAAATATCCAGCAGCCTTACCTCGTTTTGGGACTGTGATGGGCTACAAATAGACACACATGTACTTTTCGATGAGGCTGTGCCCCTCAAACTTGATTTTCTGTCTGGTTTGGGCTCTTCCTGAGCAGTGGGGTGGAGGCAGCCAGGAGTCTAAGCCTGGCCCCGTGGGGAGTCAGGGTGGTGGAGGGGCTGCTTTGGAAGCGGCTGTGTCTCCGTAACCCATGGAAGTGGGCGGATCCGGTGAAGAATGGCAGCCTGGGCTGGGCCACACCGGCGACCAGCCTGCCCTTGAACGGGAGCCCCGCACAGCCTGCCCACCACGAAGGATGGCGTGCTGGCCTTTAGGTGCCATCTCAAGGTCAGAACCCGTGGCAAGGTCGCATCTTCCTGAGCGGATACCACCTGGGGCTTCAGCTGAGGATCCGGGAGACATGGGAGCGGCAGGTGCCCCCCGGTCTCGCTGGGGTGTGCTTTGGTCCACGCACTGGGGCCAGCTGCTTGCCAGGACACCCTTGCCCCTCGGTCCTCTCAGAAGCTGGGGAGGGGCATCCCTCCCGTGTCTCCAGTGCTCATGAGGACACTGAGTGGGCAGTGGGCACCTGCACTGGGTTCAGAACTCAGCCCTCAGCCAGCTGGGAGGTGAACATGTCATCTGTCCCCTTCTGCACCCGAAAATGGAGAATGCACCGTCCTCAGGAGTGGGGGTGTCCTTGGGGGCTGTGTGCAGTCACCAGGAAGGGGGTGGGACTGGTGGCTGTCCTGGACCTGCCTTTTCCTGCCCTTCAGTGCTCTGCAGCGCCTGGGGGTGTGGGGCCTGGCCTGCTCCTTTCCAGGGAGGGGGCTGCGGGGGTTCCAGGAGGCAGAGGTGATGCAGGTACAGCCCCTGGGGGCGTGGGGCCTGGCCTGCTCCTCAGGGAGGGGGCTGCAGGGTTCCAGGAGGGAGAGGTGATGCGGGTGTGCAGGGCACAGAAGAGCCAGGTGGATGCCGGGGGCCTCGGCCCAGCCCTTAAAGGGGTGCAGCCCAACAGTGCTGTGGGTCTCATGAGAGGGGCCGCAGGGACCCCCTGGGTGGCTTCAGGGGGAACTGGCAGGAAGCTGGACTTTGTCCCAAGACTGGGTGTGGGCTCTGGGGGGTTAGGCAGGAGGGGACAGAGAGCAGTTTCTGCGGAACAGAGTGGGGGCTGGGGTGTCCTCAGGTCATTCTCTGCCTCCATGTCCTGGTGTCCCCTGCCCCTCCTGGCTGACCTGGGACCTGTGTATTGGCTCCTCCTGGCCCACCTTGGACCCTCAGGACTGTGCTGTGGAATGCTGCGTGGCCTGCAGAGGGGTCAGTGCAGCCCAGGCCAGCTGTCAGGCGAGAACTGTGGGGTGAACGTGGGGAGGCACAAGAAAGATGTAAATGAAGAAGAGTGGCCAGGCTGGGGGTTGGGGTGCCTAACGTGTCTGTTCTTCTCTGACAGTCGTGCAGGAGCAGAGCTCACGGCAGCCGGCGGCCGGTGTCCCCTCGCCCAGAGATAGCCGTCCTCTTGCAGGGTCTGCCGTGCTGGAGGGAAGGCTGCTGCTGGAGGTAAGTGCCACCCTTGGTACCTCAAACGCTTGACACTTGGTACTCCGTTTCACGCATGTTCAGACCCTCACCCAGGAGGCCCTTCGGTTGTGATCTTCGTAACTATCAGGACAAGTAGACTCCAGAATGTGTTGAAGAAGGGTGTCCCTGGGTCGGAGTCAGCCTCGGGTGTGAGCCTCGTGGGCTGGGACAGGGAAGGCAGCCGGCGAGCTCTCGGCCCTGTGTGCTGCACCAGAAAATCATCCTCATTCTGCACCGTCTGCTTTTGCTTGTCCATGAGAGAACCTTGTACAAAATTAAGCCTTTTTTCCCCTAAAATGAAGGATATGGTCAAGTCTGCATTGGGCTTCCCTGGTGTGGTTTCAATCTCGGGGTGGCCTGTGTGACACCCTGGAAGCTCTGGGCCTGGGCAGGAAGCTCCGTGATGAGGGGGCTTTTCACCCCATCTCCCCCATCCCCCCGACTCTGAAGTGCTGGGTTTTCCTGTGCTGTAACGCGGGGACTGTTACTCCTCTGGGAGGGGAGACTGTGGACCATTTTCCTAAACAACATAAGATGGTGGCGTGGAGCCTCCAGGGTGAATCCATTCGCCATTTTGAAGATAAAGGGGGTTGCTGCCTCCACCAGTGGCTGGAGAGACATGGGGCTGGGTGGTCCCAGGATAGGGCTGGGTGGGCTTGCAGGGAGGAGGTAGGGACAACATGGCACTTCCTGGGTAACAGGGTGGGCTCCAGCCAGAACTCAGGACCCCTGGGTGGGGCAGGAGGGCACCAGCCAACCCGCTCCAGATGAGGGTACTGGCTCCCGGATGGCAGGCTGCCCCACAGCCAGCAGCCTCTGGTCTCCCGCGGAGCTGTGCACCCCTGGTGTGTGGGAGAGGCTGCTCGACCCCCGCCGCAGGTCCTCCTGTGTGTCTCCAGGTCAGTTCACAACCCCCAGCTCGCTCTGCCCTACCCTGCTAGTGAATGGGTCTTAGCTCCTGGGGCCTGGGAAGCCTGGAGCCTAGGGGAGGGAGGCCTGGGCCTGGTTCCCTGCTGCTGGACTTCCCGTCCTGCTCCCAGCAGTGTGGGATATTTTGGAGCTACCCTCAGGGCGGACTCTCCAAGAAGGCTTTGGAAGAGGCACGGAGGGTCAGGGTCCGTCCGCCCGTCTGCTCCTGGCACTGTGGCCCTCCTGCTGCCCGGCCTGACTCCCCTGCCTAGCCAGAGCGCTGGTCACACTCACTGTGTTTCGGGGGAGGTTGAGTAGTTCCTGAAGTCTCAGTCCACCGCATCTGGTTCATGTCCTCTGGCCCACAGAAGTTTCTGGAAGTTTTCTTAGATTGCATCTGGTAGGTTATATGGTGAGGGTTCCTCACTGCATTGCTAGGGCAGTGAAAGGGATTATATGCTCTTTTTGAAGCTTAAAAGTATTCAAACAGGGCAAAATAAGCAAAGCAAGCAACAGCAACAGCAAATCCCAGCTTTTAATTTTAATCTTCAATCTCTTCACAATAAACTGAAAAAAGGGAAGTTTATGGCAGGGCACCCTAAATCCATAAACAGCCTTGAGCTGGCACAGGCTTCAGAGTGGCTGTGGCCATGGTCTGTTGATTTAAGATGAGGAAGTTAAGGATTGGGGCCACCAGGTGCCCTTTGGGGCTGAGCCGGACCCAGCATTTCTGTTTGTTTGTTTATTTATTTATTTGAGATGCTCCACACGTTCAGAGAAACTTTAGTAATGATTTAGAAATGACTCCTGAGAGTGTAGTCTGGACCCGGCGTTTCTTTGTCTTGAGTTCATTGGCTTGTCCTCCAAGCCCCCGCCTTCTCCAGGGAAGCCAAGACAGATGGGCCACAGCCTGTGGCTTCCCCTGGTGCACATCTTGGTGCAGGTGCTAACAGTGGGAGGATGGAGGAATGGGGAGAGGTGGGAGACTGGAGAGGGAAACAAGGGGGAGGGATCCAAAGAGATGTGAGCACCCAGAGCAGGCCCCGAAATGCCTGTACGATACGAGTCAGAGGTTTTCATTCTATTTTTTAGGTGGGCTACAGGGCTATTGGGTTTAGCAGGACTCACTAGTGCCACGGATGTGGTCTGTCTCAGGCTAGGATGCTGTCACTGACTGCTTAACTTCAGCTAGAATTCAAGTGTATGCTTACTGCAGGGGACATTTTGTAACACTTATTTAAAAATTTATGTACACTAAAGTTCATTCTTTTCAGCATTCAGTGAGGTGACTGACACTGTCATGAAGATTCGGAGCCATCCCATCCCTAAACATTTCTCCTTTGCTGCTGTTTTCAGTCACAGCCCCCTGCCCCTGGCCACGGCTGATGTGCGCTCTGTCCCTGCAGCTCCCCCGTGCCTTTCTGTGGATGTCCTGCAC
The DNA here is from genome assembly GCF_049350105.2 of Macaca mulatta. Taxonomy (NCBI): domain Eukaryota; kingdom Metazoa; phylum Chordata; class Mammalia; order Primates; family Cercopithecidae; genus Macaca; species Macaca mulatta. Next base: position 1,476,576 of record NC_133411.1, read on the forward strand.
ACGGAGTCACACGCATGGCCTTTGGAGGTCAGCTTCACTCAGCACAGTGCTGTTGAGATTTGCCCACGGTGCTGCGGGTCACCAGCTGGTTTCTTGTTATTGCTGCGGGTTAGGGTTAGGGCTCATCCACGGTGCTGTGGGCCACTGGTTTGCTTCTTGTTATTGATGAGGTGTGGACCGACTCCATGTGTCATTCAACTTTTGAGGGATATTTGGGTTGTTTTTGGGTTTTGGTGTTTATGAATAGAGCTGCAGTAGACATTCACATACAGGTGTTTCTATGAGCGCAGGTCTTCGTTTCATGAATAGTAAGCATGTTTTTAACTCGTATCCCCCAGCAGTGAATGAGTGTTTCAGTTGTTCAGCATCTTTGGGTTTGCACTTGGTATTACTTTTTTCAAAGCCATTTTAATACTGGAATCTTGTTAGGGCTTTAGTTTGGATTTCCCTGTGACTAACAATGCTGTGTATCTTTTCATGTGCTTATTTGCATCCATGTGTCATCTTTGGTAAATGGTCTTTCGGATCTTTTGCACATTAAGAAAACCAGGTCATTTGCTTGTTTTCTATACAGTTGAGAGAGCTCTTTATATATTCTGGAAACATGTCCTTTCTCATATGTATGATTTATAAATATTTTCTCCTAGTCTGTGGCTTGTCTTTTTATTCTCTTGACAGGATATTCCATTTTGATTAAGTTTAATTTATCAATTTCTCTTTTTGTAGATTGATTTTGTTGCCACATCTCATTACCTAACCTAAGGTTACAAAGATTTTTCTTTTATGCTTTATTCTAAAGTTGTATAGTTTCATGTGTTACATTATGGTCTATGATCCACTTTTTGTTAACTTTGGTATAAGATGTCTGAGATAGGGGTCAAGATTTATTGTTTTTGCATGTGACTGTCCAGATGTCTCAGCACTATGTATTAGAAAGACTATCCTTTCCATACTGAATGGCCTTTATACCTTTGTGAAAAATCAATTGGCTGTATTTTTGTGGATCTGTTTCTGGACTCTGTATTCTGTTCTATATATCTGTATTTTAAGTCTTTCAGTAATACCACATTATCTTACCTACTGTAGCTTTAAAATAAGTCTCGATATCAAATAGTGTGAATCTTTCAATTTTGTTCTTCCTCAGAATTGTTCTGGCTCTTCTAGTTCCTTTGTTTTTCCATACAAATTTTAGAATTAGCTTATTGACTGATATCTATAAAAATCCCTGCTGGAATTTTGATTGAGATTGTGATATATCAGTAAATCAATTTGGGGAGCATTGGCATTTGAGCAATACTGACTCTCCCAATCCATGAACATGGTATGTGTCTCTATTTAAGTTTTCTTTAATTAAGTTCATCAGTGTTTTGTAGTTTTCAGCATACATATCCTGCATATTTGTTAGTCATGTTTAAGTTTTATATTTTTGTTCTTACTGTAAATGAGACTTTTTTTTTTTAATTTCAATTTTTAGTTCATTCCTAGTGTATAGAAGTACAATTTATTTTTCTAGGTTGACTTTGTATCCTATGACCTTGCTAAACTCATTAGTAGTCCTTGGAGCTTTTTAAAATAGATTCCATGGGATTTTTTAAAACATAGATTTTATTAGGAGTCTCCAGAGAGACAAAGCCAATAGGTTATATGTGAGGGGCCTTATTAAAGGAATTGGCTTAGAAGATCACAAAGACAGACAAGTTTCACAATAGGCTGTCTGCAAGCTGGAGAACCAAAGAAGCTGGTAGTGTGGCTCAGTCCAAGTCTGGAAGCCCCAGAACTAGAGAAGCTGATGATGCAGCTTCTCTAAGGTCAAAGGCCTGAGAGCCCCCAGGAGGCCACTGGTGCAAGTCCTGGAGTCTAAGAGCTGAAGAGCCTGGATTCTGATGCCCAAGGGCAAGAGGAGAAAAAGGCATCATTCCCTGGAGGGGAGAGAAAGAGAGAACAGAAGGCAAATTCTCCTCTCCTTGTGCCTGTTTTCCCAACTGGGCCTCCTTCCTCTCTCAGTCCACTGAATCACATGCCAGTCTTCTCTGGAAACACTCTTAAAATAATTCTCCACCAGCCATCTAGGCATCTCTCAATCCAATCCAGTTGACACTTGAAATGAACCATCACGTAGATTATAACTGTTGTCTGAGAATAGAGACAGTTTTATATTTACTTTTTCAATCTACGTGCCTCATTTTTCTTTCTTATTGTGCTTATAGGATGTCCAGTACAGTGTAGAGTAGAATGGGAGTGGTCAAAGAGGCCATCTGCCTTGTTCCTGATTTTAGGGGGAGACCTTTAGTCTTTCAACATTCAATATATTAGCTTAGATTCGCTTTTTTTTCTTTTTCTTTTTTGAGATGGAGTCTCACTCTGTCACCCAGGCTGGAGTGCAGTGGTGCAATCTTGGCTCACTGCAACCTCCACCTCCCAGGTTCAAGCAATTCTCTGCCTCAGCCTCCCAAGTAGCTGGGATTACAGGCAACTGCCACCACACCCAGTTAATCTTTTATATTTTTAGTAGAGATGGGGTTTCACCATGTTGGCCAGGCTGGTTTCGAACTCCTGACCTTGTGATTCACCTGCCTTAGTCTCCCAAAGTGCTCGGATTACAGGTGTGAGCCACTGCACCCGGCCTGCTTTTTTAGTTTTGTTTTGTAAATGCCTCATATCAGATTAAGAAATTTCTCTTTCATTTCTCGTTTTCTGAGAGTCCTTATTGTGAATGGATGCTAAATCTTGTAAAATACTTTTTCTGCATTTATTGAGATGATCATGGTTTTTCTTCTTTAGACTGTCAATGTTGTGCATTACATTGATTTTAAAATGTTGAACTAACCTTGCATTCTTAGGATAAATCTCATTTATATTTTGCCCAATTCAATTTGCTAATATTCTTTGGGGACTTTTGTGCCTATGCTCATGAGAAATACTTTTTGTGGTTTTCGTGTAATGTTTTTGTTTGATTTTGATGAGTTTGAATATCATGGTAATGCTGGCTTCTTAAAATTAATCGAGGGTTTTCCCTTCTCTTCTATTTTCTGGAAGACATTGTGTAGGAATTGATATTATTTTTTCCTGACGTGTTTGGTAGAATTCATTAGTTGAAACATCTTACCTGGGAGTTTTCTTTGTTAGAAGATTTTTTTTTTTTTTTTTTTTTGAGACAGAGTCTTGCTTTGTCACCCAGGCTGGAGTGCGGTGGCGCGATCTCCACTCACTGCAAGCTCAGCCTCTTGGGTTCACACCATTCTCCTGCCTCAGCCTCCCGTGTAGCTGGGACTACAGGCGCCTGCCACCACGCCTGGCTCATTTTTTTTTAAATATATTTTTAGTAGAGACGGGGTTTCACCATGTTAGCCAGGATGGTCTCGATCTCCTGACCATGTGATCCGCCCATCTCGGCCTCCCAAAGTGCTGGGATTACAAGCATGAGCCACCGCGCCCGGCCTGTTAGAAGATTTTTAAACCATGAATTCAGTTTCCTTGAACTGATGAAGTTATCTATTCTTAGGTGAATTGTACTAGTTTGTGTCTTTCAAGGAAATTGGTTCATTTCATCTGCTTTATTGAATTTGTGATCAGAGTTCATGACATTACTATGTTGATCTTTCAATGTCTGTAGGTTCTGTGGTGATGTCTCCTCCTTCATTTCATTGGTAATTTGTGTCCTCTCTCACTTTTTCGTAGTCAGTTTAGAAGTTTATCAATTTTGCTGATTTTTTTTAGAGAAGCAGCTATTGGTTTTATTTTTTATTTTCAATTTGATTGATATCTGTTCTTATCATTATTATTTTCTTTTCTTTGATTGGTTTGGATTTAATTTCCTCTTCTTTTTCTAGCATTTTAAGGTGGAAGCTTAGATTATTGAATTTGTCTGTTTGTCCATTTTCCATTTCATTAATTTCCACTCCTCTTGTTTGTAATTTATTTCCTTCTACTTGCTCTGGTTTTAAATATTTTATTTTTCTTTAGATACTTAAGATGGAAGTTTAAATCACTGATTTTTTTTTATTAACCATTCTTACTCTATAATGTAAGCATTTAATGCTATAAGCTTCTTTAAGCACCTTTAACTGTATTACCCAAATTTTGGTATGCTCTGTTTTCATTTTCATTTAGTTCAAATTGGTTTCTAATTTTCCTTGAAACTTTCTCTTCAACTTGTGTTTTTTAGACGTATGTTGTTTAACTTACCAGTATTTGGACATTTTCCAGGTATGTCGATGCTATTGAATTCTGGCTCAATTTTGTTATGGTCAGAGAATATACTTTTTAATGACTTCTATTCTTTTATATTTGTTAAAGACGATTTTAATATGGTCTGTCTTGATGACTGTTTCACTGCACTGGGAAAATAGGAGTATTCCACTGTCATTGTGTGAGTTGTTCTGTAAACATTAATTATATCCAGTTGACTTGTTGTGTTCAAGTTATCCTTGATTTTCTGTCTAGTCTCAACCTGAGAGAAGAATGTCAGCATCTTAAAGTACAATTGTGGATTTTTATATTTCTCTTTTTGGTCCGTTCAGATTTTGCATTATGTATTTTGGAATTCTGTTGTAGGGTACATACTCATTTAGGATATTACTATGTTTTCTTCATGAACTGACCCTGTATGTAAAATGCCTCCTTATTCCTGGTAGTTTCCCTTGTTCTGAAGTCCACTTTGTCTGGTACTAATACAGCATTCCAGCTTTCTTTTCTTTTCCCTCCCTCCCTCCCTCCCTCCCTCCTTCCTTCCCTCCTTCCTTCCTTTCTATAAATACAGACAGGGTCTTGCTCCGTCACCCAGGCTGAAGTGCAGCAGTGTGATCATAGCTCACTGTAACCTTGAACTCCTGAGCTCAAAAGATCCTCCCACCTCAGCTTCTTGAGTAGCTGGGATACAAGCATGTACCACCATATCCAGCTAATTAAAATTCTTTTTTATAGAGATAGGGGTGTCCCTTGTTGCTCAGGATAGTCTCAAACTCTTGGCCTCAAGCAGTCCTCCCACCCCGGCCTCCCAAAGTGTTGAAATTACAGGTGTGAGCCCCCACACCCACCGCCAGCTTTCTTTTGATTAATGTTTGCTTGGAGTATCTTACTCCATCTTTTTACTTTTAGTCAATTTATGTCATTATATTAAAAGTTTGTGTTTTGTTGGCAGTGCGTAAGTTGGGCCTTGATTTTTTTTTAAATCGAGTCTGACAATCTCCATCTTCTAATTGGTGTATTTGGGTCATGTATCACGTGTGCTGACCCTGTATGTAAAACGTCTCCTTATTCCTGGTATTTTCCTTTAGTAATCATTGATATTATTGGATTTAAGTCTACTGCTTTATTATTTTTCTATTTTTTTGTTCTCCTCTTTCATCTTTTCTGCCCTCTCTTTGCTTATTGGAATATGTATTGGTATTACATTTTAGCTTATCTATGGGCTTTTGGGGGTATGTTTTCTTATTTTTTAGTAGTTGCTGTAAGGATTATAATATATAAATCCTACTTTTAACAAAGTTAAAATTTTACTACTTCAAGTAGAACCTCAAAACCTTAAGCCACATAAATCCTCTTACACTTTTGCCTTATATTTGTCATATGTATTACGTCTATATACATTAAATCCTCCAGACAATATAATTTTTTTTGAGATGGAGTTTTGCTCTTACCACCCAGACTGGAGGCATGATCTTGGCTCATTGCAACCTCCACCTCCTGGGTTCAAGGGATTCTCCTGCCTCAGTCTCCCAAGTGGCTGGAATTACAGGCATGCACCACCACACCCAGCTAATTTTCATATTCTTAGTAGATGGGATTTCACCATGTTTGCCAGGATGGTCTTAAACCCCTGATCTCAGGTGATCTGCCTGCCTAGGCCTTCCAAAGTGCTGGGATTACAGGTGTGAGCCACCATGCCTGGCCCAGACAATATAGTCAGAAATATTTTAAATAACTTGAGTTTAAAATAGTATATATATTTTCCCAGATATTTGCCATGTCTGTTGTTCTCCTTTGGTTCCTGAGGTTTTACATTTCCCTCTGGTATCAATTCTCTTTAAGAACTCTCTTTAGGCTGGGTGCGGTGCTCATGCCTGTAATCCCAGCACTTTGGGAAGCTGAGGCAGGCAGATCACAAGGTCAGGAGTTCCAGATCAGCCTGGCCAACATGGTGAAACCCTGTCTCTACTAAAAATACAAAAATTAGCTGGGTGTGGTGGCGCACACCTGTAATCCCAGTTACTCAGGAGGCTGAGGCAGAATTGCTTGTACCCAGGAGGCAGATGTTGCAGTGAGCTTAAAAAAAAAAAAAAAGAACTCTCTTTAGCACTTCTTATAGTGCAGGTCTGCTGTTGATGAGTCTTTTATTTATCCTTGTTTTTCTTTTGAGACAGGGTCTCACTCTGTTGCCCTGGCTGGAGTGCAGTGGATGATCGTAGCTTACTGTAACCTTGAACTCTTGGGCTCAAGAAATCCTCTTGCCTCAGCGTCTCAAATAATTAGGTGCACACCACCATGCTCAACTACTTTTCAAATTTTTTTTTTCTTTTTTTCTTTTTTTTTTGAGACGGAGTCTCGCTCTGTCGCTCAGACTGGAGTGCAGTGGCGTGATCTCCACTCACTGCAAGCTCCGCCCCCCGGGTTCACGCCATTCTCCTGCCTCAGCATCCCGTGTAGCTGGGACTACAGGCGCCCACCACCGCGGCCGGCTAAATTTTTTGTATTTTTAGGAGAGACGGGGTTTCACAGTGTGAGCCAGGATGGTCTTGATCTCCTGACCTCGTGATCCGCCAGTCTCGGCCTCCCAAAGTGCTGGGATTACAGGCGTGAGCCACCGCGCCCGGCCCTTTTCAAATTTTCTATAGAGATACAGGGTTGCTGTGTTGCCCAGGTCAGTCATAAACTCCTGACCTGAAGCAGTTCTCCTGCCTCAGCGTCCCAAAGCGCTAGGATTACAGGTATAAGCCACCATGCCCAGCTTTGCCTCTATTTGTGATTAATACTTTTGCTGGGTATAGAATTCGGGTAGTTATTTTTTGTCTAGCACTTTAAATTTGTTGTCCACTATCTTCTGGGTCTCTGTGGTTTCTGATGAGAAATTCACAGTCATTCAAATTATCATTCCCTGTGTGTAATGTGTCATTTTTCTCTGGTTACCTTTGTGACTATTTATCTTTAATTTTAATTTTGATGCTTAATTATGATGTATCTAAGCTTAGATATTAGAGATTGTCCTGTTTAGGGTTCGCTGATCTTCTTGAACCTGTTCATTTATTTCACCAAATTTGGGAAATTATTCTTTATGTCACCCATCTTTTTCTTCCCCTCCATTTCAGAGACTCAGTTGATGAAAATGTTAGACTTTTTAATATTTCCTCACAGATCTCTGAGACTGTGTTTGTTTTTTTCAATGTTTTCTTTCTCAGACTAGATAATTTCAGTTGAACCGTCTTTAACTTCACTGATTTTTTTCTCTGTTACCTCCATTTGCTATTAAACGCATCCAATAAAATGTTTACTTCATGTGTTTTATTTCTCAGTTCTAAAATTTCTGTTTCATTCTCTTTTACAGTGTCTGTGTATCTGCTGGGACTTTTTAGCTTTTTTGAAATTTCAAGAGTCTTTACCTTTCCCTCATGGAGTGTGGTTATATTGGCTCTTTAAGATCCTTAGCTGTCGTTATACCGTCTGTGTCATTTCAGAGGTTATTCTCTGTTTATCATCTTTTCCCTTCAATATTAGTCCCATATTCTGGTTCTCAGGATATACAGTCCTTAGGATTGTGTGACAGACAGAATAATGGGCCCAAAGATGTTCACATGCTGATTCCCAGGGCCTGTGAATGTCACTTTCTGTGGTAAAAGGGGTCACGCAGATGTCATCGAGCAGGTCCTGAGGTGGGGAGATTATCCAAGTAGGTTCAGTGTAATCACAAGAATCCTTAAAAGCAGAGAACCTTTCTCACTGGGCCAGAGAAAGAGATGTGGCAACGGAAGGGTCAGAGTGATGCTGCATAGCTGGCCTTGGCCCTGAGCGAATGTGTGACGCGCAGGCAGCCTCTCGAAGCTGGGAAAGGCAGCAAGGTGGTTCCCCCAGGCCTGCAGAAGGAGCACGGCCGTGGGGCTCCTTGCTTTAGCCCACGGAGATTGTTTCAGGCTTCAGCCACAGGCCTGTCGGGAATGTGTTTGTGTTGTTGGAAGCCATGAGTGTGCAGTAATGTACTACAGCAGTAACAGGGAACTAACCCAGACTTCATCCCAGACGCTTTTCACCTGTGCCCTGAGGCTCTGGGTCCCGCGGCACCGTCTAGGGAATGTGGGTTATTTTTTGTTTTGTCTTAGTCACAGCCAGCCCAGTAGTGAGGCTCAGCTTGCAGGTTCTCTCTCCTTCTGGGAGCCTTGTTTCCATATCGGTTTGATTGTCAAAGCCTCTGCTGCACTGGGTGGGTCGGCCCGTGACAAGCAGTCCTTGGAGCCTTGGGCACAGGTTCACGTCAGTGCAGCCCAAAGTGCTTTACGCTGCGTCTCTGGTGTGTTCCACACCTGCAGCTTGGGGTGAGCCAGGACGCACGTCAGTTTGTACACAGAAGCGGGGTCCTGTCTCCTGCTCTCTCCTCTGCTTAAGTCCCCCACCCTGCTGCCTCCCGGGGACTCCTCCTGGTCTTCTGATGAGAAAGACGATGTTTCTCATGGGGTCGTAGCGGCCATTCCTGCTGCGTGGTTCTGTGCAACAGGCTTGCTGCCAGGGCAAAGCGGTGAGAGAAAGGGAGGAAAAAATAACGAGAACGAGGATTGCTCTCTCCTTGCACAGCAGGGACCCCGTTTTGGGGGTTCTCTATCCACAGGGATGGATTTTCTCTCCAGGTGCTTATGTGCACAAAAACCCTTGCCACGGCAGGCACAGCAGCCACACAATAGCCACGCAGCAGTCACACAACAGCCACGCAGCACGTCCTTCCGCTTGCCTGTCACCCTGTCTGCTGAGGGATGAGGCCCTGTTGGAGGTCCTGGGCTAGGGGCCTGACCTCCTCAGCCTCTTCTGTGGCCTCTGACAGCAGCAGTGGTAATACCGGTAACACATAGTGGTGATGGTGGTGGACGCTGGTGTTTTCTCAGTGTGATTGTGTGCCCAGACGCTGTACCTGCCGGAACTGGGTGACACCATGTCAGCTTCCTGGGGCAGCCTTAATGAATGACTGCAAACCACGTGACTCAAACAATAGGGGCTATTCTTCACAGCCTGGAGGCCAGGAGCCAAAACCAGCGCCACTGGGCTGCAAGCGAGGTGTTGGCAGGAAGGGCTCTCGCCGAAGGCTCTTGGGGAGAGTGTACTCCACACCCCCTCGCTTCTGGAATGTTCTTCCTGTGAATCTCTGCATCTCCGTCAGTGTGTCTGAGTGCAAATCTCCCTCTTATAAGGACAACAGTCATACTGGATTTAGGGCCCACCCTAATCCAGTGTGACCTCATCTCGGCTTCACGACGTCTGCCGCTGTCCTATGTCCCAATACAGGAAGGTCACATTCATGGGTTTGGAAGGAAATGAATTTTGGGGGACACCACTCAACCCAGTACCACTGTGCTTACCTCACAGCTCTATCGTACCAGACAGGGGAAAGCTCAGGTTGGAAGAGCTCAGGGTTGGGGCAGAAACTCAGGCTTCCGCCACCTCCTGAACCCAAGCCCTGAACTGCTGTTGTACACAGAGCTCAGCCCTACTCCGCCTGATGCCGCCTCAAGACCGTGAAGCTCATGGACTCACGCAGCCATCGATGACCCTGCGGCGGGGGGGGCACCTGCCATTACCTCTGCTTATGCATGGGGAGACGGAGGTGCTGTGAGGTTGTATCTGTCACACCCTCATGAGGACGGAGCCAGGGTCCCCACTGCTGCTTCTCTCTCAGGGGGAGCCTGGAGGAGTGGGGTTTTGACTCCTGGCAGGTCTCTTCCAAACCAGGGCATCCGTGGTGGCCCTGAGCCGAGGCTGCTTCATGCCAGGCAGCCCTGAGGGGCCGAGCAGACTGGAGGGACACAGCCTGGCATGGTGCTTGGTGACGAGGGGCAGGGGTGTCAGAGCCAGGGGCACCGTCCTCCCGTCGGCCAGGACGAGGACTCAGCTGTGACCCCTCTGGGCCCTGAAGAGCATTTCGGGGGACTTCAGTTTCAAACCTCGAAGCCACTGGGCAGAGGCTGGGTGGCAGTCACAGAGACCTGAGGTCCCGCTGGCCGGACGGAAACAGGAAGCTGGCAGGAGGACAGTGTGGCTGGGCCAGACACCTGAGGACGCAGTGCTCACGACAAAACCAGCAGGTGCAGAGGGTTTCCGCCAGCGCCTCACACAGGAGAGAAGAGGGAGCCAAGTGGAGACCCAAGAGCGAAGGGCCCCAAGCAGTTGTCACCTGAACGGAGGGCTGGCTGGGCCTTGGGGCTGTCCTGGGGGCCCTGCTGGGCCAGACGCCCCATGAGCCACATGGCACAGTCTGGGCGTGATTCTCGCTCCTCAGGCAGACCGTCTGGGGCAGGGACCAGCCGCCCCGTGAGTCAGGTGGCCGTGCTGACGATGCCCTGGTGGAGGTGAGCCCGGGGGTCCAGTGGGGTTGTCGAAGGCGGGGGTGAGGGAAGGGGCGAGCTGGGGCTGGACAGTGAGCCAAGGCTGCAGCGGATGCAGCTGAAGGAACAAACTTTAAGGGAAGAGGCTGTGAACCAGGCAGCATCCGCAGGGCGTGAGTCCACGTAAAGCCCTGAAAACCAGAGAGATCGCTGGGAAGTGGCACAGTGGCCACCGGTGCCTGAGGGACTCGGATCGCGTTCTCAAAGTGAATCAACGACACCAGCATCAAGCCACATTCAACGTGAGGGGCCACGTGCTGCGTAGCGGGCGTCCCCGCGTGTGCACGCAGCTGGACGTGCTTCGGAAGCTGCTGAACAGGCGAGGAGTCCTTAGCCACCCAGGCCCCCCATTCTGTGGAAGAGCTCGAGGGGGTCTTCCTCAGCCCTGCAGAGGTGGCAGCCGGGCGACTTGGACACTGAGCTTGGGCCCTTCCCCCAGACCAGCGTCAGAGCACTGGGTGCCTCCACCGCAAGGCTTCTGGGGGTCTGACGGCCCAGAGAAAGGACCGGGGCACAGATATGGAGGCCCCCAGGACACACGGCACAGGCTCACTCTGGCACCCGCGCCAGCATTGCTGGGTTCTTAAGGAAGGAGGCCACCATGAAAGACGGGAGTGCGCCAACCTGAGAAGGTGAGCTGGAGGGAGCAGAAATGCACGGAGTGAAGACAAGACAGAGGCCGGAAAGGACAGAGACGTGCAGAATGAAGAAAAAACAGGGAAAGGAGAGGGGAGGGGAGGCAGAGGCAGGAAAGGAGAGGAAAGGAAAGGGAAGGGAGGGGAGGGGAGGGGAGCGGAGGGGAGGGGAGGGGAGCGGAGGGGAGGGGAGGGGAGGGGAGCGGAGGGGAGGGGAGCGGAGGGGAGGGGAGGGGAGCGGAGGGGAGGGGAGGGGAGGGGAGGGGAGCGGCGAGGAGGGGAGGGGAGCGGAGGGGAGGGGAGGGGAGCGGAGGGGAGGGGAGCGGAGGGGAGGGGAGGGGAGCGGAGGGGAGCGGCGGGGAGGGGAGGGGAGCGGAGGGGAGGGGAGGGGAGCGGAGGGGAGGGGAGGGGAGCGGAGGGGAGGGGAGGGGAGCGGAGGGGAGGGGAGGGGAGCGGAGAGGAGGGGAGGGGAGGGGAAGGAAGGGAAGGACGGAATGAAGAAAAGACAGAGGCTGGAAAGGACAGAGACGCTCGGAGTGAAGAAAAGACAGAGGCCCGGCATCTGTGGCACAACGTGGGGACTGCAGTCAACGGTAACTTAATCGTACATTTAAAAATAACGAAGAATGTAATTGGATTGCTTGTAGCACAAAGGGTGAGTGCTGCGGGATGGACACCCCGTTCTCCATGATGTGACTGTCATGCGTCGCACGCCTGTATCAAAACGTCTCAGGCATAAATATATACACCTACTATGTACACACAAGCATTAAAATAAAAAAAAGTCTCTTAAAAAGAAAGACAAAGACAGCTGACATCAGGATCTTTGGAGACCAGTGAAAGCACAGCACTGGCCACATGAAAATCAGTCGCTGCAGAAAGGAAATTCAGACATGAAAATGGCTCAACAGTTAAAAGCATGAGAGCAAAAGCCCTAACAATCCCAGAGAAGGGTTTGACGTTAAAGCTGAAGAGGTCTTTCCATGAGTAAAGGAAAAAGAGGAGGAAATAATAAAGTCAGGAAAATGAGCAGAGCCCGAGAGACGCCGGGGGTCAGAGCTCCAGGAAGATCGGACGTGAGGGAGTCATCGAGGGGGAGGCTGAGCTGGCTTCCCAGAGCGGAGGGCATGAGTTTCCAGGTTGGAAGTTCCTGCTGGGATCTCTGTGAGATTCCACACCCTCGGGGACAAGGAGAAGATCCTAAATGCTCCCAGAGAGGAGGGGCGGGTTTCATGGAAAGGATCCAGAGACCTGGAAGCAGGAGGCCGGGAGGAAACGCACAAGCGCCTTCCAACCTGGAGCTCACGCACACCCAGGGGCGCGGTCTGAGGTTTTCTTCTTTCAGGTTGTTTCTTGGGAAGCCCCTGGAGGGCTTCTCCACCAGAACCGGCCACAGAAGGGGTTGGGGTGGGGATGGGAGCCCCTCCAGGAGGCGGTGGGAGAGATGGGACCCACCACCCCAGGCAGAACGTCCTCAGACAGAGCGGGAGAGGCCCCAGAGAGGCTGGATGGACAGGAACCAGGGCAGAGAAGGTGCTTTCAGCTGAGAGGCTTGTGGGCTACATCAGTGGTGTGAGTGAGCGAGCGCCTGGGAAAACTAAGTCAGCAAAGATGCAGCAACTCTAGGCCCACAGAGTGGCTCAGGCAGAGTGGGGGATTCACAGGCCATGCACACCTGGGTGACAGGAGCTCTGCAGGGGGAGCTGAGGCGGTCACGACACAGCCAGATTAGGAAGGTGGGGCCAGAGTGTGCACGGGCACAGGGCAAGGCGGGCGCAGGGCAAGGTGGGCACAGGGCGAGGCTGGCCCAGAGCGTGCATGGGCACAGGGCGAGGCAGGGCCAGAGCGTGCACGGGTGCAGGGCGAGGCGGGTGCAGGGCGAGGCGGGTGCAGGGTGAGGCGGGCTCAGGGCGAGGCGGGAGCAGGGCGAGGCGGGAGCAGGGCGAGGTGGGTGCAGATACGGCAGGTGCAGACTGGCGTCCACAGCCAGGCCTAAAGACGGTGTCTGAAGCTGGGGAAACCCGGCAATGACAAGTTACATAAGCGTGTGACTTAGCAAGACAGAGGAAAATGCCCAAACCGCCGGTGAGAAGGACTCAAAGCAGCCGCTCAAAGCAGCAGGAAGTTATGTGGTGGGAGGCTGGTTTTAGGGACAACGGCTGGGTTTCGGTGGAGGTTCCCGTACCGTGTGACTCTTCAGACCTGGCACAGTTCACGTCGACTCTCCTTGCCCATTGCGTTCGTTTGGTCAGAGCTTACGGTGGTGACCTCAGGCTTACTTTGGTTCCTGGCTGCTTGGATTGTCTCCCTCCATTGCGTTCGTTTGGTCAGAGCTTACGGTGGTTACCCCAGGCTTGCTTTGGTTCCTGGCTGCTTGGACTGTCTCCCCCGTCCCTTCATTTTCAGCGTTTCCTTCTCGGTGTAGGTGTCTCTTGCAGGCGGCGGGTCAAGGGATCTCCCCCAACACCACGCACTTTCTTTCACTGGGTCCACCTACTTCTTGTGATTCTTTAGGAGCTGATTTCTGTAATCCTATTTCGTATTTTCCATTTACTGCACGTCCTTTGGTTTCTTTTTTTCTCCCCCTACACAAATTGAGCTTTCTTGAACTAAAGGTACACATTCCGCTTTTGTTCTCATGGGGATGCCTTTGAAATGAGAGCTTTGAAATGAGAATCAGGTTGATTTGCTACTTCTCAGGCTCTTCTGTCGTGATGTTCCCGCAGCAGGGCCTGTGCTGGCACAGACACGTCCTGCAGCCCTCCCCGCATTGGTAGCACGTTAACTGTGTCTGAAACTTAATCCCGATGTCACAGATTCTTGTCTTTGCACCTAATGTTAGGTGTCCCCTGCAGCCTGGGGCACCCGATCACGTCACTCACTAACTGATCGTTCCTCCTCCCAAGTTCCTACAGTGGTCCGCTGTGGGCCTCATCGTGAAACCTACTGGACACCCTCGCGAGTGGGAGAATGCTGCTGTGTCTTCGTGCGTGGACGGTAGCAGGCTGCGTGTAGAGCTCCAGGCTGAAGCCTGTCCTGGAGTCTGCAGGGCCACGTGGCCTTGCTGCTGAGCCTGGTGGGTCTGGATCTGCTCTTTTCTTGCTCTCCTGGGAGCTGTTGCAATGGTTTGTTTGTTTGTTTGTTTATTTATTTATTATTTATTTATTTTGAGACGGAGTCTCACTCTGTTGCCCAGGCTGGAGTGCAGTGGCGCGATCTTGGCTCACTGCAAGGTCTGCCTCCCGAGTTCAAGTGATTCTCCTGCCTCAGCCTCCCAAGTAGCTGGGATTATAGGTGCGTGCACCACCACGCCCGGCTAATTTTTGTATTTTTGGTAGAGATGGGGTTTCACCCTGTTGGCCAGGCTGGTCTCCAACTCCTGACCTTAAGTGATCCACCTTCCAAAGTGCTGGGATGCCAGGCGTGAGCCGCTGCGCCCGGCCTGTTTTCTTTCTGGTGGTCGAGAGTTTTGCGGCGACGTGTCCTCTGGTTTTCCTGCTGGGGGCTCTGTGAGCTCTTCCCAGCCGAGGTCTCTCACGTCCGGGTCTGGACGTTCTGTGTCTGTTGCTGCACTGGTGTGGTCCCTCTCCATTCTTGGCTTTATCTTCTGGACCTGCGGTTACCCGGGCAGGGTCCTTCTGCAGCCACCCTCCCGGCTCTGGGTTTCTTGCTGGCTCCGTCTGGGTGGCAGGAGGGAGGCCCTGCAGGGAGCCTCCAGGCTGCAGCTTTGTGCTCAGCCTCATTCCTGCTGCCCCGGGGTACCTCCTTTCCTCCCTGTGTGCTGGAACCCTCTTGTCTTTGCCCGTTGCTTGGCTCCACTTTCCTGGCTGTGGCTCCTGCGCTCCGGTCCCTGTGGGCACAGGCTCCGATTGGGCCTGTGTGGGGCCGGGCAGGGCTGGCCCTGGTTGCGTGGAGGGCAGAGGGGAGGGCAGGCGGGCAGGGCTGGCTCCCGGGTGAGGAGTTTACCTCTGAAGGGAGCACGGTGGTGGGGAGCACTTTTGCCCCGAGTCCTCCCCAGCCTGGAGGTTTGCACAAGAGGAGGAGGGTGGGTGCTGGAGCAGGCAGTGCGACTGTGTCAACCTCTCGAGTCTCCAGATCCTGCCCCTCAGGGCCCTGCCTCAGCGTCCTGCTGTCACCCCCCTCCCCAAGCAGGGCTGTCCCAAGGCATCTTGGGAGGGCGGAGGCAGAACAGGAAAGTGATTTCTCCCACCTGTGTTTTGACTGGGACCCCCCAAGCCCCGCCCTGGGCTGTGGCTCCCAATCTCCTCCACACCCTAACCCCAGATAGCCCAAGACTCCTGGGATTCCCTTGGCTTTTCTGGGGATCCTGTCCTCAAGTCCCCCCTCCTGCCAGGTGGCCGACACTGGCTGCCCTGCATCCCCGTTCCCTGAAAGACACTGGTGTGGAATGCAGGCAGCAGCGGCCTGGGAGACACGAGCTCTGGTGGTGGGATGCAGCTGGCCGAACACCAGGCTGAGCAGGGTCCGAAAATTAGGGGAATAAAAAAGTCCCAGGAGAGGACGAGGTGGTAAACAGGAAGGGCAGCTGACTCACCAGCCCAGAGCAGGGGAATCTCACCGGTTCCCTGAAACGGAGCTTCTCAGCTCTGGGGCTGGACGAGCGGCTTCCCAGAGGCCACTGCAGGCCAGGTCATCAGAGGCGCCTGCTCCGGCTTCCACCCTGCCCTGTGCCCAGTGGCAGCCGAGCAGGGCCTCACAAAAACAGCTGTGAGAACAGCCTTGCGTGTCTGGAAGCCCCCAGCCGCTCGGCAGACGGTCACCGGGCCGCGCTGCTGCTCTGGTGTGGTTTCTGGAGAAGCATCCGCAAATTCCTGAGAAGTCCCCAGGAACCAAAGTGTCCAGCATTTGAAATTTAACAAGTGGGGTGATGCTCGTCCGCCGCAGGCTGCTGTCCTAAAGAAAGGCCTAGAAGCCCTTCTGGCGAGGGCTGCGCACACGTTCCTGTGAGGGACACTTTGGGAGAGGATTGAGTGAGGGGGACAGGAGGTGAAGCAAAAGGGATGAGGGTCCCCTTTCCTCCAGCTTCCTCCACGCAGTGATGCTGCCTGGCTCTAAGGGGCCCTGGTATGAAGATTAGGAGGCCATGGGTCGTCCAGAAACTCAGGCCAGAAGCGAAGGTATGAAACACCAGATGGTAACACAGGACCACAACTCAGAGGGCTCTGGGAGCACAAAGCCAGGGTACAGGGGAAACCAGTCCAGGAGGGTAAGAGAGGGATGGGGCAGCGGGGCCCTGCACCCCAGGAGCTGGGGAGTCCCAGCCCCCATGACAAGGCGGCAACCCAGACAGAGGGGCCCCGGGCCTTGGGCCTGTCCTGGCCGGGACAAATGCAGGGTATGCCCTCCTGCCCCGCCTCTGGCCCTGGCACCCTCGTCCTCAGGGGAGGCATGGGGGCTGGAGAGGACGGCCGTGCAGGGACAGCAGGCTGGGAGGGGGCATCCCACACCCACCTCTGTCCCTGACTTTAGAAGTGATGGGGGTGGAGAACCGAGCCCGCATGCCATGGCCGGGGTCTGCGTGTCTGGGGGTACTGAGGTGGGTGGCCCCAGCCTCACCCTGGCACCTGCCGGCCACTGTGGAGAGAGCTCCCTGACGCCTGAGCCTGCTCCTGGCTCTGTTCTGGGCACTGTCTCACAAGCCCCACAGAACACACTCGGCCTCATCTCCTGGCCTGGCATTTTCTGCGGCTGCTTCGGCCTTTCTGCTAAGAGAAATCCACGTTTTACCGTCTGTTGTCGCTGCTGGGCCTGATGTTCCGAAACTCCTTGGAAGTGGCTTTCGTTTCAGGAGTTCATGAGACGTATTTAATAAACAAAGGCATAGCCAGAGGCTTCACTAGGGAGGAAGTGTGCCGGCCCTGCAGCTGGCCTGAGAGTGGGCACAGTGGGAGGGTAGCCCAGCTCCCCTTGCACCCACCTGCCCACCCTCTCCCCGACCGCAACCCGCCTCTCCCACCCATCCACAGCCCAGGCCAGTTCTGGGAGGCTGGGGACCCTTGCACAGCGGGGTCAGAGTGCCCGGCTCCTCGCCCCCCTCGGAGGCCGCTGCAGGTGTCCGGGACGCACATCGGGCTCTCTGTGACTTTTACATCCCCAGGACTCTCCACCATTTACCCCTGACTGTCCACCTTAGCCCCTGACCGTCCGCGTTAGCCCCTGACCATCTGCGTTAGCCCCGACCGTCCGCGTTAGCCCCTGACTGTCCAGTTAGCCCCTGACCATCTGTAGTCACTGAGCCAGGTACACAGAGTTCTATTCAGTGGTGTTCACTTGGCCCCTGCTCTGCCCTCGGCTCAGCTGGGCTTGGACCTTTGCATCCCAGGCTCTGCCCAGCGGGCGACTTCAGCACGGGTGAGGGTCCTGGGCCTCCCTGGTGGAGGGAGTGTTTGTGCCAGCCCGGGTTTCAGGTGCCATGCGCTGTGAGCAGGGTTGCACCCGCTTGGCTGTGACTCCGTTTTAAGCTGCCGACACTAGGAGGAGGCAGTGCCGTCGTCACGGATGGGCTCGTGTGAAGGGCTGGGGCTTGCAGGGCCTTCTGCCCCCAGGCCTGGGTCCTGCAGGTTCCGGAGGCTGTGAGTGGCCCTCAGTGAACTGTGGGTCTGTGTGTGGCCTTGGCTTCAGCAGCCGCCCCGGTCTGTTCTGGGTGGATTTTCCCCACCCGAGGTCACTGGTGCACCCCGAACCCCCCCGCCAGCCTGCTCAGCACCACCGTGGCGTACCTCGTTCCTCCCGAACTCCACCGGCAACCTGCTCAGCACCACCGTGGCGTACCTCGTTCCTCCCGAACCCCCCCGCCAGCCTGCTCAGCACCACCGTGGCGTACCTCGTTCCTCCCGAACCCCACCGGCAACCTGCTCAGCACCACCGTGGCGTACCTCGTTCCTCCCGAGGACCAAGCAGCCGCAGCTCCCGCTCAATGCCCACCTCTTGGCCTCACGGCAGCTGTCTTACTATTGGTTTCCTACCAGGTGGTTCTTATCCCCAAGCCACCTTCCTTGTCTGCTCTGAGGCAGCCAGGTCAGCACGGAGCCCCCTCGGGCTCTCCTGGGTGTGGAGCCGCGGGTGCAGAGGGACGGCCCAGGCCAGCTCTGGCCCCAAGGTCTCCGAGGCCAGGGCTGGTGGCGCAGGACACACCCAGGGCTCAGGGTCCCAGGCTTAGGGATCAGCAGGGATGGCTCCCCGACCACCAGGACCCCGGCAGGATGGGCCTGGAGCTTCCGCAGGGAGATTCACTGTGGAAACGTCAGCTGCGTTTGTTTATGAGTTGTGACTCTGCTTCTGGTGAAGTAAGTTTCACACTCGGGTGTTTGCATTCAGAAAGCAGATCCCAGTTTTAAAAACCTAAGTTTTGTTCTCTAGAAAATGACATCAACTTTAGACATCAGATTGCCTGCCCAGCACAGCCGTTTGCCCTCCAGTCACAGTGACAGCGGGTGCTGCCCTGATCACTGGAGGGTGCCTGGTGCTGCTGCTCACCGCGCCCTCACAGACGCTCACTGTCGCCGTTCCGTCTTCCACAGGAGGAAACCAAGGCCCAGAGAGGTGAATTAACTGGCTAAGGGCCCACAGCAAAGGTGAGGGCGGAGGCAGCGTCGACACAGGCTGGTCTCTCTCAGGCAGAAGGGGGCCCAGGACACTGGGTTAATCGAGCGGGGCTGCGGTGGGCCGGGGCTGCGGTGGGCGTCAGGAGGGACTGCCCGGGGGCCGCCGTCTGCCTGCTCTCCCAGGGCCCCGGGGCTTCAGTCGGCCTCCCACTCTGTGGCCATCCGGCCAACCACCAGCTGCATTCTCAAGAACTGTTTTCAAACGCTGGAGCTGCTTGGTGGAAGAGTCAAGGCTGCGTTTACTGTTTGTGGGATCTATAAACAGCCAGTTATTCAGCTCCCCAAGCCAGAGCGCTGCCTCGCACGCACGCAAGCCCCATGGAGCGGCCCCTGCGAGTGATCTGGCTCCAGGAGGCCGGGCCAGCTGCCCCGACGCCCGCCCGGTGCCCGCTCGCGTGACTAGCCGCCGTGTTGTGGCTCCGTAACCGTGGCAACGGCTCTCAGGGGAGCACAATGCTCCCAACTTCCCTTTACTCCAAGGAGGGGCAGCCAGGGGGCTGTGGAGGGTTGTTCCTTTTCCCTCATTTTCCCTCTGCCGTGACCTTGACAAAAATAATCTTTGAAGTACTTGCTGGCTATTTTTTTCTGTCCTGGAACTGTAAGAGATCAGGATATTTAAAGGGTTTGACAGAAGAAGTCCCGGCTTTCTCAGAACATTTGCCCTGTTCCCTGTGGTGCCTGGGGAAGAGCACGGCTCCGGCCTCACCTGCCCCGTCCTCAGGCTCCAGCCTCACCTGCCCCGGCCTCACCTGCCCCATCCTCAGGCTCTGGCCTCACCTGCCCCAGCCTCACCTGCCCCATCCTCAGGCTCTGGCCTCACCTGCCCCGTCCTCACCTGCCCCGTCCTCAGGCTCTGGCCTCACCTGCCCCGGCCTCACCTGCCCCGTCCTCAGGCTCCAGCCTCACCTGCCCTGGCCTCAGGCTCTGGCCTCACCTGCCCCGTCCTCAGGCTCCAGCCTCACCTGCCCTGGCCTCAGGCTCTGGCCTCACCTGCCCCGTCCTCAGGCTCTGGCCTCACCTGCCCCGTCCTCACCTGCCCCGTCCTCAGGCTCTGGCCTCACCTGCCCCGTCCTCAGGCTCCAGCCTCACCTGCCCTGGCCTCAGGCTCTGGCCTCACCTGCCCCATCCTCAGGCTCTGGCCTCACCTGCCCCGGCCTCACCTGCCCCGTCCTCAGGCTCTGGCCTCACCTGCCCCATCCTCAGGCTCTGGCCTCACCTGCCCCGGCCTCACCTGCCCCGTCCTCAGGCTCTGGCCTCACCTGCCCCGGCCTCACCTGCCCCGTCCTCAGGCTCTGGCCTCACCTGCCCCGGCCTCACCTGCCCCGTCCTCAGGCTCTGGCCTCACCTGCCCCGGCCTCACCTGCCCCGTCCTCAGGCTCTGGCCTCACCTGCCCCGGCCTCACCTGCCCCCGTCCTCAGGCTCCGGCCTCACCTGCCCCGGCCTCACCTGCCCCATCCTCAGGCTCTGGCCTCACCTGCCCCGGCCTCACCTGCCCCGTCCTCAGGCTCTGGCCTCACCTGCCCCGTCCTCACCTGCCCCGTCCTCAGGCTCTGGCCTCACCTGCCCCATCCTCAGGCTCTGGCCTCACCTGCCCCGGCCTCACCTGCCCCGTCCTCAGGTTCTGGCCTCACCTGCCCCGGCCTCACCTGCCCCGTCCTCAGGCTCTAGCCTCACCTGCCCCGGCCTCACCTGCCCCGTCCTCAGGCTCTGGCCTCACCTGCCCCGGCCTCACCTGCCCCGTCCTCAGGCTCTGGCCTCACCTGCCCCGGCCTCACCTGCCCCGTCCTCAGGCTCTGGCCTCACCTGCCCCGGCCTCACCTGCCCCATTGTTCTTGCGAAGTGGCAGGTGTGCCGTTTCCTGACGTTCAGTAACAGCACATAGATGTGATCTTTTTCCCCTTAAAAAAAGTGCAGCCTTAACCTTAGAGCCAAATCCTTTTTTCCATTTGGAAAAGTGATCTCATTTTCCATGGACCATGTTAAAAAAAAAAAAACTTTTGTAGGATTAGAAAGGCAGAGGAAGAGAAAACAAACAGACTCTCGAGATGCATATTTGAAAGATGGGCCCACATGTGTAAAAGTATTTGGCGTGACAGTGCTGGACCAGAAGTCAATCTGATATTGAATCCATATGACACAGCAAACAGCATTTTATGGTCTTTAAAAAAAATTCTGCCTTGTGAGTTAAAATTAAGGTTGCTTTTGGTTGTGACTAATCTCATAAAATCTTTTTCAAGAAGACATTTTATATATTCAAGCCTTGAAAATGTCTTTGGTCTTTGAACTATTATTAGTAGGACATCATCAGTATGTGGCAACCGCTGAATTGGGAAAAGCTGTAGCAGGAGCTGGCAGGCACAGACCCTTCCCGGCAGTGCCAGGAGGGCTGGAGGCGGAGGACCCGAGGCCCTGTGCACAGCCCCCCAAGCCTGTGCAGGCCGGAGCGAGGCCCCTCAGTGTCACCACTGCCCGGCTCAGAGCAGGCGGCTGATGGCAACTCCGTTGCCTTTCAGCAGACACCCCCCAGGCCACACGACCACGCTGCTTCACGTTCTCACCTGTTTTCTAATGACCCCTTGGTGCACCCCACGTCATCTCACCCTGTCTCTGCCTAAATCCCAGGGGAGGGAGGGGCTGCAGGGGTCTGAGGGGCGGGTGCCAGCCTGAGGGGCCAGCCTGAGGCACAGTGGTGGTTTGGGTCCCCCAGTTCCGGACACAGCTGCTGACCCCTAAGATGGGAGCCGCCATACAGAAAGGGCGTCAACGCCATGGGTGCCGGCTCTGGGCCAGGCTTTCTGGGTTGCCCGGTGTCTGCATCACCACATGGGAAGGGGGTGGGATTGGCCCGTGGTCCCTCCGTGGCCACGAAGTCCGTGACCTCCATTGGCACCAGCCCAGGGCCCGTATCTTGCTGAGCACAGGCAGGGATGATCCTGGGCCCTCGTGGATACTCCCCACGGCCATCTCCAGGCAGGACAGGAACTCTAGGAGTTCCAAGGTGAAGCTGTGAACCCAGCACAGGCAGGTGCGGTGGCAAAACGCAGGTCAAGTGTGCCTGGCACCGTCGTTCCACAGGATGCCAGCTCTGCGGGACAGAGTGTGCTTTCACCCTCACCACAGCCTCTGAGTCACCTTTTATCCCAGCTGGGGATTGCAGGGAAGAGCGAAGTGTCGTGAAGTGATTTCAGCCTTAGATATCTTCCTTCTGGAAGTGCAGCCGCAGCAGCAGTGTTCCCAGCCAAAGCAAGGCGGCAACCAAGCCTCCGCTGACAGGTGGGCGGGTGGGCACGATACGGCATCTACCTACAGAGGGCAGTATTCAGCCTTAAAAACGGTGGGGCAGTAAAAGAGAACTACACAGACAGGACCACACCAAACTGAAAAACTTCTGCCCAGCAAAGGAAACCATCCACAGAATGAAGAGGCAGCCTACGGAATGGGAGGACGCATTTGCCAACCATACGTCTGACAGGCGGGACAGACCCCAAATACATAAGGAACGCAGCCAACTCAAGAGTAAGAAAACAACCCGATTAAAAACCAGGCAAAGGACCTGATAGATGCTTCTCCAAAGGAGACACAGAATGGCCGGCTTGTACGTGGAAAGGTGCTCGGCATCACCAGGCACGGGGAAGTGCAAATGGAAACCGTCAGCGAGCTCATCTTGCACCATCAGGATGGCTGTTTCAAAAAGATGAAGGCAGTCGTTGGCGAGGGTGTGGAGAGAAGGGCACTCGTGCACTGCTGGCGGGAATGTAAATTAGTGTAGAGCGATGGAAGGCTGCATGGAGCATCCTCGAAAAATTAAAAATGGAACTTCCGTGTGACCCAGCAGTGCCTCTGCTGAGCATTTACCCAAAGGAGCTGAAATCAGAATCAGAGACTCCCTTGCCCCCGTGCTTGTGGAAGCAGTGGCCGCAGTAGCCAGGACGTGGACACAGCGTGCACGTCCACCAGGGAATGCACAGGTAAAGAAAATGTTCTGTGTCTACACCGTGGAATACTATTTTACCAGAAAAAGAAGGGAATCCTGGTATTTGCAAACCACGGATGAGCCTGGAGGACATGGCGCTGAGTGAAGTAAGTCATGGACAGACAGTTCTGCATGATCTCACTCATATGTGGAATCTGAAAAAGTGGAACTCATAGAAACAGAGAGTTGATGGTTACCAGGGGCGGGGGGTGGGGTGGGGAGGGGGCTGAAAAAGGAAGGAAGGAAATGGACAGGCACTGTGGCTTGGATCCACCTAGAGGACCCTGCGGAGTGAAACAAAGTCAAAGCCTGCTTGATTCAGCTCAGATGAGGTCCGCAGTGGAGGCAAATTCACAGAGGCAGAAAGCGGGTGGGACGCACGGGGCTGGGGAGGGGAGTGGGGGCACGTGTTTAATGCGGACAGTTTCGGTTTGGGAGGGTGGGAGTGTTCTGAAGGTGGATGGTCATGATGGTTGCACAACGATGTGAATGTGCTTAAGGCCGCTGAGCTCAAAAGGATTGAAATTTAACCACTTAGGTCAGGCACGAGGGCTGACGCCTGGAATCCCAGCACTGTGGGAGGCCAAGGCGGGTGGATCACCTGAGGTCAGGAGTTCGAGACCAGCCTGGCCAACATGGCGAAACCCTGTCACTACTAAAAATGCAAAAATTAGCTGGGTGTCGTGGTGAGTGCAAACCTGTAATCCCAGCTACTCGGGAAGCTGAGGCAGGAGAATTGCTTGAACCCAGGAGGGGGAGGTTGCAATGAGCCGAGATCGCACCACTGCACTCTAGCCTGGGTGACAGAATAAGACTCTGCCTCAAAAAAAAGAAAAGAAAAGAAAAGAAAAAAGTACCACTTAACCACTTAAAAATGGTTAAAATTGTATTTTTTTTTTTTTACTTTCAGAAGCATATTTGTCTTTATTAAAATTACTGATGCAGAACATTGGATTCCTTATCATTTCCATGGTCTTTGTTCAAAGTGTCTCTTTCCTGAGTCTCTTGAGTTTCTTGATACGCCTTCTCTTCCTTTTTGCTCAAAGGACGAAGAACGCACATTAAAACTTTTCCTCCTTGAACAGCTCGTGGTCTAGATGAGAATGGAGCTATTCCAGGCACAGTCTGGAGTATTTGATGAAATATCCCCCAGGCGTGGTCCGGGGTGTTGGATGAAGTATCTCCTAGGCACGGTCTGGGGTATTGGATGAAATATCTCCTCCACTTTATTTTCTTTTTTTTCTTTTTTTCTTTTTTTTTTGAGACGGAGTCTCGCTCTGTCGCCCAGGCTGGAGTGCAGTGGCGCGATCTCCACTCACTGCAAGCTCTGCCTCCTGGGTTCACGCCATTCTCATGCCTCAGCCTCCCGTGTGGCTGGGACTACAGGCGCCCACCACCTCGCCCAGCTAATTTTTGTATTTTTAGTAGAGACGGGGTTTCACCGTGTTAGTCAGGATGGTCTCGATCTCCTGACCTTGTGATCTGCCCGTCTCGGCCTCCCAAAGTGCTGGGATTACAGGCGTGAGCCACCGCGCTCGGCCCTCCACTTTGTTTTCTGACTCATCTACATTTTCTCCTTTCTTTATAGTTATTCAAACTTGGTGTTTTTATTAATCCATGGCTGAATCTGTTTAGTCTTTGCGTCCAAATCATGTTGTCCAGCATTTGAAGAAACAGTCAGTTCCTTTGTCAGGGCTGGTCCAGTTTTGGGGTTACCGTTCTCCATCTCACTCAGCCTCCGCCGTTCCTGGTGAGTCTGCATTCCTGTCGTGAGCTGTCTTCTGCAGGCTCCTTTGAACCCGTCGCAGCTCTCGCTCATCCATGAGTCTAATCACATCTGCTCCATGCATGTTCCCAAATCATTACCCTTCTCATCAAATACTTGAATAATTCGCTGACTAATTTTTCTTCCAGTGTTACTAAAAGCTGTTTCACTCTTTTTTTTCTTTTTTCCTTCACTCTGGGTGTCTTCAGTGGTACTAAAGGCTTTTGCATGATTTAGGAAGGAGAGTCTTGGGGCAGAAGCAATAGGGGACCACTGTGGGGTGCTGTCTTTTGCACACTGTGTTTACCAAAACATCTAACACAACTATTTTCAGACTTTACGGTTTGTAGCGTTAACCTCTTTAGAAAAAGAGCAGCCATCCTGTGCGGGGCAGGCGATTGGTACTAAAATTATCATTTTTATGTTATGTATATTTTATTATAATTTTAAAACTTTTTTACAGTTTGGAAAAAACTGTCATAAAAATTCACTCTCTTGGTTGGGTCAGTAATACGAGGGACAAGGATGTCTGATGCCTTGGGGGTCCCAGCCTGGTCACATGAGCTAAAACTAAAGTCCCCAAAAATCCTCCAAGAAAGATTTCTTCCAGCTGGCGGGAGGCTGGATGAGAAGGTGTTATGTTTTTAGGTGAAAATCCGAGGCAGCACAGGACATGGTGAGATGATTATCCAGCTTGCTAATCTGCCGGCAGGCACCACCTGCCATTCCTCCTCCGTGCCTTCGAGTAGCGGGCTCAGTCCGTTTCGGGGAGGCTGGCATGAGGCTGTCTTCACACCCCCTGCAGGGTCCATTTCATGTCGGGCTGATTAATCCAGTTACTGGGAGGAAAACAGTGATTTCCTTTCTGTGGATCTTCCCGTGGACGCATTGGATCCTTTATTCAGTGACATAAACAGCTAAGTCTCAAGTGTTCCATAGCCGCCTCCCCCAGAGAAATGCAGCAGGTCTGAGAAGAGAGCCCCTCGGGGAAATCTGGGCAAACCGAGAGCTTGTAAATAGCCCCGAACAGGTCCAGGCAGATTCACCAGACTTTCTGCTCGTGACCCAAAGACGTTAGTATGGAACCAACCTTCTTCCTCGGAGCTGCACAGGAATGAAAATGTACAAATACTGCAGTTTGTGGTAGCTCCTTAGAGGCTCCCATGGATGCAGATGTCCTGTGGGGTCAATTTCCCTCTCTAGAAACATGGTGGAGTTCAGGGTGACTGGTAACGACGGGCTTCTTGTCTGACGCCAAACCATATAAAGTGTTGGCCTATTTTGTCATCGTGGAGCAGCCTGCGGTGTTGTCCGCTGTTTTGTTGTGACAGCTGGGCAGGGGCTTCCTGACGTCTTCCTCCGAGTGGGAGGTGCTTTGTGAGACTTGGGTTTCTTGTTCAGACGCTCAACACAGAGTTCAAATCCCATTGTGAAGTCATCACCTGGCACCTGCACCTCTGTAACCAGAACCAAGCGGGCGGCACACCCTTCAGGTCGGTGGGAGAGAGGGCCTTTGGGTCGCCGGCACCTGACTTTCCAGCAGCCTTGTCCCGCCGCCTGCGACCACCAGCTCCTCCGCTCTCTCCGTCGGTCATAACATCTTACTGCTCCCCTCACCCACTGTTGAGTTGATCTTTGACAAGTGTTTATTTTGTATTTTCACGGCACCTGTGACTTTTCTTTTTGGAGACTTTACTGATTGAAAAACGTGGCTTTGCAGCCCAGCAAGCCTCTAGGTCTGAGGCTGCATCCTTCTGGTGTGGCGTTCCTCCTGAATCAGGCGTGGTGTGATGGCATCTGGGGAAGAACACGCAGCCTCTGGTTTGAACTGGACCCTGGATAGTGGTTCAACCTTCCCACACCTGTGACAGCCAACAAGATAGACACAGATGTGTGAAACGCTCTACAGCCACCTGAAGAAGGTAGAAATTCTACAACAAAATTAACTGGGGAAAAAAACCTAGGGAGAAAACAGGAAAGGAAAGGTGTTGCCCAGAAGAAGCCTCTTGCAGTGTGGATGGGAACCTGCCACAGCTGGGCTTGGGCCAGGGGCCCACGGTGTTGCTGGGCACTCGGGCCCCTTCTGCTGTCCCCAGCCCCGCTTCCTTCCAGCCAATGGCTCTGTGAGCTGCCTTTTGTCTGCATTTCTTGCAGGAATATGAAGGGACCAGACCAGGATCGCCCCATGTCAGGAGAAAGAGCGTCCCCAATCCCCAGCCCCTACCTCATGGGCTAAATCACCCCACGTGGGAGGCTGGGAGGCACATTTTTGTGTGAGTGAACTACTCTGAACAGAATCATAATTGCACTGGTAAGGAAGAATGGAAAGTTGTCTCAAAATAAAGGGGGATCAGGTGTCTGGTCCACTTGTTTTTAGAAGCGTATTTCAGGAAAACATTAAGAAACAGAAAATACTCAAGCTGGTTAAGCCATTCAAGAGCCTAGAAAGGGATGGAAAGCTGTTCAGTTAATTCTGAGAGGTTAGGAAAACGCTGGTGCAAAAATACGATGCAGGCAGCTCAAAGGAGAAACGCAGCCTCTTCTCCCCTGTGAAACTGCACAAAACAATTCCAGATAAAATAATAGCAACTGACTCCCATCTGTGTTATAAAAGCACGGGCCGCTGCAGTTACAGTGGTCGAGGAGTAAGGTGAGACTCCGATGTTGGGAAATACCCATAAAATTAACTTAGCAAATTAATATACTAAAGGAGGAGAGTGGCAGCTTGTAGATGATCCTGATTAAACAGGCAATAATAATGTTTCTTAATATAGGCACCAGTTATTGAAAAGCTTATCTCTGTCCCAGTGATTTGAGGTGACACCTTTTTCAGGCATCAAATTTCCATTTCTGCTTGGACCCGTTTCTGGACGTCCCATTCTAGTCCATTGGTTGATGTGTCTGTTCATGCTCCATGATTTAATTATAGAGGACTGACAGTATTTCTTAGATGTTGAATAAGAATCTCCTGTCTTCTGGCTTTTTTTTCTTCCTGTGCTTTTGTAGCTATTGTTGCATATTTATTTTCATATTTAGTATAAACCTACCAGCTGCGTAATCAGTTTGATGCTATGTTTATTAATTAGTATTACAGCATATTGATGGATTCACTCAGGAGGAACAGGCGTCTGTAGGATGTTGACTCATCTTGTGCACTGAGGTGTGTCTTCCCATTTGTTCAAATATAATTATGCAAGATTGAGGTGTGTCTTCCCATTTGTTCAAATATAATTATGCAAGATTGAGATACGTCTTCCCATTTGTTCAAATATAATTATGCAAGATTGAGGTGTGTCTTCCCATTTGTTCGCATATAATTTTTTGTGCCTCTGGAGATGTTCTGAAGTTTTCTTCATATAGGTTTTGCACACGTCTTAAGTTTATTTATAAGTACTTTAGCTTCTTTGATGTTTTTGTAAATGGGGCTTTATCTACGATTGTGTATCCTAATCTGGCCGTTTTCTAGTTTGTAAAGGTTATGGATATCTGTATGTTAATTTTGTACTGAATTATTTTATTGGGGTTATTTTATTTTATTTTATTTTTTTGAGACAGAGTTTCACTCTTGTTGCCCAGGCTGGAGCGCAGTGGCACGGTCTCGGCTCACTGCAACCTCTACCTCCCAGGCTCAAGCCATTCTCCCTCCTCAGCCTCCCTAGTAGCTGGGACCACAGGCACGTGCCTCCACACCCGGCTAATTTTGTATTTTTAGTAGAGACGGGGTTTCTCCATGTTGGCCAGGCTGGTCTCGAACTCCCGACCTCAGGTGATCTGCCCGCCTCAGCCTCCCAAAGTGCTGGGATTATAGGTGTGGGCCACCGTGCCCGGCCTTATCTGGGTTATTTTATCATGGATTCTCCTGGGTTTTCCAGATGTACTATGATGTTGTCTGCAAAGAGAGACAGTTTCACTTCTCCCCAATCGTTGTACGTCCTGTTGACTTTTCATGTCGAATTGCATCAATTCATACCTGCAATACCATGTCCGATGCCGTGGGAGGGAGTTGGCAGGCTGCTGCTTTAAAGGCCCACATGGCGAATATTTTAGGCGTTTTGGGCTGGGCTGTCTCACCCTTGGCACCCCACTTTGCGGTTGTCGTACAAAAGTATCCATAGACAGTGAATAAACGCGTGGGTATGGCTGTGTTCCAGTGAGGCTGGGTTTACAAAAGCACGTGGCAGGCCACAGTGGGTGCCATGCTGGGGGCCATAGTTGCACCCCTTGTATGGGTGGTGGTGGGAACCCCTGTTCCTTGATCTTACTGGAAACACCTGGAGTATCTCCCTATGAAGTCGCTGCCTTAGGAATGAGGTGCGCACACACACCTGTTACCTGTGAAGAAGGTATTCAGTAATTCTATTTTCTCGAGCCTTTTTCTTTTTTTTCAGGAATAATTGTTGAATTTCATTGAGGGCTTTTTCACCATATATGGAGATAATCATTTTTCCCCTCAGATCTGTAAATATGGTCTATTACGTTAATGGACTTCCTAATACTGAACCAACTTTTCATCCTTGGATTATATCTGCTTGGTTATTGGTGCATTATTTTCCTAATGTGAAACTGGAGTCTATTTCTTAATATTTTGTTTAGCTCATTTGCATCAATATTCAAAGGTGATATTGGTGTGTCATTTTCTTTTTTAATTTACTCTCCATATCAGAGTTAAGTGTCAATGTTACACTTCTTAAAAGGACTAGAAATTTTCCTTCACTTTCTGTGCTCTGGAACCATTTACGGGGCATTGAAATTATCTGATCTTTGAAGATTTGGTGGAATTCCATGTTACAACCATCTGGGCCAGGTGCATTTTTGTGGGGGTAATCCCTTGATAACTTTCTCTATTCCTTCTACAGGAGTTGATCTTTTAAGCTTGCTATCTCTAATGGAGTCAATTTTTATAAATTATGTTTTCCTAGGGAAATATATACTTTAGGTTTTCAAATGTATTTGTATATAGGTCTTTCTCCCACTTTTATTCAATCACTTGCCCTCTGCCACACCCAGGGAACCACTTTCTGATATTTATTACTGTAGATTAGTTTGGCCTGTTCTTAGGTGTCATATAAATAGACTCTTAAGTTAATGAACTTTTGCATCTGATTTTTGTTTAACGTAGTGTTTTTGCAATTCATTAATGTTTTTGCATAATCAGTAGGTTTAAAAATTTTTTAATTGTGTAACAGTATTCCATTTTATAATTATTCTGCAATTCATTTATCCATTATCCATTATCCATTTGATAGTTGCTAGAAATAAACCAGCTTTATTTCTAGCTTTTGATTATTATGATCAAGGCCACTGTGAACATCCTTGTTCCAGGCTTTTTGTGAACGTGCCCATTTCCCTTGATGAAATACTAAGGCTGGAACTCCTGGGTTGTAGGGCAGATGTACACTTGCCTTTATGAGAAACAGCAGGACAGTTTTCCAAAGTGACTGTAGCATTTTACATTCCCACCAGTCACACTCTCGCCCTTCAGTATTCCGTGCTGTCGGTCTTTCTGACAGTGGCCACCCTGGAGTGTGGAGCAGCATCTCGATGAGGTTTTAACTTGCACGTCCCTGGTGGCTAAGGATGCCGAGTGTATTTTCATGTGTATGATGGGTGTTACTCTATCTCTTTGGTAAAGTATCTGTGCAAACATTTGTCCCATTGTTTAAAATTTTTTTTTTTTAATTGTTGATTTGTAGCAGTTCTTATAGATTCTGGATAAAGTCCTTTATCAATGTGCTGTGCATATTTTTTCTCTGTGGCTTATCTCTTCATTTTTTACGGGCATTTTAAAATAAAGCCCAATTTATCAAGGTTTTTCTTTACGGGTTAGGGTTTTTTATCCTACCCAGATCCACCGACCTCAAACTCGTGAGGGCATTTCCTGGGTTTCTTCTGGAAGCTTTGTGGTTCTGGGCTTTGTGTTTGTGTCTGTCATAGGTCTTGAGTTAATTTTGTGTGTGTGGCATGAGATAGGAGTCGGGGTTCATTTTTCCATACGAATCTCCAGCTGTCCCAGCCACGCTGTTTCAGACCTTCCTTCCCCACTGACTGACCTAGTGCCTTGGCTGAGGGTCAGCTTGTCTAGCCTGACCTTGTCCTGCTGACCAGAGCTTTATAGGAAGCCATGAAGTCAAAATAATTTCCACAATTTTGTTCTTTTTTTTAACAGGATTTCTTTTTTTTTTTTTTTTTTTTTTGAGATGGAGTCTCGCTGTGTCTCCCAGGCTGGAGTGCAGTGGCGTGGTCTCGGCTCACTGCAAGCTCCGCCTCCCGGGTTCACGCCATTCTCCCGCCTCAGCCTCCCAAGTAGCTGGGACTACAGGCGCCCACCACCACGCCCGACTAGTTTTTTTTTGTATTTTTAGTAGAGACGGGGTTTCACCATGTTAGCCAGGATAGTCTCGATCTCCTGACCTCGTGATCCACCCGCCTCAGCCTCCCAAAGTGCTGGGATTACAGGCTTGAGCCACCGCGCCCGGCTTAACAGGATTTCTTTAGCAAGGCTAGTTCTTTTGCAATTCCATAACTATTTTATTATTTTATTATTGTAGAGACAGAGTCTCACTCTGTCACCCAGGCTGGAGTGCAGTGGCGTGATCTCAACTCACTGCAACCTCGATTTCCCAGGCTCAAGCAATCCTCCCACCTCAGCCTCCCAAGTAGCTGGGACTACCGGTGTGCACCACCATGCCCAGCTAGTTTTTAAAGTTTTTGTTGTTTGTCTTTTGTAGAGATGGGGTCTCACTATGCTGCCCAGGCTGGTCTTGAACTGCTGGGCTCAAGCAATTCTCTCACCTTGGCCGCCCAAGGTGCTGGGATTACAAGCATGAGCCACCACGCCCAGCCATAAAAATTTGAGAATCAGCTTGTCACTTTCTATAAAAAGAAAAAAAAAAAAACCTTTAAAATTATGATTGGGATTGCATTATATCTACAGATCAATTTAGGGAGACAGGACAATCCTAACTACATTGAGCCTTTCAGTCCAGGAACACTGTATATCTCTTAGTTTATTCAGGTATTTTCTCAGTGATGTTGCATTGTTTTCAGTATACCAGCCTTGCACATCTTTTGTTAGATTTATTCCTAGGTATTTTATGTTTTTTGATTGGGGCCTGGAGTTTTCTTTGTGGGAAAGTTTTGATTAGAAATTCAATTTATTTAATAGATATTAGGTTATTTAGATTTTCTAGTTCTTCTTATATCACTTTTGTTAATTTGCATATTTCAAGGAGTGTTTCCTGTTTCACTTAAATTGTTTAATGTGTTAACTATCATTTTTAGTATTTTCCTACTATCCTTTTAATATTTGTAGGACCTGTAGTGATGTACTTTTAAACTCCTGGTGTCAGTGATTTCTTTTTTTTCTTGGTGAGTCTTGCAGATTATCCGTTTTATTAATCTTTTCAAAATTTTCAAAAATTCGAGTTTTGGCTCTGTTAATGGTCTCTATTATTTGACTGTTCTAAGCCATTTTCATGGATTTTTGACTCTTACCTTTATTTTTTCTTTCCTTTTCCTTACCTTAGATTTAACTGACTCTTCTCTCTCTAGTTTCTTGAGGAGGGACTACATACTTTTGAAACAGTCATTTTAAGCTCACTGGGATTTGATGCTGACTCTTTTGCTTGTGTACAATTGGAAGTTTGTTACACTTCCTGTGTCCTCATTATGATGCAATTTTGGGTCTGTGTAGCCGCACTTGTTCTTACCATTCTCCATCATTTTGTGGAATGTGCGGGGGGAATTTGGATTTAGGTAACTGCCATTATCCTTGGCTGCCTGGGAGTCTTCAATACCGGTATTTCAAAAGCTCTTAGAAATTGATATTTATAAACCCTAATAGAAAAATTAGCACATGACATACATAGGGCAGTTTACCAAAGAAGAAATACAAGTTACCAGTGAATGTAGGAAATGTGTTTCAATCTCATTAGTAATCAAAGAAATGAAAACTATAACGGTAAAATAATTTATCTCTTTTCAAAAATAATATACCTGTTTTCAAATTGGCAAAGATTTCAGAAAAAGAAAGGAAAATAAAAGTACCCAACATGGTCCAGATTTGAGGAAATTAGTGTATAATATACGGCTGATAGCCACAAACATCATGGGAGTCTCCGAATGTCTGTGTTTTAAAGACACAGATGGAAACATTTATGAAAGCCGTGTCCAGGTGACTCTGCCCCCTCACCCCTGCCTCACGCAGGATGTGAGACTGGGCGAGACATTCCACCTGGTAGCCTGTGCTTGCTCAGTGCCAGCGGCCGTTGCTGCCGTGGACAGATCCTGCGGCTCAGAGGCCACCGTCTTTCCTGCATCCTCACCAGTGACGGCCCCGGGAAGCTGCTGCAGGGTGGGGCTGCGCGGCTCGCTTCTCAAATAAAGGAAAATGTCACATCAAGCACAGCACAGCCACATCCTTGCCTTCTCCATCTGCTCCCTCCAAAATCCCACAATAGTTACGGCTGTAACTAAGATGTAATAATTATACAAATATTGTGAATAACATACACGGCTGAATTTAACATCAAAATGAAATGAATTTCTAGAAAGTATTTTAAGATGCCATAGTTAATGTAAGAAAAAATAAAGAACTTGCATACACTAACAATAAATAAATCAACGTGGTGTTAAAATCTGCCCCGTTTCATCTACCATCTCCGCAAAATGTGCCCACACTAGAGGGTCTTCAGAGTGAGGTGGACCAGGCCTTCCAGAAGCACATCACCCTCATCTTAAGTGGGTCCAGAGAATGGAAGGAAAGGGGCAGGAGTGACTCATGTCTTGATGGTTGTGTATACCGTGTGCAAAATACGCAGAGAAACTACAGGCCAAGTTTAAACATAGATGGATAACCCCTAAGTGAGATTAATCAATTCCAAGAGCATATTAAAAAGTCATGATTAAAGAAGCTTACCTCATAAAGTACAAGAATGATGCACCATCAGAAAATCTGTCAATCACACACAAAATAAAAATTGTGATTGTTTCAGTAGATGAAGAAAAACACTGATGGAGTTCAATATTTTTCTCTCTCTTTTTTTTTGAGACAGAGTCTCACTCCATTGCGCAGGCTGTAGGGCAGTGGTGTGACCTCGGCTCACTGCAACCTCCACCTCCCGGGTTCAAGCAATTCTCCTGCCTCAGCCTTCCAAGTAGCTGGGATTACAGGTGTGCACCACCACACCCGGCTAATTTTTGTACTTTTAGTAGAGACGGGGTTTCACCATGTTAGCCAGGCTGGTCGATGGAGTTCAACATTTTTCATAATAAAAATCCTTAGAAAAGCAAAGAGTATTCCAGACAGTGTGTGGAAGGAGGTACATGGGGGGAAACGTCTGCAGAGGAAAACGGAGAGCTCCTGCCTTGTCTTAGGTACCAAGTCTCACTGTCGCGCCAAGACAAGGTGCATATTTTATAACACATAATTTTATATTTATTAGAAAAGGGAGGCCAGGCGCGGTGGCTCACGCCTGTAATCCCAGCACTTTGGGAGGCCGAGGCGGGCGGATCACAAGGTCAGGAGATCGAGACCACGGTGAAACCCCGTCTCTACTAAAAATACAAAAAATTAGCCGGGCGCGGTTGTGGGCGCCTGTAGTCCCAGCTACTCGGGAGGCTGAGGCAGGAGAATGGCGTGAACCCGGGAGGCGGAGCTTGCAGTGAGCCGAGATCGCGCCACTGCACTCCAACCTGGGCGACAGAGCGAGACTCCGTCTCAAAAAAAAAAAAAAAAAAAAAAAAAAAGAAAAGGGGCCGTGTAAACCATGGCTACCTTCTCATGTTGCCTGTTAACTTGGAGCCTGTGACAAAATGGTAATAAATAAACAAAAAGTGGGCATTTCTAGAGGTTATGAATATGGACTACAAAACAGAAGAATATTGTTGAAAATTTAAGCAAATGATGCTTGCACTTTTTCATTTTGGGTGAGCCAATTTGATTTTTTTTGTTTTTTCTTCTAGTCTCTTAATGGCTTTGCTCTGGTCGTGAGTGCAGAAGGGACGATATTTTATGCCTCAGCAACGATCGTGGACTATCTGGGCTTCCATCAGGTAAATGAAACCAGAATAACCCTCCAGTCTGTTAAGTGCTAGGCTCTCTTCCCTTTGTAAATGTTTGTTGTCTTCAAGGTTTGACAAATGTCTAAAATCGGGTTTGTCCTATCACTGAACTCTTGCCAGATAAAGATCTCCACACTCCAGCTTTGTCCAGGGCAGTGTTTCTTCCAGCCTGGGTTCGGGGTCTCGGGGTGAGGCCGCTCAGTGTCGGGGTGTTCTGGTCTAAGGGAGCCGCGGCGCCCGGACAGCAGCCTGGTCTCCTCTGGCTCGGGCACTCCGCTAGGTCCCCTGCCCCAGCAGCGCCATCCCATTCATCCACTCCCAGTCAACGTCTTAATGTCTTCCCGGTGCACTCAGGACACAGCTTGTTCTGGAAATGCCCTTCCTGACGTGGGAGTGGTTCGCTTGGAGTGCTGCCCAGTCAGCCCCAGGTGGATGACTCCAGACTTCCTGGCCGAGAATGGGGTTGAGGCCTCGTCAGATACCAAGCCCTGGAAGGGTAACTCACCCAGGAAAAGGTACGATAAAAAATCCCACCCGGTCAGGCGCAGGGACTCACGCCTGTAATCCCAGCACTTTGGGAGGCCGAGGCGGGTGGATCACCAGGTGAGGAGATCGAGACCAGCCTGGCCAACATGGTGAAACTCTGTCTCTACTAAAAATACAAAAATTAGCTAGGTGTGGTGGCAGGCACCTGTAGTCCCAGCTACTAGGGAGGCTGAGGCAGGAGAATAGCGTGAACCCGGGAAGCAGAGGTTTGCAGTGAGGTGAGATCGAGCCACTGCACTCCAGCCTGAGTGACAGAGTGAGACTCCGTCTCAAACAAACAGACAAACAAACAAATCTGACTCGAGGCCAGGAGGGGAGCAAGGGAGCTGTTTTTCTGTCTCGAAAGGAGCTGGGGTCCCTAACGGAAAATCAGATGCCGGTTGTAGAATTAAGATTTCTCCCACTGCACGGCAAGGACTCCCAGGATCTGGATCTCAGGCATCCTGCAGACTGATGAGATGACTGGAGAACCCAAAGAAGCAAAAATGGGGCCCTTTATCTGCACTTTCACAAGCCAATCCCACAAAAATACCCACCCTGCAGATGAGCTCACGGTGCGAGTAATAAACCCAAGGAAGCCATAGATGGTGAGCAGGAGCCAGCAGACAGGTAAACAAACCCTGATTCCTGGAAGAACTTAAGGAACAAAGCCGTCCAAAGGAAACTGGCAAACAAACAGATTTAAAACAATAAAAGATAAAAGCAGCAGTATAAAGAAAGCACAGCATATGATGAAAAAAATAACAGATATGTTTGAGAAAGATCAAAACAAAACTTTGAAAAATAGAGAGTTGTGTATTAGGGTTCAGTCTGGAGACAGAAACTCTGCAGAAATTTGAACAGTTTTATAGAAAGACTTACGATGGGTTTAGTGTAAGGAAGTGTTAACCAGTAGCACCAGCTCAGCAACAAAGGACTAAAAGGACTCTGAGGACACAGATACAGCAACAGAAGGTCAGCAGTGTGCACAGGGCCCAGGCAGGGGCCATCTTGGAAACCCCAGCCCCACTGAGGCTGAGAGCCAGACCCTCGGTGGCACAGGCTGGGGCCATGACCTGGGCAGTGGAGAAGTTCCCAAGATGTTCAGGCCAGGGCTGGCTGGTAGGAAGCTTCCCTTTGGGACCCAGGTGAGATGCGCACCTGGAGGCTGCTGGGTGCTGGGGGAAGCTGTGACACTGCGGGGTGCACACCGGTGGAGCGGGAGGCCCCAGGGGAAGCCCTGCCCCCTGCAGTGCCCAGCACCTCTGCCTGTGAGGAAATGGTCCCAGAGCCAGCATTCACGCTGAGCGAGAGGCAGCACATGGGGTGATTAAAGTGAAAAATCCCCCTGCTCAGGTGGGAAGCCTAGGGCTGAATCCCCCCGTCAGGTGGGAAGCCTCGGGGCTGAATCCCCCTAGTCAGGTGGGAAGCCTCGGGGCTGAATCTCCTGGTCAGGTGGGAAGTCTAGGGGCTGAATCCCCCCAGTCAGGTGGGAAGCCTCGGGGCTGAATCTCCTGGTCAGGTGGGAAGCCTGTGGCTGAATCCCCCCGGTCAGGTGGGAAGCCTCGGGGCTGCATCCCCCGGTCAGGTGGGAAGCCTCGGGACTGAATCCCCCGGTCAGGTGGGAAGCCTCGGGGCTGAATCTCCTGGTCAGGTGGGAAGCCTACGGCTGAATCCTCCCGGTCAGGTGGGAAGTCTAGGGGCTGAATCCCCCCGGTCAGGTGGGAAGCCTACGGCTGAATCCCCCTGGTCAGGTGGGAAGCCTTTAGGGGCTGTGCAGGGCAGCAGTCAGTGGAAGCCACAAACCACCCCGCTCACCCACACTAGTCCCTGACAAGTCATTAGAATTCATGTCTGCCCAGGCCCTGAGGCTGCACAGAGTTCTATCCAGTTTCCATGAGAGCCAGGATTTTGAATTTCCCCACAGCTGAAGTCACTGCTGCCTGCTGGTGACTCTGCAAAGCAGCTCCTCTAGTCTGCCCCTAAGTCCAACCTCCTGCCTCTGAGCCCAGGCCGGTCTCCCTGTGAACTGCAGGGACCGTGTGACCGCCGGGCTCATTGCAGTGAGCTTGTTTTCTGCACCGTGGCTCTCTCTGCACACTGGATGCCTCCTCCGGATGGCCTCTCCCCCAGCGTCCACGTGAAGGTGCAGCTCGTCAGCACACCTGGGCCGGCCCTAGTGGAGGACGCAGGGGGACATGGCTGTGTGCAGGGCGAGGAAGCACCGTGCAGTGGGCATGGCTGCCAAGGGGTGTCCAGGCCACTGTCCTGTTGGGAACGCAGTGCAGGTTGGAGACACAGCTCTGCTGTCCCAGTAGCGACCTCGATGGCTCTGAGCCTCATTTCCTGTGCCCACACCATGGCCAGCAGCGGTGTCTGCCTGCCAGGCTGTGGCCAGACCACAGGGCCACTGAGCAGGGGAGTGCTGGAAAAAGCCCTGGTGCCGGGCGCTGCGTCTCCCACCACAGAGGGACATCACTCTAGGCGGCTGCTGTTGACACCGCGTGACCACAGGCTTTGCTGAGTGTGCCCTGGTGTCTGTAGTTGGGGCGCTTTCATCTCCTGACGTGCCCTATGAGAGGGGACCTGGAGTGACGACTGGTGGGTCCCTCATTCCCACAGATGGCACGAGCATCTGGGTAGCCACCCGGCATCCTCTTCATCTCCATCTTCTGTGCTCCAATCCCATGGAGCTGCCCGTGGGATTTTTCCTTTACACGCAGAGAGCTGTGGAGTGGGTCCCTATGCGTTTGCTGGGCTTTGGTGCATCCTTCACTGAACAGGGGGGCACTCGAAGGACAGGACGTGGGCAGACATGAAGGTGTGGCTCGGTGACTCTGTCAACCTAAGCAGAGCAGCTTCGGCGTGGTCTGTGTGTGCAGGGCCTGAGTCTAGAGACGGCCGCTTGCTCTGCCTTTTGCATGCTCAGAATCACCGTCAACTCTAGTCACCGCATCCTGAGCTGCCCTGAGTTCTCCAGTCGCACCCAGAGCCGCTGCCTT
The DNA here is from genome assembly GCF_049350105.2 of Macaca mulatta. NCBI lineage: Eukaryota > Metazoa > Chordata > Mammalia > Primates > Cercopithecidae > Macaca > Macaca mulatta. Next base: position 1,514,741 of record NC_133411.1, read on the forward strand.
TAGCCATGGCTCGATGGTCTCACTCCGGGGTTCGGCTCTGGGGACAGGGGCAGGTGCCGTACAGAGCAGCTCTGATTCCAGGTCAGAGCTTTTGCTAATTGGGCTTTCTGTTTTCTTGGCGCTTGGTCATTTCCCCCCAAGCATGAGAAGTTAAAAAAAGAAAAAAAATTTCGCCTTGATTGTGAGGAAATTGGTTCCAAATGCCATTAAGTCAGGCATTGCCTCTAGTTTATGCAAAATATCTCATGAAAATATTAGAACAGCTTTGTGCTTGTGTGAGTTTATTGTGCAAAATGCTTTACAAAAAGTCAGGAACCAATTATTCCCAGTCACAGCGTGGTGCATGATTTCAGTGTCTTCAAGCTCAGCAAGCTTAGTGAGGAATAAATGGCTTTAGGTGTATATTTTAGTTGCCATTGCCATTTGTTGATTCAAGAAGTTGTTCGTTCTCTCAAACATTAGAGCTCGTCAATCAGAGCAGTTAGAATCCCACAGGCATGGTTAGCCGATGTGTGCAAGCTTTTGCACAAAAAGGTAAAAATGTTAGCTGCTAGAGTGAGCAGCATATTAAAATTGGAAATGATTTTATTCTAAACTCCCTAAGTGGTGGTGTAAAGCTAAAATAAAGACTGCCTTTACTTGATGAAAGGAGGGTTTGTTTTTGTACGATTTGGATAATGTTAATGTCGTGCTCTCCCCCTCCCACTTCTCCCACCGTGTATCTTGATGTCACTTTGTAGGAATCATACTTTAAAAGATTAAGACAGACTTAGGGCAGACATGCCACACTGATGATTAAAACACAGAACTTTGTTTCCTCAACCTAAACAGGATTTACGTTTCACCCTGTCTTCAGATTTGCCTCAGTTGGAGAACTCTTTCCAGCTCTGCTGCGCACGCCTGTCTTGAGCAGCAGCCCTTTCTTACTTGTTGAATTCCCTTTCGTTACCTGACTGCGGGGTTGGAGATGATGGATGAGGCACTCGGGCAGGCCTGGGGCTGCTCAGGGAGGGTGCTGGGGGTTCACCTTCCGGGAGCCTACAAAGCTCAGGGTTGCCTGTGGAAACTCATGCGAGGACCATTTCGGTGTGGGGCAGCATGGGGTCGCCAGCACGGGGCTGCGACTGCTCTGGTGCAGGAGGAGGCGCACTCCGCGGTGAAGAACTGGAGAGCGAGCGAGCTCCGGAAGATGCAGGGCCTCATGATCTGGTGCAGCACCAGCTACTGTGAGGACAGCCGGGTGCCCATGCAGCAGGTGCACCCAGGCCTCCAGCACTGCCATGTGTCTCTGGTGCAAGCCCAGGCCTTGGTGACTGGTGAGTTGGAGAAGTCCCAGGACCGCTGGGCTTGGGGCACCAGGCCTTGCAATGACAAAGCCAGATTCCCAACATGCAGGGAGTGAGGGCTCCAGGTGAAGCAGCAGCTGCCAGCCACGTGACCATGGTTGCGGATGACCTCGTGTGCCTCACCCTGACCATGACCACAAAGATGGAGGAGGCTCTCTCTTCTACTGGGAAATAAGTCTTTGCCTGTGGCCGTTGGGGCTGAGGGCAAGCATCTATTTTTTAAAAGGAATGGGAATTTTTTTTTCTTTTTTGTTTTTTTGAGACAGTCTTGCTCTGTCATCCAGGCTGGAGCGCAGCGGCACAATCTTGACTCACTGCAACCTCTGCCTCCTTGGTTCAAGCAAGTCTCCTGCTTCAGCCTCCTGAGTAGCTGAGATTACAGGTGTGCACCACCAGACCTGGCTAATTTTTGTATTTTTAGTAGAGACAGGGCTTCACCATGTTGGCCAGGCTGGTCTTTAACTCCCAACCTCAAGTGATCCGCCCACCTTGGCCTCCCAAAGTGCTGGGATTACAGGCATGAACCACTGTGCCTGGCTGGGAGTTTTAGTCTTTTAAGCAACATTTATAAATGAAGAAATTAGGGATGGCAGCAAGTGTAAGGGGAATGTCGGTTGCCTCTGGACACTGGTTCCTCTGCGTTTCAGTTTTAAAAAGCTGGCACTAAAACGTGTCAGAGCTCACACAGGAGTGTTTGGACCCATTGTCCTGGCAGAGCCGGGGCCCTCCAAGGTGCCCAGCTCTTACTGCACGGGGACCAACAGGCTGGCCGGCAAGAGCTGATGGGGTTGGTGTTTCTGTTTGTTGCCAACCCCATTTACCGGAAGTGTCCCCACACTATTTTCCATAAGCTGTGAAACAAATGTCGTAAGATCTCTAACTCAGAAGGGGAAAGAAACCTGGGTCTTTGTTTCCTTGGTTTTGTGTTACGTATGCCCGGGTGGAACGTGGATTTGTGTTACGTATGCCCGGGTGTAATGTGGATTTGTGTTACGTATGCCCGGGTGTAACGTGGATTTGTGTTACGTATGCCTGGGTGGAACGTGGATTTGTGTTACGTATGCCCGGGTGGAACGTGGATTGGAAGATGTGGAACCCAGAGGTAGAGTGGTTTGGATAAGAACTCTGAAACGTTCCTTGTGGATCCCCTTTTCTGGCCATCGGGTTGTGGATGTGTATTTGTTAAACTTCTCACACGCTGCGTCCTGCAGCCTGGAGACCCTGCGGAAACAGGAGAGGCGACGCCGCGGTAGGGGACGCCATGGTGGTTATGTAGCTAAGCTCCCTCTGACGGGCCCTGAGGCTGCCGCCATAGAGCAGCAGAACCGTGCAGTTCCTGGAGGAGAAGCGGGTTTTGATTGCGAAATATTCCAGTATCCGGAGTGAACACTAAAGGAGGAGCTGTGGCTACTTGATGATAAGAGAGCTGTGAAGTCCTGGGTTTGGGAAATCCTGTTTTCGTGGAACAGGATGGGATGGAAGCCTAAACCCCGCATTGCTTCCTAGCCCCTGAATTAACAGAGCCCTAGGAAGACAATCCCCTGGTAACAGGAAGTCAAGGAGAAAAAGGGAGCCCTGAGGCTGGGAGGAGCTCACCAGACACTAGCTGCCGGGGCATTGGCAGCTGAATGGAGGCGGCGCTGCAGGCGCTGGGCGAGCTGCATCCCTGCAGGAGGAAGCCGGTCTTGAGTCCTGGCTCACACCACAGACAGCTTCAGGGCATGATGGAAGTTTCCAGAAGTAACAGCAGAGCTAGATCTATGAGGAAAGATTTCTCAGGAAAAAGCCCTCCCCACGCAGAGAGGACGGTGGGTTGGGCCTCGTGGTGTCCATCAGGAGGGCAGGATGGCAGTGGGACACCTTGCATGAAAGGCGGCCCAGAAAGGACTGGGCAAGGCAGCTGGACAGCTCAGTGGGGATTCCAGAAAGAGACACCTCCGGGCCGCAGGCATGCACCCACGGACGCACACGCCCATGCACGCACGCACGCACCCACGGACGCACGCACGCACGCACGCGCCCCTGCACGCACGCACCCACGGATGCACGCACGCACGCACTCACGCAGGCGCCCGCGCACCCACACACGCCACACACGCTGGCACTGCTGAACACGTGAAATATACAAGATGGTCCTTCTTATGGTTCAGGACGTGGAAAGTTGAAACCGTAGCAAGAAGCATGGCCTATCCACCGCAGTGACTAAAAGATAAAGAGGAAAAGGACAAACACTGGCCAGAAGGTGCAGCCGCTGGAGTGTTCGAGCCTTAACTGGAAGAGGAGCTTCCCCGCCTGGGAGGCTGCGGCTGGCGCCCGGCTGTGCCGGTCAGGAGGCCCGTGCAGACCCAGGGCCTCCTTGTGCACAGCGCCCATCCCGCGGTTCAGCAGCTGCCTCACGGTCGCGATGCCGATGCCGGGCAGGGGGATGCTGGCGGGTACCCTCCCTCCACGTGGAGTCCGCGGCGAAGAACCAGCCCCCACACGGAGGGCGCCCGACTCAGAGGCAGAAACAGCCTTGCGGGTGCCGGCGACGCCCTGTGGCCTCATCTGGGTGGGGTCCCGCGGGGTGTTTTCTTGAAGGTGACTCACCCAACTGTGTGTTCCTGTTTGGGCGCTTGTTGGCCTAGGTTACCCTCCAGTTACGAGTCCTTAGAAAGGCCCTGAAGGCAGCCCCGAGGAGTACACGGGGTCGGGGGGAAGCTGGCGCGGCCCGTTTCACCTGGAGGGGTCTCCGTTCCTCTGTATGATGGCAGAGCCCGGAGGAGTGCACTGGGGGGAGGCTGCCGCAGCCCGTTTCACCCCGAGGGGTCTCTGTTGCTCTGTACTCGGCTCGCCGTGACAGCGCATTCTCAGAAGGGAACTGCGGAGGCACAGGCGGTTGGAGTCCAGGCCCTTGAGTGAGGGCCTCCCCCTGCCAGCCTCCTGAGGCTGTGTCTCGTCTTGTTCCGGGAGCCCCGCGGGTCCTTCCCACTGGGTTGCCTGAAGATGCTCGTCCCTTTAGCGTGAGTTTATTATGTTCCTCTGAAGTCTTGATTCTTAAGGAGCTTCCCCTCCAGTTAGGAAGAACCACTTGGTTATTATCATGATAACAAATGCCACTTAGAGTTAGGTCACCCTGAAAGAGTCCTGAGGTTCTAGAAGCCCCTGGCAGGGTTAATTATTCGGGGGCGGGGTGGGAGTGTGCGGGCCAGGCTGCAGGTTCAGATGCCTGACTTTCTTCAGTTAGGAGAAGGGAGAGGGCGGTGGGATGGCCGGCCTTCCTCAGGCGCAGACACGCTCACGGGCAGTGGTGACAGTTGGGTCCCCCTTGAAGTCAGTCTTCGTGGCACACAGTGTCAGCCTCTGTCGCCGGACATGGACCCTGGGTGCCTGTGAGGGTCAGCCTCTATGTCAAGGCCCAGATTTGCTTCTGAGCAGGTGGAAGGAGAGCGGACTAGAGAGAGGCCTGTGAACGGTCCTTGAGACTTCATGAAAGTGGGTGAAGGTTGAGGCCTGGGTGTCAGGAAGGAGGAAACCACCAACCATAAGATGTGAAGTGATGGGAAACGGAGTCACAAAGAGTCTAAGTCGACAGGAAAGTGGATGTCTTGGCCCCACAGTGTCTGTGGCCCAGAAGATGCCCATCTCTTAGCCTCCCGCTTGCCCTCAAAGGCTGGATGTGGGCACCACTTGGTGGGCAGACGGATGGGCAGGTGCTCCAGGCAACTCAGACAGGCGTCTTCCCAGGAGGGAGCGGGGGCCCGGGGTCAAGTGCTGTCTTTTCAGTGGGATTCTTTCCCTGTGGCTGTGACTTGCTTTGACAAGTGGAGTGGAAGTTTTTCGGTTACTCATCAGTGGAATAAAGTGTGTAAAGCCACTTGGGGTAAGGCTGAAATAACCTCGCTGCGCTATTTCAGACAGACGTCATGCACCAGAACATTTACGACTACATCCACGTGGACGACCGCCAGGACTTCTGCCGGCAGCTCCACTGGGCCATGGACCCTCCCCAGGTGGTGTTTGGGCAGCCCCCGCCCTTGGAGACAGGTGGGTGTCTGGGGTCCAAGTGAGTCACCAAAACCTAGAGCAGGTCACATAACACGTCACTGCCTCTGGAAATGACCCTGTCGTGCCTTCTTGGTGTGCTTTGCCTTCCACATTGACCTTAGCGCCACATTTCACCTTTCTTCAGAGACCTCCTCCCGTGTCCCTCGCTGTCCTCTGGTTGGGCTGCACCAGCTCCGTGTGGCTCGAGGGTGCTTCACTCCTGGTTGCTTGCCTGGGCTCTGCCAGGCTTGAGGTCACCGCCATTCTTGTCACCTCATCACGAGCTGCAGTCCTGGCCTCTTGTTTTGCAAACTCCCCTCAAGTCTCATGTCTGCCAGGAAGTTTCTTTGCTTCATACTAGAGTTATCCGATAAAAGTCCCTGAAAGATGGTTGCTACTCAGAGTCGGTTGCCCCTTTTCACAGAAGACCTCTGCACAGGGCTTGCCCCCAACCTCCCTGTGGCTCTGACTGGTAAGATGAGCCTGGCAGGTGTGGAGCTCCTTGACAGGCAATGACAGGCAGGGGCTCTGCTGGGACAGTTGCATCTGGGCTCTGAGGAGAGGCGACACCTGCCTGGGGTCCTGTGCAGAGGGTGACTCCTGGGTTCTCTCGCATATATCCACAGAAGCCTAAAATAATTCACGAAAAGTTTCCACCACCACCTCATGTGACAGTATGATTGACCTTAAATCAAACAGCAAAGCCCAGGCACCTACATGGAAGACCCTTTTATAAAGCTAAAAACAAGCAAGATGAAACCATCGGTCCATCGTTGTGCATGCGCATGTACTAAAAACGATGTTTTTAAAGGCAAGGGATGATGAAGGCAAAATTTGTCCGAGCGACGTCTAGAAGGATTCTGGGCGCATGAGGAGCGCGCGGTGATAGGGTTTACATGACCTTGCATATGAGAGCCATGGGTGTGTTTGTTGCGTGCTCTGCGCATGCAGTTGTGCGTGTGACCTGTGTGTTTTGGCTTCTCCCACCACCACGCCCCTTGGCCACTATGGTCTGCAGGAGATGACGCCATCCTGGGGAGGCTTCTCAGGGCCCAGGAGTGGGGAGCAGGCGCGCCCACCGAGTACTCAGCCTTCCTGACCCGCTGCTTCATCTGCCGTGTGCGCTGCCTGCTGGACAGCACCTCGGGCTTCCTGGTGAGTGTATGGGCCCCTGGCAGGGGGCTCCCGACATCTGGGGTGCATTCTGCCCTGGGGCGGAAGGAAACAGAGGGCAAGAGGAGGTGGGGGCGTTAACCCACGTGTCCCTGGTAGAGGGGCGAGGGCTGGCGCTGAGCTCTGTGCACGCTGGGATGGTATGGGGCCTTGACGGCTCTGAGCATGCGAGGGGATGCGTGATGAGTCAACTGTGAGGCCTGCTGTGGTGGACAAGCCAGGTCGATGAAAATGTAAAACTCTGCAGTAGGTTTATACTCTAGTAGTTTCTTTATTTGTAACTTATTAAAATATTTTTTAAAATGTGCCCCACCTCTGCCAAGGGCTGGCAAGCTGGGAGAGCCTCTGGCTGTGGCTGGCATGAGTGGCTGAGCCCACGGCTTCTGCTGAGCTTTTTGGTTTCACCCTCTTCTCTTGCAAACGGATACTTGGGATTTTCACTTGTGCTATTTGACTATTTCTTCTTCCAGCTCCTCATTGAATCAGAGAAATCCTCCCCATTGGACATGTCAGGGCAAAGGCCTCCCACCCTGTCCCAGACCCCTGCCCACCTTTCAGACCCCTGAGGCACTGTACTTCCCCTGGGTCGCAGCACAGTCAACCCTGGGTCACGGCCCCTGAGAGGCCCAGTGGTGGCCCCTGCTGTCTCCTGGCTGCAATTCAATGCCACAAGGCCCTCTCACCCCAGCACCCTAGCTGGGCAGGCCCCTTGGGCTCAGCTTTCCACCCATATGTGGACCCATGACCTCCTGGGGACCTCGGGTGCCGACCATCCCCACGGCAGAGGCACCTATGGGTCTGCCTGTTTCTGTCTCTTTCCCACCCACTGGGTGCCTGGTGGAAGGACCAGCTCTCCACAGGCCCTAGATCTGCTGCCACAAACATGCCCCAGGGCACAGCTTTCATTTAGGTAACTAGTGACAATAAAGTTTTTTTTTTTTTTTTTGAGACAAGAGTCTCGCTCTGTTGCCCAGCCTGGAGTGCAGTGGCGCGATCTCAGCTCACTGCAAGCCCCACCTCCCAGGTTCACGCCATGCTCCTGCCTCAGCCCAGCCTCCCAAGTAGCTGGGAGTATAGGCACCCGCCACCACGCCCGGCTAATTTTTTGTATTTTTAGTAGAGACGGGGTTTCACCATTGGTATTTTGTTCTATATTTTGGGGAAATTAAGATACTTACTTTTATTGGCTAAGGAATGTTGTTCATTTTAAAAAATTATATAACCAATTCATGGTTAATTAAAAACTCTTATTTCTAGATGACACAAAATTGGAAGGATTTTACTGTGCAGCCAGTGGAATATAGTTAAAAATATAGTTTAAAATTGTCAAAGAACTGAATGGAGGAAATAAGCCAGAGAAATTAGATTGATGCTAAAATGTTGCAATGAGGTTTATACGAATAAGTGTCTGATTCTGTTTTCCCATTAAAATCCATTCATCCACAGCACCATAAAGGGCTCCTGTATTGACAGAGAACATACCAAGACTCTGCAGGACCTCACAGCTCTTCCCAGCTTCCACCCTAAGTGGTGCAGTCTGGGCAATGCGGGTGTCATGGAAGCTCCCTCATGCCACAGGGCCAGCTGAAAATGGTAGTCTTTGAGATTCGGCTGAAATTAACTGGGGAGCTTGAAGTCAGCCGTGTTGGGAATATTTATATTAAAGAAATTAGCAAACGCTGCATATCTGGGAAGTTTTCCCCCGGAGAGCTAGATGTTAAACATTTTCCAGCACACCACTGCCTTGAATCCCCCACACCAATTATGTGAGTGCTACACAGCAGGTGTTTATTATTTGTTTAATATATCCATGGACAGATGGAAAGATGGATGAATGGATGGGTGAATGGTTGGATAGATGGGAAGATGGATGGATGGATGGATGGATGGATGGATGAATGAGTGGATGAGTGGGTGGATGAATGAGAAGATGGATGGGTGGATGGATGGATGGGAAGATGGTGGATGAATGAGAAGATGGATGGGTAGATGGATGGATGGGAAGATGGTGGATGGATGGATGGATGGATGGGAAGATGGATGGGTGGATGGATGGATGGACAGATGGAAAGATGAATGGATGGATGGATGGATGGATGGATGAGTGGGTGGATGGATGAGAAGATGGAGGGATGGATGGATGGGAAGATGATGGATGGATGGGAAGATGGATGGGTGGATGGATGGATGGACAGATGGAAAGATAGATGAATGGATGGATGGATGGTTGGATAGATAGGAAGATGGATGGATGGATAGATGAATGAGTGAATGGATGAATGGGAAGATGATGGATGGATGGATGGATGGATGGATGGGAAGATGATGGATGGATAGATGGATGGATGGATGGATGGATGAGTGGATGAGTGGATAGATGGATGAGAAGATGGAGGGATGGATGGATGGGAAGATGATGGATGGATGGATGGATGGTAAGATGGATGGGTGGATGGACACATGGAAAGATAGATGAATGGATGGATGGTTGGATAGATGGGAAGATGGATGGATGGATGGACAGATAGAAAGATGGATGAATGGATGGATGGATGGTTGGATAGAGAAGATGGATGGATGGATGAGTGAATGGATGAATGGGAAGATGACGGATGAATGGATGGGAAGATGATGGATGGATAGATGGATGGATGGATGGATGAATGAGAAGATGGATGGGTGAGTGGATAGATGGACAAATGGAAAGGTGGATGGATGCACGGATGGATGGACAGATGGATGGGTGGGTGGGTGGGTGGATGGATGGATGGATGGATGGATGGATAAATAGACGGATGGGTGGATGAATGGCTAGATGGACAGATTGATAGGTGGATGGATGGATGGACAGATGGATGGGTGGGTGGGTGGGTGGGTGGATGGATGGATGGATAAATAGACGGATGGGTGGATGGATGGCTAGACAGACAGATTGATGGGTGCATGGATGGATGGGAAGATGATGGATGGATGGATGGATGGTAGATGGGAATATGATGGATGGGTGGAAACATGGATAGATGAATGGATGGGTGGATGGATGAATGGATGGGAAGATGAACAGATGGATGGGAAATGGATGGATGGAAACATGGATGGATGGATGGAAAGATAGATGGATGAAATAAGGATAGAGAGGGGGTGGAGCCACACTGTGGGGTCATTCTTCCATAGAAGGCAGTACCCCTGAAGGCCTTTGGTAAACAAGTAAATGATACATCAGCCTTCCGTTTGTAGAGAGATATTTTATTTTCTTTTATAACAAACTCCTAGGTTACTTGCTGGCTTTTAAAATCACACTGTACACCCTAGATAAATAAAACCAAGTTGTGCCTAAATTTTATCATTACAAATGAAGAATTCAAAATTTGTAAATGGCGTGTTAAAGCTGAAACAATCTTTGGAGATAATCCACTCCTGCAAATTCCTGCCAGAGGGTTGGCCGCTGGCCCGGCTGTGGGTGGGTGGCAGGTCCCGCAGGTGCAATTCGTGCCCACCTGTGCATGGTGTGGCGCACATGAACGTGCACAAGCACACACGCAGGAATGAACCGGTCAATCAAAGGCAGTCGCCACGACTCCAGAGAAACTGGGAGTGGGGGATGGTTTCAGGATGACTCAAGCACATGGAATCACTGCGCAGGCCCTGGAGTCGCAGGCTTGGCAGCTGCTGCTCTGCTGTCCCTAGCCGCTCATGGTGAGCTGCCTCCCTGTGAATTCCAGCCACTGTCACATCCTTGAGTTCTGTGTCCTGTGACCACCTTGCCAGGGCACTTTGTGAACACGCCTTCCTCTCTATCTTTAAAACACCAGACGATGCAGTTTCAAGGAAAACTGAAATTCCTGTTTGGACAGAAGAAGAAGGCACCGTCGGGAGCCGTGCTCCCCCCGCGACTGTCGCTGTTCTGCATCGTGGCGCCCGTTCTCCTCCCCTCCACAGCGGAGATGAAAATGAGGAGTGCACTTCTGAGGGCAAAGCCCAGGGCAGACACCGTAGCCACCACGGATGCAAAGTGAGTACAACTCGCCCTTCACAGCCGCATGGTGCCTGCTGGCAGCCACCACAAAATGCCTCCATGCTCAGTACTTTCTGTGTCTTCTTTCTTCATTTCCAGCCAGTAATAAAGTAAGTTTTGTGTTGTAAAAGTCATCACACAACATAGGCAGCAACGATTAGGTGAAACAATGTTTTTCAAACTCATTTGCAAACTGGCACCAAACGTTGCCTGTATCGATTCATTCCTAAATCGTCCTGTTACAGAACCAGTTTCAGAATAAGTGGCCTGACCCTGTGTCCTCAAGGGAATGGGAGGTTTGCTGTGGCCCCTGCCTTTCTCCACCTCTCGGCTGCCCGCTCTTCGCACTGTCTGTCCATGGACAAGTGGAGGTGGTTCCTGGCTGCAAGAGATGCCGGAGAAATGCGTCCCTGGTGGGCAGATGGAGGGTCAATGGCACAGCTGCCCTCCAGCTGGTCCTCGTCCCTGGCCAAGCCAGTCCTATCCCACAGCTTTCTCAGCCTTTCAGAAGTAGAAAACACCCTGTGGGTCCCCAAGCTTGTTGGTACTAGGGACCAGTTTGGTGGAAGACAATTTTTCCATGGACTGGGAGTGGGGGGATGGTTTCAGGATGATTCAAGCACATTGCCCTTACTTACTGTGCATTTCATTGCTGTTTTATTACGTTGTAATATATAATGAAATAATTATACAACTTGGCATAATACAGAATCAGTGCTAGCTCTGAGCTTGTTTTCCTGTAACTAGGCGGCCCCATGGCGGGGGGTGATGGGAGACAGTGACAGATCATCAGGCATTAGATTCTCATAAGGAGCTCGGACCTAGGGCCCTCCCTCACATGCACAGTTCACAACAGGGTTCACGCTCCTGTGAGAATCACGGCCCAGCTGAGCTGACAGGCGGCGGAGCGCCAGCGGTCGTGCGAGCAATGGGTAGTGGCTGGAAATACAGATGAAGCTTCACTCGCTTGCCCATGGCTCACCTCCCGCTGTGCAGCTTGGCTCCTAGAGGCCATGGACGGGTACCCATCTGTGGCTGGGGGCTGGGGACCCCTGCCCTCGGGGATTCATGTCTGCAGTTTCCTAGAATGCGTTAAGTCTGTCTTGCGTGCTGGGAGAGATGTAAATGCTGTGTGTATAGAAACTGTGTGTTCTGCCTGCTGGGAAGACACCAGTGAGGTAGGGCTGGGGCTGCCAGGATGCCAAAGATCCAACTTCCTCTCAGAGGATTGTGCAGGACACCTTCCCCGGCCACCTGTGGGCAAGTCACTGCTCTTGCCACTTCCTCCTGGGACAGCCTGGTGGGGTGGGGGCTGAATGCAGGGCAGAGGGGTGGTCTGGGCTGGCCCTGCCCCCTGGCCCCTGGCCCTCAGCCCCCGGGTCCTTGGCTGTTGGTGAGGTGCTCCTGCTCTGTGACTCCGAGACCCCCCGACTTGTCCTACTCGGCGCTGCAGGCCCAGGCCCTGGTAACCAAGCGCAGCTCAGCCTGCCCTGCGATCCTGCAGCCGCTATTGGGCAGCCCGCTTTGTTCATGGCCTCCCCACTCTGTGGGTAGCAAATACCGAGTGGGAAAGAAATCTTAGCAGGCATCGAATTCAGCTCCCCAACCCGGTGGGAATCTCTGCCATGGCCCCCAGGAGTGATTGGCTGAGGCTGCACAAACCCCACACAGAAAACATTGCTGGGTCCAGACAGAACCTTGAGAACAGATTCTTCCTGGTGTGACTCGAATCTCACTGCCTGGGGTTGCCATGGCCCTGTCTTGGCTGAGCGCTCTCTGCTCTATTTGCCTTGCCCCTGGGTTATGGTTTCCAGATATGTCCTGATTCCGATGCTTCTCCTCTGCGCGCGGACAGCACCCGGGACGTTCACAGCAGGTGGAGCCGTGCGGACTGGAGACGTCCCCGCCCTGTTCTGGGCACTGGCTTCACTGATGTACCTGCTGTGGCACGCGCGTTAGGGCGATCCTAAGTTGCAGTGACGTGCATGGCCTTGTAGTCTGACTTTGGATTCTACCTGCATTCCTTAACTTCCCTTAGTATTAAATTTCATTCTTTTAGATGCAGTCTCGATTGACCTTGTCAGAGTCCAGGCTCCCGAACTAGTTTGAGATCTGGGACTCAGCAGCACCCAGCACGCTGCCGTCCCTCCCGTTCTTTGGCGCCTTTGACGGGCCAGTGCATCCTCTGTATTCACACCCGTGCCCTCCATGGGAGCCCCAGGACCCACCACTGCGACCCCTCTGGGAGGACCCCGTCACACACCTGCTGGCTTCCTGATGCAGAGGATATGGCCGAGGGCCCTTTCTCCCCTGGGTGCCTGCAAAGGAGGACCTTGGAGGCTCTGGGGCCGCCGGCTCAGTGTCCAGGGTTGACCGTGAAGGGCTTCCATTGCAGGCCCCGAGGCCACCTTCCCGGCACTCACAGTGCTCTCTGTTGTGGGCGTGAGTTCCATCCTCACCTTTGACCGCTCTAAGATAACCATTTAGACAGCTCTGCAGTCTGACAGCAGCAGCCGTTATTTGAAGGTTTTCACGCTGCGTTGGTTTCCACGTTCGTTATTCATTTCTGCTCATGAGCGGCTTCTGCCTGGGCCCTGCCAGCCCCACCTCACTGCTGCTGTCTGAGGGTGGACAGAGGGCAGCTCCAGGGACGGCCAGGACATGGGCCAGCCTGCTGAGGCCCACACATCTCTGCAAGGTTTTAAATTAAATGCATGTACCTTATTTTAAAGGATGGAAATGTAAAGTGCAAGAGATAAAGGGAAAAGAAGTAAATGCTACACAGGCACACAGAAAGCCCTGGGGTCCCTGCAGGGCTCAGGCCCAGGTCCTCCGGCACCTACAGGGACCACCCAAACCCTGGAACACTGTCCTCTGCTTACAGTCACCATGGAGTTTCTGCTGCACATGTGCAAGCCTGGTCTTCCCTGGGAGTTCCCAGCCATAGAAGCAGAGGGGACGCAGCCCCCTGGTGTCAGAGCCAGGCAGGGCAGGCCTGGCCCCACCTCACTGTGTGTGCGCACAGCCCTGTCGTCCTGGCCCTGGGGTGGAGCGTAGGTGTGGGATTACAGGCACAGGTATGGGGCCGAAAGTCACAGCACTCCTCCAGCGGCCTGGACGACGAGACCCCCTGTGGGGCTGTGAGGGCGGGGTGGAGCCCAAGGCACATAAAGCTGGCACACAACTTCAGCTCAACAAACATGTTATTCAAACTCAGAAGGGGGAAGAAAACCAAGAATACTGATTCCCACGCGCTGAAGGTTTTTGGAATTCTCCCCACCCTGCTCTGAGCTGGATTCAGAAGCCAGCTTTCGGGATACACCTTGTGGTCCACCAGTCCTGAGCGCCACAGTGGTGCAAGGTGCAAGGTGCATTCTGCAGAATCAGAGCCCTGAGGCAGCGGCAGCAGCCTCCAGTGGCCCCCAGCAGCCACCCAGTCTTCCACAGCTTTTCCCACAGGGGTTTTGTGACATGATCTTGATCTCCCTGTTCCTGAAGCCCATTCTGTGAATTCCTCTGCTCACCGTAATTCACTGGGACCCCCACGTCAGCACACCCTGTGCTTTGCAGCCATTCATGGCCATACATGGGGCATTGTGAGTCTCGTGTTATACCTGGGCCCCCACTCAGCCTCTGGTCCCGGCCCTCCTGGAGGTGCCGAGAGGACAGAGAGGAGGGCAGCGCAGGGGCTGTGGCTATGGGGCCAGTCAGATGGGTTTGAACTCAACTCTGGGACCTGCTGGTGGGGCAGTGCCACTTACTGTTTCTCTTTTGAAAAGCAAAAGCAAATAGAATCTACCAGGGTGAGTTGTTGGGACTTAAGATTCGGATCAGTGTGATGCGTATGTGGGTACACACACGTGTCCCATGTGAGTTGGTCTCCAACTCGCCTCAGTGTTCACTCTCTGGAACATTACTACCTGGAGTCATGAGAATGGACTGTATTTTCTTTCTGGCCATCCAGGAAAAAAACATAAGCTCTAAAAATCATCCTATGATTTTATCCTTCCACTTTCTGAAGCAAATTCATTAGCCCTTCATCGGCCTGAAAAGTGACATGACTTAGTATTTTCAGTAACTCTATAGCTGAGAAAATAACTTTCCGCGCTGTAAAGAATTAAACAAGAGCCAATTATTGTGTCTGTCTTCACTGCTCAGGGGCGACAGCAATACCTGTCCTTATTAATTTCTACCATCGACGCGTGTTTAATCCGTACGTCATCTTGCTGTTATCTGTGTTCCTCACAGAGTAAAAGCCGCCACCAGTCTGTGCGAATCGGAACCGCGTGGAGAACCCAATTACTCAGCAGGTACTTAGAACATTTCTTACCTGATCTTTTCCACGTGGGTAAAATGTGTTTCTGCCCCTTGGAGAGCTTCCCTGCCCAGCGGAGATGTCGGCGTTTTCCACAGAGAAGCCATTTCGCAGAGATTCGGAGTCTGCCCTGCCGTGGACCAGTGCTATTCCTGGGCTCTGGTCTGTGCGTTTCTGAGGAGCCGACGGGTCCTGCCTTGCTGAGAACAAGCAGCCGTCTTCCAGGAGCTCCTCAGCTCGCACCGTGACGGCTTCCTCCCCCTCTAAACCCCAACAGGAAGGAGCAGCAGAGAAAGCGGCGTTTTGGTGCTCAGGGAACAGACTGACGCTGGCCGATGGGCACAGGTTCCCACCAGGGCTCCGTGCCTGTGCCTCCGGGGCAGCCCCAACCTTGTCCTCGACCCCAAGGGGTGCTCAGGGTAAGTGGCGCCAGGCAGCCTCCCCCAGCCCTGGCAGCTCCCTAAGTCACCGTGGAAGCCAAAGAGCAGGTGGAGGAGTGATTAAGAAGAAAAAAAAAAAGACGGTGGTGGCCTTGACCACCACGCGAGCCACAGCTAACCTTGCTCTCTGTGGAGCTGCCCACGAAGCTTCCTGGGCTGGAAGTCACGTGTATCGCTGAGGACTGACCCCGGGCAGCAGTGGCCCAGGGATGATGGGACCGAGGATGCCCAGTGGGCTCTGGGACCCACACTCACCTGTCGCCTGGACCCCGGGTCACCCGACTCCATCCTGAGCTTGCCTTTGCTCAGAGCCCTCTCTCCTCCCTCTCCCTCCCCAGGGCCTGCCTACCGCCCAGGTGGGCCTCCTCCCCTTTCCTGACCAGCCCAGCTGTGCACCACGGGTCTCTCCCCACCCTCCAGGTCACCATCTCACAGTCATGCAGTGCCAGTCCCAAGGCATGTGGTGTCCTGTTGGTCAGTAACAGAGCCTGGCCACAGAAACTGCTGGACATGGTGTTTTCTGCTGTGCAGTTCCATGGGACCATTTGCACCGCCCCTCCCCACCCCTAGCGCTAGTGACTGGTGTGGCTGACACTGGACAGCTGGCATAGGCCTCACAGAGACACCTCCCTGAAGCCTGCACCCTCACCCCACCCTGGGCCCTCCTCACTCACCCCCGGCACACAGTGGGGGTGGGGGTGCTGGCACGGCCTCCTGGGCTGCTGGGTGGGTTAGAAGGGACAGTGCAGTGTGGGGTCGGTGTAGCAGCCCCCGCAGATTCAGCATCATCCTAATTTAGTAACCTCCCTTAGAGACCCCCACCCAAGGCAACCAGACCTGGTGTCTTCAGCTCTGTCGAATGGGCCCCATCTTTTCTCTGCAGGGACAGGGAGGAGGAGCAGCACAAGATGCTGAGCAGGGCCTCCGGAGTGACAGGGCACAGGGAGACTCCAGGACCCACGAAGCCCCTGCCCTGGACAGCGGGAAGGCACGGTGAGGATGGTGCCAGGCCGAGGCTGCAGCCCAGCAAGAGTGACCCACCCTGCCTGCGCCCCACGCCCCGCGGCTCCTGCCTGCCCTACTCGTGTGTCCAGGGCACTTTCAGGAACTCGCCCATCTCTCACCCGCCGAGCCCATCCCCCAGTGCCTACTCCAGCCGGACCAGCAGACCTGTGCGGAATGTCGGTGAGGACCAGGTGCACCCTCCCCTCTGCCACTTTCCCCAGGGGAGCCTGCAGCACCGGCTCCCTCAGCCTGGAGCTCAGCGTTTTGCCACGAGGGGCTATCCCATGGAGGACGTGAAGCTGCAGGGTGTGCCGATGCCTCCGGGGGACCTGTGCGGTCCGACGCTGCTGCTAGATGTGCCCATCAAGATGGAGAAGGACTCTGGGTCTGAGGATGCTGCAGACGGCTGTGTGCCCAGCCAGGTGTGGCTGGGGGCCAGTGACAGGAGCCATCCAGCCACCTTCCCTACCAGGATGCACCTGAAAACAGAGCCAGACTCTCGGCAACAGGTGTACATCTCGCACCTGGGGCACGGCGTGCGGGGGACTCAGCCTCATGGCAGGGCCACTGTTGGGCGCAGCAGGGAGCTGACCCCTTTCCACCCTGCACACTGTGCCTGCCTGGAGCCCATGCACGGCCTTGCCCAGCCAGAGCCTCCCCACCAGCTCTGTGCACGGGGCCAAGGCGAACAGTCCTGCGCCTGCAGAGCTGCTGAGGCCACCCCTGTGGTCAAGCGGGAGCCCCTGGACTCACCCCCGTGGGCTACTCACAGCCAGGGAGCGGTGCCTGGGATGTTTCCCAAAAGTGCCTTGGCAACGCTGGTCCTGCCCCAAGCTTCGGAGTGCACGTTCCTCCCGTAGCACAGTGACCACCGCCCAGGCCCAGATCCGTCCGTCTACGCTCAGATGCGTCAGTGGCTGGGCTGCCCTGCGCCTGGTCAGGCCAGAGCCCATCCTAAGACGCGCTTTGCAGAGCTGTGCATGCGCACTCTGCTAGTCTGTGTGTGCAGGATTTGCAGTAGCGTATCCTGAGTTTTGTAAAATATCCCAATAGTTCTTAAATGCAAACTGGCCATAAATCTGTTCAAGCATGACAGTATTTCTCTTTGAGGAATTAAAATCTTTAGGAAAGTGATCACGGCTGGACAACATCATCCCGTCCCACGGCCGCCAAGTCCACAGTCGGGATGAAGCGGTTGGGTGACCTACCTAGCTCAGCCCTCCCAGGCCACCTGTAGCTCCCGGCCTGTGCTGTGCAGGCAGAGTCAGCCCATCGCCACAGTGTGCTGCAGAGGCCAGCACACTGCAAGTTAGAAATACAACTCGTGGAGAAAGGATCTGTGAGCCCACTCATGGAGGAATCTAGAAAGTTCCAGGCAGCAGAGGCTGGCAGCGTGGGTCCCACACTGTGTGGCACCATGACAGAGTGTGAGGCCAGACCTGGACTGGAAATTGACAGGATAGCCCCTGTTCCTTCTGGACATCTCCCGAGTTCTCAGTGGGTCTCCGCAGACGGTTCTTACTAATCCGCCTCTTGGTGCATCACGTAATGCAGAGTTCACAGACTCCGGGTTTGGAAGTACAGAGAAACACAACGTAGAGAGAAGACACAGGAAACTGTGCTGTCTGTGGGGTTTCTCTCTGGCTGGCTGCCTCTACGGTTCACTCAAATGAGGGTTCCCATTGCCATCCTAGGAGAATAATTAGGGACAAGACGGACAAGTATTAACAGCATTAAAACAGTGGTAAAGGCGATATATTCTGAGAGGAGGAAATTTGGATACAAAAGCGTAAGTCAGAAAGTGAAGGTCACCAACCCGGGTAACTTACAGCTGCTGGTACAGTTCAGGCTTCCTCCGTGGTGTGGCCTGGAACCCCACCCGGCTGGTGCAGGCATCGGATCAGGGTGTAGCAGTCACCGCCGGGCAGTGAGGCCCACCTGTGTGGGGGCGGGAAGGCCCCTCTCCTCAGGGACAGGGCATCAGTGCCCTGACGTCAGCTCCACTGGGAGTGGCAGGAGCCACGGGAGCCGGTGGATGAGGGACCCACTACCCCGTCGCACTGTGCATTCTGCCTCCCGTGTGGACCCTGCTATGTTGTCGGCGGCTTTGGGGGATCTGTGCTTACTTAGCCCCTGGTTTAATGCTGAAGCCATTTGATAAATGCACCTTCAGTTTGTCAAAACCCAGGTTTGGTTGGCAGGACTGGGTCTTCTGCCCAACGCCAAGTGCCTGCACCTCTCAGTGGCCTGGTTCTTGGACAGTTTGCCCCCATGTGGCAGGGATAGGGATAAGGATCTCCTCTCAGAACTGAAAGAGAACAGCCAACCACCTGAGCCCAGAGTCCCAGATCCACGGTGGCCTCCTGTGACCCCCAAGCCCTGCCGAGGGGACACTCACTGACTGCTTAGCCAGGGGGCGCCTTTCAAAGCTGCCCTCCGTGCTGTGCTGTCGTGGGTGTGAGACGTGCTCATGGCTTTCCACCACCGTCTCTCCCTTACCTGATGCCTAACTCATGATGGGACAGAGCTACCCAGGGGCCAGCCATGGGTGACCAGCCACTTAAGGGTCAGTCACCTGTGGAGAGCAGGCACCTGTGAGGACCAGGCACCTGAGGACTGGCCCCTACTTCCCACTTTGGCCCTACGCTAGCACAGAGCCCCTCTTTATTCATTTCTCATGCTGAGCATCGCACACCTCTGGCCTCGGGGCGTTTATGGATTTAAGACCAGGATGGTATTTCAGAAGTTTCCCACTTCCTATTCTAACCAAGTGCCCAGCTCCTTTGCTGATTATGGAAACACCCTTAATAATGAGACCTGCAGGCCAGGCGCAGTGGCTCATGCCTGTAATCCCAGCGCTTTGGGAGGTCAAGGTGGGAGGATTGCTTAAGCCCAGGAGTTCAAGACCAGCCCAGGCAACATAGCAAGAACATGTCTCTACAAAAAAATTAAAAATCAGATCTGCTGTATCCCTGAAAAAGTCTCAATCAACATGCATGTTCCACTCTTGGAGTTCCCTGTCCTGAGGGCCAGCCACGTCCTGTGTCCTGGAACTCAGCCCTCAGCAGCTCCCTTCAGCCTGGGCGCTGCCTGGGTCCCAAACGTGGCAGCTGTTCTTCCAGTCTCAGGGCCGAGGAGGGCAGGGAGCTCAGTGACTGAGAGTCTTGTGTATCACAGGTCTTGAGTGTCCTGGAGCCAACGGCTGTCACTGGGAAAAACACCAGGCCCCAAAGATCGAATCAGAGATGTGGCTGTGTGTTTGCAGATTATAGCCGGGCCCTTCAGTGCCATCAAAGGAGCACCGGGGCCTCCTTAAGCACAGACGGCAGCCCCTGCCCAGGAGGCTCCTTCACCACGTCCTGCCCTGCAGCCTCCCAGACCTTTAGACACGCCCCCACCCAAGGCCCTCCTGGTGCCAGGTGCCAGATTGAATGGTGGGTTGCTGCCGGGCAGGCCATGCCGTGCTGGTGCTGCACTCAGCACATGGGTGTTGGCTCTGCCGGTTTTGTGGTGTGGGGACCCCACATGCTGCTGCGGCCCTGAGAGCCTGGGGTCAGCGAGGTGTCCAACATCCCTTCCCTGGTGGCAAGAAAAACTCCCCAAGTCAGCACTTTCGTTATTTCATAGCCACAACCCTCTTGGAAAACAGTGGGGAAGACGATGGAACATAGAAGGTGTGGACGTGTCACTTCTCTCTAAAATGTCATTGTTAGCACTAATTACAGGTTCATGTTTTTCTGTTTATGTAGCTTTTCCCTATATAGCTGAAAAAGTATTAAAGTCAAATATGAAGTGGGAATGGGATGGAAGGAAGATCAATACAACTTACATTTTTGCAGTTTCTACTGGAAGAAAAAAGTTTTCAATACCTAGACCAACTTGTTGAATTTTTAAAACCTATGCACTATAAATGCAACTCCCTACTGCTTTCTCAGTGCCTTTAGGAAGCTTTCAAATATTTTTTGTACTGTGGTTTGTATTAAATTTGCAATATTGATGTAAAGTACATGACATGCTAGTACATGTTTAGCAAAAATTGAAATATCTGTGAATGTCTGTGTGATTTTCCAAATGAAGGCACTTTATTTCCTTTAAAGAGTGTGCTGGTTAATCTGCATTCTAAGACAGCCTTTCACCACTAAATATAAGGCAGCAATAAAAATAAAACTCTAGAGCTGCAAGCCTCGTGAAGGAGGAGAAAATGCCTGCCATTTCCCTGCTCCTGCCCAGCAGCACTGCATCTAGAGAGGGTCTAGGCCCCCCTCCCATGTCACTGAGGGTCAGGGCCCCTCCCGGGTGCTCTCAGGATGCCCCAGACCTGACCCATTCTGTAAGAAGCCAGGAGGGTAGAGCTGAGAGCACTGTGGGTCCGGGGTCATGCAGGGTCCGCCCTGCCTGGCACAGGACCTGCATGACAAGCCCATGGGAAGGGGGAAGGGGGTCACCGGCCCAGGCAGATTGTGGCCAGATCCCCCAATGCCATAAAAAAAATGCTGGGGTCTAATTAAGCACAAATGGCAGTCCAAGGCCCAGGGAGCTGTGCTTTTGTTTCCTTTCAGGCAACTTTAGAGTCTGCGCAGCCCCTGCCAGACCTCTGTCACACCCTGCAGCCCGTCAGCAAACCCGTCCTGGTCACTGGTGTAAGACTCCCATGTCCTCCCCAGGGACCAGGCCAGCCCTCCCATCTGTGGCCCCACACCTTGCCCCACCCCGCCCCCCATACCCTCTGCTCTGTGGCCTCAGGCAGACGGAGTTCCTGCATTTTCACTCCTCACCCCCAGTCTGGCTTCTGCTGAGTACGCCTGTGTGGAGTTAGGACGCATACAATTCCTTTTTTTTTTTTTTTTGAGACGGAGTCTCGCTCTGTTGCCCAGGCTGGAGTGTGGTGCAATCTTGGCTCACTGCAGCCTCCACTTCTCAGGTTTAAGTGATTCTCCCACCTCAGCCTCCAGAGTAGCTGGGACTACAGGCATCCACCACCACGCCCAGCTAATTTTTGTATTTTTAGTAGAGAGTGGGTTTCACCATGTTGGCCAGGCTGGTCTAAAACTCCTGGCCTCACGTGATCAGCCTACCTCGGCCTCGCAAAGTGCTGGAATTACAGATGTGAGCCGCCATGCCTGGCTGGACGCACACAATTTCATCTCACTAGGCGCTGCCCAGCGTCCTCCAGAGGGCTGCACCCACTTGGCCTCCCTTCTACCAGCCACACCTCCTGGGCTCCTATCCTTCCCCCACACTGGGATCTGTATGGAAAGACTTTTTCAGTCTTGGGCTTCTGAAGGGATGAAACGGCAGCTGTTTTATGTACATTTTGTTGATTCATTCATTCAGCATTATTTTTTTAGTCCATGTTGAATATCAGGCCCTGGGCCAGTGCTGGGGATGCATTCAGGAGAAAACGATGCAGACATCAGTGCTGTCCCAGAGCTGACGTCTGCACTTGTGTGGTGTGCGGTGTGTACCCATGTGCAGGGGGAAGGGGGGCAGGTAGCTGAATGTGACCATGAGAACTCTGCGAGGCATGGAGAGGACTGGTGCTTTGCAGGTGCACAGAGCTGCGGTTAGGGGTGGCCAGGTCTTTGGGGCAGTTTTATGTGGGACGTATGGACAGCTGGAGCTGAACGGCGAGTGGAGGCGGCAGCATGGCCGCAGTGAGGTCCGAGTGACAACAAAGCAGGGCCTGGGTGGAGACGCCCTGGTCATGGCTCAGAGGCTTGAGCAGGGCCCCGTGAGCAGGGTGTGGGGACAAGGTCTCCCTGATGAAGGCCGAGGGAGGCAGCTTATTCTCTGGAGCCAATGGCTCTTGTCCTTTACCTGTTTCTTGTTGCACTTGTTTGCCCTTTTAGATTGATTTGCAAGAGTTGTTTTTATTCTGGATAGCAATCTTTTTGTCAGTTACAGATGTTGACAATGTTTTCCCTCAGTCTGTGGCTTGGCTTTTCACTTAAGGATTTAAAAAATACATCCCACAGGAGTTTAAAATTTTAGTATAGCAACTTTTCTATTTTGTTCTTTATGGAATATGCATTTTGCATCTTAGGAAAATAACTATCTTTGACAGTGGCTTTTGACCAAAAAGCCAGGTTGTCTGATATTCATATCACCACACCAGCTTCTCAGGCCTCGCTGACCCACGTGTGAAAAGCCCAGTTCTAATCGTTGTTTCTTGATGCTTTAGATGTTCTCCTATGAATGTTTCAGTTTCTAATCCACTTACTTGTGTTCTCATTACTGATACATTTGAACACAGGGTCCTCCTCATCTTCTTCCTATAGTCTCTGTGGTGTTGCCTGCATTTTCTCTCTTCCTGTTTCTCTTTCTGTAGTAGCTAACCTTAATGTGGGTATTTAACAAGGTCTAAGCAGGAGTTAAGCACGGTCTCTCTTCTCCCCAGCAGGGCCAGGACTGTGGGCGCTTCAGTGCCCCCCCCCCCATCGCCCCTCAAGCTTGCGCCTGTCAAGGCGGAGGATCTCTCTAGCAATGACCCTGGGTTGGCTTCTGCTGAGGGCTGAGTTTAGGAACAGTCTCCAGGCTGTTGTTGTTTTCCTAGTCCACCCTTTCACTGAGGATGCACCCCCTTGCATATCTGTGCTTCACACAGGAGTCTCTGTCCACCTCCTGCCTGCTGGGAGCCTTAGCTTCATCAGCTGTCCTGCTTCAATGTAAAACCCAACCCCTGGGCCGCAGGACTCGCACCCTACCCACCCAGCGGCCTGCTCTAGGATGGCAAGCATCTCTGCTTCTGACGTCCTCTCCCCTTTCCACATTTGTCCCTGGTCACGTCCTTGCCTGTTCGTGAATCCACTTGTGCAATCAACATGATGCTTGTACTCAGCAGTGCCCCTGGGTGTTGGCACAATGTGGTCTGCCGAAAACAGAAGTCAAGAAACATCTTTTTTTTTTTTTTTTTTTTTTTTTTTGAGAGTCTCCCTCTGTCGCCCAGGCTGGAGTGCAGTGGTGCCATCTCAGCTTACTGCAACCTCTGCCTCCCAGGTTCAAGCCATTCTCCTGCCTTGGCCTCCCAGGAAGCTGGGACTACAGGCATGCACTACCATGCCTGGCTAATTTCTGTGTTTTATTGGTAGAGATGGGATTTCTACCAAAAAGACCACGTTGTCTAGGCTGGACTCAAACCCCTGGGCTCAAGGGATCTGCCCTTCTCAGCCTCCCAAAGTGCTAGGATTACAGGTGGGAGCCACTGTGCCCAGCCAAGAAAGACTTTTTTTTTTTTTTTTTTTTTTTTTGAGATGGAGTATCACACTGTTGCCCAGGCTGGAGTGCAGTGGCACAATCTCGGCTCACTGCAAGCTCTGCCTCCCAGGTTCACGCCATTCTCCTTCCTCAGCCTCCTGAGTAGCTGGGACTATAGGAACCCACCACTATGCCCGGGTAGTTTTTTTCTTGTATTTCTGGTAGAGACGGGGTTTCACCATGTTAGCCAGGATGGTCTGGATCTCCTGACCTCGTGATCCGCCCGCCTCAGCCTCCCAAAGTGCTGGGATTACAGGCGTGAGCCACCGTGCCCCACCAAGAAAGACTTTTAATGTTAAGAAGTTACTAGACAGTCCATCCAAATTCACTACCAGACATTGAATAACAGTATGTCTTTAGTTCATAATACTCAATGTTACTATATTTTGAAGAGTCCTAAAAGCTTTGGTAATTTTGGCCATTTTTTTTCCTTCATTAGTTTCAAAATTAGTCATAATTTCTAACATAATTTTAACTTTTTTTAAAAAAATTTTTTCATTGCTCAACTTGTTGCTAGATTTTCAGAAATTACAAGGAAAAACGGAAATAACAGAGCCGGGGTGTTAGCATCAGCAGGGCACGGGGCAGGGCTCCTTGTGGGAGTGGCAGCGGGGGCTCCCACAGCTCCATCTCCATTCTGTGCGACCCCGCCCTATGCTGCTGCCACTTTCCTTGTCTCTGCTGGCTTCTCTGCCACCTTCCAGACCCTTCCTTTTGTGTGGCCGATTTTCGGGAGGGGCCAGGGGCACAACCTAGCAGCTGCAACCTATGAAGGACTTTCTTGTTAGTTGGTGCATCCTTTATCAAACAGACAAACCCCGAATGCTGGTGGTTTAGCACGTGCTTTTTCCTCCTGGTGAAGCCAAACGCTGGCCGTGGGCCTCTTTTCCAAGCAGCGACTCAGGACCGGCCCTCTGCAGCAGCGGCCCAGTGACACACATTCATTCTCCAAGACCCGCGCCGCTGGGCCTCTGAGGGGCCCCAGAAACATCCCGTGGCCACCCATCCCAGGGCACTGTTCCCACGTGGGTGCCGATGACTGTGCTCCTGCAGGGGCTGAGTTCGTGTTTGGGTCCAAGGGGTACCCAAAGCCGCTAGTCTGCTGGTGGCAGGCAGACAGACGCTTGATTCCCAACTTTCCCCGCTTTCGTTTCCTCGTTTACTGAATGCTCGGCGCCCACCTCAGTCCGCGGCAAAGGTGGGACGCCCCTGCCACACTGCAGTGCGGACGGCAAGGCCAACATAAAGACATGAGGCGTCAGCAGAGGACGGAGCCACAGCGGCTCTGTGGCTGTCTTCTCTCCGGAGGTCGGGAAGGGAACGGAGAGAAAACGCAGGCAGCCACGCTGGGCGGAGGCTTCCAAGACTGCGCCGGCCCTGGGGAAGGGCGCACGCGGGGGTCGCCGGAGGCAGCGAGAGGGCCTGAGTTGGGGGGGCTGGGACGGGCAAGGAGACCCCCACCCCGGCAGTTACCATGTCCTGCTGGGGAGCGGCCACGGGGCAGGTCTCCGAGCTGAAGTCGCTCGGCCAAGAGACGGGCACCCGCCCCGCCCGGAGGGCCGGACCCATGCTTCCGGCGCCGTTGCCGGAAGCGGAAGTACCCGTTCGCTGTCCACTTCCG
Organism: Macaca mulatta; assembly: GCF_049350105.2. Taxonomy (NCBI): domain Eukaryota; kingdom Metazoa; phylum Chordata; class Mammalia; order Primates; family Cercopithecidae; genus Macaca; species Macaca mulatta. Next base: position 1,539,936 of record NC_133411.1, read on the forward strand.
GGACTCCGGAGGCGGTGGCTGAGGCTGCGGCGTAGGCTTAGAGGGTGAGTCGGCGGCAGGTCCGGACGGCCCGCGGGTCCCTGGGCGGTGGTCGCCGTGTTTCATCCTTGCTCTCCCTGTCTCTGGCTTCCGCGGGGGCGCGTAGGGGGAGGCCGGACCGGGACCTGGAGGGTAGGGAGGCCGTTCCGGGTCCCGTGGAGTATCCCGCTCGTGCGAGTGTCCTCGGCGCAGGTGTTCCCTCGGCGCAGGTGTCCTACCCGGCACATGTGTCCCCCCAGGCACAAGTGTCCTTCCTGGTGCAGGTTTCTCCTTGACGGTGTCTCCCCCGCACCAGGCGCAGGTGTCCTTCCTGGCGCAGGTGTCCCCCCTTCGGAGCAGGTGTCCCTCCTTGGGGCAGGTGTCCCTCCAGGCACAAGTGTCCTTCCTGGCGCAGGTGTCCTCCAAGGTGCAGGTGTCCCCTCAGGCACAGGTGTCCCCCCAGGCACAAGTATCCTTCCTGGTACAGGTGTCCCCTTGACGGTATCCGCCCCCCCAGGCGCAGTTGTCCTTCCTGGCGCAGGTGTCCCCTCTCGGACCAGGTGTCCCTCCTCGGAGCAGTGTCCCTCCGGGCACAAATGTCTTTCCTGGTGCAGGTGTCCTCCAAGGTGCACGTGTCCCTCCAGCGGAGGTGTCCCCTCCGTGAGGTGCCCCCCAGCACAGGTGTTCCCCTCGACGCAGGCATCCCCCCGGTGACGTGTCCCTCCCGGCGGAGGTGCCCGCCCGGCAGAGGTGTCTCCCTGGTGCAGGTGTCCCCCTGCCGCAGGTGTCCCCCTGGGTGCTGATGTTCCCCTCAGTAGGGTGTCCCCCCCGCTCGGTGGAGAGACTCACAGCAGAGCCAGCGCCAGGGAAAGGCAGTCAGAAAGACCCTGGTAGGGGTTGAACCTGGGTTTCTATTTGTGGCTTCTGAGTTCCTCTTTGGCTTCTTGACCCAAAATCTTTAGTCTTCAGGCTGGGATGAAAACCTCTGCGTTGTGTTTTTTAACTTAAGGTTTTCCCTTTTCCCACATTAGTAGCTTTGTTCTGACTCCAAGGTGAGCCTGCTTCTGCTTCCCAGCTCTTCACTCACATCGCCTTGGCTTCCACCCACAGCATGACAGACTTCACTCCAGCCTGGAGATGGGTCCAGTCACCTCACTGTGTGCACCAGCAGAGTGCTGGGTGTCCACTTCTTGGGTTGTTATCCAGCCCTATAATCAAAACCATGCAGACTTTAATGTCAATGGAAATGCTGATGATAATATCCAAACAAAATAAGAAAACAAAAGTGTGCACCTGCGAAGTCATAGAAGCAATGGAACGTTAGCTTTAAAAGAAACTCAAAGGGAAAAAACTGGAAGGAAACAAGCCCTGTTGGAGGGAGTTGCCCAAGTGTCAGGATTTAAGGGGAGTTGCCTGAGTGTTGGGATTTAAGGGGAGTTGCCTGAGTGTCGGGATTTAAGGGGAGTCGCCCTGAGTGTCGGGATTTAAGGGGAGTTGCCCGAGTGTCGGGATTTAAGGGGAGTTGCCCGAGTGTCGGGATTTAAGGGGAGTTGCCCTTGAGTATTGGGATTTAAGGGGAGTCGCCCTTGAGTGTCGGGATTTAAGGGGAGTCGCCCTTGAGTGTTGGGATTTAAGGGGAGTTGCCTGAGTGTCGGGATTGAAGGGGAGTTGCCCTTGAGTGTCGGGATTTAAGGAGAGTTGCCTGAGTGTGGGGATTTAAGGGGAGTTGCCCCTGGGTGTTGGGACTTTGTATTTTTGTCCTGTCCAGATTTTGTACATTGTATGCCTAATTTCGTAATCAGAAAATAAAGAGAAAGGAAAGGTTGCAATGTAGGTCCAGATGAAAAAGGAGAAGAGAGGGGTCTGAAAGCATGTGGGCACGGAGAATGAAAAATTCCAGGAGAAGGCGAATCTTGTTAATATTCATGAAGATGAAAATCGAACAGCTGAAATCAAGGGGAACAGGTGTATCAGATTCCCGCATTGACCAGATGCTCACCAAGCAGCTGTCTTAGCTCCCCGAGGAGGACGATGGTGGAGGGAGCATGGAAGGCAGGCTTGCCTGCCATCTGAGCACCTGTGGTCTGCATCGGACCTGCATAAAGGAGGGAAGCGCAATGTTTTCTATGGCAGTTAAAAAAGGGGGAAATGGGGTTTTGGATACCCAAGACAGTAATGAGTTTTTTTGTTGCTGTTTGTTTGTTTTTTTTGTTTTTTGAGACAGAGTCTTGCTTTGTTGCCCAGGCTGGAGTGCAGTGACGCAATCTCAGCTCACTGCAAGCTCCACCTCCTGGGTTCATACCATTCTCCTGCCTCAGCCTCTTGAGTAGCTGGGACTACAGGCAGGCGCCACCATGCCCGGCTAATTTTTTTTTGTATTTTTAGTAGATACAAGGTTTCGCTGTGTTAGCCAGGATGGTCTCAATCTCCTGACCTGGTGATCTACCCACGTCAGCCTCCCAAAGTGCTGGGATTACAGGCGTGAGCCACCGGGCCCGGCTGACAATAGTAACTTTTATAGGGAATTGTGGGGCTTGTGCTGGGCCTCCAGCTGTGGTACCTATTTGGGGGAGATGTCTGTGCTGCATTTGTCTTCACTGAGGGTCCTGGTACAGCTGCCCACAGGCCTGGCCAAGGTGCTGGGGGAAGGCTCCCGAAATGAGAAACCAGCCCTATCTTGGGGAGAGATGTGCCTTGGAGACTGACATCTACATGGTGGGTGGTTTGGGACCCACATCTAGAATCTTCCAAATGTCCATGTCTCTCATGCCTATGAAACGCACCTGCTCTCCCCTTAAAGGTTTAACTTCCCCAGGTTTGTGTTACGAAGGTTTGTTTATCTTATCAAGGAGTTCCTCATCCTAGTTCAGCTTTCTTTGAGGTTTCCTGGATTAATGATCTCAGACGCTCTCCTTGTAGCTCCATTGTGATCATCTGATTGTTTGGGGGGAGGTTTTATACCTACCATTTCTAACAACCTAACAACCCCTGCAGTTCACACAGAATACCTCTAGCATGAACACTGTGAGGATTCCACCTGCTTTTTGACCATGAAGGAGACAGACCGGGAGGCCGTTGCGACAGCAGTGCAAAGGGTGGCTGGGATGCTCCAACGCCCGGACCAGCTGGACAAGGTGGAGCAGTATCGCAGGAGAGAAGCACGGAAGAAGGCCTCCGTGGAGGCTAGATTGAAGGTGAGGCCACCTGCTCCACTCCCAGGCAGCACAGAGCCATCTGTCTTGGGCTTCAGGTTCCTGCTTGACATCACCATGCTGATTTTGCTAAACTAGCCTTTGTGGTGATGTGCAAGGAGGCAGAGCTGGACTTTCTTGAGCAGTTAGTTACTTTCAGCAGTGCATTACCAATCAGTAGCTTTGCTTAGAAGACAGTGGGAATGGTGAAAACAGCAAAGGAACAACCTTTTAAACACCCTGAGGCCGGGCACGGTGGCTCATGCCTGTAATACCAGCACTTTGGGAGGCCGAGGTGGGCGGATCACCTGAGGTCAGGAGTTCAAGACCAGCCTGGTCAACATGGTGAAACCCTGTCTCTACGAAAATACAAAAATTAGCCAGGCATGATGGCGGGTGCCTATAATCCCAGCTACTTGGGAGGCTGAGGCAGGAGAATCGCTTGAACCCAGGAGGCACAGGTTGTGGTGAGCCGAGATTGTGTCATTGCACTCCAGCCTGGGCAACAGAGTGAGACTCCGTCTCAAAAAAAAAAAAAAAAAAAAACCAACCCAGAAACAACAACAAAAACAACACCGTGAAAGTGACTATTAAGTTTTTTGTTTTTTTTTTTTGAGACAGAGTCTCGCTCTATCGCCCAGGCTGGAGTGCAGTGGCCGGATCGCAGCTCACTGTAAGACTATTAAGTTTTTAAACAACACCAGAGGAATGAGAATTAGTCTTATTTAAAGCTCTTCTACAGAGCACCACTGGAGGGCATTTTGTTCAGATTGTTTTAACTCACCTTTAACACAGAGTGGATCTGAAGCTCGGGTGCCGATTCTTTCCTGTGGGTCAGCTGTCCTGAGGCCAAGTATGGTCCTGGCTGAACAGCAGGAACCCCCCACCCCAAGCCAGTGAAGTCCTGACCGTTCTCTCTGCCTAGATGAGACCTCTTGGGAAACTAGGGTGCCTGGGGAGAACATGGGTGACATCCTTCTGAGGGTACCATAGCAGGCCACGGCGCAGGGCAGACCCGTGGTGGTGTCCGGTGTCACCAGGTGTGAGGCTAGATGAGGAGTGTCCTGACGTTTTCTCATCAAAGCTTTAAAATGCATCATTTTTCTGTTCCCAGGCAGCAGTGAAACAAAAAGTTACATTGTGAATCAATTAAATCCTTGTTAATTTTATTCTCTTTTCTGGGTATTGACTATTTCCTGCTACTCAGTGGCTCTTTCCTGAACTTGACCCTTCCGGGGAAGATTTGTTCTTCAGGAGGCAGCACATGGCTGTCACTGGCTCTTCTCACCCGTGTGGCGTCTCTCCTCAGGCCGCCATCCAGTCACAGCTGGACGGGGTGCGCACAGGTCTCAGCCAGCTCCACAACGCCCTGAATGACGTCAAAGACATCCAGCAGTCACTGGCGGACGTCAGCAAGGACTGGAGGCAGAGCATCAACACCATCGAGAGCCTCAAGGATGTCAAAGATGCCGTGGTGCAGCACAGCCAGCTCGCCGCAGCCGTGGAGAACCTCAAGAACATCTTCTCAGGTACCAGGCAGATGCTCAAGGCACTTGCCATGCTCACACCTGTCTCTGCATGACTCACTGAGTGCTCTGTGTGCAGTGTGCTTTGCAGCCCGCACTGTAGACCTGTAGACGGTAAGCGTGACTCTTGTCTGCTCAGCGTCTTTTTTTGAACGTGGATGGAAGTGATGAGCTGAGCACGTAAAGGCTAGAGGAAGGCTTGTAGTTCAGTGTCAGGACAGAGGCCCAGCAAACGCAGTGTAGAGGGAGTCCCTGGCTGAGTGTCGTTGCCTTGCCTGCGATGTGGCTGTTAGACTCTGTGAGTGCAGAAGAGTGAAGGTGCCGCGGCCCATGCTTAAAAGGAGCTGTGGGAGAAGCCGCCCTGCACATGGGACAGAGCAAGCAGATTCCAGAGCAGAAGGGATGAGGCGAGCAGCAGCTCCCAGGCGGCAGGAGAAGCATGTGTGCCCAGGCCAGGGCAGAGCTGGGGCTCAGTGCCGTGGGGGTGTGACCCTTTCAGTCTTCTCCCTGAACGCCTCAGAAGGATGCCAAGGGCCCAGTAACCTGTCCCTGAAAGGTGCCAGCTGGCCCTGGGTGGTGGCTCCCAGCATTTGTGTTCACAGTCTCTTCCCACTTGCTGTGACGGGAGCTGCTTCCACGTCCTCGCCTTGGTCCCCACTCTGTGTCAAGGTCAGCAGCATCCTTCAAGTCCCCAACCTCAGAAGCCTTGGCAAGGTCTGATTCTTTCCCTTTCTTTGTTCCTATCTGGCCTCTTGGCAAGTTCTTCCTGTTCCTCTACCCAACGTCTCTGCCCTGATGTCTGCATGACACTTCCCCGCCCGCAGCCGTCACGGGCCCCAGCTTGCCCTCCACACTGGCTGTGCTGCATCATCTGATGCTCGTCAGCTCCCGAGGCCACGTGTGAATTGGCACGGTTCTCCCTAGCTGCCCACAGCACACCTTGGTAACCTGTGTCCTGTCCACCCCGTCCCCTCCGCCCTCCTCTTATGCTTGTGGCTGCAGCATTGCTGAGCACCTTGTCCCGTTGCTTTGTGTGTGCCCTTCTTCCAGGGCGTGATCCGCAGGGTGACATGTTTGGCTGTGGTCTGCATCTCTTTGTGCATGCCCAACACAAATGCCACAGTGATGCCAACTCAGAAAGCAGCTCTTCTTGGTGACTGTGGACCGCCTGGAACTGGAACAGAGTCCCTCGACGGAGTCTCCTTGGTGATGCTCAGCTGGCACCTTTCTAGTTCATTTCCTCTTATTTCGTATTGGCTGGCTACATTTCCTTCTGGTCTTTTAAACTAATGCCTAATGACCAAAAGGTGCATTACTGGAATTAGTTTTTTTTTGTTTTGTTTTGTTTTTGTTTTTTGTTTTTTTTTTTGAGACGGATTCTTGCTCTGTCGCCCAGGCTGGAGTGCAGTGGCCGGATCTCAGCTCACTGCAAGCTCTACCTCCCGGGTTTACGCCATTCTCCTGCCTCAGCCTCCCGAGTAGCTGGGACTACAGGTGCTCGCCACCTCGCCCGGCTAGTTTTTGTATTTTTTAGTAGAGACGGGGTTTCACCATGTTAGCCAGGATGGTCTCGATCTCCTGACCTTGTGATCCCCCCGTCTCGGCCTCCCAAAATGCTGGGATTACAGGCCTGAGCCACCGCGCCCGGCCTGGAATTAGTTTATCTACAGCAGTTGGAAATAATTTCCTTTGCTTGGTGAACAAATGAGCCTACGTGGTATGCATGTTTTTTGTTACGGATACATTTTCATTGAGAAGATGTGCTTTGGGTCCCTTCAGACTTGTCTCATTGCCTATAATTCAGTAATGCAGTGTACACAGCTCCCCTCCTGCATTCTTTCTTGTGCTAAAATGTACATACACAGTTTGCCATCTTCACCATTTTTAAGTGTACAGTTGGGGACTATTAAGAACGTTCACATTGTTGTGCGACCATTGCCACCTCCATCTTCAGAATTCTTCATCTTGCAGACGTGAACATCTGCACCTATTAAACACTGACTTGGCACCCTCTGCCCAGCTCCTTTTCCCCAACGTTCTGCCTTCTGTCTCTCTGAACTAGATGACTCTGAAAACCTCATAGAAGTGGCATCACATATTATCTGTCTTTCTGTGACATGCTTATTTCACTCAGCATGATGTCCTCAGGGTTCTTCCATGCTGTAGTATTGCAGAATTTCCTTCACTTTTAAGGCTGAATAATATTCCGTTGTATGTATGGACCGCATTTTGCTTCTCCGTTTGTCTGTTGGTGGACACTCGAATTGCTTCCACATTTTAGCCATTGTGAGTAATGCTGTAGTGAACGTGGGTGTACAGATATTTTACTTTTATTTATTTCTGGTATGTACACACAAGTGTAACTGCTGGACCGTGTGGTCATTTATGTTTAAATCTTTGAGCAGCTGCCAGACTGTTTCCTCCAGGGGCTGCAGCATTTCAGTTTTCCACCAGGAATGTGCGAGTTTTCTGATTCGTCTGCATTTTCATTCTTCTCTAAGTTTTTAAAAATGTCCCTTATGGTTGGGCGCAGTGGCTCATGCCTGTAATCCCAGCACTTTGGAAGGCTGAGGCGGGCAGATCACCTGAGGTTAGGAGTTCGAGACCAGCCTGGCCAACATGGTGAAACCCCATCTCTACTAAAAATGTAAAAATTAGCCGGGCATGGTGGCGGCAGGTGCCTGTAGTCCCAGCTACTCGGGAGGCTGAGGCAGGAGAATCGCTTGAACCCAGGAGGCAGAGGACACAGTGAACCGAGGTCATGCCATTGCACTCCAGCCTGGGGGACAAGAGCGAGACTTTGTCTCAAAAAAAAAAGTCTCTTATGTTTCCTTTTTTGCCTCATTAATTGTTTAAGAATATGTTGTTTAATTTCCATAAATTGGTGAATTTTACAGTTTTCCTTCTGATACTGATTTCTAACGTCATCTGCTGAGTTTGGAGAAGGTACTTTGTATGATATTTATCTTTTAAAAACCTGAGTCTTAATTTGAAGCCTAATCCATGGTCTGTCCTGAAGACTGTCGCATGTGCATGTGAGAATAGTGTGTGTTCTGTTGTTGGGTGTTCTTTCTGTGTCTGTTCAGTCTGGTTGGCTTGTTGCATTGTTCAAGTCCTCTCTTTCCTTGTTTAGCTTCTGTCTACTTGTTCTGTCCATTATTGAGAGGGAGATATTGAAGCCTCTTTTAGCTTCTGTCTGCTTGTTCTGTCCGTTATTGAGAGAGAGTTATTGAAGCCTCCAACTGTTACAGAAATGAATGTTTCTCCCTTCAGTTCTATCCATTTTTGCTTCATGTATTTTGATGGTCCGTTAGTAAATGCAGAAATATTTGTAATTGTTACATCTTCTTGCTGAATCTTCTATTAATACATTATGGCCTTCTTTGTGACTAGTTTTTTTTTTTTTAAGTCTATTTCATATTTATTAGTATAACCACTCCTTTTCTCTTTTGGTTATTATTTACGTGGAATATCTTTTTCCATCCTTTTACTTTCAACCTATTTGTGTCTTGGGCTCTAAGATTAGTCTCTGGTGAACACGTAGAGTTGAATCATGTTTTATTTTTTAAATCTGTTTTGTCCACCTCTTCTGATTGAAGAGTTTAATTAATTTTGCCTACCTCTTTTGATCGAAGAGCTTACATTTAAGTGATTACTGATAAGAAGGGACTTCTGTCATTTTACTGTTTGTTTTTTATATGCCATATAACATTTTTGTCTCTTATTTCTGCATTTCTTTTTATTTGTGCTTTTGATTATTTTGGTAGTAAACATTTTAATTCCCTTCTTGTTTCTTTTGTGTATATTCTATAGCTATTTTCTTTGTGCCTACCATAAAGATTACACTTAACATCTAACATTATCTCACTTTAGTTTGAATTTATATCAACGTAACTTCAGTAACACACAAAAATTGTCCCTATGTGGCTTCATCTCTACTAGCTTTGGGTTGTTCATTTCACAGAATTACATCTTTATACATTGTGTGTCCAAAAACATAGACTAATAATTGTTTTTTAATGCATTCATTTTAAAAAATTAGGTAGAAAAACAATGTGGAGTTAGAATCCAAAGTTACAGTGTTACTACCTTTTAGACTATTTTTTAATGTATTAGTTTCTTTTTTATTTGCCCCTTTCAACCAGAAAAATATTAGTCTCTTAAGTCATGCAGAAAACAAAGTGATGAGTTAAAAACTGAAGTGTTAATAATACTAGATTTTATGATTGTCCATGAATTTACCTTTTTTGAGACCTTTACTTCTTCACATGGCTTCCAGTTTCTCCCTAGCATTCTTTCTTTTCAACCAGTGGGACTCCATTTAAGCATTTCTTGCAGGACAGATCTTGTGGTAACAAGCTTTTCAACTTTTATTTGGGGATGTCTTAATATCACTGTCACTTTTGAATGACAGTTTTGCTAGATTTAAGGTTCTTGGTTGACAGTATTTTTCTTTTAGCGCTTCGAATATGTCATCCCACTGCCTCTGGCCTCCAAAGTTTCTGGTGAGAAATCTGATCTACTCATAATCTTATTTAGGAGCCCTTGTTTCTGACAAGTTGCTGCTCTCAAAATCTTTCAAAAGTTTGATTAAGTTGTATCTTAGTGTGGACCTCTGAGTTCCTCTTGCTTGGAGGGCATTGAACTTCTTGGATCTTCATATTCATGTCTTTCATCAAATGTGGGGAGTTTTCAGCTATTATTTCTTCAAATAATGTATTGCCCATTTCTCTCTTCTCCTTCTAAAAGTCCCACTAAGCATATGTTGGCCTGCTTGATGGTGTCCACAAGGTCGCTGAGGCTCTGTTCACTTTTCTTCAATCTTTTTTCTTTCTGTCCCTGATACTTGATATTTCCCATTGTCCTGTCTTCACTTTCACTGATTCTTTCTTGCACCTGCACAGATCTGCCTTTGAATCCTTTCAGTGAATTTTTCATTTATTGTACTTTTCAGCTTCATATTTTCTTTTTTGTTTCCTTTTGGATTTTGTCTCATTATTGGTATTTACATTTTGCTCATACATGTTTCTTTCTTCACATCTTTTAGTTCCGTATACATCTTTAAATAGTTGTTTTAGAGTCTTTGTCTAGTAGATCTGCCATCAGATCTTTTACAGGGACAGTTTCTTATGTTTTCCTTTGAATGGGCCATACTTTCTTCTTTCTTTGTGTGCCTTGTGATGTTTTTGTTGTTGAAAAATGGACACTTGAATCAAATAATGTGATAACTCTGGAAATCAGATTCTTTCCCCTTCCCAGGTTGATGATTCTTGTCTTTGGTTGTTGTAGGCTTTCTGTGCCAAGGCGCAGCCTGAAGTGTGCACTTCAAGGTCATCTCAAGTCTTTTCTGAGCCTGTGCCTTTGCCTGGGCATGCATTGGCCACTTCTGAATTTTTCCTGTAAATGCAGTTACTTTTGAATGTCTTTATTTATATATAAATATCTGGCTTTCAAAAAGGGGGACAGATGAAAGAGGTGGTGAAGACATTGGCCCTTTAAAATTCCCTGGAGGTGTGCGGGGGCGAGGAGGGGCCTGTGAACAGGGGAAGATGCAACAGTGGCTGCTCACCTCTTCGCACCTCTGTGGTCAGAAGCAGCAGTCAGTGATCAGAGTACAGATCTCTGGTGTGGAGGACAGGGTTGTTTTTGCCCAGCTAGGCTGCAGACTGTGTTTAGGAAGCTCCAGGAACACATCAGCACATGCACAGCTGCCTGCGGGGCAGGACGTGGGGCCTGGGTAGCCACTGCCCAGCTGAGAGCTGCAAATGCCCAGAGTTAACCACAGTTTACAATTTATGCCTTCAGTAGACTCCAGAGTTCCAAAGATAGTTACCTCAGACACATCCTGCCATTGCAGTTGTTGTTAGCTAGGGAGATGGCTTCCTGCTCTGCCGTGTTCCTAGAATGCTGCACGCAGGCAGCCTTTTATGTGGTGGTGGTGGTGGTGGTTTATGTTGCTGTCTTGTGCCTTTTCTCTAGTGCCTGAGATTGTGAGGGAGACCCAGGACCTAATTGAACAAGGGGCACTCCTGCAAGCGCACCGGAAGCTGATGGACCTGGAGTGCTCCCGGGACGGGCTGATGTACGAGCAGTACCGCATGGACAGTGGGAACACACGTGACATGACCCTCATCCATGGCTACTTTGGCAGCACGCAGGGGCTCTCTGATGAGCTGGCTAAGCAGCTGTGGATGGTGCTGCAGAGGTCACTGGTCACTGTCCGCCGTGACCCCACCTTGCTGGTCTCAGTTGTCAGGATCATTGAAAGGGAAGAGAAAATCGACAGGCGTATACTTGACCGGAAAAAGCAAACTGGCTTTGTTCCTCCTGGGAGGCCCAAGAATTGGAAAGAGAAAATGTTCACCATCTTGGAGAGGACTGTGACCACCAGAATTGAGGGGACACAGGCAGACACCAGGGAGTCTGACAAGATGTGGCTTGTCCGTCACCTGGAAATTATAAGGAAGTACGTCCTGGATGACCTCATTGTCGCCAAAAACCTGATGGTTCAGTGCTTTCCTCCCCACTATGAGATCTTTAAGAACCTCCTGAATATGTACCACCAAGCCCTGAGCACGCGGATGCAAGAGCTTGCATCGGAAGACTTGGAAGCCAATGAGATCGTGAGCCTCTTGACGTGGGTCTTAAACACATACACAAGGTAAAGCTAACCTGGCGCCTGTGTTGTCTCTTAGGTAGAAGCCGTGTGTGAGAGGGGTTGGCAGCCACTTGCCGGAGAGCCAACCACAGGGCGTCACTCTGGGCAGGTGCTCCGGGCCCACGGCCTTGGTTTCTGGCCAAGGGGCGTCTTCTTTCTGGTCCACCTGCTGGTGCCCAGCCTCTGATGTTTGAACACTGTTGTGCTTGGGAGGGATCTCTGCTCTTGGCCTCCAGCCCCGTTGAGCTTGACAGGGTGCAGCTCCGGGCTGGGCCATTATCCTGTCTCACCGTGTGCTGACTTGTTTCCTTATGGTGACACCCCGAAGCAGGCGTGTTTTTGCCCATTTTACAGGTGAGGACACATGGTCCCAGGTGGGGCTGGGACTAGCACATGGCCACCCAGCTGGGGAGGAGACCACCACATCACCTCCCTGGCTTCCAGCAATCCTGGGTTTGGTTTCTCTTCACCAATATCCTATAGCAGTGAGTCTTTCAAAAATAAACAGTTACAAGTCTAGATAGTTCGAGAAAACTCTATCATCCTTTTTGTATCCTAGCACGAGGCTTTGTCACTTCACATAAGGGAACATGAACCACTCTGTGCATGGATTAATTGGAAGTAGTGTGGAAACGGTGCAGTGGTGGGGCATTCTGAAACTCTTTTTTTTTTGTTGTTTGAGACGGAGTCTGGCTCTGTCGCCCAGGCTGGAGTGCAGTGGCCGGATCTCAGCTCACTGCGAGCTCCACCTCCCGGGTTTACACCATTCTCCTGCCTCAGCCTCCCGAGTAGCTGGGACTACAGGCGCCGCCACCTCGCCCGGCTAGTTTTTTGTATTTTTTAGTAGAGACGGGGTTTCACCATGTTAGCCAGGATGGTCTCGATCTCCTGACCTCGTGATCCACCCGTCTCGGCCTCCCAAAGCGCTGGGATTACAGGCTTGAGCCACCGCGCCCGGCTCCTGAAATTCTTTAAGATTAGGTAGCTGCAGTGAAAATTTATTTCAATTTTCCATGGTTTCATAGATAGAAAATAATAATAAGTCATGTATTGGAATAATTCTTTTTATTTTTTTGCCTATCTTATCACTGCAGTGGAGAAATTGAATAAACCTCCTTTTTTTTTTTTTTTTTAGCAGTGAGGCATTTTTTTTGGTGCTTTGTTTGTTTACTGGTATCTGCTTATAGAGAATTTGCATTTCAATACAGAAAGACAGAAGAGAAAGGAAGCACCCCCTGCAGAGAATGGTCACCGTGGCTCTCTGCACAACCGTGGCTCTCTGTGCAACCATGGCTCTCTGCAACTGTGGCTCTCTGTGCACAACTGTGGACTCACCTCCCCTGGCTCTGCCACTCATCCTCATGGCCGCCCATTCTGTAGCCTTGACCGTGCAGGCCTCCTGCTCCGTGCCTGGTGTGTCAGCAGCCCCATGAGGCAGGAGGCAGGGGATAATGTGCCCAGGTCACACAGCCAGTGAGTGGGAAGCTGAATTCCAATCCTGTCCCTGGGCCCTCCCAGGCCATGGCCACTAGACTAGGCCGTGCATGGGAAGCTGGATTCCAATCCCGTCCCTGGGCACTCCCTGGCTGTGGCCACTAGACTGGGCTGTGCGTGTGTGCACCTTGCACAGTTTGCGTCTTGATTTTGTCTTTCCACGTTGTGAGTGTTTTTCTGTCCTTGGGGAGTCTTGTGAGTTCCATCACCCCGGCCTTTCTCAGGGGAGGTTGAACATTCCCGCTGGAAACATTCACACACGGAATTGAAGTTCTTGGGCAAAAATAATCCAGATTAAATAAAAGTCTTTTAAAATGTGCAGAATTTTAGGAAGCACTTTTTTACTCAGGAAGCTCTTGGATTTCTTATAGTGGACTGGCCCTTAATCATTTTATTCAGTGTTACTCTGAGAAAGTATTTAGGGTACATAGCATGAGGCATGTTAGTTGAATTTTCTGAGTGGTCAAACCTTAAACTTAAAAAAATGTTTTAATTTTAATTTTTGTGGGTACATAGTAAGTATATCAAACCTTAGCCTTTAAAGAGCCCAACCTCATACACAGATAATAACTTTTTATTTATTTATTTATTTATTTGAGACGGATTCTCACTCTGTCGCCGAGGTTGGAGTGCGATGGCGTGATCTCGATTGACAGCAAGCTTCGCCTCCCGGGTTCATGCCATTCTCCTGCCTCAGCTTCCTGAGTAGCTGGGACTACAGGCGCATGCCAACACGCCCGGCTAATTTTTTTGTATTTTTAGTAGAGACGGGATTTCACCATGTTGGCCAGGATGGTCTTGATCTCCTGACCTCGTGATCTGCCCACCTTGGCCTCCCAAAGTGCTGGGATTACAGGCTTGAGCCACCGTGCCCGGCTGATAATAACTTTTTAATGAAAACTTTTCCTGAAGTGTAGCACGTATTTCCTGTCTTCTGGGCAGTAGACTGGATGTAGTTTAGGCTGTTCTTGCAGATACATTTTTATCAGTAATGTCCTGTATTCTGCTTTCCAGTCATCAGCCTCTGCAGAGCACAGTGATGTTGACTGCAGTGGCTTGTTTCCAAAGTACAGCACAGCTGCCCCTCCATACCCAAAAGGGAGGGATTCCAGGAGTCCCCTTGACTGTCAAAATCCTCTGGAGCCTAAGTCCCCTTTATAAAAGGGTATAGTGTTTGCATGTAACTTGTGTACATTCTCTTTCCTGCTCTAAATCATCTCTAGATTACTTATAAAATTAAATACAGTGTAAATGCTATGAAAATAGTTGTTGGACTATATTTTTTGAAATTTTTATTATTTTTTATTGTTGTTTTTCCCAAATATTTTCAGTCTGTGGTTGGTTGAGTCAGTGGACATGGCGCCCATGGCTGTGGGGGCCGGCTGTGCTTGTTGTTGTTTTGACTGAGTGCGTTTGTTTATTCAGTGCCTCCTGTTTGCCAGGCCCTGCCTTGGCTCTGGAAGTGCAGTGAATAGAACATGTCTTCCCCACAGGGAAGTCTCTTCCGCATTTGAGCCCTAGCACCTTATGAAGCTGGCACAGCAGGGTGAGGCTGGGGTTGGAGGGACTCACGTGGTCTCAGAGCCAGTGGGTTGACCCCACGGAGACCCCAAAGCCCTCGACCCCTGCCCTGCACTTTCCTCTGAGCCGTGGGCCGGCTGTGACCAGGAAGTCTCCAGGGTGGGTGGACGTTCATGTGTCAAGTGAAACAGCCTCGACACACTTGGATGTGCTCTTCTATGTCTGTCGTGGTTTGTCATTCACGTTCCTGGTTCTCCCATAGTACGGAGATGATGAGGAACACGGAGCTGGCCCCGGAAGTGGATGTCGGCACCCTGGAGCCATTGCTTTCTGCACACGTGGTCTCTGAGCTGCTTGACACGTACATGTCCACACTCACTGTGAGTAGGGCCGGCCTGCGTGCCATAGACCACCGTGCTGGTTGTACAAGTAATTGGGCTTGGCAGCAGGCAGGAGGCAGGGTGGGAAATGCCTTCGCATTGACTTCCTAGGGTACGTTGCTCAGTTGCCCAGGCTCTGCTTCCAGGCCCTGACAGGTCCGTTTGCTAGAAGAGGAGATCTGGGCCTGGATCCGAAGCTTGTCCTCTGCTGGAGATGTGAGCCTGTGCCATCCTCGGCAGGCTGGCCAGGGCCCAGGATGTCTGAACCGTGTGTGGCGGCACCTGCCAGCTCTCGGCTCTGAGTCCCAGGGTCAGGGGGGGTCAGTCAAGGACCAAAGGGCAAGTCCATTTGCAGCTTGGTGACCACCAGGTGGTCTCAGAGTGAGAGGAGGGGGTCAGCAGGGTCTGCTTCTTAGACAAGGGTGTGTCCACCTAGCAAGGCAGCATTGTGACCAGAAGCAGAGGTGTCCTCAGGAGCTGGGGAAGGAGTGCTGTCTTCTCTTGGGACATGAGCTGCTGTGGTTGCTGAGTCTGGGCAGAGGAACAGGCCTGACCGGACCTGACTGGACCTGGTCAGCCTCGTTCTCTGTACACCTGGGACTCAGCGGCCTTGTCCTCCAGCATGAGGTGCAGCCAAAAGGGCATCTAGTTTCTTCTCCCTCTTTATCTGTACAAAGGTTCCAGTTAAATCCCTGCAGGCTGCCGTGGGCCCTGCCTCCCATGGGGGTGGCTCCTGGGTCCCTGCTCTGGAGTCCTCATTTGGGAACGAGGACTCTGGTGCCGTGTGTCTGGTTTCTGGAGCTGTGCATGCAGCCGACCAGGTGATTGGCATGACCCTCAGGCACCTGCTCTTCTCTCTTCTCTTCTCTTCTCTTCTCCATCATGCTGAACTTCCTTTAGTCAAACATCATCGCCTGGCTGCGGAAAGCACTGGAGACAGACAAGAAAGACTGGGTCAAAGATACAGAACCGGAAGCCGACCAGGATGGGTACTACCAGACCACACTCCCTGCCATCGTCTTCCAGGTATCAAATGCAGGGGATTGGCACAGTTCCATTTCCTAGTGGATAGTAGGACCTATAGGTTTTACAGAGTGACACAGATACCCGGGATCTTCATCCGCAGAGTGTGGTGAAAATATTGAGAGCCCTGCCTGGTGCATCTAAGTCCTCTGCTGTCTCTGTCTCTTTCTCTCTGAAGCTGCAGAAACCTGGGACGATACTTACCAAATAGTTTTGCCCAAGGTCACTTTACTTTTCTGACTGGGTCTTTATGGGTTTGGACTAGAGCCTAATTATATGTTATTTATGTGCGACTTTCAAATGTGAGTTTGTTTGGTTGATATCCAGGATTTGTCCTAAAAAATGGCACATGATTGAGTCTAAACAGGTAGATTTTGGGAGCGTCCATTATTTGTTTTGAGACGTAGTCTCACTCTGTCGCCCAGGCTGGAGTGCAGTAGCACACAGTCTTGGCTTACTGCAACCTCCACCTGGTGGGTCACGGCGTCCATTGGCTTTCAAAGTTGCTTTCCTGTTCGTTGGTTAAGGTTCTAAGTATTAGACTCACTTGCATTTTTACCACAGATTCACTTTCCAATGCCCGAGCCTCACTAGGTGTTAGACCCAGTGTGTTCTCACCACGGATTCACTTTCTAGTGTTTGACCACCCTGTGTCCTGTTTTTCCTGCTTTTTTTTCTTTTGGCTCATCATGTGTTTTAATTTGAGTGGCATTGCTGAGGGATGGAGCCCAGTTGTGTTAGAATCCTCACTCAGGACTCTGGTCAGGCAGGAGTGAGGGCTGGTGGGTGACATTTCTCTCTGAATGATACCGTTGGTTATTGACAGGCTAGTCCAAACCCATTCCTTTGTTTGGAAACGGATGCTGTGAGAAACTCTGTGAGGAGAGCCCAGTGAGCTCTGTCCCCTTGTCCTTCCTCTGCCTGTGTCAGCTGCTGGCAGGGCCTGGCACACCCCAGGTCCAGATTCTTAGGAACTCTGCATCATGACGGTCACAGGGCCAGGGAAGGTGAGTCAGCCGCCTGAGGGGCGCCATCCCTGGTGAGGCTTCACTCCACACATTAGAACTCCAGTCACGTAGTGTGAGGACTGACATGGCCCCCATGGGAGAAAGCAGTTTGCCAGGAATTAAGAAATAAGTCACTTGGTACTTTCCCAGGTGAGAAAGTTGTTTTTGTTTTTTTGTTTTTTGTTTTTAAAACTAACTTTGTTACTTTTCAGGTGGTTTCATTTTTTTTCTCTGAATTTGTACTATCCTAAATGCCACTTAGCAAACGCGGGTTTTATATAACAGCAAACCTGCACTCTTAGTACACTCCTGTAAGATTATACCAGAATTAATAAGTTCTCCGATTTTTAGATGTTTGAACAGAATCTTCAAGTTGCTGCTCAGATAAGTGAAGATTTGAAAACAAAGGTACTAGTTTTGTGTCTTCAGCAGATGAATTCTTTCCTAAGCAGGTATGTCTTTTTGCCAGTGTGCTAATGTACAAATTGAATGTTTTTAAAAATTAGAAGCAAACATTTTTTGATCCTACTATGCCTGTTATTAAAAAAAAATTAAGCCTATAGATTCCCCACGTGTCACTCCTGTGTTCTTCAAAAGCAAAGGGAGGGAGCGGAGCTTCTGGATCATCTTCCCCTTGAGTGGACCACATGCCTCCTTGGGCTCCCAGAGCCTATGGGTTGTGACGTCCTTAGTGATGCACCGGATGACACCAACTCCGTTGGAGTCAGGCTCCTCCCGTCGCCTGTTCTGAACTTCCTCGGGGTAGGGGTGGCGACTCCTGCTGCAGGGCCCACTTCGCAGTGGGGAGGGTGTCCTCGGCCGAGCTGGCCTTCCTCAGAAGGGTTCCAGGCAGCCATGACCTGGCACACCACCCTCCCCATGAGTTGTTGATGATAATTTTCAAACCTATACAGATGTGGAAAGAATGGTGTAAAAAACTGCTGTGTTCACCATCGTGCAGTCCAGAAGCCATCCCCTCCAAAGCCCCCTTGCCTAAACTGTTCTCCCCTGCCCATTCTGCTCTCTCTGCTGAAATACCTTGAGGCAAACCCCAGGCACTGTGGCATGGTATTTATGACCCTCTCTCAAGCCACTGCAGTGCCATCAAGTCAGAGACATGCACAGTGACTCCATGGGGTCATCCAATGCCAAGTCTGCATTTGGGTTTTATCTCAAATGTGTCTTTCGATAGTTGTGAATCAGATCGGACTGCATCACATGAGGGCTTAGGGTTCCTAGGCCTCTGGTAAGCAGAACAGCCCCTTCCCTCCTTAAGCTGCTGCTTGTAGATCTCTGTAGAGAGATGTCCCTCAGCCTCGTCCTCAGTCTGCCATCAGCTCCTGAGCCAGATACTGGCTCCGCAGGCTTGGATCCCACTTATTGGCAAGTGTGTCTTCCACGATGTGGCACATCAGGAGACGTGGCATCTGTAGGTCCTGTCCTGGTGGCTTAGATACTAAGCCACACTGCCCACTCAGAGTTCCCATCTGCCATCCATCGATGGGGGTCATGCCCAAGTCCCCACTGGCAACCCGTCAACAGGGGTCACAGCTGAGTCGCCACTGGCCCTCCATCCATAGAGGTCTTAGCCAAGTCCCCATTGGCCGTCTATCCACAGAGGTCATGGCCAAGTCCCTATTGGCCATTTGTCCATGGGGATCTTGGCCTGAGTTTGTTTCTTTGGAGGTCATTGTCATTAGGTTAGATTCTTCTATAAAGAGACCGTCCCTGATCACCCTCAGCTTTTTCATGACCTGAACCACACTTTGGACAGAAATGCTGACTTCTTTCCCTTTAATTGCCAGCTTTCAGTTTGCTCCTTTCTTAACATCTCTTAGAAATAGAAACAGTGTTTGTTGTACAATTCTTCCACTCCCATATGTGCTTGAGAATGCCCACAATAAGTTTAAAAATAGAGCAGGTCACTATCTCTGTGTGTTTTCTTGACGTTTCAAGTGTGTTTTTAATTGGATGACTTGAGGGACAGTTTCTGAAAGGGACATTTTACCTGACATTTGGTGATATTCTTAACACTATGAGTTTCTAGGTGAAGTGTACAGTAAATAAGATAAAGCTTTCCCAGTTCCTCATAATCAAATATGTAGTATATTTTTACAATCAGAATGCAGAACCATATTTTTTCTTTCTCCTTTTTTCAGTTATTTTTTACCAACTCCTCAAAATTTTTATATTTTTAAATTGTTTTTTAAGAGACAAGGTCGGCCGGGTGCGGCGGCTCATGCCTGTAATCCCAGCACTTTGGGAGGCCGAGGCGGGTGGATCACGAGGTCAGGAGTTCGAGACCAGCCTGGCCAATATGGTAAAACCCCGTCTCTACTAAAAATACAAAAATTAGGTGGGCGTGGTGGTACACACCTGTAGTCCCACCTGCTTGGGCAGCTGAGGCAGCAGAATCACTTGAACCCGGGAGGTGGAGGTTGCAGTGAGCCGAGGTCGCACCACTGCACTCCAGCCTGCGTTACAGAACAAGACTCCATCTCAAAAAAAAAAAAAAAAAAGAGATAAGGTCTCATTAGGTTGCCCATGCTGGAGTGCAGTGGTAGTTCACTGCAGCGCAGCCGGCAGCCTTTGACTCCTGGGCTCAAGTGGTCTTCCTGCCTCAGCCTCCTAATGAGCCATATTTTAAAGCCTGAAGTGAAGTTATTTTTTGATCCATTTAAGTGATCAGCCTCTCTGTCCTTCCATTAGTCTGGATCGTCTAAAGATTGTTTTATTTTTAGAGGCTCATCCGGTCAGATGTTAGTGAAGTGAAATATCAGGCCAGGCATGACGTCAGCATGGCGTTTGAAACAGCTCCATGTTGTCCTTAGTGCTGTTTGACCGAATCCTGTCTGTCCTCAGATATAAGGATGAAGCGCAGCTGTATAAAGAAGAGCACCTGAGGAATCGGCAGCACCCACACTGCTACGTTCAGTATATGATAGCCATCATCAACAACTGCCAGACCTTCAAGTGAGTGTGGCCAGATGCTGTGATGGGGGACCAGTGGAGGCTGGCCTGCCCAGCCGCTGTGTTGAACCTGAACCATTTCCTTGCAGAGAATCCATAGTCAGTTTAAAAAGAAAGTATTTAAAGAATGAAGTGGAAGAGGGCGTGTCTCTGAGCCAGCCCAGCATGGACGGGATTTTAGATGCCATCGCGAAGGAGGGCTGCAGCGGTTTGCTGGAGGAGGTCTTCCTGGACCTGGAGGTGGGCCTGGCTCTTTCCTTCTACCGTTTTCGGGGCCAAAGCATGGTGATTCCTGACTGCCCTCTGGGACACAGGCTGTGAACTGTACCGTGCGGACGCCATCCGGGGAGCCGGGCTGTGCACTTGCATTCAGGTCAAATCGCTCAGAGCGCCTCCATTTTCTGTGATGCTGCATGCTTCGTATGATGCAGGGTCCTTATGCACAATTCAGTAGGTTCACCCAGTAAGTATGAGAGATATCAGACAATTTAGTGGATTACAAAATAGAAACAGATATGTAGGGACCTGTCAAAAAGTCAAATTGAGAGTGCATACACACACACACACACATCATCTCCCATAGATCAGTTTCGCTTTTGAATATAGATACACAAAAATCATTAATAAAATGAATTTAATATTGTATCAAAGGCATAACCTACCATGAAACGTAGGGGATATTTCAGAAACATAAAGATGGTTTAACATTATTTAGATGTATTGGCAAAAGTCAGAATATATTTTAAAAATAAGACCATGTAGGCCAGGTGCGGTGGCTCACGCCTGTAATCCCAGCACTTTGGGAGGCCGACATGGGCAGATCACCTGAGGTTGGGAGTTTGAGACCAGCCTGACCACCATGGAGAAACCCCGTCTCTACTAAAAATACAAAATTAGCCGGGTGTGGTGGCGCATGCCTGTAATCCCAGCTACTTAGGAGGCTGAGGCAGGAGAATTGCTTGAACCCGGGAGGCGGAAGTTGTAGTGAGCCAAGATCGTGCCATTGCACTCTAGCCTGGGCAACGTGTGAAACTCCATCTCAAAACAAAACAAAACAAAACAAAAATAAGACCATGGCCATCTGGTGGTCCTGCTAGAAAGGTGTTCCTGGGATGAGGGGTGGGATTGGTTGCTGATTTCATCAGTGGTTGTGCAAGAGAACAGAAATGTGTGTGAAAGTGTCCCCAAAGAGGCAGACACTTGTAACTTTCGCAAAAATGACTTAGAAAGCAAGAAGGAAATATTTACATTTGAAATTATTTCAAAATTTAAAAAGAATATATAGAAAAATGGACGAAGGACATGAACGGCCACCTCACATTAAAAGCAACACCAGTGTCCTCACCATGAAAGTAGACGCCCAGTCTTATCCTCGAAGCAATGAATGCTCAACAGGACCTGCCTCTCAGTAGGCTGGCAGGAGCCGGAGATGCGGATGCCTCTCAGGCTTGTTGAGGGCGTGAGAGAAAGGGGCTGTTTGGATTCTGTGTGGGCCTGAACTGGATTGGGTTTTGGAGGGCAGCTTGGAAATACAGCCATTGTAGTTTTAATTTGTAACTTTTACTGGAGTTTTAATTTGTATACTTCTATTGGAGTTTTAATTTGTATATTTCTATTGGAGTTTTAATTTGTATACTTTTATTGGAGTTTTAATTTGTATACTTTTATTGGAGTTTTAATGTATATACTTTTTGACTGAAAAATTCAACTTTAAGGAATTTCATCAGTAGAATTATACAGATTCACTGTTGCATTATTGCAAAATGTGAAAAAAATTTAAATGTCCATCAATAGAGAATTGGGCAAATAAATACAATAAATATATGTAGCCATTAAAGGTAAAATGTATACATGCACAGATATTTCCATCTTTAACATGTCATTTTGTGAAGCTCATCACAGAAATTGTAGTATAAATCTCCTATACTTAAAGTACACATTTGCAGATTATATAATCGAATCTTTACCTGAGTGCGCATTGCTGTTGTAATTAGAAAAGCAGTGCCATGTAGCAAAGGCGCACGGAAGTGCCTCCCTCCCACACGCACTCAGCCCTTGTGGGACGTTGAGGTGATGATTTCTATGATCTGTTTCTGCTTTTCAGCAACATCTGAATGAATTGATGACGAAGAAGTGGCTGTTAGGATCAAACGCTGTAGACATTATCTGTGTCACTGTGGAAGACTATTTCAACGATTTTGCCAAAATTAAAAAGCCATATAAGAAGGTAAGAAGGTGGGACCTAGTCCCCTAGTCACCTTCACGGAGGGCTCACCTCTCACCCTGCTCAGAATTCAGCATCCAGTGAGCCCCTCCGTGAGTGAACGTTCACTCGTTGTCCTGTCAGCTCAAGGGAGGCAAGAGGCTCTGCGGACGCCGCCTCCCTGGGACGCGGCTCTGGTAAAAGTGGCGGGGGCCCTGTGGCGCCCACTCGAGGTGGAGGGAGCTGTGGTTCCCGGACAGGCCCGTGTGCCCCATATTCTTGCCCCTCCACGCACCCCAGGGGTTTCTTTCCACTTCAGACCCTCCTTCCTGCAGGACCTAGGTTCCTCTTTCCTCCAAAATGTCTGCCACGTTTGGCAGATGCTGCCGTCGTTATCAAAGGCAGCAGCAGCCACTGACACCGGCCCGTCTGTGGACCGAGTGCTGCTGCGCAGCACGCGCCTCACCCACGTCTGTCCTGCTGGTGCAGGGCTCCGGGTCACGGTCACTGTTCCCCCCCCCCGAGCCCCCGCTCCTCCTCTGCGGTGAGATTCCCAGAGCCGTGGCGAGCGAGGAGTGGGCCCAGCCTCCGGGGAGCCGCTGGCAGCCCCGACCTGGGTTTAAATGGAAGTGCTCGTGGCCGCCACAGCCGCGGAGCCTGCCGCTGACCGCGTGTTTCTCCCCAGAGGATGACGGCCGAGGCGCACCGGCGCGTGGTGGTGGAGTACCTGCGGGCCGTCATGCAGAAGCGCATCTCCTTCCGGAGCCCGGAGGAGCGCAAGGAGGGCGCGGAGAAGATGGTGAGGGAGGCGGAGCAGCTGCGCTTCCTGTTCCGGAAGCTGGCGTCCGTGAGTGTCGCGCCGTGCCGGGTGGGGAAAGCCCGCCGCCCCGCAGCCCCGTTCAGCCTCCGCCCCGGACTTTGAGCCGGTAGATGAGAGTGCGTGTGTGTGTCAGGCGGGGCCCTGGCTCCGGGTCCTGCCTGAGCTTGTGGTTGAACACGAATGACCGCGGAGGCAGGCGCGGCGCGGGCTCCCTGAGGGACGCTTCCGTCTGTCCCGTGCTTCGAGGCGCTGGCCGCCTCCCACTGACGCGCCCTCACCCAGACCCAGGCCGTTCCTGGGCTTTCAGAGTAGATCCTGAGGAGTCAGGGGCAGAGGGAGGTTCCCAGTCAGGAAGGGGCTCAGCCAGAATCCGGCCGCTCCCGGGGCGGGGGGACAGCCCAGGGCGGCTCCTCACATTCCTGCTGCCTTCCAGGGTTTCGGGGAAGACGTGGACGGATACTGTGACACCATCGTGGCTGTGGCCGAAGTGATCAAGCTGACAGACCCTTCTCTGCTCTACCTGGAAGTCTCCACTCTGGTCAGCAAGTATCCAGACATCAGGTAAGGGATGCACGTCTGCCTTAGAGTCCTTCCTTCCGTCGCAGGGTGGGTGAGGCTCCCGGTTGGCCAGGTTAACCCTGCAGCACGGCAGGGGTTCAGGTGCGGGGAGCAGAGCGGCTCCTGTGTTGCCTTCCGTCGGGCCTGGGCTGCGGTATGGGTGGGTGGAGCTCGCGGGGCACACCCGGGTGGGGACAGTGGGGGCAGGGGTAGGGTGGGGGCAGGGCTGTGACAGCTCTGCTGTGTCTGGTGGGGAAGATTTGGCCTGTGGAGTGGCCTGAGCGGGGCGAGTTTAGGAAGTTTCCTCTGTGCTCATGGTGGACTCAGTAGGGCCCAAGTGCCGCTCAGACCGGACACCCTCCGAGGACGTGATTACAGGGAGTCCCCAGTGCCAGGCTCAGGGAAGGGGACCCACGCACGTCCCCCCTCTGCCATGCTGGCTCCAGGCCAGCCTTCGCAGCCCCCGTCTCAGGGCACCTGCCACTTCCCCAAGGGGCCACTTCCGTGGCTGCAGCTGTGCCACCTCTGTCCCATCATCTTGCCATTTCTGGTTAAACGTGGAAAACGGGGTCTTGAGCTCTCCACAGTCTCTGCTCTGGTTGGGCGGGAACAAAGATTTATAAAAGCAGTGTTGAAAAATCTTTCTGCAGCTGGATTGAGAAAAGGCCGAGTAAGATGAAAACGCAGGCTTGTCTCCCGCTGAAAAGGGAGAGGCGCCGTTTGTCTGCAACTGTCCTCACCCCCTGCGTTCTGTGGGCTGGGGTGGTGAGGCCATGAGCCCCTGGCAGCGTGGTGCATCATGGGGGTGCTAAGCGGGCATGGGCTGACGCCTCCCCATCCCCAGGGACGACCACATCGGTGCGCTGCTGGCTGTGCGTGGGGATGCCAGCCGTGACATGAAGCAGACCATCATGGAGACCCTGGAGCAGGGCCCGGCGCAGGCCAGCCCCAGCTACGTGCCCCTCTTCAAGGACATTGTGGTGCCCAGCCTGAACGTGGCCAAGCTGCTCAAGTAGCCTCCGCCGGCCTGCCCCGCACGCCGGTGCACAGCCCCAGTCCCTGCCCTCAGAAGCGCGGGAAAGCCGATTGCTCTCCTTGGCCACATGTGCTGCTTTCAGCTGCACGGCCTGTGCTTAGGCGCCAGCTTGATACACCGGGTATGCGTGGAGTGAGCGTCCCGAGGCCACGTGCAGAGACCCCTCATTGTGCTCTCAAAGCCCTGTGTGCGCAGGGCTCTGCCACATAGCCTCTCTGGGGTGCTTGTTTGTTGCAGTGGTTGAAGGCGTGTGGGGCGCAGGGGACGTGCACCTCCGTGCCCCTCTCCTCCCTGGGCCTTCACTGCACCCCATCTGCTGTAAGTGCTCGAAACCCTGTCACCTAATTAAAGTTTCTTGGCTTCCTCAGAGAAATGAAAAGGCCACGCATTCTCTTTTCTGGTGAAGGTTTTCTGACTAGTGATCTAGCAGTGCCCAGGAACTGTGGTCAACCACAGTAAAAGTCTTCCCTCAGCTTGAGGGCACCCTCCTGGTCTCCTCCTGTCTGACATCCCCAGACTTACTCCTTGGGTTCTTTGAGAGATGAGACACTCACCAGCTGCACCCAGGAAGCCCTGTCCCCACCCTTAGGTGAGCAGACCTCTGGCACCGGGTGGTGCCAGCCAAGTCAGCCGTACCTGGTAGACGAGCAATGGCAGGAGTGTAAATTTTAGTAAAAGTAAATATGAAAGTGAATATTTACTTGGAGTACATTTCAAGACCTGTGAATCATGCTTTTCCTGATACAGAATCCTTTAAATTCTTTTCCAAAATGTACCCATCTCTCTACAGCATCTGCCTTCAATGGTAGCATCATTTTGCACGTTAATCTTTAATTTTTTTCCAAAGCTAATCAAGGCATTACCCCAGAGGCCGGGTGCAGTGGCTCATGCCTGTAATCCCAGCACTTTGGGAGGCCAAAGTGGGTGGATCATTTGAGATCAGGAGTTTGAGACCAGCCTGGCCAACATGGTGAAACCCCATCTCTACTAAAAATACAAAAATTGGCCAGGTGTGGTGGTGCATGCCTGTAATTCCAGCTGCTTGGGAGGCTGAGGCAGGAGAATTGCTTGAACCCTGGAGGCAGAGGTTGCAGTGAGCCAAGATTGCACTACTGCACTCCAGCCTGGGCGACGGAGCGAGACTTCGTCTCAAAGGAGTGGGGATATTACCCAGGATGAGCAGGGAGCCCTGGGTCCTGGTGTTCCGAGGGGCAGACTCCTGTGCTTTCTTAGTTTTCAGAAAAGTATTGATTCGGTTGAGTGAGTGAAAGGCATTGACCTTCATTCCTCCTCTTACCTGTGTATACAGCACCTTGTTCCCTCCATCCCTGTCTCAGAGCCCCAGGGACTCGCAGGTGGGAGAGGTGGGGGTGTCAGCGGGCCCATCTGTTCCTGTGAGGACCCCGCAAGTCTGGCCCATGGGCCCCGTGCAGTGCAGGTGGGTGTGAGGACCTCCCGCGGCTGCCCATGGGCCGCAGGTACTCCAGCCTGAGGACACGCTTTGTTAGCTCTCAAGACGTTTTTGAGATGGCAGAGTTGACATTTTACTTTTATTTCATCCTCACAAGATGTGAAAAATTCACAAATGAGACTTTTTCTTGAAATAATCAAAACTTAAGTGGAGTTAAGTAACCGAGGAGCAACAGGGACTCAGAAGGGGGTGCTCTTCCCAGAACATCCAACAGGCGTGCTGTTCCATGTGCCTCTTAACCCAGCTTCCCGCTCAGCAGCAGGCCTTGAGTGCACCTAGCATACAGTAAGTGCTCAGTAAATGCATATGAATTAATAAAATTCATAGTGTTCACAGTCATCAGAGTGCCCCTTATAAGAATGAAAAATGTGTTTATTTTCCCACTGAGAGGGAATTCTTGTTACTTCTGGAATGAGTCCCCAGGGCGAACAGTGGTGAGTGTGCAGCCCTCACTGGTGTTTTGCTCTGTTTCTATGTGAGGGTCACCACTGGGCCCCACGGTCACTAGTCACTGGTCACATCCACTTCAGGGGTGCCTGCAATAACAGTGAACCAAGCATTTGGCTACTCGGCCTCGGAGGCCACGCTGAAACCAGACAGCAAGCTCTGGGACCACTAATGTGCATGATTTGGGGGACAGGACGCCAGCCAGAATGTGCGGGAAGGTGTGGGGATGCCTCTGGCAGAGGCAGTGTTTGGTGCCTGGGCAGTGGGTGTACACCCTGATACCAGGGGAAGGTTGTCTCCACCCCACGTACTACAGGACGCCGGGGTGAGGCCTATGGCCACCTCCTAGTAGGAGAGCAGTGGCCACCCAAACGGAAGGCCAGTGCCTGCTGTCTGCATGGGAGCGTCTGGTTGCAAAGTGGCCATCAGGGAAGTGGACGCACAGGTAGGGCTGGTGTGGCTGCAGCTCATCCCGGGGACCATGGACCCACGCCCCTTCCACCGGGTGTGGCCTCCAGGCCACTTGGCCCTTGGTCGAAAGGGTGTCTTTCAAGTTAGGGCAGCTCCCTGATCTCCTCTTACCCAGGGGCAGACGGGAGGTTTCAGTGAGGGATTCCCATGTCTCTTTAACGATGAGGCTCTGCTGCTGTTCATGGACTCAGCCCCCACGTCTGTCGACTGCAGTCTCAGCTGCTGTAAGGGCACCCCCAAAACGCGGGGCCCTGGCACATGGGGTTCCTTTTTGTCCAGAGGAAGCTGGCAGGCATCGCCTTCCCACCTGGGGAATCCTGGTTGCCCCCAGCCCCCAGAAGGGTCAAGCCATCCAGGCTCTAGACTCTCAGCCCACCTCTCTCCAGCCCCAGGCCCACCTGCTCTAGGCCACTTGAGTGTCTCAGGCACCTCATCCTCCTGCTCAGGCCTGGGTGAGCATTGTTCCCACCACCCGAATCCCAGCCTATGCCTTAGCTACTCCCTCACACCCTCCCCAGGGGGCTCTGACATCTGTCTGCACCGGAGGGGCTGTGCTCAGATCCAGGGGTCGCTCCACAGCCATGTCCAGCGGCTTCCTCACACCAGCTAGGAAGGGCAGCAACAGCACACGCACACACACGCACACATGCACATGTGCATGCACACGGGCACACACACATGCACACGTCTCTGTCAGTGCTAATTTTTGGGCAAAGTGATGTCTGCCTACAGGAGACTGCTCCTTAAATTCTCGTAGGTAGATGATTTCTCATTTATAAACAAAGTTTGCACCCAAAATGCCTTGAAATGTTTTTAATAGAATTGGTCTAGCAATCATTCAGGATTTTGGTGATGGGCCCTCCCTGTCTGGACACTGCCAACCCACAGCTGAGGGGCATTTAAGGCACGTCATTTTGTGATTAGAATTACACAAAGTTTGATTAATATTACAGCTGCAAAATTAACATACACAGTTTTCACTCATTTAAAATATTTTGTTTTGATGAAATTCTTTGCTTTCACAATAATCAATAGTACACAGTATATTGACTCTGTAACAAAATTATTTTTGAGAAAATACAGAAGTGAGAAATAGTGATTTCCTCAATTTGTTTATAGTCTATTACAAAGTAGGCCAAAGTTCAGTATTAAATAAATAGATATCCTAATAAAAGTTTTTACAAGTTTTCCTAAGGAAATACATTCATAAGACTGTTTACCTTCTGTTTGACAGCAGTGACAGGAACGTGGGGATTCCCAATTATGACGAGTCCCTAGCACTCGGCTCCTGGCACCCACGGCCCAGGCGCGCTGCATCACCTGGTGGGGTGCAGCCTGGCTTTTGCGAGTGAGGTTTTCTCATTGGAACTCCGGTTCCATGTTTGTGCTTAGCCTGTGTGCGGTTCTCGTAAACACAGAACGCCTGCCTGCCCACCCCGGGTGTGAAGACTGACGGGTCAAGGAGGTGTTGGTGAGACTGTTTTGTTCACCATGTGGAGATCAGGTGGTGATTACCGCATCTTCTTTGCTGACTTTGGTAACTGGGTGTCCAGTGGGGAGCGACCGGGAGTGGCCAAGCTGTTGCCTGGACTCAGCTTCTGACTCTGCAGCCAGGAGTCAGATGCAGGCCCAAGGGTCCAGGGGAGCTGTTCAGCACCTGGAATCATGCACTGCGCTGTGGGCCACGCGACGCTTCTGGCTTGTTCTCCCAGGCACAGACAGGCACTTGGAAGGCAACTTTGCTCCTCTGGTCACCCGGAGACCTCCTAGCAGTGCAGATGGGACAAACTGGAGGCCTGTGGGAACACCCACTCATGCCCGGAAGGCCAGGCCCCAGCCTGCTCCGGTGAACGTCAGGATAGTGGCTGCAGCAGGAAACCAGGGCTGGCCTTGGATCTGTCCAGCAGAGTCACTGACCGGGCAAGCTTTGCTGCATAGAGGATGGCTGCATTTTGTGCTCAGAGTTGGTTGAAATGGCTGCGAAGTGTGGACAGTGACCACTGAATCCCAAAAGTCACTGCACTTGATCTGATCCAAATACCAGTGACTGCAGTTAGGGTAGAGAGCTTCTCTGAAGCAGGGGTCATGGAGGCTTTTGTGTGGCTGAGGCTTCCCTTTTTCACAACAGTAAGAAGCTATCAATGGGAAATTGTGGACTTTTCCCACCAGGGACTCAATGTGCAATATTCAGTCAATATAAAACTCTTAAGAACTCCTCCTTACTGGTGACTGTCAACACTGGATCTAAGACGTGAATAGTCTAATTTTCCTGAGCAAGGAGCTGCAAGTCTGGCTTTAGAAAAGCCCTTAGGAGTGTCCCACCTCCACCGCGCAAGCAGGTTTTAGGTGGGGTGGACCCTGTGGGACTTGCCCTCTGAGGGATGGATGGACTCAGAGCCCCTCCCCGGCTCAGCACCCGCGGCCTCCGCCCACTCAATGGACTGCGCCTCCCAGATGGATGATCTCCCTGCAGAGGACCAGAAGCTCTGTCCAAGGCCTCGGCCTGGGATGCCGGAAGGGGTGGGAAGGGTCCGGGGTCCAGGACAGGCCCAGGGGTCTCAGCAGGTCCTCCTTGGAGGGCCTGAGCCTGGTGAGGGGGACGGTGCCCTGGGCCCCTCCATGCCCCCTTGGTTCGCCCTGCTTTGTTAAGGGGGCCAGAGCAGCTGCTGGGCCCCACAGTCCACTTAAGGAACGGCCATGATTCTTGGAAAGCGCCGCCCGCCAGGCCACCTTTCACCCAGCCAGGGCCCCCGGGGCGACCTCCGGGCCAGGTGCGACAGGTCAGGCCGGAGACCTCGTCTGTGGGGGACGGGCAGTGCCCGCGGCCGCCACCCTGAGACCGGGCGCGGGCAGGACGGAACCTGGAGGGGGAACGAGGCAGGTGCTGGCTCTAGGAGTCTAAATCCCCAAGCGCTGAGTAGACGGAAGACGTTCCCGCTACTTTACCTGCAGCTCAAAGACCTGGCGAGGGCCTGGAAACGGCGCTCGGCCAGGGCCGCTTGCGGGGCCGGGCCTGCAGCCGCTGCAGGTCTGGCCCTGAGTCCTGGCGCTCGGAAGGTCCCTGAGTCGGTCCCCGGGGAGAGGTGCGGGGCTCGGGGGTGGGGGCCCGGAGCCTTGGGCTGGTTTCACGCAAATCCGTTTTGGGCGAGCCTCGGTTTCCCGGCAGCTGTGGGAAAGGGCGCGAGCGGCCAGCCACGGCGCGCGGGCCCTTCCCGCCCGCGGCTTCACAGCGGCGTCTCCTCCTGCTCCAGCGCGTGCGGCGGTGCGTGGCACGAGGGCGGCAGGGACGCCAGCTTCAGCAGGGCGGGGCGGCGGCGCGCGCGGGGCCGCTGGAACGAGCGCCGGCTGTGCACGCGGCGCGCCGCCGCCGAACGCGCGTGCGCACTCGGCAGTCCCCGGCGCTCCGGCCCCGGCCCCGCCCCCGCCCCCGCCCCCGCCCCGGGTGTAGGCCCCGCCCCCGGCTCGCGCTCCGGCGGCTCTGCGGGCTCGGCCGCGGCGCTCTCGGGGTTCTGCGCGGGCGTGGGCGTGGGCGCGGGCGGGACGGGGCTCGGGGCGCGCGGCCGCTGTAACCGCGCGGGGATCAGGGGCTTCTCCGGGGCGGCGGCGGCCGCGGCTGGCGGCCCGTGGCGCGGGGACGAGCGTCCGGTCAGCGGCGTGTCGGAGCCGGTGTCACCTGCGGGAGAGCAGGGCGTGAGCGGCGCGCGGAGCCCGGGCGCTAGGGCGGGAGTGGCGTCCCCGGGCGGTTTAGCTCTCCCCAAGCCTGGCGGCTCTCGCCTCCCCTTCCGCCGGGCACCCGGGGCTCGGCGTCCGCCGGGGCCTCCTCCCAGGACCCGGTTCGCAGGACAGAGGCGGAAGCAGCAACAGCGAAGCCCCACCCTGGCCCAACCACGTCCCACCGCCGGGGGTCCCGGGACAGCGGCCTTCTCCGTGCAGGAAGGTCCCGCCCCTGGCCCTGCAGCGCGGGAGGTCAAGGTCCCCAAGGGGAAAACCTGCTTCCTCCATCTCAAACCGCCCTGGCGTTCCCCGGGTGCCTCCCAGGCCCCCAGAGGGAGCTCACAAAGCCCAGACCCTGTGGCGCGCCCTGAGCTGGAGGCAGAGCCCGGGTCTGCGGGGCCGGCCCTCCCTGTATCCCTGTGGGAGGATAGGGGACCCGGGGCGTCTGGCTCCCCCTAGCCCTGCTCTCAGCTCCGTGGGAGCGCAGGAGTTGGACTCGCGGACTAGCTTTCGGAGCCACCTAAAGGAAATCACAGGCGGCCCTGGGGCTCTCAGCTCCGTGGGAGCAGCAGAGACGCCAGGGTCTGTCCGGGCTCCTGAGGGAGGTGCGGCCAGCAGGGCGCTAGAGGAGGAAGAGGGGCTGCTGGAGAGAGAGAGAGAGCCAGGTTCAGGTCCAGGGAGGAGGAGAGAGAGAGCGCGAGGCGGAGACCTGGAGGGAAAGGAGCTGCGGAGAGAGGGGTTAGGTGGCAGGAGGCCCGGGAGCGTTACATGTGTGTGGACTCGGGGAGGGTGGCGGGGGGCCGCTCCTCGGGGCCGTCTGCCTGCAGGAAGGAGTCCACCGACTTGCTGCTGAGGCGGAAGGGCGTCAGGCGGCGGAAGGTGCTGGGAGAGTGGGGAATCTGCGTGCGGGCCCTCTGCGAGGGGACCACCGTCTCCCCGGGAGACAGCCAGGGCGGCAGCCTGGCCAGGAGGCTGCGGTCCAGGGCCTCATCCGGAGAAAACACAGGGTTGTCAATTCCTAGGAGAGAGGGCAGCGGCCGGTCAGCCTCCTGGGAGCCCTGGGGCGGCAGGGGAGGCCTTGCGGGGGCCGTCACCTGCTGCGTGCCCTGGAAGGTTAAGGTCACCTGGAATAGGATCACCGGGAAGGTTAGGGTCACGTGCCTTTCAGGTTGCAGGCCCTTGCCCCACATCCATGACCCCACACATCACAGACAGCACAGGCGAGGTCTCCCTTCCCTCAAGACACACCCCGTCTGCTCCCTGCCCGGCCCACGTCTCCTGGGACAGCAGCCTCCGAGTTGGTTGAGGAGGCACTCGAGGTGCCAGGCAGGGCCCTTGAGAACCCACAGGAGACCCCCCCCCGCCAGGTCCCAGTGCCCCTGGTCCAATGACTGAGCTCCCTCCTGGGGCAGCAGGAGCTGCCCCTCCCTGGGCCACGACGCCTGTGCCCTGTCCCCACCTGCAGGGGAGTCGGATGCTGTGTCCTTGGTGACACTGGCCAGGAATTCGATTCCCCCGCTCATCTCCTCATCATAGTTGGGGTGCTCCTCGGTGTCTGAAAGTTCCAAGTCTGGAGGAGACAGGCTGGGATGAGGACTGGGGTCACTAGGGGGCTGTCCTCACAGCCGGTCAGCCGTGTCCATCAGCTCTGTGCCCAGAGGTGCAGGGGGTCGGGACCCACAGAGAGAAGGGCTAAACCGCAGGGCTGGGGGAGGGCAAGGAGGGACCCCACTTGGAGGGCAGCACCCCTGGAACCCCATCCTGGGTGGGTCTGCAGCTGGGGCCCTGACCGTGCCTCCCTGCCTGGGTGGCTGGAGGGTCCTGAGAGGGGAGGGCCCCGAGAGGGGAGGGCTGGGGCTGGGAGGTGGTGGCTCCCAGCATTTCCCGCAGGGCCCCCAGCGCACCTTTCTCTTTGATGGTGAAATTCTGCACAGGGTTCTCCATGGGCAGCTTCCCATTGGGGATGCTGCTGTTTCTCTGTGGGGCAAACGTGAAGCTGCTCACAGACCTCAACACAGCCACACCCGGCCCAGACTGCCCCCACTCCAGGCCCCAGCCCCTTCGAGCCTCCTGGTGACCCGGCCTCACCCGCTTCTGGGCACGCTCCCGCTTGTACATCTTGGCTGCCTTCTTGTTCTGGTTGAGCCCCAGCTTGGTCGACTTGAAGGACTCCAGGCGCTTCCGCATGGTCCTGTGGAAGATTTCCCGGTCCTGCTTCTCGTCCTCCGTGGGCGTGAGCTCGTGCCGGCTGTACAGATGCTTGTACTGCAGGGTTGGGCACGGAGGTCACAGCTGTGCCCAGCACCAGACACTCCCGCCCTCCTGCCGCAGGGGCTGAGCACGGATCCCCCATGGTCCTGGGAGGGGACGAGGAGGCCACCCTACAGGGGTCCCTGTGGGCGCGTCCAGCCCCCAGCCTGCGGGGCCCACCTCCTGCCGCGGCTTGTACAGGTACTGCTGCAGCGTGTGGTGCGTGACCATGTCCTCTGCGTCCCGGATGCTCCGCCGCCGCTGCTCCAGAGACTGCATGTCCAGGCAGACGGCGCTGACATTCTCTCTCCTGCATGGGGACCAGCGCTGAGCCACACAGGCTCCCTCAGGGTGGGGTCTCCTGTGCACCCCTCGCCTTCCCAAGGCGGGCATCCGGCTGGGGTACGGGGACACCTGGCCACCTGGCCAGCCCCTTCTCCCCTCGGGGCTTAGGCTGACTCCCCACGAGGCCTTCCCGGCCTCCGTTCTGAGGTGGATCCCCCTCCTCACTGGTCCCCCTCCAGAGCCCTGGCTGTGAGACTTGGGGACCCTGGCATCTGCACACCTGGCAGAGTGGACCTCCCATGAGAACTGGCCGTGAGCTGTGGAGCCCATGGCTGGAGGGGCAGTAGGGGTGGCATGGGGACCAGGACAGGCTGCTCCTGGCCCGGGGCAAACACGTCAGGCCCGGACCCCAATCCGCTGCTGCCCCTCCCTTTCACCTTGCATCCAGCACTAAGGGAGTCTGGCCACCGCATAACACAGGGGAGCGCTTGCTGAAGGGGACACCCAGCCCCTCTTTCTGCACCCCTCCACTCCCCCATGCCACCCCCAGGCCAGGAGCCACCCCAGCCCCGCCTGTGACTCTCAGCTGGGTTCTTCCCCAGGGAAGCTGCAGGACCGCGGCCACGTACAGGAGGTACGAGACAGAGGCCTCCACGGTGGATGATCGTGGCGTGAAGTCCACGTTGACCATGTTGTCGGTGCTGGGGGAGCGGATGAAGGCCAGGGACCCACGGCGCTCTCCCTATGGTCAGGAAGCAGCCCGGTCAGTGGCCTGAGCAGCCAAGCCCTAGGTCCCGGACCTGCGGCAGCTGCTGCTGTTGTGTGCCCTGGGGGGAAGCGGGGAAGTGCCCAGAGCTCGGGGCCCAGGGAAGGCCTTGAGACCTGAGCCCCAGGTTCTCCCCTCACAGCTGCAGAGGGGAGGAGATGCCAAAACCACGAGATCAGATTTTGAGCCTCTGTCCATCTGTCTGAGGCCACAGCCAGACTGCTGCCTGAACTGGGCAGAGGTAATGCTTGTGGGAGGACACAGTGGTCTGAGTGTGAAGGGGTAAAGCTGCCTAGGACTTGGGGGGTGTCTGGGGAAACTGTCGATATGCGGAATCAGAAGTGGCCCCTGTCCCTGCCAGAGGCCCTAAAACCCCATTGGCCTCATGTCCAGAAATGAATCAGGTCGAGGGAATGGAGCAGAGCCCGATGGGGCACAGAAGCCGCACAGCTGAGTGCCAGAGGATGGGAGTGGGGCTGCCTGTGTGTCCTCAGACCCCACCCGCCTGATGGCAGGCCTGGAGAGTGTGAGGCTGTGGAGGAGTGCAGGGCAGGGTGGGCTTGTGGCTGGAGTCAGGGTCTCCAGGGCCAGCGGGGGCACAGGTGTGGAGGGAACGTCAGCTCACTGCGCTCAGACCTTGCCAGGTGGGCACCATGCCGCCTTGCAGCAGCAAGACGCTCCCAGGAGAGCCCCCGGGGTCGGGCGGGGGCCGCTGCTCCCACTGAACATGTGGCCCCCACTTCACTGCCCACTCTGGGGGGCTCTGAGGGTCATTGTTCTAAGGGCCCTCTGCCTGCTCTTTTGCTTCTAAATCCAGCGTCTTCTGTATGACCTTTGTCCCTCTGTCCCTCTCCTGCCGCCCCGTGAAGACAGCCGTGAGGGTCGGGGGAGCCACAGTGCCAGCTGCCGCTCTGGGCAGGCACAGGCGAGGGCTGGAGCACCTGGGCACATGGGGTCTTTGGAGGGGCTGTTCCCCACACCACTTCCCCTGCCCCTGCCGAGCCCCACACTGTGGGGTGGGGGGTGCAGGGAGAGAGAGCAGCTGCCCTGTGTGAGAGCCAGGAGGGACATCGGGCAGGCGGACGCCACCCCAGCTGTGGAGACTCAGGCTACTGAGTGACCAGGAGGCACCCACGGGCTCCCCACATGCAGCTGAGCCCAGGGTCGTGGTCATGGGTCATGGGTCATGGGTCAAGGATGGTGGCTGGTGGGGTTGGGGGAGAGGTTCAAGGCCCGCCTACTGACCAGGGTATCTGAACTTTCTCTCGCTTCCCGGGCCTGTGGTTTGGGGGTTTGTGTGGAGCCTGGTCCAGGGGCCCTCCTTCCTGATCTGCACTGGCTAGCCCTCCTGACAGCCCCAGGCCCCCATGCCCTCTGCCAGGAGGCGCCTTGCCACGCCCCAGTCATGGGTGGCACATCTGGGGTGAATGCACGTCAGTAGAGGCAGAATCATTCTATCTGAATGAATGGAGTTTCCCGGCCCCCGCCAGCCCTCTGTGTGAGGGTCTGCAGGGTTTGGCAGGACAGGCCTTTCCCTCTCACGAGAGCACCGACCCCGACCAGCTGCTGGACGAGAGCACCAAAGCTCACTAGGGAGGACTCTGTCCTTAGGGAGGAGCCGCAGGGCCCAGAGGGAGCAGAGTCCCTGCAGCTGTGCCCCAGGCCCTGCGTTGCGCGATTCCTGCAGCCAGAGCGCCCCTGGGGAGGTCAGGGCAGGCCGGGGAGGCTGAGGCCCACCTGCCATGGTAGGCAGGTGCGGGAGCCAGTGGCGGCAGTGGCCCCGGGTCTGGGTGGGGCGCCTGGCCTCTGGTCTCTGGAGCAGATGGGCTCTGTGGACACCAAGGCCTGTTCAGAGTGGACTGGGAGATGCTGGGGCAGCCTCAGAGCCACGGCCGTCCACGGCGGGAGACAGCCCTGCTGCTGCCCCTCCGCCTGTGCATGTGGGTCTGTGGGCATCTGTGTGTGCTGGGGCAGGCCCAACTGTGTTAGGACCAGGTCCCATAACAGCCTGCCTGCTTACCGTCCACTCCCATCTCCAGGGAAAGCAAGGGAGCTCAGGGTCCTAGGACCTAACCTCAGCGCTCACCCCCACCAGCACCGCAGTCACCAGGACTCTGTGACTCAGTTTACCCCACGTGACAGCCAGCTGGGATTCCCAGGGCATCAAAGGCCCATCAGCCTCCTGTGAACTTCTGGGGTGGGCCTGGCCTTGGGACGCGGGTGCCGGGGGCCTCTCCTCATTGCCCCTGTGGCGCCCACAGCCAGTGCCCGAGCCTGCTGCACCCCGACCCGACAGAGGGAGCAAGCGGCTCGGCTACCTCAGCCACGTAGCTGATGGCGTCCTTCAGGTTCAGCTCGTGGAAGACATTCAGGATCCGGTCTCGAGACTTCTGGGCCGACCGTCTCATGAGGACCCTGCTGAGGAACTTTCTGTCGAAGTGGGACCACCTGTAGGGACAGACCTCAGGTGTGAGTCTCAGGCGACAGGCGCCCTGGAGCCCAGACCGTGGCCGGCCACTTCTCTCCTGAATTTTATTTGCTGTAACGACCCTGCAGGCGCATTTAAAATGAGGGAAGCAGCCCCTGCCACGCGCCCAGGCCATCGTTCTCCCGCCTGTCCTGTTGGATGGAGGCCGTTGGATGCACGTGAAACTGCATTCCGCTTTCCAGCGGCCGCCGCCTCCAGAGGGTGGCTCAGGAGAGGGTGGGCATCAGGCCTGGTCGGGCAAGGGGGCTCCAGCCACGTGGGGGGCACTTTTCAGCTGCACAGGAGGAAAGGCAGGGGCGGACAGACGTCCTGAGCCCTTAGACTTGCGAGAGCCAAGCTGACCAGAGTGAGGTTTTTTAGCCTAACAGAATTAGAGTATTTGCCGGTTATCCGGATCAGAAGGGATGGTGGCCTGACTGGACGTAGAGGAACCTTTGGGGCACAAGGAGGTGATGCCTGTCACTCTTGAACATGGGCGCAGCCGCCAGAGCTGCCCCTCAGGGCAGAGGGTGGGCCCCGGTGAGCTTGTGTGCTCACACCCGGGCAGGCCCCGTGGCAGCAATAGCAGCTCTCCTGTACAGGTTGAGTTTCAGCCACACCAGGAAGTCAAAGCTAACTGAGGCCTTCTGAGACCCCTGGGATGGCCCCTGGGCGGCCAAGGAGTCGGGTACTGGGTACCTGGAGCAGAGTCACTGTGGCCACAGAGAACCGCAGCTGAGCTTCGTGAAGCCACATGGCCACACCTCCCAGTGCCTCCACCCCCACCAAACACAGACCACTCAGAAAATAGGAACCCAGGGCAAATTGTATGTGCTACTTACTGGGTTTATTATAAGTGTCAAATGTATTTTATAATAAAACATAGGTGATTTCAGCTTAATGGACAAAATCTTTTTTTATTTTGAGACGAAGTCTCGCTCTGTCACCAGGCATGAGTGCAATGGCACAATCTCAGCTCACCGCAGCCTCCACCTCCCGGGTTCAAGTGATTCTTGTGCCTCAGCCTCCTAAGTAGCTGGGACTACAGGCACCCGCCACCACCCATGGCTAATGTTTGTAGTTTTAGTAGAGACGGGGTTTCACCATGTTGGCCAGGCGTTTCTCCAACTCCTGACCTCAAGTGATCTGCCTGCCCCAGTCTCCCAAAGTGCTGGGATTACAGGCTTGAGCCCCGCCAGACAAAATCGTTTTAAATGTTGACTGATACTAACCCTATTTATGACTTGGAGGAAATAATCTATTTTCCTGACTTTCACTTCCTACATAACTTAACAATCTGGAATTAATTGGGCCACGTGAGAGGGCGTCTCTATTCCCTGGAAGGAGCGCAGGGAATTCAGCTTCCATCCCCTCGCTCGGTGGCCCCGACTGCTGCCGCCAACTCCTTTCGGCAGCACCTGTGTGTCTGGGGGCACACCTGGCACCTGGCCTCACGGGGCACCTGTGTGTCTGGGGGCACACCTGGCACCTGGCCTCACGGGGCACCTGTGTGTCTGGGGGCACACCTGGCACCTGGCCTCACGGGGCACCTGTGTGTCTGGGGGCACACCTGGCACCTGGCCTCACGGGGCACCTGTGTGTCTGGGGGCACACCTGGCACCTGGCCTCATGGGGCACCAGAGCCCTGACCAACCCTGGACTCAGACAGCTACGCATGTGGCTTCCGGCTCTTCTAAGTGGAGGATGTTCCCAGAAGCCGAGCTGTGTGGCACAGCCAGGAAAGTCCCAGTCACTTACTTGTCTCTGAGATAATTGTGCCCTATCTGTCCCGATATGTCCTCGATGGCCGAGAGGATGTGGTCGAAAGCCTTTCAAGAGAAGAAAGATGGGAGCGTCTTGGGGCGGCCAACCGGGGAACATGACGTGCCCCCCTCCCTTCCCGGCCCAGCCCCGAGGAACCCACCAGCCCCACTCACGAATCCCCCAGCCCCAGACGCAGCCTCCCCTCCCCTCCCGGCCCAGCCCTGAGGAACATGCGGTGCCCCTCGCCATCCCCCGAGCCCCGGACGTACGCGGCCGTGCAGCTTCTCGTTGAGCCGGGGTTCCCGGTGCTCACTCCTCTTCACCTTCAGCCACTGCACCAGGGGCTTGATGGTCAGGCCCTGGAGGACGGGGTCTCGTGATCCTGGTGCCAGGCAGCCCCCCACATCCTGCTGGCCCCACTGGGTGCACCACACAGAGCTGCCTGCCCTGGGGCTCGCAGATGCCTTCCCTGCTCTCCGGGCGCCCAGCAACCTGCGCCCCTGCTTTGCAGAGGAGGAAGCAGCAGCCGGGGCCTCATCCACCAGCGAAGGCTCGGGAAGAACGTTTTTAGGACAATTATGCTTCCTCCCCAGTGGGGCCACGTGAAAACCTACAAAACGGCTCCCAGTTACTAAAATTATAAAACCCAATTAGGGTCTGGAGCCTGGAAATGCTCGTCCTGAAGTGCAGGATGGGCCCAGACGCCCCTTGCGGGCGGGGCCGAGACCCCAGGGCTGGCTGGGCCGGGCCTCACCTGGAAGATGACGGTGAAGAACACTACGATGATGGTAGTGCTGACAAACAGGTTCTTCTCCTTGACCTTCTCTCCATCCAGAAGCACCACCAGGGCAAAGGCCACGGCCCCGCGCAGACCCCCATAGGACAGGACCACCTGGTCAATAGGCTCCAGCTGCACCATGCGGTAGCGGTTGAGGAGCCAGGTCTGCAGGACCACACCTGTGGGGGGATCACACCTGTGGATGGGATCACACCTGTGGATGGGACCACACCTGTGGGGGATCACACCTGTGGATGGACCACACCTGTGGGGGGATCACACCTGTGGACGGGACCACGCCTGTGGGCGGGACCACGCCTGTGGACGGGGATCACACCTATGGATGGGACCACACCTGTGGACGGGACCACACCTGTGGATGGGGTGGCACTCAGCTCCCCGGCCACCCTCCCAGCTGCGGGACCCCAGCCCGTCTGGGACAGCGTCTTGGTGGCCAAGCGTGTGCCGACGAAGAACAGTGGCAACCCTAGATACGGCGTCCCCATGCCACGTCCCTTGTCACCATGCACCCGGAGCCACACGCTGCCTGGCGTCTCCCCCACACGCTCCGTGCATCACACACACGGGTGCTGGGGGATGGGGCTGGGCGGGGGCAGGGCCGTCTTGCCTCCTGTTCCATCTCCCAAGCCACTGACCCTGTCTTGAGGCACATCCAGGGTGAGTCAGTGGGAAACCAAGTGGTTTCCCTTGGGGTTCCAGAGCCTTCCACCCCAGCCCCGAGGCCACCACCATTGGTCC
Source organism: Macaca mulatta (assembly GCF_049350105.2). Lineage (NCBI taxonomy): Eukaryota > Metazoa > Chordata > Mammalia > Primates > Cercopithecidae > Macaca > Macaca mulatta. The sequence goes on from NC_133411.1 coordinate 1,579,513, forward strand.
TCCTCTGCCTCGTGTGGGGCTGCGCCTCCATCTCACTGGGCCCAGTGGAAAGCCTGCACCTTCCCGGAGATGGTGCCGGCCCATCCGTGGTCCCACGGCCGCAACCCAGCCCCGCCTCACCGATGGCCCGGTACACGGAGATGAAGACCAGCGTCAGGAGCACAAAGGCCGTGTTCCAGGTCCAGATGAACGGGTTCACGGCCGAGATACCCAGGAACATGAAGATGATGGTCTCAGCACCGCTGGCCAGCATCTTCATGGTGTAGCGCACGGTGGTGGCCGACTGCTCCGAGATGTTGGCCTTCACGTACTTCTGACAGCAGATGCCACAGAAGGTGATGCTGCAGGGACAGACGCGCTTCAGGACATGGCCACCTGGCCCGGCGCCCCAGGCCCCTGCATCCGCCCAGCCCCCCACAGCCTGGCGCCTGCAGGCAGTCCCAGTCGTCTGGTTACAGGGGGGCCTCTCCCTCCCGAGCCAGGCTGGGCCGCCAGGGTTCCTGCCCCCGGCTCTGCGGGGCCACAGGCGGCTGTCATCATCATGCAGATATGGGCACCAGGGCTGCCTGCCAGCAGGGATGGCAACAAAGGGTTCCAAAGTCCCTCACCGCCTGACCTGTCTCAGGGTGGGTACTGCTGTCAGCCCACGGACAATTCAGTGGAAACGCCAACTCCTTATTTTAAAATTTAAATAAACCAAATTCTTCGCCCCACACTGAACTCCCAGTCAGCTTGGGAGCACCCACAGAGCGGGCGAGACGACAGACGGAGGGCAGGGCAGGCCTTCCACTTCCCCTTGCTGGGGCTCATGGGGAACTTGGTGATGCGGAGCCTGGGGCTCCTGCCATGCACACCCCCCGTGTCCAAGCAGCTGGCACTGCCCTCCGCACCTGGGTCCCCGTGGCTGGCACCGCCCTCCGCACCTGGGTCCCCGTGGCTGGCACCGCCCTCCGCGCCTGGGTCCCCGTGGCTGGCACCGCCCTCCGCGCCTGGGTCCCCGTGGCTGGCACCGCCCTCCGAGCCTGGGTCCCCGTGGCTGGCACCGCCCTCCGAGCCTGGGTCCCCGTGGCTGGCACCGCCCTCCGAGCCTGGGTCCCCGTGGCTGGCACCGCCCTCCGAGCCTGGGTCCCCGTGGCTGGCACCGCCCTCCGAGCCTGGGTCCCCGTGGCTGGCACCGCCCTCCGAGCCTGGGTCCCCGTGGCTGGCACCGCCCTCCGAGCCTGGGTCCCCGTGGCTGGCACCGCCCTCCGCGCCTGGGTCCCCGTGGCTGGCACCGCCCTCCGAGCCTGGGTCCCCGTGGCTGGCACCGCCCTCCGAGCCTGGGTCCCCGTGGCTGGCACCGCCCTCCGAGCCTGGGTCCCCGTGGCTGGCACCGCCCTCCGTGCCTGGGTCCCCGTGGCTGGCACCGCCCTCCGAGCCTGGGTCCCCGTGGCTGGCACCGCCCTCCGAGCCTGGGTCCCCGTGGCTGGCACCGCCCTCTGCGCCTGGGTCCCCGTGGCTGGCACTGCCCTCCGAGCCTGGGTCCCCGTGGCTGGCTCGCCCTGCCGGGCCCAGGAGGGCGTGGAGAAGCTCGCGTGTGGGGGAGGGACTCACGCGAGGATGGCCGACAGCGACAGCATCTCAGACGTCAGGTAGGACAGGTAGGAGATGACGAACACGAAACCGGGCTCGATGATGCGCACGTGCTTGGTGAAGCGCGTCACCAGCGACAGCAGGAAGGCGAAGACCACCCCCACCAGCGTGCCCCCCAGGCTCACCACGAAGAAGGACACTGGGGAGAGGATGCCCTTTGTGGCCGTGTTGGCCTTCCGGGCCCTTCCTCGCCAGGGGCCGCCTGGTGACTGCGCGGAAGTGCTGGGAGCCCGGGAAAGGGGGTGGGTTCCTCACTCTCCTGGAGACTGGGCCTGGTCTCAGCACCTCTCAGGGGAGGGGACCCTCCTGTGCCCCCTGTGCCTGGCCCCAGGCCCCATCCGGCCGTCTCTCCCAGGGAGACCTGGCTGCCCTCATCCCTGTTCCAGGAAACACCCAGGAACCCCCAGGACTGTTTCAAATCGTGTGTGAATCGCTCTGGAAGGGGACGTGACATGGACAGAGGGCCCAGTGCAGCAGCTTTGAGTGCAAAGCTTTTCTCTGCATGGGCTGCGGGCCAGGTGTGGAGAGAAGAGAGTCGGCCCCAGAGGAGACACAGCTGCCCACTCCCCCGACCCACGGCTACACACCTATGCCTTTCACGCAGTCCACGCCAGTCACATTGTCACCTCCCAGCGCCACGAAAGATTCAAACACATTGTACAGGACCTGCGGGGACAGAGACGGGCAGGGCGTTGGGTGGTCCTTGGTCAGCGCCACCCCCTCTCCGGGGCCTGGGCCTCCCCAGACATGGCCTGAGTGTGGAGCCCACGGCACCCGAGGCCGTTGGAAGGAAAATCATCACAGGGCAATGGCCCCCAAAGGGGAGAAGGCCAGAGCCCAGAGCCCAGAGGCCAGCAGGACACAGGGGGCAAAAGACTGTTCTGGAGGGGACTAGAAGCTTCGGGAGCAAAGCTGGCCTCTTCCTATCCTCTGCAAAACAGGGGCAGCCGCAAAGCTCACCTGCCATTCGAATTCTGAGTCTCATTTACGGAGACAAACCCAGGGTTTCAGTTTGAGTGACTTCACTGCTGTGCTGGTTCTAGCCCCTGCTGTCTTCGCGTGTTTTTAAACCTTAGCCCAGCAAGACCCGGAGATAAAATGCGGGGAAACCTTATCCACACCCTGGGCTCCACGCCGAGCAAAGCGACGATGCAGGTGGGACCTGCCGGGGGCCGTCCTGGGTGGGCCGAGGCCCCTGGGGAGAACCTGGCTGAGCCCAGCTCTGTGTCTCTGGCTCTGGTCAAGGTGGGAGAGGACCCTGAGGCAGGCGTGTAAGTTGTGTTTGCAAATGCAGGCTGGGGCGGGGGGTGCCCATGAGGGTCCCGGGGTCTCCTGGGGCCTTCTCGGAGCTGGGCTTTTTAATGAAAATCCAGCTGGGAGGGAAGACAACCTCTTGGGAGACTCTTACTTCTACAGGGACGGGAGCTGCAGGGCTGCGGGGCACACAGGGCTTTCACTGTATTCCTTGTGCGATTAAGTCCCACTTCCCAGATTCCCCTGAGGATATCTTTGCAATCTGGTGTGTGACACCCACAGGACTTTCCTCTTCCCAGAACCCTAAGGGAACATGAGAAGCTGCCGGGTTTCTTAGAGAAGCCGCAGGCACTTTTAGAGGGGAGAGGAAACTGACCACATGCTTCCTTCCGGCTGTACCTGCAGGGTCCTCGGGGCTGGGGGAGGACGGGCAGGGGTGGCGCGGGGCTGGGGCAGTGTGGGGGCTGCGGTGGCGCCAGGGCGGGGCCCAGGGCTGGCCTCACTGACGGTTCCTAAGAGGTCTGCTCTGCACGTGCCCCTCTGGTCGCCCCATGACTCACTTCCGGGAGGCAGTGGCCGCATTTGATGGGATTGGCTTTGAAACGTCACAATTGCCACTGTGAAGTGGCAACCGTGTTCCTCAGGGTTCCTGAATCTTCTCCTGGCCTTGCTGAGCGCTGACGTGGCCTTTGGGCCTCTGTGAAGGCACCATCCATCCCCCCCACCCACCCACAGAGCCTGGCAAGCTCCTGGAACGCCGTCTCCTCGAGGGACCACACACCCTCCGTGCTCTGCCGTCAGCACCAGCTGTTTCCCTCCCTTCACCTCTGTCGTGGGCCAGATTGTGCCCCTGAAATTCCCACGTTAAACTCCCCAGGACCTGGGCATGTGAGTGTTAAAGAGGGGAGTACGGCACAGTGAGGTCACCGGGGTGGACCCTGATCCAATCGGACCCATGTCCCTGTAAGAGGAGGAGATTAGGGCACATTCGCACAGGGACAGCCATGTGAGGACACAGGAAGGCACCGTCTTCAAGCCCAGGACCAGGGTCCCACAGGAGCCCACTGCGCTGACACCGTGATCCAGAACAGTGCAAGAATAAATGTCGTCCAAGGCACCAGACCTGTGGTACTTTGTTAGGCAGCCCTGGCAGATTACACGGTTCCTGTGGGATTTTGTTGTTTGCTTATGCATGTATTTATTTTATTGGAGATGGAGTCTCACTGTGTCGCCCAGGCTGCAGTGCAGTGGCGTGATCTCCACTCACTGCAACCTCCGCCTCCTAGTTTCAGGCGATTCTCCTGTCTCAGCCTCCTGAGTAGCTGGGATTATAGGCACCTGCCACCACCCCTGGCTAAGTTCTGTATTTTTAGTAGAGATGGGGTTTTACCATGTTGGCCAGGCTGGTCTCGAACTGCTGACCTCAGGTGATCCACCTGCCTCAGCCTCCCACAGTGCTGGGATTACAGGCGTGAGCCACTGTGCCTGGTCATTCACGTATTTTTTAGGAACTCAGGAATGGGTGGCAGTAACTATGGGTCCAAAGTCACAGACGCTCTGGGGACCAGGAGGGTGGGATTTCAACAGCAGCATCATTAACCCTGAAGCTATGGAGTGGGCAGGCCAGGCCTAGGAACTGAAAGCCCAAAGAAGCCTGGCGAAAGCCGCCTGTGGTTCTGAGCTGGGAGGAGGGAGGTGGAGGGACGGGACGCCCCCGGGAGGGGAGTTTGGGGACAGAGTTCCACACCCTCTTTGCTGACTGACTGATGAGGGGTGAGACGGGGCCCAGGCCTCCCACGGCTTGGCTGCTGTGGAGCAGTGGTTCTGTTGCTCACCACGGTGACTGCGTCATTCAGCAGCGACTCCCCGAAGACGATGATGAACAGGACCTCGTTGACGTGGACCTCCTCAAACACAGCCAGGACGGCCACCGGGTCCACAGCAGCGATGAGGCTGCCAAAGAGGAGGAAGTCCAGCAGCCCGATCTTCAGGTCGCCTGGAAGACAAGCCGGGCCGTGGGGCAGCTGCAGGACCCGCCACCAGAGAAGGAGGGCCCTGGGGAGAGGCTCGGTCGGGGGTCTGAGCCTGTCTGGCTGGCGCTGGTGGCATGGGGGGCTGGGTCAGCCTCCTGCATCCCTCCCACAGGCCCCAGCGCCCTCCAGGGAAGGCTGGTGTCTTCCTAGGGGGCCTATCCCATCTGAGCAAGACAGACAGACAGACCAACCCTGGCCCTCTCCTTCGTATTTGGGTGGATGGGGGCCTCAGCTGGCACAGCGCAGCCTAAAGAGAATCAAGCCCCTCCCGCTGCAACACCAGGGTTCCCAGCCCAGCAGTGAAGGCGTCTGAGGCAGGTGGGTGCAGGGGGACTGCATGCCGGGGAGGGACGGGGGCCCATCACCTGGAGTGACGTCCCAGGAGGAGCAAGTGGGGCCGACCTAGGACAGGCCTGGAGCTGGGACACACAGCACCGTGGGGCACAGCCAGGGAGGGGCAGGTGGGAGGGCTGTTGGGGATGTGGGGGAAGACTGTGGGGATGAGCAGGGCTGCGGTGGGAGCAAGGGACCTGAACGACATGGGTCCATGTGGTCCCCAGCTCCCGGCCGGCTTCCCTCCCTGCATCTGCCTGTGGGCTCTGGTGCACCTGCCTGTGGGCTCTGGTGCCCCTCGCTGGGGAGGTTTTACTGAAATGCAGCCTCATCCTTCACAAGTCTTTGCCATTCAACCCAGGGTTCAGGCCTCATGGAGGCCATGTGGAGGTGCCAGGCTCCAGGGGACCCTCAGGGAACTGAGTGTGGCCGCATGGCCCCGAGAGCCTGCCCTCGTTCACGGCCGCAGGGCTCAGAGGACACTGGGCCTCTCTGCTGCCTTCCCGGCCGTGAGGGTCCAGGGACCAGGAGACGTGAGGGTGTGGGAGAGGCCACCCAGGGAGGGGCTGCCCCCAATGAGCCCCCCGCCCACACACAGCTTCTGCCTCTCTGCTGGGCTGGAGTGGAACCCACCACCCCTCTGGCCTGAGGCTCGGGCTTGTGGGGGGTTTGTCCCTGGAGCCAGACGGGCCCCAGGAGACAGCAGAGAGCAGCCTGACCAGGGGTTTCTTTGCTAGCGCCTGGGTGGGGACAGATTGGGGTCGTCTCTGCGGTGACTAAACCCCGAGTTTGCTGTGAGCTCCTAAGCGCCGGCAGCCTCTGGCCAGCGTCACAACACCCCAAGGAAGTGACAGATGCCAGAAGAACCAGCGTTTCGGGGAGTTAAAATCTTCGCGTTGGAATGGGAACCACACAAGCCTTCTCCACCTCCACGCTCAGGCTTCAGGATGCGAATCCCCTTCAAGGTCATCTTTAAACTCAGCCTCCTGGCTCTGCCACCCCCAGGGCACTGATGGCCCTGGTGGATGTCCTGGGACTCCAAGCAGGCAGGGGTCCTGGGGTCAGCTGCGTTCAAACTCCCCGGCCAGCAGCCTTCCCGTCTGGGCAGTTGCCCATGTGCTGGCCATGCCAGGAGGGTTCATGCCACCAGACTGTGTGTTCCAGGCCTCTCTCCACCATGTGCTTTGCCTGTGCAAGGGCCTCTGATGCCTGAAGCTCCCGTAGGGCCTGTCCCCATGCTGCCCGGACAGCCCCCAGGCCAGCACTGCCATGTCGACCCTTTCCCGTGGGCACATCTGGCCTTGAGACGCTCCACAGGGCTTGGTCAGTCGCAGCCTCCCAGCTCTCTAGGACTCCCAGGAATGGGACGGACCTGCCGGCCATGGGCATCTCTGTTCCAGGACCTCAAGCAGCACCCAGCTTTGACCACCTGGGCCCCGAGGCTGAGCGCAGGCCTCCAGCATCCATGTCACCTGGGGAGCGGCCTCCCTCGAGAGGGCACAGTGATGGCCGGGACACGTGTTTCCCACAAGCAGCGCTGTTGGAGGACAGTGGAGCCCAGTGCGGCGAGGGGCAGGGGTGGGCCAGGGCCGACGTCCTGGTGTTGCGAGTCCTCCAGGCTTCATGGTGCAGGCGCAGCAAGGACGTCCTCCTCCAGGCTCGGCCAGTCGCACTGAGGACATTCTGCTTCGTACAAGGGAAATCCGGCAGTGTCTGGCCAGTGCTAGGCGGGGACCATCGGGACCAGCAGCCACGGAGCCATGGAGTGTGCCTGGCTCTCAAAGGAGTGGCCCTGACGGCCAGACTGGTCAAAGGCTACTCCGTCCCACACTCGACACGGCTGGGAGGAAGCGCTTGGCTGGGATCTCATGGGCGAGGGGCCATCTGGCAAGGTAGGCATGACCCTCGAGGGGCCGCAGGTCCAGGAGTCTGCTACAACCCCTGAGGCTTTCCCTTGGGTCCGGTGGCGAGGGCGGCTGCCCTGTCTGAGGTGTGTCCTGACACCTATGGCATTGCCCACATGACGGGTGACACCCACAGCGCCGGCCCGAGCCTGCCATCCATGAGCCTGTCTGCACCCTCGGCAGCTTTCCCTGGGCTGCGCCTGGTGGGTGATGCCGGATGGCAAGGGCTCCAGGGAGGAGTGAGAAGGCCCCAGGGGACCACATGCTGGGGAGGGGTGGCCCCAACCCGGGAGCTCCTCTTTCTCCACTGTGGTCTCAGGTTTCAGCCCCTTGATTCCCATGGAGAGGCCGGGCCATGCTCTCCCTTGAACCAGACGGAAAATTGACAATTCTTGTGAGTCCGGTTCAGCTGGTGGACATATTTGAGGCTGAATTCTCCAGACAGGAGGGGAGGCCAGATGAGGGCAGCAGGTACCGGAGGCCTGTGCTCAGCCGTGGGGCCCAGCTGGTCAAAGCTGTAGCATCTCCGGCAGCAGCGGCGGGCATCAGGGCTGCACCACACCTGGCATATCGGGAGGTTCCAGCCATGCATGATCCGGCTCCAGGGTGGGAGGCGGTGCCCGAGAGACAAAGCACCCAAGACCAAAACCACACAGGCCGCTGTGGCTCCAGATATGGCTGCAGCCACATGGGTGCAGTGGTAGCCGAGCGGCTCCGGCACACAGGCTAGGAGGAACGATGCCCGATACACCAGGCTCTGCAGTCCTCCTCGTCTCCCTGGGACCTGGAGGCCGGTGAGTGTGGACGGACCCCGACCTCTGGCCAGTTGAGAGGCAGCCCCCAGCCACCTACAGCCCCCCAGACGAGCTGCTGAGATGGGAACGCCTCCCCAAGCAGAAAGTGTGCTGGGGCCTGGGGACGCGCAGGGGACCGGCCTCGGCCACGAGGGCCTATGGGGCTGCCAGTCACATTTCTCCCCCGACACTTACCGCCTGGAGGCCTGGGTGCGGCACCTCGACCTCTCTGAGCTGAGTCAGCCCGGCCCCTCCCGGGCCCCACCCTGAGCCCTGGCCGGGGCAGCGGCGGTGCAGACTCACCCATGAGCCCGCTGAGGAACACGCCATAGAGCGACAGGCCGGTGGTGGCCGCGTTCCACACGGTGCCCACGACAGCATACAGCAGGATGGTGCCCAGGTTGCCAAAGAAGAGTCGGTTGGGCATGAAGTAGCCGGCGTCCAGCACAATGGGAGGCAGCAGGTAGAAGAAGAAGACGGTGGGCGTCAGTGTGAAGGACGCGATGTGGTCGGCCGCCCAGACGATGCCGCCCAGCACCAGGCCCAGCACGATGAGCAGGGCGCTCTCGGGAACCACGCTGGTGACCTTGTGGGACAGGTGGAACCCTGCGGGGGAGGGAGGGAGGTCAGGGCTGGGCTGCGGGGGAGGGAGGGAGGTCAGGGCTGGGCTGCGGGGGAGAGAGGGAGGTCAGGGCTGGGCTGCGGGGGAGGGAGGGAGGTCAGGGCTGGGCTGCGGGGGAGGGGAGGGAGGTGTGGGGACCCGTGGGGAAGGGGAGGAACGTTGGGGCAGGGCCTGTCGGGGAGGGGTGGGGAGGGGAGGGAGGTCGGGGGGACTTGTGGGGGAAGGGAGGAAGCTGGGGGGGACCCACAGGGGAGGGGAGGGAAGTCGGGGTGGGGCCTCAGGAGAGGGCAGGGAGGTGGCGGGAACCCGCGGCGGAAGGGAGGGAGATGGGGGCACCTGCAGGGGAGGGGAGGGAGGTCAGGGGGGACCTGTGGGGGAAGGCAGGGAGGTGGAGGAAACCCACGGGTGAGGGGAGGGAGGTCAGGGCAGGGCCCTCGGGGCAGGGGAGGGAGGTCCAGGTGACCAGGTCCCACGGGGCTCAGAGCTGCAGGCCCCCCCGACTTTTCAGGGAGCCCAAGAGGGCTGGGAAGGAGGAGGCTACAGGGGCAGTTGCTGGCGCCCCCAGAAGGGAGTCCGTTGGAGGAGGGTGCAGGTGCTACGGGGTGGAGGCCTGTGCTGGGTGGATGGTGGGGGCCTCTGAACTGCCGTCCCCCCGCCCGGCTGGTTCTGGTCCCCCTGGGTCCCTGATTCGCTCTGTGCCTTGTGCCTCGGTGACCAAGGTCTGAGCTCACGCTGACTGTCCCTGAGGTGGCCAGAGTCTGCTCCCACTTGAGGCTGGTGTTTCAGACCCCTCCAGAGGTTGTCACCTGTCACCCCCTCTCCTCGTGCCCCCTCTCCTGGGATCACAGCCCCTGGGTGGGGCCTTCTAGGAAGGGTCTCTGGGTCCCACCAATGACGACCTACTCCACTCCCCACAGGTGAGCTTGAGGGTGGACAGCAGGCCCTGGGGACCCCCCATGGAGCCAACGTGCTTCACCCCGTCCCCCAGCACCATCGCCCCTGCCAGGACCTCGGAGTTAGAGGCTCTGCCCTGCCCTGTGGGTGGGGGTGCAGGCACCTATCTGGGCCACATCTCCTGTGTTTTAATTGGACTCAGAAAAAAAAAGGGTGATGAGAATTCCTGCGCTCGGCCTCATTTCAAAATAGTGGGAAGGCTGACAAATGAGGTGTGTCCTCCGGCTTAGGTGATGTAAGGGATAATGAGCTTCTTCATTCCCTCAGCTGCTGGTTATTAAGTCTTCCTTGAAATTTAAAGAAAAGTTGTCTCCTGAGATGGCCGAGACCCCATTTAAGCACAGAGCAGTGGGAACAGGGAGGCTCCCTCGCAGACCACCTGCCTCCGAAGAACGTGTCAGCACAGCTGGAGGCAGCGGCCGTGTCCCCCCCTTCCCGACTGCGTGGCCCGGACGAGCTCGGCCCTCCCTGCCTGTTTTTCCCCTTGTAATTATGGAGTTCTTGCGGGGCCAGGTGCTGGCCTAGAGGAGGGAGGTGCTGTTTTGGATTTGCTGTCCCTTCCCCGTAGATGGTCTTACACCAAATACCACAGGCGGCATGGGCCCCTCTGGGGAGGGTGGCAGGCACAAGCCCCACACCTGTCCAGCCACCAGCACTGCACTGCGGTCTCCCAACCCCGTCCCAAGGACAGCAGCTCTGCCTGCTGCTCCAGATTCCAAAACACCAGCTCTGGGAGGCATCAGGGTTCAGAGGTCCCTGCTTTCAGGATCGGAGGTCCTGCTGTGGACCCCTGTCCCCACCATGTGCCCCACAGGCTCTCTGAGGCCCCCGATGGCCCTAACGCGTGCCCCGACAGCCCACTCCTCAGCAGCGCCCTCCCCAGATCTGGGCTCACGGGGCTGGCAGCCCAGCAGGAAAACTGGGGCCCTTCTCCTCCTCTGGGCTCCACGGCCTGTTCCCTGTGGTGGCCAAAGACAGACCTGGCCTCACAGAGCTTTTGGGAAGAGACATGGGTGGCACCTTCCAGGCCTGCGAGAGGAAGGCTGTGGCCTCTGCTCAGGGCAGCCTGGGGCCCTCTCCACACCCGGAACTCAGCAGGTCCTAGGCTGGCCTGGGAATCTGCACACTAAGGGCTCCGAGGCCTTTGGGAGTCCTGCTGGGGGGTCCCTGTGGTGCAGGAAGGCCTGGGGCAGGTGTTCCCACATCTGCAGCCTCCTGATTTCTTTATTAATGTCCAGAGAGAAGTGGAGTTTACCACCTTCTGTTTCTTCCTGAGGGTTGTAAATCCTGGCCTTGGTATCCCGAGCTGTGTTAGGAAGACCAGGGTGGTCTGTGCCCAGTGCCAGCGCCTGCCCACCCACAGGCCAGCCTGTGCCTCTCACATCTGTCTTTGGTGACGTCGTCACCTCCACTGCTGCCCCACGAGTGCCTAGCAAAGCCCGGCACAGCCGTGGTGATGGTGACCCCTGGAGGCTGCCCAGCCCCTGGCGAGACCCACCCAGGCCGCTGTTTTCTACACGACGCACATTTTTTGCCTCTGCCCACGTCCCAGGCTGGCTCCTGTAGGGGTAACCGGCTCACCTGTACTCCCCTTTCCAGGGTCACAAGACCCAGGAGATGGTGTTTGTCCAATAGGGCTTGTGGAGCAGCCAGTGGGGCACTTGTGGCCCCTCAGTGCCCGCCGGCATGTGGGCCGCTTTGAGGATAAAATCCAGTGACCACAGAGACCGTGCACCCCCAGGTGGGGGCACCGTGGCTGAAGGTCAGACCTGGGAAGCAGCAGGAGCCTCGGAGCTCCAGGACACACTCGCCCTTGGTGGCTGCAAACACTTGGCCCAGGGCCTTTTTTTTCAGGGCTTGGGTCTTTTAGCCACAGTCTTTCAAAATTAGATTCACAGCGATCACCACCATTGTGAAGCTACCCGAGACAACTGCGGGGCCAGCAGGTCAGGGATGCAGGGACCAGCTTTGTCTTCAAAAACAACAACGCAACTCTGTGCCCTGGGGACTCACACCTGGGTGCTCCCCGCACCACTGCGGACCCTCCGCCACACTGCAGTGCGGCCGCTGGTTACGGTAAAAGCCTGTTAACTGGGACACGGGTGGGTGAGGGACAGGCTGGCTTCAGACCAAACACTCCTGCTCAGAAGTAAGCCCTGAAAATCCACAGAAAACATCCTCTGACCTTGGTAGTCACTGAGAAAATATACATACATACGCACAAACGCCGCGTAGGCGAGACAGCGGTGGTTTCCAACATTCTGCCATCCGGGGTTGGAAAGAGTGTTGGACACGCCTTTTCCCATGTGCTGCGCATCAGAGGGCAGCTCCTGTAGTCTTCAGGGTGTGTGCGTGTTGAGTTGGGAGCTCACCTGTGTCCCTCTGCATGGGACGTGCCGGTCCCACCTGCCCACGGGGGAGGAGCCGCACCCATTCCCACCGTCCAGGCAGGCGTGAGCCGCATCTCCTGAGAGGCCCAGCCTAACAGCCTCTGACAACCTGTGGGTGACGCGTGAGCAACCCCCTGTTCTGTGAATGAGTCCAGTTGACTTGCTCCCCTGCTGGGCACTGATCCTTCCTACCGATACGAGGTTCTTTGTCAGCTGGAAAATCCAGCCTTTGCTTATGGGGCCAGTGTGGATGGGGCTGGTATGGATGCGGCTGGTGTAGATAGGGCTGGTACGGACTGGGGTGGTGTGGATGGGGCCGGTGTGGACACCAGGCTGGTGTGGACTGGGGTGGTGTGGACACGGGGCTGGTGTAGACAGGGCCAGTGTGGACAGGGCTGGGGGCCAGTGTGGACACGGGGCCAGTGTGGACGGGGCTGATGTGGACAGGGCCAGTGTGGACGGGGCTGGTGTGTACACGGGTCCGGTGTGGACGGGGCTGGTGTGTACACGGGTCCGGTGTGCACCGGGCCGGGCCCTGAGTCCGTCTGCCGCAGCCTGTGTGGCTTCCAAACAAGGGGACAAACCTGGAGACATGCAGGCCCTTAGGTAACTGATTGCTGAGGCTGGAGAGTCACAGCTAATTAAGCACACAATGGCTTGGCGGCCTGATGGTTACGACAGGGGACAGACGCTTTTAGTTCTAATTACAAACCCTGTGCCTGGAGGAGGAAGGGCCGGCGCTGGCAAACCGGACATTTCTGGAGTGGGCGCCGGAAAGGGCTTCTCTCTGGGCCCCGGGGGCGCTCAGGAAGGCCACAGCCGACGCATGTCACACCCCTCAGAGCACAGAGGGACGGCGCTTGGTCAGGCCCGGGGCCTCCGCTGCCTCCAAGGACCCTTCAAGGTGACAGAGATTCAGCCGAGTCCACAAAAATGCAACAGCGCAGTCAATCCTGTGGTTTTACTTTAACAGGAGCATGTCCCGGAGGGTTAAACTCTGCCTCCCCGAAACAGCCCGGCTGAGCGGGGGGGGGGGGGGCAGCGAGGCCAGGAAGGCGGGCGGAAGCACAGGTACCCACTCTCCGGGGCACAAGCGGCCGGGGCGTTCCACAGGCAGGCGCAGACACATGCAGGAACACGTGCACGCACAGACTCGTAGAGACAGAGACGTGCAGGACGCACAGAGACATAGAGATGCACAGAGACCCACGCAGGGCCCACCCCATTCTCCTAGCAGAGCCGTGGGTCTGAGTTCTCCGCCACCCGCCCCTGCAGGTCCAGCGGAGCTCACCAGTGCACTCTGACCTCAGTTGACCTCAGTATCACTTTGCCCGCCTGCGGGGCACCGGCGAGGAATCCCGGTAAATGTGTCGGCCGTCAAGCCCAGGGCAGAGGTAAAGGTGCTCACGGCGTCCACCGTGCAGCCTGGCAGATGTGCCTGCGTGACCCCACGCGTCCCGGCCTGTGGGTGCGGTTCCCAGTGAGTGCTCAGGTTGGTGTGGGACAGGGGAGCCGGCTCCCGGGGGGCTGGGCGGGGACCCCTTCTCCGAGCAAGGCCGGGCCTCGGGGCCGGGAAGCTGCTTCCTGCCAGATGAAGTTCACACAGCACCGAGAACAGCCCGTTCGGGATTGGGCTCTGCGCTCAAGTCACAAGGTGTTTTTAGACATTGTACATTTACAACACTCAGGCAAACCTAGTCGGGTTTTACATGGAAACATGAACATTGCCAGCGGTTCCCTAGAGAACCAGGAGATCCTTCAATTCCAAACCACCCTGAGCAACATCGCTGGGGCAGAATGAAGGCAGCCTCAGAGCCAGCCGGCCTCTGTCCAGGACGCCGGGAAGACCCCACACCCCTTCCTCTCTGGGACCCAGCCGCTCCGCCCCCTCCGAGACAGCCCCGCCCCCTCCGAGACAGCCCCGCCCCCTCCGAGACAGCCACGCCCCCTCTGAGACAGCCACGCCCCCTCTGAGACGGCCACGCCCCATCCGAGACGGCCACGCCCCCTCCGAGACGGCCCCGCCCCCTGTGAGACGGCCCCGCCCCCTCCGAGACGGCCCGGCCCCCTTATTAGCAGCCTGAGAACAGATGAATACAGGCAGGTCCCAAGCTGCCCACAGCAGCGAAAAGACCTGGCTGCAGATCCCAGCTGCCACCATCTCAGGGCTTCGCTCAAAGCAGCAACAAGCCTCAGCCACCGGAGGCCCAGTGGCGCCTTCCAGGGACCACAGCGGAACACAGGCCCCAGCAAGACACCGGTCCCAACGTCCTGGGGCAACCCGAGTCACGAGACACGTGAAGAAGAGGGAATGTGGCCCAGCTCAAATCAGAGGAGAACTCAAGATGGTCAGACCCTGGAATCAGCAGACAAGGGCCTAAAACAGCTGCTCAAGGATAGAAAAGAAACGTCCTCATAATCACTTAAAAAGGACAAACCGCAGCGGTGCAGTGGAACAGGGCTTGGCACGTTTTTTCTTAAAGGCAGATTGTCAGTATTTCAGGTTCTTCGAGCTGCCAACAGGAGGATCGCTTCACAACCACTCACTACCACTGTGGCTGAAAGCCACTGTAATGACACAGATGGGCGTCGAAAGCTGCCGTAACGACACAGACGGGTGTTCCAGTTAAACTTTGCAAAAACCAGTGGGCAGCCCACGGGCTGTAGTTTGCTGACACCTAAAATAGAACTTATCAAAGAGAACCAAGCGGAAACCCTAGAATCTCTGACATAAAAACTCAATGGATAGACTTACGAGCAGACAGAAATGACAGCAAAGAGAGTGAACTGGAAGACAGATCAATAGAAACCATCCAATCGGAAAAACAAGGAGAAAAAATACTTTTTAAAGTGACCGGAGCCTTGTTGGTCTGTGGGGCAAAATCAACAGCCTGTAGCCGCAGCACTCTGGGAGGCCAAGGCAGGAGGATCGCTTGAACCTAGGAGTTCAAGACCAGCCTGGGCAACATAGCAAAACCCCGTCTCAACAAAAAAATTTAAAAATTAGCTAAGCCTGGTGGTTTGTGCCCATAGTCCCAGCTACTCAGGGGGTGAGGCCAGAGGATCCATTGAGCCTGGGGGGGTCGAGGCCACACTCCAGTCTGGGTGACAGACAGAGCGAAGTCCCATCCTCGCCCAGAAAAAAGCCTATGTATGTGTAGCTGGAGCTCTGGAAAGAAGGGAAAATGGGGCAGGGGAACCTTGAAGAACGAATGGTAGAAAATGTCCCAGTTTGTTGAAAGACACACATTTATAGGTTTGAGAAATTTTGCAAACCCCAAGCTATGCAAATATGGGGAAAATCATACCTATGGGCACGTCATAGTCAAACTGCTGAAAATCAAAAGCAAGCAGAGAATCCTGCAATGTGTACAATGTGTGTGTGAGTTACTAATAAAGAACTTTCTTCTTGTTCCATGAAATGGGCAAGAAAAGAAGACGTGTCCACTGGAAATCTCATCCACGGCAGTGGTTTCTCCTGAATCGGCGAATCGTCTGCGCGAGGCTGGGGCCTCTGGACAGACACCTGGGCTCCCAGAGCTCTTGGGGGGCTCCCATCTTCACCCGGTGCCTGGATTCTCAGGGTCCCACCCACCCCCACCTTCCTCACACTTCACCCTCTCTTCTGTCTTGCCCTGTAAAATCATTCATTTCAAAGTAGAAATTATGAAAAACCCTCTTGATCAATCACGGAAGTTTAGCACTCCCTGTGTTTTTGCCTTTGGTTTATCAACAACTAAACAAGGGAAGGGAACAAGCTTCTGTGGAAGCTTCCAGCAAGCGAGACAGTGTCCTACGTGAGGCGCCTGGGGAGGGAAGGTGCCAGAAGCCATCGCTGCGGGGCTTCCTCTGCTCCGAACCCCGGGGAACCCAAGGGGCACGCGTCTCCCCATGTTCTTGCAGCCCCCACATCCTGTGACCCACCCAGGAGGTGTGACCTGCTTTCCTTGCCTCAGGCTCCCCTCTGTAAAGTGAGGACACAGCCCCCCGGGGCTGCAGCGAGAGCCCAGGGCGGTAGACGTGCAGGGTCCAGGACTGGCTGAACCTTGAGCCGCTGCAGGGGCCATGGGATTTGGCCCTCAGGAGAGAACTCCAAGGGCCTCCTCTGGTGTGTCCGGTGGCAGCGGCCAGATCTCAGGCTCCCCAGGCTTACGGCCCCACTGGCTCCTCCTATTGCCCTTGGGTGAGGGCTCGGGGTGGGGACAGCAGACAAACCCTCAGCTGCTGGGCTGTGTCTCCCTCGGGGGCTGTGGGCACCGGGACCTGTACCCCTCAGAGCTGTGAGGCTACTGTCTCTAAATGCGGGGGCTGAAGGAGAAGGGGTGTTCGTGCCCAGCTCCTGGCCAGCCACCGACGTGGCCCCTGCATGGGGGCCAGGCCAGAGTCTCAGAGGGCAGGGGTGCGGATGGTTGGGTGGCACACAGCGGGGGCTCACACCTCAGCTAGCAAAGTGGCTCCCAGACCCGATGCCTGTGCCTGGCAGAGCAGCAGATGCCTGCGGGGCACAGCGGCCATGTGGGCACCACACGGAGCGCAGCGCTGAGAAGCAGGGGCCAGCAGCAGCCACCCCTCCCCTGCTTTCCCTGCACAAAAGGGAAAAGGCCTCAGAATGGCATGGATGCAGTGACCCCTTTAATAGAATGAGGGGATGGCGGCCCCGGTGGCTGGAGACCTGGAAAATGAGAAACAGCAGCCTCCTCAGTTTTCAGCTTCAGAGGCTCTTAAGGGAGGGAGGCTGCTGTGGGAGGAGCATCTGGACATGTGCTGGGGGTGACCTTTGGAAGGGGCGGGGAGTGACCATGGTGGGGAGAGTGACTGTGGGGGGAGAGTGACTGGGGGGGATAGTGCCAGTGGGGGGTGTGGGGAGTGGCCATGGGCGGGAGAATGACTGGGGGGGGTGGGGAGTGACCATGGCAGGGAGAGCGACTGGGGGGTGGGGAGCGACCATGGCGGGGAGAGTCACTTTGGGGGAGGTGGGGAGCGACCATGGTGGGGGGAAGAGAGTGACCATTATGGGGGGTGGGGAGAGTGGCCGTGTTGGGAGGGGAGTGACTACCATGGAGATGAAATGAATGTGAACCACTGAGGCAAAGGCATGAGGCCTCCTCACTTTGGGGTGGGGTTGGGGTGCAGGTGGAGCCTCTGAAAGGCTTCGAAGAGTTTGCAAATGCCCTGCAGGGGGGCAAGTTCGGGTCTTGCTGACCTTTCTCCCTTAGGAGAGGAACTCCAGTGGGGCTGTGCTCTCCGGGAAATTCTTTTGTGCAGGTCGACTGTGTGGGCAGGTTCCAAGCCTGCTAACTGCTCACGTGGCCACGGACACCACCACTATCAGGGAGCCATCCTCCTCTACCTATCTATCCACCACTATCCTGCTCGCGAAGCCAGGACTTTGTCACGAGCTTCGCCTGGACGCAGGAGCAGGGGGCGGTTGGGAGGATTGATTCTTGATACTGATGCCACCTGGAGAGGACAAAGGTGGAACGACACGCGAAAGGCACCTAGAACCAGGGGCCCGAGATGGGGGCTGGAGACGTGCGGGACTGACTGAGCTGCAGAAAGGGTGCTGGGGCACGCAGCACGGCCAGGGCAGCCCGCACAGGGCACATTCTTACGTGAGGTGTGCCCTGTGTCTCCGTCATTTGCCCCAAATGCAGGAGGGCCCAGGGTCCTCCCAAGGGCCCCCACACTGCTCCCTGTCCTGTGGGGCCGCCCCACCAAGTGAGGCACCACTCCAGAGCCCGGACAGCCGCAAACCAGAGCCAGACCCCGGGGGTTCCCCACCCTCCGGGCGCTGCTACCAGGGACCTGTCTGGCCACTTCCCAACAGGCTGTTTTAACCCATGCAGATCTGGTTTCCTCATGGAAGGTGATAATCTTGACTTTTCTGGGCAGTTGTGAAGATTAAAAATCAGACTCCTTCAGAGAGAGTGGGTTGACTTTGTTCTCAAACCCGAGGAAAACGAAAGGTAAGACGTGTTACTTATTATCCTCGTTTTTAAGTTTTCGGGTCAGGTCAGAAGGAGGGGTCCAGCTGCTTCTCTCTCTCTCTCTTTTTTTTTTTTTTTTTTTAAATAATGTCTGGCTCTATTGCCCAGGCTGGAGTGCAGGTATGCAGCCTCCACATCCCAGGTTCAAGTGATCCTCCTACCTCAGCCTCCCTAGTGGCTGGGACCACAGGCAAGCACCACCAGGCCTGGCTAATTTTTGTATTTTTTGTAGAGATGGGGTTTCACCATGTTGCCCAGCCTGGTCTCAAACTCCTGGGCTCATGTGATCCTCCAGCCTTGGCTTCCCAAAGTGCTGGGATTACAGGTTGAGCCACTGCACTCATCCTGGGGGGATCCAAAGACACTGGCATCCCATCCCCAACCCCAACACCCGAGTCCCTGCCCCACAGACACCCGAATCCCCGCCCCGCAGACACCCGAGTCCCCGCCCCGCAGACACCCGAATCCCCGCCCCGCAGACACCCGAATCCCCACCCCGCAGACACCCGAGTCCCCGCCCCGCAGACACCCGAGTCCCCGCCCACACCCGAGTCCCCGCCCCGCCCACACCCGAGTCCCCGCCCACACCCGTGTGGCTGCAGTTCTCCTTCAGCTTCCTGGCGCCCGCCCCTCACACCAATGGAGCCAGGAGAAGGGGTGAGGGGTGCTCAGCCTCGGAGCCCAGCTGCGGAATCACAGGCAGCCCAGAGCGCGCCCGGGGATGGAGACACCGCAGGGAGACGCAGGCCTCAGCATCACCATCGCCCCCACGCGGTAAGGGCAAGGCCATTAGAGAGGAAGACCTCCCGGGAGTCAAACGTGACAGCTAAAGTTTAAAACTCAACAGAGGAGTTGAAAGAGGAGGGTAAGAATTTCTCTCAGGCCGGACGTGGCGGCTCACACCTGTGAACTCAGCACTTTGAGAGGCAGAGGCGGGAGAATCATTTGAGCCCAGGAGTTCGAGACCAACCTGGGCAACGTAGTGAGACCCCATCTCTACAAAATACCAAAACTAGCCAGGCATGGCTTGCCTGTGGTCCCAGCTACTTGGGAGGCTGAGGCAGGAGGATCACTTGAGCCTGGGACGTGGAGGCTGCTATGAGCTGAGATCGCACCACTGCATTCCAACCTGGGTGACAGCTATGAGCTGAGATTGCACCACTGCATTCCAACCTGGGTGACAGAACCAGATCCCGTCTCAAAAAAAAAAATTATCTCCAAAGATAGAGAAAAAAGACACATAAAGAAAATGTAGGGCCAGGCATGGTGGCTCACGCCTGTAATCCCAGCACTAGCACTTTGGGGGACTAATGGTGGGGTGGATCACTTGAGGCCAGGAGTTAAAGACCAGCCTGGGCAGCATGGTGAAACTCTGTCTCTAATAAAGTAAATTACAAAAATTAGCTGGGTACGGTGGCCCACGCCTGTAATCCCAGCTACTCAGGAGGCTGAGGCATAAAGAATCACTTGAAGCCAAGAGGTGGAGGTTGCAGTGAGTCGAGTGCACGCCACTGCACTGCAGCCTGGGCAACAGAGCTAGATGGAAGGAAGGAAGGAAGGAGGGAGGAAAAGAAGGGAGGAAGGGAGGAAGGGAGGAAGGGAGGGAGAGAGGAAGGAAGGGCTTGAGGGCAGAGTAGGCTGGACACATGTGGGCTGAATGTGGAACCCTGGAACTCAGGCGTGGGCAGAAGATGGAGAACCATGGACAGGCACCGCCACAGCCGTTCCCAGAACCAAGCTTGCGTTTCCAGACTCAGTGGCCCGCCAGGGACCTGGCACAGCAGGTGAAGTTAGCTACACCCCAAAGCACTTCAGGGAGTGAGAGGAGAATGGGGCGCGGGGAGGGGGAGGAGGCCCCCTGCAAAGCAGCAGGAACGAGGAAGGCCTCCGAGTCTTGCATGGACGCCAGAAGAAGCTGGCGCAGGGCCTGATGATTTGGAAGGGAAACCAGTTCCCGCGGCGTGAATCAAGCAAGGCAAAGGCATCTCAGAGGGGCTGTGGGGGCAGCTGGCGTTGGCCCCCCTGCAGTCAGCGCTCAGCCGCACAGCACTCAGCTGGCTTCCCAGGGCCTGAGCAGGGATGGGGGAGGCTTCAGGAGAAGAGGGGCTCCGGCGATGTGGAGGAGAGTGTGTCGGGGAGACAGGTGCTGGGCTGGACAGGGGGAGCCGCTGGAGGTCTGGGGGCATTGGAAGCAGGCGGATCCCCAGGTGCTTGGGCCCCTCGCAGAGTGTAGCAGCTTGCTGGGAGCAGAGCCACTTGCTGGAAGCTCAGAGAAGGCTGCCAAGAGCAGCAACAGAGAGCATGGTTCCCTCCAGGCACAGCCAGATGCTGTGTGGGGAAGCAAACGTGGCCATACACTGCCACCGAGCTCTAAGGTGTTCGTGGTGGGAAGGCCAGACCCCGCGGGACACACCCCAAGAGCCGGCACCACGCTTGGTCCTGGCCTGGAGACAGGGGCCGGCGCAGTCAGGCTGTCTCCAAGCCCGGGGTGGAGACCTCATTGGGCTTTACTGTGGCGACCGCAGGGGAGCAGGGCCCAGGGGACAAGGTGGGCATAGACTGCTGTTTTCTTGAGTGAACCCTAGAACCACTTGATTTTTCATCTGACAAAGCTAACCGAGGAAAAGATGAGGCCCATGGATGCATGAGCTCTCTGCCTGGCAGGGGAACATGCCCAGTGCATTTTCAGGTATTTGCTGAGGGCCCGCTACCCACGGGCTGAACAGACTCAGCCGGGAAAGGCCCAGGCAGGCGTCCGTGGGTGCCATCTTCTGTGAGTCAATGGGTTCAGCTGCCTGGGGAATCCTACGGGGGGAAGGCAAGGGAAACGGAGGTGAAGGAGCCGTGGGAAAGGCCAGGGCTGCTGGGTGCAGGGGTGCGTGGGAAGATGCGCCAGCAGCACACACAGCTTTCTCTGGGCACTGCTGTGCTCTGAGACCTCCCATGGCTCACACTGTCTCAAAGCTGTGCCTGGACACCTGCTGTCCCACCAGGTCTTCCCGTGTCTCCCCTGGCCTCAGCCCTTCTTCCTGTCTCTGCAGGTTCCACCCTGCATTCTTGTAACCTCCCATCACGATTCCCTCCAGCCTCATAATAAGGGGTCAGATACCTGCCCATCCACATGTGAGATCCTAAAATATCCAACACGCACCAGCAAAACTGTGAGCCACAAGGAGAGCACTGTGGTCCCACTGGCCTTGCTGGGCAGGGGCAAGAGTGTCTGACTGTTCTCGGATGGCAAGGCTGGCATTTAAGTGTACAAAAGACCTAAATGTAAAACACAGAACTATAAAATTTCTAGAAGATAGCATGGAAGAAAAGCTACATAACCTGGGGTTTGGTGATGAATTTTTCGATCAACACCAAAAGCATGAGCGATAAAAGAAAAAAATGATAAATCGGACTTTATTAAATTAAAAACTTTTTCTCTGCAAAAGAAGACATCTGCAAAACATGTATCTCCTAAAGAGTTTATAATTCAAAACACACAAAGGACTCTAAAAACTCAATAGGAAAAATAAACAACCCGCTGAGAAATGAGCCAAACATCTGGGCAGACCCCTCACCAAAGACAGGCAGACGGCAGATAAGCCCCTGAAATACACATGGCAGCCCATGTCATGGTGGAGCCGCAAATTAAAACACACGGAGACACCATCACGCCCCCGTTAGCGTGGCTGAAACCCAGGACACGGATAGCACCGAAGGCGGGCGAGGATGTGGGGTCACAGGAGTGTGCCCTCAGCACTGCTGGGGGCACAGGGTGGTGCAGCCACTTGGAAGAAAGCACGGCAGTTTCCTACAAACCTAAGCAGGCCATGACCCAATGGTCAGGCCCACAGGATTGAAATCCTCCGTCCACACAAGAGCCTGCACATGGAGGTTTATAGCAGCTTTATTCATAATCACCAAAAAACCCTGGAAGCGACTGAGATGTCCTTCAGTAGGTGGATGGATCCAGACAGTGGAATCTCATTCAGTGCTAAGAAGAAATGAGCTGTCAAGCCATGAACAGATACGGAGGAAACACAGATGCAATGAATAAGTAAAAGAAGCCGCTTTCAGAAGGCTGCACGCTATAGGTTTCCAACTACATGACATTCTGGAAAAGGCACAACTATGGAGACAGTGGTTGCCACGGGTTGGGGGAGAGAGGGATGAACAGGCAGAGCACAGAGGATTTTTAGGGCCGTGAAGTTCTCTGGATGAGACTGTAATGCTGGATCCATGTCATTGTACCCGTGTCCAAACCCACAGAAGTACAACACCAAGAATGAGCCCTAATGTAAACTGTGGACCTCAGTTAATATAATATATCAAGAGTGGCTGCATCATGACAAAGGTATCACACCAATGCCGCCTGTTAGCAGTAGGGGGGACTGGGGGAGGGAAGGGCTGGGGTGTGGCTAGAGGGAACGTTATACTATCAGCTCAATATTCTGTAAATCCACAACTTTACTAAGAAACTTAAGTCCATTCATTTTCTAAGAAAGGGCGTCCCCGAAGCTGTGGGGGGGGGGGGGGCGCTCCTTTTGGGGTGGGCTGGAGAAGGCCAGGCTGAGGGGATGAGGACAGCATTCCAGGCAGAGAGTGTGTGCGGTGGGCAGGCGGAGCCCAGGCAGAGGCACCCCTGGAGGAAGGGCCAGGCGTGCAGAGGCCTGGCGGCCAGTCTCCTCTTGACCCACCTATCAATTCTGACTCCACAGTGCCGACACTACTGTCCAGCGTCACCAAGATCAGAGCAAATACCAGTCCCACTTTTCACTAGAAGATAAAAGGGGGAAAGGCGGTTACAGAGGTTTCCACTGCAGCAAAACCCAAGAGAGCGGAAACTGAGGCTGGAGAATTGCCTCCTGCAGCGACACTGAGACTTCGGAACCTGGACACCAGGAGGGTGAGGGAGGGGGGTGTGCACCTACTGTGGGCTGCGTGGTGTGGGCTGGGACCACTGAGACCCAGCTGCTGAGACTCCAGCAAACCACAAAGCCAGGGATGCTTCTGGAACACGACAGTGGCACTGGTTACAGCCGGGACGCAGCAGCCCCTTTGGGGTTTTGACTGGCAACATTTACCTCGGGCAGTGTCTGGGAGCTCCATTTTGTTGATGCTTTTTGGGGAGGAGAAAGGCTGGGAGGAAGGCTGGTGCATGGCACAGCCGCTGTGCCGGGGCGCAGGTGCTAGATGGGCCCTCACACACGGGAGCCCCACCCCCTGCTCTAACAGAGCCCAAGTGCCCCCTAAAAGCATATGGCCCCTCTGAGGATGCGGAGTGGGATGGGAGGAGAGCGCCAGGTGCACAAGTGATGCCCAGGGCCTGTGCCACCGGGGTGTGTGAGGCAGAGAATGCGTCAGCCCCGTGGGCAGTTGGGTGGGTCCTGACCACAGGGTTCCTGAGACACGGTGGATGCTGAGACGGCCACGTCTGACTTCCCAGCACACACCTGCCGCCTCCATGCAACACATGTGCTCCTCAGGGGCTCAGGGACAGCTCTGGTGGGCAGACAGCAGCCCTGGGCCCCCCTCGCCTTCTCCCCCTGTGATGTTGGTACACAGTAACGCAGCTCTCCCATTTGTCGGCACCTCTGGCAACAGGGCTGTGTCCGAGGGCTCCTCTCCCTCCGAAGGCAGGCGGGCCACACACAGCCACTGGAGCTTCTCCTGGGAGCAGCGCTCAACCAACCCAAGCCAGTTCCACCTGAAGAGACTCCCCCACTGTGTGCTGGGTGTGGGCGGCAGGCAAAATCCAGAGAAGCAGAGACGATGGTGCCTGGCAAGGCCCCAGCCCCGGCTCGGGAGGGCACCCTGCTTTCTGGGAAGAGGTTACTTCCCTAATCACAGTTGACTCTAACTAATCCTAAAATTAACCTTCAGATCTTGAGAAAACCAGGATTAAGACAGAAACCTGGAAGTGGCGCTCACATGGGTAAACCCTCGGGGAGGCGTGCTCAGGCCGTCCCGGTGCCGATTCCCAGACGCTTCACACGCGTGCTCAGGCCGTCCCGGTGCCGGTTCCCAGACGCGTCACACACGCGTGCTCAGGCCGTCCTGGGTCCGGTTCCCAGACGCGTCACACACGCGTGCTCAGGCCGTCCCGGTGCTGGTTCCCAGACGCGTCACACACGCGTGCTCAGGCCGTCCCGGTGCCGGTTCCCAGACGCGTCACACACTCCCTCTTCCTCCCTGACCTGCGGTCTCCCAGGCTGTGTGCCGCCAGGGCTGTCAGTCCAGGGGCTCTGTCCCTCGGGGGGCTCTGAGGCCCGGCCTCCAGCCTGCGCCCTCCCTCCCCAGCTCCGCAGAGTCACCCAAGACCAGTGGCCACTGGCTCCACCACTCCTGGGGCCCACCTGCCCCCCGAGGCCCATCGGGCCTTGCCTGTCGGGGGCTTTGCTCACTGTGGTCCCTCGGGCAGCCCTGCCCAGTGGGTCCCACAGCCAGTAGGTGGGGAAGGAGTGCTATGGCCCACTGAGGGCCTTCTGAGGACCGGGTTCTAAGGGGAATCTGTCTTCACTGTCCGGTCAGCCCCGTGTCCTCTGCACCAAACATCTGAGGCTGAATCTGAGGACAGAGCCCCCAGGAGCTGCTGTTCTTCCGCACTTTGTATCACCCCCAAAGCTCTTAGAAACAGGTGTTTTCAACTTTCGAATTCAGACTTGCAAGAAATCTTTTCCCAACAGAGAGCTCAAACCCTTGGACTTTGGCATGGCAACTCAGCAGGCGGTGAACTTGGAAGTTCCCTGATCCGAGGAGGAAGGAGAAAGGAGGAAGCTGCCGGTGCCCCCAGGCCCAGCTCCTTCCCTCTGTCCTAGCCCTGCACAGTCCAGAAGGGGACCCTGGCTTTGTCCCTGCCCAGGGCTGGCTCCCAGAACCAGATAGGGGGGACTGGCTGGGATGGCCCAGCACAAAGCCCTCAGGGATGCACTCAAAGGCCACCCTCCAGAGACCAGGGTCTTGGCACGGGTCACCTGGTCTTTCCCGAAGGCAGAGCCTTCCATGAGGAGACGTGGGGAGATTTCTCGGCCCCCCACCCCCCACCCCAGAGTCCATGCCATCAACCTGGAGTCGCAGTCGCAGCCCTAACCATCCTCCCCAGCACAGCAGCACCAACGGCCAGGCCCACTCCCAGGATGTGCCCCTCCTGTTTCTGGAATTCCCCCTGCCCGGGGCAGCTATTACAGCCCCTCCTGCTCTGCCCGCCCCTCCCTCCTTCCTTTCAGGCCCCTGTGGACGGTGCACACATGGGAACCCCTTGGGCACCCCAGCTGCTCTCCTGAGTCCGCCTGGGCACGGCCCCAGGCTCCATCTCAATTCTTCCTAGACTGACAAGAAGAGGCTTTGGAAATGGACTTGACACACAGCCAGCCCCAAGAGAAGGCCGGCAATCGGACAGAGCAGGGATCCCAGAGCTCAGGCTGGTAAAGGTACTCGCCAACGTGAGGGAGCCACCCAGAGCTCACCCCAGCTCTGAACATGGTCATCACATGGCCAGAGTGCAAGGACCACCTTCCGCTTCTCCTCCACGGGTTCCCCTGCTCCCTAGACACACACATTCCCTGCTGCTCCTCAAACAGCCACACATTACTGCCTGCCACTCACACACCCATGCACAACCCCACCACTCACACACCCACATACACTCCTCCGCCCCTCACACACACACACTCCCCCGCCACTCTCACACACACACACTCCCCCTACCCCTCACACACACACTCCCCCTACCCCTCACACACACACACACACTCCCCCTACCCCTCACACACACACTCCCCCTGCCCCTCACACACACACCCTCCCCCCCGGCCCTCACACACACACACACCCCCCGGCCCTCACACACACACACACCCCCCGGCCCTCACACTCACACACTCCCCCCGGCCCTCACACACACACACACCCCCCGGCCCTCACACACTCACACACTCCCCCCGGCCCTCACACACACACACACTCCCCCCGGCCCTCACACACTCACACACTCCCCGGCCCTCACACACACACACACACCCTGGCCCTCACACACACACACACCCTGGCCCTCACACACTCACACACTCCCCCCGGTCCTCACACATACACACTCCCCCCCGGCCCTCACACACACACACACACACCCCGGCCCTCACACACACACACACACTCCCCCCGGCCCTCACACACACACACACACACCCCGGCCCTCACACACACACACACACACACCCCGGCCCTCACACACACACACACACCCCGGCCCTCACACACACACACACACACCCCGGCCCTCACACACACACACACACCCCGGCCCTCACACACACACACACACACACCCCGGCCCTCACACACACACACACACACACCCCGGCCCTCACACACACACACCCCACCCCCCGGCCCTTACACACACACCCCCCACCCCCCGGCCCTCACACACACACTCCCCCTGACCCTCATCCACACTTGTTGCCTCAGGCACTTGACTCTGGCTATTCCTTCCCTGAACATGCTTCCCCCAACCCACAGGGCTGTGGCCGCCGCTCCGCCCCAGGGATGGCTTCCTGGCTGTCTTTGGTCCTTGGTGTCCTCCCAGGAGTGCTGCCCCCTGGGATATTTGGGTCTCATTTGAAGTGGGATCCCCACTGCCTATAGGGCGTGGTGGGCACTGAATGTTTATTGAGTGAATATTAAACTGGAGAGCGCTCCTCTATTGCCCAGAGCTCTGGCTGCTGCAGAGTCCTGCTTGACTTTACATACCTAAAAGTGGTTGGCATGCTAAGGGTATTGGCTACCTGTGACCCAGGTTCCACTCTTTGTCCCAGGAGGGTGCCAGGTTGGGCAGTCCCAGCACCAAGTCAGGGCCTGCCCAGGGTGTGTCTGCATCTTCCCAGGCCTGGCAACATCAGGATGGGCTGGGTTTGTCTGTCTTATTCCAGAAGGCATAGCTAAGGCATAGCTAAGATTTCAGCTGACAGTAGAGCATGTTTTAGGCCAGGTGAGTGTGGTTTCTCTCCGCGCACATGACCCACTCCTGGGAAAGCTCTGTGTGGGGCCGATGGTGCTCACCATGCTGAGCCCAGATCTGCCAAAGCTCTGAGCCGATGCTGCAATTGCTTGTCAATGATCCCACTTTGCAGGTTAAGTCTGCCACTCCTTGGCAGGCGGCGCCTCTAAAGCCATTGTCATCCGGAAGTAGGTGTGCTGCTCACTGGAGGCGCTGTGGTAATTTAAGGAAATAGTTTAGCCAAGGAGCTGAGACAGCCTCTTCCTGGGCCCAGTGTCCAGATGGTTTTGGATGAAGCTTATACATGGTAAGCCAATGTTTATCCCTCCACTCCTTTACTCTCCCATGCGTGCATTCATCCATCCATTTGTCCATCTACTCATTCATTCATTCCTCCTTGTGGGTGCATCCATCCATCCACTCATCCATCCATCCATCCATCCATCCATCCATCCATCCTTCCACACATCTACCCATCCATCTGCCCATCCATCCATTTACTCATCCATTCACCCATCCACTCACTCATCCATCCATCAATCCACTTATCCATCTACCATCCATTCACTCATCAGCCATCCACCCATCTGTCCATTCACTCACTCACTCATCCATCCATCCATTCACTCATCCATATATCCATTCATTCACTCATCCATCCATCAGTTCACTCACCCATCCATCCTTCAGTCCACTCATCCATCCATCCATCCATTCACTCATCCATATATCCATTAATTCATCTGTCTATCCATCCATCCATCAATCCACCCATCCATCCATTCACTCATCCATTCATCCAAGCCATCCATCCATTCATCCATCCACCCACCCATCCATTCACTCATCCATCCATCAATCCACTCATCCATCCATCCATCCACCCACCCATCCATTCACTCATCCATCCATCAATCCACTCATCCATCCAGCTATCCATTCACTCATCCTTCCATCAATCCACTCATCCATCCATTCACCCATCCATCTATCCATCCATCCACTCACTCATCTATCCATCAAACCACCCATTCACTCATTCAGATAGCCATTTATCCATCCATCCATCCATCCATCCATCCATCCATCCATCCATCCACCCATCCATCCATCCATTCACTCATCCATTCACCCAAACCATCCATCCATCCATCCATCTACCCATCCATCCATCCATTCACTCATCCATTCACCCAAACCATCCATCCATCCATCCATCCATCCATCCACTCATCCATCCATCCATCCATTCACTCATCCACCCTTGCATCCATTTGCTCATCCATTCATCCATCCATCAATCCACGCATTCATCCATCTATCTATTCAGTCATCCATCCATCCAGGTGTCCATTCACGTGCTCAGATCTGCAGGGCCCTGCTGGGGACAGGCACTGGGGACACAGGAGGAATAAGACAGACAATCCCTGCCCTTGTGGCACCAACTTGGTTGAGCCAAAAGACCTTAGAGGAGGAGGTGCCCTCAGGAACTGGGAAGAGGAAGGCTCTGAGCTCAGGAAAGGAGGGGCAGGAGAGATGCTGAGTATGAAGGGACGAAGCTGGGGTGAGTGCATGACTTGGGGGAGGGTGGAGTCTGGCACCCCAGGACCTGGTACCCTGAGACCTGGCACCCTGAGACGTGATACCCCAAGATCTAGCACCCTGAGATATGGCACTTCATGACCTGGCACCCTGAGACCTGGTACCCCAACACCTGGTACCCAGAAACCTGGCACCCCAACACCTGGCACCCTGACACCTGGTATCCCAAGACTCTTGTCTCAAGGGTGGATGGGGAGAGCCTTGGCAGCTTCATCGTGCACTGAGACTCCTGGGTGTGGGACTCGGCCCAGATGCTGGGCAGATGATGTGCAGTATGGGAACCCCAACTCTAAGCATGCCCCAGTGCAGCCCCTGGCTCCTGGAGAAGCCGGCGGTAGGGGCGGCCACGCTAGGGGAGTTCAGCCATTTCTGCGGTAGACATGAGACTGCTTAGGTGCTGGAGCTTGGGCTCAGACAGGCATCTCAACAAGCCTGTGTGGTCACAGGGAGCGCCACACACGCCCAGAGGCGGGGAGCTCCCAGGGTGGCAGGGAGGGGGTTGGGGGAGCTGGCAGCCAAGAGTGACTCACCATCCCTCTCTCTCTCTGGGCCTCTGGCAGAGCTGCCAGGTACCCACAGGGAGCCCTGGTGGTTCCTTCCCTGCCCCAGATGCTATCAGCACTTCCCAACCTTTGCCCCTTTCCTCAGGATTCTCCTGGGCGACACCTTAGCTCCAAATGCCATGGATTGTTTTACAGCCTACAGCTGATTCTCCTGTGGGCAGCTCCTGGAAAATGAGACTTCACCCCTTCAGGGCCAGACCCTCCCCTGTGGAGACTCCTGGGAGAGTCCTTGCTTCCAGGCCTCCTGTGAGGGCTCCTGACTCCAAACCCACTGAGTGCACATCTCCTGCCAGGACTGGGATCCACGGGGCCCTCTCACTGGTCCTCTCCTGGGAGGGCTGGGTCCCCTGGGGACTCTGCTGCCCACCCTGGCCTTCTAGGCCATCCTTGTCCCCAGACCCTCCTTTCCTATGCTTCTTCAAGGAGAATCTAAGGGCAGTTCAACTGGAGTGGGTAGCAGATATGGTGGGGGGTAAGCGCTGTGCGCATTGAGGGATTCCTGCCTCCAGGACCAGAGCACGTGCAATAAAACCATCTACCCCAGGAGGTGAAGATGACCCCACAGCTGCCCTCACAGCCTGGGCACCGAGTGCCTGGTAGAGGGCTGCACCTTGGAGAAATCCACAGCTTAGGCAGGTGGTCTAGGCAGTATCACACCCCCAGTGGCAGAGACCCCCTGGGACACCCTGGGTTAGATAGCGGGGGTCCGGGATCGAGTGCCAGGTTAGGGCAACCTCCTGCACCCCACTCAGAGAGCAAGGAGGCACCTCGTGCCTCAGATTTGGGACCCAGAGCAGGGAATCTGGCGCTCAGGGATCTGGGTCTTGAGCCCTGTCCAGTTAAGGAGGAGGTGCTGCAACCCCAAGGCTGAAGCTCCTGCGGAAAAGCATTCCCACACTCCCACAGGAGAGGTGCACCGCTCAGAGATGGGGAGGCTGCTCTTCTGACCCTGCGCCCCAGTGTCCTCCCGACCCTCCTATGGCTGTGCGAGGCACTGCAGACTCCAGATACCCATCTCGCTCCCACCTGCCCTTCCAGCCAGGGCTTGTCAAGACGTGGGACAGCCTGGGCCTCCCCCCTCAAACCCCTCAGCAACACGAACTCCTCTTCCAGAGCCTGTCCCACCTGCCCGCCCCCACCCAGCCCCACTGTCCTGGTTTCCCCGTGGGCCATCACTGCCGCTGCTCAGGTCCTACCCCCTCAAGGCACCACCTCCCTGAGCCAGCGCTGCCCAGCTCTGGAGTTTGGGTCCATGAGATGTCGGCTCCCACACCTCCTGTGCGTCCACAACCCAAGGGGTCCCCACGGCCAAACACTTGGGGACAAATAGACGCAGCTGGGCTTAGAATCCACTCCCAGCCCCAGCCCCTCCCCAGTCTCCAACATCTCAAAATTTAACTCCCCCAATTCCCTTTTGGTCGGGTCCTGTTGCTCGTGTGTGGCTGAGCTGCGAGGCGAGGTCAGTGCAGCAGAGTCCCCCCAAGGGTTGAGAACAGGATGGGACCAGGAGATCTGGCCCCTGCTGTGTCACTGATGACCCTGTGACATTCCCACCCCTGCCCCAAAGAGGCCCTGCGGTCCACCGCCCTGATGCCCAAGGGAAGCTCCTCACTGTCTTCCCAGAATCTCCCCAGTGCCATTCTCTGCCCCATGGCCAGTCGTCTGAGAACCCAGATCTGACCACATCCACTCCTCACCACGACACTAGGTGGGGACCAAAGTCCTCCAAGGCCCGTAGCTGAGTTGCTTGGGCCTCCCCCTGCCTCCCTCTGCTTCCCCAGGGACCCTCCTTGGGCCTCCCCTCTGGCTTCTGACACCCCCATCTCCCTCTCCTTCCAGGGGCCCATTCCTGGCAGTCCTGACACCTGCTGCTGCCTGAATCCCACCCCAGGGCCCCCACCCCAGGGCCCCCACCCAGTGCTGCCGGGCCTGGCGGTCTCTGCAAGGCGCAGCCTCAGCCCCCAGAGGAAGCCCAGGAAGGAAGGAAAGCCTGGCCCAGGGTCCCCAACGCGGACGGTGCAGGGTGAGGCGGGGATCTGGTGGGCACCTAAGGCCTAGAGTGACCCTGGTGTGGGTGGCTACAGGCTGGGGGCCCCCAAGGGGCACAGGAAGAAGCCCCCTCACCCTGCCTGAAGCAGACACTAGTCCCTGCCGCCTCCACTGCTAAAGACTTCCTCATCCTCTCAGTCTGGGAGGTCTGGGCTGTGGACTGGCTCCCTGGCCTCGGCCCCTGCCTCCCCTTCTGCATTTTAAAAAGATGCTGTAACAGGCAGGGGAACCCCCAGTGCACACAAATAGGGGACTTGTGGGGAGCCCCTGACGGAGCCCAGACACGCAGCCTGAGGCTGGTGGGCCAACAGCAGCACCGGTTCCTTGCCCAGGCACCTGGGCCACCTGCTGAGGCCCCAGCCCCAGCATTTGCTTGGGGCAGCTCTGGCCCTCTAGCCATCCTCTGTCCCAAGCTGCCTGGAGTAGAAGCCTCCTGGGATCAACATTGCTGTGGGTTTCAGGATCCCGGGACTCTTATTTCCCCAACTAGGTTACAAATTGAAGAAGCCTGTAGGGTTTTTATGGTATTAGGTCTAACATTTAAGTCTCTAATCCATCTTGAATTAATTTTTGTATAAGGAGTAAGGAAAGGATCCAGTTTCAGCTTTCTACTTATGGCTAGCCAATTTTCCCAGCACCATTTATTAAATAGGGAATCCGTTCCCCATTTCTTGTTTCTCTCAGGTTTGTCAAAGATCAGATGGCTGTAGATGTGTGGTATTATTTCTGAGGACTCTGTTCTGTTCCATTGGTCTATATCTCTGTTTTGGTACCAGTACCATGCTGTTTTGGTTACTGTAGCCTTGTAGTATAGTTTGAAGTCAGGTAGCGTGATGCCTCCACTATTCACAATAGCAAAGACTTGGAACCAACCCAAATGTCCATCAGTGACAGACTGGATTAAGAAAATGTGGCACATATACACCATGGAATACTATGCAGCCATAAAAAAGGATGAGCTTGTGTCCTTTGTAGGGACATGGATGCAGCTGGAAACCATCATTCTTAGTAAACTATCACAAGAACAGAAAACCAAACACTGCATGTTCTCACTCATAGGTGGGAACTGAACAATGAGATCACTTGGACTTGGGAAGGGGAACATCACACACCGGGGCCTATCATGGGGAGGGGGGAGGGGGGAGGGATTGCATATTGGGAGTTATACCTGATATAAATGACGAGTTGATGGGTGCTGACGAGTTGATGGGTGCAGCACACCAACACGGCACAAGTATACATATGTAACAAACCTGCACGTTATGCACATGTACCCTAGAACTTAAAGTATAAAAAAAAAAAAAAAAAAAGAAGCCTGGGGCTGTGAGTTAGAAACACTCAGGACGTGTGAGAAATTCAGCAAATGTTTGGAAAAGCAACAGGAATGCAGCTCTTTTCTGTTGGAAGAGACATTTCTGTTTGTGTAACTTGAGACTGAAAGAGTTTGGCCAATCCCTGATCATTTTAAACAGCAAAATGTGCCAAGCAGTTGAGTAGGTTCGGACCCTGGTCTGGGGGCTGTGGGCATGTGAAGGAGGCTGGGTAAAGTGGGAGAAGTCCCGCTGTGGTGCAGGCTCAGGCCCGGGCGTCTGTGAAGGCCTGGATGTGAGGGTCGGCTGGGAACACAGGTCGTGCACCCGAGGCTGGCTGCACAAGGAGGACGGTCTGGGCCAGCAGAATCTGAGAAGTCCAGAGTTCACAGGGGAGGGGTTGGGGGAGGAAGCACACAGGGAGGGCCCGGGGCTGCGTTCAAGAGGTGTGGCTGGCAGAGAGGGGATGGAGGGTGGGACAGCCTGGGGGCCAATCAGGGCAGACCCAGGGCAGACCTCAGCTGTCACTGCTGGGGCTGCAGCGTGGACAGTGGGTTGAGGGGATGACAGCGAGTGTAGAGGGAAGGTCTGGAGAGGTCTGTGCCGGTGGGATGCTTCGATGAGCTCTCACAGCTGCGCGAGGCGAGGCTCTTGTCTTCCCAGGTGGGGCCAACAACCCCGGGACAAAGACAGCCGCTCACTCGGTGCTATCAGGGTGGGCCTTCGTAAAGGGCCAGCTCCCCAGGAGATGCATTCTGGGACCGCCCTGCCCCCGGGACTTGCTGCTGGAGCCGGCAGCTCCTTGCCCTCAAGGACGTCTTTCCAGAACCAGTCCAAGTGTCTGGGAGACCCGAAGGCTTTTCCTGGTGAATAACAAACTCTGAGGCCAGGCAAAGCCCCGGTCAGTGTGCCCTCCCTGCGGGCTCCCAGGCGGGGCTGGCTGGTGCCTGGTGGCTGTCTTCGGACCTTCAGATGCCAGATTCTGACTCTGTACACGGGGCTGAACTGGGAGAGGCCCCAGCTTGTACAGAAATTACATATTCAGGACCAGGCGCGGTGGCTCACGCCTGTCATCCCAGCACTTTGGGAGGCCGAGGTGGGTGGATCACCTGAGGTCTGGAGTTCAAGACCAGCCTGACCAACATGGAGAAACCCTGTCTCTACTAAAAATACAAATTAGCCGGGCTTGGTGGCACATGCCTGTAATCCCAGAGAGGCTGTGGCAGGAGGTGGAGGCTGCAGTGAGCCGAGATCGCGTCATTGCACTCCAGCCTGGGCAACAAGAATGAAACCCCGTCTCAAAAAAGAAAAGAAAGAAAAGAAATTACCTATTCAGTTTACACCAGCGGGACACGCCCGTCAGAGGAAAGCAGGGTGAGCTTTAGGACTGGGCGACCGCAGAGCCCAGGTTGAGGCTGGACCTCCCTGATGCCCCAGGGGACCTTCTCAAGGAAATCACCTGTAGGAGGCAGCCAGCCTCAGAGACTCCCCCACGGCCAGCATCGCAAGCCCCCAGTGGAAAGCACAGCGAGGCCAGCGTGAGCCCGGAGAGCAGGCAGCCCAGGCCGGGAGCTGAAAGACACCGGGGTGAGAAGGGAGGAGGCTGCAGAGAAGGGAGGAGGCTGCAGAGAAGGGAGGGCGCGGGAGGGCTCAGAAGAGCACTTACGAGACAGAAAGCAAACACTCAAGGGGCCTGGAGGGGAGGGGAGACCCTGGCATAAATAGGGCAGGCGGCAGGCGTCACTGAAGGAAAAGGCACCTTCTCCAATCAAGCCTGCTGGGCGTACCAGGTTCCACCAAGGCCAAGGTTCTCTCAGCTGTTCTCCCCGAAGCCTGTCCTTCCCCTGTCCTGCGTGGGCGCCCCTCCTCGGCCCCAGCATCCAAACCGCCGCCCCCTGCCCACCCCGCCCCAGTCCAAAGCCGCTCTGGAAACCTGCGGCGGCGCCTGCTGCTCTGATCTTGCTTCTCCTGGCCCCACTCGTGTCCCCTAATCCCCCCTCTACACAAGTGACCACCTCTCCGCCACCCCTGGAGAGACCCTCCCCTGTGGGCCAACACATGAAACTTTGATCCCCACGAGCTCCTCAGGAAGCTGACCTTCCTGTCACCTTGCCAGGAGCTACCTGCCGTGCCCACATTACTGGTTCATTGGCGCAAGTTAAGGAGAAGAGAAATCTGACCGACCGGGATTTTCCAAAAAAAAAAAAAAAAGGAGGCCCGCCAATGGGAACGCTGCGCCGGTAGGGAGGATTCTGCTGGGTTTCATGCGGGTGGCACCGCTTTTCCTTTCTGCCCTTGTAACGCACGAAAAAGAGCCATCACTCCAAGGACGTTTCTCTAAAAAGATTGAGTACCCCCAAGGAAACCCGGCCCCAGGGACTCCCCGGGCGCGAGCAGCCTACAGTCTGCGGGGCTCGGAGCGGAGGCCGGACGGAGACCCCACAGGGACCCGGGAGCCGCGAGCCAGGGGCTCCGAGGCTGTGCCCCCGCCGGGTAGGGGAGACCCTCGGGACCCGCAGGGGCGGCTTAGCGCGGCTAGAGTCTCTCCCGAGTCTCGCTCTGCTGGACCGGAGAGCCAGACTCTCCCGAGCCGCGGCCGCCCGGCTCCGACCTGATGGGCGCGGCCACAACTAAGCCCCCAGACCCGGCAGAGGCGGCCGCAGACCCCGCGGGCAGACCCGGAGACCCCGGGGCCACCTACCGATCTTGGCCACGCTGGCCACGAGGATCCAGAGCGCGATGACGTAGGGATCCTGCACGTGGGCCCACTTGAAGGTGACCACCTGGAAGCCCCCGCTCTCGCCGTGCGCGTCGCCGGGCTCCACCTCCACGCCCCCGGCCCGCGCCAGCCCTCCCAGCGCCAGCGCCAGCAGCAGCCCCCGGCCGGGGCCCCGGGACCCGAGTCCCCACATCGCCGCCTGCTTAGTGCGGGGCTGGGACGCGCATGTCGCGGGGGGTCCCGGCTGGGCTCGGCCGTCGCGCGGGGCTGGGACCCGGCGAAGACCCGGCGCGCTCCGGTGCCGGTGCCTGCGACAGTCCGATCCCCGCCCGCCGGGGTGGCCTTTAATCCCGCGGCCCCCTCCCGCCCCGGGGCGGAGCCTGCCCGCCCCCGCCGCGCACTCGCGAGCGCGGACACCGCAGCAGCTCCCGGCACGCCCGCCCCGCCCGCGCACGCCCACCCGGCGCTCCCCAGTCCCCACCCTTCCCCGGAGCCTGCGGCCTGGAGGTCCGGGAGGTCGCGGCAAGAGCGAGCCCGGGACTGCGCGACCGCCTCCCTGGGGCTGGGGGCGAGGGGAGCACAGCGCGGGGCGGCGGGACAGGCGGTTCCCCGCGCTTCTCGGCGTCCGCTCAGCTCGTGGGGTGCCCGGGCAGCTGCGGGTGCGCTCGCCCCAATCCTTCATAAACGCGGGCCCTGGGGCTGCGCAGACCTCACAGGGCGGCCCGAGGGTGCATGGGGCCCCCGGGCCTCACGTCTCGCTGTGTCTTCAGCAGGAACCTGCATTCCGCAGCCGGACCGGCCACTTACCAGAAACCGGGGACGCCCAGACCTGGCGTGGTGCGCTGGGAAGTCTCTCTGCCCCTCCCCTCGCCGGCCGCATCCCCCACCCCAGGCTCTGTGGCCTCCACGCCCCGGCCCCTGCCTTCTGACCTCCATCCAAAACACTTCGATACCCCCAGGGCTTCACACTGATGCGGGGCCTCTGCCCACAGCCCACTCTGGCAGCACTGGCTCCCTTAAGCATCTCAGACTCCACTATGCAAACCACACCCCTGTTTTCCTCCAAGCCCACCCTGCAGCCTTCCAGCCCCAGACCTGGGAGGCACGCGGACTTCTTTCGCTCACCAGGGGTTTCCAAGCTCTTAGCATATGTGCTCTACCTTCAAAATTCGCACAAAACCAGCAGCTTCTCAGAGCCTGCCTGCAGCCACTTGCAAAGCCTCCTGCTGGGCCCTTTGCCTGCCCCTTCAGTCCCTCCTATTGGGACCCTCCCTCTCAGAGGAAAGGCTCAACTTCCCCCAGGAGCTCTGACCCCAGCCACTGCCTAACACCCACCCCCATGCACGCCACAGCCCACACTAGCAATCGGCCTTTGCACACCCTGCTCCCTCTGCTTGGACAGCTCTTGCCTGCTCCCTTCCTCGGCTCCCCAGGGGCTTGGCTCCAATGCCACCTTCTTGTCCCACCCCCCACCCACTCAGCTCACAACTGTGGCTGCTGAGTTCCCGCATCCCCTGCTTACTCAGCCGGGGCTCAGCTCACCTCTCAGCCCTGGGGGCTGCTGGCTTTGACCTTGAGCTGTCTGCCCTCACCCTGGGAATGTCTGCTCCACGAGCAAGGGGCTCACGCATGCATCCCCTGAGCTTAGAAGAGAGCTGGGCACACAATAGCACTCGCAAGATAGTGGCTGAGTGGATGGATGATAGGTGGACGGAGGGCAGGTGGGCGGTAGGTGGGTGCGGATGGAGGATGGATGTGTCTTCTGACATCTGAGTGTCTGTGGGGGCTGCGGGGGCTTGAGGAGGACAGTGCTGAGTTGGATGACTTCATCCTGCGAGGGCCCCAGTTTCATGCTGGTGGAAGTGGCCTGTGTAGCACAGGGAAGTTGCCTTCAGATGGTGCTCACCTGGTGACTCGGCCGCTGAGTGGCATGGAGGGAGGGTAGTCCTGGGCTGGGCCGCCGTAGGGTCTGGACAAGGCACTGGGGGAGTGGAAGTGTGTGACAAAGCACTGGGGGACTGGAAGTGTGTGACTGGCCACTAGGATGGTCTTATGAGGTGGGTGCATCGGAGTCACTCTTGGCCTGTGTCCTTGCCCCACCTGCCTCTGTCCCCCACTCCACTACCAGCCTCTTGTCCCAGAGAAAAAGCCAGCAGGACAAGAACAGGATTCCCTCCAGTCGTGGTTCCCGGGTGGAGCCTTTAGGAAAGACATCCTCTCTGAAGATGTTGCCCTTGCATTCCACAGGAAGGCCAAACTCCCACCGGACCAGTGTGTGCCATGATGCCCGCTGGCCCTCTGGCCACCCCACCCCCCAACCAGCCTGTCCTAAGAGCCAACAACCTTTCTCCACAAAGCTGTTCAAAGGGCAGAACAGCAGTCACTGCCTGGATGTACAAATCCAGAATGGACACCAGTGCCAGGCGCTGGCTCAGGTGGTGTGCTGCCCATACCACCACTGCCCCCCACAGCAGGAAGGGCTGCCTGATGGAGAACAGAAAGGCAATGAGCCCCTGAAGTGGCATGGCCAGAGCAGGGCACACCCCACTGCCCACAAGTCCCTGCACAGGTGAGAAGTGTGGCTTTTTGGCAGCATCTCAATCTGTGAGCATTTGGAGGATGAAATGCAAATGTATTCCACAGTTGCTGGAGGGCTCTGGGCAGACGGGCGCTGCCCCAGCCTGCGATGGGCATGGCTGTGAGGATGCCAGCCTCATGCAGAAGCCAGTCTAGGGGATTATACAGGGTGTGGACATCCACTCTTCTACCTGCGGACTGGGGCCACGAACCCCGCCCTCTAACTGGGTTGTGGTTTTAGACAGGGCTGTGGCACCCCACCACTGCAGGGCCACCATCCATATCAGGTGGACTGTATGAACCATGCCCCTTGGAATTGCACAGTGTACAACCTGCACATCCTCATGGCCAAACAGACCCAGAGACGTGTGTGTGTGTGTGTGGGGGGGGGGTCTTGGGAAGTGTCCTAAAGACATTCCTGTCCTGTGGGTGGTGATGATCTGGTAACTGCCCTACCACCTCCTGCCTCAGGCAGGCACGCACAGCATTCTGGATCCTTCCACCGTGGCCAGGAACCCTTGTGGTCCCAGGACCCTCTGTAGGTATGGGGGTATGGGAAAGGGCTGTGGCTGTAAAATGTATTTAAAAATGTGGAAATAATGCAAAGCCAGT
Source organism: Macaca mulatta (assembly GCF_049350105.2). Classification (NCBI taxonomy): domain Eukaryota; kingdom Metazoa; phylum Chordata; class Mammalia; order Primates; family Cercopithecidae; genus Macaca; species Macaca mulatta. Next base: position 1,617,831 of record NC_133411.1, read on the forward strand.
CCAAAAATAACTGTAATCTTATACCTAGCTGCCACAGCATCTGAGCTTCAGGATTAATAAAACTGAATACACCTAGTCCGTCACATTAATTTCCTGCCATGAATTTCACCGTATGGCTTGTGAAAGTGTCTTGTGGATAAAGAGGCGCATCCATTCATCCTGTCGTTAACAATACTCAAGAGAAGAAAGTTTTTTTTTTTTTTTTTTTTTTTTTTGAGACGGAGTCTCACGCTGTTGCCCAGGCTGGAGTGCAGTGGCGCGATCTTGGCTCACTGCAAGCTCCGCCTCCCGGGTTCCCGCCATTCTCCTGCCTCAGCCTCCTGAGTAGCTGGGACTACAGGCGCCCGCCACCGCGCCCGGCTAATTTTTTTTTTTTTGTATTTTTAGTAGAGACGGGGTTTCACTGTGGTCTCGATCTCCTGACCTTGTGATCCGCCCGCCTCGGCCTCCCAAAGTGCTGGGATTACAGGCTTGAGCCACCGCGCCCGGCCTGAGAAGAAAGTTTTTTTAAGTAACTTCCAATGCCTGAAGCCAGGCAGGAGATGGGCATCACCGCCCACTCCAAGTTTATTTTTGACCCAGACTTGTCAGGTGCCCAGTCTTCTTAAGGAAGGTTTTATTCCACTGGGAGCTGCACCTGCTGGACTTCCCTTCTTCCACACCTGCTGTGAGCCAGGCACATCTCAGCTTCAGGCAGGAGGCCCGTCTGGGGGATGCTCTTCCAGGAAGGAGACCCCCACCATGCCACCTCCCCTCAATGCCACACTTATTGGTTGTTGGATCCGTGGGATACAAATGTCTTTCTCAAAAGCAGATTTGAGCTCAGCCCTTCCGTTTCCCGGGTGCCTCTGAGGCCTCAGGTGGGACCTTTCCTCTTCTTCGGAGATGGACACACTCTTGACCAGCCTGGAGCTGGAGGCCCTGCAGGACTTGAAGCCCAGGGCTCTGTCCTGCCCGGGTTGGGCCTGGGGTCTCCTCACCCACGGAAACTCACCTTTCCCAGCTTCCTGAGAAGCTGGCCCGGGTTGGAGTCAGACCCCCACTGTGAGACCTCTGCCGGGGTAGCTCAGGGCCTGCGTCTGAAGCGGCAGCTCCGCCCGTGGGTTGATTGGGGAGTTCAGGGGCCCCGGCGCTGGGTGGGGAGCTCAGGGCCTGTGGGCTGCGCAGGGAGGGGCGAGGGGCTGGGGGCGGCGCCCCAGGAGTGTCTCTGTGCCCCACGGTCCACCCCAGGGCGATCGCGCTGGGGACCTGGCAGGGCTCGGCCGGCTGCGGGGGATCGTGCGCTCCCTCCCGGCACCGTCCCTGAGCGCGGCCACCGCCGGCCCGACCCCCGTCGCCCGGAGCCCCGTCGGTGCCTGTCGGGGTTGCGCGTCCTCCCCTCCGCCCTCGGGGACAGCCCGGCAGGCCACACCACTGAGCGCCCGTCTCCGCATCCGCATCCGCAACCGCATCCGTCCCGCTGAGCGCACGAACCCTCTCCGCTCCTGTCCCCCCGCCCCGGGCGCCTCTGCTGCGGTGTCTTCGCGGTCCGCGGAGAGGCGACCCCCTCCCCCGTGGACGCCCCTCTCCCGGCCCCCGCCCGGCACCGCGCCCCGCTCCCCCGCGCCCCTAGGTTGAGACCTCCCGTCTCTTCGCCCCTCCCCACCCGTCGCCTCGCCACGTCTCCCGCCACGAAAGGCGCTGCGGACCTGGCGGTCATGGGCGAAGCAGGCGGCCTCCCCCGGCCCGGGGCTCCGGGATCCAGGCACCAACAGACCCGGAGGGACCGCGCCGCCCAGGGCAAATCCGCCCACCCCATCGCCCAACACAACGCGAAACAGAAAACCGAATCCAGCCATGTGCAGAGACCAGCCCAGCTCTCTGGGAGACCAAGGCGGAAGGATCACTTGAGGCCGAGAGTTCGAGACCAGCCTAGGCCACATAGTGAGACCCTGTCTCTAAAAAGCATAATAAAAAACAATAGCCGGGTGATGGCGCTCACCTGTGGCCCCAGCAACTCGGCAGGGGAAACGCTTGGCAAACAAAGAGTAAAAGCAGATTCCTTTAAGCTGATAGGTAACATCTGTAAGGCCGGCAGGTGCTGGCACTCAGGAAGGCTCCTCTGAGGCAGGAACGTTGGCCACCTGCCCCCACCCTCAGCCTCATCTTTGGAGCAGGTGCTGGCACTCGGGAAGGCTCCTCTGAGGCAGGAACCTCCGCCGCCCGCCCCCACCCTCTGCCTCATCTTTAGAATGAAAGCAAGCACCTGCCTGTGGGCAGCACAGAGGCCGCTCCTCGCACACTCTCAGAACTGGCAAGAGTTAGCTCAGCAAGGCTGCCGGCTACAAAGCCAATGTTCCACCATTAATTGGATTTCTATGCACGAACAACACACTTTTTAGAAAATGGAAACATTTAATAGTACTATTCATGCAGCATCAAAAATATGAAATACCTAGGAAAAATAATCTAGCAAGGAGTGTGGCAGAAATTTGTAGGATAATTCAACAGTGAAACCAAATGGACATGAGCTTTCTTTGTGAAAAGGTTTTAAATGATGGATTTAGTTAATAAATATTAGGTGGTTTGGACTTTTTGTGTCCATTTTGATAAATCGTATTTTTTTTACTTTTTGTGTTCATTTTGATAAAGTGTGCTTTTCAAGAAATGTGTTCATTGCATCAAAAATTCATGTTTATTGACGTAAAGCACGTAATGTGATTGTCACCTCCCCTATGTCCATAAGACTCTACAGTGATGTGTCCCTTTTGTGCCTCCTGGTGATGATTTTTGTCTTCTCTTTTTTAATGATCAACATTGCTAGGAGATTTATCAACTTTATTCGTCTTTTCACAGAACCAGATTTTGGTCTTGTTGATTCTCTCTAATTTATGTCTTTCTTCTCTTTCATACATTTTACTATTGCTTCCTTCCTTCTACTTTGTTTGCCTTTATGTGATGTCCTTTTTCTAGTTTCTTGAACTGAAAGCATAGGTCACTGGTTTCAGAATTTCCCCTTTTTAAATGTGTAACTTTTCAATAAGCTGTGGATTTCTCCTTGGTGACTAGTTTTGCATATCCTGGAGGCTTTCATATGCTGTGTGTTCCTCATTGAGCTCAAGACATTTTCTGATTTCTACCGTGGCTTCTTCTTTGACATATGGGCTATTTAGAAGTGTGTTGCTTAATCCACAATTGCTTAATTTCTAAACATTTGGAGATTCTCCTCTTATCTTTCTGTTACTGAATCAACTGTAATTCCACTCAGCCCAGAGAACACAGGCCGTGGGACCTCAGTCTGCTTATGTTTGATGAAAGGCGCTTTGCAGAAGGAATCTGGCCCTCAGTCCTCTTGCGTTTGGCGAAAGGTGCTTTGTGGGGGGAACCTGGTCTGTGTGGGTGAATCTGCCTCAGCCTTTGATGCAGTTCTGTGTTTTGTGCTCTGCTCAGACTTAACGGGACTTGTAGGATGCAGGGACACGGCGTTCTAGGTGTGCCGGTTTGTTCCCGTTGAGTCTGAAAATCTTTATCTTCCAATGGCTTTTCTTAGTTAGTAACATCCAGACAGACGGCTGATGGCAGCCCCCCAGCATCCTCACGCTGCAGCTGGCCCGCCTGTATGGGCAGCAGGGTTTCTCCCTCTCATTGCCCCCGTGCCCGCCATGCTCAGGGATGTGGCCTGTGCACCCCGTCACTGCTTCAGACCTGCTCAGAGGAAAACGAGCTTGCTCTGCTCTGTGTCCTTGGATGAGTTTTCTTCTGCCTCTCGGACTCGGTTCATTCCCCACGTCGTCTTTATCATTTGCGTCCCTTCAGCAAATATTTGCTTGAGCCGTGTTCATTACTGCATGAGGCACAGACATACCTTCTGAATGCAGGCAGTGCACGGGAAGCAGACCCTCGAGGGGGATGGATGTCAGAGGAGCTGCGCAGGCAATCCATGAGCGTGGAGTCATCAGGAAGGAGAGATGCGGCCGGACTGGATGCCACATCCCACCACCCAGGCCGGCTCACCTCTGCAGGGCTGCGTTCCAAGTCATTGTTCACACAGAATTTGGCTGCAGTGGGTGTCCTTGAGTCTCTCACACTTGAGTAATCATCCAGGTCTCCTCCGGCTTCCTCTGAGGCCCCGGCCCCCTGGGGCTCCAGCGTGTGTCCCCAGCAGACACGGCCTGGCCTGCCTGGCTCGGCCTGGCATCTGCCCCCAGTGTGCGTTTGCCCCTCCTCCAGGAGATGTGCCCTTGGCCTCCCTCTCCTCCCCTCCAGGGACCCTCGTTCACTGCCTGGAGACACAGCAACAGCCCTCGCCACTAGCCTGAGGCTGGTGCTGGTGAGGGGCCTCAGGCCCACCCCCGGTCCTCAGACCCCTAGAAACACCCGGAAGTCAGGTGGAGCTGCAGGAGCTGAGACCTGGAGCAGGTGGCTGGCTGAGCTCGCACTGCCCTCACTCGGCATGGACCAGTCTTACTGTGCCTTGGAGCACCCCCCACAGAGCGAGGGTGGTGAGTCCCTTGGTCACAGGGCTGGGCATGCTCTAGGTAGTCGACACGTGTGTGCACTGGGTGTGTGGCGGGCAGGCACCATCACTCTTGCCGCTGTTCACCGGTGGGCATTCCCACTGGCCAGTGGAGGTGGCTCTGGTTGGGGTCACCTCTGTGCCTGCCCCACAGCCCTTTCACTCTGCCTCCATAGAAACAGCTGGAGATGGAGAGAATTGCTCTCTCAGGCAGCTGTTCAGTCAATCTTAGCTCACACTGGATCCCAGATCCATCCCTTCCCAGGAACGCTCAGCTCTCCACTCTGCCCCATCCTGTGGCTTCGGCTTTGACCCAGACAGGCCGGGAGATCCCTGATATTTCTGGTCAGATGCCTGCTATGGGGAGAAGAAGAAAATTCTGGAGCTGGCTAGGCCCAGGTTCCCACCAGCCTTGGGCAAGATCTCTTGGACATTGATGGGCCTCAGTTTCCCCATGTGGCTATGGTGGCACACGCTGTGAACAGCTCTGAGCTGGACCAGGGCCTCAGTTTCCCCATGTGGTTGTGGCACATGTGAGTGGCTCTGAGCTGGACCAGGGCCTCAGTTTCCCCTATGTGGTTGTGGCACATGTGAGTGGCTCTGAGCTGGACCAGGGCCTCAGTTTCCCCATGTGGCTTTGGCACACTCTGTGAGTGGCTCTGAGCTGGACCAGGGGCCTCACCCATGCCATGTACCTCAGCGCATCCCTGAAACTGTCAGAGTGGCCTGAGTGACCTGTGTCAGGCAGTGACCGCTCAGCCCTTGCACCTCAGACCTCCTAGATGGAGAGGACACTCAGCTCACAGGGCAGCCCGAGGAGAAGCCTCTGGAGCTGTGGAATGGCTCAGGCTGCCAGACTGGGGTCAGGTCCCCTTGGGCCTGAAAACAGTCACCATCTCAACCGGCCAGGAGCCCCACCTTGCCTGGAGTTACGTGGTATCAGGCCAGGCTCAGAGCATACACGGCCTGAAAGCCGTGACAATGGGCTGCTGAGCTGGGCTTTGTCTGGGCTGATGCTGGGGGACTTAGGGAGGCTCTCGGGTTCAGAGCCAGGGCCCCTCCTGGCACCGCTCAAAGTGCATCCTGCTCCTGGATACCCCCATTCATGGGCTGAGCAAAGGGCTCGGGGGTTGGCGAATTTGCCCCCATCTGTGGGGGCGAACACAGCTCTGTTGGCACAGTCTCTACCAACAGCATTTCTTCTCAAAAGAATCCAAGAGATTTCTCCAAAGAACAGCAGCTTTGTTCATGGGAATAAGTTCAGAACTCCTACTGGTGTGCACTGAAAACTGGTCATTCATGTTCTCATGCATTTGCCGCTATAGCCACATTCTTGAGTGTGAGCAAAGGCTGGGCTTGCTGTCCCTCCAGACGTTTGGGGAATTGGGGGCCATGCTGAGCCCTGGGGTGAAGTGGAGCCCTGGCGGTACTGGGGACCCACTGCAGGGGCAGGCCCATGCCTTCAGCTGGGTGGGTCACAGCCTGGCCCCCTCCTGACACAGCCTCGAAGGGCCTGAGAGGTGGGCACCTGTGGCGGCAGGAGGAGGGCTGGTTGCTGCCTCAGGATGTGTGGGGGGCTTAGCTCCTCTCACGACCGTGGAACCTCCATTGGTTTTGCTTTGAAAGTGGAGCCGCCTAGACTGGCAGGGCTCGGAGCAGCCAGAATTGGCCCCGGTCACCCTCGAGGCCCAGAGCCGTCGGGTAGGGGAAGGGCTGGCTTGTCACAGCCGTCTTGGCCTGTGTGGGGCTCTCCCTGTCTGGGGAGGCTGCATGGCCCTGCCGGGGGTTCTGTTCATACTGCTGGGCTGGGGACCAAGGTCGTTCACGGGCAGAATCTCTGACCCGAGTCTCAGCACCAAGGCCCCTGTGGCCACCCCTTCACCAACGCATAAACAGTGAACCAAGTGCCCGGGGTCAGTGACCTTGTGGCCAGGGGGTTCTGACCTCCTCAGGGTCGCCAGGCCCAAGCCCCCTCCCGGCTCTGACCACCTCGAAGGAAAAGGTGTTGCCTAAACCTGGAGATGGCGCTGGATGCCCAAGTGCACTGCTCCTGAGTGGAAAGTTCCCACAGAGAGGACTGCCTGCAGCCGGGGGACGCGGAATTCCTAGGCAGAGCGCAGCACTCATTTGCACACATTAGCCTTTCAGATCTGGACACCGCTCATGCCAGACCGGGTCGGCACAGAACAGCGGCTGGGGCAGGACTCCGTGTCCCTGAGCTCAGCGTCAAGGGCCTGGCACTCAGGGTCCCCCCAGGCTCCCTTCTGTCCCGAAGCCTCTCCCTTTACAGTCCCTGGACCCCACCGGCAGGTCCACAGGGAGGTGCAGGGCCGTCGCCACCTGGTCACTCTCGACTTCACGCAGTGTCTGCACCGGATGCTGAGCCACGGCCTTCACTGTCTCTGGCCTAACCCTTCTGCCAGTGCCAGCAGCGGGAAGAGCAGTTGCCCACGGAGCTGCGTGGGAACTCACCACACCTGTGCTGACCCCAGCACACGCCTCAACCTCCCGCAGGCGGGGCTGGCTCAGCACAGGGTGGGGGGTGACTTGCCAGAGCCCGGGCAGGATTTGTCTCCCAGCCGGGTGCACCATGGCCCCATCCAGCCTGTCCCGGCCACTGCTCTGTGACTTCCCAGCCCTGTGGCCCTGCAGAGGCAGTTGGGCACAGACGGGGCAGGCCTGAGGCGATGCGCAGAGGGAAGCTGGCTGCTGGGACACTGCTGGGTACCAGTGCTCTCCTCCCTGTCTGAGTGGGGCCAGGTGTCCCCTTCAGGCCTGGCCTGTGACCCTGGCCTGTGACCCTCTAGCTCATGCACGAGGATATCCTGAGTTGACCCAACCTGCCCCAGTCACCTGCTTGTCCAGACTCCTGCGAGAAAACCCAGAGTGGAAGTGAGGACTCCGGTCAGCACCCCCATAGGAAGGGGGGCCTGGGGTGGGCGTGGAGCTGAGGGAATGGCGTTCCTCAGCAGTGCTGTGGGTGGTGCAGCCCCCTTCGCATCCCCTGGTAGCTAGCAGGACCCCACAGGCTCACTTCCGGCCCCCAGCTGTCCCTGGCTCCAGTCCTGGCAGGGCCCCTGTCTTCTTGGGGTGTGTGTTGGATTTTAGGTGTACGGAGGCCACAGATGGGAGTAAACTAGGCCCTGAGGATGGCTTGGAGATCTGCAGTGGGGTGGGGCCCTTGTCTTCAAGGCACATCTCCCTGAACCAGCCACCGGCAAGGCTGTGTGGACAGCCGGGACCACCAGGCTGGACCCCAGCAGAGGGCTGGTTTCAGCCACCTCCTATCCCTGGCCCTCACTTCACCCTTGCCCCGGCCTCCCCAGGGGCAGGACCCCTCCTCCCAGTTGAGAACCTAGAGGCCTCCCCCTTGGGGGTCGTTGTGGAGAACCCAGAGGCCAGTGAGCCTGAGGCCTCCTGTCTCTTTGCAGTTGGACATCACTGTGGGCCGCTGGCACACACCCTGCAGCCGGCGCTCGGTCCTGAAGGCATCTGTGCTCCCCTGTGGGCTCCGTGACCCTGGCCGCACCCAGCAATGCTCAGGTCTGCTGTGTGCACACAGAGCCCTGTGCTTCCCGCTCACCTCGCATGGGGGACTTGTGTGAGAGGTGTGGACTGTGGGGCCTGAAATGTGCTCCGGGGGCGGCTGCAGCCAAGGCCCCCTTCCCAAGTCCCGCTGCCCCTCCCAGACTGCACCGTCCTGGATGCCATCGCTGGGGCCCCACCACCGCCCACCCCACAGGACCGAGCCCGCAGCCCCCTCACGTGCTCCCCCCCTTCTGCCCACCCCACGGAGACCTTGCAGGACGCAGCCGTAGCCCCACCACACACTCCCCCAGGCACAGGCTGTCCTAGAGTCAATCGGGCTGTGAGGGAGACTTGTCTGGTGGTGGACGTGAACCCTGACTCTTCTTCCCAGAAAAGGAAGCCGCCAGGTTTATGGGGTGTAATACGGAGCAAGAATCAGTACGCTGGAGTGTTCTGAGTCACCGTTTAGTGGCCACTCCCCACCCGCAGCCCACCTGGGCAAGGTGAGCCAGGGACACAGGTGACAGCTTTGGGTGGAAGACAATATGCAAATCAGGACGTTTTTCCTCGTGGTTCAGAAGTGCTTCCTTGACAGGGCTTCAGCCAAGCCCCAGGCAGACGCCGGAGCCACAGATCCAGAGGCCCAAACAGCCTTTGCTGCCAGGAAACGCCCCCTGGATGTTTAGATATCGGGAATAATATTTTCAAAAATCAATCTGGGATGTGTCTGTTGTTTTGTCTGTGACAATGAGGGTGTTTTCCTTGGATGTGTGCACAGGGTCCCCAGCTCCCTGCACAGAGGGATCCCTCGGCAGAGACAAAGTTGCCTCTGTCACAGCCCTAATGAGCCGAGAACCCACTGGCTCGCCACCTCCTAGCCAGGCCTTTTCTCCCTGAGCGTCTGCGTTAGGGGTTCTGTGACTCTGACCCCTGAGCGTCTGCGTTAGGGGTTCTGTGACTCTGACCCCGCACAGGTGGGTGATGCTTTGCTTACGTCGGCTCACCTCTCCTGGACGAAAGCCCGCTCAACAGCGTCTGCAGGGCGCTGCCCACCCCACCGCGGGACTGAGGCACCTTCCCTAGCACGGCCTTGTGTCTATGGAAAGCCGCTGAGAAGTTGCGTGGGGTCCGGCGCTGCCCACCGTTCTCCAGCCGTGCTGGCCACCACTGGGCTCCCGGACCAAGGCCCATGGACCGTTCCCCATGCCTGTCTACCGTGAATACACTCATTGTTCTGTCTCTAACTTCCCTATTTAGAGACTGGGTATTATACACGCAGAAAAATAATAACAGCTGACGGCTTCTGGCCCCTTGTGGGTCCCCACCTGGGTTTTATCTGATACCTGTGGGAACCTGGTGCGGCTAGCCTGGCATTCACCTTCACTCCTAATCCCATTTTAAAGCAAGGAAGTGGAAGGCTTCAGTGGCCTGCCACGGGTCACGCGGTCGCAGAGCCAGGCCCTGCTCCCTGCCAGGCCCCGCTCTGCCAGCCTCGCTGTGGACATTCTCACTGAGTGGCAGCCGTACCTGCATTGGCCTGAGGGCCTGGGGGAGTCCCATCCCCACACTGGTTGGCTGTGCTGCCTCTGGGGAGTCACTTGGTCTCTCTGTGCCCAGCGTCCTCGTCTGTCAGGTGGGGGTCACACTGCGCCAGCCCACCACTCCCAGGGAGGTCCGGGGCCCAAGGCCAGTGAGTGCAAATGTGGGCACAGCTGCCCTGCACAGGAGAATGCAGCTCTGAGTGGATGGAAGGCTGTGATGGTCACAGTTGAACCGCTGCCCAGGCGTGGGGCCAGCACAGAGCTGAGCCGGAAGGAATCCGCTCAGCCCGCGAGCTCGGGGTTGGTTGGTGGGCCAGTGGGAGGCTGGTGATTTTGGAGAATAAGGTCACGGATGCTAACAGTGTATTAGTTCACTGATTTTTTTTTTTTTTTTTTTTTTTTTGGACGGAGTCTCGCGCTGTCACCCAGGCTGGAGTGCAGTGGCCGGATCTCAGCTCACTGCAAGCTCCGCCTCCCGGGTTCACGCCATTCTCCTGCCTCCGCCTCCCGAGTAGCTGGGACTACAGGCGTCCGCCACCTCGGCCGGCTAGTTTTTTGTATTTTTTAGTAGAGACGGGGTTTCACCGTGTTAACCAGGATGGTCTCGATCTCCTGACCTCGTGATCCGCCCGTCTCGGCCTCCCAAAGTGCTGGGATTACAGGCTTGAGCCACCGCGCCCGGCCCTAGTTCACTGATTTACCCATGGTCCTGGGTCACAGGCATTCCACTAGTGGCCAGCACACCATCAGCCAGGTTTTTGGCGTGCGGCGCCTGCGGGTCTCACCCCCTTCGCAGGGAAGTCCCCAGATTCTCCTCCAAAGCCCAGAGTCACCGACGGCAGAAGCAGGGCTGAAAGGGCACCTGGATGGCCAGGTGGGCGGGCGGCTGTCGGGATGGGGGACCCTGGAACCCCACTGGCCTTGGGCAGCAGTCTTGGGGATTTCAGTAGATGCACAGAGGACAGCGGCTGGGGACGCTCAGCTCTGTCCTATCACCTGTGCCTGCCTGACGATGCCGCCTCAGCCGCCTAGGGGTCTCTCAGGGAGAACGTTGCCAAGCACCGACGGCTCGAGTGAATAGCCGTGCCTCTGGGAGATGGCGTCCCTGACTTGGCTGCAGCACCAGGCTGGCCAAGGGACTGTTTAAACACTTGCTGAGGAGCACAGTTGCCATTTCCTTCATGCCACAGCTGCCCCAGCGTGTGTCTGTGTGTAACGGCGTGCTTCGGGCTGGCAAGAGGGGCACGGGCACTTGTGTGTTTGCTCCAGGGTCTTCCTGAGACCCTGCTGGCACAGGCCTGGCTGCAGTCAGCTGGAGGGAGTCGGGGAAGCGGCCGGCACAGGACCAGCATCTGGCCTGCACTTGCGCCTCCTGAGCCCAGCCCCACATGCTTCTCCCAGCCAGCCTGGAGCTCAGGAGACACAGACGACAGGCCGGGAGTCAGGCGTCCTCGGTGGGACCAGGTGATTGAAATAAAGCATGTTGGCATGTGTGCATGCGTGTGCGTGTGCATGTGTGTGTGTGCGCACGCGAGTGCGTGCGCGTGTGCATGTGTGCGCATGTGTGCAGTGCATATGTGTGCATGTGTGTATGTGGATGTGTGTGCATGTGCATGCACATGCATGAGCGTGTGATGTGCATGCCTGTGTGTGTGTGCATGTGTGCGTATGTGTGTGTGCACGTGCGTGTGTGCGTGTGTGCATACGTGTGCGTGCGTGCATGTGTGTGTCCTCGGAAGAGACACCAGCTCTGTGTGTCTGCAGTTCTAGAGCAGGGACCTCAGCTGGGAACCTGGCTCCTGTCCCATGGGCTCGCTGGGACAAGCGCTGTGCCCACGCAAAGCTTTCCCTCTCCTTCCTGCATCAGCTCGCCTGGGAGGGGCTGTGCACAGAAGAGCTGGCCTCCGGGCTCTGTCTGCCACCTCGGCAACTGCAGCCCAAGACTCCTGGCTTTGGAGCAGTCACTGCATGGATGGGGGACCAAAGCCCGGAGGGCCCGGCTGGGAAGAGGGGCTCTCCGGCTGGCTGCTTTTCTGGAAATGAAATCCTCTGCACCCTGGAAGGCAGACTCGCACCACTGGTGCCCCTGCCAGCCTGCTGACCATGCGTGGATAGCCGCACCTGGCCTCTCAGATGAGCTGGGAGGTGAGCCCAGTGATGACGTCTGCCCTCTCCTGCTACAGTGACGGGCCTGCAGGAAGGAACTGCCTTACTTTGCCTATCCCTGACTCCCTGACCTTGCCTCCCAGTGCTGTCTGTAAGCCAAGAAAGAAAAGCTACCATGTCGGGGTGCTGTCCTTGAGGTCGCTGTGTGGATGAGCCCCCCATGACTGGAGTCTGCACAAAACATCAATAGTAATGTGATCCCCGGCAGAGCTGTCACTGAAGTGGCCACCAAAGCCCCTTCCCAAATGGGGTGGGTGCAGGCATCAGGGCTGCACCAGGGCCTGGACACCGGGGCTCCCTGCAGCGGGTCCTGGGTGTGCGGCCGAGGTGTGTCTGCTGTGCCCCCCCAGCCCCTCCCCACCCATGATGTTGGCATTGATCACAAAAGGAAAGGCTCTTATCAATCAGTGCTTTCCTGTCCTTCTCATTAAATCCTTATCAAGCAACAGCTCTGCACTGGGCGACACTGTGGGGTGTGAAATTATTCATTAACTGGTGCTAATTAATGTTTATGTAGACATTTATGGTGCTGGGCACCACGCACTGCCAACAGCCACCCAGAGGCCTCCATTCAAGGGGGCTGTCCTGGCTGTGTCGGCAGCTGCCTCTGCAGAGCCCCCGCCTCCCTGACGGGCCAGGCTCCCCCTCTGGGCCCCTCGCCTGCTCTGGGAAGCTGCCCAGATGCCCTCTCAGCGCCCACTCTGAGAGCACAGGGGCACTCTCCTCCCCTAAATCCGCTCGTGATCTCCACACCAAGCCCCATCCTCCCTCCCATCTCCACGGCCTCAGCCTCTGCCCTGCGCCCCTCCCCTGCGCCCCTCCTCCCTCCACCCAGAGAGGTCCAGCCTGGATGCCCACGCCTCCCGTCTTCTCACTGATCTGTCCCCACGACATGGCTCTGCCAGGGTCGCCGAGGCCTCCGTGCCGCCTCATGGCAGGGCTGGAGCTGGGACGGCCTCTCTGGATTCTGGGCCCGTGGCTCTCACCCTCTGCCTCCTTCCCAGCCCTTCACCCTGGAGCGGGGTAGCCTTGGTTCTCCTGACTTTCTGGTCATGGTCTCTCAGGCCTTGGGTCCTCCCTGACTCAGGGATATCAGCTCGGAGCCACCTCCTCCGAGAAGCCTCCCAGGCTGCACCCACTTCAGGCACCCTCTGTCCTAATGCCCATCTCCCTCCTGGGCCTGCTGCCCCATCCTTCTCTCCAAGATGGCTTTGAAGCCATCCCAGAAGTGCTATGATTTCATCCCCAATAATAATAATAAAAGCAACAATGTGTGCAACTGAGGGGTCCTAATGTGCAGTGCAGGGCGTCACAGGAGCTTGGACCATGCTTGGCCTTGGACGGACACAGCCAGGAGGGAAGCATCCCGCTCCTCTCAACATTCGGTGACCCGCAGGCTCTGCAGGACATGCCAGCTCTTCTGCACAACCTCCTGGTGCAGCAGGGGGGTGTTGAGGAGTCAGGAAGGGTTTGGTCCCCTCCTCCACTCCCTCTGAAAAGCCCCTGAAAAGCCGGCGTGCCCACCGCATCTCTGAAAAGCTGGCGTGCCCACCACATGGCGTTCCCACTGCATCTCCTCAGGTGCTTTATGTCACCAAGGTCATGCCTAGGCCCTGCCTTGACAGCCCTCAGTGCCCCCAGTGTGTCCCCTGGGAGCACAGCCTCCATGGGTGGCCTGGCTCCGACCCTGTGGGTCCTTCCTTCTGCCGAGGGCACTTCCCAGGCTTGGGTGCACAGGGCTTGGGGGTGTGGCTCCCGCCTGGGACCCACTGAGCCCTGAGCTGCACCAGGCCTCGACCTCGGGCTGGGGTCTGGGTCATCCTCTCAGGGAGGGTCTGGGAGACCTCAGGTCAGAGCATCTCACAGACCCCACGAGTGACATCCCAGCTCCTCAGGCCAAATCTCCTGGACCCCAGAAGGAGCATCTGTGTCAAGAGAAGGGCTTTGGTGACGCTGCTTGCTGCAGGGACGAGGACTGCTCCATGTGGCAGAGCCAGTGCGAGGAGCTCAGGTGCAATGGGGAAGCTTTGGCAGCGGGAGGCAGAGGCATGGGACAGCGGGAGGGAGGGTCTGGTGTTCTGAGTGCTCAGTGGAGGATGGCTGAACGTGCCTAGGTGGTGACAGAAAAGCCGTCAGGGCAGAGGGACAGGCCGAGGCCCTGGCATGCGAGGAGCAGGCGGGTGTGCGGCGTGCAGGGACCTGGGGAGGACACAGAAAGGTGTCAGCTGAGGGTCCTGGTGTGTCTGGGGTCCCCTGTGGAGGAAGGTCCAGGGGAGGAGCCTGCTGCAGGGGGCTGGGGAGGGTCTCAGCACCACGGTGGCCGGGGCCTGGGCTGGGCGGCAGGGCCAGGTGGGTCCAGCAAGTGTGCTCAAGCCGCCTCGTGGAGGGGAACAGGCGGAGTGCTGAGCAGAAGCCAAGGTGCCACCGCTCGAGGGGCCGGATGCTGCTGTCCCAAGAATGGTAAAGTGGGGAAATAGGACAACAGCGTGGGAGCCGGCGTTGGGCTTAGTTGGAGCGGCCCAAGGAGGAGCAGAGCCTGGGGTTGAGGCTGTAGCGGAGGCCAGAGGGAGCCAGGCTAGGGAGGAGGGTGCACGGGTTCTGGGGCATCACCCTGTGGGCATTTGAGGTCCCCAGGACAAGGGCAGGACACGAAGGCCAGGTCTTGAGCACAGGCCTGGGACAGCAGCTCTGGCCCATGAAGGCTGTAGTGCCCTTGGAGCCCGGGGGGCTCTGGGCAGGGCCCACGGCTGGGGTGGAGGGTCCAGGACAGACACTGGGAAAAATCGCCCATGGTGATCCCTGCCTGGCCCCGTGTCCCTTGGTGGCTCAGAGGAGGCCCGAGGTTGCACCCAGGCTCAGTCGTCTCCTCAGCCCCATGTGGTTTACCACGTCCTCATCAGTCAGGGGGCAACCAACTGCCAGGAACCACTGGCAAATGGGACCGAGGGTGGGAGCCTGTCCATCCTCTGAGCCCACGGTCCAGGCCACCGCAACAGCTTTCCAGACCACAGGCTCCTGTCGGGGATTTCAGAAGATCCGGAAATCATTTTACGACCGATTACCTCTAGCTGGCCGTGCTCATTGGAAGGAGGTGAAGGTTTGGGGAAGTAAATGCAGCCGCGAAGCCCCAGCCCTGTGCTCTGCCCGCAAGGCCGTGGGAAGAGCCGGCCTCACTTCCACTTCCACTCCTCGTTTAATTTTCACAGGCTTTGAAATCACACAGGCAGAGTGGGGAGGGCGGGCGCCGCCCTACCAGAGGGCTGGGTCAGATGCAGGTTCACAGATGGAGCCTGGCTCATCCATCCCCGAGAGCGAGCAAACAGCGCCCCGGGCCCCGTTGTCCATTCCTTGGGCTAGGAGGACAGGAGCAAACGAGGACACAGCAGCTTCCTGCTCTCACATGCTGAGGTGCCGGGGCCAGGCCTCTGCACACCAGGCATCCCCTCAGTAGGACTCAAGGCAGTGCACACCCCTCCAGGGGTCTCCTTCCTGCCTCCGGTCAGGCTGTGGGACCTGAAGCTCTCTAGGGGCCTTGTCTGGCCTGGCTCTGAGGCGGGTCCTGGCTGTCACATGAGCCTGGTGAGGCACAAAACCCAAACAGGGCCAGGAGACCACCAGGGAGGTCAATGCTCTTGGGGTGTGGGCTGGAGGGACTGAGCCACTGGAACCAGTGTCCCTGCCTGCTGGCCATGTTGGGCTGCCCACTGCCATGTTGGGGTGCCCGTCTCCTGCCACCTGCTTGCAGGCCAGGGATTGTCATTGTATTTCCTCCAGGTCCTGTGCTGCTCAGGATTCCCTGACCCACTGGAGGGGAAGAGCGGCCGAGGACAGCTCTGAGGAACCTGGTCAGCCTGGGTCCTGCCCTGCCACCTTCAGCCGCATCTCCTCACCCGGTCCCTGAGTGAGAGGTGAAGCCAGCTGGACTTCCCGGGTCGAGTGGGGACTTGGAGAACTTTTCTGTCTTACAAGAAGATTGTAAAATGCACAAATCAGCACTCTGTAGCTAGCTAGAGGTTTGTAAAATGCACCAATCAATGCTCTGTAAAAACGCACCAACCAGCACTCTGTAGCTAGCTAGAGGTTTGTAAAATGGACCAATCAGCACACTGTACAACGGATCAATCAGCAGGACATGGGCGGGGACAAATAATGGAATAAAAGCTGGCCACCCCCACCAGCCAGCAGCGGCAACCCACTCCCGTCCCCTTCCACACTGTGGAATCTTTGTTTTTGCCCTCTCCACAATAAATCTTGCTGCTCACTCTTTGGGTCTGCACCACTTTTAAGAGCTGTCACACTCACCATGAGGGTCCGTGGCTTCCTTCCTGGAGTCAGTGAGACCACAAACCCACCGGAAGGAACAAACTCTGGACACGTGAGGGCCTGTCTGTGCACGAACGCAGCTGTGTGTGCTGTGAGAAAAGCAGCTCTGTGGGACAGGAGCTCTGGGTGTGGGGGTCCCAGCCAGACGACCTACTGGGACCCGTGGGCCCTGCAGCCAGGCCTTAGTCAATGCCACTCAAACTAGCCAATTAGAGGCCCTTCCCGCCGGACATGCTGCCGGACTTGTCTCCCCTTCTGGACCGAGGGCCTGAGGCCTGAGACTCCTATGACCTACGGGTCAGCACTGGCCGACCACCTCAGTGGACGGAGCCTGGAGGCTGGATGTGGCCAAGGGCCTGAGTTCTGGGGGGCCTTAGGCACCCTGGTGCCTGTTTCCATGGGGTGGGCCAGGCCCACTGGAGACTGAGGTGTCGAGAGGTGCAGGACACACGGCGGGGCGGAGGGCGGGCTCCTGGTGGCCACAGTGGCCCCTGACCCCTGACTTTACAGAATGTGGCAACTTTGTGGAGGGGGAAGAGGGAAGCCGCCTCTGCCGTGGCCTCTGGGGGTTGGCGTCCGTGTCGCGTACGGGATTGTGCTTCAGCATCCTCGGTGGGGCCTTCTGTAGAGCACTCACTTATCTGCCTCAGGCCTTCGTCTCGCACAGGCTCTTCCACGGGGTTTCGCTCCCCCAGGGCCCAGCGGCTGAAAGCACAGCAGCCTCCCTGGCTCATCTCGAGGCATCTGAGGAGGGTCAGCGTCCGAGGAGGGCCAGCGTCCGAGGAGGGACGGCAAGGGCTGCAGGAGGGACAGCGTCCGAGGAGGGACTGCAGGGGCTGCAGGAGGGCCAGCGTCCGAGGAGGGCCAGCGTCCGAGGAGGGCCAGCGTCCGAGGAGGGCCTGCAGGGGCTGCAGGAGGGCCAGCGTCCGAGGAGGGCCAGCGTCCGAGGAGGGACAGCGTCCGAGGAGGGACTGCAGGGGCTGCAGGGAGCACAGGCAGGGCCTCCACCCTCGCCCACCCGCACAAGCAGCCCTGGAGCCTGGGGGAGTGCCTGCTACGCCGCAGGCTAGGTCCTGTTCCAGCCCCAAGCTTCCTCTCCTCCTGTCCTGGCCCCTGCAGGTCACGGTGGCTCTGGGAGTTCTGGGAAGGCCCAGGAAGGAGGAGGTCAGGGAAAGTGACTTTGCCTGTCCCTGCCGGGGTCTGGAGCAGCTGCCAGGGCTTATCAAGGGGAGTCTACCTGAGGTCACACCTGTCCTTGTGTGGTCCCAGCACTGACATTGGGCAGTCCTATGACCGTGCCTGCCAGGGGCTTTGTTCAGAAGTGGTGCTAGCGCCAGGCTGTGACTCCAACACCAGGTGCCCTGCCCTGTGAGGCCAGCCCTGGGGTCTCTGGATGGCCTTTTGCTGTCCTCTGCCCTTTACCCGACTGGAGGCTGAGGCTTGGATGTCTTAATCCCTGAATGGCCTTGCTCTCGGCTGGGGCGCCATATACTTGGGGCCAAAACCGGGTTAAGGATGGGGCGAGCGACTCAGAAGACAGCCCCTCCTACCAATAAAGTTCACGGAATTATGGGGCTTGGACTTTGTGACACTTGATTATGTCTGTTGCAACACCCACTTCCTGCTCCCAGAAAACTGAGGCAGGAGAGGCCACCCCACAGTTCGTGGGGCTTGAATGGCCAGGAATACGGTTCCCACCTGCTGCTGCCTCTGCCCAAAGACAGGATGGGGGCTGGGAAGCCTCGTGTTTAAAACCTGGACTCAGAGGGGTGAGGGTCCGGAGACCCCCAGGCAGAAGGGAAAGCCCAGGGGGCAGAAGGGACTCTCCCCAGGCGGTCTCCAAAAAGTCACGAGGACCTCACCAGACGGGGGGCCTCCCTCCTGCCCACCCGGCCCTGGGGGAGCAGCAGGGCAGCCTCTGGGGGGAACAGGTCAGCGCCACAGCCCCTGCCCCCGAGACCCTGCCCACCCTGGCCCTCCAGGACATTCTCCAAATGCAGGGTGAGGGGATGGAGCTACCTATAAGTGCAGGTTGGAGTATTCTGGGGACGGGACGTTTCCATCACAGAAGGAGGGCTCTTTTGCATCTATGACAACTGAAGCGGAGGACCCTCTTTCTCAACAGCACCCTGGGCTCTCCTCTGTGACCCAGGCTGCCCTGGGGGTGCTGGCTGGACCGTCCAGACCAGCAGCCCATGAAGCTGCTCTCGGAGGTGGGAAGGGGCCAGGCTCTTCCTCTGGACCAGGTCAGGAGCCGGGGGTCAAGGCTGATCCCCTTTCATAACCAAAGGGGGCAAACTAGGCTCTGGCCAGTGGGAACCAGGCGTGCTGCTCTGGAGTCAGAGTTGCTTCAAAGTGGGGGCCGCAGCCTGGAGGCCTAGATGATGGCTGCCGGGCTGACCGGGCAGTGGACAGGATGAGTACTGGGGGCACCGAGGGCAGCACCGGGGCCTCAGGAGCAGCTGCCCAAGGATGACTCTTCCTGGACCCTCATAGCAGGCCAGCCCCGCTCCTAGAGACCCAGTGGGCTGCAGCCTGTCCAGGTAGGGTGGGGCTGGGGGTGCAAACTGTGCAGCCCTCAGAAGCTGCAGACCTGAGTCCACGACCCCCTCTCTGGGGGTCTTGGCACAGGAGATGGGCAGGGCCACAGGGGCCAGGCGGGCAGGGCCACAGGGTCCAGGCAGCCAGGCCCACGACCTGGTGTGGTCTGTCCAGGACAACCCTCCCACACCGGCCCACCCCTGGACCACCTGCCACCATGAATCCAATGCAAGGCTGTTGTGACGCTCCCTTCCTGCTCCCAGATAACAGACAGAAGAGGCTACCCCACAGCTTGTGGGGCTCGATGGCCAGGAACGGGGTTCCCACCTGCTGCTGCCTTTGCTTTGCCTGAGGCTGAGGCACCAGGTTGGAGGAAGCCCTGGCTCTGTGGGAGGATGCAGGAGCGGGCGCCCCACCTGCCTGCTGTGTGTCAGGGCTGGTGTCATGCCTCCCGCCAAGAAGGGGGCTGGACGTGCGGGGCAGTGGCAGGACAAACCGCCGGTGCTGGATTCCACGTGGGCTGTGCTCTGTGGGTTCGTGCTGCGTCTGCCCAGCGCAGGCAGACGAGTCCAGCTCTGCCCGTACAGGCCGCCTCGCACCGGGAGCAGAGCCTCGCCAGGACGCTGCACATGGCGCCTCCTCCCTCCCGTCTCCGCAGGTGCCGACTCACTGGTGCTCATTAGCCAGAAATGCACAGTGAAGAGGTTTCCTTGGATTCCAAGGAATAAATACCACTTCTTGTCCCACTTTAGTATGCCACACAGTAATGTCCTTGGGTTGGGATGCAGCTGATGTGAGACACCTTGCTAAAGTCAGGGCTGTCTCCCTCAGTTCTGGTAGCTTCAGATCCCGCTGCTCTGAACCAGCAGAGACTCCAAGTCACAAACCTCCCTGGGAGCCACGAAGCCGTTCCCTCTCTCTCACAGGAGCCCGTCCATTACTCGTGTTTGAGACACAGCCTCCTCAGCATGTCTCCATGCTGATTCCCACTGCCCTGAGCCCTGGACAGGGGAGCCGCGGGGGCCTCTCACCCCCAGGCAAGGCCGAGCCAGTGTGAGCAGCAGCCGGGCCTCTGCTTTCGAGGGTGCGGAGACACAGCAGTAAGGAGACTGGACGTCGCTCTCGGAGAGCTCCTGATCTCTGCACCACACACCACAGATGCGTCAGCTCCCGTGGGCCCCAAAGAGAGAGAGCACTCGGCTTAGGGGAGGCTTCCTGGAGGAGGTGATGCTAGGGGAGAGTCCTGAGGGCAGGATTAGCAGGCAAAGGAGGAGGGAAGAAAGTGGCCCAGCAATCCGTTGATTTTAAACGGTGACTCATTTTTCTGCACCACTCACACTGGCAGAAAGAACGAACTGTGGTGCCAGCTTACCATTCTCCAAATGCCCAGCAGGTTCTCATGCAACCTCGGGTGGAATCATCCATTTCCCATGGGCTGGCAATGCTGTCTCGGTGATATGCCATTTCCATGTACCCCTGAGTCTAGTTCTAGAATTCAGTTTCTCTTCCCTTGATCCATTTTCACCTTCCAGTACCAATCGACCTGAAATTCTACTGGCTGAAATGGTCAATTACGCAAACCCAACAAGTGAGAAGTTATAAATAAATGATACTTCAATTTGAGTTTTAATGACATGGAAAAATGTTCTCTGTGTGATGTTAAGGAAAAAATCAAGATCTACGTATGTAAATTGATGTATCTTGTGATTGTCTGAGGAATATTCTACATGCACAGAAAAGTGACTGGGCTGAAATGTGATTGGGTCTTAACAATGCTCTAGATAGTAAGATTTGGGATGGGTTTTACTTTATTAACTTTTAGTTTTCTATAGCTTCTAATTTTTTTTAAATAGTGAACACACATGGCATACACACAAATGAATAGAGAGTTATTTTGAAAAGTGAGACTGGGCGCGGTGGCTCACGCCTGTAATCCCAGCACTTTGGGAGGCCGAGGCGGGCAGATCATGAGGTCAGGAGATCGACACCATCCTGGCTAACACGGTCGGTTAGCCACGGAGACCTAACCCGTCTCTACTAAAAATACAAAAAATTAGCCGGGCATGGTGGCAGGCGCCTGTAATCCCAGCTGCTCAGGAGGCTGAGGCGGGAGAATGGTGTGAACCCAGGAAGTGGAGCTTGCAGTGAGCTGAGATGGTACCACTGCACTCCAACCTGGGCGTCAGAAAGAGATTCCATCTAAAAATAATAAAAAAAAGAAAAGTGAGTTCACTTCCTCCTCCAGCTATGGCAGAGTCACTGGGGCAAGTTTACCACCTGCCGGAAACAAACCAACTAGAAAACAATACGGGAAACAAAGGTTTTCAAGACACTGGACATCAGACAACATAGGACAGTCATCCCTAAGACGGGGGAAGCAAATTAACAATGTACTACGGGATTATATTAGGTTGGTGCAAAAGTAATTGCGGTTTTTTGCATATGTGGGAAGAATGCATGGCTGAAATAGCAGGAAGACTGGGAGGAAAGAGATGGCAGATGCTGCTGTAAGCTTTTTAACTGGTATAATATCAATGAAGGTAGGTGGTGATAAACCAAAGATGTATATTGTAAACCCTAAAGCAACCGTTTAACACAACAAAGAATAATAGCTAAAAACTGAACAAAAGAGATAAAATGGAATCTTAGAAAAATAATCCAAAGGAAAACAGAAAATAAAAGGAGGAGGAGAATGAACACAGATAGGACAAATAGAAACAAATAGAA
The DNA here is from genome assembly GCF_049350105.2 of Macaca mulatta. Lineage (NCBI taxonomy): Eukaryota > Metazoa > Chordata > Mammalia > Primates > Cercopithecidae > Macaca > Macaca mulatta. The sequence goes on from NC_133411.1 coordinate 1,639,152, forward strand.
AAATGGTACATTTATTTTTATTTTTTGAGACAGACTCTCACTCTGTTGCCCAGGCTGGAGTGCAATGGCATGATCTTGGCACACTGCAACCTCTACCTCCCAGGTTCAAGTGATTCTCCTGCCTCAGCCTCCTCAGTAGCTAAGATTACAGGCGTATGCCACCACACCTAGCTAATTTTTGTATTTTGAGTAGAGACAGGGTTTCACCATGTTTGGCAGGCTGGTCTTGAACTCCTGACCTCAAGTGATCTGCCCGTCTCCACCTCCCAAAATTCTGGGATTATAGGCATGAGCCACCGCACCTGGCCTGAAAAATGGTATATTTAAACTTAACCTTATCACCAATCACATTAAATATAAATGATCTAAATATCCCAATTAAAAAGCAAAGTTGTCAGATTGAATAAAACAAATGAACCAAAACCTAATTGTGTGCCGCTTTCAAGAAACACACTTTAAATATAAAGGCACAAATAAGCAATAAATAGAAGACTGGGCAAAAACACACCATGCTAATCCTAATCAAAGAAACCTGGAGGTGTTAAATTAGTATCAAAGTTGGAAACAACTCAATGTGCCTCACCAGGTCTGGGGATAAGTAGATTGTGGTATACAATGGTACACAGCTGAGCTCTAAAAAGGAATGAAATACTGATACATGTAAAACCACAGATAAATGTCAAAATTGTTTTCTGAGTGAAATAAGGCAAACCAAAGAGAGGTAGTTAGTGTATTATTACATTTCTATGAAAGTTATAGAAAATGCCAATTAGTCAATAGTGACAGAAAGCAGATCAGTGGCTGCCCAGAGGTTGGGAGGAGACAGGTGTTGCAAAGGCGAACGAGACATCTCTGGATGGATGGAAATTGTTCTTTATCTTGTTTATGGTGGTGGTTTTACCAGTGTGGGCACATGTCAAACCATCAAATTGACACTTTATATAGTTTATTGTATGTCAATTATACCTTAGTAAAGCTGTTAAACAAAAAGTGTATGCATGGAAAGTTTTATAGTAGATCTTGTTAAAAAAAAAAAAGATGATATTCTAAATTTAGGTGATACTCAGTTCTGAGTGGCTCTCAGTTGGTTACCTCACCAGAATCCATGGTTTTTCATTCCTGTCCTAGAGCAAGCCCCAGAAGCTGGAAGATTTTCATCAAGAGGCCAGGCGCGGTGGCTCATGCTTGTAATCCCAGAACTTTGGGAGGCCGAGGTGGGTGGATCACCTGAGGTCAAAAGTTTGAGACCAGCCTGACCAAAGTGGTGAAACCCTGTCTCTATTAAATATACAAAATTAGCTGGGCATGGTGATGCATGCCCATCATCCCAACAACTTGGGAGGCTGAGGCAGGAGAATCACTTAATCCCAGGGGGCAGAGGTTGCAGTGAGCCGAGATCACGTCATTGCACTCCAGCCTGGGCAACAAGAGTGAAACTTTGTCTCAAAAACAAACCAATAAATAAATAAGATATATACAAAAGATTTTCATCAAAAGATGTCACATCCAGGACCCAGGCTTGACCAGGAGAAATAAAGGGCCGCTGGGCGGGTTGTGAGGGGACTCAGGGCGGTGGACCCAGGAGAAGCAGCTACAGTGGCTGTAACTTCAGAGGCAGAGAAAACACCATATGATGACAGAGAGATTTCTGATCTCTCAGCGACAGGTGATAGCGTCAGTCAGAGAAAAATGAAAACTGCAGCTACAACCTCACATCTCTAACAAGCCTACAATCTCGTATCTCTAACAAGCCTACAGCCTCCCATCTCTAACAAGCCTACAGCCTCACATCTCTAAGAAGTGTACAGCCTCACATCTCTAAGAAGTGTACAGCCTCACATCTCTAACAAACATGCAGCCTCACATCTCTAACAAGCCTACAGCCTCACATCTCTAACAAGCCTACAGCCTCGCATCTCTAACAAGCCTACAGCCTCACATCTCTAACAAGCCTACAGCCTCGCATCTCTAACAAGCCTACAGCCTCACATCTCTAACAAACATGCAGCCTCACATCTCTAACAAACATGCAGCCTCACATCTCTAACAAGCCTACAGCATCGCATCTCTAACAAGCCTACAGCCTCATATCTCTAACAAGTGTCACATCTTTAAGAAGCCTACAGCTTCCCATCTCTAACAGGCACACAACCTCCCATCTTTAACAAGCCTACAGCCTCCCATCTCTAACAAGCCTACAGCCTCACATCTCTAACAAGTGTCACATCTTTAAGAAGCCTACAGCCTCCCATCTCCAACAGGCACACAACCTCCCATCTCTAACAGGCCTACAGCCTCCCATCTCTAACAAGCCTCACATCTCTAACAAATCCACGGCCTCGCATTTCTGACAAGTTTCCTTTTGGATCTGGGATCACTTGGACAGTCTTTACAAAGTATTTGATTACAGACTGAACTACAAGCAGTGGTCACACGGTTCAGGGAATATCAGGAGTCAGATAACATGGGGAAAATCGGTGCCACATTCAGGGATTCCTGGTCATTTCCTTCCTGGCTGAGAGCCTCGTATGCAAATCTCCAAACATCACACCCGGAGCGGAGTGCACCAGAGAGCCGAGTGAGGCCCTGCCCCGTAAGCTGCTTGCCAGGTTTACACTCAGGGTGATTGTAGCATTTTTATGGCAAGGAAAATAAACGAGCCATTACCTTTCACCAAATCGCACTGTATTTTATTCATTTAGGGTGTACACACCTATCTGCTTTTCAAAGGAATTTTGGGTAGATTGTAAAATTATGCTCAACTTACAACAAGGCAACTATAAATAGAAAAGCAGCACTGAGGTGCCAGTGCTGGGGGTAAGTACGGGAAAAACCAGGGGTGGGTCACGGGATAAACCAGGGGTGGCGGCTGGGTCACGGGATGAATGGGGGGATGGGTCACGGGATGAACCAGGAGCGGGTCACGAGATAAACCAGGGCCGGGGGGGGGGGGGGTCACGGGATGAATGGGGGGGGTGGGTCATGGGATGAACCGGGGGTGGGGGCTGGGTCACGGGATGAACCAGGGCTGGGGGTGCTGGGCACGGGATGAATAGGGGGGTGGGTCACGGGATGAAGCGGGGGTGGGGGGGTGGGTCACGGGATGAAGCGGGGGTGGGGGGTGGGTCACGGGATGAAGCGGGGGTGGGGGGGTGGGTCACGGGATGAAGCGGGGGTGGGGGGGTGGGTCACGGGATGAAGCGGGGGTGGGGGGGTGGGTCACGGGATGAAGCGGGGGTGGGGGGGTGGGTCACGGGATGAACCGGGGGTGGGGGGGTGGGTCACGGGATGAACCGGGGGTGGGGGCTGGGTCACGGGATGAACCGGGGCTGGGGGGGCGGGTCACGGGATGAATGGGGGATGGGTCACGGGATGAACTGGGGGTGGGGGCCGTGGCAGGGGATGAATGGGGGGATGGGTCACGGGATGAACTGGGGGTGGGGGCCGTGGCAGGGGATGAATGGGGGAATGGGTCACGGGATGAACAGGGGGTGGGGGCTGGGTCACGGGATGAATGGGGGGGTGGGTCACGGGATGAACCGGGGGTGGGGGCCGGGGCACGGGATGAACCGGGGGGTGGGGGCCGGGGCATGGGATGAATGGGGGGTGGGTCACGGGATGAACCTGGGTTTCTGAGGTCACAGGGTGGCTTCCTTGCCCCATGACCTCGCTGAGGCTGGTTAACTGCAGAGCAGCCTCGACTTCCTCACCGGCGCCCCGACTGGTGCCGCCTCCTCACACTGCAGTCCTGTGAATGTTCCACGCAGCCACAAGCTCAGGTGGTTCAGGGTGTGGTGGGGCCGCTCAGGACCCCTCCCCATGGGGACCAACCCCTGTTCCACAGCTGGGGAGGGCTGGTGGCTGACACTGCGGAGATGAGGCTCTTAACAGTTGCTTCTGCCCTCAGGAGGGTAGCCCGGCACCCGCTGGGGGAGGAGCCTGACCACCAGCTGGCCCATAGTGGGCACGTCAAGCCCTGGGCCTTGACACCAAGGGGGTGATGGGCTCCAGAGTGCCCATCACCACTGCCCAGCCCTGCCCTCAGGTGTGAGTCCCTCGAGCCCCCCCCATAAACCTCTGTGCGCCAGAACCTGACGGGGACTCGAACACAAGGGTGAAGTCGACAGTCACGCTCCCTGGAATGCCTGTGCGCACACAGGCTCCCTTTAGAAAAGAAACCGGCTGCGTGCAAGGTAGTTAAAATGCAGAGCCTCTCCTGAGTACAAACAAAATCCAGGTGCGTGTCCATACTGGGCTGCGCGGAGGTCGCAGGAGTTGCAGTGTGGGCCATGGGTGGCTCCCTCCCGTACCAAAGGCCGGCGTGAAGAGAACAGCACAGGCAGGCAGACGGCAGTGAAAAACAGCCAGAAATGGACGGGGGTTCGGAGGGGCCGAAGCCTGACCCAGGGTGCACCTTCTTCCATCCGGGGTGCTGGGACTGCCAGGGAGGGGTGGGCCGAGATGTGGGGATGGGTACACGGAGGGTCCTGGGCCCTTGGGGTCTGGCTGGTAGCACTGGGAGGAGGTGACAAGCAAGGCTTGTGAGGGCTCAGCGCCCAGAGCTGCAACTCTGCAGACTGCAGCGGGGCCTTGGATCCACATGTGCTTCTGGTCTCGGCTGGCCTGACAGCCACTGGGTTCCAGGCAGGCCTGGATGGTGAGGACGGGGCTGGGCTGCAGCCACCAGATCCACGGCTTCCCTGGAAGATGACGGGTCAGCCGGACATTCTGGCTGAGTCAGGGCCTTTCTAGGTGTTTCTACACCCTGGACATGTGAGTCCCCCGAGGGGAGAGCCTAAGGAATGCTGAGACGCAGCACAGGCGGGTGAGGGGAGCGGAAAAGTGTCGGCTCACGAGCTACCATCTTTTTTCTTTTTTTTTTTTTTGAGACGGAGTCTCGCTCTGTCGCCCAGGCTGGAGTGCAGTGGCACGATCTCGGCTCACTGCAAGCTCCGCCTCCCGGGTTCACGCCATTCTCCTGCCTCAGCCTCCTGAGTAGCTAGGACTACAGGCGCCTGCCACCACGCCCGGCTAGTTTTTTGTATTTTTAATAGAGACGGGGTTTCACCATGTTAACCAGATGATCTTAATTTCCTGACCTCGTGATCTGCCTGCCTCGGCCTCCAAAAGTGCTGGGATTACAGGCATGAGCCACCGTGCCCAGCCACGAGCTACCATCTTAATGCAGAGTGTCGAAGTCTCTCTCCTCGCTGTGCCCAGCCTGGGGTGCCAGGCCGGGGTCTTGGCCTCTGGAGGCTGCTCTGCCAGGGCAGGACTTCCACGTCTCTGGAGCTTGGCCCTGTGGGCGCAGGGTAGCATCAGCAGGGGTGGCCCTCACGCCCCGGGGCTGCCTCCTTCTGCCCTCGGTAAAGGCGGTCTGTGCCACTCTGGGCCTCCGCCGTCCCGCCAAGGAGCAGGCAGCAGCCCCGTGGGACCCAAGGAGCTGCCGTTCCCCTCTGTGCCTCTCTGCTGCGGACTCTGACCTTCTACCTTATTTCTGATTAAGTCTAAAAAAAGACAGGAAAAACCAACATGAGCACATCACGTCACTGAGATACAGGGCAGCGGTCAGGGCTGTGAAGTCCTCGGCTGTGCAGAATCCAGTGAGGACAGCAGTGGCGAGGGTGGACCTGTGTGCAGACGTGACCGCCTGCCCCCGCCGCCCAGCAACCCCCAGCCCAGCAGACGTGACCGCCTGCCCCCGCCGCCCAGCAACCCCCAGCCCAGCAGACGTGACCGCCTGCCCCCGCCGCCCAGCAACCCCCAGCCCAGCCAAGGTCAAGGCCAGTGGGAGGAGCCGCGGGTTTCTGGACAACACCCAGCAATCAAGGTCCCACTGAGGTCGGTCAAACCACACCCTCGGATCCTCTAGCCGTACTCAACAGCACTGCCAGGAAAATGGACGGAGCTTGATGTCTCTGCCAGCACCTTCACCTCTGCCCCAGACGAAACACTGTTCAGATCACTCACCCTGCCAGGCTCACCACCCTACCTGGACCAACACCCTACACAGACCACCACACTGCCCGGACCACCACACTGCCTGGACCACTCACTCTGCCCGGACCACCACACTGCCTGGACACTCACCCTGCCTGGGGCACCACACTGTCTGGACCACCACACTGTCTGGACCAGTCACCCGCCCAGACTACCACACTGCCCAAATCACCACACTGCCTGGACCATTCATCTGCCCAGACCAGCACACTGCCTGGACCACTCACCCTGCCCGGACCACCACACTGCCCGGACCACTCACCCTGCCTGGACCACCACACTGCCCGGACCACTCACCCTGCCTGGACCACCACACTGCCTGGACCACTCACCCTGCCCGGACCACCACACTATCTGGACCACCACACTGTCTCGACCAGTCACCCGCCCAGACTACCACACTGCCCGAACCACCACACTGCCTGGACCACTCATCTGCCCAGACCAACACACTGTCCGGACCACTCACCCTGCCTGGACCACCACACTGCCCAGACCACTCACCCTGCCTAGACCACCACACTGCCCAGACCACCACACTGCCCGAACCACTCACCCTGCCTGGACCACCACACTGCCCAGACCACTCACCCTGCCTGGACCACCACACTGCCCAGACCACCACACTGCTTGGACAACCTGCATTGCCACCCATGATGGTAAGTGCAGGAGTCATGAGGGCCCTTTCTGTAGTAAATGGGGGTTGGTTTGAGAGGTCTGAGTGATTTTACCTTCCTTGGAAAAGAATTTCCTCTCCGTCTGGCAGTGAGCTGGCCTGGGCAGACCCCTAAATCCAGTGATAATCAAATACCGTATGCCCTGAACCCCAGGGATCTTATTTAAATATTAAATTTAAATATTTATTTAATCTTATTTAAATATTAAATCCCAGCAGGGCCAGGTGGGCCTGGGACTCTGCACTTCCCACAGCTCCTGGGACACCGTTGCTGCTGGACCGTGGGGCACACTGAGTCACAAGGCCTGGTCTGGGCAGGATGGTGGCGAACCCTGTGGCCTGGGTCCTGGAGAGTGCAGACCTTTCTGGTTCTCCTGCCACTTTCAGGGTGTGAGTCAGGGACCAAGGACTCAAAGGCCCACAGAGGTGCTGAGTGTTTGGCAGCCTGGACGCGGCTTCACCTCTAGTCTGTTTCCTCCAGCGCCCTGGACGCTGAGCAGGCTTTTGCCTTTCCAGCCCCTTTTCTGGTGGTTCTCATGGAGGATGGGCCACCGCGGCTATAAACACGATTCAGGAGGGGCTTTGTTTCCTTGGAGGGTGGCAGGATTTTAATAACAGATCCCATTCTTCGGTGGTTATAAAACGGTTTGGATTTCACGTCTTCTTGATTGACAGCTTATATTTTGCGAGGAAATTGTTCGTTTTGTGTGTGTGCACACATATATGTGCATCTGTACATGAGTTATGCATGCAGGACACACACACGGAGATACTGAGTTTCTGCCGGGTCCCTTCGCTCCCATTTTTGTTTCCAGCATCAACCATTTGTGCTTCTCCTTTTTCATGCCAGCGTGTCATGTCGTCTGTTTCATTATTTCAAAAACCAGCGAGGCTCCATGAGGCTCCACTGATTCTCACCGTCCTGAGCCTCAGGGAGCACAGCAGTCAGAGATCTCTTCCTCTGCGGGGCCACCACGTGGTGCATTTTAATTGGTGGAATATTTATTACTCCTCTGTGGGTTGGCATTTCCTGTCCTTTGTCTAGCATTTTTTTTTTTTTTTTTTTTTGAGACAGGGTCTTGCTCTGTCACCCAGGCTGGAGTGCCGTGCTACAATCTCAGCTCACTGCAGCCTCGACCACCCTGAGCTCAAGCCATCCTCCCACCTCAGCCTCCCCAGTAGCTGGGACCACAGGCATATGCCACCACGCCTGGCTAATTCTTCTTATTATTTATTTTGTAGAGACATGGTTTCGCCATGTTGCTCAGGCTGGTCTTAAACTCCTGGCCTCAAACGATCCTCCCACCTTGGCCTCCTAAGGTGCTGGGATTCCAGGTGTGAGCCATCATGCCTGGCCTTGTCCAGCTTCTTTTTTTTTTTTGAGACAGTGTCTCACTCTGTTGCCCAGTCTGGAGTGCAATGGCACGATCTTGGCTCACTGCAACCTTTGCCTCCCAGGTTCAAGCGATTCTCCTGTCTCAGCCTCCTGAGTAGCTGGGACTACAGGTGTGCACCACCACACCCACCTAATTTTTGTATTTTTAGTACAGACAGGGTTTCACCATGTTGGCCAGGATGGTCTCAATCTCCTGACCTCCTGATCTGCCCGCCTTGGCCTCCCAAAGTGCTGAATTACAGGCCTGAGCCACCGTGCCTGGCCTGTCCAGCTTCTTAAGCTGCTTGTTTTGCTTATTAACACGGCCATCTCATTTTCTCATGCAGTTATTAAGACTGTAAGACTGTGAACATCCTTTAAGGGTCACTGGGCTCTCACGGATCACATCTATAGTCTCCCCAGGAGGCAGTGCCCACGTGGGGTCTGCCCTGCAAGGCCTTGCCCAGAACTGCCTGCCCTCTACGTCCAGCCATCTCTCTCTGCCCCACCTTTCTGTCAATCATCTATCGTCTATCACCTGTCTGTATCCATCTGTCCGTGTCTGTCCTCTGTCTGTTTACCTCCCTCTATCGACCACTTACCTGATCATCTCCCAACCAGTTTCCCTCCTGTCTGTCCATCTATCATCTATTCATCTGTCCATTTACCCATCGGTCTATCATCCGTCTTGATTTCTGTATCCATGAATCACCCGTATCTTCATCTTTACGTATATCTGCCTCTCTCTCTATCTCTATGTCTCTTCATCTCTATGTTTATCTACCATCTGTCTACCTCACTGGCTGTATAATCTTCTGAGGCAGGAACGTTCTGGAAGGTACTGGGCTTATTTAGCCATTCCTCGATCCTTGGCTGACCTGTCAGCTGTCCGGGTTTCTACCGTGACACGAGCTGCTTCGGTTGATGTTCGGGTCTCTCCGCCTCGGCCTGCCGCCCTGCACCTTCCTGTGGCAGAAACTCGAGGTCTGGGTGGAGCGGCCCCCGGCTGGCCCCGCAGCGCACGCAGCCTGGGGAGGAGTCTTGTGGCCAGGACACGAGGCGATGTGTCGTCTTCTACAAACCCTGGATGTGCAGGGCGTGTTTCCTTCCTGCCCAAACCTCTGTTTAAGGGACATTGTTCATTTTTGTTTTCACCAGGCTCTTTTACAAGGTACGATAATTATTTGAAAAAAAATGTATTCTCTGCTCATCTGTGAGGTTCCAGAAAGGGGAGAAAGCCATCCCAGCTGTAGGTCCAGGGTCTCTGAGTGACCCCAGAAGAAAGGCGGCATGAGCATAAGACTCCAGACGGGGTCCCCAAACCCGGGGACGGAAGCCCTGTTCTTGAACCCCAGTTCTTCCTCTCTGGGGTCTGGGGAAGCAGACTCAGGGCCCTCAGTTTCCCCATCAGCAAGACAATGGTCCTTGGAGTCCCTTCCCAGCATCGCGGCTGTGGCTGTGCCGTGGGCCTTTCGCCAGTTCAAAGGGAAAGACAGGAGGGAAGCAAACACTTGTGCTCAGTGTTTTGGTACATGAAGAAAATGTACCAGCTGCCCAGAGGCCCTGCAGACCAGTCCCCGGGACGGAGTCCTCTCCCAGATGGAAGAGAGCCCGGGTGTGTCCGCTCCTGAGAGGTGAGAACACTAGGCAGGCGGGGCAGGGTGGAGATGCCCCAGCCAGTGGTGCCAGGCTGCACATGCATGGCTGGTGGGTGCCAGGTCCCTCCCCACACGGATGACGGGATGGCGCCAACACAGGCCCCTGCAGAGGTGCACAGCTACATTTCCATGTGGCCCCAGCAGCCCCGGGCTGGGTTGGAGGACTCCAGACTCTTGTGTGCCTGCCCCACAAGAAGAACAACCCCAGGGGGTGCTGCGCGTGCAGGGCTGGGTTCCCAGAGTGCTGCGTCCACTTGCTTGCAGCACGCCCGGTGAAGCAGGTGCTGCTCCTGCACTATTTTACAGGTGACGGGACAGCCCTGGGCCACCTCTGTGACCCAAGTGATGGGTGCAGTGTGTGACTGGAGGGTCCTCTCTGTCCCTGATAACAAGACACTGAGCTCTTACTCTGGGCAGAGCTGGTCCAGGGGCCTTTAAGCAACAAGGTGACCCCTCCCAGGATGAGGTGTTATTTCACACACTTTAAATATTACCCAATAGCTTATAATTCACTGGCTAAAAGCATACAAGTTTGCTAAGACAATAACAAGTATCACCCATGTAATCTCCAGGGGAGGAGGAATAGCTGAAAAATACCATCAATAAAAAGTTAAAAACTGAAAGGATAGGTCTAACAGTAAATTACTTTCCAGCTTTCAACACTTCTCTTTAAGAAAGCATACTGTAAAAATGAGAGAAAAAAAGATCTTGACCAGAAGGCATTTGCCGCTCATAAAACTTACAAAAAATTGTATGCAGAAAAACAAAACTCTGTAAATCAATATGAAAAAGACAAGCAACCCACATTTTTTGTTTGAAGAAAGAATATGATGTTGTTTGCCAATGCCTGAGCCAACGTAACACTGTCTTAATAAATGGTTGATAATAAGTCTTGGCATCTGGTGTGCTCTTCGCACACTCATCCTGGCCGTTCTTGATCGTTTATGCCTCCTTGTAAAATTCAGGACCAGCCTGTTCATTTCTATTTGAAAAAATCCTATTGGGATTCTGATTGGAATTCTATTACATTTATAAATTGTTTTTGGAACTTATCTTCAAAGAAGCAACGAAGGATTCACAGCTGACTTTCAATGAAACCATAGGAGCCTGAAGAAGATTGAACAGCATCTCAGCAGTGGGGAAAGGAGAGAAAGCTGCCAGCCCGCAGTCCTGTGCTCACGGAAGCACCCCAGACACGAAGGAGAAGTAAAGGCATTTTCGGATAAGCCAAGGCAGATCCGTACCACAAGACATAACTAGGGCATTCTTAGGCTGAAGGAAACAGCCCCAGGTGAAAGCGCAGAGAAGAGCCTGCCGAGGGGCCAGACAGTGGGTGACGTCATGCCGTAAAGCAGCACCTCAGTCCATGGGGACACGGGACAGGCGTCCCCAACACCGTCACAGCCAGTGTGTCGCCTCGGTCCATGGGGACACGGGACAGGCGTCCCCAACACCGTCACAGCCAGTGTGTCGCCTCGGTCCATGGGGACACGAGATAGGCGTCCCCAACACCGTCACAGCCAGTGTGTCGCCTCGGTCCATGGGGACACGGGACAGGCGTCCCCAACACCGTCACAGCCAGTGTGTCGCCTCGGTCCATGGGGACACGGGACAGGCGTCCCCAACACCGTCACAGCCAGTGTGTCGCCTCGGTCCATGGGGACACGGGACAGGCGTCCCCAACACCGTCACAGCCAGTGTGTCGCCTCGGTCCATGGGGACACGGGATAGGCGTCCCCAACACCGTCACAGCCAGTGTGTCGCCTCGGTCCATGGGGACACGGGACAGGCGTCCCCAACACCGTCACAGCCAGTGTGTCGCCTCGGTCCATGGGGACACGGGACAGGCGTCCCCAACACCGTCACAGCCAGTGTGTCGCCTCGGTCCATGGGGACACGGGACAGGCGTCCCCAACACCGTCACAGCCAGTGTGTCGCCTCGGTCCATGGGGACACGGGACAGGCGTCCCCAACACCGTCACAGCCAGTGTGTCGCCTCGGTCCATGGGGACATGGGATAGGCGTCCCCAACACCGTCACAGCCAGTGTATCGCCTCGGTCCATGGGGACACGGGACAGGCGTCCCCAACACCGTCACAGCCAGTGTATCGCCTCGGTCCATGGGGACACGGGATAGGCATCCCCAACACTGTCACAGGTAGTGGCACAAAACAGGGAGGGAGAGAGACTGGAGTCAATGGAGAAAGCAAAGCTGGCCTGGAGATCCCAGTGGGAAGTGAGGGGCCTTAGGGGCCACAATCTTATTCTCTCTGGTTTCGGTGTCTAATGGAAAACCCCATAATAAACTGCAAAACTCACCTAACGAGCCACCACTTCAGACTCATCATATTGGAAAACATTTGAAAATCTAAAAAGACTAAAACATGGGCAAGAATATGAAGTAAAAGGGGCCGATGGGGGTGAACAGTCACAGCTGGTTTGAGGAGGGCCTGGCAATCTCACTGCACTGAAGGGCATGCCTTCTGCAGCCTGGCACTCCTTCCTGACAAAGTACCACAGGCCGGGTGCTTGACACCACCAAAGTTTATTTCCTCCCAATTCTGGAGGGTAGAGTCCAAGACTGAGGTGCAGCAGGGTTGGTTCCTCCTGAGGCCTCTCCTGGGCTTGCAGACGGCACCTTTTCCCTGCATCCTCACAGGGCCGTCCCTCTCTGTGTGCCTGTATCCTCATCTCCTCTTCTTATAAGGACATGGGTTGGACTGGATTAGGGCCCACCCTCAAGTAACTTAGTTATATCTGCAAAGACCCCATCTCCAAATATAGTCACATTCTGTGAGGTTCTGGGGGTTAGGATTCCAACACAGGAATTTTTGGGGGACATGATTTAGCCCATAACAATGTCCAAGAATTGGATGCACATACGTGTACAATTTCCACGCATGTACAATATCCATGCGTATATAATGTGCATGCATATACAATTCCCCTGCATGTACAGTACCTAAGCCTGCACAATATCCATGCACGTACAACACCCATGTGCACAAGGAGACATTTACAAACCTCATGCAGCATTGTCTGTAATAACCAAAGATTGAGAACAGCTTAAGTGTTAACTAACGGGACAGTAAGTAGTGTAGAGGTCACGCAATAGCGTGATTAGTGGAAAGTAATTAGTGGAATTTTAAAAGGCTGCATTGAACAATCCGAAGGAATTGTTCAGTCCGAAGGAAAACTGAAGAAGATACATTCAGCACATTGTTGAAAAAGTGTTTTAAATCACACAAGAACAGCATCATGTGCTGCTCAGGAATTTATTCAAAAGTGTGGAAAAGACGAAAATGATGAACACCCAGTTTGGCAGATGGTGTGGGCATGGGAACCCTAACAGCTTCAGCTGCCTGTGGGGTGCAGCTGCTGGGCTCCCTCAGGCGTCTTGCCCCTGGGCAGGCCTGGGGGAGCTCAGAGGGGTCCCAGCGTGCTGGGAGCATTGGGTGAGCTGCAGGCCCAGGGCCATCCCAGGTCTGGGGCAGCAGCGGAGCCGTGCCTGGATCCCTAAGGACGCGAGAGATCCTGGGGCGGCAGCGTCCAGCGCAGGCTCTGACTCATCAGGGACTGGGTGGGAGCAATTGTTGTGATAAGATCTCATAGTTAGCTCATAATAATAATAATAAAAAGCTAGAGAAATTCGTCTTAAGAAAGTTTTTGAAATTTTAAGTTCTTTGTCAGTACTGTGGGAGGTCTTAACACGATTAAGGAAGAAAACATTTTCTAGCTATAACTGCTATGGTTCAAGTGTTCATGTCCTTCCAGAATTCATCCGCAAAACCTGATTTTTAAAAAGGGCTTAAAATGTGTTTAATCAGGAGTTAGGCTAGAGCTAGTCCTAGCTGAGGCTATAGTTACATTTTAGTCTGTAAAGGAGCAACAAATCATTGTGGGATTTGTATTTAAAACCTTGCTGTGAATCAGTACAAATACAATCTTGCCTTTGGGGCTAGATAGAATTTATTGATAAATACACAGGTAAGGGTTTATGAGCCAGACATTCACGTACTTGAAAAGAACAGTCCTGGAAACGTGGATGAGGTGGCGTCTGGGGGTCGGGGACCCACCGGACCGAGCACAGAACACTGAGGCCTGTGCGTCGCTCCGCAGCCCCCAGAGGACCCCACAGCAGAGGATCCGTCCGTTGTCAAGGAGACCAGACGCCCATCACAGCTTGCTCAGTGAGCCATCAGCAAAGCGGCTGGGTGTTGGGATGGGGGTGACATGTGGCCGGGCAACGCCCCCGCCAGGGCTGAGCTGGCATTGCCACTGCTGAGTGTCCACCGGCTCACGCAGAGGCCTAACCCGAGCCTCCGAAGACGAAGCATCCTAATGCCTGTGAGGAATGGGAGGTGCCTAATGCCTGATCAGCCAGCGAACCCTCCCCTTATGGCAAGGGCTGTGCTTTGCCCTCAAAATGAGCTCAGACGGCACGTTCCTGGGTTGGAAGACTCAACACTGTAAAAATATGTTCTGCTATTGATTCCATGCAATCCCAACCGATTTTTTGCAAACTCATCCCGGACCTGATGGAGACAGACCAAAGTCCCTGAACGCCCCGAACATCCTTGTAGACAGGGAGGCAGGGGAGTGTGGCCTGCCTGGCACTGCACCTTGTAAAACCACGGTGTGGAGACCGTCCCACGCTGGCATGAGGTTAGATGAGTCGAGAACTGAAGAGAACAGAGAACCCTCCAGGAGGCCCACGGGCATGTGGACACAGGGTTTGTAACAAAGACTCTTAACAGAGAGTCCTGGGAAGGGCCGCCTTTTCAAACTGAGTGTGCTGGCACCACTGAGTGTCTACACAGGAAAAAGGAGCAGGCGCCCAGGTAGGAAGATTTCTCAGATAGGACACAAATTACATTACCACAAAGGAAAAGGTTGATGAATTTGATTTCGTTAAAAGTAAGAAACCCTGTTTAACCAAAAGACATGATTTTATGGGAGTGAAAGTTGAGTGAGAGTCAGGGAAGGCGCATGACGGCCACGGCACTGGAGGGCAGTGAGTGCCCAGGCCACGCAGAGAACGCCAAGAACAATGACTGGGCCACGGCACCGGAGGGCAGCGAGTGCCCAGGCCACGCAGAGAACACCAAGAACAGAGAGAGAGAGAAGTGGACGGAAGACTCAAGCGGGCAAGTCACAGGAACATCCGTAAAGACGAGAATGGGTTCATTAGCGATGGGAAGACGGAAACTAAAACCTAAAACCCACGAGACACCGTAGAATACCCACAGTTCAGACCTGCTGGCACCAAGAGCAGCGTGCAGCCTGGCATGGAGGCTCTCACACCGAGGACGGGAATCGGTGACCCTCCTCGAGCTGGGCAGGATCTACTCAGGTCCAAGGCTCACACGCCTAGCGTCCAGCGACCCCAGCTGCTAGTGACCCTCGCACACACCGTAGGCCATAAACAGGAACCCACAGCGGCTGGCAGGAGGCAGGACATGGCTCCACGGCTCAGGGAAGCCAGGAGACAGCACCGGTGCCCGCCTGGCCCACCTGCCCTCCAGCCACCGCCCCTGCAGGCCTGCACCCCAGCAACGCTCGCCTGTGGCTGAGGGGCTGCCTCCCCGAGGGGCCTGGGAGCGAGGTTGCTGCAGCTATCTTCTGCCAGCAGCCAGGAGGCCTCTGCAGCCCTGCCAGACCCCCAGAGAGTCCATCCCAGAGACAGCATGGCTGCAGGTGGAGCCTTGTGCTCCCCTCCCGCAGTTGCTGTTGTCTGAACAGCCGCACCCATAGCAATGGTTCAGGGATTCCTGGGGCCTTTTCCCTGTGAGTCTTCCACCTGTCTTACGGGGTCAAGGAGAGGGCTATACTTGAGCATGGGTGTGCCCCACCATCCTCCTCTCACAGTGGAGTCCCGGGGCCTCCTAACCGCACCCAGCCCTGAAGCCGTTGCCTCTGGCTGCAACCCTCCTGGAAGCCACAGCCTTTCCCTGTTCCCCATCTCGAAGCTCTTCACCACTTCCAGGCCACCCTCCCTTCCTCTTCCCTAAACCCTAGGTCATCGTCAAGCCGCCCCCGCGCCCGTGACGGGGCATCCCCTCCTCGCTCTAGGGTTTCAGCTCCTGCCTCAAAGCAGCTCTCCACGTCGACCCGCACCTCCGACCCACACCTCAGTTACTGGCAATTTCAAAACGTGCACAGAGCCCCCCTTGAACTTGGCTTCTCAGGTCCCCGAGCCCCTCCAGGGGTCCTGTCCTCCACCTGCCTGGCCCCTGGCCCCTTATTCACACCCCAGACACATCACCGCAGCTCCTGTACCCACCTCACCTTGGGGGGCCTTCTGCTCCCTGAGTGCCGTGAGCCGGCCCTACGGCTGCTGGCCCCTGGCCCTCCTGGTGCTTCCTGCCCCTGCGGCTCTCCCATTTCTCCTCTCCATCATCTCAGCAGCCCTTGGCCCCTCAGGCATGGCACAGGCTCGCCTGTGGGTGTCTCTGCAATGGCAAAGCGCCCACCTCCATTTCCACACCTGCCCCTCCCACTGACCCGCATTCCCGGTTGACCCACCATTGCCTGAGGGTCCGTGGTCCTAACATTTAGAAAGACCACATGGCGCCCGGTGTCCAGGTGGGGCTGGAGCCAGGTCCTCAGCCCCCAAACCCCTTCCTCCTCCCACCCTGGTCCCGGGCGACAGTCCTGAGTGCAGACGCTGGTGCCACAGGGACGTCCCAGCTGGGTGAATTCTTTGTGTAAAGAAGAGGTCCTCAGCATCAGCTCTAACTGTCATGCCCTCTTTGTTTATCTTCATCTTAGTCCTTGCTGGGCGATCAGTTCTTTGTTAAGGTTGATACCGAGCCCCAAATCTGATTTGCCCCGAGAGATGAATGATTTTCTCTGCAGTTACTGGGCGGCTTTCTTAGGACTAGAGAGTGGTGAGTGGTTGACATTAATCTCCGCAAACTCAAAATAAAATTGGAAACAAATGTACCAAGAGCTGCAAGGCAATGGCTGAGCCTCCCCTACACGGGATCACAACCTCTGGTGGCCATCTGCGCACAGCCAGGCGGGGCCAGGCCCCAGGGTCCCTCTCTGACGGCAGCCGATGGGGTCCCTTGGGCCTGCGCAGTGCAGCCTGGACGGCATGGGCTTGGGTGGCCATTTCACCACAAAGTCCCTTCAGAGGCTCAACAGGTTTTCAGGCACAGCCTCCCTCCTCCAGACCCTGCTGGCCGGCCGTGTGGACTGAGAGCTGAGGGCGTCTGGGTCTCTGAGGGGCATCGGGGAGGGAGGCCCAGCGGTGGCCTTGGTGGTTCACTCGCCACAAGAGGGCCAGCGCTTACTCAAAGAAGATTGAAAACACACAAGGAATCGGGAAACCAAACCAGAGAAGTCCTGCTGACCGAGCCGCCCCTTCTGGAGGCCAAACAGGCACGGAAGCCCCGAGCCAGCACAGGCACTTACCCAGCAGAGAGAAGAGGGCCACCAGGGTCCACACAGCCACCAAGAAGGGGGTCCGCACAGGGAGCCACTGCAGGCTGACCACCGGGATCCCGCTGC
The DNA here is from genome assembly GCF_049350105.2 of Macaca mulatta. Lineage (NCBI taxonomy): Eukaryota > Metazoa > Chordata > Mammalia > Primates > Cercopithecidae > Macaca > Macaca mulatta. The sequence goes on from NC_133411.1 coordinate 1,656,376, forward strand.
TGTTCCGGGCAACGTGGGGCTCTGGCCCCGGGCCCCAGCCGACAAGTGCACAGGGATGGGCTCTGCCCACCAGCAAGGCCAGCAGCGTGAAGGCACAGAGTCCAGACCCCCCGGGCCGCATGCTGGGGGCGCGTGGCACCGACAAGGCGCCACGTATCCGCCTGGCTGTTCTCAACTTTTGGGGACCTGGTCTCTGCAGGGAGCCACCTCGTTAGTCCCTGGTGACCCCTAGAGCTGTGCCAGCTCTTCCTGCCTCACCCCAGCGCCTTCCCTCTGCTACCCAGACTTGTCCTGGGCAGCCTATGGCCCCCAGGCCGTCAGCAGATAAGCGCTCCGTGTGGCCAGAGGGCCTTCCTGGGACCTGGACCTCCCCAGCGGGAGTTCAAAGCCCTTGCCCATTTTCCTGTGCTGGGAACAGAAGCGGCCCGCCCATCCCCTCTGTGAGATTAGGTTCTGCCTGTCATGTAAAATAAAAGCTGATGAAGAAACAGGGTTTAATTGGTTTCTTATCAGGTGTTTCGTCCTTGTTTGGAATTCTGCGTGGATGGGGGAGCCATGGGATTACACCCAATAAGGTCACCTGCAAATCAGCAGTGCAGCCTCCGTGGGGTCTGCACCCAGGTGTGTGCTCCGCAAAGCCCCCTCTGGCTTCAAGGCAGCAGTGGGTCCTTTGTCCCGGGCCCTCCTGCTGTCCCCACGTCTCCTCTGGCTCCTGGGCCTGACCTCCACTGACTCCCGAGAGGTTCTTCCTCCTGTGCACCTGTGCCCGGGTGGCCTTGCCCACTGCAGGTGCCGAGCCCCTACCTTAGCATCGGAGACCCCAAGGCTGGTGGGGGTGGGGTGTCCTGCAGAGTCAGCCCCAGCCTGGGGCGGGAGGCCAGGGCCTGGTGTGGCCTCGTGGGGAATCAGAGCCCTTGTCGGCAAGGGCTGTCTACACAGCAAGGGAGCCGAGCCCAGGCCAGATGAGAAGGGCGTCTCCAGTCGGGGATGGTCACCTAAGGGGATTGATCCAAGATGCAAATGTGTCAGAGGCCTTGGGAGCTGGTTTTATTGTCAGAGTTTCAGAGTTTGAAAAGAGAAAACTGTCACAAACTCTGACTTGGATTTGGTTTGGAGGCATCTGTGTGAATCTAGAATTTGCAAAATGAGTAGGTGTGTATAGAAATAAATACAGCCTGCTCCACATCCCCAGGTTCCACATCGCAGACTCAACCAAGGATCAAAGATACTTGGAAAAGAATAAAAAATAACAATACAGGAAAAAAATACAAATAAAAATAACAACACAGTGCAACAACTATTTACATAGCATTTCCATTGTATTTGGTACAATGAATAATCCAGGGACGATTTAAAGTACTGGGAGGATGTATGCAGGTTACTTGCAAATATGACACCATTTTACATCAGGAACTGGAGGTCCTGCAGGTGGGTTAACCTCTGGGGTCCTGGAACCCATCCCTTGAGGACTGCAAGAGATAAGCATATAGGTGTCAGTCACAGTCCCAAATCATGGCCCCTGGAATAAAGCTGGAACCCACGAGCCCATCCTTACATGATAAAGATGTGGAAGACTTTAGGGGTCCTTTGCAGCATCTCAAGGTGCCTCGTGACTGTGCCGGAGTAGACCGGTAACTGTTCTGTGAAAATGCTTGACAGCAACAGCTGACTCTACGCGGATCTGGAGCTGCAGCTACGGGCAAGGGCACCCGCGCTCAGGGGTGCGCAGCGTGGGAGAGGCTCAGCTGTGCCTCGGGTGCTCCTGCCACAGGCTCATAGCCTGATCCCGACTCGAGAAAATGCCTGACACACCCAGAATGAGGGTCTTCACCCAATAAGTGCCCTGCAACCATCTCGGGAGATGAAGAGGCCAGACCGCAGAAGACCATGCTTGGTTTCGATGGGACAACTGGATTCGCTCCGAGGGCTCTGAGGTCAGCAGGCGGCTGCCAGTCACACCGATGTCCTGACCTGGGAGCACGCAGGAGAAGGAGGCACCCAGTCAGCAACCTACCCCCAGATGGTCAGAGAGATATTCCTGTGCTACTCTTGACACCTTTCTGTAAAAGAAAAAATTTAAATAATACATTACTTAAATAAATTAAAAGTTTGTATTTAAAAAATACACACAACTTCTGCTTCCAGCTACAATGCAGAAAGTCTCAAGAGACTATTTTCACCAAATAACCTAAACAAGCCACATAAGCTATAAATTCGCAATTAAAAAAAAAACCCGCCGGAAAGCTGAGGATACACAGACACCCGAGTGAATTAAGCCACCAGCAGTGAGGAGCCCCCAGGGGAAGGGCGTGACTGATCACTGCCCTGCCAACTGATGTCAAGAGAAGATCCTAAAGGCCAAAGAAAAAAGACACAGGGTCAGTAACAATGTTGGAGGACGCCGTGCGGAGACAATGGGGTCTGAAAACGAAAAGGTGGCTTCTGCGAGCTGATGAAACCAGACACCACCAATAAACAAAGCCCAAATCCGCAAACCGAGAATTTTATACAGAACAAAAACGTCCTTCAAACATGAAGGGTAAATACAGATAATGTCAGACGATAAAAAGCATTTGTTGCCAGCAGAATTCAATGTGGAAATCATAAAGGAAACTGTTCAGCTGAAGGAGAACAGCCTTGGGCTGGGAACAGCAAAGGGCCGGGTCCCTATGCGGCAAACTCAGCGCCAGCAATTACTCACCGGCTGAAGCAAGCGTGTCCTCCTCCTGGCCCATGGGCTGCATGTGGCCCAGGACGGCTTTGAATGTGGCCCGAGACACATTTGGTAAACTTTCCTTAAAACGTTATGAGATTTTTTGTGATTTTTTTCTTTTAGCTCATCACCTCTCGTGTTAGTGTGTTTTATGTGTGGTCCAAGACAGTTCTTCTTCCAATGTGTCCAAGGGAAGCCAAAAGATTGGGCACCCCGGGCTAAAGGAACTTCAGTGACAGTGCTGGGTTGTCACGTGACATTTGTACGATGCCAACAGCAAAAATGGTAGAAGGGTGAACGGGCATGAGCCATCCTCTCCGGCACGGCCAGTCTTCCCTGACACCGTAACGCCGGTGAGGAATCGCTAGGATAACCGAAGACTTCAAATCTACATGAAGGAAACTTTAAAATGAGACTGAGAGGGCCAGAAATATGTGACCAAATCTAAGGGCATAGAATACCTGGACAGAAAGACTTTCTTCAGAAAGATCAAGTTACAGCTGACTCATTCTGTAGGTTTAAGGTCCCAATAAATGGCCCAAAAGAATATTTTTAAACTACATCAACTCTTTTTGAAGTTTAAATAGGGAAAACAAAGGAGTTTCTGGCTAAACAGATCATTGGCAGGGCACCTTTGGAAGAGAAGCAGCCATCGGGGGTCTGCCTTGTCACACTCAGGCCTGTTATGGAAACAAGGGTTATGCCTCGGGTGGCTCAGGCTGCAGAGGGGAATGAACGTCTAGAAAAAGACCCCAAAACACCAAGACTTTGGGCTATGACCAAGGCATCATTTCGAGTTAGTTGAGAAGACATGGTGGGAGACAGGGTTCGTTCTGTTCGTATAAAACAAAGAGAAAGCGTGTGTACCCCTGACGGCTCTGGAAGGGCCCGTGGAGGCCCCAGGGTCGACTGCTCCGGGAGGGAGCTGTGTGGCCAGGAGACCCATTCGTGCCTGTTTTCTATCAAACGCGTGTGTTGTTGTTACACGTTAAAAAACAACCCCCCCAAAAAACAACAAACAAACAGACAAAACAAGTGCAACACGACTTTTTAAAGCTGGGCCTGAGAGTCCTGGGGAGAGCCGGGTCCGGGTTCCTGGTGGGACGCTGAGCTGCAGAGCCGGCTGGTGGCTGGGGGGCCATTCTCCCTCCTGGGCCCTGTGCCTCCTCCAGAGCAGAAGCCTCCCCAGGTTCTCCTGCAGCTTCTAATCCTGGCGCCTGGCATGGAAATCGTCCAGCGACAGGAGGGGCCCCTGCTGCTGCTGGTGAGACTGTGTTTACAGTGCTGTTGGAAGGCCCAGATCCTGGCCAGGATCCGAGAGGCCAGAGGCCCCTTCCCACCTCCCGGGGTCTCCCCAGGTGGGAAGGGAGCAGAGGGGCTGGCGTGGAGCCACATGCGGCCCGGCAGGGTTTGACCTTGAGTGCCGAGATCCTTCATGAATCCGGGCTCCGCTTTCATCAGAGGGCACCATCCTCCAAGGGAGCTCCCCGACGAGAGGCATTACGGAGGGTCCACAAAGGTGACCCCTGTTGCTTGTCATGGGCTTCTTTTTCTTTTTGTTTGGCTCCTAGTATATTCCGGGGTGTGTGCATCTGTCACCACAACGCATTTTAGAACATTTCATGCCCCCTACCCGCCGCCTCAGCGTTCACCTCCTCCCACCTCCCCGGTCCCCGGCCGATTTGCCTCCATGGATTAGCCTGTCCTGGATGTTTCTGTGGCAACACCGTAGGTGTGTGGCCTTCATACCTGGCTTGTCACTCAGACGACATTTCCAAGACTCACCACCTCGTGTCGTGTACCAGCGCTGCATTGCATTGTGCGGGTGTACACGTTTTCATGCGTCCGTGTATTTAGGCTGTTTCTGCTTCTCGACTGTTATGAATGATGCTGCTATGAACATTCTTTTTTTTTTTTTTTTTTTGAGACGGAGTCTCGCTGTGTCACCCAGGCTGGAGTGCAGTGGCCCGATCTCGGCTCCCTGCAAGCTCCGCCTCCCGGGTTTACGCCATTCTCCTGCCTCAGCCTCCGAGTAGCTGGGACTACAGGCGCCCGCCACCACACCCGGCTAGTTTTTTTGTATTTTTAGTAGAGACGGGGTTTCACCATGTTAGCCAGGATGGTCTCGATCTCCTGACTTCGTGATCCACCCGCCTCGGCCTCCCAAAGTACTGGGATTACAGGCTTGAGCCACCGCGCCCGGCCTGCTATGAACATTCTTATACAGGCTAATGCCTGAACGTGAACTCATTGCTGTAGGTGTGTACTTAGGAGTGGATTTTGTACAATCTACTGATGACTTCCATTCCTCCACGATGCATTTATTCTCCTTAACCACTTAAAAGAAATCTCCCCTTCCCATAACGTTGTTTCACCTGAAAGGAGTGAGATACTAATTTGACCTTAAGTGGGCTTTATTTATCCCTTCAAGGTGAGCAGTTATTCCGATTAGACTGGAAAATAGTGACCAGAAATATTAGGCCAACTGCATTCTAAATAGTGTATTTTTGGTCTTAGGAACAGATAGGGTATCCCCTTAAGAGGCCTGGATTTTGCCTAATAACACTGAAAAAAGGAGACCCTGTGGTCTGCATGGTGATCAGACTGACAGCCAACTTTTCACCCACAACAACAGAGGTCAGGAAGCAATGCAACAGTAGCCTCCACGTGCGAAGGGCAGGTGACACCAACACTGGACTGTCAGTGCGAAGAGCAGGTGACACCAACACCGGACTGTCAGTGCGAAGAACAGGTGACACCAACACTGGACTGTCAGTGCAAACAGCAGGTGACACCAACACCAGACTGTCAGTGTGAAGAACAGGTGACACCAACACCGGACTGTCAGTGCAAACAGCAGGTGACACCAACACTGGACTGTCAGTGAAAGCGTCATTCCAGGGTGCAGTAAAACAAAGGCACTTAGAACACATGAAGGTCAAAAAGGAGACACAAAACTCACAGACCATCCCTGAAATAAGTACGAGACGTGCCCTTCACCAAGGAAAGACACCCCAGGAGGAAGGCATGGAACAAAAGAAGCAAAGACGTGCAGAGAAAACCCAGCAAGCTGATCAGCAAACATAAACAGCCATTGGTTATTTTAGGAAGAAAACTTGGGCACAGGAAAACAGCATGGGGAGTTTTCCTCTCGAAATGGCAGGGTGGCTCGTATCAGAACAACCTTTCCGTGAACAATAATTATAAGCTCTGGAAAAACTATAAAACACTATTGGAAGCTAATGGAGAGCAAACAAAGATGGCAGAGACTCAGTGTGGCAGCCCTTGAAAGCAGGAACTTCTGTGGGCAAGCTTCACGTACAGCTCACACCTGATGGTGCACCTTGGTCACCGAGCTGGGGTGGCGTCAGCAGAGCACTGCAGTCTCACTGGCTGGACACATAGGAGGCCAGAGAAGGAAGGGTGGAACCCCATAAGGAGGGAGCCACAGACAACAGGGCCCTCAGCACTGTGTGTAAATTGCATCTTAATCCTGTCCTGGACTGAGCACCCTGGGTGAGATGCTGAGGGTCCCTGCAGAGAGGCGGCAGCTACTGCCATGAGGGAAGGTGGAACGTGGCCACAGTGCATGGGCACATGGCCTGCAAGGGTAAGAGTGACATCTTCCAGCACAGGAAACATAAGCCAGAGTCTCTGTGTCGTATTGACAACAACAGTCATACTGTGGCTGACAAAAAAGCTTCCAGACATGAAAAGAAACAGGAAAATGTGACCTACATCTGAAAGAAACAGCAGTCAACAGAAATGTGCCTCAAGATAATGAAAGATGATAAAATTAGAAGACAGACTCTTTAGTATGTTCAGGGAATTAAGGGAAAATATAGTCACAATGAATGAACAGAGAATCTTGGTAGAGAGATGCCAGTCATCTTTTAAAATAACCCATGAGAGGAAAATAGAATCTTAGGACTCCAAACTCATGGTGCTCAAGGGAAAGTAAAGCTTGGGAGTGGATTCTCATGGAAACTGCCATCCTTTTGTTCTGAGAGAGACAGCAGTGATTTCCCATGCTCTCTCTATCTCATGTAAAACTCAGACTCACTGGGCACTGATCAGAGCCTCACAGAACAGAGCCATGTGCCTCACTGCCCACTCCCCTCTTTTTTTCTTTCCATCCTGTCTGCTCTTTCCCTTTCAATGTTGACGTTCCCCAAACTCTCTTCAGAAACAGCACAGGACACAGACCTCAGAGGGACTCATGTTTCTTTTTCCTGGGCATGTCCTCAACCTTGCTAAACAAACCTCTAATTGACTGGTATCTGTCTCAGGCAGGTTTCCCAAACCAAATGGAAATTCTGGAACTGGAAAGCACCACAGACCATACAATGGGTCAGAAGATAAATCTCAAATGTTTCCAATAATTGAAATGATAGAAAGGATGTTCTCTGATCACAATGGAGTTAAAAGAGAAATCAATGATAATCATACATCTGGGGAAAAACACAAATATTTGCAAATTAAAGAAAATATCTAAATGACCTATGGGTCAAAAGAACCACAGGGGAAATTTGAAAATATTTCAAACAAATAATAGTGAGCACAAAACATATAAAAATCTGTAAGATTGTGTCCGGATTTCATTCCTTCCAGTGGGGTCTTGGTCTTGCTGACTTCAAGAATGAACCTGCAAACCTTCGTGGTGAGTGTTACAACTCTTAAAGACAGTGTGTCCAGAGTTTGTTCCTTCAGCTGTGTCTGGAGTTTCTTCCTTGCAGTGGCTTCATGGTCTCACTGACTTCAATAATGAAGCCACAGACCTTTGCAGTGAGTGTTACAGCTCTTAAAGGTGGTGCAGACTCAAAGAGTGAGCAGCACCAAGATTTATTGTGAAGAGCAAAAGAACAAAGCTTCCACAGCATGGAAGGGGACCCAAACAGGTTGCCGCTGCTGGCTGGAGTAGCCAGCTTTTTATTCCCTTATTTGTCCCCACCCATATCCTGCTGATTGGTCCATTTTACAGAGTGCTGATTGGTGCCATACAATCCCTTAGTTAGACCCACAACACTGATTGGTGCATTTTTACAGAGTGCTGATTGGTACATTTACAATCCTTTAGCTAGACACAGAGGGCTGATTGGTGCATTTTTAGAGAGTGCTGATTGGTGCATTTACAATCCTTTAGCTAGACACAGAGCACTGATTGGTGTGTTTTTACAATCCTCTAGCTATACAGAAAAGTTCTCCAAGTCCCCACTTGACCCAGGAAGTCTAGCTGGCTTCACCTCTCAACATGAGCTAAAAATAAGTTTGGAGGGGAGACAATAGCTCTAACTGCTCACATTAGCAAAAAGATTTTCAAAGAAATGATCTAAGATTCCACTTTAAGAAGTTTTAAAAAGATAAGCACATTGAATCCAAAATAAAGTCAATAAAGACAAAAGCTGTTTTTTGAACAGGTTAGTAAAATTGATAAAACTACGACAAGACTGATCAAAGAAAAACTGTAATAATCAACTACCAATAAAACTCTGACAAGACTGATCAAAGAAAAACTGCAATAATCAATTACCAATGCCAGGAGAAAAGAGAAGACATCACTACAGACCCTACAGATGTTAACAGGAAATATCATAACATCACTAATTATTTTCTGCTGATAAATTTGAGAGCTTATGTAATGAATTCTTCTGAAAATAAAACTTACCAAAATTGACACAAAGTGGAATAGAAAACTTGGATATTCCCATATCTATTCAATAAATGAACTTGTCATCAAAAACTTTTCCAGAAAGAAAACTCCAGAGCTAGATGATTTCAATGATGAATTTTATCAAATAGTTGATGAAACAACATAATGTCAATATTTAATAAAACATTTCAAAACTTGGGAGAAGGAAAGAGAAGAGAACCATTCCTAGCTTTTTATGAGGCCAGCTTAACTCTGATGTCAAAACCTGGCAAAGACATTATAAGACATGAAAATTACAGATCAGCATCCGTCATAAAGATAGATCCAAAAAATTGTAAACAAATTATTAGCAAACTGAATCCAAAAACTTATAAAAAAGATAATACATCATGACAAAGTAGGGTTTTTCCAGGAATGCAAGATGAGTTTGGTGTCTGAAAACCAAACCAATGTAACTCACCATATTGATGGAATAAAGGCGTAACCATATGAAACATCAATAGGAGCAGAAACAGCTTCTAATGAAATTCAAAATCCATGTGAGGCAGAAGCTCTTGGCAATTGAAGGCATCATGTATAAAACCTACACCCACATCATACTCAATGGTAAGACACCAGGCGCTTCTCCCCTAAGACCAGGGACAAGGCAAGGAAGTGTACTCCATTTCCACACCACCATTTACTCCAGGTTGTAGCTGGACAACAAAGGGAGAAAAAAGAGGAAGAAAGATTGATTGGGAAAAAGTAAAATTATCTCTAATCACAGATGATGCAATTATTTACAAGGAAAATTTTAAGGAGTCTTCAGAACTACTGGAACGAATGTGAGATTCACAGGGTCTCAGAACATAAGATCAGTACACAAAAATCAGTTTTGTATCTCTATACTAGCAGCAAATAATCTGAAAATAAAAATTTAAATTATTCAGTTTGTAATACCATCAAAACCATAAAATACTTATGACTAAATTTAGCAAAAGACATCATCTATAAAATGTTGCTGAAAGAAATTAAAGACCTGAATAAATGGAGAGACAGCCAACATAGATTAAAACATTCATTACTGTTATGATGTCAAATTCTGCCCAGATTCAAATACAGTTTCCATACAATCCTGAATATGATCCCAGTGGGTGAGCACAGAAGGGCTGAGTCCAGGATGGGGAGTGAGATGAAGCCGGGGTGAGGGTGAGCAGAGAAGGGTTGAGTCCAGGATGGGGAGTCTCAGGTGACCTTGATTTTTAAAAACCAGTCCTTTGAGAAGAACAACTCATGGTGCCAGGCAGCGCTGTAGCTTCTCACGGCTCAGCCTGGGACCCCTGGCACTCGGGGACTGTGGCCACCGCCCTCACATAAGGACACTGAGGCACCGAGAGGTCATGTGACCTGGCCAGAGCCGCACAGCCAGATGGAGGCTGGGCTATGCGGGGACGCCACAGCGTGCTCTGACTTTACACACACAAATGTCACCACTTACATTTTTATTTCCCTGTCACTGTCTTGTTTCTCAAAGGACTTAAGGAGGCTCATGGCAGCGCAGGTAGGCAACTGTGTTGAGTTCTCTGGCTGATCTTGGCCTGTGGCCTCTCTGTAAAGATCCAGGGTCCTGGGGGCGGCTGTGGTAGCATCTGAGATGGCCCTGGCGTGGGCTGCCTCAGATGCTGGCCTTGGCTCAGGGGTGGCACTGGCCTTGGCTTAGGGGTGGTCCTGCCCTTGGTTCGGGGGGTGACCCTGGCTTTGGCTCGAGGTGTGGTCCTGGCCTTGGCTCAGGGGTGCCCCTGGCCTTGGTTCGGGGGGTAGTCCTGGCCTTGGTTCGGGCGGTAGTCCTGGCCTTGGCTCGAGGGATGGTCTTGGCTTTGGCTCGGAGGGTAGTCCTGGCCTTGGCTCGGGGGTGACCCTGGTTTTGGCTCAGGGGGTGGTCCTGAGTGCTCCCTCCACAGCCCTCTTCCTGATGTGGCTTCAACCTGCCCAGTCCAGGTTTGGCCCCAGTTTCCCGTGAGCTCCAGGGTAATCCCTGTGCTGGCTATGATAGGGACATCTGCCCCAGTGGCCTCCAAGTCCTCCCCTGCCCAGGACTCCTCACTTGGTTCCGGGGAGCGCTGCACACCCTGTGCCTCCAGGCAGAACAGGGTTGTAGGCTTGCAGGCGGCCTCAACCCAGCCTGGAGCTCCTCCACAGCAGCAGGGCCACGGCCCACTTGTTCCCTCACACCCAAGGCAGAGCTGGGTGCACAATAGGTGCTCAAAGGTGGCTTTGCTTTGCAAATAAGAATCTTTGGCAAAGCCCCAGGATCCGTGCAGGGGCCCGCCAGAGTTCACCGCATGAGAGCACAGGTGTTAACCCAGTGCGTGAGCATCCTTTTAACATGATCCTTAAGTTGGTAGCAGAATTTCCTTCTCCGATAAGCTCTGCCATGTTTTGAATTTCGTCTTGCCTCCCGGTGTGTGTTTTAAAGATCTCTTTACGTTTGCTCTGCCCAGGTAGAGCATTCATGGAATGCCAAGACCAAGGCGCTTCCTTCTTTGCTCTTAATTCTTAAATTCGGCTGGTATTTAATATTTTCAACTTTCAAACATTCACACGCGGATCTTTACTAACCTAGATCAGATTCATTTGTGTTCCTGGTTCCTACAGAATTAGAAATTCAGGAAGAGAATGAACAAAGTAACTCATTTCCGGGGCAGGTTCCCCAACCCTGTCTTCACGTTTCAGCTGTGGATGGCAGGGCCTGTCTGCGTGGTGCAGACCCGAGCTGCCCAAGTCACCTCAGAAGGCGAGAGGATTCCGGACTTTTGCGGCCACAGCGAGGACACGGGTGGGCGGGGAAGCATGGGAATTGAGGAGGGTGAACACACATACACCATGCGTAGTTGTAAGTTTTCAGCACGTTTACATCCAAAGTCACTTAGGAAATTAGTAACTTTGTTATTGGAGGTAAATGTTCAAGCTGCTGGTTGGACCTGGCATTTTGTTGTTGAAGCTCTAGATGGAGGCACAAGCAGCCGGAACTCAGGGACAAAACCCTCTGCCATTTTCAGTTCGTGAGGAAAACAAGCCACAGACAGACAGGGAAATGCTGCTTGGTGCAAAAGGAAAAGAAAATGAATACAGAGATGAGCACATACCAGACCTGTTTCTGAAAGGAAGAGTGAAGAGCAAAACCTTGGCAGGGCTGACCTGGCCAGAGGCTGGGCAGGTGCTGCTGGTTTCTCTTCATGCCTCTCTAGGTTGAAGCTCCTGGTATCACCCACCTGCACTTGATTACTTTCTAAAGACACGAGCAGAAGTTTTATAAAGAGTGAGGTACTGGTCTACTTTTTGTTTTCTCTTTTGTACCTCTCTGAGTAAAGGACGCTGAGCCAGCATCCCCACAAATGCTGAACGTATACTGAGCCAGCATCCCCACAAAGGCTAATGCATGCCGAGCCACCTTCCCCACAAACGCTCAGTGCATGCCAAGCCACCATCCCCACAAACTCTGAATGCATGCCCAGCCAGCATTACCACAAATGCTGAATGCAACACACACCTCAGTTGGTAGAAGCCATTAGTCTGCATTTCCGGGACAATGGGAAAAAGTGGGTGTGGCCTGGGGATTGGCTGATGTGAGGGAATCGTGCTTGTTTGGGGCCTACGTATCGGGCTCCGTAGGACACAGGACTTATTCTTTAGAGACATCTGCTCTGCTGAGTTCCCGAGGGGTCTGATGGCGTGCTGTCTATAAGTCGAGCCAGGTCCCTCCACCAAGATAATAGGTGAAGTAAACACGGCCAAATGTGAGTGTTAGAGTGGCTGGGTGCGGGGTGGGCTGGCTCTCTCTGCCTCCGTGTATGTTAGAAACTTTCCATAATTAAAACTTTCTGGCTGGGTGCAGCGGCTCATGCCTGTAATCCCAGCACTTTGGGAGGCAGAGGTGGGTGGATCACCAGAGGTTAGGAGTTCAAGACCAGCCTGGCCAACAAGGTGAAACCCCGTCTCTAGGAAAACACAAGGCATGGTGGCAGGCGCCTGTAATCCTAGCTACCCGGGAGGCTGAGGTGGAAGAATCGCTTGAACCCGGGAGGCGGTGCGGAGGTTGCAGTGAACTGAGATGGCGCCACTGCAATCCAGCCTAGGGGATGGAGTGAGAGTCCATCTCAAAACAAAAACTTTCTTTTGCCCTCTGTCCAGTGGATGCAGCCAGACCCTGGCATAGAGGCTGCCTCCCTCTGTCCCCTGGTTCCCTTGTGTCCGGAATTGGTTCCTTCCAGTGGGTTCTTGGTCTGACTTCAAGAACGAAACCGCGGACCCTCGTGGTGAGTGTTACAGTTCTTAAAAATGGTGTGTCCAGAGTTTGCTCCTTCAGATGTTCAGATGTGCCACAGTTTCTTCTTTCTGGTGGGTTCGTGGTCTCGCTGACTTCAGGAGTGAAGCTACAGACCTTGTCAGTGTTACAGCTCTTAAAGGTAGTGCGGACCCAAAGAGTGAGCAGCAGCAAGACTTACTGCCAAGACCAAAGAACAAAGCTTCCACACCCTGGAAGGGGACCCTGGCAGGTCACAGCTGCAGGTGGCCAGATGTTATTCCCTTATTTGGCCTCAGGCACATCCTGCTGATTGTTCCATTTTACAGAGTGCTGATTGGTCAGTTTTACAGAGTGCTGACTGGTCCGTTTTTACAGAGTGCTGATTGGTCAGTTTTACAGAGTGCTGACTGGTCCGTTTTTACAGAGTGCTGACTGGTCCGTTTACAAACCTTTAGCTAGATGCAGAGTGCTGATTGATCCGTTTTTACAGAGTGCTGATTGGTCCGTTTTTACAGAGTGCTGATTGGTCCGTTTTTACAGAGTGCTGATTGTTCAATTTTACAGAGTGTTGATTGGTCTGTTTTTACAGAGTGCTGATTGGTCCGTTTTACAGAGTGTTGATTGGTCAGTTTTACAGAGTGCTGCTTGGTCAGTTTTACAGAGTGCTGCTTGGTCCGTTTTTACAGAGTGCTGATTGGTCAGTTTTACAGAGTGCTGACTGGTCCGTTTACAAACCTTTAGCTAGATGCAGAGTGCTGATTGATCCGTTTTTACAGAGTGCTGATTGGTCCGTTTTTACAGAGTGCTGATTGTTCCATTTTACAGAGTGTTGATTGGTCTGTTTTTACAGAGTGCTGATTGGTCCGTTTTACAGAGTGTTGATTGGTCAGTTTTACAGAGTGCTGATTGGTCCGTGTTTACAGAGTGCTGATTGGTCCGTTTTTACAGAGTGCTGACTGGTCCGTTTACAAATCTTTAGCTAGATGCAGAGTGCTGATTGTTCCATTTTACAGAGTGTTGATTGGTCTGTTTTTACAGAGTGCTGATTGGTCCGTTTTACAGAGTGTTGATTGGTCAGTTTTACAGAGTGCTGCTTGGTCAATTTTACAGAGTGCTGCTTGGTCCGTTTTTACAGAGTGCTGATTGGTCCATTTTTACAGAGTGCTGAGTGGTCCGTTTACAAATCTTTAGCTAGATGCAGAGTGCTGATTGGTGCATTTACAATCCTTTAGCTGGACAGAAAGTTTCTCCAAGTCCCCACCTGATCCAGAAGCCCAGCCCGGTTCACCTCTCACAACCTTCTGCAGTTTCCCACCATCGGCAGGGCTGCACGTTGACCACCAAAAGCCGGGGCTGGCCATGACTGCATCTCATCCCCTGCCTTTCCCGCCACTTTCCTTCACCCACACTCACTTCTTAATTGTGCGGCTCTCTGTGTCTATTTTGCCTCTTCAAATGCTTTTGACAGCTAAACAAAAGTATGTGTTTCCTATGTCAGCTTTACCCAAGAAGCACCCACGACTGGGGATCACTCTGCCCTTGGCACAGGTGTCTCTGGCTGCGAGCAGCCCGCCTGTTCAGGGCCGGCAAAGGCTCCAGGTGTTGAAGTGGTAAAATCATGAAGCTGCCCGGCCCATCTCTTACCCCTGCTCTCCTGTGCGGCTTCCTCCTCAGGCCACCCCACCCAGCAGCCTTGCTATAAAGATTTTCCGAGGGGTCCAGCAAGACTGTGACTCTCACTCAATTACTTTGCGTTGCCCACTCCTGGTGCCCTTGGACACCTGTGGACAGAGAGTGGGAGAGGCAGTCCTGAAGGAAATTCGAGGAGCTGACACCAGGAAAAAGGCAATGGATGCTGGGCTGGCGGACACAGCATGTGTGTCGTGATGGTGAGGGGTGAAGAGGAGTCACTCCAGTGTGAAGCACATAATCTGAGAACTCCAAGAGTGAGCGCAGGGCTGCGGGGGGCTGGGGCAGTGTGTGGGAGGTGGAACAAGCAGGGGATGTGTCAGGAGCTTTCCCTGCAGGCAGGCAGTAGCAACTGACGAAGGCTTGCAAACAGAGGCAAGTGTACATGCTGGGGAGGTCACTCTGACTGCCAGAAGTTTATAACATCAGCAAGTGTGCAAAGCTTGGCACCTAGTAAACCTTTAATAGATGGATGAACAGAGAGGTGAATGGGTGGGTGAGTGGGATGGTAATGAATGGGTGGATAATGGATGCATGGATTGCATGGATGATGGATGGATGATGGATGGATGATGAATGAATGAATAAATGGGTGGGTGGGTAGATGAATGGATGGGTTGATAAATGGATGAATGGGTGGATGGATGGATGGTAGGTAAATGGGTGGATAAATGGGTGAGCGGGTAGATGGGTGGGTGGGTTGGTGGCTGGATGAGTGGTTGAGTGGCTGGGTGGATGGAAGAATGGGTGCGTGGGTAGATGGCTGGGTAGCTGGATGGATGGGTGAGTGGATGGGTGGGCAGGTGGATGGATGGGTGGCTGGATGGGTGGGTGAGTGGGTGAGTGGATGGGTTGGTGGGTGGATGGTTGGCTGGGTGGGTGAGTGGATGGGTGGACGGATGGGTGGGTGGCTGAGTGGGTGGATGGGTGGATGGATGGGTGAGTGGGTGGATGGATGGGTGGATGGTTGGCTGGGTGGGTGAGTGGATGGGTGGACGGATGGGTGGGTGGCTGGGTGGGTGGATGGGTGGATGGATGGGTGAGTGGTTGGTTGAGTGGGTGAGTGGGTGGGTGGATGGATGGATGGGTGGGTGACTGGATGAGTGGATGGATGGATAGATAAATGGGTGGGTGAGTGGATGGATGGATGGATGATGAATGAGCGGCTGACTGGCGGGGTGAGTGGGTGGGTGAGTGGCTGGCTGGCTAGGTGGGTGGATGGATGGGTGGATGGGTGGGTGGGTGGATGAATGGGTGGCCAGATGGATGGGTGGCTGGGTGGGTGGGTGGGTGGATGGATGAGTCGCTGGATGGGTGAGTGGCTGGCTGGCTGGGAGAGTGGGTGGGTAGATATATGGGCAGCTGGAAGGGTGAATGGGTGGATGGATGGATGGGTGGGTGGATGGATGAGTTGCTGGATGGGTAAGTGGATGAATAGGTGGCTGGATGGGTGAGTGGCTGGCTGGTTGGGTGGGTGGATGGGTGGGTGAATGGGTGGCTGGATGGGTGGGTGGATGGGTGGGTGAATGGGTGGCTGGATGGGTGGGTGGCTGGATGGATGGGTGGGTGGATGGATGGGGGCAGATGAATGGGTGGGTGGGTGGACGAATGGGTGGCTGGAAGGGTTAGTGGGTGGCTGGATGAGTGGGTGGGTGGATGAATGGGTGGCTGAATGGGTGGGTGGGTAGATGGGTGACTGGATGGATGGATGGATAAATGGGTGGCTGGATGGGTGGATGGATGGATGGAAAAGTGGGTGGCTTGATGGGTAGATGGATGGATGGATGGGTGGGTGGGTGGATGGATGGATGGATAGATAAGTGGGTGGATGGATGGGTGGATGGATGAGTGGCTGGACGGGTGGGTGGGTGGATGGATGGATGGATGGATGGGTAAGTGGGTGGCTGGATGGGTGGGTGGGTGGATGGATGGGTGGATGAATGGGTCACTTGATGGGTGGGTGGGTGGATGGATGGATGGATAAGTGGGTGGATGGATGGGTGGCTGGATGTGTGGGTGGGTGGATGGGTGGATAGATGGATAAGTGGGTGGATGAATGGGTGGGTGGATGGGTGGCTGGATAGGTGGGTGGGTGGATGGGTGGATGGATGGATGAATGGATAAATGGGTGGGTGGATGGATGGATGGATGGATAAGTGGGTGATTGGATGGGATGGATGGATGGATGGATGGATGGATGGATGGATGGATGGATGGATCGCTGGATGGGTGGGTGGATGGATGGATGGATGGATGGATGGATGGATGGATGGATGGATAAGTGGGTAGATGGATGGGTGGCTGGATGGGTGCGTGAGTGGATGGGTGGGTGGATGGATGGGTGGCTAGAAGGGTGAGTGGATGAATGGATGGCTAGAAGAGGGAGTGGATGAATGGATGGCTAGAAGGGTGAGTGGATGGATTGGTGGCTAGAAGGGTGAGTGGGTGGCTGGATAGGTCAGAGAGTGGGTGGGTGGGTGGATGAGGGAATGAACAGGTTGAATGGTTGGACTCAGGGATGGATGAGAAGGCAGTGAGGCATGAAGAGACCATGGACTTTGACAACATGCTGATTTGACCCTGGCCGTGTCACTCACTGGCTGTCCCATCTGAGACAGACCTGCAGCTCTTGGGTCTCCATCTCCTCATCTGGAAAATGGGATAATATTTCTGCCCTGGCAGGACTTGATGTAAAGGTAACGGGGTTATGCAGAGCCTGGCACCCAGCAGGTGACTGAACACGGGGGCAATGGCACTCTAAGAGTGCTCTGCTCCAAACGCAGCACTGGGGGGTGGGGCATGGGGGGAGGTCAGGGTGTGTCCCCGCTCCCCCCCATCAGCTTCAAAGGCAGGACCCTCAATCACACAGAACTCTAGGGAAAGAGCCTTGGCCGAGGTCCCCTCCATCCAGAGGTGCTGAGGCTGTGCCCCTGAAAACACACATACTGAAAGTCAATGTTAGAGGTGGTCTAAATCTCATCCTGAAAAAACTCCAGTCAGGCGTGGCAGCTCATGCCTGTTATCCCAGCATTTTGGGAGGCTGAGGTGGGTACATTGCTTGAGCCCAGGAGGTTGAGGCTGCAGTAAGCCAAGACTGCACCACTGCACTCCAGCCTGGGTGGCAGAGTGAGACCCTGTCTCAGGGAGAAAGAGAGAAGGAAAGAAAGAGAAAGAGAAGGCAGGAAGGCAGGAAGGAAGGAAGAAGGGAGAGAGGGAGGGAGGAAGGAAAGAATGAGAAAAGGAAGGAAGGAAAGGAAGGAAGGAAGGAAAAGAGAAAGAGAAAAAGAAGGCAGGCGGGCAGGTGGGCAGGCGCAAGCTCCATGCAGTATCATTAGGAAAAGAAAAGGTGAAGCGTAGTTTGTTGTATGAAATCTTTTGTGTAAGATGGGAGGAGGGTGATGAACTTGCACAAGCGTTCACTTGCATTTGCAAAAGTAATTCTGGAAGCCTGAACATGAAAGCAACAGGCACAGAGTCCAGAAGGTGTGAGAGCTGTCAGGGGATGGGGCGGCAGTGGGAGTTAGGCTGCTGACTGCATAACTTTTTACTGTTTGATTATCAAATCACACAAATGCATTGCCTTTTGTTAAAATCAAAGAAAATTAAAACAGCATCTTCCATTTGAGGGAGCAGTTAGCAGGGGTTGAGCCACTGAGGCACGGCTCACTGCACTTTCTGCTGAGCCCCTGGGGTCAGGGCCCTTTCCTGGCTAACCTTGCACCACCCCCTGGGCTTCTGCTGCAAGGTGGTGGGGGTGGGGAGGGCAGCGTGTGAGGGTGCGGGCAGCTCTGACTCACTGTTTAGAATCATTTCTCCATTGACACCCTCACCTTCTGCGTCCATCCTGATGTCCAGCTGCAGCAGCTCAGTGGGCGCCTACCCCTTCTCTGTAGCTCCCACTGGCCCAAGTGCCCTCTCTGTGCCCGCTCTACAAGGTGCTCAGCCCTTTGGCTCTGCAGGGGCAAGCAGAGCCTCATAAATGCTGAGCTGACTGTGGGCTGCACACTCGACAGCATCTTTTTGTCAAAGATCCTGGTTTCATTGGCCAAGTGGTGCCCAACAGGCCCCCTGCCCTCCTGGTGGATGGCATTTGTGGTACAGGTGCTGGCTGAACATCCTCAAGCTGGCATGGTGCCAGGCCTTGGGGGACAGAGTCCTGCCCATCCCTGCAGAGACCTGATCCCGGGGCAACCAGACCACGGGAGGTGCCCTGGACAGCCTGACTGGGTCAGAGTCCTGGGAGACTGGCTGGGCACCGTGCAGGGTCTGCGGCACCTGGGGCTGCTGTGTGGCCTCTGGGTGCTGCAGCTTTGGGGACAGCTTCACCCCTGAGACCCACAAGGCAATGACATCACTCCATAGGTGTTTTTAGAAAAATTAGTAGACTTTATTTTTGGAGCAGTCTTAGGGTTATGGTGAGCAGGAAGACAGAGGTTCCCATGTACCCCTCCCTCCCTCCCTCCCTTATTAAATCTTACGTTTGTGTGGAATGCTGGTTAGATGGATGAGCCAATATTGGTAAATTATTATTAATAGACATTGCACCTTATGCAACAGTACACACTATTCTGAGCTAATGGGTGCTCTTACTTCCTGGGCCTCCCAAGGCTGCGGCTTCTCAGGGTGGGGTGGGGCCCTCTCCGTACCCACCTTCCTGGAAGAGCGTCTCAAACATGGAGACACGAGTGTTGAGCAGACTCACCTGATCAGGATGCCAGGCGCCCGGCTCCTGCTCCGCCCCCACCTGCTTGTGAACTTGCTCTTCCGGATCCTTCCAGGCCACCTTGCAGTGCACAGAGCAGGCCCTGACACATGGAGGTGGTGTGTTCCATACGTGGAGGTGGCACGTTCCATGTGTGGAGGTAGCATGTTCCACGTGTGGAGGTGGAGTGTTCTGTGTGTGGAGATGGCATGTTCCATGCCAGGAGGTGATGTGTTCCATATGTGGAGGATCTGTGTTCCATGCATGCAGATGGCATGTTCCATACGTGGAGGTGGCCTGTTCCATACATGGAGGCCCTATGTTCTGTATGTGGAGGTGGTGTGTTCCATGCATGGAGGTGGCCTGTTCCATACATGGAGGCCCTATGTTCTGTATGTGGAGGTGGTATGTTCCATGCATGGAGGTGGCATGTTCCATACGTGGGCTTGCATGCAGAGCTCTGCACAGTTCACACAGAGACTCAGGTGCATCCCTTGCTGGTTGGCTCATCCGGACAAGGCAGTGAAAACCAGGCCCTGGATTTATCAAGAGGGTGGGAGTCCGGGGTGCGGCACAGACCCTCCCGGTCTCGGCCTGTCTGTCCTTCCAACATTTGTCAGGCAGCAGACAGGGCTGTTATGGGAAAGATGGAAGCATGGTCTTGCAGCCACCATGTCCAGTAACAACCTCATTCCATCACATTTGCTGGAGAACACGCTCCTGTGAGTTGCCCCAGAGCACAGCGGTGGGTACAGCTGAGATTCTAGCCTAGTTTTACATCTTGCCCCAGTGGCCAAGCCTCCTGATACTAATTGTTATTTTTGTCAATTATCTTACATTGTTTTTATGGACGCATCATTCACACACGTGTCTTCCTGCAGAACACCTGCCAGTGCTGTGCTGTGTTTCTGCGACACGTCAAAATGTTGTGTGGGCGAAAATGAAGTGGTGACAAAGATGTTCTGTTGAGGTTTCCTAGGAAATCTTTGGGGGAGGGCACAGGTGTGAGGCCTTCTGTGTCTGTCGAGGCATCAGGGTCAGAAATGATCATGATGTTTTCAGTCTATAACCTTGAAATAAAAATAAACACGGAATCATACCTGTCCCCAAATCCACAGAATGCCCCAGGCTGCTCCCTGCACATGTGTGGGATGGAGCCCAGGCTGTGCCTCGTTCTCTGAGCAGCAGCCCTGAAGTGGCAGTGGACTCACAGCCCATTCAGGCTGGAAAGTAGAGGGTGTGTGTTATTCTCGGCACCCACCACACCCACAACTGTCAGCACATTGGGGGGTCATCCTGCAGTTCACCAGCTCTGGAATTTTCTGCCCCAGAAAGAGGAAAAGCTAACTCCACACTGTCTGACACTGAAGCCTCCAGGAAGGCATCCTCAGGAGTGCCAGGCTCAGCAGATGCTGCTTTCTCAACCATGAATTCAAGTCAGGTGTTTTCTCGATTTCAGGATGCCGTGATCTATGTCCTTGTCTTGCAGTGACACCATTGCCTTGCTAAGCCATAAATAATGTGATCAGGAACACATTTTGGCTTTGAAGACAGAAGCTCCCAAACCATCATTCATATGCAAGAGGGAGAGGAAGGCATCAGCTGCCCATATAGTTCACGCCTCCACCTCGGCTGCACCCTAACTGTCCTGTTGAAAAGTGTATCCGTTATCCATGGCTGTGTAACAAATCCGCACAGCTCAGCAGCTTGAGCGACAAGTACTCACCATCTCACAGTTTCTGTGGGTGAAGAAACTGGGAGTGGTGTAGTTGGGTGGTTCTGTCTCAGGGGCTCTCACATGGCTGCTGTCCAGCTCATGCCTGGGGCTGTGGTAATTTGAAGGCTCGACTGGGGCTGCAGACCTGCTTTTGAGGTCTCTTAAATGAGTTTGGCAGGAGGTGCTATTAAAATATCGAAAATAATGGCAAAGACTGCAATTAGTTTTGCACCAACCTAATAGTTCCTCTCCTTAAGTATCTCCCAGAGTCAGTGATGTGAGAGTGAGCGTGGAATGGAGCCATGGTCTTCCATAGCCTGATCTCAGAAGTGACACCCACCACATCTGCCACTGTCATTTGTCATCACAACCTAGTGTGATGAGAAGTGAATACCAGGAGGCATGGAGGCATGGTCAGGTTGTGGCACCATGGAGGCTGCTAGCACCAAAGTGAGCATATTCAAATGCACTTCCTCTTGTAGTGGTTTTTTCTCACGCTGCTATAAAGAACTGCCTGAGACTTGGTAATTTATGAAGGAAAGAGATTTAATTGACTCACAGTATCACAGGGCTGGGGAGACCTCAGGAAACTTACAATCATGGTGGAAGAGGAAGCCAACATGTCCTTCTTCACATGGCAGCAGCAAGAAGAAGTGCAGAATGAAGGGGAAGCCCTTTGTAAGACCATCAGATCTTGTGAAAATCACTCACTATCATGAGACTAACATGAGGGTAACTGTCCCCATGATTCAATGACTTCCCACCAGGTCCCTCCCATGACATGTGGGGATTATGGGAACTACAGTTCAAGATGAGCTTTAGGTGGGGACACAGCCAAACCATATCACCTCTGTTGTAAACATTTACTGGCTGCCTGATGTATTTCTAATGTGTTGAATGCTATAGCAAAAAGTCATATATGTGACAAGACCTGAACAATTATGCTGTTTAATTTTCCAATTTTGCTGCAGAAGGAACTTGCCTAAATGAGAGGGACAGAGACTTGCCCAAGATACAAGACACAATTAGCTAGTGATAGAGTTGTTATCAGAATTTTTGTCTCTAATTCCCATTTCTATTTCAGTCCACAAAATTCCAAAGGAAAAAGCACAATCCTTGCCTTTAAGAGTCTGAAAATATTCTTAGGATGATAAACGCTTTTTAAATAAGTTAATGAATCATGGTTATAGTATTTTCCATAAAATCTCAGAGTTTCCTGTAACCAAACAAGCGAATGTTAGGTATAATTAGATATGTTTCCCCAGTATCCTAAAAGAATTTTCTTTTAAGAATGTTGATGTGTTGTCATGAATATATTATTTATACTGGAAAATATAGATTACCATTTTAGTCAATAACAGGTTGTCATGAACCCCACATATCAGTGAGGGCACAATCAAGAGACAGAAACCACAGCAATTATTTGAGTGCAGAAAACTGAAATGAAGGATTGTTAAGCAGGCTTGGAGTTTAGCAGGTAACTAAAAGATATCTTGAAGGCAGAGGCTACTAGAGGAAGCTACTATGCCTGTGGCTAGGGGAACAAAGGGAAAATATTGGAACTACTACTGTTTTAAAACCAAGAACTCTGACAAGGGGCACCTGCCAGCTTTAGCTGTTGTCTCGGGGTTCAGAAGGGGGGCCCATGTCAGGTGGAGGTTGCATTTCATCCATGGCTCCATGGAGGAGACATAAAACTGACCATTTTCGGCCGGGCGCGGTGGCTCAAGCCTGTAATCCCAGCACTTTGGGAGGCCGAGACGGGCGGATCATGAGGTCAGGAGATCGAGACCATCCTGGCTGACACGGTGAAACCCCGTCTCTACTAAAAAATACAAAAAACTAGCCGGGCGAGGTGGCGGGCGCCTGTAGTCCCAGATACTCGGGAGGCTGAGGCAGGAGAATGGCGTGAACCCGGGATGTGGAGCTTGCAGTGAGCCGAGATCTGGCCACTGCACTCCAGCCTGGGTGGCAGAGCGAGACTGTCTAAACAAAAAAAAAAAAAAAAAAAAAACTGACCATTTTCTGAAAAGATTGTTTTTCCCCTTACTGCTTTGCCAGCATCTTTGTGGTTCTCTCAGTTTTGTTTTATTTTGTCTTTGTTATAAAAAGAGCTTTATTTTAACTTTGTTCTTGAATGATATTTTTACTTGGTGTAATATCCTAGGCTGGGAGTTATTTTTTCTTTCTCACTTTCTCACACCATTTAAAGATTTTATTGCATTGTCCTCTGGCTTCCATTGTTTCTGCTGAGAAGTTGGATGTCTATCAAATTTTTGCTCCTTCTAAAGTAATCTTACTTTGTATGCTGGTTGCTTTTATGATATTTATTTTTATTTTGGCTTTCTGTAGTTAACTGTAGTGTGTCTAACATGTGGATTTCTATTTATGCTATCTATTTCACTGGAGATTTTTCCCTTCAAATCTTGTATCATTTAAAAAAAATTCATAAGTTGGACTTCACCTTTCTCTAGTAACTCCTTGGTTAGCTTAATAATAGACCTTCTGAATTCCTTTTCTGACACTTCAGGGATTTCTTACTGGTTTGGATCCATTGCTGGTGAGCTGGCATGATCTTTTGGGGGTATTAAAGAATGTTGTTTTGTTGTATTACTCAAATTGTTTTTCTGGTTCCTTTTCGTTTGGTAGACTATGTCAGAGGGAAGATCTGAGGCTCAAGGGCTGCTGTTCAGATTCTTTTGTCCCACAGGGTGTTCCCTTGAGGTGGTGCTCTCCCCCTTCCCCTAGCGATGGGGCTTCCTGAGAGCTGAACTGCAGTGATTGTTCTGCTCTTCTTGGTCTAGTCACCCACTGGAGCTACTAAGCTCCAGGCTGGTACAGGGGAGTGACTGCACAGAGTCCTGTGACGTGCAGGTCTGTCTTCAGGTCTCTCAGCCACGCATACCAGCACCTGCTCTGGTGGAGGTGTCAGGAGAGTGAAGTGGACTCTGAGGGTCCTTGGTTGTAGTGTTGTTAAGTGTGCTGGTTTGGTAGAGGTTGGTCTCCAGTCAGGAGGTGGTGCTTTCAAGAGTGCATCAGCTGCGGTTTTATAGAGAAGATACAAGTTTGTCCTAGAGCCTGCAGGAAATTATGTCCTTTGTCTTCAGCTACCAGGACCGGTAGAGAAAGACCACCAGGTGGGGGCAGGGTTAGGCATGTCTGAACTCAGCCTCTCCTTGGGTGGGCTTGCTGCAGCTGCTGTGGGAGATGGGGCGTGGTTCCCTGGTCAATGGAGTTATGTTCTCTGCTGTGTCAGACAGGTCGCCAGGGAAGTGTGGGGAAGCACTCAGTGACAGGCCTCAACCCACTTCCACACAGCCAGCAAGGCCAGTCTCACTCCTGCCACTCACCCCCACCCCCAACAGCACAAAGTCTCAAAGTCTGTCTCCAGGCAGTGGGTGAGCAGGGCTGCAAACCTGCCCCAGGCTACCTGCTTCCCAGCTGAGAAAGTAAGCAGAGTTTTAAGGCTTCGTGCCTCCCCACCTAGACACAACAGCAGTCTGGGAACACTAACCCAGCATCAGGGACGGGGTGTCCTGGAGTTCCCAGATGACTTGGAGTTGGGCTGCAGCCCCTGGCAGGCTGCTTGACCTCAGTTCACCTTTTATGCCCATGAAGAGCTATATAGGTTCTCTCCTCAAGCAGGGGATGCAGAGCAGAAACTTTATTTGTCCCGGGTCTTTGTGCCAACGTTTGTCCCCTGACCCCAAAGTACTTTCAAAAGGAAGGCGCTGGGGCCGGGCGCGGTGGCTCAAGCCTGTAATCCCAGCACTTTGGGAGGCCGAGACGGGCGGATCACGAGGTCAGGAGATCGAGACCATCCCGGCTGACACGGTGAAACCCCGTCTCTACTAAAAAATACAAAAAAACTTAGCCGGGCGAGGTGGCGGCGCCTGTAGTCCCAGCTACTCGGGAGGCTGAGGCAGGAGAATGGCGTGAACCCGGGAGGCGGAGCTTGCAGTGAGCTGAGATCCGGCCACGGCACTCCAGCCTGGGCGGCAGAGCGAGACTCCATCTCAAAAAAAAAAAAAAAAAAAAAAAAAAAGGAAGGCGCTGATTTTTAGCCACTGCTCCTGGAATTGGCATGGCCCATAGAAGGCATGTCCCCAGATTCCAGGCTCACCCACCTACAGTCACATTTCTCTTCCCTCACTACGGGCCAGGCATCTCTACACTACTTGGTTGGCTTCTGATGCCTTCAAGCATATGGTTCTATTTTGTCCAAGTGTTCCAGTTGTCCTTGGCATCTGGGTGGGTATAGATGACCTAGACTTCCATTTTTGGAAGTGGAATTTCCTGGGTTGATTTGTTTTCCAGTTTAATATATAAGGATGCACTGTGGGCCATGGGCAGTGGCTCACACTTGTAATCCCAGCACTTTGGGAGGCTGAGATCGGTGGATCGCCTGAGGTCAGGAGTTTGAGACCAGCCTGGCCATCATGGTAAAACCCTGTCTCTACTAAAAATACAAAAATTAACTGGGTGTGGTGGTGCGTGCCTGTAATTCCAGCTACTCAGGAAGCTGAGGCGGGAGAATCATTTGAACCAGGGAGGTGGAGTTTACAGTGAGCTGAGATTACACCACTGCACTCCAGCCTGGGTGACAGTGAGACTCCATCTCAAAAACAACAACAAAAACAAAAAGACACACCATGCATGTCCCTGGCCCAGGGCAGAAGTCACAGCCCAGCCTGTTGCCATTAGACACTCTGTTCTGTGACATGTCCCACTAGTCCCACACATTGCCCAGGCCAGATCTTTACTGACCACTGGAGCCACCTTATGGCTGCAGGATGTGGCTTTGCTGACGTTCCTGTGGAAGAGGCACTGCCCCATCCATGGGCCACCCTGTGCTGTGATGGGGAGCCTGGCAGCTACACTCACACTCGGGGTGGAAAGCAAAGCCTGACCCCTCATTTAGCTAGTGGGACTCAGGAGCAGGCCATTCACTCATTCAATTCTGTCCATGCTGAAGAGACCTCAGGCCCCTGGTGAGAGGTTGCTTCCCTCAGAACCTCTCCTGGGGACAAGTTCCTGCTGTCCCTAAGCCAGCAATGAGGCTGAACCAAAAAGCAATGTGGCTGGGCCAGGGAAACCTTCTCTTCATGACCAAGAAGTGGGAATCTGCATCTTTGGCCAAAGCAGGCGTATGGGATTTAAGGACAAAGAGGCTAAATACACAAAGAAAAGGTGTGTGTATGTGTTTCCTAGGACTTCTATAACAAATTATTGCATACTGCATGACTGGAAACACTGGAAGTGTATTCTGTCACTGTTTCAGAGACCAGATGTGTAATTCAAGGTGTCCACAGGACCATGCACCCTCCAAAGGCTCCAGGGAGGAACCTTCCTTGCCTCTTTCCCTTTCTGGTGTTGTCCACAATCCCGGGTTGTCCTTGCCTTGTGACAACATCACACTATGCTGGCCTTCCTTCTCTGTGTGTCTGTGTGTCTAAATCTCTCCCTCTTATAAGGGTGTCATCATTAGGCTCACTCCAGTCCAGTGTGATCTCATCTTATTTAATGACATCTGCAAAGACCTGATTTCCAAATAAGGCACTGGGAGTTGGGATTTGGACATACCTTTTGAGGGGGGACACAATTGTACCCACAACAGCGTGCCTCCTCTTTTGCACAAGCTGGGGAATGGTTCCCTCTCTCTCGACCTGATACTGCTCTTTCCCCAAAGGTCATTGATAAGTCAACATGCTCCCTGGGGCTCATGTCAGCCAGGGAGGGCAATTGATTTCTAACCACCTGTCAACATCTGCTTTACCCCCTGGGCTGAGAGCTGAGTTTCCCACAGTGACAAGGAGGTGATAAAAGACAGGTGTCCAAGTGTTTGCTGGAGAAAAAGCATTGGTTTAACTTATTTAATTAGTTCCAGAGAAGCAGTCAGACAGAAATGACACATCCCCTACAGGGCACAATGATCCAGACTGCAATTTCTCATCAGATGCTGTGCAGACCAGGATGTGGAAGAACATTGAAAATGAGAAACCAAAGGAAGCACCAAGCCAGAGTTGTGCATCTGCAAGAATTTCAGAAATCGAGGAAAAATCGAGGTGAGAATACCCTTCAGAAATGAAGGACAAATCGAGGCGAGAATACCCTTTGGAAAAGGACAAATCAAGGCGAGAATACCCTTTGGAAAAGAAGGAAAAATCGAGGTGAGAATACCCTTTGGAAATGAAGGAAAAATCACCCTTCAGAAATGAAGGAAAAATCGATGCAAGAACACCCTTCAGAAATGGAGGAAAAATCGATGCCAGAATACCCTTCAGAAAAGAAGGAAAAATCGACATGAGAACACCTTTTAGAAAAGAAGGAAAAATCGATGCAAGAACACTCTTTGGAAATGGAGGAAAAATCAACGTGAGAATACCCTTCGGAAGTGGAGGAAAAATCGACTTGAGAATACCCTTCAGAAATGAAGGAAAAATCGAGATGAGAATACCTTTCAGAAAAGAAGGAACAATTAATGCAGGAGCACCCTTCGGAAATGGAGGAAAAATCAAGGCGAGAATACCCTTTGGAAATGAAGGAAAAATTGATGTGAGAACACCCTTTGGAAAAGAAGGAAAAATCAAGGCGAGAATATCCTTCAGAAATGGAGGAAAAATCAACATGAGAATACCCTTTGGAAACGAAGGGAAAATTGACTTAAGAATACCCTTCAGAAATGAAGGAAAAATCGAGGCGAGAACACCCTAGGAAATGGAGGACAAATCGAGGCGAGAATACCCTTTGGAAACGAAGGAAAAATAGACACAAGAACACCCTTCAGAAAAGAAGGAAAAATCGAGGTGAGAATACCCTTAGGAAAAGAAGGAAAAATCAAGGCAAGAATGCCCTTGGGAAATGGAGGAAAAATCGAGGTGAGAATACCCTTGGGAAATGGAGGAAAAATCAAGGTGAGAATACCCTTCAGAAAAGAAGGAAAAATCAAGGTGAGAATACACTTTGGAAAAGAAGGAAAAATCGAGGTGAGACTACCCTTTGGAAATGGAGGGAAAATTGACATGAGAGCACCTTTCAGAAATGAAGGAAAAATTGAGGCGAGAATACCCTTCAGAAATGAAGGAAAAATCGAGGTGAGAATACCCTTCGGAAATGAAGGAAAAATCGATGCCAGAATATCCTCCAGAAAAGAAGGAAAAATCGACGTGAGAATACCCTTCAGAAAAGAAGGAAAAATCAACACAAGAATATCCTTTGGAAAAGAAGGAAAAATTGAGGCAAGAATACCCTTCAGAAATGGAGGAAAAATCGACATGAGAACACCCTTTGGAAATGAAGGAAAAATTGATGTGTGAATGCCCTTCAGAAATGGAGGAAAAATCAAGGGGAGAATACCCTTCGGAAGTGAAAGAAAAATTGACGTTCTCCAGTGAGGATGCACTAAGATAATTTGTAGCCAGGACACCTGGTTTAAAAGATACTAAAGCAAAGTACTTCAGCCTGAGGGAAGATACCAGAGGAAAACCTACAACCCCAAGAAGGAAGAAAGGGCAAGACAAGCAGTAAATATCCAAGGAAACACAGCATACTATTGTTCTCCTCTTTACCCCGAGTGACTTTCTTGCTCTGAGTCTATTTTGTCCAACATGAATAGAGCTGTTTGAGGATTTTTGTGTAACTGATGTTGGTCTGATAGGTCTTTTCCCATCCTTTTACTGTGAAACAGTCTATATCATTACATTTAAAATGGATTTCTTGTAGACAGCATGTAGATGAGTCTTTAAAGTACATATGATTGTTGAAAGTGACAATGAACAACATTGTGTGGTGGAATTTTCAATATGTGCAGACGTGATACAATGACTGTGACAAAGGGCACAGTGAAGGGGCCTCGGTGGGGACAAGATCCCAGCATTCCAGCCAGAAGTGGTAAAATATTAATTCTGCATAGACTGGAAAGGTGAGGAGGAGTTAGAATGTATATTGCAATCCTTAGAATGATAATACACAGAGATAGAATTCAAGGAACCATATAAATCATAATGAAATACTACAAAATATCCCAATAATCCAAAAGAAGGCATGCAAAGGGGAAAAGAGGAAAATATCAGAGGCACCAAATAGAGGACATGCAAGAAATGCTGGACCTGAATTCAGATGCATCATAATGAATATAAATGTAGATGATCTAAACATACTGACTAAAGGCAGAAATTATCAGACTGGGTAATGGCAAGTCTTATCTACAGGCTGTCTACAAAAACCCTCTTTAAATACAACATATAGGCAGATTAAACGTAAAAGGATAGAAAAAGATATGCCAAGCAAACACCAATTAAAAAAACTGGAGTGACAAAGCAGATTTCAGAGCAAGGAAAATTACTAAAAGAGGGACGTTGCATAATGACAAAGGGTCAACTCCCCAAGAAGACCTAGTAATCCTAAATACATAAGCACCCAACAACAGGGCTTCCAAATACACAAGACAAAGATGGTAGACCTGAAAGGGAACAGGCAGCTCCACACTGGGATTGGTGACCCCAACATTCCCATCTCAGTAGGCTGGGGCTGCCATGTCAAAATACCACAGACTGGGGCCTTAAAGGGCTAAAATTTGTTTTACTTGTTTTCTCACCATTCTGGAAGCTGAAGGACCAAGATGAAGACTAGTGAGGTTGACTTCTTGGTGTTCTCACACGGTAGGGGTTGACTTCTCGGTGTTCTCACATGGTATTTTTTTGTGCTGGTGTGGAGAGTGAACGATTCCTGGCTTCTTTCCATCTTCTTATAAGGACACAAGTCCTATTGAGTCAGGCCCCCTCATATGACTTCTTGCAACCATAATCACCTCCTTACAGGCCCCGTCTCTAAACACAGTTACATTGGGGGTTAGGACTTCAACGTGTGAATTTTGTGAGACACAATTCAGTTCATAACAACTCCTCTCTCAGTAACTGATAGAAAAGTGGACAGTAAATTAGCAAGGATATGGAAGAACTGACCAGCTCCAGGAACCAACTGGACCCAACTAACATTTATAAAATGTTCTGCCAAACAACATCTACATACACTCTCTTTTTGGTCATAAAATGCATGTGAACAAATTTACAATAACAAAAAACCTACAATGGAGTGAAACTGGAAATCAATAACATGAAAATGCCTAGAAAACCTCCAAATAGGTGGAAATTAAACAACACACTCGCTAGACAATGCAAATGTCGAGGAGGATGGCTCAGAAAACTGGAAATCACTTGAACTGAATGAAAATGAAAAATACAATATAGCAAAATGAAACAGGGCTTAGAGAGAAATTTACAGAACTAAATGCTTATATTAGAAGCATTTAGTTAGAAAAGAATGAAGAAATGCTAATACTAAAAACAGAAGAAAATTATAAATCAACAATCTAAGCTTCCACTTTAAGAAATTATAAGGCCGGGCGCGGTGGCTCAAGCCTGTAATCCCAGCACTTTGGGAGGCCGAGACGGGCGGATCACGAGGTCAGGAGATCGAGACCATCCTGGCTAACCCGGTGAAACCCCGTCTCTACTAAAAAATACAAAAAACTAGCCGGGCGCGGTGGCGGGCGCCTGTAGTCCCAACTACTCGGGAGGCTGAGGCAGGAGAATGGCGTGAACCCGGGAGGCGGAGCTTGCAGTGAGCTGAGATCCGGCCACTGCACTCCAGCCTGGGCGGCAGAGCGAGACTCCGTCTCAAAAAAAAAAAAAAAAAAAAAAAAAAAAGAAATTATAAAAACAGGAGCAAATTAAACTGAAAGCAGACAGAAGGAAGGAAAGAGTAAAGATAAGAGAAATCAATGAAATAGAAAACAGAAAGACAACAAAGAAAAATCAATAAACTAGAGGCTGGTTCTTTGGAAAGATCAGTAAAATTGATAAAGCTTTAACCAGATTGATTAGCGAGGAAGAAAGAGAGAGAAATTACCAGTATCAGTAATGAAAGAGGATATATCACTATTGACCCACAGACATTAAGAGGGCAAAACACGAACATTATGAATTACTCTGTGCACATACATCTGACAACTTTGAAGAAATAAACCAATTCTTTAAAAGCCACAAACTACCAAAACTTGCTCAACAAGAAATAGATGGCCTGAACAGCCCTTTTGTATTAAAGTAATGAAATTCATAGCAGAAAAACTTTCTGAAAATGAAAATTCCAGACACTGACGGTTTCATTAACAGATTTTATGAACATGTAATGAAGAAATATTACCAATTCTGCACAATCTCCTCCAGAAAATAGAAGAGAAACACTTCCCTACTCATGTTATGAAAACAGGATTACTCCAGTGCCAAAGCCAGACAAATGACAGTACGAGAAACAAAACTATGTACGAATATCTCTCATGAACATAGATGCAAAAGTCAGCAATATAGAAGAACCAGCACAAATTGTGACAGTAGCATGCAAGGCTAAACATTTGAAATTCAGTCGGTACTCTCCACTGTATTGACAGACCAAAGAAGAAAACACACATGATCATCTTCAATGATGCAAAAACAGTGACAAAATTCAAGAATCATTCACGGAAAAAGTCTCAGCAAACTAGGAGCAGTGAGGAACTTCCTTAACCAGATGGAGCGTATCCATTAAAAACCCGCAGATGATATCACGCATAGTGGTGAAAAACTGGATACTTCCTCCCTAAAATCTGGAATGAGAAGAGGCGGTCCCCACTCCCATCCCTGCCAACATCATCCTGAAAGTACCAGCTAGTGCAATAAAGCAAGAGAAGGAAATAAAAGGCATTCAGACGGCCGGGCGCAGTGGCTCAAGCCTGTAATCCCAGCACTTTGGGAGGCCGAGACGGGCGTATCACAAGGTCAGGAGATCGAGACCGTCCTGGCTAACACGGTGAAACCCCGTCTCTACTAAAAAATACAAAAAACTAGCCGGGCGAGGTGGCGGGCGCCTGTAGTCCCAGCTACTCAGGAGGCTGAGGCAGGAGAATGGTGTAAACCCGGGAGGCGGAGCTGGCAGTGAGCTGAGATCCGGCCACTGCACTCCAGCCTGGGCGACAGAGCGAGACTCCATCTCAAAAAAAAAAAAAAAAAAAAAGCATTCAGACAACAAAGGAAGAAAGAAAACCATCTCTATTTACAGAGAGCATAATTGTTTATGTAGAACATTCTGAGGAATTTACTGGAAAAGACACACAAACCTCACCGATAACTAGTCCATGAGTTCGGCCTTGTCGCTGGATACAAGATCAGCACACACGTGTCCCCAGCATTTTTATCTAATAACAGAGAACACGTTGGAATTGAAGTTTAAGTCAGTCTCACTGACAGCCCTGCCAAGACAACGGAACACAAACACATTTAACACAACGCAAGTAGATGAATAATGGGCAAAAGAGGGAACAACTCATTCACCAAAGACATTTGCATGGCAGATAAGAACATGAGCTGCTCGACATCGTCAGCCACGAGGGAATAAAAACATACACTACTGGCGCGTGGAACCACGACACACCTCTGAGAACAGCACAAGGAAAAGGCAACGCGTGGCCACACCCAGCGCTGGCGAGGATGTGCGGCAGCTGCTCCAGACAACAAGGTGGCAGTGTATTTTAACATTATGTCTACACTTCCCTCGGGAGTGAGCAACCCCCTGCCTGGACATGCACTCTGGAGAGATGAAAGTCTATTTCACGGGAAAATCTACACATGACCGTTTATAGCGGCCTCACTCCAGGAATTAGAAAATGAACCGTTTACTTGAGTCCAATGAATATTCACCAATACAACCAATCAACTGACAAATGTGTAAACAACAACATTGAGACCTACGTGAAACAAACAATACCTGCTTACATATTTTAACTGTTTGCCCGTTTTGCCTCTGTGGACTTCCATTTCAATTCTTCATCCTTCCAATACCTACGACTGTTTTTATTTAAGGTGTTAAATGAAACGTTTGACTGATCAAATAACTGATATGACATTTATCTTACTTTACTTTTAAAATTTCAACTTTTATTTTAGTTTTAGCAGGCACCCGTGCAGATTTGTTACATGAGAATATTGCGTGATGCTGAGGTTTGGAGGAAGCGTCCCATCACCCAGATGGTGAGCATCATACCTGAAGGAAGTTCTTTAATCCCCATCCCCAACCCTCCAGGAGGCCGCAGTGTCTTTTGTTCCCATATTTTTGTACACGTGTCCTCAATGTTTAGTTCCCACTTGTAAGTGAGAACATACCGTATTTGGTTTTCTGTTCCTGCATTAATTTGCTTAGGAGAACGGCCTCCAGTTGCATCCATGTTGCTGCAAAGGACACATTTTCATTCTTTTCATGGCTACGTAGTATTCCACAGTGTATACGTACCACATTCTCATTCTTTTCATGGTTGCGTAGTATTCCACGCTGTATACCTACCACATTCTCATCCTTTTCATGGCACGGCTGTGCGGCACTCCACGGTGTATACCTACCACGTTTTCTTCCTTTGCATGACTGCGTGGCACTCCACGGTGTATACCTACCACGTTTTCATCCTTTGCATGGCTGCGCTGGCACTCCACGGTGTATACCTACCACGTTTTCATCCTTGGCATGGCTGTGGCTGCGCGGCACTCCACGGTGTATGCCTATCACGTTTTCATCCTTTGCATGACTGCGTGGTACTCCACGGTGTATACCTACCACGTTTTCATCCTTTGCATGGCTGCGCGGCACTCCACAGTGTATACCTACCACATTTTCATCCTTGGCATGGCTGTGGCTGCACGGCACTCCACGGTGTATGCCTATCACGTTTTCATCCTTTGCATGACTGTGGCTGTGCGGCACTCCACGGTGTATGCCTATCACGTTTTCATCCTTTGCATGACTGCGCGGTACTCACGGTGTATACCTACCACGTTTTCTTTATGTAGTCGTCTACTATTGATGGGCACCTGGGTCGGCTCCATGTCTTCCTATTGTGAATAACACTGTGATGAACATATGTGTCATTTTGGTAGAATCCTTTATTTTCTTTTGGGTATATACCCAGTAATGGGATTGCTAGGTTGAGCAGTAGCTCTGTTTTAAGATCTTTGAGGAATCTTCAGACTGCTCTCCACAGGCCTGGGCTAATTTACATTCCCACCAGCAGTGTGTGAGCATCACCTTTTTTCTTTGGCTTCACCAGCATCTGTTGTTTTTTGACTTTGTAATAATCGCCATTCTGACTGCTAAGCTGACATCTCATTGGGGTTTTGATTTGCATTTCTCTGATAATGAGAATTTTTTCTTATACTTGTTGGTCACTTGTATGTCTTCTTTGGAGAAGTATCTGTTCCCGTCCTTTGCTTATTTTTTAATGGGGTTGTTTTTTGCTTGTCGATTTAAGTTTCCTATAGATGCTGGATATTAGGCCTTTGTCAGATGCATAGTTTGCAAATATTTTCTCCCATTCTGTAGGGGTCTGTTTCCTCTGCTGGCAGTTTCCTCTGCTGTGCAAAAGCTCTTTCATTTAATTAGGTCTCACTTGTCTTTTTGTTTTTGTTGCAGTTGCTTTTGGGGACATAGCCAGAGTTCTTTGCCAACGCCAACGTCAAGAAGAGCATTTCCTAGGTTGTCTTTCAGGATGTTTATATTTTGACATCTTGCATTTGAGTCTTTAATCCATCTAGAGTTGATTTTTGTCTATGGGGAAGGGTAAGAGTCCAGTTTCCTTCTTCTGCCTGTGACTGAGCTGGTTATCCCAGCACCATCTCTCGGACAGGGAGTCCTTTCCCTGCGGCTTGTTTTTGTTGGTCTTGTCAAAGATCAGATGGGCATAGGTGTGCAGCTTCATGTCTGAGTTTTCTATTCTGTTCTATATGATAATGAAACCAAATAAATGTCTCTGCTCAGACACCTTCTGACAAGGTCTGTGGCGCCCAGCACCGCGTTAGGGCCGCAGCCGCCTGCCCCATGTGCCTGGCCAGGCTCTGCCCAGTTCCCTGCAGCTGCACCAGTGTGTGCTGTGACTCATGCTCCTGGTTTGTCATCTGCCCCCTCAGTAGACACCATGGCCCTCAAGCTTTCTCCACTCCGTGACCAGCACCTGGGATGGGACCAGCAGTGCCTGTGGCTCTGGATTCATGCTTGTTGAAGGACTGACTGAACAGAGCCTCCCTTACAGAAGTGATCGGCATGGCCCTCCCTGAGTCCCGGCCTCGCTCTGGATACCAGGGAGCAAGGCGGTCAGGGATCAGAGGCTGAGGCTGAGATGCTAGAGCAGGGAGATTGCCTGGGCGGGGGCTGGCGGGTGTGGTGGAACTGCAGGTTCTCGCCTTGAACCTGCTTGTGGGGGAGCCTTTCTCGGCCCTCTCTCCGCTGGTTTTCACCCTTCGGCGTTTTTCTCCCTGGTGCATGCCATGCCTTGCACCCCACCCCAGTGATCCAGGAAGGGGACATGTCGGCCGAGTGAGAGCCTATTTCTGAACACTCTGTGAAGTTGGTGAGAATTCAGGTGCCTATCGGCCGGGCTCCACCTGTGCACCAGGTGTGGCCGCCTCACTGTGACTTCAAAGGACCCCAGGGAGGAAGGAGGCTCCCAGCCGCACACAGGTGAGTCAGTCCCATTGTTCTGCGCGTCTGAAAAATCAATCGGGTCCAAAGTAAAAATATTTATTTAATGAGCAGAAATGTATGGCCAATCGGTTTTTAAAGGATATTGCTTCCTGCTCCTTGATACTGAAAAGGGGCCTTTGACAAAATTCATTTGCAGGGATTGAGTTCTGGGTGAAATAAGGACAGAAAATAGCACAGCACTCACCAAAGACAGCTCATTCTCTTCCTTGGGGTGCTGGGGGACATGGACGCCCCTCAGGGGCAAGAAGATCCCAGCGGGAGGACGCTGGGCACTGCGTGAAGTCTCCCCTGGGAGCCCCAGAGAGGGGCAGGCGACGGCCCTGGGTGTCCCTGGGTCTCCCAAACGCAGGCCTGGGCTTCTCTTGGAGGAAGACTCCGCCCTGCAGAAAAGAAGGGTCTGGGTCAGAACCCAGTGAGTCCGGGGCTCCCTCCGCCTCCTTCACTCCCTGTGAGATGGGCACGGAGCCTGGTGGTTCTCGGCTGAGATGGCACCCTCGCGGCACCTGCCGGGGACATGCCTGCTGGCCACCACCGAGCTCCTGCAGCTCCGGTCTGTGGAGAGCACTGCCCCGATCCCTACGGCTCGGAGAACCCGTGGTGTGTTTTGTAGCATCAGCATTTGAGTACTGGGTCTGCTGCGCTCCCTTCCTAGCGCAGCTCCCCATTCAGCTCCTTGCAGGCGTCAAGACCTTGCTGCATGGCTCCTCTTCCAAAACCCACAAGGTTCTGAGTTCCTGGGGCTTTGTCCCCCAAGTCTGTGGCCGCCGCAGGGCCTCCTCCTGGACCAGCCCGAAGGGCACATGGAGATGGCGCCTCAGGGCTCAAGTAGCGAAGGCCGCACAGACGTCCCGAGGACCCTGGGAGCGGCCGTGTCCTGCCTCTTGGTCCCTGAGCACCCTGGGCCTTCCTGGCAGTGGAGGCTGGTGTCTCCCGCTCTGTCCAGGTGCAGGCCAGCGCACAGCTCCCGAGGGGAGCGAGGACCCAGGACTCCGTGACGGTTCTGGACAAGGCTCTCCAGGCGCCAGGCCTCAGGTCAGAACAGGACTCAATTAAATGCCTTCGGAGCTCTGGGTGAGACGCGCAGCACCCGTCACAGTCAGTCTTTGTGTGTTGGGGTGTGACGGAGACGATGTCTCAGCCCTATGTTCTCGCCAGGCTGTGTTTGGGACGTGTCAGTTTCCCGTGATTGCTGGAACAAGTTACCCCAGCTTTAGGGGCCGAGAACAACACGCAGGACCCTCACGCTTCTGGGACACGGCCCCCACTCCCTCTGGAGGCTCCGGGCCAGGATCCTCCCGTTGCCTCCAGCTTCTGCTGTATCTCTCCACGGCTGGCTCCTCTGTGCCTCTTCTCTGTGTCTCTCTTCTGTCTCTTACAAGGACACGCATGATTGCATTTAGACCCCCCACCCCCCGATGACCCAGGAAAAGCACCTCTCAAGATCCCTGCGTTTATCACAGCTTTTGCCTCATAGGTGACATTCAAAGCGCTGGGGTTTTGCACAGATTTGAGGGAAGGTCTTAATCAGCTCAGGTGGCCGTAGCAGAAAATAACACGCGGGCGACCTGAGCTGCAGGCACAGATTTCCCGCCAACTCTGGAGTGGAAGCCAGAGATCCGGGCACCAGCTGACTGGCCTCCTGGTGAGGGCCCTTCCTCGTTTCCTGGTGCAACAGAGCAAGGGGAGGGCAACTCTCTCCTATGAGGGCACTGATCCCACTGGGAGGGCCCTACTCCACACGCCGCAGCACTGGGGTTGGGCTTCCACCTGTGACTCCTGCGGGAGCACAAACCTGCAGCCAATACACCGCGTGCCTCTGGGCAGCAAAGGTCCCCTCTCACCCGCACTTCATTCTCCTGGTGCTGCCTCTAAGGACAAGGCTGGCTCCAGCAGTCTCGGTGCTGACTACCAGGAGGCAGGAGGCCCGCGCGCTCACCGTAGCTGTGAAGCCAGCTGATTACACTTCAGGCTTTTGTTTGTTCCCCACCCCGACCGGCTCCTTCATCCACACAGACTGCTCGGACCTGGACTCAGGCCAGGCTGGACACCGGGCAGACAGAGGGATGTCCCCAGCAGCCAGCACTCTCTGTCTGAGCAGACAGAAGGATGTCCCCAGCAGCTGGCTCCCCCGTCCAAGCAGATAGAGGGACGTCCCCAGCAGCTGGCTCCCTCTGTCCAAGCCCTGGGAAGGTGGGGTCCTCCAGAGCTCCCCTCCGCAGCTCCAGCCACTCCCATGCTCCAGCTCCTGCCCCCTCCTGGGGCTCTATCTCCCCATGGAGAAAGGGGGTCCCTCGGCTGGGCAGGCACAGCCTCCTTCCAGGCCTTCTTACAGGCACCTTCACATGTGCCTGTGCCACCTATGCTGTGCCCACCACCTCGGCAGATGCCAGGGTCCACAGGAAGGCATTGGGCACAACAGTCACTCAGCTGTCGTGTTTTCTTTCTCTTAGCCGCAGTCTAGGCCTAGCAGCAGTGGCCTTGGTTTGGAGCCCAGGTTGGGCACCTCTGTGATGCCAATTTTCTTTGCCTTCATCATCCCAAGGTGGCTGCTGCAGTTTCAGACATCACAGCTCTGTTCAGCGCAAAGCAGAAGGGGGACAGGGTATGTGCCACTTACACTTGTTTCTTCTTCTGGAAAATCTAAACTTTACCCCAAAATGCCACCGTAGCCTCATGCTTGCTTCTCACCAGTCTGAGCTGTAACAGATGCCTCCATCCTCTACACCAGAAATGGGCAAGGCCCAAGAGGGCTGGGAACTGCCAGTCCCCTCGAGGGCCCTCTTATTTTTACTTTTTAGAGATGTGAAGACTGGAGTTGGGAGATGGGCTTGTTCATGGCCACACAGCCAGGGAGCCTGCTCACCCCAGTGTGTGCCCAGCCGGAAACCTGTATCTGGACCCCCAGAGCCTGGGATCCTCACAGTGAGGACCCTCCATGTCCACTGCCTGCAGGATCCGACAGAGGCTGTGATGCTGAGCCCCGGCCTCAGCGACAAAGCTCCGCCCAACGGAATGCACCCAGTGGCAGCCAAAGTGGCCCTGGAGCCTGCGGGGTTGAGGCGGTGCAGCTTGGTCAGCGGGGGGGGGGGGTGGGAGGGGGACGTGGCCAGGGGTCAGTGGCCAGCTTGGTCAGCGGGGGGGGGGGGTGGGAGGGGGACGTGGCCAGGGGCCAGTGGCCAGCTTGGTCAGCGGGGGGTGGGGGTGGGAGGGGGGACGTGGCCAGGGGCCAGTGGCCAGCTTGGTCAGCGGGGGGTGGGGGGTGGGAGGGGGGACGTGGCCAGGGGCCAGTGGCCAGCTTGGTCAGCGGGGGGGGGGTGGGAGGGGGACGTGGCCAGGGGCCAGTGGCCAGCTTGGTCAGCGGGGGTGGGGGGGTGGGAGGGGGGCCAGTGGCCGGGGAGCAGTCAGGGCTTGTCGGCTGACCAGAGGCTCAAGGAAAAGGCGAGCTTTGAGTGACGGTCACTGGGCCATATGGGGTGGGGCGGCTCTGGCTGTGAGAGAACTCCTGCTTGGAGGAGGCCTTGGGCTTCCTGAGGCTGGTGGCCCCCAGGCAACACTCCGCCCTGGCCCTAAGGGACTCTGAGCTCTGGGCTCCCCGAAGCCTCAGAGATGAGGAGCAAGCAGCTGCAGGTCCCCAAGCCATAGTGGGGTAAGCCTGGGACTTGGCAGAGGACGCCAGGTTATATCTGATGCTGGCCGCTGGTCCTGATCAACCTGTGTTTAACAGCAGATGGCGGAAAGAGAGGCAGAGGCGGTGTGCTAGGCCGTTCTTGCATTGCTATAAAGAAAACCTGAGACTGGGTAATTTATAAAGAAAAGAGGTTTAATTGGCTCACGGTTTTGTAGGCTGTACATGAAGTATAGTGCCAGGATCCGCTTCTGATGAGGCCTCAGGAAGTTTCCAATTGTGGCGGAAGGTAAAGGGGGAGCAGATGCATGGCGTTGTGAGAGGGGGGCAAGTCAGAGGGAGGAGACAGCTCTCATTGTGAGAGGCAGAGCAAGTCAGAGGGGGGAGGCACCTCACATTTTGAGAGGGGGAGCAAGTCAGAGAGGG
The DNA here is from genome assembly GCF_049350105.2 of Macaca mulatta. NCBI lineage: Eukaryota > Metazoa > Chordata > Mammalia > Primates > Cercopithecidae > Macaca > Macaca mulatta. Next base: position 1,695,742 of record NC_133411.1, read on the forward strand.
GAGGTGCCTCACATTGTGAGAGGAGAGCAAGTCAGAGGGGGGAGGTGCCTCACATTGTGAGAGGGGGAGCAAGTCAGAGGGGGGAGGTGCCTCACATTGTGAGAGGAGAGCAAGTCAGAGGGGGGAGGTGCCTCACATTGTGAGAGGAGAGCAAGTCAGAGGGGGGAGGTGCCTCACATTGTGAGAGGAGAGCAAGTCAGAGGGGGGAGGTGCCTCACATTGTGAGAGGAGAGCAAGTCAGAGGGGGGAGGTGCCTCACATTGTGAGAGGAGAGCAAGTCAGAGGGGGGAGGTGCCTCACATTTTGAGAGGGGGAGCAAGTCAGAGAGGGGAGGTGCCTCACATTGCAAGGGGGGAGCAACTCAGAGGGGGGAGGCACCTCACACCTCGCACTTTTTTAAAAAAGAAATTGAGATGGAGTGTCACTCTGTTGCCCAGGCTGGAGTGCAGTGGCATGATCTCAGCTCACTGCAACCTCTGTCTCCCAGGTTCCAGCAATTCTCCTGTCTCAGTCCCCCAAGTAGCTGGGATAACAGGTGCACACCACCACACCCAGCTAATTATTTTTGTGTTTTTAGTCAAGACAGGGTTTTGCCATGTTGGCCAGGCTGGTCTTGAACTCCTGACCTCAAATGATCCACTCGTCTCAGTCGCCCAAAGTGCTGGGATTACAGGTGTGAGCCACTGCACCCGGCCACCACACACTTTTAAACTACCAGAACTACCAGAGTGAGAACTCACTCGTCACCAACGGGATGACCCATGCCATTCATGAGGCACCCACTCCTATAATCCAAACACCTCCTCCAGCCCCCACCTCCAGCACTGACAATTCCATTTCAACATGAGATTTGCGGGGACAAACATCCAAACCATATCGCGTGGGCTCAGGAGGCAGCAGCCCTGGAAGATGCCAAGTGCCTGGGAGGTCAGAGAAAGATGCTGGAGTTCACGGGTGCCACGTGCAGGCGCAGCTCCTGCCAGGTGGCTGAAGACGCGGCTCCAGGTGGTGGCAGTGCCTCGGCCCCACCCCTCCTTCCTGGGGAGAGGGTCACGGCTCAGTGCCTGAGGGGCTGGGGGGCTTTTCTGAGAGGGGTGCATGCCCGCCTGTCAGGCACTTTCGGAAAAAGCTGGAAACCAAGATTTCCCTGAGAAGTCCTGGGCTTTCCGGTGTTGGAAACTGCAGGAAACAGCTGGCCTCTACCTCCCCCCAGGGTCCAGGAGAGAATTTGTTCTGGACAAACCCCTGTAGGCCACGTGCTTGGGGCACCTCTGACCTCGCCCAGTGCCATACCCCCAGCTGAGGCCCGGCCCCTGCTAGGGAGTGGTTCAGGGATGTGGGGCCTGGCACCGGTCCGCAGGCCTGTGGGAGCCCTCTGGGCCCCTGGCAGAGTGGGGCAGCAGTTGGCCGAGGACTGCAAGGGCTGAGCTGTCCTGACCCAGTCCTGCGATAGCAGAGCCTCCCACCCTGCCTCGGGGCTCCTGGACATCTCCTGCAGCCATGCCACTCATAGCTGGGCTCTATGCATGCTGTCAGTGCAGCCCCAGCAGCCCAAAGCGGTTCACAAGCTCCCAGACCGACTGTACCTGCTCCAGGGCAACTCCTATGAGGGCACTGAAACTTCCCATCGTGACAGGGCTCCGGCCCACAGCCATGGTGATGCCCCTTCCCACACCAGCTCCTGCAACTAGAAGGCTGCGGGCCACTCCCTCTGAGGTCTCTCCTTTCCAGACACAAGGGCAGGAGTCAAGCGCAGTGGCAGCATCCCCCAAAGATGTCGATGGATGGTGTTTCAACCTAAACCGGACAGCCGCAGTCTCTCCCTGGCCACACAGCGGGACAGAGACCAGGACACAGCAGCCCACCCGCTGCCCTCACACTCCCTTCCTCCACGGTGTGAACTAAACTGCACACATGGCCTGTCACTCAGACAAGGCTGGAAGGTGTGGCCCCACCCCCTCCTAAGACGTTATGATGCAGGGAACCCCCAAGCCCACCCTCAACTGTGCTCACCTGAAACGGCCCAGCAAGGGCTACGCGTGCCTTCCCGTCTCACATTTGGGAAGGTCAGTGGGTAAAATGCGATATTGACAGTTCTCAAATATTGATGTTGATCTTAACTGCTAGAGATACCGTGAGGGAAAAGAGCGCTTTTGTTCAACATTTATGAATGGATAAAGGAGGAACCGAAACCAACAAAGGGGCGGCTGGCCCTGGACCAGGTTTAGGAGCTGTGGGCAGGGTGGGCCGGCACCTCCTTTCCTCTCGAGAAGGATGTGAGCAGCCGGTGGCTCGTACCCCCTGTCTCCTCAGCCTCGTTCATGCCTCTGCACTACCCGCTGGGCTCCTGCCACCCAGGGGTGTGGGGAGAGGCCTTGGCATGGGATAGAGGTCCACGTGTGGGTGTGTGACGGGTACTGGTGGATGGAGGTCCACGTGTGGGTGTGCAACTGGGTGTGAGACTGCGTGTGGGTGTGTGAGCGTGTACACGGGTGTGCATGTGCTCGTACACCTGTGTATGTACGCAGTGTGAGCAGGTGTGTGAACTGACTGTGCTGTGGCTGTGAGCGTGTACACACGTGAACTGAGCGTGACAGTGCGAAGGTGTGTGCCGCGAGTTCCACTGGCCACATGAGCACGGGCGAGGCCGCTCTGCTAGCCTGTGGATGTCCAGCCTGGCCACGCTGGACGCCCGTGTCTTCTTCTCAACACAGGGTGGAGAGAGGACAACGCAGGACGCGTCTCCGAGCTTGGCTCAGGCGCCCAGCGGCAGCTGGGGTTGGGTGCAGCCGCTCTACGTAGCCCTGGCTTGGATGCTGTGAGCTGGGTGGGCCTGGGGTGAGTGCCCGTCCCTGGGGTGGGTGGAGACCCCCATTTCCCTCTCAAGTCCCCTCACTGCACATTGAAGCCTCCTCCCACCCCCACTCCATTTAAAGGTCAGAGGCGGCCCCTCAGGCTGCACCTCCAGCCCTCCTCTCTGACCACGTGGGTCTCCCTGTTTCCTTCCGCTGGCCTAGTCTCTGTAGGGCCCACTGAGCCTGCAGTCTGGGACCACAGGCTTGAAGATTGAGGCTCAGGGCCTGGGAGCCTCCCTGGAATGTTCTAGAAAGCTACGGAGGGGCACCTGTCGGGGAGACAGCACACGGAGAGCCTCTCCTGCCTGGGTCCTGCCACAGCAGCCTGGGCCTGTGGGCCTAAAGAGCTGCTCCAGACTTTAACTGGGTCTGAGGGCTGGTGCCCTGTGAGGAACCCAGGTTAGAACCTGGGGACAGAGGCCTCCATTAGTCCTTGGGAGTGGCAGGTAGCCCATGGGGTCATTGTGATCATGGTGCGTCATGGGAGCGCGTGCTGGGATGGGGAGGGGTCGTGGTGATCATGGCACAACGCACTTTCCTCTGGTCTAGGTTTAGGGATGCCAGCGAGACCCGCTGAAGCGTTGGGGCCCCACCCGAGGTGAGGCGTGCCCAGGTCTGGGGACTCCTGCCTTGGGGCCCCTCCCAGGAGAACCAGCCCCCTCCTCTGGCAGGAAGCCCCCAAAGCCGTGGAGGAGCCCTGGGCCCACAGACAGCATCCCTGCTGCTGGGGACCTCAGGCCTGTGCAGGTGCCGCTGCCACGGGGCTGATGGGGCCCAGCCCAGCTACCTCAGGCCCTGTTTCCGCTTTCCAGGCTTCTCCGCGGCTCTCTGCTTTTGCGGCCCCACTCCAGGCCAGAAGGCTCCCGCGCCTCCGTGGATCTTCACGATGTGGACAACCAAGGTGAGCACCGTGAGGAAGTGGCGACAGACACAACGTTTAGCCGCAGAAGACAGGATAATAAAGTTGGGTTTGGTTTATGATCTAACGTGACCATTAAAAGTGTTTAATAAACAACGTTGAAGACTACACAGTGGCAGATACATACGGCAATGCTTAGCATAACCTCATGACTGTCAATACGCACAGGCTTGAGAAACACCTGCAGGATACATGTGGGCACGTTAGTGTGGGTTAACTCAGTAGGGCGGCATATCGAATCTTGGTGCCCTTCTGTAGTGTCTATGTTTTCTTTTCTTTTTTTTTTTTTTTGAGACGGAGTCTCGCTCTGTCGCCCAGGCTGGAGTGCAGTGGCCCAATCTCGGCTCACTGCAAGCTCCGCCTCCCGGGTTCACGCCATTCTCCTGCCTCAGCCTCCCGAATAGCTGGGACTACAGGTGCCCGCCACCACGCCTGGCTAATTTTTTGTATTTTTAGTAGAGACGGGGTTTCACCGTGTTAGCCAGGATGGTCTCCATCTCCTGACCTCATGATCCGCCCGCCTCAGCCTCCCAAAGTGCTGGGATTACAGGCGTGAGCCACAATGCCCGGCCTGTAGTGTCTATATTTTCTACAGTGAAGCTGGGATACTTGCATTGTTTTCAAAGTTCCCATCGGCACTTCCATCACATCCCTGTGTGGTTCTGTCCTGGACCGGCTGCCCACTGAGGTCCCACTCACCCCTGCCCTGCCCTGTCTGGCCAGCCAGGTACCTGCCCAGGAGGAAGAGGCTCAGTGTTTGGGGCCTGTATTATGCCCTGAAAATCCACTGCTGTTGAGTGAGGGCCCATGAGGCCTTTAGTTTGCCGCTGTGTACTTCTGAAGAGCTGGGATGCTCTCCACTATTCTCTATCTCCTGGCTGGACAGAGTTCCACTCAGTGCACACCAGGAGCAGTGATGGGGCTGGGGGTGTGAGGGCTCAGCTGTGCCCTGAACTCCTTCACAGTCTTGCAGGAGGGGTCATGGAGCCATATCTGGGTTTGCAATTTTTGGGAAGTTACGTGACAATCTGCATACAGGAATGCTGAGTGCTCAGCAGGCCCCATGAACGATGATTAAATATGACGCTGTGTGTCCCACAACCTAAGGGCTGTGGCAGAGACCAGGAGGGCCATCAGCTCCCACAGCTCTCAAGTCCAGCTCAGGGATCCTCCTTGCTGACCTCCCTGGATTGTCGGTGGAGACAGCCATCCTCCCACAGAGCACCTGCCTGAAATGGGCCAGGCCGCCGTGCCTTGGCTCTTGCTGCACATGCTGAGGTCAGCACAGAGGCACCCTCGGACACCAGCATGCCCTCAGGTTTGCAGCTTGTCAAATATCTGATGAGGCAATCTGGCCAAATGTGCTCTAACACCACTGGACCAAGAGAATGTCCTGGGCTGACCAGATGCAGCCTTGCATCCACCGTCTGCCACCACCCACTGTGTACACCCCCTGCACACACCTCTGTACACACTCCCCCTGCACATAACCTCTACACACAGCCTGTGTACACTCCTGCACATATCCCCTGCACACACCTCCTGCACACGCCTCTTGCACAATCCTGTGTATACCCCCTGCACACACCTCTGCACACACTCTCCCTGCACACAGCCTCTGCACACAACCTGTGTACACTCCCTGCACATATCCCCTGCACACACCTCCTGCACACACCTCTGCAGACACCTCCTACACACACCCTGTGTATACTCCCTGCACGCACCTCCGTACACACCTTCACACACCATGTATACCCCCTGCACACACCTATGCACACATCTCCTGCACACACCCTGTGTATACCCCTGCACACCCTCTGCACAAACCTCCTGCACACACTGTTGCACACACCCCCGCACATAGTCCCTGCACACACCCTGCACAGACCCTGTGTGCATCCTCTGTACACACTCCTTGTGTATACTCTCTGCACACACCCCCTACGTGTACACCCTCTGCACACTCCTCCTGCATACACCCCATGTACACCTTCTGCACACACTCCCTGCACACATTCTGAGTACACCTACTGCACACCCCATGTACAACCTCTGTACACACCCGCTACACACTCCCCTACACCATCCACACACACTCCCTGCACACAACCCCTACACACTCCCCTACACCATCCACACACACCCCCTACACACTCCCCTACACCATCCACACACACCCCCCTACACACTCCCCTACACCATCCACACACACTCCCTGCACACAATCCCTACACACTCCCCTACACACTCCCTGCAAACACCCCCTACACACTCCCCTACACCATCCACACACACCCCCTACACACTCCCCTACACCATCCACACACACTGCCTGCACACAACCCCTACACACTCCCCTACACACTCCCTGCACACACCCCCTACACACTCCCCTACACCATCCACACACACCCCCTACACACTCCCCTACACCATCCACACACTCCCTGCACACATTCTGAGTACACTTACTGCACACCCCGTGTACAACCTCTGCACACACCCCCTACACACTCCCCTACACCATCCACACACACTCCCTGCACACACCCCCTTACACACTCCCCTACACCATCTGCACACAACCCAGTGTACAGCCCCTGCACACACCCTCTATACACACTCTGTGCACACACACCCGTGTACACCCTCTACACATATCCCTACACACTTCCTGTGTACACCCTCTGTGTATACCCTCATCTACTACCACCATACGTACCCCCACTACCCTGCCTTGTGTATGACTCCCCAGGCTGTGAAATACCAGGGACGTTGCCAATGAGCTGGTCTAATCTGAGGTGAGGGTTTCTGGGTGCCCCCTAGACACCAGGAGAAAGGCAGGGAGGGGACACCCCTAGGGCTTTGGACTCACTCCATGAGGCGCTGGGTCACAGTGGTACAGTGACACAGTAGATGTCCTGAGCGGGATTAAAGTCTTCCCAATGAACAGGCTGAACTCTGTCTTCCTTGAAAGCTCTGTAGAAGGACCTCACAGGGATAAACACAGGGAGACCCTCCAGGGCGCGGTCAGCCATGAGCCACAACGCTGGGCCGGTGACATCTCTGGAGGTTCTGGGGTGCAGAAAGACCGGCTGTGGGGAGTGACTGGCTGGGGAGCAGCTCAGCTCCCGCCCACCTCTGCGAGGCCCGGGGCTGGACGGGAGGTGCAGCAGACAAGGCCCCGGGCGGGTACTGGGGGGTCTGGAGGGGTCCCTGCGTGGGGGTCGGGTGGCGGGGAGTCTAAGAGAGTCGGGGATCCCCGGGGCGCGGGGTTCAGGGTGGGAGCGGAGTGTGAATGGGGAAGGGTCCCCATGCGCACCAGCAGCCGCGATTCCACCGCGCCTACTCGGGCTTTCCCCGGGAGGACACGGCGTGTGTCAAGGACCCGGGCCTAGAAGGCGGCAGCGCCCAGGGAAGCCTAGACGCGGCGCTATCTGGGGCGGGGGCTGGGGTGGCGGAGCCAAGTGCCTGGGAGAACCGCCATTCAGGAGCCCCTCCCGGCCAGGCTCTTGGTTCCGCCCACGCAGGTCCCGCCCCCTAGCCCGGCCCCTCTCCCCGCCCCGCCGCGCAGGCCCCGCCCCGTCCCGCCAGACTCTTGGTTCTGCCCACGCAGGTCCCGCCCCTCTCTTAGCCTTGCCCCGCCCGCCGCGCAGGCGCCGTCCGAGGGCTTCGTTTGAAACATGGCGCGGGCTGGTCCGCGGCTGGTGCTGAGCGAGGAGGCGGTCCGGGCGAAGAGCGGACTAGGGCCTCACCGCGACCTGGGTGCGCCAGCGGGCGGGGGTGCAAGCGTGAGGGTGGCGGGGGGTGGGTACCGAGCTTCCCGGGGCGGCCGCGCCTGGTTGCCTGGGCGGCAGACCGTGGGCAGGTGGGGCTCCTCTGCGCAGGCGCCGCGGGCGTCCGGAACGGTCTCGGGCGGGAGGGCGGGGCGCGCGCGCCCAGGTGAGGACCCCGCCCCTCGTGCCCAGGTGCGGCCCCTGCCCGCGTTCTGGTCCCGGAGTCGCGGCTCCTGCTTGTCTATCGGGTCATTGTGGTACCGTGACTGGCGGTTATATCCGCTGAGGAGAGAGAGCCAGCCTTGCTCTCCAGGAGCGCAGCCCGCCCTCCCGCTGGGGACCCCTCTCCCGGGTTCTCCTGGGCCCATTATGCTGATTGTTGGGCTTGGCCTTCTTGAGGATGTTGGTGGCCGGTTGCCTTCTTTTTGGCCTGTTTTTGTCTGGTTTTGGCGTCAGGGGGAAGCCGAGCTCATAAACTGTTGAGAAGTGTTGTGTTCTCATATTTAGAAGAGGTTCTGTAGAGTTTGTGCTCATTGTTTGAATGTTTTGTGGAATTTTCCAGTGAAACCATATGGACATGTCAATTTCTGGTTTTGAAGCTTTTAAATGACCAATTCTGTATCTCTGGTTGTCAGAGAACCGTTCGTATTATTAGTTCACCTTGAGTCTTGGCTGTGTGGGGTTTTGCGGAGTTGGCTTATTTGAGCTAACTTGTGGAGTGTGTGTGCAGAGTTGTTCCTGGGGTTCTGTTCTTAGCCTGTGAATGTCTCTGTGTGGTCTGCAGGTGTAACTGGACCAACAGGTTCAGTCAGGTGCTGTGGGGCCACAGGCCAATACACTGAGACAGCAGGGTTTGCAGCAGAGAAAGAGTTTAATGCTGGCAGGAGCCCAGCAGGGAGGTGGAAGGAGGCCTCAATCCATCTCCCCAAGGAGATCTGAGCTGGGTTTTTTGGTTTTTTTTGAGACGGAGTCTCACTCTGTCGTCCAGGCTGGAGTGCAGTTGCATAATCTCAGCTCATTGCAACCTCCACCTCCCAGGTTCAAGTGATTCTCCTGCCTCAGCCTCCTGAGTAGCTGGGATTACAAGCGCACGCCACCAAGCCCGGCTAATTTTTTGTATATTTAGTAGAGACAGTGTTTCACCATGTTGGCCAGGCTGGTCTTGAGCTCCTGATCTCAGGTGATCCACCTGCCTTGGCTTCCCAAAGTGCTGGGATTACAGGCATGAGCCACCACGCCCAGCCTGAGCTGGGGTCTTGAAAGGAACAGGATTGTTAGGAGCTGGAAAATTGATGTTGTCAGTTGGTCGAGGTAAGGGCCATGGAATTATCAGGGTGTGGAAACTGCATTCTTTGGTGAATCCGCTTGTGGGGTCCTTTAGACCAGATGGCATCAGTCCCCAGGTCCTCAAAGAATATCTCAAATGGAAAACTTAATGTTTTATAATGTCCAATAATCTGTAGAGTAGTTCTCTGTAGAGTGGTTAAGGGGAACAGTAACATCGTGACAAAGTCCATGTGATCCTGAGGCAGTGATTTCTGATTTTTAAAATTTCGTTCTTTCTGCTTGCTTTGCATTTATTTTATACTTTTTCTAGATTCTTGAGGCAAAAATGTAGATGATTGGTTTGAGACTCTTATTTTCTATTATAAATAGTGCCACAAGTTTCTCTCTAAGCACTACTTTATCTGTATCCACAAATTTTGTTATGTTATATTTTAATTTTCATGCAGTTCAGCATATTTTAAGAATTTCCCTCGATACTTCCTGTTTGACATGTGGTTTTATTTATTTATTTATTTTTATACGGAGTCTTGCTCTGTCACCCAGTCTGGAGTGCAGTGGCACAATCTTGGCTCACTGACAGCTTTTTTTTTTTTATGTTTATGCCATTCTTCTGCCTCAGCCTCCTGAGTAGCTGAGACTACAGGCGCTCCCTACCACGCCTGGCTAATTTTTTTTATTTTTTATTTTTTAGTAGAGACGGGGTTTCACTGTGTTAGCCAGGATGGTCTCAATCTCCTGACCTTGTGATCTGCCCGCCTCTGCCTCCCAAAGTGCTGGGATTACGGATGTGAGCCACCGTGCCTGGCCTGACCTGTGGATTTTTAAGGAGTATGTTTTTAAGGTTCCATGTGTTTGGAGATTTTCCTGTTATTTTTCTGTGTGATTACATTATGGCTAGAGCATAATCTGTATGATTTTAATTCTTTTAAATTTGTCAGGGTTTGTTTTATGATCCAGCATCTGGTCTATATTGTTGAATGTTCCTGCCTTAGCCTCCCAAGTAGCTGGGACTACAGGTGCCCACCACCATGCCCAGCTAATTTTTTGTATTTTTTTAGTAGAGATGGGGTTTCACCGTGTTAGCCAGGATGGTCTCGATCTCCTGACCTTGTGATCCGCCTGCCTCTGCCTCCCGAAGTGCTGGAATTACAGGCGTGAGCCACTGTGCCTGGCCTTCTTTACAGTTTTACGGTTTTCATCTGTCATCTCCATTTTGCTATTAAACTGCTCTTGTGATCTGTATGTTTCTCTGTTCTGTTATTTTTTCTTCATTCCATGATGCTCTAGGTTTCTTTCTTTTGTCTTTCCTTTATATTTGAAAAAATGTCTTCAGCGATTGTCTTAGGGCCGGTCTGCTTGTGACAGGTTCTCTTAGTTTTTCTTTAGAGTTTTTTTTTTTTTCTTGAATGTGTGTGTATTCTGTTGTTGAGTGGACTGTTATGTAAATACATAAATATCAATTAGATCCTGTTTGTTGATGGTATTGTTCAATTCTTCTGTATCCTTGCTGATTTTCTGTCTAGTGACTCTATTAATGACTGAGAGAGGGGTCTTGAACCCTTAACTGTACTTGTGGATTTGTCTATTTCTTTTTTCACTTTATATGTTTTGAAGCCCTGTTATTTGTTGAATTGAATATCTAGGATTTTTATATCTTCTTAGTGGACTGACCCTTTTAGTATATGTAGTCTTCCACTTTTTTTTTTTTTTTTTTTTTGAGACAGAGTTTTCTCCTTGTTGCCCAGGCTGGAGTGCAGTGGCACGACTTTGGGTCACTACAGCCTCTGCCTCCCAGGTTCACACAATTCTCCTGCCTCAGCTTCCCACGTAGCTGGGATTACGGGCACCTGCCACCACGCCCGGCTAATTTTTGTATTTTTAGTAGAGATGGGGTTTCGCCATGTTGGCCAGGCTGGTCTCGAACTCCTGACCTCAGGTGATCCACCGGGCTCCCAAAGTGCTGGGATTACAAGTGTGAACCACCGTGCCTGGCTCTTGGTCCTCTTTTTTCCTGGTAGTTTTGTTTGTTGAGACATCTGCCTTATTTGATATCACTGTAGCTTCTTTTGATTGGTTTTTGCATGGCATATCTTTTCCTATCCATTTACTTTGAACTTTTAACCTACCTGTATCTTTATATTTGAAATTAGTTTCCTGGTTCACTATTTTTATTCACTCTGCTAATCTCTGTCTTGTAGTAGTGTTTTAGGCCATTTACATTTAATATAATTGTTAAATATTAGAACTTAAGTGTGCCATTTTATTGTTTTTTGATTGTTTCCTGTGTTTTTTCCTTCTGCGTCCCTTTTCCTGCCTCCTGTGACTTACTCGAATATTTTTAGTATCATAATTGATTTATCAGTTATGTTTTGGTGTATGTCTCCTTGTATGGTTTTCATAGTGGTGGCTATACAAATTACAATATACTTATGTAATTCAGCACAGTTTACTTGTACAGACATTTTACTACTTCTGAGTGAAATATGGAAACTTTATCACCATTTAGGTCTCTATCCTCTCCCCTTTACAATTTAGTTGTCTGAAGTATTTTCTCTGCATACCTTGAGAACCATATTAATATTATGATTTTTTTAAAAACACCTAGCCTTTTCAGTAACTCAGGAGGAAATGTATTTATCTGTATGTTTCTCTGTTCCGTTCTTTTTTCTTCATTCCACGATGCTCTAGGTTTCTTTCTTTTGTCTTTCCTTTATATTTGAAAAAATGTCTTCAGCGATTGTCTTAGGGCAGGTCTGCTTGTGACAGGTTCTCTTAGTTTTTCTTTTTTTTTTTTTTTTTTGAGACGGAGTCCCACTCTGTCGCCCAGGCTGGAGTGCAGTGGCCAGATCTCAGCTCACTGCAAGCTCCGCCTCCCGGGTTCACGCCCGTTCTCCTGCCTCAGCCTCCCGAGTAGCTGGGACTACAGACGCCCGCCACCTCGCCCGGCTAGTTTTTTGTATTTTTTAGTAGAGACGGGGTTTCACCGTGTTAGCCAGGATGGTCTCGATCTCCTGACCTCGTGATCCGCCCGTCTCGGCCTCCCAAAGTGCTGGGATTACAGGCTTGAGCCACCACGCCCGGCCTAGTTTTTCTTTAGAGTTTTTTTTTTCTTTTTTGAGACAGAGTCTCACTCTCTCTCCCAGTCTGGAGTGCAGTGGCACGATCTCAGCTCACTGCAAGCTCTGCTTCCTGGGTTCATGCCATTCTCCTGCCTCAGCCTCCCAAGTAGCTGGGACTACAGGCACCCACCACCATGCCCAGCTAATTTTTTGTAATTTTTTTAGTAGAGATGGGGTTTCACCATGTTAGCCAGGATGGTCTCGATCTCCTGACCTTGTGATCCGCCTACCTCTGCCTCCCGAAGTGCTGGAATTACAGGTGTGAGCCATTGTGCCCGGCCTTCTTTACAGTTTTATGGTTTTCATCTGTCATCTCCATTTTGCTGTTAAACTGCTCTTGTGATTTTTTGTTATTGTATTTTTCTTTGAAATTTCTATTTGTTTCTTCTTTATATCTTCTGTTTCTTTGCTAAGACTAGTTTTTCCTTTGTCTCAAGTGTTTGTAATTGCTCTTTGAAGTATTTTTTATGACAGTCACTTTAAAATCCTTGTTAGACCTGAATTCTGTGTTCTCTGTTGGTGGTATCTGTTGATTGACTGTGTTTTCTCATTCAAATTGCCATTTTTCTGGTTCTTGGTCATTTTTTATCGTATTGTGGACATGCTGGGTATGATGTCATGAGGCTCTGCTTCCTGTTTAAATCCCATTACTTGAGAAGATTCCTCACTCAAGCCTGCTGGGTGCAGCCTCATTGCCGGGACAGTCGTGGGGCTCTTGCCTCACCCACAGGCTCTGGCAGACCCTACTGGCTGGGAGGGTGAAGGGCACCACCTCGTTCTAGCCAGCCGGGACAGCGGTCAGGATCCATTCTCACACCCCAGTGCTGGCTGCTACGCAAAGCCAGGTGGACGAGGGGTGTTTGTGTGTGTGTGTGTGGTTGTGTATGTGTGTGTGGGTTTGCTTGCAGGAGGGTTGGTGATGTGAAGAGACTCTGTCCTGCCAGGCCCCTCCTGGTCCTTTGGCCATCGAGAGGAGGCTTACGGTTTTTGGTCTTTTGGTGTTTCTGGGCTGCCAGCTTTTGTGGCACCCGGAGTGGGATGTGTAGTAAACAAACATAAACAAAACCCCAGAGTCAACCCAGGGCCTCAGTGCTGGGTTACCTCTCGAGTGCCGAGGCCCGTGGCCGGTTGGCTTCTGTTCATTGCAGTCCGCCAGTGCTTGTTCCATATATTTTCCTCCAGGGCGGTGGGTCTGATATGCGAGAGGAGCAGGGTGAAGTGTGTCCCCTCCATCTTGCCTGGAACTGGAGGAGCTCAAACCAAATTGTAAATTTAATCAGAACATATTCTGGTTGGGCGTAGTGGCTCATGCCTGTAGTCCCAGCACTTTGGGAGGCTGAGGTGGATGGATCACTGGAGGTCAGGAGTTTGAGACCAGCCTGGCCAACATGGTCAGGAAACCACAAGACTGTCACGGAATGCTTTTCTTTCGGGAACATGAGCCAAAAGTCACTGCACCTTGTCCCCTCCTGACCCTGTCCTGGTGGCAGGGTGTAGGGGACAATGAGCTGCTTGTCCTGTGTGCCTGCAAGTGGGGCAGAACCACGCAGCGTCCTGCTGTTTAGCTGCGTCTGAGATGATGCCCGAGGGCTACGTGAGGAAACAGGGAAACATGGGGTTTTAGTAGAAACCCCATCTGTACTAAAAACACACAAATTAGTGGGATGTGGTGGCACGTCCCTGTAATCCTAGCTATTCAGGAGACTGAGGCAGGAGAATCACTTGAACCCAGGAGGTGGAGGTTGCAGTGAGCCGAGGTCACACCACTGCACTCCAGCCTGGGCAGCAGAGTAAGACTCCATCTCAAAACAAAAACAAAAAGCCCAAAATATATTCTAAAACATAAATGTTCCTGGGAAAGTGTTGGTGTATTCAGATCTAAACTGTCTTTTTGATTGTGGAAACTTTGATCTTGTAGTTAACGTTGATCTAATGACTGCTTATGAGTGCACGTTGCAGAGGCTTGCAGGGTGCATGGAGCTTGCACAGCCCGACCACAGGTGTAAGAGGAGGCCAGCAGACAGGCTACCCGACTGGTGGGTTTCGGATGGTGATGGCTGCAAGGCGTGACGGAACTCAGCAGCCGGAGTGGGGGCGGGAGATGAATTGGGGGTTCCTGGGGAGAGGTGGTTTTGGAGGCAGTAAAGGTGGGAAGAAGCGTGTGGCCTGGAGGTACTGCAGAGATAAACATAAGCTGAAACTTCAGGTACATTCCTTGCTCGTCAGTGCTGATAGTCCAACTCCAAAGGAGTTGTACTGGGTTCTAGGTGCCTTTTTCAGATTACGAGGATACATATCTCTCTAAGAAAAGCTGAAAATACAGAAATGTGTAAGAGGGAAAGTAAAGGGATTTATTCCACAATAGGACACGTGTTAGCATTTGTCTCTCAGTCTTTTTACGTGTACTGTTGGAGGAAGAAATGTTCTGAATGACCCTCGTCAGGCACGGGGAGGAAGGCTTTATTCAGAGCCATCGAGGTGGGCCTGGGGTCACAGTGCTGGGATTTTGCAGTGGGGAAGAGAGATGGAGCTCAGCTCCAAGTACAGCAGCGACCAGGGGGAGTTCATAGCCGAGGATGAGGGCAGGGGCAGTGGGTGGAAAATGACTGAGAGGACACATGAGGAGTAAGGGGATTTGAGCTAAACCGACTGAACGGGATTATTGCAAAAGAGAGGTCAGGGTGACCAGACACCACCTGTGGGATCTGGGGATAGGGAACCTGAGCAGATACTGAGGGTGGGGGTTCTGGCCGCACTAAACTGGACTTTACAAGGAAGGGCGCAGATGGCCGAGGAGAAGGTTCGGGAGCCTGAGTGAAGTTGAATTAAACCAGGAATCTGTGTCAGTGTCTACTCTATATCCAAACACCAAGAACTTGACCTTTATTATAATAATTGTTTTCAAAAGAAAAGATTAAAATCTCATAATTTTTTTTTAATTCTCAGCTGAGCTTCAGTCATTGTCTATTCCTGGAACTTACCAAGAGAAGATTACCCACCTGGGACATTCTCTGATGAGTTTAACAGGTCTGAAATCTTTGGATCTCTCACGCAACTCCTTGGTTAGTCTGGAGGTAAGTTTTAGGTCTCTTTCTTAAAAGAAGATTTATTGCTATCAACCTCAGTGGAAAGTCCATTTGCAGCAGAAACGGTGTGTGTTTTGTAACCCTCTGTTTACACCTGTAAACCGTACACTTGGGGTTGTGTTTTTTTGTGTTTACCGTGGGCTACATTTCATACACATCGCGTTACGTTGTGTTGTAGCCCTCTGATGATGATGGTTATATCTTTAAAGGAAATGAAATGAGACCCCAGAGACTTACTGAGTGGCAGCACAGTGGGCCTGGGGCTGCCTCTGGGCCCCTGGCAGGGTCACCCCGTAGGGAGATGCCTAGGTGGTGGTGAGGGGAGCTGTGCACACCTGCCATGGCCTGATTGGCCCTGACAGAACCGTGGGATGCGCCTGCCCCGAGCCTGGTGCCTGAGCATTATGGAGGCCGCGTCTGACACCAGCTTGGGAGTTTGCTCCAAGTCAGATGCGGACCCCACCCAGGCTGCACCCAGTGCTGCCTCCTCTTTCCCCCTTCCCAGACCTCAGCTTTCTCATCTGTGAAGGGCAGACCCTGACAGTTCTCACCCTGTAGAGCGGCGTGTGGATTAAATGAAATTGTGTGTGTAAATCACTCAGCTTGGTGCACACTGAGGCCTCAGTAGATATTAGCTGTGCTTAGTTGCATCACACCATGGCACATGTGGCTTCCCTAAACGATCATCTCACCGCGTGAGGCCCAGAGAACTTCATAGATGAGAACGTGCTTCATTTTTCTACTTTTCCTGGTAACAACGTGTTTATTGCAAATGCGTTCATGAAGTTTGTTGGTCAGTGTGTGTTGCTGGCTTATTTCACTGCGTGTTTCTTTTCTAAAGTGTGAACGAATTCACTGTGTTTTCCTGTTGACAGGGCATCCAGTACCTGACTGCATTGGAGAGTCTCAATCTCTACTACAACTGCATCTCCTCTTTGGCAGAGGTGTTTCGGCTCCATGCCTTAACTGAGCTCGTGGACGTGGACTTCCGGCTGAACCCCGTGGTGAAGGTTGAGCCTGACTACCGCCTGTTTGTTGTGCACCTGCTCCCCAAGCTCCGGCAGCTGGGTAGGCGTTAGGCAGGGCCGTGCGCATGCTTCCGCCCCGCGGGGTGTGGGAGTCGTCGTGGGTGTCTGTGTGCTCAGCGTCATGCGCTTGGTTCCTCCTGGAACCAGGAGTTGGTTTTCTACGTGGATGGCTTGAGTTCCTGCAGACTCACAGCTCTAGTGGCCCTGTGTCTGGACAGGACAGTACTGGAAGGTGAGCAGCCTGGGAAGGCGCAGGGCTGGGGCCGTGGGAGCACAGCCCTGGACCAGGCTGCTCTGTCCTGTTCCGGCGCTCCGCATCATGGCTGTTGGACTTGGGCACGTTCCGAACATCTCCTGTCCTGTTTCCTTTCATAGCCACCAGGCATCACCTCAGGTGCAGCTAAACAGCAGGACGCTGCCTGGTTCTGCCCCAGGACCCAGGAAGCACACAGGACAAGCAGCTCATTGTCCCCCACACCTGCCACTGGTACAGGGTCGGGAGGGGACCTGAAAGAAAAGGGTTTCCGTGACAGTCTTGTAGGCAGAACTTCCAGGGCCCCCACAGCTGTGCCCAGTAGGGAGGGTCTCTGGGTTGGGGCAGCTGCAGGTCACCTTCCCGTCTGCCTCCTGCCTCCCCAGAGGTATCGTTGCTGTTGCTGTGAGCACCTGGTGGTGTCTCTGCTGACCCTACCCCGAGTCACAGATCCAGGAGAGAGAGCTGGGGCCTCCGCCCAGGGGCACACTCCAGAGTCCATGGGGGAAGAAGAGGATGCAGGGTCTCTTACCTCAGTCCTCCTGTGTGAAGTGGGGGGATAAGAATGCCATGTGGACATGTCGTGGTGGGGAGACCTGAGTTCATATCTGTAAGCTCCCAGACTGCCCGGCATGGCCAGGGGCCTATAAACGTTCACTGGTTATTTCTGTTGTTAGGGTCAGACCTACCATGCACTGCTGTTCAAAACCTGCCCCTCCTTCTGAACCTAGGACCTTATCAAAAACAGAAGAATCACAGAGTCCCGACTATCTTGTTAGAAAAAAAGACCAACAGAATCACAGAGGACGGAACACTTTCCCCCACTGCGAGTGCCCTGAACAGGCTGTTTTCCACGGCCGTGGGGAGCGTTCAGGTTCTTTTAGAGAACTGAGATTCTTATGTCAATTTCAAGTCAACAGCAGCTGAAGGAGGCCCCACAGCTAAAGCACCTCGGTGGGTGATGTGCCCGGCCCCTGGGTACTGTCCGTCGTGCCCATCGGGACTGAGGGCCAGCTGGGGTTTTGCCACACACCAGATGAACACCCAGCAGACCTCACCCTGTCAGCCCCGTGAAGTCCGTGTGATGTCAGTGAAGCTGCACACGGGAGGTGGGAAAATAGGTGGAGGAACGCCTGAGCGCCTCAGTCAGTAGACCGGGTAGGCCGTCTTTGGCCATCGTGGAGCCCATGTGGTGCCTTGTCACCTCATCACAGGGAGGACTGGCTTGTGGTGTCTTGACGGTGACGTGATCACACGTGTTTGTAAATGGAATTCTCACAGTTTATTTTATGTTATTTTTGAGACATAGTCTCGCTTCATTGCCCAGACTAGAGTTCTGTGGCGTGATCTCAGCTTACTGTAATCTCCGCCTCAAGCAATACTCCTGCCTCAGCCTCCCAAGTAGCTGGGATTACAGGTACATGCCACCATGCCCTGCTGATTTTTGTCTTTTTAGTAGAGATGGGGTTTTGCCATGTGGGCCAGGCTGGTTTCGAACTCCTGGCCTGAAGTGATCCGCCTAGCCTGGCCTCCCAAAGTGCTGGGATTACAGGCTTGGGCCAGAGGCTGGCCAAATTCTAACAGTTTACACGGCACTGCCTTGCTGCTTGGAGAAGTTTCTGGAGGTGCTGGAAAGAGCTGTCTGTCAGCATGCAGCACACACACCCTCTGTTCCCCGTTTGGTGACAGTGTAGGTCAGCAGTATGGATTGAAATCTGTTTAAAGGAGTCCTCTTGTGAGAATGCCCCAGTCTGCCACAGTTTGACCATTTTTTAGTAACTAATGATCAAAACAACTTTTCTCTGACCTTCTAAAAGTGACTCGAGGAGCTGACAGCAGGCCTGGGTCCTGGTGGACTTTACTTCTGCAGGAGCTCAGCCACCCTGGGCACTGGGGGCTGGCAGCTGGCAGTGGAAGGAGCATCGGATGGGAGGCCAGTGACTGGGGGTGCGTTTGCTGCTCTGCAAAGGCTGGGAGGCGCTCAGGGCGTCTCTGTGGCCAAAGTGAGACCTAGCTCCCAGCATCACTGTCAGGGAAGACCCTGGCTCACCCGCTCATGTGGCAAGTGCTGGGCCCTGGACAGGCCCTGCTGCTGGCCTTCCAAAGCCTGAGCAGTGTGGATAGAGCTCTGTGCTGCAGCTCTTGGCAGCGAGGAGCGCGTCCTTGGGAGCGTGTGGTGCATGCGTGGTGCGGGCGCCTGAGAGCCTGGCTGTGCTGCCTGACACTCTTCCGACTGGGACGGGGCCGTGGCATTCACAGTGGACCCCCCGAGACACAGTGTCTGTTTCCAAACCCAATGAGGATTTCACTGTTGAATTGTGAGAGACATTCACGGTGGACTCCCCAAGACACAGTGTAGTTGGGAGAGGATTCACGGTGGACCACCCCGAGACACAGTGTAATTGGGAGAGGCATTCACAGTGGACAGTGGACCCCCCGAGACACAGTGTAGTTGGGAGAGGTTGGGGGGAAAAGCGCCTGTTTTGTGGCATTTATTTGGCTGATTAACCAAGTGACTCATAAACACTTGAGTTTGTCTGTTTCAGAAGCTGCTGTCCTTACTCTGGGTAAATTTTGGAATCTTCAGTTCTAAATCATCGCCTCTGTCATCCAGGTTTTAGATTCAGAATCTTAGTGTTTCTACAGAGAAGGAACACAACAGTCTTCCTGCACACGACAGATGCTTCCAGCAGTGGCGCTGGCAGTCAGAGGCGCTGCGGGAACCCAGAGGTGCTGGGCCCGGGGACGGCCTCCCGCCCCGCATGGTGCCTCCCGGAGGGGGCTCAGTCCTTGGCTCCACATGGGTCATGGAAAGGCCCTGGTGGTGGAGGAGGCAGATAGCAAGGGCCTGTGTGTGAGGTGGAGGCAGCATTTGGGGAGACTGCGCCAGCAGGAGAGGCTGGGTTTGGGGTGGAGGTGAGTTTGCATTTGGCTTCAGACATGCCGCCTTAGAATTTATACAACAGTCCAGAGAAATGTTCTTGGAGTGCGGGATTTGGAACTGACTCAGAAGTGAAGCGAAGTCTTGGTGGGCAGAGAGCTGTGCGTCGTTAGCGCGGGGTGGGTGAAGGCAGGGGTGGAAAGGTTGCGGGAGGGCAGGTCTCCTGGTGCCCATGTCTCCTGGGGGCGTCATGTGTGCTGGGTGGAGAGCGCCCCAGGTTGCAGAGGCCTCTGACTTGGCACCTTTGTGTGATTTTCAGAACTCCTCTGTTTTTCTGCTTTGCACATTATGTTGTGCTGTTACTCATTTCTTACTGTAATTATGTAGTTTTCGAGGTGTGCTATAGGCTCAATGGAGGCAACTGGGAACTTGTCACAGATTTAACATTACGAGGCCGGGCGCGGTGGCTAAAGCCTGTAATCCCAGCACTTTGGGAGGCCGAGACGGGTGGATCATGAGGTCAGGAGATCGAGACCATCCTGGCTAACACGGTGAAACCCCATCTCTACTAAAAAATACAAAAAAAACTAGCCGGGTGAGGTGGCGGGCGCCTGTATTTCCCAGCTACTCGGGAGGCTGAGGCAGGAGAATGGCGTGGACCCGGGAGGCGGAGCTTGCAGTGAGCTGAGATCTGGCCACTGCACTCCAGCCTGGGAGACAGAGCGAGACTCCGTCTCAAACAAAAAAAAAAAAAAAAAAAAAAACATTACGAGTAGGGGCTAAGATGTGTTACAAGTTCCAGAGCACCGAGGTTGGAGGCCTGGGGACCTTCTTATCTCCAGGGATTTACATAAGGAAGCTCCAGAAGTTCTGGGTAGGCCTGGGCATGCGTGTCCCTGAGGTCCAGCCCTAAGCACAGACCCTAAAGGCCCCCTGGAAGGTGCAGCCTCACGAGCCGGGCAGCCTCCCTCCCTGGGGGCTGCTTTGGGTTACCCAAGTGTGACTTAAGAATCCCACCTCACACCCGGCGTGCACTTTAGAGAAAGGGTGTGTGTGTATGTGTGTGTATGCGTATGTATGTATGTGTGTGTAGGTGTGTATGCATGAGTGTGTGTGTATGCGTGTGTGTACGTGTGTATGCGTGTATATGTAAGTGTGTATGCGTGAGTGTGAGTGTATGTGAGTGTGTGTGTATGTGAGTGTGTGTGAGCCTCATCCGTGTGCGGCTGCTCCTCTGAGCAGCAGTGAGCTCCGAGGGACAGGCGGCCTCTTGGCACCACGCTGGGTATCTCCGGGAAGCTGTGGGACCACCAGAGCCCAGCATTCCTGTACTAGGTCAGCAGGAGCAGGGCTGGCCCTGAGGGGATGGACACCCTGCCCTGTGCAGATGCCCCAGGGTGGACGCAGCCGCCCACTGCTTGCCACCTGCGCAGTCTTCTGTGGCCTTTTCTTCTAGATGATCGCCCCGTGAGAGAGAGCGAGCGGAAGGCTTCCCGACTGCATTTTGCATCAGAGGACTCACTCGACTCAAAAGAGAGCGTCCCAGCTTCTTTGAAAGAGGGCAGGTATGAACAGAAGTGCCATGGATGCCCAGAGTGTTTCTGACTGGCCTGCTGTCAGGAGGATTAACTGAACGTCGTTCGCTGTGTGCCAGTTCTCCAGGGGTGGACGCCAGGAGGGAGGAAAGCAGAGCCCGGCTGGCGGGGACTCAGTGGAGGTGGGACGGGGCCTCTCTCCCGTTCTCCGCATTGCTAGGAGTTATTTCTAATATTGAAACTGTTGATTAAGGTAATATGTGTGAAATCAACCCAGGAAAGGGCTTGTCATGTCCCTCTTCCCAGGACTGCAGTTCTCACATCTGTGATCGCCTCTGCTTGTAGCTATTGCTTCAGTTACTTTCTTAGCCGTCCATCCAACCAAATCCCATTTCTGGCCATGAGCACATTCAGCAGGACCCACCTGCCTGGATAGAGGAGGACTCCTTCCTCCTCCACCTTTTGTGTGACGGTGCTGGGATGCGCCCTCCTGTCTCCCTCCCCATGGCTGGTGCTGGTGAGGCCACCTCCGGGGACCATGGGCGTGTGTGTGAGCCGGGCCTGCTTCCCCTTGCAGCCCCAGCTCTGCTGCCTGCATTTCTGTGTTGGGTTGATAGTATCTACGTGTATCCCAAAACCCTAGAGAGACTTTTTTGTTTATGGGTTGATTCAAGGGGCAGAAATCAGGGGACTCTGTCTGCGTCGCCATGGGAAGTGGTTGGATTATACACTTTCTTGAGCGCTGTTTGTCTCGTCTGAAGCTTTTAATCAAATCATTTTTTTTCTTGTGTGAGATGCTTTCACTCATTTTAAACTCCTAGTGCAGGGGTCAGTCAGCCTTTTTGTGTGAATGTTTTGGGCCCTGGAGGCTGCGTGACCTCTGTCCCATCTTCTTAGCTCTGCCTTTGCAGGGCAGAGGCAGCCATTGGCAGTATGGAAGCCAGGACGCTGTGCCCGTAAAATGCCTGCCCACAGCGCAGGCAGGGGCCCGATTTGGGCCATTCTTTGCTGACTTCTGTTCCGGTATGGCTCTGCATCCTCAGGATCTCCTCTTCCCTCAGATACCCGCCCTGCAGCCCGCACCACCCCATTTCAGACCAGACCAGTTGCTGCCTGGACAACGGCACTCTAGTACCTGCACCTTCTGCTCATGTGAGCCGTGCGGGAGAAGCTGTTCCGTGCCCCTCCTGGCTGCTGGTGGTCTACGCAGCTGCTGGCGTTGTCTGTCTCAGAGGGCCTCCCTCCAGCCTTGCTCTCACAAGCCGTCGTCCCCTGTGTCTCTTCACAGAATCTCTGCTCCGTGCCTGTCTCTCTACAGGTTTCCCCTTCTTAGAAGGACACCAGTGGTCGTGGATCAGGGCCCACCTTAATGGCCTCATGGTAATTTGATTGGCTGTTTCCAAGACCCTGTTTCCAAGAAAGGTTGCATTCCGAGGCAGTGGGCTAAGGACTTCAACATGTCTTTGGGGCGGAGGGTCGGGGGCCACAGCGCCAGTCCTGACACCTGGAATCCTGCACGCTGGCTGTCATCACTTGTTAGTTTCATGAGGTTTTCTTGTGGATTCTTTGTCATTTTTCACATAGAAAATCATGTCATCTGTGGACAGTTTTATTCCTTCCTTCCGAATCTGTGTACCTTTTATTTCCTTTTCTTGTCTTACTGCCTTATCTGGGGCTTCCAGCGTGATGTTGGGAAGTCTGGTGAGAGGGAGCGTCCTTGCCTCGCCCTCAGTCTTGCTGGGAGCGTCTGGTTTCCAGCGTAGCCTTGCGTCTACTGGCCGTGGACGATGGGTGCTGTCTTCATGTGGAGAAGCCTCCCTTCTTCTCCCAGTTTGCTGAAAGGATTCATCATGAAAGGGTATTAGATTTTGTCAAATGCTTTTTCTGCATCTATGATGTGATCTTGTGATTTTCTCCTTCAGCCTGTGGCGTGAAGGATTTTCAAACGTTGAACCGGGCCAGGCACAGTGGCTCACACCTGTAATCTTAGTGCTTTGGGAGGCCAAGGTAGGCGGATTGCTTGAGGCCAAGAGTTTGAGACCAGCCTGGACAACATAGCGAGACTCTGTCTGTAAGAAAACTTTTTTTTTTTCAATTAACTGGTTATGGCGGTGCGTGCCTGTAGTCCCAGCTACTCGGGAGGCAGGAAGACCCCCTGAGCCTGGGAGTGTGAGACTGCAGTGAGCTATGATGCACCCTAACATGGGTAACAGAGTGAGACCCTATCTGTAAGAGAAAGAGGAATAAATGTTGAGCCAGCTGTACATCCCTAGAATAAATCCTGCCTAATTGTGGTGTGAAATTCTGTTGGATTGTTGGATTCAGTTTGCTGATTTTTTTGTTGAGGATTTTTGCGTCTGTATTCATGAGAGATACTGGCCTGTGGTTTTCTTGTATTGTCTTTGGTTTTGGTTTTAGGGTCATGCTGACCGCATAGAATGAGTTAGGAAGTCATCTCTCTGCTTCCATCTTCTGGCAGATACCGCAGAGAATTGGTATAATTTCTTCTATACAGTGAGCCCATCCGGCCTGGTACTTTCTGTTTCGGAAGGTTATTAACTTGACTTGATTTCTTTAATAGAACCCTCTACAGTTTGTCTGTTGTGGCAGATTGTTTCTTTCAAGGAATTGGTCCACCTCATCTGAGTTGTCACGTTGGTGGGCACAGATGTTCATCACATTCTTTCATTTCCCTTGTAATGTCTCTGGGATCTGTGGTGATAACCGCTCTTTCATGTCGGTTACTCGTGTCTTCTCTCTTTTTTCTTAGTTAACATTTCCTTTGCGTGTTACGGATTTTGAACTTTTGGATCAGGGCTGCTAAACCTGTACATGGAACTCAGGCTGGCGTTTCCACAGCTACTCTTGAGCTGGGAGAGGGGAGTGGACGCGGCAGGTTAGAGTATCAGTCACAGTCTGTACTGAAAGCTGGCTGTTTTCCTGCACAGTTGCTAGCTGGGTTCTGAGTTCCAAAAAAGCTCATTCTGATACCTTTTCTTGTTTTTTATATAGTTGCTTTTTATGGAGTGCTAGAATTTGGAGCTCTTTTCTTTTTTTTTTCTTTTTTTTTTTTTTTGAGATGGAGTCTCGCTCTGTCGCCCAGGCTGGAGTGCAGTGGCTGGATCTCAGCTCACTGCAATCTCCGCTTCCCGGGTTTACGCCATTCTCCTGCCTCAGCCTCCCGAGTAGCTGGGACTACAGGCGCCCGCCACCTCGCCCGGCTAGTTTTTTGTATTTTTAGTAGAGACGGGGTTTCACCATGTTAGCCAGGATGGTCTCGATCTCCTGACCTTGTGGTCCGTCCATCTCGGCCTCCCAAAGTGCTGGGATTACAGGCTTGAGCCACTGCGCCCGGCCTGGAGCTCTTTTCTCTGCCATTTTTTGCTGACACGACTCCAAATACATTTTTATTCTGATTTACGAGATCATTTCAAATTTTTTCTCTTTTGTTGTAATACACATAGGAATAAAGGAAGCACTTATTCCGTGTGGTTGGAAATGCTGTATTCTAGTCAAAAAATAGCTTATTAGTATTTTAGTTGGCTTCAGATTTACTTATATTAAAACTTTACAGTAGTAGTTGATTGGTGTAAAAGTCACAAACTTCACAGAAACTGATGAAGAGAAAGGGAGTAAAAGTCTTCCGCCACCGTTCACGCTGCTGACGATGACCAGCGGCAGCGTGTGGGTGCACTTTCCTGCTTTCTCAGGGTGCGTGCAGACACGTGGCATCACTTCACGTAAGATTACTCTTCATACCGTGCACTTTCCTGCTTTCTCAGGGTGCGTGCAGACACGTGGCGCCGCTTCACGTAAGATTACTCTTCATACCACACGCGACTTTAACCTCTAGATGATGAGAACAGAATATTCTTCATACTGAGCAGCACAGACACGAGGGTTAGTGATTGACATGCCCCCGGGTCGTCTTTGTGGACGTTCAGAATCATTGTGTCCTGGCATGGAAGCCTCAGTCATGGATTTTCTCACTTGAGATTATCCACAGTTCCCGTCTTTGATCATCTCAAGACTGAATTATCATGGAGATGAGAGTTCAAGATGATGTAGGTCAATGTCCGTATGACACAGAGGAGGTGGGGGATGCCCACGGAACTGTGCTCAGTGTCGGGCTTCAGGGAGGTCTGGCCCCAGGACCCAGGCCCCCTTCTTTGTGCAACGCTCTGGAGAACTCAAGTCACAGGCCCCAGGGAGTGGGACTGGCCTCGGGTGGACCAGGTGTCGTATCATGAGCCACTCACAAAAGCAGCGTTCCTGGTCACTGCCCTTGGGTTTGTTTTGTGTAGACATCTCTTAACTGCCTTCGTTAGAAACAAGGTCCCCTTTGAGCACATTCTCGTCTGTATAGAGGGTCACAAAGCCAAGGCGGGTCTTATTGTGACACACCTCCGATTTCAGCCATTATGGAAACATTTTCCCTGAATGTGAAAGTGGGCATTTGGAACACTTAACTTTCTTGATCACGTGTATCTCCTTGTGGATATGCTAGGAAAAGCGTAATTTGAATTTTAACCTGCCAAAACATAGCAGAACAGAACCTTCCAGAACTTTAAGTTTTGAACCAATCCTAGTGGTGTTCTGTCCAGTGCTGGGATTTGGACCAGTCCTGGAGGGGTTCTGTCCAGTGCTGGGATTTGGACCAGTCCTGGAGGGATTCTGTCCAGTGCTGGGATTTGGACCAGTCCTGGTGGGGTGTGTCCAGTGCTGCGATTTGGACCAGTCCTAGTGGGGTTTGTCCAGTGCTGGGATTTAGACCAGTCCTGGTGGGGTCTGTCCAGTGCTGGGATTTGGACCAGTCCTGGTGGGATTCTGTCCAGTGCTGGGATTTGGACCAGTCCTGGTGGGGTTTGTCCAGTGCTGGGATTTGGACCAGTCCTGGTGGGTTCTGTCCAGTGCTGGGATTTGGACCAGTCCTGGTGGGGTTTGTCCAGTGCTGGGATTTGGACCAGTCCTGGTGGGGTTTGTCCAGTGCTGGGATTTGGACCAGTCCTGGTGGGTTCTGTCCAGTGCTGGGATTTGGACCAGTCCTGGTGGGGTTCTGTCCAGTGCTGGGATGCTGTCATGTTATCACGTGACCTGGCCATTGCTCACCAGTCATCCTTGGTGAGTCCCTCTTCAGCATCACTGCAGTGGAAGCAACAAGACCCGCTGCCCCATGGTTGCACCAAACTGCTCCCCTCGGAGACCATGCAGGTATTTTCCTTCGCGGGGTCTGTGTGGGCCAGAGTGTACAGCTGGCTTGAGTGATGCGGATGCATTTGCTTTTCCTTACAGACCGTGCCGCCCCAGAGCTAAGTGCACCGAGGCCTTGGCCAAGCAGAGCCTGGTCATGGACGCGGATGACGAGGCAGTCCTGAACCTCATTGCAGAGTGCGAGTGGGATCTCGGCAGGCCTCCCGGGAGCACGAGCTCCAGCCAGAAGGAGCGCGAGGCCGACTCTCGTGGTTCCCAAGGTGCGCTGCTCCCCCGCCAGGAGGCCAGTGGGGCTGCGGGCTCTGGGATGTGGTGTCACTGGCCTTGGAGTGCACAGTTGCGCTTTTCGTGGGACTTACCTTTAAGGGTGGGATCTTCATGATGTCTTTGTGTGCTTTCGAATGCCAGCCATTTGGACTACAGATTTATAAAAGGACAAAGTTAACGTATTTAAAGTATAGTCATACTGCATGATGGGTTAAATTGTGTCCTCCTGAGATCACGGGAAAAGGCAAACTGTCTACAGTAGACAAGAAGCCTGGTGTTCTGTGGCAGGTGGGGCTGACGTCTGCGGCAGCCGCAGGGGGCAGAGTCACTGAGCTTGTGGGAAACCCTGAGCTCAGGCTGCCGTGTGTAGACCTTCAGATCCCAACACGGGTGTCATGGAGACTCCATCGCCCGGCAGTGCCGCCCTCCACTGGGACGTGCTGATAGACTTTAGCTTCATTTATTCCACCTCCATTGTGAGTTTCTGAGAACTTTTCATGGAAACAACAGGTGGAGACCTGAGTTTGGGCTGAAATCTTAGGTTCATCTGTGCCAGGACATCTGCCCTGTGGCAGCAGTGCCCGAGCCGCGTCCTTGCCAGCACTGGGCGCTGAGTCCTTTAATCCTAGCTCCTCTGTCAGGGGGTTGTGGTACCTGTTTATGGCTTTAATTTGCATCCCGCTGCTGTTGAAATACTGGCCGTGTCTGTCTCTTCTCTTCTCTCCAGGTCTGCCCACCTTTGTTCTGGGGT
This sequence comes from Macaca mulatta, assembly GCF_049350105.2. Classification (NCBI taxonomy): domain Eukaryota; kingdom Metazoa; phylum Chordata; class Mammalia; order Primates; family Cercopithecidae; genus Macaca; species Macaca mulatta. Next base: position 1,722,713 of record NC_133411.1, read on the forward strand.
TGCTTCTCGTAGTATGGAGTCCTAAGAGGTCTTGGTGGTTTTGACACAAGCCCTTTCTCAGGCACAAGTGCTGCCAGTTTCCTCCCTTCTGTGGCTTACCTTTTCATTTTTGGACCAGTGCTTTGAAGAGCACAAATTTTAATTTCAGTACAGTCCAGTTTATGAAGAGCACAAGTTTGTTCTGTGTTTTGTTTTTTTCGAGGTGGAGTTTTGCTCTGTCGCCCAGGCTGGAGTGCAATGGCGCAATCTCGGCTCACTGCAACCTCTGCCTCCTGGTTTCAAGTGATTCTCCTGCCTCAGTTTCCCGAGCAGCTGGGACTGCAGGCACCCGCCACCACACCTGGCTAATTTTTGTATTTTTAGTAGAGATGGGGTTTCACCATGTTGGCCAGGCTGGTCTCAAACTCCTGACCTCAGGTGACCCACCCACCTCAGCCTCCCCAAGTGCTGGGATTACAGGGTAAGCCACCACACCCGGCTGAAGGGCACAAGTTTTAATTTCAGTACAGTCCAGTTTTTGAGTACTTTCCTTTGATGGTTTGGGCTTTTGTGTGCCCTGTAAAGGAAGCTTTGTCCACCGCATGATCATGAAGATTTTCTCCCGTGTTTCCTTACAGTTGTCCCATAGTCTTAGTGTCTAGGTGTACAGTTCACTTTTTGGAGCTTTTGTGTGTATTGTGAGTTAACGAGTCAAGACATTCCCCCTACATGTACAGTTGTCTGTTTGTATCCACTGGTTTTGAATCTCTGGAGTCAACCAACCGTGGATCAAAACTATTTGGAAAAAAACAAAAAAATTTACAGTACAGCAATTAAAAAATAATACAGTATAACTATTTACACAGCATTTATTTATTCTGTATTTTTGTAGAAATGGAGTCTTGCTATGTTGCCCAGGCTGGATTCAAACTCCTGGGTTCAGGCGATCCTCCTGAGCCTCCCGGACTGCCGGCACGTGCCACCGTGGCCAGCTACGGTAGCATTTATGTTGTGTTATGTATCGTATTGTAAGTAGGCAAGAGATGACTTAAAGTACACGGGAGGATGTGTGCATATTATACACAGATACGCCATTTCACGTAAGAGAGTTGCATGTCCTTGACTCCTGCCATCCCTGGGGGTTGCCCAGAACCAGTCCTCTGTGGGACTGAGGAATGACTGTACATCCAGTTGTTCTGTTGCCTGTCATTTACAGAAGTACATTCAGTTGTTCTGATGCCTTTTGTTGAAAAGACTCTTTTTCCTCATTTAGTTACTTGACACTTTTGACCTGAGACTGTCTGGACTCTGTCTTCTGTTTTGTGCATCATTTTGTCTGACTTTGCTCCACTTCATGTGGCTTGATTCTTGCTGCCTTGTCCTGAGTCACGCAGGCAAGTGGTGCCAGTTCCCAGTTCCCAGCTCTCCTGTTGTTAGGAGTCACTGTGGATTCACTCCAGTGTCACCAGCACGTGATTAACCCCTCAGTCTAACAGATACCATATGCTATTCAGAAGCTTAAAATGTAATTTTTAATGAAATAAAATTTTTACAATACTCTATGAAATGTTTTATTTACAATATTTTAATAAAACAGAATCCAGACATCTATTGAGCCCGCAGTTGGTACAGTACCAGTGTGGGGACTCCGGGAGGCAGGGCCATGAGACGAGGAGGAGCAGCTGCAGAGGGTGCTGTCTGGAGAAGACGCCGTGGAGCCGGCCCCGTGGAGAGTTCCTGCCACCTTACGGAGCAGAGCTGGAGGCCTCCCGGCCTCCCGGGCCACACATGTACTTCACCCCAGACCCAGGTACTTACACGTGTCTTAGTCTGTTTTCTGCTGCTGTAACAGAAAACCGCGGACTGAGTAATTTATGAAGAGCAGAAGCTTAGGTGGCTCGTGGTTCTGGAGGCTGGGAAGTCCAGGAGCACAGTGCTGGCACCTGGTGCTGGTCCTCCCGTGGCGCAGGTGGCAGCAAGCTCAAGACAGAGAAATGGAGCCAGGCTCATCCTTTATTAGGACCCCAAACCTGCAATACAGCATTCCTACCTCCCTGAGGGCTGGCCCTGTGACCTGATCACCTCTTAAAGGCCCTCCACTTAATACTGTTACAATGGCAATAAGTTTCCAACTTAGGAACTTTGGGGGATTCGTTCAAACCGTAGCAACGTGAAATCCCTGTCAACTTTTATTCCCTTCAGTTCCTTTTTAAGTAGTTAAATATTTTTCACAATGTTTGCTTTCACTATGAAATTTCTCCTGTTCTCTTTGTATTTGTTTGTGGAACCCTCCAAAATGTCTTTGGAAAGAATGCAGCACATTGAAAGTTATAATCCATTCATGGTTTAGATTCATGGTTGGTAAATAGGTGCTTTTTCTCTGCACGTGTGTGTGTGCACACCCTCCCTCTTCCCTACCCTCACCCCTCACCAACGCACACACACTTTCTTTTATGTGTATGGGCCTAGGTTATGGCTGTAACTACATTTTGAAAATCAAAGGCGAGAAAAGTGAACCGAGAGCGTCACGTGATACCATGTGACGCTCACCTGTGTGGAGTGAGTGTCAGAAAAGCTCCTGCCGCAAGCAGACCGGACACGGCGGCTCACGCCTGTAATCCCAGCGTTTTGGGAGCCCGAGGCAGGCGGATTATTTGAGGTCGGGAGTTTAAGACCAGCCTGGCCAACGTGGTGAAACCAGGTCTCTACTAAATATACAAAAATTAGCTGGGCATGGTGGTGGGCACCTGTGGTCCCAGCTACTCAGGAGGCTGAGGCATGAGAATCGCTTGAACCCGGGAGGTGGAGGTTGCAGTGAGCCGAGATGGCACCACTACACTCCAGCCCGGGCAACAGAGCAAGACTCCATCTCAGAAAAAGAGAGAAGCCTCGTCTCGAGTGACCCTGGCACCTCTTGGAAGCTCGCTCATGCCCGGCTGGTGAGGAGCAGGGGACTAGCCAGGTTGTCTCTCAGCCACTGCAGGACGTGGTGGGTCATCTTGAGTTGTGCAGGCTGTGGTGGAGGCCAGGGCTGTGCCCGTTTGGTGCCTTCTCCCGCCTTCATTGTCCTTCCACAGACAAGTTCACCCTCCCCTGGGGCTTGTGTGTCCCGGGGCCTTCGTGGTCAGCACTGTGCACAGGACCCACCACTTTATGGACCGTTGAGTCTGTCGCCTGTCTTCAGAGATGGATGTGTCCTTAGATGTTGTTTGGAACGCTTTGTTGAAGCGTATTGCATGTCAGTCATCATGGGGTGGACACGCTGAGCTGGGCGGTCCCTGTCTGCTTCATCCAGACTCCCCCAGAGTTCGCGTGTTAGCATGTGTGCTCCAGTGTGCCCCTTCCTCCCTCGGCACCCTCCCTCTGCGTGTGTCTTTGTGCAGGTGGACGGACGTGTATATGCACATGGATGGGTATGCGTGTACATATGTAAGTGCGTGTGTGTGCCCGTGTGCGTATGTACATGGGCACACGCATGCCTTTTAAAAGTTACAGTGCCGAACACTGCACCCAGAGAATTTGGCCTGACGCGGGCCCCGTCCTCTCTGTATTACAGACTCTGTAGATACTGAGGACTCGGCCTCTTCTCAGAAGTTGGATTTGTCAGCGGAAATGGTGCCTGGTTCCCTGCCAGCCCCCGGAAAGTGCAGGAAGCGAAGAATGCCTGGTGGAAGATTCCAGGCATTTTCAGACCAGGAGGGTCTGGGCTGCCTGGAGAGAACTCACGGGTCCTCCGTGGCCGAGGAGAGCCTGAGCAGACAGAACAGCTCAGGAAGCAGGAGTGGGAGGACCTTGTCTCAGCCTGAGGCCTCAGAGACTGAGGAGCAGAGGTCTCGGGGCATGACCGACACCAGAGAGGTGAGAGAAGGGCTGGGGGGCAGAGGCCCACGGTGCCCTGTTCCTAATGTAGGGGTGGTACGGCTTTGGCAATGCCGTGATTACGCCTATGGCACTGACCGTGTCCCAGGATAAAGGGAACCATCACACTTAGGTTTCCAGGGCGCTTGCTGCTGGGTTTTGTTGGACGTGTGCCTCTGTGCCACACGTTGCCCCTGCAGTGCTGTTCTGAGTGGAAGCCTGTGGTGGAGAGGGGGGACTCTGCCTTATGGCGTACGGGGCGTTTGTCTCCAAAGTTGGAGTCGGGCATCTTGGCCGGCTGAGCCACTGATGACCCTGTCGTGAAGGGAGGATCCTGGAGGTCATTGTGATGAGAGACCGAGTTCCTCCGTCCTCAGGGTGGCCTAGAGGCCGGGGGGACGACTGGCACAGGCCCAGTCAGAGGCGTTGAGACACACCTGCTGTAGACATGCGCGCAGACCCCCCAGAGGGGAACAGGCAGGGGCTGTTCACTTGGTGCTTACCACAACGAGGGCTTCAGACTCCCGGGCAGGCAGAGGAGCGGGAAGGTGTGGAATTGTGGGACGGGGAGGGAGGCATGGCTGGAGCTGGAGGCGGCTCCCTAGCAGCACGGGGTGGGGGGTTCCAGAGCTGGGTGGGGCGTGTTTGACGTCCCCGGCAGGTCCTGAGCTGGAAGGGAGGCAGAAATGGGGGAGGCGGGTGGTCTGTTTCAGGGTTATTGTTTGACTCTGGGCCGTTGCTGGGGACAGCGTCTGGCACGCTGCCAGCCTGACCGTGGGCGCCTGACCGTGGCCGCAGGCTGCTTCCGGGCGGCTCCCTTTCAGCGCAGGCTCCGACAATGGCCTGGGCGTGTCTTCCGCTTCCCTGTCTGGGTTGAGGGAAGGAGTCTGGGGCCTGCTTGAGTTGGGAATGTGTGGGCCCAGTCCTGTTGTGTCATCGAGACCTCACTCATCCAGGACCGGTGCACCTGGCTAAGCCTCACTGGGCAGGCACTGCTAAGCCGCCCTCCACCTAGCTCAGGGCTGGGGCCTCACAGCACCTGCCCTCCCCTCCGTGGTGCGAAGGCATCCCAGGGTGTGCTCGGGGCACCTGCTGGCATTCAGGACCTCAGTTACCACACTGACTCACTGGCCTCATGATTTTGTTTCCATCACAGCCATCTCCTGGGTCACACTCGGCTCTACCCGGGAAGAAGACGACCCTGCAGGCGGCGCTCCTGGAGACGCTCTTGGACCTGGTGGACAGGAGCTGGGGCGGCTGCAGGTCCCTGCACAGCAACGAGGCATTCCTCAGTGAGTCAGGGTGGCCGCTGATCTTGCCCTCCAGGCAGCGTCTGTGTGGGTTCTGGGGTCCTCGGCGTGTGGTGACCTGAGAGTCATCTCAGCCCCAGGTGTCCTGTGTCCCCTCCCACAAGCGTGTGGTGGTCCCACACCTGGACCCTCCCTGGCAGTCTCCGCCTCTCACAGCGGCCAGGGCTCTTGGGAGGCACCACATGGGCCTGGGCCTGTGTGTCCCCCGCTGTGGTCTGGGGTGTTGGGGGCCTGTGACCTTGTTTTGCTCAAAATGCTGTCCAAAGGGGCTTGGTTCTGAAGGTTGTGTTCACGTGGGGATTTGGAGTTTGGAAGCTGCTCAGCATCTTCTCCCCTGACGTGGACGTGTGGCCTGTGCTGGGCCTGGACTGCAGAGCTTTTGGTCGGGGTGGGGCCCAGGAGGGTGGTCCCTCCCCAGAGAGGACTTGGGTCTGTTTGATTCTGCCAGGCAACCCCTACATGAGCACACTGGGGCCTCCCTCATCCGGGGTCACACTGGGAGACCAGGAGATGCCGTGTCCCTGGGGGCACCTTCTCTTTGTCCTGCAGCCTGGGGTGTGGCTGTGTGTGTCCCTCAGGAGCCTTGCCAGTGTGCTCTCCCGGCAGACCCTGGGCACAGCTCTGAGCTGTCTGAGTGCCTCTCGCAGTGTCGTAGCCCCTCGGCTCCTAGAATGAGGACGCCCTGCAGTCGAAGCCCACCCGGACCCCAGCCCCGTAAACCTGCCCTCTCCCTAGGCTGGTGTCCTGCCGGAGCCTCCTGAGCTTGTCGTTGGTGGCAGGGGGACTGTCCCAGGCCCAGGCCACTGTCCCAGTGTGGGGTTGCCAGCTGGCGTCTGCACTGCGGTTTCCACACAGGGGCGGCTGGTGCTTGTGGAAGACGCAGCGAGTTGCGGCGGTGCCTCTGAAACCTTGAGACGCAGCGGCCCCTATTTGCCCCTTTTCTTGGGGTTACCTCTTCTCTTTCTTCAGTTCCCACCCTGCCGGTGTGTGGACGCACAGAGCCTGAGGTGGTTTTGTGGCGCCAACACCCCGTTGCCCCCTCCCTGCCTGCCGTCTTTTTGAAGCATCGTCTGTGAGATTCAAAACATACTGAGCTGATTTTGTTTATATGTCATCTTTTAAGCCTGAGTGCTAATGTAATACTTGATTTTCACTCCTAGCTCAGGCAAGACACATCTTGTCATCTGTTGAAGAATTCACAGCGGCTCAGGACGGCTCTGCGACGGTGGGTGCAGACGTCGGCTCCCTGGCTCTGGAGAGTAAGTCCCTGCAAAGCCGCCTTGCTGAGCAGCAGCAGCGGCACGCCCGGGAGATGAGCGAGGCGACGGCAGAGCTGCAACGCACACGCCAGGAGCTGGTGAGCCCGCCCTGGCACCATGTCCGTGTCCATGTGACTGGGGGAAACACGGCTTTGACTTCCAGGAACGAGGGCAGCTCCTTGAGGCCACATTGTCCCAACCACCATCTCTGCAGCCCCACGTCTCCCCTCCCTGCCCAGGACCCGGCCACCCCCAGGAACGTGGCCTGCCCTGTCTCACAACAGGCCTGGAGCACTTTGGAGACAGCAGTGGCGCTGGCCACTTTCTCTCCTTGGAGGGGCTGGGCTGGGGAGGCGGGCAGGGGTGATGCCAGCTGGAGACGATCTTTAGTCCCCTGTCCTCTGGCGCAGTCTCCCCCGTCCCCTCCCGAGAGGTCCAGTGTACCAGGTGATCGCAGGGTCCCTGCTGCTGCCCTGCCTGTGCGTCCTCCCCCAGACCACCGGGCGCTGCTGGGCGCTGCGGGAGCCAGGCCTGGACGTGACTTTGTCTTGCTGACCCGTCTCTCAGGGCCTCGAATTGGAGACAGCTGAGGCCACTCTCCTTTTACGAAGGAGATGACGGCCAGTGTTCCATGGTGAGCTGGGGCTACAGGGCAAGTTACCCCAAAATGAACAGCTGAAAACCCACATTTATCCCCTTGGATTTCTGTGGGTCGGGCCTGAGGCTCAGCTCAGCTCAGCCAGGCGCGTTTGGCTCCGTCTCAGCCGTGGGCCAGGGCCACCGTCTCGTCTGAGGCCTCATGGGGCAGGATCCTCCCAGGCTCCCTCCACACTGCAAGGGCCTCCCCATGGGCTGCTGGCGTCCTCAGGACAGGGAACTGGTGGTCAGAGAGCCACACCCAGACAGAAGCCGCCCTCCGGGAGTCCTGGTATGAGGGCAGAGCCGTGTGAGGAGGTGCACACCCAGAGGGGCCTTGTTAGCCTCTGTAAAATGGGAGTGAAGTCGGCCCGGGACGGCTTTGAAAACTGCCTCTGAATTTATCTGACAAGTACATACTATCTGTTTCATGGGAACCTACATCTGAGAGATCCCACACAGCACTTCCTCTTTAGAGAAGAAAAAGTACAGATGACAAAACAACACAGGCAGTCTCTGATTAAACGCACATGCCCCGCCCACCCTCGCCCCCGGCCGGGTCTGGAAGCCTCAGCACGTGGCCTTCATCTGGAAGCCTCTGTATTTCAACACACGTGGGTCCCCATCCCCCCATCCAGAAGCCTCTGCATTTAAACACACGTGGCCCCCGTCTGGAAGCCTCTATTTAAACACACGTGGCCCCCGTCTGGAAGCCTCTGTTTAAACACACGTGGCCCCCGTCTGGAAGCCTCTGTTTAGACACACGTGGCCCCCCCCGTCTGGAAGCCTCTGTTTAGACACACGTGGCCCCCCCCGTCTGGAAGCCTCTGTTTAGACACACGTGGCCCCCCCCGTCTGGAAGCCTCTGTTTAGACACACGTGGCCCCCCCCCCCGTCTGGAAGCCTCTGTTTAGACACACGTGGCCCCCGTCTGGAAGCCTCTGTTTAGACACATGTGGCCCCCGGTCTGGAAGCCTCTGTTTAGACACACGTGGCCCCCGTCTGGAAGCCTCTATTTAAACACACGTGGCCCCCGGTCTGGAAGCCTCTGTTTAAACACACGTGGCCCCCGTCTGGAAGCCTCTGTTTAACACGTGGCCCCTGTCTGGAAGCCTCTGTTTAACACGTGGCCCCCGTCTGGAAGCCTCTGTTTAAACACACGTGGCCCCGTCTGGAAGCCTCTGTTTAAACACACATGGCCCCCGTCTGGAAGCCTCTGTTTAAACACACGTGGCCCCCGTCTGGAAGCCTCTATTTAAACACACGTGGCCCCCGTCTGGAAGCCTCTGTTTAACACGTGGCCCCCGTCTGGAAGCCTCTGTTTAACACGTGGCCCCCCGTCTGGAAGCCTGTTTAACACGTGGCCCCCGTCTGGAAGCCTCTGGATTTAAGAACGTGTGGCCCCTTCTCTGGAAGCTTCTGTATTTAAACACACGTGGCCCCCGGTCTGGAAGCCTTTGTACTAACACACGTTGGCCCGCTGTCTGGAAAGTGAGCTGGGCGCCATCACTGGTGATGTCTTTTCTGTGGGACGCAGCCGGGCACACCCCTTGCCCTGCTGAGCCTGAGACCAGGTGGAGCCCAAAGGTGTGCTGAGCGCCAGTGTCACCAGGGGTGAGAGTCACGTGCAGCTGTGGCTGCTGTGGACGCCTGCTTTTTCGCCCTCTGCAGTTTGCCCAACCCTGTCCCTTGGGGCAGCCCTGGGCCACAGGACAGAGCAGCCTCGGTTCCCTGTCAGGACGAGTGATCGGAAGGATCTGGCAGCCCCAGGCCTCGTGGGTAAGGAGCAGTCAGTACAGTCAGGAACCCCGCAGAGGGAGCAGCCAGGCAGGCTGGTGGGCGCTGCCTTCCAGGGAGGCGCACATCTGTCACTCCAGAAGCACCCAAGTTTACTCTGCCACGTGAGGACGCTCATCCCTCGGTCGCATCAACCTCGAACATGCTTCCTTCGGAAGCTGCAGTCCAGTGTCCTGAGGCAAAGGTGGCCCCACTCCCAGCTGCTGTGCCTGGCACGGCCTCCGAGGCAGATGGGCTGCGCCCAGCCTGGGTGGAGTCAGTCCTCTGTTCCCTGCGCCTGCTGTGGCCTAGACTCCAAAAAGTAAAAATTAATTAGCTAGGCGTACTGGCACCCTCCTGTCATCCCAGCTGTTTTGGGAGGTAGAGGCAGGAGGCTCAGGAGTTGGGGGCTGCAGTGAGCTGTGATTGCTCCACTGACCTCCAGTTTGGACGACAGAGCAAGACTTTGCCTCAAAGAAACTAATGAAAAAGAGCTGGGAGCTCACAGCCCTGCCTTAAGAGCTCACCGCGTCCTTGGGAGGCAAAACCATGAGACGTGACGCTGCCAGGAGCTTTCTGGACGACCCAAAGCACTGCGTGGAGGGCAGGTCGTGCTGGTTGGCACCACTGCAGCAGACACCTTGGCAGAAGCTGTGAAATGAAGAACTGGCCAGGATAAGCCTGAGGGGGACGGTCTCAGACCCAGTGATCAGCTTTCACCATGGGCATTGGGGGCCTGGCGGGCGCATGCGTGCTGAGGGGGCTGTCGGCGGGTGGGCTCCTGAGTGGAGGACAAAGTGGAGACACCCCCAGCACGAGGCTTCTGCTCTACAGACTCAGGCGCTCCCTCCCCTGGTGGCAGTGAGTTGGGGTCTGCTCAGCACCCCCAGCCCCAGGATGTGCCTGCTGGTGCCTGAGAGAGCAGCAGCCTGGTGAGCCTGGATCCCTGGGGACCCTGGACGCAGCTGCTGGCAGCTTGGATGGCTCACACCTCACCAGGCACCCTGGGGCCAGCTTGGATGGCTCACACCTCACCAGGCACCCAGAGGCTGCCGTGTGGCTACAGGCATGGCCCTTTCCCCTCCTTGATGACAGCTCGTCCTGTGCTCTGGGTCTTCTCCATACTTTGAGGATGTGAAAGGAGCCAGAACAAAAGGGGGTTCCTGCAGGGCCACCTGTGCCTTACACTGGCACCAAGGCCTGGGACCTACAGTGTCTGTGAGGGCGTCCTGGGAGAGGCAGGGCTCCCCCAGCCACCACCCGCTGCCCTGCCCAGCATCAGGCCTGCGGGTCCTGCTGGAGCACATGCTTCAGGGAGACTCAGGAGTGGGGCTTTCACGGGGCTGGGGCGCTCCTTTCCATCCCTCTCCTCACTCACCCCCTCCCCTGAGGGTGCTGCAGGGCTGGGCAGGCGGGCTGGGGGCAGGGAGATGTGCCATGAAACCGAATTATTGCCTTTCGCATCGTGACTCCAAGTATGCAGAAGGAACCCTCTGGAGATTCACAGAAGGTTTCAGTTTTATTTTCTATACACATTTTACTGAATTTGACTTGTGCATTTTAAGTGTATTTTCTGTGTCCCCAGGATGATTTAAGACAACATTTAGATAAATCTTTGGAAGAGAACAGTAGCTTAAAATCGCTTTTGTTGAGTATGAAAAAGGAAGTGAAGAGTGCAGACACTGCAGCCACGTTAAATTTACAGATTGCTGGTAAGTTTGGTCATTTTGTAAACTGTAAGCGTTCAAATGTGCCTAGGTAACGAGGAAGGCAAGCAGCAGCAGATGCAGTTGGTAAGTGGGGAGCCGAGTCCCTGCCTTGCTAGCTGGCATGGAGGCTGCCTCGGCCAGAGTTTATGGCACACACGCGTGTCTGGGGCAGTCCTGGCGTGGATGTGGGAGGCAAGGCCACCTCTGTCCTCCCCCTGCCCGGCCGTCCTCCCCTCAGCACAGGGTGTCAGGGCTGCAGCTGCTGGAGCGGCCTGGTCACTGTGGGATTCGCTGCTCCTGTCTGGCGTCCTCCCACGGTTATGCTGCCGTCGAATCGGTGAATGAGCCTGTTGCCCAGCGTCTCAGCGTTACAGATTCGGGTTGCATTTCTGGTGAACCCGTGTTTCTCCCGAGCAGGCCTGCTGTGGTCACTGTTTCATCCAGATCCAGATCTTTCTCATTTCCCTCTCTTCACTTTTTTTGTTCTATTTTGCTATTTTTACAAAAGTGTTTTCAGTATTTCAAGTTCAGATACCTGGATTTTAAATAAGGAAGTGCCGATGGAGTTTGCTGTCCATGGTAACCTTCTCGGTGTGGCATGGAGTTTCTTGGAAGTTTTAACTCATACTTCCCTGAGAATGACCAGTGGAGCATCTTTTCCTGGTCTAACCTCTCAGGGGCTCACAGGCTTTTTCTTAAAGTCCAGGTAGTAACTGTTTCAGGGCGCGTGGGCCTCATGGTGTCTGTCCCAACCAGCCGTGGCCTTTGTGGCAGGGAGGCAGCTGCAGATGAGGCCTGTGGCCGCTCTGTCCTCTAGGGCAGCGTCTCCTCACATCTTTCGCCTGTTGGTTTTTATTGGGTGGTTTTATTGAGTGGCAAGAGTTCCTTAGAGTCTTCTTTTTTATTTACAAATTTTGCTTTTCTATCTTCTGTTTCTTTAAGACATTGTTATGTTTACAACAGGTCCTTGAATAACTGTTCATTCAACATCATTTCGTCGGAAAGGTGATGAGAAAAAACAATCGGTTCTCTGCCCGGGAGAACTGTGTGTGTGGCTTGCTCTCCCGGCTCCGTGGTTTCTCTGGGGGCGCTGGTGTCCTCCCATGCCCCGAAGCCGTGCACACCAGGGCGTTGGCGTGTCTGACCCGTCCCGTCCCGAGTGAGCGCAGGTACGAGCCGCCCGCCGTGCGATGACGTCTGATCAGGGCTGGTCCCCGCTTCACGCCCTGAGCCGCTGGGATGGGCTGCAGCAGTAAATTATGATCTAACTTGTCTATTACTCGGTCTTAAATGTATGCATTGCTTCCATTTATTTTAATGTTTACTATTAGAGGTGTTTTGGTCTTTGGCGGTTTGGTGATGTTCTTGTGACTAGAAATTGCTGTGGGAGCGTCACTCTTGCTCCCGTCGGCAGCCTGTGTGGATGGTGAATTCGGCTTCGTTCTACGGTGGTTGCTTTGCTTTGTGGCCGTTTCCGGAACCATCAGCACGAAGCGAGGACTTGCTGGACTTTCCCTTACACTCCTTCTTAGCAACTTCACTTGCCGTGTGAATTTTTTATTTTATTGCTAATTCTTCCCCGAGTTCAGACCTCTCTTTTCTGACATTTCTGATTGTGACTTACGTTGTTTTTCGTTTCTTCTGTCATTTTCTTTTTGTCTTCAGCTTATTTTGAAACAGTGGTTCTGGTGTGGGTCCATTCTGGGGTGTGGCTTTCACTGTGGTAGGGCTGTTCTTGTGCCCTGACCTTTTGCCTTACAGAAACTGGGATTTGGCTTCAGTACTTTCTGCTTCTTTTTACATGAAAATTATGCTTCTGAATTTCAAGGAGGCAGGGTCAGGGCACCTTTTCTGACCTCATGGATCAAGGATAGGGCAGTCTCCTTTTGGGGATTCTCAGGCCCTGTTCTCTCCTCCACCCTTCTCTGATGCCGTCGTCCTGGTTGACCTTGACCCTGACCCCACACCAGCTGTTCCTCTTGGTGCAGGCTCTGTTGTCGAAGGGACCAGGCAGGTCAGCTCTGGGGGATCGCAGGGCTGCCTCAGCTTTTCCAGACTGCACGGGGGCCCCTGGCTTCACCCTCATGGGAGGGGCAGGGCTGTGGTTTCCTGGTTGGCCCACTGGGTTTCCCAAGAGGGCAAGGGCACTTGGGGGCTGTCCTGTTCTCAGAGCTGACGGCCACGGCCACCCCCTGCTGATGGCTGCCTCACCCCCGCAGAAGTGGACGTGATGTGTGACTTGTGGCCGTTGGGGGTTTGTCCCAGCCTCTTGTGTTTGGGGTCCCAAGGCTTCCTTGTCCCTGGGATGCTGTAGTGTTGTCCTTGGGGTTCTGGTTTTGCCATCTAAGGACTCTTGGTTTGACCACCATGGGGACTGGAAGGTCCCGAAACTGTGCCACCCTGCGTTTCCTTCATTCCTGCCCTCTGTGAACATGTCTGTGGACATAGACTCCACGTGGCGTGGCCTTTACACTGTGGATGCTGCTGCGGCACTGCTGCCTCGTGGGTGAGAAGAGCCTGCCATCGGTGTCACCGTCACCTTTGCCCACCACCTTCCCCCCCCCGGCTCTCTCACTGCCTCTGTCATGTGTGGTTTTGCAAGAGTGTGTCTACGTGTGGGTTTATTTGTATCCCATGTTTGGATCTGGGGAGCCACTAAATACTATCTCTCTTTTCCTCTTGCACTGGAAATCCAGAAACAGGCGGGAATTAGTAGATGGAAACCAGCCACATTTTCAGTCACTGATGGATGCAGAGTCAGAGGGCACTTGGGAGACCTGTGGCCACTGTGGGCTGCTTAGTGCTTTTCCCGAAACCCACAGGCCCTCCCTTCAGGGGTAGAGTGTGCTTCCTGGTGGAGGAGAAACCAGCAGACAGGCCAGTGGAGGGGCTGCCAGCCAGTGCTGCCTCTCCCTGCCCTCACACAGGGATGTGGCTCCGTGGGGGCCTGTGGAGGGCAGACCACACAGCTTCAGCCTGGGGAGGGCCCAGGGTAGAAGCAGCACAGGGTGGGGCCGTGGCATTCATGCTTGCCCTGTCTTTGAGTCTCATTAAAACTGATCTTTTCTAGCTATATTCTTTTTGTGGTAACCAAGATCTAGTTTAATTGTAGAATTGTTTTCATTTTCAAAATGCATGAATGAGTTTTACTAAATAATGGTACTTTTTATTTCTTTCTCTTTCAGGACTTCAAACAAGTGTGAAGAGGCTGTGTGGTGAGATTGTGGAACTGAAGCAGCACCTGGAGCACTACGACAAGATCCAGGAGCTCACGCAGATGCTGCAGGAGAGCCACAGGTGCCTGCCCATGAGGCTTGGGTGGGCCCCGGAGGGGAGAAGGCCCAGGCACAGGGAGGGTGGGGCCGGACTGGGTCACACCCAGAAGGCACAGAGGAGCAGCTCCTGAGTCTTGGCCGATGATATCCAGGACCCACTGCTGATTTGAAACTTCCATAAACTTTCCTCTCTGAAAACTGAGGCCCTTCCTGCTGTTGGATGTGTGAGGCATGGATCATGAAGTGTGACCCATGAGGTGTGACTGTGAGATGTGGATGTGAGTTCTGACCATGAGGTGTGACTGTGAGGCATGGACTGTGAGATGGGACTGTGAGGTATGTGACCGTGGGGTGTGGGCTGTGAGGTATCGACCCTGAGTGTGAGGTGTGAGTGTGAGGTATGACTGTGAGGGGTGTGGACTGTAAGATGTGACTGTGAGGTGTGACCGTGAGGTGTGACCGTGAGGTGTGGACCGTGAGGTGTGGACCGTGAGGTGTGACCGTGAGGTGTGGACTGTGAGGTGTGGACTGTGAGGTGTGGACCGTGAGGTGTGACTGTGAGGTGTGGACCGTGAGGTGTGACTGTGAGGTGTGGACCGTGAGGTGTGACTATGAGGTGTGACTGTGAGGTGTGGACCGTGAGGTGTGGACCGTGGGGTGTGGACCGTGGGGTGTGGACCGTGAGGTGTGGACCGTGGGGTGTGGACCGTGGGGTGTGGACCGTGAGGTGTGGACCGTGAGGTGTGGACCGTGAGGTGTGACCGTGAGGTGTGGACCGTGAGGTGTGGACCGTGAGGTGTGACTGTGAGGTGTGGACCGTGGGGTGTGGACCGTGGGGTGTGACCGTGAGGTGTGGACCGTGAGGTGTGGACCGTGAGGTGTGACTGTGAGGTGTGGACCGTGAGGTGTGGACTGTGAGGTGTGACTGTGAGGAGTGGACCGTGAGGTGTGGACTGTGAGGTGTGACTGTGAGGTGTGGACTGTGAGGTGTGACTGAAGTGTAGACCGTAAGGTGTGACTGTGAGGTGTGACTGTGAGGTGTGACTGTGAAGTGTAGACCGTGAGGTATGACTGTGAGGTGTGACTGAGGCATGGCTGTGAGGTGTGACTGAATTGTGAATGTGAGGTGTGGAGTGTGAGGTGTGGACTGTGAGGCATGACTGTGAGTTGTGACTGAGGCATGACTGAATTGTGAATGTGAAGTGTGGACTGTGAGTTGTGGACTGTGCGGTATATGACCTGCATGCAGTGTGACCAGGGGAGACAGGCATATGAGAGATGGTCGGGCATGGCGGGGCAACCTGGTTCCCCTGGGCAGCTGTGCTTCCCCCTTCACTGCAGTTCGTGTTCAGTTGGAAACATGGAGATTTCACCTTTACCACCTGGCTATAGGGAGATGGTGAGAAGGGGGCTGGGTGTGAGGGGATCTTCAAGGCAGAATCTTAGTTCATCTTTAAAGAATTGTGTGCTGGGAAGTGGTTGGAAGCTGGGTGCAGAAAGGAAGAGGCGAGCTGCTGGAGGAGGCAAGGACAGGTTGCTCTGGGTGGTTTTGTGGGTGCTGTTGTGTGAACCCCTGTTCCTGTGGCCTCAGCAGGGAAGGCTGCTCTGGTCAGTTCCTCCCCCTCCCCCTCCCATTCCCTCTTCCTTTCCCCCCATCTCCCAATCCTCCTCCCTCCCCCAGTCCTCAGGCTGAGGCTGCCACACTCACCTGGGTTCGAATACAGTCTGGACATAGGTGTAGCCAGGCTCTGCCCCTTCCGGGATAAAGGCCACAGACCCCCGTGGGCCCATCACAGTTAAGTTATAGAGGGGAAGGGTCCTGAAAAGACTGGGCCAAGAGGAGATGCAGCGGCGCGGAAGGCAGGGGACTGTGGTGGCCATGGGTGCAGTGCACACAGTTGTGGGCAGGGCTGCGTCACTCCCTGGAACCTGGCGGGCCTGTCTGTGGCAGGTCAGGGTGGAGTTGGGGGTCATGCTCCTTGAGCACTGTCCTGGACGTGGACAAGGTAGGGTCACGGCTCCCAAACACAGTGGGATCAGGCTTCTGCCCCCAGGATTCATGCTGGCTTCATCCAGTCCTGGCCTGCGGCTCTTTTGGTGTGCAGGCAAACAGGGCCTGACCCTGCACAGTGGTCCCGTCAGTGGGGTGCCCATCTCTGCGGCTAATGTGGCCGAGGTCAGTGGGCCTTGCCTTGTCTAATACTTATAATGCCTTGAGTGTTCTCAAGTCATCGCTGACTGGGTGAGCAGGGCAATTTGGAAATGACAAAGTTGGTAAAATGCAATAGCACTTTATTTCTAAAATAAAAATGGTCAAAAGCATTAAAAACTAGGACTCTTCTATTACACTATTACGATGTCAAAATTACTATATTTGACTGGGAATTAGAAATATTTCAGTCCCTGTATCCTTTCTCGAATTAGAACATTGTTTTGCTAGCCATGAAGTTTATCATCCTCTTCTCATAAAACTGGGCGTAGCTGGAATAGCAGAGGCGCCATTCAGTCACTCATTAGCCTGTTCAGCTCATTCATTCATTCCATAGGTGTGAGCAGCACCTCCAAGGCTGCTCCCAGGGGTCAGGGCAGTGGTTGGGAAGGGAGGAGGCAGGTGGGCGGTAGCCAGTGGGACACAGAAGGTGATGGGGCCACAGAGACAGGTCTGTGTGCAGGGCCAGGGCAGCTTCGTGCCCGTGCAGGGAGGTGGGCAGGCCCAGCAGGTGAGGGCGACACCACTGGAGAGGACGGAAGTGCCAAGAAGCCGCTTCGCTGTCGTTCTGCAGCTCCCTGGTCAGCACCAATGAACACCTGCTGCAGGAGCTGAGCCAGGTGCGGGCGCAGCACAGAGCCGAGGTGGAGCAGATGCACTGGAGCTACCAGGAGCTCAAAAAGACCATGGCCCTGTTTCCACACAGCAGCACCAGCCAAGGGGGCTGCCAGGCCTGCTGACTCCTGCCGAGAAGCTGGGCCGCCCCTTAAGCTCCCTGCTAAAGCGACATCGTCTGCACCTTTGTCCTTCTTTACTGAGTGTACTGGCTGGTAAGAGTTCTCTCTTCTGTTTGTAATTATTTAGGAGTTTTGGAATGTATTCAGGGCCTGTAGCATGGTTTTCTAAAGCACTTCCTAAAAAGATATGATTACTCCAAGCCCTTTGCATGTTTTCAGACAAAACACATTGACATATTTTGAGACAAACTGACCATTAATCTTTTATCCAGTATCCTGAGATGAAGTAAATGCAGTGTTTTACTGCCTGATGTGAGAGAGAGCTATGTATGATCATTAAAGAAAATAATTTTCTGTGTAACAAGCAATCTTTAATAAACCAATACATTGTTCTGAAAAGTTACTTTTTAAGTGGCTGTATACAAATTGTAACTGAGTTTGTCATTGAGTTATTTTATAGAACAAGCTGTGCACCATGATAGGTGAGCGGGAATAATTAAGTTCAAAGACTTAACACAAGTAACACTTACAGATGTGGGGGAAAAAAACCTTGAAAATACTGTCTTATGATATTAACATATCACAGCAAAAACATCTACCCAAGCCCTGGCGCTCTCTTTTGTTTGCAGTGTAGTTCTGAAAATTACATCATAATAGGACACTAGATTTTTAGTTTGGAAACTTCATATCTTATGTCATACTTGCTGTGATTGGTAAAACAAGGTCATTTTTTTAAAATGACGTTTAACTGATACTGGGAAGAATGAGCAGGCCTAAGAAGAAAATGCTGTGTGCTAGCTGTGTGCGCACTTGCTGTGTGTGTGCACTTGGTTTGTGTGTGTGTGCTAGTTCTGTGTTCGTGCGGTTACTATCAGCCGTGTGTGCGCTTGTATGGGTGTGTGTGCATGCATTCGCCTTATCTGTGTGCTAGCTGTGTGTGTGCACACGTGTGTGTGTGCTGTGTGTGCTGTGTGCACGCTTGCTGTGTGTGCTGTGTGCACGCTTGCTGTGTGCACACACGTGTGTGCTGTGTGTGTGCACACGTGTGTGTGTGCTGTGTGCACACTTGCTGTGTGTGTGCTAGCTGTGTGTGTGCACACTTGCTGTGTGTGTGCTAGCTGTGTGTGCACACTTGTGTGTGCTAGCTGTGTGCACACTTGCTGTGTGTGTGCTAGCTGTGTGTGCACACTTGCTGTGTGTGTGTGTGCTGTGTGTGTGCTTGTGTGCTAGCTGTGTGTGTGCACACTTGCTGTGTGTGTACACTTGCTATATGTGTGTGTGCTGTGTGCACACGCTGTGTGTGTGCTAGCTGTGTGTGCACACTTGCTGTGTGTGCTAGCTGTGCTGTGTGCACGCTTGCTGTGTGTGTGCTGTGTGCACACTTGTATGTGTGTGTGCTAGCTGTGTGCACACTTGCTGTGTGTGTGCTAGCTGTGTGTGTGCACACTTGCTGTGTGTGTGCTGTGTGTGCACACTTGCTGTATGTGTGTGTGCTGTGTGTGCGCGCGCTTGCTGTGTGTGTGCACCTGGTTTGTGTGTGTGTGCTAGCTGTGTTCGTGTGGTTACTGTGTCAGCCGTGTGTGCACTTGTACGGGTGTGTGTGCATGCATTCGCCTTATCTGTGTGCTAGCTGTGTGCACACGTGTGTGTGTGTGCTAGCTGTGTGTGCTGTGTGTGCACGCTTGTGTGTGTGTGCTAGCTGTGCTGTGTGTGTGCACACTGTACTAGCTGTGTGTGCTGTGTGTGCTGTGTGTGCACACGTGTGTGCTGTGTGCACTTGCTATGTGTGTGCTAGCTGTGTGTGCTGTGTGCACACGTGTGTGCTGTGTGTGCACACGTGTGTGCTGTGTGCACTTGCTATGTGTGTGCTAGCTGTGTGCTGTGTGCACACGTGTGTGTGCTAGCTGTGTGTGTGCACTTTGTGTGTGTGCTGTGTGTGTACACACTGTGCTAGCTGTGTGTGCACTTGCTATGTGTGTACTAGCTGTGTGTGTGCACTTTGTGTGCTAGCTGTGTGTGCTGTGTGTGTACACACTTTGTGTGCTAGCTGTGCTGTGTGTGCACACACGTGTGTGCTAGCTGTGTGTGCTGTGTGTGTGCACACTTTGTGTGCTAGCTGTGTGCTGTGTGTGCACACGTGTGTGCTAGCTGTGTGTGCTGTGTGTGTGCACACTTGCTGTATGTGTGCTAGCTGTGTGTGTGCACACTTGCTGTATGTGTGCTAGCTGTGTGTATCTGCTAGCTGTGTGTGCATGCGCTCGCAGTGTGTGCTGTGTGTGCTTGTGTGTATGCTAGCTGTGTGTGTGTGTGTGTGTGTGTGTGTGTGTGTGTGTGTGTGTGTGGATTGTACCTCTAGGGAAGTCAGAGGTGGGACTCTGCTGTCTCTTCCCCAAAGAGGACTTCCTGGTTTTCAGGCTGCCCTCTTGTGTCACCTCTGTCCAGTTGTGGTCATAACTCAGCAGGAAAATGTGTCATACCAAATTTACTTTCTGTAGGGTTGGGATGGGGTTGTCATCACATAATTTATGTATGTAAGAGTATTAGAAGATGTTACTGTTAGTCCACCTTAAGCTTATAGATGCTTACCTCGTTTGGGTTTCATTGAGCTTCTTGGACCTGTGAGTTCATATTTTTCATCAAATTTGGCAAAGTTTCAGCCACTATTCATATTTCTTGTCTGACCCCCTCTCTCTCTCACTCCTCCCTCCCTGCCCCTGTCTGGGGGCAGCTTTCTGTTAGATTGTGATACTGTCTCACGGGTCACTAAACTCGATGCTTTTTCATCCTTGTTCTCTCATCCTTTCCTTGACGGTTTTATTGTCCTGTTGAGAGGCTTATTAATCTTTTCTTCCACTTGCCTAATTTGATGTTAAGCTTGTATAGTGAATTTTTTATATCAGAAATTAGATATATTTTTAGTTCTAAAATTCCATTTGAGGCTGGGCAGGGTGGCTCACACCTGTAATCCGAGCACTTTGGGAGGCTGAGGCAGGAGGATCACTTGAGGCCAGGGGTTCGAGGCCAGTGTGGCCAACCTGGCAAAACTCCATCTCTGCTAAAAATGAAAACTAGCCAGGCGTGGTGGTGTGCACCTGTAGTCCCCAGATTCTTGGGGGGCTGAGGCAGGAGAATCGTTTGAACCTGGGAGGCGGAGGTTGCAGTGAGCCGAGATTGCACCACTGCACTCCAGCCTAGATGACAGAGCAAGACTCCATCTCAAAAAAAAAAAAATCCATTTGATTCTTTTTATTAGTTTTATATCCCATTATTTTCATGTTTCCATTAACTCCTTAACCTCGTTTTTAACAGGCTTACTAGACATTCCCAGCTGTTCCAAAGTGGTTGTACCAGCAAGCCCGACTGCTAGTTGTGTATGACCACGTCTGCCGGTCCATGTTCTCAGCACCCATTGCCTGAAGTATTAGCACCTTCACTCTGGAGGGTGTGGGGTAGACCTCCTGGTTTCATTGGCTTCTCTCTGTTCAGCACCTTTTCACAGGATTTCCTGTTTGTAAAGTACCTATTCAAGTATTTTCCCTACTTTTCTATTGGATGGTCTGTCTCATTTATTTGCAGGTGTTATTTATGATTCTGGATAGTAGTGCTTTGTGAGTTACATTTGCAAACAGCTTTTCTTGTCTTTTTACTTTAATGGTGTCTTTTAAGATAAATTTTAAACTTTAATGTGGCCCAATATATCAATATTTTGTTTCATGATTAAAGCATTTTGGATACTAATTTTTAATAATCTTTACTCTGCCTTAATCATAAAGATACTCTGTTATCTTCCAAAAGATTTTACAGTTTTGTATATTTTGGATTTTAGATATAGATTCTACCCACAATTGATTTTTGTGCCTGTTTTGAAGGTTAAGGATCCAGTTTCATTGTGTTGCAGACATAAGCCCAGTTTCCCCAGCCGTGGCCGCTGAAGATTCCTTTGTCAGGATGATTTCTGTGTCTTTCTGCATCTCCTTGTCTGTCTCTGCCGACACCACACACTCTCGGGTGTATACTTCCATCTTACGTTAGGGTGTCTTGGCTGTTTTTGACCCTTTACATTTCATACATTTTAGAACTAGCTGGTTGAGTTGGGATTTTGTTTGGGATTGTATTGAGCCTGTAGATCAACTTGGAATCATTGACATACTTGCAATACTGGGTTTTACAAACCCTGAATACGGTATCTGTCTCTCCAAATGATAGCTCTCCTTCAGCGGGTGTTAATACAGCCTGATACTTTTCACAGTGGTCTGGTATGTCTTTTGTTACATTTAATCCTAGGTCCTTGTTATTTTGTGATGCTGTTTTTAAAAATGTGCTTGGATTTCATTTCCTTTATGTGTTGCCATTTCATGGAAATTCAATTTTTGTGCATTAATTTGTATCTAGCAATCTAGTAATTTTAATCATTTGCCTGTAGCTGTTTTCTCATTTTTAGGCAGACAGTCATGTTTTCTATGAGTAATGGGGTTTCTTTCCCATTCCTGTTACTCTGGATTTTTACTTTCTGTTTTTTTGTTTTGTTTTTTGCTTCTCTACACTGGTCGGAACCCCTAGTGCAATGCTGATTAGAGGTGGTCACAGAGTGGGCGGCGGCGTCTTCTTCCTGATATTCAAAGGGGTGATAAATTCTCACCATTTATCCACTTGTAATAGATTTTTTTTTTGTTTTAAAGCTGCTTCTATCAATAATTCGCATCAAGAATGGATGAATTTTATCACTTTTTCTGCAACGATTGAGATGACCGCATGATTTTTATCATTTAATGTATTGATGTGGTTAATGACCATAATTTGCTGTTGTTAAAAATAAACCTTGAATTTCTGAGATAAATCCAACTTAATAATTACGGATTTTCTTTTACATACATATTGTTGTATTTGGTTTGTTAATATTTTGTTTAGCATTTTGTGGCCCAGCTATACCACCTACCACCTGTGTTCGGGCCCTGATTTCCTCGTCTATAGAATGGGGAAATAGTGCCTTCCTCACAGGGTTGTTGTGAAGGTAAAATGAGTTAGTATGAATACAACTCTCAGGCAGCGTCTGGTGCATCCTGAGCACTGGGTAGCTGCGTGCTCTAATACAGCGGTTAGTATCTCTCTTCACGGGTGACAGCCACTTACGATTTTCCTTTGTAATGCTGTTCTTGTCAGGATTCGTGTCTTTACACCACCGTAAAATGAGCTACATTGTGCCTTCTTTCTACGTTCTCTAGGAGAATTTATTTAATATTATAATTATTTCTTCCATGGATGTTTGATGGAATTTGCTGGTGAAGTCACTTGTGCCTGGAACTTTCTTTGTCAGGAGGTTTGACTAGTGATCCCGTATAACTCAGTGTTCCAGGATGTGGCAGAGCTGTTCACACAGACCATCCTTATGTCCCCCTTGCCTTTATGCTGCATATCCGTGAGTTGGGTTGGGCCGTGTGACTGCTGAGCAGCAGCCTGTGCGTGGGACTGAGGTGAGTCATTTCAAGGCCAGAGCGGTGGGAGCTGGCGCGTCGCGTTGATAGCTTCCCTGCCAGTGACCTGGGCAGCCGCATCACAGGATTAGGAAGCCAGTTTGTCTTCTGTTGCAAGAGAGCTCTTGTTATTCCCGAAGTTGGACGTCGTGTGAGTAATAAATTTTGTGTGTCCGGCCACTGAGGTGTCGGGTTTTCTACCGTCGCTGGCAGTGACTTCCCCTAAGTCGCAAGGCTGAGCAGGCTTTCCATTTCTTTTGGAGTTAGTTTTTATATGTTATGTGTCTCTAAGAATTGGTCCATATTGTCTTAATTTTCCATTTTGGGGGATATAACACACATAATTTGAATGGCTTCAGCATTTGAAGTTGTGTGTGTCCCTGTGGCAGAGACGTAGGGACAGTTGTGTCCCTTCAAGCAAGACCTTGCTATCCAGGGGCAAGGAGCGTAGGGACAGAGACCATCTCTAGCCGCCATGCTGTCAGGCTGTGCCTGGGCTCTGGAGCTGAGGACACACTCATCCAGGCAGCCGCAGCCGGTGTCCAAGCAGGCAGGGCCTGGACCTAATGCGAACCACAGGGAGCTCCCTAGCAGGCCATCTCCAGAGCCTCCCTGAGGCCTCCTGGCCACGCTGCCTCCTCCCCTTGTGCTGTTCAGGGGCATTCCTCATCAGTGAGCCTCTTGTGATACAAAGGCCACCTCAGCATCTGCCTCCCGGGGACCCAGCCCATTCTTGGCCATTCTTCATATTCATTGTTTGAACTTTCTCTTCAGTTCTTTCAAAAAAACACCCTTTGCCTCCATTTTCTTTTCAATTTCTGATCTGATCTATCGTTAGCCATGCTGAAATAACAAGTAAATATGGGTTAAAATATTATTTTATCGATTTCCCTGTTCTGTTTCTTTCTCTTGTTTTATCAGTGAATCTGATTGATCCGCCATCTAATTAGTTTTAATCTGCCATCTTATTTTGTGCTGTTTGTTCTATTCCATGATTTTTTCCCTCTCTACTTTTGCCACTTTTAGATGATCTGTCCCACATGTCCCTCTGCTCATTTGGAGACCGTGTACTCGCTTCTGTTCTGTTCTTACGGCATGTGTGCGTTTAGTCCGTGTTCTGACCCACCCCTGGGGTTCCTTGAGCGCAAGACGCGCGTACCTCCCCATGCTCCTGTTCTGCTCACCTGTGGGGGTTCCCAGGTATTTTTATGGAACATTTTAACCTCGCAAAGTATTGATATAGTCACTGTTAATTTGGAGTTATTGACCTATTTATTCTGTCTGCTCCACTTTCTTCACAAACCAGACATGCCATTTGAGATCACCTTTGCTTTCTGCATTTAGAATTTCTCTTAACATCTGCTGCTGGCAAATTCTCTTTTCATTGTCTAAAAATGCCTTTATTGTATCCTCATTTTGGAAAACTGTTTCACTGGGCTAGTATCTCAGGTTGGCAGCCTGTGATGACGTCGCCCTGTTTTGGGGGCTACGGTGGTGTTCACAGTGTTCACGTCTCACGTCCATTCCCTTTGAATTAGACCCCACCCAAGGCTGCACCAGTGGTAGACCAGGACTCACAACTGACAGATGGCCGGTCCGCCTGCTCCTCCTTCACAGTCCTCCTGTCTAGATGAGGAAGCGAGAGGCTCCGTTAGGCAAAGGGGACACAAGGCTCTCAGCCCTGTGAGCTTCAGCCCAGTGGAGGCACTCAGCACACTCCCTACCTGGGGCCCCTCCAGTACCCATCCCCTGTTACCATCTGTTACAGATATGTGTGCTCTGAGGAACAGAGAAATCCACGTTTTAAAACACCTTTATTTGTCACTTTACCAACTGGACACACAATGTTAATGACAGCAGACACACAGGGGCATGTGCACACAGACATGAGCTGTTTCACTACAGGTTTGCAAGCCAGGCTCAACAGCAAGTCCAACAGGCGACACCACGCCTCTCACCTGCAGAAGGGACAGCACAGCCACCCCACCCCACAGACGTTCCCAGTGAGTGCGGTTTAGACGTTGGCAGAAGTGCCTTTCAGAGTCAGAACAGCCATGACATGGACATCACCTGTCACACTGATAAAGTGATACGCTCAGTACTCCCTTATGTTAATCACACAGTGTAAAAATATATTGCACATATATATATATAAATTTGTTTCCCTTTCTTGAAAAAAACTTAGTACAAACTAGTAGTTACACGATCCCTTTCAAGTTTCTCTTAAGTTGTGCAGATTTCCTTTGTGGTTTGGCTTAGTTTAGTTTTTTAAGAGGTCAAAAGAAAGAAGTCAAGCATCTCGCTGTGCCCATTATTCCCCATCACAGGCCAGGGGACAAATGCCACACCCTGGACCACCAGAGCTCACAAAGTGTTCAGTAGTAAGAGGAGGAAAGATGCAGGTTCAGTGTTTGAAGGATGTTCTGGCCTATTGATAACATCACCGTCCAGCCTTATCGTCCCCCTGTGCCATCCCCTCATGGTGTGTGGTGTGGGGTGGGAGGGTGGCCAGTGCACACGTGATTGCCCAAAGGAGGAGATTGAGCTGGGCCAGTAGAGGGACAGATAAGTGTCCAGGGCCAAGGCGTCTCCATCTCAACTCCTACCCACTCCAGTTGTACAGCAGAAGGAGCCACAGGCATGTGTGAACACACAGGACAGGCCCTGTGCCAACAAAACACCATTCACAAAAGCAGGCAGCCACAGCAGCCCAGGGCGGGGGCCGGGGTAGGAGGTGACGCCCACGCAGGGCTGCTGTGGTTGGCCCTGAGCTGGCACCCCTGGGGTCTGGGATGGAGCGGCACCGACAGGCAAGTGGGGCGGCCACAGGACATGATGCCAGCCCAACTCCACCATCTGTGCCCAAACTTGGGACAGGATATTAGAAGGTGTAAAAATAGTCCAGTATAAACATATATCTTCTGCTACAATATTTTAAACATATAATTTGAACTTTAATTTTGGTAAAGCTAACTGTTATGAACACTACCTGGTTGCTTATCCTATAGCAGTAAATAAAAATGAGTAAGTACTCTGGTGTGAACAGTCTTCTCAATGCGCTCCCTCTGCCTTTCTCCTTTCCTGATGCTGACACACGATCAGCGCTGTCCTCCCAACAGAACCTGTCCCTCTCTCCTGGTGTCACCCCCGACAGAACCTGTCCCTCTCTCCTGGTGTCACCCCCGACAGAACCGGTCCCTCTCTCCTGGTGTCACCCCTGACAGAACCTGTCCTTATCTCCTCTTGTCACCCCCAACAGAACCTGTCCCTCCTCCTGGTGTCACCCCCAACAGAACCTGTCCCTCTCTTCTGGTGTCACCCCCGACAGAACCTGTCCCTCTCTTATCTCCTCTTGTCACCCCCTTATCTCCTGTCACCCCCAACAGAACCTGTCCCTCCTCCTGGTGTCACCCCCAACAGAACCTGTCCCTCTCTTCTGGTGTCACCCCCAACAGAACCTGTCCCTTTCTCCTCTTGTCACCCCCGACAGAACCTGTCCCTATCTCCTCTTGTCACCCCCGACAGAACCTGTTCTCTCTCCTGGTGTCATCCCCGACAGAACCTGTCCCTCCTGATGTCACCCCTGACAGAACCTGTTCTCTCTCCTGGTGTCATCCCCGACAGAACCTGTCCCTCCTGATGTCACCCCTGACAGAACCTGTCCCTCTCTTCTGGTGTCACCCCCAACAGAACCTGTCCCTCCTCCTGGTGTCACCCCCAGCAGAACCTGTCCCTTTCTCCTCTTGTCACCCCCGACAGAACCTGTTCTCTCTCCTGGTGTCATCCCCGACAGAACCTGTCCCTCCTGATGTCACCCCTGACAGAACCTGTTCTCTCTCCTGGTGTCATCCCCAACAGAACCTGTCCCTCCTGATGTCACCCCTGACAGAACCTGTCCCTCTCTCCTGGTGTCACCCCCAACAGAACCTGTCCCTCTCTTCTGGTGTCACCCCCAACAGAACCTGTCCCTCCTCCTGGTGTCACCCCCGACAGAACCTGTCCCTTTCTCCTCTTGTCACCCCCGACAGAACCTGTTCTCTCTCCTGGTGTCATCCCCGACAGAACCTGTCCCTCCTGATGTCACCCCTGACAGAACCTGTTCTCTCTCCTGGTGTCATCCCCGACAGAACCTGTCCCTCCTGATGTCACCCCTGACAGAACCTGTCCCTCTCTCCTGGTGTCACCCCCGACAGAACCTGTCCCTATCTCCTCGTGTCACCCCCAACAGAACCTGTCCCTATCTCCTTGTGTCACCCCCGACAGAACCTGTCCCTCTCTCCTGGTGTCACCCCTGACAGAAACTGTCCCTCTCTCCTGGTGTCACCCCTGACAGAAACTGTCCCTTTCCTGGTGTCACCCCCAACAGAACCTGTCCCTTTCTCCTGGTCACCCCCAACAGAACCTGTCCCTATCTCCTTGTGTCACCCCCGACAGAACCTGTCCCTCTCTCCTGATGTCACCCCTGACAGAACCTGTCCCTCTCTCCTGGTGTCACCCCTGACAGAACCTGTCCCTCTCTCCTGGTGTCACCCCCAACAGAACCTGTCCCTATCTCCTTGTGTCACCCCCAACAGAACCTGTCCCTCTCTCCTGGTCACCCCGACAGAACCTGTCCCTCTCTCCTGGTGTCACCCCTGACAGAAACTGTCCCTTTCCTAGTGTCACCCCCAATAGAACCTGTCCCTTTCTCCTAGTCACCCCCGACAGAACCTGTCCCTCTCTCCTGGTGTCACCCCCGACAGAACCTGTCCCTCTCCTGGTTTGCAGGCTGTGCAGTTTCTGTTATTCACAAATACACATTTATTTTCTGTTGAACCATGGTTAGTAGAAGCTAATTGGCAGTGCATAAAAACATGCAGAAGAGAACACACACCTGCCTGAATTCACAATATTCAGAAACTGACTGAGGAAGATGCACGGGTCTGTTACGTGCAGTGGGGCTGCTGTCCAAACAATGTTCTGTGTTTGGAGGCGGCACACAGATGCAATCACAGATTCCACAGACAAACTGTAACTGACAATGGTGACCACTATGCCCTCGTGACTTAATTTTTGCTACCCCTCCTGGCTAGGTGACAGAAACGGGAGCAGAGCGGGTGTTTTCAAAGATTCGCTTTGGAGCCGAGGGGAGAAGGGTGCTCTCCTGGCTCCCGCATGTCTGAGGAAAGCCTGGGGGCCGTTGAGGGAGGGCGGGACACTGGGGAGGCCGTGCCTCTGACTCGTGGGCACAACCCTGGAAGTGTGGAGGGAGAGCGGGGGTGTGGGGCCTCTCCCTCCAGGAGCCCATGGTGCTCCAGGCTAGGACGGGCTGGGTGCCACAGCAGCCTCGATCTCATTCACGAAACCCACAGGGGCGTCCTAGGGTTCGGAATGCAGGCCACGACTTCCCTCAGAGTGAAGGGTCCGCTTCTGCGAAGGAGCTCACCTCCAGGGGCCACGATGGGAGCCACGAGCCTCGCCGCTCCGGTCACTCCAGCCAGGTCTGGGAAGGGCTGTGGTGAGTCC
Organism: Macaca mulatta; assembly: GCF_049350105.2. Classification (NCBI taxonomy): domain Eukaryota; kingdom Metazoa; phylum Chordata; class Mammalia; order Primates; family Cercopithecidae; genus Macaca; species Macaca mulatta. The sequence goes on from NC_133411.1 coordinate 1,750,437, forward strand.
GTGCTGGCCGCGTGGACGAAGTGCCCCGTCGGTGACAGGGCCTGTTCCCTGCGGGGTCGGGTGGTGCCCGGGCTGGGTGGAGACGTTTCTCGTGCTCAGGGCCGGTTTCTGGTGTGCTCCCGATGCGCTTGGTTCTTGAGGCCATTCTTGTCTGAGGCCAACCAGTGACCAGGAGTCGGGGTCCTGGTGCCTCTCTCCTCAGTGTCCCTCGTCCCCACAGACCGCAGCAAGGCCTGGCGAGCCTCTGTGCCTGCCGCGCGTGTGGGGACCTGCGGACCCCAACCCGCCTGTCCCTCCGTCCTGACCCGGCGCCAGGCTCAGCTCCAGGGCGAGGTCCTCTGGAGTCATGTTCGTTCTGTGTGACTTGGCTGTGACTGTGGGGACCGGGCTGCCCATGGACAGAAGAAGGAGAAACGCAGCCTTGGACCAGGAGACGCGGCCCAGGGTGGAGGCGCGCTGAGGCCAGGGAGGCTGAGGAGGGCAGCAGTCCGAGGGCATAAGGGTGCCAGGGTCCTTCGGGTCTCAGGCTTCAGGACCTGGGGAGCCGCCCTGTTCGGTGACCGCTTGTCCTCGGCCTCTTCAACACAAGGGCTTTGGAATTGTGATGGGCTGTGATGGGCTGATCCTGGCGACTCGCTCGTCTGTGATTGGCCGATTCCGGCGACTCGCTCATCTGTGATCGGGTGATCCCGGTGACTGCTCGTCTGTGATTGGGCGATCCCGGTGACTGCTCGTCTGTGATCAGGTGATTCCGGCGACTCGCTCGTCTGTGATCGGCCGATCCCGGTGACTGCTCGTCTGTGATCGGCCGATTCCGGTGACTGCTCGTCTGTGATCGGCCGATTCCGGTGACTCGCTCCTCTGTGATCGGCATTGGCCGATCCCGGCGACTCGCTCGTCTGTGATCAGGTGATTCTGGTGACTCACTCGTCTGTGATCGGCTGATCCCGGTGACCTGCTCGTCTGCGATTGGTGATTCTGGTGACCGCTCGTCCTCGACCTCTTCAACACAAGGGCTTTGGAGTTGTGATGGGCTGTGATCAGGCAATTCCGGTGACCGCTCGTCTGTAATCGGATGATTCCACACTGCACATTCAGAGTTGTTTTCAAATGTTTCCGTACGTTAGTTCTGCCTTTCACACGTGGTCCAGCCAGGTTCAGTGGGGGCACAGGGCTGGGCTTGTGCACCCCCCGCCTTCCCCAGGCCGGTGAGGTGACATCCTAAAGGAGCCACAAAGCCTGAGGTTCATTTTTCCTTGGTCTTTATTGCCAGACACCATGAACTTCCCAGCCCTGCCATGAGAAGCTGCCTGCCAGGTCCTCCCCATCCTCAGGTTGGGGTCTACCTGGGGATGAGCCTGCGGCAGTCTGTTGAGGGGCCTCAGAGACCCCCAACTTTCAGCGGACCATGCTGTCTGGGAGCTCCAGCCCTGCGGCTCCTGCTCTGCTCAGGTAGGGGGAGTCCTTCCACAGGGCTGTGGCCGCAGCAGGTACACTCTTGGGAGTCAGGGGAGGCGGGTGGCGCTCATGCGTGCCAGTGAGGGAGGGCCTCACCATCCTGTGCTGTGAGCCTGGCCCTGGGCGGCCCCCTGCCCTGGCCAGAGCCTCACCGTAGCCACGGGCTAACAGGCTCTGGAAGCGTTTCCCCAAGACTGCCGCAGGCTCATCCTCAGGTAGACTCCAGAACCACAACCCAGCAGGTCACACGCGCGGCTGTGGCTGTTTGCGTGCCAAGGGACAGTGGCAGTGCGCCATTGTGACAGTGGGTAGCCACACCCTTCAGCCTCCCCAGGAGGGAGCAGGAGTGCCAGCTTCTCCCCAGGTGCAGATAGGCAAGAGCAGGCCGCCTGGGTGTGTCCTGGCAGTGTGGAGGGTCCTGGATGGGCTCTGCTTGGCCGTCTGCTGGCAGAGAAAGCCCCACAGACACTGCAGGCTTGGGGGTCCTCCCTGGTGTCCTGCTCTCCAGGGGGAGGGGCCGGGAGAGGTGAGGCCAAGTCATTTCGGGAGAGTTGAAGAAGGCGCTTGGGCTGTGGCAATGGGAGGTCTGCGAGCAAGCAGGGTGCAGCTAGTGAGGATGGGCAAGCAGGAGGGCCGGGCAGAGGCCCTGTCACGCAGTGAGGCGAGGAGTGTCTCAGCACTTCGTGTCTCTTGCCTGGCAACACCACGGGGACCAGACATTCCAAATCTTCCTAGACCTGCTCTGAGAACACAGGCAGCCACCGTGTCTACTCAGGAAAGCAAAGGGAGCTGACTCCACCCTCACAGTCCAGGCCACTGTGGTCAGCTGGGAAGCCGCCCACTGCCCCCCCACAGCTTTCCTTTTTCCGACGTTGCCCTTGGCACAGAGCTGGCCTGTAGGCATGTGTGCACACTTGTGTCCATGTGACCGGCTTCCCCACACATGTGCCAGGTGCCCAGCACCCCCGCCAGGTGGCCTCACTCTGCCCTCTGCCCAGGAAAGCGGGAAGGCCCTGTGGTGTCCACTGCATGCAGTACAGGTCTCGGGCCCCACAGACACCTCCCATGTCTGGTGTGGGGCCAACTCCGTGTTAGTTGCCTGCTGGTTGGGATTAGCTCCTGCCACCCTCAGGGCTCCTGGAAGGTGTCTGCCAGTCAGGAGGTCAGCACAGCCTCCTGTTGCCATGACAGCCAGCTCCTTTAAAACACCCCTTTGACCTGCAAACCACGTGCCCGATGTGGTGTGATCCGGGAGACACTTTGGAAACGGTTGAGGACGCAGGTGTATAAGGAGGGTGAGTGAACTGGGGCCCAAACCTGGTTCGAGAGGGGAGTGCTGGGGGCATCTGGCAGGAGGAGGGGCAGGAGGGAGGCCTGGGCCTGGCCTCCCCCCAGCCCCCTCTGGGGCACCCATCTGAGTTCTGCCCGAGTGAGCACAGGAATGTAATGAAGTGCGAGGTGACAGAGTCCCTGCTCCGGGGACACCGGCAGTGCCGCGGGGCATGGAGCGGGGGCTACTTGCCCCCTTGCACCTTCTGGTCATAGGTGCCTGCGTGCTTGTAGCCAGACACATAGCCTGACTCGTCCACCAGGTCCACGCGGCCAGCCTTGCCCTTGCCCTTGCCAGAGGGGTCGAAGCGCTCCTTGTGGGAGCCCGTGAACTTGGTGGTGTCTGTGAGCCTCGACACTGTGGGCGACGAGATGGCTTTCTGCAAGAGGAGTGGGAGGAAGGGGACAGGTAAGTTGCCAGCAGGTGAAGTGGCTGTGCCCTGGGCAGGTCTCCCAGCGGTGGGGCAGTGGGCAAGGGGCAAAAACCCTGGGATTTATGCCCCTTTTAATTTTAATTCTTATTTTTACCTCTTGTGGCCCCGGGGCAGGCTTGGGCCTGCAGGGTGCCATGACCCTAACAATTGCCCCGGTCCACCTGGTGTTTATGCAGCTGGGGACCCCACCACCTGCACCCTCAGAGGGAAGGGGCTGTCAGGAGAGCCAGGCCCCACCCTCCAGGCTATGGCCCCCCAACCCATGCCCCTTTTGACCAAGCCTCCCCAGACCCTGCCCCAGGCCACGCCCTCCCGACCACGCCTCCCAGGACCCACCCCACCCCCCCCAGGCCAAGTCCCCAATCCATGCCCCTTCTGACCACACCTCCCCAGACCCCACACCAGGCCATGCCCTCCTGACCACGCCTCCCAGAACCCAACCCAGGCCAAGCCCCCATCCATACCCCTCCTGACCACGCCTCCCCAGGCCCCACCCTCCAGGCCACGCCCCAATCCATGTCCCTCCTGACCACACCTCCCCAGGCACCACCCACCTGCCAGCCCCGCCCCCAGCCCCCCTCCAGGCCCCGCCTTCCATCCCCGCCCTACTCACCGTCACCCCTGAGATAATGGGCGCCTTGCCCTCAATGAGCCTGTGCACCTCGCGAACCGCCTCCTCGCTGCTCTTGTCTTTGAATCGCTTCTTGGCGAGCTCCTCCAGTGCCTCCTGGAACTGCTCAAAGGTGATGGTCCGGCAAGACTTCCCTCTGCAGGGGCACAGGCAACTTAGGGCTGGGCGCAGGCCGGCCCAGGGCTGCCCGCGCTGGCGTGGGTCCGAGCAGAGCTGGGCGGCCATTGCCCAGCAACTCACAGGATTCACCCGCAGGCGGCCGCCCTGGTAGCACCGCAAATCCAAACTGTCTTGGAAGAAAGCTTGGCGGAAGCAGGTCCTCTGTAAAGCTGGATGCTCACACGGCCCTGCAGGCCGCTCTGACACTGGGTGCCTGTGGGTCTGCACTCTGCTGGGGCGGTGGGGGAGGCCATTAGGGAGCAGAGCCCACCTCCTCTTCCGGGGGCCACCACAGCCCCGCCCAGCTGCGCCAAGAGTTGGAGGTCCTAGGACCTGCTGGGGCCCCCGCTCTGCCTGTGTGTGTTGGGGTCCCAGGTGGAGGTGTCCCCCACACAGGAACATGGTTAGGAGGGGCCGCCGCCCCCACCCCCGGACACTTGGTAGCATGGGCACAGGCCCACACTTCAGACCCCCTGGCTCCAAAACCCGCCAGGCGGCCCGCTGTGCCCCTGCGCTGCCCTGGCCTCAGAGGTGCAGAGCCAGATGCGGGAGGTGTGGTGAGCAGCTCCTGGTCACACAACACAGCTGCATCTAAACACACTCTACACCTTACAACATCCTCCACCACAGGCCATTCAGGCAATTTCAGAGGGTTCTAAACTGACGCTTGGTCTCTTATATAATAATTCTAATTAGAAAACATTTTTCTCCTCTGATCAGATCTACCACAACTAACCCAAAGTAGGGTTTTTCATTGTTTAAAACAAGAGATCCTGTGGATGAGGCTCAGTTCTGCAAAAGCCACCTGCATTTCACCAGGGAAGCCTCTGGAACAGCGCGAGAAGGGCTGCACCCAGCAGGTCAAGCATTCCAAGGGCACTCCCAGCTGCAGAATCCACCACAGTGACCAAGATTCAGGAGACAAATGACCCATAAAACCCGAGCAAGCCTTTCCAGAAGTCAATGAACAGAGGGCCTAGAATAGCCAAAACGATTTCAAGAAATGAGAACAATCAGAGGACTGACTACCCAACTCCAAAGCTCATCCAGGCTTCACTGCAAAGTGGCAGTGACGTGGGCATGGGCACACTGCCAGCCCCACAGCCCGGGGAGTCCGGCTCAGCCACACGCATGCCATCCGCGGATGTCCACAGGTGCAGAGGCAAGCCAGAGAGAAAGGACTGCCTCTTCCACAAGTGGAGCTGGAGCAACTGGTGATCCCTGTGCAAATTAAAATGCACTTTGGTCTATACTGCACACTATATACAAAACTAACTCAAAATAGAGGACAGTCCTAATTATGAAACTAAAACAAACTTCTAGAAGAACACCAAAAGAAGATCTCTGTGACCTGGGATTAGGTGAAGATTTCTTAGAAATGGCAACAAAACATGGCCTATAGTGGAAAAAATGGATGAACTGGACTTCATGGAAACTGTGCTCTCAGAAGATACCCTTAAGACAATAAGAAGACAAGCCACAGAGTAGGAGACATGCCTGAGAAAGGACTTGTCTCTCAGATACACAAAGGAACCTTAAAACTCAGCAGTGAGAAAAAAAATTCCATGTGAAAAGACGGGCAGAATATTTGAAGCAGCAATATTCAGAGCAAACACGTGCATGCAGGCAAGCACACGGAGAGGCGGCTGCCATGGCGCCCTCAGGGAAGTGTGGGCAAACACACGGAGAGCCGGCCGCATCCGCGCCCTCAGGGAAGTGCGGACAAGGACACGGAGAGGCGGCTGCCATGGCGCCCTCAGGGAAGTGCTGACAAACACACGGAGAGGCGGCCGTGGCCGCGCCCTCAGGGAAGTGCCCACAAACACACGCAGAGGCAGCCGCCTTGGCGCCATCAGGGACGTGCGGACGGACAAGCACACGGAGAGGCGGCCGCGTGGGCGCCCCCAGGGAAGTGCCGACAAGTACAGGGAGAGGCGGCTGCCATGGCGTCCCCAGGGAAGTGCGGACAGACAAGCACACCCAGAGGCGGCCGCCATGGCGTCCTCAGGGAAATGCCGACAGACACATGGAGAGGCGGCCGCCATGGCGCCCTCAGGGAAGCACGGACAGATAAGCACAGGCAGAGGCGGCTGCCATGGTGCCCCCAGGGAGTGCCTACAAGTACAGGGAGAGGCGGCTGCGATGGCGCCCTCAGGGAAGTGCGAACAGACACACGGAGAGGCGGCCGCCGTGGCGTCCTCATGGAAGTGCGGACAGACAAGCACACGGGGAGGCGGCTGCCATGGCGCCCTCAGGGAAGTGCGGACAGACAAGCACACGGAGACGAGACAGCGTTGGCGCCCTCAGGGAAGTGCCGACAGACACACGAAGAGGCGGCCGCCATGGCGCCCTCAGGGAAGTGCGGACAAGCACACGGAGAGGAGGCAGCATTGCCGCCATCAGGGAAGTGCGGACAGACAAGCACACGAGAGGCGACAGCGTTGGCGCCATCAGGGAAGTGCAGACAAGCACACGGAGAGGCGGCTGCCATGGCGCCCTCAGGGAAGTGCGGACAGACAAGCACACAGAGAGGAGACAGCGTTGGCGTCTTCAGGGAAGTGCGGACAAGGACACGGAGAGGCGGCTGCGATGGCGCCATCAGGGAGGTGCGGACAAGGACACGGAGAGGTGGTCCGCGTAGGCGCCATCAGGGAAGTGCGGACAGACAACCACACGGAGAGGGGCTGCGATGGCGCCCTCAGGGAAGTGCGGACAAGCACAGGGAAAGGCGGCTGCCATGGCGCCCTCAGGGAAGTGCGGACAAGGACACGGAGAGGCGGCCCGCGTCGGCGCCATCAGGGAAGTGCAGACAGACAAGCACACGGAGAGGCGGCCGCGTTGGAGAGGCGGCGGCCGTTGGCGCCCTCAGGGAAGTGCGGAGGGAAACCACAGCGAGACCCTGCGCACCCTCCAGGGAGCACAAACAATCAAATAAACAAACTGCCAGCACCTCGAGCTGAGCAGGCCGCCGGGTGGGGGGCGTCCTCATCCACAGCCGGCGGAGCAGCATGGCAGAGCCACTGTGGACAGCTTCTGTCACAGCCAAAGAAGGCCCAGCAGTCACGTTCCTGGGTCCTTGCTCAAGAGAAATGAAAACGGAGGCTCACACATAAATGCAAATGTTTACCACTGTTCTGCTCGTCATCAAACCCCAGACAATCCAATGCCCTGCAGTGGCTAGACCACAGTGCTGTGATGCGTGCGCACGTGGACGGCACCCCACCCCTGAGAACAAGCCCAGGATAGGCACCCCACGCGGTGGGTGCCAAGTGGCCAGGTTTGGAGCCAGACATGCAGGTGCCGCTGGGTGGTTCCCAAACCCCAAGGCGGATGCTGTGTTTAAACAGCACCTGAGGGTTCCCACACACTTTTCAGGCGTGTCCTGAAGACACAACAGACACCATCAGGAACCACACTGTGCCAGAGGAGAAGAAATCCACTCAGAAACACACCAAGCGTTCGGGGTCCCACAGCTCAGACCCCCACGCCTCATGGGGTCCCAGGGAGGTGAGCGGAGGCCTCACGCTGTGGCCGGAGGGGGCTATGGGGAGACAGAGCCCCAGGGCGGGGCCTGGACTGCTGAGGACAGCCAGGCAGGGCACATTCCAGAACCGCATGTTATAGGGTGCTGTTGTTCAGCGGCATCCCCCAGGGGGCGCTGGTGAGCCCGGTGAGCCGGAGAGGCCGTGAGCCACTCCATGGCTTGGTGGTGCACAGTGTTGGGGGCAGGTTTAGCCCCTTGACGCGCTCAGCCTGGACACCCGCACCATTCCCTGTGGTGCTGGAGGAGCCAGGCCACCCCAGGCAGCTCAGCAGTGCCTGGAACTGACAGTGCCCATTGGGCCCTGTGGGGGGTGTTGACTCTCTAGGGCCCTTGGGGCCTCTCTGTCAGTCCCGGACCATCAAAGGCGCTCTCTCTTCTATTCACACCCTGCCCAAGCTGACATGCGGATGCCAGGCCTGACTGCCAGCTTGGTGACCAGTGCTGGGGCACGCAGCCCTTTCTGACTGCCTCGGAGCCAGGCACCACCAGCATGAGTCACTCCGCGGGGAGGGGGATGGCTGAGGGGGCTCCCCCATCAGAGGCGACATTCAGATCGGGACACCTGCTTTGCCTGTGCCCCGAGTGTCTTGGGGAAAGGGCGCCTGGGTCTCTGCTCCATGCTGGTGGGGAGCTCTCCCCAGGAAACCCGGGTGCCCCTGCCTGGGGCAGTCCTAAGAGTTCTAGAACAGTGGTGCCTGCGTCTTCCCCAGAGACACTTAGTCTGGTTGCCTGGCTCTCCCGACACAGAGTGGGCCTGTTCTCCAGATACCAGGGTGCTGGAGGAGCCTCCGAGTGCAGAGCTCGGCATCTTCATTGCCCATGTGCTCCCCAGCCCCGCGCCCTGCCCGGAAGCCGACCCAGCCGGGCGCTGCCACTGCTCACACACGATGCCCTGTGGGGCCTGGACTTACTTCCCAGGCTCTGAGTCCCCTGGCCTCTTAGCCTGGCTCGGTCTCTCAGGGGACACTGGGACCCGGCCTGGGGCCTCCGGGAGCTGGGCTCAAGTCAGGACAGCCCTCTGAGGACCGAGGCCTGTTCCTCCGGGGCGGACGTCACAGGCACTCCTGGCTCGGGACTATGCATCCAGCACCCTTGTGAATCAGGAATGCCCTCCCAGGGTGACCTCTCTGAGGCGCAGGGGCCAGCGGGTGGGGTGACAGCTTGCTGCTCGGGTTCCAGAGAAAGCTACCAGCTCCCCTGGGCTCTCTCGGCCTGCAGCTGCTGTGGCTGGAGTGCCCTGTCCCGAGGCTGCCACAGGTGGGAAGCTGGGGGCTGTGGAGGGGAATCTCAGGGGAAACAGCCTCTCCCTGTACTTAGGCGAGTCCAAGAGTGAGGGGCTGCGGTTCTCCTAGGGCACCAACCTCTGGGATCTTCCATTAGCTCCTGAGACCTGAGGAGGCTGGGAAGGAACCCCTAGCTGGTGGGTCCCGCGGGGGCAGTGGGGGCTTCTGGGGAGGCTCCTGCCTGGAAGGGACATGGCCTTAGGGGAGCCCTGTCTGGCATCGCCATCGTGCACGTCAGCTCCGAGTTCTCACTGCTCCAGGAGGGTCCAGTGGTCCTGGTCCTGCAGGACCCAGCCTGGGGGCCCCCTGCCTCCCCCAAGCCCCAGCAGGATACAGAGGACCTAGAGCAAAGTTTCCTGGGGCCGGCCGTGGTTGGTGGCAAGCCCTCTAGGCCCTGCCCATTCTCTCCTGGCAGGTGACTCCACCAGTAGCTGAGCACCTGGGGGCAGGTGAGGTGATGTCTGGCCACTTGGGAGGGCTTCCCCCCTCATCTCTGGAAACCGGAGCCCTTCCTGCACCCCACTCAGCTTAGCCAATGGATGACAATGTCCACTGGGCCACGGCAGCTCAGGCCCTGGGGTGGGCTGAGAGCCAGGGCCCTCCCATTGCTGCACCAGCTCTAACCCCAGGCAGGACCACCATGAAGCCCCCACACAGCGGGTCAGTGGGGTGCCTGAGCTCCGGAGGTCTGGCTACTGAAGGTCCCACCCTACCTGAGGGGCCGCCTGTGATCCGCCCACTGTTTCCCTCTGAGTGGGACACCCTAAGATTCCTCCTAATTTTGCGTTGCCGCCAGCCTTTTTGTTTTCCTGGGAAGGGGTGGGGGTGGAGCATGTGTGGTCACCGCCCTGTGGATGTCACCAGGAAGAGGTGGCCCTTGGTGGGACATGGACTTGGGGCCCAGAGGGACCCCGGGCAGATGTGAGGGGCCCAACCTTCTCTAGGGGCCCTCAGGGGCTGGGCTGCCTCCATCTGCCCTAGTCTCTGCCCTGGCAGGGCTTGGGTCTATGCACCTGAGGTCAGTTTCTGGCTGTTTGGAAGCCACCCTCTCACATGACCTGTGCTGCCTGGCCAGGCTCATGGGGCAAAGTGGACAGCCAAAGCCACACCCACCACTGGCCGAGCACCACACAGTGCGCTGGGGAGAGCAGAAGAGATGGGTGCTTGTCACCACGCAGTGCACTGGGGATTGCCGGTACTGCACCTGCACGTCACAGGAGCCACAGGCCTTGACTGCGAGGCCACAGTGCCACGAGCTCATGAACCCTCAGTCACAGACGCACCCACGGTCAAGGGACACCCCTGCCAGGGGCTCCACTCTGCAGAAGCCACTGTCATCCTGCACTTCCAGGGGTGGCCACTAGAGGCTCCCCAAAGACAGAACTGGCCGGAGGGCTCCAGAGCTGCCAAGCACCAGCCCGGGACAGGGTGGCACCCACAGTAATGGAGGGACAGGGTTGGGTGTGGGGAATGCAGCCCACCCTTCCCCGCGGCTGGGTACCACGGGGGAGGGGGAGGGGAGCAATGCTGCCCTGAGGCTCCTGGCCCTTCCAGGGGAACTGACAACTGCTTTTCTGAGATGGACAGACAGGAGGACATCACACACAGCGCTCTGAGGACCTCACCTGCTCTGTGGTGGCTGCCCTCCAAACACGCAGTGACCTGGATTCTCTCCAAACCTGGGTCTTGCTCCTGGGAGGTGGCTGGATCGGCTTCCGTACTGGGAACAGTCTGCAGACTTTAGGACAAAGTGTCCTGCCAGCTCTCCATGCTCGGGGTGACCATAGACCCCAGTGCTGGCTGGCCTGGGGGGTGTACCAGGCTCAGCAGTCCTCCCCATTCGGGGCGACCACAGACCCCAGGGAGTCTGGCCCTGCTGTTCTCAGGCCCCCACTGGCCCTGGTTTCCTCCTAACCTGCGTCCAGGTATCAGTCCCCCAAGCCAAGCCACCACCCAGTCTCCGCCTAGGTGTCTGCAGGAAATATCAGTGCATTTACTTGGGAAAACACACCACACCCAGCACACAAGCGTGGGCCCTGGGGGAGGCTGGGGCTCCCAGTGAGCTGAGACCCCAGCCCAGCCCTCCTTCCTCTGCCTCATCAGATGGGTGCCCCCACCTGGGCTAGCTGGACCCACAGGGGGCCCAGTGAGCAAGGCTGGCAGACCCTTGTCCAGAGGCTGGTGGTGTTTGGTGCAGGTGGGGAGGCAGCGGCTGAGCCTGACCCCAGGGGTCCCGAGGCACCCATGGCATGGGCCCCTCCCCAGGCTCGAGGAGGTGCCAGAAGATTCACTGTCCATGGCCCTACTGGGCCCCACTCCCACCGCTTGTGGTCCGATCCTGCTTGTGCACCTCATGCCTCCATTAATTAATTTTTTTTTTTTTTTTTTGAGACGGAGTCTCGCTATGTCGCCCAGGGTGGAGTGCAGTGGCCGGATCTCAGCTCACTGCAAGCTCCGCCTCCCGGGTTTTTACGCCATTCTCCTGCCTCAGCCTCCCGAGTAGCCGGGACTACAGGCGCCCACCACCTCGCCCGGCTAGTTTTTTGTATTTTTTAGTAGAGACGGGGTTTCACCGTGTTAGCCAGGATGGTCTCGATCTCCTGACCTTGTGATCCGCCCGTCTCGGCCTCCCAAAGTGCTGGGATTACAGGCTTGAGCCACCGCGCCCGGCCCATTAATTAATATTTTGAAGCTGCCAGTGCGTGCTCTTTGCAGGAGGGAGTCATTGTCTGGGTTAACGGTAGTCTTCAACAAAAACCTGGCATACGGCTGCAAGAAATTTGTTTAAGATTTAACACATAGTAACATCAAAACAAACAAGCGCTGCCATGGCAACGAGGACTAAACAAAGGCTCGCAGATACCCCGAGCTGGCGCCACGCCGGTGGAGCCATGGCAACCTGCCCCGAAAACAGAAATCGGTGGACTTTTTCTCTGCAAGTCCTGTCAGAGTCAGCAGCTTTCTGCGGTACCTAAGGCCACTTCCTCGCGGTCCCCAGGCTCCTGAGGGAGGCAAAGGCTCCCACAAGTGACAGTGGGCATCCCCCTCTCCAAAATGCAAAACAAAAGCAAGCCAATACCCCTCAGGCCTGCTGCCCGCCACCCCTTGCTTTTCCTGGAGATTAAAGGAAAATCTCTAGTGTCGCCAGCCCCTCCTGGTGGCCCTGCCCCCCTCTGTCTTCCTGAGACAAGTGTGTGAGTTTAGGCCCCTTGCTCCTGCACACCTGGGAGGTCAGGACCCCGTGCCAGGATCACAGGGACCCTCCCCCGAAGGGAATCTAGGCTGCAGGAGGGAAGGACAGTTTGAGGGTGGGAGAGATGCGGAGGCAGTCCTGGGGGAAGCCCGGGGTCACAAGGGTCTGCGGCTGCAGGTGAATTGGGAGGCGGGGAGGTCAGAATCCCTCAGCCTCCCCTCAGGCCACGGTCCCGGTCCTGGCCACCTGAGCTGCTGCCCACAGGACAATCTGCCACACGGCGCCCACCCACAGTGCCCAGCCAGCCGACCAGGCTGCCCAGGACTGGGTCTCAGCCTCAGCCCCTCCCTGGGCTCGGGCCACAGCTGTCTGCTCCCCCAGACCTTGACCCTCATGGCCAGCCAAGGCTGGCACACCCCAAGGCTGGTCCCAGGTTCTGCACTGGGGAGGTGGCTGTGCTGGAGCAGGGGGCCAAGCTTTAGCCCCCAAGTGCCTGAGCAGCTCAAGCCCTGGCTCTGGGAACAGGCCCAGACCAGCTGGGGCTCCTCTGGCCTTCTGGGGTGCCAGCACCCCCACGAGCAGGCAGGGCTCCCATCATTCTCCAAATGAGCCACAGCCGCCAAGCCCCAGCCACCACAGGGAGAGCTCTGCATGTGTGTGCAGGTGTGTGCAGGCGTGTGTGTGCACGTGTGGCCATGTGCACGCACACATGCGCCATAGTTTGAAGGCCACTTTCTGCAGAAGGAATCATACCTGGCACCATACTTGGTGTGTCCGGGCAGTGCCAAGGCTGTGCGCCAAGGCTGTGCGCATGGGGCTGGCCCTGCAGGGCTGATGGCCCCTGGACAGGCTCTTCCCACCTCCCGCCCAGCCCTTCTAGGAGCTTCACCCACAAGCACCGTCTCCACACTGCTTTGCCCTGGGTCTGCTCCTGTGTATCCCAGAGCACACATTGGGCGGCACAGAGGGCACCCAGGGACTCGTCCCAGACGCGCCCACATGCCCAGGCCTGCTGAGGAGCAGCTGCCAGGGCCCAGGAGCACGGGGCTGGGATCCACGAAGGGGCTGGGTCCCCTCCAAACAAGGACACCTGAGGGGGAGGAGGAGCACTGGGGGACACATGGGCCCTGGCGGCCAAGGGGAGGAGCCAGCCCTGCCAATGTCCACACAGGCTCCAGACACCATGGCCGCTCTGCGAACCCCACCTGCCGCTGTATGGGCTAAATATAGCCAACCCAGTTTCCCTCTCCTGGTCTGTGTGCCTGGGACACGTCCCTTGGCAAAGTGAGTTCTGGGCTCAGGACAAGGGCACTGTCTGTGCCAGAGGCTCTGGCCCCCGGCCTCCTGAGCACAGCGCAGGTCAGTGCCGCCTGCCCATGGCTGTTGACCCACCAGAGCGGCCCTGGTCACCAGGACCTGTCAGCAGCTGGCGGGGGGTGTCTACACAAGCCTACACTGCATAGCCTGCTGCTGCAGGAGGCTGCAGGTTTCCAGCAGGGATGGCGGCTGGTCTGTCTTCCAGGCAGCAGCTGGCACGACAAGCCCTGTGGGTGATATGGGAGCCCCAGCAAGCCTGTGGGAGCTGCCTCTCGCCAAAGAGCCCACAAGTGGGGTCTGGACCTCTGAGTCAGGTGCCAGTCGCCTCAGCCACAGTACCATTGGAGGTGCGGCCCCGAGAGTCAGTCCACGAAGGATCTGTGGCCGGGGGTGCAGTGTGTGGGGTGCAGTGTGGCCAGGGGTGCAGTATGGCCAGGGGTGCAGCACAGGCAGGTGTAGTGTGGCCAGGGGTGCAGTGTGGGGGGTTCAGGCTGTCAGACGGACCCTCGCAGGCCAAGCCCCAGCCCTTGTCGGGGCCCTTCTGGTCCCCTTGCCCTGGCAGGCTCTTTGTGCCTTCCTGGTCTCCAGAGGCCCCAGGGATGAGTGATCCTGGGTTAGTATGGGCTCCAACCACCAAGGTGTTGGCAAATGATGGCCCTGTCCAAGGCTGGGAAGTGCAAGGCTACGTGACTACCTGCCCAGAGGGGCCAGCCACAGCCTCCTCTCACACCGGCCGATGGCTAAGCCCATGAGGACGCTGAGGCTGGGAAGTCACAAAGGAGGTTGGCAGGGGCCACTGGGTCTGGACAGGGTCAAGGGTGAGACCAGCTTGCACCCGGGTCCCCGGATGGACCCTCCCCTCCAGTTTCTCTAGGACTGAGGCTGCGAGCTGTCAGGACGACGAACAGGACTTGCTGGCCCTGGTTGCCCCTGCCATCCCCTAGAGCTGGGGGAGCCTGCAAGGCAGTCAGCTGGAGAGAAGATCCGGGTTCAGGCATCCTTTTGAGCAGTTTCATGGCTTTTCTGGCATAACTTTCTAAACTCAAAATGCCCTCAGATGCACTCAGATGTGCCGTACACAATAGGAAGCTCACCAGGACACGCACAGTCCGGGAACATGCACGACCCAGGAGACACCCAAGACCCAGGGGACATGCATGACCCGGGAGACACATGTGACATCGCCACAGACCACAGCAGAGACAGCACAGCTGCAAAGGCCACGGTGCCCATCCAGAGCTGGTAGACGGGTGCTGACACCGCAGAGGTGGGCCCCAAAGCCTTCAGCATGGGGGCATCTGACCCACGGCCCAGCCCCTTGCAAAGCCAAGGCCTCCGAGGGGGAAGGCAGCAGGAGCTCTGAGATGAAAAAGTAATGAGGTTGTGGCAACGTAGGAATCTGGCTGCAAGTGGACGCGGGTGCAAACCGCCAAAATAAAGCCATTTCTACACAGATGGACAGGACAGGGCTAGACACGGGGCTGGGGGAGAACCACTGCTTTTCTCAGGCGCGATCATGGTGGGGTGTCGGGACATGAGGTGAAATGTGCCGGGGTGGGTGAGGGTGCCTCAGTGTGCTTCCCGGCAATCATCCAGGAGAAAACAGGCAACGTGTGACACAGCAACAGGTGTGTGCACACATGACACAGAAATGCACGTGCATATGTGCACACACGATGCAGAAACATGCACACACGTGCACACACGATGCAGAAACGCACGCACACGTTCACACACGACACAGTAACGCATGGGCACACGTGCACACACGACAAAGAAACACATGCACACCTGCACACACGACGCAGAAACACACACACATGTGCACACAGGACGCAGAAATGCACGTGCACACACGACACAGAAACGCACGCACACGTGCATATATGACACAGAAACACTTGCACATGTGCACATACGACACAGAAACACGTGCACACATGCACACACGACGCAGTAACGCACGGGCACACGTGCACACACAACACAGAAACACGCAGACGTGCACACACGATGCAGAAACACACACGTGCACACAGGATGCAGAAATGCACGAGCACACACGACGCAGAAATGCACGCACACGTGAACATACGACAGGAACACTTACACATGTGCACACATGACACAGAAACACGTGCACACGTGCACACAGGACGCAGAAACACGTGCACACATGACACAGAAACGCACACCCACACATGCACACACGACGCAGAAACGCGCACACATGCACACACAACGCAGACAAAGCAAACGGCATGATGCTGTTTTGCAGTGATGGCCAGAGCCGCATCCTTGGTGCCCTTTGCTGTTTCGGCACCTGTGGGAATCCCGGGGCAGAAGTGGAGCAGCACAAAGGCTTTGGGAGGGGCTGGGACCTGAATGGCCAGCTCCATGCATGGGGACACAAGCATCCAACCTCTGAGACTCAGCCCCTGAGTCAACCCATGGAGGGTCAGGAACTCTGCCTGCCAGCAGCCAACTGCCTCTCCAGGCTTCAGGCAGGAACTGTCCCCACTCCTGGGGAGGCCCAGTGATCCCAGCCACAGCTCCCTGACTCTGGAGAGCAACATTCACCCTGAGTCTGCTCCGAGGCCAGACACCCCCTCATAGGCCACCTCCCATGCCAAGACCCCGCACAACCATGGGGCCAGGAGGAGCCAGGGCTGCCGCTCAGGACTCGGAACCGAGAGGTCCTGGAATGCCCGGACCCCTGCTTCCGGAGGCCCAGATGGCACATTCAGACTCCCACGTCTGGGCTGCTTCTGAGAAGGGCGGGGTCTTGAAGCACAACCCCCTCGACTCCCCATGGCCCACTCCCCACAGAACCCACCCGGGGGCTCAGGGTCACAGACCCCCATGAGCCAGGTCCCTCAGCCCGTGAGCCTGGCGCACTCACTTGATCTTGCTGAAGACGATGTCCACGTCGGTGACCGTCACGTTCCTACCGTCGATCACCTGGCAGTCCTTGCACAGCTTCGACCAGTTCTTGCCATGCATCTCCCTCCCAGTGGCCCTGGTGTCCCCGTGCACCGCAAAGCGCCGGAAGGCCTCCTCCAGGGCACTGAGCTCGGGGGCCGCGGCTGCACCCTCACCGGCACCCTCCGACTCCAGCGACAGCCTCTTGGCCGCCCGGTCCTTCGAGGGGTCCCCCGGGGACTTGGGGGGCGTCCTGTTGGCAGCTTTGGCGGGCTTCGCCTTGTCAGCCATGTTGCTGTGGAGGAAGGAGAGGAGAAAGGTGTCACCCGGGCCATGTCTCAGCTGACCTGGGTGCAGCCCAGGAGACCCACCATACCAACGAGCATCAGGACGTGGCTGAGACGGGCAGGGGCGACGTGGCGAGGGCTGAGACGGGCAGGCCCTCCCGGGGCAACGTGGCGAGGGCTGAGACGGGCAGGCCCTCCCGGGGCTGGGCGTGAGGCCCCTCAGACCCTCAGAGCCAGCTGCCCTGGAGGCACGCGTGTCCAGCTGCCAGGCAGAGTGGAGCCAAGCAAGGCCTTGCCCACTTGCCATCATTGGGCCAAGGACCCCCTAAGTCAGATAAAGCCAGCAGCTTTAGGATGGGAGCTGAGCTGGGTGCCAGGGGCTCCAGGCCGAGCAGGCTCAGGGTGTGACTGGCAGCATCACAGCCCATCCCGGGTCCTCCCCACCGCCACACTTTTCCACTGCCCCTCCTGTGGACGCCCACTCTGCAGCTCTGGGGGACACCTGAGGACCACACCCTCCCCAGGGTCTGTGAGGGGACGCCTTCCTCCGGGAGGGTCCACAGCGGTCCTGCGACAGCGGCTCCCACCCCAGTGCAGAGCCTCTGACCATAGATGGAGCTTTGGGTTGGGGGGGGTGTGCGTGGTGGCCCTGGGGGCACCTGAGGATGCTCTGCCCAGGTGCCCTGGGCCTGCCGAGCCCACGGTGCCCCAGCCAGGGGAGGGGACTGCGGGTGTGCAGGGTTGAGGCAGTGGTGGGGGCACCGGAGTCGGGGCGCAGGGACGCCCTCTGGACTTTGCAAGGCGCCCACCCCCAGAGCAGGTGGCTGGGCCGTGGGGTTGAGAAGACTGAGGGGTGCCGCTCAGGGAGGGTTTGGGGACGCAGGGCTATGCCACAGGGCGGGGCTGCCGAGGCCGCCTCCCCACCATGCATGGTGAGACCCAAGTCAGGCCCTGAAAGACTCAGAGTGAGGTGCTGGCCTCCACACAACAGTCGCTTCCCCAAGGGGCCCGGACGCCAGGTCGGCCCTCAGCACTGCACTGAGAGCTGAACGTGGCCTCGGCCCACAGACACAAGAGCCGGTGGGAGGGTCGGTGCCGAGGACACAGGTGCATGTCCCAACCCTGGGACTCACCGAGCCCTCTCAGATCTGGAGTTCTCAGCACCAGTCATGGCCAAAGTGTGGCTCTGTCATCCTGGGGGTCCTGAGTGTGGCCCCTGCTGACCTTGAGATCCCACAGATTCTCCCAAAACAGCTGGAAAAAAATCCAGGGGTGCTGCCTACACTGAGGACTTTAAGGGCCTCAGGCCCCTCCCATTCACCCCTTTCCTGGAAGGCACCGAAAATGCAGATGCCAACCCAGCGGAGGACGCAGGGGCAGGACCCAGTCGGGGCAGGACCACGTGGGGCAGGATCCCGGTGGGGGCGGGGCCGCGTGGGGGCAGGATCCCGGTGGGGGCGGGGCCGCCTGGGGTCAGGATCCTGGGGGTAGAAGGGCTGGGTCAGGTGTCCAGCCAGGAACAGTCTCCCGTTTTATCGCTGACACCATTTCTTTGTCTGAAACAGGAGCTGGTCACAGGCCTGGCCTGTGTTTCCACTGGGCCTGTGCAGCAGGGGACGCTGGGCAGGAGGAGCGGTTGGGAAATTCCCAGAAGCAATGGTGGGTTTTGTGAGCACCCAGAACAGTGGTGGGCGTGCGGGTCAGAGGAAAAGAACCTTCTGGGATGCTTCAAACTCAGGGCCGCGTTCTGTGGTCTTATCTCGTGTGGGGACGCGCCTGAACAAAGACCCTTATTCACACACCTCCGTGAGTCATCTGAGAACCTGCACCCCGTGGGACCCGCCTGGGAGCAAAGGGATGAGGGAAGCCCCTCGGAGCCGCCTTCAGGGCTCACGCAGGACGTCCCACCCATCAGCGCGTGCTTTGCAGGAGTTTTTAATAAGCTTGGAGGTTGGCCTTGGAAGGCTGAGCGGGACATAAAGCGTCCTGCCCTCGTGAGGCCTTCAGTTGGGGCAGGTGATAAATAAACAAGTAATGAAACATCAGGCAGCGAGGAGTGAAGAGGAGAAACTGAGGCAGGTCAGAGGGAGGCCAGCAGGCAATTTCAGACCCGGCGGAAGCGGACGCGCGTGAGCAGAGATGCGGGCAGGCGGGAGTCACGGTGCGTGAGGATGGTCCAGCGCAGGGCCCCTGCGCCCAGGTACCCCTGCACCCCTGCTGGGCAGGCACCACCTTCACTGGGCTCAGCCCCCCTCAGCACAGCAACAGCATGAGATGGCACGAACGAGAGCACTGTGGGGTCCGCGGGGCAGAGGGCAGAAAGGAACAGGGATCAGGCCATCGCCAGATCTACTGAAGACGGACACTGGCTTCAAACGTTCTGAGGAAAAATGCTTCCGGCCGGGACTTGGATACCCTCGTCCACTGTCCCCACTCAGGCTGAGGGGAGGGAGGCCACCTGCAGTGGGTGTGAGCTCAGAGACGTGGCCACACCCCCTGCGGAGGTGCTTGGTACTGGGCTTCCCAGGAAGACGAGGGCGACAGCCGTCAACAGCTGAGAAGAAGTAGTAGATGCAGGAACCCACGGCCGTGACGGGAGGGCCGAGGACCAGGCCCAGGCAGTTTTGGAGGGAAAAGCGGAATCCGTCCCAACTCAGCCCCAGCCTTTCTGCACCAAGGCGTGGAGCGGTGCCGACCTCAGACGCCGGCTGCCACAAATGCTTCCAGAGCCGGCTCTGCGTGGGGTGCACGCTCAGGGATCTCACACGGGGACTCGCCTCAGAGCCCATCTGAGCTTCGCTGTTCTAGGTTCTTGTAGTTTTGTTTTACCTCAAACAGGCATTAGCTTAGCAAACTATTTTTTAAAAGGTTTTTAAATTAAAATAGACAGAATGAATCAGGCGAGACGTGCTGCTGTGGAAGACAGCCAGGCTGCTGCTGGGTCTGGAGGAGAAGGACGCCGCGGCCAACCCCGAGCGGCAGCAGAGGAGACGGGAGTCGCACTGTCTGGATCGCTTCACGAGACCCATGTGCTGTTTCCACAATGACGGTAATAGAATACATTTAATTTAAGAGAACGTGGAGGTGTCAGAGGGACAATGAGCCTGGGCGGGCACCTCTCCCTTGGCGCTCACCACCAAGTGTAGTATGCAGCTGTGCCAGCTGCTTCTCCTTGGACGGGCGGAGGCCAGGCGTCCTCCACTTTCTCACAGTTTCTGGACGCAGCGCACCTGAGCCCTGGGTGCAGACCCTCACACCGTTTCCCCCGGAGGCTGTGCTCTGTCACCGTGAGGGAAAAGAAGGTCGTGTAGCAGAAGAGACTCCAGGAAGACAAACTGCTCACCCAGGGATCAAAGGACAAGCTCCCAGGCATGCACCCACCATCTCCAGATGTGTGCCCTGAGCCCCCAGGGGGTTGCTCTGCACTCCCAGGCCTGTGCCCACCATCCCACATGTGCCCTGAGCCCCAAGGGGGTCACCCTGTACTCCCAGGCCTGTGCCCACCATCCCAGCTGTGCCCTGCACTCCCAGGCCTGTGGCTTGCATCCAGGTGTGCACCTGCACCCTCTCCTGCTGGCCGGTGCCTCCCTGGTAGGAGGGACATGCCCAGCCCTGCCCTGACCCAGGTTCCTGCTCACAGCACATACCCCTTCCCTGGCTAGACCCCAAGGGAGCCCAAGTGGGGCCCGGCCAGGACCTGCTTGGAGGCTGAGCCCACCCCACTCACGCCCCCACCCCCAGGGCCTCCCCAGGGAGTCAGGAGGATGGTGCCTATGGGCTCACCCACGGGTGGGCCGCACGTTGTTGTACAACTGGCATTTTCAAAACAGGCTTGGAGAGGGCAGAAGACAAGGGTAGAGGTGGTACCACAGACCTCAGAACGGGCAGGCAGAGGCAGACCCCAGAGGGCGACTGTCCTGGGGAACAAAGCATCCCCGCTGGCCGGGAAACGCCTGCCCCAGGTGCGTCGCCAGCTCCAAGGACTTGGCCGCCCAGGCACCCCAGGCCACCTTGCCCCCAACCCCATGGGCTGTCCCTATTCCCAAGAGGCCCCACGGAAAATCAACTGGGCCCAATTTGTCAGAATGAATCTCCTGGGAAATACCTTAAGACTGGATGCTGGACTGCCCGAAGCCAAACTTACAGAAAAGCTGACGGAACAGAAGTGACAAGGCTGGAGAAACAGCAGCCGGCCTCTGATCACAGAGCTGTCCAGGGGCTGGAAACCCGGGTGCCCACGTGGCATCAGTAAGCAGGGCCAGGGGCAGTCACTAGGACCGACCACGGCTCTGTCACTAGGAACAGGGGTCTCTCACTAGGACCTGGGGTCTGTCAGTCACCAGAGCCAGGGCCTATCCCTTGGGTCTGCAGCCTGTGGCTAGGACCTAGGGTCTGTCACTAGCGCCAGGGCCTGGTGCCTGTTACTAGGGTCTGGGGTGTGTCACAAGGGCCTGGGGTGTGTCACTAGGGCCAGCTGCTGTTTTAAAGGTAGCAGCAGCCTCGGTGCTCCCTTGTTCACTGCCCACGCCCACAGGGGGGTGGCGCCGACAGAGCCCACACGACCGCTCTCCACGTGGATGGCTGTGGGGTGGCTGAGCCTTGCTGGCAGAGGAGGCTGGTGGACAGGCCGTGCTCACATCAACAGGAGTGCCGGGTCAGAGGTTGAGGCAGGAGCCACAGAGCCAGTGGGAGCCACCACCCCTCTCAGCTCATCACCCCTCCCTGGGACCTGAGACCCCAGAGTCAGCCCTCGGCCCTGCTCAGGCTCTGGCCTCCCTGGGAACCTCTGTCCTGGTCGCAGGTGTCCTGCAGGCCCCTTGGGTTGTGCTGGGCTGGACCAGGCCGGGGGTGACCTCTGAAGCTCCACCTGCCTTGGAGAAGCCACCAGCAGCTTCTCCAGCTGCACCCGCTGACCCAAAACAAAGCTGGCAGTTTCTGAGTCTGTGCACTTCCCCCTGCAGCGGAAGATGCAGGATGATCAGCCACTCAAGCCCAGCGTCCCCAGGGCACACTCGAGAGCACACCCCACCCAGAGGCCAGGCAGGCGCACACGGCCAGGTCTGCCCCAGGGTGCCCGTCCAGAGAGGTCACAGTCCTGAAAGGCCACGGTCCTGAGAGGTCCCCATTGTGAGAGGTCCCCAGTCCAGAGAGGTCGCCAGTCCTCAGAGGTCACTGTCCTGAGAGGTCACTGTCCTGAGAGGTCACTGGTCCTGAGAGGTCATCAGTCTTGAGAGGTCACTGGTTGATCCTGAGAGGTCACTGGTCCAGAGAGGTCATCAGTCTTGAGAGGTCCCCAGCACAGAGAGGTCACTGTCCTGAGAGGTCACTGGTTGATCCTGAGAGGTCACTGGTCCAGAGAGGTCGCTAGGATGGGGTCTCCAGGCCTGGGCTGAGGCTCTGCCCCAGAGCGGACCTGAGGTCGGGCTCCTGCTCTTCAGGGACCCTGAGGGCCAGAGCCAAGCCCAGGCTGAGTGCAGTCCCCAAGGAAGTGGGAGGAGGAGGGCAGGGCCGAGTCCTGTGGCAGCGCCCGCAGCATACCACACTTGGACCCTGGTCGTCTCACGTGGCGTCCTCTGGCCATCCTGCACGGGGCCATCGGGACCCCTGCCACTCACCACAACCGCGTGGCCTCAGACCCGGGCAGGACAGGGCAGGCTTCACACTATCCTAAGTCCCATGGGGTGGGAGGGACCCTGCACAAGGAACCTTCCGGTAAGGGGGGCAGGGGAGCAGGGGCTGTGCAGCCCCGGCCACCTCCACTCACTCTCCGCCCTCAGAAGAAGAGAGATGGGTACACGGGAGCTTCTCGGGTCAACAGGGTGCACCCAGCACCCAGCCCCTGGTGCCCTCTGCCTCTGGGAACCACATCTTGGCCCCCATCTGCAGGATGTGGTCCCCGCAGCCCTCAGCACGGCCACTTTGGGGACGGCCACCGGAGCCCATCTGCACACAGGTGTAGGGATGAGAAGGCAGGGAAGTCACAGAGAAAACCCTCCCAGGCTACAGAGCAAACCCCTTCTGAGTGGGAGACTAAGGATTAAGGATGACAGGGAGACACAGGAGGGAGGATGGAACATTCCAGAGCACTAGGGCCGAGTATCCAGGCCACAGACGCCGGGGCCGTGGGCACCAACTTTGCCACCAAATGGCCACCGTGGGACGGAGGTGCAATGGGGCTCCTGGACTCTGCAAAGGACACTGCAGCGGAGACTCATCCTGGTCTGAGACGGCTGTCCGAGGCTCAAGTGAGAGTTAAACCACATCCCCAGCCAGTGCCCACCACCCACGCCAACACCGTTTCTCTAAAGCACCACACAGGACATTCCGCCAACAGAGCATCCCAAAACGGAATAAAATAGATCCTGGCTGGCTCATCCCATCAACCACGTCCGAGACTCGGCAGCTGCAGATACGGTGAGACAGGCCTCCATTAAAGGCATATCCCATGGGGGCAGCCAGGGCTCTCACGGGGGGCACAGCAGGTTAGAGAACACAGCTGGGGCTCTCACGGGAGGCACAGTGGGTTACAGGAGAAAACAGCCGGGGCTCTCACAGGGGGCAGAGCAGGTTACAGGACACGGCAGAACCAGGGGCTGGTCCGTCATCCAGCGCAGCTTCACTGAGCGCCAGATGCACGAGGACCATTCCCCACCCCAGCCCAGTCACTGCCCTTGGGTTGCCCTCAGGGCTCCAGGTCCAGGGCACCTGCAGGCAGCTGAGACCAGGCCAGCTCTGGGCCAGCGGTGGCCCCATCTAATCCCCAGAACCTGTGAATGCAACCTTGTTTGGAGAAAGGATCTGGAAATGAGATCATCCCGGATTATCCACGGCTGAGCCCTAAATCCAATGGTGAGTGTCTCTACCTAGAAAAGGCAGAAGAGAAGACACACAGAAAAGAGGAGAAGGTGCTACAGGCTGAATTCGTCCCCTCCAAAATCCACACTGGAACCTAATCCCCATTGTGGTGGCATTAAGAGTTAGAGTCTTTGGGGGATGAGACTGAGCTATGGGGGCCAGGTTCCGAGGAATGACTGAGTGCCTTATCAAAGGGCTAGAGCATGAGGACATGGCAACCAGGCCCTGTCTTGGAAGCAGGGAAGGGCCCTTGTCGGACGCCAAGCCTGCCGGTGCCTTGATCTTGGACTCTCCAGCCTCCAGAATTGTGAGAAGTGAACATATCATTTCATAAATTACCACGCCTGGTTTTGTCACAGCAACACCCACGGACTAAGACAGTCGCCATGAGGCTGGGACTGGAGTGACGCAGCCACACGCGCAGGACAACTGGAGCCACCAGGAGCTGGAAGAGGCAGGGAGGGTCCCCCCAAGCCTCCAGAGGAAGCTGACCCCTGAGATGCCTGGACACTGGGCTTCTGGTCTCCAGGACCATGGGGGAATGCGTTCCTGTTGTGTTAACCCCGGACTGTGTCAATTGTCAGCGGCCTCTGGACACAGTGACACAGTGGGTGGGACCAGAAGGCTCAGCATCCCTAATGGGGAACAGAGTCTGCGGAGGCCCTCAGGTAGCACTGAGAGGCCACAGGGGGCTCCAGAGGCCCCTGGGGGTCTGCTTAAGCCAGGATGGGTGTTAGGCCAGGGCTGCCAACAGCACCTGCCTTCTGAGACCCATCCAGCCTCCAGTTGCCCATTTTTAGGTGGAGAAAATGAAGGGTGCATATGTGGCTGGCGTGAGGAAAAGTCAGTTGATGGGAATTTGTTGATTTAAGGGAAGGTTCAGCTGTGTCTGCATGCTAAAGGTTGTCCTCCAGATCAGATCGAGAAGCCTCAGGACGGTCATGCAAAAGAATTTCTGATGTCCTTGGCGTGGGGGAAAATTGTTACACGGACACAGAAAGCCTTGGCCCGCAGGAAAAGATTCTTAGAAGGCACCAGATTAAAAGAAAGGACTTCTGTTCATTGAAAAAATGTCATCAAGAGAGTGAAAAGGCAAACCCTAGAGTAGGAGATGTTTGCTACACACCACAAATGTTGGCTTGTCTCCAGAATATATAAAGAACCTGTACAGATCAATAAGAATTCAATACACAAAGCGCAGCTGGCTTGAAAAGGCCCCTCGGGGATGGGGTATCCAAGTGCCCAGTGCTCGGCGGGAAGCACTCAGCTTCGTTAGTATGACCAGGAAAATGCAAATCATAAGGCTTCCACACAGCCTTAGAAAAGGCTAAGACATTGCAAAGGCTGACAGTGGCAAGTGCCAGCAAGGACACGGGCCAACAGGAAACTGTGTGGGTGAATGGCTTCGACCCCTCTGGGAACTGCTTGGCATCATCTGATGAATGTAAAGACACACATGATCCCGGATCCAACGGCTCCACTTCCAGATTGACCCAAGAGACTCCTGCCCACATGCCCCAAAGAACATCCCAGGAATGCCCACGACAGCTTCATCTCTAGTTGCCAAGAAAGGGAAACCGCGTGGACAGGCACCTGCTGCCAGCATGGTGGTCTGAGGGACAGCGGGCATCCCCGCGAGAGTGTGGGCAGCATGAGCGCGAGCGCCTGGGGCTCCTCGATGCAGTGTGCACGGACACTCGCGCACACTGTTGACCACGGTGAGCCGGCACGGCAGAGTGCCCACTGCGCGGCTTCTGGTTAAACGTTAAAAACACAGGCAAAGCCAGAGCACAGTGCTCAGGAATTGGTGATTCGATGAGAAAACAGACAGTGAGTAAGACCCCATCCCGCTCCCGGAACACGAAGAGAGGCAACCCACAACGACTGGCACTAGAACTGCAGGTGGACTGTGCCAGGTGCCAGCTGGGGCCCTCACAGCAGGCGGCCTGGGGACACGTGGGCACTGGCAAAGGTGGCAGGAACAAGCCTGGTGGGAGGTGAGGCTGAGATGAGCTTCACCCCAGTGGCTCCGCCCATGGCCCAGGCTCCTCTGGCACTGAGAAGGCAGAGGTGCCACCCCGCCGAGGAGCAGAGGAAACCGGCACTTGGGCAGCCTTAGGAGAAGCGGGGGCTGGTGTGCACAGGAGAGGATGGACCCCCCAGAAGCAGCCACGGTGGCCAGGTCACCTGTGAGACACCATGGGTGGGAGATGCAGGTGGCTGTGCACAAGGCAGAGGGTGCTGGGAGCTCGCCTGTGTCATACGTGAGGGCACTTGGGCCAGGGCCTGGGTTGGAAGCCACGTCCAGACCCCATACGGGTGCTCGCTGCTCCTGTCCCCACTGACTGATGACTGATGGCCAGAGGGAGGCAGCGGGTGTGTGAAGTCGCCTGGCAGGTGCGGCTGTTGGTGGCATTCCCTGGGCAGAGGTCACATTGGACGTTTGTGAACAAATGAGCAGGTTGGGGTTACAGGTTATGGAATCTGGGAAATGTGGTCTGTGACGCCATGCGCACTGGGGGATCACGTGGAGCCCACATGGGTGGGCACCTTTGATCATGCCAAGAAGTCAGACGTGGGACACAGAGCCGGCCCGGAGGAACGCACGCACCAATCCCTTCCCTGAGCCACGCTGAACGGGGAAAGGGCTCCAGGTGGCCTTAACCGCTGGGCTTAAAGAAAGGTTAAGAACCTCCCTTCCCTTCCAGAACCTCACTTTTCAACGACGTCAGCACAACTGGGGTCCTCAGAGGAGGCGCTCACCCTTCCACGATGGAAGGGAGAAGCCCAGCTTTCTGAACGGATGAGGCTGCAGAAGGCAGCTGGTATGATGAAAAGACAGAAAGCTTTGCCTGCTTCCACTCTTTTGAAAGATTTTTTATATTTCTTCCCCAAAGAAAGTCACACATTTGGACGTTCAGACATTAAATTACAATTCACAATTAAGTAGTGCTTAAGTTAAAGGAGCAACATGGAACCCAGAACGGTCTTAATTTGCATATCAGGAAATAAGATTTAGGGACAGCTGATGTTTTTCTTAATTCTTTTTCTGAGAACCACGTGCCACTTTCCTGCGGGGTGCTGCCCTTCCCCAGGCGTGATTCCAGGGGGCTGCAGACCACAGAACCCGCCCCTCCCCTGGATCCAGCAGGGCCAATCAAAGCCATTCCCAGGCAGAGCCCTGCAGCGCTGGGGAGGGGCTGCCCCACTGAGGAGGTGCTGCTGAGTTGATGTGCCCTGGAGGCCCTGGCAGGGAGAAGGCCTGGAGGTGAAATGCCCAGGATGGGGAAGCCCTGGAGGGGGGAAGTCCTAGGGAGGGGTAAGCCTTGGGGGAGGAACCCTGGGAGGGATGCCCTGGGGAGAGGGAAATCCCCTGGTGGGGGGAATGTGCTGGGGAGGGGGATTTCCCAGGGAAGGGGATACCCTGGGTGGGGATGGCATGTGCAGAGGAAGCCCTGGGTGGGGGGTATTCCCTGGGTGGGGGGATGCCCTGGGTGGGGGGGATTCCCTGGGTGGAGATGCCATGTGGGGAGGATGCCCTGGGTGGAGGGATGCCCTGGGTGGGGGGGGTGCCCTTGGTGGAGATGCCATGTGGCGGGGATGCCCTGAGTGGGGGTAGATTCCCTGGGTGGAGAGGCCATGTGGGGAGGATTCTCTGGGTGGGGAATCCTTGTGGACGTTGTCCTGGGTGGTGGAGTCTTGGGGAAGGAATGGCCGAGGGGGTGGCTCTGGGAGGGGGTGGCTCTGGGAGGGGGCAGCTCTGGGAGGGGGATGTCCTGGGAGGGGGATGTCACCTTAGGGGGAAACCCTGTTGCCAATGCCCTAGGAGGGAATCCCTGTGTGAGAGATCATCTGGGTGGGGGCTGCCTCAGGTGGGGGATCATCTGGGTGGGGGCTGCCCTGGGTGGAAGATCATATCAGGGGCATGCGGTGGGTTATGGCCCTGTGGCACCCCCTAACACACACACACCAAGAAGAAAGTGGTCTCCCTAGGAGGAGGATCCATGCAGGGCATCTTGGGGTTTGGCTCGTGGATGCCGGGGACCAGGTCTGAGCCCCAGATGTGGCTGGGCCTGACCCAGGCAGCTCCACCCCTTCCTTCCCAGGAAACATCTTTGGCTCCAGCAGTAGGAACTAGGCGTGTGTAGATTCTGCTGCCTGATCCTGGCTCCTGGTTGAGGGTTTGTGGGCTCAGATGGACTTGACACCCGGCCGCAACCCTCCTGGGCGCAGCTTTCTGGCTCCCCCAGCCCAGGCGGAGGCAATGACTGACTCTCCTCACCCAGAGTGTTTTCCCGAAGGCACTTCTGCCTGAGGGCACCAGGCTGGGCCAGGTACTGCAGGGCGCTGACCAGCACTGGCCTGGGGCCCCCGAGAGCCCCAGATGGCATCCCTCTCACACAGTCCTCCTGTCTCACCACCAGCTATAAATAGACTCGGCTCTCTGCTGGCACAGCGTCTCCCAAGGAAGCTTTTAATTCTCAGCGTCCTCTGCAGGGAGTGGCTCCCACAGGCCTGGGAGGGAACAGACTGCCTGCTCTCCAGAGAGCTTCCCAGTCTCCATCTACGATGGGTTATCCTAATTTTCTTTAGGAAGTTCTGCTGAGCCCTGCGTGTGGTGCTTTGGCCTTTGTGCCCACGGAGGCCCCCTGCAGCCCCTCCCTCCAGACCCTGCCCAGCCCGGTGCATGAACCCTGTTGACCGATTCCCAGGCCTAGGGCAGCCACTGCCAGTGTGAGGCTTGCAAATTAGGGTAGAGGGGTCAAAAGGAAGCCCCTTTTAGACCATTTCTATGAGCATTTCTATGCGCATTTCCACAATGAGCATTTATAACCTTGTATAATCGTTAAAACATGTATTGAAACTTCAGGGAATTCGGGAAGATGGACCAACCCCAGCTGTAAAACGAAAATGCAGCCAGTGACCAGGGAGCTTCCTCCACGCACACGCGGTCCAGTACCCCTGACTTCATGCTTTGTGAAGATGCAGAGCGAGTTCATGCCGGCGCCTTTCGGAATCAGGGATCCCATTAGAAACCATGAAAGCTGCAGACCCCTCCCGGGAAACGCACACACCCTCCTGGAGCTCGCCTTCTGCAGCCGCTCCTGGAGCCCGCCCCTCCCCCACAGGCCCTCCGAGGATCACGTGGTGGGGAGGCGCTGGCACCCAGCTGCTGACAGGCGCGAGAGCCCAGTTCAAGGCGCCGGCATCAGGCTGCAGCTGCCTCACTCCCCTCCACTTCCTGCCCCTTCCAGGCCTCCGTCCAGCCCCATCTCCTAGTCCCAGGCCACAGGGAGCTGGGTCACCTGCCAGGGGCAGGGGCTGGCTGGGCGCGGGGGGAGACTTCTCCCCCAGAGAAGTCGGGCGGGCAGGGGTGGACGGGGTGGGCTGAGGGGCCCAGTCCTCTATGGGTCTCCCAGGGGCCCTGCACGCAGAAGAGCCAATAAACATGCCAGGTGGATCAGCGGTGACACTGAGAGGGAACGCAAACCCCCATCCAAACAGCAGCCCCCAAACCCCATCCAAACAGCAGCCCCCAACCCCCATCAAAACACCAGCCCCCCAACCCCCATCAAAACACCCAAACCCCATCAAAACAGCAGCCCCCCAACCCCCATCAAAACAGCAGTCCTCCAACCCCCATCAAAACACCAGCCCCCAAACCCCCATCAAAACAGCAGCCCCTAAACCCCCATCAAAACAGCAGCCCCCCCAACCCCCATCAAAACACCAGCTCCCAAACCCCCATCAAAACAGCAGCCCCTAAACCCCCATCAAAACAGCAGCCCCCAACCCCCATCAAAACAGCAGCCCCCAAACCCCCCATCAAAACAGCAGCCCCCACAGCCCATCCAAACAGCAGACCCCAAACCCCCATCAAAACAGCAGCCCCCAAAGCCCATCAAAACAGCAGCCCCCCAACCGCTATCAAAACAGCAGCCCCCCAAACCCCCATCAAAACACCAGCCCCGCCACGGCCGGGGAGGGACGCGCTTCTCACCTCCCTCGGCTCCGTTTACGTAACCGAAACCGCAGAATAAAGGGCTCCTCAGATCCTCGGGCGCTGCTCCCAGGGGTGCGGGAAGGTGTCCCGGCAGCGCCTCTCCATCGCCACAGGCCCGCGGGCGGTAGCCAAGGCCCGGGGAAGCCCGAGGCTCTGCGGGGGACGGTCTGACACCCCCACCTGCCGGGACGCGGTGGTGTCAGGACCCCGAGACGGCTCATTCTGGGTCGTTTCTATGGCCCGGGATCTCTCAAAACCCGCTGTGGGCTGTGGCTTCATTCCAGCCCTCCACGCCCTAATTTCCCACGCCTCACATTGGCGGCGGCCCCCTAGGCCTGGGAATAGGGAAACGGTTCGAGTCCCGGGCTGGGGAGGGCCTGGAGGGAAAGGCTGCAGGGGCGTCCCCGGCAGCGAAGAAAGGCCAAAGCGCCAGGCGCAGGGCCCGGAGACGGTGACAGACCTGTCCCTGGCGCGGCGGACGGTGACCCCCGCCCTTGGCCTTTGCGAAACCTCCCTGCCGCCTCCGGGCACCGAGCGCGCTGCGCCGAACTCCGGGCATCCCAATCCGGGGGCGCTGGGACGCGCGGGACGGCCCGGGAAGGGGGCTCGGGTGAGCGCGGGGGGCAGGGGCTGCGGCTCAGGTGGCTGCTGGGGCTGACGGGCCCAGTCTGCGCCCCTGGGTGTCCCCGCGCCGCGCCCGCAGGACCGAGCCCCGCGCCCGCTTACCTTGGAGACGCAGCGATTGCAGCGGCGGCGCCTCCGCGACTCGGCCGCGCGCGACCTGGTGCTCAGCGGAGCGCTCCCGCCGCGGCCCCGCGCCAGCCGGTCCCGCCCAGCCCCGCCCCGCACCGGGCCCGCCCCCGGCCCCCAACGTCCCGTGCCCGCCCCAAGCCCCGCCCCGCGCGCTCATTGGCAGCCCCGCCCCCGACGCCCCACCCGGCTCGGGGAACGCGCGGGGCGCACTGTGGCCTCTGCCATACAAGGCCGGCTCCGCGCAGGCCCCGCCGGCCACCGGGTATCCGCTCAGCGCAGGGCGCGGTCGACCCTCGGGCCGTGGGAACCGCTGGGCAGGGTGCGGCGGGGCCCCTCACCTGGTTCCGGGCCCCCCCGGGGACGACCGGACCCCGATCTCTGCGCCCCGCAGGACGCCCGTGGACGGTGCGGCGGGGGATGGATGAGCGCGGACGCGGCCTCCTGGGGTGGGGTGGGTTGGCGGCGAGGGGCGCGAGGACAGTGCTGGGCGACCCCCGACCGCGTCCAGTTCTTTAAAGAGCTGCAGACGGTGCAGGGAAGCGGCAGGGCCGGGCTGTGAAGGTGCTCGGACCCCAAGGCTAGGCGCAGGCCGGGGACTGGGCGCCCAGGTGGGGGCACCGCGGCCGGGGGTCGGCCTGAGCAGGGAGCCAGGTCCATGCCGGGCGCGGAGCGCAGCTGCCTGGGACTGGGCCGCCCTTCCCGCAGAAGCGGAGAGCAGAGCGCGCACCCCCGCCCTCGGCCTCAGCCTCTGTTCTCCCTGCAGGGCGCTCGTGTGCAGCGCCACCATCCCGGCAGCTCTTCTAATCTCGCCTTTCTCTGGGCACCTGTGGCCCCGCGCCGCTAGACAGGCTTTGCGGAGGGGGCTCATTCTGCCCGGGGTTGACCGGCCCTCCGCAGGAGTTGGCTCCGCACAAGGTTCTGGGCCGAGCTGACAGGGCGGTTCTGTGGTGCCGGGTGCTGGGACTTGAGGGGCACAGGGGCCCCTGCCTTGAGGAGGCCGAGGCACAGCCCCCCAGGAGGAAGGGGTGCCTCTGGTGACTTCCAGCTCCACTGTGTCTGGTGCAGCTGAGCTCCTACCCCAGCCCCGACTCTGTCCCTGCACCAGGTGTCCAGCAGACCCTGGAGCCCACAAAGGCAGCAGGGGAAGTTGGGGTGCTGGGCAGGGGGTGCTGAGGCCTCAGAGCCCGGCGGCTTGGCCCCCACCCACCCCACGGTGGTCTCGGGCCCCACACTTCCTCTCCTCTCCTGTGGTTTCTCCTTCCACTCAGAACTGACCAGAGATGGGCTTCTGTGTAATTCTTCTGAGAAATTCCGCACTCACAGCAGGGAAGTTGGGAGACCCCCAAAGCTGTGCGGCGGCCAGGCTGCGGCTCCTGCTTCCCTCCTGCTCGGTGCGGGCTTGACGGCCTTCTTGTCCCGCGGAGCCCGGGGCGCCTTCCCCTCAGGCAGTTCCTACTAACAGCATCAATGAAATAATGAAATGGTGTCTCCTTGGTGTGTTCTTACTGTCCTATTAGGCACAAGGTGACTCTTCAGTGCATTTTTCGAAACCTGTACAAACTCTCTTGACATAAACGCAGTGATTTTACAATAAAATTGCAGTGGGAGGTAACGTCAGGCTTCAGAGACAGACATGGTCCTGGAGCCTTTGTGAGGAGAGGAGAGGCAGGGGGCGCGGGGCGGCGTCCAGGGGGCTGAGCGAGGTCTCAGCAGGAGGACAGAACTGAGCCTTGGGCTGCCCTGGCCCCTGCGCAGGACACACAGTGACCGGGGCTGGGGTGGGCACCTGGTTCTACCGTCGGGAGTCGGGTGTTCATGGAGTCTACTTCCTTGTCTGCGGGTGAAATTTTGGTTTGGGGTCACGGATGTTATTTCCCAGCGGCAGTCGGTTCAGTCAGCACTTACAAAATCACCAGAAACGGGGGCACAGGATCTTGCCCAGTCGGGAGAGGTGGATCCCGATTCGGGACTCCAGGCTCTTCACCTGGCCATGGCTGCCTCTCCAGTGGCCCTTCCTGACCCCAGCTCTGGCTACACCGCCAGACCTGGATGGCCTCCATTTACCCTGCAATTACTGAAAACTGACGCACAGCCAATGATGTGATCCACGCACAGTGTCCGGTTTTAAGACGTTTCCTGGGCTCCTGAGAAAATCACTACAAATGGGTTGAACAACAGGGGTTCCCTCCTAAGGCTTAGGAGGCCAGAAGTCCGATATCAAGGCCTGTGCGCTCAGGAGGTTCCCACCTCTTCCAGCTTCTGTGGCTCCAGGCGGTCCTGGGCGGTGGCCGCATGGCTCCACCTCTGCCCCTGTCCTCATGGGGCCTCCTTCCCAGAGTTTGTGTCTGTCTCCTCCTTTGCTTATCAGGACACCTGTCACTGGATTTAAGGGCCACCAGGATAAGCTGGGATAATCTCAAAATCTTTAATGGAATTACATCTACAAAGACCCTGTTTTAAAGGTCTTACTCTGAGGTTCTGGGTCGATGTGAATTTTTTGGGTGGGGGGCACTACCCCCGCAACACCAAAGCTTTTCCCAGCTCCACCTGTGGCGTCGCGCCAGTGACCAGCAGCGTTCACCCAGGCGCCTGCCTGCGGCTGTTTCCACGGCTTTCTGCACAGGTTCTGTGTCCGCAGTTGGGAGCACCAGGCCAGGCAGCTGTCACATAGGAGGAGGCTGGCTCTCAGGGACAAGCCCCTGCTGCCCAGCACCCTCGCCCACCCTGCCTGGGTTTGGCGTTGGGTTTTGTGGGCAGAGGTTCAGGCTGACAGTGGAGGTTGGGCAGGGCAGACACAGCGTGGTGGGTAGCACTGGAAGCCCTGGGCGGAAGCGATGGCGGAAGACGCTGGGCCATCCGGGTCTGCAGTGGGAGACCAGGACAGGAGCCCAGGTCCGTTGGGAGGCCCCATGCTGAAGATGGAAGCACAGGGAGTAGGGGGAGGAATGGACTCCTGGGGACAGACAGCAGCAGACATGAAAAGGCCTCCGACACCAAGTATGGGGATGCCAGGTCCCAGCAGCTGAGGTGGAGCCGCTCCCACCAGGCCTGCAGCTGGACCTGTCAGGCGTCCACCCACCCCTGGCAGCTGAATGTCCTTTGATGGCCTATGGGCTGAGCAGCTTCTTTGGGCCCCGTGGGGGTGTGGCCCACAGCAGGTGAGCAGTCACAGCCCCTTGAGAACCCTAAGCAGCTCCTGTGTGGGTCCTGGGCTGGGGACAAGCTACAGCCTGGGTGCATGGGGCCTGAGGGGGTGGTCAGTGTGACACCTGTCACTGAAGGAACGACGTGCCTGCCTGGGTGTGGGTCCTGGAAAGGCTCATGGGGGTGTTGAAGTCACTCCCACGGGTCCTTGGCAGCTTAGGTAATGTCTGCGGGGATGTGGGTGTGCACGTGAGTGTGTGTGCACATGCATGCGTGTGTTTGTGTATTCCTGTGTGTGAATGTGCACCTGTAGGTGTGAATATGCATGCTGGTGTATGTCGGTGTGTGTTCAGCTGCGTTATGTTCAGCTGTGTATTTGTGTGTCTCTGTGTGTTTGCACGAGTGTGTGCGTGTGCTTGTGTCTCTGTATGTGTGCATGTGTTTGCACCTGTATGTCCACCTGCTTGTGTGCCTGTGTGTGGATGTGTTCACATGCCCGTGTCTGTGTGTTTGTGTGTGTGTGCACGTGCCTGTGTGCCTGTGTGTGCCTGTGCCCGTGTGTCTTTGTGTGTGTGCATGTGTGTGTGTTTGCACCTGTGTGTGTGCACGTGCCTTGTGTGTTTGGGCTATGATTGCATCTGGTTATATTGTTTAAAGAAGTCAAGTTCAATTTTGGGGTTGGAATTGCTGTGGAACATGGAATGAAAGTGCAGGTTCTGGGTCTTGCTGCCAGGGAGCGACCCTGGCTCCACTATCACACACCTGTGACCCAGAGAAGGGCATTTGAGCCTTGTGGCCTCACTGTTGCCACTGGTCAGATGCTGATGAGGAGGGGAAGCCACATGGGGGGTGTTCAGCCCTAGGCAGAGCTGCTTGGAGCACATTCTTAATATGCCAGCCATTGCTACCTCAGTTCCACAGCCGATGCTAGGGAAGAAGGATGCGGGGACACGGCAACAGGACAGTGTGCTGGGCAGAAAAGATGTGGACGGGAGCCCATGCCTGGCAGAGACACGGAGGACCAGAGAGAGGATGGCGTCGCAGAGCTGAGGGCCGCAGAGAAGGGGGGCGCTTGTGTCTGCAGTGGAGAGGACACACCCCAGCTGGCCGGGGCAGGGGCGGAGGCCCTGGGTGTGGCTGTCAGAGGCAGTGGGCAGTGAGCTCTGTGAAGCCGAGATGGCTCCAAGCAGACCACACGGAGCCTGGTCCGCTTCTGTCCCTGCAGTTGTTTTCTCCGCTGCCGGAAGTGGCTTCACTTGTTGTGTTAATGCCCTGCACTCAGCCCAGGACTAGATGGATTCACAGCCAGATTCTACCAAACATATGAAGAACTAAAACCAATCCTCCTGAAACTATTCCAAGAAATTGAAAAGGGAGGATATCTCTCTTTTCTATGAGGCCAGTATCACCCTGGGACCAAAACCAGACACAGACAGAACAAAAAAAGAAAACTCCAGATCAATATCCCTGTGAATATAGACATAAAAATCCTCAACAGAATACCAGAAAATAGAACCCGACAGCACATCAAAACGATAATGTACCTTGATCAGGTGGGATTTATCCCAGGGATGCAAATCAATAAATGAGACGTGGCACATGAACAGAATTAAGGATAAAAACCATATGATCATCTAAATAGATGCAGAAAAAGCATTTGATCAAATTCAGTCTCCCTTCATGGTAAAAATTCTCAAAAACTAGAAATAGAAGGAACATGCATCAACATAATAAAAGCCTTACATGACAAATCCACAGCCAACATCATACTTAACGGGGAAAAGTTGAAAGTATTCCCTCTAAGAATTGGTATAAGACCCGGATGCCCACTTTCAGCACTCTTATGCAACATAGTACTGAAAGTCCTGGCCAGAGCAATCAGGCAAGAGAAAGAAATAAAGGGAATGCAAATTGGAGAAGAAGGAGCCCAAACTCTCCCTTTCTGTTGGTGAAATGATATTCTGTATAGAAAACTCTAAAGACTTGTATTAGTCCATTTTCACACTGCTGGTAAAGACATGCCTGAGACTCAGTAATTTATAAACAAAAAGAGATTTAATAGACTCACAGTTCCACATGGCTGGGGAGGCCTCACAATCATGGTGGAAGGCAAAAGGCACATCTTACCTGGCAGCAGGCAAGAGAGAGAATGAAGGCCAAGTGAAAGGGGCTTCCCCTTATAAAACCGTCAGATCTCGTGAGACTTATTCACTACCATGAGAACAGTATGGTGAAAGCTGCCCCCATGATTCAATTATCTCCTACCAGATCCCTCCCACAACACATGGGAATTATGGCAGCTAGAATTCAAGATGAGAGTTGGGTGGGGATACTGCCAAACCGTATTAAGACTCCACCAAAAAACTCTTAGATTTGATAAATAAATTCAGTAACATTTAAGGATACAAAATTAATGTACAGAAATCAATAGCATTTTTATACACCAATAACAATCTGGCCAAGAACCAAATCAGGAAGGTAATCTCATTTATTATAGCTACAAAAAATTACCTAGATATATATTTAACCAAAGAAGTGAAAGATCTTTATAAGGAGAACTACAACACATTGATTAAAGAAATCATACATGACACAAACAAATGGAAAAGCATCCCAGGTTTATGGATTGAAAGAATCAACATTGTTAAAAATTATCATACTGTTCAAAGGAATCAACAGACCCAACACAGTCTCTATCAAATTAGAAAAAAAATCCTAAAATTTACATAGAACCCAAAAACAGCCCAACTAGCCAAAGCAATCCAAAGCTAAAAGAACAAAGCTGGAGGCATCACATCACCTGACTTCAAATTATATTACAAGGGTATGGTAACCAAAACAGCATGGCAGTAGTACAAAAATAAACATATAGATTAATGAAACAGAATAGAGGACTCAGAAATGAAGACACAAAGTCCATAAAAAGATACATTGAGGAAATGACACCCTTTTCAATAAACGGTGCTGTGAAAACTGGATTGGCATATGCAGAAGAATGAAACTGGACCAATACCTCTCACCATATACGAATGTTAACTCAAGATGGATTGAAGACCTAAACGTAAGACCAAAATCTACAAAAATCCTAGAAGAAAACTTAGGAAAAATTCTTCTGGACATTGGCCTAGGCAAATAATTTATGACCAAGTCCTCAAAGCAATTGCAACAAAAACAAAAATAGACAAATGGAACTTAAACTAAAAACCTTCTGCACAGTGAAATAAACTATCAACAGGGTAAATAGACATGGGAAAATAGTTGCAAACTATGCATCTGACAAAGGGCTAATATCCAGAATCTACAAGGAAGTCAAACCAAATAACCCCATTAAAAAGTAGGCAAAGGATATGAACAGACATTTTTCCAAAGAAGACACAAAAGTGGTCAAAAAATATGAAAAAATGCTCATCACTAATTATCAGAGAAAGGCAAATTAAAATCACAGTGCGATACCATCTTAGACCAATCAGAATGGCTATTATTAAAGTCTAAAAACAAGAGATTTTAGTGAAGATGTGGAGAAAGGGGAATGCTACTGGGAATGTAAATCAGTATAATCTTTCTGGAAAACAGTATGGAGATTTCTCAAAGAACTAAAAATAGAACCACTATCTGGTTCAGCAACTCCACCACTCGGTATATACCCAAAGGGAGAGACTTAATTATATGAAAAACCACCTGCACTTGTATGTTTATCACAACACTATTCACAACAGAAAAGATAATGGATCAACCTAAGCATCCATCAGTGGAGGACCGGTTAAAGAAAATGTAGCATATATACACAAGGTAATACTATCCATCCATAACAAAGAATGAAATCATATCTTTTGAACAACATGGATAGAGGCCATTATCCTGAGTGAAATAACTCAGAAACAAAAAGTCAAATACCACATGTTCTCACATATAAGTGGGAGCTAAACAATGTGTACACATGAACATATGGAGTGGAATAATAAGACACTGGACACTCCAAAAGGTGGGAGGGTGGAAGGGGGTGAGAGTTGAAAAATTACTTATTCAGTACAATGTTCACTATTCAGGCGATGGGTAAACTAAAAGCCCAGATGTCACCACTATGCAACATATGCATGGAAGAAATCTGCACTTCTACCCCTTACATCTATAAACACTTTAAAACTCTGTTCTTAAATAACTGCATCTCAGAATGAGATTTTATCTTATCTGCATCCCCGAATAAGATTTACCTAGGTGTGGATTCCTTCTTTTTATTTATGCAGCTTGTCATAATTAACTCATCATATACCTGTGGATTTGTGTCTTTTGTCAGTTCTGTGAAATCCTCAGGAATACTGATAGGACTCCAGAAATATCCAACACCAGAGAAGGCAACAATTTTTGACATCCAGTCAGAAATATTATACATACAAACAAGTAGGAAAATAGGAGCCACAAGAAGACAAATTAGTCTATTAAAACTGATCCAGAACAGACTCAAGGGCATTAAAACAATATCAAAACTCTATTCCACATACTGTAAAAGCTAATTTGAGGCATGGAAGATATAACAACACTCTGGATCACTGTTCTAGAGGTGAAAGCTACAATTTATAAAATAAGAACTGCACTGCATGGGATTAATGGCAGATTAGATGTTAAAAAAGAAAAGATTATTCATCGTGAAACCATAGCAATATAAACTATCCAAAATGAAACCAAAAGAAAAGAGGATTAAAAAAATTTAAGCTAAATTATCTGTAATCTGTGGGACAACTTCATGTGGCTTAATATATATTTAATTGAAGTCCCTGAAGGAGAGAAGAAAACATGAGGAATGAGGGTAGTGCATTAAAAAAGATGTTTGGGGCCGGGTGCGGTGGCTCAAGCCTGTAATCCCAGCACTTTGGGAGGCAGAGACGGGCGGATCACAGGGTCAGGAGATCGAGACCATCCTGGCTAACATGGTGAAACCCCGTCTCTACTAAAAAGTACAAAAAAAAACTAGTCAGGCGAGGTGGCGGGTGCCTGTAGTCCCAGCTACTAGGGAGGCTGAGGCAGGAGAATGGCGTGAACCCGGGAGGTGGAGCTTGCAGTGAGCTGAGATCTGGGGACTGCACTCCAGCCTGGGTGACAGAGCGAGACTCCGTCTCAAAAAAAAAAAAAAAAAAGACGTTTGGAAAAATAATGACTTTTTTTTCCAAATTTGACGTAAACTATAAACCTACAGATGCAAGAAGTTGAATGCACCTCAAGCACAAGTACCATTGAATAAAATTACATCATGTCTCATTATAATCAAATTGCTTAATCCCAGTGATAAATAGAAATGTTAAAAGCAGACAGGAATAACTATCAGACAAAATATGTAAAGGGAAACACTGGTCCATCCCATAGAAGTTATTTGAGACTTGTTGAAGCCAGCAAGCAGTGTTTTGGGCAATATTCTTTGTGTGACTAAGGAGAACGCACATTTTCTATTAATAATAAATGTGCTTCCAGTTCCACTGCTGTCCAATAAATCAAGCCTGTTGATGATGTTGTCCAAATCTATAGTTTTATTATTTTAAAAATATGGTTGACCTAACAGTGATTGAGAGTGGCACTGAAAACTTCCACGAGTGATAGTGAATTTCTAAAAATTATTCCCTGTAGGCTCTGTGTTTGCTTTACACATTTTCCATCAATAAAAACATCTTTTTTGATGTCCCATAGTGTAGGATTGTTGGTGGTAAACTTGGCTTTTATTTATCTGAAAATATGATTAATTTGCTCTTTTTCCTAAAGATAGTGTTGCTGGATACATAATTCTAGGTCAAAAGTGTCTTTTGTTGTTGTTGTAGCAACATGATTTATCTATCTACTGTTGTTACGATTAACACATCTGCTGTCTAATTGCTTTCCTTCTGTGGATGATTTGTTGTTTCTTTCTGGTTATTTTTAAAGTTAGATTTTCTTCTGTGTTCCGCCTTACCCTACAATGTATCTAGGCCTGGATTTCTTATTTTCATTTGTGTAGCTTGTCATGAATTATTCATCATGAATACCTATGGATTCAGGTCTTTTGTCAGCAATTACCCGGGTTCAGTTATTTCTTTATAGCAATGCAACAATGGGTTCATTCAGAAAATTGGCACTGAGGAGCAGGACACTGCTCTAAAGATACCTGAAAATGTGGTAGCAGGTTTGGAACTGGGTAATGAGCAGAGGTTGGAAGACTTTGGAGGGCTCAAAAGAAGACAGAAAAGCGAGGGAAAGTTTGGAACTCAGTGACTTAACAAGTGGCTGGAACCAAAATGCAGATAGAAATATGGATAATGAAGGCCAGGCTGACAAGGTCTCAGATGAACAGGAGGAAGTTATTGGGAACTGGAGCAGAGGTCACCCTCCTGTGCCTTAGCAAAGAGCTTGGCTGCATTGTAATTGTGTCCTAGTGATCTGTGGAAGTCTGAACTTAAGAATGGTAACCTAGGGTGTCTGGCAGAAGGCATTTCTAAGCAGCTAAACATTCAAGAAATGGCATGGCTGCTTCTAACAACCTGTGATCAGATATGGGAGCAAAGGAATGACTTCAAGTTGGAATTTATACCTACAAGGAAAGCAGGGTGTAAAAGTTTGGAAATTTTGCGGCTTAGCCATGTGGTAGAGAAAGGAAAAAATGTTTTCAGGACAGGAATCCAAACAGGCTGCAAAGCAACCACTTATTAGAGAGATTTGCATGGCTAAAAGGGAGCCAAGTGCTAATATCCAAGACAATGGGAAAACGACCTTGAAGACATTTCAAAGATCTTTGCAGCAGCCCCTCCCATCACAGGCCCAGAGGCCAAGCAGAAAACAATGGCTTAATGGGCCAGGACTAGGGCCCTGATGCCCTGTGCAGCCTGGGGACACTGGTACCTGTATCCCAACTTCTTCAGGTGGTTCAGTGGTGGTTCAACAGTCTCCAGGTACAGCGTGGACTGCCGCTCTAGAGGGTAAGCCTTGGTGGCTTCCAAGTGGTGTGAAATCTGCAGGAACACAGAACGCAAGAGTGAAGGGGGATTGGCGGCTTCCCTCTAGATTACAGAGGATGTGTGGGAAAACCTGGCTGCCCAGGCAGAAGCCTGCTGCAGCAGCAGAGCCCTCACAGAGATACTCTATGAGGGCAATGCTGGGAGGAAATGTAGGGTTGGAGCCCACATAGAGTCCCCACCAGGGCACTGCCTCGTGGAGCTGTGGGTAGAGGGCTTCTGCCCTCCAGACCCCAGAATGTTTGATCTACTGGCAGCTTGCAGCCTCAGCCTGGAAAAGCCACAAGTACTCAACTCTAACCCATGAGATTGGCTGCAGGGGCCGCAAGCTGCAAAGACACCGGGGTGGAGCTGTACAAGGCCTTGGGAGCCCACGCCTCACACCAGTGTGCCTCATGGAGTCAAAGGAGATTATTTTGGAACTTTAAGGTTTAATGTCTGCCCTGCTGAGTTTCGGACTTGCTTGGGGCCTGTGGCCTCTTTCTTTTAGCCAATTTCTTCCTCTTGGAATAGGTGTGTTTACCCAGTACCTGTACCATCATTGTATCTATTGTGTCTGGGAAGTAAATAACTTGTTTTCGATCTCACAGGCTCATAGGTGGAAGGAACTCATCTCCAGGGGAGACTTTGGACTTGGCATTTTTGATTGAGTTGATCCTGGAATGAGTTTAGACTTTCAGGGACTATTGGGAAGGGATGATTGCATGTTGCAAGGTGATTTGGACATGAGATTTGAGGGACCAGGGGTGGAATAATATAGCTTGGATTTTTGTCCCCTCCAAATCCCATGTTGAGATGTAATCCCCAGTGTTGGAGGTGGGGCCTGCTGGGAGGTGTTTGAATCATGGGAGCAGGTTCCTCATAAATAGTTTAGTGCCATCCCCTTGGTGATGAGTGAGTTCTTGCTCTGGTAGTTCACTTGAGATCTGGTCATTTAAAAATGTATGCCCGCCCCCCAACCCCACCACTCTCTCTTGCTCCTGCTCTCACTACATGATGTGTTGGCTCCCAACCTACCTTCTGCCACGATGGAAGCTTCCTGAGCCTCACCAGAAGCCAAGCAGATACCAGCACCGTGCTTCCTGTACAGCCTGCAGGGCTGTGAGCCAGTTAAATCCATTTTTTTTTTAAAATAAATTACCCAGCCTCAGGTATTTCTTTATAGAAACACAAAACAGCCCAATGCATGTAGTAACTTAGAGATATATTTAGAAAACGGATTATCTTTTAAAATATGACTACAGACTAAAATGCAGAGTTCATTAAAATACAGATGATGACTGTGGTTCTCTGGTCTTCTCTTGACTCTTGTTGTCTACTAAGATAAGAAGTCTGGGCTAGGCTGAAGAACTCAGAATCCAGGTCTGGGGTTTCGCAGTACTGTGCTCCCATTTCTCAGTACTGCGCTCCATCTCTCAGCACTGTGTGCTCCCATTTCCCAGTACTGTGCTCCCATTTCCCAGTACTGTGCTCCCATTTCCCAGTACTGTGTTCCCATTTCCCAGTACTGTGCTCCCATTGCCCAATACTGTGCTCCCATTTCCCAGTACTATACTCCCATTTCCCATAACTGTGCTCCCATTTCCCAGTACTGTGCTCCCATTTCCCAGTACCGTGTGCTCCATTTCCCAGTACTGTGTGCTCCATTTCCCAGTACTGTGCTCCCATTTCCCAGTACTGTGTGCTCCATTTCCCAGTACTGTGTGCTCCATTTCCCAGTACTGTGCTCCCATTTCCCAGTACTGTGTGCTCCATTTCCCAGTACTGTGCTCCCATTGCCCAATACTGTGTGCTCCCATTTCCCAGTACTGTGCTCCCATTTCCCAGTACTCTGCACTCCCATTTCCTAGTACTGTGTGCCCCCATTTCCCAGTACTATGCTCCCATTTCCCAATACTGTGTGGTCCAATTTCCCAGTACTGTGTGCTCCAATTTCCCAATACTGTGTGCTCCCATTTCCCAGTACTGTACTCCCATTTCCCAGTACTGTGCTCCCATTTCCCAGTATTGTGTGTTCCCATTTCCCAGTACTGTGTGCTCCATTTCCCAGTACTATACTCCCATTTCCCAGTACTGTGTGTTCCCATTTCCCAGCACTGTGCTCCCATTTCTCAGCACTGTGCTCCATTTCCCAGTACTGTGTGCTCCCATTTCCCAGTACTGTGCTCCCATTTCCCAGTACTGTGTGCTCCCATTTCCCAGTACTGTGTGCTCCATTTCCCAGTACTGTACTTCCATTTCCCAGTACTGTGTGTTCCCATTTCCCAGTACTGTGCTCCCATTTCCCAGTACTGTGTGGTCCAATTTCCCAGTACTGTGGGCTCCCATTTCCCAGTACTGTGTGCTCCCATTTCCCGGTGCTGTGTGCTCCCATTTCCCAGTACTGTGCTCCCATTGCCCAATACTGTGTGTTCCCATTTCCCAGTACTGTGCTCCCATTTCCCAGTACTCTGCACTCCCATTTCCCAGTACTGTGCGCTCCCACTTCCCAGTACTATGCTCCCATTTCCCAATACTGTGTGGTCCAATTTCCCAGTACTGTGGGCTCCCATTTCCCAGTACTGTGTGCTCCCATTTCCCGGTGCTGTGTGCTCCCATTTCGCAGTACTGTGTGCTCCCATTTCCTAGGACTGTGCTCCCATTTCTCACTACTGTGCTCCCATTTCTCAGCACTGTGCCCACAGGTGTGAGCCAACGTGCCCGGCCCATCAGCTCTTCTTGAGCAGCAAGAGGCCCTGCAGCTGGCTGGCTGGCTGGACAGCACAGTTAAGCAGGTGGCCGCATCTCTGCAGTTGCTGGCAGCCCATCGTCCTGGAGATGTAACCCCGCCTGCCAGGCTTGCTCTTCTTTGGTTGTGATGAAGATGATGACAGTGATGGATGCTGGGCTGTGAGGGTCCTGGTTCCTTCGAAGGACATACAGGGGCCTCTGAGATGATGGGCTCTGGCTGCTGGCCTGTGGCATGGGTAGGAGCAGGAGGCTTTGCAAGGCTCTGAGATGATGGGCTCTCGTTGCTGGACTGTAGCATGTGTAGGAGCAGGAGGCTTTGCAAGGTAGACTCTCCAGGCAGGACCTTGATGCAGGGTGGGGTTTCAGGGTGGAAGACCTGGATCACAGGCACCTCCGCTTCTGCAGGACAAAACAAAGTCACTCTCTGAGCAGCCACCAGGGACGGAGCTCAGGTCTCCTTGTGATGGAAACCCACCAGTGGCTTTTACCCTCTTCCCTGGAGAGGCAGGGCTGGCTTCCGGGAAGATCATCACCTTGGCTTAGCCCCACTTCCCAGCTGGGTCTAGTGAGAGTCCTCCTGAGCAAGGCTCCTGCCCTCCCCATCCTTCCAGAAAGCTTAGAGATGAGTGCATCACCAACATAGGCCATTTTCTATTGTTCTTCTTGGGAAATGCATCTTTTTGAAAGACAACCCATCTTTTTTTTTTTTTTTTTTTTGAGATGGAGTCTCGCTCTGTCGCCCAGGCTGGAGTGCAGTGGCCAGATCTCAGCTCACTGCAAGCTCTGCCTCCCGGGTTTATACCATTCTCCTGACTCAGCCTCTCGAGTAGCTGGGACTACAGGCGCCCGCCACCACGCCCAGCTAGTTTTTTTGTATTTCTTTTAGTAGAGACAGGGTTTCACCGTGTTAGCCAGGATGGTCTCGATCTCCTGACCTCGTGATCTGCCCGTCTCGGCCTCCCAAAGTGCTGGGATTACAGGCTTGAGCCACCGCGCCCGGCCAAGACAACCCATCTTTTATCACTAGATATTTTAAAAAATATTTCTCTGGCCGGGTGCGGTGGCTCACACTTGTAATCCCAGCACTTTGGGAGGCCGAGGCAGGTGGATCACGAGGTCAGGAGATCGAGACCAGGAGATCTGGCTAACACGGTGAAATCCCGTCTCTACTTAAAATACAAAAAATTAGCTGGGCGTGGTGGTGGGCGCCTATAGTCCCAGTTACTCGGGAGGCTGAGGCAGGAGAATGGCGTGACCTGGGAGGCGGAGCTTGCAGTGAGCCGAGATCATGCCACTGCATTCCAGGCTGGGGTATAGAGCTCTATATATATATATATAGACAGAGAGAGAGAGAGACTCTGTCTAAAAAATATATATATACATAGATTATATATATATTTCTTTGTTTAGGGCATTTATCAATTGAATTATGTTGTGTCTAGAATTTTATTTACCCTTCTTGGATTCACTGCACTTTATAAATCTGTGAGTTGGTGTCTTCTAACAATGTTGGC
This sequence comes from Macaca mulatta, assembly GCF_049350105.2. Taxonomy (NCBI): domain Eukaryota; kingdom Metazoa; phylum Chordata; class Mammalia; order Primates; family Cercopithecidae; genus Macaca; species Macaca mulatta. The sequence goes on from NC_133411.1 coordinate 1,794,965, forward strand.
AAATTCTCAGCCAAATCTCCTTAAATACAACCTCTTGCCAATTTTCTCTTTTCTCTTTCTGGGACTCTAATTAAACATAACATAGTCTTCAAACGGTATTCTCATTAATGTTTTCGACATTTCGCATTTCTGTCACTTTGTGTCTATTTCAGTAATTTGTTCAGCTCTAGATTCTAGTTCTCTAATTCACTTTTCAATTGTGTCTAATTTGTTGTCAAATCCATCCATCAATTTAAAAAATTTGTATTAGTTTTATTTGGTATTTTTCTCATTTGTATTAGTTTTATTTGGTATTTTTCCAAATCTGCTTGGTAATTTAAAAAATAGTTTTCTGTTCTCTCCAGATATTTTTGAGTTTGTGTTTTCTTTATGTTTTGGTCAGCCAAATTCAGTATCTGAAGTATTTGTGTGTCTGTTTCTACTATGGTTTCTGTTGCTTCTCACTCATAGTGCTTTGTTTTCACGTGTGGTGAGTTATTTTTCATTAAGAGTTGCTCATTGGCTTGTAGTTTTATTTGTGAGAAATCTTTGAGCCGTAGGATGAAGGTTTGTTACTCATAAGGAATGATGCTTGGCCCCTGGGAATGATCAGTGCAGAATCACTCTACGTTAAACTCTCCGCTTGGGGAGTTTCGGTCACTCACCTCGCACACAGTTAGGGACAACCTGTTGCTCCAAATACTCGGCAGTGTTTTTTCTCTCTTTCTTTCAGCTCTAGGGCTCGAGATGACTGATCACTCCTGATTTCTTTGCGGGTGGAGAAGTGAGTTGCTTCTACTTTGCCACTGCAATGAGGGTACCGCCATCTGGGGGTGCCAACTTTAAGAGATTACTGATTGGCTTGCCATTTTGGCTGTGCTCTCAGCTTGATCTTCTCTTTTTGTCTCTTGTAAAGCTGAAAATGAAGTTCACCAGGTTTCCCAAACGCCCTCGGGGCAAAGGCCAGCTGCACTCCCCACTGGGTTTCTCTCTGGGTTCCTCTGTGCCTTCAGTCCCGGCCTGAAAATTCCTTATGTCGCCTCAGTTCATTGATGCCTTTAAGAATACTTACCCTCACACTCACATGGACGCGGACACACACGCGCACACACCCCCTAACTTCTCGCACTCACATGTACCCGGACACGCACACGCGCACACACACAACCCTAACTTCCTCGGACACACACGCACACACACAACCCCCTAACTTCCTCAGTTTTCAGAGCATTCTCCGATCCTTGTAAGTGACTTGCCACATGACTAGAACCTCAGGCTTCATATCACTACCTTCTTTCTTTCCCCTTCCTTTTCCCTTTATGCCATCAGTCTGTATTCCACGATCTTTAAAATCTACCTTAAGTCCTTTCTGGGATTACATAAAAATCAGACAACTCTCTTAGCCACCATCTCCTTTTCTAGAGATAGGAGTGACTGACTCCTACCCACAGGCACTTTGAGAAGGGGAAGGCATACTGAAGACGTGTTTCATGTGGGCTACAGTAATTCACAACTGTAAGATGTTATCACAGCCAACATCTGCTTAAAACCTTAGTGGTGAATATTTTTTTTGAATGAGGCTAAATCATTTCAAAAGCACCCCAGGAAGACCACATGCTTTAGAAATGATTTAGCCTCATTCAAACATAATACAAACGATAAAGAACATGCAAACAATAAAGAATGTGACCTGAAATTATCCATAACTTCAGCAGACAAGCTGTGGTTGGCTGAGTTTGAGCTTCCATAAAACACACTGAATCATCTTGTTTCAATCACTAATCAAGCTCTGCCATGGGAACTTGCTGTTTGCTATGGTTTGGACATCTGACCCTTCCAAACCTTATGTTGAAATTTGATCTCCAGTGTTGGAGATGGGGCCTCACAGGAGGTGTTTGTGTCATGGGGTGGACCCCTTACGAAGAGAGTAAAGCCCTCCCTCTGAAGGGAGTGAGTTCAGCTCCAGTAGTTCTTGCTCTAACCAACGCATGGGCTCTTGTTGAAAAGGGCCTGGAGCCTCCTCCACCCCTTCGCCTCCCCTCTCTCCATGTGATCTCTACACATGTCAGCTCCCTTCACCTTCTGCTGTTGGCGGAAGAAGGCTGAGACCATCACCACATGCGGGGTTCAATCTTGAACTTTTCAGCCATCAGATTCACAAGCCAAATACATTTTTTTCTTTATAAATTACCCAGGGTCAGGTGTCTCTTTGTAGTAACACCAATGGACTAAGACACCCCTTGTGTCCATCACTGTTAGCCACTGTTGCTCACGGCAGGGAGTCCACGGCTCCATTTGATGCTCACATGGAAGGATGTCCACAGCAGCTGTCAGTTGTTTGCAGATGATTTGCAAGTTGACGCATCAGCCAAGTGTCCAGCTCCACTTCTCGGGCTCTGCTACTCCTCAGCCGTTTCACTGTTGCACACAGAGGGAATGGTGGGAGAAGCACGTAGAATCAGGTGCTGTTCTATAGACATTCTACATGAACTCAAGTTGTAGCTTCTTAAGTTTGTCCTCCATATGACTGAGACAGTTTTTTACAGCACCACTTTACTTCATCTTTCCTTGAAAGATTTTAATTTTGCAATACATGGTCAGTTTCTTACAATCTTTCCATATCTCATTCAGCTCCCCTTTGATCTCAGGGGATTTGTCTTCTCATCTCAGCTTGTCTCCAATTATGATTTTGGCTCCTGCCTCATTAAGCCCCTGTGCTATGCATCTCAAACACTGTTTTTCTAGAGAACAATTTTCCTAGGTTTGCTGTCTCTCTGGGCTTTCCTGGTGATGTCTATTCCCAGTTCTGCAACATTTTCACAGGATATACACAGAACCATCAGTCCTGCCCTCTTGTCCTCTAGGGTGCTGGTCAGGGCTGTGCTGCTGGGAGACCTTGACCTTCCTCAGGGCTCCAAGGCACCCAGCCAGCTGTGGGAAGCTGCCGGGAGCACAGGAACTCTGAGGATCCCAGGGCTCTTGATGTTTTCCCCAATCACAGGACTTTTCTTGTATGGACTTTTCATGCCTTTGAGGATTCAGTGTGCCCTATACCCTTTTCCTGTCCAGCTAGTTTTTGCGAGGTGCCTCTCTGAAGCATTGTGAGACAGCAGGTACTGAATGGTAGAGTTCAGGGTGCAAAGGAGCTTGCCTTGCCTTGGAAAGCACAGGTAACAGCTTAGAGAAAGGGCTGAGGTCTCATTTTCAGATACAATCATGTCTCATGTTTCTTAGCTGAGGGGATATAGAAGTGGAGGGACAGCATGCTCCTCTGTTTTCAAGTGCTCAGCTTCCTATTCTGATGGCAGAGCATGGCTGGATGGTTTGCCAACTCATGTGTGTGCCTCATAGCAAATTCCTTTAGCCTTCTAGTGAGTAAACTTTCCCCCTGATTCTGGAAGTCAATGATCATTTGTTTCACAGTTAAATTTCGCTGCATTCTATGGATCGTCCTAAAGGTTTGAGCAGAAAGCTCGGATAGGTAGGGTCAGAGGCTTCTAATAGAAATCATCTTAAAATGGCAGGTGTTCATTATTTAAAGTTCTTAGATTAGTACAATTGGGTGAAAATAATTCTTAGTTTAGACTTAAAGGCAAGTATGAAAATGAGCGGTCTACAATTTATACATTGTTTACTGCCGAGAAAATAAAGATGAATTGATATTTTCATACCTCGTCTGCCATGCACTACTTCTACAGACGGACACGTGGCTCACATTCTGGGGTTACTGTTGACATCAAGAGACAAGGAAACAGCAAGCATCCTAGCCCTTGAGTTTGCACTGGTGATTTTTTAAAGAAGATATTGCACTCTCTAGAGAACCAAACCTGGGCAGATTTCAACACGACCCGTACTGCCACATACCTTACCTGAATCTCAGGCTTCACTTTCAGCACTGTCGGTTTTCATGGGCTGTCTTCTTTCTTGTTGTAGCCTGTTTGCAGTATTCAGAAAGAGAAACAACAGAGAACGTGTGATGTAATATTTGTTATACTGCCGAAGTGGACAAAATGTGTCAACGAGAGTACAGTTTAGAGATGAGCTTGTGACGGGGGCAATCGCTTCACCTCTCTGAGTTTCCGAGCCTTCGTTTTTGTGAAGATGGTGATAAGACCGCACTGCTGGAAGAATGTTGCTTTCTTCTTCTGCATGTGTGCTGATACAGCGAGATAAAGTGTGTTTTCCCTGATCAATAAGAGGGTCTTGTGGTAGCCAAGGAGGCTAGTTTGGATTTCTAGCATGAAAAGTGGGGAAATATGGGCCCACAAGAGGTCATCCCATGCCTGGCACCTTCTCACAACTCTTGCTTGATTGTGGCGAGTTCTGGCTGTCAGGGAGCCTTAAGTGTTTTTACACCCACATCTTGGGTACAGGTGTTTTGCTCTCTGCCCTGATGCTACACTAGCGCAGCCAGCCAAGAACTTGACTGTTTATACGTGCTGGCCAGCTGGCAGGAGAAGTGACCGTGTTGCTGCCCAGACTCTGCAAAGGTTTGGAGTTCGGGCTTATCTTAACTTGCAATGCTGAATATGTCAGGAATTAGTGACCAGAAATGTGCAAAATCTTGCTTTGAACGTTTTTGAAAGACCCACAAGCAAAAAAGTCACTAGGATACTTCTAAATCAAAACAGCTTATCTATCACATGCTATAGTCTTCCTTCTCTGATCCAATCCTTAAAAATTATAATCGGCCAGGCGCAATGGCTCACGCCTGTAATCCCAGCACTTTAGGAGGCCGAGGCGGGCAGATTACGAGGTCAGGAGATCGAGACCATCCTGGCTAACACAGTGAAACCCCGTCTCTACTAAAGAATACAAAAAATTAGCCGGGCGTAGTGGTGATCGCCTATAGTCCCAGCTACTCAGGAGGCTGAGGCAGGAGAATGGTGTGAACCCAGGAGGCGGAGGTTGCAGCGAGCCGAGATTGCACCCCTGCACTCCAGCCTGGGCAACAGAGCAAGACTCCATCTCAAAAATAAATAAATAAATAAATAAATAAAATAAAAATTATAATCAGGATATAAATGGATCCATAAATGAGTAAAGACAGGACATCAAAGAAAAGCAAGAAGGGAAACCTTTGTTGGATCAGAAATGATGACTCCTAGAAGGAAAGAATGCAAATGGAAGCCGATGCAGAAGGTTCGGTCAGGACGTGCTGCAGAACCTGGAAGAGCCCCCCAGGAATCGCCAGTGAGGAGCAGTGGATGCTCCGCTGGGCAGGGCTCCTGATGGGACAATTAGCTGGGGGACTTGCAGGCTGAGCAGCCAGGCAGTGACTGCTGCTGCAAAACTTCCCACACCATAGGCAACAACGGGAGTGTCTGCCACCCGATTATTGCAGTGGGTGCAGTAGTCTTAGTAGACACAGAAAAGTGCAAGGAAAAAATGTACAGAAGGAAGTGACAGGACTCAATAAGCAAAGGAGAGCTAAGGTACCACCAAGCTAATCCTAAAATTACTGAGATTAAAGAGAAAATAAAATATTAATTTGAAGTGAAAATAAAAGTATGACAAAGTATGATAGGTGAAATAGTGGAGGATTGTGAAATGAAGGTTGGTGGGGAAGAATGTAGATAATGTTGTAAAACTGTGTTTAAGTCTGTATATAAAAAGGCAGAAGTAGTTTACCTAAGGACAAAATGGTATTGTAGGAAGCTATAGAGGCTGGTCCTTCCACTGGAACAACCATTGAGCTATAAAGAGTAATTGCAATGAATTATTTGGAAACTCTGGAACCGGGTCAGGCATCTATGGGAGAATGCTTGAAGACAGGAGAAGCTGGGCCTGGAGCGGTGGCTCATGCTTGTAATCCCAGCACTTTGGGAGGCTAAGGTGGGCCGATCACGAGGTCAGGAGATCGAGACAATCCTGGCTAACACGGTGAAACTCCGTCTCTACTAAAAATACAAAAAAAAAAAAAAAAAAATTAGCCGGGTGTGGTGGTGGGAGCCTGTAGTCCCAGCTACTCAGGAGGCTGAGGCAGGAGAATGGTGTGAACCCAGGAGGTGGAGCTTACAGTGAGTGGAGATTGCGCCACTGTACTCTAGCCTGGTGACAGAGCAAGACTGTCAAAAGAAAAGAAGAAAGAAAGAGAAAGTGAGAGAGAGAAAGTGAGAGAGAGAGAGGGAGAGAGAGAGGGGGGGAGAGAGAGAGAGAGAGAGAGAGAGAGAGAGAGGAAAAGAAAAGAAAAGAAAAGAAAGAAAGAGGAAGGAAGGAAGGAAGGAAGGAAGGAAGGAAGGAAGGAAGGAAGGAAGGAAGGAAGGAAGGAAGGAGAAGCGGCTGGTCCTTTGTGAGTGGTGGACACGAGCCAGCTACCGCCTCCATTTCTTAGTCCTGCTGTGCCTATAAGAGTAGCAACCCACATTCCTGGAGCAGCTGGCTGATGTCAGAGTGAGCATCAGGGACCTTGCCCTCAAAAAATTTGACGTGGTACATTTTGGTCAGTCTGGTGGTGCCTGAGGGATCAATACGGAGACTTGCCTTGGTTTTGATCCACTTGGCAGCAGTGGCTTCCTCCAGCAGCGTCCACTGGAAGATTTAAAGAGACAGACTTTCCCCCTTGTTTGTAGCTGGATATTTGAGGAAATCTTTGGTAGTTCACCAACTGGTCGTATAGATAAAGGAAGAGCAACTTCAGTGACAAGAAATACACATTTTGCAAAAGCAGTTTGAAAAAGTCACAAACTGATGGATCCAGCCTTTAACAAGAGAAAATCCACAGTCCCAGAGGAGGAGAAGCACCTGATTTTTAGAGTTATCACATTATGATACTCATAATATCCAGTTTTTAACAAAAAATTATAGAACATGTAAAGAAATAGAATAATATGGCCTATTCACAGGAGAAAAAAACTTGGCATAAACGATGTCTGTGAAAGCTCAGACATTTGAATTACTAGCCAAAGACATTAAAGCAGCTGTCTTAAATATTCTCAGTGAACTAAAGGAAGTCGCTGACAACTAAATAAAATAGGAAAATGACATATGAGCAAATTAGATTATTAATAGAGAGAGAAATTATATATTTTTTAAAAACCAGAAAGAAATTGGAGCTGAAAAGTACATAACTGAAACAAAAAGTTCATTAGAAGAGTTCAACAGACTTGAGCAAGCAGAAGAAAGCAGAAGACAGTGACACGCGGTATGGACAGACCTCGGCAATTCAGTATTAAGCGAAAAAAGTGATTCCCCAAAGAGTCCAGATATTACATACATACAACGTCCTTTCTGTTAAAAAGAAAAAAAAGAAAAAGTTACCAATGTATTGCATGTATGTACTCTTTAGGAATATACATCTATATCTATATAGATATCTAAGGAACAAAATTTAAAGGACAGCAAGAGAATGAAGAACATGAGCGGGGTGCAAGGACTTGGAACGGGGGCCCTGACAGAAGACAAAGACGATGTCAGACTCTGCTTTTGTTTTTGGTGCTTCCTCCATCATCATAAATAAACAAAATACAGAGTCAGTGAAGGAAGCACGTCACTCAGATCAAGGATGCATCAGTGTTCCTACCCAGGATTGGGATTAGTGTGACTCTGGGCACCTGGAATCCAAAACAAGGGGAAAGAGGCAACCACCATTCGCTACGCCAGACGCTGGCAGTGACGTTCACAACTCCAGGAGCTCACACATGACCTTCTTGGGAAGCGATACGAATATCCCTCATATCCTTGTGAGGAATAGGGGCTCGGAGTGGATTAAAAACTTACGAGGTTACAGAACCAGCAGCATCTCCACACTGGCCTAGAACCCAGGTCTGTCTGATGCCAAAGTCCAAATGCAGGTTATGGTGCCAATTAGCTCCTGATCGCTCTGCTAAGAGGAGCTTTGGATTCCTGCAAAGAGTGAGAGAGGGGGGCCTGGGATGCCTCTGGGGGATATCAGAGCAGCAGGATCAGACGCAGGTCCTGGACTGAGCCTGCAGCTAAGAGAAGCAGCTCACAGGCCGGGTCTGGGGGTGCAGGCCAGTCCCCATCAGACTCTCCGTGATTGTGGCCACTGAAGTTAAGGGCCAGGGTGTGACCTTCCATGGTCAGAATGGGGCTCTCCTAAGTGGAGTGAAAGACAAACCTTAGATCTTCAGGTGGGTCCTTCTGAATCTCTGGGGCCACAGAAGGAAAACTGGGCACTGCAGCCTGATGGGGATGGGAGGGGTCAAGTTGTGCAGCCTCCCTCTCGCTGCGCAGCCTCTTGGGAGCGAGCGCGTGGGACGTCTGCGAGGACCTGCGCCCTTAGCCTTACACCCTTTGCTGGGTGTGTGAGTGCTCAGCTCTCAGTGCAGACGTGGGACGTCTGTGAGGACCTGCGCCCTTAGCCTTACACCCTTTGCTGGGTGTGTGAGTGCTCAGCTCTCAGTGCAGACGCGGGACGTCTGTGAGGACCTGCGCCCTTAGCCTTACACCCTTTGCTGGGTGTGTGAGTGCTCAGCTCTCAGTGCAGACGCGGGACGTCTGTGAGGACCTGCGCCCTTAGCCTTACACCCTTTGCTGGGTGTGTGAGTGCTCAGCTCTCAGTGCACAGAGAGAGCCCGATGGTAGCTGCATCTGCCCTCCTTTCCTCTCCGAGCTCCTCTGCTCTGCCTGAGCTGACCTCTGGGTGTGGGTCCAGACCTGCCCACACATCCTGTGCTGTGTCCTCAGTGCTCCCAGACCTGCCCCACTTGCAGGCTCCCTCACTCAGTTCCCCGTGGACGTCTGCAAGTGTCTCCAACACACTCCCATGCTCCATCGTATTTATTTATTTATGTATTTATGTATTTTGAGACGTAGTCTCACTCTGTCACCCAGGCTGGAGTGCCGTGGCACAATCTTGGCTCACTGCAACCTCCACCTCCTGGGTTCAAGCAATTCTCCTGCCTCAGCCTCCCGAGTAATGGGATTACAGGAGCATGCCACCAAACTCCGCTTTTTTTTTTGAGATGGAGTCTTGCTCTGTCGCCCAGGCTGGAGTGCAGTGGCGCGATCTCGGCTCACTGCAAGCTCCGCCTCCCGGGTTCCCGCCATTCTCCTGCTTCAGCCTCCCGAGTAGCTGGGACTACAGGCGCCCGCCACCACTCCCAGCTAATTTTTTTGTATTTTTAGTATAGACAGGGTTTCACCGTGTTAGCCAGGATGGTCTCAATCTCCTGATCTTGTGATCTGCCGTGTTGGGCTTCCCACATGCTCCATGTTTTGACCATCAGTAGAATGGCCATAATTTAAAAAATAAAGAAAGAACAGATGTTGGCATGGATGTGTTGAAAAGGGAACACTTTTACACTGCTGGTGGGAACGTAAACTAGTATAACTACCATAAAACACAGTATGGAGATTCTGTAAAGAACTAAAGGTAGAACTATCATTTGATCCAATAATCCCACTACTGGCTACCTACCCAGAAGAAAAGAACTTATCTTACGAAAAAGATACTTGCACCCACATGTTTATAGCAGCATAGTTTGCAATTGCAAAAATATGAAAGCAGCCTAAAACAAATCAATGGATAAAGAAAATGTGACATATTCTTGTGATCTGTACATATGTACATACCACGGAATACTACTCAGCCATAGAAAGGAATGAAATAGCGGCACTCACACAACCTGGGTGGAGTTGCGGACCATTATTCTAAGAGAACTAACTCAAGAATGAAAACCCCAACATCATACTGTCTCACTTATAAGTAGGAGCCAAGCTATGAGGATGCAGGCATAAGAATGATGTAATGGTCTTTTGGGACTCAGGGGGAATGGTGGGAGGAGGGTGATGGATAAAAAACTACACATTAGGTACAGTATACACTGCTTAGATGGTGGGTGCACCAAAATCTCAGAAATCAACACTAAAACGCCTGTAATCCCAGCACTTTGGGAGGCCGAGGCGGGCGGATCACAAGGTCAGGAGATCAAGACCACGGTGAAACCCCGTCTCTACTAAAAATACAAATAATTAGCCGGGCGCGGTTGTGGGCGCCTGTAGTCCCAGCTACTCGGGAGGCTGAGGCAGGAGAATGGCGTGAACCCGGGAGGCGGAGCTTGCAGTGAGCCGAGATCGCGCCACTGCACTCCAGCCTGGGTGACAGAGCGAGTCTCCGTCTCAAAAAAAAAAAAAAAAAAAAAAAAAAAGAAATCAACACTAAAAATCTTTGCCATGCAACCAAACACCTTGTTCCCCCCAAAGTTCATTGAAATAAAATAAAAATAAAAAGTATAACTAGGCTGGGCGCGGTGGCTCACATCTGTAATCCCAGCACTTTGGGAGGCCGAAGCGGGCAGATCACAAGGTCACGAAATCGAGACCATGCTGACTAACATGGTGAAATCTGTCTGTACTAAAAATACAAAAAATAAACAATTACCCGGGTGTGGTGGTGGGCGCCTGTACTCCCAGCTACTCGGGAGCCTGAGGCAGGAGAATGGCGTGAACCCAGGAGGTGCAGCTTGCAGTGAGCCGAGTTTGCACAACTGCACTCCACCATGGGCAACAGAGTGAGACTCCATCCCAAAAAATAAAAATAAAAAAATTATAACTACATAAGCAAAGAGTATTGGAGGATATTTGTATAACCCTAGAGTAATTAAGGCTTTTTAAAGCAAGACAAAAGGAAAGGAAATGTTGTCATATTTGGCTTCGGAAAAGTTCACAACCTCTACACTGTGCAAGATCCCATAGGGTTCCTAATATGCAAAGAGTCACTATGTTTGATAATCCAAATAACCCAACTGGTAATTCACACCAGAAATGTTAATTCACACCGGAAAATTTGTAAAATGGTCAAAACATGAAGAAATCTTCAGTCCTAATGGTAGTAAGGAAATGCATATTAAAATATTACATATTTTCTTTGAATAAAACTAAACATATTGTTAGTATCTCACGCCGAAAAGAGTGACAGGGTTGAATGAAGTGTGAACTGCTCCACCCTTTTGGGGAAGTCATCAGGAAGAGTCTGTGAAGACGGAAAATGCACATGCCCTTTGACTCTTAGCCTCCAAAATAAAACGACCTGCACTGCACAACACTGGCTCAAAGACGCTTCCTGAAACCCTGTTTGTGAAGCCAACCCTGGCCCTGATGGGTGGGGCTCCAGGGTCAAGGCGCCCCCAGAGCTCCCATTTACTTACCACTTTGACTCAGGAACGGGTTGGACTCTCAGAGCTTACAATTTACACGAAACACTATTAGAGATCATCAGAAATACATTCAGACTCACAACTACACATGTGTTCATGGAGAGATGTAGAAATAAATAAGGGGGTCTTATTCTTGTGCTTTAGTTTAGATGTTAGTTATGAAGAAGGGAGTGAAGAATGTAGTTTCTGCAAGTAAAACAAGCACATCGAGATAGATGATTTGGTATAATTTAACAAAGTTAAACAAAACTATTTTATCTTCTACTGCATCATCCCATGATGCCAAAATGTCTCATCATAGGTGAATTATTTTCCAGTCATTTGAGTTAAGAAAAGAATACAGCTATTCTTCAGTGACCAAGCAACTGCAGGAAGCTGGCAACTTACCCCTGTGCAGATGAGCCCAGGGCGCCATCTCCTTGCTGTGGGGTAAACGAAAATTCGTAACATGAAAAAAGAAGTTATTGACATGCAGCTGATTCTTACATAAAAGTCAAGTCTATTATTAGTGGGTTTTGAGGAACGGTACCTGGAGTTCTCTTGGGTCCTGAGTTCAGGTCTCAGAACCACTTACGTGTACACGCATTTTCATTTCTCTGGTGAGAAACTGGGAGTGGGATTCCGGTCATAGACATTTATCTTTTAAAGAAATACCAAACTACCTTCCAAAGTGGTAGCACTTTACACCCTCATTTAACTCCCACTAGCAATGCAGGAGACTTGCAATTTCTCTACAGCTTCACTGACCCTTAGTGGTGTCTGTCTTTTTTTTTTTTTTTTTTTTTTTTTTTTGAGACGGAGTCTCGCTCTGCCGCCCAGGCTGGAGTGCAGTGGCCGGATCTCAGCTCACTGCAAGCTCCGCCTCCCGGGTTCACGCCATTCTCCTGCCTCAGCTTCCCGAGTAGCTGGGACTACAGGCGCCCGCCACCGCGCCCGGCTAGTTTTTTGTATTTTTTAGTAGAGACAGGGTTTCACCGTGTTAGCCAGGATGGTCTTGATCTCCTGACCTCTTGATCTGCCCGTCTCGGCCTCCCAAAGTGCTGGGATTACAGGCTTGAGCCACCGCGCCCGGCCGGTGTCTGTCTTTTTGATGACAGGCATTCTCCTGGGTGTGTGGTAGTATCTGGTTGTGGTTTTAATTTGCAGCTGCCTGATGTAGAACGATGTTGACATTTTTTTCCATGTGCTTATGTGGCATCCATATATCTATGTATCTACCTTGGTAAGGAGTTTGTTCAAATCTTTTGCCCATTTTATGTATGTATGTATGTATTTTTATTTATTTTTGTAGAGATGCCCAGGCTGGTCTTGAACTTCTGGCCTCAAGCAATCCTCTTGCTTGGCCTCCCACAGCAGTGAGATTATAGGAGCTTCCCATTGTGCCCTGCTCTCTTGCTCATTTGAAAAACTGGGTTTCTTGTTTGTTTGTGTGTTTTTGTTTGTTTTTTACAATTGCACTTTGAAAGCTCTTTGTGTCTTTGTATATTCCGGACATCAGTCTAAGACCTGAAAATAGTTTGTTTGCCTGTGGCTTGCACAGGAACGAACACCTTGCTGTATTGTGCTTTGCTTTACCGCACTTCACAGATGCTGTTTTTGTTGTTGTTGTTGTTGTTGCTGTTTTTACAAATTGAGGGTTTGTGGCAACCCTGGTCAAGCAAGTCTATCGGCACCATTTTCCCCGCACCATGTGCTCACTTTGAGTGTCGGTGTAAGCAGCTTTCAGCAATAAAGCACTTTTAATTCAGACACATAGTTTTTAGACATAATGCTGTTGCACACGTGTCATGTAAACATAGCTTTTATACGCACTGGGAAACCAGAAGTTCACGTGACTTGTTTTACTGAGAAGTTCACTTTATTGTGGTTTTCTACAACCAAACCTGCAATCTCTCTCATGTGTGCCTGTATTTTTATTTTCTTAATGGTGACTTTTGAAAAGCAAATATTTTCCAATTTGGTAAAGTCCAAACTATGATTTTTTTCTTTAATAGGCAATGATTTTGGTGTCATATCAAAGAAAAGCTTTGTCTCACTAAAGATCACAGAGATTTCATTCTATGCTTGCTTCTAGAAGTGCTCTATGTTCAGCTTTTAAGTTTAGGTGTCAGATGGATTTGGACTAATTTTTGTGTGGGGAATGAAGTGGTCCTGGGTAATCTTTGTACAGGTATGAAGAACTCAAATCATTCCTTTTTCTTTTCCATGTGGATATCCAATTGTTAACAGTACCACTTGTTGAACTATAATTTCTCCCCATTTAATTATTTTAGTACAATTATTTAAAGTCAATTGACCATAAATGAAAGGTTTAACTTTGGACCTTTCTTCTGGTCCATTTCTCCACATCTGTCTCTACATCAGTGCCACACTGTTTTTATTACTGTAGCTTTATGTCTCTCTCTATGTCAGCGCCACACTGTCTTTAGTGCTACAGCTTTATAGCAAAATTTAAAGTCTCATTGCCTAAGTTCTCTAATTTTATTTTTTCTCAAAATTGTTTTTGCTTGTATAGTAGTCTAGGTCTTTTGAATTTGCATATACATTCTACGACCACTTTGTCATCTCTGCTAAATCAGAAGCCTGCTGGGGTTCAGCAGGGATTGTGGTAAATCTGTAGATCAGGTTTGGAGAAAATTGCTCTTTCAATAGTATTTTTTTCCAATCTATGAATGCTGTATACCTTTTCACTCAATAGAGTATCTCGACTTCTCTCAGTCATGGTGTGTAGCTTTCAGTGTATATATCTGCACAAGATTTGTCGAATCTATTCCTTTTTATAAGATTGTGAAAGGAAGTTTTAAAAATATAACCCAGATTTTTCATTGCTGGTGGATAGAGATGTGTGAGGATGTATTTTAATATATGCCCCACATCCTTGTTAAGCGATTTTATTATCTTAACTGGGTCTTAAAACATACTTTTAGGATTTTGTTGCCTGCAAATAAACAGTTTTACTTCGTATTCTGTGTGCCTTCATTTTCCCTGCTGCGTTGGGCTGGCCAGAATGTTCCGGCAACGTCAGAAGTAGGAGGAGGGGGCGTCATCGCCTGTGCCCAGCCTCAGAGAGAGGGTCACCAGCCTTTCACCAGGAAATGTCATGTCAGGTACACGGGGTGCTTTCCTGTCATTCCTAGGTCACTGAGATTTGTTAAAAATCATGAATGGGAACTTGCTGGTAACAAACTCTTTTCTGCATTGATTGGCTTGATCACATGGTCACTGTTCTCTATTGGACGAACGTGCTGAGCTGTAGTAATTGATTTCTAGGCCTTAAGCCACTGCTTACCCCGGAGCGATATCACTTGGCCACAGTGCATGGTCCTGCCCGGTGCTGCTGGATTTGGTTTGCCAAGGTCTTATCAGTGGTCTTTGACTGTGTCTCCTGAATGTATTGGCTTACGAACGCCTGGCTTTGGTGTCAGGTTGATGGTGGCATTGCTGAATGAGTTGGGAAGTGTTGCTTCCTTCTCTGTTTTCTGAAAGAGTCTGTGTGTAGTTGGTATTATATTTTTTTCTTAAAATCTCTGCTAGAATTCATGCATGAAGATTTCAGGGCCTGGGATTTTTCTTCACTGGGAGATTTTAAATTAGTAGTTCAGTCTCTCGGCAGCTCTATGTCTGTTGAGATTTTCTGTGTCTTCTTTAGTTATAATAATTCATGTCACTTAACTAGAAAGGGAACTAACTTCCTTAAGTTAAAAAGCGTGTTTCAGGCCAGGTACAGTAGCTCATGCCTGTAATCCCAGCACATTCGGAGACCAAGGCGGGCGGATCACCTGAGGCCAGAAGTTTGAGACCAGCATGGCATGTCAAAATCACGTCTCTACTAAAAATACAAAAATTTGCCACGCATAGTGGCACACATCTGCCATCCCAGCTACTTGGGAGGCTGAGGCAGGCAAATTATTTGAACCCAGGAGGTGTAGGCTGCAGTGAGCCGAGATTTCACTACTTCACTCCATCCTGGGCAACAGAGCGAGACTCTGTCTAAAAAAAAAAAAAAAAAGATGCAAAAAGCACATTTCAACCTTAGAAGAGTTAGATGATGTATAATGAAGTATAGAAATGTTTAGGAGACCCAGTTCCATTACTCTCTTTGCACTAGGAAGTCATTGGTGCATTTCCGGTATTTAAGTTCACAAAGACACACAGACACACCCATGCACATAGCCTCACACACAGACACACACACACTACACACACTCACAGCAGTGTCCACAGGCTGCACCAGCCCTGAAGCAAAGGAGCATGGCTGAGAGGTCCCAACCACAGAGTGACCTTAGACATTGTCCCAGGCCTGAGACATGGAACAGAGACACAAGCAGTACCTGGAGAAATCCTTCCTCCCTTTGCGTGCATGGATCTTTCCTCGCCGCTTGGTGTTTTGAACTCTCTTCTTTGCGGGTCTTAATGAGATACTCAAAGGTGGTCAGCTTCTTGGCCTCTGGAAAGAGGAAAGGAGGAACAGGACAAGTTACCAGCCCTGCAGCTTTGCGCAGCGCCCACAGGACAGTTCAGAAAGGCAGCCAGCGCCACTGACCCAGCCCCTGCGCAGGGAGCGGTGCTCCGCCCACCACGCAGGCCCTGTGAGGCCAGGATGGGTGCAGGCGCCTCGTGGGTCCAGCTCCACAGCTAGCTGATGGTCAGCAAGAGAGCTCTGCAGCTGTGACTTGGGGACCGGCACCGCTCCACACCCCCCTGCCCACCAAGGCCTCACTGAGCTGCACGTCAGTGGTGTCAGAAGAGAAGCTGCCTCTCACAGACCTGGGTCCCCCATACCATGCAGCCTGAGAGGTTGCTCCAGATCCCCTGGGAACACTGGCGGGGGTCAGAGGCCAGCTCAGGCGGGGCCGCTCTGTCTGAGGGTCCGGGTGGCCTGCGGGATTCCTCACATCTGGACACGGGGTGGGGCACACCTTGGGGGATTCACAGAGACCCCGAAGTCGGAGGATGACAGTGTGGCGGCCACCCCGAGGTGCTGGCTAGCGGGTCCTGGGACCACACACTGCTGCGGGCGCTCAGAGCCCCAGGCCCAGGAGGTGAACACGAGTGCCGTCAGTGCCACTCAGCACAGCCTCTGATGGGGCCGAGACAGGTCATATCCCTGCAGCCCTGCACAGAGCCCACCTCAGCAGGCCAACCAGAGCCCCATCCACCCGGCCTGCACTGCAGGCAGCAAAGCAGCGCATCGAAGCAAAGGAAAACCTGAGACACCTGTTTATCTAAAAGACTCGTCTTAATAAACGTTAATAAAATGGACTCTACACCTATTTCAGCCACGAGCTTCCGGGGAGGTGCCAAAATCTCCATGCTTCTTTCCCTAAGCACCAACACCGTGAGAGCTGATGTCTCGTGACTATTTCTGGAGACTGGGGCAGCCGCCCAGAGGCCTATTTGCAGTGAGGAGCAGATGGCGGTGGGTGCCCTATGGAGTTGCCTGCAGCCAGCCCAGCCTGTCCCTGCAGTGTTTTGGGTGTTAGGCCCTGGCCGGGCCTTGAGCTGCTTCACATGGCTCAGGCTAGTCCTCCACGCCCCCCAGAACCTGTCGTGGTTTGAGCACACGAACTTGTGCTTGTTTATATTCAAGTTAAAATATATGTTCTTTTGCCCAGGTTTGCACAAATACCATCAAAACCAGATTTTCAGCGTGCCCTGTGGCTGCCAGAGGCCCGCTTGGTGCGAGTGAGCTCTGTGGGAAAGTTAACCTGAGCGTCATGGTGAGGTTGAGGGCAGGGAAGCCGCAAAACCTCCCAGGCGGGCCCAGGGTCTCCAGCATGGCCGGGGCTCCCTGGCCGGCCGGGCAATGTGGGGAAGGCTGTGCTTCCCTGACCTCATCAAGCAGGTTTTCTCTACAATCTACTGTGAATGTGGCTCCCATCCATCTCTGGAAGGCAGCCCCACATCACTCACCTGCTCAGGGAATTGTGCCCTCACCACGAGCCCTGAGGACTCTCCAAGGTCCATCCTCCAGCTTCAAAATGAAGTCTGAGTGGCCAGCTGCTTCTGACACAGCTCCCCATGGCCCCCCACCCGACACCTGCCCCCAGATGAACAGAACACACATGCAGGCCAGGCTGCACCTCCAGGAGCCTGCACAGGAGACTGGCGACCTTGCCCCAAGGACCACCCTCCACAGCTGCCTCAGCCTCACGGAGTGGGAGACAGATGGCCTCTCAGGCCTCTGGAGGAGACACAGCGACGACCAGGCGGGTGGTCCCAGCCCTCCTTCCTGGTGTCCTGGTTCCTGACGCCGCCAGTGCACTCTCCTGCCAGCGCTGAGCCTGGGAGCCTGGCCTGGATGTGGCCGCGCAGTGCGGAGGACGTGGCAAGGCCTTCCATGCCCAGCCTGGGTTTCCAAAGCAGCAGCCCCTCCAGGCAGCCTACATGCCCTACCCTGCCCCCAGTCCTCCTGGGCTTGAGCCCACTTGTGGGGAGTAAAGACCCCTCATCTTCATCCCACTGTCTGGACAGGACATGGGGATGGACAGGAGCCCATGTCTGTGGTGGGTGCGGACGCCGGAGCGTAGACCACCCCCCAGCCTTCCTGCACCAGCCTCACTCTGGGCAATGGCCCTGGAGGAGGCCGCACCTGCCCTATGGTTCCAGGACTTGAGGCTGGGGGCTTGGATCCCACCTGTGCCTATAGGACCTCCCTTGCAGCCGAAAGCAGCCCTGTAGCCACCCCCTAGGCCATCACGGATGCCTCCAGGGTCCCTGGAGACACTGGAACCCTTCCCTCCCTCTTTCCCTGGGGCTTGCCTTGAAAACCCCCAAGAAAGACAGCGCTCTCTTGCCCTGGGATCACAGGGGAGGGACCTCGTGCACGAAATCCACTGAGGATCAAACATGCCTGAGTGCCACCGCGTTCCGTTCCAGGGGAGCAGCGGGTCACCTGCAGGTGACAGACACAGCCCTCCAGCCTCAGCCCTGCCTGCAGAGGAGTTGGGGCGGCCTGGCACTGCGTCCCCTTCACAGCGCGATGAGGGGCTATCCACCCGCAGCCACAGGGCCGGTCCCTGGAAGCTCCATTAGCGTCAGCTGTGGCCATGGCAGGGGCCCTGTGGGGCCAGCAGTGACCTAAGCCCCTGGGCCCCTGGAGGTAACCCTGACAGCGCGGGGCCTCGGCGAGGGTGGGCACTCACACGGTGACCTTGCACAGGTGGCAGAACTGGTTCTGGATCACGTGTGCGTGTTTCGATCTGTCGAAGATCGGCATGGGCTGAGAGTAGTTCTTCATGAGTCTGACATTGAAGTCGGCCGGGTCGATGCAGGAGGCAATCAGGTGGACGATGAGGTAGAAGAAGAAGATCCTCCCGGTCACCTGACACGTCAAGGAAGAACCTGGCCCAGGGCCTCGTTGGCCTGGTCAGCCTGGCACGAGGCGTCTCCATGAGGCCCAAGGGCCCAGGGGAGGTGAGGCCACCAGTCAGCCCTACTCACCCAGCCCTACTCGCCCAGCCCTACACACCCAGCCCTGCACACTGGAGCCTAGCTCAACCAGGCTTGGCCCTGCTCACCCAGCCCTGCACACATGGCCCTGTACACCTAGGCCTGCAGAGCTGAGCCCTGCACACCCAGCTCTGCTCACATGGCCCTGCAAACCCTGTGCTGCACACACAGCCCTGCTCACCCAGGCCTAGTGGAGACAAGGCCACCCATCAGCCCTGCACACTTGGCCCTGCACACCCAGTCCTGCCCACTCAGCCCTGTTTACCCAGCGCCACACACACAGCCCTGCTCACCCAGACCCAGAGGATACAAGGCCACCCATCAGTGCTGCTCACCTGGCCCTGCTCACCTGGCCCTGCTCACCCGGCCCTGCACACCCAGTCCTGCCCACTTGGCCTGTTTACCCAGCGGTGCACACACAGCCCTGCTTACCCAGGCCCAGAGGAGACAAGGCCACCAATTAGCCCTGCACACACAGCCCTGTGCCAGGCGGGGACCGGGATGGCTGCCCCCATGCCCTTTTTGTTCATCCCTGTTGGACACAGGGCAAATCCCCTACAGAATGCACCGCACCCCCAGAGGCTCAGCCAGCCCAGCCAAGCACAGTCACCCCAAAGCCCTTTACACCGTGAGGGATAGAGCAGGGCCGCAGGAGGGACGCCCAGATGTAAACACAGCCAGATGCAGCCCCAAAGGCCGTGGGGAACCTGGTTCTTTCATACCAGAGACCCGCGAGCACTGGGGGAGAAGCACAGCCTCAGACAGCAGGAGGGGGGAGGAGGCAGGGAGCTGCACAATCTACCCGCTCCCTCTAGACCCCAGACGGTCGCTCAGTGACCCTCTCCCCGAGACTCGCTCAGGGAAGCCCCCACTAGACTCGCTCATGGACCCCAGACTCACTCAAGGACCCCAGACTCACCTGGGCCTCTGTCTCCGAGCCTGGCTGTGGGGCCACTGGGGAGAGGGTCCTTGTCCCCTGGAGCCAGGAGAAGCTGGGCTCCCCATGACCGGGACATCAGCTCCCGCCCTCAGATCCTGGCTCCCTCCTCCTTTCACCCTGGGACCAACACAGACTCCCCATGGCAACCAAACAGAAGGGGTGGAGCGCGGGGCCCTCCCGTCACCCTGCCTGGCCCCTGGACCGCCTTCTAGCCAGGAGTTCAGGGTTGACAGCTGTCTCCGTGGGGCGGCCCAGAGGCCCTCACCGTGTGGCCTAAGCTTGGCATGGAAACCCAGGCTGCCGACCTGCGGGGCACAGCGCTGTCCTCCTTGGCACAGGGGCGAGGAGGGAGGTGCTGACCTTGTGCAAAAGGCTGCGCAGGGAGTTTAGCAGAAGGCTGCCAGCAGGGCGGGTCTGGCGCCAGGTCAGGGGGCTGCTGTTCCTTCAGACAGAGCCCCTCTCTGGAGCCCCCTCAGGCAACGTTGGGACAGCTTCGCTGCTGCTGGGCTCACACTCCGCCTTGTCCTGGCACCACCCTGGGGCATGGGGTCAGGGTTTTTATGCAGCAGCCCTTCCCTGACGAGGGCCCCGTAAGAAACGTGCTGTAATGCATGGGAAGCCTGAGTGTGAAGCTGGTTCCGACCGAAACGCAGACACAGGTGCCGAAGCCCTCAGCAGGACACGGCACACACCCTGCATCTTCCAGGCCCCCCGCGGCCCCGGCCCCGGGTGCTTGTGAGCATGAGCTGAGGAGGCGGCTCTGTGGTGCAGACATGGCTGCAAGGAGGACAGGACAGAATGATCTGGATGCCAAGGGGATGGGACTAGGGAGCTGCTGCCCAGGCGGGGGTGCGGTGGGAGTTGGACAGTGCGGCTGGAGGCCAGCCAGGCTCTGGGGAACTCACATGGGGGCCAGGACTGATCAGATCAGTGGCCACTCTGATCCCACCATGCCAGAGGAGAGGCCTGCAGGGGCCCCGCCAAACGGGAGTGGACTGAGGCTGCAGGGCTTACTGTCCAGCTGGTGACACCGACGTGACGAGGCTGCATCCCGGCTGCTGTCTCGTGCACCCGCTCCCTGCAGGCTGAGCTGGGGACGCTGCACTATTTACGTGGTTGCCAGGGCAACGGAGAGCGCATCTGGAGCCTTGGGATGCTCTCAGTGGCCGCTGAGGACAATGAGACCAGGCAGGAAGCTGCACCGTGGCCCAGGAGAAGCCCCTTCCTCTGCAGAGCTGGAGCAGCTCTTCCCTCGCTGGAAACTGCTGGGCAGGGAGGGCGGGGCCAGGCAGGGCCAGGCAGGGCCTCTGCCCGGGCAGCAGGTGAAGCTCAGGCTGAGGACGCCCACCCAGGCCCTTGGTCGCCACATCCAACTGCAGCCTCACATTCTCCAGGCTTTGCACACAGAAGCCCACTGCCAGGGAGACGGTGCTGCTGCAGGGGGCCACCAGGAGACAGCCTGGAGATGGTGTGGCCCTAACCAGGACCCTTGACTTCCATGTGGAGGAGCTCAGGGCTGTCCTGAGCCTGAACCTGCCAGGCAAACCCGTGGCGCTCCCGAGCCAGTCCCCAAACCTGCAGGCGCCGAGGCCGGGCGGTCCCCCTGAAGGCATCCACCCAGAAACAAGGGTTCAGCTGGCAAAGGACACCCCCGCTAAGATTCCAGGGCAGTGTCTCCCCCTGGACAGCTCCCTGGACTCAAAGCTTTTCCCATGAGAACCAGGTTGAAGCAAATCTTTCACTGCACACTACGGTGCCCTGCTGTCCATCGGCCGCACTTCGGCCAGAGAGGGCCGCGCTCTGCAAGAGGATGTCCTCCTGGGACATCCATCACCCACAGGAATGATGCTGGTGACCTTAAGTTGGCTACGTTTTGCCCAGACTGACCCAGCTGGCCACTCTGCCCATCACCCACCCCCGCGGGTGACCCTTCCTGAGCTGGCAAGAGCCCCAGGATAGGAGACACTGGGTACTGTATTCTCAATTTTCTCTGCTTCTACTTTCACATTTAATTTTATCCTGGTAGTGCTTTATGTTCCAACGAGCAATAAACAGTAAAAGAAGTAGAGTAAGTGTCTCCCTTTCACCACGCAAACCGCCTGCCCTCTGGAAGTTTCGGTCTCAAGCTGTCATGAGAACCTAGCTATGTCGGAATCTCCCCTAGCAACAATCTGTATTTTGTAAACAAACAGTGCCGCAGCACCAGCCCAGGACACACGCCCTGTGCCCTTTGTAACACTGCTAACCTTTTCCCCGCCCTGTTCTGCAGGCAGGAAAAGAGAGGAGGCGGAGAGTGAGCCCACAGCCCCTGATCCTGGGGCCCAGCGCAGTCCCCGTCACGTCTTGTCACCTTATCAGTCCCTGCGGGGCTCAGAGCTGACACGTGCTGCTGAAGGCACAGCGCCGCTCTGTGCTGGTGAATCTTCCCGCGCGGCCGCCAAGCTCGTGCTGCCCTGGGCCACAGCACAGGACTTTGCTGGGAAGAGATTTCTCCAGATTAAACAGAGTTACACAGATTCCAATCCCTTCCACACACCAGGCCCTATGGACGTGGCGGCAGCGGAGTCTGTTTCCCTCTGCAGAAGAACAGATGCGGCCACGTGTGCCCTGAGGCACGCTCTGGAAGGGCTCAAGCACGAGGCCACTGACCGTTGGCCAAGCCTGGCACTCAAATGTCCGCCTAACCTGGGGTCTTTACTCCATTTCTTCCCCGCTGTCCACAATACAACATCCCTCACCCTGCACCTGACCTCCCCCGGGGTCAGGGGCTGCAGCCACGGGGCCTGGGTGGTCACTTCCCAGACCCGCCCAGGTCCCTGAGGTGCCAGATAGCGTGGGCACCCTCCAGTGGCCACAATGGAAAGCCACATGCTGCTGGCCCAGGGGGCCGAGGGGGTCGCTGAGGCACGGGGGGTGCAGCTGGGGAGGCCGTCCTGAGCCTGGCGCTGGCCAGTGGGAGGGGCAGCATGGACGAGGGCTGGGACACCAAGGGCTCTGTTAGAAATGGAGATCCAGGTGTGGAGTGGGGGGTACAGGGGAGCCACAGAGGGTTCACCTACCAGAGAGCAGGTGACAGCCCAGAGGCACATGGCCAAGCCACAGGCCAAAGGAAGAGTGGAGAGAAGGGATTCTAGCAGCGCATAAGGAAACAGCCAGGTGTGGAGGGTCAAATCATCCCCCACATAGGTCCAAGCCCTGACTCACAGCACCCGTGGCTGGGACCGCAGTTGGAAATAGGGTCTTTGCAGATAGTCCTGTTAGGGCAAGGCCGTTTCAGGTAGGCCCCACTCCAATGACTGGCATCTTTACAAAAACGGGTACCCAACAGCCGCAGACACACACAGAGACAAGACGGCGTGAACACCAGAAGACGAGCCACGGACAGCGGCCGGAGCCAACCCCACCCCCTCCAGCAGCTTCAGCAGGAACAGGGTGCAGCCAGCACCCGATTCCACACGGCCGGAGCCACCCCCTCCAGCAGCTTCAGCGGGAACAGGGTGCAGCCAGCACCCGATTCCACACGGCCGGAGCCACCCCCTCCAGCAGCTTCAGCGGGAACAGGGTGCAGCCAGCACCCGATTCCACACGGCCGGAGCCACCCCCTCCAGCAGCTTCAGCGGGAACAGGGTGCAGCCAGCACCCGATTCCACAAGGCCGGAGCCACCCCCTCCAGCAGCTTCAGTGGGAACAGGGTGCAGCCAGCACCCGATTCCACACGGCCGGAGCCACCCCCTCCAGCAGCTTCAGCGGGAACAGGGTACAGCCAGCACCCGATTCCACATGGCTGGGGACCCCGGGCCCCGGAACTGTGAGACCAGATATGTCTGCTGTTGCAGGCACCTGGTTTTTGGTGCTTTGTGATGGCAGCCCCAGGACGTGCCGCGGCCACCTGGTGATGCTGAGGGAGAGAGACAGACGGTGGGCAGAGCAGCAGGGGAGGGCGCCTTCCTCTGCAGAGCGTCCACTGGGCCATGCAGTGGAATCACAGACGGAAACACAGCATTTTACACCCCCAGCGTAACTGTGATTCAGATGAGGGTTGCAGCGGAAAGCAACATACCTGAGACCCAGAGTCCACCTGTGCACCACTCTGGATTGGCAGGGGCAGAGACCCGGCCCACCCTCCCAAGGAACCGCTGCATCCCCACCTACTGGGCCTCCGGACAGAGCAGTGGGACAGGCCGACGCCACCTGCGCCACGTTCTTCTGAAACTGCTCAGCCTCAACCACACAGACCCCCAGATGGTGGAGCAAGACGCTGGTCTGGACACGCCGTGATGCTGTGGTCAAGGAGACGCCAGCAGCTGCCAGGAAAAGGCAGGCGGGCACTGTGCTGACCTAAACACACCCAGAAACTCGGTCGCAACATGCCCAGAACCTTGGCCAGATTCTGGATTAAAAATCCTATCAAGTGCATCTGGGGGCTGTTGGAGAATGTTGACGTGGACTGCCTCAGGCATGGTCCGATCACAGCCTGTCTTCTCACCTGCCATGAAGGTGCAATAAAGGAGGACACCCATGTCTGGAGGGCATGTGCTGGAGCAGGGAGGCGGGCCGTGCAGCACACGGTCAGTGACTGTGGGCTTCAGTGGCATCCTCATCCCTCACTGCAGGACACCTGGGGCCAATGGCGCTGCCATGCAGCTCTGTGGGTCTGTGGGTTTCCGGGCCCTGGAGGTGGGGGAGGCCATCTGGGACCCAGGCCTTGGGGGTGTGGGGACTCGGGGCTGTAGGTGGAGAACTCGGACGCTGGGCCACAGCAGAAGCTCGGCCAATGGCAGGGGATCTTGGGGAATGCCAGCAGGGCCATAGGGCACATCCTGGGCCTGGCAGAGACAGGCCACTACTCAGAACTATGATCTGTCTTGATGAGTGGAGGGGTGCAAGACTGGCAGTGTGTGCCAGGTGGAAACATGGGTTGCCACATTCCAGCACCCCCCATGGTAGGAGCCCGACCCCCCACATGTGTGTCCAGGCATGGTCTTAGACCCCACGGAACCCCCACTCTGGTGACTGGGCACACTCAGGGCCTCTCAGCAAAGGCCTCCTCTTGGGAAGTGAGCACTGCTTCCCTAAATCCCCTAGGACTGGGGAGGCCAGGGAGCAGACAGGGGGACACAAAGTCTTCTACTCACAGCCCCAGATGGTCACTCGAAGTCCCAGTCAGTCACTCACAGCCCGGACGGCCACTCACAGCCCCAGAGAGACATTCCCAGTCCCGGACGGACACTCCCAGCCCTGGACGGTCACTTGCAATCCTGGAGGGCCACTCATAGCCCCAGACAGACATTCCTAGTCACAGACAGACACTCCCAGCCCTGGACAGCCATCCCCAGCCCCGGATGGTCACTCCCAGCCCCAGACGGTCACTCGCAGCCTGGACGACTACTCACAGCTCCAGACAGACACTCCCAGCCCCAGACAGACACTCCCAGCCCTGGATGACACTCACAGCCCCTGAAGGCCACTCACAACCCCAGATGGCCACTCACAGCCCTGGAGAGCCACCTGCAAACAGGACGCAGGTTGCAAGACGGATGGAGCCAGAGAGCACCCAGGATGAGTCAGCACTCACGCCTCTCACTAAAGCACATCCTTGGACCCCTGGCAAGGCTCTCTGCGAGGCCAGCTGGGCCCAGCCCATTTCAGACTTGTAGACAGGGTGTGGCCTGACCTCCCAAGGGAACTTTAGCCACACAAGGCACCCCAAGACCCAGAGACTGAGCCTCAAATCCCTGGGGAGACACCCTTGAATCACTGAGCCAAACAGGGTTGGTTGAATGAGAGGCCAAAAGCCTTACTGGCAGTGTGTGTCTGTCTGTGTGTGCCCGGGTCCGCATGTGTGCTTACAGAAAACACATGTGTGCGCCCGGGTCCACGTGTGTGCTCACAGAAAACACGTGTGCCCGGGTCCGCGTGTGTGCTCACAGAAAACACACGTGTGCGCCCGGGTCCACGTGTGTGCTTACAGAAAATATATAGCTTTAAACATACATTAAAAAGTGAGAAAGGTCTACAATCAATGACCTAAGTTTCCATCTTAAGATGATAGAAAAAAGAGCAAAGTAAACCCAAGGTCAGTTGAAGGAAGTAGTAAAAATAAAAGCAGATTTTTTTTTAAATAGAAGAAAAACAGGCAAACGATAGAGAAAATTAATAGATTAAAAAGCTGATTCTTTTCAAGATGAATGAAAGGGATAAACCCCAGGAAGACTGATGAAGGAGGAGGAGGAAGACACAAAGGGCCAGGATAGTGAGGAAGGAGGGTGCAGCACTACAGACCCTACAGACGGGAAAAGGCTAGCAGGAAACACTGTAAACACCTGTATTCCAAGCAATACGACAACCTACGTGCAATACTCCAATTTCCTGGAAAATACAACTTATCAGCTGGGTGCCGTGGCTCACGCCTGTAATCCCAGCACTTTGGGAGACCGAGGTGGGTGGATCACAAGGTCAGGAGTTCAAGACCAGCCTGGCCAACATGGTGAAACCCCGTCTCCACTGAAAAATACAAAAATTAGCAGGGCGTGGTGGCGTGCACCTGTAGTCCCAGCTACTCAGGAGGCTGGGGCAGGAGGATTGTTTGAACCTGGGAGGCAGGGGTTGCAGTGAGCCGAGATCACACCATTGCACTCCAGCCTGGGTGACAAGAGAGAGACTCCATGTTCGAAAAAGAAAAAAAAGAAGAAAAATACAACCTATGAAAATAGAAACAAGAAAACAGAGAAACAGAATAGCTCTTTATTAAAGAAATTGAATTCATTATCAAAAGCCTTCCCACAAGGGAAACTGTTGCACTTGGGGAAAAATCCAGCCAACTCTAGACTGAGGGGCCTCCTGTGGGCAAAGGCACCAGTTTCTCTGACCAGTCAAAGGCCTGGGAGCAAAACGGATGGAGGAAGGGGGGCTTCAGGGATACAGCAGCCCCAGGCACGTGGCTCCCGATGTGAGCCATGCATCTGCAGAAAGACTTGTTTAGAAAATTGGGGAAATGGCCATACGGAGAAGAAGGAATATATGATGTTAAGAAATGGCTATGTAATTTTTAAGTGAGATAAAGCACGGTGTTATAAAAATAAAAATAGTTTTTCAGACACAAACTGGAGCATTTACAGGTGAAATTTCACGATGTCTGAGATTTTTTAAGGTTACTCCGGTACACATGTGTGAGATGTAAAACAAGGTTAGCAAAAGCTTACTGTTGAAGCAGGTGACTGGCACCTGTGGGTCTGCTTGACTGTAGTCTCTACCTCTATAAACTGAAAGACACCACAGGAACAAGTTTCAGGAAAGAGGGACATGGCCTTGCCGGTGGCTGAGGTGCTCAGGCTGGCGGGCTGCACACCTGGTCACTCTGCATCCGGCCCCTACACCTCCCTGTCTGTGCCGCAGCAACACACACCAGGCTCGCCATTCACCAGAGACCTGCCCAGGATGGCCCAGCCGGAGGACCACACAGTGGTGTCACCGCTTCCCCACTGAGGCAGGCTCTAGTGAGGAGTGACACATCCCACTTTTAGAAATAGGGTACTAGTGCCCCCAGGCACCAAACGCAGGCCAACTGTCCCCAGGCCCCTTTGTCCTCACACACTCATGTCTCAGCAACCCTAGGGGGCCGGGGTTTCTTGACTGAATGACATGGTCTGCTGGGGGTAGGGCAGAGCCCACATGCTCCACGGACATGCACCCTGGGAGATGGGAGCAGACGCAGGCTCCTGCCTGCCGGAAGATGATGGGAGCAGATGTGAGCCCCCACCTGCTGGGAGATGACAGCAGACACAGGTCCCCCACCCACTGGGAGATGGGAGCAGACGGTCTGACATGGGGTCAGTGACTGCCCTGTCCACCCTGACCCACACAGGAATGGCCTAATGTGGGGTTAGCAGTTGTCCTGCCCACCCTGATCCTGAGCAGGGGCTGCACAGAGCACCAGTGGCCACTGGGCCCACCTGCAGGCTTGGGGGACATAGTCTGGCCCAGGGCAGGTGACTGGTGCCGCCGGGCAGCCATGGACCAGATCTCAGAGCCAGGTCCACTGCAGGGTCCTCCAGGCACCCCTCCCGCTCAGACCGTGCCGCGGTGAAAAGGATACCACGTAGGCGATATATTTCCACACATGAGGCAGGAGGGGAATGAAGATCCCGAAGGTGGCCGAGGAAAGGCCCAGGAAGACAGCCCAGGTCACCACCTGGAAGTAGTGCAGGGGTAACGACCAGCCGTTCACTCTGGAGATGCGGGGCGGCAAGACCAGATCTCCGTTGTTGAGCACGGCTTCTGGGGCGACGGAACACTGGCTCCCGGAGCGGGTGTCCATCTGCAGGATCCAGAAGGGGAGACCAGCCCCGTCAGCCCCAGGGAGGGCTGGCCCCACCCACTGTCAGGGAGACCTCAGGGACTGGGAACATCATCCCTGAGGACCAGCACTGAGAGCCCAAGGACCCCACTGCCTGGGGCCGCGTCCCTGGGAGCGGGGCTGGGATGGAGCCGGTACAGGGCCTGCTCAGGGGAATGAATAGACATGCTGCAGAATCTGACCCCGGCCACAGCCGAGCGGCTACAGAAAACGGCTCTCCAGGGTGTGGGGGCCCCTGGGCGGAGGACCTGGCCAGGCACCCGGTGCTGGTGCTACCGCCCCTCAGTTCCCCCGAGGATTTAAGTTCTGGGGAGCCCTCGACAGCCCCCACACAGTGATAGGTCCCAGAACCCATTCACGAATACACAGGCTCACCCAAGACTCCCCAGGTGCCAGAGGAAAACCCACATCAGAAAGAGGCCACACGGAGCAGAGGGGTGCGCCTGAGAGAAACTGAGGCAATGCTGGAAGAGCTCCTGAGCCGATACTAACTGCTGCAACACTGAAATCTCCCAGATCATCCCCGAGAAGCCTCCCTGAGCTTCCCAGAGGAG
The DNA here is from genome assembly GCF_049350105.2 of Macaca mulatta. Classification (NCBI taxonomy): domain Eukaryota; kingdom Metazoa; phylum Chordata; class Mammalia; order Primates; family Cercopithecidae; genus Macaca; species Macaca mulatta. The sequence goes on from NC_133411.1 coordinate 1,823,366, forward strand.
CAGGACCCGAGAGCTCACTTCACGGGGTCCTGTGTGTCTCCCCTTCCACAGGACAGGGTAGCCCGTCCAGCCACACGGGGCTGGGGCCTGTCCAGGTGGGCAGTGGCTGCGAGGTTCTGAACGCACACTGCGGCGGCTCCTGGCCAGTCAGGCGGGGAGGGAGGCAGGGGAGGGAGGGACGTGGTGTCAGGAGAGGGAGGAACGTGGTGTCAGGGGAGGGAGGGACGTGGCGTCAGGGGAGGGAGGGAGGGGGAGTGAAAGGCACTCAATGGCTGCTATGGGGTGGGGGATCTGGAGGGGCTGGGCGGTCTCAACAGGAGTGTTAGGAAGCCTCCCCGCGTTATGCCTCGTGCAAAGCCCTTATTGTCTCTTTGGGAAAAAACCTTCAGAAAATGAAGTTGGTATTACATGTACTACTTTGGGAAGAGAGACACTGAGAACTAGTTCACAATTCTTCTTCCTTGCAGTCGTGAACGTCCACGATTCAGTGGCTCTGCGCTGCCTTTGGGGCTCCTCCCTGGTCCTCCAAATGTGACGCCAGGCGGATGCGGGGCCATAGGGCCCTGGGGCTTGAGCCACACAAGAATGTCTCAGGGAGACCCGAGAGACTCACAGCTGTGAAACAAGACCATGGTGCCTGGGCCGGGCGCGGGCTCACCCTGTAATCCCAGCACTGTGGGAGGCCGAGGCATGCGGATCACCTGAGGTCAGGAGTTCGAGACCAGCCTGGGCAAAATGGCGAAACCCCGTCTCTACTAAAAATATGAAGATTAGCAGGGCATGGTGGCACATGCCTCTAATCCCAGCTACTCGGGAGGCTGAGGCATGAGAATTGTTTGAACCTGGGAGGTCGAGGCTGCAGTGAGTCAAGATTGTGCCACTGCATTCCAGCCTGGGCAACAGAGGGAGACTCCATCTCAAAAGAAAAGAAAAGGAGGGGAGGGGAGGTGAGGGGAGGGGGAAAGAAAAGTCCAAGGTGCTAAGGAAGGAAACAGAAACACAGAAAGACAATCTTGTACATTAAAAACACAATTCCCAATTAAAAACAAAACCCAAATGAAAGTGCCAAGAAACAGAAATGATGTTGCCAAAAATCACATTGGTAAAACCCGGACGATCACATCCAGGAAGGACCACAGATCTCAGAGAGGAGGAGAGAGGAATCGCTCAGCGGCCTGGAGCCTGGAGCCTGACCCTGTGCATCTGTCAGGCTTTCAGAAGAGGAAGGTAGAGCGTCTGTGAGAGAAGAAAACACTGAAGAACTCTGAGAAGATTGAAGGCTTCAGGTCCACACTGTGCACAAGGGCCAGAAAGGATGATTGGAAAAAGAAATACATCCACACCGGTGAAAATGTGAGCGGCAAGGATGTAGAAAAAAATCCTGCAGTGTTCTCAGAAGAAAACACGAGGGAGATTCATTACAATATATGGATACCTGCAAATTGTACTGCATCCGTTTTTTAGACGTAGAGCAATTCTTCAGGTTCTGAGAGCATTTTAATCTAAAATGCATCTGGCCAAAGGATAATCAAAGTTTGAGACAAAACAGATTCTTTCGGAATGTGTGAATATTCAAAGTACACCAACCATTAATCATTTCCAAAAAGAATTATTTAGAGATTTACTCTATCAAATAAATTATCACAGATAAAACATGGTGAGCAAATTAATCTAAAATTATATCTAAATTAAATCCAAAACAAAACCAAATCTAAGTGACAGACGACAGAACCATGAACCTGCACCACCGGCCGCAGGCGCGGAGCGTTGGGGTCGCGCTGTTCCACGGAGCCACGCGCGGGGGCGTGGGAACTCCATGCTGGCCAGCACACAGCCATCTCCTCACAGGATCTCGGTGCGGCCCAGGACAGCGGAGCAGCCCAGCAGCAGGGGCCGCACCTGCCCCACGGAGGACAGCGAGCCGGGGAGAGATACCCCACGGAGGACAGCGAGCGAGTGGGACAGACCCCATGGGGGACAGTGAGCCGGGAAGAGATACCCCATGGAGGACATCAAGCGAGTGGGACAGACCCCATGGAGGACAGCGAGCCGGGGAGAGATACCCCACAGAGGACAGCGAGTTGGGGAGAGACCCCACGGAGGACAGCAAGCCGGGGAGAGATACCCCACGGAGGACAGCGAGTGAGTGGGACAGACCCCACGGGGGACAGTGAGCCAGGGAGAGACACCCCACGGAGGACAGCGAGTGAGTGGGACAGACCCCACGGAGGACAGTGAGCCGGGGAGAGATACCCCACGGGGGACAGCGAGCCGGGGAGAGATACCCCACGGGGGACAGCGAGCCGGGGAGAGATACCCCACGGAGGACAGAGAGCCGAGGAGAGATACCCCACGGAGGACAGCGAGCCGGGGAGAGATACCCCACGGAGGACAGCAAGTGAGTGGGACAGACCCCATGGAGGACAGCGAGCTGAGGGGACAGACCCCACGGAACACAGCGAGTCGGGGGCACGGACCTCACAACAGCCAGGGAAGACTCCAGGACAGCTCCTTCCCCTCAGGCCCACGCTCAGCCTCGATACCACCGTGGCCTGTGAGCACATTCACAACCCACACACCACACACCACACACCACAGGTCACATACCGCACACCACAGGTCACACACCACACACCACAGACCACACACCACACAACCCACACCACACACCACACAACCCACACCACAGGCCACACATCACACACCACATACCACACAAGTCACACACCACACCACACAGACCACACACCACACATCACACCATACACCACACACCACACACCCCACACCACACACCACACACCCCACACCACACACCACAGACCACACACCACACAACCCACACCACACACCACACAACCCACACCACACGCTACACATCACACACCACATACCACACAAGTCACACACCACACCACACAGACCACATACCACACATCACACCATACACAACACACCACACAACCCACACCACAGGCCACACACCACATACCACACAACACACCACACACCACACCATACAGACCACACACCACACACACCACACATCACAGCATACACAACACACAACCCACACCACAGGCCACACACCACACAACACACCACACACCACACCACACAGACCACACACCACACCACACACAACACACCACACAACACACACAACACACCACACAACACAAGCCACACAAACCACACAGACCACACACCACATACCAGACTACATACCATATACCACATAGAACCCACACCACACACCACGCATCACACACCATGCACCACAGAGACCACACAACACACCACATACCACACAGACCACACACCACACACACCACACAACCCACACCACACACCACATATCACACAGACCACACACCACACCACACACAACACACCACACAACACATACCACACAAACCACACACCACATACCACATAGACCAAACAACCCACACCACATACCACGCACTACACACCACGCACCACACAGACCACACAACACACCACATACTGCACAGACCACACACCACACACACCACACCACACAACACACACCACCACATAACTCACACCACACACCACAGACCACACACCATACAACATATACTACATAGACCACATAACACACACACACCACACAACACAAATGACACAACACACAATACACACCACATACACCACACAACACACAACACAGACCACACACACCACACACCACATACACCACACACCACATACCATACTACACAGCACACACATCATACAACACAACACAGACCACACACAACACAAACCACACAACACAGAAACCACACAACACACAACACCACACAAGACACAACAAACACTACACATCACACAGCTCATACACCACACACACCACATACCACAAAACACGCACCACAGAGACCACACAATTCACAACACGCACACACCACACAACACACAAAACAGACCACACACCACACAACAAACTCCACAAGCCACACACCACACAAACCACACGCACACACCTCACGCCACACTGCACACACATATGTAACACAAGCAAAACACAAACACCACACAAATCACACACTGCACATGCACCACATGACACGTACCAGACACCAGCCACAAATGCATCACACTCCACACACCACACATGCACACATCACACACTACACATGAACCACACACAACACAGGGACCACACAATACACACAACACACAGCACACTGCATACACACCACACACCGCACACCACACACCAAACCACACACCACACACCACACCACATACTGCACACATACCACACCCCCCACAAAATACCACACAACACACAATGCTCACATGCTCACACACACCACACAATGGACACATACTCCCACACACCACACAATGCTCATATTCCCACACACACACCACACAATGCACACACTTGCACACACCACACAATGTACACACACTCCCACACCACACAATGCACACACTCCCACACACACCACACAATGCACACATACTCCCATACACCACACAACGCACACACACTCCCCCACACACCCCACAATGCACACACATTCCCACACACACAACGCACACACTCTCACACACACCACACAACGCGCACACACACACACCACACAATGCACACACACTCCCACACACACCACACAATGCACACACACTCCCACACACCACACAACGCACACACACTCCCCCCCACATCCCACAATGCACACACATTCCCCCACACACAACGCACACACTCTCACACACACCACACAACGTGCACACACACACCACACAATGCACACACACTCCCCCACACACCCCACAATGCACACATACTCCCACACACACCACACAATGCTCACACTCCCCCACACACCCCACAATGCACACACACTCCCACACAACGCACACACACTCCCACACACACCACACAATGCTCACACTCCTCCACACACCACACAATGCACACACACTCCCCCACACACCACACAATGCACACACACTCCCCCACACACCCCACAATGCACACACACTCCCACACACACCACACAATGCTCACACTCCCCCACACACCACACAATGCACACACACTCCCCCACACACCACACAATGCACACACACTCCCCCACACACCACACAATGCTCACACTCCTCCACACACCACACAATGCACACACACTCCCCCACACACCACACAATGCACACACACTCCCCCACACACCCCACAATGCACACACACTCCCACACACACCACACAATGCTCACACTCCCCCACACACCACACAATGCACACACACTCCCCCACACACCCCACAATGCACACACACTCCCACACACCACACAATGCTCACACTCCCCCACACACCACACAATGCTCACACTCCCCCACACACCACACAATGCTCACACACTCCCACACACCACACAATGCTCACACTCCCCCACACACCACACAATGCTCACACTCCCACACACACCACACAATGCTCACACTCCCCCACACACCCCACAATGCACACACACTCCCACACACCACACAATGCTCACACTCCCCCACACACCACACAATGCTCACACTCCCCCACACACCACACAATGCTCACACTCCCCCACACACCACACAATGCTCACACTCCCCCACACACCACACAATGCTCACACTCCCACACACACCACACAATGCACACACACACCACACAATGCTCACACTCCCCCACACACCACACAATGCACACACACTCCCACACACAATTCAAGCGAAAGGCGCATCTGTGAGTCGTGACACTGAAGACTTGTGATGTTGGGTTCAGGAAGTGAGCACAACTGAGGATGGATGGGCCCCCCGTGTTATGACAACTGGCAACTGGACTGAAGCCCGGGGAACTGGCTGTCGTGCACCGGGACCGGCAGCGCAATCCTGTGTGGTGGACCCCAGGCGCCTCCCGTCTGCCCCCATCTGTGCATGTGGACACGGCCCCCTTCTCAGACTGGGCCTCCATCCGTCTCTGCACGAGGACCAGCCCCTGACACGCACCCCAGAGACCACAGGTGCCCATCCCACCCTATCAGGTCTTTAAGATGCCATGGCCTCCTGAGCCTTTCCTGTTCCCATCTTTGTATATGTCACCAGGCCCCGAGAGTCTGTCCCGGCCCTGTCCCTACGTTTATGACTCCGTGGTCCCCCGAGTCTGTCCTGCTCCCCTGTCCTGTCTTGATGACACCAGGCCCCGAGAGTCTGTCCCGGTCCCGTCCCTGTCTTTATGACACCGAGGTCCCCCGAGTCTGTCCTGGCCCGTCCCAGCTTTATGACACCATGGTCCCCCAAGTCTGTCCTCTTCGTCCCTGTCCCTGCCTTTATGACACTGTGGTCCCTGAGTCGGCCTCACCCTGTCCCTGCCCTTATGACAGTCTGGCCCCCCTGACATGTCCTCGCTCTCCTCCAGCCCCCCAAATGTGTCCTCGTCCCCCTCTGGGCCTGCTCAGCCACGCTTTTTCCACGGGGACCCTCTGGAAGCCACTCCACCCTGGTGAAACCTTCCATTCCTGTACTCCACACAGCGGAAACGGCCTTTTCTGAGGCCCCTTAGGAGACAAATCCTCATTGCCCGAGTCCCCGACGGTCTTGCTGTGTCGCCTTTACTGCTTGACTCCTTCAGGGTGCAGGGATTGCATCTGCCTTTTGGGAACACGGGAAAGTAAGCCCCCACTTTCCTTACCGCCAGAATCCACAGTTCCCTCTCACGCCAATCACATCACAGGTCCAGGCTGAAGAGCAAGAGAAAAGCAGCGTCGCTCTCGCTCACTCCAGACCAAAGTGAGAGGTGGGTGGGCCGCCCTGGTCGACACGGTAGCCACGGAACCTGTAGCAGGACGAGCCGCAGACAAAGCTCCTCAGACACCGGATTAAAGAAGGAAGAGGTTTTTATTCGGCCAGGAGCGTCGGCAGACTTGCGTCTTAAGAGCCGAGCTCCCCGAGAAAGAAATTCTCAGCCTTTTTAAAGGCTTACAACTTTAAGGGGTCCACGTGAAAGCGTCGTGATAAATTGAGCAGGCGTGGGGAACATGGCCGGGGACTACATGCATCAGCTAACAGAACAAAAAGTTTTACAACGCTTTTTTCATACAGTGTCTGGGATTTACAGATAACACAAGCAGTTTAGGTCAGGGGTTGATGTTATTATTATTACTTTTTTTAACTCCTAGGGCTGGGTGGTGGTGCCAAGGTTGTCTGGCTATTTACCTTACTTTTGTTTCTTTCTAACTTTTTGCTTTCTCTCTTTCCTCTCGTCTTGGAACTAGGCAAGGTGGGGGGAGGAGGGCAGCAGGAGTAGTAGTGGTCTCCTTCCTTAAACCCAGGGCGCCTCATAAAGCCATGGCAGTTGGGAGGATGAGGGGACAAAGGGGCATGAGGAGGAGGGAAAGCGTGAAATGGACTCGGGCATTGGTGAAATAATGCATGCAGTGGTCTATTTCCAAGACAAGGTGCCTTGAACCGGTTTAGGTCAGCAAACTACAGAAAAACAGGATGTCCTAGGCCCCTGCTTGGATTGCCGATGCCTGCTTGTCGGCCTCTCCTTCCCCACCTTCCTACCTGCTTAGCTGCCCTCACCTGAACCAAAGAAGTTTAGTCTAAGATCAAAGTTTACTAACCTGCAAAAGAGCTCGCTTTGTCTGTTATCAGTCTGCCCAGCTACTCAGCTCCAAAGTCAAATACCTGAAAGCCCCTGAGCTGACTAGGATTGCAATGCACTGTGGTCCGCAACAAAATGCAGCAAGACAACTGTAAAAAAAAACCACCTAAAACCCGACAACCAACAGGCAACGTCCAGGAAGACTGCGACCCCAGAGTACTCAGCCTAGGAGGAGCCAGGAAGACTGCGACCCCAGAGTACTCAGCCTAGGAGGAGCCAGGAAGACTGCGACCCCAGAGTACTCAGCCTAGGAGGAGCCAGGAAGACTGCGACCCCAGAGTACTCAGCCTAGGAGGAGCCAGGAAGACTGCGACCCCAGAGTACTCAGCCTAGGAGGAGCCAGGAAGACTGCGACCCCAGAGTACTCAGCCTAGGAGGAGCCAGGAAGACTGCGACCCCAGAGTACTCAGCCTAGGAGGAGCCCAGGGAGGGACCTCCGCAGCTGGTTCTGAGCAAAGACGTCAGCCACCGTGGCTCTGACTGAATTCGGCGCGTTTCTTCTCAGTCTCACAAGTGGAGGGAATTTCAGCATTTCAGCAAGTTGTTTCATTGGCCGTCCTGTGAGCTCAGGAATTCGGTCACTGGCTTAACTCAGGGCACAGTTTCACCATGACCCACGCCAAGGAAGGGTTTCTCCTGAGAAGGGCCAGCAAGTGTGTTGAAGGGCATCCTCCCTCCCGTCCCTGCAGCCCTCCTCCCTCCCGTCCCTGCAGCCCTCCTCCCTCAGCACTCAAGGCATTTCCAGTTCCTGTCAGCTGGGGGTCTCCACTGACTCCTATCTGAATGCCTCCGATGTGGGTCAGCTGCTGACGCTGCCTTTGGGGATGAGGATGGGAAGGTGGACAGGGATGCACCCCTTTCTGTTAGCAGGAGCCCCTCCAGGACCCCCACCGTGAGGAAGTTGCCCACAGTCAGGGGCCCTCTTGCCGGCTGAATCCTGCTGGGTCTCACTCTGGTGCCCGGAACCTGCAGTGGCCAGAGGTCTGCTGCCCATGGACATCCTGTCTGTCAGGGGCACACACGAGGTACGCAAGTACGAGGAACAGCTGGGCTGGGGCAGGTGCCCAGGACGACACGGGGAAGGGGCAGGAAAGCCTACCTGACAGTTCTCCAGCACTCGGGAGCCTCTGTGCACTGTCCATCCAGATCTGACCTCTCTGCTCAGGACAATAATTGCTCTGGAAGCTGAGTGGACGAGTTCACGGCAGACAGGCGGACAGGCCTGGAGGACAGACATTACCCTTAGCAGTGAGCGAAGGGAAGGCAGACGCCCAGGGTCCTTTGCTCCAGCAAAGCATCAGACAAGACCCAGCACTGCACAGACCAAGTCATGTCACGCACAGACACTGTGGAGGGATGTGGCCACAACCCAGGATGGGCCTGGCGCGGGCTCCTGTCCTCAACACACAAAGGCCAGACAGCTGGATGGAGGGTGCGAGAGGCCTGCAGACCCTGGTACCCACCCAGCTCACTGTGGAGCAGGTTCCAAGCCACAGCCATCCGGGACCCAGAACGTCCAACTGGCAGGTGGAAAGGACGAGCTCCCAGCCCACGCCTGGACCATGCACCAGACATGCCAAGAGCCTGTACGCAGGTCTGTGGTCACCTGAGCCCCACCAGCCAGGGCCTCCAGTCAAGTCCTGGGAAAGGTGCAGCCGGACAGGGGACCAGCTTCACCCTCCTCCGGGGTGGCTCTGGGCTTACCCTGACAATGTCTGGGGAAGGTCCCACAGAGTCTAAGCCACTTCTCAAACTCTGAACAAAGGCCGCCAGGTCTCAAAGGTGTGTAAGCAGACCCATCACCCGACGGCGCCAACTACAAACTCCACCTGGTATCCAGTAAATGATTCCCACACACACAAGGGGGCAGGAAAACACAGCCCAAACCAGGGGAGACTCAAAGCTGAGATCAGGGAATCAGCAGACAAAGTGTAAGAACGGTGACTACAGACATGCTCTGTAGAACTGGGTAATGGGCAGAGGCTAGAACAGTTTGGAGAGCTTAAAGACAGGAAGATGAGGGAAAGTTTGGAACTTCCCAGAGACTTGCTGAATGGCTGTGATTCAAATGCTGATAGTGACATGGACAGTGAGTTCCAGGCTGAGGTGGTCTCAGATGGAGGTGAGGAACTCAATGGGAATGGGGGCAAAGGTCACTCTTGCTATGCTTTAGCAGAGACTGACAGCATTGTGGCCTTGCTCTAGAAATCTGTGGAACTTTGAACTTGAGAGAGATGATTTAGGGCACCTGGTGGAAGAAATTTCTAAGCACTAAAGCGTTCAAGAGGTGACCTGGCTGCTTCTAAAAGCCTATGCTCACTTGCATCAACAAAAAAATGACCTGAAACTGGAACTGACATTTAAAACTGGAACTGACATTTGAAGCACAGTGTCAAAGCTTGGAAAATTTGCAGCCCAGCCATGTGGTAGAAAAGAAAAAAATCATTTTCTGGAGAGGAATTCAAGAAGGCTGCAGACATTGCGTAAGTAAAGAGGAGTCAAATGTTAATAGCCAAGACAATGGAGAAAATACCTCAGAGACATTTCAAAGACCTCTGCACAGTCCCTGCTCAGGCAAGCCTGATGGTCTACGAGGGAAAAATGGTTTCATGGCCAGGCCCAGGGCCCCAATACTCTCTGAAGCATTGGGACATGGTGCCATGGTGCTCTGTGTCCCAGCCATGGCTAAAGGGACCAAGGCACAGCTTGGGCCAATGCTTCAAAGGGTGCAAGCCCCAAGCCTTGGTAGCTTCCACATGGTGTTGGGTCTGTGGGAAGGCAGAAGGCAAGAGCTGAGGTTTGGGAACCTCCACCTAGATTTCAGAGGATGTATGGAAAAGCCAGGGTGTCCAGGCAGAAGTCTGCTGCAGGGGCGGGGCCTTCACGGAGAACCTCTGCTAGGGCAGTGCAGGGGGGAAATGTGAGGTTGGAGCCCTCACCCCACAGAGTCCCCACTGGGGCACTGTCCAGTGCAGCTGTGAAAAAAGGGCGACCATCCCCCAGACCCCAGAATGGTACATCTGACAGCTTGCACCATGTCATCTGGAAAAGCTGCAAGCACTCAACACCAGCCCGGGAAAGCAGCCACAGGGGCTGTACCCTGCAGAGCCACAAGGACAGGGCTGCCCAAGGCCGTGGGAGCCCATCCCTTGCATCAGTGTGGCCTGGATGTGACACAAGGAATCAAAGAAGATTATTTGGGGGCCTCAAGATATAATGACTGCCCTGCTGGGTTTCAGATTTGCAGCCTGCAGCCCCTTTGTTTTGGCTGATTTCTCCCTCTTGGAATGGGTCTATTTACCCAATGCCTGTACCCGATTTGTATCCTGGAATTAACTAACTTGGTTTTGATTTTACAGGCTCACAGGCAGAAGGAACTTGCCTTGTGTCAGATAAGACTTTAGACTCTGGACTTCTGAGTTAATGCTGGAATGAGTTAAGACTTTGGGGCACTGTTGGGAGGGCATGACTGTGTTTTGCAATGTCAGAAGCACAAGAGATTCGAGAAGAGTCAGGGGCAGAATGATCTAGTTTGGCTCTGTACTCCCGCCCACATCTCACGTTGAACTGTAATTCCCAATGTTAGGGGAGGGTCCTGGTGGAAGGATCATGGCAATGGATTTCCCCCTTGCTGTTCTCCGTTCTCACGATAGTGAGTGACTTCTCATGAGATCTGGTTGTTTAAAAGCACTTCCCCCTTTGCACTCTCTCCTGCTGTGCCATGTGAAGACACGCATGCTTCTCCTTCATCTTCCACCATGACTAAGTTTCCTGATGCCTCCCAGCCAGGCCTCCCAGCCAGCCTGAGGAACTTAAACCTCTTTTCTTCACCAATGACCAGTCTCAGGTGGTTCTTTACAACAGTGTGAGGACAGACTAACACACCACAGCACTTCAGCACCGAGCTGCTGAAAAGTAGTAATAAGGTCAAAATCTCAGAAGCGCTGAGAAAAATAGCCGCTGTGCAGAAAAGTGCTGTCACAGCAGCCTGGGGCCAGGGTCTCCTGGAAGGCGAGGCCACTCACGGCTGGCGTCTGGGGTCCCCTGCCCCGTGCTAGGGATTGTTCACAGCTCCAACGACAGGCACAGAGCAGTTTATGCTAAAGCTCACCTTCCCTCTGGGGTCTGGATTTTGGTACCTGCCTGGCAAGGGGGTGCCCTGTGACCAGACCCCAGTGACCCTGGGCACCAAGCCTCTGATGAGCTTCCCTAGTGGGCATTTCACACGTGTTCTCACAGCTCACTCCTGGGAATTAAGCACGTCCCATGTGCCTCTGCTGGGAGCGGATCTGGGCCTCACACTGGATTCCCTCGGACGTTACCCACGCTCTTGTCCCTCTGCTGCTGTTGGCGCCCATCCCCTATAATCAATCATGGCCATAAGTGCCTGAACAGAGCCAGGGGAGACAGGTGGAATGTCACCATGGGAACCAGTGGGACCCATGGATCCAGGCTCCACAAATCCCGCTGGAGGTCAGAACAGCTTGGAGGCGCTGCACAGGCAGCCTTCCAGGTGAGGGCTCAGTCTCCAGGACTGCCCCACCGGCTGATGCCAACTGAAAGCCACACACAATCCACGCAAACCACAACTTCCCAACACGAGCCAGACAGACCACAACTTCCCAACACACAAGCCACGCAGACAACCTCCCAACATGTGAGCCACACAGACATGACCTCCCAACACGTGAATCATGCAAACCACAACTTCCCAACACATAAGCCACACAGACGCAAGCCATGCAGACCACAACCTCCCAACACATAAGCCACACAGACCACAGCAACTTCCCGACACGTGAGCTATGCAAACCACAACCTCCCAACACGTGAGCCAAGCAGACCACAACCTCCCAATACACAAGCCACGCAGACCACAACCCCCCAACACGTAAGTTATGCAGACCACAACCTCCCAACACGCAAGCCACGCAGACCACAACATCCCAACACGCAAGCCACGCAGACCACTGCAGCTTCCCACCAGGTGCAGGCAAACAGAAGCAGACGCCTCTGAAATGCCCCCACTTCAGCATTCTTTACATCCCATCCTATGTGCATTTTGAAGACTTAATATGAAAAAAAAACATAAAGTTCAAGTTAATGTTTTCTACAGACTACATGTTGAGAGGTGAAATAAAACCTGCCGGGATTAATGTCACCTGCATTGCTCTACTTCTCTTATCAGGGCTAGTAGGAAACCTGAGACTGCAGACAGCCTGTGCTCTGTTTCCATTGGAGACACTGGGTCTAGAACGTCTTCTGCCAGAATGGAGAGTGCAGTCAGCTGAGTGGGCTCCACCACCACACAGACCATCTGTGGCAGGAGCCACGGGAACAGGGTCGGTGGCCTATCATGGACCATCTGTCGGATCCAACACCAGCCTACAGACCCCATGAGCCAGGTCCCTCGGCCCGTGAGCCCAGCGCACTCACTTGATCTTGCTGAAGACGATGTCCACGTCGGTGACCGTCACGTTCCTGCCGTTGATCACCTGGCAGTCCTTGCACAGCTTTGACCAGTTCTTGCCATGCATCTCCCTCCCAGTGGCCCTGGTGTCCCCGTGCACCGCAAAGCGCCGGAAGGCCTCCTCCAGGGCACTGAGCTCGGGGGCCGCTGCTGCATCCTCACCGGCACCCTCCGACTCCAGCGACAGCCTCTTGGCCGCCCGGTCCTTCAAGGGGTCCCCTGGGGACTTGGGGGGCGTCCTGTTGGCAGCTTTGGCGGGCTTCGCCTTGTCAGCCATGTTGCTGTGGAGGAAGGAGAGGAGAAAGGTGTCACCCGGGCCATGTCCCAGCTGACCTGGGCGCAGCCCAGGAGACCCACCATACCAACGAGCACCAGGATGTGGCTGAGATGGGCAGGCCCTCCCGGGGCGACGTGGCGAGGGCTGAGACGGGCAGGCCCTCCTGGGGCGACGTGGCGAGGGCTGAGATGGGCAGGCCCTCCCGGGGCGACGTGGCAAGGGCTGAGACGGGCAGGCCTTCCCAGGGCGACATGGCAAGGGCTGAGATGGGCAGGCCCTCCCGGGGCTGGGCGTGAGGCCCCTCAGACCCTCAGAGCCAGCTGCCCTGGAGGCATGGGTGTCCAGCTGCCAGGCAGAGTGGAGCCAAGCAAGGCCTTGCCCACTTGCCGTCATTGGGCCAAGAACTCCCTAAGCTAGATAAAGCCAGCAGCTTTAGGGTGGGAGCTGAGCTGGGTGCCAGAGGCTCCAGGCCGAGCAGGCTCAGGGTGTGACTGGCAGCATCACAGCCCATCCTGGGTCCTCCCCACCACCACACTTTTCCACTGCCCCTCCTGTGGATGCCCGCTCTGCAGCTCTGGGGGACACCTCAGGACCATACCTTCCCCAGGGTCTGTGACGGGACGCCTTCCTCCGGGAGGGTCCACAGTGGTCCTGGGACAGCCGCTCCCACCCCAGTGCAGAGCCTCTGACCATAGATGGAGCTTTGGGTTGGGGGGGGTGTGCGTGGTGGCCCTGGGGGCACCTGAGGATGCTCTGCCCAGGTGCCCTGGGCCTGCCGAGCCCACGGTGCCCCAGCCAGGGGAGGGGACTGCGGGTGTGCAGGGTTGAGGCAGTGGTGGGGGCACCGGAGTCGGGGCGCAGGGACGCCCTCTGGACTTTGCAAGGCGCCCACCCCCAGAGCAGGCGGCTGGGCCATGGGGTTGAGAAGACTGAGGGGTGCCGCTCAGGGAGGGTTTGGAGACGCAGGGCTACGCCACAGGGCGGGGCTGCCGAGGCCGCCTCCCCACCACGCATGGTGAGACACAGTCAGGTCCTGAAGGACTCAGAGTGAGGTGCTGGCCTCCGCATGACAGCCGCTTCCCCAAGGGGCCGGGACGCCAGGTGGCCATCAGCACTGCACTGAGAGCTGAACGTGGCCTCGGCCCACAGACACAAGAGCCGGTGGGAGGGTCGGTGCCGAGGACACAGGTGCATGTCCCAACCCTGGGACTCAAGGAGCCCTCTCAGATCTGGAGTTCTCAGCACCAGTCATGGCCAAAGTGTGGCTCTGTCATCCTGGGGGTCCTGAGTGTGGCCCCTGCTGACCTTGAGATCCCACAGATTCTCCCAAAACAGCTGGAAAAAAATCCAGAGGTGCTGCCTACACTGAGGACCTTAAGGGCCTCAGGCCCCTCCCATTCACCCCTTTCCTGGAAGGCACCGAAAATGCAGATGCCAACCCAGCGGAGGACGCAGGGGCAGGACCCAGTCAGGGCAGGACCACGTGGGGCAGGATCCCGGCAGGGGCGGGGCCGCGTGGGGGCAGGATCCCGGTGGGGGCGGGTCCGCGTGGGGGCAGGATCCCGGCGGGGGCGGGGCCGCGTGGGGGCAGGATCCCGGTGGGGGCGGGGCCACCTGGGGTCAGGATCCTGGGGGTAGAAGGGCTGGGTCAGGTGTCCAGCCAGGAAAAGTCTCCCGTTTTATCGCTGACACCATTTCTTTGTCTGAAACAGGAGCTGCTCACAGGCCTGGCCTGTGTTTCCACTGGGCCTGTGCAGCAGGGGACGCTGGGCAGGAGGAGCGGTTGGGAAATTCCCAGAAGCAATGGTGGGTTTTGTGAGCACCCAGAACAGTGGTGGGCGTGCGGGTCAGAGGAAAAGAACCTTCTGGGATGCTTCAAACTCAGGGCCGCATTCTGTGGTCTTATCTCGTGTGGGGACGCGCCTGAACAAAGACCCTTATTCACACACCTCCGTGAGTCATCGGGGCTGTGGGCACCAACTTTGCCACCGAATGGCCACCGTGGGACGGAGGTGCAATGGGGCTCCCGGACTCTGCAAAGGACACTGCAGCAGAGACTCATCCTGGTCTGAGACGGCTGTCCGAGGCCCAAGTGAGAGTTAAACCACATCCCCAGCCAGTGCCCACCACCCACGCCAACACCTTTCCCTAAAGCACCACACAGGACATTCCGCCAACGGAGCATCCCAAAACGGAATAAAATAGATCCTGGCTGGCTCATCCCATCAACCACGTCCGAGACTCGGCGGCTGCAGATGTGGTGGGACAGGCCTCCTTTAAAGGCACCTCCCGTGGGGACAGCCAGGGCTCTCACGGGGGGCACAGCAGGTTAGAGAACACAGCTGGGGCTCTCACAGGAGGCACAGTGGGTTACAGGAGAAAACAGCCGGGGCTCTCACAAGGGGCAGAGCAGGTTACAGGACACGGCAGAACCAGGGGCTGGTCCCTCATCCAGCGCAGCTTCACTGAGCGCCAGACGCACGAGGACCGTGCCCCACCCCAGGCCAGTCACTGCCCGTGGGTTGCCCTCGGGGCTCCAGCTCCAGGGCACCTGCAGGCAGCTGGGACCAGGCCAGCTCTGGGCCAACGGTGGCCCCATCTAATCCCCAGAACCTGTGAACCCGACCTTGTTTGGAGAAAGGATCTGGAAATGAGATCATCCTGGATTATCCATAGCTGAGCCCTAAATCCAATGGTGAGTGTCTCTACCTAGAAGAGGCAGAAGAGAAGACACACAGAGAAGAGGAGAAGGTGCTACAGGCTGAATTCGTCCCCTCCAAAATCCACACTGGAACCTAATCCCCATTGTGGTGGCATTAAGTGCCACCAAGGACACGGGCCAACAGGAAACTGTGTGGGTGAATGGCTTCGACCCCTCTGGAAACTGCTTGGCATCATCTGATGAATGTAAAGACACACATGATCCCGGATCCAACGGCTCCACTTCCAGATTGACCCAAGAGACTCCTGCCCACGTGCCCCAAAGAACATCCCAGGAATGCCCACGACAGCTTCATCTCTAGTTGCCAAGAAAGGGAAACCGCGTGGACAGGCGCCTGCTGCCAACATGGTGGTCTGAGGGACAGCGGGCATCCCCGCGAGAGTGTGGGCAGCATGAGCGCGAGCGCCTGGGGCTCCTCGATGCAGTGTGGATGGACACTCGCGCACACTGTTGACCACGGTGAGCCGGCACGGCAGAGTGCCCACTGCGCGGCTTCTGGTTAAACGTTAAAAACACAGGCAAAGCCAGAGCACAGTGCTCAGGAATTGGTGATTCGATGAGAAAACAGACAGTGAGTAAGACCCCATCCCGCTCCCGGAACACGAAGAGAGGCAGCCCACAACGACTGGCACTAGAACTGCAGGTGGACTGTGCCAGGTGCCAGCTGGGGCCCTCACAGCAGGCGGCCTGGGGACACGTGGGCACTGGCAAAGGTGGCAGGAACAAGCCTGGTGGGAGGTGAGGCTGAGATGAGCTTCACCCCAGTGGCTCCGCCCATGGCCCAGGCTCCTCTGGCACTGAGAAGGCAGAGGTGCCACCCCGCCCAGGAGCAGAGGAAACCGGCATTTGGGCAGCCTTAGGAGAAGCGGGGGCTGTGTGCACAGGAGAGGTCGGACGCCCCAGAAGCAGCCACGGTGGCCAGGTCACCTGTGAGACGCCATGGGTGGGAGATGCAGGTGGCTGTGCAGTGGTGCCCTGGGCTCAGGGGGAGGGGCTGGGTCAGGTCCCTGGGGCTGGCTGAGGCCTGGACATGGCTCCCTGGCCCTTAGGTACCAGCAGCACTGCTGAGTGGGTGGGACTGACCTGGTCTGTTTCTGGGCGGGGATCCAGTGTGAGCGGGTGAACGGCGAGTGGCAGCCATCGGCATGGTGAGCTAAGCACACTTGGCACACCACTGTGGGCCAGGAAGGTGTGTCACACACTTCCTGACAACGCAGAGGGTGCTGGGAGCTCGCCTGTGTCAGACGTGAGGGCACTTGGGCCAGGGCCTGGGTTTGAATCCACATCCAGACCCCATGTAGCAGGACGAGCCATAGACAAAACTCCTCAGACATCCGATTAAAGAAGGAAGAGGTTTTATTCAGCCAGGAGTGTCGGCAGACTCACGTCTTAAGAGCTGAGCTCCCTGAAGACAGAGTTCCTGGCTTGTTTAAGGGCTTACAACTCTAAGGGGTTCCATGTGAAAGGGTCGTGATAGATTGAGAGCACATGTGGTTAGAGTGGGGGGTTAATCTTTTAACCTCAGGCCTGGTCATCAGTGGCACCTGCTGGTCTTGCCACTGACTTCATTTCTATTGTTTTTCAAATTTTACTTCCTCCTCCTCTTCAGAGACAGGAGACAGTAAGAGAAATGGCTTCTCTCCTCACCCATACGGGTGCTCGCTGCTCCTGTCCCCACTGACTGATGACTGATGGCCAGAGGGAGGCAGCGGGTATGTGAAGTGGCCTGGCAGGTGCGGCTGTTGGTGGCATTCCCTGGGCAGAGGTCACATTGGACGTTTGTGAACAAATGAGCAGGTTGGGGTTACAGGTTATGGAATCTGGGAAATGTGGTCTGTGACGCCATGCGCACTGGGGGATCACGTGGAGCCCACATGGGTGGGCACCTTTGATCATGCCAAGAAGTCAGACGTGGGACACAGAGCCGGCCCGGAGGAACGCACGCACCAATCCCTTCCCTGAGCCACGCTGAACGGGGAAAGGGCTCCAGGTGGCCTTAACCGCTGGGCTTAAAGAAAGGTTAAGAACCTCCCTTCCCTTCCAGAACCTCACTTTTCAACGACGTCAGCACAACTGGGGTCCTCAGAGGAGGCGCTCACCCTTCCACGATGGAAGGGAGAAGCCCAGCTTTCTGAACGGATGAGGCTGCAGAAGGCAGCTGGTATGATGAAAAGACAGAAAGCTTTGCCTGCTTCCACTCTTTTGAAAGATTTTTTATATTTCTTCCCCAAAGAAAGTCACGCATTTGGACATTCAGACATTAAATCACAATTCACAATTAAGTAGTGCTTAAGTTAAAGGAGCAACATGGAACCCAGAACAGTCTTAATTTGCGATAAGGAAATAAGATTTAGGGACAGCTGATGTTTTTCTTAATTCTTTTTCTGAGAACCGCGTGCCACTTTCCTGCGGGGTGCTGCCCTTCCCCAGGCGTGATTCCAGGGGGCTGCAGACCACAGAACCCGCCCCTCCCCTGGATCCAGCAGGGCCAATCAAAGCCATTCCCAGGCAGAGCCCTGCAGCGCTGGGGAGGGGCTGCCCCACTGAGGAGGTGCTGCTGAGTTGATGTGCCCTGGAGGCCCTGGCGGGGAGACGGCCTGGAGGTGAAATGCCCAGGATGGGGAAGCCCTGGGCAGGGGAAGCCCTAGGGAGGGAGAAGCACTGGGTGGAAGAACCCTGCGGGTGGGGGATGCACTAGGGGGCGGGATGCACTGGGGAGGGGGAAATCCCCTGGTGGGCATACGCTGGGGAGGGGGATTACCTGGGGAAGGGGATACCCTGGGTGGAGATTCCATGTGGGGAAGAAGCCCTGGGTTGGGGGGGATTCCCTGGGTGGAGATGCCATGTGGGGAAGATGCCCTGGGTTGGGGGGGATTCCCTGGGTGGAGATGCCATGTGGGGAAGATGCCCTGGGTGGGGAGATGCCCTGGGTGAGGGGGATGTGCTGGGTGTGGGGGGGTGCCCTGGGAGGGGTGGTGCCCTGGGTGGGGGAGTGCCCTGGGTGAAGATGCCATGTGGGGAGGATACCCTAGGTGGGGGGGATTCTCTGGGTGGGGAATCCTTGTGGGGATTGTCCTGGGTGGTGGAGCCTTGGGGAAGGAATGGCCTAGGGGGTGGCTCTGGGAGGGGGTAGCTCTGGGAGGTAGAGGTATTGGGAGGAGGATGTCACCTTAGGGGGATATCTGTTGCTGATGCCCTAGGAGGGAAGCCCTGTGTGGGAGATCATCAGAGTGGGGGGTGCCATGGGTGGGAGATGCAGAGTGGAAGCTGCCCTGGGTGGGTGTTCTACTGTGTGCAGGATCACCTGGGTGGGAGCTGCCCCAGGTGGGGGATCATCCAGGTGGGGGATCATCTGGGTGGGGTATGCCCTGGGTGGGGGATCATCTGGGTGGAGGCTGCCCTGGATGGGGGCTGCCCTGGGTGGAAGATCATATCAGGGGCATGCGGTGGGTTATGGCCCTGTGCCACCTCCTAACACACACACACCAAGAAGAAGGTGGTCTCCCTAGAAGAAGGATCCATGCAGGGCATCTTGGGGTTTGGCTCGTGGATGCCGGGGACCAGGTCTGAGCCCCAGATGTGGCTGGGCCTGACCCACGCAGCTCCACCCCTTCCTTCCCAGGAAACACCTTTTGCTCCAGCAGTAGGAACTAGGCGTGTGTAGATTCTGCTGCCTGATCCTGGCTCCTGGCTGAGGGTTTGTGGGCTCAGATGGACTTGACACCCGGCCGCAACCCTCCTGGGCGCAGCCTTCTGGCTCCCCCAGCCCAGGCAGAGGCAATGACTGACTCTCCTCACCCAGAGTGTTTTCCCGAAGGCACTTCTGCCTGAGGGCACCAGGCTGGGCCAGGTACTGCAGGGCGCTGACCAGCACTGGCCTGGGGCCCCCGAGAGCCCCAGATGGCATCCCTCTCACACAGTCCTCCTGTCTCACCACCAGCTATAAATAGACTCGGCTCTCTGCTGGCACGGCGTCTCCCAAGGAAGCTTTTAATTCTCAGCGTCCTCTGCAGGGAGTGGCTCCCACAGGCCTGGGAGGGAACAGACTGCCTGCTCTCCAGAGAGGTCCCCAGTCTCCATCTGCGATGGGTGATCCTAATTTTCTTTAGGAAGTTCTCCCAAGCCCTGCATGTGGCGCTTTGGCCTTTGTGCCCACGGAGGCCCCCTGCAGCCCCTCCCTCCAGACCCTGCCCAGCCCGAGGCAGGAACCCTGTTGACTGATTCCCAGGCCTAGGGCAGCCACTGCCAGTGTGAGGCTTGCAAATTAGGGTAGAGGGGTCAAAAGGAAGCCCCTTTTAGACCATTTCTATGAGCATTTCTATGCACATTTCCACAATGAGCATTTATAACCTTGTATAATCGTTAAAACATGTATTGAAACTTCAGGGAATTCGGGAAGATGGACCAACCCCAGCTGTAAGATGAAAATGCAGCCAGTGACCAGGGAGCTTCCTCCACGCACACGCGGTCCAGTCCCCGTGACTTCATGCTTTGTGAAGATGCAGAGCGAGTTCATGCCGGCGCCTTTCGGAATCAGGGATCCCATTAGAAACCATGAAAGCTGCAGACCCCTCCCGGGAAACGCACACACCCTCCTGGAGCTCGCCTTCTGCAGCCGCTCCTGGAGCCCGCCCCTCCCCCACAGGCCCTCCGAGGATCACGTGGTGGGGAGGCGCTGGCACCCAGCTGCTGACAGGCGCGAGAGCCCAGTTCAAGGCGCCGGCATCAGGCTGCAGCTGCCTCACTCCCCTCCACTTCCTGCCCCTTCCAGGCCTCCGTCCAGCCCCATCTCCTAGTCCCAGGCCACAGCGAGCTGGGTCACCTGCCAGGGGCAGGGGCTGGCTGGGCGCGGGGGGAGACCTCTCCCCCAGAGAAGTCGGGCGGGCAGGGGTGGCCGGGGTGGGCTGAGGGGCCCAGTCCTCTATGGGTCTCCCAGGGGCCCTGCACGCAGAAGAGCCAATAAACATGCCAGGTGGATCAGCGGTGACACTGAGAGGGAACGCAAACCCCCACCCAAACAGCAGCCCCCCAACCCCATCCAAACAGCAGCCCCCCAACCACCATCAAAACACCCAAACCCCATCAAAACACCAGCCCCCAAACCCCATCAAAACAGCAGCCCCCCAACCCCATCAAAACAGCAGCCCCCAAACCCCATCAAAACATCAGCCCCCAACCCCATCAAAACAGCCCCCAAACCCCATCAAAACAGCAGCCCCCCAACCCCCATCAAAACAGCAGCCCCCAAACCCCATCAAAACAGCAGCCCCCAAACCCGCATCAAAACAGCAGCCCCCAACCCCATCAAAACAGCAGCCCCCAAACCCGCATCAAAACAGCAGCCCCCCAAGCCCCATCAAAACAGCAGCCCCCAAACCCCATCAAAACAGCAGCCCCTAAACCCTCATCAAAACACCAGCCCCGCCACGGCCAGGGAGGGACGCGCTTCTCACCTCCCTCGGCTCCGTTTACGTAACCGAAACCGCAGAATAAAGGGCTCCTCAGATCCTCGGGCGCTGCTCCCAGGGGTGCGGGAAGGTGTCCCGGCAGCGCCTCTCCATCGCCACAGGCCCGTGGGCGGTAGCCAAGGCCCGGGGAAGCCCGAGGCTCTGCGGGGGACGGTCTGACACCCCCACCTGCCGGGACCCGGTGGTGTCAGGACCCCGAGACGGCTCATTCTGGGCCATTTCTATGGCCCGGGATCTCTCAAAACCCGCTGTGGGCTGTGGCTTCATTCCAGCCCACCACGCCCTAATTTCCCACGCCTCACATTGGCGGCGGCCCCCTAGGCCTGGGAATAGGGAAACGGTTCGAGTCCCGGGCTGGGGAGGGCCTGGAGGGAAAGGCTGCAGGGGCGTCCCCCACAGCGAAGAAAGGCCAAAGCGCCAGGCGCAGGGCCCGGAGACGGTGACAGACCTGTCCCTGGCGCGGCGGACGGTGACCCCCGCCCGCGGCCTTTGCGAAACCTCCCTGCCGCCTCCGGGCACCGAGCGCCCTGCGCTGAACTCCGGGCATCCTAATCTGGGGGCGCCGGGACACGCGGGACGGCCCGGGAAGGGGGCTCGGGTGAGCGCGGGGGGCAGGGGCTGCGGCTCAGGTGGCTGCTGGGGCTGACGGGCCCAGTCTGCGCCCCCGGGTGGCCCCCGAGCCGCGCCCGCAGGACCGAGCCCCACGTCCGCTTACCTTGGAGACGCAGCGATTGCACCGGCGGCGCCTCCGTGACTCCGCAGCGCCCGACCCGGCGCTCAGCGGTGCGCTCCCGCCGCTGCCGCGCGCCAGCCCCGCCCCGGCCCGCCCCTGGCCCCCAGAGTCCCGCGCCTGCCCCCACCCCTGCGCTCCTTGGCATCCCCGTCCCTGCCGCCCCACCCGGCAAGGGAAACGCGCGGTGCGCCCCGAGCCGTCTGCCTTACAAGGCCGGTTCCGCGCAGGCCCCGCCGGCCACCGGGTATCCGCTCAGCGGAGGGCAATTACTGAAAACTGACTCACAGCCAATGATGTGATCCACGCACAGTGTCCCGTTATGTTTCCTGGGCTCCTGAGAAAATCACTACAAATGGGTTGAACAACAGGGGTTCCCTCCTAAGGCTTAGGAGGCCAGAAGTCCGACATCAAGGCCTGTGCGCTCAGGAGGTTCCCACCTCTTCCAGCTTCTGTGGCTCCAGGCGGTCCTGGGCGGTGGCCGCATGGCTCCACCTCTGCCCCTGTCCTCACGGGGCCTCCTTCCCAGAGTTTGTGTCTGTCTCCTCCTTTGCTTATCAGGACACCTGTCACTGGATTTAAGGGCCACTAGGATAAGCTGGGATAATCTCAAAATCTTTAATGGAATTACATCTACAAAGACCCTATTTTAAAGGTCTTACTCTGAGGTTCTGGGTCGATGTGAATTTTTTGGGTGGGGGGCATTACCCCCGCAACACCAAAGCTTTTCCCAGCTCCACCTGTGGCGCCGCGCCAGTGACCAGCAGCGTTCACCCAGGCGCCTGCCTGCGGCTGTTTCCACGGCTTTCTGCACAGGTTCTGTGTCCGCAGTTGGGAGCACCAGGCCAGGCAGCTGTCACATAGGAGGAGGCTGGCTCTCAAGGACAAGCCCCTGCTGCCCAGCACCCTCGCCCACCCTGCCTGGGTTTGGCGTTGGGTTTTGTGGGCAGAGGTTCAGGCTGACAGTGGAGGTTGGGCAAGGCAGACACAGCGTGGTGGGTAGCACTGGAAGCCCTGGGCGGAAGCGATGGTGGAAGACGCTGGGCCATCCAGGTCTGCAGTGGGAGACCAGGACAGGAGCCCAGGTCCGTTGGGAGGCCCCATGCTGAAGATGGAAGCACAGGGAGTAGGGGGTGGAATGGACTCCTGGGGACAGAGAGCAGCATACCTGAAATGGCCTCTGATGCCAAATGTGGCGATGCCAGGTCCCAGCAGCTGAGGTGGAGCCGCTCCCACCAGGCCTGCAGCTGGACCTGTCAGGCGTCCACCCACCCCTGGCAGCTGAATGTCCTTTGATGGCCTATGGGCTGAGCAGCTTCTTTGGGCCCCGTGGGGGTGTGGCCCATAACAGGTGAGCAGTCACGGCCCCTTGAGAACCCTAAGCAGCTCCTTTGTGGGTCCTGGGCTGGGGACAAGCTACAGCCTGGGTGCATGGGGCCTGAGGGGGTGGTCAGTGTGACGCCTGTCACTGAAGGAACGAGGTGCCTGCCTGGGTGTGGGGCCTGGGAAGGCTGATGGGGGTGTTGAAGTCGTTCCCACAGGTCATTGGCAGCTTAGGTAAAATGTCTGCGGGGATGTGGGTGTGCACGTGTGTGTGTGCACATGCATGCGTGTGTTTGTGTATTCCTGTGTGTGAATGTGCACCTGTAGGTGTGAGTATGCATGCTGGTGTATGTATGTTGGTATGTGCTCAGCTGTGTATGTTCAGCTGTGTGTGTGTCTATTTGTGTGTCTCTGTGTGTTTGCACGAGTGTGTGTCTGCATGTGCCTGTGTATGAATGTGTGTTTGCACCTGTATGTCCACCTGCCTGTGTGCCTGTGTGTGCTTGTGTGCACATGCCCGTGTCTGTTTGCGTGTGTGTGTGCATGTGCCTGTGTGTGCCTGTGCCCGTGTCTTTCTGTGTGTGCATGTGTGTGTGTTTGCACCTGTGTGTGTGCACGTGCCTTGTGTGTTTGGGCTATGAGTGCATCTGGTTATATTGTTTAAAGAAGCCAAGTTCAATTTTGGGGTTGGAATTGCTGTGGAACATGGAATGAAAGTGCAGGTTCTGGGTCTTGCTGCCAGGGAGCGACTCTGGCTCCGCTATCACACACCTGTGACCCAGAGAAGGGCATTTGAGCCTTGTGGCCTCACTGTTGCCACTGGTCAGATGCTGATGAGGAGGGGAAGCCACATGGGGGGTGTTCAGCCCTAGGCAGAGCTGCTTGGAGCACATTCTTAATATGCCAGCCATTGCTACCTCAGTTCCACAGCCGATGCTAGGGAAGAAGGATGCGGGGACACGGCAACAGGACAGTGTGCTGGGCAGAAAAGATGTGGACGGGAGCCCATGCCTGGCAGAGACACGGAGGACCAGAGAGAGGATGGCGTCGCAGAGCTGAGGGCCGCAGAGAAGGGGGGCGCTTGTGTCTGCAGTGGAGAGGACACACCCCAGCTGGCCGGGGCAGGGGCGGAGGCCCTGGGTGTGGCTGTCAGAGGCAGTGGGCAGTGAGCTCTGTGAAGCCGAGATGGCTCCAAGCAGACCACACGGAGCCTGGTTCGCTTCTGTCCCTGCAGTTGTTTTCTCCGCTGCCGGAAGTGGCTTCACTCGTGTGGATGCCCTGCACTCAGCCCAGGACTAGATGGATTCACAGCCAGATTCTACCAAACATATGAAGAACTAATACCAATCCTTCTGAAACTATTCCAAGAAATTGAAGAGGGAGGATATCTCTCTTTTCTATGAGGCCAGTATCACCCTGAGACCAAAACCAGACACAGACAGAACAAAAAAAGAAAACTCCAGATCAATATCCCTGTGAATATAGACGTAAAAATCCTCAACAGAATACCACAAAATAGAACCCGACAGCACATCAAAACGATACTGCATCCTGATCAGGTGGGATTTATCCCAGGGATGCAAATCAATAAATGAGACGTGGCACATGAACAGAATTAAGGATAAAAACCATATGATCATCTAAATAGATGCTTTTGATCGAATTCAGCCTCCCTTCATGGTAAAAATTCTCAACAAACTAGAAGGAACATGCATCAACATAATAAAAGCCTTACATGACAAATCCACAGCCAACATCATACTTAACAGTGAAAAGTTGAAAGTATTCCCTCTAAGAATTGGTATAAGACCCGGATGCCCACTTTCAGCACTCTTATGCAACATAGTACTGAAAGTCCTGGCCAGAGCAATCAGGCAAGACAAAGAAATAAAGGGAATGCAGGGAATGCAAATTGGAGAAGGAGCCCAAACTCTCCCTTTCTGTTGGTGAAATGATATTCTGTATAGAAAACTCTAAAGACTTGTATTAGTCCATTTTCCCACTGCTGGTAAAGGCATGCCCGAGACTGGGTAATTTATAAACAAAAAGAGGTTTAATGGACTCACAGTTCCACATGGCTGGGGAGGCCTCACAATCATGGTGGAAGGCAAAAGGCAGATCTTACATGTCAGCAGGCAAGAGACAGAATGAAGGCCAAGTGAAAGGGGCTTCCCCTTATAAAACCATCAGATCTCGTGAGACTTATTCACTACCATGAGAGCAGTATGGTGAAAGCTGCCCCCATGATTCAATTATCTCCTACCAGATCCCTCCCACAACACATGGGAATTATGGCAGCTAGAATTCAAGATGAGAGTTGGGTGGGGACACTGCCAAACCGTATTAAGACTCCACCAAAAAACTCTTAGATTTGATAAATAAATTCAGTAACATTTAAGGATACAAAATTAATGTACAGAAATCAATAGCATTCTTATACACCAATAACAATCTGGCCAAGAACCAAATCAGGAAGGTAATCTCATTTATTATAGCTACAAAAAATTACCTAGATATATATTTAACCAAGGAAGTGAAAGATCGTTATAAGGAGAACTACAACACGCTGATGAAATAAGTAATATATGACACAAACAAATGGAAAAGGATCCCATGCTCATGGATTGAAAGAATCAATATTGTTAAAAATCATCATACTGTTCAAAGGAATCAACAGACCCAACACAATCTCTATCAAATTAGAAAAAAAATCCTAAAATTTACATGGAACCCCAAAACAGCCCAACTCGCCAAAGCAATCCAAAGCTAAAAGAACAAAGTTGGAGGCATCACATCACCTGACTTCAAATTATACTACAAGGGTACGGTAACCAAAACAGCATGGCAGTAGTACCAACACAGACATATAGATTAATGGAACAGAATAGAGGACTCAGAAATGAAGACACAAAGTCCATAAAAATATACACTAAGGAAATGACACCCGTTTCAATAAATGGTGCTGGGAAGACTGGATTGGCATATGCAGAAGAATGAAACTGGACCAACACCTCTCACCATATACGAATGTTAACTCAAGATGGATTGAAGATCTAAACGTAAGACCAAAATCTACAAAAATCCTAGAAGAAAACTTAGGAAAAATTCTTCTGAACATTGACTAGGCAAATAATTTATGACCAAGTCCTCAAAGCAACTGCAACAAAAACAAAAACAGACAAATGGAACTTAAACTTCTGCACAGCAAAAGAAACTATCAACAGGGTAAATATACAACCTGCAGAATGGGAAAATAGTTGCAAACTATGCATCTGACAAAGGGCTAATATCCAGAATCTACAAGGAAGTCAAACCAAATAACCCCATTAAAAAGTGGGCAAAGGATATGAACAGACATTTTTCCAAAGAAGACACAAAAGTGGTCAAAAAACATGAAAAAATGCTCATCACTAATTATCAGAGAAAGGCAAATTAAAATCACAATGCGATACCATCTTAGACCAATCAGAATGGCTATTATTAAAGCCTAAAAACAAGAGATTTTAGTGAAGATGTGGAGAAAGGGGAATGCTACTGGGAATGTAAATCAGTATAATCTTTCTGGAAAACAGTATGGAGATTTCTCAAAGAACTAAAAATAGAACCACTATTTGGTTCAGCAACTCTACCACTTGGTATATACCCAAAGGGAGAGACTTAATTATATGAAAAACCACCTGCACTTGTATGTTTATCACAACACTATTCACAACAGAAAAGATAATGGATCAACCTAAGCATCCATCAGTGGAGGACCGGTTAAAGAAAATGTAGCATATATACACAAGGTAATACTACCCATTCATAATAAAGAATGAAATCATATCTTTTGAGCAACATGGATAGAGGCCATTATCCTGAGTGAAATAACTCAGAAACAAAAAGTCAAATACCACATGTTCTCACATATAAGTGGGAGCTAAACAATGTGTACACATGGACATATAGAGTGGAATAATAAGACACTGAACACTCCAAAAGGTGCGAGGGTGGAAGGGGGTGAGAGTTGAAAAATTATTCAGTACAATGTTCACTATTCAGGCGATGGGTAAACTAAAAGCCCAGATGTCACCACTATGCAATATATGCATGGAAGAAATCTGCACTTCTACCCCTTACATCTATAAACACTTTAAAACTCTGTTCTTAAATAACTGCATCTCAGAATGAGATTTTGTCTTATCTGCATCCCCGAATAAGATTTACCTAGGTGTGGATTCCTTCTTTTTATTTATGCAGCTTGTCATAATTAACTCATCATATACCTGTGGATTTGTGTCTTTTGTCAGTTCTGTGAAATCCTCAGGAATACTGACAGGACTCCAGAAATATCCAACACCAGAGAAGGCATCAATTTTTGACATCCAATCAGAAATATTAGGCATACAAACAAGTGGGAAAATAGGAGCCGTAAGGAGACCAATTAGTCTATTAAAACGGATCCAGAACAGACACAAAGGCATTAAAACAATATCAAAACTGTATTCCACATATTGTAAAAGCTAATTTGAGGCATGGAAGATATAACAACACTCTGGATCACTGTTCTAGAGGTGGAAGCTACAATGTATAAAATAAGAACTGCACTGCATGGGATTAATGGCAGATTAGATGTTAAAGAAGAAAAGATTATTCATTGTGAAACCATAGTAATATGAACTATCTGAAATGAAACCAAAAGAGGATTAAAAAAAATTAAGCCAAATAATCTGTAATCTGTGGGACAACTTCAAGTGGCTTAATATATGTTTAATATATATGTTTAATTGAAGTCCCTGAAGGAGAGAAGAAAACATGAGTAATGAGGGTAGTGCATTAAAAAGGATGTTTGGAAAAATAATGACAACATTTTTTTCCAAATTTAATGTTAACTATAAACCTACAGATGCAAGAAGTTCAATGCACCTGAAGCACAAGTACCATTGAATAAAATTATATCATGTCTCATTATAATCAAATTGCTCAATCCCAGTGATAAATAGAAATTTTAAAAGCAGACAGGAAAAATGTCAAAGTATGTAAAGGGAAACACTGGTCCATCCCATAGAAGTTATTTGAGACTTGTTGAGGCTAGTAAGCCGTGTTTTGGGCAATATTCCTTGTGTGCCTAAGGAGAATGCATATTTTCTATTAATAATAAATGAGCTTCCAGTTCCACAGATGCCCCATAAATCAAGCCTGTTAATGGTGTTGTCCAAATCTATATTTTTATTATTTTAAAAATACGGTTGACCTAACAGTGATTGAGAGTTGCATTGAAAACTTCCATAAGTGATAATTTTTTCTAAATTATTTCCTGTGGGCTCTGTGTTTGCTTTACACATTTTCCATCAATAAATACATCTTTTTTGACGTCCCATTAGTGTAGGATTGTTGGTGGTAAACTTGGCTTTTATTTACCTGAAAATATGATTAATTTGCTCTTTTTCCTACAAACAGTGTTGCTAGGTACATAATTCCAGGTCAAAAGTTTTTTTTTGTTTTTTTTTTTTTTTTGGTCACACTTTGTACATATTACTATTTATCTACTATTGTTACTGTTAATACATCTGCTCTCTAATTGCTTTCCTTCTGTGGATGATTTGTTGTTTCTTTCTGGTTGTTTTTAAAGTTAGATTTTCTTCTGTGTTCCGCCTTACCCTACAATGTATCTAGGCCTGGATTTCTTATTTTCATTTGTGCAGTTTGTCATCAATTACTCATCATGAATACCTATGGATTCAGGTCTTTTGTCAGCAATTACCCGGGTTCAGTTATTTCTTTATAGCAATGCAACAATGGGTTCATTCAGAAAATTGGCACTGAGGAGCAGGACACTGCTCTAAAGATACCTGAAAATGTGGTAGCAGGTTTGGAACTGGGTAATGAGCAGAGGTTGGAAGACTTTGGAGGGCTCAAAAGAAGACAGAAAAGCGAGGGAAAGTTTGGAACTCAGTGACTTAATAAGTGGCTGGAACCAAAATGCAGATAGAAATATGGATAATGAAGGCCAGGCTGACAAGGTCTCAGATGAACAGGAGGAAGTTATTGGGAACTGGAGCAGAGGTCACCCTCCTGTGCCTTAGCAAAGAGCTTGGCTGCATTGTAATTGTGTCCTAGTGATCTGTGGAAGTCTGAACTTAAGAATGGTAACCTAGGGTGTCTGGCAGAAGACATTTCTAAGCAGCTAAACATTCAGAAGTGGCATGGCTGCTTCTAACAACCTGTGATCAGATATGGGAGCAAAGGAATGACTTCAAGTTGGAATTTATACCTACAAGGAAAGCAGGGTGTAAAAGTTTGGAAATTTTGCAGCTTAGCCATGTGGTAGAGAAAGGAAAAAATGTTTTCAGGACAGGAATCCAAACAGGCTGCAAAGCAACCACTTATTAGAGAGATTTGCATGGCTAAAAGGGAGCCAAGTGCTAATATCCAAGACAATGGGAAAACGACCTTGAAGACATTTCAAAGATCTTTGCAGCAGCCCCTCCCATCACAGGCCCAGAGGCCAAGCAGAAATCAATGGCTTAATGGGCCAGGACTAGGGCCCTGATGCCCTGTGCAGCCTGGGGACACTGGTACCTGTATCCCAACTTCTTCAGGTGGTTCAGTGGTGGTTCAACAGTCTCCAGGTACAGCGTGGACTGCCGCTCTAGAGGGTAAGCCTTGGTGGCTTCCAAGTGGTGTGAAATCTGCAGGAACACAGAATGCAAGAGTGAAGGGGGATTGGCGGCTTCCCTCTAGATTACAGAGGATGTGTGGGAAAACCTGGCTGCCCAGGCAGAAGCCTGCTGCAGCAGCAGAGCCCTCACAGAGATACTCTATGAGGGCAATGCTGGGAGGAAATGTAGGGTTGGAGCCCACAGAGTCCCCACCAGGGCACTGCCTAGTGGAGCTGTGGGTAGAGGGCTTCTGCCCTCCAGACCCCAGAATGTTTGATCTACTGGCAGCTTGCAGCCTCAGCCTGGAAAAGCCACAAGTACTCAACTCTAACCCATGAGATTGGCTGCAGGGGCCACAAGCTGCAAAGACACCGGGGTGGAGCTGTACAAGGCCTTGGGAGCCCACGCCTCACACCAGTGTGCCTCATGGAGTCAAAGGAGATTATTTTGGAACTTTAAGGTTTAATGTCTGCCCTGCTGAGTTTTGGACTTGCTTGGGGCCTATGGCCTCTTTACCCAGTACCTGTACCATTATTGTATCTATTGTATCTGAGAAGTAAATAACTTGTTTTCGATCTCACAGGCTCATAGGTGGAAGGAACTCATCTTCAGCGGAGACTTTGGACTTAGCATTTTGATTGAGTTGATCCTGGAATGAGTTGAGACTTTCAGGGACTACTGGGAAGGGATGATTGCATGTTGCAAGGTGATTTGGACATGAGATTTGAGGGACCAGGGGTGGAATAATATAGCTTGGATTTTTGTCCCCTCCAAGTCCCATGTTGAGATGTAATCCCCAGTGTTGGAGGTGGGGCCTGCTGGGAGGTGTTTGAATCATGGGAGCAGGTTCCTCATAAATAGTTTAGTGCCATCCCCTTGGTGATGAGTGAGTTCTTGCTCTGGTAGTTCACTTGAGATCTGGTCATTTAAAAATGTATGCCCGCCCCCCAACCCCACCACTCTCTCTTGCTCCTGCTCTCACTGCATGATGTGTTGGTTCCCAACCTACCTTCTGCCACGATGGAAGCTTCCTGAGGCCTCACCAGAAGCCAAGCAGATACCAGCACCGTGCTTCCTGTACAGCCTGCAGGGCTGTGAGCCAGTTAAACCTGCTTTTTAAAATAAATTACCCAGCCTCAGGCATTTCTTTACAGAAACACAAAAACAGCCCAATGCATGTAGTAACTTATAGATATATTTAGAAAACTGATTATCTTTTAAAATATGACTGCAGACTAAATTGCAGAGTTCATTAAAATACAGAGGATGCCTGCAGTTCTCTGGTCTTCTCTTGACTCTTGTTGTCTACTAAGATAAGAAGTCTGGGCTAGGCTGAAGAACTCAGAATCCAGGTCTGGGGTTTCCCAGTACTGTGCTCCCATTTCTCAGTGCTGCACTCCATATCCCAGTACTGTGCTCCCATTTCCCAGTACTATGCTCCCATTTCCCAGTACTGTGCTCCCATTTCCCAATACTGTGCTCCCATTTCCCAGTACCGTGCTCCCATTTCCCAGTACCGTGCTCCCATTGCCCAATACTGTGTGTTCCCATTTCCCAGTACTATGCTCCCATTTCCCAATGTGTGCTCCCATTTCCCAGTACTCTGTGCTCCCGTTTCCTAGTACTGTGTTCCTATTTCCCAATACCATGTGCTCCCATTTAGCAGTACTGTGCTCTCATTTCCCAGTATTATGGGCTCCCATTTCCCAGTACTATGCTCCCATTTCCCAATTCTTTGTGCTCCCATTGCCCAGTAATGTGCTCCCATTTCCTAGGACTGTGCTCCCATTTCTCACTACTGTGCTCCCATTTCTCAGCACTGTGCTCCCATTTCTCAGTACTGTGCCCACAGGTGTGAGCCAACGTGCCCGGCCCATCAGCTCTTCTTGAGCAGCAAGAGGCCCTGCAGCTGGCTGGCTGGCTGGACAGCACAGTTAAGCAGGTGGCCGCATCTCTGCAGTTGCTGGCAGCCCATCGTCCTGGAGATGTAACCCCGCCTGCCAGGCTTGCTCTTCTTTGGTTGTGATGAAGATGATGACAGTGATGGATGCTGGGCTGTGAGGGTCCTGGTTCCTTCGAAGGACATACAGGGGCCTCTGAGATGATGGGCTCTGGCTGCTGGCCTGTGGCATGTGTAGGAGCAGGAGGCTTTGCAAGGCTCTGAGATGATGGGCTCTCGTTGCTAGACTGTAGCATGTGTAGGAGCAGAAGGCTTTGCAAGGTAGACTCTCCAGGCAGGACTTTAATGCAGGGTGAGGTTTCAGGGTGGAAGACCTGGATCACAGGGCACCTCCGCTTCTGCAGGACAAAACAAAGTCACTCTTTGAGCAGCCACCAGGGACGGAGCTCAGATCTACTTGTGATGGAAACCCACCAGTGGCTTTTACCCTCTTCCCTGGAGAGGCAGGGCTGGCTTCCGGGAAGATCATCACCTTGGCTTAGCCCCACTCCCAGCTGGGTCTAGTGAGAGTCCTCCTGAGCAAGGCTCCTGCCCTCCCCATCCTTCCAGAAAGCTTAGAGATGAGTGCATCACCAACATAGGCCATTTTCTATTGTTCTTCTTGGGAAATGCATCTTTTTGAAAGACAACCCATCTTTTATCACTAGATATTTTAAAAAACAGTTTTTGGCCTGGTGCGGTGGCTCACGCCTGTAATCCCAGCACTTTCGGAGGCCAAGGCGGGTGGATCACGAGGTCAGGAGATTGAGATCTTCCTGGCTAATATGGTGAAACCCCATATCTACTAAAAATACAAAAAAATTAGCCGGGCGTGGTGGCGGGCACCTGTAGTCCCAGCTACTTGGGAGGCTGAGGCAAGAGAATGGCGTGACCCCAGGAGGTGGAGCTTGCAGTGAGCCGAGATCACACCACCGCACTTCAGCCTGGGTGACAGAGCGAGACTCTGTCTAAAAAGAAAAAAAAAAAAAGATTGTATATATTTTTTTTCTTAAAAAATACATATGTATGTATATAAATTTTTTCTTTAAGGCATTCATCAATTGAATAATGTTGTGTCTAGAATTTTATTTACCCTTCTTGGATTCACTGCACTTTATAAATCTGTGAGTTGGTGTCTTCTAACAATGTTGGCAAATTCTCAGCCAAATCTCCTTAAATACGACCTCTTCCCAATTTTCTCTCTTTTCTCTTTCTGGAACTCTAACTAAACATAACATAGTCTTCAAACTATATTCTCATTAATGTCTTTGACATTAATGTCTAATTTGTTGTCAAATCCATCCATCAAGTTAAAAAAAATCAGTGATACTTCTCATTTGTATTAGTTTTATTTAGTATTTTTCCAAATCTGCTTGATAATTTAAAAAACAGTTTTCTGTTCCCTCCAGATATTTTTGAGTTTGTGTTTTCTTTCTTTATGTTTTGGTCGGACAAATTCAATATCTGAAGTATTTGTGTCTCTGTTTCTACTATGGTTTCTGTTGCTTCTCACTCATAGTGCTTTGTTTTCACGTGTGGTGAGTTATTTTTCATTGAGAGTTGCTCATTTGCTTGTAGTTTTATTTGTAAGAAATCTTTGAGCCTTAGGATGAAGGTTTGTTACTCATAAGGAATGATGCTTGGCCCCTGGGAATGATCAGTGCAGAATCACTCTACATTAAACTCTCAGCTTGGGGAGTTTCAGTCACTCACCTCGCACACAGTTAGGGACAACCTGTTGCTCCAAATACTCGGCAGTGTTTTTTCTTTCTTTCAGCTCTAGGGCTCGAGATGACGGATCACTCCTGATTTCTTTGCGGGTGGAGAAGTGAGTTGCTTCTACTTTGCCACTGCAATGAGGGTACCGCCATCTGGGGGTGCCAACTTTAAGAGATTACTGATTGGCTTGCCATTTTGGCTGTGCTCTCAGCTTGATCTTCTCTTTCTTACTCTTGTAAAGCTGAAAATGAAGTTCACCAGGTTTCCCAAACGCCCTCGGGGCAAAGGCCAGCTGCACTCCCCACTGGGTTTCTCTCTGGGTTCCTCTGTGCCTTCAACCCTAGCCTTAGAATTCCTTATGTCGCCTCAGTTCATTGATGCCTTTAAGAATACTTACTCTCACACTCACATGGACGTGGACACACACGCGCACACACCCCCTAACTTCTCGCATTCACATGGACACGGACACGCACACGCGCACACACACAACCCTAACTTCCTCGGACACGCACGCACACACACAACCCCCTAACTTCCTCAGTTTTCAGAGCATTGTCCGATCCTTGTAAGTGACTTGCCACATGACTAGAACCTCAGGCTTCATATCACTACCTTCTTTCTTTCCCCTTCCTTTTCCCTTTATGCCATCAGTCTGTATTCCACGATCTTTAAAATCTACCTTAAGTCCTTTCTGGGATTATGTAAAAATCAGACAACTCTCTTAACCACCATCTCCTTTTCTAGAGATAGGAGTGACTGACTCCTACCCACAGGCACTTGGAGAAGTGGAAGGTATATACTGAAGACGTGTTTCATGTGGGCTGCGGTAATTCACAACTGTAAGATGTTATCACAGCCAACATCTGCTGTTTAAAACTTTAGAGGTGAATATTTTTTTTTTTTTTAATGAGGCTAAATCATTTCAGAAGCACTCCAGGAAGACCAGTTGCTTTAGAAATGATTTAGCCTCATTCAAACATAATGCAAACGATAAAGAACATGCAATTATCAGTAACTTCAGCAGACAAGCTGTGGTTGGCTGAGTTTGAGCTTCTATAAAACACACTGAATCATCTTGTTTCAATCACTAATCAAGCTCTGCCATGGGAACTTGCTGTTTGCTATGGTTTGGACATCTGACCCTTCCAAACCTTATGTTGAAATTTGATCTCCAGTGTTGGAGATGGGGCCTCACAGGAGGTGTTTGTGTCATGGGGGTGGACCCCTTACGAAGAGAGTAAAGCCCTCCCTCTGAAGGGAGTGAGTTCAGCTCCAGCAGTTCTTGCTCTAACCAACGCATGGGCTCTTGTTGAAAAGGGCCTGGAGCCTCCTCCACCCCTTCGCCTCCCCTCTCTCCATGTGATCTCTGCACATGTCAGCTCCCTTCACCTTCTGCTGTTGGCGGAAGAAGACTGAGACCATCACCGCATACACAGCTCAATCTTGAACTTTTCAGTCATCAGAATCACAAGCCAAATACACTTTTTTTCTTTACAAATTACCCAGGTTCAAGTGTCTCTTTGTAGTAACACCAATGGACAAAGACACCGCTTGTGTCCATCAATGTTAGCCACTGTTGCTCACGGCAGGGAGTCCACGGCTCCATTTGATGCTCACATGGAAGGATGTCCACAGCAGCTGTCAGTTGTTTGCAGATGATTTGCAAGTTGACGCTTCAGCCAAGTGTCCAGCTCCACTTCTCGGGCTCTGCTACTCCTCAGCCGTTTCACTGTTGCACACAGAGGGAATGGTGGGAGAAGCACGTAGAATCAGGTGCTGTTCTGTAGACATCCTACATGAGCTCAAGTTGTAGCTTCTTAAGTTTGTCCTTCATATCACTGAGACAGTTTTTACAGCACCAGTTTACTTCATCTTTCCTTGATTTTAATTTTGCAATTTCATGGTCAGTTTCTTGCAATCTTTCCATATCTCATTCAGCTCCCCTTTGATCTCAGGGGATTTGTCTTCTCATCTCAGCTTGTCTCCAATTATGATTTTGGTCCTGCCTCATTAAGCCCCTGTGCTATGCATCTCAAACACTGTTTTTCTAGAGAACAATTTTCCTAGGTTTGCTGTCTCTCTGGGCTTTCCTGGTGATGTCTATTCCCAGTTCTGCAACATTTTCACAGGATATACACAGAACCATCAGTCCTGCCCTCTTGTCCTCTAGGGTGCTGGTCAGGGCTGTGCTGCTGGGAGACCTTGACCTTCCTCAGGGTTCCAAGGCACCCAGCCAGCTGTGGGAAGCTGCCGGGAGCACAGGAACTCTGAGGATCCCAGGGCTCTTGATGTTTTCCCCGATCACAGGACTTTTCTTGTATGGATCATGCCTTTGAGGATTCAGTGTGCCCTATACCCTTTTCCTGTCCAGCTGGTTTTTGCGAGGTGCTTCTCTGAAGCATTGTGAGACAGCAGGTACTGAATGGTAGAGTTCAGGGTGCAAAGGAGCTTGCCTTGCCTTGGAAAGCACAGGTAACAGCTTAGAGAAAGGGCTGAGGTCTCATTTTCAGATACAATCATGTCTCGTGTTTCTTAGCTGAGGGGATACAGAAGTAGAGGGAGAGCATGCTCCTCTGTTTTCAAGTGCTCAGCTTCCTATTCTGATGGGAGAGCATGGCTGGATGGTTTCCCAACTCATGTGTGTGCCTCATAGCAAATTCCTTTAGCCTTCTAGTGAGTAAACTTTCCCCCTGATTCTGGAAGTCAATGATCATTTGTTTCACAGTTAAATTTCGCTGCATTCTATGGATCGTCCTAAAGGTTTGAGCAGAAAGCTTGGATAGGTAGGGTCAGAGGCTTCTAATAGAAATCATCTTAAAATGGCAGGTGTTCATTATTTAAAGTTCTTAGATTAGTACAATTGGGTGAAAATAATTCTTAGTTTAGACTTAAAAGCAAGTATGAAAATGAGCAGTCTACAATTTATACATTGTTTACTGCCGAGAAAATAAAGATGAATTGATATTTTCATACCTCATCTGCCATGCACTACTTCTACAGACGGACACATGGCTCACATTCTGGGGTTACTGTTGACATTAAGAGACAAGGAAACAGCAAGCATCCTAGCCCTTGAGTTTGCACTGGTGATTTTTTAAAGAAGATATTGCACTCTCTAGAGAACCAAACCTGGGCAGATTTCAACACGACCCGTACTGCCACATACCTTACCTGAATCTCAGGCTTCACTTTCAGCGCTGTCGGTTTTCATGGGCTGTCTTCTTTCTTGTTGCGGCCTGTTTGCAGTATTCAGAAAGAGAAACAACAGAGAACGTGTGATGTAATATTTGTTATACTGCCGAAGTGGACAAAATGTGTCAACGAGAGTACAGTTTAGAGATGAGCTTGTGACGGAGGCAATCGCTTCACCTCTCTGAGTTTCGGAGCCTTCATTTTTGTGAAGATGGTGATAAGACCGCACTGCTGGAAGAATGTTGCTTTCTTCTTCTGCATGTGTGCTGATACAGCGAGATAAAGTGTGTTTTCCCTGATCAATAAGAGGGTCTTGTGGTAGCCAAGGAGGCTGGTTTGGATTTCTAGCATGAAAAGTGGGGAAATATGGGCCCACAAGAGGTCATCCCATGCCTGGCACCTTCTCACAACTCTTGCTTGATTGTGGCGAGTTCTGGCTGTCAGGGAGCCTTAAGTGTTTTTACACCCACATCTTGGGTACAGGTGTTTTGCTCTCTGCCCTGATGCTACACTAGCGCAGCCATCCAAGAACTTGACTGTTTATACGTGCTGGCCAGCTGGCAGGAGAAGTGACCGTGTTGCTGCCCAGACTCTGCAAAGGTTTGGAGTTCAGGCTTATCTTAACTTGCAATGCTGAATATGTCAGGAATTAGTGACCAGAAATGTGCAAAATATTGCTTTGAACGTTTTTGAAAGACCCACAAGCAAAAAAGTCACTAGGATACTTCTAAATCAAAACAGCGTATCTATCACATGCTAAAGTCTCCCTTCTCTGATCCAATCCTTACTAATTACAATCAGGATATAAATGGATCCATAAATGAGTAAAGAGAGGACATCAAAGAAAAGCAAGAAGGGAAGCCTTTGTTGGATCAGAAATGATGTCTCCTAGAAGGAAAGAATGCAAATGGAAGCTGATGCAGAAGGTTCGGTCAGGATGTGCTGCAGAACCTGGAAGAGCCCCCCAGGAATCGCCAGTGAGGAGCAGTGGATGCTCCGCTGGGCAGGGCTCCTGATGGGACAATTAGCTGGGGGACTTGCAGGCTGAGCAGCCAGGCAGTGACTGCTGCTGCAAAACTTCCCACACCATAGGCAACAATGGGAGTGTCTGCCACCAGATTATTGCAGTGGGCGCAGTAGTCTTGGTAGACACAGAAAAGTGCAAGGAAAAAAATGTACAGAAGGAAGTGACAGGGCTCAATAAGCAAAGGAGAGCTAAGGTACCACCAAACTAATCCAAAAATTACTGAGGATATAGAGAAAATAAAATATTAATTTGAAGTGAAAATAAAAGTATGACAAAGTATGATAGGTGAAATAGTGGAGGATTGTGAAATGAAGGTCGGTGGGGAAGAATGTAGATAATGTTGTAAAACTGTGTTTAAGTCTGTATATAAAAATGCAGAAGTAGTTTACCTAAGGACAAAATGGTATTGTAGGAAGCTATAGAGGCTGGTCCTTCCACTGGAACAACCATTGAGCTATAAAGAGTAATTGCAATGAATTATTTGGAAACTCTGGAACCTGGTCAGGCATCTATGGGAGAATGCTTGAAGAAAGGGGAAGCTGGGCCTGGTGCAGTGGCTCATGCTTGTAATCCCAGCACTTTGGGAGGCCGAGGTGGGCCGATCACGAGGTCAGGAGATCGAGACCATCTGGCTAATATGGTGAAGCTCCATCTCTACTAAAAATACAAACAAAACAAACCAAAAAAATTAGCTGGGTGTGGTGGCAAGCGCCTGTAGTCCATGATACTCAGGAGGCTGAGGCAGGAGAATGGTGTGAACCCGGGAGGTGGAGCTTACAGTGAGTGGAGATTGCGCCACTGCAC
Organism: Macaca mulatta; assembly: GCF_049350105.2. Lineage (NCBI taxonomy): Eukaryota > Metazoa > Chordata > Mammalia > Primates > Cercopithecidae > Macaca > Macaca mulatta. The sequence continues at coordinate 1,862,366 of NC_133411.1, forward strand.
TCTAGCCTGGGTGATAGAGCAAGATTGTCTTTAAAAAAAAAAAAAGAGAGAGAAAAGAAAGAAGAAAGAAAGAAAGAGCGAAAGAGCGAGCTGCTAGTCCTTTGTGAGTGGTGGACACGAGCCAGCTACCGCCTCCATTTCTTAGTCCTGCTGTGCCTATAAGAGTAGCAACCCACATTCCTGGAGCAGCTGGCTGATGTCAGAGTGAGCATCAGGGACCTTGTCCTCAAAAAATTTGACGTGGTACATTTTGGTCAGTCTGGTGGTGCCTGAGGGATCAATACGGAGACTTGCCTTGGTTTTGATCTACTTGGCAGCAGTGGCTTCCTCCAGCAGCGTCCACTGGAAGATTTAAAGAGACAGACCTTCCCCCTTGTTTGTAGCTGGATATTTGAGGAAATCTTTGGTAGTTCACTAACTGGTCATACAGATAAAGGAAGAGCAACTTCAGTGACAAGAAATACACATTTTGCAAAAGCAGTTTGAAAAAGTCACAAACTGATGGATCCAGCCTTTTCAAGAGAAAATCCACAGTCCCAGAGGAGGAGAAGCCCTTGATTTTAAGAGTTACCACATTATGATACTCAGAATATCCAGTTTTTAGCAAAAAATTATAGAACATATAAAGAAACAGAATAATATGGCCTATTCACAGAAGAAAAGAACTTGGCATAAACTATGTCTGTAAAAGCTCAGACATTTGAATTATTAGTCAAAGACATTAAAGCAGCTGTCTTAAATATGCTCAGTGAACTAAAGGAAGTCACTGACAAATAACTAAATAATATAGGAAAATTACACATGAGCAAATTAGATTATTAATAGAGATAGAAATTATATATTTTTTAAAAATCAAAAAGAAACTGGAGGTGAAAAGTACATAACTGAAATAAAAAGTTCATTAAAAGAGTTCAACAGATTTGAGCAAGCAGAAGAAAGGATCAGCTAACTTGAAGACAACTGAAATTACCCTGTCTGAGGAACAGAAAAAAAAAGCATGAAGGAAAATGAACAGAGCGTGAAGGATCTGTGAGATACCATCAAGGGTACCAACATATGCAACACAGGAGTCTCCAAAGGAGAAGAGAAGGAAAGAGGCAGAAAAATACAGTGTTCCCCCATTATCAGCCGTTTTGTTTTCTGCACTTTCAGTTACCTTTGGGCAACCACAGTCCAATAATATTAAATGGAAAATTCCAGAAATAAACAATTCACAAGTTTTAAATTGTGTGTAGTTCTGAGTAGCATGATGAAATGTCATTCTGCCCTGCTCTGCCCACGCAGGACATGAATAATCACTTTGTCCAGCATATCCATGCTGTATACACTATCTGCCCATTAATGTACAGGAAAAAAAACATACTGTATAGAGTGTGGTACAATCTACAGTTTCAGATATTCACTGGGATTCTTGGAACGTATCCCCCACAGATAATGGTGGAGCAGGAGACTACTGTATTTAAAGAAATAATGGCTGAAAACTTTCTGAATCTAATTAAAGAAATGAATCTACACATCCAAGGAGCTCAACGAATTCCAAGCAGGCTATACGCCAAAAGATCTATGCCAAGACACATTACAGTTAGATTGTCAAGACATATACAATGAGAGAATTTTGAAGGCAGGCAGAGAGAAGTGACTAATCACAATCAAGGGTCCTTAATAAAATTATCAGGTGATTTCCCAATAGAAACTAAGGAGGCTCAAAGGCAGTGGGGTGACATATTTAAATGCCCTGGAAGGGGGAAAATACCTGTCAACCAAGAATTCTGTATGTGACAAATCTATCCTTCCAGAATGAAGCAATAACTAAGACATTCTCAGATAGACAAAAGTTGAGGGAATTCATTACCAGTAGACCTACCCTAAAAGAAACGTTAAAGAAATTATTTAGTCTTAAATGAAGAGACACTAGACAGTAACTCAAAACCATACAAATAAACAAACAACATTGGTAAAGAAATAGAGAACATAGGTAAATATACAAGTCAATAATATTGTACTTTTGGCTTATAACTCTTTTTTTTCTATAAAATTTAAAAGTCAAATGTATAATACAATAACTATAAACATTGTTAATGGGCACACACTGTATAAAGATGTAATCATTGACAACAGCAATATAGAGGGTGATGGATGGAAATAGATAAAAGCAGTGTTTGTGTACTATTGAAACTAAGTTGGAGCTGACTGTAGTGGCTTACACCTGTAATCCCAGCCTTTGGGAGGCTAAAGTGGGAGGATCGTGTGAGACCAGGAGTTCAAGTCCAGCCTGGGCAATATAGTGATACCCCATTTCCACAAAAAACAATTTAAAATTAGCTAAGTGTGGTGATGTGTGCCTGTAGTCCTAGTTACTTGGAAGGTTGAGGTGGAAAGATTGCTTGAGCCCAGGAGTAGGAGATTGCAGTGAATTAAGACTATGCACTCCAGCCTGGGCAACAGACTGAGTCCTGTCTCAAAAAAAAAATTCTAAGTTGGTATTCAAACTAGGGTGTTATAAGTTTAAGACATTAATTATTATCCCCAATGTAACCATTCGGAAGATAATTAGAAAATGTACAAAAAGGAAAGAACAAAGGGATCAAAATGGAACATTATAAACATTCAACTAAAGAATTTTTAAATGGGCAGGAATTGAGAAATAAAAAATATATATGATATACAGAATGCAAAAAGCTAAATAGCAGAAGTGAATCATTTCTTATCAGTAATTACTTTAAACATTATATATATATATATATATAGCTTGAACTTTTTAATTAAAAATCAGAGATTGGGAGATTGGATTTTTAAAAAGCTGAATGTGGACAAAGATGCTGAGTTAAAGGAGGTTGTCTTCCCTACCAAGTAATGGAGAAGCTCCAGGGCCCCAAGATACGGTGGGTCCCAGGGGAAAGGGGGAGGAGTGAGGATGGGGTTGGGATGTGAGGTTAAGCACAAGGGTGGTAGCTAAGTGTCCATATATGGAACATGTTGCTGACCCCACACAGCAAGCAGCTAGCCTCTGCCAACCCACAGGAGATAAGAAGGGTCTGATGTCAGGATACCAGAGGTATGGCAGGTGGGAGAATGGGGGACGCGCTAGAAAGGAAAGAGTGGGGTTTGTGACCATAATACTGAATAACTAGAGTCTTTTGTGGGAGAGAGATGAAGTACTTACTTCTCAGAACTTATGAAGCTATGGGAAGTAAGATGACAAGAAATTAGTGCAGGGATAGACAAACTGACAAGTGGAATTGACTACACAGCCCAGAAATAGACTCAAGTATGCGCATAAATGGAGCTGAGGACATAGGTAGCTTTTTATGCCAGTGGGGATCAATGAATGGAGCTGGAAACAATACAAATCCATAGAGGAAAGAATGAAGTTAGATCTCTACCTCACACCATACACTGAAATCAACAAAAGATAAAGACTTGGCTCTCAAAATCAAAACTTAAAACCTTTAGTAGAAATAACAGATGGCTATCTTTTAGATATTTTGGTGGAAAGATTCATTAATCAAGAACTAAAAGCATTCCTTTTACAATATGAATAAACATGACTATATTGTAATGCATGATCTGGTTTCTAGAATGGCATATTAAATTAAGCATGGAGTTAAGCTGCACATGGACAGACTCTATCTGTAATTCACCCAACTGACAAAAGGTGTGTATAAAGAATATATAAAAACTCATATAAATCAATGAGAAGCACAAAGAGTCCAATGGAAAAATGGACTAGGGACATGAGCAAGTGCTTCATGGAAGAGAAAACTCGCATGGCTCACATGTGTTCAGATTCATTAATAATCAGGAAAATACTGGAGGAGGCCACAATAAGCCACCAGTTCACACTATTCGACTGTCAATTCCAAGTGTGGAGAGGACACGAAGCAATAGGACTTCTTATAGCCTGCTGTGAGAGTGTAACATGTGCAACACCTTTAAAAAATAGTGGCCTTATCTCTGAGAGCTGGACATTCTAGCAATTGCACCACTAGGAATAGCCCCGGGAGAAATGGTTGCACCTGTACAACAGGAGATCTGTCAAGATTGAGCTGCACAGCCGGGTAGCGAAAAACTGGAAACCGTCTCCATGCCCAACCATAGCAGAGCGGGTAATTAAGTGCGGTATGGGGTGGAACAGCCACAGAAGCAAACGCGAACAGACTACAGCGACACGCAGTATGGACAGACCTTGACAATTCAGTATTAAGTGAAGAAAGTGATTCCCCAAAGATTCCAGATATTACATACATACAACGTCCTTTCTGTTAAAAAAAAAAAAAGAAAAAGGAAAAAGTAACCAATGTATTGCATGTATGTACTCTTCAGGAATATTATACATCTCTCTCTCTATACACACACACACACACACACACACACACACACACACACATCCATCTAAGGAACAAAATTTAAAGGCAAGCAAGAGAATGAAGAACATGAGCGGGGTGCAAGGACTTGGAATGGGGGCCCTGACAGCAGACAAAAACGATGTCAGACTCTGCTTTTGTTTTTGGTGCTTCCTCCATTATCATAAATAAACAAAATACAGAGTCAGTGAAGGAAGCAGGTCACTCAGATCAAGGATGCATCAGTGTTCCTACCCAGGATTGGGATTAGTGTGACTCTGGGCACCTGGGATCCAAAACAAGGGGAAAGAGGCAACTACCATTCACTACGCCAGACGCTGGCAGTGACGTTCACAACTCCAGGAGCTCACACATGACCTTCTTGGGAAGCGATATGAATATCCCTCATATCCTTGTGAGGAATAGGGGCTCGGAGTGGATTAAAAACTTACGAGGTTACAGAACCAGCAGCATCTCCACACTGGCCTAGAACCCAGGTCTGTCTGATGCCAAAGTCCAAATGCAGGTTACGGTGCCAATTAGCTCCTGATCGCTCTGCTAAGAGGAGCTTTGGATTCCTGCAAAGAGTGAGAGACGGGGGCCTGGGATGCCTCTGGGGGATATTAGAGCAGCAGGATCAGACGCAGGTCCTGGACTGAGCCCGCAGCTAAGAGAAGCAGCTCACAGGCCGGGTCTGGGGGTGCAGGCCAGTCCCCATCAGACTCTCCTTGACTGTGGCCACTGGAGTTAAGGGCCAGGGTGTGACCTTCCATGGTCAGAATGGGGCTCTCCTAAGTGGAGTGAAAGACAAACCTTAGATCTTCAGGTGGGTCCTTCTGAATCTCTGGGGCCACAGAAGGAAAACTGGGCACTGCAGCCTGATGGGGATGGGAGGGGTCAAGTTGTGCAGCCTCCCTCTCGCTGCGCAGCCTCTTGGGAGCGAGCGCGCAGGACGTCTGCGAGGACCTGCGCCCTTAGCCTTACACCCTTTGCTGGGTGTGTGAGTGCTCAGCTCTCAGTGCAGACGCGGGACGTCTGTGAGGACCTGCGCCCTTAGCCTTACACCCTTTGCTGGGTGTGTGAGTGCTCAGCTCTCAGTGCAGACGCGGGACGTCTGTGAGGACCTGCGCCCTTAGCCTTACACCCTTTGCTGGGTGTGTGAGTGCTCAGCTCTCAGTGCACAGAGACAGCCCGATGGTAGCTGCATCTGCCTTCCTTTCCTCTCCGAGCTCCTCTGCTCTGCCCGAGCTGACCTCTGGGTATGGGTCCAGACCTGCCCACACATCCTGTGCTGTGTCCTCAGTGCTCCCAGCCCTGCCCCACTTGCAGGCTCCCTCACTCAGTTCTCCTTGGACATTTGAATGTGTCTCCAACACACTCTCGTGCTCCACCTTTTTAAAAAATTAATTAATTAATTAATTTTGAGACGTAGTCTTGCTCTGTTGCCTAGGCTGGAGTGCAGTGGCACGATCTTGGCTCACTACAACCTCCACCTCCTGGGTTCAAGAGATTCTCCTGCCTCAGCCTCCCGAGTAACGGGATTACAGGTGGTGCCATCAAACCAGGCTAATTTTTTGTATTTTTAGTAGAGACAGGGTTTTGCCATGTTAGCCAGGATGGTCTCGATCTCCTAACCTCGTGATCTGCCTGCCTAGACCTCCCCACATGCACCATCTTTTGACCATCAGTTAGACGTGCGCACACACACAAACACACACACATTATTTAATCCCACTTGTCTCCTATATGCACGGTTTTCCCAACATTTTATTAAAATTTCAAACATAAACAAGACTGGAAAAGGCTTTACAGAAAAAAAACAAAAAACAAAAAACAAAAAAACCTGAACCCAGCACCTGGATGCCACCAGGGCTAACGATTGTCCTCCGCCCCATCACATAACTGCCCGCCCATCGCCCTGGTCTGCCGCATTTCAGACTGGTTGCAGACGTCCACACACCTCGCTGAGATGCACACACGGTACTTCCGGCACTGCAACACCTATTTTTGTGTTCTGTCTGCTTCTGTCACACACACACACGTGTTTCATAGTTGAAAATATTTTCTGTCCCCGACTTTTTCTTCTATTCCACACCCGTCTTTGATGTTGTTCCACAGGACCCTTCCTGTAGACGGAGTGCCCGTGTCCCCCAGATTCACACGCTAAAGTCCTAACCCGAGGGTTGTGTGTCATAAAGCAGAGCCTTTGGTGTCAGCTCACGAACGAGGGACCCCGATGACAGGATTCGTCCAGTGTCTTTAGAACAGGCATCCGAGTCGGACCTCACTCTCAACTCCCTGTGTGTGAGGACAACCAGAGGAGGCCATCGGAGGACCAGGAAGGGGCTCTCACCAGACACCAGATCTGCCGGCGCCTTGACCTGGGACTTTCCAGGCTCTGGAATGGTGAGAAATACATGTTTGTTGCCTAAGCCCCTGGTGCATGGTACTTCTGTGGAAGCAGGCGGAACAGACTAGAACACCTATGAATGCTTACAATTAGTCAAACAAGCAACTCAGAGTATTGTTGCAACCTCCACTGTGGAGGAAGACTACTTGGTGCTCACTGGAGGGAAGAGGCCAGCAGCTTTGGGGATACCCCAGATGGCGAGGTCCTTTCTAGATGCCAAACAGCGGCAGGACTCAGGCTCAAGCCCTGGCGGGGAGACAGGAGCTCCTCATGATCCCCTCTGCTAGGAAGCAGAGGAGGAAGGAAAGACCACCTGTCAGCAAAGCAGAGTCTTACTTTGGCGGGGAGCTCACAACAGGCCATGAAGGCTCCAAAGTTCTGCAAGCACCATTACCATGGTTTCTGCTTGTCAGCAGATCCCAGGAACAGGTAGCTCCTGGGAGGTTGTGTGAGTGCTCAGAAGTGTACCACACAACAGACACCACCTGGGCATGAGTCTCACATGGAAAGCACCCTTGATGCTTGCTAGTGGGATAATACAAAGGAACGGCCCCAGCCTCCAGTGGAAAATTAATACAAGCCACTGAATGAGGCGCTGGGGATTAGGGTCTTCACAAGGGCAATCCTGCTCCCTATTCCCACTTTCATTCCAGCTGGTCAGCCTGAATCCACCCATTCCCTTCAACATCCCACAGCAAACACGCAGACCAGAATATCCCCATAAGTCTGTCTAATATCCACCACTAGAGACACTATAAATTCCTACACATTTCCCACTAAAATAGACCTGTGATTAGCAACATCACACCGCACAGGCACTTAATGGATGGATTTTCCCCCCGTGGCAAAGCGTGACACGATTTAAACAAAGTCCCTGATCGCTACAAACTGATGTTTGTAATGTGCCCAGTGCCCAGCAGGCAGAGCCTGAAATAAAAGGCTGTAAGGGAGTCTATAAGGTGGACCAGCTGGATCCAAACTGTTAGGTGACCATGGAAGCATTTTCTGTGACAAGAAAAAGGGTTAATGGCAAGTTATCGCCTGTTGCATCTAGAGGCTTTGTAAACTTATGTGTTGTTAGTGTAACACTTTTCACGTTAAACGAGGTTAGGTTAGCTCATTCTCCTATGGAGAAGACTCGATTGAAATGAAGACAGCTTCCAACAAAGAGGAGTATGATTTAAGGATGGAGTGGTTTATGCCCATCAGACAGAACAATGTAGAGTTTAAAAAGCAGGTCCTAAAGAGGTGTATAACATGATTATAATTTCATTTAGAAAATGGGTCTCATACACAGAAAAAATGTTAAAAGGGAAGCTGCAGGAGGTGCCAATCAAAATGCCTGCAGTAGCCATTGGTGGGTGGGAGGACTGTGAGTGAGTTAGGTTTTTACACCAAGAATTTTTGTTTTCCATTTTGAATGTGTACTGATAAAACATATATATTTTTTCAAAGTGAAAATTTACAATCCTGGTCACAATCAATTTTCTATCATTCTTGCCAGAAACGGATCAAAGAGAAAATGTCTTAGTTTTTACCTAATATCAGAACCATAGTCAGGCTATACTTCGAAGTAAAATTCAGCATAACCTGGATTCACTAAATCAAAGAAAACCAATTTAGAAGAAACATCAGTGGGTTGTGTGAAAGAGCATTTTCACACTAAGTGATATTTAATCCTTGATGGCTGAAACCAGGCACAACTCTTAAGCAATTCTCAGGTTTGAGAAACTGATGAACGGGGCACATCTCCTGGGCGGCCTTTCTCTGACCCAGGAAGCTGCCTGCCTCTTGAGCTGCAGAACCCGGCTGGCCTTCCCTGGCCTGGAACTCTGGCACTGCCCCCAGAGCGTTACCATGAAGGGCAGAGCTTCTGGGGCACTCAGGAAGAGCAAGACAGGAACTTCTGTCCTCTGCTCAGCTGGGGGAGACTGACTTACTGGGGCTCCCTGTGGAGTTGGGATGCAGGGAAAACACTATGGGCCGCTCTCAAAATAAGGTGTATGTTTAACGCAACTTTGCTCCAAATTCCAGGTTTCCTGGAACTGAAACAAAATGTATTTTCCATATAAATTTTAAATAAACTTACATGAAAAAATTAACTTTAAAAATTGTCAGAACTTTTAGAAATGAAAAAACCTGAGAATGTGCCTGTCAGACATTAAAGTGTAGCTCAGGAAGGTCCAGTAATTAAAACAGCATGGTTTAGGACACAGATCAACAAGACAGAAATAAACGTGTAGAAACAGACCTGAGTCTAGTGCTTATGGCAAGCACTAGAAAAGGGGGCCTTTGAATTAGATGGGAAAGGTGTATTGTTTCATAAACAAGGTGGTAACCATTAGTTAAGTCTTTGAGATAAAATAACCTTAGCTCTCTCCCTGTATGCAAAAGTAAGTTCAGGATGGCTCGAAAATCAAAATATAAGGAAAACCAAAAAAGAAAAATTATGAAAATATCAGCAAAGAGTTCTAGATGATATTTGTAAAACTCTGGAGTAAGAAACACTTTTTAAAGTAAGACAGGAACATTTGACAACTTTGACTTCAGAAAAATTTATGACCTTCACATTGCAAAAGACATGATAAACACAAAATTTTAAGAGACAGACTGAAAGACATTGGAAACACATAGATCACAGAAGTATTATCCCTAATGTGCAAAGACCACTTAATATTGACAATACAAACAACTCCATTTAAAAGTGTGCAAACATTTGAAAAGCTAATTCATACAAGAGGAACTGTGAAACAGTAAAAAGAGAATGACGATATGTTCAGTGTCATTAGTAACAATTAGAGAGAAAACAATATTGTCAGTGTCTGCCAACACTGGCACAAAGGTGCTTCTTGCAATTTTGTTTGCAAAACCTAAACTTGGCCATAAACTTAATATCCCGTAGTGAACAACGGTTGACTAAGCCACGGTATATGCACATCATGAAAGAGGGTGAAGTTCCTCACAAGAAGAAAACACGTAATCCATGCCAGTCATGCACGTAATCCATGCCAGTCATGCACGTAATCCATGCCAGTCATGCACGTAATCCATGCCAGTCATGCACGTAATCCATGCCATACTGTTGAAGAAATCAAAAGAGGAAGCTGCAGAATGATTCATATGGTGTACGGTAACCTCTCAACGTGAGTGAATATGTAGAGAGAAAAAACATGTATTTACCCTCTATTATTAAAACGGCATTTTGAGGTGGTATTCAGGAAGGGAGGTGCAGAATATTTTTAACTTATGTACTATGGTATTTAAACTGATACAATGAGCATGTCATAAGGTTTTAAGTTCTAAGTATAAGTTAGGTATTCAATTCTCCCCCATCTAAATGTTGCTCCACGGCCAGACACAGTGGCTCATGTCTGTAGTCCCAGCACTTTAGGGGGCTGAGGCGGGCAAATCACTTGAGCTCAGGAGTTTGAGACCAGCCTGGGCAACATGGTGAAACCCCATCTCTACAAAAGTTGGCTCAGCGTGGTGGCATGAGCCTGTGGTCCCAGCTACTTGGGAGGCTGAGGTGGGTGGATTGCGAGAACCCAAGTGGCAAAGGTTGTAGTGAGCTGAGATTGTGCCACTGCACTGCAGCCTGGGTGAGACAGTAAGACCCTGTCTCAAAAAAATAATAAATAATAATTTTAAAAATGTTGCTCCATGATCCAGGGCAGCTGGGTTGGGAGGATGAGGCCAGCTGGGTGCACTGATCAGTGAGGGGGAGACCCAGGAGGCATGCGGTGACCTCAGCAGTCTGGGGTCCCAGGTGCCTCTAGAGGAACCCCGAGCAGCTCTGAGCCATGAGGTGTGGGTGCTCCTTCTTCCAAGCATGAGGAGCCTCCCTCACACACCCTCCCTGAATGATGTCGGCCCTGTCTCTGGGCGTATGTCCACTGGGCCCTCCATGGTTTGGCCATCTGGCCCCGCTCAGCAGCATGACCTAATGGAATGGTGGCAGAGACCCCAGAGGACCTGGGCCAGGACAGCTGCAGCTGCTGGGTGCCCAGAGTAGAGGACGGGGCTGTTCTGTGCAGGCTGAGGTGGGCGCTTCCCCTGTGGGGCCAGCTGGGACTCCCTGCAGTGACAGGAGGAGTATGGCAGGCAGGGTGGGGACCGGGATGTGATGTGAGGGCAGGAAGGAGGCTGTGTCAGTGTGAGAGAGAGTGTGTGTGCATTTGACTGTGTGCGAGAGAGAGTGTGTGTGTATGTGCACACGTGCATGCCTGTGTCTGTGCACCTGGAGTGCTTTGAGACAATGATTCTTATCTTTCCATTTCATTTCATTTTAGACTGTATTAAATGGTTCTGGATGAAACTTATTGTAGAGGGTAGGAGTGCAATATCTAAACCCTGAAACCCTGGGAAATGATGTATAAAGTTGCTTTTTAAAATATAAAGTTAGTATGTCTTCATTTTATGGAAAGGAAAATGAAATTGCAAACAAAGAGTAAATAACTTAGCATCATGTGTGAGTAGATTTCCTATTACTCTATGTTCTGTGACAAGTGTATCCTGTACTTGAGATTCTCTGTACTTGAGATATCCTGTACTTGAGATTCATAACAAATGCATAACAAAAGAATATGCATTTATTATGGCTGCACAATATTATTTCATCAAGGAACAGGGTACCCTTTAGAATGTATGCTTAAAACCGGATCATGGTCCTCTTTATAATGGTCCTCTTTCAGCTTTCGTAGTTTGGAGGGTGAAAAAGTGGTGTGCAGTTGGGCTGGAATTGTGCAGTGTTGGGGCAGAGCTGTCATTAGTGGATATATTTAGAGTTGAAACGACAAGACCTAATTCTCAATGAATCCCTATTAGAAACATTAAAATACATTCAGGCTCACAACATTACATGTGTTTAAAGAAAGAAAATAACTACATTTGGCCTTATTTTTGTGTATACGTTCAAATGTTATTTACGAAGAATTCTGTAATTTTTTTCAAGTAAGATAAGTGCAATACGCTACATGAATGGCTATAAATGTTAAGTGAAACATTTCTACTTTCCATTATGTCATCAGCTTCTTGGAAGACATTAAATAGAGGACATACTTTCCTAAGTAATTCTAGTTCAGGCAAGGGTACAACTATGTTTCAGACAGATAAAACATTCCCATTAAACTTACAAACTTACCCAAGTGAAGATAGACTTGGGGCATCATCTGTTTCCTGTGGGAAAGTGAAGCAAAATTCATAGGATGAACAAAGACCTTGTTGACATTCAACTTATTCTCAAACAAAATTCAAGTTCATTACTAGTCAGTTCTGAGTAACGGTACATTAAGAATGCCTGGACATGGAATAGGATCTCAGTGGTGGGACATCACCCTTCCTCCCAATCCTTGTATTATGGGCTGAACTATATCCTCCTCCAAATTCATAGGTTGACATCCTGACAGCCAGTGACCTAGAATGTGGCTGTATGAGGAGACAGGGTATTGAAAGAGGTAACTGATGTTAGATGAGGCTATTACGGTAAACCCTAATCCAGAGTGACTGGTGTCCTTATAAGAAGCAGAGATGATGACAGAGACACAAACAGAGGAAAGACTGTGGGAGGACACAGAGAACAGGTGGCCATGTACAAGGCAAGGAGAGAGGCCTTGGGAGAAACCAACCCAGCAGACACTGTGCTCTGGGACTTCCAGCCTCCAGATATGTGAGAAAACACATTTCTTGTTTCAACACCCCATGTGTGGTTCCTGCTTGTGGAATCTCTAGCAAAGAAAAACACCTGTTATATGTGCACACACATTGTTTTCAGTGCTCTTGGGTAAGAACCTGGGAGTGGGAATGCTGGGTTATATGATAAGTATATGCTCAGCATCTGAAGCTTTGCCAGAGCGCCTGCTGACGTGGCATCATCTTTCATCCCCATGAGCAATGGATGAGACTTTCAATTCTCCCACCTCTTCACCAACACTTGGTATTGTTCATCTTCCTTTTAATTTTTTTTTTAGAGACAGAGTCTTGCTTTCATTGCTCTTGGGTAAGAATCGGGGAGTGAGAGCGTTGGGTCATATCAAAAGTACCTACTCAGCATCAGAAGGTTTGCCAAACTGCTTGGTGATGTGGCATCATCTTTCATCCCCATTAGCAATGGATGAGACTTCCAGTTCTCCCACATCTTCACCAACACTTGGTGTTGTTCATCTTTTTAAAAATCTATTTTTTTAGACATAGGTTGCCCAGGCTGGTCTCAAACTCCTGGCCTCAAACAATCCTTCTGCCTCCTTGGACTCCCAAAGTGCTGGGATTTCAGGTGTGAGCCACTATGCCTGGTTTACATTGCAAATCATTTTTTATTGTAGCCTTTCTAACATGGGTGCCATGCTATCTTATTGGGGCTTTTGCTTGTGGATCCCTGATGGTAAATGATGTTGAGCACCATGTGCTTTGTCATTCATATTACGGCCTTGGGGAAGTTTTGTGTTCAAATCTTTTGCCCAATTAAAAACAGAGTTTTCTTGTTAATGAGTTTTGAAAATTCTTTAAATATTCTGGATACAAGTATATGACTTGTAAATATTTTATTTCAGTCTGTGGCTTATATTTTCGTTCTCTTAATGGTGTCAATTGAAGGGAAATTTTTAAATGCTTAAAGTCAAATTATTTGTTTTTTCAGAAAGTGTTTTTAGTATCTATCAAAGAAAACATTGCCTAACAGAAGATCACAAAGATATCCTATGGAGGGAGACGCAGAGGTGGACAAGATGGCGGCAGCAGCTGCCCGGGCAGGAGGCACCGCAGTGGTGGTGGTGGCGGTGGTGGGGCTGGCGGGGGTTCCAGCTGTGGGACAGGCAGAGGCCGTAGCGGCGTGTTGGATAAATGGAAGATAGATGATATGCCTGTAAAAACTGACAAGTGGGATGGATCAGCTGTGAAAACTCTGGATGATTCTGCCAAAAAGGCACTTCTGGAAAAATACAAATATGTGGAGAATTTTTGTCTAATCGATGGTCACCTCACTATCTATACAATCTCCTGTTGCTTTGCCATAGTGGCTGTGACTTGGGATTATACGCATCCCTTTCCAGAGTCCAAGCCCGTTTTGGCTTTGTGCCTCATATCCTGTTCTGTGATGATGGGAATTCTGACCATTTAGACCTTATCTGAGATCACCATCTTTCTCGTGGCCCACAGAAAAGAGCCTACAGGAGTGGATTCTGGTAATATCCGGGAGCTGCCCTCCAGTCTTAAAAGGTTTGATGGCAAATACACCCTGAAGCTGACCTTCATCAGTAGGAGAACAAAACAGCAGCGGGAAGCCCAGTTCACCAAGTCTATTGCTGAGTTTTGACCCGAGTGGGACACTGGTCATGGATGCATGAGCCTGCAATGTCCAGGCTCCATGACAGTCTCACCATAGGAAGAAACATTAAATAGCCAATTCTAAAGGTAGTCCTCTTTCTGCTGGATCTTGCTGAATTACTGAACCGGGTGGTGGGGGAGATAAAAATAACTTAAAATGGGTAAAGTAAGAACTGTTAAAAAGTCCATGTTTTGTCCTGAAATTTTAGTCTATTCTGGATAAACATGATTTTCTGACACAGATATGAGAAGTTGTAGCTCTGATGTCTAGCTGTAGTCACCTCGGTATTCTGTTTGCATTATTTTAATTTGCTTTTCTGCAAAAGCATTTTTGCTAAAAGTTGTACAGACTTTTCCCTTTGTACCTACCAATACTTTATATACTATAGCTTTGTGCCATGCAGCATTTTAAGATACAATTTAAAAAAATTATTAATGTGGGCCAGGCGCGGTGGCTCAAGCCTGTAATCCCAGCACTTTGGGAGGCCGAGACGGGCGGATCACGAGGTCAGGAGATCGAGACCATCCTGGCTAACACGGTGAAACCCGTCTCTACTAAAAAATACAAAAAAAAAAAAAAAAAAAAAAAAACTAGCCGGGTGAGGTGGCGGGCGCCTGTAGTCCCAGCTACCAGGGAGGCTGAGGCAGAAGAATGGCGTAAACTCGGGAGGCGGAGCTTGCAGTGAGCTGAGATCCGGCCACTGCACTCCAGCCTGGGCGACAGAGCGAGACTCCGTCTCAAAAAAAAAAAAAAAAAAAAAAAATTAATGTGTTGCTGACACTATTAATTCCTATTTGAACAGTTAATGTGTTACTGACTCAATTAATTCCTATTTCCTGTTTCCTTGAAGAATTCAGGACACAACTCCTTCTGTATGACAGCTTTCCTTCACACACTATTTTTGTGGGTGTGTATATATCTCACTTGGGGAAAATTTTAAAAACACATTTCAAAAACACATAGCTTTTTAATTTATTTGGAACAGACCTTCTGCCTGTTACATTTTGTGCTCTTAGCCAATTTAAGAGGTCGACTGTATACTTAGTGTTAAAAATATATATTCTATGAGTTTTCTAGGGATGTTAAACTTTTCTCTAAATATGAGGTCTGTGATGGATTCTGCATTGCTTTCTACGTGGTACTGAGCTGTGAGTGTTTGGCATGTGGTTATCAAGCTGCTGCAGCACATTCATTAGAGATGCTTCCATTTCTCGCCTGGGCGCGGTGGCTCAAGCCTGTAATCCCAGCACTTTGGGAGGCCGAGACGGGCGGATCACGAGGTCAGGAGATCGAGACCATCCTGGTTAACATGGTGAAACCCCATCTCTACCAAAAAAAAATACAAAAAACTAGCCAGGCGAGGTGGCGGGCGCCGGTAGTCCCAGCTACTCGGGAGGCTGAGGCAGGAGAATGGCGTGAACCCGGGAGGCGGAGCTTGCAGTGGGCTGAGATCCGGTCACTGCACTACAGCCTGGGCGACAGAGCCAGACTCCGTCTTTAAAAAAACAAAAAGAAAAAAGAAATGCTTCCATTTCTCCCCATTGCCTTGTCTTGGCACCTTCCATTTAAGCCAAACAGCAGAAATGTTAAGAAGGGCTTGTTTCCGGAGTTTCCAGTTTGTTCCATTCATCTACTCAGGGTGTCTTCTTGGAACAACGTTGTCTGCAGCCGCAGGCCCACTCCGAGGGGAGGCGATGGACTGCAGGTCTGTGGAGCGCAGCACAGGGCTGTGCCACGGACGTGGGTGCCAGTGAAGTCACTCAGACGGAATTCTCCTCCCCGAGGTGAACAATGAACCAAGGGAGTCATTTTTATAGGATTGTCTGTAGCCCACAGAGATGTGGGCTTGGGATTCAACCTCATGCTGAGCGGATCTTCTCTGCTTCAGACCAAGCGTCATGTGGCTTCACGCGAGAGTGACTATAAATCATCATCTACAGCGAGACGCTGCGGAGAGACCGAGGGACTCACGATTGCACCCGGGCAGCAGGCGTCCACGTGGACGATCGCAGACAGAGAAAATCCCGTGAGCCCGTGTGACACATGGAGTGAGGGAACTTTGGTGGCTGAGTCTGGGTGGGGGAGGGCTGGGGCCTCGATCGGTTTCCACTGAGTGTATCTCCAAATCTTCGCTGGAAGTACAGGCAAAGCACAGGGCTTGGACGCCAGCGTCGCTGTTCCTCCAGGCTGGGCTGATCCCTTTTCACTTCCAAGTCTCAAGAGCCTGTTCCCTGAAGTCTGGGGAAGTGTGGTGAGGAGGCCCCGCCCCACAGAGAAGGGGAAGTCACCTGTAACCTCCAGAAGTTGGCCGCCTCACAAAGCCTGCTCAAAAGAATTTCCCCACAGCCTAGCACAGTGGCTCATGCTTGTAATCTCACTGCCATGGGAGGCTGAGGCCAGAGGCTTCCTTGACACCAGAAGTTTCAAATCAACCCGGGCAACAGAGTGAGACCCCATCTCTTAAGAAATAAAAAATAAATTGGCTGGGTGTGGTGGCACACGCCTATAGTTTCAGCTACTCGGGAGGCTGAGGTAGAAAGAACACTTCAGCCCGGGAGGTGGAGGCTGCAGTGAGCCCTGATCCCACCACTGCAATCCATCCTGGGTGACAGAGTGAGATCCCATCTCTAAAAATAAATAATGACCCAGCAGAAACCACTGGAATCCAGCCCCAGAGCAGGAACAGAAATACGTGGCCCTAAAGCCAGCACTGTGCTGGTCTTTTCCTGTGAAGGACAGACACGGAGTCCATGTAACACACACACACCATTCACACACACACACGTGACCACACACCACACACAAAACCACACCACCATAAACACACACCCCGACATACCTGCACATGTGTCCACACACACATCTCTATTCCCATCTGTCTCCTATACACAGTCCTTCCTCAGCATTTTATTTTAAAAACATAGTACGTGGCTTCTGCCATGGCTAAGAATTTCCCTCCATCCTTTATGACAGCACTGTCCCTCACTGTGTCTTCTGGGCACTTCAGAGACTGCCCTGGGCATCTGCCCATCACCGCAGCCTGACGGTGGCGCTCCACTGTGGGGGCTCCCGCTTTGGTACCCGTCTGTGTCTCTCACCCACAGCTGGGAAACGTTCCTGCCTCTCACTCCATCTCTCTTCCATGCTGCACCCACCATCATTCCCATGGGAGCAGCACCCTTGGACACAGAGTGCTTCCATCTGAATACCGCCTTAACCTCAGCTTGGGGGACCTCAGACCACACATTCTGCACACGGTCCTGTCCTCGGGGTACAGCACTCGTGCCTGCAACTTACCTGTGCCATCGAACCCCCTTCCGGGTGAACAGTACTGGAGAACGGACTGGGGCGCCTGTAAATCTGCAGGGAGTCCCTGGCATTGACTCTGGTGGGGCAAGCAAAAGGAGAGAAACACATCTCAGCTTTGTCGGGGGCTCAGGGCAGCACTGGAGGCCACAGAGTGTCCTGTAAGCACCACTGCTGTGAGACCCACATGTCTCAGAACCTGGAGACGAGCAGCTCCCGGGAGGTTGTGTGAGTGCTACCGGGTTACTGCACAGTGGGAAACAGAAGGAGTTTTTGGTGTAAAGGACCAGGACTCCTTCCCACTTGGATTCTGTAAAGCAGTGCCTCCCACAGTGTGCGAGCCCCGCCCTAGACCAGAGCCTTGGACAGGTTGTGTCCTCAGTCAGTGTAGTTGGGCTACACT
The DNA here is from genome assembly GCF_049350105.2 of Macaca mulatta. NCBI lineage: Eukaryota > Metazoa > Chordata > Mammalia > Primates > Cercopithecidae > Macaca > Macaca mulatta. The sequence continues at coordinate 1,880,146 of NC_133411.1, forward strand.
GAGCTACAAGGTGACTGTAATTTTATAAAACACCACGTCACACATGTCACAGGGGCTTCAGGTGGGTCAGGTGACTTTCATTTTTACCTGGGAATCTTTGCTATTCCCTCATTTTCTACAATGTATATACGTTGATTTGGCAATCGTTACACAACTTTAGTTTTTCATTATGGTTTTAGAGAGAAAGTTTGCATTCTGCTTATAGTTATGTTTCTATTAATCTTGTCCAAAATGCATCATAGAGAAAGCATTTTTATATTTTACTTAAAAGACCACAGTTACATGGTAGTTCAAAGTGAAATCCAAGTGCTTCAGATCGACACAGTAGTTCTGCCAATCACCCTTCTGAGAAAAGCAATTTCATAGAAGACTTAATGGGTCGTTTGAAAGGGAATGAACTTTTCCCAATAAGCCATACACCTAGACTGCTGAACTAAGCAAAAGTCTACATGAATTCTCTGCAGGTGTGATAACTACCAACAGGGCCTTGTCCAGATCCAGGGAAGCTCTCCATCCCCTGGCTGTGGAGTACGGGACGGTGACTTTTCCAGGGACACAGGCCCTGTCTCTTCTGCCCAGGAAGGTTTGGGCCGAGCCCCTGCTGGTGTCTGTGAGGGCTGGGGCTGGTGCACACCTGGGGAAGGGGGGCTGCGTGCCACTTCCTGGCCATGGTGGAGAGTCTGGCTTCTGGGACCTTTGCTGCTTCTCTGTGGGGGCTGTGATGTGGGCCCCTCCCTATGGAGAGTGTGTAACTAAAGTAACTGCAACTTGAATTCCATGTGTCTAGGAACTGGACAAAGTCATTTGAAAGCTCATATGGAAAAATAAATGAGTAAGAATTGTTGAAAGTAAATGAAAAATGAAAAAATCTTTAGAGGCTTATTTGCCTGCAGGATATTAAAATATAGTAGCTAAATAAGGTTCCATAATTCAAACAGATGGTGCAGCTCCAGGACATAGACCCATGAGACAGAGACGACCATCCAGACACAGACCTGGGCCTGTGTTTAGGGAATCACAGTGAACCATGAAAGGGGTCTTTCAATTTGAGGGGGAAAGGTGCAATATTTAATACACAAGGTGAAAACCACTAGTTACTTTGTTGGGATAAAATAACCTTGTCTCTTATCTCCCTGAATACAACAATAATTCCAAGTGGCCTGAAAAATCAAAATGTAAAAGAAACAAATCAAAATATGAATAATGTCTTCATCCTCCTCCAGCCCCTCTGCAAAGAAATAGAGATCACAAATAAAAAACAATATGCTCTCTGCTGCTCCCCCCGGGGCAGTAGAAGAAGGAAGAGGGCCGGGGGTCCCCTGCCCGCACTCTCCATGATGCCAGAGACGGCAAGGTGGCTAGGCGGCCACAGTGCAAGACAACACTGGAGCAACCTCAATTTTCACTGTGCCTCCCCCCAGAGCCTAAGCAGCTCCAAGCCTGTGGCGCCCAGCACTGAAACAAGGAGATGGCGGCTCAGCCAAGGCATTTAGGATGGAAACCAGTTAGTTTCAATATTCAGGACGGCATCTTTGCTGCTGAAGGGGTGTGAACTACCCTTCTGATCTCCACCACACAACACAACTGTTTTGGGAAGCAAGTGAAAGCGTGCAGGGCCGATGGCAGATGGGAGACAGTGCTGACGTGCAGCTCCCACCAGGACAGAGAGAACAGCATGTGGAGACTCACGCTGTGGACTTTTGCCCCAGGAACCACCACAGGACCGTACCAGAAAAATAACAACAACAAATCACAGAGCCTTGAAAGAAGCTGCAGGCTGCTGTGATTCCACAGGACAGGTGACAGTTTTGCTGCTCTCTCAAAAGCGCTACCTCCCGGCTGGAGGCCAACCAGCTCGGGACATAACAGCAACTCATGACAGAACAACCCTGCTCCTTGGAAGGAGAAAACGAGAGCTAATTCCACCTCCTGCAGCATCCTGGATAACCAGAGGTCCTGAGTCTGTCCACGTGACAACTTCACTGCTAGAATAACCAGCCTCTGAGAAAGTCAGCACAGTAAACCCGTCGACAGCCGAGGACCCCCACAGAGTCCACTTCAGTCCCCTTTCGCCTCCACCGGGGCAGGTGCTGGCATCCACAGCTGGGAGACCTGAGGACGGATCACATCACAGGCCTCTGGGCAGATATTCCCCAGCACCAGCCTGGTAGCCCTGCTGGGTGGAGAGACCCAGAAGAACAATAGCAATCACTGCTGTCTGGGTTGCAGGAAGCTCCATCTCCAGGGGAAGGGGAGTGCACAAGTCAGGGACCACCCCTTGGGATTAAAGAATCTGACCAGCAGCCCTTGAGTTCCAGATTTTCCCACTGAAATAATCTACACACATGGGAAGGAATCAGACAAGTGATGCTGGTAATACGATGAAACAGGGTTCTTGTCCACCCTCAAAAGACCACACTAGCTCCCCAGCAATAGATCCAAACCAAGAAGAAAATCAGAATTCCTGGAAAGAATTCGGAAGGTTGATTATTAAGCTATTCAAGGAGACACCAGAGAAAGGTGAAAACCAACTTAAAGAAATTTAAAAATCAGTACAGGTTAGAGATGAAAAGTACTGCAAAGAAATAGAGATCACAAATAAAAAACAAACACAATTTCTGGAAAAGAATGACACACTAAGAGAAAAACAAAATGCATTGGAAAGTTTCAACAGTAGAATTGAATGACTAGAAGAAAGAACTTCAGAGGTCACAAACAGGGCTTTGTAAGTAGACCAATCAGAATAAGGGGAAAAAACAAAAAGAATTTTAAGAAAAGAACACAGCCTCCAAGAAAGCTGGGATTAGGTTAAATGGCCATACCCAAAAATAATTAGTGTTCCTGAGGAAGAAGAGAAATCTACAAGTTTGGAAAACTTATTTTATGGAATAATCAACAAAACCTTCCCTGGCCTTGCTAGAGTTCTAGACGTCCAAAGACAAGAAGCTCAAAGGACACCTGGGAAATCATTGCAAAAAGATCATCACCCAGGCACATAGTCATCAGGTTATCTGAAGTCAAGACATATGAAACAAACGGAAGAGCTGGGAGGCAAAACATCTAGTAACCTATAAAGGAAAACCTCTCATATTAGCAGCAGATTTCTCAGCAGAAACTCTATAGACTACAAGGTATTTGGGTCCTATCTCTAGCCTCTTAAAACAAAATAATTAACAGCCAATAATTTTGTATTCAGCAAAATTAAGTTTCCTAAATGAAGTAGAGATAAAGTCATTTTCAGACAAACAACTGCTGATAGAATTAGCCACTGCCAAGCCAGTAGTACAAGAAATGCTAAAAGAAGTTCTAAATCTGAAACCTCAAAATACACCAAAATAGAACCTCCTTAAAGCATAAATCTCACAGGGCCTATAAAACAATAGAACAAAGAAAAACACCACAACTACCATGATGAATAAAACACTACCTCACATTTCAATAGTAACATTGAATATAAATGGTCTAAGTGCTCCACTTAAAAGATACAGAATAGCAGAATGGGGAAGAATATATCAACCAAGTATCTGGTGTTTTCAGGAGACTCATCTAATACATAAGGACTCACATAAACTTGAGGTAAAGGGGTGGAATAAGATATTTCATGAAAATGGAAATCAAAAGCAAGCTGGAGTAACTATTCTAATGTCAAACAGAATTTAAAGCAACAACAGCTAAGACAGACAAAGAGGGACATTATATCATGATAAAAGGATCACTCCAATAGGAAAATATCACAATCCATGCCGGGCACGGTGGCTCAAGCCTGTAATCCCAGCACTTTGGGAGGCCGAGACGGGCGGATCACGAGGTCAGGAGATCGAGACCATCCTGGAGAACATGGTGAAACCCTGTCTCTACTAAAAAATACAAAAAACTAGCCGGGCGAGGTGGCGGGCGCCTGTAGTCCCAGCTACTCGGGAGGCTGAGGCAGGACAATGGCGTAAACCTGGGAGGCAGAGCTTCCAGTGAGCTGAGATGCAGCCACTGCACCCCAGCCTGGGCGACAGAGCGAGACTCCGTCTCAAAAAAAAAAAAAAGGAAAATATCACAATCCTAAATATATATGCACCTAACATGTGATGTCCCACATTTATAAAACAATTATTATTAGATATAAGAAATTAGAATGACAACACAATAATAGTAGGGGACTTAATACTCTATGGACAGCCCTAGACAGGTCATCAAGACAGAAAGTCAACAAAGAAACAATGGACTTAAACTATACCCTAGAACAAACGGACTTGACAGATATTTACAGAAAATTCTGCCCAACAGGCACACTATGTACACTCTTTCCATCAGTACATGGAACGTTCTCCAATATACATCATATGACAGATCACAAAACAAGTCTCCATGAAGGTAAGAAAATAAAAATTATCTTAAATATTTTTCCAGACCACAGTGGAACAAAGTGGAAAATGACTTCCAAAAGAAACCCTCAAAACTACAGAAATACATGGAAATTAAATAATTGCTCCTGAATGATCTTTGGATCAATAATCAAATCAAGAGGGAAATTAAAACATTCTTCCAACTGAACAATAATAGTGACACAACTCATCAAAACCTCTACGGCTGGGCGCAGTGGCTCATGTCTGTGATCCACCACTTTGGGAGGCCGAGGTAGGCGGATCACCTGAGGTCGGGAGTTTGACATCAGTCTGACCAAAATGATGAAACCCCACCTCTACTACAAATACAAAAATTAGCTGGGTGTGGTGGCGCACACCTATTATCCCAGCTACTCGGGAGGCTGAGGCAGGAGAACTTGCTTGAACCTGGGAGGCAGAGGTTGCAGTGAGCTGAGATTGCACCATGGCTCTCCAGCCCGGGCAACAGAGCAAGACTCTATTTCAAAAAAACAAACAAAAAACCTCTAGGACACAGCAAAAGCGATGCTACGATGATCATTCATAGCACTAAATGCTTCTATCAAAAAGTCGGAAAGAGCATAAACAGACAATCTAAGGTCACACCTGAAGTATATAGAGAAACAAGAACAAAACAAACCCAAACCCAGCAGATGAAAAGAAATAACAAAGATCAAAGCAGAACTATATGAAATTGAAACAAACAAACAAACAAACAAAAACCCCACAAGATAAATGAAACAAAAAGCTGGTTCTTTGGAAAGATAAACAAAATTGATAGACCATTAGCAAAACTCACCAAGGAAAGAAGAGAGAAGATCCAAGGAAGCTCAATTAGAAACGGAATGAGAGATACTACAACTGATACCACAGAAATACAAAAGATCGTTTAAGGCTACTATGAACACCTTTTTGCACACAAACCAGAAGATCTAGTGCAGATGGATACATTCCTGGACATATACAACCCTCCTAGACTAAACCAGGAAGAAACAGAAATTCTTAGCAGATCAATAGCAAGCAGTGAGATTGAAACAGTAATTTAAAAATTGCCAAAAAACAAGTTCAGGGTGAATTCACAGCATTCAAAGAAGAATTAGTGCCAATCTTACGGAAACGATTCCAAAAGATAAAGAGGGATTCCTCTGTAAATCATTTCATGAAGCCAGTAGCACCCTAATACCTAAACCAGGAAACGACATAACAAAAACAGAAAACTACAGACCAATATCCCCCATGAATATGGATGCAAAATTCCTCAACAAAATACTAGCTAGCCGAATCAAACAGCATAACAAAAAGATAACACACCATGGTCAAGCGGGTTGCATAACAGGGATGCAGGAATGGTTTAACACATGCAAGTCAATAAATGTGACACTTCACATAAACAGAATTAAAAAAAAATCCGAGATGATTTCAATAGATGCAGGAAAACGATGTGACAAAATGTAGCATGCTTTTATAATTAAATCACTCAGCAATTTCAGCAAAGAAGGGACATACCTCAAGGTAATCAAAGCCCTCTATGACAAACCCACAGCCAACATTATCCTGAATGAGGAAAAGTCGAAGGCCCTGCCCCTGAGAACTGGAGCAAGACACTTGTTCACTTTCATCACTTCTATTCAACACAGTACTGGAAGTCCTAGCCACAGTAATCGGAGAAGAGAAAGAAATTGGTCTGGAGTTTGAGACTGGCCTGGCCAACATGGTGAACCCTGTCTCCACCAAAAATACAAAAGTTAGCTGAGTGTGGTGGCGGGTGCCTGTAATCCCAGCTAAACGAGTGGCTGAGGCAGGAGAATCACTTGAACCCAGGAGGCGGAGGTTGCAGTGAGCCAATATCATGCCAATGCACTCCATCTTTGGCAACAAGAGCGAAACTCCATCTCAAAAAGAAAAAAAAATTTTTTTAAGAGAAAGAAATAAAGAGCATTCAAATAGGTAAACAGGAAGTCAAACTGTCGCTATTCTCTGACGATATGATCATATACCAGGGAAACCCTAAAGACTCATCCAAACGCTAATAGATCTCATAAATGAATTCAGTCAAATTTCAGGATACAAAATCAATTCACACAAATCAGTAACACAGCTATGTGCCAACAATGACCAAGCTGAGAATCAAATGGAAAAGTCAATCCCTTTTGCCACAGCTGCAAAAGAAACAAAGAAAAAAAACAAAAAAACAAAAACAACTTAGGAATACACCTAATGCAAGAGGTGAAAGAGCTGTACAAAAAAAGTACAAAAGACTGCTGAAAGAAATCATAGACAACACCAATAAATAGAAACACATCCCATGCTCATGGTTGGGTAGAATCAGTATTGTGAAAATGACTATTGTGCCAAAAGCAATCTAAAAATTCAATGCAATTCCCATCAAAATATCATCATCATCCTTCACATAACCAAAACAAAAAAAAAAAAAAAAAAACACGTAAAATTCTTATGGAATGAATAAAGACCACACATAGCCAAATAAGACTAATGAAAAAGAACAAATCTGGAGGCATCACATTACCCGATTCTGAACTATACTACAAGGCTATAATTACCAAAAGAGCATGGTACTGATATAAAAATAGGAATGTAGACGAATTGGACGGAATAGAAAACTCAGAACTAAAGCCAAATACTTATAGCCAACTGAGCTTCGACAGAGCAAACAGAAACATCACGTGGGGAAAGGACACTCTATTCAACAAATGGTGCTGGGATCATTTGCAAGCCACATGCAGAAGAATGAAGCTGGATCCTCAACTCTTTCCTAATACAAAAATCAACTCAAGATGGATCAAAGACTGAAATCTAAGACCCAAAACCATAAAAATATCGACAAGAGAACATCGCAAAAACTCTTCTAGACACTGGCTTAGGCAAAGAGTTCATGACCAAGAATCCAAAACCAAATGCGACAAAAACAAAGATGAATTGATGGGATTTCATTAAACTAAAAAGCTTGTGCACAGCAAAAGAAATAATCAGCAGAGTAAGCAGACAACTCACGGAATTGGAGAAAATACTAACAATCGATATATCCGACAAAAGACTAATATACAGAATATAAAAAGGAACTGAAACAAATCAGAAAAAAAAAAATCATCCAGTAGGGTGTGCTGGCTCACTCTTGTAAGCCTGGTCCTCTGGGAGGCTGAGATAGGTGGATCACTTGAGATTAACACTCGAGGCCAGCCTGACCAACGAGGTGAAATCCAGTCTCTACTAAAAATACAAACATTAACTGGGTGTGGCGGTGGGCGCCTGTTATCCCAGCTACTCAGGAGGCTGAGACAGGAGAAATGCTTGAACTCAGGAGGCAGAGGCTTCAGTGTATCATGATCACACCACAGCACTTCAGCCTGTGCAACAGAGTGAGACTCAGTCTCAAAAAAAAAAAAAAAAAAAAGGATCCCATCAGAAAGTGGGCAAAGTTCATGAAGAGACAATTCTCAAAAGAAGATATGCAAATGGCCAACAAGCATATGAAAAAATGTTCAACATCACTAATTATCAGGGAAATGCAAATAAAATCCTCAATGCAACACCATCTTACTCCTGCAAGAATATTCATAATGTAAAAACTCAAAGAATAACAGATGTTGACATGGATGTGGTGAAATGACACTGTTGGTGGGAAGGGAAACTAGTACAACCACTGTGGAAAACAGTATGGAGATTCCTTAAAGAACTGCTACTACTGTGCAACACGTTGGAGTGATGAGCGTGCGACGCAGTGAACAGCTGTAAGAATGAGTTGGGATTAAATCTTCCCCATGTACATGCTGTTCCATACCCAGGGCAGTTGAGTTGGGAGGACGAGGCCAGCTGGGTGCACTGATCTGTGAGGGGGAGACCCAGGAGCCACGCGGTGACCTCAGTAGTCTGGGATCCCAGGTGTCTCTAGAGGAACTCCGAGCAGCTCCGAGCCATGAGGTGTGGGTGTTCCTTCTTCCCAGCACGAGGAGCCTCCCTCACACACCCTCCCTGCATGCTGTCCCTGTCTTTGGGCTTATGTCCACTGGGCCCTCCCTAGTTTGGCCATCTGGCTCCCCTCAGCAGCATGACCTCCTGGAATGGTGGCAGAGACCCCAGAGGTCTTGGGCCAGGACAGCTGTACCTGCCGGGTGCCCAGAGTAGAGGACGGGGCTGTTCTGTGCAGGCTGAGGTGGGCGCTTCCCCTGTGGGGCCAGCTGAGAATCCCTGCAGTAACGGCGGAGTAGAGCAGGTAGGGTCAGGACCAGGACGTGATGTGAGGGCAGGAAGGATGCTGTGCCACTGTGTGTGTGTGTGTGAGAGTGCATGTGAGTGTGTGTATATGTTTGTGAGTGTGAGTGTCTGTGTAGGAATGTGTGTGTGTGACTGTGTGTATATGTGTGTGGGGTGAGCGTGCACGCCTGGGATGGTTTCACTCAATGACTTTTATCTTTCAATATCATTTCATTCTAAATTGTAGTATATCACTGCAGATGAAAAGTTCCTCACGTTAGAAGGCAGAAGTGCAATATCTAAACCCTGAAACCCTGGGAAATGTTGTCTAAAGTAGCTTTTAAAATACAAAGTTAATCTGTGTTCATTATATGCAGAGGAAAATGGAACAGGAAACAAAGGTTAATAATTTACTCACCATCATGTGTGACTAGATTTCCTGTTACTCTGTGTTCTGTGAGAAGTGTATCCTGACTTGAGGTTCTCTGGGAAGAATCTGTACTTACCATGGCTGCAAAGAAGTTTCATTTCCTCATGGAAACAGGTTAGTGGTTAAAATGTGTGCTTAAAACTGGGTCATGACCTCTATAACGGTCGTCTTTCAGCTTTTGTAGTTTGGAGGGTGACAAAGTTGGGCTGGATTTGTGCAGTGTTGGGTCAGAGCTATCATCAGTGGACATGTTTAGAGGTGAAATGACAAGACCTGTCTCTCAACAAAACACTATTAGAAACATGAAAAAAATATACAGACTCAGCCATTACATGTGTTTAAAGATAGACTTAGAAAATAACTATGCTTGGCCTTATTTTTGGTCATGAGTTCAAATGTTAGCTATGAAGGATTCTATAATTTTTTCAAGTAAGACACAAGTGCAATAAGTTACGTGAATGGATATAAATGTTAAGTGAAACGTTTTGATTTTCTACTGTGTCATCAGTTTATTTGAAGACATTAAACAGATGACATATTTTCCTAAGTAATATGAGATAAGACGAGTGTGTAACTATGTTACCGATGGATAAAATAATCCGATTAAACTTACAAACTCACCCAAGTGAAGACAGACTCCGGACAACATCTGCTTCCTGTGGGGAAGTGAAGCAAAATGCATAGGATGAACAAAGACGTTGTTGAGGTTGAGCTTACTCTTAGAATTCATGTTCATTACTAGTCAGTTCTCAGTAATGGTACTTCAAGGATGCCTGGATCATGGAATAGGATCTCACTGGTGGGACAGCACCCTTCCCTTGAATCCTTGTATTATGAGCTGAACGCTATCCTCCTCCAAATTCATAGGTTGACATCCTGATTCCCAGTGACCTAGAATGTGACTGTATGAGGAGACAGGGTATTGAAAGAGGTAACTGACGTTAGATGAGGTTATTAGGGTGAGCCCTAATCCAGAGGGACTGGTGTCCTTTTAAGAAGGGGAGATTATGACAGAGACAAAAACAGAGGGAAGACTGTGGGAGGACGCAGAGAACAGGTGGCCGTCTACAAGGCAAGGAGAGAGGTCTTGGGAGAAACCAACCCTGCAGACACTGTGCTCTGGGACTTCCAGCCTCCAGATATGTGAGAAAAGACGTTTCTTGTTCCAACACCCCATGTGTGGTTCCTCCCTGTGGAATCTCTAGCAAAGAAAAACACCTGCTACATGTGCACACATGTTGTTCTCCATGCTCCTGGGTAAGAATCTGGGAGTGGAAGTGCTGGGTCATATGATAAGTATACGCTCAGCATCTGAAGCTTTGCCAGAGTGTTTGCCGATGTGGCATCACCCACAGCTGGGAAGCGTTCCTGCCTCTCACTCCATCTCTCTTCTGCGCTCCCCCCCCCATCATTCCCATGAGAGCAGCACCCTTGGACACAGAGTGCTTCCATCTGAATACTGCCTTAACCTCAGCTTGGGGGACCTCAGACCACACATTCTGCACACGGCCCTGTCCTCGCGTTCCAGTGCTGGTGACTGCAACTTACCTGTGCCGTCGAACCCCCTTCCGGGTGAACAGTACTGCAGAACGGAGAGGGGCGCCTGTAAATCTGCAGGGAGTCCCTGGCATTGACTCTGGTGGGGCAAGCAAAAGGAGAGAAACACATCTCAGCTTTGTCGGGGGCTCAGGGCAGCACTGGAGGCCACAGAGTGTCCTGTAAGCACCACTGCTGTGAGGCCGACGTGTCTCAGAACCTGGAGACTAGCAGCTCCCGGGAAGTTGTGTGAGTGCTCCCGGGTTACTGCACATTGGGAAGCAGAAGGAGTTTCTGGTGTAAAGGACCAGGACTCCTTCCCACTTGGATTCTGTAAAGCAGTGCCTCCCGCAGTGTGACAGCCCCGCCCTAGACCAGAGCCTTGGACAGGTTGTGTCCTCAGTCAGTGTAGTTGGGCTACACTCAGCTACAAGGTGACTGTAATTTTATAAAACACCACGTCACACATGTCACAGGGGCTTCAGGTGGGTCAGGTGACTTTCATTTTTGCCTAGGAATCTTTGCCATTCCCACATTTTCTACAATGTATATACATTGATGTGGCAATCGTTACACAATTTTAGTTTTTCCTTTTGCTTTGGTTTTAGAGTGAACGTTTGTAAGTCTAGTTATAGTTATGTTCCTATTAATTTTGATAAAAATGCATCATAGAGAAAGCATTTTTATATTTTACTTAAAAGACCACAGTTACACGGTAGTTCAAAGTGAAATTCAAGTGCTTCAGGTCTACACAGTAGTTTTGCCAATCACCCTTCTGAGAAAAGCAATTTCATAGAAGACTTAATGGGTCGTTTGAAAGGGAATGAACTTTTCCCAATAAGCCATACACCTTGACTGCTGAACTAAGCAAAAGTCTACATGAATTCTCTACAGGTGTGATAACTACCAACAGGGCCTTGTCCAGATCCAGGGAAGCTCTCCATCCCCTGGCTGTGGAGTACGGGACGGTGACTTTTCCAGGGACACAGGCCCTGTCTCTTCTGCCCAGGAAGGTTTGGGCCGAGCCCCTGCTGGTGTCTGTGAGGGCTGGGGCTGGTGCACACCTGGGGAAGGGGGGCTGCGTGCCACTTCCTGGCCATGGTGGAGAGTCTGGCTTCTGGGACCTTTGCTGCTTCTCTGTGGGGGCTGTGATGTGGGCCCCTCCCTATGGAAAGTGCATAACTAATGTAACTGCAACTTGAATTCCATGTGTCTAGGAACTGGACAAAGTCATTTGAAAGCTTGTATGGAAAAAATAAATGTGTAAGAATTGTTGAAAGTAAATGAAAATGAAAATATCTCTAGAGGGTTATTTGCCTGTGTTTAGGTAAACACGGTGAACCATAAAAGGGGTCTTTCAATTTGAGGGGGAAAGGTGCAATATTTAATACACAAGGTGAAAACCAATAGTTACTTTGTGGGATAAAATAACCTTATCTTTTATCTCCCTGATTACAACGATAAGTCCCAACTGGACTGAAAAATCAAAATGTAAAGGAAACAAATCAAAACATGAATAATATCTTTATCCTCCTCCAGCCCCTTTGATCTCTGCTGCTCCTCCCGGGGGTCCCCTGCCCGCACTCTCCATGATGCCAGAGACAGCAAGGTAGCCAGGCGGCCACAGTGCAAGGTGACATTGGAGCGGCCTCAATTTCCACTGCGCCTCCTCCCAGAGCCTAAAAAGCTCCAAGCCTGTGGCGCCCAGCACTGAAACAAGGAGATGGCGGCTCAGCCAAGGCATTTAGGATGGAAACCAGTTAGTTTCAATATTCAGGACGGCATGTTTGCTGCTGAAGGGGTGTGAACTACCCTTCTGATCTCCACCACACAACACAACTGTTTTGGGAAGCAAGTGAAAGCGTGCAGGGCCGATGGCAGATGGGAGACAGTGCTGACGTGCAGCTCCCACCAGGACAGAGAGAACGGCATGTGGAGACTCACACTGCAGACTTCTGCCCCAGGAACCACCACAGGACCGTACCAGAAAAATAACCACAACAAATCACAGAGCCTTGAAAGAAGCTGCAGGCTGCTGTGATTCCACAGGACAGGTGACAGTTTTGCTGCCCTCTCGAAAGTGCTACCTCCCGGATGGAGGCCAACCAGCTCGGGACATAACAGCAACTCATGACAGAACAACCCTGCTCCTTGGAAGGAGAAAACGAGAGCTAATTCCACCTCCTGCAGCATCCTAGATAACCAGAGGTCCTGAGTCTGTCCACGTGACAACTTCACTGCTAGAATAACCAGTCTCTGAGAAAGTCACCACAGTAAACCCGTCGACAGCCGAGGACCCCCACAGAGTCCACTTCAGTCCCCTTTCGCCTCCACCGGGGCAGGTGCTGGCATCCACAGCTGGGAGACCTGAGGACGGATCACATCACAGGCCTCTGTGCAGATATTCCCCAGCACCAGCCTGGTAGCCCTGCTAGGTGGAGAGACCCAGAAGAACAATAGCAATCACTGCTGTCTGGGTTGCAGGAAGCTCCATCTCCAGGGGAAGGGGAGTGCACAAGTCAGGGACCACCCCTTGGGACTAAAGAATCTTATCAGTAGCCCTTGAGTTCCAGATCTTCCCACTGAAATAATCTACACACATGAGAAGGAATCAGACAAGTGATGCTGGTAATATGATGAAACAGGGTTCTAGTCCACCCTCAAAAGACCACACTAGCTCCCCAGCAATAGATCTAAACCAAGAAGAAAATCAGAATTCCTGGAAAGAATTCGGAAGGTTGATTTTTAAGCTATTCAAGGAGACACCAGAGAAAGGTGAAAACCAACTTAAAGAAATTTAAAAATCAGTACAGGTTAGAGATGAAAAGTACTGCAAAGAAATAGAGATCACAAATAAAAAACAAACACAATTTCTGGAAAAGAATGACACGCTAAGAGAAAAACAAAATGCATCGGAAAGTTTCAACAGTAGAATTGAATGACTAGAAGAAAGAACTTCAGAGCTCACAAACAGGGCTTTGTAAATAGACCAATCAGAGTAAGGGGAAAAAATAAAAAGAATTTTAAGAAAAGAACAAAGCCTCCAAGAAAGCTGGGATTAGGTTAAATGGCCATACCCAAAAATAATTAGAGTTCCTGAGGAAGAAGAGAAATCTACAAGTTTGGAAAACTTATTTTATGGAATAATCAACAAAACTTTCCCTGGCCTTGCTAGAGTTCTAGACGTCCAAAGACAAGAAGCTCAAAGAACACCTGGGAAATTATTGCAAAAAGATCGTCACCCAGGCACATAGTCATCAGGTTATCTGAAGTCAAGACATACGAAACAAACGGAAGAGCTGGGAGGCAAAACATCAAATAACCTATAAAGGAAAACCTCTCATATTAGCAGCAGATTTCTCAGCAGAAACTCTATAGACTACAAGGTATTTGGGTCCTATCTCTAGCCTCTTAAAACAAAATAACTAACAGCCAATAATTTTGTATTCAGCAAAATTAAGTTTCCTAAATGAAGTAGAGATAAAGTCATTTTCAGACAAACAACTGCTGATAGAATTAGCCACTGCCAAGCCAGTAGTACAAGAAATGCTAAAAGAAGTTCTAAATCTGAAACCTCAAAATACACCAAAATAGAACCTCCTTAAAGCATAAATCTCACAGGGCCTATAAAACAATAGAACAAAGAAAAACACCACAACTACCATGATGAATAAAACACTACCTCACATTTCAATAGTAACATTGAATATAAATGGTCTAAGTGCTCCACTTAAAAGATACAGAATAGCAGAATGGGGAAGAATATATCAACCAAGTATCTGGTGTTTTCAGGAGACTCATCTAATACATAAGGACTCACATAAACTTGAGGTAAAGGGGTGGAATAAGATATTTCATGAAAATGGAAATCAAAAGCAAGCTGGAGTAACTATTCTAATGTCAGACAAACAGAATTTAAAGCAACAACAGCTAAGACAGACAAAGAGGGACATTATATCATGATAAAAGGATCACTCCAATAGGAAAATATCAGAATCCTAAATATATATGCACCTAACATGTGATGTCCCACATTTATAAAACAATTATTATTAGATATAAGAAATTAGAATGACAACACAATAATAGTAGGGGACTTAATACTCTATGGACAGCCCTAGACAGGTCATCAAGACAGAAAGTCAACAAAGAAACAATGGACTTAAACTATTCCCTAGAACAAACGGACTTGACAGATATTTACAGAAAATTCTGCCCAATAGGCGCACTATGTACACTCTTTCCATCAGTACATGGAACGTTCTCCAACATACATCATATGACAGATCACAAAACAAGTCTCCATGAAGGTAAGAAAATAAAAATTATCTTAAGTATCATTCCAGACCACAGTGGAATAAAGTGGAAAATGACTTCCAAAAGAAACCCTCAAAACTACAGAAATACATGGAAATTAAATAATTGCTCCTGAATGATCTTTGGATCAATAATCAAATCAAGAGGGAAATTAAAACATTCTTCCAACTGAACAATAATAGTGACACAACTCATCAAAACCTCTACGGCTGGGTGCAGTGGCTCATGTCTGTGATCCACCACTTTGGGAGGCTGAGGTAGGCGGATCACCTGAGGTCGGAAGTTTGACATCAGCCTGACCAACATGATGAAACCTCACCTCTACTACAAATACAAAAATTAGCTGGGTGTGGTGGCGCACACCTATTATCCCAGCTACTCGGGAGGCTGAGGCAGGAGAACTGCTTGAACCTGGGAGGTAGAGGTTGCAGTGAGCTGAGATTGCACCATGGCTCTCAGCCCGGGCAACAGAGCAAGACTCCATCTAAAAAAAACAAACAAAAACACCTCTAGGACACAGCAAAAGAGATGCTAAGATGAACATTCATAGCATTAAATGCTTCTATCAAAAAGTCGGAAAGAGCATAAACAGACAATCTAAGGTCACACCTGAAGTAAATAGAGAAACAAGAACAAAACAAACCCAAACCCAGCAGATGAAAAGAAATAACAAAGATCAAAGCAGAACTAAATGAAATTGAAACAAACAAACAAACAAACAAAAATCCCACAAGATAAATTAAACAAAAAGCTGGTTCTTCGAAAAGATAAATAAAATTGATAGACAATTAGCAAAACTGACCAAGGAAAGAAGAGAGAAGATCCAAGGAAGCTCAATTAGAAACGGAATGGGAGATACTACAACTGATACCACAGAAATACAAAGATCGTTTAAGGCTACTATGAACACCTTTTTGCACACAAACCAGAAGATCTAGTGCAGATGGATACATTCCTGGACATATACAACCCTCCTAGACTAAACCAGGAAGAAACAGAAATTCTTAGCAGATCAATAGCAAGTAGTGAGATTGAAACAGTAATTTAAAAATTGCCAAAAAAACAAGTTCAGGGTGAATTCACAGCATTCAAAGAAGAATTAGTGCCAATCTTACGGAAACGATTCCAAAAGATAAAGAGGGATTCCTCTGTAAATCATTTCATGAAGCCAGTAGCACCCTAATACCAAAACCAGGAAACGACATAACAAAAACAGAAAACTACAGACCAATATCCCCCATGAATATGGATGCAAAATTCCTCAACAAAATACTAGCTAGCCGAATCAAACAGCATAACAAAAAGATAACACACCATGGTCAAGCGGGTTGCATAACAGGGATGCAGGAATGGTTTAACACATGCAAGTCAATAAATGTGACACTTCACATAAACAGAATTAAAAAAAAAATCCGAGATGATTTCAATAGATGCAGGAAAACGATGTGACAAAATGTAGCATGCTTTTATAATTAAATCACTCAGCAAAATCAGCAAAGAAGGGACATACCTCAAGGTAATCAAAGCCCTCTATGACAAACCCACAGCCAACATTATCCTGAATGAGGAAAAGTCGAAGGCCCTGCCCCTGAGAACTGGAGCAAGACACTTGTTCACTTTCATCACTTCTATTCAATACAGTACTGGAAGTCCTAGCCAGAGTAATCGGAGAAGAGAAAGAAATAGGTCTGGAGTTTGAGACTGGCCCGGCCAACATGGTGAACCCTGTCTCCACCAAAAATACAAAAGTTAGCTGAGTGTGGTGGCAGGTGCCTGTAATCCCAGCTAATCGAGTGGCTGAGGCAGGAGAATCGCTTGAACCCAGAAGGCGGAGTTTGCAGTGAACCAATATCATGCCATTGCACTCCATCTTTGGCAACAAGAGCGAAACTCCATCTCAAAAAGAAAAAAAAAATTTTTTTTAAGAGAAGGAAATAAAGAGCATTCAAATTGGTAAACAGGAAGTCACACTGTCGCTATTCTCTGATGATATGATCATACAACAGGGAAACCCTAAAGACTCATCCAAACGCTAATAGATCTCATAAATGAATTCAGTCAAATTTCAGGATACAAAATCAATTCACACAAATCAGTAACACTGCTATGTGCCAACAATGACCAAGCTGAGAATCAAATGGAAAAGTCAATCCCTTTTGGACAGCTGCAAAAGAAACAAAGAAAAAAACAGAAAAACAAAAACAACTTAGGAATACACCTAATGCAAGAGGTGAAAGAGCTGTACAAAAAAAGTACAAAAGACTGCTGAAAGAAATCATAGACAACACCAATAAATAGAAACACATCCCATGCTCATGGTTGGGTAGAATCAGTATTGTGAAAATGAATATTGTGCCAAAAGCAATCTAAAAATTCAATGCAATTCCCATCAAAATATCATCATCATTCTTCACATAACCAAAACAAAACAAAAAACAAACAAAAAAAAAACACGTAAAATTCTTATGGAATGAATAAAGACCATACATAGCCAAATAAGACTAATGAAAAAGAACAAATCTGGAGGCATCACATTACCCGATTCTGAACTATACTACAATATACTACCAGGCTATAATTGCCAAAAGAGCATGGTACTGATATAAAAATAGGAATGTAGATGAATTGGACGGAATAGAAAACTCAGAACTAAAGCCAAATACTTATAGCCAACTGAGCTTCGACAGAGCAAACAAAAACATCACGTGGGGAAAGGACACTCTATTCAACAAATGGTGCTGGGATCATTTGCAAGCCACATGCAGAAGAATGAAGCTGGATCCTCAACTCTTTCCTAATACAAAAATCAACTCAAGATGGATCAAAGACTGAAATCTAAGACCCAAAACCATAAAAATATCGACAAGAGAACATCGCAAAAACTCTTCTAGACACTGGCTTAGGCAATGAGTTCATGACCAAGAATCTAAAACCAAATGCGACAAAAACAAAGATGAACTGATGGGATTTCATGAAACTAAAAAGCTTGTGCACAGCAAAAGAAATAATCAGCAGAGTAAGCAGACAACTCACGGAATTGGAGAAAATACTAACAATCGATATATCCGACAAAGGACTAATATACAGAATATAAAAAGGAACTGAAACAAATCAGAAAAAAAAAAAATCACCCAGTAGGATGTGCTGGCTCACTCTTGTAATCCTGGTCCTCTGGGAGGCTGAGATAGGTGGATCACTTGAGATTAACAGTTCGAGGCCAGCCTGGCCAACATGGTGAAATCCAGTCTCTACTAAAAATACAAACATTAACTGGGTGTGGTGGTGGGCGCCTGTTATCCCAGCTACTCAGGAGGCTGAGACAGGAGAAATGCTTGAACTCAGGAGGCAGAGGCTTCAGTGTATCATGATCACACCACAGCACTTCAGCCTGTGCAACAGAGTGAGACTCGTCTCAAAAAAAAAAAAAAAAAAAAAAAATCCCATCGGAAAATGGGCAAAGCTCACGAAGAGACAATTCTCAAAAAGAAGATATGCAAATGGCCAACAAGCATATGAAAAAATGTTCAACATCACTAATTATCAGGGAAACGCAAATAAAATCCTCAATGCAACACCATCTTACTCCTGCAAGAATATTCATAATGTAAAAACTCAAAGAATAACAGATGTTGACATGGATGTGGTGAAAAGGGGACACTTTGACACTGTTGGTGGGAGGGGAAACTAGTACAACCACTGTGGAAAACAGTATGGAGATTCCTTAAAGAACTGCTACTACTGTGCAACACGTTGGAGTGATGAGCGTGCGATGCAGTGAACAGCTGTAAGAATGAGTTGGGATTAAATCTTCCCCATGTACATGCTGTTCCATACCCAGGGCAGTTGAGTTGGGAGGACGAGGCCAGCTGGGTGCACTGATCTGTGAGGGGGAGACCCAGGAGCCACGCGGTGACCTCAGTAGTCTGGGATCCCAGGTGTCTCTAGAGGAACTCCGAGCAGCTCCGAGCCATGAGGTGTGGGTGTTCCTTCTTCCCAGCACGAGGAGCCTCCCTCACACACCCTCCCTGCATGCTGTCCCTGTCTTTGGGCTTATGTCCACTGGGCCCTCCCTAGTTTGGCCATCTGGCTCCCCTCAGCAGCATGACCTCCTGGAATGGTGGCAGAGACCCCAGAGGTCTTGGGCCAGGACAGCTGTACCTGCCGGGTGCCCAGAGTAGAGGACGGGGCTGTTCTGTGCAGGCTGAGGTGGGCGCTTCCCCTGTGGGGCCAGCTGAGAATCCCTGCAGTAACGGCGGAGTAGAGCAGGTAGGGTCAGGACCAGGACGTGATGTGAGGGCAGGAAGGATGCTGTGCCACTGTGTGTGTGTGTGTGAGAGTGCATGTGAGTGTGTGTATATGTTTGTGAGTGTGAGTGTCTGTGTAGGAATGTGTGTGTGTGACTGTGTGTATATGTGTGTGGGGTGAGCGTGCACGCCTGGGATGGTTTCACTCAATGACTTTTATCTTTCAATATCATTTCATTCTAAATTGTAGTATATCACTGCAGATGAAACGTTCCTAAGGTTAGAAGGTAGGAGTGCAATATCTAAACCCTGAAACCCTGGGAAATGTTGTCTAAAGTAGCTTTTAAAATACAAAGTTAATCTGTGTTCATTATATGCAGAGGAAAATGGAACAGGAAACAAAGGTTAATAATTTACTCACCATCATGTGTGACTAGATTTCCTGTTACTCTATGTTCTGGGAGAAGTGTATCCTGACTTGAGGTTCTCTGGGAAGAATCTGTACTTACCATGGCTGCAAAGAAGTTTCATTTCCTCATGGAAACAGGTTAGTGGTTAAAATGTGTGCTTAAAACTGGGTCATGACCTTTATAACGGTCATCTTTCAGCTTTTGTAGTTTGGAGGGTGACACAGTTGGGCTGGATTTGTGCAGTGTTGGGTCAGAGCTATCATCAGTGGACATGTTTAGAGGTGAAATGACAAGACCTGTCTCTCAACAAAACACTATTAGAAACATGAAAAAAATATACAGACTCAGCCATTACATGTGTTTAAAGATAGACTTAGAAAATAACTATGCTTGGCCTTATTTTTGGTCATGAGTTCAAATGTTAGTTATGAAGGATTCTATAATTTTTTCAAGTAAGACACAAGTGCAATAAGTTATGTGAATGGATATAAATGTTAAGTGAAACGTTTTGATTTTCTAATGTGTCATCAGTTTATTTGAAGACATTAAACAGATGACATATTTTCCTAAGTAATATGAGATAAGACGAGTGTGTAACTATGTTACTGATGTATAAAATAATCCGATTAAACTTACAAACTCACCCAAGTGAAGACAGACTCCGGACAACATCTGCTTCCTGTGGGGAAGTGAAGCAAAATGCATAGGATGAACAAAGACGTTGTTGAGGTTGAGCTTACTCTTAGAATTCATGTTCATTACTAGTCAGTTCTCAGTAATGGTACTTCAAGGATGCCTGGATCATGGAATAGGATCTCACTGGTGGGACAGCACCCTTCCCTCGAATCCTTGTATTATGAGCTGAACGCTATCCTCCTCCAAATTCATAGGTTGACATCCTGACTCCCGGTGACCTAGAATGTCACTGTATGAGGAGACAGGGTCTTGAAAGAGGTAACTGACGTTAGATGAGGTTATTAGGGTGAGCCCTAAACCAGAGAGACTGGTGTCCTTTTAAGAAGGGGAGATTACGACAGAGACAAAAACAGAGGGAAGACTGTGGGAGGACGCAGAGAACAGGTGGCCGTCTACAAGGCAAGGAGAGAGGTCTTGGGAGAAACCAACCCTGCAGACACTGTGCTCTGGGACTTCCAGCCTCCAGATATGTGAGAAAAGACGTTTCTTGTTCCAACACCCCATGTGTGGTTCCTCCCTGTGGAATCTCTAGCAAAGAAAAACACCTGCTACATGTGCACACATGTTGTTCTCCATGCTCCTGGGTAAGAATCTGGGAGTGGAAGTGCTGGGTCATATGATAAGTATACGCTCAGCATCTGAAGCTTTGCCAGAGTGCTTGCCGATGTGGCATCATCTTTCATCCCCATGAGCAATGGACGAGACTTCCAGTTCTCCGATGTCTTCACCAACACTTGGTATTGATCATCTTCTTTTTAAAACATCACAAAGACATTCTATTATTTTTGTAGGAATGTTAAGTTGCTCCTTCTAAAAATGAGATCTGTGATGGATTCTGCATTGGTTTCTATGTGGAACTGAGCTGTGAGTGTTTGGCATCTGGTTATCAAGCTGCTGCAGCACATTCATTAGAAACGCTTCCATTTCTCCCCATTGCCTTGTCTTGGCACCTTCCATTTAAGCCAAACAGCAGAAATGTTAAGAAGGGCTTGTTTCCGGAGTTTCCAGTTTGTTCCATTCATCTACTCCGGCTGTCTTCTTGGGACAATGCTGTCTGCAGCCGCAGGCCCACTCCGAGGGGAGGCGATGGACTGCAGGTCTGTGGAGCGCAGCACAGGGCTGTGCCACGGACGTGGGTGCCAGTGAAGTCACGCTCATTTTCAGACGGAATTCTCCTCCCCGATGTGAACAATGAACCAACGGAGTGTCTTCCATAGGATTGTCTGTAGCCCACAGAGATGCGGGCTTGGGATTCAACCTCATGCTGAGCGGATCTTCTCTGCTTCAGACCAGGCGTCACGTGGCTTCACGCGAGAGTGACTGTAAATCATCATCTACAGCGAGACGCTGCGGAGAGACCGAGGGACTCACGATTGCACCCGGGCAGCAGGTGTCCAGGCGGACAATCGCAGACAGAGAAAATCCTGTGAGCCCGTGTGCCACATGGAGTGAGGGAACTTTGGTGGCTGAGTCTGGGTGGGGGAGGGCTGGGGGCTCGATCGGTTTCCACTGAGTGTGTCTCCAAATCTTCTCTGGAAGTGCAGGCAAAGCACAGGGCTTGGACGCCAGTGTCGCTGTTCCTCCAGGCTGGGCTGATCCCTTTTCACTTCCAAGTCTCAAGAGCCTGTTCCCTGAAGTCTGGGGAAGTGTGGTGAGGAGGCCCCGCCCCACAGAGAAGGGGAAGTCACCTGTAACCTCCAGAAGTTGGCCGCCTCACAAAGCCTGCTCAAAAGAATTTCCCCACAGCCTAGCACAGTGGCTCATGCTTGTAATCTCACTGCCATGGGAGGCTGAGGCCAGAGGCTTCCTTGACACCAGAAGTTCCAAACCAACGTGGGGAACAGAGTGAGACCCCCTCTCTTAATAAGGCTGGGTGTGGTGGCACACTCCTGTACTTTCAGCTACTCGGGAGGCTGAGGTAGAAAGAACACTTCAGCCCGGGAGGTGGAGGCTGCAGTGAGCCCTGATCCCACCACTGCAATCCATCCTGGGTGAAGGAGTAAGATCCCATCTCTAAAAAATAAATAATGACCCAGCAGAAACCACTGGAATCCAGCCCCAGAGCAGGAACAGAAATACGTGGCCCTAAAGCCAGCAGCCGTGCTGGTCTTTTCCTGTGAAGCACAGACACGGAGTCCATGTAACACACACACACCATTCACACATATACACGTGACCACACGCCACACACAAAACCACACCCACGTAACCACACACCCCCACATACCTGCACATGTGTCCACACACACATTTCTATTCCCATCTGTCTCCTATACACGGTCCTTCCTCAGCATTTTATTTTAAAAACATAGTACATGGATTCTGCCATGGCTAACAATTTCCCTCTGTTCTTTGTCACAGCACTGTCCCTCGCTGTGTCTTCTGGGCACTTCAGAGACTGCCCTGGGCATCTGCCCATCACCGCAGCCTGACGGTGGCGCTCCAGTGTGGGGGCTCCCGCTTTGGTACCCGTCTGTGTCTCTCACCCACAGCTGGGAAACGTTCCTGCCTCTCACTCCATCTCTCTTCTGCGCTCCCCCCCCATCATTCCCATGGGAGCAGCACCCTTGGACACAGAGTGCTTCCATCTGAATACCGCCTTAACCTCAGCTTGGGGGACCTCAGACCACACATTCTCCACACGGCCCTGTCCTGGCGTTCCAGTGCTGGTGACTGCAACTTACCTGTGCCGTCGAACCCCCTTCCGGGTGAACAGTACTGCAGAACGGAGAGGGGCGCCTGTAAATCTGCAGGGAGTCCCTGGCATTGACTCTGGTGGGGCAAGCAAAAGGAGAGAAACACATCTCAGCTTTGTTGGGGGCTCAGGGCAGCACTGGAGGCCACAGAGTGTCCTGTAAGCACCACTGCTGTGAGGCCCACGTGTCTCAGAACCTGGAGACTAGCAGCTCCCGGGAGGTTGTGTGAGTGCTCCCGGGTTACTGCACAGTGGGAAACAGAAGGAGTTTTTGGTGTAAAGGACCAGGACTCCTTCCCACTTGGATTCTGTAAAGCAGTGCCTCCCGCAGTGTGACAGCCCCGCCCTAGACCAGAGCCTTGGACAGGTTGTGTCCTCAGTCAGTGTAGTTGGGCTACACTCAGCTACAAGGTGACTGTAATTTTATAAAACACCACGTCACACATGTCACAGGGGCTTCAGGTGGGTCAGGTGACTTTCATTTTTGCCTAGGAATCTTTGCCATTCCCTAAATTTCTACAATGTATATACATTGATATGGCAATCATTACACAATTTTAGTTTTTCCTTTTGCTTTGGCTTTAGAGTGAACATTTGCAAGTCTAGTTATAGTTATGTTCCTATTAATTTTGATAAAAATGCATCATAGAGAAAGCATTTTTATATTTTACTTAAAAGACCACAGTTACACGGTAGTTCAAAGTGAAATCCAAGTGCTTCGGATCTACACAGTAGTTTTGCCAATCACCCTTCTGAGAAAAGCAATTTCATAGAAGACTTAATGGGTCGTTTGAAAGGGAATGAACTTTTCCCAGTAAGCCGTACACCTCGACTGCTGAACTAAGCAAAAGTCTCCATGCATTCTCTGCAGGTGTGATAACTACCAACAGGGCCTTGTCCAGATCCAGGGAAGCTCTCCATCCCCTGGCTGTGGAGTAAGGGACGGTGACTTTTCCAGGGACACAGGCCCTGTCTCTTCTGCCCAGGAAGGTTTGGGCCGAGCCCCTGCTGGTGTCTGTGAGGGCTGGGGCTGGTGCACACCTGGGGAAGGGGGGCTGCGTGCCACTTCCTGGCCATGGTGGAGAGTCTGGCTTCTGGGACCTTTGCTGCTTCTCTGTGGGGGCTGTGATGTGGGCCCCTCCCTATGGAGAGTGTGTAACTAAAGTAACTGCAACTTGAATTCCATGTGTCTAGGAACTGGACAAAGTCATTTGAAAGCTTGTAGGGAAAAAATAAATGTGTAAGAATTGTTGAAAGTAAATGAAAAATGAAAATATCTCTAGAGGGTTATTTGCCTGTGTTTAGGTAAACACGGTGAACCATAAAAGGGGTCTTTCAATTTGAGGGGGAAAGGTGCAATATTTAACACACAAGGTGAAAACCAATAGTTACTTTGTGGGATAAAATAACCTTATCTCTTATCTCCCTGATTACAATGATAAATCCCAACTGGACTGAAAAATCAAAATGTAAAGGAAACAAATCAAAATATGAATAATATCTTCACCCTCCTCCAGCCCCTTTGATCTCTGCTGCTCCCCCCGGGGCAGTAGGAGAAGGAAGAGGACCAGGAGTCTCCTGCCCGCACTCTCCATGATGCCAGAGACAGCAAGGTGGCCAGGTACCAACAGTGCAAGGCGACATTGGAGCGGCCTCAATTTCCACTGCGCCTCCTCCCAGAGCCTAAAAAGCTCCAAGCCTGTGGCGCCCAGCACTGAAACAAGGAGATGGTGGCTCAGCCAAGGCATTCAGGATGGAAACCAGTTAGTTTCAATATTCAGGACGGCATGTTTGCTGCTGAAGGGGTGTGAACTACCCTTCTGATCTCCACCACACAACACAACTGTTTTGGGAAGCAAGTGAAAGCGTGCAGGGCCGATGGCAGATGGGAGACAGTGCTGACGTGCAGCTCCCACCAGGACAGAGAGAACAGCATGTGGAGACTCACGCTGTGGACTTTTGCCCCAGGAACCACCACAGGACCGTACCAGAAAAATAACAACAAATCACAGAGCCTTGAAAGAAGCCGCAGGCTGCTGCGATTCCACAGGACAGGTGACAGTTTTGCTGCCCTCTCGAAAGTGCTACCTCCCGGCTGGAGGCCAACCAGCTCGGGACATAACAGCAACTCATGACAGAACAACCCTGCTCCTTGGAAGGAGAAAACGAGAGCTAATTCCACCTCCTGCAGCATCCTGGATAACCAGAGGTCCTGAGTCTGTCCACGTGATAACTTCACTGCTAGAATAACCAGCCTCTGAGAAAGTCAGCACAGTAAACCCGTCGACAGCCGAGGACCCCCACAGAGTCCACTTCAGTCCCCTTTCGCCTCCACCGCGGCAGGTGCTGCCATCCACAGCTGGGAGACCTGAGGACGGATCACATTACAGGCCTCTGTGCAGATATTCCCCAGCACCAGCCTGGTAGCCCTGCTGGGTGGAGAGACCCAGAAGAACAATAGCAATCACTGCTGTCTGGTTTGCAGGAAGCTCCATCTCTAGGGGAAGGGGAGTGCACAAATCAGGGACCACCCCATAGGACTAAAGAATCTGACCAGTGGCCTTGAGTTCCAGATTTTCCCGCTGAAATAATCTATACTAATGAGAAGGAATCAGACAAGTGGAACCTAAACAGGGTTCTAGTCCACCCTCAAAAGACTACACTGGCTCCCCAGCAATAGATCCAAACCAAGAAGAACATAGGAATTGCTGGAAAGAATTCAGAAGGTTGATTTTTAAACTACTCAAGGAGAAACCAAAGAAAGGTGATAACCAACCTCAGAATTTAAAAAATCAATACAGGATATAGATGAAAAATGCTCCAGGGAAATAGAGATCCTAAAGAAAATACAGTCACAACTTCTGGAATGAAAGATGCACTAAGAGAAATACAAAATGCACTGGAAACTTTCAATAGCAGGATCTAACAAGTAGAAGAAAGAACTTCAGAACTCAAAAACAAGGCTTTTTAAATAACCCAGAGAGACAAAGAGGAAAAAAACAATTTTAAAAAAGAACAAAGCCTCCAAGAACTTAGGGATTATGTTAAGCAGCCAAACCTAAAAACAGTGTTCCTGACAAAGCACACAAATCTACACGTTTGGAAAACTTATTTGAGGAAGTAATCAAGGAAACCTTCCCTGGCCTTGCTAGACTTCTAGACAGCCAAAGACAAGAAGCTCAAAGAATGCCTGGGAAATTCATTGCAAAAAGATCATCACTGCGGCACATAGTCATCAGGTTATCTAAAGTCAAGACAAATGAAAGAATCATAAGAGCTGTGATGCAAAATATCAGGTAACCTCTAAAGGAAAACCTCTCATACTAGCAGCAGATTTCTCAGCAAAAATTCTACACACTAGAAGGGATTGGGGTCCTATCTCTAGCCTCTTCAAACAAAATAATTAACAGTTAATAATTTTGTATTCAGCAAAACTATGTTTCCTAAATGAAGTAGAGATAATGTCTGTTTCAGAAAAATACATGCTGAGAGAACTAGCCACTACCAAGTCAGTCCTACAAGAAACGCTAAAAGGAGTTCCAAATCTTAAAATAAAACCTCAAAATACACTAAAATAGAACCTCCTTAAAGCATAAATCTCACAGGACTGAGAAAACAGAAACACAAAGAAAAAAACCAAGGTATTCAGGCAACAACTAGCACGATCAATAAAACAGTACCTCACATCCAAATGCTAACATTGAATGTAAATGGCCTAAAACCATCATCTAAAAAATACACAGTGGAAGAATGGAGAAAAATCCACCAACCAAGTATCTGCTGTCTTCAAGGGATGCACCTAATGTATAAGGACTGAAATAAACTTAAGGTGAAGGGGTGGATAAGAGATGTGAAACAAATGGAAACTAACAGCAGGCAGGAGGAACTATTCTGATACCAGACTCAACAGACTTTAAAGCCACACAGTTAAGAAAGACAAAGAGCAATATTATACAATGATAAAAGAATCACTCCAAAAGGAAAATATCACAATCCTAAATATACATGCACTTAACGAGGGACCTCCCAAATTTATAAAACAATTACTACTAGACATAAGAAATGGGACAGATAAAAACACAACTACAGTGATGGACTCAATGCTCCACTGACAGCAGTAGACAGGTCGTCAAGACAGAAAGTCAACAAAGAAACAATGAACTTAAATTATATCCTAGAACAAAAGGACTTGATATTTACAGAACATTCTACCCAACAACTGCAGAATGTACATTCTTTTCATCAGTACATGGAACATTCTCCAAGACACATCATACGATAGGCCACAAAACAAGTCTCAATGAATTTAAGAAAATCAAAATTACATCAAGTATCTTTTCAGACCACAGGGGAATAAAATTGGTAATTAACTCCTAAAGGAACCCACAAAATTACACAAATATGTAGAAATTAAATAATTGCTTCTGAATGATCTTTGGGTCGACAATGAACTCAAGAGGGAAATTTAAAAATTCTTCAAACTGAATGATAACCGTGACACAACTTCTCAAAACTTCTAGGACACAGCAAAAGCGATGCTAAAAGGAATGTTCAAAGCATTAAAAGGCCACATCAAAAAGACGGATAGAGCACAAACAATCGAAGGTCACACCTGAAGTAACCAGAGAAACAAGAACAAATCAAACTCAAACCCAGCAGAAGAAAAGTAATAACAAATATCAGAGCTGAACTAAATGAAATTCAAACAAACAAACAAAAATACTACAAAAGATAAATTAACAAGCTGGTTTTCTGAAAAGACAAACAAAATTCATAGAACGTTAGCAAGATTAACCAAGAAAAGAGAAAAAAAGATCCAAATAAGCTCAATTAGAATGAAATAAGAGATAGTACAACTGATATAACAGGAATACAAAGGATCATTTAAGGCCAATAAGAATACCGTTATGCACACAAACTAGAAAATCTAGAGGAGATGGATAACTTCCTGGAAATATACAACCCACCTAGATCAAATCAGGAAGAAACAGAAACTCTAAACAGATTAATAACAAGTAGCAAGATTGAAACAGCAATAAAAAGATTACCAACTAAAATATCCAGGATGTATTCACAGCTGAAGTCTATCAGGCATCCAAAGAAAGACTGGTACCAATCTCATGGAAATTATTACAAAAGATGAAGAGGGAATCCTCCATAAATCATTCTAGGAAGCCAGTTTCACCTTAATACCCAAACCAGGAAAGGACACAGCAAAAAGAGAAAACTACAGACCAATATCCCTCATGAATATAGATGCAAAATTCCTCAACAAAATATTAGCTAACTGAATCAAACAGCATATCAAAAAGATAAAACACCATGGTCAAGTAGGTTTCATACCAGGTATGCAGGAATGATTTAATATATGCAAGTCAATAAATGGGACACTTCACATAAGCAGAAATAAAAACAAAAAATCAGAGATCATCATAATAGATGCGGAAAAAGCATTTGACAAAATCTGCCATCCCTTTATAAAGAGGAAACTCACCAAAATCAGCACAGAAGGGACATACCTCAAGGTTATAAAAGCCCTCTATGACAAACCCACAGCCAACATTATACTGAATGGGGAAAAGTTGAAAACATTGCCCCTCAGAACTGGAATAAGACAAGGATGCCCACTTTCACCACTTCCCTTTGACACAGTACTGGAAGGCCTAGCCAGAGCAATCAGACAAGAGAAAGAAAAAGCATCCAAATTGGTAAACAGGAAGTAAAACTGTCCTGTTCAATGATGATATGGTCGTATACCCAGAAAACTCTAAAGACCCATCCAAAAAGCTCCTAAATCTGATAAATGAATTCAGTAAAGTTTCAGGATACAAAATCAATGAACACAAATCAGTAACATTGCTATGTGCCAACAATGACTAAGCTGAGAATCAAATGAAGAAGTTAACCCCTTTTGCAACAGCTGGAAAAATAAAAAAATAAATAAATAAATAAAACTTAGGAATGTACCCAACCCAAAAAGAGAAAGATCTCGACAAGGAAACTACAAAAACCTGCCGAAAGTGAATACAGACAATGCAAATAAATGGAAACACATCCCAGGCTCGTGGATGGGTAGAATTACTATTGTGAAAATGACCCTACTGCCAAAGTGATCTATAAATTCAACGTAATTCCCTTCAAAATAAAATCATCATTCTCCACAGAATTAGAAAAAACAATCCTAAAATTCATATGGAACCAAAAAAGACCCCAGATAGCCAAGGAAGATTACATCAAAAAGAACAAATCTGGAGGCATCACATTACCTGAAGTCAAACTATACTACAAAACTAGAGTTACCAAAACAGCAGGGTACTAATACAGAAATAGGCATGTAGATCAATAGAACAGAATAGACAACACGAAAATAAAGCCAAATACTTACTGCCAATTGATCTTCAACAAACAAACAAAAATCATCAAGTGGGGAAAGGACACCCTATTC
This sequence comes from Macaca mulatta, assembly GCF_049350105.2. Taxonomy (NCBI): domain Eukaryota; kingdom Metazoa; phylum Chordata; class Mammalia; order Primates; family Cercopithecidae; genus Macaca; species Macaca mulatta. Next base: position 1,909,507 of record NC_133411.1, read on the forward strand.
GATCCATTGGCGCTGGGATAATTCACAAGCCACATGTGGAAGAATGAAGCTGGATCCCCACCTTGCACTTCTGACAAACATGAACTGAGGATGGATCAAATACTTAAATCTGAGACCTGCCTGAAAGCAAACAAAAATCTACAAGATATCATCAGAAAAACTTTTCTAGGCATTGACTTAGGCAAATAGCTCATGACTAAGAATTCAAAAGCGAATGCAACAAGAACAAAGATAAATAGATGCACTTTATCTTAATTTATTTTTACTTTATCCTAAATACCTTCTGCGCAGTCAAACAAGTAATAAGCAGACTAAATAGAACTCATAGAAAGGAAGAAAATATTCACAATCTATACATCCGACAAAGGACTAATATCCAGAATCTAAAATAAACTCAAATCCACAAGAAAAAAAATCTAATCATCCAGTTGGGTGCGGTGGCTCATGCCTGTAATCCCAGTCCTTTCGGAGGCTGGGGTGGGCGGATCACTTGAAGTCAAGAGTTCAAGACCAGCCTGGCCAACATGGCAAAACCTTGCCTCTGCTAACAATACAAAAATTAGCTGGGCGTGCTGGTGGGTGCCTGTAATCCTAGCTACTTGTGAGCCAGAGTCAGGAGAATAGCTTCAACTCGGGAGGCGGAGGCTTCAGTGAGCCAAGAACATGCCACGGCACTCCAGCCTGGGTGACAGACAAAAACAAAACAAAACAAAACAAAACAACCAACCCACCCCATCAAAAAGTAGGCAGAGTTCATGAAGAGACAATCCTCAAAAGAAGATATACAAATGGCCAACAAGCATATGAAAAAATGCTGAACATCACGAATTAACAGGAAAATGCAAATAAAATCCACAATGTCATACCACCTTACTCCTGGAAGAATGGCCATAATTTAAAAAATAAAGAAATAACAGACGTTGGCTTCGATGTGGTGAAGACAGAACACTTTTACACCGCTGGTGGGAACGTCAACTAGTACAACTACTATAAAACACAGTATGGAGATTCTGTAAAGAACTAAAGGTAGAACTATCATTTGATCCAATAATCCCACTACTGGCTACCTACCCAGAAGAAAAGAACTTATCTTACGAAAAAGATACTTGCACCCACATGTTTATAGCAGCATAGTTTGCAATTGCAAAAATATGAAAGCAGCTTAAAACAAATCAATGGATAAAGAAAATGTGACATATTCTTGTGATCTGTACATATGTACATACCACGGAATACTACTCAGCCAAAAAGAGGAATGAAATATCGGCACTCACACAACCTGGGTGGAGTTGCGGACCATTATTCTAAGAGAACTAACCCAAGAATGAAAAACCAAACATTGTACTATCTCACTTATAAGTGGGAGCTAAGTTATGATGATGCAAAGACAAAAGAATGATGTAATGGGCTTTTGGGACGCAGAGGGAATGGTGGGAGGAGGGTGACGGATAAAAGACTGCACATTGGATACAGTATACACTGCTCGGGTGGTGGGTACACCAAAATCTCAGAAATCAACATGAAAATCTCCGTGCAACCAAACACCTAGTTCCTCAAAACTTCATTGAAATATAGTAAAAAAGAAAAAGAAAAAAAGAAAGAAAAGAAATATAACTAGGCTGGGCGCAGTGGCTCACGTCTGTAATCCCAGCACTTTGGGAGGCCGAGGCGGGTGGATCACGAGGTCAGGAGATGGAGACCATCCTGACTAACATGGCGAAACCCCATCTCTACTAAAAATACAAAAAAAAAAAAAATTAGCTGGGTGTGGTGGCGGCTGCTGGGTAGCTGGTAGTGCCACCTACTGGGGAGGCTGAGGCAGGAGAATGGTGTGAACACGGGAGGTGGAGCTTGCAGGGATCCGAGACCGCGCCACTGCACTCCAGCCTGCGCGACAGAGTGAGACTCCATCTCAAAAAATAAAAAATATATGTAACTATATAAGCAAAGAATATTGGAGAATATTTATACAACCTTAGAGTAATGAGGGCTTTTTAAAGCAAGAGAAAAAGAAATGTTAACAAATTTGGCTCCAGAAAAGTTCGCAACCTCTACACTGTGAAAGATCCCATAGGGTTTCTAATACACAAAGAGCTGTTGCGTTTGATAATCCAAATCATAAATTCACACAAGAAAAACTGTAAAATGGTCAAAACATGAAAAAATGCTGTCTTACAGGTAGTAAAGAAATGCATATGGAAATATTACATTTTATTTGAATAAAACTAAAGTTAGTATCTCAGGATGAAAGAGTGACACAGTTGAAGGAAGGGTGAACTGCGCCATCCTTTTGGGAAAGTCATCATAAAGAGTCTGTGAAGATTGAAAATGTGTGTGACCTTTGACTCTTAGCCTCTAAAATAAAATGACCTACATGGCACAACACTGGCTCAAAGAGGCTTTTGGAAACCCTGGTTGTGAGGCCAACCACACGACTCTGGTACAGATAGGTAAAACATTCCCATTAAGCTTATGAACTTACCCAAGTGAAGATAGACTCGGTTCATCATCGGCTTCCTGTGGGGAAGTGAAGCACAATTCACAGGATGAACAAAGACCTTGTTGACGTTGAGCTTAAATTCAAGTTCATTACTAGTCATTTCAGAGTAATGGTACTTCAAGGATGCCTGGATCATGGAATAGGATCTCAGTGGTGGCACAGCACCCTTCCTCCCAATCCTTGTATTATGGGCTGAACTATATCCTCCTCCAAATTCACAGGTTGACATACTGACACCCAGTGACCTAGAATCTGACTGTATGAGGAGACAGAGTCTTGAAAGAGGTAACTGACGTTAGATGAGGCTATTAGGGTGAGCCCTATCCAGAGTGACTGGTGTCCTTTTAAGAAGGGGAGATTATGACAGACACACAAATAGAGCAAGACTGTGGGAGGACACAGAGAACAGGTGGCCAACTACAAGGCAAGGAGAGAGGCCTTGAGAGAAACCAACCCTGCAGACACTGTGCTCTGGGACTTCCAGCTTCCAGATATGTGAGAAAATACATTTCTTGTTCCAACACCCCATGTGTGGTTCCTTCTTGCGGAATCTATAGCAAAGCAAAACACCTGCTACGTGTGCACACATGCTGTTTCCATGCTCTTGGGTAAGAACCTGGGAGTGGGAGTGCTGGGTCACATGATAATATATGCTCCGCATCTGAAGCTTTGCCAGAGTGCCTGCCGATGTGGCATCATCTTTCATCCCCACGAGGAATGGATGAGACTTCCAATTCTCCGATGTCTTCACCAACACTTGGTAGTCATCACCTTCTTTTTAATTATTATTTTTTTTAAGAGACAGGGTCTTGCTATGTTGCCCAGACTCATCTCTATCTCCAGGCCTGAAGGCATCCTCCTGCCTCATGGGCTACCCAAAGCTCTGGGATTTCAGGTGTGAACCACCGTGCCTGGGTGGTATCGTTACTCGTTTTTGTAGCCATTCTAATAGGGGTGCAGCGCTATCTTTTGTGGTTCCCTGTTGTCAAATGATGTTGAGCACTATTTTGTGTGCTTTATTTCTCGCGGATATGGTTGCCTTGGTGAAGAGTATGCTCAACTCATTTGCTCATTTAAAAACTGAGCTGTTTTCTTATTGTTGAGTTTTCACGATTCTTTAAATATTCCCGATCCAAGTATACGACTTGCAAACATTTTATTTCAGTCTGTGGCTTATATTTTCATTCTCTTAATGGTGACAATTGAAAGAATAATTTTAAATGTTTAAAATCAAATGTATCTTTTTTTTGAAAATTTGTTTTTGGCGTAAATAGAAGTTTGCCTAAAACATCACAAAGACATTCTATGATTTTTGTAGTAATGTTATTCCCTCTTAATATGAGGTCTGTGATGGATTCTGCATTGCTTTCTATGTGGAACTGAGCTGTGAGTGTTTGGCATCTGGTTATCAAGCTGCTGCAGCACATTCATTAGAAATGCTTCCATTTCTCCCCATTGCCTTGTCTTGGCACCTTCCATTTAAGCCAAACAGCAGAAATGTTAAGAAGGGCTTGTTTCCGGAGTTTCCAGTTTGTTCCATTCATCTACTCCGGCTGTCTTCTTGGGACAATGCTGTCTGCAGCCGCAGGCCCACTCCGAGGGGAGGCGATGGACTGCAGGTCTGTGGAGCGCAGCACAGGGCTGTGCCACGGACGTGGGTGCCAGTGAAGTCACGCTCATTTTCAGACGGAATTCTCCTCCCCGATGTGAACAATGAACCAACGGAGTGTCTTCCATAGGATTGTCTGTAGCCCACAGAGATGCGGGCTTGGGATTCAACCTCATGCTGAGCGGATCTTCTCTGCTTCAGACCAGGCGTCACGTGGCTTCACGCGAGAGTGACTGTAAATCATCATCTACAGTGAGACGCTGCGGAGACGCCGAGGGACTCACAATTGCACCCGGGCAGCAGGCGTCCACGTGGACGATCGCAGGCAGAGAAAATCCCGTGAGCCCGTGTGACACATGGAGTGAGGGAACTTTGGTGGCTGAGTCTGGGTGGGGGAGGGCTGGGGCCTCGATCGGTTTCCACTGAGTGTATCTCCAAATCTTCGCTGGAAGTGCAGGCAAAGCACAGGGCTTGGACGCCAGTGTCGCTGTTCCTCCAGGCTGGGCTGATCCCTTTTCACTTCCAAGTCTCAAGAGCCTGTTCCCTGAAGTCTGGGGAAGTGTGGTGAGGAGGCCCCGCCCCACAGAGAAGGGGAAGTCACCTGTAACCTCCAGAAGTTGGCCGCCTCACAAAGCCTGCTCAAAAGAATTTCCCCACAGCCTAGCACAGTGGCTCATGCTTGTAATCTCACTGCCATGGGAGGCTGAGGCCAGAGGCTTCCTTGACACCAGAAGTTCCAAACCAACGTGGGGAACAGAGTGAGACCCCCTCTCTTAATAAGGCTGGGTGTGGTGGCACACTCCTGTACTTTCAGCTACTCGGGAGGCTGAGGTAGAAAGAACACTTCAGCCCGGGAGGTGGAGGCTGCAGTGAGCCCTGATCCCACCACTGCAATCCATCCTGGGTGACGGAGTAAGATCCCATCTCTAAAAAATAAATAATGACCCAGCAGAAACCACTGGAATCCAGCCCCAGAGCAGGAACAGAAATACGTGGCCCTAAAGCCAGCAGCCGTGCTGGTCTTTTCCTGTGAAGCACAGACACGGAGTCCATGTAACACACACACACCATTCACACATATACACGTGACCACACGCCACACACAAAACCACACCCACGTAACCACACACCCCCACATACCTGCACATGTGTCCACACACACATTTCTATTCCCATCTGTCTCCTATACACGGTCCTTCCTCAGCATTTTATTTTAAAAACATAGTACATGGATTCTGCCATGGCTAACAATTTCCCTCTGTTCTTTATCATAGCACTGTCCCTCGCTGTGTCTTCTGGGCACTTCAGAGACTGCCCTGGGCATCTGCCCATCACCGCAGCCTGACGGTGGCGCTCCAGTGTGGGGGCTCCCGCTTTGGTACCCGTCTGTGTCTCTCACCCACAGCTGGGAAACGTTCCTGCCTCTCACTCCATCTCTCTTCTGCGCTCCCCCCCCATCATTCCCATGGGAGCAGCACCCTTGGACACAGAGTGCTTCCATCTGAATACCGCCTTAACCTCAGCTTGGGGGACCTCAGACCACACATTCTCCACACGGCCCTGTCCTGGCGTTCCAGTGCTGGTGACTGCAACTTACCTGTGCCGTCGAACCCCCTTCCGGGTGAACAGTACTGCAGAACGGAGAGGGGCGCCTGTAAATCTGCAGGGAGTCCCTGGCATTGACTCTGGTGGGGCAAGCAAAAGGAGAGAAACACATCTCAGCTTTGTTGGGGGCTCAGGGCAGCACTGGAGGCCACAGAGTGTCCTGTAAGCACCACTGCTGTGAGGCCCACGTGTCTCAGAACCTGGAGACTAGCAGCTCCCGGGAGGTTGTGTGAGTGCTCCCGGGTTACTGCACAGTGGGAAACAGAAGGAGTTTTTGGTGTAAAGGACCAGGACTCCTTCCCACTTGGATTCTGTAAAGCAGTGCCTCCCGCAGTGTGACAGCCCCGCCCTAGACCAGAGCCTTGGACAGGTTGTGTCCTCAGTCAGTGTAGTTGGGCTACACTCAGCTACAAGGTGACTGTAATTTTATAAAACACCACGTCACACATGTCACAGGGGCTTCAGGTGGGTCAGGTGACTTTCATTTTTGCCTAGGAATCTTTGCCATTCCCTAAATTTCTACAATGTATATACATTGATATGGCAATCATTACACAATTTTAGTTTTTCCTTTTGCTTTGGCTTTAGAGTGAACATTTGCAAGTCTAGTTATAGTTATGTTCCTATTAATTTTGATAAAAATGCATCATAGAGAAAGCATTTTTATATTTTACTTAAAAGACCACAGTTACACGGTAGTTCAAAGTGAAATCCAAGTGCTTCGGATCTACACAGTAGTTTTGCCAATCACCCTTCTGAGAAAAGCAATTTCATAGAAGACTTAATGGGTCGTTTGAAAGGGAATGAACTTTTCCCAGTAAGCCGTACACCTCGACTGCTGAACTAAGCAAAAGTCTCCATGCATTCTCTGCAGGTGTGATAACTACCAACAGGGCCTTGTCCAGATCCAGGGAAGCTCTCCATCCCCTGGCTGTGGAGTAAGGGACGGTGACTTTTCCAGGGACACAGGCCCTGTCTCTTCTGCCCAGGAAGGTTTGGGCCGAGCCCCTGCTGGTGTCTGTGAGGGCTGGGGCTGGTGCACACCTGGGGAAGGGGGGCTGCGTGCCACTTCCTGGCCATGGTGGAGAGTCTGGCTTCTGGGACCTTTGCTGCTTCTCTGTGGGGGCTGTGATGTGGGCCCCTCCCTATGGAGAGTGTGTAACTAAAGTAACTGCAACTTGAATTCCATGTGTCTAGGAACTGGACAAAGTCATTTGAAAGCTTGTAGGGAAAAAATAAATGTGTAAGAATTGTTGAAAGTAAATGAAAAATGAAAATATCTCTAGAGGGTTATTTGCCTGTGTTTAGGTAAACACGGTGAACCATAAAAGGGGTCTTTCAATTTGAGGGGGAAAGGTGCAATATTTAACACACAAGGTGAAAACCAATAGTTACTTTGTGGGATAAAATAACCTTATCTCTTATCTCCCTGATTACAATGATAAATCCCAACTGGACTGAAAAATCAAAATGTAAAGGAAACAAATCAAAATATGAATAATATCTTCACCCTCCTCCAGCCCCTTTGATCTCTGCTGCTCCCCCCGGGGCAGTAGGAGAAGGAAGAGGACCAGGAGTCTCCTGCCCGCACTCTCCATGATGCCAGAGACAGCAAGGTGGCCAGGTACCAACAGTGCAAGGCGACATTGGAGCGGCCTCAATTTCCACTGCGCCTCCTCCCAGAGCCTAAAAAGCTCCAAGCCTGTGGCGCCCAGCACTGAAACAAGGAGATGGTGGCTCAGCCAAGGCATTCAGGATGGAAACCAGTTAGTTTCAATATTCAGGACGGCATGTTTGCTGCTGAAGGGGTGTGAACTACCCTTCTGATCTCCACCACACAACACAACTGTTTTGGGAAGCAAGTGAAAGCGTGCAGGGCCGATGGCAGATGGGAGACAGTGCTGACGTGCAGCTCCCACCAGGACAGAGAGAACAGCATGTGGAGACTCACGCTGTGGACTTTTGCCCCAGGAACCACCACAGGACCGTACCAGAAAAATAACAACAAATCACAGAGCCTTGAAAGAAGCCGCAGGCTGCTGCGATTCCACAGGACAGGTGACAGTTTTGCTGCCCTCTCGAAAGTGCTACCTCCCGGCTGGAGGCCAACCAGCTCGGGACATAACAGCAACTCATGACAGAACAACCCTGCTCCTTGGAAGGAGAAAACGAGAGCTAATTCCACCTCCTGCAGCATCCTGGATAACCAGAGGTCCTGAGTCTGTCCACGTGATAACTTCACTGCTAGAATAACCAGCCTCTGAGAAAGTCAGCACAGTAAACCCGTCGACAGCCGAGGACCCCCACAGAGTCCACTTCAGTCCCCTTTCGCCTCCACCGCGGCAGGTGCTGCCATCCACAGCTGGGAGACCTGAGGACGGATCACATTACAGGCCTCTGTGCAGATATTCCCCAGCACCAGCCTGGTAGCCCTGCTGGGTGGAGAGACCCAGAAGAACAATAGCAATCACTGCTGTCTGGTTTGCAGGAAGCTCCATCTCTAGGGGAAGGGGAGTGCACAAATCAGGGACCACCCCATAGGACTAAAGAATCTGACCAGTGGCCTTGAGTTCCAGATTTTCCCGCTGAAATAATCTATACTAATGAGAAGGAATCAGACAAGTGGAACCTAAACAGGGTTCTAGTCCACCCTCAAAAGACTACACTGGCTCCCCAGCAATAGATCCAAACCAAGAAGAACATAGGAATTGCTGGAAAGAATTCAGAAGGTTGATTTTTAAACTACTCAAGGAGAAACCAAAGAAAGGTGATAACCAACCTCAGAATTTAAAAAATCAATACAGGATATAGATGAAAAATGCTCCAGGGAAATAGAGATCCTAAAGAAAATACAGTCACAACTTCTGGAATGAAAGATGCACTAAGAGAAATACAAAATGCACTGGAAACTTTCAATAGCAGGATCTAACAAGTAGAAGAAAGAACTTCAGAACTCAAAAACAAGGCTTTTTAAATAACCCAGAGAGACAAAGAGGAAAAAAACAATTTTAAAAAAGAACAAAGCCTCCAAGAACTTAGGGATTATGTTAAGCAGCCAAACCTAAAAACAGTGTTCCTGACAAAGCACACAAATCTACACGTTTGGAAAACTTATTTGAGGAAGTAATCAAGGAAACCTTCCCTGGCCTTGCTAGACTTCTAGACAGCCAAAGACAAGAAGCTCAAAGAATGCCTGGGAAATTCATTGCAAAAAGATCATCACTGCGGCACATAGTCATCAGGTTATCTAAAGTCAAGACAAATGAAAGAATCATAAGAGCTGTGATGCAAAATATCAGGTAACCTCTAAAGGAAAACCTCTCATACTAGCAGCAGATTTCTCAGCAAAAATTCTACACACTAGAAGGGATTGGGGTCCTATCTCTAGCCTCTTCAAACAAAATAATTAACAGTTAATAATTTTGTATTCAGCAAAACTATGTTTCCTAAATGAAGTAGAGATAATGTCTGTTTCAGAAAAATACATGCTGAGAGAACTAGCCACTACCAAGTCAGTCCTACAAGAAACGCTAAAAGGAGTTCCAAATCTTAAAATAAAACCTCAAAATACACTAAAATAGAACCTCCTTAAAGCATAAATCTCACAGGACTGAGAAAACAGAAACACAAAGAAAAAAACCAAGGTATTCAGGCAACAACTAGCACGATCAATAAAACAGTACCTCACATCCAAATGCTAACATTGAATGTAAATGGCCTAAAACCATCATCTAAAAAATACACAGTGGAAGAATGGAGAAAAATCCACCAACCAAGTATCTGCTGTCTTCAAGGGATGCACCTAATGTATAAGGACTGAAATAAACTTAAGGTGAAGGGGTGGATAAGAGATGTGAAACAAATGGAAACTAACAGCAGGCAGGAGGAACTATTCTGATACCAGACTCAACAGACTTTAAAGCCACACAGTTAAGAAAGACAAAGAGCAATATTATACAATGATAAAAGAATCACTCCAAAAGGAAAATATCACAATCCTAAATATACATGCACTTAACGAGGGACCTCCCAAATTTATAAAACAATTACTACTAGACATAAGAAATGGGACAGATAAAAACACAACTACAGTGATGGACTCAATGCTCCACTGACAGCAGTAGACAGGTCGTCAAGACAGAAAGTCAACAAAGAAACAATGAACTTAAATTATATCCTAGAACAAAAGGACTTGATATTTACAGAACATTCTACCCAACAACTGCAGAATGTACATTCTTTTCATCAGTACATGGAACATTCTCCAAGACACATCATACGATAGGCCACAAAACAAGTCTCAATGAATTTAAGAAAATCAAAATTACATCAAGTATCTTTTCAGACCACAGGGGAATAAAATTGGTAATTAACTCCTAAAGGAACCCACGAAATTACACAAATATGTAGAAATTAAATAATTGCTTCTGAATGATCTTTGGGTCGACAATGAACTCAAGAGGGAAATTTAAAAATTCTTCAAACTGAATGATAACCGTGACACAACTTCTCAAAACTTCTAGGACACAGCAAAAGCGATGCTAAAAGGAATGTTCAAAGCATTAAAAGGCCACATCAAAAAGACGGATAGAGCACAAACAATCGAAGGTCACACCTGAAGTAACCAGAGAAACAAGAACAAATCAAACTCAAACCCAGCAGAAGAAAAGTAATAACAAATATCAGAGCTGAACTAAATGAAATTCAAACAAACAAACAAAAATACTACAAAAGATAAATTAACAAGCTGGTTTTCTGAAAAGACAAACAAAATTCATAGAACGTTAGCAAGATTAACCAAGAAAAGAGAAAAAAAGATCCAAATAAGCTCAATTAGAATGAAATAAGAGATAGTACAACTGATATAACAGGAATACAAAGGATCATTTAAGGCCAATAAGAATACCGTTATGCACACAAACTAGAAAATCTAGAGGAGATGGATAACTTCCTGGAAATATACAACCCACCTAGATCAAATCAGGAAGAAACAGAAACTCTAAACAGATTAATAACAAGTAGCAAGATTGAAACAGCAATAAAAAGATTACCAACTAAAATATCCAGGATGTATTCACAGCTGAAGTCTATCAGGCATCCAAAGAAAGACTGGTACCAATCTCATGGAAATTATTACAAAAGATGAAGAGGGAATCCTCCATAAATCATTCTAGGAAGCCAGTTTCACCTTAATACCCAAACCAGGAAAGGACACAGCAAAAAGAGAAAACTACAGACCAATATCCCTCATGAATATAGATGCAAAATTCCTCAACAAAATATTAGCTAACTGAATCAAACAGCATATCAAAAAGATAAAACACCATGGTCAAGTAGGTTTCATACCAGGTATGCAGGAATGATTTAATATATGCAAGTCAATAAATGGGACACTTCACATAAGCAGAAATAAAAACAAAAAATCAGAGATCATCATAATAGATGCGGAAAAAGCATTTGACAAAATCTGCCATCCCTTTATAAAGAGGAAACTCACCAAAATCAGCACAGAAGGGACATACCTCAAGGTTATAAAAGCCCTCTATGACAAACCCACAGCCAACATTATACTGAATGGGGAAAAGTTGAAAACATTGCCCCTCAGAACTGGAATAAGACAAGGATGCCCACTTTCACCACTTCCCTTTGACACAGTACTGGAAGGCCTAGCCAGAGCAATCAGACAAGAGAAAGAAAAAGCATCCAAATTGGTAAACAGGAAGTAAAACTGTCCTGTTCAATGATGATATGGTCGTATACCCAGAAAACTCTAAAGACCCATCCAAAAAGCTCCTAAATCTGATAAATGAATTCAGTAAAGTTTCAGGATACAAAATCAATGAACACAAATCAGTAACATTGCTATGTGCCAACAATGACTAAGCTGAGAATCAAATGAAGAAGTTAACCCCTTTTGCAACAGCTGGAAAAATAAAAAAATAAATAAATAAATAAAACTTAGGAATGTACCCAACCCAAAAAGAGAAAGATCTCGACAAGGAAACTACAAAAACCTGCCGAAAGTGAATACAGACAATGCAAATAAATGGAAACACATCCCAGGCTCGTGGATGGGTAGAATTACTATTGTGAAAATGACCCTACTGCCAAAGTGATCTATAAATTCAACGTAATTCCCTTCAAAATAAAATCATCATTCTCCACAGAATTAGAAAAAACAATCCTAAAATTCATATGGAACCAAAAAAGACCCCAGATAGCCAAGGAAGATTACATCAAAAAGAACAAATCTGGAGGCATCACATTACCTGAAGTCAAACTATACTACAAAACTAGAGTTACCAAAACAGCAGGGTACTAATACAGAAATAGGCATGTAGATCAATAGAACAGAATAGACAACACGAAAATAAAGCCAAATACTTACTGCCAATTGATCTTCAACAAACAAACAAAAATCATCAAGTGGGGAAAGGACACCCTATTCGATCCATTGGCGCTGGGATAATTCACAAGCCACATGTGGAAGAATGAAGCTGGATCCCCACCTTGCACTTCTGACAAACATGAACTGAGGATGGATCAAATACTTAAATCTGAGACCTGCCTGAAAGCAAACAAAAATCTACAAGATATCATCAGAAAAACTTTTCTAGGCATTGACTTAGGCAAATAGCTCATGACTAAGAATTCAAAAGCGAATGCAACAAGAACAAAGATAAATAGATGCACTTTATCTTAATTTATTTTTACTTTATCCTAAATACCTTCTGCGCAGTCAAACAAGTAATAAGCAGACTAAATAGAACTCATAGAAAGGAAGAAAATATTCACAATCTATACATCCGACAAAGGACTAATATCCAGAATCTAAAATAAACTCAAATCCACAAGAAAAAAAATCTAATCATCCAGTTGGGTGCGGTGGCTCATGCCTGTAATCCCAGTCCTTTCGGAGGCTGGGGTGGGCGGATCACTTGAAGTCAAGAGTTCAAGACCAGCCTGGCCAACATGGCAAAACCTTGCCTCTGCTAACAATACAAAAATTAGCTGGGCGTGCTGGTGGGTGCCTGTAATCCTAGCTACTTGTGAGCCAGAGTCAGGAGAATAGCTTCAACTCGGGAGGCGGAGGCTTCAGTGAGCCAAGAACATGCCACGGCACTCCAGCCTGGGTGACAGACAAAAACAAAACAAAACAAAACAAAACAACCAACCCACCCCATCAAAAAGTAGGCAGAGTTCATGAAGAGACAATCCTCAAAAGAAGATATACAAATGGCCAACAAGCATATGAAAAAATGCTGAACATCACGAATTAACAGGAAAATGCAAATAAAATCCACAATGTCATACCACCTTACTCCTGGAAGAATGGCCATAATTTAAAAAATAAAGAAATAACAGACGTTGGCTTCGATGTGGTGAAGACAGAACACTTTTACACCGCTGGTGGGAACGTCAACTAGTACAACTACTATAAAACACAGTATGGAGATTCTGTAAAGAACTAAAGGTAGAACTATCATTTGATCCAATAATCCCACTACTGGCTACCTACCCAGAAGAAAAGAACTTATCTTACGAAAAAGATACTTGCACCCACATGTTTATAGCAGCATAGTTTGCAATTGCAAAAATATGAAAGCAGCTTAAAACAAATCAATGGATAAAGAAAATGTGACATATTCTTGTGATCTGTACATATGTACATACCACGGAATACTACTCAGCCAAAAAGAGGAATGAAATATCGGCACTCACACAACCTGGGTGGAGTTGCGGACCATTATTCTAAGAGAACTAACCCAAGAATGAAAAACCAAACATTGTACTATCTCACTTATAAGTGGGAGCTAAGTTATGATGATGCAAAGACAAAAGAATGATGTAATGGGCTTTTGGGACGCAGAGGGAATGGTGGGAGGAGGGTGACGGATAAAAGACTGCACATTGGATACAGTATACACTGCTCGGGTGGTGGGTACACCAAAATCTCAGAAATCAACATGAAAATCTCCGTGCAACCAAACACCTAGTTCCTCAAAACTTCATTGAAATATAGTAAAAAAGAAAAAGAAAAAAAGAAAGAAAAGAAATATAACTAGGCTGGGCGCAGTGGCTCACGTCTGTAATCCCAGCACTTTGGGAGGCCGAGGCGGGTGGATCACGAGGTCAGGAGATGGAGACCATCCTGACTAACATGGCGAAACCCCATCTCTACTAAAAATACAAAAAAAAAAAAATTAGCTGGGTGTGGTGGCGGCTGCTGGGTAGCTGGTAGTGCCACCTACTGGGGAGGCTGAGGCAGGAGAATGGTGTGAACACGGGAGGTGGAGCTTGCAGGGATCCGAGACCGCGCCACTGCACTCCAGCCTGCGCGACAGAGTGAGACTCCATCTCAAAAAATAAAAAATATATGTAACTATATAAGCAAAGAATATTGGAGAATATTTATACAACCTTAGAGTAATGAGGGCTTTTTAAAGCAAGAGAAAAAGAAATGTTAACAAATTTGGCTCCAGAAAAGTTCGCAACCTCTACACTGTGAAAGATCCCATAGGGTTTCTAATACACAAAGAGCTGTTGCGTTTGATAATCCAAATCATAAATTCACACAAGAAAAACTGTAAAATGGTCAAAACATGAAAAAATGCTGTCTTACAGGTAGTAAAGAAATGCATATGGAAATATTACATTTTATTTGAATAAAACTAAAGTTAGTATCTCAGGATGAAAGAGTGACACAGTTGAAGGAAGGGTGAACTGCGCCATCCTTTTGGGAAAGTCATCATAAAGAGTCTGTGAAGATTGAAAATGTGTGTGACCTTTGACTCTTAGCCTCTAAAATAAAATGACCTACATGGCACAACACTGGCTCAAAGAGGCTTTTGGAAACCCTGGTTGTGAGGCCAACCACACGACTCTGGTACAGATAGGTAAAACATTCCCATTAAGCTTATGAACTTACCCAAGTGAAGATAGACTCGGTTCATCATCGGCTTCCTGTGGGGAAGTGAAGCACAATTCACAGGATGAACAAAGACCTTGTTGACGTTGAGCTTAAATTCAAGTTCATTACTAGTCATTTCAGAGTAATGGTACTTCAAGGATGCCTGGATCATGGAATAGGATCTCAGTGGTGGCACAGCACCCTTCCTCCCAATCCTTGTATTATGGGCTGAACTATATCCTCCTCCAAATTCACAGGTTGACATACTGACACCCAGTGACCTAGAATCTGACTGTATGAGGAGACAGAGTCTTGAAAGAGGTAACTGACGTTAGATGAGGCTATTAGGGTGAGCCCTATCCAGAGTGACTGGTGTCCTTTTAAGAAGGGGAGATTATGACAGACACACAAATAGAGCAAGACTGTGGGAGGACACAGAGAACAGGTGGCCAACTACAAGGCAAGGAGAGAGGCCTTGAGAGAAACCAACCCTGCAGACACTGTGCTCTGGGACTTCCAGCTTCCAGATATGTGAGAAAATACATTTCTTGTTCCAACACCCCATGTGTGGTTCCTTCTTGCGGAATCTATAGCAAAGCAAAACACCTGCTACGTGTGCACACATGCTGTTTCCATGCTCTTGGGTAAGAACCTGGGAGTGGGAGTGCTGGGTCACATGATAATATATGCTCCGCATCTGAAGCTTTGCCAGAGTGCCTGCCGATGTGGCATCATCTTTCATCCCCACGAGGAATGGATGAGACTTCCAATTCTCCGATGTCTTCACCAACACTTGGTAGTCATCACCTTCTTTTTAATTATTATTTTTTTTAAGAGACAGGGTCTTGCTATGTTGCCCAGACTCATCTCTATCTCCAGGCCTGAAGGCATCCTCCTGCCTCATGGGCTACCCAAAGCTCTGGGATTTCAGGTGTGAACCACCGTGCCTGGGTGGTATCGTTACTCGTTTTTGTAGCCATTCTAATAGGGGTGCAGCGCTATCTTTTGTGGTTCCCTGTTGTCAAATGATGTTGAGCACTATTTTGTGTGCTTTATTTCTCGCGGATATGGTTGCCTTGGTGAAGAGTATGCTCAACTCATTTGCTCATTTAAAAACTGAGCTGTTTTCTTATTGTTGAGTTTTCACGATTCTTTAAATATTCCCGATCCAAGTATACGACTTGCAAACATTTTATTTCAGTCTGTGGCTTATATTTTCATTCTCTTAATGGTGACAATTGAAAGAATAATTTTAAATGTTTAAAATCAAATGTATCTTTTTTTTGAAAATTTGTTTTTGGCGTAAATAGAAGTTTGCCTAAAACATCACAAAGACATTCTATGATTTTTGTAGTAATGTTATTCCCTCTTAATATGAGGTCTGTGATGGATTCTGCATTGCTTTCTATGTGGAACTGAGCTGTGAGTGTTTGGCATCTGGTTATCAAGCTGCTGCAGCACATTCATTAGAAATGCTTCCATTTCTCCCCATTGCCTTGTCTTGGCACCTTCCATTTAAGCCAAACAGCAGAAATGTTAAGAAGGGCTTGTTTCCGGAGTTTCCAGTTTGTTCCATTCATCTACTCCGGCTGTCTTCTTGGGACAATGCTGTCTGCAGCCGCAGGCCCACTCCGAGGGGAGGCGATGGACTGCAGGTCTGTGGAGCGCAGCACAGGGCTGTGCCACGGACGTGGGTGCCAGTGAAGTCACGCTCATTTTCAGACGGAATTCTCCTCCCCGATGTGAACAATGAACCAACGGAGTGTCTTCCATAGGATTGTCTGTAGCCCACAGAGATGCGGGCTTGGGATTCAACCTCATGCTGAGCGGATCTTCTCTGCTTCAGACCAGGCGTCACGTGGCTTCACGCGAGAGTGACTGTAAATCATCATCTACAGTGAGACGCTGCGGAGACGCCGAGGGACTCACAATTGCACCCGGGCAGCAGGCGTCCACGTGGACGATCGCAGGCAGAGAAAATCCCGTGAGCCCGTGTGACACATGGAGTGAGGGAACTTTGGTGGCTGAGTCTGGGTGGGGGAGGGCTGGGGCCTCGATCGGTTTCCACTGAGTGTATCTCCAAATCTTCGCTGGAAGTGCAGGCAAAGCACAGGGCTTGGACGCCAGTGTCGCTGTTCCTCCAGGCTGGGCTGATCCCTTTTCACTTCCAAGTCTCAAGAGCCTGTTCCCTGAAGTCTGGGGAAGTGTGGTGAGGAGGCCCCGCCCCACAGAGAAGGGGAAGTCACCTGTAACCTCCAGAAGTTGGCCGCCTCACAAAGCCTGCTCAAAAGAATTTCCCCACAGCCTAGCACAGTGGCTCATGCTTGTAATCTCACTGCCATGGGAGGCTGAGGCCAGAGGCTTCCTTGACACCAGAAGTTCCAAACCAACGTGGGGAACAGAGTGAGACCCCCTCTCTTAATAAGGCTGGGTGTGGTGGCACACTCCTGTACTTTCAGCTACTCGGGAGGCTGAGGTAGAAAGAACACTTCAGCCCGGGAGGTGGAGGCTGCAGTGAGCCCTGATCCCACCACTGCAATCCATCCTGGGTGACGGAGTAAGATCCCATCTCTAAAAAATAAATAATGACCCAGCAGAAACCACTGGAATCCAGCCCCAGAGCAGGAACAGAAATACGTGGCCCTAAAGCCAGCAGCCGTGCTGGTCTTTTCCTGTGAAGCACAGACACGGAGTCCATGTAACACACACACACCATTCACACATATACACGTGACCACACGCCACACACAAAACCACACCCACGTAACCACACACCCCCACATACCTGCACATGTGTCCACACACACATTTCTATTCCCATCTGTCTCCTATACACGGTCCTTCCTCAGCATTTTATTTTAAAAACATAGTACATGGATTCTGCCATGGCTAACAATTTCCCTCTGTTCTTTATCATAGCACTGTCCCTCGCTGTGTCTTCTGGGCACTTCAGAGACTGCCCTGGGCATCTGCCCATCACCGCAGCCTGACGGTGGCGCTCCAGTGTGGGGGCTCCCGCTTTGGTACCCGTCTGTGTCTCTCACCCACAGCTGGGAAACGTTCCTGCCTCTCACTCCATCTCTCTTCTGCGCTCCCCCCCCATCATTCCCATGGGAGCAGCACCCTTGGACACAGAGTGCTTCCATCTGAATACCGCCTTAACCTCAGCTTGGGGGACCTCAGACCACACATTCTCCACACGGCCCTGTCCTGGCGTTCCAGTGCTGGTGACTGCAACTTACCTGTGCCGTCGAACCCCCTTCCGGGTGAACAGTACTGCAGAACGGAGAGGGGCGCCTGTAAATCTGCAGGGAGTCCCTGGCATTGACTCTGGTGGGGCAAGCAAAAGGAGAGAAACACATCTCAGCTTTGTTGGGGGCTCAGGGCAGCACTGGAGGCCACAGAGTGTCCTGTAAGCACCACTGCTGTGAGGCCCACGTGTCTCAGAACCTGGAGACTAGCAGCTCCCGGGAGGTTGTGTGAGTGCTCCCGGGTTACTGCACAGTGGGAAACAGAAGGAGTTTTTGGTGTAAAGGACCAGGACTCCTTCCCACTTGGATTCTGTAAAGCAGTGCCTCCCGCAGTGTGACAGCCCCGCCCTAGACCAGAGCCTTGGACAGGTTGTGTCCTCAGTCAGTGTAGTTGGGCTACACTCAGCTACAAGGTGACTGTAATTTTATAAAACACCACGTCACACATGTCACAGGGGCTTCAGGTGGGTCAGGTGACTTTCATTTTTGCCTAGGAATCTTTGCCATTCCCTAAATTTCTACAATGTATATACATTGATATGGCAATCATTACACAATTTTAGTTTTTCCTTTTGCTTTGGCTTTAGAGTGAACATTTGCAAGTCTAGTTATAGTTATGTTCCTATTAATTTTGATAAAAATGCATCATAGAGAAAGCATTTTTATATTTTACTTAAAAGACCACAGTTACACGGTAGTTCAAAGTGAAATCCAAGTGCTTCGGATCTACACAGTAGTTTTGCCAATCACCCTTCTGAGAAAAGCAATTTCATAGAAGACTTAATGGGTCGTTTGAAAGGGAATGAACTTTTCCCAGTAAGCCGTACACCTCGACTGCTGAACTAAGCAAAAGTCTCCATGCATTCTCTGCAGGTGTGATAACTACCAACAGGGCCTTGTCCAGATCCAGGGAAGCTCTCCATCCCCTGGCTGTGGAGTAAGGGACGGTGACTTTTCCAGGGACACAGGCCCTGTCTCTTCTGCCCAGGAAGGTTTGGGCCGAGCCCCTGCTGGTGTCTGTGAGGGCTGGGGCTGGTGCACACCTGGGGAAGGGGGGCTGCGTGCCACTTCCTGGCCATGGTGGAGAGTCTGGCTTCTGGGACCTTTGCTGCTTCTCTGTGGGGGCTGTGATGTGGGCCCCTCCCTATGGAGAGTGTGTAACTAAAGTAACTGCAACTTGAATTCCATGTGTCTAGGAACTGGACAAAGTCATTTGAAAGCTTGTAGGGAAAAAATAAATGTGTAAGAATTGTTGAAAGTAAATGAAAAATGAAAATATCTCTAGAGGGTTATTTGCCTGTGTTTAGGTAAACACGGTGAACCATAAAAGGGGTCTTTCAATTTGAGGGGGAAAGGTGCAATATTTAACACACAAGGTGAAAACCAATAGTTACTTTGTGGGATAAAATAACCTTATCTCTTATCTCCCTGATTACAATGATAAATCCCAACTGGACTGAAAAATCAAAATGTAAAGGAAACAAATCAAAATATGAATAATATCTTCACCCTCCTCCAGCCCCTTTGATCTCTGCTGCTCCCCCCGGGGCAGTAGGAGAAGGAAGAGGACCAGGAGTCTCCTGCCCGCACTCTCCATGATGCCAGAGACAGCAAGGTGGCCAGGTACCAACAGTGCAAGGCGACATTGGAGCGGCCTCAATTTCCACTGCGCCTCCTCCCAGAGCCTAAAAAGCTCCAAGCCTGTGGCGCCCAGCACTGAAACAAGGAGATGGTGGCTCAGCCAAGGCATTCAGGATGGAAACCAGTTAGTTTCAATATTCAGGACGGCATGTTTGCTGCTGAAGGGGTGTGAACTACCCTTCTGATCTCCACCACACAACACAACTGTTTTGGGAAGCAAGTGAAAGCGTGCAGGGCCGATGGCAGATGGGAGACAGTGCTGACGTGCAGCTCCCACCAGGACAGAGAGAACAGCATGTGGAGACTCACGCTGTGGACTTTTGCCCCAGGAACCACCACAGGACCGTACCAGAAAAATAACAACAAATCACAGAGCCTTGAAAGAAGCCGCAGGCTGCTGCGATTCCACAGGACAGGTGACAGTTTTGCTGCCCTCTCGAAAGTGCTACCTCCCGGCTGGAGGCCAACCAGCTCGGGACATAACAGCAACTCATGACAGAACAACCCTGCTCCTTGGAAGGAGAAAACGAGAGCTAATTCCACCTCCTGCAGCATCCTGGATAACCAGAGGTCCTGAGTCTGTCCACGTGATAACTTCACTGCTAGAATAACCAGCCTCTGAGAAAGTCAGCACAGTAAACCCGTCGACAGCCGAGGACCCCCACAGAGTCCACTTCAGTCCCCTTTCGCCTCCACCGCGGCAGGTGCTGCCATCCACAGCTGGGAGACCTGAGGACGGATCACATTACAGGCCTCTGTGCAGATATTCCCCAGCACCAGCCTGGTAGCCCTGCTGGGTGGAGAGACCCAGAAGAACAATAGCAATCACTGCTGTCTGGTTTGCAGGAAGCTCCATCTCTAGGGGAAGGGGAGTGCACAAATCAGGGACCACCCCATAGGACTAAAGAATCTGACCAGTGGCCTTGAGTTCCAGATTTTCCCGCTGAAATAATCTATACTAATGAGAAGGAATCAGACAAGTGGAACCTAAACAGGGTTCTAGTCCACCCTCAAAAGACTACACTGGCTCCCCAGCAATAGATCCAAACCAAGAAGAACATAGGAATTGCTGGAAAGAATTCAGAAGGTTGATTTTTAAACTACTCAAGGAGAAACCAAAGAAAGGTGATAACCAACCTCAGAATTTAAAAAATCAATACAGGATATAGATGAAAAATGCTCCAGGGAAATAGAGATCCTAAAGAAAATACAGTCACAACTTCTGGAATGAAAGATGCACTAAGAGAAATACAAAATGCACTGGAAACTTTCAATAGCAGGATCTAACAAGTAGAAGAAAGAACTTCAGAACTCAAAAACAAGGCTTTTTAAATAACCCAGAGAGACAAAGAGGAAAAAAACAATTTTAAAAAAGAACAAAGCCTCCAAGAACTTAGGGATTATGTTAAGCAGCCAAACCTAAAAACAGTGTTCCTGACAAAGCACACAAATCTACACGTTTGGAAAACTTATTTGAGGAAGTAATCAAGGAAACCTTCCCTGGCCTTGCTAGACTTCTAGACAGCCAAAGACAAGAAGCTCAAAGAATGCCTGGGAAATTCATTGCAAAAAGATCATCACTGCGGCACATAGTCATCAGGTTATCTAAAGTCAAGACAAATGAAAGAATCATAAGAGCTGTGATGCAAAATATCAGGTAACCTCTAAAGGAAAACCTCTCATACTAGCAGCAGATTTCTCAGCAAAAATTCTACACACTAGAAGGGATTGGGGTCCTATCTCTAGCCTCTTCAAACAAAATAATTAACAGTTAATAATTTTGTATTCAGCAAAACTATGTTTCCTAAATGAAGTAGAGATAATGTCTGTTTCAGAAAAATACATGCTGAGAGAACTAGCCACTACCAAGTCAGTCCTACAAGAAACGCTAAAAGGAGTTCCAAATCTTAAAATAAAACCTCAAAATACACTAAAATAGAACCTCCTTAAAGCATAAATCTCACAGGACTGAGAAAACAGAAACACAAAGAAAAAAACCAAGGTATTCAGGCAACAACTAGCACGATCAATAAAACAGTACCTCACATCCAAATGCTAACATTGAATGTAAATGGCCTAAAACCATCATCTAAAAAATACACAGTGGAAGAATGGAGAAAAATCCACCAACCAAGTATCTGCTGTCTTCAAGGGATGCACCTAATGTATAAGGACTGAAATAAACTTAAGGTGAAGGGGTGGATAAGAGATGTGAAACAAATGGAAACTAACAGCAGGCAGGAGGAACTATTCTGATACCAGACTCAACAGACTTTAAAGCCACACAGTTAAGAAAGACAAAGAGCAATATTATACAATGATAAAAGAATCACTCCAAAAGGAAAATATCACAATCCTAAATATACATGCACTTAACGAGGGACCTCCCAAATTTATAAAACAATTACTACTAGACATAAGAAATGGGACAGATAAAAACACAACTACAGTGATGGACTCAATGCTCCACTGACAGCAGTAGACAGGTCGTCAAGACAGAAAGTCAACAAAGAAACAATGAACTTAAATTATATCCTAGAACAAAAGGACTTGATATTTACAGAACATTCTACCCAACAACTGCAGAATGTACATTCTTTTCATCAGTACATGGAACATTCTCCAAGACACATCATACGATAGGCCACAAAACAAGTCTCAATGAATTTAAGAAAATCAAAATTACATCAAGTATCTTTTCAGACCACAGGGGAATAAAATTGGTAATTAACTCCTAAAGGAACCCACGAAATTACACAAATATGTAGAAATTAAATAATTGCTTCTGAATGATCTTTGGGTCGACAATGAACTCAAGAGGGAAATTTAAAAATTCTTCAAACTGAATGATAACCGTGACACAACTTCTCAAAACTTCTAGGACACAGCAAAAGCGATGCTAAAAGGAATGTTCAAAGCATTAAAAGGCCACATCAAAAAGACGGATAGAGCACAAACAATCGAAGGTCACACCTGAAGTAACCAGAGAAACAAGAACAAATCAAACTCAAACCCAGCAGAAGAAAAGTAATAACAAATATCAGAGCTGAACTAAATGAAATTCAAACAAACAAACAAAAATACTACAAAAGATAAATTAACAAGCTGGTTTTCTGAAAAGACAAACAAAATTCATAGAACGTTAGCAAGATTAACCAAGAAAAGAGAAAAAAAGATCCAAATAAGCTCAATTAGAATGAAATAAGAGATAGTACAACTGATATAACAGGAATACAAAGGATCATTTAAGGCCAATAAGAATACCGTTATGCACACAAACTAGAAAATCTAGAGGAGATGGATAACTTCCTGGAAATATACAACCCACCTAGATCAAATCAGGAAGAAACAGAAACTCTAAACAGATTAATAACAAGTAGCAAGATTGAAACAGCAATAAAAAGATTACCAACTAAAATATCCAGGATGTATTCACAGCTGAAGTCTATCAGGCATCCAAAGAAAGACTGGTACCAATCTCATGGAAATTATTACAAAAGATGAAGAGGGAATCCTCCATAAATCATTCTAGGAAGCCAGTTTCACCTTAATACCCAAACCAGGAAAGGACACAGCAAAAAGAGAAAACTACAGATCAATATCCCTCATGAATATAGATGCAAAATTCCTCAACAAAATATTAGCTAACTGAATCAAACAGCATATCAAAAAGATAAAACACCATGGTCAAGTAGGTTTCATACCAGGTATGCAGGAATGATTTAATATATGCAAGTCAATAAATGGGACACTTCACATAAGCAGAAATAAAAACAAAAAATCAGAGATCATCATAATAGATGCGGAAAAAGCATTTGACAAAATCTGCCATCCCTTTATAAAGAGGAAACTCACCAAAATCAGCACAGAAGGGACATACCTCAAGGTTATAAAAGCCCTCTATGACAAACCCACAGCCAACATTATACTGAATGGGGAAAAGTTGAAAACATTGCCCCTCAGAACTGGAATAAGACAAGGATGCCCACTTTCACCACTTCCCTTTGACACAGTACTGGAAGGCCTAGCCAGAGCAATCAGACAAGAGAAAGAAAAAGCATCCAAATTGGTAAACAGGAAGTAAAACTGTCCTGTTCAATGATGATATGGTCGTATACCCAGAAAACTCTATAAAGACCCATCCAAAAAGCTCCTAAATCTGATAAATGAATTCAGTAAAGTTTCAGGATACAAAATCAATGAACACAAATCAGTAACATTGCTATGTGCCAACAATGACTAAGCTGAGAATCAAATGAAGAAGTTAACCCCTTTTGCAACAGCTGGAAAAATAAAAAAATAAATAAATAAATAAAACTTAGGAATGTACCCAACCCAAAAAGAGAAAGATCTCGACAAGGAAACTACAAAAACCTGCCGAAAGTGAATACAGACAATGCAAATAAATGGAAACACATCCCAGGCTCGTGGATGGGTAGAATTACTATTGTGAAAATGACCCTACTGCCAAAGTGATCTATAAATTCAACGTAATTCCCTTCAAAATAAAATCATCATTCTCCACAGAATTAGAAAAAACAATCCTAAAATTCATATGGAACCAAAAAAGACCCCAGATAGCCAAGGAAGATTACATCAAAAAGAACAAATCTGGAGGCATCACATTACCTGAAGTCAAACTATACTACAAAACTAGAGTTACCAAAACAGCAGGGTACTAATACAGAAATAGGCATGTAGATCAATAGAACAGAATAGACAACACGAAAATAAAGCCAAATACTTACTGCCAATTGATCTTCAACAAACAAACAAAAATCATCAAGTGGGGAAAGGACACCCTATTCGATCCATTGGCGCTGGGATAATTCACAAGCCACATGTGGAAGAATGAAGCTGGATCCCCACCTTGCACTTCTGACAAACATGAACTGAGGATGGATCAAATACTTAAATCTGAGACCTGCCTGAAAGCAAACAAAAATCTACAAGATATCATCAGAAAAACTTTTCTAGGCATTGACTTAGGCAAATAGCTCATGACTAAGAATTCAAAAGCGAATGCAACAAGAACAAAGATAAATAGATGCACTTTATCTTAATTTATTTTTACTTTATCCTAAATACCTTCTGCGCAGTCAAACAAGTAATAAGCAGACTAAATAGAACTCATAGAAAGGAAGAAAATATTCACAATCTATACATCCGACAAAGGACTAATATCCAGAATCTAAAATAAACTCAAATCCACAAGAAAAAAAATCTAATCATCCAGTTGGGTGCGGTGGCTCATGCCTGTAATCCCAGTCCTTTCGGAGGCTGGGGTGGGCGGATCACTTGAAGTCAAGAGTTCAAGACCAGCCTGGCCAACATGGCAAAACCTTGCCTCTGCTAACAATACAAAAATTAGCTGGGCGTGCTGGTGGGTGCCTGTAATCCTAGCTACTTGTGAGCCAGAGTCAGGAGAATAGCTTCAACTCGGGAGGCGGAGGCTTCAGTGAGCCAAGAACATGCCACGGCACTCCAGCCTGGGTGACAGACAAAAACAAAACAAAACAAAACAAAACAACCAACCCACCCCATCAAAAAGTAGGCAGAGTTCATGAAGAGACAATCCTCAAAAGAAGATATACAAATGGCCAACAAGCATATGAAAAAATGCTGAACATCACGAATTAACAGGAAAATGCAAATAAAATCCACAATGTCATACCACCTTACTCCTGGAAGAATGGCCATAATTTAAAAAATAAAGAAATAACAGACGTTGGCTTCGATGTGGTGAAGACAGAACACTTTTACACCGCTGGTGGGAACGTCAACTAGTACAACTACTATAAAACACAGTATGGAGATTCTGTAAAGAACTAAAGGTAGAACTATCATTTGATCCAATAATCCCACTACTGGCTACCTACCCAGAAGAAAAGAACTTATCTTACGAAAAAGATACTTGCACCCACATGTTTATAGCAGCATAGTTTGCAATTGCAAAAATATGAAAGCAGCTTAAAACAAATCAATGGATAAAGAAAATGTGACATATTCTTGTGATCTGTACATATGTACATACCACGGAATACTACTCAGCCAAAAAGAGGAATGAAATATCGGCACTCACACAACCTGGGTGGAGTTGCGGACCATTATTCTAAGAGAACTAACCCAAGAATGAAAAACCAAACATTGTACTATCTCACTTATAAGTGGGAGCTAAGTTATGATGATGCAAAGACAAAAGAATGATGTAATGGGCTTTTGGGACGCAGAGGGAATGGTGGGAGGAGGGTGACGGATAAAAGACTGCACATTGGATACAGTATACACTGCTCGGGTGGTGGGTACACCAAAATCTCAGAAATCAACATGAAAATCTCCGTGCAACCAAACACCTAGTTCCTCAAAACTTCATTGAAATATAGTAAAAAAGAAAAAGAAAAAAAGAAAGAAAAGAAATATAACTAGGCTGGGCGCAGTGGCTCACGTCTGTAATCCCAGCACTTTGGGAGGCCGAGGCGGGTGGATCACGAGGTCAGGAGATGGAGACCATCCTGACTAACATGGCGAAACCCCATCTCTACTAAAAATACAAAAAAAAAAAAAATTAGCTGGGTGTGGTGGCGGCTGCTGGGTAGCTGGTAGTGCCACCTACTGGGGAGGCTGAGGCAGGAGAATGGTGTGAACACGGGAGGTGGAGCTTGCAGGGATCCGAGACCGCGCCACTGCACTCCAGCCTGCGCGACAGAGTGAGACTCCATCTCAAAAAATAAAAAATATATGTAACTATATAAGCAAAGAATATTGGAGAATATTTATACAACCTTAGAGTAATGAGGGCTTTTTAAAGCAAGAGAAAAAGAAATGTTAACAAATTTGGCTCCAGAAAAGTTCGCAACCTCTACACTGTGAAAGATCCCATAGGGTTTCTAATACACAAAGAGCTGTTGCGTTTGATAATCCAAATCATAAATTCACACAAGAAAAACTGTAAAATGGTCAAAACATGAAAAAATGCTGTCTTACAGGTAGTAAAGAAATGCATATGGAAATATTACATTTTATTTGAATAAAACTAAAGTTAGTATCTCAGGATGAAAGAGTGACACAGTTGAAGGAAGGGTGAACTGCGCCATCCTTTTGGGA
The DNA here is from genome assembly GCF_049350105.2 of Macaca mulatta. NCBI lineage: Eukaryota > Metazoa > Chordata > Mammalia > Primates > Cercopithecidae > Macaca > Macaca mulatta. The sequence continues at coordinate 1,936,128 of NC_133411.1, forward strand.
AAGTCATCATAAAGAGTCTGTGAAGATTGAAAATGTGTGTGACCTTTGACTCTTAGCCTCTAAAATAAAATGACCTACATGGCACAACACTGGCTCAAAGAGGCTTTTGGAAACCCTGGTTGTGAGGCCAACCACACGACTCTGGTACAGATAGGTAAAACATTCCCATTAAGCTTATGAACTTACCCAAGTGAAGATAGACTCGGTTCATCATCGGCTTCCTGTGGGGAAGTGAAGCACAATTCACAGGATGAACAAAGACCTTGTTGACGTTGAGCTTAAATTCAAGTTCATTACTAGTCATTTCAGAGTAATGGTACTTCAAGGATGCCTGGATCATGGAATAGGATCTCAGTGGTGGCACAGCACCCTTCCTCCCAATCCTTGTATTATGGGCTGAACTATATCCTCCTCCAAATTCACAGGTTGACATACTGACACCCAGTGACCTAGAATCTGACTGTATGAGGAGACAGAGTCTTGAAAGAGGTAACTGACGTTAGATGAGGCTATTAGGGTGAGCCCTATCCAGAGTGACTGGTGTCCTTTTAAGAAGGGGAGATTATGACAGACACACAAATAGAGGAAGACTGTGGGAGGACACAGAGAACAGGTGGCCAACTACAAGGCAAGGAGAGAGGCCTTGAGAGAAACCAACCCTGCAGACACTGTGCTCTGGGACTTCCAGCTTCCAGATATGTGAGAAAATACATTTCTTGTTCCAACACCCCATGTGTGGTTCCTTCTTGCGGAATCTATAGCAAAGCAAAACACCTGCTACGTGTGCACACATGCTGTTTCCATGCTCTTGGGTAAGAACCTGGGAGTGGGAGTGCTGGGTCACATGATAATATATGCTCCGCATCTGAAGCTTTGCCAGAGTGCCTGCCGATGTGGCATCATCTTTCATCCCCACGAGGAATGGATGAGACTTCCAATTCTCCGATGTCTTCACCAACACTTGGTAGTCATCACCTTCTTTTTAATTATTATTTTTTTTAAGAGACAGGGTCTTGCTATGTTGCCCAGACTCATCTCTATCTCCAGGCCTGAAGGCATCCTCCTGCCTCATGGGCTACCCAAAGCTCTGGGATTTCAGGTGTGAACCACCGTGCCTGGGTGGTATCGTTACTCGTTTTTGTAGCCATTCTAATAGGGGTGCAGCGCTATCTTTTGTGGTTCCCTGTTGTCAAATGATGTTGAGCACTATTTTGTGTGCTTTATTTCTCGCGGATATGGTTGCCTTGGTGAAGAGTATGCTCAACTCATTTGCTCATTTAAAAACTGAGCTGTTTTCTTATTGTTGAGTTTTCACGATTCTTTAAATATTCCCGATCCAAGTATACGACTTGCAAACATTTTATTTCAGTCTGTGGCTTATATTTTCATTCTCTTAATGGTGACAATTGAAAGAATAATTTTAAATGTTTAAAATCAAATGTATCTTTTTTTTGAAAATTTGTTTTTGGCGTAAATAGAAGTTTGCCTAAAACATCACAAAGACATTCTATGATTTTTGTAGTAATGTTATTCCCTCTTAATATGAGGTCTGTGATGGATTCTGCATTGCTTTCTATGTGGAACTGAGCTGTGAGTGTTTGGCATCTGGTTATCAAGCTGCTGCAGCACATTCATTAGAAATGCTTCCATTTCTCCCCATTGCCTTGTCTTGGCACCTTCCATTTAAGCCAAACAGCAGAAATGTTAAGAAGGGCTTGTTTCCGGAGTTTCCAGTTTGTTCCATTCATCTACTCCGGCTGTCTTCTTGGGACAATGCTGTCTGCAGCCGCAGGCCCACTCCGAGGGGAGGCGATGGACTGCAGGTCTGTGGAGCGCAGCACAGGGCTGTGCCACGGACGTGGGTGCCAGTGAAGTCACTCAGACGGAATTCTCCTCCCCGATGTGAACAATGAACCAAGGGAGTCATTTTTATAGGATTGTCCTGTAGCCCACAGAGATGCGGGCTTGGGATTCAACCTCATGCTGAGCGGATCTTCTCTGCTTCAGACCAGGCGTCACGTGGCTTCACGCGAGAGTGACTGTAAATCATCATCTACAGCGAGACGCTGTGGAGAGACCGAGGGACTCACGATTGCACCTGGGCAGCAGGTGTCCACGCGGACGATCGCAGACAGAGAAAATCCTGTGAGCCCGTGTGCCACATGGAGTGAGGGAACTTTGGTGGCTGAGTCTGGGTGGGGGAGGGCTGGGGGCTCGATCGGTTTCCACTGAGTGTGTCTCCAAATCTTCTCTGGAAGTGCAGGCAAAGCACAGGGCTTGGACGCCAGCGTCGCTGTTCCTCCAGGCTGGGCTGATCCCTTTTCACTTCCAAGTCTCAAGAGGCTGTTCCCTGAAGTCTGGGGAAGTGTGGTGAGGAGGCCCCGCCCCACAGAGAAGGGGAAGTCACCTGTAACCTCCAGAAGTTGGCCGCCTCACAAAGCCTGCTCAAAAGAATTTCCCCACAGCCTAGCACAGTGGCTCATGCTTGTAATCTCACTGCCATGGGAGGCTGAGGCCAGAGGCTTGCTTGAGACCAGAAGTTCCAAACCAACGTGGGGAACAGAGTGAGACCCCATCTCTTAAGAAATAAAAAATAAATTGGCTGGGTGTGGTGGCACACTCCTGTACTTTCAGCTACTCGGGAGGCTGAGGTAGAAAGAACACTTCAGCCCGGGAGGAGGAGGCTGCAGTGAGCCCTGATCCCACCACTGCAATCCATCCTGGGTGACAGAGTGAGATCCCATCTCTAAAAATAAATAGTGACGCAGATAAAACCACTGGAATCCAGCCCCAGAGCAGGAACAGAAATACGTGGCCCTAAAGCCAGCACTGTGCTGGTCTTTTCCTGTGAAGGACAGACACAGAGTCCATGTAACACACACACACCATTCACACACATATACATGTGACCACACACCACACACAAAACCACACCCACACAAACACACACCCCGACATACCTGCACATGTGTCCACACACACATCTCTATCCCCATCTGTCTCCTATACACAGTCCTTCCTCAGCATTTTATTTTAAAAACATAGTACGTGGCTTCTACCATGGCTAACAATTTCCCTCCATCCTTTATGACAGCACTATCCCTCGCTGTGTCTTCTGGGCACTTCAGAGACTGCCCTGGGCATCTGCCCATCACCGCAGCCTGACGGTGGCGCTCCAGTGCTGGGGGCTCCCGCTTTGGTACCCGTCTGTGTCTCTCACCCACAGCTGGGAAACGTTCCTGCCTCTTACTCCATCTCTCTTCTGCGCTCCCCCCATCATTCCCATGGGAGCAGCACCCTTGGACACAGAGTGCTTCCATTCTGAATACTGCCTTAACCTCAGCTGGGGGGACCTCAGACCACACATTCTCCACACGGCCCTGTCCTCGGGGGACAGCACTCGTGACTGCAACTTACCCGTGCCGTCCAACCCCCTTCCGGGTGAACAGTACTGGAGAACGGACTGGGGCGCCTGTAAATCTGCAGGGAGTCCCTGGCATTGACTCTGGTGGGGCAAGCAAAAGGAGAGAAACACATCTCAGCTTTGTGGGAGGCTCAGGGCAGCACTGGAGGCCACAGAGTGTCCTGTAAGCACCACTGCTGGGGCCCACGTGTCTCAGAACCTGGAGACTAGCAGCTCCCGGGAAGTTGTGTGAGTGCTCCCGGGTTACTGCACATTGGGAAGCAGAAGGAGTTTCTGGTGTAAAGGACCAGGACTCCTTCCCACTTGGATTCTGTAAAGCAGTGCCTCCCGCAGTGTGCGAGCTCCGCCCTAGACCAGAGCCTTGGACAGGTTGTGTCCTCAGTCAGTGTAGTTGGGCTACACTCAGCTACAAGGTGACTGTAATTTTATAAAACACCACGTCACACATGTCACAGGGGCTTCAGGTGGGTCAGGTGACTTTCATTTTTACCTGGGAATCTTTGCTATTCCCTCATTTTCTACAATGTATATACGTTGATTTGGCAATCGTTACACAACTTTAGTTTTTCATTATGGTTTTAGAGAGAAAGTTTGCATTCTGCTTATAGTTATGTTTTTATTAATCTTGTCCAAAATGCATCATAGAGAAAGCATTTTTATATTTTACTCAAAAGACCACAGTTACGCGATAATTCAAAGTGAAATCCAAGTGCTTCGGATCTACACAGTAGTTTTGCCAATCACCCTTGTAAGAAAAGCAATTTCATAGAAGACTTAATGGATTGTTTGAAAGGGAATGAACTTTTCCCAGTAAGCCGTACACCTCGACTGCTGAACTAAGCAAAAGTCTACATGAATTCTCTGCAGGTGTGATAACTACCAACAGGGCCTTGTCCAGATCCAGGGAAGTCCTTCGTCCCCTGGCTGTGGAGTACGGGACGGTGACTTTTCCAGGGACACAGGCCCTGTCTCTTCTGCCCAGGAAGGTTTGGGCCGAGCCCCTGCTGGTGTCTGTGAGGGCTGGGGCTGGTGCACACCTGGCGAAGGGGGGCTGTGTGCCACTTCCTGGCCATGGTGGAGAGTCTGGCTTCTGGGACCTTTGCTGCTTCTCTGTGGGGGCTGTGATGTGGGCCCCTCCCTATGGAGAGTGTGTAACTAGTGTAACTGCAACCTGAATTCCATGTGTCTAGGAATCGGACAAAGTCTTTTGAAAGCTCATATGGAAAAACAAATGTGTAAGAATTGTTGAAAGTAAATGAAAAATGAAAATATCTCTCGAGGCTTATTTGCCTGCAGGATATTAAAATATAGTAGCTAAATAAGGTTCCATAATTCAAACAGATGGTGCAGCTCCAGGACACAGACCCATGAAACAGAGACGAGCATCCAGACACAGATTGGGCCTGTGTTTAGGGAATCACAGTGAACCATGAAAGGGGTCTTTCAATTTGAAGGGGAAAGGCGCAATATTTAATACACAAGGAGAAAACCAATAGTTGTGTGTCCAGAATTGGTGGGTTCTTGGTCTCACTGACTTCAAGAATGAAGCTGCGAACCTTTGCGGTGAGTGTTGCAGTTCTTAAAGATGGTGCATCCCGAATTTGTTCCTTCAGACGCTCAGATGTTTCTGGAGCTTCTTCCTTCTGGTGGGTTCATGTCAGGTCTCACTGTCAGGAGTGAAGCTGCAGACCTCTGCGGTGAGTGTTAAGAGCTCTTAAAGGCAGCGCATCTGGAGTTGCTCCTTCTTCCCGGTGGGTTCGTGGTCTCGTTGGCTTCAGAAGTGAAGCTGTAGACCTTCGCGGTGAGTGTTACAGCTCATAAAGGCAGCGCGGACCCAAAGAATGAACAGCAGCAAGATTTATTGCGAAGAGCGAAAGAACAAAGCTTCCATAATACAGAAGGTGACCCGAGCGGTTGCCACTAGCTAGCTTGGGTAGCCTGCTTTTATTCCCTTATCTGGCCCCACCCACATCAGCTGATTGGTCCATCTGACAGAGAGCTGATTGGTCTATTTTACAGAGCTCCGATAGGTCTGTTTTGACAGCCTGCTGACTGGTGCATTTACAATGCTTGAGCTAGACACAGACTCACAGAGTGCTAGTTAGCTAGATACAGAATTAGCTAGATACTGTGTACCAACTGGTGTATGTACAAACCTTGAGCTAGACACAGAGTGCTGATTGGTGTATGTACAAACCTTGAGCTAGACACAGAGTGCTGATTGGTGTATTTACAAACCCTGAGCTAGGCACAGATTGCTGATTGGTGCACATACAATCCTCAGGCTAGATATACAAGTTCTCCAAGTCCCGATCTGGTTCAGGAGCTCAGTTGGCTTCACCCCGTGAATCCTGCACGAGGGCTGCAGGCAGAGCTCCCAGCCAGTCCCCAGCCGCGTCTGCACTCCTCAGCCCTTGGGCTGCCCATGGGATTGGGCGCCACGGAGTAGGGGACCGCGCCAGGGGAGGCTCAGGCTGCGCTGGAGCCCACCGCAGGTGGGGGAGCTCAGACATGGCGGGCTGCAGGTCCTGAGCCCTGCCCCCGCACCGCCCCGGGGGAGGCAGCTAAACCTGGCGAGAATCTGAGTGCAGTGCCAGGTGGGCAGGCAATGCTGGGGGACCAGGCGCAACCTCCGCAGCTGCTAGCCCGGGTGCTAAGCCCCTCACTGCCTGGGCCGCTCTGTATGTGGCCCCTGCCAAGCCCGCGCGGAGGGAACTCACACGGGCCGCGAGCACAGCCCCAGTTCCGGCAGGCGCCTCTCCCTCCACACCTCCCCGCAAGCAGAGAGAGGAGGTTCCGGCCTCAGCCAGCCCAAAGAGGGGCTCCCACGGTGCAGTGGCGGGCTGAAGGGCTCCTCAAGCACCACCAGAGTGGACACCGAGGCCGAGGAGGCGCTGAGATTGAGGGCTGCTAGCACACTGTCACCTCGGTTACCTCGTTGGGATAAAATAACCTTATCTCTTATCTCCTTGAATACAATAAATTCCAACTGGCCTGAAAAATCAAAACGTAAAAGAAGTAAACAGAAATATGAATAATATATTCACCCTCTCCAGCCCCTCTGCTCTCTGCTGCTCCCCCCTGGGGCAGGAGGAGAAGGAAGAGGGCCAGGGATCCCCTGCCCGCACTCTCCATGATGCCAGAGACAGCAAGGTGGCTAGGCGGCCACAGTGCAAGGCGACACTGGAGCGACCTCACGGTGACCTCAATTTCCACTGTGCCTCCTCCCAGAGCCTAAGCAGCTCCAAGCCTGTGGCGCCCAGCACTGAAACAAGGAGATGGCGGCTCAGCCAAGGCGTTTAGGATGGTAACCAATAAGTTTCAATATTCAGGACTGCATCTTTGCTGCTGAAGGGGTGTGAACTACCCTTCTGATCTCCACCACACAACACAACTGTTTTGGGAAGCAAGTGAAAGCGTGCAGGGCCGATGGCAGATGGGAGACAGTGCTGACGTGCAGCTCCCACCAGGACAGAGAGAACAGCATATGGAGATTCACACTGCGGACTTTTGCCCCAGGAACCACCACAGGACCGTACCAGAAAAATAACAACAACAAATCACAGAGCCTTAAAAGAAGCCACAGGCTGCTGCGATTCCACAGGACAGGTGACAGTTTTGCTGCTCTCTCGAAAGTGCTACCTCCCGGCTGGAGGCCAACCAGCTCGGGACATGACAGCAACTCATGACAGAACAACCCTGCTCCTTGGAAGGAGAAAACGAGCTAATTCCACCTCCTGCAGCATCCTGGATAACCAGAGGTCCCGAGTCTGTCCACGTGACAACTTCACTGCTAGAATAACCAGCCTCTGAGAAAGTCACCACAGTAAACCTGTCGACAGCCGAGGGCCCCCACAGAGTCCACTTCACTCCCCTGTCACCTCCACCGGGGCAGGTGCTGGCATCCACAGCTGGGAGACCTGAGGACGGATCACATCACAGGCCTCTGTGCAGATATTCCCCAGCACCAGCCTGGTAGCCCTGCTCGGGGGAGAGACCCAGAAGAACAATAGCAATCACTGCTGTCTGGTTTCCAGAAGCTGCATCTCTAGGGGAAGGGACAGTGCACAAATCAAGGGACCAATCCATGCGGCAAAAGAATCTGATCAGCAAACCTTGAGTTCCAGATTTTCCCACTGAAATAATCTACACTAATGACAAGAAATCAGAAAATTAATTCTGGTAACAAGAAAACACAAGGTTCTAGACCTCCCTCAAAACACCACAGTAGCACTCCAGAAAGAGATCCAAACCAAGAAGAAAATCTCCAAATTGCTGGATAAAGAATTCAGAAGGTTGATTATTAAGCTATTCAAGGAGATACCAGAGAAAGGTGAAAACCAACTTAAAGAAATTTAAAAATCAGTACAGGTTATAGATGAAAAAAATACTCCAGAGAAATAGAGATCACAAAGAAAAAACAAACACAATGTCTGGAAATGAAAGGCACACTAAGACAAATACAAAATGTACTGGAAAGTTTCAGCAGTAGAATCGAACAACTAGACTTCAGAGCTCACAAACAGGGCTTTGTAATTAGTCCAATCATAGAAGGCGAAAAAAAGAATTTTAAGAAGAAAGCCTCCAAGAAAGTTGTGATTAGATTAAATGTCCAAACCTAAAAATAATTAGTGTTCCTGAGGAAGAAGAGAAATCTACAAGTTTGGAAAACTTATTTGACAGAATAATCAAGGAAACCTTCCCTGACCTTGCTAGAGTTCTAGACATCCAAAGACAAGAAGCTCAAAGAACACCCGGGAAATCACTGCAAAAAGATCATCACCCAGGCACATAGTCATCAGGTTATCTGAAGTCAAGACATATGAAACAAATGGAAGAGCTGTGAGGCAAAACATCAAATAACCTATAAAGGAAAACCTGTCATATTAGCAGCAGATTTCTCAGCAGAAACTCTACAGACTACAAGGTATTTGGGTCCTATCTCTAGCCTCTTAAAACAAAATAATTAACAGCCAATAATTTTATATTCAGCAAAACTGTTTCCTAAATGAAGTAGAGATAAAGTCATTCTCAGACAAACAAATGCTGAGAGAATTACCCACTACCAAGCCAGTACTACAAGAAATGCTAAAAGGAGTTCTAAATCTTAAAACTAAAATACACCAAAATAGAACCTCCTTAAAGCATAAATCTCACAGGGCCTATTAAACAATAGAACAAAGAAAAAAACCACAACTACCATGATGAATAAAACACTACCTCACATTTCAATACTAACATTGAATATAAATGGTCTAAATGCTCCACTTAAAAGATACAGAATAGCAGAATGGGGAAGAATGTACCCCAAGAATCTGCTGTTTTCAAGGAACTCACCTAATACATAACGACTCACATAAACTTGAGGTAAAGGGGTGGAATCAGATATTTCATGCAAATAGAAACCAAAAGCAAGCAGCAGTAACTATTCCTATGTCAGACAAAACTGACTTTAAAGCAACAACAGCTAAGGCAGACAAAGAGGGACATTATATCATCATAAAAGGATTACTTCAATAGGAAAATATCACAATCCTAAATATATATGCACCTAACATGTGATGTCCCAAATTTATAAAACAATTATTACTAGACATGAGAAATTAGATGACAATACAGTAATAGTAGGGGACTTAATACTCTATGGATAGCACTAGATAGCTCATCAACACAGAAAGTCAACAAAGAAACAACAGACTTAAACTATACCCTAGAACAAATGAACTTGACAGATATTTACAGAAAATTCTGCCCAACAAGTGCATACACTCTTTTCATCAGTACATGGAATGTTCTCCAATATAGATTGTATGACAGATCACAAAACAAGTCTCCATGAATCTAAGAAAATAAAAATTATCTCAAGTATTTTTCCAGACCACAGTGGAATAAAGTGGGAAATGACCTCCCAAACCCTCAAAACCACACAAATACATGGAAATTAAATAATTGCTCCTGAATGATCTTTGGGTCAATAATGAAATCAAGAGGGAAACTAAAAAATTCTTTCAATTGAACAATAATAGTGACACAACATATCCAAACCTCTAGGGCTGGGCGCCATGGTTCATGCCTGCGATACCAGCACTTTTTGGGAGTCCAGGTGGGTGGATCACCTGAGGATGACTTGGGAGTTTGACATCACCCTGGCCAACATGATGAAACCCCACCTCTACTACAAATACAAAAATTAGCTGGGTGTGGTGGTGCACACCTGTAATCCCAGCTACTCGGGAGGCTGAGGCAGGAGAACTGCTTGAACCTGTGAGGCAGAGGTGGCAGTGAGCCGAGATTGCACCATGGCTCTCCAGTCCGGGCAACAGAGCAAGACTCTCTCTCAAACAAACAAACAAAAACACAAACAAAAACACTTCTAGGACACAGCAAAAGCGATGGTAAGATGAACATTCATAGCATTAAATGCTTCCATCAAAAAGTTGGAAAGAGCACAAACAGACAATCTAAAGGTCACACCTGAAGTAAACAGAGAAACAAGAACAAAACCCAAACCCAGCAGAAGAAAAGAAATAACAAAGATCAAAGCAGAACTAAATGAAATTAAAACAAACTAACAATAAAAAAAAAAGCCCCAAAAGATAAATGAAACAAAACAAAATTGATAGACCATTAGAAAAACTCACCAAGGAAAGAAGAGAGAAGATCCACATAAGCTCAATTAGAAATGAAATGGGACATATTACAACTGATACCACAGAAATACAAAAGATCATTTAAGGCTACTATGAACACCTTTTTGCACACAAACCAGATCTAGTGCAGATGGATAAAATCCTGGAAATATACAACTGTCCTAGACTAGACCAGGAAGAAATAAAAATTCCTAGCAGATCAATAGCAAGTAGTGAGATTGAAACAGTAATTAAAAAATTGCGAACGAGGCCGGGCGCGGTGGCTCAAGCCTGTAATCCCAGCACTTTGGGAGGCCGAGACGGGCGGATCACAAGGTCAGGAGATCGAGACCAGCCTGGCTAATACGGTGAAACCCCGTCTCTACTAAAAAATACAAAAAAAACTAGCCGGGTGAGGTGGCGGGCGCCTGTAGTCCCAGCTACTCGGGAGGCTGAGGCAGGAGAATGGCGTAGACCCGGGAGGCGGAGCTTGCAGTGAGCTGAGATGCGGCCACTGCACTCCAGCCTGGGGACAGAGCGAGACTCCGTCTCAAAAAAAAAAAAAAAAAAAAAAAATTGCGAACAAAACAAATTCAGGGTGAATTCACAGCTGAATTCTATCAGACATTCAAAGAAGAACTGCTGCCAATCTTATGGAAACGATTCCAAAAGATAAAGAGGGATTCTTCCACAAATCATTTCATGAAGCCAGTAGCACCCTAATACCAAAAGTGTGAAAGGACATAACAAAAACAGAAAACTACAGACCAATATCCCCCATGAATATGGATGCAAAAATCCTCAACAAATTACTAGCTAGCCAAATCAAACAGCATAACAAAAAGATAATATACCCATGGTCAAGCAGGTCTCATACCAGGGATGCAGGAATGGTTTAACACATGCAAGTCAATAAATGTGACACTTCACATAAATAGAATTTTTAAAAATCCGAGATGATTTCAATAGATGCAGGAAAACGATCTGACAAAATCTAGAATGCTTTTATAATTAAAAGACTCAGCAAAATCAGCGCAGAAGGGGCATACCTGAAGGTAATAAAAGCCCTCTATGACAAACCTACAGCCAACATTATCCTGAATGAGGAAAAGCTGAAGGCACTACCCCTGAGAACTGGAACAAGACAAGGATGCCCACTTTCACCACTTCTATTCAACACAGTATTGGAAGTCCTAGCCAGAGCAATCAGAGAAGAGAAAGAAATAGGTCTGGAGTTTGAGACTGGCCTGGCCAACATGGTGAACCCTGCCTCTACCAAAAATACAAAAGTTGGCCGAGCGTGGTGGCGGGTGCCTGTAATCCCAGCTAATCGAGTGGCTGAGGCAGGAGAATCACTTGAACCCAGGAGGCGGAGGTTAGAGTGAGCCAATATCATGCCATTGCACTTCATCTTTCGCAACAAGAGTGAAACTCCATCTCAAAAAGAAAACATAGGTGGGAACTGAACAATGAGATCACTTGGACTCAGGAAGGGGAACATCACACACAGGGGCCTATCATGGGGAGGGGGGAGGGGGGAGGGATTGCATTGGGAGTTATACCTGATGTAAATGACGAGTTGATGGGTGCAGCACACCAACATGGCACAAGTATACATATGTAACAAACCTGCACGTTATGCACATGTACCCTACAACTTAAAGTATAATAATAATAAATAAATTTAAAAAAAAAAAAAAAAAAGAAAACAAACATTTTTTTTTTAAATGAGAAAGAAAGAGCATCCAAAGTGGTACACAGGAGGTCAAACTGTCACTGTTCTCTGACGATATGATCATATACCTAGAAAACCCTAAAGACTCATCCAAAAGCTCCTAGATCTCATAAATGAATTCAAATTTCAGGATACAAAATCAATTCACACAAATCAGTAACACTGCTATGTGCCAACAATGACCAAACTGAGAATCAAATGGAAAAGTCAATCCCTTTTGCCACAGCTGCAAAATCAAGAAAGAAAGAAAAATAAAACTTAGGTATACATCTAATGCAAGAGGTGAAAGATCTCTACGAAAAAAACTACAAAACACTGCTGAAAGAAATCATAGACAACACCAATAAATAGAAACACATCCCATGCTCATGGTTGGGTAGAATCAGTATTGTGAAAATGACTATAGTACCAAGAGCAATCTACAAATTCAATGCAATTCCCATCAAAATATCAACATCATTCTTCACAGAACTAAAAAAAGAAAAAAAAAAAAACCATAAAATTCTTATGGAATGAATAAAGACCACACATAGCCAAATAAGACTAATGAAAAAGAACAAATCTGGAGGCATCACATTACCCGATTCTGAACTATACTACAAGGCTACAGTTACCAAAAGAGCATGGTACTGATATAAAAATAGGAATGTAGACGAATTGGACGGAATAGAAAACCCAGAACTAAAGCCAAATACAGCCAACTGAGCTTCGACAGAGCAAACAAAAACATCAAGTGGGCAAAGGACACTCTATTCAACAAATGGTGCTGGGATCATTTGCAAGCCACATGCAGACGAATGAAGCTGGATCCTCAACTCTTTCCTAATACAAAAATCAACTCAAGATGGATCAAAGACTGAAATCTAAGACCTAAAACCATAAAAATATCGACAAGAGAACATCGCAAAAACTCTTCTAGACATTGGCTTAGGCAAAGAGTTCATGACCAAGAATCTAAAACCAAATGCAACAAAAACAAAGATGAATTGATGGGATTTCATTAAACTAAAAAACTTGTGCACAGCAAAAGAAATAATCAGCAGAGTAAGCAGACAGCTCACGGAATTGGAGAAAATGCTAACAATCGATATATCCGACAAAGGACTAATATACAGAATATAAAAAGGAACTGAAACAAATCCGGAAAAAAAAAAATCATCCAGTAGGGTGTGGTGGCCACTCTTGTAATCCTGGTCCTCTAGGAGGCTGAGATAGGTGGATCACTTGAGATTAATAGTACGAGGCCAGCCTGGCCAACATGGTGAAATCCAGTCTCTACTAAAAATACAAAATAGATGTGGTGGTGGGCGCCTGTTATCCCAGCTACTCAGGAGGCTGAGGCAGGAGAATCGCTTGAACTCAAGAGGCAGAGGCTTCAGTGTATCATGATCACACCACAGCACTTCAGCCTACACAACAGAGTGAGACTCTATTTAAAAAAAAAAAAAAAATTCCCATCAGAAAGTGGGCAAAGGACACAAATAGACAATTCTCGAAAGAAGATATACAAATGGGCCAGGCACGGTGGCTCAAGCCTGTAATCCCAGCACTTTGGGAGGCCGAGACAGGCGGATCACGAGGTCAGGAGATCGAGACCATCCTGGCTAACCTGGTGAAACCCCGTCTCTACTAAAAAATACAAAAACCAAGCCGGGTGAGGTGGCGGGCGCCTGTAGTCCCAGCTACTCGGGAGGCTGAGGCAGGAGAAAGGTGTGAACCCAGGAGGCGGAGCTTGAAGTGAGCCGAGATCTGGCCACTGCATCTGGCCTGGGCGATGCAGTGAGACTCCGTCTCAAAAAAAAAAAAAAAAAAAGAAGATATACAAATGGCCAACAAACATATGAAAAAATGCTCAACATCACTAATTATCAGGGAAATGCAAATAAAAACCTCAATGCAATACCATCTTACTCCTGCAAAAATGTTCATAATGTAAAAAATCAAAGAATAACAGATGTTGGCATGGATGTAGTGAAAAGGGGACACTTTGACACTGTTAGTGGGAGGGGAAACTAGTACAACCACTGTGGAAAATAGTATGGAGATTCCTTAAAGAACTGCTACTACTGTGCAACACGTTGGAGCAATGAGCGTGCGATGCAGTGAACAGCTGTAAAAACGAGTTGGGGTTAAATCTTCCCCATGTACATGCTGTTCCATACCCAGGGCAGCTGGGTTGGGAGGACGAGGCCAGCTGGGGGCAGTGATCTGTGAGGGGGAGACCCAGGAGCCTCGCGGTGACCTCAGTAGTCTGGGATCCCAGGTGCCTCTAGAGGAGCTCCGAGCCATGAGGTGTGGGTGTTCCTTCTTCCCAGCACGAGGAGCCTCCCTCACACACCCTCCCTGCATGCTGTCCCTGTCTTTGGGCTTATGTCCACTGGGCCCTCCCTAGTTTGGCCATCTGGCCCCCCTCAGCAGCATGACCTCCTGGAATGGTGGCAGAGACCCCAGAGGTCTTGGGCCAGGACAGCTGTACCTGCCGGGTGCCCAGAGTAGAGGATGGGGCCGTTCTGTGCAGGCTGAGGTGGGCGCTTCCCCTGTGGGGCCAGCTGAGAATCCCTGCAGTAATGGGGGAGTATAGCAGGTAGGGTCAGGACCAGGACGTGATGTGAGGGCAGGAAGGATGCTGTGCCACTGTGTGTGTGTGTGCGTGAGTGCATGTGTATGAGTGTGTGTATATGTTTGTGAGTGTGTCTGTGTAGGAATGTGTGTGTGTGAATGTGTGTGTATGTGTGTGGGGTGGGCGTGCACGCCTGGGATGGTTTCAGTCAATGACTTTTATCTTTCAATATCATTTCATTCTAAATTGTAGTATATCACTGCAGATGAAAAGTTCCTCACGTTAGAAGGTAGAAGTGCAATATCTAAACCCTGAAACCCTGGGAAATGTTGTCTAAAGTAGCTTTTAAAATACAAAGTTAATCTGTGTTCATTATATGCAGAGGAAAATGGAACAGGAAACAAAGGTTAATAATTTACTCACCATCATGTGTGACTAGATTTCCTGTTACTCTGTGTTCTGGGAGAAGTGTATTCTGACTTGAGGTTCTCTACGAAGGATTTGTATTTGTCATGGCTGTACACAGTTTCATTTCCTCATGGAAACAGGTTAGTGGTTAAAATGTGTGCTTAAAACTGGGTCATGACCTCTATAACGGTCGTCTTTCAGCTTTTGTAGTTTGGAGGGTGACACAGTTGGGCTGGATTTGTGCAGTGTTGGGTCAGAGCTATCATCAGTGGACATGTTTAGAGGTGAAATGACAAGATCTGTCTCTCAACAAAACACTATTAGAAACATGAAAAAAATATACAGACTCAGCCATTACATGTGTTTAAAGATAGACTTAGAAAATAACTATGCTTGGCCTTATTTTTGGTCATGAGTTCAAATGTTAGTTATGAAGGATTCTATAATTTTTTCAAGTAAGATAAGTGCAATAAGCTACATGAATGGCTATAAATGTTAAGTGAAACGTGTTCATTTTCTACTGTGTCATCAGTTTATTTGAAGACATTAAACAGATGACATATTTTCCTAAGTAATTTGAGATAAGACAAGTGTATAACTATGTTACCGATGGATAAAATAATCCGATTAAACTTACAAACTCACCCAAGTGAAGACAGACTCCGGACAACATCTGCTTCCTGTGGGGAAGTGAAGCAAAATGCATAGGATGAACAAAGACGTTGTTGAGGTTAAGCTTACTCTTAGAATTCATGTTCATTACTAGTCAGTTCTGAGTAATGGTACTTCAAGGATGCCTGGATCATGGAATAGGATCTCACTGGTGGGACAGCACCCTTCCTCCCAATCCTTGTATTATGGCTGGGGGGTGGGGGGAGGCTGAACGCTATCCTCCTCCAAATTCATAGGTTGACATCCTGACACCCACTGACCTAGAATGTGACTGTATGTGGAAATAGGGTCTTGAGAGAGGTAAGTGATGTTAGATGATGAGACTATTAGGGTGAGCCCTAATCCAGAGAGACTGGTGTCCTTTTATGAAGGGGAGATTATGACAGAGACAAAAACAGAGAAAAGACTGTGGGAGGATGCAGAGAACAGGTGGCCGTCTACAAGGCAAGGAGAGAGGCCTTGGGAGAAACCAACCCTGCAGACACTGTGCTCTGGGACTTCCAGCCTCCAGATATGTGAGAAAATACATTTCTTGTTCCAACACCCCATGTGTAGTTCCTCCCTGTGGAATCTCTAGCAAAGAAAAACACCTGCTACATGTGCACACATGTTGTTTTCCATGCTCCTGGGTAAGAACCTGGGAGTGGGAGTGCTGGGTCATATGATAAGTATACGCTCAGCATCTGAAGCTTTGCCATAGTGCTTGCCGACGTGGCATCATCTTTCATCCCCATGAGCAATGGACGAGACTTCCAGTTCTCCGATGTCTTCACCAACACTTGGTATTGATCATCTTTTTAAAACTATATTTTTTAGAGGCAGGGTCTTGCTATGTTGCCCAGACTGGTCTCAAACTCCTGGCCTCAAGGGATCCTCTTGACTCATGGGCCACCCAAAGCTCTGGGATTTTAGGTGTGAAGCCTTGTGCCTGGATGGTATCATTAATCTGTTTTCTTGCAGCTATGCTAATGGGGTGCAGTGGTATCTTAGTGTGGTTTTAGCTGCTGGTTCCCTAGTGGCAAATGATGTTGATAACCATTTTGTGTGCTTTGTTTCTCATGGATATGTTTGCCTTGGTGAAGAGTGTGTTCAAATCTTTCACTGTTTAAAAACTGAGCTGTTGTGTATTCCTGAGTTTTCATGGTTCTTTAAATATTCTGTACAAAAGTATATGACTTGCACATATTTTACTTCAGTCTGTGGCTTATGTTTTCATTCCTTTACTGGTGACAATTGAAAAAATAATTTTAAATGCTTAAAGTCAAATGTATCCTTTTTTTGTGAAATAGTGCTTTTGGTATCTATCGAAGAAAAGTCTGCCTAACACAAGACTCTGAGGATATTCTATGATTTTTGCAGGAATGTTAAAAGTTTCCCCCTCTTAATATGAGGTATGTGATGGATTTTGTGTTGGTTTTCCAAGTGGTGCTGAGCTGTGTGTTTGGCATGTCGTTATCCTCCTGCTGCAGAACGCTCAACTTACCTTTGCCGACGAGTCCCCGTCCGGGTTTACTGAAGTGCAGAAGTGACATGGGCTCTTGTAAATCAGCAGAAAGCTCTTGACCTTGGCTCTGGTGGGACAGGAAGGAGGAGAGAAACTCATCTCAGCTTTGTGAGGGGGGTGCTCAGGGCGGCACTGGAGGCTGCAGCGCGTCCTGTCAGCACCACTGCTGTGGCGCGCATGTGTCTCAGAAACGTGGAGATCAGCAGCTCCCGGGAGGTTGTTAGAGTTCTCCCGAGTTATGCGCAGTGGCAAACGTAAGGAGCTTGTCGTGTAAAGGACCATGACTCTTTGCCACTGGGACAATGCAAAGCAGTGCCTCCATCCACCGTGTGAGACCTGCCCTACACCAGTGCCTAAGACAGGTTCTGAAGGGTGATGGCAGATGGGAGTCGGGGCTGATGTGCAGCACTCACGTGGACGAACAGAACAGCATGTGGAGACTCATGCTGCGGACTTTCATCCCAGGAACCACAACGGCAGCACACGAGAAAAAAAACAGAAAAAGTCACAGAAACTTTGGAAGACACCATAGGCCACAGCAAATTCCACAGGACAGGTGACAACTCTGCTGCTCTCTCGAAAGTGCCACCTCCTGGCTGGAGGCCAACAAGTTCAGAACATAACAGCAACTCATGACAGAATAACTCTGCTACTAGGAAGGAGAAAACAAGAGCTTATTCCACCTCCGGCAGCATCCTGGATAACCAGAGGTCCCGAGTGTGTCCACATGACAACTTCACTGCTAGAATAACCAACCTCTGAGAAAGTCTGCATATTAAAACTATCGACAGCTGAGGACCCCCACAGAGTCCACTTCAGTCCCCTGTCACCTCCACCGGGGCAGGTGCTGGCATCCACAGCTGGGAGACCTGAGGACGGATCACATCACAGGCCTCTGTGCAGATATTCCCCAGCACCAGCCTGGTAGCCCTGCTGGGTGGAGAGACCCAGAAGAACAATAGCAATCACTGCTGTCTGGTTTGCAGGAAGCTCCATCTCTAGGGGAAGGGGAGTGCACAAATCAGGCACCACCCCTGGGACTAAAGAATCTGACCAGCAGCCCTTGAGTTCCAGATTTTCCCACTGAAATAATCTACACACATGGGAAGGAATCAGACAAGTGATCCTGGTAATATGTTGAAACAGGGTTCTAGTCCACCCTCAAAAGACCGCACTGGCTCCCCAAGCTCCCCAGCAATAGGTCCAAACCAAGAAGAAATCAGAATTGCTGGAAAGAATTCAGAAGGTTGATTATTAAGCTACTCAAGGAGATACCAAAGAAAGGTGACAACCAACACAAAGAATTTAAAAAATCAATACAGGATAAGATGAAAAGTGCTCCACGGAAATAGAGATCTTAAAAAACAAAACAAAACAAACAAACAAAAAAAAAACACAGTCACAACTTCTGGAATGAAAGTCACACAAAGAGAAATACAAAATGCACTGGACAATTTCAACAGTAGGATCCAACAAGTAGAAGAAAGAACTTCAGAACTCAAAGACAAGGTTTTTAAATTAACACAGCCAGACAAAGGGGGAAAAAAAGAAGAATTTAAAAAAGACAAAGCCTCCAAAAACTTAGGGATTATGTTAAATAACCAAACCTAAAAATAGTTAGTGTTCCTGAGGAAGAAGAGAAATCTAGAAGTTTGCAAACTTATTTCAGGAAATAATCAAGGAAACCTTCCCTGGCCTTGCACGAGTTCTAGACGTCCAAAGACAAGAAGCTCAAAGAATGCCTGGGAAATTCATTGCAAAAAGATCATCACTGAGGCACATAGTCATCAGGTTATGTAAAGTCAAGACAAATGAAAGAATCTTAAGAGCTGTGATGCAAAAGCATCAGGTAACCTCTAAAGGAAAACCTGTCATATTAGCAGCAGATTTCTCAGCAGAAACTCTGCACACTAGAAGGGACTGGGGTCCTATCTCTAGCCTCTTCAAACAAAATAATTAACAGCCAATAATTTTGTATTCAGCAAAACTAACTCTCCTAAATGAAGTCGAGACAATGTCTGTTTCAGAAAAACACATGCTGAGAGAACTAGCCACTACCAAGTCAGTCCTACAAGAAATGCTAAAAGGAGTTCCAAATCTTAAAACCTCAAAATACACCAAAATAGAACCTCCCACAGGACTGAGAAAACAGTAATGCAAAGAAAGAAACCAAGGTATTCAGGCAACAACTAGCATGATCAATAAAACAGTACCTCACATCAAAATACTAACATTGAATCTAAATGGCCTAAAAGCACCAACTGAAAAATACAGAGTGGAAGAATTGAGAAAAATCCACCAACCAAGTATCTGCTGTCTTCAAGGGATGCACCTAATGTATAAGGACTGAAATAAACTTAAGGTGAAGGGGTGGATAAAAGATGCCAAACAAATGGAAACCAACAGCAGGCAGGAGGAACTATTCTGATACCAGACTCAACAGACTTTAAAGCCACAACAGTTAAAAAAGACAAAGAGCAACATTATACAATGACAAAAGAATCCCTCCAAAAGGAAAATATCACAATCCTAAACATATATGCACCTAATGAGGGACCTCCCAAATTTATAAAACAATTATTACTGGATGTAAGAAATGAGACAGATGAAAACACAATTACAGTGATGGACTCAATACTCCACTGATAGCACTAGACAGGTTATCAAGACAGAAAGTGAACAAAGAAACAATGAACTTAAACTATACCCTAGAACAAAAGGACTTGACAGGTATTTACAGAACGTTCTATCAACAACTGCAGAATGTACATTCTTTTAATCAGTACATGGAACATTCTCCAAGACACATCATATGATAGGCCACAAAACAAGTTTCAATGAATATAAGTTATCAAAATTACATCAAGTATCTTTTCAGACCACAGGGGAATAAAATTGGTAATTAACTCCAAAAGGAACCTGCAAAATTACACAAATATGTAGAAATTAAATAACTGCTTCTGAATGATCTTTGAGTTGACAATGAAATCAAGAGGGAAATTTAAAAATTCTTCAAACTGAATGATAACCGTGACACAACTTATCAAAACCTCTAGGACACAGTAAAAGTGATGCTAAAAGGAATGTTCACAGCACTATATGGCCATATCAAAAACACTGAAAGAGCACAAATAGATAATCTAAGGTCACACCTGAAGTAACCAGAGAAACAAGAACAAAGCAAACCCAAACCCAGCAGAAGAAAAGTAATAACAAACATCAGAGCAGAACTAAATGAAATTCAAACAAACACAAAAACTGCAAAAGAAAATTAAAAAGCTGGTTTTCTGAAAAGACAAACAAAATTCATAGACCATTAGCAAGACCAACCAAGAAAAGAAGAGAAAAGATCCAAATAAGCTCAATTAGAAATGAAATGAGAGATAGTACAACTGATACCACAGGAATACAAAAGATCTTATTTAAGGCCAATATGAACATCTTTATGCACACAAACTAGAAAATCTAGAGGAGTTGGTAAATCCCTGAAAATAAAACCCACCTAGATTAAATCAGGAAGAAATAGAAACTCTTAACAGATTAATAACAAGTAATAAGATTGAAACAGTAATAAAAAAAATTGCCAACTAAGATGTCCATGACGTATTCACAGCTGAATTCTATCAGGCATCCAAAGAAAGGCTGGTGGCAATCTTATGGAAACTATTCCAAAAGATAAAGAGGGAATCCTCTGTAAATCATTCTATGAAGCCAGTTTCACCTTAAACCAGAAAAGGACATAACAAAAAGAGAAAACTACAGACCAATATCCCTCATGAATATAGATGCAAAAATCCTCAACAAAATACTAGCTAACTGAATCAAACAGTGTATCAAAACAATAATACACCATCATCAAGCAGGTTTCATACCAGGTATGCAGGAATGGCTTAACATATGCAAGTCAATAAATGTGATACCTCAAACAAACAGAATTTTTTAAAAACCATAGATCATCTCAATAGATGCAGAAAAAGCATTTGACAAAATCTACCATCCCTTTATAAATAGAACACTCATCAAAATCAGCACAGAAGGGACATACCTCAAGGTTATAAAAGCCCTCTATGACAAACCCACAGCCAACGTTATACTGAACGGGGAAAAGTTGAAAACATTGCCCCTCAAAACTGGAATAAGACAACGATGCCCACTTTCACCACTTCTTTTTGACATAGAACTGGAAGGCCTAGCCAGAGCAATCAGACAAGAGAAAGAAAGAGCATCCAAATTAGAAAACAGGAAGTCAAACTGTCCCTGTTCACTGATGATATGGTCGTATACCTCAAAAACTCTAAAGACTCATCCAGAAAGCTCCTAAATCTAATAAATGAATTCAGTAAAATTTCAGGATACAAGATCAATAGACAAAAATCAGCAACACTGTTAAGTGCCAACAATGAGCAAGTTGAGAATCAAATGAAGAAGTCAATCCTCTTTGCAACAGCTGAAAAAACAAAACAAAACAAAACAAAACAAACTTAGGAATATACCTAACCCAAAAAGTGAAAGATCTCGACAAGGAAACTACAAAAACCTGCTGAAAGAAATCATAGAAAATGCAAATAAATGGAAACACATCCCAGGCTCGTGGATGGGTAGAATTAGTATTGTGAAAATGACCATACTGCCAAAAGCGATCTACAAATTTAATGCAAGTCCCATCAAAACACAATCATCATTCTTCACAGAACTAGAAAAAACAATCCTAAAATTCATATGGAACCAAAAAAGACAACACAAAGACAAGCAAGACTAATCAAAAAGAACAAATCCCAAAGGACTTTAAACCCAGTCCTTTGGGAGGCTAAATCATTTGCTCTTTATGATTTTGGGAGGCATCACATTACCTGAATTC
Organism: Macaca mulatta; assembly: GCF_049350105.2. Lineage (NCBI taxonomy): Eukaryota > Metazoa > Chordata > Mammalia > Primates > Cercopithecidae > Macaca > Macaca mulatta. The sequence continues at coordinate 1,957,918 of NC_133411.1, forward strand.
AAACTATACTACAAAACTAGAGTTACCAAAACAGCATGGTACTAATATAGAAATAGGCACATATAGATCAATGGAACAGAATAGAGAACCCATAAATAAAGCCAAATACTTACTGCCAATTGATTTTCAGCAAACAAACAAAAAAATATCAAGTGGGGAAATGACACCCTATTCAATACATGGTGCTGGGATAATTCACAAGCCACATGTAGAAGAATGAAGCTGGATCCCCACCTCGCATCTTTTACAACATCAACTGAGGATGGATCAAAGACTTAAATCTGAGACCTGAAAGCATTCAAAAATCTACAAGATACCATCAGAAAAACTTTTCCAGGCATTGACTTAGGCAAAGAGCTCATGACTAAGAATCCAAAAGCAAATGCAGCAAGAACAAAGATAAATAGATGCAATTTATCTTAATTTTCTTTATTTTAAACTAAAAACCTTCAGCACAGCAAAAGAAACAATAAGCAGAGTAAACAAGACCCCAGAAAGGAAGAAAATATTCAGAATCTATACATCTGACAAGGGAATAATATCCAGAATCTAAAATGAACTCAAACAAATCCCCAAGAAAAAAACAAATCATCCAGTTGGGCATGGTGGCTCATGACTGTAAACCCAGTCCTTTGGGAGGCTAAGGAGGGTGGATCACTTGAAATCAAGAGTCCAAGACCAGCCTTGCCAATATGGCGAAACCCTGCCTCTACTAACAATAAGAAAATTAGCTGGGCGTGCTGGTGGGCGCCTGTAATCCCAGCTATTTGGGAGCCTGAGGCAGGAGAATCGCTTGAACCTGGGAGGTGGAGGCTTCAGTGAACCATGATCATGCCACTGCACTCCAGCTTGGATGACAGAGTGAGACCATCTCAAAAAAAAAAATCATCCCATCAAAAAGTGGGCAAAGTTGATGAAGAGAAAATTCTCAAAAGAAGATATACAAATGGCCAACACATATGAAAAAATGCTCAACATCACTAATTATCAGGGAAATGCAAATAAAATCCACAATGCAATACCACTTTTTACTCCTAGAAGAATGGCCATAATTTTAAAAATAAAGAAAGAACAGATATTGGCATGGATGTGTTGAAAAGGGAAACTTTTACACCGCTGGTGGGAACGTAAACTATTACAACCAATATAAAAAACAGTATGGAGAGTCTGTAAAGAACTAAAGGTAGAACTATCATTTGATCCAGCAATCCTACTACTGGCTATCTACCCAGAAGAAAATAAGTTATCTTATGAAAAAGATACTAGCACGCACATGTTTATAGCAGTATAGTTTGCAATTGTAAAAACATGAAACCAGCCTAAAATAAATCAGTGGATAAAGAAAAGGTGATATATATTTGTGATCTCTATATATGTACATACCATGGAATACTACTCAGCCATAAAAAGGAATGAAATATTGGCACTCACACAACCTGGATGGAGTTGCAGCCCATTATTCCTAGTGTAAGTAACTTAAGAATGAAAAACCAAATATCACACTATCTCACTTACAAGAGGGAGCCAAGCTATGAGGATGCAAAGGCGTAAGAATGATTTAATGGGCTTTTGGAACTCAGGGGAAACGGTGGGAGGAGGGTGACAGATAAAAGACTACACCTTGGGTACAGTGTACACTGCTCGGGTGGTGGGTGCACCAAAATCTCAGAAATCAACACTGAAAATCCTTTCCATGCAACAAACACCTTGTTCTCCAAAACTATTGAAATAAAATAAAAATAAAAATTATAACTATATAAGAAAAGAATGTCTGAGGATATTTATATAACCTGAGAGTAATGAAGCTTTTTAAAGCAAGACAAAAGGAAATGTTAACAAATTTGGCGTCAGAAAAGTTTACAACCTCTACATGGTGAAAGATCCCATAGGGTTCCTAATATGCAAAGAGCTATTACATTTGATAATCCAAACAATCCAACAGTTGAACATTAATTCACACAAGAAAAACTGTAAATGGTCAAAACATGAAAAAATATTGTCTTAATGGTAGTAAAGAGATGCAATTGAAATATCACATTTTATTGGAATAAAACTAAACATACTCTTAGTATCTCAGGCTGATAGAGTGACAAGAGTTGAAGGAAGGGTGAACTGTACCAACCTTTTGAGACAGTCACCATACAGAGTCTGTGAAGATTGAAAATGCACATGACCTTTGACTTTGAGCCTCCAAAATAAAATGACCTACACAGTACAACACTGGCTCAAAGACACTTCTGGAAATCCTGTTTGCGAGGCCAACCAGACGAGTGTACAACTATGTTACCGATAGATAAAACATGCCCATTAAGCTTACGAACTTACCTAAGTGAAGATGGACTCGGTTCATCATCGGCTTCCTGTGGGGAAGTGAAGCAAAATTCATAGGATGAACAAAGACCTTGTTGATGTTGAGCTTACTCTCTAAATTCAAGTTCATTACTAGTCAGTTCTGAGTAACAGCACTTCAGGGATGCCTGGATCATGGAATAGGATCTCAGTGGTGGCACAGCACCCTTCCTCCCAATCCTTGTATTATGGGCTGGACTATATCCTCCTCCAAATTCATAGGGACATACTGACACCCAGTGATGTGACTGTATGTGGAGACAGGGTATTGAAAGAGGTAACTGACGTGAGATGAGGCTATTAGGGTGAGCCCTAATCCACAGTGACTGGTGTCCTTTTAAGAAGGGGAGATTGTGACAGAGACAAAAACAGAGGGAAGACTGTGGGAGGACACAGAGAACAGGTGGCCATGTACAAGGCAAGGAGAGAGGCCTTGGGAGAAACCAACCCTGCAGACACTGTGCTCTGGGACTTCCAGCCTCCAGATATGTGAGAAAACACATTTCTTGTTCCAACACCCCATGTGTGGTTCCTCCCTGTGGAATCTCTAGCAAAGAAAAACACCTGCTACATGTGCACACATGTTGTTTTTCCATGCTCCTGGGTAAGAACCTGGGAGTGGGAGTGCTGGGTCACATGATAATATATGCTCCGCATCTAAAGCTTTGCCAGAGTGCTTGCTGATGTGGCATCATCTTTCATCCCCACGAGGAATGGATGAGACTTCCAATTCTCCGATGTCTTCACCAACACTTGGTATTGATCATCTTCTTTTTAATTATTATATTTTTAAGAGACAGGATCTTGCTATGTTGCCCAGACTTGTCTCTATCTCCAGGCCTGAAGGCATCCTCCTGCCTCATGGGCCACCCAAAGCTCTGGGATTTCAGGTGTGAACCACTGTGCCTGGTGGTATTGTTACTCGTGTTTCTTGTAGTCATTCTAATAGGGGCACAGTGGTATCTTATTGTGGTTTTAGCTTGCGATTCCCTGATGTCAAATGATGTTACACACTATTTTATGTGCTTTATTTCTCGCGGATATTGTTGCCTTGGTGAAAAGTATGCTCAACTCTTTTGCCCACTTAAAAACTGAGCTGCTTTCTTGTTGTTGAGTTTTCACGCTTCTTTAAATATTCCCGATCCAAGTATATGACTTGCAAATATTTAATTTTGGTCTGTAGCTTATATTTTCGTTCTCTTAATGGTACAATTGAAAAAATAATTTTAAATGTTTAAAGTCAAATTTATCTTTTTTTCTGAAATAGTGTTTTTGGTGTATATCAAAGAAAACATTGCCTAAAACATCATAAAGATAGTCTATGATGTTTATAGAAATGTTAAAGATTTCCCCTCTTAATAGGAGATCTGTGATGGAGTTTCCAGTTTGTTCCATTCACCTACTCAGGCTGTCTTCTTGGGACAATGCTGTCTGCAGCCGCAGGCCCACTCCGAGGGGAGGCGATGGACTGCAGGTCTGGAGCGCAGCACAGGGCTGTGCCACGGACGCGGGTGCCAGTGAAGTCACGCTCAGACGGAATTCTCCTCCCCGAGGTGAACAATGAACCAACGGAGTGTCTTCCATAGGATTGTCTGTAGCCCACAGAGATGTGGGCTTGGGATTCAACCTCATGCTGAGCGGATCTTCTCTGCTTCAGACCAGGCGTCACGTGGCTTCACGCGAGAGTGACTGTAAATCATCATCTACAGCGAGACGCTGCGGAGAGACCGAGGGACTCACGATTGCACCCGGGCAGCAGGTGTCCACGCGGACAATCGCAGACAGAGAAAATCCCGTGAGCCGGTGTGCCACATGGAGTGAGGGAACTTTGGTGGCTGAGTCTGGGTGGGGGAGGGCTGGGGCCTCGATCGGTTTCCACTGAGTGTGTCTCCAAATCTTCGCTGGAAGTGCAGGCAAAGCACAGGGCTTGGACGCCAGTGTCGCTGTTCCTCCAGGCTGGGCTGATCCCTTTTCACTTCCAAGTCTCAAGAGCCTGTTCCCTGAAATCCTGGGGAAGTGTGGTGAGGAGGCCCCGCCCCACAGAGAAGGGGAAGTCACCTGTAACCTCCAGAAACTGGCCGCCTCACAAAGCCTGCTCAAAAGGACCCCCCTGCACCCTGGTGGGGGGGGGTTAACTCCTGTAATCCCTGTGCTATAGGAGGCTGAGGCTAGGGGCTCACTTGAGACTAGAAGTTCCAAACAAGCCTGGACAACACAGTGAGACCCCACCGCTTAAGAAACAAAAAATAAAAAATAAATTGGCTGGGTGTGGTGGCACACGCCTGGACTTTGAGCTACTCAGGAGGCTGAGGTGGGAAGATTGCTTGAGCCCAGGAAGTAGAGGCTGCAGTGAGCCCTGATCCCACCACTGCAATCCACCCTGGGTGACAGAGTGAGATCCCATCTCTAAAAAATAAATAATGACCCAGCAGAAACCTCTGGAAGCCAGCCCCAGACCAGGAACAGAAATACGTGGCCCTAAAGCTGGCAGCCGTGCTGGTCTTTTCCTGTGAAGGACAGACACGGAGTCCATGTAACACACACACACCATTCACACATATACACGTGACCACACACCACACACAAAACCACACGCTTTTGGCTAACAATTTCCCTCTATTGTTAGGGAATAGACACGGCTAACAATTTCCCTCCATCCTTTATCAGAGCACTGTCCCTCGCTGCGTGTTCTGGGCACTTCAGAGACTGCCCTGGGCATCTGCCCATCACCACAGCCTGACGGTGGCGCTCCAGTGCTGGGGGCTCCCGCTTTGGTACCCGTCTGTGTCTCTCACCCACAGCTGGGAAACGTTCCTGCCTCTCACTCCATCTCTCTTCCATGCTCCACCCACCATCATTCCCACGTGAGCAGCACCCTTGGACACAGAGTGCTTCCATTCTGAATACCACCTTAACCTCAGCTTGGGGGACCTCAGACCACACATTCTGCACACGACCCCATCCTCAGGGTACATTGCCGGTGACTGTAACTTACCTGTTCCGAAGAGCTCTTGTCCGAGGGTAAGGGAGTGGAGTGGTGATACAGGCACTTAAACGTCAGCAGAGAATTCTTGGCCTTGTCTCTGGTGGGACGGGCAGGAGGAGAGAAACTCATCTCAGTTTTGTGGGGGTCTCAGGGCGGCACTGGAGGCTGCAGCGTGTCCTGTAAGCACCACTGCTGTGGGGACCATGTGCCTCAGGACCAGGAGACCAGCAGCTCCTGGGAGGTTGCCTGAGTGCTCCCAGGTTACTGCACAGTGGGAAACACAAGGCGCTTCCTGTGTGAAGGACCAGGACTCCTTCCCACTTCGGACACTGCAAAGCAGGGCCCCCTCCCACTGTGCGGGCCCCGCCCTAGACCAGAGCCTCAGCCAGTGTGTGTCCTCAGTCGGTGCAGCCTGGCTCATTGGCAAATGGACAGAGTGGTACTTTGGAGTCCACAGTGTTACCCATTCGTGGCCATCTCTTGCAGCAGACAGAGGACACTAAGATAGGAGGAGGGAACTGGATTATCCACACAGGCCCCATGTAATCACCTGAGCCTCAAAAAACAGAAATGAGGAGGAAGAACCCAGACACTGAAAGCAGGGGGAGGATGCGACACCCAGTGCTGACAGGAAGTTCGAGGGGCTACATGGAGCCCGAGAGGGAGGATGCGACACCCAGTGCTGACAGGAAGTTCGAGGGGGCTACATGGAGCCCGAGAGGGAGGATGCGACACCCAGTGCTGACAGGAAGTTCGAGGGGCTACATGGAGCCCGAGAGGGAGGATGCGACACCCAGTGCTGACAGGAAGTTCGAGGGGGCTACATGGAGCCCGAGAGAGCCATGATTCCCACTGGGTCCTGAATGAGCTTGGGGCAGATTCTTCCGCAGGAGCCTCAGAGAGGACTCTGGCCACCGACCGCGCCTCCTGCCCTGCAAGGCCCTCGGCACAGACCCGCTGGGCTAGCCAGGCCTGGACCCACGGAGCTGACTTGGAGTGCTTGCTGAATGCCTGGATTGGTAGTAATTTGCTGCGGTAAATGGGAAGCTAACACCAGCCACCTGGTGGACACGAACTGATGGGAACCCCCTCAAGTTAGACGGGAAGCCTGTGGGGCCCTGCTGTGTCCACGTTTGCATCCTGTCTGCTCCGCATGAGCACACCCCGCATTGAAACACCCGAAGCAGCGCAGAGGAAACACGGGCTGTGATGGACCGTTTCGAAGAAATGCTCTCTGTGAACCGGCCTGATAGCTACCATTGCAGCAGACACTGTGCACCCTTCCCTAAGCTCCCCCTAAACTCTGACTGTGCTTCACATCTCTCTCTCCACAGGCATTTAGTGACAGGATTTTTTTGGTGTTGGCACAGTGCCATAGGATGCAGATGTCTTTCCCGATACGGAGGAACTCTGTGATGGGCGACGCCAGGCTTGCAGTGAAGACCATGGCTGTGAGTGGTTAGCTGTCCATGTGGCAAGTGTTCCAAACTGCCAGGTGGCCTGCAAACAGTTCCCACAACAGAAGGTGGGCGATGGCTGTCTTGGTACCCATGGCATCTAGAGGACCTGTCAACTTGCACTGTCTTTATCCTACTTGCAACATCTTAACCCTTTCCGCATGAGGTTAGCTCATCAGTCTGTCAGAAAAGCACAGACTGGACTGAAAATCAAACACACTATTCCAGAAATGGGGACCGTAACAGATCCCAAAGACGGGATGATTTATACCCATACAAGCCATTCTTTTTTCCTTTAAGAGAACAATGCTCACAATATTTGAAGTTCAAAAGCAGGCTCCAAAACAGTTGTACAAGGTGACTAGAATTTATAAATCAGCACTTCATGCACATCGTACACAGAAAAATCATTCAAAAGGACAACCGGGAAGACACCACGCCAGGTGCCCACAGTGGCTAAGGGTGAGTCAGGGACTCTACATGACTTTCATTTCTACCTGGCAATCTTTGCCATTCCCAAATTTTCTACAATGTATATACGTTGACTTGGCAATCATTAAAATTTTTTGTTTTTCATTTTGTTTTGGTTTTCGAGTGGAAGTTTACAATTCTGGTTATACTTAGGTTTCTATTAATCTTGTCCAAAATGCATCACAGAGAAAGCATTTTTCTATTTTACTTAAAGGACCACCGTTCCATGATAGTCCAAAGTGAAATTCAGACACTTTGCTGCTTCTCCGTGGGGGCTGTGATGCAGGCCCCTCCCAAGGGCAGGCCTGTGGCTAATGCAACTCCAGTTTGAATTTCATGTTTCTTGAAACTGGACAGAGTGATTTTAAAGCTCATATTTAAAAACAAATGTGTAAGAATTGTTTAAAGTAAATGAAAAATGAAAAAAAATCTTTAGACAGAGGTTTGCCTGCCAGATACTAAAATACAGTAGCTAAATAAGGTTCCATAATTTAAACAGATGGTGCATGCAGCTCCAGGACACAGACCCATGAGACAGAGACGAGCATCCAGACACAAACCTTGGTTTGCGTTCAGGGAAACACAGCGAGCCAGGAAAGGGCCTTTCAGTATGAGGGGAAAGGAATATTATCTAATACAAGAGGTGAAAACCAACAGTTACTTTGTTGGGATTAAATAATCTTAGCTCTTCTGTTACCAAATACAAAAATAAATGCCATCTGGCCTGAAAAGTCAAAATGTAAAGGTAACAAACAAAAAATAGGACTATATTAGTAAAGAGTATTGGAGGATATTTGTATAACCTTAAAGAAGACTTTTTAAGGCAAGATAAAAGGCAATTTTCACAAATTTGGCTTCAGAAAAGTTCACAACCTCTACACGGTGAAAGATCCCATAGGGTTCCTAATATGCAAAGAGTCACTATGTTTGATAATCCAAATAACCCAACTGTTGAACGTTAATTCACACCAGAAAAATGGTAAAATGGTCAAAACATGAAGAAATCTTCAGTCCTAATGGTAGTAAGCAAATGCATATTAAAATATTATATATTTTCTTTGAATAAAACTATACATACTATTAGTATCTCATGCTGAAAAGAGTGACAGGGTTGAATGAAGTGTGAACTGCTCCACCCTTTTGGGGAAGTCATCAGAAAGAGTCTGTGAAGACGGAAAATGCACATGCCCTTTGACTCTTAGCCTCCAAAATAAAACGACCTGCACTGCACAACACTGGCTCAAAGACGCTTCCTGAAACCCTGTTTGTGAAGCCAACCCTGGCCCTGATGGGTGGGGCTCCAGGGTCAAGGCGCCCCCAGAGCTCCCATTTACTTACCACTTTGACTCAGGAACGGGTTGGACTCTCAGAGCTTACAATTTACACGAAACACTATTAGAGATCATCAGAAATACATTCAGACTCACAACTACACATGTGTTCATGGAGAGATGTAGAAATAAATAAGGGGGTCTTATTCTTGTGCATTAGTTTACATGTTAGTTATGAAGAAGGGAGTGAAGAATGTAGTTTCTGCAAGTAAGACAAGCACATCGAGATAGATGATTTGGTATAATTTAACAAAGTTAAACAAAACTATTTTATCTTCTACTGCATCATCCCATGATGTCAAAATGTCTCATCATAGGTAAATTATTTTCCAGTCATTTGAGTTAAGAAAAGAATACAGCTATTCTTCAGTGACCAAGCAACTGCAGGAAGCTGGCAACTTACCCCTGTGCAGATGAGCCCAGGGCGCCGTCTCCTTGCTGTGGGGTAAACGGAAATTCGTAACATGAAAAAAGAAGTTGTCGACATGCAGCTGATTCTTACATAAAAGTCAAGTCTATTATTAGTGGGTTTTGAGGAATGGTACCTGGAGTTCTCTTGGGTCCTGAGTTCAGATCTCAGAACCACTTACGTGTGTACACGTTTTCATTTCTCTCTGATGAGAAACTGGGAGTGGGATTCCGGTCATAGACATTTATCTTTTAAAGAAATGCCAAACTGCCTTCCAAGGTGGTAGCACTTTACACCCTCATTTAACTCCCACTAGCAATGCAGGAGACTTGCAATTTCTCTACAACTTCACTGACCCTTAGTGGTGTCTGTCTTTTTGATGACAGGCATTCGCCTGGGTGTGTGGTAGTATCTGATTGTGGTTTTAATTTGCAGCTCCCTGATGTAGAACGATGTTGACATTTTTTTCCATGTGCTTATGTGGCATCCATATATCTATGTATCTACCTTGGTAAGGAGTTTGTTCAAATCTTTTGCCCATTTTATGTATGTATGTATGTATTTTTATTTATTTTTGTAGAGACGCCCATGCTGGTCTTGAACTTCTGGCCTCAGGCAATCCTCTTGCTTGGCCTCCCAAAGCACTGAGATTATAGGAGCTTCCCATTGTGCCCCGCTCTCTTGCCCTTTTGAAAAACTGGGTTTCTTGTTTGTTTGTGTGTTTTTGTTTGTTTTTTACAATTGCACTTTGAAAGCTCTTTTGTGTCTTTGTGTATTCCGGACATCAGTCTAAGACTGAAAATATTTTGTTTGTCTGTGGCTTGCACAGGAACGAACACCTTGCTTTATTGTGCTTTGCTTTACCGCACTTCACAGATGCTGTTTTTTTTTTTTTTTTTACAAATTGAGGGTTTGTGGCAACCCTGGTCAAGCAAGTCTATCGGCGCCATTTTCCCCGCACCATGTGCTCACTTTGAGTGTCGGTGTAAGCAGCTTTCAGCAATAAAGCACTTTTAATTCAGACACATAGTTTTTAGACATAATGCTGTTGCACACGTGTCATGTAAACATAGCTTTTATACGCACTGGGAAACCAGAAGTTCACGTGACTTGTTTTACTGAGAAGTTCACTTTATTGTGGTTTTCTACAACCAAACCTGCAATCTCTCTCATGTGTGCCTGTATTTTTATTTTCTTAATGGTGACTTTTCAACAGCAAATATTTTCAATTTTGGTAACATCCAAACTATGATTTTTTTTCTTTAATAGGCAGTGATTTTGGTGTCATATCAAAGAAAACCTTTGTCTCACTAAAGATCACAGAGATTTCATTACATGCTTGCTTCTAGAAGTGCTCTATGTTCAGCTTTTAAGTTTAGGTGTCAGATGGATTTGGGGCTAATTTTTGTGTGGGGAATGAAGTGGTCCTGGGTAATCTTTGTACAGGTATGAAGAACTCAAATCATTCTTTTTTCTTTTCCATGTGGATATCCAATTGTTATAGTACCACTTGTTGAACTATAATTTCTCCCCATTTAATTATTTTAGTACAATTATTTAAAGTCAATTGACCATAAATGAAAAGTTTAACTTTGGACCTTTCTTCTGGTCCATTTCTGTATATCTATCTCTACGTCAGTGCCACACTGTTTTTATTACTGTAACTTTATGTCTCTCTCCATGTCAGCGCCACACTGTCTTTAGTGCTACAGCTTTATAGCAAAATTTAAAGTCTCGTTGCATAAGTTCTCCAATTTTATTTTTTCTCAAAATCGTTTTGGCTAGTATAGTTTAGGTCTTTTGAATTTGCATATGTATTTCAGGACCACCTTGTCATCTCTGCTAAAACAGAAGCTTGCTGGGGTTCAGCAGGGATTGTGGTAAATCTGTAGATCAGGTTTGGGGAAAATTGCTCTTTCAATAGTATTTTTTTCCAATCTATGAATGCTGTATACCTTTTCACTCAATAGAGCATCTCTGACTTCTCTCAGTCATGGTGTGTAGCTTTCAGTGTATATATTTGCACAAGGTTTGTCGAATTTATTCTTTTTTATAAGATTGTGAAAGGAAGTTTTAAAAATATAACCCAGATTTTTCATTGCTGGTGGATAGAGATGTGTGAGGATGTATTTTAATACGTGCCCCACATCCTTGTTAAGCGATTTTATTATCTTAACTGGGTCTTAAAACATACTTTTAGGATTTTGTTGCCTGCAAATAAACAGTTTTACTTCGTATTCTGTGTGCCTTCATTTTCCCTGCTGCGTTGGGCTGGCCGGAATGTTCCGGCAACGTCAGAAGTAGGAGGAGGGGGCGTCATCGCCTGTGCCCAGCCTCAGAGAGAGGGTCACCAGCCTTTCACCAGGAAATGTCATGTCAGGTACACGGGGTGCTTTCCTGTCATTCCTAGGTCACTGAGATTTGTTAAAAATCATGAATGGGAACTTGCTGGTAACAAACTCTTTTCTGCATTGATTGGCTTGATCACATGGTCACTGTTCTCTATTGGACGAACGTGCTGAGCTGTAGTAATTGATTTCTAGGCCTTAAGCCACTGCTTACACCGGAGTGATATCACTTGGCCACAGTGCAAGGTCCTGCCCGGTGCTGCTGGATTTGGTTTGCCAAGGTCTTATCAGTGGTCTTTGCCTGTGTCTCCTGAATGTATTGGCTTACGAACGCCTGGCTTTGGTGTCAGGTTGATGGTGGCATTGCTGAATGAGTTGGGAAGTGTTTTTGGTGTCAGGTTGATGGTGGCATTGCTGAATGAGTTGGGAAGTGTTGCTTCCTTCTCTGTTTTCTAAAAGAGTCTGTGTGTAGTTGGTATTATATTATTTCCTTAAAATCTCTGCTAGAATTCATGTATGAAGATTTCAGGGCCTGGGATTTTTCTTCACTGGGAGATTTTAAATTAGTAGTTCAGTCTCTCGGCAGCTCTATGTCTATTGAGATTTTCTATGTCTTCTTGAGTTAGTTATAATAATTCATGTCCCTTAACTGGAAAGGGAACTAACTTCCTTAAGTTAAAAAGCGTGTTTCAGGCCAGGTACAGAGGCTCATGCCTGTAATCCCAGCACATTCGGAGGCCAAGGCAGGCGGATCACCTGAGGCCAGAAGTTTGAGACCAGCTTGGCATGTCAAAACCACATTTCTACTAAAAATAAAAAAATAAAAATTTGCCGGGTGTAGTGGCACACATCTGTGATCCCAGCGACTTGGGAGGCTGAGGCAGGCAAATTGTTTGAACCCAGGAGGTGGAGGCTGCAGTGAGCTGAGATCTCACCACTTCACTCCACCCTGGGCAACACAGCGAGACTCTGTCTCAAAAAAACAGAAATGTTTAGGAGACTCAGTTCCATTACTATCTTTGCACTAGGAAGTCGTTGGTGCATTTCTGGTATTTAAGTTCACAAAGACACACAGACACACCCATGCACATAGCCTCACACAGACACACACGCACTACACACACTCACAGCAGAGTTCATAGGCTGCACCACCCTGAAGCAAAGGAGCATGCCAACCAGAGCGACCTTAGACATTGTCCCAGGCCTGAGACACGGAACAGAGACACAAGCAGTACCTGGAGAAATCCTTCCTCCATTTGCGTGCATGGATCTTTCCTCGCCGCTTGGTGTTTTGAACTCTCTTCTTTGCGGGTCTTAATGAGATACTCAAAGGTGGTCAGCTTCTTGGCCTCTGGAAAGAGGAAAGGAGGAACAGGACAAGTTACCAGCCCTGCAGCTTTGCGCAGCGCCCACAGGACAGTTCAGAAAGGCAGCCAGCGCCACTGACCCAGCCCCTGCGCAGGGAGCGGTGCTCCGCCCACCACGCAGGCCCTGTGAGGCCAGGATGGGTGCAGGCGCCTCGTGGGTCCAGCTCCACAGCTAGCTGATGGTCAGCAAGAGAGCTCTGCAGCTGTGACTTGGGGACCGGCACCGCTCCACACCCCCCTGCCCACCAAGGCCTCACTGAGCTGCATCGTCAGTGGTGTCAGAAGAGAAGCTGCCTCTCACAGACCTGGGTCCCCCATACCATGCAGCCTGAGAGGTTGCTCCAGATCCCCTGGGAACACTGGCGGGGGTCAGAGGCCAGCTCAGGAGGGGCCGCTCTGTCTGAGGGTCCAGGTGGCCTGCGGGATTCCTCACATCTGGACACGGGGTGGGGCACACCTTGGGGGATTCACAGAGACCCCGAAGTCAGAGGACGACAGTGCGGCGGCCACCCCGAGGTGCTGGCTAGCGGGTCCTGGGACCACACACTGCTGCGGGCGCTCAGAGCCCCAGGCCCAGGAGGTGAACAGGAGTGCCGTCAGTGCCACTCAGCACAGCCTCTGATGGGGCCGAGACAGGTCACATCCCTGCAGCCCTGCACAGAGCCCACCTCAGCAGGCCGGCCAGAGCCCCATCCACCCGGCCTGCACTGCAGGCAGCAAAGCAGCGCATCGAAGCAAAGGAAAACCTGAGACACCCGTTTATCTAAAAGACTCGTCTTAATAAACGTTAATAAAATGGGCTCTGCACCTATTTCAGCCACAAGCTTCCGGGGAGGTGCCAAAATCTCCATGCTGCTTTCCCTAAGCACCAACACCGTGAGAGCTGATGTCTCGTGACTATTTCTGGAGACTGGGGCAGCCGCCCAGAGGCCTATTTGCAGTGAGGAGCAGATGGCGGTGGGTGCCCTATGGAGTTGCCTGCAGCCAGCCCAGCCCGTCCCTGCAGTGTTTTGGGTGTTCGGCCCTGGCCGGGCCTTGAGCTGCTTCACATGGCTCGGGCCAGTCCTCCACGCCCCCCAGAACCTGTCGTGGTTTGAGCACACGAACTTGTGCTTGTTTATATTCAAGTTAAAATATATGTTCTTTTGCCCAGGTTTGCACAAATACCATCAAAACCAAATTTTCAGCGTGCCCTGTGGCTGCCAGAGGCCCACTTGGTGCGGGTGAGCTCTGTGGGAAACAGTTAACCTGAGCGTCATGGTGAGGTTGAGGGCAGGGAAGCCACAAAACCTCCCAGGCGGGCCCAGGGTCTCCAGCATGGCCGGGGCTCCCTGGCCGGCCGGGCAATGTGGGGAAGGCTGTGCTTCCCTGACCTCATCAAGCAGGTTTTCTCTACAATCTACCGTGAATGTGGCTCCCATCCATCTCTGGAAGGCAGCCCCACATCACTCACCTGCTCAGGGAATTGTGCCCTCACCACGAGCACTGAGGACTCTCCAAGGTCCCTCCTCCAGCTTCAAAATGAAGTCTGAGTGGCCAGCTGCTTCTGACACAGCTCCCCATGGCCCCCCACCCGACACCTGCCCCCAGAGGAACAGAACACACATGCAGGCCAGGCTGCACCTCCAGGAGCCTGCACAGGAGACTGGCGACCTTGGCCTGAGGACCACCCTCCACAGCTGCCTCAGCCTCATGGAGTGGGAGGCAGATGGCCTCTCAGGCCTCTGGATGAGAGCACAGCCCAGAGCCCCAGTGGACACCTCTCCAGGGACCCTGGCAGAGACACAGCTCAGAGGTGCTGGCCTCCTGACCACAGAGGCTGAGGTGATGACGTGCTGCACTGAGCAGCTACGTTATGGGGCAGTTTTACCACAACTAACAATAACCAATCTACCCACTTTGTCCTGGAAATCTATTCTTTGATGTCTAAATACCCTAAAATCAACACATTCAGCCCTGGCTCCGTCAAGGTCTGAGAGACCCGTGGCCCGTGTTCCGCTCATGGAAGCACTCATCACTCCAGTTGCCTGGGTTGGGACCCAGGGGCCCGCGGAGGCCCCGTCCTCACGTTGACCTCAGTGGGCCTTTAAGTGCTGCTAGTTTGGAGTCCCAGACAGCTCCCCAGGCCACCCTTCCTTGTGTTTGCAAGCTCGCCATGATGTATGGATGACTCTGGAGGCTGCCTGCCAGCTCTGTGTCCCTGGCTTCCCTCTGGGATGTCGGGCACAAGGTGGCCCGTGTTTCTCACGGCCTGCCCTGCCCACATTCAGATCCTCGGGAAACGCCTCGGTGACCAGGACCCCTGACATGGTTTCTGTGGCTTCTCTGGCTCAGCTGGGATGTCTCCACACGACAAACTCACACGACCACAGCAGGCCACCCCACACCACCTCCTCCTGGAGGCCACAGGCAGCCACAGGATGGGTGGGTGGGGACTGAGCCGCGTTTTAGCAGGAGTCCAGGGTCTTCCTTGGAGCCTCAGCAGCTGTTTGGGAAAGGGAACTCTAGCCCATGCCCAGAGCCAGTCTCCCAGGTCCAGGGGCAGCTGACCAGCCAGGGGCAGGTGCCTAAGGTTGCCAGTACGTACACCGGGGGCGAGGCCCTGCAGAGGGAGAAGGTCCCATCAGCTGCTCTGCACTGGCCTCTTCCACACCACACAAGCCCTGAGCCAGCTGGGTGGGCTCGTGGCCACACCTCCCTGCTGTGTGCAGGTCCCCTCCTTGGCATGACTCCTCTGGGGGCCCTTCCCGAGCCCCTGGGGCCAACTGGGTGACCAGGAGAGGCTGTGGTGAGACACCTCCTGCATCGACGGTCTCAGAGGCCAAAAGCAAGGGAGGCTGGGAGTCGCCTGGGGCTGTGGAGCCGGGAGCCCTGCCAGGTAGAGAAGCAGCTGCCAGCTGTCCTGGAGTCACTGCCCAGGGAGGCGCCGGGTCATGGGGGCGGGACTAGGCCAGGGCGTCGTGCCTCCAGGCATCATGCTGTCTGCTGTGGTCGTGTGGGTTTGTCTGCCCACAGCACCCACCTGTCTGTCCTTTCATGTTTCTGCCACACCTGATTTGGGTTTTGTGTTCAAGGAGCCCGTTGCAAACGCAGTGCCCGGCTCGGAGGACAGACCAGGCCATCCCTCCCAGTCCTACATGGCTTCAGGCCCACTGCACTTCCCTGCTCTCCCCACGCCTGACATAGCCTGGCGGGGGCGTCTCCTCGCTGGTCTCTGATGTGGGGAAGGTACCACTGCAGGAGACAGGAACAAATGGCTGATGCCCCCAGATGGCAAAGGTTCGTCCTCTGGGACTTCACACCCTTCAGGAAGCAGTCTGTGTGTGGGCCACGCCTCCCCAAATGCCAGCAGCACAGGCTTCCACAGCACCAACGGTGCCACATCCAGGGCCAGCGTGGGAGTCACGTGCGGGTCAGAAACCTTGAGAAAGGAGAGGTACACGGTGTAGCCGTCAGCGGCGCCCCTGAGCTTGGTCCCAAATGCAGGGGCGAAGCAATAGGTGGTGTCTGCACCTATGGTCAAGCACACAGGTGACCACTTTGCCTCCAGGACCACAGCCAGGCACCCAGGAGCAACAGGGTGCTGGTGTCGGCCCTCTGGGTGGGCCGTGTGCTGGGGGCCTGGCCTTCTGCCCCTCATATGCCCACTGAACAGTGCATGTGTGAGCGGCAGCCAGCTCCTGGCATGCTCTGCACTGTGTGGCCGTGGCCAGGGCTGGCAGAGCCACTCGGGCACAGAGTGCACCAGGGGTGGATGGCCTCTCGGGCTCCAGCACCTTCCATGGGTCAAGCTTCCTCTGGGGGCTTCTGGATCCACCATAAGCAGGAGAGTCCCGGCGACGCCCAGGTCAGGCACAGTCTCCTTGGCCCCTGGGACCGCACCCCCGTGCCTGCTGCTGCCCCTGCTCCTCCGCCGCCTGAGGCGAGGGCCAGCTTCTTCACAGCACAAAGGCCGTCCACACTTGTTCCTGTCTCATTCTTCATCCTCTTGTCCCAGCGTGCAGGTGACCATGCCTCGCCCACAGAAGCCTGCAGCCCCCTCACGTGCTCAGCACACAGTTGGC
Source organism: Macaca mulatta (assembly GCF_049350105.2). Lineage (NCBI taxonomy): Eukaryota > Metazoa > Chordata > Mammalia > Primates > Cercopithecidae > Macaca > Macaca mulatta. The sequence continues at coordinate 1,974,700 of NC_133411.1, forward strand.
ATTGACTATTTTAACCCAAGGAAACATTTTGTGCACAAAGTTGGAAAAGAATGACAAGTGCAGACTTGGTACCACTGGGCAGTTTGGGCGTCCGTTAATCTGCGGCACGTGTGGAAAAGACCACGTGGGCTTCGGCCCAAGCTTGGCCGATTCTCGTGTTGTGGGGGGACTTGCCCTGACTCTGAGCCTCTGAGGGCGAGAGATTTCCTGATAAGGAGAGATGATGAATTCTGGGTGGAGTGAAACTCCAGGAAAGCCTTTGTGGTAAACCCAAAAATATTTAAATATAAGAAAGATTGCTAGATAATTCTAGAAAGTACTTTTAAAAATATTCCTGATTCTAAGAGGGGTGGAGAGTTTTGAAGGAGGCCCAAATGACTTCTCACGCTTAACGGTTTAGGCTTCAGGAACGGGCAGCCTGTGACATTCTACAAGGCAGAAGCATGTCTCTGTGAAGTTACATCTGAGGCTTTAGTTCCATTCCATTCAGTAAACACATCCTAAGCACCTACTCTATACGGGAACTGGTCTTGACGTCCAAAATTAAAATTCTGAAAACACCACATTCAGCACTCTGTCCGTAGGATTTAATCCAGTGATCTTCACTGCACTTTCATTAAAAAAAAATTCAACCTTCAGGCAACACAACAGTGACTGCAAGATGTGCGTTAGAGGTGTGTGTTATAAAACATTCCCAGGGTTGTGTGGGGACGGTGGTTTGTAGGGTAACCTTTGGTTATGAACAACAAGCCTCTTGGTGGTGCACGTTCATTCTGAGCTGGGCATTCTCACCACAGCTGCAGACAGGGGCTGCTCTGCAGACGGAGGTGAGCCCAGAGGCTGACCCACCCGACTCCCTCCGCCCTGACCAGGGGTTGGCCAAGCTGTTGGGAGCAGGGCATTCTTGGGGGCTGGCCTGGACACATTCTGCTGCCCGGGTCCAAAGAAACCCCCTGAGAGGCCACAGCCTCAGGGCCACCACTGCTCAGAGAATGGAAGATGCTTTGCAGCTGGCCCACCATGACCAAAACGGCTGATGCCAAGAGCAGGGAGGTGGTTGTTACTTCCAACAACAGGTTTCCCTGGGGCTGGAGAGTTTACCCTCCCTGGTTCAGCAACATGACTGACCACCTACTGCTGTGCCCGCTGTGAGACTCAGCAAGACCACCAACTCTCGCTTCAGTTGTCTGGTTAGTGGATGACCTACCTGCCTGTAACATTTTTCATTGTTAGAATTTCTACTTGCTGCTTTTCTAAGTCCACCTGTTCTTATTTCATAATGTCCTATTCTTATTTCATAATGTCTTGTTCTTCTCTAATAGATCCCATTCCATTGTCTCTGAACATTTTAAACTTGTTACTTCAAGCACCCGGCACTGCTCCTGCAGGTCTCTGTGTGAGTTTAGCTCCTTGCTGGGCCTGCTGGGCCCTCATGGCTTTAATTTCTTCCTGTGATTTGCCCTTTTTGCCCATGATCTCATTTCTGGGACAGGCTGACCCTGAACACATGCGAACACGGGGGGCAAAGACACCGGCCCCAGGCATGGGGGGCTCAGGGTGGGGAACATACTCAGGTAGATGCATAAGATGAGCAGCTCTGACCACCCAGGCTTGGGGGAATCGGGGGGCTTAGGGTGGGGGACATACTCAGGTAGATGTGGAAGATGAGCAGCTGGCCCAGCTGCACCAAGCCAAGCAGGTCCAGCAGGAGCACGACCATCCCGATGATCACGACTATCAGGGTCTGCACCTGCACCGGGAACAGGGGAAGGAACAGCAGCCACGTGTTCGTATTCTTGACATCTGTCGAGACAAGAGAGGGACACTGTGTCCAGCACCTGTTGACGGGCACCACATCAGGTGGACGTCGCAGACCAGAGCTTGCTGGGGATGGGGCAGCGTGGGGACAGCCGGCGCAAGGGAAGCCTCCCTGCCCAAGTGGACGCCTCCCGTACCTGAAGGCCCTGTGGGTCCTGCTGCCTGCGGTTGGTTTTTATGATCCCTGCTTTATGGATCTAGGAGGTGAGGCTCCGACAGGGTCACTAAGTGCCAGGGCCCCAGCACTCACCCCTTCCTCACTAAGTGCAGGGGTCACAGCGCCTGCCAGCTCTGCCGGGCCCCAGCACCCATCCCTTCCTCATGGCCCACGCTATGTCCCTGGGCCCTCTGCACCCTAAAACAGCCGCCTTCGAATAGAACAGGAAAGCCACAGCTCTCGCCTGGGGTCATTTCTAAGATACGGTCCTCTGAGACACTGGGCTGCCAACACTCAAAACCACACCACTTCCAAAAATCAGGCGTAATGCAGAACGGCAGAGGGTCAGACAAGGTAGAATGGGAGAGGGTCGGGTAAGGCAGAATGGCAGAAGGTTGGATTCAGCATGGATGTCATGTCTTTGGGTGACGGACCCTCTCTGGAACTGGTGGCCTCGGGGGCCATCTAGGAAGGAAAACACCACAGTCGGCCAGATGGGACCGCAGCTCAATGTGTCTGGGCCAGGCTGGACCCCACACGGCCCCCTTAGCCGTGACATCACGACGAGTCCAGCCCATGGTAACAAGGAGCTGCTTTGCTCAGGGCCCTGCTGGTTTTAAAGTCCTGCAGAATCATCTGGAACAGCAAACCCAGGAAATCATCAGTCCACAGTCACTGAACTCACACCGAGCCACTGGCACTGCCGTGTGGAAGCAGCATGTTCCGGGAGAGAAGCCAGCACACGCCGTCTCGGCCACCTCTTGCCTCTCACTCTCTCCTGGCATCCCCCATGGTGACGGCCCAGACAACGTGGAGGCTGCTGGGGAAGGTGACTTGCTCCGGGGGGAAGAAGAACACAACAGGCATCGTCCTGGGCTTGGGCCCGCTGAGGTCAGGGCCTTGCCAGGGTGGAGCTGGCTTTCAGGAAGTGCTTCCGAAGTGGCTGTGAGGCCCGGGTGGCACCAGTCACGCTTCCAAGTGGAAGGAGGAGCTTTAGGGCCTTCCACACGGAGCTAGCAAAGCTCATCCTTGAAAAAAAAGTCACACCGTGTTGGCTCTGGAATGTTCTGGAACAAGGGGCAGGCAAGTCCTGCCTCTCTTGCCACCTGGGCCGTGTGCAGTGCAGGCGCAGCCACGCCTGGGGCTGAGACTGGCAGTCTTGACCCACACCCCAAGGGGCTGCTCTGGCCCAGGTCCTCCTGGTGAGGGTCCCGGCGCTGCTGCGATAAATACAAGTGGCGGCGGGTGCGGGCAGCTCCCACGGCAGACTCTTGCGGTCCGAGGCAGGGCTCTGACATCCAGCTGGAGGACAGGCAGGCACGCCGCCTCTGCATTCCACAGCAGACTCTTGCAGTCGGAGGCAGGGCTCTGACGTCCAGCTTCAGGACAGGTGGACACACTGCCTCCACAGGGTCCAGGGAGGTCCTCCCACCTCTGCCAGCTCCTGGGGCTCCGGGCGACCCTGGGCTGTGGCCGTGTGACTCCAACCCTGCCTCCAGCCTCACGGGGCTGCCTCCCCTCTACGTCTCTCCTTTCTCTTATAAGCACCCTCATGGCTGGATTTGGGCCTCCTGGGACCACCCAGCATGAGACTCCCACCTCAGATCTTAAGTCACAGCAGCAGACCCACTTCCTGAGGACACTGGCATCACGGGGTCCGGGTTTGGCGTGGACTTGCCGCTGGAGCCCAGTCCTCACCGCCGCGTGTCTCCTGTGGCTCAGTGCGGGCATCCCAGGCTCCGGGCCCACTTGGCCAAGAGCCTCAGCGCTCTGCAGACTACAGCCCAGAACCCTCAGCACTGCCTCTGCTCTCTCCCCCCGTGGGCTGCTCCTGCTGGACAGACACCCCCACTGTCCCACAGCCACGTGGCCCCACAGGACGGCGTGACAGGTGCTGCAGGGCTGACTGTGGAGGGCAGGGGCAGAGCCGGACCCCACTGTCTCTCACCTGTCGCAACCTGCAGCATTCACAGAGCAGTGCGGCCAGTGCCTTCCCCAAGCCTGCCTCCTGCACGCTGGGGGCTGCTGGGCTGTGTGGACCCTGGGCTACTGCCTTCGGCCCAGGTCAGAGCCTGCCTGGTGCTGCCCACCCTGGCCTCTCCCTGGGGCAAGAGGGGCCGACCACCTCCAGATCCGATACTACTGCCCGGAAAGATGGCTGGAGGTGAGGCTGAGGCCCCCCAAGAGTGGCGGCCACGTACCTTCATAGTTGGGGTCCGTGCGGAGCACCCCGGGGTCCACAAAGTACTGGACGAGGATGTACAGCAGGATGGTGATCAGGCAAAGCATGCCGGCTGTGGCTGAGGCCACGGTGCTGAAGAAAAACCTGCCAGGAGACACACACGCAGGCATGAGGGGTGGGGACATGAGAGCAGTGGGGCATGGGGGCAGGTGTGGGGGGAATGGGGGCAGGGGGTGTGCAGGGGCAGGCCGGGGCAGGTGTGAGGGCACAGGGGCATGGGGGCAGGTGTGGGGGCCACAGGGGCAGGGGGCTTGGGGGCAGGTGTGGGGGGCGCAAGGGTGGGGGGTGTGCAGGGCAGGCAGGGGTGGGTGTGGGGGTACAGGGGCAGGTGGGGAAGCACGGGGGCAGAGGCAGGGACATGCAGGGCATCAGGGGCAGGGGCGGGAGCATGCAGGGCAGGTGGGGGGGCACGGGGGCAGGGGTGGGTGTGGGGGGCGTGGGGGCAGGGATGCACAGGGCATCGGGGGCAGGTGGGAGGGTGCGGGGGCAGAGGCAGGGACGCACAGGGCTTCTGGAGCCCACAGGGTGGAGGCGACAGCTCAGCGTGGGCATCCACTAAGAGAGGGCCACTGGCCACCGCCCGACACTGGCCTCAAACCCCGCTCCCGACCGTGCCTGGAAGCTCAGGCTCCTGTCTCTGTCCCATCCTGTGACGCCCCCCGGGTCTCCAGGCCTCTCACTGGAGAGGGGTGGCCATGGGACATTCCCACCATCTCACACTGCCCGACAATTCAGGCAGCACTTCTTGCAAACTTGGTTTCATTTACTCCCCACAAGGAACAAGGAGATTGTGAGGAGGGGAACTAGCCCTTCTCACGAGTGGGGAAACTGAGGTCAGAGACCCAATGCGACTCGCCCAAGCCCACCCAGCCAGTGGAGCGTGAGGGTCACACCGCGTCTCCAGCGTCACGGCTCCGGGGCCTCTGCCCGCACCTCCGACTCCACCTCATTCAGATAGGGCTCCCTCCCAGCCAAGGAGCACACGGGGTCCACTCAGGGCGCCCTGAGCATGGTCTGTGTTGGGGTCTCCATGGCACCATGCTTGGCAAAGGCACTGAAGCCAGGGAAAGAGAGAGCCATGATTGCACCGTGGTACCCAGGAGGGCCTGCAGGCTCAGGGACCTGGATCACTGCACCCAAAGGCAACTCGGGCTGAGGAGGCCCTGGAGGAGCCCGGCTGCTCCTCGGCTGCAGTCCCCCCTTCTCCGAGGCTCTCGTGCACAATTGAGCCAAAAGTGACGTGCATACTGTAGACGTGAGACCAAAACCACTCCCAGCCTCTCGTTTTTGCTCAAAAGATGGAGAGAATAATCCATCCAGAAAAAACAATTCTGGACAGCGGTCCCTGGAACATACTTTGACTAAACCGTCTTCCTTGGTCTTTCTGCCATTATTATTTTAATAAGGATCCTTTAACCTCCTTTAACCTTTTCCAGTGTATTCTGTTCACCTAAGTTCACTGAAATCCCTTTTTGTATTTTCAACTGGAGGCCAGAGCATGAATGCCGCAGTCTTCCGAGGAGGTGGTGCGGGGACAGCTGCCTTCCGGGCGCTCCTCTCCCTCCAAGAGTCTTCTGGATAATCCAGGGGTGAGGGGTGGCTCCGGCGTGAGGGGCTCCCTGACTGCTGCTCCCGTGTGCTGGCTTCCCTCTCACAGCGACGACCAGGCAGGTGGTCCCAGCCCTCCTTCCTGGTGTCCTGGTTCCTGACGCCACCAGTGCACTCTCCTGCCAGCGCCGAGCCTGGGAGCCTGGCCTGGATGTGGCCACGTAGTGCGGAGGACGTGGCGAGGCCTTCCATGCCCAGCCTGGGTTTCCAAAGCAGCAGCCCCTCCAGGCGGCGGACGTGCCCTACTGTGCCCCCAGTCCTCCTGGGCTTGAGCCCACTTGTAGGGAGTAAAGACCCCTCATCTTCATCCCACTGTCTGGACAGGACTCCCCTCTTCATCCAGGAAGGAAGGCGGGTCTCTAAGACCACAGAGACCAAAGCCCATGGGATGGGGCAGAGCCATTCACGTGGGGCCTCCTCTGCCCGCAGCCGCCCAGGGCTGCTCTCCTCCTGGTTAGCACAGCCTCCTGCCCCTGCTGCCCATGTTTAGCCCGCACAGTCTGAGGCCAGCGCTCACGGTCTTCCCGGGACACCAGGGCCGCCTGCTTCTTTCCATCCCCTTCCTCTTATCACGACGAAGTAGGCAGCCTCCCTCGCGGGGCTCTGCCATCAGCTCCTCAACTTTCCTCATCTTGCTCTCAATGCCGTTGTTCTCTCCGCCTCTGGCGGATGAAGGGACAGAAGTGAGGTTGGCACAGATGCCGGCGTTGGCTACTGCTTGGAGCTCAGGGCGCCCATGATCCCAGCCCTGCTCTCCTGACGCCCCTTTCTCACTCGCAGGCTGCGTCTACACTTGGTGCCCACACGGTGCCTCTCCAGCGCCCCTCCTGAGGAAGGCAAACCCTCTCCTTGCCACCTGCCTGTGGGCCCTCACCCCCCTCACCTTCCCCGCCAGGCCCCGCCGGATTGAGCCAGCTCGAGGCACCAGAGCATAATGAGTCCAGAAGGAAGCAGCACCCGGGGCTAGCGTGACCCAGAGGAGCCGGCCACACCTCGGCCGTCCTGGAGCTGCTCCTCTCCTGGGGAGGCGGCGGGTGGGTCTCCCCCGCCCCTACCATCTCGTGCAGCCTCGGGACTCGCTCTGCAGTGACGCAGCCTCTCTGTCCCTGCCGGGCTGCTCAGCCACTCTGGACACACACTGTGCTCAAGGCGGGATGGCAGGGAGGCAGGGCAGGGACCCCACGGCACGTCCTGTGACACCAGACGACGTTGGTCCCCACTCCCACACACACCACGGCCTCTTTCAGGTCAGCAAAGAGTAGCTGGGGGCATTTGTGATTCTTTTCCCTGGTGATCTTCACAACTCAGGGCTGCTGACAGCCGGGGCTCAGAACACCGGGCCTTGAGAGTCCCCGGATCCTCCACCGCACTCAGGGGACACATCTCTCGTCAGTCCCCGCTGGATGCCCACTGCCCTTCGGTGGCCCCACCCCTGTGCTGGATGAGCCTCAGCCCGGGTGGAGAGAAGGCAGCCCGGCCCAGGACAGCGCGGTCAGGAGGCCTCAGCCAGGGCAGCCCAGCAAATGCCCACGCTGGGCCTCCAGGGACTTGCTCTGTGCGGATGACCTTGTCCAGGGACGGCCGCACCACAGCCCCAGAGCCAGACAGGAGGCCGGCGCACGCACGCACCAAGCGTCACCGCATCAGGACAGGGACGCAGCCCCAGGACGACCCTCCACCCTTTCACCACGAGGACCCCTCCCTTCCGAATTCCCCCAAGCCTGGCCCGCGCCGGCCATCCCCGCCGTGCCCCTCACCAGTAATTACGGCTTCCCACGCAGTTGTTGATCCACTTGCAGTGGTGGTCGAAGCCGGATACACACTTATTGCAGGAAATGCAGTGTTTGGTTTTCTTGTTCCTGGATGGATGAATCGGGGAACGGCTGTCAGGCCCCAAGTGCGCAGGCTGGGCCAGGGCCGGAGCCCCATCACCGGGAGCCAGGTGCCTCGGGGGAACCAGCCCTGTGTGGCCTGGGCAGTGGGCGTTCAGTGGGGAATGGGAGGCTGGGGGAGGGAGCTGAGGCCTGTGGGGAGGAGGAGAAGCAGGGCAGCTCTGGGCAGAGGTACCCACAGAGCAGGAGGAGCCCATGTCTGTGGTGGGTGCGGATGCCAGAGCGTAGACCACCCCCCAGCCTTCCTGCACCAGCCTCACTCTGGGCAATGGCCCTGGAGGAGGCCGCACCTGCCCTATGGTTTCAGGACTTGAGGCTGGGGGCTTGGATCCCACCTGTGCCTATAGGACCTCCCTTGCAGCCGAAAGCAGCCCTGTAGCCACCCCCTAGGCCATCACCGATGCCCCCAGGGCCCCTGGAGACACTGGAACCCTTCCCTCCCTCTTTCCCTGGGGCTTGCCTTGAAAACCCCCAAGAAAGACAGCGCTCTCTTGCCCTGGGATCACAGGGGAGGGACCTCGTGCACGAAATCCACTGAGGATCAAACATGCCTGAGTGCCACCGCGTTCCGTTCCAGGGGAGCAGCGGGTCACCTGCAGGTGACAGACACAGCCCTCCAGCCTCAGCCCTGCCTGCAGAGGAGTTGGGGCGGCCTGGCACTGCGCCCCCTTCACAGCGCGATGAGGGGCTATCCACCCACAGCCACAGGGCCGGTCCCTGGAAGCTCCATTAGCGTCAGCTGTGGCCATGGCAGGGGCCCTGTGGGGCCAGCAGTGACCTCAGCCCCTGGGCCCCTGGAGGTGACCCTGACAGCACGGGGCCTCGGCGAGGGTGGGCACTCACACGGTGACCTTGCACAGGTGGCAGAACTGGTTCTGGATCACGTGTGCGTGTTTCGATCTGTCGAAGATCGGCATGGGCTGAGAGTAGTTCTTCATGAGTCTGACATTGAAGTCGGCCGGGTCGATACAGGAGGCAATCAGGTGGACGATAAGGTGGAAGAAGAAGATCCCCCCGGTCACCTGGAACGTCAAGGAAGAACCTGGCCCAGGGCCTGGTCAGCCTGGCACGAGGCGTCCCCATGAGGCCCAAGGGCCCAGGGGAGATGAGGCCGCCAGTCAGCCCTACTCACCCAGCCCTACACACCCAGCCCTGCACACTGGATCCCAGTTCAACCAGGCTTGGCTCTGCTCACCCAGCCCTGCACACATGGCCCTGTACACCTAGGCCTGCAGAGTTGAGCCCTGCACACCCAGCCCTGCTCACCCGAGCCCTGCTCAGTCAGCCCTGCACACCAAGCCCTGCACACACCACCCTGCACACCTGGCCCTGCTCACCTGGCCCTGCTCACCTGGCCCTGCTCACCCGGCCCTGACCACTTGGCCCTGTTTACCCGGCGGTGCACACACAGCCCTGCTTACCCAGGCCCAGAGGAGACAAGGCCACCCATCAACCCTGCACACACAGACCTGTGCCAGGCGGGGACCGGGATGGCTGCCCCCATGCCCTTTTTGTTCATCCCTGTTGGACACAGGGCAAATCCCCCACAGAATGCACCGCACCCCCAGAGGCTCAACCAGCCCAGCCAAGCACAGTCACCCCAAAGCCCTTTACACCTTGAGGGACAGAGCAGGGCCGCAGGAGGGACGCCCAGATGTAAACACAGCCAGATGCAGCCCCAAAGGCCGTGGGGAACCTGGTTCTTTCATACCAGAGACCCGCGAGCACTGGGAGAGAAGCACAGCCTCAGACAGCAGGAGGGGGGAGGAGGCAGGGAGCTGAACAATCTACCTGCTCCCTCTAGACCCCAGACGGTCGCTCAGGGACCCTCTCCCCGAAACTCGCTCAGGGAAGCCCCCAATAGACTCGCTCATGGACCCCAGACTCACTCAGAGCCCTTCTGGACCCTCTCAGGGACTCTAGACTCTCTCAAGGACCCCAGACTCACCTGGGCCTCTGTCTCCGAGCCTGGCTGTGGGGCCACTGGGGAGAGGGTCCTTGTCCCCTGGAGCCAGGAGAAGCTGGGCTCCCCATGACCGGGACATCAGCTCCCGCCCTCAGATCCTGGCTCCCTCCTCCTTTCACCCTGGGACCAACACAGACTCCCCATGGCAACCAAACAGAAGGGGTGGAGCGCGGGGCCCTCCCGTCACCCTGCCTGGCCCCTGGACCGCCTTCTAGCCAGGAGTTCAGGGTTGACAGCCGTCTCCGCGGGGCGGCCCAGAGGCCCTCACCGTGTGGCCTAAGCTTGGCATGGAAACCCAGGCTGCCGACCTGTGGGGCACAGCGCTGTCCTCCTTGGCACCAGGGGCGAGGAGGGAGGTGCTGGCCATGTGCAAAAGGCTGCGCAGGGATTTTAGCAAAAGGCTGCCAGCAGGGTGGGTCCTGTGCCAGGCCAGGGGGCTGTTGTCCCTCCTGACAGAGTCCCTCTCTGGAGCCCCCTAAGGCAATGCTGTCCTGCCCACCCTGACCCTGAGCAGGGGCTGCACAGAGCACCAGTGGCCACTGGGCCCACCTGCAGGCTCGGGGGACACAGTCTGGCCCAGGGCAGGTGACTGGTGCCGCCGGGCAGCCATGGACCAGATCCCAGAGCCAGGTCCACTGCAGGGTCCTCCAGGCGCCCCTCCCGCTCAGACCGTGCCACGGTGAAAAGGATACCACGTAGGCAATATATTTCCACACATGAGGCAGGAGGGGAATGAAGATCCCGAAGGTGGCCGAGGAAAGGCCCAGGAAGACAGCCCAGGTCACCACCTGGAAGTAGTGCAGGGGTAACGACCAGCCGTTCACTCTGGAGATGCGGGGCGGCAAGACCAGATCTCCATTGTTGAGCACGGCTTCTGGGGCGACGGAACACTGGCTCCCGGAGCGGGTGTCCATCTGCAGGATCCAGAAGGGGAGACCAGCCCTGTCAGCCCCAGGGAGGGCTGGCCCCGCCCACTGTCAGGGAGACCTCAGGGACTGGGAACATCATCCCCGAGGACCAGCACTGAGAGCCAATGGCCCAGCACTGCCTGGGGCCGCATCCCCGGGAGCCGGGCCTGCTCAGGGGAATGAATAGACATGCTGCAGAATCTGACCCCGGCCACAGCCGAGCGGCTACAGAAAACGGCTCTCCAGGGTGTGGGGGCCCCTGGGCGGAGGACCTGGCCAGGCACCCGGTGCTGGTGCTACCGCCCCTCAGTTCCCCCGAGGATTTAAGTTCTGGGGAGCCCTCGACAGCCCCCACACAGCGATAGGTCCCAGAACCCGTTCACGAATACACAGGCTCACCCAAGACTCCCCAGGTGCCAGAGGAAAACCCACATCAGAAAGAGACCACACGGAGCAGAGGGGTGCGCCTGAGAGAAACTGAGGCAATGCCGGAAGAGCTCCTGAGCTGTTACTAACTGCTGCAACACTGAAATCTCCCAGATCCTCCCTGAGAAGCCTCCCTGAGCTTCCCAGAGGAGCAGGACCTGAGAGCTCACTTCACAGGGTCCTGTGTGTCTCCCCTTCCACAGGACAGGGTAGCCTGTCCAGCCACACGGGGCTGGGGCCTGTCCAGGTGGGCAGCGGCTGCGAGGTTCTGAACGCACACTGCGGCGGCTCCTGGTCAGTCAGGTGGGGAGGGAGGCAGGGGAGCGAGGGACGTGGCGTCAGGGGAGGGAGGGAGGGGCAGTGAAAGGCACTGAACAGCCACTGCTGGGTGGGGGATCTGGAGGGGCTGGGCGGTCTCAACAGAGGAGTGTTAGGAAGCCTCCCCGCGTTATGCCTCGTGCAAAGCCCTTGTCGTCTCTTTGGGGAAAAAACCTTCAGAAACTGAAGTTGGTATTGCATGTACTACTTTGGGAAGAGAGACACTGAGAACTAGTTCACAATTCTTCTTCCTTGCAGTCGTGAACGTCCACGATTTTCGTGGCTCTGCGCTGCCTTTGGGGCTCCTCCCTGGTCCTCCAAATGTGACGCCAGGCGGATGCGGGGCCATAGGGCCCTGGGGCTTGAGCCACACAAGAATGTCTCAGGGAGACCTGAGAGACTCACAGCTGTGAAACTAGACCATGGTGCCTGGGCCGGGCGCGGGGCCCACTCTGTAATCCCAGCACTGTGGGAGGCCGAGGCGTGCGGATCACCTGAGGTCAGGAGTTCGAGACCAGCCTGGGCAACATGGCGAAACCCCGTCTCTACTAAAAATACGAAGATTAGCAGGGCATGGTGGCACATGCCTCTAATCCCAGCTACTCGGGAGGCTGAGGCATGAGAATCGTTTGAACCTGGGAGGTCGAGGCTGCAGGTGAGTCAAGATTGTGCCACTGCATTCCAGCCTGGGCAACAGAGGGAGACTCCATCTCAAAAAAAAGAAGAAAGAAAAGTCCAAGGTGCCAAGGACGGAAACAGAAACACAGAAAGACAATCTTGTACATTAAAAACACAACTCCCAATTAAAAACAAAACCCAAATGAAAGTGCCAAGAAACAGAAATGTTGCTGCCAAAAATCACATTGGTAAAACCTGGACGATCACATCCAGGAAGGACCACAGATCTCAGAGAGGAGGAGAGAGGAATCGCTCAGCGGCCTGGAGCCTGGAGCCTGACGCTGTGCATCTGTCAGGCTTTCAGAAAAGGAAGGTAGAGCGTCTGTGAGAGAAGAAAACACTGAAGAACTTTGAGAAGATTGAAGGCTTCAGGTCCACACTGTGCACAAGGGCCAGAAAGGACGATTGGAAAAAGAAATACATCCACACCGGTGAAAATGTGAGCGGCAAGGATGTAGATAAAAATTCCGCAGTGTTCTCAGAAGAAGGAAGATTCATTACAATATATGGATACCTGCAAATTGTACTGCATTCGTTTATATAAAAATACAACATAGAGCAATTCTCCAAGTTCTGAGAGTATTTTCATCTTAAAATGCATCTGGCCAAAGAATAATCAAAGTTTGAGACAAAACAGATTCTTTCGGAATGTGTGAATATTCAAAGTACACCAACCATTAATCATTTCCAAAAAGAATTATTTAGAGATTTACTCCATCAAATAAATTATCACAGATAAAACATGGTGAGCAAATTAATCTAAAATTATATCTAAATTAAATCCAAAACAAAACCAAATCTAAGTGACAGACGACAGAACCATGAACCTGCACCACCGGCCGCAGGCGCGGAGCGTTGGGGTCGCGCTGTTCCACGGAGCCACGCGCGGGGGCGTGGGAACTCCATGCTGGCCAGCACACAGCCATCTCCTCACAGGATCTCGGTGCGGCCCAGGACAGCGGAGCAGCCCAGCAGCAGGGGCCGCACCTGCCCCACAGAGGACAGCGAGCCGGGGAGAGATACCCCATGGAGGACAGCGAGCGAGTGGGACAGACCCCATGGGGGACAGTGAGCCGGGAAGAGATACCCCATGGAGGACAGCGAGTGAGTGGGACAGACCCCACGGAGGACAGCGAGCCGGGAAGAGATACCCCATGGAGGACAGCGAGTCAGGGGACAGACCCCACGGAGGACAGCAAGCCGGGGAGAGCTACTTCACGGAGGACAGCGAGTGAGTGGGACAGACCCCACGGGGGACAGCGAGCCGGGGGACAGACCTCACAGAGGACAGCGAGAGGAGGACACAGATCCCACAGGGGACAGCAAGCCGGGGAGAGATACCCCACAGAGGACAGCGAGCCGGGGGACAGACCCCACGGAGGACAGCGAGCAGGGGGAGATACCACACGGAGGACAGCGAGTGAGTGGGACAGACCCCACGGAGGACAGCGAGTAGGGGAGAGACACCCCACGGAGGACAGCGAGAGGACACAGATCCCACGGAGGACAGCGAGAGGAGGACACAGATCCCATGGAGGACAGCTAGCCGGGGAGAGATACCCCACGGAGGACAGCGAGCCGGGGGCACAGACCCCACAGAGGACAGCAAGTTGGGGAGAGATACCCCACGGGGGACAATGAGCCGGGGAGAGATACCCCACGGGGGACAGCAAGTTGGGGGCACAGACCCCACGGAGGACAGCGAGTCAGGGGCACAGACCCCACAGAGCACAGCTAGCCAGGGACACAGACCCCGGAGGACAGCAAGTTGGGGAGAGATACCCCATGGAGGGCAGCAAGCCGGGGAGAGATACCCCACGGGGGACAGCGAGTCGGGGGCACGGACCCCACGGGGGACAGCCAGTCGGGGGCACGGACCCCACGGGGGACAGCGAGTCGGGAGAGACAGACCCCACGGAGGACAGCGAGCTGGGGGGACAGACCCCATGGAGGACAGTGAGCCGGGGGCACGGACCTCACAACAGCCAGGGAAGACTCCACGACGGCTCCTTTCCCTCAGGCCCACGCTCAGCCTCGATACCGCCGTGGCCTGTGAGCACATTCACAACCCCTACACCACACACCCCACACCCCACACCACAGGTCACACACCACACAACCCACACATCACACCATACACAACACACCACACACCACATACCACACCACACACCCCACACACCCCACACCACACCACACAACCCACACCACACACCCCACACCACACACCACACACCCCACACCACACACCCCACACCACACCACACAACCCACACCACACCCCACACACCCCACACCCCACTACACAACCCACACCACACAACCCACACCACATACCACAGGCCACACACCACACAACCCACACCACAGGCCACACAACCCACACCACACACCACACAAACCACACCACACACCACACAACCCACCACAGGCCACACACCACACAACACATACCACACAGACCACATGCCACATACCACATAGACCACACAATACACACCACACAAACCACACAAAACACAACACACACCATACATACACAACACACAACAGAGACCACACACAACACACACGACACACACACCACACAACACACTACACACTACATACCACATACCATGCAATACACACCACATATATCATACAACAGATCACACACACGACATACAACACAAACCACACAACAGACCACGCACACACCACACATCATACAGATTACACACCACACACACAACACACACCAGAGACTACACAATCCACAACACACACCACACAAAACAGAGCACACACACCACACAAAACTCCACGCACCACACCCCACACACGCACCACACACCACCCAAACCACACGCACACACCTGCCACACTGCACATGCATATGTAACACAAGGAAAACACACACACCACACAACCCACCACACACTGCACATGCACCACATGACATGTATCAAACACCAACCACAAACACATCACACTCCACACACCACACAT
Source organism: Macaca mulatta (assembly GCF_049350105.2). Lineage (NCBI taxonomy): Eukaryota > Metazoa > Chordata > Mammalia > Primates > Cercopithecidae > Macaca > Macaca mulatta. The sequence goes on from NC_133411.1 coordinate 1,989,704, forward strand.
GCACACACCACACACGAACCACACACTACACAGGGACCACACAATACACACAACACAGAGCAAACACAGAATACACCACATACACACCACACACACCACTTACTGCACACATACTACACCCCCCACAAAATACTCCATACACACCACACAATGCTCACACTCCCACACACACCACACAATGCACACACACACCACACAATGCACACACACTCCCACACACACCACACAATGCTCACACTCCCCCACACACCACACAATGCACACACACTCCCACACACACCACACAATGCTCACACTCCCCCACACACCACACAATGCACACACACTCCCACACAATGCACACACACTCCCACACACACCACACAATGCTCACACACTCCCACACACACCACACAATGCTCACACACTCCCACACAACGCACACACACTCCCACACACACCACACAATGCTCACACTCCCCCACACACCACACAATGCACACACACTCCCCCACACACCACACAATGCACACACACTCCCCCACACACCCCACAATGCACACACACTCCCACACACACCACACAATGCTCACACTCCCCCACACACCACACAATGCACACACACTCCCCCACACACCACACAATGCACACACTCTCACACACACAACGCGCACACACACACCACACAATGCTCACACTCCCCCACACACCACACAATGCTCACACTCCCCCACACACCACACAATGCACACACACTCCCACACACACCACACAATGCTCACACACTCCCACACACCACACAATGCACACACACACCACACAATGCACACACACTCCCACACACAATTCAAGCGAAAGGAGCATCTGTGAGTCGTGACACTGAAGACTTGTGATGTTGGGTTCAGGAAGTGAGCACGAATGAGGATGGATGGGCCCCCCGTGTTATGACAACTGGCAACTGGACTGAAGCCCGGGGAACTGGCTGCCGTGCACCGGGACCGGCAGCGCAATCCTGTGTGGTGGACCCCAGGCGCCTCCTGTCTGCCCCCATCTGTGCATGTGGACACGGCCCCCTTCTCAGACTGGGCCTCCATCCTTCTCTGCACGAGGACCAGCCCCTGACACGCACCCCAGAGACCACAGGTGCCCATCCCACCCTATCAGGTCTTTAAGATGCCATGGCCTCCTGAGCCTTTCCTGTTCCCATCTTTGTATATGTCACCAGGCCCCGAGAGTCTGTCCCGGCCCCGTCCCTACGTTTATGACTCCGTGGTCCCCCGAGTCTGTCCTGCTCCCCGTCCTGTCTTGATGACACCAGGCCCCGAGAGTCTGTCCCGGTCCCGTCCCTGTCTTTATGACACCGAGGTCCCCCGAGTCTGTCCTGGCCCCTGTCCCAGCTTTATGACACCATGGTCCCCCGAGTCTGTCCTCTTCGTCCCTGTCCCTGCCTTTATGACACTGTGGTCCCTGAGTCGGCCCTCACCCTGTCCCTGCCCTTATGACAGTCTGGCCCCCCTGACATGTCCTCGCTCTCCTCCAGCCCCCCAAATGTGTCCTCGTCCCCCTCTGGGCCTGCTCAGCCATGCTTTTTCCACGGGGACCCTCTGGAAGCCACTCCACCCTGGTGAAACCTTCCATTCCTGTACTCCACACAGCGGAAACGGCCTTTTCTGAGGCCCCTTAGGAGACAAATCCTCATTGCCCGAGTCCCCGACAGTCTTGCTGTGTCGCCTTTACTGCTTGACTCCTTTAGGGTGCAGGGATTGCATCTGCCTTTTGGGAACACGGGAAAGTAAGCCCCCACTTTCCTTACCGCCAGAATCCACAGTTCCCTCTCACGCCAATCACATCACAGGTCCAGGCTGAAGAGCAAGAGAAAAGCAGCGTCGCTCTCGCTCACTCCAGACCAAAGTGAGAGGTGGGTGGGCCGCCCTGGTTGACACGGTAGCCACGGAACCCAGGGCGCCTCATAAAGCCATGGCAGTTGGGAGGTTGAGGGGACAAAGGGGCATGAGGAGAGGGGAAAGTGTGAAATGGACTTGGGCGTTGGTGAAATAATGCATGCAGTGGTCTATTTCCAAGACAAGGTGCCTTGAACCGGTTTAGGTCAGCAAACTACAGAAAATCAGGATGTACTAGGCCCCTGCTTGGATTGCCGATGCCTGCTTGTCGGCCTCTTCTTCCCCACCTTCCTACCTGCTTAGCTGCCCTCGCCTGAACCAAAGAAGTTTAGTCTAAGATCAAAGTTTATCAACCTGCAAAAGAGCTCGCTTTGTCTGTTATCAGTCTGCCCAGTTACTCAGCTCCAAAGTCAAATACCTGAAAGCCCCTGAGCTGACTAGGATTGCAATGCACTGTGGTCCGCAACAAAATGCAGCAAGACAACCCTAAAAAAAAAACCACCTAAAACCCAACAACCAACAGGCAACGTCCAGGAAGACTGCGACCCCAGAGTACTCAGCCTAGGAGGAGCCAGGAACACTGCGACCCCAGAGTACTCCGCCTAGGAGGAGCCAGGAAGACTGCGACCCCAGAGTACTCAGCCTAGGAGGAGCCCAGGGAGGGACCTCCGCAGCTGGTTCTGAGCAAAGACGTCAGCCACCATGGTTCTGACTGAATTCGGTGCGTTTCTTCTCAGTCTCACAAGTGGAGGGAATTTCAGCATTTTAGCAAGTTGTTTCATTGGCCGTCCTGTGAGCTCAGGAATTCGGTCACTGGCTTAACTCAGGGCACAGTTTCACCATGACCCACGCCAAGGAAGGGTTTCTCCTGAGAAGGGCCAGCAAGTGTGTTGAAGGGCATCCTCCCTCCCGTCCCTGCAGCCCTCCTCCCTCAGCACTCAAGGCATTTCCAGTTCCTGTCAGCTGGGGGTCTCCACTGACTCCTATCTGAATGCCTCCGATGTGGGTCAGCTGCTGACGCTGCCTTTGGGGATGAGGATGGGAAGGTGGACAGGGATGCACCCCTTTCTGTTAGCAGGAGCCCCTCCAGGACCCCCACCGTGAGGAAGTCGCCCACAGTCAGGGGCCCTCTTGCCGGCTGAATCCTGCTGGGTCTCACTCTGGTGCCCGGAACCTGCAGTGGCCAGAGGTCTGCTGCCCATGGACATCCTGTCTGTCAGGGGCACACACGAGGTACGCAAGTACGAGGAACAGCTGGGCTGGGGCAGGTGCCCAGGACGACACGGGGAAGGGGCAGGAAAGCCTACCTGACAGTTCTCCAGCCCTCGGGGCCTCTGCAGGGCAGCCTGCTATGGCCGGAGAGGCCGAGACGGTGTTGCTGGACCACTAAGGGTGAGAGCAGGTCCCCCAGGACAAACGCCCCATCTCGTAGCCTGGACTGGTGGCGAGGGCCTCTTCCAGGGGCTTTCTTGCCCAACTCAGGACAACTGGCTTTTATTCACCAAGGTCTACAGTTAATGTCCCCTGACACCTGCAGGTACTGTGACCCCAATGCCGTCTAAAGATTGAGGCAAACACCCTCAAACACACCTGCACACCCTCCCCCACCACCTGCACACCCACTTAGTCCCCATGTGCTGCTGTAACAAAATACCTGAGACGCAGTAATTTTAAAGAACAGAAACTTATTTCTCCCTGTTCTGGACGCTGGAAGTCCAAGATTCAGGAGCCAGCAGGTCTGGTGACTGGTGAGGGGGGCGCTCAACTTCCAAGGTGGTACCTTTGTGCTGCATCCTGCGGAGGGGACAGACACGGCGTCCTCACGAGGAGGCGCTGGGAGGGCGAGAGGTCTCTGCTGACTGAGGCCTGGTCTGCAAGGCCCCTCATCCCCTCCATGGCCTAACCACTCCTAACACCATCACACTGGCCATTGGGTTACCACGTCTAAATTTTAGTGGAGACGAAACCCACAGCACACCCACACCCCCCAACCCCCCATAGCACATACACCACGCACTTGCACACCCACACACCCGCACCCCATACGCACCCACACACCCCATATCTGTACCTCATACACACCCACACACCCCACACCCGCACCCCATACACACCCACACCCCCCATACCCGTACCTCATACACACCCACACACCCCACACCTGTACCCCATATGCACTCACACACCCCATACCTGTACCTCATATACACCCACACACCCCACACCTGCACCCCATATGCACCCATACACCCCATACCCATACCTCATACACACCCACACACCCCACACCCGCACCCCATACACACCCACACACCCCACACCTGTACCCCATATGCACCCACACACCCCATACCTGTACCTCATACACACCCACACCCCCCACACCCGCACCCCATACACACCCACACCCCCCACACCCGCACCCCATATGGACCTGCACACACCCCATAGCTGCACCCCATACACACCTGCACCCCGTACGCACCCACACCCCCCATACCTGCAGCCCATGCACAAGTGCACTCCCTGCCCACAGACTGAGACCTCGGAGGAGACCCCTTTGCCCCCCTCTGCCTCCTGATTCAGAACAGGAGACTGAGCTTGGGGAGGGGTCAGGCAACTAAAAGTTGACAAGCGCCCAAGATTAACAGCTGGTGGGGAAGGCTCAGCCAGTCAGAGGACCTAGGGTAGTTCTGGATGATGGGGCATCTGCCTCAGTATCCCCATCCGCAACAAAGCCCTGAGGGCACCACGGGGTGAGCAGATCATGGATTCTGCAGGCCCTAGAGCAGCCAAAGGGTGGGAGGGGCTGGACAGAGGTTGGAAGTGTGGCAAGCCAAGCCCAGAGGATGCCACCTCACACACAGCAGGTCCCACCACCCTCCTGCTTCCTGGCTCAGACAAGCACGGGCGTGCAGGGCCCTGGCTGGGGATGAACAGCTGCTGGCCCTCACGCCCCACAGTCTGCAAGTGGCCCCTGTCACTGCCGGCCTCTGTTCCCAGCCGCCTCCCCCTCCCCTGCCCAGGTTCTGCCCACATCAGCTGGGGAGCAGGGTGTGGGGGGCGGGGGGCAGTGGCTGTCCCCGCCTGCACTGGGAGAGCTGGAGCTGCACCCCGAGCTGCTCCCCAGGCTGACACACAGCCATGTCTGTGGGGCCTCCCTGGAGAGCTCTTGTGTCCTATCGGACACAGACGTGGCAGCCTGTTCCCCTCTGGCCCTCCTCCGGCCTCAACGTGAGATGGCTGGCACAGCAGCAGTCACTGTGTGACCACAAGGGAAGGGCCCAGGGACCAGAGAGATGCTGAGCTCAGGGAAGGCCCCAGCCCCTACTCCCTTCACCATGGCTGCTCTGTGCCCTGGCATGCAGGCTTGGGGACACCCAAAGGTGATGTACCCACAAAAGAGGGTAGAGTCCCACAGGCTGCCAGCAAGAGCAGAGGCTGCCGGAATCCCGGGAGGCCACGCACGACTTCCCTGGACGGTTCCGGCCACCACCAGGGCCCTCTAAGTCCTGCAGGTTCAGCTGGCCTGGGTGGCCCCATATCTCTGCAGCCCAAGGGGCAGTGGGAAGAGCCCTGGCCCCTCCACCCCACTGCCATCTCCTGACCTGAAGGGAGCCTCTCAGCCTGTAGGCCACCCGTAGGCCTCTTCAAGACGTCCCCTCACTGCACACTAAGACTGAAGCCATGTGGCGGCTGCTGCCCAGTGCCCCCCTCTGCTGGGACCCCATGGACCAACAACGCCGCCCACAGGGACAGCCAGTTTTGAGGGCTCAGGGAGTGAGGGGTGCAGGAACAAGGGCCACCAGGAAGCGGGGCAGGGTGGCCGCCTCCTGCAGCTCAGCACTGCCTGTGGGCTGCACCTGACCTCCACCCAGGAACTGCTTCAGAGAGGTTAAGAGCCCGGAGAGACAGCCGCCCACGCCTCCCCACCATGAGGGCACAGCTGTGTCATCTCCATAAAGGCTACTTTGCGCTGCTCTAACACAACGCCTGAGACTGGCTCACCTGAAAGACACGAGGCTTATTTGGCTCATGGTCCTGGGGCTGGAAAGTTTAAGACGGGCCCCAGCATGTGGCGAGGGCTCCTCCACTCACAGTGGATACGGAGGGAGATGTTCAGAGCTCGATGGTGGGAGGAAGCCCGACTCCACAGCAACCTGCTCTCAGGAGCCACGCTGTTCCCGAGAGCCCAAGCTCTCCAAGGCCGTACCCTGAGGACCTGGCTGTGGGAAGTGTCTGTCAAGGGAATCCTGGCCTCTGGAGCCCCAGTGGAAGCGGGGTGCAGTACACAGCCCCACTGAGCTTGGGACTCCAGATGCTGCCTTTCCCAGCCTCCCTGCAGCCAGGGTGGCCTCCCAGAGTCGGGGGTGGGGAGCAGAGCCTGCAGGCAGCCACTGGAACGGGTGCACGTGGCGGCATCCAGTGCCAGGACGGCAGGTGCAGCTCTGCGGACACCTGTGGAGTCTGCTTCCCAGCCAGCACGGAGGGTGCAGCCCAGGCTCTGACGCTCGTCTGAGCCCTGTTCACGGACTCTTCCTGTGAATCAGAGGCTGTGGCTTCCTCATGCTCTGTCCAGAGGAAATGGTTTTGCTCCTACTTCCACCAGGGCCCAGAAGGGACCTGAGAATGCTCACCCACGCCACACACAGCACCGGCCACCCTGCTCACCCGGTGTCAACGGCCTGCGAGGGTCAGCCCTGGGGTCCCGTGGTGTGAGGGCCCAGGCACTGCATACTGCCCCCGGGGCCTCTTCAGAGTCACAAACGCCTCTGCCTGCAGGACGACTGAGCTCCCATCTGTGCCTGGCCTCTGGAAGGTGTGGCTTCTTCACTTTCAAGCTTCCATGGTCACAGAGCAGGGCACCCTGCAGGAGGTGCGCTGGGCGCACAGGCGCACCCGACATCACTGGGCACGACAGCCGGGCCAGAGGACCACCACCAGCTGGCAGGCCACAGCACCCTTGCGTGTGGGGAGCAGTCGGGTGCGCTTTGGCGCTCTGTGTCCTGAGATTGGGAGCTGTGTTTATGGCATTTTGCAAAGACTAATATGAACGGGCACCCAGTAGACACATCCAGTTAGAAAACGTTTTATGGACACGGAACACTCCACTGTAACGGGCAGGCAGAAGCACTCCTTTCTCAGGCTCATCAAATGAACAGAAAACGGGGGGGCTCTCCTCACCCCAGCCTGGCCCTGCGCTCCCACTGGCCCCTGCGAGGCCCCTACCACGGCCTGCCTGGGAAACACGAACGATGAGAGGAACACGCAGGACTGATACAGAAGGCGGCCAGACGCACCCATGCCTGTGCCTCCCAAGAGCGACCCCAGGACAGGGGGGCAGACAGAGGTGTCTACACTGGCAGAAACAAGGGCTGGAGCCACACGTGATATTTGGACACAGATTGCACACAGTTCTGCGGCCCGGCCATACGCCCTTCACGCATGACTCCACTCCCCTGGGTTCACGGGGCTGTGCAGAGACTCTCTCGCTGACATGATACCACAGACAATTCGTTACCTCCCCAGGGTTGCTTCCCGCATGCCAAAGGGGGAAGATCAAAGTCCTTGTCCGATGACAAAAACTCTACACATGCAAAATAAAACTAAAAAAATGAAACAAAAGAGCTGCAGGTGGTCTAGAGTTAGGTCTTGGTGGAGGCCGCAGGCTCTGGAGACTGAAGAAACTCATAGGGGTCGTGGGTGACATCTGGCTGCTCCCCGACACTCAGGCGAGAAGGGCTTCCTGCAATTTTCAGAACACAGGACTTAACATACAGGACAGACCCACAGCACACGTGGGGCTCCTGGAGCCCAATGTCTGCTTCATGACCCACCGCCAGGGCTCAGGGACTCCCAGGACACAAGGGCACCTCTCACTCCCTGCCAGGGAGGGCTGTGTGTGGAGACCCTGGAGCGAGGGGTCGGCCCTGACCCGGCACACAGCACGGATGCCGCTCCTGAGGGAGAGAAAGCTCCTCGGCCAGCAGTCCCTCAGACCCAGCCCAGACCCCAGGGCAGTTCCTCAAAGTCACACTGGGATATCAGGGGCCTCAGACTTTGACCCACAGCCCTCCAGAGCTTGCTCCATGCACTGTTTAGTTAACACCCTGATCGTAAGGTTAATGGGATCGAAATACTGGTCCTTTTCCAGATGGTTGTAGCTAAACCTCTGCAGCTGAAAAACTGTCAAGATTAACTCTGTCGATGGAGTGATTCAGTGTTTACACGTGAGAACAAACCCCCCACCCACCACCACCAAAACCCCTACAGGACACACGGCCAAGGAAGCCATGCTCTCTCTCCAGCAGAAACACTGGAACCAGGGTCCACAGAGGGCACAGGGGTGGACACAACTGGGGACGGAATCTGGCAGAAAGCCTGTAATCCAGCGTGCAGCCAGGCCAGCATCCCAGCTCCTGCTCCGGCTCTGCACCCTGAGGCTGGGACCTGAGGAGTCTGCGGAAACCAACCTCCACAACAGCACAGCTGCCTCTGCAGCCTCCAGCCTTTCCACAACGAAAACGCTGCCCACTACCTTGTCTAGACGTCACATTGACCGTGCTGGGGTCTCTGGGGATGTGGCGTGGGTGGGGGCGTCTCACCCAGGTGGTGCTGGTCCCTCTCGGAGGCGTTGGACAGGGAGCTGAGGTTGGACGACGGCCGAGAGCCGCCGCGCTCTGCCTGTGCTTCGTGCAGGTCCTGCAGGAGCTTGGCTGTCTCATCCAAGTTCAAATGGCTGTCGTCGGGGTCCAGCTCCTTCTTCACCTTCCCTGTATAAATAGGACAAGACCCGACGTCAGCTAAGCTCAGCCGGCCCATCCACCCTAAGGGCAGGAGTGCACTGCCCATCCAGATCTGACCTCTCTGCTCAGGACAATAATTGCTCTGGAAGCTGAGTGGACAAGCTCACGGCAGACACAGAGTCCCCACTAGGGGACTGCCCAGTGCAGCTGTGAGAAAAGGGCGACTGTCCCCCAGACCCCAGAATGGTACATCTGACAGCTTGCACCATGTCATCTGGAAAAGCTGCAAGCACTCAACACCAGCCCGGGAAAGCAGCCACAGGGGCTGTACCCTGCAGAGCCACAAGGACGGGGCTGCCCAAGGCCGTGGGAGCCCATCCCTCGCATCAGTGTGGCCTGAATGTGAGACAAGGAATCAAAGAAGATTATTTGGGGGCCTCAAGATGTAATGACTGCCCTGCTGGGTTTCAGATTTGCAGCCTGCAGCCCTTTGTTTTAGCTGATTTCTCCCTCTTGGAATGGGTCTATTTACCCAATGCCTGTACCCGATTTGTATCTTGGAATTAACTAACTTGTTTTTGATTTTACAGGCTCACAGGCAGAAGGAACTTGCCTTGTGTCAGATAAGACTTTGGACTCTGGACTTCTGAGTTAATGCTGGAATGAGTTAAGACTTTGGGGCACCATTGGGAAGGCACGATTGTGTTTTGCAATGTCAGAAAGACAAGAGATTTGAGTCAGGGGCAGAATGATCTAGTTTGGCTCTGTACTCCCGCCCACATCTCACGTTGAATTGTAATTCCCAATGTTAGGGGAGGGTCCTGGTGGAAGGATCATGGCGATGGATTTCCCCCTTGCTGTTCTCCGTTCTCACGATAGTGAGTGACTTCTCATGAGATCTGGTTGCACTTCCCCTTTTGCGCTCTCTCCTGCTCTGCCATGTGAAGACACGCATGCTTCTCCTTCATCTTCCACCATGACTGTAAGTTTCCTGATGCCTCCCAGCCAGGCCTCCCAGCCAGCCTGAGGAACTGTGAGTCAATTAAACCTCTTTTCTTCACCAATGACCAGTCTCAGGTGGTTCTTTACAACAGTGTGAGGACAGACTAACACACCACAGCACTTCAGCACCGAGCTGCTGAAAAGTAGTAATAAGGTCAAAATCTTAAAAGTGCTGAGAAAAATAGCCGCTGTGCAGAAAAGTGCTGTCACAGCAGCCTGGGGCCAGGGTCCCCTGGAAGGCGAGGCCAGTCACGGCTGGCGTCTGGGGTCCCCCCACCGTGCTAGGGATTGTTCACAGCTCCAACGACAGGCACAGAGCAGTTTATGCTAAAGCTCACCTTCCCTCTGGGGTCTGGATTTTGGTACCTGCCTGGCAAGGGGGTGCCCTGTGACCAGACCCCAGTGACCCTGGGCACCAAGCCTCTGATGAGCTTCCCTGGTGGGCATTTCACACATGTTCTCACAGCTCACTCCTGGGAATTAAGCACGTCCCATGTGCCTCTGCTGGGAGCGGATCTGGGCCTCACGCTGGATTCCCTCGGACATTACCCACGCTCTTGTCCCTCTGCTGCTGTTGGCGCCCATCCCCTATAATAAATCATGGCCATAAGTGCCTGAACAGAGCCAGTGGAGACAGGTGGAATGTCACCATGGGAACCAGTGGGACCCATGGATCCAGGCTCCACAAATGCCGCTGGAGGTCAGAACAGCTGGGAGGCGCTGCACAGGCAGCCTTCCAGGTGAGGGCTCAGTCTCCAGGACTACCCCACTGGCTGATGCCAACCGAAAGCCCCAGGCTGTGGTCTGTGCTTCCGACTAACCAGCTACCAAATGGCGTTGCCACAAGTCCTTACTTGAGTTCTATGAATTTGCTAGAGTGACTCACAGAAGTCAGGGAAACATCTGTAAACGAAAAATAAAATGCTAAGCCCCACGGACTGAACGGACTCCCACTCTAGGCTACGGGCACTCCAAAGTCAACCCGGAACATGAGTTCAGGCCATGATGTGAAGCAGGACTGGACCTGCCTCATTATCCCCCTTTTGGAATTCAGGCACAGCTGACCAGCATTAACATGAAAACAGAAATCTTAAGGCTGACAAAGCAGACTCTGTGGTAATAAGACACCACATTCCGATCCAACTCCAGTACAGCATCACGTGATAGATGGCAGGCCCTGAAAGAAACTGAGTATTGTAACTCAAAATATATGTCTTTGACATAGTTTGAAATGGCCCTGCAAAGCTGTCTCTTATGGGGAAAATCTACATTCTGTAGAGAATCTCCTTCCCCTTCCAAGTCTCTTCCTGACCCAGGAGAGATTTAACTAAGAATCTGGTACCTTTCAGGGCCTGATAAGCGACATTTGCCATCTACTCTATTCTTTTTGAAGCCTGCTACCTGAAGGCTTCATCTGTGTGACAAGAACCTTGGCTTCTACAAACCCTTATCTTAAGCACGCACATTTCTTTCTGACTTCAGCTCTTCAGAGCTTAACCCTTTCAGCCAAACGCCAATGAGGAAATCTCTGAATCCACCGATGACCCAAAGTTCCTCACTTCAAGTTGTCCCACCTTTCCAAAACGAACCAATGTAACACCTGACATGTACTGACCGATGTCCTCTGTCTCCCTAAAACACATCAAAACAAGCTGCAGCCCAGCCCTCCTGGGCAAATGTTCTTGAGACTTCCTGGGACCATGTCACAGCCACGGTCTTCATATTTCACTCAGAAATAATCTCTCTAAATACTCTGCAGAATTTGACTCTTCTGTTGAAACACTCGGCTTATTATGCGGGGTGGCACCCAGGATACGGATCAGCCCCAGGTGGGAGCAATGCAAAGGGGGACCCGTGAGAAGGGGCTGCCTTCTTCCCAGGGCGTCCAGCACTGAGAAGCAATGCAAAGGGGGACCCGTGGGAAGGGGCTGCCTTCTTCCCAGGGCCTCCAGGCGTCCAGCACTGAGGAGCAATGCAAAGGGGGACCCGTGGGAAGGGGCTGCCTTCTTCCCAGGGCCTCCAGGCATCCAGCACTGAGGAGGCTCCCAAGGGAACCCCAGCTTTTGGGATTTCATGGAGGTGGTAGGCAACACTGATGAAATCCACAGCCACTGGGGATCGGCCAGACCCCATCCTGAGGTTACCCAGGGGCTGCAACACTACTCATTAGCTTAAAAAAGACACTTAACGCTCAGGAGATTCCAAAGGTTTTAGGAGCTATGGGCCAAAAACCTGGGACAACCACCAAATACTGTAACAAAACATTTTCCTTGCATCCTGTCTAGTCAGGAAGGGAGAAGAGGTGAGGCCAAGTGTTTTCTTTCTCTCTCGCACTTTCACCAGGTCGCGGGGGAAAGCCCCTGCTACAACTCACCCAGAGAGCTGAGCATGGAGATATCCACAGAGACGTCGGGATACGACTTCACCGACATGAAATCCAGAACAGAGCCACTGCTGTCTCCTAGGGCATCCCCAACCTGGGGGGACAGACACGCATCAGGTGCAAATGGAACATCAAACGAAAAACGAAATGTTAGTTAATACTCGCTACTGAAATCACTCTATTTGCTAAACGTGAATCCACCCCTCAGTAAATGACAAGAACAACCGTGTTCACTGCAGCTGCTGTTCAAGGGACTGTCAGGATTGAGCTCATGACGCAAATCCACATCAAAGGAAAACCTACTCAGACCAACAATGCGAACTAATAATCCTTTACTAACTTTTTGGGGCTCAAGAAATTGGGGAGGGACATTATGCAACAGGAAGACACACGGAATTTAAGGCACTATTTTTCAGGCGCTTCACAGAGCACACCACGTTCCCTTTCCTTTCCCAGCAAGGCGTGTCCTCAGGGCTAGACTACAGCCACACTAACACACACTCTCTCATCAGCTCCCGGCAGCCCGGCCTCTGCCCTCGGACAGATGGTAAGGGGTCTCTCCAGGTTTCCAGGGACCTCAGACCAAAGCCCATGCCTGCTGACTCCCAGAGACATACGCCTGCCAATCGGCAGGCGCAGCAGTCTGGGCTCACAGCACTGCCCTGCTAACACTGGCCCCAGAGCCCACTGTGCTTGGGACACCTGCTACTCACCAAGCAGGTCCCGAGCAGGCCCATCCTGCCCACCCCTTGCAAGGGTGTCCCATGAGGACAGCACCCAGCGGGGCCAACCGCTCTGAAACCACCATTTCTGAATTTGGGAGAACGTACTGCGCTTCACACCACTCACCTCAAGTCATGAAAAGAGCAGGAGAAACACCTGATCTCACTGATCAGAAATGGACTCCGTTTCTAAAGGCCATTGTACACACAGTCCTTCCCACCTCAAAGGCTGGACACAACTTTCCCTACAGGAATCCTAGCATTAGGCTCACCCTTCCATGTTCAAAAACTCACCTTGGCTTCATCTGGAGGTTTCATGGGAACGTTTCTTCTCTGCAAAGTAAATGAGGAGAGAAACTAGTTTTTCCAGAGCGACTGTATAGAAACGGACAATTCACTGACATTACACACACGTAAAAACGGCTGGTGCACTTCTGCCAATTCTGCTCCCCAGTCACGCCATCGTCATGGATTCAGGCTGGGGGTCCTGCAAGGCTTCTTCATCACCAGCCACTGACCCAACCACGGCCAGCCCACTCCTCAGCGCCAGGACCGTGTGCCCGGGAGAGCACTTCACAGGGTGAGATGGAGAGGAGAGAGAGAGAGGACGCCTACGCTGTTTCAGCAGCCTCGGGCGGCTTCAAACAAAAGAAAAAAGATGTGCCTAGATCCTGTGGGCAGCTTAGGGTAAAAAGGGCCTGGTGGGTTCCACCTGGAACATGGCCAGGTGTCTGAGACCAGCTCGAGTCCTGCAGCGGTGGATTTACCCACGAGCTTCCTGGCCCTCCTTGCTTGGCGCCCTGCAAATACACGTCTCCTTTCTACCACAACAAAACCTCGGCGTGGGTGCCTGGGATTCCTGCACCAGGCACGTGGACCCCAGTTCGCCTGTAACAAGCACAGATGAAACCGTGCGGTCAAGGGACTGACCACTCCTCGGGAGCCACGAGCCAAACGTTCTCAGAGCCTGCGCGGGACAGAGACTCATCTGAACTCCACCCACAGCAGAGACTGCGCTGAAAAGTCAGGGCCCAAGAGCTCGCCAAAGGGCCACTCCTGAGGATTAAGGGCACACGAACCCTAGAATAAGGCTGCCCTGGACCCACCCCAGACAAGCCCGGCATGATCAGGACATCCACAAGTAACAACTGCCAAAATGATCCTCAATATTCTCTGGAAGAGGGCAAGAACCCAGATCAGCCTTGCCCAGCAGACATAACGCGAGCACACACCTCATTCTCAATGCTTTCTTTACCTTTTTTGAGACAGGGTCTTGCTCTATTGCCTGGAGTGCAGAGGTGCCTCCACCTCCCGGCCTCAAGTGATCCTCCCACCTCAGCCCCCTGAGGAGCTGATCACAGGTGCACGCCACTGTACCCAGCTCTTAAAATTCTAGCTGCCACATTAAAATTACTCTTAACATTCAACTAACTAATGCATTTTACTTAGACAAATTTATTGAAAATGTGTTTATTCCCACATGTAGGCCGTAAGAAATCGTTACTCATATTTTTACGTTTCTTTCTGTATTAGTTTTTTAAGATCTAGTTTGTAGCTCACACATCACATCTAAATTCAGACTGGCCACATTCCAATTTCCCATCGGCCATGGGAACAGTGCTTTTTTATCAGACAGCGAGGGTCTGGACTGTCCACCAGGCGCGTGCACAAAGGCCCACAGCTCCAAGTGCAGCAAAGTGGCAAAGAGAAACAGAACCAGAAACGGCAGAGGTGACAGAGTCAGTGACTGAGGACTTCAAAAGCATCTGCAATTAATATGATGAACATTGCTCAAGGATGTAACGGAAAACATACACATAACACGAGAGAAGAGAAGATACACAAAAGCAGCAAACAGAGCCCCAGCGGTGAGCAGCGAGGGGCAGCATCACCACTGAAAACTGAACTGGGATAACAGGTTCAGGTGTGGCCAGAGAACACGTTAGTGAACTTAGCCCACAGCATCAGCAACTAATCTGCACCTGCCTGGTGCAGCAGCAGTGTCCGTGCCATGTGAGATAACACGAGCTGTCCTCAGCGTGCCACAGTCCAGCAGGAGGAGGAAGAGGCAGTGGTGGAAAATGACATTTGAGTAATGGCTAAAAATCCTCCAAATATGATGAAAACTACAGACAGATCCAAGAAACAACAAATACTATGTAGAACACAAAGAACCTGGAAAATACAATGCTGAAAATCACTGATAAAGAAAGATAAAGGTTTAAAAGCTCCTAGAGCACCGGCCAGCACCCTGTCCTGCCTAGGGCCCAGGAGGGAGTAGCCGAGGCTCTGCGAGGCGCACGCTGCCTGCAGCATCTTCTTCCTTTTTTCTTTAAACAGCCTTTTAAAGATGCAAAAGACTTTCTTGGTTTGTGGCCTGTACAAAAGCAGACTGCAGGTCAGATCTGGCCTATGAGCTGCAGTTTGCCAAAAAGACACATCACATGTGGAAAACAAAGATGAGAATGACTTCAGATGCTTTTTTATAGCAAAGATGCAAGTCAAATGTATTTTACAGTAGACGGGAAAAAAGATCATCTAAAATTCCACACCCAGGGAAAATGAAGGTGAAATACTCTCAGACAAGCCAATGCTGAGGGTTCACTGTCAGTAAGCCTGAACTACATGAAGTATTCTTTTAAATTCTTCAAGATGAAGGAAAGCGACAGAGATGAGAGATGAAGATGGGAATAGAGAGTTACGAAGTGCGCTGGGAGTGGTGAGCACACAGTCACGGTCTCTGGGGCACGCCCGCCCGTGCAGAGCAGCGCGCAGATCCTGACGAGGAGCCGGCAGCAGAGTCCCTGCGACAGCTCCTCATCCCTGAGAGCCTGGTCAGACCGCAAGCTCTTCCCACCAGCAGCACCCCAAGGGCACCTGCCCCTCCCCAGTGCGAGTGCAGCCCACCTGCTTCAGCTGGAAGAGCGTCCTGGAGTGGTCTCCACCTGTGATCTGGTCCAGGAGGTCATCCACCACTTTCTTGCTGTAGCTCCCAGCATCCTTCACAAACTCCTGCAGGCTAGAGGGGCCGCAGGAGAAGCATGCTGAAAGGCAGGCTGTGTGCTCCACGCCAAGCCCTTGCTGCCTGGCCCTCGCGGCGGCCCTGATCACAGAAGCCTGCCGTGCCAGCGTAGCTCCTCAGTCCCTTGTGACCCTCCCAGAGTGGGTATTTTTGGGGGAGTGGCTGATAGTTCTCATTAGATTTTCAAAGTGGTCCATGACCCAAAAAGGTTAAAAAGATCTCTGAGGGGGAGGGGGAGAACAGCATGAATACACACACACACAGCCTAGAAACATGCGTGCTGTGCTATCATTTGTAAAAGCACACTCCTATCTTTCCACTAGTTATGCATTTAAATACACAAGTGGGTGTGGACGGAAGCACGGTGGCGGGCAGCGTCTGCCGGGGAGGAAGGGGCACGTGGGGCAGGGGTGGGCCGAGACTTCCAAGGCTCTCCTTTTAGCATCATCCTGACTCTTGGCCATATAAATGAAACAGCTTAAAAAGTAAAACATAACACAATTTAAAAAGTAGGCCAGGAACAAAAATGCGTAGTCTTAGAACCAAAGCAACAAGCAAGGGCCTCAGAAGGGCTCCCCAGACTCCAAAGACCTTCGCAGAGAGGAACAGGGACGGCTGCCAGTCAGAAGCTGAACCACGGTCACAGGAGGCAACAAGCAGACTCCACGTCTTTGTTAAAACACCCACAGCCCAGGCCAGGCCAAGCTCAGCACTCGCAGTGTGCTCGGGAAAAGCGCTCGGGGGCAGAGGATCTGGGTGTCTGTGCACCGAGGCTGGCGAGGGACCACACAGCCCACACCAGGCCCTAGAAGATGTGCTTCTGAGTGTCTTCCCTGCAGCCACAAGGCAGGGGGGTCAGAATGATCTTTCTTCACAGAACATGGAACCTGACGCGTTCTAGGAGCACACAGCCGGGGAAGGCGGGGGGTGCGCACAGCCGGGGAAGGCGGGGGGTGCGCACAGCCGGGGAAGGCGGGGGGTGCGCACAGCCGGGGAAGGCGGGGGGTGCGCACAGCCGGGGAAGGCGGGGGGAGCGCACAGCGAGGGAAGGCGGGGGGTGCGCACAGCCGGGGAAGGCGGGGGGAGCGCACAGCCGGGGAAGGCGGGGGGAGCGCACAGCCGGGGAAGGCGGGGGGAGCGCACAGCCGGGGAAGGCGGGGGGGAGCGCACAGCCGGGGAAGGCGGGGGGTGCACACAGTCCACTGATGACGCACCACATGGACAACAGATGACTGATGTCCTGAAAGAGCCAGGATCTGTGGACAAGGGAGCCAACTGCGGACAGGATGGCACCAGGGGAGCTGCGGCCTTGGCCCAGGCTGGGCAGAGGCCCCACAGCAGGGGTGAGGTGAGGGCTGGCGGAAGGGCAGGCAGCGACCAACTCTTTAATTTCTGAGTTATGACGCCATCGTCTCCTACTAGAATTTCCTCTTCATTTTCCACATTTACTTCCTTTTTTGACACAAATATTGGGGTCATGTTTTCACTTATTTTATGAAGTGCTAACTAGATTATTTATTTTTCAAATGTATTCTGCATTCTTGTTGGAATAAAATGAAGACCTGATGTCAAGATTCCATTTCTTAGAGGCTAGCAAAATTAAGTTGCTTTCCCTATAACAAACTGCCAAAATTTTACAAGAGTGACCCACATTTATTTTGCCACAGAAAACAAAAAATACACATGACAACATTCTATGGAAAAGCAGCTACTACATTTGTGATTTTTGTTATTATACTTTAGTCTGCCACAGCCTGAACTATGTCTCCCACTCAAAGTTTGCAAGTTGAAATCCTGACCCCAGTGCCTCCAAATGTGACTATACTTGAGGCCTTTATGGCCTTCAGAGGTAACTGCAGTGACATGAGGCCATTAGGGTGGCCCTGATCCAATATGACCAGGGTCCTTGCACAACGGTTGGGTCTCCAGGAGAGCTGAGGACACAGGACGGCTCTGGGAAGGCACAGGGAGAAGACAGCCCCTATAGGCCCAGGAGAGAGGGCTCGGGAGGAACCAGCCCTGCCCACACCTTCATGGTAGACAGCAGCCCCCAGGACTGTGACCCCAGTCTTTGGCACTTTGTCACTACAGCCTGAGCTGGCACAGTCACTTAAGAAACACAATTCAAAACCATCCAGTGCGCTGAACACACCCCCAACCCCTTCACAAGCTACGTCCTGATCACCGCCTTCTTGCAATTCTGAGTTACCCAAATTTCAGGACTGGCCTGTGGCAGACCTGGGTGGGTGACGGAAAGCAACAGGAAGACCTGAGCTGCCATCTGGACGGCCGCGGGATGGCTCTTCCTCCACCCGCACACATGTGGGGCTCTGGATCCCACACCAGGATGCAGCTCAAGCCGCACGGCAGCCAAGGGCTCCCGGGGGCCAACACTTGCCTCAGCGCACACTGCACGCCTGTCTCATCTCCGTAGGCTGAATACAGCAGCTCCATCTCGTCCGACTTCAAGTCACCAAATACTGAATTATTCTGCATCGAAAGCGCAGTAGTGGCACTGGAGAGAAAGGTGACTGGGAGGAAGAGGAGAAAGACAGCATCACTGGGCTCACTGGAAGGACTCGGTGTGCAGGCCCCATCCTGCTTCTGCAGGGGCTGAGGGACCGCCTGGCTGGCAGTCAGCACCCCAGTCTCGCCTCACTTGCTCTCCACAAAATTCTCGCTCCTGAGTGTAAGTTTTCCATGTGTTAGTAACCAGCAGGGGTGTAATTCACCCTCGTTTTACTTCTGCAGGCCAAAGACTGCAGGGAAATGAGCTCTCTGCAAAGAGGTGAGCTCCACAAGTAAAAGAGCTGCGTGGAGACGTGGGCAGAGGGCACCGTCCGTCAGTGTGGAGGATCCCAACCAACACACACCGCAGGGAGCACGCCTGCCCAGGGCCAGCTCTCTCTGCGGGGCACACGCACCAGCTGTGCTGTGCGGAGTCCCATAGGGCGTGAAGCAGCACCCCTGGCGTCTCCCCACCAGATGCCAGCAGCGCGCCCCACCCCACCGGGACCATTAACACGTCTCCGGACGCTGCCAAACGCCCCCAGGGACAGAAGTGCTGCGGTTGACAACTGTGTTAGAGGATGAGAACAAGGAGTGTGTCAAACACAACGAAAAAAGTATCAACAACCATGAGCCCCAAAAGGAAGCGGGGAGCAGGGGCTGATGAACGCAAGTGGTCAAGGCGAGAGGATCCTTCCCTGTGGAGGGACCGGGTTCTTTAACAGGAGACCCAGACCAGGCAGAATTCCAGCACCTGGAGCTGGAGGAAAGAACATTCCAGAAAGAAGGAAGCTCTTGGGCCAAGGCCATGGTTTGAGGGAGCTGTCCCATTAGCAGATGGTGTGAGTGGCTGAAGGAGAAAGGGCCGGCAGGAACAGCGTCCACGCAGCTGTCTGCACAGAAGGGACCCAGCAGAGACGGAGAAGTGGAAGGTGGGGCTGTACGGGAGGTCCCAGCAGCAGCACAGCCAGGAGACAGCCGTGCAGATGGAGAACAGAACACACAGGCCAGACCCGAGGCCCAGGGGCCACACATTCTGATCCCCGAAAGGATGTTCAGTAAACGCGACAGGGACAGAAGCACAAGGACGGCACAGCACTGACCAAGGTGAAGTCCAGTGATGCAACCAAGGTGCCCGCTGTGTGTGTCCCCAGCAAACCATCCAACACAAGTTTTGTTCCTGTCACTGTAACTAATCTCAATCCTACCCATGTGAAAATAGGAATCCAGGCAAGTGAGGAAACCCTGAAGCAGGCATCAGCAGTATTTGCCATCACTCCCCTAAACCCCTGCTCCAGCCGGCTCCTGGGACAGGACTATGGATTTACCTTTGTTTCTTCTCTCATCTTTGAAGCCCAGCGTGGTGAAGCCTGGGAGCAGCTTACTGGAGAGCGAGCTCAAGTCCACCGGGTGGGTCTCCTCCTCTGCAACACGGACATGGCGGGCCGTGAGCGGCAGGCGTGACCCCAACGCGGTACCCCGTGCAGTGCCACGAGCCCTTTCTTCCACATCACAGTGGATTTGATTGGTGGGAGTGGAGGAATTTTAGAATGATCACCTGAAAATGAATTTGCAAAAGCCAACTACCATTCTCAAAACTAACTGCATTTCAATTTCATTTCTTTATCACCCCAAAGTCAACACAATAAAAAATATCGCATCTTAGGCCACCACACCAGCAATACCTTGAGAACATTTTCAAATAGATCACTCAACAACTCCAAGAAGAAATCTTGTCCTATGTGCTCTAACAGCGAAATGGTGGCGTGTGCAACCGGAACGCATGAATCTGACAGCACGTCTGCCACGCTCAAGTCACCATCCACACACCATTCGTGGCATCAGAGCAGGAGTTCCTCAGTTCCCAACCGGTACCTCGGTCTCAACACTCTCTTAAGCTAAATATGGATCAACAGTCTATCCTCTTTATGAAAATAAACTGGAGATTAAATAGATCAGCCAGTTTATATTCTTCACACACTGGCATGTTGGAGCGGGTGAAAGACCACCAGCAGGCATGCGAGTGAGACTGAGGGAAGCGGAAAATCTAAAGGCAACCCTTGCCGGGCTGCGTGTTCCTCGTGTGAGCCTGTACGTGGTTTCAAACTCAAGTGCGTCACACTTTTATTCAAAGGACAAGCCTCTTCATTACTTCCAGGCCAAGAAAGCGCCCCTGATGGGCTGGACAGGCCTAGTGTGCGCCATCCTTCAACACTGTCCTGGACATAATCATGTAACAGCTCTTTTTTTCCTAAGACTGCTTTCCAGATTCAAGCAGCAAGGTGGGCCGGCACTCTGGTCTTTGCTGAAGACAAAGCTCGGGGTGTGAATCCTTCCTGATGCTAGTGAGGTTCGGCCTTAAAGGCCTCTCGCCAGCTTTTCAGGAATGAGGCTCGAGTCCCCCTGCTCCCAAGGAGCCCTGACCGAGGTCTGACCAGCACCCCAGCCCTGCGAGACAGCCGTCCATGCCTCTACTCGGAGCACGTGTCACGTCGGGGTGTGCGCAGGGACGGGAAGCCGGGCAGCTTCTCATGCTGCCCCCTGGCCAATGGCTCGGCTTTTCATCACAGAACATGAATGGAGGCCCGAAAAACAGTGTACAGACAGCAGAAAGCCAGCCCCGAGCGGGCACCCACCATCAGCGTCCGGCTCGGCTGTGTTGACCACGCTGTAGAGCAGGCTCCCGTCCCCGTTCCTCTTCAGATAGCCCATCTGGAAGGAAGCACTGCCTGAGCGTCTGTCCCTCAGGAGGGGCAGCGCAGCTCAAATGAAACGAAGGCCAGCAAGCAGGGCTTAATGGGGGTAAAACCAAGTGTGTCCAAGAACAAACACCAGAGGGCCCCACACGGTATTCCCTGGAATTTGACTCACCGGCAACAGCAGAGTACACACAGGCACGAGGAGAACTCTTAGGCTCCCCATGGCCCTGCTAAAGGGGGAACCGCTGAAACAAAAACCTTCACCCACAAGCATTTAAAATTGCTCAGGAGCCTTGACAAATGGAATGGTCGGCAGGTCAGCATGGCACTGCCCTGACGGCAGGCAGCTCCGGCTCTCAAGCATGTGCGGTACTGGTTTTCATTTAAAAACCCGCCACCCCCACCCCAGTTCTGTGTACAGGCCATCAGGAGGATCCAGGCAGAGGAGGCACCGGTGTGTGCAGATGTGGGGGTCAAGGGGGAAGACAGCTGTCACGCAGGGGTTGGCTGGGCTCCAGTGCAAGGGTCACGTCCATGCTGTGGGCAGGGCAGCCACCTGGCCTGAAAGGAGCCAGATGTTTGTGTGGGAGCAGCTTCCCACCGCCGATCCAGGCAAAGTATCAGAGCCCACAGGGTGGCCAGGGCCCTGGGGGAGAGGTGGAAGATCAGGTACAATGGGACACGGATTTGATACACAGATTAGGGAGTCAGGTCCTCAGGGTGCAGATACAAAACTGAAAGGGAAGAAATGGGGTGGACCCACAGTGCAGGATGGAACTGGAAGTTTCACTGTAAAAAGTTTTCAACACATGTAAACACAGGTGCCAACAGAATCCGTCTGCACAGTGTTCACATATGTGGTGCAGACACGTGCACAGGCATTTCCCAGCTCTATCTGCAGAGAGGGCTTCACCCAGCACCCAGGTCTTGGCTTCTAAACAAGGCTCTCTAGTAAAGAAACCAGGGCTCCTTGGAGAATGTGGCAATTCCAGGGCTGAAGCACAGAGTGCAGAACAAGGCTGTCCAAAAGAACTACAGTGCAAGCCACGCAGACCACAATCTCCAACAGGCAAGCCATGCAAACAATTTCCCAACATGAGCCACACAAACCATAACTTCCCAACACAAGCCACGCAGACCACAGCAACTTTTCAACACGCATGCCACATAAACCACAACCTCCCAACACACAAGCCACGCAGACTGCAACCTCCCGACACACGAGCCACGCATACCACAAGCTCCTGACACACGAGCCACGCAGACCACAACCTCCCAACACGCGAGCCACGCAGACCACAACCTCCCAGCAAACGAGCCACACAGACCACAACCTCCCAACACGCGAGCCACGCAGACCACAACCTCCCAGCAAACGAGCCACGCAGACCACTGCAACTTCCCACCAGGCACAGGCAAACAGAAGCAGACACCTCTGAAATGCCCCCACTTCAGCATTCTTTACATCCCACCCCATGTGCATTTTGAAGACTCACTATGAAAAAAAAACATAGTTCAAGTTAACGTTTTCTACGGACTACATGTTGAAACAAAACGTTGGATATAGAGCTGAAATAAAACCTGCCGGGATTAATGTCACCTGCATTGTTCTACTTCTCTTATCAGGGCTAGTAGGAAGCCTGAGACTGCAGACAGCCTGTGCTGTTTCCATTGGAGACACTGGGTCTAGAACGTCTCCTGCCAGAAAGGAGAGTGCAGTCAGCTGAGTGGGCTCCACCACCACACAGACCACCTGTGGCAGGAGCCACGGGAACAGGGTCGGTGGCCTATCATGGACCATCTGTGGATCCAACACCAGTCCCCGCTGGAATAACATGAGGCGGTGCCTCACGTCAACACCCAGTGACAGAGACATAGAAGTCAGCATTCACTCCGAGAAAGGATGAGCCTGCAGCAGGGCCTCCATCAAGGAAATGAGATCAGTGACCACGAGGCCTCCATGATGCGTGAAACACCAGCAGCGGCCCTGCCAGAGGCACCCGGACTCCAACTGAAGAGACCAGCCTTGTGTGTGTCTGACCCAGGCCTCCCGTCGGGGCCCCACGCTGACCTCTGGATCCCGGTGGCTGTGCTGGATCACACAGCACCAACCCAGAGGGAGAGGCACACGGAGAGTCGGGGGCCACGCAGCACCCTCTCTCGGTGGCCAGAGAGCACTACCTTGCCACCTGGGAGGAACCGGTTGATCCTGTCCCGGGCCTCGTCAGCCGCGTGCTCCACCAGCGCCAGCACGTGCTCCTCTGCGGTACTGTCCGTCAAGCTGCAGGCGTTCCCTTCAGGCTCAAACATGCAGCTGTGAGGTGGGGACAACCAAGTCACCTGGAGGCAGCGTCCCCACTGCGCACCTGCGCCCCACGCACTGGCACCTAACCCAGCCTCTGTGACCCTGCCCTCAGACACAGAGCTGGCAGAGCGTACCTATCTCCTTTCAGGTCTCAAAGCATCCCTTTCACCCTAACCAAGCAACAAAATAAGACACTTGTATTAAAATACAGAGTGAGTGTAAGCCAACTAGACAGACTCCCTGTTTTCCAACGTGGTGAAAACTCAGTTAAAGTGCAGTCACTTTAACAACAAAAGCAACAAAATAACAGATGCACGCACTGGTTAGTCCTTAAAGCCCTCATCAGAAAAGCGACTGGAAAAGCGCCCGTGACTACGTGACTACGCAGGGCTCACAGCAAGGCCTGCAGGATGGACGGGGCCGCTCGCCTGAGGTCTGATGCTGCTGGGCTGGATGGACAGCAGCCCCCTCTGCTGTGGCCGCTGGGTGGCAAGAAAAACACACAAGGACGTCAGCAAGTGGCCCCAGGTTCCACCTGAAGCAGTTCTCAAACAGCTGAGGGGCGCAGGCTGCAGCACCCAAGGAGTGTGGAAGGTTCTAGAAGCAAGCGAGTAGGCTCCTTTCCACCCTGGGCACTTGCCTGGGTGTGGGTCTGAATGGCCTAGGGACAGGTGCAGACCGAGGGCAAGCCCTGCCCATGACAGCGGCCCTGGCCTTGCCTGACCTACAGCGCCAACCTGGCAACCCGACACAGGAGTCAGAGCCCCATGAGCTCCGCGGGAGGGCTCCACTCAGGCAGCTGCGTGAGCCCATCGCCAATGCACACTCTGTGACACCAGGTGAAAGTAAGGGCCAGAGCTCGGCACGCTCTGCCGACTGCAGACTGACAGCTGGGGATCCATCTAACGGGCCTGGATGCCACAGGCAAGGGTGGAGCCACAGCACCAGAAGTACCCAAACTCAACCTGGGGCGGGTCCGCCAGGACACGACCCCCCACGGCCGAGCATGCTGGCCGACACCAGCTTCAATTCCCCCTCAATGCTCAGCCACCATGAGGCAGCAAAGGGCGGCCATGAATCCCTAACCCTGAAGGCCAGCAGCGCACTCGAGTTGGGGGCTGAGGTCAGACACAGCCACCAGCCAACCACGCAGCGAGTGTTCGCAGCGTGGGAAACACACTGCACGTGGGGAGACCACCTGAGGAGACTGTTGGCCGTTGCCAGGCAACACGCTCTGGCCGCAGAGCATCCTCCGTCTCCTCAGCCAAGGCTGCAGGACCTGAGGGGCTGGTCTCAAGACGGCTCTCCCTTTTGACTGTTGGAGGGAGCTGCTCAGAGCAGAAGCACCGAGCCCAGCACTGCTGCTGCCCCACCTGTTAAATCCACGAGAGTCCCACATACACTGTCAGAAGGAAACAAACAATGGAGGGCCATGACCATCAGAATGGCCTCAAGGACATTCAGCACCAACTCCAGACGGTCCCTGACTTTCCACAAGACGGCACAAAAGCAGTACGCTTCAGTAGAAACCATCCTTCAAACCTGATCTGTCCCAGGCTGGCAACAGGCCACCGTCCTCTCAGGACAATGGGAAGTCAGCGAGCCACAGTGCTGTCAGACACACGGCCACAAGGACGGATGTCCCGAGACCGCACTCCCTGAGGCCTGCATTCAGCAAGTGACATGTGACGAAGCAGGGTCTGTGCCAGGCGCCTCTGCCCACTGCAGGCTATGGTAAGTGCTCTCGGAGCCTCTAAGGCCCCTGGAGATACTCTAGCTTTCTTTGGTCCTATCAGGCGGCCACCTCAGGCAGGTGGAGGAGCATCTACAGGAATGACATGCGACAGACTTTGACAAATCTCAATGCTCAGCCACTGTGAGACAGAGAGGCCCCATGAAAACCACTGTGGGGTTTAGAGAAAAAGGAAGAAGGTTCCCTGATGGACCACCCAAGTCAGCTGCTCCCTGTGGGAGGGAGCAGAGCTACAGGAAGCTGCGGCCTGCAGTCCTCACCTGCTTCCCCTGCAGCATCCACACCTTCCTGACCACCGGGCTGCACCTGCTCCACTCCAGCATCCACACAGACACGGAAGTGAGCAGTTCTGGGGTGGGCGTCTGCCCCATGGCAAGAAAGAAGCCCCCTGCCAATGCTGGCTGCCCAAAGTGGGCCTGCTTGTGCGGCACAGTCTGGGACAAGGGCACAGCCTTGGCTGCCAGCCGGTGGTGTGCAGGAGAGGGAGGGGTCGGTGATCTTAACAAACGGCGTGTGGAGACAGAGACCACCAGTCAGTAGCAGACAGGGGCAGCGGTGAGAGGACGGGCTAGGGTACCACACCCGGGTCAGAGTGCATGTGGCCGGTGGGCGGGAGGGGCCGTCTGACCACACTCCTCCTGCTAGAATAAGCCCCTCCAAGGATGTCTAAGTGACATGACCTCCGTTCTCCCACTCACTCTCTCTCCCACAAAGCACCTGCTTTCCTGGTTGTGGTGCTCAACTCCAAAAGCAAACGCGGTTTCCACACAGCCTTTACCTGATCACTTCTCTACTCGGCTTTTTGGATTTCTTGGCAGTTTCTACTTGTACGGGTACAACTTCAGGGACAGGTTCCTCAACAGCTGTATCCTCATTGCCCAGAAGAGCTGCCTGCTGAGAAAAATCCATGTCCTGCATAAACGACATGCTGCGCTTCAAAGCTAACAGCCGCTCCTAGAATCAGAAAGGACAGAGCAGCAGGGATTTACCTCTCCCTCACAGCCAGGGCGCCGTGACGATGGGATGGGATGGGGATGGTCACAGCCTCACCTAGCCTAAGAGCTAACTTTCGACGCGGAGCAGAGGGAGGTGGTTGCGGGGGCTGGACCCACTGCCAGAGTGCGGCAGGCACCGCGCCTCCCCTTTACCTTCACCTACGTGGGACGCATGCAGCCTGGCTCACGGCACAGATCTGGGAAGCCACTCAGGATGGCCAAGGAAGACAAGGATGTCCCATCTGGATTCAGTGAGGTAGCCACGCAAAACAAGCCCGCAATGCTGGCTGCCATCCAGCAAGACTGACACCCAGGCTTAAGAACAAGAGATGCGGAACTTTCCACCAACCCTAAATGAGACGTCACAACTAGGTCATGAGCAGAGAGGGCGGCCGGGGACATCTACCCTAAAGCAAAGGGGGCAACACCATGAGGGTGGCGGGTGGATGGAGCATGTGTTCACTGTGAGGCTCCCCTCGGGCACAAGCGACGGGGGGCAGAGCCCCTGCTTTCCGTAGCTCGCTGCTGCCACTGAGTTTCTTACTTTGCTCATCATCTTAAAGCCTGCGTGAAGTATCTTCTTCGCCAACTTGTAGTACACAGTATCTGGCCTATTGTATGTCATTGCATTATCACACATCAGTTTGAAATCTGCCTGAAAAGAACACAGGAAAGACTTACCAAGTTTGAAATGCCACAGACAACAGCAAAGCCCTAGATGACTGTCAAGAGACCAAAAGGAAAAAGCTACAATTGAGTAGGAAACAATGCAACTGGGCTCTCTGTTCTAAAAATAATGTTTAAGAACTTAGAGAAATTTTCTTAGTTGCACGTCAGTCTTGCATGAAAAATGTTACAATGAAGAGTTGGCCAAGCCTGTAACTTCTAAGCATCACATACAAACTCCGTGCGAGGAAAAAGGAGCATTTACTGCGCTTCCTGCATTTCTCCAGAACAGAAATAGGAACAAGAAGCAACAATCCGATTCTTTCAAGTCAAAGTCGAGAGATAAAGGCAAGCACGGGGCACAGTGATATCCTCTATCTCTAGAATTTCTCCACAGAATAGAATTTAAAATTCTGTCACCAAATAGTTCCCTCAAACTATCAGAAAAAGACTTTGCCCCTCAAAAGGAGAGCCTTATTTTGTAATTTATGGTAAAAATACGGAAATATCAGTATTTTATTATCATAATCAGTTTCCTCAGCACAGGCCTCTCACAGGTGAGTACCAACGTCAGGCTGGAGCATGGCCCTACAGGCCGGCCACCCTAACTGAGAATGTGCCATCTGGACCCTCCCCAAGCCCCGGTTCTGGAGCCAGCGGCCCCAGGGCCTGGCCTGAGGCCATGGAGCCCACCGCAAGACTCTACTGCGGACACTCCATGGAGTGAGTGCTGCTCCCCTTCTCACTTTGTTGCTAGGAATGGCCAGACTGGGGCCCAGAGCAGGGAATACCGAGGGCTTTAGCGCATGGAGTGCTCTGAACATCTGCCCTAAGGCGCTGCCTGATCCTCTCATCAAGTTTCCTTTACTCCCACTCTCCTTTAAGTCTGTTCTGTTGTGTTTCTGGGAGTCAGCAAACCCTTCAGTAAATGTAAAATAAATGAAAATAGAAAAGTCAAGCTTTCCCAAGCGGAATGGAACCTAAGAGAGAAACCTAATGCCTTTCTAAACTACACTAATGCCAATTTATCAAGCATCTATTTTACTTTCTTCCCCTGGGTTGCAAAAACAATGCGCAGTTGCTGATTGTCATAGCCAGTAGCAAGAAACAGAGTTAAGAGCAAAGTACTCAGGAGACAAAAAAACTTACTATGCTAAAAAGACTACCTGCTCAATTAGTATAAGACAAAATCAAGAATTAAAAATAAGCATGTTTTAAAAAATGTCTAGTCTCAAACTGTGCCACACCGGACACCTCATTGCTTGAAACATGTCCTATTTACGCCAGTGCAGTAACATAGAAAAGAAACAGCGTGCAACCTGGCCTAGTTTCTAGACCAAAGCACAAAGAAAATGTTTATGACCAATCATTTCCTTAATGCTGTGTCTGTAAATAACACCCAAACACAGAAACACCTGTGAAAGCTCAAAAACTAGAAATGACCTACGTTGAATGAAGTCTTCACGAGACATAAATACACAGAACTATGCCACAATTACTTCGGGCAATGAAAGTAACTTACCTTAAATTCTGTAACTGATTTGTATTCATTAGCTACAATTTTGTCTTTCATGGTGCCAAAATCCATGGGATGTTTTATTATCATTGAATATCCGGGAGCAATTGCATCCGTGACAGGAAAAGCAAAAAATCCATGGGGATCCTTTCTGAAAGCAAAGATATCTTAAAGTGGAAAAATCTAGATTTCTAAATGATACAAAATCTTCTACAATCCAAAAATTGGATACAAGTGACCGAATTTTGTTTCTTAAAAATAAAAAAATTACCAGGGTTTTTTAATTTATTGTGATAAGTATTTCACACATAATAAAAATTTCCCCCAAAGCATCCTGGCGGCTCAGTGTCCCAGCTCTAGCCTTGACTTCCCTCACCCTATTCTGACTTCAGAGTGAGCCACTACCGAGTCCATGAGCTCCTCCTGCCCACCCCGAAGTGGAGTGGGAGTCACCAAGAGAAGGTGCAGGGTCTGTTTCACAGCTGACAGGGCTGGGGTGGGGAACAAGGCCTCAGAAAAGATGACACCACACACCCCCAGACACAGGCTCTTCAGAAACGCCCAGGTTTACCTCTGGAGCTGGCGGAGGAAGTGTTCCAGGAGTTGCTGAATAGGTGTGCTCTCATTTTCGGCTGACAATTTAAGGAAAAAAAAAATTGAATACAAAGACTTTGGTATCCCTTCATTAGAGAGCTCCAAGTTCACAGTATCTGTCTGTATGGTGTCTCACAGCATTTTAAGCTCCAGCAAGAACTAGGGATATAAAGATACACCCAACTCAGCCTTGGCTCCCACAGAGCTCAGCTGGGTGGGAAAGGGCACCCCCCTCCCCGCAGCAGGAGTCATAAAAACCCCTTATAATAACCGGTAGCCCTGACATCAACAATGTACGGTGATCACTTATCAATGTTTTCGGCTCATACCACTGCTCTAGACAAGGAATGAAGGACGGAACAAAGGCTCTGGACATAAGGGTTGATCCTATATTCACCGATTATTATTTCACTTGAGGTCCCTTAAAATTCAACAAAAAGTAAATAAATAAATGGCTGGTGTGGTGGTGCATGCCTGTAGTCCCAAGAGGCTGAGGTGGGAGGATCGCTTGAGCCCAGGGTTATCTGAGCCCAGGAGTGAATCACGACACTGCACTCCAGCCTAGGGGACACAGCAAGACCACGTTTCAAAAATAAATTAAAAAAAGAAAGTGCCTGGAGAGCCAAATGACCACAGAAGCTCAGAAGACCACTAGCTTTCCAGAACTTTCCTTCAGTGGAGCCAGCAGGGCTCAGATGGTTTCTGATGGCCTGAATGATTGCAGCACTAGCCTCCTCACTCCCTGATGTCCCATGCCCCAAAGCCCAGCTGTCTAAGTTTCCCTATAATCCAGGAACCACTAGATGCTGAGAGATGCCAGGAAGAGACACCCCTTGTCTTAAGTACAAACGCCTCATCACTGTGAGTTGTGCACAGGAAGGCTGGGGACAAGGAGAACCCAGAGGGCAAGTCCTTGTCAGCTGGAAATTCCAGCCCAAAGCCATCCTTGGCAGACGGTGCCCATGACAGAAATTCTACTGAAGGCCTTCAGCTTCCTTTGTCTCAGCCTATGGTCACTTTCAGCAACTTCAGACCCATCATTTGGGGTTTCAGGTCCCCTCTTCCCAAGAGGAATTACCTGCGTTTTCACTGACATGCATCTCTCTCACCAGTCTGACCCATGTGGGGCTACTCTTCTGATGCTATTCTCTTTGGGTGCTAAGTGCAGACAAAACCAAACTTATAGACCCAGGGCTGGCAAACTTTTTACATAAGGGCCAGACAAAAAATAGTCCAGGCTTTGTGGGTCACATATGATTGCTCTCTGCAGACATGCTTTTTTTTTTTAACGAACCCTTGAAAAACATATAAACCATCCTTAGGTAACAATAAGTTACAAAACAAAACTTAATGGCACCAGTGGTAACTGGCCAAGCCTTGCTCTAGACATTCAGAGACACTGGAGGAAACCTCAGATCCAGAGGGCACCGGGATGAGGCCCTGGAAATACCAGCTCTCCTCCCTCCCATGCTTCTCCCCAAAGCAAGAGGACACGGTGCCGACCCTCATTTACAATGACGAGCTGTGAATACCAGGAGAGTCTCTAAAGGTCCACCCTTGCCTGGCTGTGTCCGGCACGCTCGGACTGGCCGATCTGGGGGCGGCTCCACCTCCACCTTCTTCCCAGGATCAAAGTCGTCAGCCTCTCCCTCCGTGTCACAGTGCTCCCTCTCTCGCTTCCGCTTCTTCTCTTCCTGGGCGGCAGAGTCAAGGGAGTGAGAAGGGCACGAGTAGGTGGGATCCAGACACGTCTGCCCAATCCCCTCGCAGTTCTCAGGGGAGGGACAGAGCTAAGGGAAACCCCCTCCGAGACCCTCCTCAAGCCGGGCTCCCTCCTCACGGAGACCCTCGCAGGGTCCGCTGAGGAACAGCACACCCAGGATCCTGGAACTGAGTCTGCTGGCCTCAGCGGTTTGCGTTTTGCTACCAACGGAACACCCCTCCCCTCCTCCAGCCACGCAGGCGCACTCTGCCTGGGTCCTGTGACCCGGCTCCCCATGGGGTCCTCGTGGGGGGCGTCCGGGCCAACGCCGCTGCCGCTGCTCCTTTACCTTTCGCTTCCTCCTTTCCTCATCGTCCAGATGCTTCTCTTTCTCGGATTTCTTCTTCTTCTTCTTTTTCTTTTCTTTGTGCCTCTCTCGCTCATGGTCTGACCTGTCATCATAGTAACTGGAGTCGTGGCCGGATCCTGAGAGTTCAGTCACTTCACTTCCTCCGACTTTGAGGACTAGCTTCAGGGGCTTCTCCAGGGGCTTGTCGGCATAATCTGCACAGACACAGACTGAGTTCCACCCGCGTGCTCAGATGCAAACGCCACGCAGCCAGGTGAGACATGACGGTGCTAAGAGGTAAAGGCCGCCCTGAGGAGTACAGCGGGGCTGCCAACCACCAGGGAAAGACGGAAGGGAAGACCACAGTGGCGGCATGTCACTGCCTCCTTGTTCTCCCTTTCCCTCCACAGGGAGCTTCAGGTCCCTTTCAAGTCACGGTGTCCTCACCAGAGGAGGCCCTGTGGGATGTTCACATCACTCGTTCAAGAAGATGGATTAAGAGGGAACTGGAACCCCGGAGCCCGATCTCCCTCCTAGAAACCCCCAGCACTGCGGTTCACCCTCGCCTGACTTCCTGCAGGCGCCCGTGCTGCCCGCTGACACCCATGGAGCTGCTGCGGGAGTAAGGGAGAGGGAGGGAAAGGCGGGAGAAAGGGCAGCCTAGCTTCTCCCTTAGCTCCACACAAAAGCCAGCACAGACGCTTCCCTGGTCTCCAGGACCGGGGTGAGTGGGCTTTCAGCCTCGAGCCCAGAACCCTCTACCAGGACCCCTCGCGCGTGCCCGGTTCCCGGCCCGAAATCTCAGGACCACCTCCCGCGTGCCCGGAACCCCTCCCCGGTGGCCGGGACCTCGCCCGGTGCCCAGGACCCCCGTCCGCGTGCCCGGAACTCCTCCCCCGAGCCCGGGACCCCGCCCGCCGCGCGTCACAAAGCGCCGCCGCCTCACCCTCGTAGGACGAGCGCCACTCGGCCTTGTGCTTCTTGTGCTTCTTGCCCATAGCAGCGCCGGCGGCAGGCCCGGAGCGGGGGCCGGGAGCAGCGGGAACCCGGCCGGACAGTAGCCGCCACCGCCCCCTGGCCCTGGTTGACTGCCCGCGCTCACTGCGCCGAGGTTGCCGAGCCCGCGGGGCCGCGCCGGAAGCAGGGCGGGGCGGGGCCGCGGCAGGAAGTGGTCCTACCGGGCCCGAGCGCTTCCGGGTCAGGGGGTGGTGCGCCTCGCGCGGCAGATTCGAAGCTAGGGAGGGGCCCGCGGGCTGAGGCGGCGGCTGTGGCGGCGACGCTGGGCGTGAGGTGGCGGCGGCCACGCTCCAGTCGGGTCCCCACTGCTCTCGGGGGCGCCATGGACGAGGCCGTGGGCGACCTGAAGCAGGCGCTTCCCTGTGTGGCCGAGTCGCCGACGGTCCACGTGGAGGTGCATCAGCGCGGCGGCAGGTGAGCCGGTCCAGCCCGACACACCCTCTGGGCACCCACCAGCCCCGACCCCAGCTCGTGCACCGAGCCCGGACCCAGGGGCGCTGACCCGCCCCGACCCCAGCGCACTGACTCCTTTGCGACTGAACCCCAGGGAACTGACCCGGCCCGACTGGACCCCGGCGCGCAGGCCTCCGGGCCCCGACCCGATCCTAGCGCAATGACCCAACCCCACCCCAGGGCACTGACCCTGCCGACCCGAGTCCTGCGCGCAGGATCCCAGCTCCCCGACCCGACCTCAGCCCACGGACCTGGCCCTGACCGTGCCCGGCTGTTCTCCAGTGCACCGATCTGACCCTGAGTCACACGTTGGAGGATAGGATGGCCGCGCATTACAGAGAGCTCTAAAGTCGCAGCCGAAATTGGGTTGTTCTTTGAGCCATTATTTCTCAGACCCTTTAATTGTTCCCGTTCCTCACAGACTTGATGTTAAATTTTTAGGGTTCAAAGCAAATCCCACTCATTTGTGACCGAGTCAGTTCATGGGATGTGGGGCCTATGGGCTGTGCTGCTCCCTGGAGTTGGGGGAGCTCAGCAGCGGGGCCAGACCTTCACAGACCCTCCTCATGACCATGGAGGGTGGATTGAGGTCTAGTGAGACCACCAGCCTCAGAGGGGATGCAGAGGAAGAAACCTTTCCTTTAATAGAACACTTGTTGACTGGTCACTTTCTAGGTGCTGGAGTTGAGACACGTCAGCATAATTGCACCAGGGCCCAGAGACATCTGCACAAAGCCCCAGCACAGCCTTGTGACCCTGTGTAAACACCTTAGAGCTCAGAGACACCTGTACACAGTGTCACCGCAGCCTGGAGACACCCCATGTACAACCACCCCTGGGCCCAGAGACGCTAGGCATAATCACATCAGAGCACAGCTGCACCTAGAGGACAGACACCTACGCACAACTGCCCCAGAGTTCATAGACACCTGCACACAACCACACTATCTATGCATGGTGGTCGCTGCCTTGTAGGGTGCTGGGATGATTGCAGAGGGGCCACAGATCACCTGCCTGGCTCTGAGGAGCCTGTCCAGGAGGGAGGGGAGCCTGTCAGAGGGAGGCAGACATTAAATAGAAACTAAAGGGTGACTGCAGTTCATCAACCCAGTAAGCTGGGACAGTGCACAGCGGGGCACAGAGCTGTGATCCAGGACCAGGTCACTGTTGTAGAAAGGGGAGGTGTCAGGAGGAGTGCAGCAAGGTGGGCCAAGGGAAGCCCTGGATGCCAAGCATAAAGCATTAGATTTTCTCAGCACGAATCACAGCTATTGAAGACTTGTTACAATGCAGACCCCAGGCCTGACCCCACAGCTATGGAACTTCCTTAGTAATAGTGAAAGCCACCATTATTGACTGCTTACTTTGTGCCAGGTATCATCCTAAGCACTTTGAATGTATTAATGACTCTTCACAGTAGCCCAGCATAGCAAGGACTCTTACTGTTGTCCCCTTTTTCTAACTGGGAGCTGGGGCACAGCTTCTTCAGGGCACAGCTGGTAAAGGACCCATAGGCAAGGGGTGGCTCTAGATTTGGTCTCCAGGCAGGCCAGTTCCAGCCTGTCCTCCTAACTACTGCACTTTCTTATGTATTGTCTGAGTTTTTGAAAACACTTAATTTTAACATTTTGTTTTTGAATGAAAATCATTTATGTGTGTTTTGGTGCTTTTTTTGTTGTTGTTTTTGTTTTTGTGGTTTTTTGTTTGTTTGTTTTTTAGCACTGCAAAGAAAGAAGACATAAACCTGAGTGTTAGAAAGCTACTCAACAGACATAATATTGTGTTTGGTGATTACACATGGACTGAGTTTGATGAACCTTTTTTGGCCAGAAATGTGCAGTCTGTATCTATTGTTGACACAGAATTAAAGGTTAAAGACTCACAGGTAAGTTACTAATTTGCTGGGCCAAGAACAGTTAGCTGAATACAAAGGCTGTATCATGAATGTCTTGCCGTTTTCATAGCTTGTTTTCAGAAACGGGTTCACTTCTCTGTTGGTTTGGGTGGCTAGACAAGTTCTTCTCACTAGCTGTCAGGAGCCAGGTGCTGGGAGCAGGAAGTGGCCCTGATGTCAGGGTGCTGTCAGTATAGCAGGGGACAGATCGGAAACCAGGAATGAGAATTCAGTGTTGTAGAATGGTGGACTGTGCTGGTAAGGCCTGTGTACGGGTGTCTCATTCTTACAGTCAGCAAATGTTTGTGAAGTGCTCACTGTGTGCTAGGGCCATAGGAGGTGTGGGGGCCACAGAGATGAGGAGATGGGCTTGCCTTGTAGAAGTCCTTCATCTCATCCCATGCATGGCCACCTCACCCACCTTGGAGTTCATGTGTATGTGTTAGAGGAGCTTTGTGTGGGGCAATTCTGGCACCAGTATAAAAACAACCTGAAACATATTTCTAGGGAAGACGTATCACAGCAGTACAATTCCTGTCCTGTAAAAACCAGCTGTGAAGGACAGGCTTGGTACTAAGTTCTGCTCATGAGGTGGACCTCCCCATTCATACATTAGGACTCATGTTTGTGCATGCTCAGAGCTTTGTGCACACTGAGATCTGATACTGCCATGGTTTTGGCCAGTCTGAGGGAAGGAAGAGCTTCCCACACTGTTGTGGAGGGATGGACACCCTAACTGGAGGGCAGCGGGGCTGCCCAGGGTAAGTTCTAATGTTCTCTATCTGACTGCAGATTCACCTGTAGGAATTTATCTTAGCTGATAATTCTGCAATTTTGTAGATCTTTCTGAACAGATGTTTGTTAGATGCTGTTAATAATAGCCAACAATTTGAAGTATTTTAACTGTCCACCAAAGATCACTTAATAAATGTATGAATTCCATGTATCTACACTATGTACAATGCAGCCATTAAAAAGAATGAAATAGATTTCTGTCTACCGATGTAAACATTTCTCTGAGCTATAACAACTGTAAAAAGACACAGTTAGGAAGCCGGCCGGGCAAGGTGGCTCATGCCTGTAGTCCCAGCACTATGGGAGACAGATGGAAGGATCACTTGAGGCCAGGAATTGGAGACTGGCCCGGGGATCATAGCAAGACCCCATCACTAAAAAGAGTTTTTAAAAATTAGCCAGCATGGTGGCGCACACTTGTAGTGCCAGCTACTCAGGAGGCTGGAGGTGGGAGGATCACTTGAGTCCAGGAATTTGATGTTGCTGTGAGTTGTGATCGTGCCACTGCACTCCAGCCTGGGTGCAAGATCTTGTCTCAAAAAATAAGTTAATTAAAAAAACAAACAAAACCCTATGTGGTAAAACTCCATTTTTGGTCCAATCTGTGTGAGTATATCTATAGACTATGGTAACATCCCAGAGGTTGGATTTAGGGCACTTTTTCATTCTGTAGGTAAATGTAGGGCCCAAAGGGCAAGGGATGGGTATTAGCTTTCAGAAGAGCTAATCCTCAATCTGAAATAAAATAACAGCCTTCTCATCTAATCTGAGAACTAGTTTTTATTGTACTATACATTCAGTTTTTATTTGTGGACCTTAACATCTAATTTGTATGGTTGGAATTAAGTGAGAGATTATAAATGTGTGTGGATTTATTTGGCTTTTCCCTCATTTTAGCCCATCGATTTGAGTGCATGCACTGTTGCACTTCACATCTTCCAGCTGAATGAAGATGGCCCCAGCAGTGAAAATCTGGAAGAGGAGACAGAAAACATAATTGCAGCAAATCACTGGGTTCTGCCTGCAGGTATGGGGTGTGATGGAAGATGAGGGGGAGGCCGAGGTCAGAGGACTGCATACTCCATGCCATGTCAGTTCCCGGGGGGTTCTGTTTGTCCGTTTGTTTTGTAGGATTTTAGGATGTTTTCTCTCTTATGAAATGGAAAGTATATCACAAAAGAGGAAAGTAGAGATTTCTAGGGTGGGACCATACTGTTCCTTTGGGCGGGTACCTCAGAGTTCACGGCTAATGGAGAGTGCCCATGTGCTCTTCTCACATGCCCGGTTGGTCTCTTCTGCTGAGTGGCTCCTTGCTATCTGCTTGATGCTTCTCCATAGGTGTCGCTGATGGGCTCCAGCAGGCCGAGCCCAGGGCTTCATTCAGTCAGCCTGTGGAGAAACAGGTGGATTTAGTGTCTGAACTTGTGTTGAAGCATGGGTAAAAGACAATTGAAAATGGTCATGATCATAAATTTTATAATGTGTTTACCACCAAAAAAATGATAGTTTAATGAAAACATATTGTAGGGATTATGATATACATAAATGTAAAATAAATGACAACAATATTATAAAGATGGGTGGGAAGTTTAAAGTTTTTTTAACAGACCATTGCACATGATAACGAGACATAAAGTGTAATTCTTTGACTCCAATTATCTGCCAAAAGTTATATGTGACTGACATTTATTTTACATCTTTGGTTTTAATAAAAACTAAAATTTGAAGAAAACTTTGCAGAATTTATACTTTCCTGTAATCGGAATTGTAGTCTTACGCCGTGCAGCACAGTGGGAAGCTCAGGCTTAGGCTCAGGGGAGACTGGGATGGCTGCAATTGCATTCCTGAAATCAGGTCTTTGTTTAATTCTGTCACAGCTGAATTCCATGGGCTTTGGGACAGCTTGGTGTATGATGTGGAAGTCAAATCCCACGTAAGTTGCTGTGCCTTTTCCCAGAATGCCCTGTTATTTGAAGAGGAACCGTTACTGTTTTGCTCTCCAGCACCCCCGAGCAACTTGATGCAGGTGGATTTTTGGGAGCCCCTGTCTGCTGGCAGCCCTTGTCCTGGACATCTGTCCTCTAGGATTGCTCCAGAGTAGAGCTGGTCTCTGGGGAGCTCCCTGAGGGAGAAGAGGGAAAGGGAGAATGTGAAGGCAACTTAGAGAATTGAACCCTCTGGAGATGGGAGGAGACCTGGTCCGCACAAAGGAAAGGCTAGTGTGTCTTAACCCCTGCACCCTCTGCAACGGGAAGGGTCCTTCCCACACAGGCAGCTTGATAGAATACCATCACGCAGCTGTCCCAGGCTGCTTCTCCACATTGTGGCTGTTGATATTTTGCGAATAATAACTGCTGTATCATTCTAGAGGAAGGAGCTTACTCATTACTTGATAAACAAACCCCTTAGTGGTTTTGTTTAATGTTGGCACTTTAAATAAAAGTGATCATTTTGTTTCTCTTCTTATAAAAGTAATAGCCAGTGTTTTTCCTTTTTCCTTTTTGAAGCACCTTCTCTTCTGAAATGAAAGCGTTTGGAGGTGATGATCTCTTAGGAGGCGGCCTTGCTTCCTTTGCTCCCTCTTCTCATGTAGGATCAAGCCCTGGGGGGTCATATTTCTTGGGGGCCTTTGCCTTGTTGGTACCTTTATCTAGTTCTTTTTCTTCTATCAGCTTCTTGATTATGTGATGACAACTCTACTGTTTTCAGACAAGAACGTCAACAGCAACCTCATCACCTGGAACCGGGTGGTGCTGCTCCATGGTAAAGCATGCAGGCTTTTATTTGACCAGATAAGTGGCGTGAAATTCAGCCTTTACTTTTACCTTTGTTCTTCTGCAAGGAGTTCCAGCTTTTTGTTTTCTGAAGGAGCCACAGCTGTCCTAGAATGTCCCCTCTCTGTGAAGCAGATCCAGCTCATGACACTTGGGACATTTATTTTTTATTGTTTTTGAGACGGAGTCTCGCTGTCATCTAGGCTGGAGTGCAGTGGTGATCTCAGCTCACTACAACCTTCACTTCCCAGGTTCCTCCAAGGTTCCAGCAACTCTCCTGCCTCAGCCTCCTGAGTAGCTGGGATTACAGGCATGCGCGACCACACCCGGCTAAGTTTTGTATTTTTAGTAGAGATGGGGTTTCGCCATGTTGACCAGGCTGGTCTTAAACTCCTGACCTCAGGTGATCCACCCGCCTCAGCCTCCCAAAGTGCTGGGGTTACAGGCGTGAGCCACTGCTCCCGTTCCTTGGGGTATTTATTACTTCGTACTTCATCAAGTCTTCCTGTGGGGTGCCTCATTCCAAGACATCCTCAGATGCCCCAAATGTGGATAGTACTGAACTCTGTAGACTGTTTTTTCCTATACAGACTTTCCTATGATAAACCTTAACTTATAAATTAGGCACAGTAAGAGATTAACAATAATAACCAATAGGAAAAGGGAACAGTTATAATAACTTACAAAAGTTATTTTAAACTTGTGAATTGTTTATTTTTAGAGTGTTCCATATAATATTTTTGGACCGTGGGTGACTGCAGGTAACTGAAACCTTGGAAAGTAAAATCTTGGATAAGGGGGGACTATTGTGTTATTAAACTTTTCCAAAAATTCTGCCTTGTTTCCCCAGCTGATTGTAATTCTTTAGAATTCTGCCTGTTTCCCGGCTGATTGTAACTCTTTAGAATTCTCCGTTTTAGGCCAGGCGCAGTGGCTCGCTCGTTGTAGGCCAGGCGCAGTGGCTCAGCACTTTGGGATGCCGAGGCAGGCGGATCACAAGGTCAGGAGATCGAGACCATCCTGGCTAACATGGTGAAATCTCATCTCTACTAAAAATACAAAAAAAAAATTAGCCGGGCCAGGTGGTGGGCGCCTGTAGTCCCAGCTACTTGGGAGGCTGAGGCAGGAGAATGGCGTGAACCCAGGAGGCGGAGCTTGCAGTGAGCCAAGATCACACCACTGCACTCCAGCCTGGGCAACAGAGCAAGACTCTGTCTCAAAAAATAAATAAATAAATAGATAGAATTCTGCCTTGTTTCCCAGCTGATTGTAACTCTTCTTTAGGATGGAAACTTCCTTATATTTCTTTGTAGTAC
The DNA here is from genome assembly GCF_049350105.2 of Macaca mulatta. Classification (NCBI taxonomy): domain Eukaryota; kingdom Metazoa; phylum Chordata; class Mammalia; order Primates; family Cercopithecidae; genus Macaca; species Macaca mulatta. The sequence goes on from NC_133411.1 coordinate 2,028,795, forward strand.
TCAGCTTTACTTTGTGAGGAGTAAACTGAAAAGGCCATATTTTAAAGAAATTCTGTCTGGTTCTTCTCAGGAGAAAATATTGATGATTTGTTGTTTTGTTTTGTTTTGTTTTCAATATCACTGGGTAGAATGGGGACACAGGAATTGAGTGGACTCAAGAGTATGAAACTGTAGCAAAGTGTTAAATAGAAACTTGAAGAGTACTTAACTTCAGTTAAGATTGCGTGACGACATGCCCTTAAACACAATGTTTTTTTAGATAGCAGATATGCCCCACATACTGTCCTCACAGCACGATCAGAGTAAGCAGCGGGTGTTTTAATTAGTGAATAAGTTGTTTCTGTTTGGAACCAGTTACGTATTTCCTCTTTAATCCTTGAAAATGCTTGCAGAAAGTGAGAGTTGCATGTCTCCATTTTCTGTTAGATGCTTTCCTTTTTTCCTATTGGTCACCTCACAGCTTCTGGGAGGCACCGTGCTAGGGGACGCTTGGCAGGCAGGCGTGCAAGAAGAGCACTGGCCTCTGCCACTCTTCGAATTTAGTGTGGGGTACTAGCCCACTGAGAATCGTCTTAGGAAAGACGGTGGTTCTGGGGGCAGCAGGAACAACACATGTCAGTGCCTGAGGAGGGTAGGACCCTCCACCTCCATTTATCAAGAAAGGTGTGTTTGGCCTCTGAAAGGTGCCTTGATGAGTGGCTTTCATAGAGGAAGTGTGGGGACAAGGACAGGTGTCAGCAAAGATGTAGGCTAGAAAATGCAATGCTCACTCCCAGTGCTAAGCGGGACTGCAGGCGAGTGCTGGGGGTGGGGAGGTGATAGAGGCTGAGACTAATTTAGTACAAATTAGTAAGAAAGAGGGGGAGACGTAAGTGTATTGGTAATATTTCACAGCATTTAAGCTTCTAAGCAGACTTCATTGTAGTAATCACATCAATAGCTTTTAACTGTATTCCTTATATTTTATGGAAAATGGAAGTTACTGTTGTTTTAAGAAATTTGTTGCAGCACTGACTAAAAAACATATTTGCTCTGATCTTTGTCACAGGCCCTCCTGGCACTGGAAAGACATCCCTCTGTAAAGCGTTGGCCCAGAAATTGACGATTAGACTTTCAAGCAGGTAACTTGGTAATTTGTGAGAGGAGAGCCGTGGGAATGGGATTTATAACAGGAGGTTGTTTTTTTCCTAAATCATTTTACACAAGTAATAGATTCCTTCTCTCCTTCACTGTAAGTCACTTGATTCCTCTGTATTCAGCATAGTTTTGAGTTATGATTTCAGTCTTTTAAGATTTGAGACTTATTTTATTGCCAGCATAAAATATTGCTGGTGAATTGCACTTCAGAAGACTATACTTTCTCCGCTTGCTGGATGGAGTGTTCTGCAGATTTCAGGTCAGGATACTTGGTAGCTTTGCTGATTTTCCGTTCACTCGTTTTGTCCATTACTGAGAGAAGAATGTTAAGTCTCTAATTATGGATTTGTCTTTTCCTTTTGAGTTCTGTTTGGGGCTTACGGTTTTCGTCATACTTGGAAAATATCTGGTCACTATTTCCTCACCGAATTTCCTTGCCCCTCCCCTTTATCTGGGACTCTGTCTATTTTCATGTTAGACTGATGTTGTTCTACAGGCCACTCATGTGCTTTTTTGTTTTTTTCAGTTCTTTAGAAATATCTGTTTTATTCTAAAGTTTCTGTTGCTGTATTTTCAAGTTGACTGATTTTCTACATCGTCTAATCTGCTTTTAATTCCATTCAGTGAAGTTTTTATGTCTGATAGTGTATTTTTCTGCTTTGAATGTTCTGATTCTTTTTATACTTTTCTTTCGTTATGTTCTTGTTCACATCTTGAACAACTTTATAATAGCCATTTAAATGTTCTGTCTGCTAATTCCATCATGATTGTCATTTCTGATTCTGTTTCTATTGACTGGTTTTTCTTCTCGTTATGGGTCACATGGTTTTGCTTTGTTGGCATGTTAGGTAGTGTTGGATTAATGTTGAACATTGTGGTTTGAAGTGTGTGGATTGTGTTTTCTTTAGTGAGTGTTGAGTTTTGTTCCGTTAGGCCTTTCCATTACCTGTGATTTGGTGTGATCCTTTGAGGTTTGGTTTTTTTAAGCTTTGATTGGGAGGAGTTTAGGTTTAGTGTTAACACTAAATTGTGGTCCTCTGGAGTCTACACTGAGTGTTCTGAAGGATCGGTGAGCGCTCTCCACCCCAGCGGTTGGGATGCACTCCTCCCAGCCTGCGTGAGGTCCAGGAGCCCTTCAGCTCACAGATCGTAGGCACCCTTTACGTAGCTGCATGGAATGTCCCCGGCTTATAGGCACTTGAGTATTCATCCAGGACACCGGGGGTGCTATGAGGATTCCTGGGCACTCCTTCTGAGGTATTTCTTCATATTTCCTTCCCCTCTGGAATTCTGTTTGCAGCCTTCAGTCACCTCAGACTCCCTGAACTCCATTCTCTGTCTCCTTGACTCAGCAAGTGGCCATACTCCACTTGGGTTCCCTCCTGTGCCTGTCGTCGGAAGACACCTCCCGGCAGACAGGGCATTTGTAGTGTGTCCCTGGTCTTCCGACTCAGGAGTCCCAGCCCTCACTGCCTGTGTCCAGCAACCTTACCAGATGGTGTTTCATCCATTTTGCCTGAAATGAGGTTTTCTTATTTAAGATTAGATGGTAAATCTGCTTCCTGTTACTCCAGTATGACTAGAGGAAATCCTGTGAGGTTTAATTTCATATACATAATTTTAGTTCTTCAAAAATGTCTTGTAAATGTTTTTACATAGGGAAGTTGCTTTATTTTGACCCCTTAGGTTATGTTTAGCAACTTGCCCTTTGCTTTGACATACTGAAATACATGTGTGTTTTCAAGATCTCTAGGGGCATGCCAGCATGGCGGCTCACGCGTGTAATCCCAGCACTTTGGGAGGCGGAGGCAGATGAATCGCTTGCAACCAGGAGTTTGAGACCAGCCTGGACAACATGGAGAAACCCTATCCCTACAAAAAAGTACAAAAAATTAGCTGGGCGTGGTAGCACATGCCTGTGGTCCCAGCTGCTCATGAGGCTGAGGTGGGAGGATCACCTTAGCCCACTAGGTCCAGGCTGTGGTGAGCCTGGGTGACGAGAGTGAGACCCTGCCTCCAAAGAATAACCAAAAAAGATCTCTAGGGGCAGAGAGGGAAACACAAGAGAAGGAAAATGTTATTATTTGGAATATAACTTCTTCCAGTAGAAAGATCTGGAAATATGCTTTGGTTTTATGACTTAGAAATGACAAAAAGAAGTCTTAGCAAGCCTTTGTTCCTCACTCTATTAAAGAACCAAAATGTTATATAATTAATTGTTTAATGTTCAACCTAGTTTTTGTTTTGTTAGATTGTCTGTATCCCTTCACTGTTTTATAAACAGTATCAGTAAATGGTCTCTCTCTTTTTTACGTGGAATGCCAGTGATGCTTTTTGAATGTAATTCTTTTTCTTTTGTGGACTTTTGATGTGGAGGAAACTGAAAAGAGGACTTGGAAGTCAGCTTTTCTCTGGCCTCAGTCTCGTTCTCTGGTGATTTAGTCAGCAGCTAAGCGCGCCCAGATCTGTCTGCAGGCTTCTGAACGGATAGGGGAGTGTTCTGGGTTCCAGTCCGTCTGTGTGTGTTAACGTTAACTTTGGACCACCTGAGCATTCCTGGGCTCTGGGGTCTGTGCTGGAAGGCAGATTATCGTGCTCTTTAGGGTTCTGTGGATGGAGGGAAAAATGCTCAGCTTCTGCCAAAAGCTCTTGATGCTTCTGTTTTGTTTTCTATGTTATATTAGTACTGCTAGTATTTTTAAACATAGAAATATAATTTGTAAATAGATTTAAAATAGGAATTTTTACTCTTTAACTTAATTGGTACAGTCTGGAACTACTGATTGAATCTTGTTAGACTTTTTCATAATTATTTAATACACAGAGGGCTGGATTCCTCGTTTCTTTGTCAGTAGCTGTAGTTCCCCCGATGCTGGACACTCGAGATGTTGCATTCAAAATGCGTGAATAGCTGTCGCTGAGGATCCACAGGACCGATTAGTAATTCTCTCAACTCCTTTTTTCTGTCTCAGGTACCGGTATGGCCAATTAATTGAAATAAATAGCCACAGCCTCTTTTCTAAGTGGTTTTCGGAAGTAAGTTAAATATTCTAATTATCTGGATTGTGTAGCTGAAAAAATGTCTTGTATATTAGGCAAATCCTCCTCCAGAAGCTTCAGGAGAGAACTGGGTGGGAAAGGTGTGTGAGGATCAGGGCTGACTGTGATCAGAGAAGGTTCCGGAGCTGGGCCGCCCGGGGACCCTCCCTTGGTTCTCCCCAGACCTCCGACTGGGTGGGATAGGGCATTTGATGGACTTTCAGGAGGGCAGGACTGGTATTCAGGGGACTGCAGCCCTGCCACACATGTCCTCGGTGCTCATGCGCCCTAGCGCTGTGAGCTGAGGGGGTCAGACAAGGTGATGTCACAGGTGATTCTTATGTCTGAGGAGCTGTGCCCAAGTCACCTGGCATCCGCACATCCCTCTGGTGAGGTGAGGTGGGACCAGGCACACAGGGCACAGGAGAGCCTGTGAGGAATGCATCCCAGCCTGTTTGCATCTGTGGTCTGTCTCTTTTCCTCATCAGAGAGGACATACAGGTAAAGCAGAGGTACAGGTCACCCTCACTGTGCCGCCCTGGGCAGGGCAGGTATGGTCTCAGGTCTCAGCACCCTGGCATTCAAAGCAGAGGGCAAGAGTATTAGGCTGGCCTCCTCGCATGCTGCCCTGGCTTCTCTGATTTAGGGAGCTTTCTGAGGGGCCGTCAGGAGACAGTGGGCTTGTGGGGACAACCAGGGCAGCAGGCCATGTCAGGGTCCCCCTGTGCACCTGGCGGTGTGGTCCCTGCACGTTGACACTAAAAGGGTATTTGGGTTCCAGAGTGGCAAGCTGGTAACCAAGATGTTTCAGAAGATTCAGGATTTGATTGATGATAAAGACGCTCTGGTGTTTGTGCTGATTGATGAGGTAGGCATTTCCAGATAAGGACATTCATGACAATCGCCTTTTGCTGTTGTGGGGACACAGCCTGTTGCTGATGCTCCTGGCTTTGCCCTCCTACGGCCGGTCCGCCCTCTAGCCCTCCCTGCATTGTGTGCCTTTCCACCTTCCCGCAGCATCTGCAGGCTAGGCATGGGAACACCCATTCATTCAACTTTTTCACGTGCTCAGGGGGACGTATCCCCATAGCTGCCTGTGAGGTGCCAGGCCCTGTCCTTTTTGACCCCATTGCTCCCTCCCAACAGGTGGAGAGTCTCACAGCTGCCCGAAATGCCTGCAGGGCGGGCACTGAGCCATCAGATGCCATCCGCGTGGTCAATGCCGTCTTGACCCAAATTGATCAGATTAAAAGGTAACCAGGACATGCAGCTGTTTTCCCTGAGAAGTGATGAGAAGTTTGTTGCAAAGAAATGCGTGATACTTGTACAACTCTAGATCTTAGTCCCCAGTTCTTTTACCTAAAAGTGCATTTGGCATTGAGTATTGACTCCTTTTCCACATTGGAGGCAGCATATCGTAAATGCTTCTTAAAGAAATTGTTTTTAGTTTATTAAAAATGTAAAAGAAGGCTGGGCATGGTGGCTCACGCCTGTAATCCCAGCACTTTGGGAGGCCGAGGCGGGCAGATCACGAGGTCAGGAGATCGAGACCATCCTGGCTAACACGGTGAAACCCCATCTCTAGTGAAAACAAAAAAAATCAGCCGGGCGTGGTGGCAGGTGTCTGTAGTCCCAGCTACTTGGGAGGCTGAGGCAGGAGAATGGTGTGAACCCAGGAGGCAGAACTTGCAGTGAGCCGAGATAGCACCACTGCACTCCAGCCCGGGCAACAGAGCAAGACTCCGTCTCAAAAGAAAAAATGTAAAAGAAAACTCAGGCATGCTAAGAATTTTATGTAGCACAGAAAAGCATGAAATGAAGAACTGCTACATTCAGGCCTTATACCGCCCACTTCTCTCCTATCCCACCCAGTGTCTGCACCAACTGGTGCAGCTCGTAGATGAATGGCTGTCCCCTGCTCGCCCTGCTGGCCCAGGACAGAAAGCTTCATGGGCGGATGGTCCACATCTCCACAGTCCAGCCTCACAGGACCAGGGCCTGTTGTCAGTGTAGCCCAAGTTGATCAAGCTTAAGGAGGGACAGCTGCTGGCCAAATTCCCAAGGAAGTGATGGGCAAGCTAGAACCTGTCTGTGCCTGTGTGGTGCTCAGCCAGGACTCAGGCTCCTTCTCCGAAGTGCTCTTTCTGCCCTCAGGGTGCCTGGGGAGTCCTGGGCATTCTCAGAAGCTGGATTGTTGAGTGTGGGGTGACAGCAAACTGAACTGTGCAGAGGAACATTTTGTCCAGGCCATGACCACTGTCTCACCACAGAGAACGTATCTGGCTTCCTGAGAAGCGCTCGTCTTGGGGTCAGCTGCAGGAGTGTGCAGGTCCTGGAGGGGGGCCTTCCCTGCCTCTGACTTCCTTCTCCTTGTGTCCACTTCCTTCCCTACCCGGCTTGTCCCTCAGTCTGCTGCAATGTGGCTCCTACCCCCACCACAGCCCCGCAGCCCCGCATTCACACGCGTGCTCACGTTTCTCTTTCTGGAACTTTGCACAGCGCTGATGCCCTGATGGCCCCTTCCCTGAGTCTCTTTGTGCCTCCCTCCCTGGCCTCCATTCTCCTGTCTCCCTGGTTTATGCTGCTGGCATCTCTCCGCAGGGAGGAGTCTACACAGCTTGGCTGAGGCCTTCTCTCCTGGCATGTGTGTGTTCCTGGTGTGTGCCCCTTCAGCGTAGCTCAGGGTTCTGTGGGGGGAATCCCAGACCTGCACATCCACCTGTGACCAGACATCACGGCTTAGATGCCCAGGATGTCAGGCATACTCCCACACTGCTCATTGGGCCCCAAATCCCTCACTTCCTGGGATTCTGTGTGACACTGACGGCCTCACTGTGCACCTACCACTCAACCAGAGGATGGAGGTCACCGTGACTTCCCTGTCAGTCACAAGGACGTGTGGCTCAGGAGGAAACAAGGAGACACCCTTGCCTCTCTTGCCTTCACTCCCTCGTGCTCCTGGTTCCAGCCCCTCTCTAGAGGACTCTTCCTTTCCCCCGCCAGTCCTGTCTACTCCTGCGTCTCTGGATTGTCAGCCCCTGGGTCGTGATCGCCAGGCCTAGGCCTCCCTCTGGCCCTTCCTGCAGCCGCACCCTCCTGGTGCTGGACTGAGCAGCTGTGAGCCCACCCGGCCTCTGTACCTTGTTGTCTCTACCGGGGATCCATATGCTCCCTGCCCTGCCTCTGATTAACTCACCCTGGCTCACAGGCACAGGGCCTGCCCTCCCTTGTCCAGGGTCTAGGTAAAGCTAACCTTCCCCAGGCAGCAAGGGCAGCACTGCCACACATGCAGCCAAGCCCCACCGGGCCTACACAGTATGTTCCCTGGGGACACCTTGTGCCTGCTCTGTGCTGGCTCATGCTGGGCCCTTGAGACCAGACAATGGGCTGTTTCTGTGGAGTTTCGACACTAGAGGGGAAAGCAGATCATAAACACGGGAAGTAACTCAGCTCTACGGTGTGTCCAGGGATGATGAATGGCCATGCCCAGTGGATAGTGGGCACCAGAGCCTACAGTAGGTGGCGTAGTCAGGAACACTGTGCAAAAGTGAGATCTTTGCCAAGGTTGAAGGCAGTGAGGGAATGAGCCAAGTGGGGCTGTAGGAGAATTCCCGGAAGGCCAAGTGGCAGCAAGAGCAAAGGCTGGGGGCATCTGTGTGACCTGTGTTGGCACAAGGCCCCTTTCCTTCCTGTTGGCAGCCTGCTGATCATCGTCCTGCCAACCCCTTTGCCAGATAGGATAGAATTGGGTCGCCGACAGCCATGATGACTGTGGTGCTTGCTTCTCGGCCACAACAGGCATTCCAATGTCGTGATTCTGACCACTTCCAACATCACCGAGAAGATCGACGTGGCTTTCGTGGACAGGGCTGACATTAAGCAGTACATTGGGCCGCCCTCTGCAGCAGCCATCTTCAAAATCTACCTCTCTTGTTTGGAAGAGCTGATGAAGGTACGTTTATCTTTTTTTTCTTGTTGATACAAATGGATTTCTTATGTGTTCTTAATTAAGATAGCTTAAAATAAGCTTGTTCCAGTATGGAGGATTTCAACATACGCATTAACTCCCTTCTTAAATTGAAAACTAGTTTTGTATGTGACAGGTTGAGCTGATAGTTGAAACTGGGGCCACCGACTCAATATTTTTGTTCTTTTGGCACAATACAGTCATCATTGTTCATTATTTGAGGTACCAATCAATGTGGGGCACATCAGTGACCGGCTGTGCTCACCAGGCTGGCTGCACAAATCCTGGTTCTCAGCTTACTCTGGGCTTTTCCAATGCCCTGCCTCTTGCGGGCCTGGATCCTTACCTGAAAGAGCAAGTAAGGGCATAGTACGAACTGGCAGTTGTGGTCACGGGGTCCATGTGATGTCATGTTCTTGAGTCGCCTGTTGTGATGATAGGAACGCCATCACCCTGGGCACAGTGACGCGTGCGGGGAGTGTGTGTGAGCCAGGGACGCCGTTCCCACGGGCAGAGTGATGTGAGCGGTGTGTGTGAGTCAGGAATGCCATCACCCTGGGCACAGTGACGCGTGCGGGGAGTGTGTGTGAGTCAGGGACACCGTCACCATGGGCACAGGGAAGCTGTTGCCATGGGCACAGTGACATGTGCAGGGAGTGTGTGTGAGTCAGGGAAGCCATCGCCATGGGCACGGTGACACATGCAGTGTGTGTGAGTCGGACACTGTCGCCCTGGGCACAGCGACGCGTGCGGGGAGTGTGTGTGAGTCAGGGACGCCGTCGCCCTGGGCACAGCGACGCGTGCGGGGAGTGTGTGTGAGTCAGGGACGCCGTCGCCCTGGGCACAGCGACGCGTGCGGGGAGTGTGTGTGAGTCAGGGACGCCGTCGCCCTGGGCACAGCGACGCGTGCGGGGAGTGTGTGTGAGTCAGGGACGCCGTCGCCCTGGGCACAGCGACGCGTGCGGGGAGTGTGTGTGAGTCAGGGACGCCGTCGCCCTGGGCACAGCGACGCGTGCGGGGAGTGTGTGTGAGTCGGACACTGTCGCCCTGGGCACAGCGGCGCGTGCGGGGAGTGTGTGTGAGTCGGACACTGTCGCCCTGGGCACAGCGACGCGTGCGGGGAGTGTGTGTGAGTCAGGGACGCCGTCGCCCTGGGCACAGCGACGCGTGCGGGGAGTGTGTGTGAGTCGGACACTGTCGCCCTGGGCACAGCGACGCGTGCGGGGAGTGTGTGTGAGTCGGACACTGTCGCCCTGGGCACAGCGACGCGTGCGGGGAGTGTGTGTGAGTCAGGGACGCCGTCGCCCTGGGCACAGCGACGCGTGCGGGGAGTGTGTGTGAGTCGGACACTGTCGCCCTGGGCACAGCGACGCGTGCGGGGAGTGTGTGTGAGTCAGGGACACCGTCACCATGGGCACAGGGAAGCTGTTGCCATGGGCACAGTGACATGTGCAGGGAGTGTGTGTGAGTCAGGGAAGCCATCGCCATGGGCACGGTGACACATGCAGTGTGTGTGAGTCGGACACTGTCGCCCTGGGCACAGCGACGCGTGCGGGGAGTGTGTGTGAGTCAGGGACGCCGTCGCCCTGGGCACAGTGACGCGTGCGGGGAGTGTGTGTGAGTCAGGGACACTGTCGCCCTGGGCACAGCGACGCGTGCGGGGAATGTGTGTGAGGGACGCCGTCGCCCTGGGCACAGCGACGCGTGCGGGGAGTGTGTGTGAGTCAGGGACGCCGTCGCCCTGGGCACAGCGACGCGTGCGGGGAGTGTGTGTGAGTCGGACACTGTCGCCCTGGGCACAGCGACGCGTGCGGGGAGTGTGTGTGAGTCGGACACTGTCGCCCTGGGCACAGCGGCGCGTGCGGGGAGTGTGTGTGAGTCAGGGACGCCGTCGCCCTGGGCACAGCGACGCGTGCGGGGAGTGTGTGTGAGTCGGACACTGTCGCCCTGGGCACAGCGACGCGTGCGGGGAGTGTGTGTGAGTCAGGGACGCCGTCGCCCTGGGCACAGCGACGCGTGCGGGGAGTGTGTGTGAGTCAGGGACGCCGTCGCCCTGGGCACAGCGACGCGTGCGGGGAGTGTGTGTGAGTCAGGGACGCCGTCGCCCTGGGCACAGCGACGCGTGCGGGGAGTGTGTGTGAGTCGGACACTGTCACCCTGGGCACAGCGACGCGTGCGGGGAGTGTGTGTGAGTCAGGGACACCGTCACCATGGGCACAGGGAAGCTGTTGCCATGGGCACAGTGACATGTGCAGGGAGTGTGTGTGAGTCAGGGAAGCCATCGCCATGGGCACGGTGACACATGCAGTGTGTGTGAGTCGGACACTGTCGCCCTGGGCACAGCGACGCGTGCGGGGAGTGTGTGTGAGTCAGGGACGCTGTCGCCCTGGGCACAGTGACGCGTGCGGGGAGTGTGTGTGAGTCGGACACTGTCGCCCTGGGCACAGCAACGCGTGCGGGGAGTGTGTGTGAGTCAGGGACGCCGTCGCCCTGGGCACAGCGACGCGTGCGGGGAGTGTGTGTGAGTCAGGGACGCCGTCGCCATGGGCACAGTGACGCGTGCGGGGAGTGTGTGTGAGTCGGACACTGTCGCCCTGGGCACAGCGACGCGTGCGGGGAGTGTGTGTGAGTCAGGGAAGCCGTCGCCATGGGCACAGTGACGCGTGCGGTGTGAGTCAGGGACGCCGTCGCCCTGGGCACAGCGGCGCGTGCGGGGAATGTGTGTGAGGGACGCCGTCGCCCTGGGCACAGCGGCGCGTGCGGGGAGTGTGTGTGAGTCAGGGAAGCCGTCGCCCTGGGCACAGCGACGCGTGCGGGGAGTGTGTGTGAGTCAGGGACGCCGTCGCCATGGGCACAGTGACGCGTGCGGGGAGTGTGTGTGAGTCGGACACTGTCGCCCTGGGCACAGCGACGCGTGCGGGGAGTGTGTGTGAGTCAGGGAAGCCGTCGCCATGGGCACAGTGACGCGTGCGGTGTGAGTCAGGGACACCGTCGCCCTGGGCACAGCGGCGCGTGCGGGGAATGTGTGTGAGGGACGCCGTCGCCCTGGGCACAGCGGCGCGTGCGGGGAGTGTGTGTGAGTCAGGGACGCCGTCGCCCTGGGCACAGCGGCGCGTGCGGGGAGTGTGTGTGAGTCAGGCTAACAGGGAACTGCCCCATGCTTGTGTTTCTGCTGCTCTAGCCCCTGTGGGAACAGGCCTGTCCCAGACAAATCATCCTGTGGGAGCGTACTTGGACCCTTCGTTTAGGGGAGTTGGACAGTAACCAAGCAAACCAGTGAATGGGGATTTAAACAGTGATGAGTTTAATGCCGTTGTTTTCACTTGTGGGTACCACAGAGCAGGGGCCTTAACAAGGACGGCACTGCCTGCTTGGACTGGGAACTGGTCTCAGCCATGGACCCACGGGGCCTGCCCGGGTCAGCACTGTCCGGGCATGGTTTTCTCAGGGGTTGGGAAAAGGAGACAGAGCTCTGTGGAGCTTTGGCTGGAGAACACCAGTGATCTGAAGACTGATTTTATAGCAGTTTTGCTGCCAAGGAGCCCACGTGATAGCAGATCCTGCGAGGAAGTTGTGTGTGTTGGGGGTCCTCACACACCTTCAGTGTGGGTTCCAGCCTCGCAATGTGACATTTATACACTCATACACTTGTGCTGTGAATCTAGGGGATGTTTAAAGTTTTAGCTAAGAAGGATGGACTTTTTCTGGGACAGTGTAGGACAGAGGTAGGGTTTTTCTGTTGGTTTTTTGTTTGTTTGTTTTGAGACAGAGTCTCACTCTTGCCTAGAGCTGGAGTGCAGTGGTGCGATCTTGGCTCACTGCAACCTCCCCCTCCTGAGTTCAAGCAATTCTCCTGCCTCAGCTTCGTGAGTACCTGGGATTACAGGTGCAAGCCACCACACCCGGCTAATTTTTGTATTTTTAGTAGAGACAGTTTCACTAAAAAACTGTTGGCCTGGCCGGTCTCAAACTCCTGACCTCAAGTGATTCGCCTGCCTCAGCCTCCCAAAGTGCTGAGGTTACAGGTGGGAGCCACCGCGCCCAGTGATGGGGTAGTTTCTTATTTTAGGCAGTTTATAAGAAATTCAGACATGCAGATGTCACGGTGGATATTGATCTGGTCTCGAAAGCTGTGGGCATGGAAGTGGGGACCCTGCACTGTTGAGGCCAGCAGGGCCTGGAGAGGTGTCGAGGGGAGGCCCAAGCACTCCAAGCACAGACAGTGTGTCTTCATTTTGCTTACACCCCTCAACAAACCTCCAAAATGTTCAGACGATGCTGTTTTCTTCCTTCTTCTGGTTCCTGAGTCAGAACGGTTCATATTGGAATTCAGTCATAGTAAGTCAGTGTGCCCACCTGACTGTTGGCAAGGCTACTTGGAAAAGCATGACTTCCAAGAAAACTGATCTCTGAGGTGAACTTCTGGTGCCCAGCTCCTCGGTCAGTCAGACACTGTGTCGTGCCGCCAAACAAGCCTCACCCTTAAAACAGACAAACTAGGACCCTGCTTTGGAAGTCAGTGGAAGTCCTGGCTCTGAATCCCAGCTCTGCCCACTGTGGGCTCTGACGTCTCCGAAGGTGACAGAGTGGACTGAGTGCCTCCAGGTCCCTTCCCTTCCTGACACACAGGGAGGAAACGTTTTGGCCCGAAACACAGAGGAGGCTGTGTTGCTACTGGTTTCTGAGGCATGTTCCGTTATTTGTATTTGTTTGAAAAAGCAGAATGTGTACGCTGAGGGGCATGAGAGAGCAAGCTTGTTCACTATTGCAGCTGTGCATCTTGAGTCATCACTGTCTGGATTTCTGTGAGACGTGACATGGTTGACACTTTACCTGCAGGTGCTGTCCCTCTTGCCGACGGTGCCTACGCTCAGGCCTCTGTGGACTCTGCTAACCGCCTGTGCCTCTGTCTCCCCAGTGTCAGATCATATACCCTCGCCAGCAGCTGCTGACCCTCCGAGAACTGGAGATGATCGGCTTCATTGAAAACAACGTGTCAAAATTGAGCCTTCTTTTGAATGAAATTTCAAGGTGCAAATTGACCTCATTTTTGTAATCAGGACAAATCCATTTGTGATATTAACTAGGGAGTCATTGTTTCCTTTGAGGAGACCAGGGAGGGCTCTGGGTGTGAACTCTCAACACCCAGTACAGGTGTGAACGTGCATGTATGTGTGCGCGCACGTGCACGCATGTGAGTAGAAACACTCAGCACAGCCACCTCCTTCCAAACGTGTAACCCGTGAGCCCGGAGGGCGCTGGCTCATGCACTGGAAGCCTGCGACCCTACGGCTGACGGCACTTCCAAGGATTCGCAGAGTCCACAGAAAGGAAATGGCTTTGGGGGTCCGGAGAGGGTGGAAGGGAAGATGGGGAAAATGATATGGTGCCTTGAAGGATAGAGTTTGGTTCCAACAGGAGAGAAATCAGGAAGGCTGCTGGAGCAGTGTGTTCAGGTAACCTAGTGGGTTGCAGTGCAAAGGCTAGGGAGGTGCCAGAGAGGTGGGGGGTGGAGCAGACAGAGCCTTGGGTTTCTGGCCAGAGTTTTAATTTTATTTTGAAGTTGGCAATAGTGTGGAAGGCTTTAAATAAGGGATAACATGAAGAATGCAGTATTTTTTAAGGATTTGGATTATCCGTTGAAGAGATTTAAATCAGTTAAGATGAGAACAAAGAACAGTTCAGAGACTTCTACAAAAATTGAAGATGTGAATCCACCCATTATTTGGGGAATCTGTGCCTCCTGACCATGTGCCCGCTGCGTCGTGCCCTACGCCTGGTGCTCCCAGGCAGGTGATACATTCCCTGAGCGCGAGGACGCTGGCCCTGGGCCAGGGCACAGAGCTGTGCCTTGGGTGTGCTTCAGAGCAGCGAGGACACTGCCTCCCGAGCAGGAGCTGAGGACGGGGAGAGACCGGCAAAGGGATGTTCACAGGACAAGGCTGAGGAGACCAGTGAGGGGCAGGAAGTGCCCTGTGAGCCCCAGGGTGTGCCTGGGGCGCTTTGGCTTGTGTTCCCAGGGATGCCTTAGCCAATGAGGAAAATTAGTCCTGAAACGTGTGATTGCGTAAATTGCTGTCTCTGAACTGGGTTTTCTTGACACAGGAAGAGCAAAGGCCTCAGTGGCCGGGTCCTGAGAAAACTCCCCTTTCTGGCTCACGCGCTGTACGTCCAGGTGAGTCTCCACTGCGGTCCTCCAGTGCCCACCCTGTCCACAGGTCCCAGCCTCGCTGGAAACTCCACTTAGTAGCCCTGGGGTATCAGCCTTATTTTATCTCAGTTTCCAAACCACAGGGTCCTGGGGCAAGAGGAGGAGCTGACCTTGGCACCGAAACACTGGGGCTGTCAAGTCCTTTGGGAGAGGCAGCTATGCCACGTGCCTCTGCTCACACGCATGCATGCACACACGTGCACGTCTGCCTCTGTGGTGTGCTGAGCTCGTGGCCGGGGTCCTCGCTGGCCTCGCCAGAGGTTTGTGCTCTTGCAGTCTGGGCTCAGCCCACACAGAGCAGGACCTGGAGCCACAGCTTCACCCACTGGGTGCTGGGCCCGTTGCAGACACTTCGGCCCGGGGCACTCACCCCTCTCCTGCACTGTGCCCAGCAGCTGGTTGGGGTAAGGACTCAGTGTCTGGCAGAGCAGATACACTTACATCTGAGAAGAGAAAACCCCCATCTTGGAATGGTTCCTTTCAAATCAGAAGTGACCCAGGCTCTGGTCAGTAGCAGCCTCTGAGCTGGACACAGTGCTCAGCACAGAGGTGACAGTGGCCATGGACCATGAGTGGGAGCCTTTTGAGGCGGGGAGGTGACAGCTCTGGGCACCGGGACCATGGGAATTCTCTGGTTATAAGCCCGGGACATAGGGTGGGTCCTTTGGAAAGGACTCCAGGGTCTGCTCCCAACAGCTTCTCATCCTTCTCAGTGTGTGGGTGGCTGCCTTGGTGCCCCCCTGCCCACCCCCACGGCTGTTTCTGACCTGTAGGACGGGGGGAGGGTCACGTAGCCACCTTGTTCGCCTTTTCTGAAGTAAAGGGCATGGCTCATCTGCGCCCTGGATGTGTGCGGTGCGCACTCACTGCTCAGCCCATCAGCTGCAACCCCCTTCTGCGCTGTCTGCACTGTGGGTGGCGGCAGGGGCTGTGGATGCCAGGTGGCCCCACTAACGGTGAGTTGAGCCCTTCCAGCGATGACCGTGTACCTTCCAGGCCCCCACCGTCACCATAGAGGGGTTCCTCCAGGCCCTGTCTCTGGCAGTGGACAAGCAGTTTGAAGAACGAAAGAAGCTTGCGGCTTACGACTGATCCTGGGCTTCCCCATCTGTGCTTTTCCCATGGAGAACACACAGCCAGTAAGTCAGGTGGCCCCACATGGCCGTCTCCCAGGGAATCCCTTCTGCAAACATTGCTTAGACTGCAAGCTAGAAAGCCACCAAGGCCAGGCTTTGTTAAAAGAAGTATGTTTTATTTATGTTGTTTTAAAATGCATACTGAGAGACAAACATTTTGTCATTTTCACTGTTTGTAAAAGATACTTCAGATGGTTTGTCTCCTTGTGAAGAACCATCGAAATGTGTTTGTTCCCAGCCCACTTGCAGTGGATGGGATGCGTAATGCCAACAAGTTTTGTTTAACAGCAAAAAATGAAGATTAATGCAGGTGTTATAGAAGCCAGAAGAGAAACTTTGTCATCCTAAAGAAGCATATAATCATAGCATTAAAAATGCACACATTACTCCAGGTGGAAGGTGGCAGTTGCTTTCTGATATCAGCTCGTTTGATTTAATGCAAAAATGTTTTCAAGACTATTTAATGGATAAGAAAAGTATTTCTATATTATACCAACTGAGAAAAAAAGGGTCGGTAAAGTATTCTTTCATAATAAATCATCAGACATGGTCCCATTTGCAGGAAAAGTGCAGACTCTGAGTGTTCCAGGCAAACGCATGCCGAATGTCCCTTGTCACCCAGTGTGGGCACCCCTGCATTGCTGAGATGTTTCTGCCCATGGTTTTGTTTGTGCAATAACGTTATCACATCTCTAACGAGGATTCACATTAATAGAATATAAAATAAATGGGTCAGTTACTGGTCTCTCAGAATATTATGTTTTGCTTTTATCTCACACTAAAATAAATATCATTAATGCTTTGCATGTGAAATTCACTTTCGAAAGAACATGTTACATTTTGTTTTAGAACTTTTTAAGTATTAAAATATTTTTTAGAATTTTCTTGTTTTGATTCTAAGTATCTCTTCCAAGTGCTTTTAATTTTACTGAAGATTACTCACATGATTACTTAACTTTAAGCCTGATTTATGCTATGAGGACCTTATGGTGTAACTGCATCTCCAGAAGAAGCTGGGAAGGTGCCAGCGACCCAGGTGCAGATTCAGGAGGAGGATCACCAAGGCCGAGGCATAGGCAGGTTCTGGTCACTGCGCCGTCTGCTAGGCCCTGGGGGTGGCAGGTTGAGAAGTGGGCCCAGTCCTTGCACGTCGATGCTGTTAAAGGATCTTTTCACCAGTGGGTACGACCCTAACAGCTCCCCACCTCCACTCTCCAGGAGTCAGCTTGGGGTCCACAGTGGCATGCGGCCTTCATACGCAGAAGTTCTTCGAGAAATTTAAAACTGTTGGGGTGGGGTATAGTGAATAAGCCAAAAGACTCATCTGAGAGTAAAGGCAGTGTATTAGGGTTCTCTAGAGGGACAGAACTAATGCAATAGATAGATACATATATAAAGGGGAGTTTATTAAGTATCAACTCACATGATCATAAGGTCCCACATTAGGCCATCTGCAAGCTTGAGGAGCAAGGAGAGCCACTCCGAGTCCCAAAACTGAAGAACTTGGAGTCCGGTGTTCAAGGGCAGGAAGCAGCCAGCACAGGAGAAAGTTGTAGGCTGGGAGGTTAGGCCCATCTCGCCTTTTCACATTTTTCTGCCTGTTTATGTTCTAGCCGCACTGGCAACTGATTTGATTGTGCCCACCCAGATTGGTGGTGGGTCTGCCTTTCCCAGCCCGCTGACTCAAATGTTAATCTCCTTTGACAACACCCGCACAGACGCACCCAGGATCAATACTTTGTATCCTTCAATCCCATTGACATTTAGTATTAACCATCACAGGCAGACACATGTCTAGAAGACAAAAGGTGCAGTATTTTTGCTGCAGAAGAAAAGAAAAAATTGCCAAACCTTAATTGCCGAGAAGGACATAGCTTGGAAGGCATAACAAGGTTCCCTGCAGTTGTGGAGGGTGAGTGTGGGTGAGGTGCTGTGGACCCCAGCTCCAGTATCACCGGGCAAGTCTTGACAGGACACCGAGGTCATGGAGGTCAGCCTTGTGGAGCCCACTCTGCTCAGATGAGATCTGCTGGGTCCAAACAGCTCAGGCCATCTGAGTTTGTGCTGTTTGATTTGCTTGTTATATAAAATCAATCAAAAGATAGATAAGTGATAAACGTGCCATTTCATTTACACCACTTCTGGAACCGCACTTGAATTCTGGAGACCGCTGGCTCGTGCGTCTCAGGCAGGCCCACTAGATGTGGTGGGACTTGGCAGTGGCAGGGACTTATCATGGAGTCATCGCAGGTGTCAAGTTCCTGAAAATAAGATAACCTGTGGCAGGGAAACCAGGCTGTGTCCTTGAAGTCCCTTCAGGCTATTAACCAGAGTGGGAATTCAGGGAATTTCATATGTCAACAGTAGGATGATTGTTGTGTTTAACTGCATGACCTCTGCAAAATTGGGATAAGAGATCAACTGATAACAAAGTACTTGCCGGAGTTCAGAGACCTACCACAGCACAACTTCACTAAGAAATAGAGGTTGAAAATGGCAATTTCAGTATAGAAATAAAACTTTTAAACATATTCTAGTAGTTTTTTCATAGCGTTCTTAACGATTTTTTATGCACTTAATTGTGCCAGCTGTGCATAAAGACAATTTGCTTATTTTTTTAATCTGTATGTTTTTTTTTTTTTTTTCCATTTTCTTGCCTTGCTGGATAGGCCATGACAAGTATGAGGTTGAATAAAAATGCCATAGTGGATGTCTTGGCCTCTTTCCTTCTGTCTGTAAGCTCTGGAGCGATGTGCCACTTTCATTCAAGTACCAGCTTTAGGTTTCAGAGATTTTATCTATTGTTTGTTTTCTATTTTATTAATTTGGCCTTTAACTTTCTTTTCTTCCTTCTACGTATGTTAGATTTGTCCTTTTCCCAGCTTCTTAAAGTGGAAGCTGAGCCCCTTGGTTGAGAGCTTTGTTTCTCAGCATTGAAAACATTCTGTTTGCACATTGCACAGCTGCTTCCCACAGATAGATGGAAATGTGTGACTTTTCATTCATCCTGTTCAAAATATTTTCCAATTTCCCATGTAATTTCTTCTTGGACCTATGGGTTATTTAGAAGAGAACTGTTTCATTTCCAAATACTTGGGGATTTTCCAGATAGCTGTCTGTTACTGATTTTCTTTAAATTGGTTGTGGTCAGATAACATGTTGTATTATTCTAAATCTTTTAAATGTATTGAGAGTTATTTGGTGGCTCAGCATGTGGTGTGCTCTGGAAAGAATGCACCTCCTGCCGTCGGGCACAGTGGTTCCTACATGCCAGTCGGGTGTCATGACCTGTCACTGATTTTCTTCCCCGTACTCTGTCAACTGCTAGGACAGAAGTGTTGGAACCTCCACTGTGAGCGTGGATTTGCCTGTCTTCTTTCAGCACCATCGGCTCCTACACTGTATTTTGGAGCAGTCGGGTCGTAAACATGTGGGACTATTGTCTTCATTGTAAATTGGTGCTTTATCAAGGGATTTCCTCTTTTATCCCTTGTTCTAATGTCTACTTCCATACTAGGTTAGCCATGCTGGCTTTGATTAGCATTTACGTGGTATCTCATTTTCCATCCTTTGACTTTTAACCTATCTGCTTTTATATTTTAAGTGAGTTTGTGGTAGTTAGCATATAGTTGGGTCTCATATTTTTATCCAGTCTGACAGACTGCCTTTATTTAGAGTATTCACCATTTTTGCTATTCATTGTTCTTTGTTACCTCTTTTCCTGCCTTCTGTATTAATTGAATATTTTGAAGTATTCCATTTTATCTCTACTATGGATTTACTTCCTATGTATCTTGTTGTATTATTTCGGTTGCTCTAAGACTATACTGTCTGATGTGGTAGCCACTAACCACAGGTAGCTGCATAAATTAATTAAAATTAAATTTAAGTTCAATTTCTCTGTTATGCTAGCCACATTTGAAATGCTCACATGTGGCTAACAACTACCAGTTGATCTTGTCACACAGGTGATTGAAATGTTCATTTATTTTTAGTCTTTTTTCTCTTTGCCTCCAGTGTGAATACTTTCTATTCCTGTCTTCAAGTTTACAATCTTTTTTCTCTCTACAATGTCTAATCTGCTGTCCTGTCAGATTTTCATTTTGTGTAGTTTACTTTTCATTTCTAGAACTTGTTTGGTTTTTTGTTATATCTCCCTTTTTACTTACATTCGTGTTTTCCTTTATATCCTTGAGCATAAAACAAGCATTTCTCTAAACTCTGTAATGTCCTTGTATTCTAATCTCATCATCTTTATTATTTCTGGATTATTTCTCCTGACTGAATTTTCTTTCCTTCAGTTTATGTATCACAATTTGCTACTTCACATATCTAGTAATTTTTTACTGGATGCCAGACATTGTAAACCTTATATTATTGAGGGCTAGTTTTGTCTTCCTTTAAAGAGTGTTCCGCTTAGTTCTAGCAGGTAGTTTGGTTACTTGTGGGTCCATGTATGCCCTTAAGTCTTGTTTTCAAGCCTTGTTGGGAAGTCTCAAGTAGCTTCTCCTCTGGAGCTGGTTTAGCCCCCTTTCAAGACGTGGCTCCTCTGGGTATCCACTCTTGATCCTTGTATACTCTTGTTCTTGGTATATGCCGAGCCCTCCTGACTCTGGCTGCAGGACCTGGAGTGCTTCCTGCCCTGTGTAAGCTCAGTGGATCACTTTGCTTACTGCTTCTTGGTACAGTTGTCCTCTGTATCTGTGGGTTCTGTGTCTGTGGATTCAACCAACCACCGATCGAGAACATTTGGGGGAAAAGCAATTAAAAATGCAATGCAACAAGAAAAAACAATACAAATTTTAAAATAGCGTAACAATTATTTACATAGCATTTACATTGTGTTAGGTATTAGAAGTAATCTAGAGATGGTATAAGGCAGCAGTCCCCAGCCTTTTTGGCACCAGGGAACCCAGTTTTGTGGAAGACATTTTTCCACCAACCTAGGGGTTGGGGATGGTGGGATGGTTTCAGGATGAAACGGTTCCACCTCAGATCATCAGGCATTAGATTTTCATGAGGAGCACCCAACCTTGGTCCCCTGCATGTGCAGTTCACCACAAGGTTCATGATCCTGTGAAAATCTGCTGCTGACCTGACAGGAGGAGGAGCTCAGGCAGTAATGCTCACCTGCCATCGCCTGCCACTCACCTCCCCGGTGTGTGGCCCAGGGGTTGGGGACCCATGGTATAAGGTACATGGGGGGATGTGTGTAGGTTATAAGCAAATACTACACCATTTTATAGCAGGGATTTAAGCATCTATGGACTTTTGGTATCTGAAATCCCCTGTGATACTGAGGACCAGTTGTAACTATCCTTTTCCCAGGAGCTGTTTTCTGCCTGGCCTTGAGGAGTTTTATCCCACTCGTCCGAAGGCCCATGCCGCTGCCTGGAGCTCACTCTCTGGTTTCTGGCTCTCTGGTACTCTGCCCCCAAGTTCCAGCAGCCCTGTCCTTACTGAACTCTGACCTCTGTGCCTCCTCTCCAGAGAGGCTTCTGGGCAATGCTTGCCCCTCTGCATCAGACTCCACAAATCACATCCAGGTGATGTGATCGTAGGGCCCCCACATCACAGCCCTGTTGCTGCTGCCAGTGTCTACAACAGCTTTTCCATGTGTCTCTCCTGGGTTTCTGGTTCTTTATGGCAGGGAGGTAAGTCTGGACTCTGAACTTTCATGGCTGGTAGTAGGAGCCCTCGTCCATGTTTTATTTGGTGAGATGATGACATTTCCAGGTGCAATTCCCTCCACTCTGCCTTCGATGCTGCCTTCATCCTCAAGCCAGCCTCGCTCATGGTCATGCATGATAGTCAGCAGCCCCAGGGCTCCATGCTTCCTTGCTCGTATCTTGGGGTAGAGAAGGGAATGGCATCAGCCCCTCAAGCTAGACAGGCCACCTCTGAGTCCAGAATGCACACCTTGGGTCTCTGGACCAGCTGCTGTGGCCCGGGACAGCACCTTCCTGATTGGCTGGACCCAGGGTCAGCGAGCTACAGCCCTCAGCCTGAGTCTGGCCTGTTCCAGGTGTGGGGACACACAGCAGCAGCCCAAGGTGTCTGGGTGACTCCAGGGTGGAGCTGGTTCCATGAGCAAAGTTTTCTGGACACGGCCACACTTGGTTTGAACAACAGCAGCAGCGTCAAGGGGCTGACAGAAGTCACGGCTCACAAAGCCTAAACTGTCTGCAGTCTGGCTCTTTAAAGAAACATTTGGTAAACAATGCTCACAGTCACGGAAGGCCATGGGCAACCGCTGGGCACCCGTTCCTCAGCGTGGCCTCAGAAGAGCTGCCATCCAGAGCCACGCCTGTGCCCTGTTCCCTTCCAGCCCCTCCACCTCCCACTGCAGTCAAGGCCCCATCTGCACCATTTGCCATGGCGTGCACAGGGTGATTCACACCTTTCCCACTGTGCCCTGTGGTCACTGGTCAGGGACGAGGTCATGTCCTCAGACCTCAGAGACACAGCTGCTGAGGCCATGGCCCTTAAGGAAGGCCCCGCCAGAGTGGCCTGGGGATGTCCAGGCAGTTCCGGAAGGAGTCCAGAGCAGCTGCCCTTGAGAGGGAGGTGGATGTGCCCTGAGGAGGGGCAGGAGAAGGGGGTGCTGGGGGCAGCCCTCAGGTCCCCATGCATGGGCCCAAGGACCAGAACCAACTTGCACCCAGGCCCTCCCAGCCAGTGCCCAGCCCCTGGCACTGCCGCCTGTGAGTGAGGACAGTGATGCCAGCCAGAGAACAAATGGGATGCACAGGGGGTCCCCGTGCCCCCCAAGGGAATGAAAGAGGGGTCTGAGGGCTCTCTCACAGGAGATGGGGGGCGCCCCACGCTGCCCAGGTCCTCGAACCCAGGTGGAAGGAGGAGGCTGGGGACTGAGGGGAGGAAGGAGGAGACAGGCCTGTGGACAGACAGGTGGACCCGGACAGGCCCAGATAGGAAGCGCGTTGTGGTGTTTCTGCTGCAGGACCCCTTTCCCTCGCCCGCTAGAGGGCGGCGCCGCCCCAGAGACGCACAGCCGGCGGCTCAGCCAGGGCCCCAGCACCAGCAGCCCTGGGCCCTGCCCTGACCCTGTGCTGACTCTGTGGTGGCCTCAGCTCCGGGTCTGAGTGTCTGTCATCTGAATTATGATTTATGACTAAAACCTTTCTCTTTCATGTGAGTTATCTGTGACTGGAAGCTTGCTTTCTTTCTCCCCTGAGTTATCATTTATGACTAAAACCTTTCTCCTACTGCCTCTGGGTCATTTTTTACTAAAACCTTTATCACCTGAGGTATCACTTGTGACTGAAAACCTTTGTCTGTCACCTGAGTTATTTAATTTTGATTGAAACTTTTTAAATCATACCTATAATAATCATAAATTATCATTTATGATAACTCAGGCCCTAGCACCTGAGTTACCACTGTGGCTGGAAACCTTCCTCATCACCTGAATTGTCATGTGTGGGTGACACTTTCTTTTCTGTCACCTGGGTTACAATTTTTGACCAGAAATCTTTCTTTCTCTCACCTGAGTTAGCAATTATGACTGGTAGCTGTATTCTTTCTAGCAGCTGAGTTCTATTTATGACTAAAAACCTTTCTTTCTCTAGCATCTGATTTAACCCTTATGACTGGAACATTTCTCTATCACCTAATTATCATTCATGACCTCAAGACTTCTTTCACCCAACCGAGTTATTTCTTATTGAAAAACCTTTCCTTCTT
Source organism: Macaca mulatta (assembly GCF_049350105.2). Taxonomy (NCBI): domain Eukaryota; kingdom Metazoa; phylum Chordata; class Mammalia; order Primates; family Cercopithecidae; genus Macaca; species Macaca mulatta. Next base: position 2,051,989 of record NC_133411.1, read on the forward strand.
CACCTGCGTTCACTGATGACAAAAATCTTTCCTTCTCTGTCCATTGCCTGAGTTATAACCTGTGACTGGAAAACTTCACCCAGTTTTCATTCATGACTGACAACCTTTCTTGACCATCGAAATGATCATTTATAACTTGAAAACTTTGTTTTTCTATCCCTTGAATCATAGTTTATAACCAAAACCTTTCCTTTTCTACCACCTGAGTTATCACTTATGACATAACTTTATGAATCACCTGAGCTATAATTTATGACTAAAACTCTTTATTTCTGTAGCAGATGTGTTATTTATGACTAGAAATCTTTCTTATTACCTCAGTTGTTATTTGTGACCTTGCTCTATCATTTCAGTTACCATTTGTTACCTAGAACCTTTCTATTTCTCCCATTTTCTGTCAGAATCCTTTCTTTCTCTATTATTTATGACTAAAACTTTTTTCTATTACATGAGTTACCCTCATGGCCAGAAGCCTTCTTTCTCTGTTATATGAATTGTCACTTATTACTAAAACCTTTATTTCTCTTTTAGCTGTGTTATCCTTTATGACAGGAAACTTTTCTTGATGTATCACCTGAGTCATATATGAATAAGGCTTTTTTCTCCATTATCTGAGTAATTTATGACTAAGCCTCTTTCTCTATCACCGGGTTTATCATATATTAATGACCGAATACTTTATTCTTGATCAGTCTTTCTCTTCATCTGTGTGATGGTTGGAAACCCTTTTTCTCTTATCACTTTAGTTTGATCTTTTGTTCTCTGTCATTGAGTTGTCATTTGGGACTGGGGCCGTCTTCCCCATCCCCTGAGTTCTGCTTTATGACAGCACCTGTCTTTCTCCAAATCGTGTTGTAGTTTAGGGTTGGACACCTTTCTCTGTCTCCTGAGTTGCCATTTATGATGAGAAATCACCACTCATCTATTGCACTTGTTCTCGTTTTGGAAGCCTCCTTTCTCTATCACCTGATTATTATTACTGGAAATTTCTGTCTGTGTCACCTGAGTTATGGTTTTCCTCTGGCGTTATTATTTTTACTGGAAACCTCCTTTCTCTGCCCCGTCCGAGCTGTTCTCGTGGCCGCAGCCTCCTCCTCCCGCCCTGCAGGGGCCGCCATGCCCGCTCCCCGCCCGCCCTTCCTGGCCCCCTGGCCTCCCCGTTCCCTGTCAGCCGAGCTTTATGACTGAAGCTTTGCTGCGTCTGTCATCTTGGTGTCCTCTACGAAAACCTTCCCAGAGCTCTTCACACTCCACACATGGTTTTTTATTTAGTGTTTTTTTTTTTTTTTCCTACCTCGACAGCGTTTTCCTGGGGAAAGCAGGCACCGAGAGGTTCCAGAGGAACGTGGCGCTGTGTTCCCGCGTCCTCGACTTCCCTGTTGTACAGATTTATTTTTTCCTCACTTTGTGTTTTTTTTTGCCGTCAGCTGGAGAAACGCTCTCTGAATATTTTCCAGGGAGGACGGACTTGAAGGCCGCGCGAGGCACCAGACGGGAACGGGCGGAAAGGGAGGAACGGCTGGATGGCGCCTGCGCCTGGCGACCCTGCGTGCCCGAGGCCGGAGGGACCCGCCCCAGCCTGTGGGCTGTGTCAGGGCCGCTCTCAGGGCGGCTTCGTGGGGACTCGGGCCCTGCCCCAGGCCGGGCAGGGTGTGACCGCCCCAAGTGCGGGAGGCTGCGTCTACACCCGCGCCGAGGACCCTGGATGCCAGGTAACTGGCCCCACCCCACGCACCAAGTCCACGAAGCCCGCGCCCCCAGCCTCGCCGGCGTCCAGACCTGTCCTGAGGTCCTGTTGTCCACGGCTCTGGGTGGGCATGGGTGGCGCTGGGGCGACCCCAAATCCAGGCCACAACCCCAAATCCAGGCCAGGACTTCACATCCAGCCCAGGACCTCAAATCCAGGCCAGGACCCCAAATCCAAGAAACAATCCTAGCCCAGCGACCTGGGGCTTCCCTTGGGCCAGTGACTGACTCTGCACTGGCAGTGCTGTTCCAGACCCTTCTGGCCTGCCTCTCCCCCCACGCCTCTCCCTCTCCCCCCACGCCTCTCCCCCTCCCCCCACCTCTCCCCCCACCTCTCCCCCCACCACTCCCCCCACCTCTCGCCCCACCTCTCCCCCCACCTCTCCCCTCACCTCTCCCCTCTCCTCTCTGGGGGCCCCTCCCCTGGCCTTTTCTGGCAGTCTCTCCTTCTGGCCTTTGCCCACGCAGCCTTCATGTCCTCTGGAGCCAGAGCAGGGATGCCTTCACTGGGAGAATCTGCTCACAGCTGATTTAGCTATTGATGAGTCCTTCTAACAAAATATTATTTTACACTGATTTGTTAGTTTTTTTTAAATGTGCTTAAGCCAGGAGCCTTTTTGGGATATCTTAACTTCTGCTGCTCAACAGCCATCTAAGAACTTATAAATCTTGATATCCAGTTGTGTTTGGGGCTAGAGAGAGTGCTGGGTAACAACATCAGTGACATCCTCAACAGATCTCTATTTACAATGCTTAAAAGTTGCTCTTGTCAACCAACAGGTAGGTACTTTAAGACCATCGCCAACATTTAGTGTTAGAATTTCACACCTGCCTTCATGATGTCCAGGGAGCGGAATACTACAAACAGGCTGATATGCTTTGGATTTGTGTCCCTACCCAAATCTAATGTCAAATTGTAATCCCCAGTGTTGGAGGTGGGGGTTGGTGGGAGGTGATTGGATCATGGAGGCTGATTTCCTCCTTTGGTGCTATTCTGATAGAGTTCTCCTGAGATCTCCTGGTTTAAAATACATGCCTCTCCCTGCATCTTTCTCCTGCTGTGGCCATGTGAAGACATGCCTGCTTCCCCTTCACCTTCCACCATGATTGTAAGTTTCCTGAGGCCTCACCAGCCATACATTCTCTACAACCTGTGGAAACATGAGCCAATTAAGCTCATCATTTCTTTATAAATTATCCAGTCTTGGCCGGGCATGGTGGCTATAGCCCGTAATCCCAGCACTTTGGGAGGCCAAGGCGGGTGGATCACCTGAGGTCAGGAGTTTGAGACTAGCCTGGTCAACATGATGAAACCCTGTCTCTACTAAAAACACAAAAAATTAGCCGGGCCTGGTGGTGGACACCTGTAATCCCAGCTACTCAGGAAGCTGAGGCAGGAGAATCACTTGAACCCAGGAGGTGGAGGTTGCAGTGAGCCAAGATCATGCTACTCTACTCCAGCCTGGGCAAAAGGAGTGAAACTCCATCTCTAAATAAATAAATAAATAAACAAACCAGTCTCAGGCAGTTCTTTATAGCAATGAGAGAATGGCTAATACAGAAAATTGGTACCTAGGAGTGGGCATTGCTGTAGTGATACCTGAAAATATGGAAGTGACTTTGGAACTGGGTAACAGGTAAAGGTTGGAAGAGTGTGGAGGGCTCAGAAGAAGACAAAGATGAGGGAACTTCTTAGGGATTTGTTAAATTGTTGTGACCCAAATGCTGATAATGATACGGACAATGAAGTCCAGGCTGAGGTGATCTCAGATGGAGATGAGGAACTTATTGGAAACTAGAGAAAAAGTCACTTCTGTTATGCGTTAGCAAAGAACCTGGTGACGTTTTGCCCCTGCCCTAGAGATCTGTGGAACTTTGAACTTGAGAGAGATGATTTAGGGTATTTGGCAGAAGAAATTTCTAAGCAATAAAGCTTTCAAGAGGTGATCTGGCTGTTTCTAAAAGTGTACACTCATATGTGTAAAGAAAGAGATTATCTGAAACTGGAACTTGTATTTAAAAGGGAAGCAGAGCATAAAAGTTTGGGAAATTTGCAGCCCAGCCATGTGGTAGAAAAGAAAAACCCATTTTCTGGGGAGAAATTAAAGCCTGCTGTGGAAATTTGCATAGCATAAGAGGAACCAAATGTTAATAATCAAGACAATGGGAAAATATCTCCAGGGCATGTCAGAGATCTTCACAGTAGCCCCACCCATCACAGGCTCAGAGACCTAGGAGGGAAAAATGGTTTCATGGCCCAGGCCCACAGCCCAGCTAGCTCTGTACAGTCTCAGGACAAGTTTCCCTGTGTCCCAGCTGCTCCAACTCCAGCTGTGGCTAAAAGAGGTCAAGGTACAGCTTGGGCCATGGCTTCAGAGGGTGCAAGGCCCAAGCCTTGGTGACTTCCACATGGTGTGGGGCCTGCAGGTGCACAGAAGTCAAGAGTTGAGGTCTGGGAACTTCTGCCTAGATTTCAGAAGAGGTATGGAAATGCCTGGATGTCCAGGCAGAAGTCTGCTGCAGGGGCAGAGCCCTCATGGAGAACCTCTACTAGGGCAGTGCAGAGGAGAAATGTGGGGTTGGAGCCCCCACACAGAGTCCTCACTGCAGCACTGCCTAGTGGAGCAGTGAGAGGAGGGCCACTGTCTTGCAGATCCCAGAATAGTAGATCCATCGACAGCTTGCACCGTTTTCCTTTCCATAAACTCAGCCAAAGAGAGTCAAAGGCTTCCTTTAAGACACTCTCTTTTCTGTATTTGGACCTGCAATGTGGCCTCTGGGAGGTGGACAGTGACTTCACTCTCAGCTTACAGCATCCTTGTGCTCTGTGTCAGGGGAGCAAAATCCCATGTGGACTGAGCACCCTCCCTTTCCACAGACATTAGCCCCCAAACGTGAGAGTGGGCTCCCAGCCACCTGGAAGGCAGCAGCATCCATGCCACTGGAGCTGGTGTCTGGGGAGCAGATGGCATGAACAGGCTTCTCCCTTCAGGCATCACTATGTCCTGGGAAAGAACAGAGAGAGGAATAGGAGGGTGATGGGAGTCAATTCAGTAAATCCAAGTGGGACATTAACATGCCAGCTCTCTGCTCACCGAGGGACAGAGTGGTCTGCCCAGAGGAAGCACAGTGGCCTGGGCCCGAGTTGCGGGACTGAGTGGCTGCCCTCCTGAGACCCACCTTCCTCTGTCCAAGAGCAGGAGCTGCGTTCAGCTGGGTGAGGCTGATGGCTGAAGCCTGGCTGCTGGTGCCTGGGAATAAATCAGAGGCTGACAATGGTCATTGGAGAAGAACAGCAACAAGGCATCAGTAACAATTGCCACCTGTCAGTCACGTCCTCAGGACCACATCCTGAGCTGAGCCGTGACTAACTTGACCTCTGCACCTCCGTGAAAAAGGATATGGCTGTCCGTTTTCCAGCAAGGAATGAGGACTGAGGGCAGCTCTTGGCTTTGGTTGGCCAGGGCTTGAACCTTCTGTTTCTGGGCAGAGTTAGAGCCATGAGGGGTGATCCAAAGGGAAGCCAATTCCTGGATTCACCCATAAACTCATAACAGAGTTGTTATACTTTCTGCTGAGATAAATGACGTATTTCCCTTTTGGAGAACAATTGCCCAATGTTCTGGCTAGTTTTTATTTGGCTTAAATTTTGGAATAGAAGGAAAGTATGACCCATTAGTGAAGTTGGATGTGAAGATGGAGAAACTGTGTATACCTGTGTCTTCATGAGAAAGACAAGACTAAGAAAGAAATACTAACCCCTGAGCAGCAGGTCAGGCCCTCTTCTGGAAATGAACCTAAAGTTAGGTCTCTGTGTACTTTCCAATTATATTAGTCTGTCTTCACACTGCTATAAAGAACTACCTGAGACTGGGTAATTTATGAAGAAAAAAGATTTAATTGACTCAGTTCTGCAGGCTTAACAGGAAGCATTACTGGGAGGCCTCAGGAAACTTATGGTGGAAGGTGAAAGGGAAGCAAGGCACATTTTCCCATGGTGGAGCAGGAAAGAGTGAAGGGGGAAGTAAAACACACTTTAAAACTTTCAGATCTCATGAAAACTCACTCACTGTCATGAGAACAGCAAGGAGGAAGTTGGCCCCCTGGATTCAGTCACCTCCCACCAGGCCTCTCACCAATTCAGCATGAGATTTGGGTGGGTACACAAATCTAAACCACAAAATTTGACCCCTGGCCCTTCCCAAATCTTATGTCCTTCTCACATTGCAAAATGCAATTATCCCTTCTCAACAGTCCCTGAGTCTTAACTCATTTCAGCATTAACTGAATTGTCCACAGTCCAAAGTCTTATCTGAGACAAGATAAGCCCCTTCCAGCTATGAGCCTGTAAAATAAAAAAGAGTTAGTTACTTCCAAGATATAATGGGGGTATAGGCATTGAGTAAATGCTCCCATTCCAAATGGAAGAAATTGGGCAAAAGAAAGGGGCTACAGGCCCCATGCAAATCCAAAACTCTAAGCAGGGCAGGCATTAAACCATAAAGCTCCAAAGTGATCTCCTTAGACTCTGTCCCACATCCAGGCCACTATGGTCGCTTTGATCCAGGAGTTATTTTGAATGTGTTTTACGATTTCAGAAAGCATTTCAAATAGTTATTTTTGCAATTCATTTTCTCACTTTTCCTCTCTCTCCTCTACCTCTCCCCTCTTGGATCTCTAGGAATGCATAGATTTTTAGAAATTCAGTGTTTTATAATCCATTGTCTTCATTTTTTTTCTGTTGCCCAAATTGTTCTGAATTTGGTCCATGGGAGCAATGTAGAGATAGGAAATTTGTCTCTTTATCATATTTCAGGGATCGTTTATGTTTTTCTAAAATAAAAAGTAAACTTTTTGAAGTATAACATACATAGCAAAAAAAGTATACATATCCCAAGTTTATAGCTTGTTTAATTTCACAAAGTTAACCACGCTTGTAACCAAACCCAAAATAGAACATGACTGGCACCTACAAGCCCCTGCCCCAGTCTTCCTACCTGTCACCATCTATCTCAGTCAGCTTGGGCTGCCATAACAAAATACACCTGGGGGACTTCTAGACAGCAGAAATTTATTTTCTTCTGTTTCTGGAGGCTGGAAGTCCCAGGTCTAGGTCTGCTAGGGTTGGGTTCTGGCGAGGAACCTCCTCCTGCCTCACAGTCCTGTCCTCACTGGCATGCGGAGGGCGGGGAGAGACAGAGAGCTCTTCCTCTTCTTATAAGGCCACCAGTTTTATAGGGTTAAGGCCACTCCATGACCTCATTTGACAGTTACCTCCCAAAAGCCCTGTCTCTAAAGACAGTCACACTTTGGGTTAGGGAGTCAGCACACAGAGTGTGGAGGGCCCAGCCCACTCCATGGTCCTGCTCCATCCCACAGTGAGGGCAGCACCCCTCTGAATTCTGACACTCTCCATGGGTGTGACCTGCCTGGGGCTGTCTGTAAACAGGGTCGTGCAAAAAGCTTCTTCCTTTGCTCCTTTGTGAGATCCAGCCGTGGTTTTGCATGTAAGGAGGTTCCGTTCATTCTCAAAGGTGCCGTGGGGTGAATACGTGGCTATTCATCCATTCTGCCGTGGATGGACATTTGCACTATTTAAGTATGGGGCGATTAGGAGTCGTCCTATGAAAGTTCTTACACAGTTTTTTGGTGAATAAAGGTTTTTTACCGGGTATACCTAAAGAACGGAGTTGCTGAGTCATAGAATATGCATATATTTAATATGAGAACATGCTACCGAGCTGCTTCTAAAATCCTAGCCTAACATTCACTATAATATAAATATAACTTGAGCATTCTGAGGTTTAAAGAAGTATATTTTAATTCCCTCCCTTATTTCCAATCAACTCATCTTGAGTTATATGCTGTTAATGTCCAGTATTCTAGTTCTATTTTCTTTTCTTTAACTTCCAATAATGTTTAATTTCTATTGTTTTGTACAGTTTTTTGTTTGTTTGTTTGTTTGTTTTTGAGACGGAGTCGTGCTCTGTTGCCCAGGCTAGAGTGCAGTGATGTGATCTCAGCTCACTGCAACCTCCACCTCCTTGGTTCAAGCAATTCTCCTGCCTCAGCCTCCCAAGTAGCTGGGATTACAGGCGCCTGCCACCATGCCCAGCTAGTTTTTGTGTTTTTAGTAGAGACGGGGTTTCACCATGTTGGCCAGGCTGGTCTTGAACTCCTGACCTCGTGATCGGCCTGCCTCAGCCTTCCAAAGTGCTGGGATTACAGGCATGAGCCACCGTGCCCAGCCGTACAGCTAATGTTTAACGACATTGACCATGTGTCTCTCTCTCTTTTTTTTTAAGTTCTGGGCTACACGTGCAGGATGTGCAGGTTTGTTACAGAGGTAAACATGTGCCATGGTGGTTTGCTGCACCTTTCAACCCATCACCAAGGTATTAAGACCAGCGTGCATTAGCTCTTTTCCCCAATGCTCTCCCCACCCACACTTCCTGGACAGGCCCCAATAAATGTCGTTCCCCTCCCTGTGTCCATGTGTTCTCATTGTTCAGCTCCCACTTATAAGTGAGAACATGCGGTGTTTGGATTTCTGTTCCTGCGTTAATTTGCTGAGGATAATGGCTTCCGGCTTCATCCATGTCCCTGCAAAGTACATGATCTCATTCCTTTTTATGGCTGTGTAGAATTCCATGGTGTATATGTACCACATTTTCTTTATCCAGTCTATCACTGATGGGCATTTGGGTTGATTCCATGTTTTTGCTATTGTGAATAGTGCTGCAATGAATATACATGTGCATGTATCTTTATAACAGAATAATTTATATTCCTTTGGGTATATGCCCAGAAATGAGATTGCTGGGTCAAATAGTATTTCCAGTTCTAAATCTTTGAGGAATAGCCACATCATCTTCCAAATGGTTGAATTAATTTGCATTCCCACCGACAGTGTAAAAGCATTCCTATTTCTCCACAGCCTCACCAGCATCTGTTTCTTGACCTTTCAATAATCACCACTCTGACTGGTGTGAGATGGTATCTCACTGTGGTTTTGATTTTCATTTTTCTAATGATTAGTGATGTTGAGCCTTTTTTTCATATGTTTCTTGGCCGCATGTATGTCTCTTTTTGAGAAGTTTCTGTTCATATCCTTTGCCCACTTTTTAATGGGGTTGTTTGTTTCTTATAAATTTGCTTAAGTTCCTTGTAAATTCTGGATATTAGACCTTTTTCAGATGGAGAGATTACAAAAATTTTCTCCCATTCTGTAGATTGTCTGTTTGCTCTGATGATAGTTTCATTTGCTGTGCAGAGCTCTTTAGTTTAATTAGATCCCATTTGTCAATTTTTGCTTTTGTTGCAATTGCTTTTGACAATTCCCTCATAAAGTCTTTGTCCATGCCTGTGTCCTGAATGGTATTGCCTAGATTTTCTTATAGGCTTTTTATAATTTTGGGTTTTACACTTAAGTCTTTAATCTATCTTGAGTTAATTTTTGTATAAGGTGTAAGGAAAGGATCCAGTTTCAATTTTCTGCATATGACTAGCCAGTTCTCCCAATTTCTTTTTTTTTTTTTTTTTTTTGAGACTGAGTCTGGTTCTGTCCCCCAAGCTGGAATGCAGTGGCGCGATCTCCGCTCACTGCAAGCTCCGCCTCCCGGGTTCACACCATTCTCCTGCCTCAGCCTCCCGAGTAGCTGGGACTACAGGTGCCCACCACCGCGCCCGGCTAGTTTTTTTATATTTTTTTAGTAGAGACGGGGTTTCACCGGGTTAGCCAGGATGGTCTCGATCTCCTGACCTTGTGATCCACCCGTCTCAGCCTCCCAAAGTGCTGGGATTACAGGCTTGAGCCACCGCGCCCGGCCAAGTTCTCCCAATTTCAAATTTTATTCTTTGCCGTCCCTTCTGATATCTCAATTATCATTTAGGGATCTTTCTCTCCTTCCTGAAGTTTGCCCTTGGAAACTCCTTTATGAAACATCTATTGATAGTAAACTTGCTTTTTTTTTTTCTTTTTTGAAAAACAAAATTATCTTCAGCCCTCATTCTTGAAAAATGGCTTTGCAGGATATAGAGGTCAAGGTCAAAGCATTTCCTTTCAGTCCTTGAAGGTATTATTCTGACCTCTGTTGTTTCTGTTGAAAAGTCTGCTGTCAGTCTAACTGGCATTCTTTCCAGGAGGTCTGTGTCTTTTCTCTATGGTTACTTTAAAGATGTTCTCTTTGTCTGTATTCTATAATTTCACTAAAATGTGTCTAAGTTTGACTTTCTTTTATTTACCCTGTTTGGGGTTTATCAACCCTTCAAAATTCTCAGCCATTATCTCTTCAACATGGCCTTTCTCTATTTTCTTTTTCTAGAAGTCAGATTAAATGAACGTTCTTCTTCTTTGCTCTGTTCTTCATGTCGCTTATCTTGAACCTGTTTAGAAATCTCTTTGTCCTGCAGATTTGTCTTCCAGTTCACTAGTTCTCCCTGAAACAGTGTCATATCCTCTGTTAAACACACCATTGCACTTCTAATTTCAGCTATAATTTCTTTATACACACACACACACACACACACACGGCGTTATAAGTTCTGTTTATCTCTCTTTCAAATCTGATTGATTATTTTGGGTAATCTTTTGTTCCTTAGTCATATTTTTTATATCCCCTCCCATATGTAAATATATAAAGCATACTTATTTTTTAAAAAGTAATTTGTATCCAATGTACATAGGTCTTATTCTGCTGTTTGCGCCTTCTGGTGAATCTCACTCATGTTGGGTAGTTTATCAGTATATTCTGTGATTTTTTTGAAGAGGAATTCTTGTTGAATAGAGTTCTATCTGGGAGAGTCTATGAGTCTGGCTTGGGGTGGGTTTTTCCAGAAACAACTCACATAGGCTGCCAGATGCCTTGGAATACGACAAACTGGAGCCTCTATTAGCCTCATTCTCAGCTTGAGTTTAGGACACACAGGAAACATAAATTCTGATGTGGAGGCTGCATGAATATGGGCTTATAGTTAGGAATTATTAGAAAAGTCCTTCCCTGCCCCTTCCCAGAGCCAGGGCTAAGGCAGGCAAGTTTCCTTATTGTCTCCCTTGATAAGCATTTTTTATTAAGTTGTTCATCGAGGGTTTCACCTTGTGGAGGTGCCGGCTCCCTGTGGCACTCTCAGGCCTCAGTTTCCATCCTGCGTGGTCTCAGATTTTGATGCCGTTCTGCATCCAATGCGCCTGGCCATAGGGGACTGCTGTGGCTCCTCTCGCCTTGACCCCACTTCCCTCTTTGAACTTCTGCTCACTCTTGCCCGCTCAGCCATGCATTAAAACAGGAAAAAAATAACTTTATTCAGTATTTTACGTGTTTTGTACCAGGGGTGTTTTTCTAGATATCTAATCTGTAATAGTGCATGAATGAAAGTCTCTCATGGCTTAATGTTTTGAAATTCGATCTGGTGTTGGCATTTTTTGTGAAACAGATGGCATCCTGAAAGCAGAGACCATCAAAGCCATCCTGACCAGACATTCCTTCCTAAGTTCAAGAAACAAGCAGCACAGGAAGAAACAACTGTCTTACAAGAGTAAATGCTTCTGAGAAGAAGAAACTCTACTGAAAATGTCCGCATAAAGAGGTTATAGCAAACCAAGAAAAGAAGCACAAAAATAATTCAGAACTCACAGAATCAAAGCGGAGAGTTTAAGAAGTGGGGCTGAAGAGGCTGACCTGGCCCGAAGCAGGCATCTGGAGGTTCTCATTAGTGACAAGGGGTGGAGGTGGCTCCGGAGAAGCAGGAAGCAGACAGAGAGAGAGGGAGGGAGGATGGCAGGAAAATGCAGGGAACTTTGTGCTCATTCAGAAGAAACCCCTCTCATTTTTAAGGATCTGGCTTCTTGAGAGAAAAGCACAACCTCAAATCACAGAGGCTCAAGGTAGAAGCAGAGTTCAGTGGGGCCCTGGGAAGGTGTCACCCAGGCGGATGAGCAGCCCTCACAATCTGGGGATCAGGAGGGCCAAGGGCTATAGGGAACTGCCTGGTGCCAGTGGGGAGGGTCCCCAAGGCCACAGCTGTTGTGCCCTCCGGGTGGTGGAGGCCACACACGTGCCCAGGGCTGTAACTTCCAGTGCTCTTCATGTTCCCCACCTGGGCAACCCCAGGGCTCCTTGTGCTCCTCAAGTGCCCTGCACTCCCCTGCTCTCTGTGCTCCCTGCTCTGTGCTCCCCATGCTCCTTGTGTGCCGTGTGCTTCCAGGACTCCTTGCATTCTCCATGCTCTCCCTGCTCCACATGTTCTCTGTACTCCCCTGCTCCTCGTGCTCCTGGTGCTCCCCGTACTCCTCATGTTCCCTATACTCCTCGTGTGCCCTGTGCTTCCAGTGCTCCTTATATCTTCATGCTCCCCATGCTTCCCATGCTCCCCATACTCCTTGTGCGCCCTGTGCTTCCAGTGCTCCTTATATTCTCCGTGCTCCGTGTGCTCCACATACTCCTCATGCTCCCCATGCTCTCCGTGCTCCTTGTGTGCCCATGATCACTCTCCATGCTCCTCCTGCCTCCTCTGACTCTGACTCCTCCTGCCACGGGGGATGTGGGCCAGGGAGGAATTGGAGTGGAAGGAGAGTGCGGTCTTGTCCGACTCTGGTTAAAATTTCTCTTTTTTGCTCATCACTGGGATGTAACTGTGGGAACACTTTGCTAAGGTCCCTCCCAGGACGTGTACATGTGCAGCCTCTGGTCTTTGTGGTTTTGCATAAGTGCATTGCCCCATAAAAAGCAGGTTCCAAAGGGTCAATTGCCGTCAATGTGAACTAAGGTTATTAGGAAAATGTGGACTCCACATTGCTGTCTGAGACTCAGATTGGGGATCTGGCTGGTGCTGCGCAGGGCTTGGCAGATGATTCCTGGCCACGCTGACCCTGAGAGAGACAGAACCCACAGAGACCGCAGGGTGCTGACCACAAGGGCAGTCTGTTGGAGGCACCAGCCCTCCCCACAACTTGATGTACTATGTGTTGCTGTTGGTGATGTCCCGATGCCATCAATTCAACCCACCACCAAGGCACTCCTCTTGGAGAGTGAGTCTGCAGAGATCTGAGACCAGGTGTGCTCCAGGACGGAGTTAGGCTGACTGGCCGCTGCTGCTGGAACTCTCCTGGGGAGCCGGAGCTACTGGGTTGGAGAGGCCTGGCGGGGCTGCCCGTTCAGCTCTGGAGCCCGGCAGGAGTGCCAGCTCCACACAGCAGCCCACGTGTTCTGTGGCTTCAGCTCCGTTTGTCAGGGTGCAGGGTGGCGGCTGGCTGACCAGTGTCCCCCTTGGCCGCGGCTTCTGCCAGGAGCGCAGAGAGGAGCATCAGCATAGCTCTGGCGGATGCCCCAGGTCCCACTTTATCACCTCTCCCCGTCTCCTGCCTGGACTGCAAAATGAAAAATGCTGAACTGGAAAACCTGCCAGCAGATGTCCTGGACGCCTGTGAAAGCATCAACCTTCAAGGCGCCAACGGGGTGCAAAGTGTTCATTAAACTTCGTGGCCCCAAGCTCACGTCTGTGCCAGGAACACAGCCGCCACCCTGGAGCTGTCCGGCTCTGTAATCAATCTCAGTGCAGAACACAGCAGCCAGATGCAGAGCTTTCAATAAAAGTGTGGTCTCATGGATGTGCCCTGTAGTGCTCAGCAAAGGGCTGCTCTCCTGGGGAGAGACGCACGGGACAGCCTGGTTTCCCTGGTTCCTCCACCGCAGGCTGCTTTGGAGCAGGAAATAACAAGAGCTGGCGATGCAGCCTCGCCTCAGTAGAGCCAGGCGTTGTTCTGCACCGTTTTGGAGGAGGGTAAACCTGGGTAAACACAAAGCAGATTGGGAGCATGTGTTCTGAGCGCTGTCGTCCACAGCCTGCTGCAGGCGCTGAAATGTACCTTGGCGACTTTTTAAGGTGACCCCATTGTTCCCAGGCTGCTTTTGTAACTGGAGAGCTGTAGTGCTTCTTTGCTACATCATGGAAACTGCTTTAACAAAAATAGACTTCTGCATCCAATTATATGGTTTTTAAAGCCTCTTTCTCCAAATGAGGGCCATTCAAAGGGAACCGCCCTCAGCCCTCACGGGGCTCAGCTTCTCCTTCCAGCTCTAGGGGTCTTTACAGCACCATGCTGGGAGTGGCTCTGGGGTCCCCTTGGTCCACCAGGAGCTGGGCATCTGAGGCTGTGTTTCTCTGGGGCCGGGTTTGCAGCTGCTGCAGAAACTGCCTGTGCTCAGCCTGTGCGTTTGGGTCTCCTGAGGGCAGGCGGCATCGCCCGTGCTGTTAGGATTGCATGTGGATTCATGCTCCTCAGTGTGACCTTGGTCAAGCCAGCGAGGCCAGGAGGGATGATGGAGAAAGCTCCAGCTCTGTGCTCCTGGCCCCAGCCGAGTCCCTGTTCTGATGTCTCAGAAGTGAGGCAGGCGGTAGTGAAGGATCCAGCTCAGGGCCGGAATCGGGCTGGGCTGACCTTCAGCCTCGATGCCTGCTGGCTCTGTGGGCTCTGGCACCTTGTGTGACTCCCCTGTGCCCTCGCGGCCTCTTTCTAAAATCCAGCTGGAACTCACAGGTGGAAGTCTGTGTGGTTCTGCTGGGCCCCAGAGCCTGCTCTGAGCTTTCTGTTGACTCCTGGCACACAGTGCGCACAGCACTGGACACACACTGACCCTCCAGGTGTGGGTGTGGGGCCTGGAGACAGACATGGCTTCCTGTGGTCACACAGCCAGGACAGGAGCCTTGGGCTCCCCAGGCTCTCTGAGATCCGGGACTGTGGAGTCTCTGCCCTGCTGTCTCAGGTCCCTTCCAGCCCTGCAGGTTACACCCCCAAATCCACCACAGTCCAAGCTCTCTTCCCCACAGGAGTGAGTTAGCACCATGGGCAGGGCTGGGGTCCGATCAGAACTCAAGAGGAACCATGGGATACTGGGGCGGGCAGGGACTGCAGGCTGATTTAGTTCAAAGACTGTATTTTTCTGGTGTCAGCGGAGGTCCAGAGAGGTTGAGTGACTTTTTCTGGGGTCACACAGCCGGGGAGTGGATAGGAGAATGTTTCAGATGTAATATCTGGTCCTCAAAACCTGGACCAGTTTCCAGACATGGGTGTGGGTGGCAGAACATGTCTGCAGCGCCTGAGTCTCTAGGGACTGTGATGGGCACTGCTGCTAACCGCTTCCCTGTCGTCACCTCTGCAGAAACCACACAGATCCCTCCCTGGAATCTGATTCAGACAACAAGACCTGTGGCAATTCCCCCCGCCGCCACCCCCCGCGCGCCCACACACACACACACACACACACACACACACCAGGAGGATGTGAAAAGCTTCATTCCTCACACTGCGATGCTTCTGGGGAGAGCAGGTGGCTCCGAGCTGCCCTGAAGATGGATTGAGAGAGTGGGGCGGGGAGGCGGGCCTGGGTTCCCACGGCTCAGGGCTGGGATTGGATGAGGGTCCTGCCTTGTGTGGTCCTGCCAGAGGGAGCGGCCCAGGCGTGGGAAGGAGGAGGAAAGGCTGGGCTTGACAGATGGCAGCCCAATGTCAGAAGAAAGGTGGGACTCCCACACCCCCAGAGGGCCCCTACGGGTCTTCACCAGTGGCACTTACAGCAAGGAAAGCGCCTGGTGGGAACTGATGTGCTCCATGGGGTGTCACTGTGGGCGTCACTCGTTGGCACCCAGGAACGCAGGCTTCTCAGTGGAAAACGGCAACGGCTCTTCTCTGATCTCGAGATCTCTTAGCAGACTCCAGAGGGAGCCAGAGAAGCCTCGCTGCTCTATCGAAATACCACCACCGAGTCATTCTGGCCCTACTTGGTGAAGGCCGGCCGGCAATGCCTGTTCTCTCATAAGCACCCTCCGCCTTGGCCTGGGGCTGGGGGACCTGCTGGGCCTCCCAGGCTGGTCGTCATCTCAGAAAGTTGCCCTTTCTTGTCTTTAATTGCATCATACAGCCCAAAGGCCATGGTTTTAAAACAAAACCCCAGTGGGGCTTGGAGTTCCTTCTGACGCGTGGGAGGCGGGGGGCTGACGCATGCTGTGGGATCCAGCATCTTCTGCTCAACTTCGGGTTTTCAGGGGGTGCGGAGTGGACGGTGCAGGTGCAGGTTCTGCCCCCAGTTAGTCCCATTCATCCAGAGCCACACGTGAGCTTGGCACAGGCCTCAGTCTCTCACTGCGTTTCCCATTACCTCACGTCCTGCTGAGCTGGCCCTGCCCTGCGCGATCCTCTCCTGATGGTTGGATGCAGAGCTCTGGCCCCCGTGGGCCCCTCCTCACTGGCCCATGCCTCTGCCACCACCTGCACCACCAGAACAGGCACCACGCCCACGGCTGAGAGACGGGAGGGATGGAAGTGGGGCTTTGAGGAAAGCCAAGTGAAGTCACCCCCAGAGCACCTGGGTGAGTGAACAGGAGGTGGGGAGCTCTGAGCAGGCCTGAGGACCAGGCAGACCAGGCCTGAGGGTGGCTCCAGTATTGGGGATACCTGATTCCCAGGTGAGGGGGCAGATGGTTGCTCCCCCGAGAGGTAAACTGAGCAAAAGAAGTCTTGGCCTGGGAGGAGAAATTAAATGTAAGGGATGGCAAGATTTGAACACCTCGGTGGGTCAGGGCAGCCATTTAGCATGATCCAGGGTCAGAGCTGGAAGGGTGCCCAAGGACCCGCTTATCCAGTTATCGTTTTCCACAGATGAGGAACCTGAGGCCCAAGGGGCTTGGGAGATGCTGTCAAGGTCCCAAGACTGGACCCAGGGCCTGGGTCCTCCTGCCCACTGCTCTGTTTGGGCCTCTTCGTTCCATATGGACAGGTGGCCTCTTTCTCCCAGCCCAGTCCCACACATGCCTCACCCTTCCTTGTTACCCTAAGGGTTGCTTTTCTAATTTTTAGCTTTAAACACATTTTTTCATTTATTTCATTTTCACTTCTAGAATTTTTATTTCTTTTTGAGCATGTTTATTTCTCTTTGAAAATAGTTTGCCATCTTTTCATCTGTATAAAAATATATTTTCTCCTATATTTGAAAAATGTATTTTTTTATTTTAAAACAGTTTTGAAGCTATAGAAAACCTGCTAGGATACTACAGAGAACTGGTATACTCCTTGCACTCAGGATTTCCCTACTGCTAACGTGTTACATTCATTTGCTAGATGTGTCCTAATTAGTGAGCCAATATTGACACGCTGCTATTAACAAAAGCCCATAGCCTATTCACATTCCCTTGGTTTTTACCTCATGTCCCTTTTCAGCCTCAGGGCCCTGTGCAGGATCCCACATGACACGTCGTGGTGACAGTTTATCGGGCTTTCCTTGTTTTTGATGATTGTGAGTACTGGTCAGGTGTTTTGTAGAATGGTCTTCAAAAAAGATTTGCCTGATGTTTCTTCATGATTAGGCTAGAGGTAAGTGTTTTCAGGGGGAACGCCCGAGAGGCGAGTGCTAGTTTCACTACGTCTCACCATCCCGAGGAGAAGTCCAGTGTCACTTCCGCCTCTGTCCCCCTAATACCGAGGCGTTTTACCCTCCGGCTTCTTTCACCATTTTCTCTCTGTCTTTGGCTTTCTGTCATTCGAATATGATATACCAAGGTGTAGATTTCTTGAGATTTATTCTGTTGATCTCTGAGTTTCCTGGATCTGGATCTGTGGTTTGGTGTCTTTCATTAGCTATGGACTGTTCTCAGCCATTATTACTGCAAATATTTCTTCTCCCTTCTCTCTTTCTTCTCCTGGTATTCTAATTATGCATGTGCTACACTTTTAAAAATTCTTCCTGCAGTTCTTGGATGTCCTGAATTTTCCCCATTCTTTTCTCTCTTCGTAAATTGAAGTTTGGGATATTTCTGTTGGCCTATTGTCAAATGCACTAATTCATTTTCAGCTTTGTCCCATCTACTGATAAGCCCAGAAAAGGCCACCTTTGGTTCTGTTACAGCTAATTCCTGGCCTTTCCTTATGATTCTTTCTTAGAGCTTCCATCTCTCGGCTTACGTCACCCACCTGTTCCTGCATGCTGTCCGATCTTCCATGAGAGCCTTTAACATATTACTTTACATTCTCTGCCTGGTAATTCCAAAACCTCTGCCACATCTGAGTATTGTTCAGATGATTGTGTTTGCCCTTCAGACGGTTTTTTCTTACCTTTTGGCATGCCTTGCAATATTTTGTTGAAAGCCATACGTGATGCATTGAGTAATAGGAATGGGGGAAAGTGGGGATTTAGAGTGAAGTTTTATTTTAATCTGGCTAGAGTTAGGCCACGTGTAATATTTTCCGTAGCTCTAGGTGCCAGAGACTTCAGATTCCCCTAATGTCCTTGCGTCTGTCTCTTCTTTTGACTTTGGACTCCCCTAGGTCTTCCTTCTTAAATAGAATCCATGTCTGGTAGCTCACTCAGCTACAGCCTGGCCATAATAGAACCCTGGTTATGTGGTAGTCAAGCGTGTGGGAAGGGAGCATGCTACAATCTTGTAATGAAGTCTCTGTCTTTCATGGGGTCTGCCTCTTGGCCTGTGGCCTTCACTAGTGTTTCTTCAGTGGCATATTGTCCCCCACTGCGGTGAGACAGGAAAGCTCCAGGGGGCTGGAGTGGGAGGAGTGCCTTTTGTCCAGGTGGGATAAGGCCCTGCTAAGGTCTGTTTGCCCTGGAAAGGCAGTTGCTGTGCTGAATGCCCTGGCTGTGCTCCACAGTGATTCCTCCTCTCCTCCCCTGCCAGACCCAGATCTTTTTGGATCTTTGAGAACCCAGCAGGGTTCCTAAAAGTAAAACCCATAAATGTGAGAGCCCCAGGACTGCAGCTCCAGGGAGATGCTCACCCTCACATGTTCCATGCCTGGCCTCTGCCACCTCCTCAAAGCCATCATTTAAGTGTCTGCACTAGTTTCTGGGTCCAGTGGATCTGGCTTTAGGTGAGCAGATCTCAGCTGTGACACTCTGTGTTCACCTGTTTCTCCAGGTGTCAGGTGGCACTCTGCCCTTTGACCTTGTTTCTTTGACAGGTCCAAGACAAATTGATGATTCTCACTTTGTGGTTTCCAAGCTCTTTACATGTTGGAGCTGAAGGGAAAGTTCATCCTGGGATTTTGGTCAATGTTCTGGAAAACGAGCTCCCTCCTGGCTCAGCCAGCCCCTCCCCTGTGAATTCCTAATGGTCAGCTCCTGAGGCGAGGGAGGAAGCCCAGAGGCTGCCAGCCCCTTCCCACAGGCCCTGTTCCCACCCCCCCCCCCGTTCCCTGGGCAGAGTCAGGGACACGGGCTCTTCCCACAGGCTCCTTTGAGGAGTCCTCGTTCAGACACCGTGACTGGGGCTGAGCTACACGTGTGTACTGCTGTCCTGGCACGACCCTGACTCCTGGGTGGGCTCATGTGGCCCTGGGAGAGCTGGCAGCAGGACAGGAGAGGTCTTGGCCGCCTCCCGCCTCCCTCCCTGGCTGTTCCCCAGCACTGCTGTTGTCCTTTCCACATCTGCTGGTGGCTCCTCCACACGTGGGCCTTTTTGGCCTGCAGCCTGGGCCAGAGCTGACCCTACACCCACAGTTCCCAGGGCCTTGGCTGTGGCTGTGGGTACCTGTGAGAATGATCCTCTTCCCAAGGCCCCAGGCAAGGGGTGGAAACGGCCCTGCCCCTGTAGGGCCTCCCTGAACCTGGTGCCCCTGAGTCAGGAGCACAGGCCCCTGCCCTGGACGTCCTGTGGAGAAGCCGAGCGTGGTTCCACCTGCTTTCTGGGGTCCAGAGTCTGCGCCCCAAGGCTTTGCCCTGGAAAGATCAGGCGGCTCCACCTTCTATGCCCACTCTGCCTTCATGGTTACTCCCTCAGCCCCTGTTCTCATTTAAGCCTGTTCCCCTCTAACCACGGGCGGGGAACCAGAGGCTGTCATTCACACTCAGCACAGAGGCCTGGGCAGGGTGTTGGGGCCTCTTTAGGGCAGGAGCTGAGACACTCCTGCTGGTAATGGCCCTCCTGTCCAGTGAACACAGGCCCCGGGCTGGGAGCACAGGGGGCTCCAGGAGGACAGCCCTGTGGCTCTGAGCATGCGGAATGCACCACAGGGGCAGGTGTCCTTGAGCCAGGACAGACATCCTTGAGCCAGGACAGGCCTGCAGGGTCTCTGCACAGGGAACAGGCACACATCCTGGGCACGAGTGGAGGTTTGGGTCTCACAGGTCATGCCAGGGAGCAAAATGTTCAGTGCAAGGCAGAGTTCGTCTCCCAGCCAGGGCCCCTGAGCCAACTTAGAGAGCCTGCGGCTGGCTTGGCAGCTCCTGCTTCTGGGGTTACAAGCCTAGGCCTGAGTGTCAAGTGCAGAGGGCACAGGCACGGGGGCTGCTGGCCCCTGAAACCGCCGCTCAAAGCTGGAGGTTCTACAAGTGCAAACGGGCCAGGGTGGGAAAAGGCAGGAGGGGAAGAAAAGGCAAAATGCTTCAGCAACACCCTTTATGTTTTACTCACATGCTGGCATAATATTTGTTACACTGGGTTAAACAACACATATTACAATTAATACCTGCTTCTCTTTTCTTAGTGTTACTTAGCTACTAGAAAATGTAAAATGTCATATGTAGCTGGCAGTGCATATTCCATCGAATGAATCCTAGTGCAGCAGAAACACCATCTGGGCAGCATCAAATCGCCCTCACCTGTGATCTGTGGGCGAAGGGACGCAGCAGGAAGGAAGCACGGAGGCTTTGCTGAGGGTGTGCAGTCCCGCCTGGAAACCCCTGGCACAAGTTCACTAAAATGCAAGCACTATGCACTTCCGTAAGAATTTGTACCTTGAGGCAGGGCTGGCCGGCAGGGACTGTGCACACACTTTCCCCGCAGGGTGTCCAGGGCTGTCAGATAAGCAGGGCCCACAAGCACACGGCCTTGCTGAGAGAATCCAAGGAAGGGAACCCAAGGGGGGCCCACGACCAGGGCTGCTGACTCCGTCCCAGGCTCTGCAAGACTCAAGTGCGATGACTAGGAGAGAAGGCAGGCGCCCCCAGCCAAGTCCACTCACGTTCTCTGATGAATTAGAGACGCTCTCAGGTTGTGGGACCCTGAGGTTGCCGTCATGGAGGGTCTCTGAGAACATGTGGCTGAGGTGGAGGGGGTGCTGGCCTGGCTACCAAGCCTGAGCTAGACGGGGCCCCCAGAGAGAGAGCCTATACTCCGGAGGACCTTCGCCCCACTCCTCAAGGTGAGTCAGGGGAAATGTGTGGGAAACGGAGGCCCAGACTGCAGGATAAAGTAAAAAGTAAAAATGCAACACACACCACACACACACACCACAACAACTCGACCTCGTACGCATGCGGCTGACCCTAGCCTCAAAAGAGCAAAACACATAGATGGGCCATGCCAGAGTACCAGTCCCCACAGCAGAAGGGGCAAGCATCCCTGAAAATTAATTCCTTCATCCATTCGGTACCAGCTGATGATGCAGAAAAGAGATGCAAAGTCATGCTCTGCTGCAGATAACACGCTCCACATCAGAAAATTCACGCAATAGACAGGGAGCTCCACCCACACCATCAGTCAGGAGTGATGTGGGGTGGGGGAGGGAAGACAGTGAACAGGTCTCTCAGGAAAGTTTTATGATGTTTTCCTCAATTGTTCTGTGCATCTTTTATCGATTTTTAAATTTTAAATGCTTTTTTCAGCCAGGCACAGTGGCTCACGCCTGTAATCCCAGCACTTTGGGAGGCCAAGGTGGGCAGATCATAAGGTCAAGAGTTCAAGACCAGCCTGGCCCACACGGTGAAACCCCGTCTCCCACTAAAAATACAAAAATTAGCTGGGTGTGGTGGCGGGCACCTGTAATCTCAGCTACTCAGGAGGCTGAGACAGGAGAATCATTTGAACCTGGGAGGCAGAGATTGCAGCGAGCCGAGATCATGCCACTGCACTCCAGCCTGGGCGACAGAGCAAGAGCCTATCTAAAAAAAAAAAAAAAAAGCTTTTTTTTCTGGATGATGGAATTATGATTGATTGATTGTGAATGCTAGGTTTGCATCCAACGTACTTGCTACTTTTTATTATATCTAATAATATAAGTGTAAATCCTTTTAAATTTCTATGTTTATCTGTTTCTTATCTGTGTTTTTTTCTTTTCATTTTGTTCATTTTCTCCCTGACTTTTATGACTATACTGCTGTAGTTGGTATTGAGCTTCCTCCACAACCAAATTAATTTCTCAGGAGGGCCTCACCTCTTAACACTCTGCCTCCACTCTGCACCTCATCTGGAAAACGGCAATTAAGTTTCAACGTGAGTTTTGGGAGAGACATTCTAACCACAGCAAATGCCATTTGTGAAGAACATTTCTCTGTTAGTCCAGATATTGTTTCATTATCTCCCTGCAAATGCCTTGTCTCTCTCCGTGTCTCTGTCTCTCTCTGTCTCTCTGTTTCCCTATGTCTCTGTCTCTGTTTCTCTCTGTTTCTGTCTTTCTCTGTCTCTCTGTGTCTCTGTTTCTCTCTGTATTTCTGTCTCTGTTTCCCTATGTCTCTGTCTCTCTCTGTCTTTGTCTGTCTCTCTGACCCTGTCTCTGTCTCTCGGTCTCCTATGAATGACAGCCATAGCCTCTCTTAGAATGCTAAATGGAAGCGTTGTTAGAAGGCCTGCCTACTGTGTTCTGGTCTGAGGGGGACAGTTTCTCTGTCTCGCCATTTAGCGCCGTACTGTATTTGCTGAAGGATTTTTTAAAAACCCTTTATCCAGTGAAGGAAATTCCTTTCTATTCTTAGCCTGCTGAGAACCTTTTCATGAATGGTTGTTGAATGTTCCCAGATGTTGTTCTGCGTTTGCAAAGGTGGCCACGTGCTTTTCTCCTTGACTGTGCTAGCGTGAGCTCCAGGAAGGCAGGTCTGTCTGTGTGTTCGCTGCTGAGCCCGCCTGGAAGGCACTGTTTACAAAGCACCTGTGCGTCCGGCTCGGTTCTGCACCCCGGCTTCCTCATCTGGAAAATGTGTCCATCTCGGTGATCTGGGCTGGAGACCTGGGACTCAGGGCAGTGCCAGCTGGGCCCCAAGTGGAGGTGACAGCCGGGGACCAGAAGGGGCTACCGCATAGCCGGAGAGTGAGGGGCTGGTGCTGGCCAAGGCGTCTCTGACTGACCTCTGCTCTCTCGCCAAGTACCCAGGAGATGTTCCAGAAAGGACGGCAGCTGCACCGAGATCTTGAACCTCAGAGACCCCTTCCCAGGGCTCTGACACGAGGTGTCCATGGGGTCTTCAACTCACCCGTGAAGACCTGGTACCCTCTGAGGGCGACTCCACCCCACCTTGCAGTTCCACAGCAGCCGAAGCCCAGGCGGGGCTGGGGGCTGGCGACCCTCCAGAATGGTTCTCAGGACCTCGGAAGGGGCAGGGGAGGTGGGCTCCCTGCGGGAGATGTTGGCACTCCCCAAAAGACTCTTTAGGGTTGGGGGTGGACGTGAAGGGAGGAAACCCACTCACCCTGCTTGAATTCTGAAAACGCACACAGATCTCACTTCCACCTCCCTTTACAGTCTGTTCAGGTCCTGCTCCACCTTGCCCATGAGCAGGGCAGAAATTCCCAGCATCGTGGCGGGGAAAGTCAGCGGGGCTCAAAGCTCCAGCCAAGAACGGCCCTGCATCTGCCTGGTTCTCTCTTCAGTCGGCGTTTCCACAGCCAGGACGCTGGCATTTCATAAATAATTACACATTCCTTAAACTCTCGCAAAGCCAAGAGAAAACAAAACCGCAACGCTGAGATTCCTGGAATGTTTTCCAGTTATCTGGGCCAAGCAGAGGCCCGGTTGGGGCTGTGCAGCGCGCTTAGCCTGGGACTCGGCGGCAGTCCCCTTTTTTGTGGCATTTTAGTTAAAAGACCTGAAAGGAAAATGAAAGGTGCTTTATGACTGTGGTGTTCGTCAGGGTCCCCAGACAGCGGGGGAAGCCCGTCCAACCCTCAGAGCTGGCTCGGGGTACTCCCATGGAGCTGTGCCCTGGGACTGACCTCGGGTCAGTCTCAAAGGCTGAGGTCTCCATCCGCTGTTACCCCACCAGGGTTGATTTAGGTGTGGCGCCTCCTCCGGACGCCCCAGGATTGCCCGTGCGCCCCGGTCCAGAGCTCTTGTTCTGAGCAGGGAGCATCTCTGGTCCCTGCCCTCATTCCTTTGAGGTTTTCTGTGGCGCACACCACAGTTTAATCCGACTCACCCCAGCCGTGCTGGGACTGGTTTCCTGTTACAAACACAGGCTTAGTTTTAAGATCAAACAACTGTTTGGGTTCTGGTCTGACCTCGCAGGGGATGTGGCTCGGGGCCGGGTGCAGCCTGGCCAAGGGGTGACGTCAGGTCATGCTGGCTTCATTTCCTGAGCACTGTGGCCTCCTCTGTGTCCCCCGTCCCTGCCCACCCGGTCCCCTGAAGCCGCTGTCCAGCCCGGGTTGCATTCAGCAGTGGCTCATTGGCCCCTCTGCCATCCTCGCCACCGATGCCCAGCTTTACTTATTTGGGGTATTTCTGGGCCATTCCACCCACTCCTCTTGAGGGCACCCAGCATGTCCCCTGCCCCGTGTGGTTGGCGCCCACCTCTGAAGTGCAGGAAGCAGGAAGCAAGGCCTGCTAATGGGAAGGACCCACAGCTCTGGCTAGAATGGCTTTGGCCCTAAGCCAGAACCTAGGGTGTGGGGAGGCAGGAAATCCAGTGTGGAAGCCATTTCAGACGTCAAATCAGTGGGGCGGAGGCTGCTCACACAGGGTCGTCTTATTGTGACTTTTTGGGGGCTTCCTTCTACCCTCCTTCTCTGGTGAGCTTTCTAGGCAAGCCTGCGACATGACATTCTCATTCTGTTTGGAGCAGGATGAAGGGTTTGTGCCTAACACCGTGAGGTGTGGACGGGGCTGAGAACTGGCGCACGGCTGTCACCTGCTGTGGTGACCACCAGGAGTCTCCCTCGCAGGCTCTCTGGCTCGAAGGGTGACCAAGTTCCAGCCACAGGGTCCCTGCTCAGCCCTGAGGACACCCACACTGGCACAGGGTCTTAGCAAGAGACTGCAGCACTCGGGTCTAAGGTCCACACCTCCCCACATTGGCACAGGGTCTCAGCGAGACACTATGGCACTTGGGGAAAGGCCATTTTGTCATTGACTGCAACTTTCTCAAGAAAGCATTTTCCACTTGCGTTTCCACAGAGGGCGGTTTTGCTGGAAACTCACAGGACCCTGTCCTCCACCAGACACGCAGTGTGCAGAGGCGTGTACCCAAAAAGCGAAGTGTGGCATCACACGGTTCTTTAATCTTGAGCCAAACTCCTGGGAAACAAACCAGACAGACGCAGGTACGTGCTCAGCTCTGCGGCTGTGGTTTGGTTCAGGGCTAGGGCCGTGCAGATGCCTGGCAACCCAGCTGGGCCTCGCCACGTCTGGGGGAGGACGCAGTGCTGGGAGCCCGCGGGCCGGGAGCAGGCGCCCAGGGAATGCTTCGGTGGTTCTGGAGGGACTGGATGTTCCCGCCGTGGCATTACTGTCCAGGGGGACAAAAAGCAGTGTGAATGGGAAACGGAGCACTCTGTCCAGTGAATCCACATGTGGGCGGCTGTGTTCTGTGCTCCCTGGCAGCGGGACCGTAAGCCGTAAGCCGGACACCACATTCCCAAAGCCAGGAGGGCCACGACACCTGCTTGCAGTGTCCAAAGGCCAAACCAAGGCTGCGGTCCCTGCCAAGCAGGCAGTGATTCACACCTGGAGAAGCGATGTGATTGGACTTCTACTCAAATAACATAAGCGTTAGGGACAGAGAACGCCAGCGCTTACACTTGACAAATCTCTGGGCATTTTGCTGAGGGCCAAGCTCGGCTCCCCACTCCCAGCCCTGTCCCCCACATGAATCCAGGCTGCTTTCGTTTTCTCCAAGGAGTGCAGTTGGGTTCGGACAGTTTGAGCTCAAGCATTAGGTCTCTGTGGCTCTAAGCTGTGAAGCAGGATCACAGCTAGTTATTGGGAAATCACCAGAAACACATCGATACACAATTCTAGGTTCCTAACAAGAAGAGAAAGAACACGTTCACCTTTAAAAGAAGGAAGATACAAAGTCTGGCAATGGACAGAAGTTTACAGAACAGAAAAATATGGGGTTGTAAACAGCCAACGGAGTCTTCCTAATTCTCATTCAGAGAGGGTGGCATAAAAGCCAACAGAAATCGATGGTGATAGGAAATGAATGTCACTGGAGAAGGTGAGGGGATTTGCAGTGGGAGTACTATTATTTGGGAACTGTCACAGCATGGCCGTTTTTAAACTTATGTTTACAGCGTCTCTCCTCCTAAGCAAGAGCATGAAGAGCACAGAGAATGTCTGTTTACTGGCCGACAGCCATCACAGGGTCTCTCTGTGCCGGCCAGTCCTCACCTCAGTTTGCATGCATTTATGAACTTAGTCCTCCCTCTTCACCATGAAGGGGTCCTTATTGTCCCGTTTCACAGGTGTAGAGACAGAGGCTCAAGGGGAGAAACAGCCCTGGCAGGCAAAGGCAGAGCTGAGCTTCCGAGAAGTGCGTTCGGAACTTCCAAAGTGGAGGTAGAAGTTATCCTGTGGGAGGGGAGGGAGAAACTCCCAGATTACAGGAGTGAGCTGCGGCCTTGTGCTGACATCTACAATGGGACCACGGCATCTAGGGGCTTCTTTCTTGCGGAAACACCAAGAGCAGAAACAGGCAACCGTGGTTGTCTCTCGCACAGGATTAATTGTTGCTTTTCAGCTTTTTTACACTTATTCTTTTTTAACCTATGGTCACTATACTTTTTTTCTCTGAAATAATGTTAGACTTACGGAAGAGTTGCCAAGATTGTCCAGGAGTCCCCGCCCCCTTCAGGCAGCTTCCTCCTATGTCAGCACCTTGTGAACCCGACCTTGACCACAAGGATTGAGGCCAAGAATTAATACAGGCGCAATTAACCACACCGTAGCTTGATTCTGATTCCTCCAGTTCTCGGTAACATACACCTCCTGCTTTAGAAACAACACTGGGTTCCATGAGCATGCAGGCGTCATCTCCTGGGAGGCTCCAGCCCGTGACAGGTCCCGTCTTTCCTTGCCTCCCACAGCCTTGCCACACGGAAGAGCACTGGCTGGGTGTTTTGAAGAATAGCCCTCAGTTCGAGTTTGTTATTTCATCATGTCTGGATCAAAGTCACGTGTCTGTGCCAAGAAACTGGCCGAAGCCCCATGCCCTGCTCAGCGTCCACAGCAGCGACCCACGGGCCCGATGCTTCGCCTCATTATGAGTTGTTTTGGTCACCTGGTGATGGTGGGATCTGCCGGCTTCCCCCACTGTAACATTACTATTCTTCATTTGTAATGTATTGATTTGTATTTACTTATTTTGGAACGGGGTCTCTCTCTGTCCCTCAGGCTGGAGTGCAGTGGTGCAATTTCAGCTCACGGCAACCTCTACCTCCCGGGCTTAAGCGAGCCACTCGCTCAGCCTCCCAAGTAGCTGGGACTCCAGGTGTGTGCCACTGCACCCAAGTAAGTTTTGTATTTTTTTAGAGACAGGGTTTCACCTTGTTGCCCATGCTTCTCTCAAACTCCTGAGCTCAGGTGATCTGCCACCTTGGCCTCTCGGGGAAGATACTTTGAGACTACAAGAGTATCCTATTTCTCCTCAAAGTCTTTTCCGATAATTTTAGCATCTGTTGGTGGGTTTTGTCTGCAACAATTACTGCCGTGGTGTTCTGAGGTGATTTGTTTCCTCACCACTCTGCTGGAATTCCTCGGGAGGAAGGACCGCCCCTCCCCTCACTGATTGATTCAATCAGGTGTGTGCCTCCATGTGAACTTGTGCGAATTTTTGCTTTGGGTGATCATCCTACACTGTCATTATTTACTTAGTTGCTCAAATTTACCTAGCTCTGGCCGCTGGGCTCTTCCAGGCAGGCCCTCTGGAACCCTCCCATCCTTCGGGAGCACCTTCTCACTTTCTGGCATAACCCCAGACTGCCCTGGTTTTTCCCCCAGACCTGGAATCTTTTCCCCAGCCCTGGAATCCATCACTTCTCCAAGGAGCTCTGCTCTTTTCTACTGGAGAATGAGCTTTAGAGACCAAGGTCAGGGCGCTAGCTGTGCTCATTGCTGCTGGGGCGTCATTGAGAAAAGAGAAACGTGAATAGCAAATTAGCCTATAATTATTAATAAATATATATTGATGGATAAATGAAGGAATGAATGAAGGAGGAATTATTCAAAATACTCAAAAGATGGATGTTGAGTAAGACAACTTCCTCCCTGTGAGAAATAATTTAAATGTAAATGTACATGTACCTAACTTACACCAGGGGCGGTGCCTCTCAGTGTTTTCCTGCGTAACACGTGAAAAACGGAGGGACACCCAGAGGCAACGAGAAATGCTGAACGACACAAAGCAAAACAAAAGCAAACATTTAAAACAAACTTCTAAGTTTACAAGAAAGAAAGAACAGACTCGGAAAAGATACCCACCTGTCAATAAAATGAGACAAACTGACCACAGATGAGCCTGCTCGTCAAACAGTCTGGGATCCATATTTACATTATTTCTGTGATGCTGGAACTACCAGGGTAAAAAGAAAAACAAACAGAAACGGTCCCAGGCTGGTGACAAGCCAAGACTGCCTGCCAAAAACCAGGGCCACCTGCTCTGAAGGGGCACTCCCCCACCTGCCTCCTGCAATTCCCACAGTCAAAGTTCCCCCGAAGACGATCCTACAGTCCTTGTGATGAAACACCCAGGGAAGCCAGCCCCACAGCCAGAGCTGCCAGAGGCCGCCTGTGCCCAGACATGAGCCCTGGAGTTCATCTGTAGTGACCAACTTTAAAGTTATTAACTCTAGAAGAAGGGTTCAAAATCAAAGGAAAACATGGGACACCATGAAAAACACAGAGTTTTAAAAGAATAAAATAAGGCTTCTAAAAATGAAGTGTACAGCTACTAAAATTTCTTTTTTTTCTTTGAATGGCCAAAGGGGGTGGTACGTCCCTTGGTCTGTGGGTTTTCAGCAGTTTCCCTGGGATTTTCGATAGGAAAAGAAACAGATTCGGCACAGCTGAAAGATTTCCCCTACAAAATAGCCCACAACGTCCACACAGAGAGGGAAGGAGGTGAGAACAAATGAGAGATGAAGACGCACAGGGGAGAGAATGAAAAGCTTCCACTGGTTGTTAACGGGATTCACAGGAGAGCAGGAAATCCAATGTTATGGGCTGGCAATAATAGAACAAGACAGATAAACTCACATCCAGACACATTGCAATGAAACCACAAAACACAGAAGACTGAGATCTTTAAAGCAAAAAACAATTGTATTAAGGTCCACTAACTACAAAGGGGTATTTGAACTGATGGAGGCGTCCCAAGAGCAGAAGCAGGACAGAGACACAAAGTTCCTTCCACACAGTGGGGGAATGGCAGTCAGCCTCAAATTCGATACCCAGTTTGTGGGGTGAGAGGTTTTTCTCATTATCTTGATTGTGATAATGGTTTCATGGGTTTATATCTATATTTCAAAACCTACCAAATTGTAGCCTTTCAATATAATCGTCTTTGTATGCCAGTTGTTCCTGCATAAGGCTGTAAAACCAAAACCAAAAACAAAATAAAAAATAGAAGAAGAAAAGAAAGACAAACCCTAACAGACAGGCTTCACAGCAGATTAGACACAATCGAGGAGGAGACTGGGAAGCCAGACCATGAGGCACTGGAAAGCATCTAGACAGAAGAACAGAGAGACAAACCTAAACCCTAAAATAAAATCCAACAATTTAAAAGATGGAAGACGTGTTGGAAACGACTAGCAGCAGCGAGGTGTTTGTGGAGTCCTGGAGGGCCAGGAAACGTAGCCATCCTTGAGCCAGATAAGAACAGAGGGAATGGCGTAGACAAATCACAGGAGAACTGCTGGGAACCACAGACCAGGGGAAATATCCCTGAGACATTCAAAGAAAAGAAATGCCATTTTACAAGGAGCAATAAAATGATGGAATCCAGGAAAGAAGGGACTTCCATCTTCCTAATGTGAAGAGAACACAACTGCCAAGCCAGGCTTCCCTGCCCAAAACAAACATTCTCCATGAGTGAAGGTGAAACAGACATTCCTGATTAAAAAACAAATCGAAAAACAGGAAAAACTCTTTGGCAAGATCCTGAACTGAAGAAGACGCGATATGAAGTTACTCAGGAAGAGGAAGTGTATCACAGATGGAAGCAAGAAAGTGCCAGACGGACTGCAAAGCACAGGAGGACAAATGCAACACAAACCCACACACTGGCAAGTGCTCCAAAGCAACTCTGTGCGTCAGACTGCGTGTGGGTAGAATGGGACAGACAAACTCACATCCAGATACATTGTAGTGAAACCACAAAACACGGAAGACTGAGATCTTTCAAGCAAAAAAAAAAAAAAAAATTGTTTTAAGGCACATTAACTACAAAGGGGCATTTGGACTGATGGGGGCTTCCCAAGAGCAGAAATGGGGCAGTTAAAGCACACAGCCACCAAAGCACAGAAGGGGCTGTGCACATCGGATGCCACGAGCTCCACTGCATGAGCCAG
This sequence comes from Macaca mulatta, assembly GCF_049350105.2. Classification (NCBI taxonomy): domain Eukaryota; kingdom Metazoa; phylum Chordata; class Mammalia; order Primates; family Cercopithecidae; genus Macaca; species Macaca mulatta. The sequence continues at coordinate 2,082,232 of NC_133411.1, forward strand.
GATCTGTGAAGGAGGCACTACGCTGTGTTTGACTAACAAGTTCACGGAGGGAAACTGGAATATGTAAAACACGACAAGGTTTCTTTCTACTTAGTAAAGTCAGATGATCAATTTAAATACAAATATATTAGGAATTGCACTAAATACTCTCGTTAAGAGGTAAACATCTCCAAGGTCAGGTTGGACTTGAAACAAAACAAAAACTTATGCATGGCTTTTGAGAGATATGTCTTAAATATAAGTATATTAAAGGTGAAAAGTAAGAAGGTAGAAAAAGACATGCTATCCAAATTCCAAAGGGAAGCTGTCACAGCTGCACCACTGTCCAAGCTGATGTTAGGACAAGAGGCATTCATGGTGATGGGGGACCAGTCCCCTAGGAAGGCATAGCAATCTCCAAGTCGCGTGCACCTAATCACATAGCCTTATTATAGGATGTAAAATTTAACAGAATCTACAATCATTGTAGGAGTTTTAAGCACAGGATTCTCAGTAATTGTTAAACCTGCTAAGAAATTGTCAAAAGATACTGATTTGTAAAACATCATTTACATAATCAACAAATATAAGGCCCTGTATTGAATGTGTTAAACGAAATGCTCATGTGCACACAGAACGTTTAAACTAAATGACAATAAACTGTTCACGAAGCAAGACGACACTGTAGGATTAAAACCATTTAGGATGTTTTCTCTGATCCCAATGCAATAAAGAAAACCTAAATTTTAAAAACCATCAAAAAAAAATCAGTGTTTGAAAATTAAACAATGACCTTCTAAATAGTTCAAGGGTTAAAAAATAAATCACAACAGAAATTAAAACATATTTGAATGAAACAATAAGAATATGACAAATTAAAACTTGAGAGATGTAGTGATTTTATAGCCTTAAATAAATATTTAGGGGGAAAAAAAGGATTTAAAAATAGTGACCTATTATCCATGTTAGAAATTAGATTAAAAAGGCAAATTAAAGTCAATGAAAGCAGTAGGAAGGAAATAATAAAGATAAGAACAGAAGTTAATAAAATAAAGGAGACACAATAGAGCATCTTGAAAATAAAAGATGATTCTCTGAAAAGAACAAAAACACTAATAAAATCTTGCCAAAGGTAATAAAAGAAAAAGAGAAAAGGCATGAAGTAATAATTTTAAAAATAAAAAGAGAGATGTTACTGTATATTCTGAGGATACTTAAATATAATGAGCTTATTTTGAAATAATGTCCCATTATATTTGACAATATAGAGGAAATGAATTTCAGATAAACAGTTTTTCAAAACTGAGGCAAGAATAAAAGAAGACTTGAAGAAATTAGAGAAGACACAAGCAAGTGGAAAAACATCCCATGCTCATGTATAGGAAGAATCAATATCATTAAAATAGCCAAACTGCTCAAAGCAATTTACAGATTCAGTGCTATTCCCATCAAACTACCAACAACATTCTTCACAGAACTAGAAAACAACTATTTTAAAATTTATATGGAACCAAAAAAAGAGCCCAAATAGTCAAGGCAATCCTAAGCAAAAAGAACACAGCTGGAGGCAACACATTACCTGACTTCAAACTATACTACAAGGCTACACTAACCAAAACAGCATGGTACTGATACAAAAACAAGCACATAGACCAATGGAACAGAAGAGAGAGCCAAGAAATAAGACCACATATCTATGACCATCTGATCTTCAACAAAGCTGACAAAAACAAGCAATGGGGAAAAGATTCCCTATTCAATAAATGAATGTGGGATTACTAGCTAGCCATGTGCAGAAGATTGAAGTTGGACCCTTCCTTACACCATACACAAAAATCAACTCAAGATGGATTAAAGACTTAAATGTAAAATCTAAAACTATAAAAACCCTGGAAGACAACCTAGGCAATACCATCCTGGACATAGGACCAGGCAAAGATTTCATGACAAAGACACCAAAGGCAATCACAACAAAAGCAAAAATTGACAAGTGGGATCTAATTAAACTTGGGAATTCTGCATAGCAAAAGGAACTATCAACAGAAAAAACAACAAACAGAATGGGAGAAAATATTTGCAGACTTTACACCCGACAGAGATCTAAGATCCAGCATCTATAAGGAACTTTAACAAATTTACAAGAGAAAAACAATCACATTAAAAAGTGAGCAAAGGACATGAACAGATACTTTTCAAGAGAAGACATACAGCCATAGAAAAGAATGAGTTCATGTCCTTTGCAGGGACATGGATGAAGCTGGAATCCATCATTCTCAGCAAACTAACACAAGAACAGAGAGCCAAACACCACATGTTCTCACTCGTAAGAGGGAGTTGAACAATGAGAACACGTGAACACAGGGAGGGGAACATCATACAGTGGGGCCTGTCTGGGGTGGGGGTCAAGGGGAGGGAGAGCATTAGGACGAACACCTAATGCATGCAGGGCTTAAAACCTAGATGATGGGTTGATAGTGCAGCAAACCATCATAGCACATGTATACCTATGTAACAAACCTGCATGTTCTGCACATGTATCCCAGAACTTAAAGTAAAAAAAAAAAAAAAAAAAAAAAAAAGACATACATGCAGCCAACAAGCATAGGAAAAAAAGCTCAATGTCACTGATCATTAAAGAAATGCAAATCAAAACTACAGTGAGAAAACATCTCCCACCACTCAGAATGGCTGTGATTAAAAAGTTAAAAAAAAACAGATTCTGGTGAGGTTGTGGAGAAAAGGGAACGCATGATTATACATTGTTGATGAGAGTACAAACAAGTTCAACCATTGTGGAAAGCAGTATGGCAATTCCTCAAAGAGCTAAAAGCAGAACTACCATTTGACCCAGCAATCCCATTACTGGGTATATACCCAGAGGAATACAAATCATTCTACTGTAAAGACACGTGCACACGAATGTTCACTGCAGCACCACTCACAATAGCAAAGACATGGAATTAACCTAAATGCCCATCAGTGACAGATTGGATAAAGAAAATGTGGTACATATACACCATGGAATACTATGCAGCCACAAAGAAGAATAAGATCATGTCTTTCAAGAGAACATGGATGGAGCTGGAGGCCATTATCCTTAGCAAACTACTGCAAGAACAGAAAACCAAATACTGCATGTTTTCACTTATAAGTGGGAACTAAGTGATGAGAACACATGGACACAGAGAAGGGAACAACAGACACTGGGGTCTACTTGAGGGGGGAGGTGGGAGGAGGGGGAGGAGCAGAAAAGATAACCATCAGGTCCTGGACTTGATGCCTGAGTGATGAAATAATCTGTATAACAACCCCCTGTGACACAAATTGACCTATGTAACAAACCTGCACATGTACCCCTGAACCTAAAATAAAAGTTAAAAAAATAAAAAATCAAGATTATTTCATGGTGTTCTAGCACCTTGAAAAAAAGAATTTAAAAAAAAAACTGAATAGATTCCTTTAAGAAATGGAATCTGGGCTGGGCGTGGTGGCTCACAACCATAATCCCAGCACTTTGAGAGGCCGAGGTGGGTGGATCATGAGGTCAGGAGATCAACACCATCTTGGCCAACATGGTGAAACCCTGTCTCTCCTAAAAATACAAAAAAATTAGCTGGGTGTGGTGGCACACACCTGTAGTCCCAGCTACTCAGGATGCTGTGGCTGGAGAATTTCTTGAACCTGGGAGGTGGAGCTTGCAGTGAGCTGAGATCGCGCCACTGCACTCCAGCCTGGTGACACAGCAAGAGTCCATCTAAAAAAAAAAGAAAGAAAAAAAAGGAAAAGAGATGGAATCTGTAATTTAAAATTTTACCACAAAGAAAACTCTAGACCAAAGTGGTTTTACTAGTGAATTCTTCTAAACATTTAGGAAAGAAGTAAAACCAAACTTGTACAGTGCTTCCACAGAAGAGAAGCAGGAAGGATTTCCCAAATAATTCTGTGAGGCTTGCATACCTCCATGTCCAACAACTAGACAAATTACAAGAAAAAATATTACAGCTCAATCACTCTCGTGGTCATGAATGCAAAAATCCTCAACAAAATATTAGCAAACCAAAGTCAGATTTATATAAAAGGCATAATATATAATAACCAAGACGTATTTTTCTAGAAATTCAAGGTTGGCAATTTAACATATTAATAGACTAGAGGGGAAAAATCATATAATCATTTCAACTGATGATTTTTAAAAAGCATTTAATACAAGGCAACCCCACTCATGAAAAATATGTTAAGTAAACTAGAAATAGAATGTTACTGCCTTAATTTGATAAAAAGCACCTATAAAGCCCCGCAGCAGACACGATGGGAAGACACGGTGCGCCTTCCATGAGATTGGTCGGCTCTCACCAAGTCCACCCAGCAGGGTGCTGGGGTCCTGGCCAGTGCTGACAGGTAAGAAAAAGAGAAAAAGAAGTAACGCAAAATAAAACTAGCACTTGCCGAAAACACAACCATGCCAGTAGAAAATCCAAATGAATCTATGGATCCTCAGAATTAATACATTTAGCAAGGTTATTGAGTACAAGGTCAACGTACAAGGTGTATTTTTACAAATGAGCAGAAGCAAACAGGAAGTGTTTTAAAATGTAAGGTTTTATAAATGGCAGTGAGCCCATGAAAAGATGCTGAGCCTCACTCATCAAGAGGGAAACTCAATCAAAACTACAATGAGATGCAACCTCATGCCCATTAGAAGGCAAGAAATAATAACAATAATAATACATGCTGGGGAGGAAGTAGAGAAACTGGAACCTTGTGCACATTTCCTGGGAATGTCAAACAGTGCAGCTGCTGTGAAAAGTATTATGGCAGCTCCTCAGAAAATTACGAATAGAACTGCCATATGATCCAGCAATTTCGCTTTGGGTCCGTACCCAAAAGAATTGAAGGCAGGGTCTAGAACAGACATTTGCACACCCATGTTAATAGCAATAGTACTTGCAATAGCTGAAAGGTGGATGCAACCCCAGTGTCCACCAATGGATGAATGGGTACATGCAACGTGATCTATTCACACAATGGACCATCACTCAGCCCTTCTCCATCAATGGAAGAATGGGTACACACATTGTGGTCTATTCACACAATGGACCATCGCTCAGTCCTTCTCCATCAATGGAAGAATAAGCACACATGGTGGTCTATTCACACAATGGGACCATCACTCAGCCCTCTCCATCAATTGATGAATGGGTACATGCCTCATGGTCTATTCACGCAATGGAGTGTCACTCAGTCCTTCTCCATCAATGGATGAATGGGTACATGCATCATTATCTATTCACACAATGGAGTCTCTCAGCCCTTCTCCATCGATGTAAGAATGGGTACGCGCATCGTGGTCCATTCACACAATGGAACATCACTCAACCCTTCTCCATCAGTGGAAGAATGAGCACGCACATCATGGTCTATTCACACATGGACCATCGCTCAGCCCTTCTCCATCAGTGGATGAATGGGTACGTGCAATGTGGTCTATTCACACAATGGACCGTCACTTAGCCCTTCTCCATCAATGGAAGAATGAGCACGCACATCGTGGTCTATTCACACATGGACCATCGTTCAGCCCTTCTCCATCAGTGGATGAATGGGTACGTGCAACGTGGTCTATTCACACAATGGAGTGTCTCTCAGCCCTTCTCCACTGATGTAAGAATGGGCACATACATTGTGGTCTATTCACACATGGACCATCGCTCAGCCCTTCTCCATCAGTGGATGAATGGGTACGTGCAACGTGGTCTGTTCACACAATGGACCGTCACTCAGCCCTTCCCCATCAATGGAAGAATGGGCACACACATTGTGGCCTATTCACACACAGACCATTGCTCAGTCCTTCTCCATCAGTGGATGAATGGGTACATGCAACGTGGTCTATTCACACATGGACCATTGCTCAGCCCTCCTCCATCAGTGGATGAATGGGTACGTGCAACGTGGTCTATTCACACAATGGACCGTCACTCAGCCCTTCTCCATCAGTGGAAGAATGAGCACGCACATCGTGGTCTATTCACACAATGGAACATCACTCAGCCCTTCTCCATCAGTGGATGAATGAGTACGTGCATTGTGGTCCATTCACACATGGACCATCGCTTAGCCCTTAACAGGAAGGAGATTCTGACACAGGCTACCACATGAACAAACCCTGAGGACGTGATACTGAGTAAAATGAGTCAATCACAAAACTACAAATTCTGCATGATTTCACTTACAGGCGGTCCCTGGGGTTGTCAAATCCACAGAGACAGAAGGTAGAACAGTGGGTGCCAGGCTCTGGGGGAGGCAGATGGGGAGTTAGCACTTATGGTGACAGAGCTCCAGTTTTGGGAAATGAAAATGTTCTGGAAATGGTTGTTGGTGATGGTTGCATGGAATAATAATGTCACTGAACTGTGTACTTAAAAATGATTTGGATGGTAAATTTTATGTTTATGTATATTTTATCAAAATTTAAAAAATGGGAAACTATCACATTTTGAGCTGCATAAAATGCTATGGCAAATCTAGCTAAACTTGCATCTAAACAGAAAATGACAAGGTCTGATTGAGGGCCACGGGCTATTCAAGGAAAAGGGTTTCTGGGGGCAGCAAGCCAGGGGCCCAGGAGCCGGGCCCATTTGAATTCTCCTTTGAAAAGAGGGCCAGGAGAGAGCTGCCCCAGAGGCCCCTCTGCAGGGCTGGAACACATTCCTACAGAGCAGGATGGAGCCGAGGCAGTGGCCCCTCCTCCGGGGCCTGGTGGTTCCCAGGTTCTGGGACCTCCTTACCTCGGGCAGGGTTTTTCAGCGTGGGAAGCTGGAGGCCCTGGGAGATGGGAGGCTGGGGGTTCTGGGCAGCTGTGCCACACAGGCCTGGACCGCTGGGTCCTCAGGAAGCTTTCGCCCTGCGAGGACATGTGGGCTGTGTGGCTGGAGAAAGAGGACTAGGGCTCAGGACATGAAGCGGCCTGGGACATGACTCAGGGGTTCCACGGCCCCACTGTTGCCTGCTCTCCACAGAGGCCCCGCTGCCCACCTGACACTCCTGGTTTCACCAGGGACTCACTCCTTCCACACACATCTTCAGCATGGGCGCTGGTCCCTTGCCCAGGACCAGATGCTGAGCCCACCCTCCAGCTGTGGCTCTTGTGACCCCAGTGAAGGCCACAGAGCCACCCCTTGTGGTGAAACCTAGAGCACGTCTCGATTATACCAACGTCACTGACTGGGAAAGGCCAGCCCCAGAACATAGCACCCGTGAAGGAGCCGCCATGGGCCAGCGTAGTGGCTCTGTGGACATAGGCCCTGGGCTCAGGCCACCCTCTTCTGTGGGAGTCAGCACGGGGACCAGCCCTTCCCTCTTGGACCTGGGTGGACCCTGTGGTATGTGGGGTGGCACTGGCTGCCTGAGCACAGCTCTCAGCGGGAGGGTCAGGTCCCAGGAAGTGAGGCAGGGGCTGCCAGGCCCCCACAGGCCACCTCCCCTGCAGCTCCTCTTTCTGGCCCTCTGCACGCAGGGAAGTGGTGGTCAGAGCAGGGGCACACGGGCGGACTGGCAGCCGCCCTGTCCCCATGCCCCCACTCCAGATTTTCCCCTTCCCATCCTTCCCAGAGGACCCAAGGGAGGACCGCCTTTTAAAATTATTTTTAATTTTTTGGATACATAACAGTTGTACATATTTATGAGGTGCGTGTGCTATTGTGATGCATGCACATAACACCTAACGATCAATTCAGGGAAACTCGAGCGTTGATCATTCTTTTCTGTCAGGAACATCCCAGATCCTCTCTTCTAGCTATTATGAAATAAACGATAAATTATTAACTATAGTCACCCTACTGTACCACCAAACAACAGGTCCTATTTCTTCAACCTGGCAGCATGCCTGCAGCCCTTCATCTCCCCCTTCCCTTCCCAGCCTCCATGGCCACCAATCTACTCCATGAGACTCACTCTCAGCTCCCACAGGAGGGAAGCGTGGGCTTCATTCCAGTTCCATTCACACTGCTGAGAATGGCAGGATTTCGCTCTTTTTAGCTGGAGAGTAACCCACGGTGTCCACGCACCTTGTTTTCTCTGTCCACGCATCTGCTGATGGACAGACACCCAGGCCAATTCCGCATCTTGGCTATTGTGATCAGACTGAAGTAAACCCAGGGCGCAGGCATCCCTCCATAGACTTCTTTCCTTTGGATGGGTGCCCGGCAGTGAGATTTCTGGGCCCTGTGGGAGCTGGGTCTTTAGTTTCCTGAGAAGCCTCCATACCATTACCTCCCTGCCAAAGGTGCTCATGGGTTCCCCTTTCTCCACACCACGGCCAGCACGTTTTCTGCATGTGTCTCTGTGTGTGCATGTGTGTGTGTGTGTCTCCATGTGTGCGTGACACACGGATTTTTTTAATCGCTTTATTAAAGTTTGTAAAACTGGGTTTAGAAGCAGTTCTTGAAGAAAAGCTCTAAACGCTGTGACTGTTTCCCTGTAAGCTGAAGGCGTGGGTCACTGTTTTGGGTGGAAGCAGGTGGGGCTGGCTCATGCTCTGGGAAGGTGGGATTTGAAGACATGGCTTACGGAAGGTTCCTGTGGGTCTCCTTCAGGAAAGGGGAATGTCCTTGTTCCCACCCCCAAGAGACACAGTCTGGAAGAAGGGAAACAGACAAATTGGTTACAATCCGCAGTGTGGGCGCCAGGCCCTCGAGAGCTGAGAGGAGGTGAGAAGAGGGGAAGGGAAGCCAGAGGAGCTGCGGGCACGTGGGCGGGACGACGCCTGCACTGAGGAAGGCCAGGACCCCAGACAAGGACACCTTTTTGGGTTAAGCTATAACTCCCTGCAGGAGCCCCACGCCTCCAGGAAGCCCAGCTACACAGTGGCCTTCACTGTCCCCTGACAGCCAGGTGTCCATGATCCCTCATCTGGTGGCCTTTGTGACAAAGGAAAGTGGGCTGGCTGTGAAATAACAGCAAATGGATAGCAAGTGTCAGAAGAACTGTATTCCTATGCCCATGCACACACACATGCACACACACGCACAGAGACACACGCACACACGCACGCACACATGCACACACATGCACACATGGAGACACACACATGCACACACACGCACATATACACATGCACACATGGACATACACGCACATACAGACACGCACACACATGCACACACGGAGACACACACATGGAGACACACACATGCACACAGATATACACATGCACACACATACACACACATGCACACATGGACATACACGTACACACATGCACCCACAAACACACACATGCACATGCACACACAGACACACATGCAAACACACACGCAATACACGCACATGCAGGAACTCCACCTCCCCTTCCCACTTTGTCAAAAGCGAGCCGGATGAGAAGCCAGGAAGGTTTGAGTTCTGTCTCCATGACGGTAAGTCTGAAGCCACACAATTGTGTGATGGGTTGTGTGATCTTCCTGACAAGGAACCTGTTGAGGGCTGCTGACTGGGAAGCTGTGCCCACGACCGGCCATCAGGATGTGCCCGAGGTAGGAGCAGCCCTTCCGGGTTGACTGGGGCTGTGGCGCCCAGCTTGCCCCACCCTGGCAGAGCCCAACACTCCTCTGGCCTGACGTCATGACAGGGGATTGGGGTGCGCAGCCAGCAGGTGCCCCCACATTGCAGGGAGGATTCAAAGCGAAACCACTTCAGTTTGCTTCCAGGAAGGGGTGAGCAGGCTCCTGGCACCTCCAGACCTAAGCCAGCCTGGGAGGGGCTCGCTCCAGAAGGGAACACGAGCCAGGAGATAAGGAGAACCCTCACCATCAGCACCACTTCCAGCGAGGACACCAGGGGACAAGTCCCAGGAGCAGAAGGGGGCTGGCTCCATCCACATGGGCTCAGGGCCACTGCCAGGCCAGGCTGAGAGGACAGAGAGACCCGTGTGCTCCACTGTTTCCCACTGCAGCGTGGGACAGGGGCTGTCAAGGGCAGCAGCTGTGGCTGGGACCCTGGATGGTGCTGGTCCTCCTGCAGCAGAAGCAGTTCAGGAGATGCTGGGCACAGTGCAGGGCCGCTGCACAGGCGGGCAGAGGTGGGCAGAGGCGGGCGAGGACCGACCCTTCTCTCCCTCCTTTCTTTGCTTTTCTCCTTCTGAGCTCCCTGATCTTTTACAGCAGGAACTGTCTTCCTGATGACTTCACTTCCACCCCAGTGCCTGGTATACAGTGGGCGCTCAATAAATGTTGGTGGAGTGAATGGTCACTGGCAAGAGCAGATGCCATAAAGAGGAGAGATTTTGGGCCTCAGCCAAGAGCTCCTGGCCACCGTGGGGCCTCCTCGCTCACCACACAGGTCCTCCCACCTGGCCTGGGCGAGGGATTGTGGTGTGAGTGTGGACTAGGCTTGGGCGAGGGGTTGTGTGTGAGTGCGAGGGATTGTGGTGTGAGTGTGGACTAGGCCTAGGCGTCCTGAGACCTCAAGTTCCCATTTCCTCAGGAGGGAAGTCAATCCCGTGAGGGCCCCAGGGCTCAGTATTCGCCTTCCGAACTTGGGGGAAGAAAAACCAGTCCAAGTTACATCCAAGGAGTGCTGTTGAGACACTTGGTCTGGGAGGACAGTGATAATCAAAGCCTCGCGTCCCTGGCGGTGCGACTCCACAACTGCTCAGCCCCACACAGACACAACATGTGGGCGGGTGATTCGGTTTTTGTGGAATTGACTTTGTGTGTGGATGTCATGGAGACACTTCCTGGCGGGCGCCGAGAAAGGGGGCATTGTCCTTCCCGCCGGAGAAAGGAGGGCATTGGGGGGGTCCTTGGGCAGTCCCTTCCGTGGCCAGAGGAAGAGGCTGGGAGGCGTCCCGGGGGCCTTTGATGCTGGGCGATTTGGGGTGCCAGAGGCCACTAAAGCAACGGCCCACTGCCCAGTTTATGTGTGTGCTAAATCACGACCATGATTTCTGCGTGTTTTCTAGAATAATAGCCAGCCATAAAACACAGGACGTGGTCTCATAATGTTCCAGATTCTAAACATTTACAATCAATCTCTATGCTTTTTAACCAATATCTCATAAAATTAAACTCATCTTTTTAATATATTTTTAGTGTTCTGGTTTCCATTTCTGTTTAGGCACATTTGTCATGGCAAAGCCTGGAGCTGCAGTTATCAGAAACGTCTAAAAGTTCAGAAGTTGATTGCTTTTAAAAGTAGCAGAACTAAGACAAAAACCTAACACCAGGTTGCTACATTTTGGGAGGTGTCTCCATGTGGACTCCTAAATTATTGTTTGAGGTCTGCTTACTCCAAGAGGCATTTCTCTTTTTAGAAAATTAAAAACATTAAGTACTCCATCTGGACACAAAGCGTCTCCATATGACAGAGTTTTGTTACTGTGGGGAGAGGACAAAGCGCCAGCCACACCCCTCATTCCACAGCCTTTCCCAACCCTCCCCTCGAGATGAAACGCCGGCCATCTGTAGCGCTTCACCTCTGAGCTGGAAACAAGCTTGTTTCTTTTGCTTTGATGAGGTTCTGCTGGTTTTGGTGGGACTTTGAAGTTTATTTATTGTCATCAAATTGCATTAATTATTTTTGAAGTTTATAGTTTTGTTCACAACTTTAAGACTTTGTGAAGGGCATAAAATAAGCATAAATTCAAAAAATTCCAAGAAATGGATCCAACAGTTACTTTTAATTGGCAGCAGAATACAGCCCCCAATTTATTACAAACTTACATGCAATGGTTTAGAACTAATTTTAACTTCCCCTTGAAGTTGGAATTCAAAACCTCACTGGTGGCTTGACATGGTATTATCCAAGGAGGATGTTTGTTTCATAATTTGAAACAAGAACCTGGATCTTTTATGAGGTCCAATATTATTTCCATATGAGGGAGCAGAGTGGGAAGAAGGCAGCTGGAACAGACGCCAGGGCCAAGCTGGGATCTGGGGCCCTCTTGATCTCCCTTATTATCGGTGCTCCTTCCCCAAGGGCCAGCCAGGGGCCCTGCACAGCGCAGTCTTTTGGCTGGAGTCAGAGAAACCTTATGGGCAAGGGCAACAATAAAACTACCACCTTACCACCCCCAGAGTGCATTCCCCTGAGCAGAGACCCCAGACTGCATCAGCCCCACCCCGAGCAGAGACTCCTGCCTGCCTCAGTCCACCTGTCCAGAGACCCCGGCCTGCATCAGCCCCACCCCGAGTGGAGACCCCAAGACCCCAGTCTGCCTCAGTCCACCCATCCGGACACCCCCTGCCTGCCTCAGCCCACCCTGGGCAGAGACCCCCAAACCCCTGGCTGCATCAGCCCACCTGGAGCAGAGACCTCCAGACCCCTGCCTGCATCAGTCCCACCCCGAGCAGACTCCAAAACCCTGGTGTGCCTCAGTCCACCTGTCCAGAGACCCCTGCCTGCCTCAGCCCACCCCGAGCAGACTCCTGCCTGCCTCAGCCCACCCCGAGCAGAGACCCCAAGACCCCTGGCTGCCTCAGCCCACCTGGAGTGGAGACTCCGAGACCTCTGCCTGCATCAGCTCCTCCCATCCAGAGACCCCCTGCCTGCCTCAGCCCACGCCAAGCAGAGACCCCAAGATCCCTGCCTGCATCAGCCCCACCTATCTGGAGCCCCTGGCCTGCCTCAGCCCACCCATCCCCTTCATTGCATTGGTCTCCATTCCTTTCTCCACAGCTTCCCAGCACTCCTGTGCCAAGGCCTTTCCCCAGCTCCAGGTCCAGCTGCAAGTGAGGTTCAGGCCTCCCTTGGCCTGTGCCACGGGGAGAGGCAGTCACCTGGCAAGGATGCCCGGGTGTGGAGGAGGGACCTGGGCTGGGGCTGTGTCATGGGGAGGGACCGGGGATGCCCCCTAGCGGACCAGGATGGGGACTCTGATGCAGGGATGTGCGGGGAGGTGGTCGCAGAGGCAGAGGGAGGGCAAACGGAGCTGGAAACGGGGAGGGGAAAGGCCCCTCACACTGGGTGCCCGCCCTGCAAGTGTTGTGCTGGCCAGGATGAGAAGCTGCGGCCACTCAGCAGCCCTGGAGCAGCCCATGGACGGCCCAGGCCACTGGGGAGGCTCCAGGGAGGGGCTGGCAGGCAGTGGCCCAGAGGCAGGACCCACAGCTCAAGTTGAATGGGCACCAGGGCCACAAGGAGGCTGAGGCCGAGGTCGGGGCACCGTGGGACCCCTGCCCGCAAGGAGGGGTGTGCCCCGTGGGCTGTGCAGGGCTGGGTCTTGCTGTTTTGGCCCGTGCTTTCCCTCTGTGCCTCTGCCTGTTCGGAGCCCCTGGAGCTCTGAAGGAAGGTCTGGGGGCAGCAGGGGACCTGGATGGCTGGGGTGGAGTGGGAGGGGAAGGTGGGGTCCAGGGTTCTCCTCTTAGCCCAGAGAGTTGGCCGCGGGTTTGGGGGACAGAGCCCTGACAGGGACATGAGGCATTGGCTATGAACTCGAGGGGACATGCTCATGGGGGCCAGGGCAGAGAGAGGGGAGGCTTGGAATTGCAGTCTGGGGCCTCTGGGAGAGGAGCTGGCTGGTGAAGAGGTCCAGGGTGAGGGCGGGGGGCATGGCTGCAAGCAGAAGGACCCCTCCCCACTGACCCATGCCGCTCATCCACAGCAGAGGCTCAGACCCCATTCCACATGGGAGGTGGAACGTGCTGGGAGGAGGGGAATGGCAGCCCAAGTGGGGACAGAGGGGGTCCAGCAGCCTTGCCCCGCCCCACCCCCCAACCAGATCCCAGGGGTTCAGCAGTCCCCTTGCCTCTGACCAGATCTCAGGGTCCAGCAGCCCATCTGCATCACAGGGGCAATGTGTGGCTTTTAGGTTTTGGTGTGTGTGGTGTGTGTGTGTGGTGTGTGTGTGTGTGGTGTGTGTCTGTGTGTTTGTGTATGCACATTTCTTTGGTCCTGGCCTTTTTTAATGGTGGCAACAAACTTTACAAGAGTTTAGTTTTCATCTTTCTTTCTCTCTTCTCATATCTCTCGCAGCTTTTCCTGGATTTTTCTTTTCATTTTGAGGTTTTCTCCAGAAATGTTTTCATTGTGGGTTTTGTTGGCAAATCTTCTGAAGCCTTATGAGACTATTTTTATTATACCCTCAAAATACTTCTTTCTTTCAACTATTGTATTCTTTTACAGCCACTATTTCCACTTTGTTCTTTATTCAGGACATTTTTCTTTTTCACACCACTAACATTTTTTCTTATTATGTTAAATATGAGCATCCTACTCATTTTAAGTCATGTGTCTATTCTAACACACCTGCTTCAGATGTTATACACCTTCCAGTTCATGGCTTTTTCTTTTGTGACATTTAAATGGTTTGGGTGTTTAGTTCCCTTGACTCAAGAGCTCACCTTCCTTTACAAGTGGGTTTAATCACCTTTGGAGGAAGATACATCCTCCAAAACTTCTATTTTTGTGCATAGCATCCAAAACACAGACTTCCAGCTACGCCAATGAATGCTTCCACCCTTTAGCATAGAGCTTGCTCTTCCAAAGGCCATGAGGAGTTTTAGACCCTGGACCCCAGACATGTTCCAAGACTCTTTTACATTATGTCAGACATGCAAGCCCTGCCTCAGCTTCTCCCAACACTCAGCTTTCCTCCCAACATTAACAATATCAGAAATGAAAATGGAGACATCACTAAAGATCCTACCGATACTAAGTTAATAATAAAAGAATATGCTGAACAATTTATGCCAATAAATGTGACAATTTAGAAAAATTGAACAAACTCTGAAAAACACAACTTGCCAAAACTGATGCAAAAAAAATTTATGAGTCTGAACAATCTTATTTAAAATGTTCCCACAAAGAAAACTTCAGGTCCAGTTGGCTCCACCGGCAAACCATTCTTCCAAACATTTGTGGGAGAGAAAAACACCAATCTTACACAAACTCTTCCAGAGAAGAGAAAAAATGAGTACTGCTTTGCAACTTTATTTAAAAGACTAGCTTGACTTTGTTATTAAAATCTGATGAGATCACTGCAAAAAAGAAACATTGCAACAATCTCTGACATGTGCATGGACCAAATATTGTCTAAAAATGAGTGAATCACTGATAAATGAATTCAGTGAAGTCTCAGGTTACAAAATCAATGTACACAAATCAGTAGCACTGCTATACACCAACAATGACCAAGCTGAGAGTCAAATCAAGAACTCAAGCCCTTTTGCAATAGCTGCAAAAAATAAAATAAAATTCCTAGAAATAACTTGACCAAGGGGTGAAATATCTCTACAAGAAGACCTAGCAAAAACTGCTGAAAGAAATTGTAGATGACACAAACCAATGGAAATATATCCCATGCTCATGGACTGGAAGAATCAATATTGTGAAAGTGACCACACTATCCAAAGCAATCTATAGATTCAATGCAATTCCTATGACAATACCAACATTGTTTTTCAAATAATTGGAAAAACAATTCTAAAATTCATAGAATTAAAAAAATGCCTGAATAGCCAAAGTAATCCTAAGCAAAAAGAACAAAGCTGGAGGCATTACATTACCTGACTTCAAATTATCTTACACGGCTGTGGTAACCAAAACGGCATGGTATTGGTGTAAAAGTAGATACATAGACCAATGGAACACAATAGAGAACCCAGAAATAAAGCCAAATACTTATAACCAATTCATCTTCAACAAAGCACACAAAAACAAAAAAATGGGGAAAGAACACCTTATTCAATAAATGTTGCAGAAAAAAATTGGAAAGCCAAAGGTAGAAAATCGAAAGTGGGTCGCTATCGCTCAGAATATACAAAAATCATCTTAAAATGGATTAAAGACTTAAATTTAAGACCTGAAACCATAAAAATTCCAAAAGATAACCCAAGAAAAACTCTTCTGGACATTGGTTTAGGCAAAAATTTCATGACTAAGACCCCAAAAGCAAACGCAACAAAAACAAAAAGAAATAAATGGGACCTAAATAAGCTAGAAGGCTCTGTGCAGCAAAATAAATAATCATCAAAGTAAACAGACAACCCACAGAGTGAGAAAAAAATATTTGCAAACTATGCATTTGACAAAAGACTATATCCAGAACCTGCAAGGAACACAAACAAATCAGCCAAAAAAACAATCCCATCCAAGGGTGGGCAAATGACATGAATAGACACTTCTCAAAAGAAGACATGCAAATGACCAACGAACATGTGAAAAAATGCCCAACACCACTAATTGTAGGAAATGCAGTTTAAAATCATAATGAGCTACCACTTTACCCCAGACAGCATGGCCATTACTAAAAGGGTACACTTATACACCACTAGTGAGAATGGAAATTAGTACAACCTCTGTGGAAGACAATATGGATATTTCTCAAAGAACTAAAAGTAGATCTACCATTTGATCCAGAAATCTCACTACTGGGCATCTACCCAAAGGAAAAGAAGTCATTATATTAAAAAGACATCTGTACACATATGTTCATCGCAGTACAATTCACAATTGCAAAGATATGGAACTTACCCAAGTGCCCATCAACTGATAAATGAATAAAGAAAATGTGGTGCATATACACCATGGTATACTACGCAGTCATAAAAAGGATGAAACAATGTTTTTACAGCAACTTGGATGGTGCTGGAAGTCATTATTCTAAGTGAAGTAACTCAGGAATGGAAAACCAAATACCGTATGTTCTCACTTATATGTGGGAGCTAAGCTATGGATACAAGGAAGGCCTACAGAGGAGCATAATAGACATTGGAGGCTCAGAAAGGGGAGGGCAGAAGCGGGTAAAGGATTTAAAAAACCCTGCATATTGGGTACAATGTACAAAAGCTATTGAAATAAAAAAATTTAACAATTAGCAAATCACAGCCAGCATATAAAAATATACCACAGCTAATTAAGGCATAATCCAGATATATAAGAATGGTAAAAATTTAAAGTAAATAAATACAGATAACACATATTGAAATGTAAGTAAGAAAATAGCACATAATTATCTCAACAGATACAGAAAAGAATTCTTTTTTTTTTTTTTTGAGACGGAGTCTCGCTCTGTAGCCCAGGCTGGAGTGCAGTGGCTCAATCTCCACTCACTGCAAGCTCCGCCTCCCGGGTTCAGGCCATTCTCCTGCCTCAGCCTCCCGTGTAGCTGGGACTACAGGTGCCCGCCACCGCGCCCGGCTAATTTTTGTACTTTTAGTAGAGACAGGGTTTCACTGTGTTAGCCAGGATGGTCTCAGTCTCCTGACCTCGTGATCTGCCCGTCTCAGCCTCCCAAAGTGCTGGGATTACAGGCGTGAGCCACCGCGCCCGGCCAGAAAAGATTTCTTTAGAAAACTGACCTCCTATTCAATATGGTAACTGTAAAAAAGGAAAGAAAAGCAGGTGAATTCCTTAGCATGATGAAAGGCATCACACACAGCACCCAATGTGGAGATTCTGGGGGAGCCTCACACCACAGCCAGGACCACACGGTGAGCACCAACTCTTAGCACTTTAAGCAAATGCTCTACTAGAGGCTCTTCCCGGTAGAAGAAAACAAGATAAGGAGATCAAAGGAATTTGGTTTGAAAAGAAAGATAAAAGTATTAATTTATTGACAATATATAGAATATATACAAGAATCTATTAAACTATTTGTGTATATATTATTTCAGCAAGTTCACTGAATACAAGGCCAACCTATACAAATTGTTATTCTATATGTTTGAACAAATAAGGAAATTTGAAAAAATTAGGAAATGAAATTTTAAGGAGCTAAACATTACAAAAGTATTTTTTTTAAAAACACTCCAGAAAAACTCTTTTTGGCAACAGGCACAATCTTGAGCTTGTCCCAGTGACTTGAGGGGCTGAGGTGGGAGAACCACTTGTGCCCATGAGATTGAGGCTGCCATGAACTATGATTGCATCACTGCATTCCAGCTTGGGTGACAGAGCAAGACCCCACTGGAAAGAAAGAAGAAGGAAGGAAGGGAGGAAGGGGAAGGAGGGAAGGGAGAGAGAAAGGGAAAGAAAGAAAAGAAAGAAAGAAAAAAGAAAAGAAAGAAAGAGGAAAGAAAGAGAAAAGAGAAAGAAAGAAAAAGACAGATGGAAGAATGGAAGGAAGGAAAGGTAGAAAGACAGGAAAGAGAGGAAAGAAAGAAAGAAAAGAAAAAATAAAGAGGAGAGGAAGAGAGAAAGAGAGAAAGAAAGAGATAGAGAAAAGAGAAAGAAAGAAAAAGACAGATGGAAGAATGGAAGGAAGGAAAGGTAGAAAGACAGGAAAGAGAGGAAAGAAAGAAAGAAAAGAAAAAAGAAAGAGGAGAGGAAGAGAGAAAGAGAGAAAGAAAGAAATAGAGAAAGAGAGAAAGAAAGAGAAAGAAAGGGAAAGAAATCATTCCAGTGGAAAGCCCCATGTTAGAGATTGGCTGGTGGTTTCTGATTACCTGAACTACGACCATGAACACTGAGTTGGACTTTGGTTTGCTTGAGTTGAAACCCAAGGTGCTGTGGTCACCTCAGTCTAATAATCTCCCAGTTAATTATTTTAACCTGTGTGTGTGTTTACTATGTGTACTCACACAAGCACAACTAAGAAGAACTCAAATTCAGAATAAAGAAATTCTACAGGCTGGGCGCGGTGGCTCAAGCCTGTAATCCCAGCACTTTGGGAGGCCGAGACGGGTGGATCATGAGGTCAGGAGATTGAGACCATCCTGGCTAACACGGTGAAACCCCGTCTCTACTAAAAAATACAAAAAAAACTAGCCGGGTGAGGTGGCGGGCACCTGTAGTCCCAGCTACTCGGGAGGCTGAGGCAGGAGAATGGCGTGGACCTGGGAGGCGGAGCTTGCAGTGAGCTGAGATCCGGCCACTGCACTCCAGCCTGGGAGACAGAGCGAGACTCCGTCTCAAAAAAAAAAAAAAAAAGAAATTCTACAAATCAATAAAAGACAAAAATCCAAGAGAGTATCCAAATTGCCAATACGCATATACAACTGTGCTCAACTTCAACGACTGTGGGAGCAATGAGTATCAAAAACACAATAAAATACCAATATACACCCAACAGAATGGCTAAAATTTACAGCTGACAATTGCAAGTGTCAGCAAGGGTGTGGGGCAACTGGAACTCCCGTAGACTCTTGGAGAGTGTCAGTTGGCACAGCCACTCTGAAAAGCCATTAAGCAGTGTTTGATAAAGCTGAGCATGTGCATATGCTATAACCCAGCCCTTCAACTCCAGTGTATGTTCCACATCCGTAAAAGAATTCCATTCACCACAAAGTACACATGAGGCTGTTTGTGACACCCTTACTCACAACAGGTAAAAACTACTATGATTAATGGAACAGATAATCAACTGTGTTCGCATGATGGAATACTACAAGGCCACTTATATAAATGAATCACAACAGGTAAAAACTCCTGTGATTAACAGAATGGATAATAAACTGTGTTCACATGATGGAATACTATAAGGCCACGTATATGAATGAACCAGTGCTGTGTTCAATAGCATGGGTGAATTTCACACTTATATGAAGTTCAAGAAGAGCTGAAGCTAATCTGTGTGTTAAAAGAGGGGTTGTGGAGCCCTACTGGGTGGAGGATTCTGGGGGCTGGGGTTGTTCTGCGTCCTGGTCTTGGTGGTCTTGATGCTGTAACAATTCACCATAATTTTCTTATGCATAGTATACTTCAAAAAATTGCCTAAAAACAATAAAAGAGTTAGGAAACTAAATAAATAAAATTAAATTTAAAAATAAATTCCCGGCTGGGCACAGCGGCTCACACGTGTAATCCCAGCACTTTGGGAGGCCAAGGCGGGTGGATCATGAGGTCAGGAGATCAAGACCATCCTGGCTAACACAGTGAAATCTGGTCTCTACTAAAAATACAAAAAATCAGCCGGGTGCGGTGGTTCACGCCTGTAATCCCAGCACTTTGGGAGGCCAAGGTGGGTGGATCACGAGGTCAGGAGTTCAAGACCAATCTGGCCAACATGGCAAAACCTTGTCTCTACTTTAAAATACAAAAAATTAGCCAGGCGTGGTGGTGGGCACTTGTAATCCCAGCTACTCGGGAGGCTGAGGCAGGAAAATTGCTTGAACCCGGGAGGCGGAAGTTGCAGTGAGCTGAGATCACACCACTGCACTCCAGCCTAGGCAACACAGTGAGACTTCATCTCAGAGAAAAAGTAATACAAAAAATTAGCCAGGCATAGTGGCGGATGCCTGTAATCCCAGCTACTTGGGAAGCTGAGGCAGGAGAATTGCTTGAACTAGGGAGGCGGAGGTTGCAGTGAGCTGAGATCATGCCACTGTACTCCAGCCTGGGTGACAGAGTGAGACTCCATCTCAATCAATCAATCAATTCCCACATTGATTCTTTTGGGGGGGAAAGCAATAAAATGCATGAACAGGCAAACAGACTAATGGAATAAAAGAAAGTGCCAAAAAGGGCCCCCATTTATGGGAACCCCAATACGACAGGACCATCACCTACGGGAACCCCCCTATGATGAATGTGGACCCCACATCCCTGGAGAAAAGGTACCAGGACCAGCATGAGGGATGAGAGCTGCCTCACCGCCTGGGAAACGTGAAGGTGGATCCCTGCCTCGTGCCCGATTCAAGAGGGGAAACTGGGACCAGGTGCAGTGGCTCACACCTGTAATCCCAGCACTTTGGGAGGCTGGGGTGGGTGGATCACCTGAGGTCAGGAGTTCAAGATCAGCCTGACGAACATGGAGAAACCCCGTCTCTACTAAAAATACCAAATTAGCTGGGCATGGTGGTGCATGCCTGTAATCCTACCTACTCAGGAGGCTGAGGCAGGAAAATTGCTTTAACCTGGGAGGCGGAGGTTTTGATGAGCCGAGATCACACTAATTCATTTCAGCCTGGGCAACAAGAGTGAAACTTCATCTCAGGAAAAAAAAAACACACACACACACACACACACACACAAAAAGAGGGGAAGCTGGTTTCAAACCTAACGTGAAATTAAAGCCTTGAAGCTCACAGGAGAAAACGTCACGTAGCTTCACAACCAGAAAACCTCACGCCACGCGGTGAAAAACCACTGGGTACCACCAGTGGGCTTGTGTATTCCACAAAGGACATTAACCACATCATGCCTGCACAGCAGACAGAGGGGCCGTTTCCAGATCCAAGCCCTGCAAGGGACTCATCTCTATGACACACAGCAGCATCCGTGAACCATGAGCAAAAGGCAGCCTCTCAGTCCACTTCATGCTGCTTAACAGAATTCCAGTCTGGGTAATTTATAAAGAACAGAAATGTATCCCTCACCAATTCAGAAGCTGAGAGTCCAAGCAAGGCACCTGCATCTAGTGAGGTCCTTCTGGCTTCACCATCCCAGGGCAGAAGGCAGAGGGTGGAAGTCACGGGCATGGGTGGGCATCCAAACTCATCCTTTAATCAGGAACCCCCTCCTGGGATAACAGCACTCATCCATTTATGAGGGCGGAGTCCTTGTGGCCTCACACTCCTTAAATGTCCCACCTCTTAATACTGCTGCAATGGTAATTAAATTTCAACATGAGTTTGAGAGGGGACAAACATTCAAACCACAGCAGATGAGAACTAGCATTCGGGCAGAGGATAGACATGGACGATTCACAGAAGGAACAACCGATAGGACTCACCTCAGCCTCTGTTCAGCCTCCTGTGATGGGTGAGTGGGAAACGCTCAGCCTCCCGTGACAGGTGAGTGGGTGAGTGGGAGACGCTCAGCCTCCCCTGTGACGGGTGAGTGGGTGAGAGGGTGACACTCAGCCTCCCGTGACGGGTGAATGGGTGACGCTCAGCCTCCCGTGATGGGTGAGTGGGTGAGTGGGAGACGCTCAGCCTCCCCTGTGACGGGTGAGTGGGTGACACTCAGCCTCCCCTGTGACGGGTGAGTGGGAGACTCTCAGCCTCCCTTGCGACGGGTGAGTGGGAGACGCTCAGCCTCCCGCGACGGGTGAGTGGGTGACGCTCAGCCTCCCGCGACGGGTGAGTGGGTGACGCTCAGCCTCCCGCGACGGGTGAGTGGGTGACGCTCAGCCTCCCCTGTGACGGGTGAGTGGGTGATGCTCAGCCTCGTGGGAGACGCTCAGCCCCCCGTGACGGGTGAGTGGGTGACGCTCAGCCCCCCGTGACGGGTGAGTGGGTGACGCTCAGCCCCCCGTGACGGGTGAGTGGGAGACGCTCAGCCCCCCGTGACGGGTGAGTGGGAGACGCTCAGCCCCCCGTGACGGGTGAGTGGGTGACGCTCAGCCCCCCGTGACGGGTGAGTGGGTGACGCTCAGCCCCCCGTGACGGGTGAGTGGGAGACGCTCAGCCCCCCGTGACGGGTGAGTGGGGGACGCTCAGCCCCCCGTGACGGGTGAGTGGGGGACGCTCAGCCCCCCGTGACGGGTGAGTGGGGGACGCTCAGCCTCCCGTGACGGGTGAGTGGGAGATGCTCAGCCTCACCTGTGACAGGAGGCCGGCAGGTACACTCACACTAACTGAATGTTTCGTAAATCTGGGTACTGCATGCTGCCGGTTGCTGTTAAGAGTGGGGTCTTCCCTCCACGGTGTGTTTGACAAGTCCTACTTTCCCCCCAGCAGTTCAGGAGCCTTGCAGCCATGCAGCACTGGCCTCTTCACATGCCAGTAGCGTTCCTGTCCACTTTGCGGGTGGCCTGTGCTGCCAGGTGAGCCACAGCCGTGGTGGGCCCTGCTTTCCTTCTCACAGCTCTGCCTCCTTGGAGGGCACAGATGCCTCAGAGCCGCTCAGCTGCAGCAAACCGCTGCCTTCCTCCTTGGGTGGCTGTTGCAATGCAGCCTCTGCTCAAGACCCTGTGCTCGTCCATGAGACCCCCGGGTGGAGGGCAGGTGGGTGACAGGATGGTCTAAGCTTGGCGCTCAAGACCCTGTGCTTGTCCATGAGACCCCTGGGTGGAGGGCAGGTGGGTGACAGGATGGTCTAAGCTTGGCGCTCAAGACCCTGTGCTTGTCCATGAGACCCCTGGGTGGAGGGCAGGTGGGTGACAGGATGGTCTAAGCTTGGCATTAGCTGATAAATCACTTGATTCCACAGCTTTGGCATCAAATCTTTTCTTGTCTCTGTGGGCACTGCCTGTTGGCCCTGCAAAAATGTGTTGCACTGCCTTTTGAAATAGGAGTAAGGGCCGGGCGTAGTGGCTCACGCCTGTAATCCCACCATTTTGGGAGGCCAAGGTGGGCGGATACGAGGTCAGGAGATGGAGACCGTCCTGGCTAACACGGTGAAAACCCGTCTCTACTAAAAACACAAAAAAATAGCCGGGCATGGTGGTGGGTGGCTGTAGTCCCAGCTACTCAGGAGGCTGAGGCAGGAGAATCGCTTGAACCCCAGAGGCAGAGGTTGCAGTGAGCTGAGATTGTGCCACTGCACTCCAGCCTGGGCAACAAGAGTGAGACACTGTCTCAAAAAACAAACAAACAAACCAAAAAAAAAAAAAAAGAGAAAAAACAGGAGTAAGTTTAAAATGTTCTAGTTTACTTGCTATGTTTTCTTTTCCTCTTGATTTTGATGGAAATAATTTCTTATTCCTGAAATTGATATTTAATAAACAGCTTATGTGAGAACTGAGAAGTAACAAAGGAGACAGGCAGTGGGGAAGCAAGACAGTGCCAGGACACGGGTTTAAAAAATAGTAGAGCTGGAAATGTCTAAAAGAAAAGGTTCGATTGTGCCTTATTTATTTATCGTATACTGTCTTGGCTGGTGCGTCTCATTAAATGCTTTCCCGAGGGACGATGCATTCTTCTTTCAGAGCAGGCCATGGAAGTCTCGTGGCCATAAATGGTTTTCTGCAGAGTCTGTGGCCCCAGGTCTGCGGGTGGCAGGTGGGGGTCCTTTCTCTGGGCCACAGCAGGATGCCAGGGAGGTGGAAGAACCAGTTGCCCTGAGGAGGTCTCTTCTGCGCTTCCTGCAGACAGTGGGTGATGGGTTAATCTGCGCCCCCCCTCCCCCCGCAGGACAGCACTGGGGACGCAGCCTGCAGGGGCTGTGGACACCACGGTGACACCAGGAAGCTCTTCAGGGGCTCCTGCATTCCCTGCCCCGAGCTTAGTCCTGCTCAACCTCATAGGCCTTCCTCCCAGGAGTGAGCTCTGGAAGGTGCCACAGAACCCGCTTCCCCCAATATTTCTCCAGGCATGTAGGTGGTCCGAGCCACCTCCCATAGTGACCCTCTTGTGACAACCTTGCTCCCACCCCCTTTCCATCCATGCAGCCACTTCTAACCATGTCTCTCAAAACCCAGGTCCCTCCAAGGCCAGGCCACCCAGACCCGACCCCACCCACACCCCACTCCTGCCAAGCCCCAATAAAGAGTTCAAGGCCGGGCGTCACAGGGGTGTCATCAACTTACCCCCACCACTGGCCCCACACCGGCTTGTCATAGACTGCCCCACCTCTAGAGGGGAGGCCTCCTGTGTCCTAACCTCAGTCTCAGAGAGAGATACAGACAGACAAGGAGAGACAGAGACAGACACAGAGAGAGACATGAAAACATGCCTCTCCCACCTCCTGTGGCTGTGGGTGTGCTCATTCCCAGTCTCCCCACTGTTCATGCCCGGCCTTTAAATACACGCACTTCACATCCCATTAAGTGACTCCTCTGTGGAAGAAGATGCGTTGACTGTAAGTGACAGCAAAGTAAGGGACCGCCTCCCATGACAGCAAGTCCACCTCAGGGTGGGTTTCAGGCACAGGGTGCTCAAGGCTCCAGCTCTGCCCCTTCGCCCATCAAGCTGTGGAGCCCCTTCCTGTCCTCCGCCTGTCTCTTCAACACTCCGGCTCTGTTCAGCTCTGGGATTAGCTTTGTCCTCAGGCTGGCTTCCTCGAGAGGGCAAAGTGGCTGTCAGTGGCAGCTGCAGCAGCCCACTCCCTCACCGCACACTCCAGGGAGGACAGAAGAAGGGGACTGCCCACCTGCTGTCCCTGAAGCAGTTTCCTGGAAGCCACAGAAGTCCCCTCCCTGAGTCTCACTGGCCAAAAGCAGACGTGGATCTTATGCCAATTCCAGAACAAAGACTGGCAGGGGAAATGGTGTTCCCAAGATTGGCTAAGGGTAGTGGACCAGGAGAGAGAGAGAGAGACAGAGAAAGTGAACTTTGGCCCACACTTCACGTGATAAAAATAAGTTTAAAATGGATCTCAAACCTAAGTGGGAATGCTGAGAAGGTGAAGCTGTGGGAGGGCAGGGCCCCCACCAACGTCCAGACGCACCCACCCCACGGCCAGTGGCACCCGATGTGAGAGACTCCACAGGCCACCGACAGCCCCAAGCACGAGTGTCCTCCGTGCCGCCCCCACACCACCACCAGGCGGGAAGCTGCCCTCGCAGCCAGCAGCAGAGAGAGAAACCGGAGCCATCACGCCAGGCCGCCCCCGCAGCAGGACAGCCGAGAGGAGGGGGCAGGTGTAGTTGTGTCTACCTGAGGCCAAGGCACAGCAGAAAGCAGTGCGGCCGCAGTGGAAGCAACCATGGGGGTGTCTGGTGGGGGGCCCACGGTGCCCCCAGGGATGTCTGCACCACTCTCTGTCTTGACCTGGGAGTGGGTAAAGAGACGGATACACAAATGCCATGGACTGTGTGTCTGTGACACACCCCCCCGCCACGAAATTCACATGTGAAGCCCGCATGGGACAGCCTGGCAGGCCGCAGAGAATCGGGCTGGGATCCGCTCCCCTGGGTTAAAAGCGACTGGGAAATAAAAACAATGCGTGAAAACTTTCCCAGGACTGCATCGCCAACAGCCAGTTCTCACACCTGACACGGGCCACGACGGGAAAGCAAGCGACAGGCTGTTCCACCTGGGTCTCCCTGCCCCCGACACCCCGGGACCCTCCCCACACAGAGCCAACCCTCCCAACACCCCGGGACCCTCCCCACACAGAGTGTTGGCAGGAGTGGGGAGGAGCCTATGGGGGAGGCTCCTGGAAAGCCATTGGGTGAGGAGACATGGCCACTCCACCTCTGTGTCTTGCTGTATGTCTGTCTCTGTCTCTCTCTTTCTGTCTCTGTTTCTATGTCTCTCTTTTTTTGTCTCTGTCTCTGTGTTTCTCTGTCTCTCACTCTCTGTCTCTGCTTCTTTTTCTGTCTGTGTCTCTCTGTTCCTCCCTGTCTCTCTGTCTCTGCCTCTGTCTCTGTGTGTCTCTCTCCAGCCCCCTCAGGATACCCGCAGTCCTAGCACATGGCTCTCACAGGCCCTTTCTGGAGAAGTGAAGATGGGGACTGAGGTCCCAGGAGCTGCAGAGATGGGCGTAAGGGAAGCAGGGGTGGAGAGAGTAGGTGTGAAACTTGGTGGGAGGAGGGCCCAGGAGCTCTGGCTCCTCTAAGCAGCTGGGGGGCAGCCCTGCTGCCCCTGAGTCCAGAACCCTCTTGTGCACATTCTCCAACATCATTTTAGGTGGGAACAAAAAACTAAGTGATCAGCCTGGTGTGATCGGGAGGGACGTCCACATCCTGATTATGTCAGGTTCTACAGCGCCGCGGCTGCCACTCACCCGAGTGGAAGTGAGGACAGGATCCCAGGGGCTGCAGGCGGCCCAGGGTGACCACCGGGTCCTTCTAAGCAGGAGAGAGTGGGAAGGAAGGGTGGGAGGAGGGCTCCAGGGGCCACTGCTGGTGGTGAGGATGGAGGACAGGCCACAAGCCTGGCACCTTGGGAGTTAGAAGAGGCGAGGAACGGAGTCTCCCCTGGGTACTCCAAGAGGAGACAGCCCTGTCCAGATCTGGACCTCAGCCCAGTGAGACGCACTCTGGACCTCCAGCCTCCAGACTATGAGAGAACACGCGTGTGCTGTTCTGAGCCACCGAGTCTATGGCAACTTATCATAGCATCTGGCTGTGAGGGCTGAGTGCAACCGTTCCCCTCCCAGGAAGCTCCTACAGGAGCAGGCCTTGGAGCAGCGTGGGGGAGGGCCGTGGACCTGTCCTGGCTGCAGCCGCACCAGCTCTGTCACCAGCCCCCTTGGTCTGGGCTGTGGAGGAGAATTCCTGTTCCCACAATCGCTGGGGGCTGGCTCTTGCTTTTGGAATTTGGGGCGAGGCTGTTAGCTTTGGCTCTAGCACAGAGAAGACCGCAGAGGTGGGGGTCCCTGGGGAGGGGGTGCAGGAAGCCCTCTCCATTCTTAGGGCCTGAAGGTGCCTTTTGCTTCCTGGCTGCCAGCAAGGAGCAATGGGGCGACCTCATTGTGCACACAAATGTGTGTGCATGCATGTCCATGTGTGTACAGGTGTGTGTGTGCTGAGCCATCCCAACTTTCCCTCTGGGTCATGCTGCTTTCAAAGCTCTCTGGTGGCCACCCTGCTCCTGGTGTCCTGGAGCGTGTGGTGGAATGAACCACAGGGGAGGGACTTGTCCCGAGGAGCAGGGCTGGGAGCCCAAACGGTGGGAAGGACATGAAGTGACCAGGTGAGAGGCGGTGGCATGGGTGGGAGGGGTGGGGAGAGCCAACAGGCAGAAGCTTTGACATGGGGTCTTGTCCACTAGGCTGGGGACCCCCTGGGGCCTGTGTGGTAGGAGGGTGGGGGCTGGGGGCCCCTGGGAAAGGCCGTGTGAGGCAGGGGTGTGTCGGGGCTGCCCCAGCAGCCAGGAGCGTGGGGTGGGCCATGGCGGGAGGTGGGGTCCTGTGGAGGCTGGTGTGGTGTGAGGGGCTGGTGTGGGGCTCCCACCATGCTTGGGAAGAAGGTTCTTGTGGCTGCCCCGGGTCCAGAAGCCCCTCCTGTGCTTTTTGGGATCACAGTCGGCACGGAGTCACTGCCCGTTGAAAAGCGGAGCTGGAATCGGAAGTGCTCAGCCTCACCTCACCCGCGCCTCCTTTGCCAAACAGTGTGAATAGGAGGCAACCACCTGAGCTCCGCAGCTGTTTATAAAACCTGCTGAGTGACACCCAGAGTCCAGTCACGCAGAGCTCAACCCGGGGACATCACTGGTACCGG
The DNA here is from genome assembly GCF_049350105.2 of Macaca mulatta. Classification (NCBI taxonomy): domain Eukaryota; kingdom Metazoa; phylum Chordata; class Mammalia; order Primates; family Cercopithecidae; genus Macaca; species Macaca mulatta. The sequence continues at coordinate 2,110,136 of NC_133411.1, forward strand.
GCGGGCGGAAGAACCCGGCAGGCTGGACTCTCCTCTTCACAGCTCAGCTGCATCCAGGACAGACTAAGCCTCGGAGTCTTCGTGAGACGCCCTCTCCTTGCATAAGACAGTGGTCAGCGAAGGTCAGAAGCGTGGCCTCAGCTGGAGGTCTGGACTGAGTGTGGAATTCCTGCAGGGTGAGATGCAGATGCCAAGTGTGCCCTGTCTTCCCTTCAGTGGGCTTTGTCCCTGGTCACAAAGTCAGTGGAAGCGCAGCCCCGAGGCAGGCGCCATGCTCGCTCTCTATCCCATGTGGGCCCCCCAGATGTGGGCAGAGGCTTGGCCCTGCGGCCTGGCAGCTTCTCCCTTTCTGGCCCCAGGGCCACCTTACTGTGGGTTCCTGAGGGGAATAATCACCCCTCTTCTCGCTCCATCTTCCCAGGTTTTCAGGTGCACATCCAATGCTCGCTGAAGCTAAACGGCATCTCAGTGAGCTTCCAAAAATGCCTGCCAACCGCCTTCCTTCTTCACCAGGCCAGGCAAGGGCTCAAAGCACTTTTCCTGCAGGAACCGAGGCACTAGCTCCTTTAACAGCCACCAGCGAGTCCCACCTCCCCCTCCCCCTCTACCAGACATCCCCTTTCATCCTCAGGGGAAGCACCCGGCCCCTCCTTGGCCTGGGCCCCCTGGAATGGGCTGCCTGGTGCAGCTGCATCCTGTAGGAGCCCGTGGGTGGCTGGCGCTCCGTGTCTTCCAGGCACTTCTGTTGAAGGCATTTTGAGGAGGTTGGAAGATAAGTGTCTAGTTAGGCATTAGAGAGAAGTCTCCCTTCACGGTGGCAAAGTTAGGCTGTGTGTCTTTTCCTGTCTCGGGAGCAGCCGCTCTTGCCCCAGTTGTGGATGCTGGGAGTGAGCGAGGCCTTCAGGCTGGCCATGGGCTCTGTTCAGGCTTAAGGGGGAGCCATTGACCTGCAGCCTCCCAGAGGAGGGGCACGAGGTCTGCCACTGGCCTTTCCAAGTCGACTTCCTTCTTTTGTCCTGCCAGTTTTCTAGGGAAGAAAGCTGCCTTTTCTCTGGAGGCTGGCAAGAACTGTCTGGGAGACTGAAATACAGCCCCTTCCTTTCTGTCTTTAATTTCCCTTCAAAACTGAGCAGGAAAAAATGATGCCTTTTGGTCTGGGGCCCTTGCGGGCAGCATCAAGCCCCCAGCACCCCTCCCCTCCCCTCACTGTGCTCTGAGCGAACCCCACACGCACACAAGAAAAGGCGGGAGAAAAAGGTTCGAGAACAAAAGAACAGGATGTTCTCCTCTTCTTCAACTGTCTTTGAGTCGGAGCCACTCGTCTTTAGAGCCAGAGAGAAGCTCTGTTTCTCCTTTTTTTTTTTGCTGAAAGAGAAAACACTGTTCCAGCATGCCTGCTTAGAAAAGAGAGATGTTTTGTGCCAGCTGATTTTCAAAACCACCTGGAAAAGCGAAGGACCTGCTCCTGGAATCTGTCCCCAGCAGACCCTCCTGCCCCACCTGCACTATCCTGAGCAGTGCGGGGGGCACTTCTGACCGCAGCCCCCAGCCCCACTCCTGCCCACCCTGCGCTTCCGACAGCAGCTCTCGGGTGTCTGATGGACCCAGAAAAGAGGAAGTGGCCCAGATGTTTAGATCTGGATGTGCGCCCGGAACGCCATGATGTCATGTGGTCAGGTTTTAATGTGGATGTTGGGTGGGGGAACCGAGTGCTTATTCTACTTATTCCTTTCAAGCAAATTGATTGATGAAACAGCACCAGGCTGTCTAGGTTCGGTTTCCACAGAGCAGTCTTTGAAGAAAACGAAACATCTCCAGAAACGTCTTTACCAGGCCCTTTCCCTAATTTCCACTTTTCCTCAGGTGAACCATCTTTCCCTACCTGGGGCTGCAGAAACTCAGCCAGTTACCTCGGAACCACAGCAACCCTCCCGAGGACCAGTGAGGTGGGCCTGGCCACCAGCATGGCCACAGAGGGGTCCTCGCCCCAGAACAGCTCACGGGGGGTTTCTCAGAGTGAGTACGACAGGCACCTTGCCATCTGCCTTCCCTTCAACTTTTAACTTTTGAAAAGTTTGTCCCCATCTATTTAAAGTGTGTTTATTGTCAAAAATAAAAGTTCAGAACTGAAACAAGAAAAATTCCCGTCCTCCTTGTAACAGCAGTCACTTCTGTTAACACTTTAATATGCACCTTTTGAGACATTTGCTCGGCATGTACAGTCGGAAACATTTTTATGTAGATGGAATCATGTCAAAAATATGTTCTGAGATTGGCTGATTTCATTTAACCATTAGCCCTGGACATCCTTCCACTGGAGTCTGGCTAACATCGTGAAACCCCGTCTCCACTAAAAATACAAACAAAAATTAGCTGGGAGTGATGGCAGGCACCTATAGTCCCAGCTACTTGGGAGGCTGAGGCAGGAGAATGTCGTGAACCTGGGAGGCGGAGCTTGCAGTGAGCCGAGATCGCACCACCGTACTCCAGCCTGGGCAACAGAGCGAGACTCTGTCTGAAAAAAAAAAAAAAGAAATGAACAAAATAGGCCAGGCACAGTGCCTCAGGCCTGTAATCCCAGCACTTTGGGAGACCAAGGCAGGCGGATCACCTGAGGTCAGGAATTCAAAACCAGCCTGACCAACATGGTGAAACCCAGTCTCTACTAACAAAACAAAAATTAGCTGGGCTTGGTGGTGGCTACCTGTAATCCCAGCTACTTAGGAGGCTGAGGCAGGAGAATTGCTTGAACCTAGGAGGCTGAGGTTGCAGTGAGCTGAGATTGCACCATTGCACTCTAGCCTGGGTGAAAAGAGTAAAACTCCATCTCAAAAAAAAAAAAAAAAAAAAAAAAAAGAATAAAAAGGGAAGAAGTTATCTGTTCAAACATAATTTTCAATTAAAATATTCTGTACAACATGTTTGCTTCCAGGCAAAATGGAGTAAAGAGACCAGATTTACCCTCCCAACTGAAACAACTAAAATATCAGACAAAATATATGAAATATTGGTTTTCAAGACACTGTACGGAAGGCACCAAAGGAGAGAGATACCTAAGAGATCGAAAATGCACAAGATGAGCCTGTGTTCACCCTCAGCATACTTTCTACAAGTGTCAAAGTTGCAGGGCGAGGCATGGTTACCCGAGAGGATCCAGCAGACTCCCTGAGTTAAGGAGGTAAATGTGGGAGTCTGGGTGTGCTCAGGATGCCAATGGTCACAGAAGACTATAGGAGACAAGAGGGCTTTACAGAGAGAAGGGTTGGGAGATGAGCACATAAAGAAAAAAGACTGAAAAAGTGAATCCAGCACAAAAGAACAGTGGAAAAACTGGAAGTGGACTATATGTGTGAAGTGTAATCCTAAAGGAGGGAAGGATATATAATTTAAATTTGAAAAAACAATGGCTGAAATATTTCCAAATTTGATGAAAACTATAAACTCATAGATCTGTGATCCTTAACAAACTCCAAGTGCAATAAACAAGAAGCTATACCAAGGTAATGCTTAAAAACAATACTAAAGAGAAAATCTTAATAGCAATCACAGAAATAAGTCACATGATGTAGAACAATAAATATTGGATGACAGCAGATTTCTTGCTGAAAACAATTCAAGCAGGAAACAATGGAGCAAAATTTTTAAAGTGCCAACATTAAAAAGCAATCAAGCTAAAATTCTTTACCCAGTGAAATTGTCTTCTGAAAACAAAAACAAAATAAAGATTTCTTCAGACAAAAGCTAAAATAATTAATCACAGCAGATCTGCACTACAAGAAATGTTAGAAGAAGTCCTTCAGATGGAAATCTGGATTTTCACAAAGGAATCAAAAGGATCAAAAGTGGTAAGTGTGTGGCTAAACAGAGACTTTTTCTCATTATATAAGTCTTTATAAAAAGATAATCAACTGTTTCAAACAAAAATGATAGCAATGTACTTGAGATTTGTAACATATGTATAAGTAATACAATACCATCACCATAAAGGTCAGGAAAGGAGATATGGAAGTATAATGTCATAAGGCCCTTACACTACACATAAATTGATATGATATCACTTGAAGATAGACCATGATAAGTTAAAGACGTATGCTGTAACCTCTAAGGCAAACACTAAAATAACGAAATTATAGCTAATAATCCAATGAAAGAGAAAAAATCATAAACAATATTCAATTCATCCATAAATAAGTCATAAAAATGAAAAAAAAGAATGAAAAACAGATAGGACAAATAGAAAACAAATAGTGAAATGGAAGATTTAAACCCACATATCAATAGTTACATTAAATGTAAATAGTGTAAACACCCAAATTAAGAGGTAGAGGCTGTCAGATTGGATAAAAAAGCAGAGCCAAATATACGCCTTCTTTAATTAAAAGGGCACAGATAGTTTAAAATTCAAGGAATGGAAAAAAACTCCAGCTAGTCCAATCAAGAGAGGGCTGGAGTGGCAATATTAATTTCAGATAAAGTACATGTCAAAGCAAAGAATATTACCAAGGGTAAAAAAGCAACGTTTCATAAAGAGGCAATTTATCAAGATGACATAGCAGTCCTAATTATTTATGCACGTAATTACAAAGCTTCAAAATACATGAAACAAAATTGATAGAACTGCAAGGAGAACATTTTAAAATCACAATTACAGTAAGAGATTTCAACACCACTCTCTCAATAATTGAAAAAAGAGCAGGCAGACAAACTGGCAAGAAAGAACACTGGACAACATCGATCAGTATGACCTGACTGATGCCTGCAGAACCCTCCAACCAGCCACAGAGGAATTCGTGTTCTTCTTACCAGAACACCTGACTGATGCCCATAGAACCCTCCCCACAACCACAGAGGAACTCATGTTCTTCTTCTTTTTTTTTTTTTTTTTTTTTGAGATGGAGTCTCGCTCTGTCACCCAGGCTGGAGTGCAGTGGCACCATCTCAGCTCACTGCAAGCTCTGCCTCCCCAGTTCAAGTGATTCTCCTGCCTCAGCCTCCCGAGTAGCTGGGACGACAGGCGCCCGCCACGACGCTCAGCTAATTTTTTTTGTATTTTTTAGTAGAGATGGGGTTTCACAATGTTAGCCAGGATGGTCTCTATCTCCTGACCTCATGATCCACCCACTTCAGCCTCCCAAGGTGCTGGGATGACAGGTGTAAGCCACCGCGCCCGGCCGATTTTTAGGTTTATAAGGAGTGGCCGTCCCTGGAGCTCAGCTATGCTTGGGAAGCTGAGCCTCCCAGTCACATGGGGCAGGTGCAGACAGGCTTGTACCAGGGGAGGTTGGCTGTCATGTCCTGTCCCCACCACTGCCCACAAGCTGTGGGGCCAGGCCTGGGGTCCTACCACACCTGGTCCACCAGCTACGGACCACAGCCCATGGTGAGCTCAGGGAGGTACGTGAGACAGATGGAGCTCGGCCCTGGGAGACCTCCGCTTCCTCCCCCAAGGTCACCCCCACCCCAGGAGGGGTAGGGACCAGTGGGCAGATGTAGAGCCACTGGGTGCTAGAGCAGAGGAGCCTCGAGATGAGACCCCGCACGCCCATCACACCCTCTGATTATCAGAACGAAACCAATGCCATCCCTTCCTGGGCTCTCAGCCCTTCCAGGACTTCTCACTGGTGCAGAATTCCACCGTATGCCTCATCTCCATCCTGGCCCAGGGTTAGCCCTGAAGATCAGGGAGCCCAGCCCAGATACTTCCTGCTCCCCACAGTGATCCCATGGGACTGAGCCAAGAGGATGCCCTGGCAGGGGGGCTTCTGGAACCTAGTGGCCTTCACCAAGCCCATCTGCACTGCCTCTCTCTGCAGGCTCCCAGGCAGCATCAGGGTCTGTCTAGCCCAAGGGGAGGTGGAGTGCCCAGACCTCGGTACATGGGCAAGTGAGGACTGAGATGCGTGGACAGCAGACCAAGCCCATCTTTCAGGGAGAACAAAGAAAGTTGCACTGTGCTCACCTGGGCAACCCCTCCTGCACAGGTCCCATCAGAAGAGGCATGGCGCCACCCCTAGCCTCTGCAATAAAGAAATCAAGATGACCTAAGTTGTACAAGGTCAGGCATCCCTCAGTGGCACAGGAACAGAACCACAGGTCTGTCCTGTTGTGCTTTTTTGTTTTGTTTTGTTTTAAATAAAAGTGGTGGTTTTTAACCCGTTCGATCCAGAGCTCTTCTGTCTCGGTTGTGGTCCCACAGAACATTCTCTGTCTCCTGACTCCTCAGTGAGACTGAAGGAATGGCTGCCAAGGAGCAGAAAGGCAGCTCTGGGGACTGAGCCCCATGTGCAGCTGACAGGCCATGAGCTGAGATATCCAGTAGGGTTGGGAAATAACCAGGAATAACTGGCAACTAGAATCCCAGGAGAGGGGCTTATCTTTCATGAAGTTCCTGGAAGTTATAAGCGTTAAAATTAAAGAGGCAATTTCTGCTGGGTGCAAACTGTTTAGCACCAAGTGTCCATGCGCTTGCGAGAGAGAAGCCCAGGACGGAAACCCCCAGGGGTAGCAGAGCGATGCTGTTTTGTCCATCACTGCCGAGCAGCCAGCAGCCCCTGCACTTACTGGGGAGAAGCAGGCGGCCAGGGCAATAGGCAAGGGAGGGAGGGTTTGTGTAGAAGAGGAGCTGATTTTTTTAAGTGCATTCCCACTTGGGACATATCTATGGACACTTGGAAAACCCAGGAAAGAGAACAGGTCAGCTCCATTCTACAGTGCAGCACGGTTACTAAGCACTTACTGCGTGCCCTGAGTAAAATGGGGTCCCTGCTCTCGGGAACGGTGGGACATGCTCGGCAACTTTGAGTTACCAGGGAGTGGGGAAGGGTTCTGCAGTTCCCAGCCTCTGAGGACTGACTGTTGATGGAAGGCCTGGGCCACATCAGGTGTTCACCCTGAGGACCCTTGTCTAGTCCTGGGATCCCATGAAGGAGAATCCTGGATTTGGGGTCTGTTGTTCAGAAGAAAATGACCCGAGATCGGCCGGGCATGGTAGCTCACGCTGTAATCTCAACACCTTGGGAGGCTGAGGCGGGGGGGATCTCGAGGTCAAGAGCTCGAGACCATCCTGGCTAACACAGTGAAACCCCATCTCTACTAAAAATACAAAAGATTAGCTAGGCATGGTGGCAGGTGCCTGTAGTCCCACTACTCAGGAGGCTGAGGCAGGAGAATGGCGTGAACCCGGGAGGTGGAGCTGGCAGTGAGCCGAGATCGCACCACTGCACTCCAGCCTGGAGGACAGAGTGAGACTCCTTCTCAAAAAGACAGGAAGGAACGAAGGAACGAAGGAACGAAGGAACGAAGGAAGGAAGGAAGGAAGGAAGGAAGGAAGGAAGGAAGGAAGGAAGGAAGGAAGGAAGGAAAAAAAAAAAAAAAAAAAAAAGGGACCCCAGATCGTGAGACCCGACTGAGCAGCCGTGAGCAGCTGGATGGGCACAGAGCCATCTCCTGGTCCTCGCCCAGGCTGTTCCCGAATAAACCATTTCCGGGGTGAGTGCAGAGAGGACAGCCCACCCTCTACTCCTAGAGAAACAGCAGGGAGGAGAAGGCTGGAGTTCAACCTCCACCCCCACTCCCTGAGTGTCAGCCAGGATGATGGAATCTGGTCATTTCCAGCAGAGCTTGTGCAAGCAGGAAGCAGTTGGATAGCAGCAGCGACCTCTTTAAACCCATTTCTTTAGACTTGGTTGATAGAGAGTACTGGAGTTGAGCTAGCCCCACCTCTCAACCCGTTGCTCTCAAGTTGCCCAATGTGGAAGAGACATGGGGTCTGGAGGAACGAGTGACACAGGTTCAGCAGGGCCAATGAGTCAGCGGTGGGACGGGAATGACAGCCAGGACCCAGCATAAACTGCCCCCTCACCGGGCTTGGTCCCAAAGGCTGAACTCTGCAAATTGCAGAGACCCTTACACAGCAAGAAAATTTTATAAATGGGAGGCACCTGCAGGCTCCAGGGGAGGAGGGAAGGGAGGAGAGGAAAGGAGGGAAGAGAGACAGGAGAGGAGGAGAGAGAGGAGAGAGAGACAAGGGGAAAGAGGAGGGAGGGGAAGGGAGAACGAAGGGGAGAGAGGAGGGGAGAGGAACAGGGAGCACCTGGCAGGGCTGATGCCCATTCTCATCCAGGAGCGAGGAAGGACCAGCTCCCAGGCTGGCCTTCTGTTAGGATAGATCCTGCTGCATAAGAGGCCATGGAAGCAGGACCTGACAAGAAACTTCCAGGACCCAGGGCAAGATGTCCATGTAGGGCCGGCCCCTTGTTCAAAAGTTAAGAATTTCAAGACAGCAACAGCAGAGCATTAAATCAAGCTCAGCTCAGGGTCCAGGAAGTGGGGCATGTTACATGCAGAGGGCAATGAAGCCCTTGAAAATGCAAAAGGCATCTACCCCTGTGCACAGGCTCTGTGTGTGCTTGTGTGAACATGCATATGGGTACATGTGCCGTGTGCACGCGTGTGAACGCGTGTATGCATGTTTGGAGGGCAGATGTGTATAGAAGTGTCATCAGGTACAACCCTCCTCTACCTCAGTGGACCCTGGGCTCACCCAGACCCTTGGAGAAACACGGTGAGGGCCCCTCACATAGGGCCCTTCAGGACCCAGCCACATCCCAGCCAGCCAGGAGCCCACAGTGTCCATGCCCAGGCCCCACGCAGTGTTCAGAGTCCATGCAGGGTGCTGCCCATTGGGTGGGCCTGAGGCTCCAGGAAACAGACATGACAGCCCATGGGCAGGTGGCCTTCTGGTCAACAGCCATGAGGAGGCCTCAAGAGAAAGCTGCCTGGCAACCCCTTTCATCTGGGACAACTGGTCTAGCCCAGCTGACAAAGAGCCTGAACTTGAGGCTGCCTCCTGCCAGAGGCTCCCTGGGTACCAGAGGCCAAGGGGAGCTCCACCATCCCCTTTCCTGGGAGGGGCGAGTTGGGCCAGCCAGCCTCACTGTGGCCGCCTGGCAGGGCTACAGGCCTGCCCCTTGCACCTCCCCACAGCCTTCTGAAGGGAAACACTAGAAAGGCCACTTCCTACACCATGTCCCACTGGCTTGGGGTACTTCAAACCTGGAAACTAGTGTGGCCACAATCTCCTTTTGCAGCCCAAGAGTTGGAGGCTGGTTTCTAAGGAGACAGCTAGTGCCTGGGGTGGGTGGCAGGTGGGCTGTTTGCAGGAGGAAACCTCAGTGGGCCTGGGCCTGCCTGCAGGAGGGCATTGTTAGGAAGGCCATGGAAGACTCTCAGAGCCTGCATCTCCATTCAGGGGCAACTTCATCCACCCTCATCGTCCTCTCTCCAACTGGCTGTCCTTATCTCCAGCCCAACACCAAGCCAGCTCCGCTGCAGGTGCAAAGGGGCCACCTGTCCCAGCCCAGCTTCCACATGTGAATGTCCTGTGCTCTGGACAGCCAGGACCTGCTGCCACCTGCTTACAGGGGCGGTGAGCACCCTCAGGCATACCTGTTCATCACCCACAGGTGCCCAGCCCTGTGCTTACCCCACAGCACGTGCACACAATGCCCTCTGGATGCCACAAATAATTTCTAGCAGCAGATGAGTCAGAAGGGAATGGACCCAATGTCTAGACCCCACCCCACCCCCATCCTGCTGAGGTTGCGAGCTCCAGGGGAGCAGAGGCAGTTGAGGACATGAGCCATGGCTGGTCCCTGGCAACCTTGCAGCACCACCTGGGGGCCCAGCAGTGAGCACAGTGCTTGAAACACCACTGGGCAGGAAACACCACTGGGCAGGTATCACCCACACCTACACCATGGAGCAGCCCATTCCAATGGCAAAGATTCCCAATTACACTATTAAATAAGAAAAGAATGTACTTTGTTTTTCTTTTACTACATATAGATGTTAAGCTTCTGTAAATCAAAAAACAGGACCGGGCATGGTGGCTCATACCTGTAATCCCAGCATGTTGGAAGGCCAAGGTGGGCAGATCACCTGAGGTCGGGAGTTCGAGACCAGGCTGGCCAACGTAGCGAAACCCTATCTCTACTCAAAATACAAAAATAAGCCAGGTGTAGTGGCATGCGCCTGTAGTCCCAGCTGCTTGGGAGGCTAAGACAGGAGAATGGCTTGAACTCAGGAGGCAGAGGTTGCAGTGAGCCAAGACTGTGCCACTGCACTCCAGCCTGCGCAACAGAGCGAGACTCCATCTCAAAAAATGAATCAAAAAACAAATAAATGTAATAGCAAACTGGGTGAATGTTTGCAGCAAAATTACAGAGAAAACATATCCTTCACAGAGGAAAAGCTCTTACTAATCAAGAAAACAACATCATAACGGAAAGAGAAATATAACCATAGACATTCAACATAGATGTCAACCTTGCCCATGGCCAAGGAAACAAACACTGAAGCCATCATGAGACTTTGTTTTTCAGTTTGCTACAGTTTGGAAAGGCAACGAGCTTGCCCCTGTGTGGCTGGTGGGCATGTGGGCTGGCAACAGCTTTCTGAGCTGCTGCTCCTCTAAGAACAAAAGCAGTTCCATCCCTCTTCCAGGGAAGCTCAGGAATCACTTACAAACCTAAACAGGAATTTGTGAAGGAGGCCATCCAATACAATGTTACCTGCAATGGCAAACTAAAAACAATGTAGCTGTTTCATAGAAGGAAATGGTGAAATCCATGTCCCTACATTTGTACCTTCCAGCACCAGGCAGAAGTGTAAATTGAACTTTTAAAGAATATTTGAACATTGAGAAATAAAAACACAATCCCAAGACTTCCAACTGACTAAATGAACCCCTTCTTGGCCAAGGGGGCTCCAGAGAAACCTTAAACACTGGGTTCCCAGCCATGAAGGGATGAAATGCCGGACATGCCTCATTATGCCCCCTCCCTCACTAACCACTGCCATTGAGTTTCTTTCTTCAGGATAAACAGAAAGCCCTTTTGAAAGATTTGCCAGACTCCCCACCCCTCATGCAGTTTTGACACAACCACCAAGCAGCATTCCTTCCTGATAACAGACCCCGACTGGGGACTGGCTCTGGCTGGTGTGGAGGCTGCACACAGGATGCCTCTGTGTCCTTCATTTCACCTTTTGACCTACAGAGCCTCATTTCAATGCACTTAAATGTTAAGTCTCTACCCCAAAGTGAACACGGGACACATGTAACCACACATGTGAGCTCACCATGCATGCGTGCCCCTCACTCTTGTAGAGTACTCACAGCGCCTCCTGTAGCCTCTCAGCCACCCTGGTCAGCACGTTCCTGTCTCATCCTCTCCACCCTCAAAGTGCCTGCTTCTGGTTTAGGGCAGAGGCCACGCCTCCCAGCCTGTGGATGGTTACTTGCAGGCTTCAACTCTTTAGAGAAATAAAGCTCTCCCTTCCATGTTTATGAATCTCATGAATCTTCAGTTGACAACATATAAAGAAATGAGCATGAAATGATTTTCAGTAAAATAAGTAGGAAACAAAACTGCAGATAATTAGGTGATTATCTTGGGAAATGGGAATCTGTGGGTCGGGGGAGGGAATTTTTATTTTCCTCTTCACAATTTTCTACATTTTTCTAATTTTCTAATTTTTCTAAAAAATTTTCTAATTTTTTTTTACAATGATCATACAGCACTTTCATAACAAAAACTAATAAATATTTTATTTCACAAAACTACAACCTGGAAAAGGTGTGATAAATGTGTATGAGCAAATATTCCATAGCAGTTAGAATGGATGAGGCATTTTTATCCACACAGCAGATCTTCAGAACATGAGGCACTGCTACCGGTACTGGGCATGGCTTTGGATGCTCTCCCAGTGGAGGTCTGAGGTGACCCTGAGCCATCTGCCCTCACCTGGCTCTGGGGCAACAGGGGCAGGGGTGGGAGAGGCATCAGGTCTGGGAAAGGGCACAGTCCACAGGCTCCATTGGATCAAGGCAGTGCCCTCCACCCCATCGGGCCTGAGTGGAGATGGCCTCACTGGCTTAGCTCTGCCCAAGCAAATCCACCCTAGTGTTGACTCCAGGGCATCCACCAGGTCCCCACCTCACCCCCTGCCCCAATTACTTATGTTGTTCTTTTTATCAGAAAAACATTCGATGTGGCCGTATTTTCAGTAACAGCTTGAGTCAGTCTCACTTGGCTGTGATAACTCGGAAGACTGGTGATCAGAGAGGAGGAAAAGGGGGATGGGGGAGGGGGGAAGAGGGAGGGAGGGAATAGAGAGGGAGAGAAGAGGTGGATGGTGGGAGGATGTTTCTTGGCATGATTCCTGCTGGTTCAGACCCAGTCCAAGTTTTCTGAATCCGTGTTCTGGTGTGTCTGGCGCTGCCACAAGATGAGGAGGAGGCCCAGTCACATGCGTGAGGACATGGGTGCATTCTCCTTATGGCCAACCGGAGTTCCCACCAGGCACACGACTTCGTTAACAGAAGCAGCTTCTCAGGCAAATCACATGGCACCCCCAGCACCTGCTGAAGTGCCTCCTCCTCCTCTCCAGCTTGCCCAAGGAGCCAGAGCTCCGGCTGCATTGGTGCTGGGGGTGGCTTCACCCCGTGAGGGTGACACTCCGTGGGCCACTGGGAGGTTGTTGTGCAGTCCTGGCCAGTTTACAGCACAGAGATCCAAACTTTCATCTAATACATAAGACAGGAGCCATTTTCATTTGACCAGAGAGGGCCCCAGTGGGAGCCTCTTGGCTCCCTGGCATGAGCCACCACGCCTCGCTGGGCCCTCAGCTCCCAGGAAGAGCTCCTCTCCCTGCGGCATCCATGGGAAGTGCCTTCAGTTGCTCCAGTTCTTCACCCCTCTCTGTATCTGCCCTATGCCTGCAGCTTGGCAGGGTATTTGCTGCTTACATTTTGAGACTGTCAGAAACAAACTGTGCCTTCAAAATACACAGTGGAATCTGACACCAATGATGCAGTCCAGAATGCTTTCTTGCCCTGGTGACAAACTTTCCGAGTATCTTACGTTAGTTTAGTGGGGCCTTCCAGTAGCTGTCCCAACTCAGAGATAGACCTGCAGGCCCATGGGGCAAGACAGAGCCCTTCCCCACCAACCTGGAGCTTGGATGGAAAGTATCATCCCTATGTTTGCTGCAAGTGTGTAGTATGATGACGGATGTGTTGGCAGAGCCAGGACCATGCTGTCCAGGGAGGCATCAACACTTTGCGATGTCAAGACAGTTTACAAGACTCAAGAATGCTACTCCCTTGGTGAGACAACTACCTTGTGCTATAAATCCCCTGACAAGTCACCAAGACTTGAAGGGAGGAGGCTCTCTGGAGTGTGAGCCCACTCTCCCAGATGCTAACTTGGATGACTGCGAACCCAGTCCTGCCTCAGCCATGGGCAGTCTCTTCCTTGGAATCCAAGTACATTGCTGCCACCTGTGCCCATGGTTGCACAGACTCAGGATGCCACCCGCAGGAGAGAGTTGCAGGAATGCCTGGCCTCACTGCCCTGGGTAGGGAGCTGGATGTCCAGGGCAGGGAGGACTGACTCTCACATTCTGCAGAAAAGACTATTTGTGTACACCTGGGGCCCTGTGTGGGGTTGGGGGGTCAGAGATGCCTCAATGCAATTCACTGTTCTGGCAATGGGGAGGGAAGAGCCTCTTTTAGTAACTCCCAAAACTGCCATTGAAGAGGGGATCCTGGACATAGCCAGCCTGACCCTCTGAGGTGAGAAAAGAAACTATAACACAAGGACTGCTGCAGTTGCTCTCCTAAGCAGCCCAGCAAGCTCCCCTGTTGCCAGGAGAATCCCAGAGACCCTCTGGGACCCTCCAGCACCCAGCTATACCAGCTCCACTCCACAGCTCACCCAAGATGGACATGAGGACTTCAGATCATGATGTCCAGTTTTAACTAAACTAACTCCCCAGAAACAGGACGCGTGACTTCACAAGGCTTTTGCCGAGGAGCCCTTGGCTGCAGGGAACGTAAATGGGGTAGGTGTACCCAGGCAAGGATGTGGGCAGACCCTCCAGTCTCTTGTGGTCTGGGTCTGCCCTGGGAAATGGCCAGCAGGATTCTTGTCGGAGGCAAGCTGGAGGTTTCTAGGTCCTGGGTTGGAGGGAGAACTATGTGATTCCCCTCAGAGACCTGGGGATGGAGGGATTGGACCCTTCCAGCCACCTGTGCTGAGCCCATCTGCTGCCTCCTAAGGGGCTCCTAAAGGGCGAAGGGTGGAAGTCTCCTGGGCCATGCCCTGAGCAGACACCACCCTTTCTGCTCCTTTGCAAAGATGCCTCTCAGGATCAGAGCTGGTGGCCCGGTCCCTCCAGGAGGGATGGGAGGGCCAGCTTCCTTCCCTGACAGCTGTGGGAAGCTGGATCCCAGTCCAGGCCTTGAGTGCAGTTCCCTGACCCTCATGGTAAGCGCCATGCCTGGTCCCCTCATCTCTCTGGGGAAGAGGTAATAAACACTGTTGGGTTTCCCCGACTCAGGCACAGTGACTTACACATCCTTGTCACAACCTGGGCTTTAAACGCTGCACCACACGTTCCCAGCATGAGTGAGGGCTGCCTTTCTTTAGGAGATGGAGGCACAGCCGCCTCCGGGGGTCCTGCTGCCTGTGGGCACCCATCAGGATAGAACTCACAATCTGCCCACCACTGCCTACCATGTGGTCCCTCAATATCCCCAGGCCTCCTCCCACCAAGTACCCTCAGGCTTCTGTGCCCACTGCAATCTCATCGTAGTGACATCCATGATGTGGTGAAGACTTGAAGAAAAAGATGTTAAATGAGGGATTCCTTCCTCAAAGTAGAATGCCCCTTTTGTGGGCTGAGAATTGAAAACTGAGGACAGGGTTCGTTCCTTGAGTCCACATCTGCTGCTGCAAGGAAAATCTGCAGTACAACCCCAACCCAATCTGCCTGGCATCTACACCTGTGCACTGGGCAGGGGAAGGAGTGGGTCCTTGTGACTGGGACCCCAGGGAGTCCCCAGCGGTGGATGAGATGGACCATGGAAAGGGACTCCCCCACCACAAGAGCTGCACAACCTGTTAAAGGGGCTGAGGCCTCCATCTTAAAGATAAGTGGCTTTAGGCTGGGCTCGGTGGCTCACGCCTGTAATCCCAGCACTTTGGGAGGCCGAGGTGGGCGAATCACTTGAGGTTAGGAGTTCAAGACCAGCCTGGCCAACATGGTGAAACTCTGTCTCTACTAAAAATAGAAATCCAAGCTACTCAGGAGGCTGAGGCAAGAGAATCGCTTAAACCCAGGAGGCAGAGTGAGACTCTGTCTCAAAATAAATAATAAATAAAAGATAAGTGGCTTTGTGAGCCCAGGGCTGGGGACTGTCCTGGGCAGCTACGAGGCAGTAGACCCAGCTGGCCTGCTGTCCCTGGGAACTTGGGACTTGGGTAGGTAATAGCAGCATATCTCAGCACTGCCCCAGGTAGAGGAGTGGACGGGGGAACCTTCCTTCCTTCTCGGGGATGATTGGCACACACAAAGCACCTTCTGTATGCACACAGGCCCATGGACAGGGCAGGAGGCAGGGCAGTCAGGGGCGGTGGCAGGTGTCCTGGCAGGAGGGAGGATGCACCCCTGGTGAGAACCATCAGGAGACAGTTTGGCATTGCATGACCAGGCTGGAGAAGGGGAAGCCCGTGGGACCAGGCCACAGAGGGGCATCTTGTGGCCCACCAGATGGCAGAGACTTCCCTCAGGCAGCATTCCCTGCACACTCACTGACAACACCCACGAAGGCATGTGGATTCTTCCAGAAGCAGCTCAGAGCCACACAGGGAAGCCTGCAGTGCAGTGGAGAAGCAATTCTCTGGGTTTCTCAGGGGCAGGCAAAGAGGTGTGTGAGCCCCCTGGGCTGTGGACAGCGGGACACCTAACGGCCCCCCAAGCCTCTGCAGAAGCACCAGTCACCATGCCCAACGATCACATCCCCTGTCCCCAGGTGAGGCCTGCGTGGGAAACAGGTGTCCACAGAAATCCCTGAGCCAAGGTCCCTTTGTGATCTTTTCTGACTTCCCAGTGAAATTTCACCACAAACTGCACATTTGGAGCATGGCTGCTGCAGCTTAGGCAGAAGCAGGCCTCGGTGGTCGGGTGCAGAAGCTGTTGGAGTTGCCATGTCTCAGGCCACCTCCGGCCTGGGCACCCAAGGCTGACCACATGCTGCGTTGAGTGGAGGACGAACCTGAGCCCCTTAACCTGGAAGTGAGAGCAGTAACTCACTGCTGATTCACTTTAATTTCCAGCTGGGAGAGACTTTCCTCCAAGCTAGAGCTGATAAGATACAAAGACTAAGACTAAAACTCCCCAGGTTGGGGTAAGATAAATATCACTAAATTACAGTGAGTGTTTAGGTGGAAAGCACCTCAATAATCATAATTGATTCCCACACATGTTTCTTGGCAGTTGGGCTTCCTTTACTGCTCACTCAGATTCCTGGGTTATTTAAAAACTCACGGCCAGGAGTGGTGGCTCATGCCTATAAATCCCAGCACGTTGGGACGCCGAGATTGGCTGGGTGGGGGGAATCACTGGAGGTCAGGAGTTCAAGACCAGCCTGGCCAACATGGTGAAACCCCCTCTCTACTAAAACCAAAAATTAGCTGGGCATAGTGGTATGCACCTGTAATCCCAGCTACTCGGGAGGCTGAGGCAGGAGAATCACTTGAACCCAGGAGATGGAAGTTGCAGTGAGCCAAGATCATGCCACTGCACTCCAGCCTGGGTGACAGAGTAAGATTCCATCTCAAAACAAAAACAAAAACAAAAACAAAAACAAAAACAAAAAACTCATGCATACAGGACCCTGGGAAGGCATCTTCTCACTGTCACTGCTGTCTGCCCTTCTACACATGATAGCTGTGTTTTACATGTTCACCGGTGTGTACGCCTGGGTGTGCTTCGAACTGAGGAGCCAGGAGCCCAGGGCTTCTCTGCTGCCCACGAATCATGCCTTCCTCTTGCCCCCGCTGCCCAGCTTGCAAGGCCCTTTTACTGAACTTACTTTATTTTGATTGTGATAAAAACCAGTAAAACCCAAAAAACAAGTGCATACAAAAGTATGCCCAGTACACCTCTGGAAAACCATTTTCTGAACTGGGTGGTTTTTTCCCTTCTGGGTCTCTAATCACAAATTTGCCTAAAAGATTTGCACAAATATTTACCTGAAACTGGAAGAGGTGTTTCCTCAACTATGAATCGTGGCCAGTCTGGGTCCCTTTGAGGCATTTTCCCTTGAGAAATGCATGTTATTAAATTTAATAGGGCAGATGATTCATCTTTTGGATGCGGTCAGAATGATGGCTGAAGATAAATGTAGAATTATCCTTCTAAGTATCCAGTGGTCTGGCAACGTTCCAGGTGTGCCAGGAAACAGGTAGGCATGCTTCACATCCACCTCCTTTTTAATAGTTTTAACAGTCCATGAACCAGAGGTGATATCACAACCACCCTGTAATTCAAAATAAGCGTCCTGTGGCAACACCCGGCGGGGGGGGGGGGGGTGCGGGGAGCAGGTGAAATGCAAGGCACTTGGGTGTGGCAGCCACTTGAACTTCCTGTTCATGCCTTAGAAGTCATGTTCATGCCAAAGCGTGTGTCTGCAGGGAAACTCGGGGCACGTGGGAGGCACAGCCAAGGCTTCAGGAGTCAGCATGGCAGGCAGAGGCTGCACAGACAAGGAGAGGTGGACTCAAAGGCTGCCTAGGGGGCAGTGTGCAGGCGACATCCAGGGGATCTTGTGCACTTAAAAACGCAGTGATCCATTTGCAAAGTGAAGAGCACGCAACGGGAGCACACATCCGGACCCGGAGTCGCCATCCTCCCGCATAGGGCAGAACCGCCAGGGCCAACGCAGCATGGGCAGGGAGGGGAAATGGCCCCAGCAGGCTCCCTGTGACGTGCCACAGTAGCGTTCTGTCCCATGTCAGGCAGTGCTTTTCTCAGAAGTTCCCAAGGCTCACGCGAAGACCAGCCCGTGTGTGAATTTCAGTCTTGCCGGCTACTTCGGGTCTCGAGGCTCACGGGTTTGCTCGCACTATGGGGACAAAGCTGGGCACCAAAGTGGGTGTTGGCTCCGCGCATGCGCCTATTTCAACTCCAGCCACAGCCTCAGGCCAAGACAGTGTCTTCAAAAGAGGCTCCTGACCCCAGGGTCAGAGTTGGCTACACCATGCCTTCCAGACATGCCACACCCTGACGTCACGCCGCGGACGCCCCTCACACAGGGCCACCCCCCACGCCGCGGACGCCCCTCACACAGGGACGCCCCCCACGCCGCGGACGCCCCTCACACAGGGACGCCCCCCACGCCGCCGACGCCCCTCACACAGGGCCGCCCCCCACGCCGCGGACGCCCCTCACACAGGGCCACCCCCCACGCCGCGGACGCCCCTCACACAGGGACACCCCCCACGCCGCGGACGCCCCTCACACAGGGACGCCCCCCACGCTGCGGACGCCCCTCACATAGGGACGCCCCCCACGCCGCGGACGCCCCTTCACACAGGGACGCCCCTCACATAGGGACGCCCCCCACGCCACGGACGCCCCTCACATAGGGACGCCCCCCACGCTGCGGACGCCCCTTCACACAGGGGACACCCCTCACGCCGCGGACGCCCCTCACGCCGCGGACGCCCCTCACACACGGACGCCCCTCAAACCGCGGACGCCCCTCAAACCGCAGACACCCCTTCACACAAGGACGCCCCTCACACAGGGACGCCCCTCAAACCGCAGACGCCCCTCACGCCGCAGACACCCCTTCACACAAGGACGCCCCTCACACAGGGACGCCCCTCAAACCGCAGACGCCCCTCAAACCGCAGACGCCCCTCACGCCGCGGACGCCCCTCACGCCGCAGACACCCCTTCACACAAGGACGCCCCTCACACACGGACGCCCCTCAAACCGCAGATGCCCCTCAAACCGCAGACGCCCCTCACGCCGCGGACGCCCCTCACACAGGGACGCCCCTCACGCCGCGGACGCCTCTCACGCCGCGGACGCCCCTCACACAGGGACGCCCCTCAAACCGCAGACGCCCCTCACGCCGCAGACACCCCTTCACACAAGGACGCCCCTCACACAGGGACGCCCCTCACGCCGCGGACGCCCCTCACACACGGGGCACCCCTCACGCCACAGACACCCCTTCACACAGGGACGACCCTCACACAGGGACGCCCCTCACGCCGCGGACACCCCTCATTCCGCGGACGTCCTTCACACAGGGGATGCCCCTCACGTCGCGACGCCCTTCACACAGCAGACGCCCCTCACACAGTGGATACGCTATGAAGCCCTCACACGGCAGACGCCCCTCACGCGGCGGACGCCCTTCACGCTGCAGACGCCCCCTCACGCCACAACGCCCCCTCAGATGGCAAACACCCCTTACCGCAACGCCCCTCACATGGCGGATGCCTCCTGACTCCATGGACTTCCCACACACGGAGGACGCCCCTTGTCCGCGGATGCCCCCTCTCACACTGCAGACACGCCGCGGACGCCCCCTCACGCACTCCACGCCCCCTCACGCAGTCCACGCCCCTTACGCCGTGACGCCCCCTCACACGGTGGGCGCCCCTCCCAGCGAGGCTCACCCACACGGTGGGCGCCCCTCGCCGCTACGCTCACCATCAGCGGACGCCCCTCATGCCTCCGACGCCCCTCACGCTGCAGACGCCCCTTCACGCCGCGGACGCACCTCACACAGCGGACATGCCTCGACGCCCCCTCACATGGCGGATGCCCCCCTCACGCTGCGCACGCCCCTCACACGGCGGACCCCGACCTCGCTGCCTTCTAAACGGGAGAGGAGGAGCCATGGCCACCGTGACAACCGCAAAACAGGATGAGCCCCGCCTCCCAGAACGGTGGAGTCGCGGTGGGAGAGGCTGAGTTCACGAGGGTGTCCCAACCCGAGTGAGGAGCGCGCGGGTGCGCTTTTGTTCCCAAGGCCGCATGAGCGCCAAGGCCTCGCGGGGACAATGGCCACGGAGGGAGACGGGGTCCGTGGTGCCCCATGAACGCTGTTGGTGGGGACCCCGCGGCTGTGTCCGCTGAGGTGGAGGGGCCGGGAGGACAGAGCCCCGCGCACGCCGCCGCCCGCTTCGGAGCCTGCGGGTCCTGGGCTGGTGCAGAGAAGGGCGGGCCCAGGCGGCCGTGCTGGGAGCGGCGCCCCCTCACGCCGCGACGCTCCTCACACGGCGGATGCCTCGGCGTCCTGCGGCCGCACCTCCCCAGCCTGGATACCAGGCCCCTGCCCCGCCCGCTGCTGATGAGATAAGGAAAAGCTGTTTTGAAAAGCTGCGAGGAGGAGGACGCGCATTTTAACCTCCAGGGACGGCTTCAGCCCCGCCCTGCCCTTTGAAAGTGCTGGGAACGGATTTTATCAGCAGGCGAAACTGTCCTCAAAGCTCCGTGGCCCAGAGAAAGGCAGGGCGAGGACGACCATGGTCCCCGGACCAGCCCCCTGCAGGCTCAGCCTCGGAGCACTTCCGGACTGGACGTGCGGGCATCGGGGGTCCAGGCTGCTCCAGCAACCCCCCTGTGAGCCCGAACCACGCTGCAGCCTCTGGTCACTTGTGGGGGTCCCCCGCGTCCTTTCCTCCAGGCCGGCAGTGGGCTGGGGCCGCAAGTGTCCCCGCATACACTGGCCGTTCCCCAGGGACAAGGACACTTGCCCTGAGAAGCTGCGGCTCCCGCCAGAAGGTCCCAGCTCGGGCTGTCCCGGGCAGACGCAGAGAGAAAGGCGAGGCGGGGACGGGCCTGAGGAACCTGGAAGTCCCTGCAGGGCCCCTGGAAGAGGCAGGCAGGGGGTTGCCCCACAGACAGGCCCAGGAGAGGACACCAGGGCTGGCATCCTGTGAGGAGGGCATCCAGCAAACCACACTGGTTCCAAGGCCTCTACAAAAGTAGACGGGCACCTTACAGCAGCCACCACTGAGGCAGCATTAGGAAGGCGTGGTGGGTGCCCACTGGCCCCGCAGAGGGCAAGGGCATGCACATGCCAGAAGGGAACGTCAAGGGGAGCAAAGAGAACCCCTTCCTCCTGAAATGGCTGAGGGGACCAGGCCGCCCTGTGATGCAAACATCTCAAGGGGCTCTCCCTTGCGCTATCCCATGTGGACTTTTAACTCCCAGTTTGGAAAGTAACGATGTCATCTTCTGTGGTCTCAGGGTCCTAGTGAGTGTGTGAGGATAATAGTGTTACGTGTTATGTAAAGGGATTGTGAACTGGCACAGGGGTGAGCTTTGCAGGGCCTGGAGCTGGTGACTCCAGCTCTGGAACAACCCCAGGTGGGCTCTGCCCTACCCAGGAGAAATGGTCATAAGAGGAAGAGTCCACTGGGCGTTGGGGGCATAGGGACCATTTAGGGTTGCCCTTTGAGCTGACAGCCCACCCCTGCCCCCCAGCTCCACCTGCCCTCCCAGGACATGTCCTCCCCAGACCTCCTGACATCTGCATTTGGCCAGGACCAGAGCTCAGCCACCTGAGGAGTGAGACACAATGGCCCACAATAGCCAACCTCCCCCAGTGAGACCTTCTCAGGGTCTTGGGAGGAGTGCCCATGAGTGTGTGAGGCAAGGCTCCCAGCCACACAAGGGTCACAAGACCACCAGCAGATCTTCACCCAGGATGGCTCACCAGTCCTCAAGTAGGGGCAGGATTTAGAGGCATGGAAATGGCTGCAATCCTCAGGCTGTGCTACTTTGCATAACATGTAATACTATTATTCTCACACACTCACTAGGACCCTGAAACCACAGGTGACATCGTTACTTTCCAAACTGGGAGTTAAAGTCCACATGGGGTAGTGCAAGGGAGAGAGGAGGGGCCGGAAGAGCCTGGGAGGGTGGCCCTGGCCCTGAAGCTGGACGCCTGGACACTACACCCAAGGGCACTCTGAGCCCATCCCAGGCAGGGCCTGGCCAGGTGCAACCCTGCTACAGGTGCCAGAGCTGTCTGCCTGCAGGAAGTGGCCCCTCCACTAGGGTTCTTCTGAGGATGCTGGGAATGGTTCGCAGGCAAGACTACTCCCAGCAGGGTTGGTGGCTCACGGGCAGCTCAGGTATCCGCAAACAGCCAGCACGGGGGTCTGCTGAGGTGGGGGCTGGCCTGTGGTTCAGCTTCCGGTTTTGACACTGAGCAGCCTAGGCCTCTGTAAAATGGAGTGATGGCGGCATCTGCCCTGAGGATGGTCTGAGAATGGGAGGCAGTAATTAGCCTGAAAGGGCTTGGCTGGACGTCAGTTCCAGAGGTGTAGGTCAGCGCTGAGCAGCCGCGGGACTGCGCTGCTCAGCTGGGAGACAGGGCTCCAGCCAGCGGAGTGGGAACCGAGAGATGGGGTGGGACCTGGGCCAGCTCAGCGGAGGCCTGGCAGGGCCTGAGCAAACCGAGAGATGGGGTGGGACCTGGGCCAGCTCAGCGGAGGCCTGGCAGGGCCTGAGCTGGGCAGGTGAGGAGTACCCGACCGCCAGCCTCGGAGCTCCTCCACCAGGGACAGGAGATGCCCTGGCAGTGGGGTCACCCACTGAGGTTGGAGACGTGGGCGTGGCAACAGCCCATGGGGAAAATGCTGAGCTAGCTCTTGAAAGGCTAGAGAGATACAATGTATCAATGCAACAGTGCATGTCAGGGAGGAGATTCATGGGTAGGGAAGGGAGAAATGTCCCAGAAACAGGAGCAAGTTAGGGTTCCAGGAGGTGAGGGAAGATGGTTCCTCTGAAGGTAAATAAGGAAGAGAGCCCCCAGGTACCCAGCAGGGTAGGAGGCAGAGAGGGGGTCCAGGGCAGGGTCCTGAGGGAGTGGTTTCCAGAGCCAGCCGGAGGATCTTGAGATGAGGCCAGGGAGGGAGCTGAAGCCACTGAATTGGACACGTGGAGGAGGCAGCGCAGGTGGCCAGGCTTAGGGCTCCTGGGAGGCTCCCACACCCTCAAGGCACAGATCAGAGGAGACCCTGCCCAAACCAAGGACAAAGTAAGGGGGTGTAGGGCGCTTCCAGCCGGGGGGGGGCCAACGCTGGTTCTTCATCAATTTGGAGCGCCAGGAGAGGGCGGGAACTAGTCCTGTACGGAGACCCCCCCACTTTGGGCTGCCCACACCCCCACCCCCTCTCAAGCAGCCAAGGGAGGCGGGTCCTCCCCTTCAAAGGGAGGGGCCCTCAGGCTCCTCTGGAGTTGGACGTCTTGACCCAGGACGGCCTGGTGAGGGGTCGGAGCTGACTCCCGCCAGGCTCTGCTGCAGCCCCTGACCGCCCTTACGGGTGGCCAGGCCCGGTCCTCGTCGCTGTTGGGGGCTCCGGCTGGGGGCGGGGGTCGAGGCCGATGCGCTGCGGGCAGCGGCCGCCGGGGGCGCTGCGGGGGCCGCAGTTAAAGCCCCGGCGCGGGCGCACGCGCTCAGAGAGAGCTGGGCCGCCGCCGCCGCTGCTGCCGCTGCTGTCCCCGCGATCTGCGCCCGGTGCCCTCCATCTCCGCCCCGCGGCCCCCGGCTCCCCCGGCCCCGGCACGGCGTCAAGCCATCTTCCCTCACCTCCTACCGGAACCCTAGCTTGCTCCCGGCCCATGTGGCCCCCGCGGGCGCCCGGCCCCAGCTCCAGAACTCAGCCTTGCACCTGAGCGCGGGGCCCGGCGGGGCGCGGCGGCGGCGATGGGGAACCTGCAGTCCAAGCACGGTGAGCCGCGGGCCGGGAGGGCGGGCGGGCGGGCGTGGGGCCGCCTCTCACTGTCGTTTTCCTCTCCCCGCGCCCCGCCGTGCCGCAGCCGCCGCCGCCCGCAAACGGAGAGAGAGCCCGGAAGGTGAGCGGGCGAGTGGACGGGCGGGGCGGGGCGGGGGGCGGCGACCCCGGCCGGGACCCTCGGAGCCAGGAGCCCGCGCGCGCCCTGCCCTGGAGCCAGCGGTGGGGGGACGGGGCCGCGGGTCTCCAGGAGCGCGCGGGACCCGCACGCCTGCCCCTGCGAGGTCTCCGGGAGATGGGGACACAGCGAAGGCGCAGCGCCCGCGGGGCTCACGGCGCGTCTCTTTCCCTCCTCGGTGCGGGTTTCCCGCGCGTCCGCCCCCGGGCCGCAGGGGACAGCTTCGTGGCGTCAGCGTACGCGAGCGGCCGCAAAGGAGCGGAGGAAACGGAGCGGCGCGCGCGGGACAAGCAGGTAGGCGGCGGGGCGACGGCTGGGTCGCACTGCGCACCCGCCTGGGGACAGGGAGCGGTGTCAGAGCTGTTCCTGGCGCCCACCCGCGGACAGGCGAGACGTGGGCCGCCATGGCCGCACGAGTTACCGAGGGGCCAGGAGAGCCCGTCCCTCCCCAGCCTCCAGGACGTCTGGGGGTCCCGTGGGGGAGGCCTTGCTAGTGTCCCGTGCTGGGTGGAGGAATAGGAATTCCTTGTCCTAGGCTGGGGGCGGTGTGGGGGCTCTATGTTTCGGGCTGGAGGAGCTGGGGGAGCAGGAGGGGCTGGACTTAGACGTCCCGGGCTGGAGGTCTTGGGAAGCGGGAATGCAGTACCCCGGTTGGAGGAGCTGGAGGAGCTGGAGGAGGAGTGGGAGCTACAGGCTTGGGGCATCACTGGCCAGAGCCTCAGTGCTCGCTCAGCAAACACGGCCAGAGTCAGAGGCCGCGGTGCCTCCCATCTCTGGGGGGCCGGGGGGTGACCACAGGCCTGCTAGAGGCTCAGGAGACAGAAGGACATCTGCACAGCTGTGGCCACCCAGACTGCAAGGCTGGCTTAGGACCCAGATGGCCCTGAGTGTGGGTGAGGAAGGTTCTATGTCCAGGAGCAGAGAACTCTCTGTCCAGGTCTGGCATCCTGGAAGGGTCTGGGGTAAATTAGACCTGCATGTTTGCTGAGTGTGAGAAAGCTAACATTCAGTGGTCATCAGTGTCAGTGTGAACAGGATCGCTGTAGACAGGCCCACCAGGTGGCCAGGCCCACACTTGCCCCGTGCTTCCTCCCCCACTGTCCCCACAGGTCCCCAGACACACAGCATGCTGGGACACACAGTCAGTTTCTTTTTTGGAAAGATGTTCTTCTGGCAGTTGATTAAAAAAAGCTCTGGGCGTGTTTGGAGACATTTTCTGCAGCTCTGTCTTGAGAAGGGGCTTAGATGTGCTTGGAAATTAACACGCAATAGAGTTAGGATTGGTGTTTCCTGAGAGTGACCATCTAACGCCTGTGACGGTAGGAAGCATGCTCTAAGGTACAGTAGCTTGGGTGGTCCTGTGAGCCTCCATCCGGGATAGGGAGACCAGGGTGAGGCCATCCAGGGAGCTGCCCCTGCCCCAATCTGGCTCTCTCTGCCAGTTACATTTGCACAGGGGCTTGCTGGTGAGTGGATGGTGCCATTTAGCAGCCAGGTTCTCCTAGTATGATTAGTCAGTGATGTGAGCACCTGGGGTGGCCGGGTGTTCACCTCACTCACAGTCAGGGCTTTGGCCGGCCCCTGTCCATTGGCCCATCAGCCTGGGGCCTTCTCCCTGGGAGGTGCGGCACCGTGAACCTTAAATTCCCTGAGCCAGCGCCCCCACCGTGAAGTGCGGCTCCCAGGGCCATAGCGGGAGGTCAGTGCGCTCTGGAAAATGCACGTGCTCCCCGTGTGGCTACGATGTCAACGTGAAGGCTGCGTGTGGGCATTTAGACCCGGCACTCCCCTGGGACGTTTTCTTTAGAGAATAGTTTGGGGGTTGAGGCTTGCTTGGATTGTTACCTTCTAATTTTGCCATCATTTCATGAAAGAAAACTCCTTTCTGAGTTAAAATGAATAAACTCAGAATCAAAGGCTAGCCTGTGAATTAAATACATTTCAGCTTTCAGACAAAAGTGCTACCTTTCTGTATTTTCCACCTCTGGCCGTGACTCCGCCCACCTGGCATGGAGACCCCTGGGCCCAGGTGCGCCCTCACCTGGCCAGGTGCCCTCCCTGCCACATTGCTGTTCCTCTCACCTGGCAGCCGTGCCGCCAGCGACAGATCCTACCCAGGTCTGGGAGAGCCGTGGCCACCACAGCAAAGTGTCTGGCCAAAAGTTAGGTGTTGAGTCCAGCGTCCCTCTGGCTCTTACTTTCTTCCTTCTTTGTGTAGTCCAGAGCCTTGCCTATCATCCTTGTCCTCCCAGGTGGTATCCACTGAGGAGGGCCAGTTCTGAGTCACCCAAGGCACCCCTCGTGATGCCTGGCTGGGGCCAGCGAGGGGACTCGCTCCTTCCCTTCTCCAAAATCCACCTCGTGGTTCCGTGCGAGGCATCCTGGATGCCACAGAACGGTGGCAGAGAACCCTGTGGAGATTGGGTGCACTAAGAGCCAAGACCTCCAACCTGCCCTCTCTCCCCAGCCCCCAAAATAACACAAATGAGATTGGCCATTATTAATTCTCTGTGAGCAGTGCTGGCTCCTGCCTCTGTACGTGTCTGAAAACACCAACAGCAGCACTTTCCCAGACAGGTGTCTCTCTGCACCCCTGACGTGGCTCTCCCTGGTGACTCTGCGGAGCGCCACACTTTGCTTTTGGTGGGGCCCGCGCGGCTTCATCACCGAGTGTCCCTGAAGGGCCAGGGCCATGGGATTGCTAGTGACGGTGCCATGAAGGTCTGGAGAGCGGATTGTGAGGGATCCAGAGTCTCTGGGGTCGTGCGTGGGTGAGGAGTGGTGCATGGTGGCAGTGCACTTGCGTGGCTGTTTTTAAAAGTGGTAGTGACTGCGGGGAGGATGGCTTCAGTCCTGGGAACAGGCTGCCCCTGCACACTCACCCTCACCATCTGGTCTGCAGAATAGCTTTGGTTTCCACGGCGCTCCCTGAGGCTGGCAGAAAACAGTTCCAAAGACAAGAGTCACTGTTAACTGGAATGTTGTGAACAGAGCACAGACGTCCATGAAGTAGCGCTGAGGAAGGTGCACTGGGGTAACTCCAGAGGCAACACTGGAGTGAACACTCATGACAGACCAGCCTGTGCGTTGAGGAGGCCGTGGCCCTGGCCTGCATGGGGGGCTCCTGCCCACATCTGTGGGAGGCCGTGGGCACGGCTCTGATTGGCCTGTGTAGGGCAGGTCCCAACTTGTAGGATGCACTCGCCGGTCCCACCCCCATGCCATGGCCCTTCTGAATGTGCTAACATGGTACATGTTTCCCGGAAGGGAGCCGGGAAGAGCACAGCTGCAAGACATGCTGGCTCTGTCCAGGGCTGAGCTCCAGGCCAGGGCCCAGGCCTTCACCTGCACTGGCCTCTGGCTTCCCGCAGCAAACTCCGTCTGCCCTCGGCATGGCCTTGCTCACAGGAACTGGGGGCTCAGCCCCATTACATGACTTGATGCCTTCAGACTGGAGCCAGCCACAGCGCTGAGGACTGCAGCTGGCCTTCCCCCAGAGGCAGGGGTGGGGCTGCCCCTTCCCTGCCCCTCCTAGCCACCCAGAAGCCACCGCTCACCTGTCCTCTGTGGGGCCAGAGAGCTGGATGTGGCAGTGGAACGCCCAGTTCTCGGTCAGGGGGAGCAGTTTCTTGTAGAAGATCCTGGGAAATTCTTCATGGCTTCGAGCACAGTCTGGACACTACCACATCAACACAGAGATACGGGGTGGAGACAAGATACACATTTGCAGGAGAGACTCAGGCCAGCACACATGTGCCCAGAGACAAGGCAACGTGGACCATGCTCTGCTTGGTGCTCGGCCACATTCCACGCAGAAGGAGAGGTTGTGGGTGCCCGGTCCAGCCAGCTCTGCATTTGAGGGTGCAAGCCACTCCAAGATGTCCAGGAGGACGGCAGCCTCCAAAAGGAGCAGGGGCACTTGGGGATGCCTCTAGCACAAACACTGAGGGCCGACCTTCTGTCTTCTGTGACCCGTGTTCCGGGACCCTGTGGCCTCATGCAGCTGAGGCCCACGTGGGGCCTTGCGTCAGAACCGGCGGCGGCTGTAGTATGTCGTGGCTGCCCTTTGCTTTCTTTTTGGTGCTCTCTGCATGCCTGGCCCTTGGATACAGGCAGCTGTGTTCCTACCCTGGGATGTGGTCTGGCCATGTGGCAAGGCCGGCACAGACGTGCACAGAGGCTCAGGCACAGAGGGAGCGGAAGGGAGTTGCCAGGCCACCTGGCCATCCCCGCTTGTTGTGGGGGGCATCGAGGTCACCTCTGGGCACGCAGCCGATGGCAGCTGATGCCCAGCACCTGAGAGCCATGGGACAGACTGGACACCATGTATGTAGTTTCTGCGCCAGCCTGGGCCCTGGGGCCACCGAGGGCCATGTGTGCCCCCAAGCTCTCCACCAAGCCACAAGCATCCCCTGTCCTGCAGCAGAGGCTCTGGGGTGCTGACTGGGAGAGGCTGCTGCCGGTGCCCGGCCATGAGGCTGGGCCAGTAGATCTGTGTTGCCCATGGTGGAGGCCGGAGGCTGGCCGGTGGCATGGTCCTGCCCGCCCAGGTCACTGCGCCTGGACAGTGCAGGTGTGCGCTCTCACTGGCAGCCACCTCACTTTATGTCGGCCCCTGTGTCTGTGAAGTGCATCCTGACAGCCCTGCACATGGGCCAGGCAAGTGTCTGGATGGAGGCCCTGGAGCGCAGAGCGTCCCTGCCGCAGGGCCTGGGGCTGGAGCTGGGGGTTTCACAGACAAGGCCGAAGAAAGAGCCCACAAGCCCGCAGCTGCATCTGGGGCAGCTGTCACCCCTGGACTTCCGAAATAGCTTCCTCAAGCTAAAACTGGCCATTTTGCTGCTGAATGAGCTGAAGGTTTAGATTTCTGCAGGTGAAAGAAGACAGGCGGCTTCGCTCTGCCCTTGTCAGTGGGAACCTCAGCCTGGTGCTGCTCCGTCCTCCTTCCTTCCTTCTTGTGGCTGAGTAATTTGAATTCCTTTGAGGTTTTCATCTTGTTTTGGCTAAAGAGCTTACATCTTTCCTTTTCTTAAAAAACCCAGGCTGGTTTGCAATCCTCAGAAACCGGTCATCAGCCCTGCAGCTTCGGGCCGTCCTGTGCCTGCTTTAGGGGGTTGGGGGTCCATCAGACACACGTGCGACTCCTGGGAGCCGCGGGAACTGTGGCTGGTGTGGGCCAAGGCGGTTGTGCCAGAAAGGGCAGGGCCGTCTCAAGTACCCGTCCACGAGTGCCCTTTGGTGCACTGGCCCCTGCTGTGCATGTCTCCCGTGTGAGCAGCAAGGTGATGGCGAGATTGGAAGTGCAGTTTCACCTGCCTCATAGGAGTGGCTGGCTCTCCTTTGCCCTTAGGTGGCCACCGCTTGTTCAGAGCTGCCTGAGCAGGCGGTAAGTTCATGGCCACCCCAGGTCTAGGCCCCGGCAGGGGGAAACGCGCACCTTGCCACTGTCCTGTCTAGGCTGGGGTTGGGGGTTCGGCTGTTTCTATTTCTCAGGAAGTCAGGAGTCTGGGCCAAGGGTTCCTGTCCTCCACCCTCACTTTGCAGCCAAGGGATACCCACCTGGTCAGCCCTGACAGAGGCTGTGAACGATGTCCTGGTCAAAGACCACAGTTGGGAGCCACCATGTGGCCGTTTTACGTGTGACTGGGCCCCGTCGTCAGTACCAGGTTTCTGTCATCCCATCGTTAGCGGAGGCGGCTTGTGGGGTGGCTCACAGCCTCTGGACCCGGCTCCGGACCCAGTGCTGCCACTCACAGCCTGGCCACATCCCTCGTGCCTGGGCCGCCTGCTTCACCTTGTGGTCCTGTGAGGAAAGACAAGGGACAGCTCCACACTCCATAAGGCCGGGCAGCGAGGGCCACCTGGAGAGCAGCCCGGTGTGGCCAAGCCCCTTGCTGGGCTTTTCCCCAAGTGCCAGGGTGCTCCAAGCCAGAGGGGTGCATGAGGCCGTGAGCTCACGCCAAGATGCTGTGGGCCCGACCTGTACTGCACAGTCGTCTGAGCTGTCAGCAAGCTCTCACTGGTTGGCAATGCCCACAGCCTCCCCGGTGTGGCCAGGTGTGGTGGGAGCAGAGGCCAGAGGGTGGGAGGGGGGTCTGCCCTCCTTCCTGTAGAGAGGAAGGCTCTGGCCTCCCGGCTGCTGTTCTTGAGTTGGCAAAGCCACACTTTACGGAAGCAGCAGTTCTTGAGGCCAGACATACCTGAGTTTGGAGTTGCCCAGCCTACCCCAGAATTTGTGGATAGCTACCTGCCAAGTCACTGGGTCCCTGGAGCTCTGAAGGCTGAGCCCTGTATCCTTCCTGCAGGGCTCTCAGACAGATGCCTGCATCAGAAAGTCCCTGGGTTATGAAGAAAGGCCCATGACACCCCCAGGTTGTTGGGGAAGCCTCAGGAGCATCAGGAAGCAGGAGGAAGCAGGAGCCCCTGCTTGGGTGAGGTCAGCGTTTAGGGGTGGTCCTGCCTGCTCATGCGGCTGCCGGCATTTCAGGGTGGGCTGCTCCCAGCGGGACTGCGGATCTGCCTGTCCACGTGTGGAACCCAAGGGGGCCTGTGCTGCGTCCTGGGGCACTCATGGTGGAGGGTTCCTGTGGCTCTGTCCTCTCACAAGTCTTGCCAACCATGGCCCCTCTCCTGTTGGACTTGCCTTCCTGAACATGGGGAGGGGTCCCAAGCCCAGGACCCCTAATCAGTTCCAAGGGCTCCAGAGCTTTCAGTCCCTGCCACCTTCTGAGCCATTGTCTGTCACAGATCATGACCATCAGCTGTCCCTGGAGGAGCCCTTCCCACAGGGCTACTGGGTTAACGCTGGAACCATGGGGAGGAGAAGGCGCGGTGTATGAGGGGTCTGCCCAGGTAGCAGGATCCCCCCACATGCCGGACACTTCCCAGTGTGGGGCGAAGCTCGTGGTGCTGGCCTGGAGGGACACATGGTGCTGACCTGGGTCAGCACCGCTCCTCTGGCTGCCGCCTCTGGGCTGTGAAGCCTGGACATGCTGGGACAGAAGCCTTGCAGAGACCGCGGTCTGATCCGCTCTCACAGTGAGCTGCACCCATGCTAGCTGATGGGAGCTTTAATTTGCTTTCATGTTGGCAAATACTTGGCAGGGCACCCTCTGGCAACCTTTCACGCTGGCGTTAAACAAATTGGGTTTGTTCGATCCTGTCCTGCGCAGAGCTGGAATTCACTGGCGGTGATGGCCAGCCCTCGGCAGCGGGAGGGGGAAGGTTTGTTTTCGTTTGTTCTGCAGAATTTTCCAGGGAAATTGTACATAGTTTTGTGCATCAGAATCAGAGAAACCAAAAAGCATGAAATATTGTAATACAAACATTCAAATTGGAGATTATTTTAATGGTAAGTGTCTTGGTGGATTTGGACTGAGAGCTTTGCTGGAGGCCGATGGAAATGGGGGGTCCTTCCTTGCTGTCTCTGGTGAGGTTCCATGGCACTCACATCGGTGGCTGTCAGGACCCTCCAGGGCTCCCACCTGTCCTTAAGGCCGTGGTCCTGCATGGACCTACCTCTAGGACGAGGCCTCTCACATCCACTAAGGGGGACATGGCAAGAGCTATAGCTGCTTTTGGGTAACAGAGCCCACCCCATCCTCGTTCCCACAAGGATAACAGAGCCGACCCCATCCTCATTCCCACAAAGGATAACAGAGCCGACCCCATCCTCGTTCCCACAAAGGATAAAGGAGCCGGCCCTATCCTAGTTCTCACAAGGACCTGCCTGGACATGGTGCAAAGCTGCTGCCCCTGGTGGCCTCCCTGCTGCCCCGGGGACGTGGGTAGCCTGGCCCTCGGTGGCTGGCGTCTGGGCCTCAGCGTCACCCCACATCCCTCTGCGTGCCATCGCTGCCTGCTCTCTTGGCTGCCCAGATGTACCCGGTTCATCCGTCCTGAGGGCCCTGCCAGGCCAATGGCCAGGTCCGTGTGCCCTGCACCCTTTGGGGCAGCCACTCACGCTTGAGACCAGCCAACCCTAGACAGGGCTGGAGCAGCGGCCATTTCAGTGGCTCTGATTTTGCTCTTGAGGGCTGTGGTGTAACATGAAAGAACGTTGCCGTAGGCTTCCGGCCATGGGATTCCGGGACTGCCTTTGCCTTGTGCTGCTGTCACAGGCTTGTCCTGGGCACGCCCTCAAAAGGAGGAAACAAAAACAGAAGAGCTGAGTCCCGGACCCAGGACCCCAACCCAGAAGCCCCCCGACCAAAGCCCGCACCCCCACCACCGGGCTGCCCTGCTGCCCCAGGGTCTGAGCTGCTCTCTGGCTGCTGGGAGAACCTGATGGTGGTTGCCAGAAGGAAGGCCG
The DNA here is from genome assembly GCF_049350105.2 of Macaca mulatta. NCBI lineage: Eukaryota > Metazoa > Chordata > Mammalia > Primates > Cercopithecidae > Macaca > Macaca mulatta. Next base: position 2,142,244 of record NC_133411.1, read on the forward strand.
GCAGGGCCCTGGGTTCTGGGATGCGGGAGAGGCCAGGCATGGGTGCAGGGCCTGTGGTGCTGGGGTGTGAGAGAGGTCAGGCCTGTGGTGCTGGGGTGTGAGAGAGGCCAGGCTGGGGTGCAGGGCCTGGGGTGCTGGGTGTGAGAGAGGCCAGGCTGGGGTGTGGGAGAGGCCGGGCAGGAGTAGGGGCTGCCGCTTGTTGTGGGTGTCAGGACAGTGTGTGGTGAGGAGGCATGGAGGAAGTGTGGCCCCCTGGAGGCTTCCAGGCTGGGTGGCCAGTGTAAAGGCCCTGAGGAGTAGACCTGGAGAATGGGACAGTAGCAGGCAGGGGGCTGCGGGAGATGGGGGGAGGAAGAATGGCGGCCCCCACCCATCTTCCTCTGCCTAGAAGGAGCCATGGGCACAGCCTACAGGTGTGCACTGGTCTCTGTGCTGTGGGAGGCCAGACCTGGTGTCTGTGAGGAGCACCACAGCTGCAGACCTGCCGGATGACCCTCGGGTGACACTTCAGGGTGGAGGACCCCCACCCACCCTGCGAGCCACATTCCTTGGGCTCCGAGCCTGTCCTCCCGTCTGTGGAGCAGGTGGAGCCACTAGCAGGGGCTTCTGGCCCTTCCTCTCCTGCTGTTGATTTGTTGCAAGTGATTTAGGTTTTCTGTAAAACAAAGCGAATGTGGGCCTGGGGAAGGCTCTCGCGGGTGTTTCATGAGCTTTCCCAGGCCTGAGACGCATTTTAGGCGGCAGCCAGCTCACGTGTGTTGGGAGAGGCTGGTCACAGTCGGGTGACTCGGGGGCTTGTGCTCAGACGGTGACACCCAGCCCGCTTGTCCCCAGGGTGACGGGGAGGTGGCAAGAACTGGCAGCTGCCCCACAGGCTGAGCCAAGCCCAACAGAAAGGCCCAAGGCCGGAGCACAGAGGTGGCCCGGATGCTTCTGGCCAGTGGTCAGGACCCTGCCAGGCCTTGCTTGGAGGCGTCTTGTGTATGAGGGGAGCCCTGTCCATGCCAACCACCTGGATTTGCCCAGGGGAAACTGCCCTGGAGGCCTGTTCTCAGGGTCTGTTTGCCTGTCGTGGGGAGAGCGTGGCGCAAGCTGGGTCCGCGGAGAGGAACGTCCTTGACCTCTGAAAGGGCTGAGAGCACCACCCCTGCGTTGGGCCATCTTGGGGGCAGCAGGTGGGGACGTTGCGCCTCTGTCCACAGCTCAGTCTGGGAGACTCAGAGCCCTGTCGGTGAGTCCTGGGTCAAAAGGGCATAGCGACCAGGCCAGAGTGCCACCTTCCTGCTGTCCCCTTGGCAGGGCTGTGATTGCCTCTAGCTCTAGTGACCGGGGCAGTGGTCCTGGCTGCCTGCACCTCCCCTGCCAATTATGTCCCCCATCTGCACCCCCCATGCTGGCTTCTCCTCTTTCGAGTTTGGAGTGTGACCCCAAGGCTTTGTGTGCTGCTCAGAGCTCAGCCTGTGCACCCTGCAGCCTCGGGCCCAGCGCCCTTCCTGAGATGAGATTGTGTGTCCTGTAACAAAGATGTGCGTGGTCTCCTCTGAACACTTCTTACCTCTCATGCGTGGGTTGTCACCACTCTCCCTTGAGAGTGGGCTGTGGCTCGTGTGGATGGCAGCTGCCAGGCATAGCCCCTGCCCCCTAGAGCCCTCTGCAGCCTCGGCCAATAGCAAAGTTGCGGGTGGGCACCAGGCCCTCCTTTCATCTCTTGGAGCCCCTCGCCAGCCACAGCAGGGCCCATGTGGAAGTTCTGAGATTGTCATGTGCAGGGCATGCAACGGGGGTGCTTAAGAGAAAGAAAAGGCCTTGATTATTTGTTTGAGTAGCTCAGTCCCCAGGGTCTGGAGCTGTAATCAAATATAAGCCCCTCAACCAGCATTTCCCGCTGTTTCTCCCTGGTAAGGACATCGACGTTGCATGTTCACATGTGGTGTCTTCCAAATGAGAAAAAAGAAAACTCTGAAATGCAGTGTTATGCCCAGACCGTTTATTCCCCGAAGAAGACCACCAGAGTCCAGAGTCAAAGCTAAGCAGCAAGGATCTTTATTACAGGTTCGAACCTGGAACTCTCCCTCGCTCGTGAAACGAGACGGGCAGGAGAGCTCCCCCACTGAGCTCCGAGCAGTGTTATATAGTCTAAGAAAAGTGGGCATAGAGTTATTATACAAATCAGATATATGATTGGCTAGTGTTTGAACAAGGCGATTTGGCTAACTATGATTGGTTCCCGCCATTTCTGATATTTTGGTTCAAACTTTGAGGCGGGAGAGCAGGTTTATGGCAGCAAGAGTTTATCTTACTTAAACACGTCTTGTGACCTTGCCTCAGAACTTACAAAATCTCTGGTATGTGCAAAACAAAATCTCTGGTACGTGCAGAAAACCAGGTACTCACAGAACTTACGAAATCTCTGGTATGTGCAAAGATTAGAGAGCAGAACAAGGGTGTAGCGGGTGGGGGGCGGGTACACATCTATCTTTGTGTCCTTTCATTTCCCCCTTCTCATAAGTAACTGGATGTCCAATCTTGGATTTCCAGAGTCTTATAATATAGCCTCACTTTCTGGGTGCAGGAGAGGCTGGTGATGGCTACGGAGGACCATTAGTTGGATGGTATCAAACCTTTCTCTGACAAATTGTAAAATTTTATTTACCACACAGGGGCCTATAGTGAATAGAAGTAGTAAAGACATTAGGGGGCCTAAAAGGGGTGCCAGAAGGGAAAACATTGAAGAGCTCCACCAATTGTTAGCGGCTGTAGTGAATTGTTGCTTTTTCATTTCTAAGCTTAGTTCGTGTAGGCGTTGGACTCTTTCCTCAACTAACCCTGACTCATTTATATAGAAACAGCATTCTTCTTTGAGGAACATACAGGTACCTCCTTTCTCAGCCGTGAGTAAGTCTAAGGCTCTGCGGTTTTGAAGGGTGACCTGTGCTAGGGAGGTGAGCTGCCGCTGAAGGGAGGCTAGGGAATAGGCGGAGTCTTCCATAGCAACAGAGAACTGTTGTAACAGCTTGTCGTTTTCTATCATGGAGGGCCCCTCCTGCTAACCCCGCTGCGACGACAGAGGTGGTTAAGGATATTCCGGCAATTAGTGGTAGAAAAACTGCTCGTCTATGTCACGCAGTTTCAGTTGGGGCAGTCCCTGCCCAGCCTATGAACTCTGCCGGGGTCAGCAGGGTCAGTCGGGGAACTAGTGTAACAGGGATGCACAACTGTCCGTCAGAGATGCTTTTGGACAGAGTTTTTAACAGAGTCATATTACACCAGAAGAACACACCAGGGGGAGCACGTATGGGGCTATTAGGGTATGTAGCCGTCTGGTTGCAGAGGCTGCTACTAAATGCTGAATAACAGTAGGGGTATTTCTCTTGGTATGGGTCACGGTACAGGGCTACATCAGGTATTGCAACTGTTGATGAATTAGAATCTGGCATATAGTTTGTGGGTGGGGAGGAAAGGGGAACAGCGGTTAATGGTGGTCTTCCTAAGGTTGCACACATCAAGAGGACAGGTCGCCCAAACTGGTGAGGTTGGCGAATGCTAGCCCTTCTTGTAATAGGGTTAGCCAGGAGAAGGGCTGCAAGTCTTGTGATAGCTTGGTTTCCTGTCTGTGGATTTGTGTATGGATTAAGGGTCGAATCTGGACTAGACTCCGCCACAAGTACAGGTGGCTACTAGGCCAGCTACTACTGGCATCGTAGTAGACTGCCCCATGTTGGGGCGATGTCCACCGGGAGTGCCCTGGATCTGTTGTTATCCAAGTGAATATGTTGGGAGTCCCTGTCGGGTAGCGAGTCCTGAGGAGGTTAGACTTTCTCGGGTATTCGTCCCATACCCTGGCTGAGTGCATTTTACAATAGTGGTATGGGCAACCTGCATTCTGGTGCCACCAATAATTCTTACAATTATATTCAGTCTGATCATATTCAAAACAAATCATGGGTATCCCCGGTTGGGCAATTTGGAAATTAGTGAAATTGAGGTAAATTGGAGTATTGCACCCGGAGGGGGGGCAGTCTGCACTAGCTAGCAGTTTACCCGCTTGGGGGGTTTCCCCGGGGTGAGTTTTGTTCTCATAGAGCCAGAACCTCCAGACATAGGGATTAGATGGCGCAGCAGTTAGGAGAGTCAGATGTATAAGGCATAAAAGCATAGGCAAGCTAGACATGGTTACGGCTATGTGGGTGACGGCGCAGGGTTAGCTTTAAGGGATTGTTCTTAGCTTTGTCTACAGTCCATGTAACCGGTGCTCCAGACGGCTCGAGAAGGTCGGATGTTGGGTCCACTGGTTTGACGTGTGTGTAGTGGATCCACGAAGCGATGCCTTCTACTTTGAGAGCAGTGGGAGTAGTCAGGAGTACTTGCAGTGGTCCTTTCCACCTGGGTTGAAGAGTTTCTTGCCGGTGGCGCTTGACTAGGACCCAGTCTCCCGGCTGGAACGGATGAGGCGTCGGCGGAGGTCCTGCCTCGTACAGTTCTCGTAGTCTGGGCCAAATTTCCTGGTGAATTTTCTGTAAGGCTTGTAAGGAGAACAGGAGCTCGGAGACATTTTCAGTTTCAGGTTTGAGTAAGTCATCTTTTAGACTGGGGACCAGGGGTGGGGGTCTGCCATACATGATTTCATATGGTGTGAGGCCCAGTCTGTAAGGGGTATTTCGGGCCCGGAACAGAGCGTAGGGGAGAAGTACTACCCAATTAGCGCCAGTCTCCATGGTCAATTTAGTTAAGGTCTCCTTCAGAGTCCGATTCATCCTTTCTACCTGTCCTGAGCTTTGGGGCCTATAAGCACAATGTAATTTCCAATTTGCCCCAAGAATGGAAGCCAAATCCTGACTTACCTTAGCAACGAAGGCTGGTCCATTGTCTGACCCTATTTGGACGGGAAAGCCATACCTGGGGAGGATTTCTTCCAAAATTTTCTTTGCTACAACCTGAGCAGTTTCTCTCTTAGTTGGGAACGCTTCTGTCCATCCTGAAAAAGTATCTACAAAGACAAGTAAGTACTGATACCCATATTTTCCAGGCTTTATCTCAGTAAAGTCTATTTCCCAATAGATACCAGGCCTAGTTCCTCTACACCTAATTCCTGTGGTGGTCTGGGTTTGGGGGCAAGTGTTGTTTAGTTGGCAGGCTTTGCAATTTGTTGTGACATCGCTGGCCAGTTCAGCTATGCGCCTGATTCTAAATTTGGCGTGCCTGATTAAGTCCATCATTCGCCGGGCACCCAGGTGGGTTGTCCAGTGGATGTGTTCCAACACCTGCTGTCCTAATTTTTCTGGTAGGATGGTTTGGTCATTTATATCAGTCCACCACCCATTTTTAACCTGTTTTAGGGGAAGCGTGTTCATCCATTCGCGATCCTGTTCGGTATAGTCGGGAAAACATGGCAAATTTCGCAGGCCAGGATCAGGGAGCTGGAGCGCGAGGAGCTGACTGGGAGCTTTTGCTATGCTCCTTGCGGTTTGGTCGGCTAAGAAGTTGCCTCGAGCAATTGGCGTAGTTGGTTTCTGATGCCCAGGGCAATGTACGATAGCCAATTTCTTTGGTTTCCACAAAGCAGTTAATAGAGCTAGGATCTCTTGCTTGTTTTTTATTTCTTTGCCTTCGGCTGTTAATAGTCCCTTTTCTCTGTAGATGGCCCCATGTATGTGCGCAGTAGCGAAAGCATAGCGGCTATCCGTGTATACTGTTAGTTTTTTCTCTGCCCCTAGAGTGAGGGCCTGTGTGAGGGCTATCAGTTCGGCTCTTTGGGCCGATGTCCCTGGAGGCAAGGGTTCCGCCCAGATTACCTCAGTCTCTGACGTTACAGCCGCTCCTGCATACCGCTGGCCTTGGTGGACGTAGCTGCTGCCATCAGTGAACCAGGTGAGTTCTGTGTCGGGGAGTGGACGATCTTGCAGGTCCTCCCGCACCCCATGCACCTGAGCCAGTATCTCAGTGCACTCATGGAACGGGGCGTCCAAATCTGGATTTGGCAGCAGTGAAGCAGGGTTTAAAGAGGTTGGGGGCAGAAAAGTTATTCTGAGGGGGTTTAACAGCAGTCCTTGATAGTGGGTGAGCCGGGCGTTACTCATCCATCGGTCCGGCGGCTGCCGGAGGACGCCTTCAATGGCATGCGGGGTTATAACGCGCAACTCTTGCCCCATGATAAGTTTATCAGCGTCTCGGACCATTAGGGTGGTCGCCGCGATTATCCGCAGGCAGGGTGGCCAGCCAGCAGCCACTGAATCTAATTTTTTTGACAAATAGGCAACTGGCCTCTGCCAGGGGCCTAGGTACTGTGTTAACACGGCTTTTGCAATACCCTTACTTTCATCTACGTATAAGTGGAAGGGCTTGGAGACATCAGGGAGCCCCAGCGCGGGGGCTGATAACAAGGCAGTTTTGATTTGTTGAAAGGCCAGCTCAGCCTCTTCCGTCCAATTGAAGGGCTGCCGTTCCTTTGTTGCCTGGTATAGGGGCTTGGCTAACTCAGCAAATCCGGGTATCCATAACCTACAGAACCCTGCCGACCCCAGGAATTCTCTCACTTGCCGTGTCGACTGGGGTCTAGGGATGCGTAGGACTGTTTCCTTTCAGGCTTTGGTTAGCCAGCGTTGCCCCCCTTTTAATAGGTACCCCAGATAAGTTACCTCCGACTTGCAGATCTGAGCCTTTGTTGCTGAGGCTCGGTAGCCTAGCTCCCCCAGAGTCTTCAAGAGGTCCTCAGTCCCTTGAACACAAGTTTCCGGGGATCTGGCTGCTATTAAGAGATCATCAACATATTGCAAAAGAGTTATTTCAGGGTGTTGCCGCCGGTACTCACCCAGATCTTCATGAAGGGCTTCATCGAACAGGGTTGGCGAGTTCTTGAACCCTTGTGGCAGCCTGGTCCATGTTAGCTGACCGTTGATGCCCCTCTCAGGATCCGTCCATTGAAATGCAAAGAGTCCTTGACTTTTGGGAGCCAGAGGAAGGCTGAAAAAAGCATCTTTTAGATCAAGAACGGTATACCACTGTTTTTCGGGATGTAAAGCACTCAGAAGGGTGTATGGATTGGGCACAGTGGGATGTATGTCCATGACCCTTTTATTAACTTCTCTTAAATCCTGTACTGGCCTGTAGTCCGTACTGTTGGGTTTACAAACAGGTAACAGTGGAGTATTCCAGGATGAGTGGCAAGCCCGTAGGACTCCCTGGTCTAGGAGTCGGTGGATATGGGGCGTAATTCCTTCTCTTGCCTCCAGGGGCATAGGATATTGCCGAACCCGAACCGGGTCCGTCCCTGGCTTAACTTCCACAAATATGGCAGGTCGATGTTTAGCTAGCCCTAAGCCCCCAGTTTCTGCCCACGCTTCAGGGAAACGCTGGAGCCAAGAGTCAATTTCCTGATCGGGGGGCTTTTGCTCTTGATGGAGTCTGTACTCATCTTCTAAGGTGACAGTCAGGATAGATATTGGCCTGTTTTGGGAATCAGTTATCTTGGGCCCTTCTGGCTCAAAGTGGATTTGGGCCCCCATTTTTGTCAGCAAGTCCCTCCCTAGTAGAGGGCAGGGGCTCTCTGGGATGACTAGGAAGGAATGGGAGACTTTTCCCGTTCCTAAGTCTACAGTCCTCTGGGTTGTCCAGGGGTATTTTTTGATGCCTGTGGCCCCGTGCACCCAGGATGTTTTCTTAGACATTTTTCCAATTGGTTTGGTTAGGACTGAGCGTTCCGCCCCAGTATCGACCAAGAAGCGAACTGGGTTCCCCTCCACTTGCAAAGTTACCCTGGGTTCGGGGAGGGGGTCCGAACCCCGTCTTCCCTAGTCAGAGTCCTGGGTAACGAGTACGGAGGTAGGGTTAGCTGGTCTCCGTTTCTTTGGGCAGTCTTTAATCCAGTGACCACGTTCCTTGCAATAAGCACACTGATCCTTTTCTAATCCTTGCCTAGAGCCTTGCTTTGTCTGCTTTCTGCTTTGGCCATTCCCTGCCTGGGGGAAAGCTGCTACTAAAACTTTGGTCATTTCTTTGGTTGCCTTGAACTGTTTTTCTTCTGGAGTATCCCTATTATTATAAACTCGCTGGGCCATCTGAAGGAGGTCCTGAATCTGCTTTCCCTCTAAACCTTCTAATTTCTGGAGTTTTCTTCTAATATCTGATGCTGCCTGGTTTACAAAGGACATTACTACCGCAGCCTGATTTTCCGGTGCTTCCGGGTCCATAGGGGTATACTGTCTGAAAGCTTCCATTAATCTCTCTAAATACACAACGGGGCTTTCTGTCTTACCTTGTAACACAGAATATACTTTAGCCAAATTGGTGGGCTTGCGAGCTGCAGCCCGGAGACCCGCCATTAGAGTCTGGCGATAAATGAGCAGTCGTCCCCTACCTTCTGCCGTGTTGTAGTCCCATCTGGGCCGGGTCAAAGGAAAAGCCGCGTTAATGAGGTCAGGATTTGCAGTTGGCTGGCCGTCATCTCCTGGAACCAGCTTTCTGGCCTCAACTTGGATTCTTTCCCGCTCCTCCATTGTGAACAGGATTCGGAGGAGCTGTTGACAGTCATCCCAGGTTGGCTGGTGAGTAAACATGACACTGTCTAACAACGAGGTTAGATCTTTGGGATTATCGGAGAACCGAGCATTTTGGGACTTCCAGTTGTATAATCACTAGTGGAAAAAGGCCAATACATGAGACGGGAGAGCCCGGTATCATCGAGCGATCCTATTTCTCTGAGAGGCAGGGCTACGGTGGAGTCAGGGAGTCGGGAAGCTTGGTCCCACAGTACGCGGCCTCGCGTTCGGCCGGCCGGCCCCCCCGGGTTGCTTTCGCTCTTGGCTGCTTCCGCTTCTCGGTTTCCCTCTACAGAAGCACCACCCTGGGGGACTGGGTCCTGCGGGATAAGGTGCGGATATGGTGGGGGAAGTGTGGGTTCTAACGTTAGGGGGTCCTGGCTGTCTGGCAGCACAGGGGCCGAGGGAGCAGAGAGAGTCCTTTGTCTTGTAGGTCGCATTACTAGGACCTTGCAAGGCTCAAGGATGAATGGAGTTATCCAGGGCGGTGGGTCTTCCACAAGATTTTGCCACACTAGAATATAAGGAATTTGATCAGGATGTCCTGACTGCCCTGGCAGGAAAATCTTAGTTTTTACCTTAGTAATAATAGAGAGACAGAAAGTTCCTTCGGAGGGCCACCCTATGCCGAAAGAGGGCCACTCCGAAGGGCAGAAAGTAACTAGCTTTCCTTTCTTTAGTTCTACCCTTAAGTTACGCCCCCGAGCCTTCACATCCTTAAAATTGGTAACAAGGAGTGAGAGCGGCGTGCTCTGGTTGTTGCCCATCTTTGGACTGCTTCTACAAAGAGAAGGAGGGACGAAAATGAGTGTGAAGCAGAGGGGAGTATCCGACAGGTCCGGTCCTGGAAGGGGAAGAAAAGGTTTTATGTTTCGTTTTGGACTTACACTTAACACTTAACAATAACGGACAGACAGTGAGAAACGATGAGCCTTCGTGAGCGCGTGTCGGACTTCCGACCTGAGTCAGACGGGGCAACCAAGGATGGAGACCCCCAGATGGGCACTGGGGGACGTCTCCCACCAGTCCCGAGTGGCTGTCTTTTAGCGCGTCCGCCAAGACCATGCCACTTATAAAACAGACCAATACAGATTACAGATTACGGATTTCGCGAAATTTCAGGGAGACAGACAGAGACAAAGACAGAGACAGTGACAAAGCCGGCTTACCTACAGATTAAGATCCATTGACTTGGGGGTCTGGTGGGCTTGGGGGAAATCCCGGACGAGCCCCCATTTGTTATGCCCAGACCGTTTATTCCCCGAAGAAGACCACCAGAGTCCAGAGTCAAAGCTAAGCAGCAAGGATCTTTATTACAGGTTCGAACCTGGAACTCTCCCTCGCTCGTGAAACGAGACGGGCAGGAGAGCTCCCCCACTGAGCTCCGAGCAGTGTTATATAGTCTAAGAAAAGTGGGCATAGAGTTATTATACAAATCAGATATATGATTGGCTAGTGTTTGAACAAGGCGATTTGGCTAACTATGATTGGTTCCCGCCATTTCTGATATTTTGGTTCAAACTTTGAGGCGGGAGAGCAGGTTTATGGCAGCAAGAGTTTATCTTACTTAAACACGTCTTGTGACCTTGCCTCAGAACTTACAAAATCTCTGGTATGTGCAAAACAAAATCTCTGGTACGTGCAGAAAACCAGGTACTCACAGAACTTACGAAATCTCTGGTATGTGCAAAGATTAGAGAGCAGAACAAGGGTGTAGCGGGTGGGGGGCGGGTACACATCTATCTTTGTGTCCTTTCAGCAGCAGGGTTTTTTCCAGCTTTGGAACTAATCTTCCTTTGAAATAGGAAACATGAGGCGTTAATGTGAATGAAAGAAAACAAAAACGTCCGGTGGGTTTTTCCCGGGGAAGAATTCAGATAGAAGGGAAGTGGATTCGGGTCTGCTTTCAATCCCGCTGGAATTCAGCCTCCTCTGACTGGGGCGGCCGAGGGTGCAGCCGTTCGGAAGTTCAGGGCCTGAGTCGTGGTTTTATTCTGTGTGTTCTGTGGCCTGGATGTAAGCTGAGGGTGGCAGCTGAATTTGGAAGGTCTTCACCCTTGGTTTTCCTTTTTCTGCGACATTGGGGATCATTAGCTCTGAAGACAAAGACAGTAGCAGGCGTGACTGGGAGAAGAAAAACCTGCAGATGAGTTTGTGAAATGGTTGTTAACATTCAGTGTCAGGACGTCAGGATGCTGAGAGTAAAAAGCAGGGCATAAAGTTTCGGCAGAATTTATGATCACACCTCTATTATCTGGGCAGAGGCACACGTGTGTATGTAGGTGTATGTGTAATGTGTTCACGTATGTGAGTACACGCGTGTATACATCCATGTATACAGGTTACACACACACGTACATAGGTCTGTATTTAATACCTGAGCTGAAAACATTTCATATCAAGGCACCCGCTCTCCACCCCTGGCCCTGGTCACCCTGCTCAGCCTCAGCCACACCTGGCTGACAGTGGAGTCTCTGGGAGGGCTGTGGGTTCCCATTCCTGAGCCAAGGTGTGGGCTCAGCGGCGCTGACGCCTTCCCCCTCCCGTCCAAGTCGGTTAATGCGGGTAAAGTGCTCCCTGAGTCCCTCTCTCTAAACATGGGGGGAGGGAAGCTCGGCTGCCTGGTTGTAAAGCCAGGTCTCGCTGACCACGTGTTGCTTGTCATGTTTTTTTTTTCTCTGCATATGTTTAGATTGGAGTTAATTTCATGGGCAGGGCAGCCCTGGGCCTGTCGCTGTAACTCATCTCTTCACTTCCACTTGTAAGGGTGCGCCGTGGCTGGGCTAGGTGCCCCTTGACCCCTTGGTGTGGTCAGTCATCCCCTTAGGCTGAGCGTCCACCCTCGTGGCAGGGGTAGGCCCTGCAGAGACCCTCCCTAGGCTCAGGGCATTTACTGGGTGAGGGGGCAGATGCCAACACAAAAGCCCTGTAGTGAGGGAGTGAGGGGCGTGGGGAATGTGGCGCCTCCATTTAAACGATCCAGATGATGGAAAAGCTGCTGTGAGGCAGGATGAAGAGGGAGACGGAAACATTTGTATTTTCTGGGCCTACAGGTAGTTAAGTTGCAGCAGAACTCTAGCTTATGAGGACATCTGAGTATTTTAGGAGGCCTTTTGACCCCAAAGTTACTGCTTTTCTAGATATAAATTTCACATGTGGTTATTAAAAGATCTCTCAAATCAGTCCTAACCCAGAAGAACGGATGGGCAAAATCTGCAAATGCCTCTCAGATCCGGAGGCTCCGTCTGAATGTATCCTGGGCTTGCGTGGGAAGCCTGGCTCCCCTGCCCAGTCCCCCCGCCCCTCCCCTCCGCCCGGCCCCCCTCCACCCGGCCCCCTGCCCCTCCCCCCGACCTGGCTCTCCCCAGCCCCTCCCCACAGGGCCTCAGTCTCATCGTCCTTAAATCTTTCACTTTAGAACCAGAAGTTCGGAATAGCAAGCACAGCCTGGAGGGACCGGCAGCAGGCGGTGTTACTGTAGCCTCTGTGGGCCCCAGCTGCACATGTGTCGGAATTATTAAGCCCATAAAACTACATTGTCACATCTGAAACTGTTTAGCCATTGAAACCGAGACTTTGACTTCAAAGCCGGCTGCAGGGTTTCCAGACAGGCGTGCTGGCGGATCACCTTGAAGTCAAATTCCATCCCATGGCGGCCCAGCAGAAGTGGGCCCCAGCACCTCCTTGTAAGAAAACACACTCTTCTGCAGACGCTGGTGGCAGGTCCCCCCCACGGTGACATTTTGGAGAGACGTCTTTGCATCTGAGCTCCCAGCAGGGAGGAGGCGGGTGGGGTGGTGGTCTTTGCATTTACAAATGCTTGGAAATCACCGTCCCCCACCAGGCCCCAGGCCCTCTCCCTGCTGCTCTGGCCCCTCCCCCAGGGCCGCCTGCAGCCTGCTGTGACCCAACCCGCCTCCTTCCTGTTTCCTGCCGGCCTCACCTTCCACCTTGTCTCGTAAGGTGCCCTCCCACCCTCCCCCTACCACCAGCCGAAAAGGGGTCCTTGGCTGTCCTTCAGCCCCAGAACCTGCACCCTTGACCTTGCTGGCTCCTGTCCGCCAGTTGCCAGTGACGCTGTCCCTGCTCTTCCTATCCACTGTGAGGTGTCCCAGCCCTTTGTCCCTCCTCTTCCCACCAGCTATGGGTGTCCCAGCCTGTTGTCCTTGCTCTTCCCACCTGCTGTGAGGTGTCCCAGCCCTTTGGGTTCCTTGGGATCCTGGCATCACCCTCAGCCTTTTCCCGAGAGGCCCAGCTCCAGCCCGTGTGCCATGTCCTGAAGCTCCCCTCCCTGAGCCGCCTGCTGGGCACTCACATCATCCCACCACGTCCAGCGTTCTCGCAGCTTCTGAGGCAGAAGGTCACTGCTGGCCTGGACATGGCCTTGGTCCTGACCAGCTGCACTCCAGGCACCTCCCGACTGCCCTGAGGCAGTGGTGGCTGTAGCCCAAGCCTGGCAGGTGCCCACCTCGCTCCTTACCACCTGGCGTCCTGCCTGAGCCCCACAAACCTGCCCTCGATGCCACGACAGCCCCATAATTCTGGAAGCCTCGGGCCTTTGCTGCCCAGCAAAAGGCAGCCCAGTTTGCAGGATTAGCCTGCAGAACAGGGTGGCCACGGGGGTGGTGGCAATGACCGCAGGACATGGGCCAGGCCGTTGCCTCGGCCCTTCCTTTCAGCTCCTGGAGGCCCCCTGGGTGCAACTCCAGAGCCACTGCTTGACCTGCCAAAGACAGGGAGGTGCACCGAGGCCATTTCCCCAGTGGTAGGAACTTCCAGCCAGGGGCTCCACCCGACAGGGCCGTCCCCACCACAGTGCAAGGCGGCTGAGGCACTGGGGAGCCAGGGTACAGCGCGGGAGGCACCTGTGGATCCAGGGGCACCAGGCGCTGCTGGTGGTGATGGACGCTGTAGGAGAGGCCCGTCCCGCGTCGGGTGGAGCAGGAGCTGCGCCTTTTGGACAATGCCCCAGACTTGGGGCTCCACATCCACTCCAGAGGGACCTGGGAGCCCCGAGTTCTGGAAAGTGCTGCCCGACACACCACCCCGTTCTCCGAAGCCTTCCTCTCTGTCTCTCTCCTCCCTCCCTGCTCCCTCTCCTCTGCCTCGGCTCCCATCACCTCCACCCTCCCAACTCGTGGGGAGACGTGGGCTCCAGGGGATGCTCCCAGCCTGGCCTCCTGGATATGCCACAGCCTTTGCCTGTTTATCGGGGCTGGTATTTCCAGAACCCTAGACCAGGGCTTAGGTCGTGACCCAGGGGCCATGACTTCACTGTGGACCACCCGTGTGCTTCCCGCCGGGGGTTCCACCAGGGCTGTGGCCAACAGCTGCCCTCACGAGGCCCAGGAGGGGACGGCACCTCCCTGCGTTTCCGAGACCTGGGAAACGTGCCTGGCCGTGCCCGCCTGTCTACTGGGAAGAGGACATTGCCCACTCCAGGTGCCTTCCAGAGGCGCCTGCACCGGCACTTCCAGATTGAAGGCCACTAGGATGATACCTGTGATGCAGCTGCCTGGCGCCCCTCCAGGGGTTCCGACAGACGGGGCGGCTCTGGGGGGCAGTGGTGCTGCAGCTGCTGGGCGCTGCCGAGTGCTGGCACACGGGACACGGGAACATGCTCCTTTTGACTTTTCTAAGGAAGCTGGGAGTTGTTTTGTGAGCGTCTCTCCATGGCTGGCCGCCTGTGGAGGCTGTGGTTTGCATCTTACCATCTGGGCTGGGACCAGGACGGGAGCTGGGTGCTGGGAGGACGAAGCACTCAGCCTGGTGCCTGTGGCGGGGAGCAGATGTCCTCACTGTCATGGCAGGGACATGGACAGTGGCCTTGGGGCTGTTGGCCCACAGACCGGAGTGACCTCTGTGAGCGTCCCACGGGGCCATGGGACCTGGAGCAAAGGCCACCTGTTGTTGACGCCGTGTGACAGACACCTGCCGCTCATGCAGCTGTGAGGCTGTGGGCTCTGGCCTCCGTGGCCTGGGGTCAGACCCTCCTCCCAAATCTGAGGTGATGCTGAGTGAGGGAGTGGGGTCGAGCTGCTCAGGCAGATGCGGCTGCTTTCCTTATGGGATGAGGCCCCACGGGGCAGGCCCATGGTCGGGTTCCCTGTCCTCCCAGGGGCCAGGAGAGCGCCCAGCATTGTAGGAGGATGCCGTGGGCAGGAGGGGACAGCGGGCATGGGGAGGCCTGAAGGCCAGCCGTGGAGTTGCTGCTGACATGGAGGGTTCTCAGGGATGCAGGGCAGTGGGACAGGTTAGAGGAGGTGCCCAGGCACCCCAAGCCGGAAGTGCAGCTGGGACGGGGCGGGGGTGGAACAGGTTGGGGGGTCACAGGAGGCTCTCACTGGGGGCAGGGTGAGAGGGATTGAGGGGGGGTTGGACCCTTGGGAGGGAGTGAGGGGAGGGTGGGTCCTCGGGAGGGCGAGGCCAGGTGGGGGCTGCATCTCAGGGAGGGGCGCCTGCCCTGGGAAGCTGAGGCTTTGGTGGGTGCTGGGGCACATTGGGCCAGGCCTGCCGGGGTTCCGAGTGCGGACTTGGCCTCTCAGGAAGTCTCCCCAGTGGGGAGGGGCCGCACATCTGGCCAGTGGCCCGGGGGCAGGTTTTATAAGTTGCAATTAAAGCTCTTGGCCTTCTAGTTAACCGAGGCAGCATAGATTAAAGGGCAATTTTATGCAACCAGGACGGATTCGATGAAATCACCAGCCACAGAGACCGGTGTGGCTTTGACTGCAAATATTTCTTCCCGTTTGATCCGCTCTGCATCTCGGAGGCAGCTGTTGACTTGTGGCTTAGAAAAAACACTGTGCATTCGAGGGCTGAGAATTCTAGGGCTGAGGTATAAGTGGATTTTTTTAAATGGGATTTTCCTCTGTGTTAGGAACTCGGTCATGAGCTGGTTGGTGTAGCATTGGCTGGTTGGTGTAGTGTTGGCTGGTTGGTGTGGCGTTAGCTGGTTGGTGTAGTGTTGGCTGGTTGGCGTAGCATTGGCTGGTTGGTGTAGCATTGGCTGGTTGGTGGAGCGTTGGCTGGTTGGTGTAGTTTTGGTTGGTTATTACAGTGTTGGTTGGTTATTGTAGCTTGACTGGTTGGTGTAGTGCGGGAAGCGTTTCCAGAAATCAAACCACGGGTCTGTGCAGATTTCTGTCTTGAACAGCTGCACCCCTCCTCCTGCCATCTCGCAAGTTTAGACTCCTGTCTGTAACCAGTGAAATCCCCCACAAGTGGCCGGGCGGTGGCTCACGCCTGTAATCCCAGCACTTTGGGAGGCTGACGTGGGCGGATCACGAGGTCAGGAGATCGAGACCATCCTGGCTAACATGGCAAAACCCTGTCTCTACTAAAAATACACACACAAAAAAAAAACTAGCCAGGCATGGTGGCAGGCACCTGTAGTCCCAGCTACGTGGGATGCTGAGGCAGGAGAATGGCGTGAACTCGGGAGGCGGAGCTTGCAGTGAACCGAGATTGCGCCACTGCACTCCAGCCTGGGCGACAGAGCGAGACTCCGTCTCAAAAAAAAAAAAAAGAGAAATCCCCCACAAGTGCACTCAGAATTTTTAGACACATGACATGGACGGCGTTTGCATGTTCGCTGTATTGACATCATGCTTGGAGTGCGTGATGCGCCATTTCTCACTTGTCATTTTCAGCAAATCGTGGAAAACACTTAAAAATCCCTTAAAAATTACTCCACCCCGCCCAACTTGCTGCCCGGCTGCTCCTATGAGTTCTGGCACTTTCCAGGAAGCCGCTGCTGCTGCCCCCATCTGGACAGCAATGTGGCCTCCATGAGTGACTTCATTTAGGGCTCTTTAGCAAGGAGTGCTGTGCGTGCCGGCCCTCAGGCCCCAGGGCACCTCACTGCCATCTGTAAAGAGGCTTGGGGCACCCAGCACCATGCAGGAGGCCTGAGCTCTGCCTGCTGGTCTGATGGGAGGTGAACTGGGCACTTGGTGGGGGATTGTGGTGCAGTGGGGTGGGGGGACTGAGAACCCTGCGTGGTGCAGCCCCCCAGCACCCTCCCCACGTCCCAGAGAAGGTCTGGGCTGGAGCTCCCAGGGGTGGACAGGGATGCCTCGGGGCGCCCACCTCAGCATTTAGGGTCACTTTCCCCTCCCTACCAGCCCTCCACAGTGACAGTGCCTGCATCCCTCAGCCTGGGCGTTGGGGGGCCTTGGCTGCCCTCATGACACCATTTCTGTTGGCAGCCGCCGCCAAGCACCTGGACGAGTCCACCTGAGGGGCTCTGGAGCTCCCGGCACCTGGTCCTTCCCACGAGGATGCTGTGCCTATGGGGGCTGCACCTCTGGGGCTCTGGGCACTGCTCTGCACTCCACAGAAGCCTACGACTGCAGCCTCATCCATTATTCTGATTTTGAAAAAAAATAAATAACCACAGCCCGGGTTTTAGAGATGATTTGGTTTTATGCCAGTGTCCACCTGGACAGAGTTTTACCTCACAGCGGTGCCTCCCTGCTGTGTGGATGTACGAGGGCCTCGCCAGGCTGGGCTCATAGGGCCCCTCAGTTCCGCAGCAGCCAGTCCCGGAATGTCGGGACTGCAGCCCCCAGGAGGGAGGCCTACTTTTTAATAATCAGCTGTTTTGTTTCTTATTAAAATGAGGGCAAGCTCTCCTGCCTCCCACTGGGAGCTGCCTACCCTGCCTTGGCACCTCCCTGGGTGACCGGCAGGAGACCTCAGCTCCAGGGGGCCCTTGGCTCAGCCACAAGGAGGGCTGGGGGCCTGGGTCTGACTCAACCATACTCAGCCTCGGCAGCGTCACCTTAGTGTCCATGTGCGGATGGGGGTCCAGTCCTTCTCCCTGCCCAAGGTCTGGGGTGGCAGCCAGCCAGCCTGGAACCTTCCAGCATACCCTGCTTGGCCCCTGGCCAATGACCACGGTGGCAGGAGGCGCTTGGGGGGGTCCAGGTGCCCTCGAGGGCGACCTCTCTCGGCCTCCTGCCCGGGCCAGACTCCAGGAACCCCAGGGACCCCAGCGGGGCCGGTAGCCCCCCAGGAGGTCAGAAGGGATGAAGGGCATGTGACCCCGGTCAGGAGGAAAGGATGAAGCGTGGGGACCATGAGGGCAGCCCTGGGGTCCCGTGTCCACCCACGGAGACACCAACTCGCACCAAAGTCATCGCCAGGGTCAGGCTCTGGCCATCCAGGTGGATGGGACTCAGCTCTGTGCTCTGTCTCCTTGCGGGCTCTCCACGGCTTTCCAGGGACCTGGAATCAGAAGCAAAAACACAGCTGCCCATCCCTCCAGCCCGCCTGTGCGAGAGCTGCCTGCTCTCAGGAAATGCTCCAGGGCGGTGAGTGCTGGGCTGAGGGACGCCGCATCTCCACTGCCACGCAAGGCCCCTGCCCTGACCATGGTCTGTCTCCTCCGTGTCCTCAAGGCTGTAGCTAATTCATGAGGACCCTGTGAGCTTTGGCTCAGCAGAAACACCGCTGGGATGTGTTTGAAGTTTTTCCCCATTTTCTGTAACTGGTCTCTGCCGGCAGCCCTAGAAGAGGCACGCTGGGGTGCTGGGCAGCCGTGGGGGCAGCGGCTGGAGTCCTCGTGTCAGGCTCCGGGGGGCAGTGCTGGGAGCAGGCCCCAGAGCAAAGGGGCAGGCGTGTCTCCTCTTGTATTTAGGGTGATCCAGCGTGGGGCCCTGGCCAGGGGCATCCTCAGGGCAGGACTGACCGAAGGGGTCATTCTAGGCAGCCGCGTCTTCCACCTGGAAATGCTCTGGGGAACCTGACAACACGGGAATGTCTGTGTGTTTTGCCTCCTAAAATCCGAGGCTGAGTGGGGCACAGAGGGTTGGTGTTTCTGGACCCAGAGATTGAGATGCCCCAGGAGGCTTGAGGCGAGTGTCAGGCTCCAGTCTAGACACCCAGAGCTCCTGCCCGTCTCCCCCGCCTGCCCACTGAGCTGTGTGGCCGCTGAGTGCCCCGTTCTTCCTGCAGGAGCTGCCCAATGGGAACCCCAAGGAAGGGCCTTTCCGGGAGGACCAGTGTCCCCTAGAGGGTAAGTGCAGCTCCCGCAGCCCTCCCTCCCCAAACCTCGCAGACTTCATCCCGTACCAAGGCAACGCCAGAAAACCACCCTTAAAACCCCCCTGTGTGTGAGGCAAGGGGCGCTTCCCAGACTCAGACGCACCTTGTTCTTGAAACGTGCTCGGCAGCACAACTCGCAGGGTCCTCGCTGGACTGGCAGCAGAGATGAAAAAGGCCCACCCCACATCCCATGGCCAGAGCCCTAAGCATCACCTTTATGTGTTTGGAGTCTCTGTGAGCCTGTGTTTGTGGATGGGGGTGGCTCTGTATAAAGGTGACCTGTGAATTTTCACGTCAGCCCTGGGTCAGAGGATGTGTGAGATGCTGGCCCAGCCTAAGTCCCTGCCACTTGTGTGTCTCCGTGGCACCAGTCCTACCTGTGGCGTGTGGCAGGTCGACACTTGGCTTACCTGTGGGTCTGTGGGAGGGTGCTGGGAGGTCAGCCAGCCGGGTCACCTTCAGATGGCTGCTGAAGCCAAGAGAGGCACCCAGACCCCCCTCAATGGGAAGGCAGGCCCAGAGTGTCGTCCCAGCTCAGGCTCGACGTGCACTTGTCTGCAGGTGCTAAGCTGGGACAGGCCCATGCTCCTATCCTGGGGACGCGGCTTGCAAGTGCCAGAGAATAATGGAATAATTGTGCCCCAGAAACCTGAGTGCTGTTCATCCATCCTGCCCAGAGGCTGGGGGAGGGGGCCGCCTTTGACACACTCAGTGCACAGGTGGTCTGCATGGCCTGTGGGCTCAGTGCCAGGATTCTGGAGTGGAGGGCGGTAGGGACTGTGTCTACGGGGAGGGGGGCCTGATGATGACACAGGGAGCATCTCCTGGAGGCCCAGGCTGTCTTCCCCTATCTGTGCTCCTCGGAGTCTGCTGCATCCCCAGCCCCGAGGTGGTGGTTGCAGTTGGGAGCCACTGTGGGCTGGTGAGAGGAGGGCACACCTGGCTGAGGCTGGCTGGGATGGGGCCTCTCTCCCCTCTGCAGGGGTCCCAAGATCAGGCTCTTGGCTCAGGCTCGTCTGGATGGGATCATGGTGCGGGGAGGGGAGGGCAGCAACGCCCCCCCCCCACGGCAGGCCACATCCTCCATGTCTCCTCTGCCAGCCCCTTCGCCACCTCTTGTCCCCGTAGTGGCACTCCCCACTGAGAAAGCTGAGGGCCGCGAGCGCCCAGGACAACAACTCAGCGCAGATGACGGAGAGAGGGCAGCAAACCGTGAGGGCCCACGAGGACGAGGCGGGCAGCGCCTCAACATTGACGTAGGTCTTTCTCCGGCCTCACTTGCGGGAACACATCCCTGGGGCCGGGGGCACAGGGACAGGCGTGTGTTGCCCTAAAATGGGTATCTGTGGACACTACGTAGTTCACTCAGTTTTCCCCACAGTTCACCCCATTTAAAGCACTGAAGCAAAACTTGAATATGCAGCCAAAGTCAGCAGGAGCCAGCAAGTGCGGGATGTTGCTGTGAATTTGGCCAAAACTGACTGGTCTGGCATTAAATAACTTGAGCCGCGTTCCCAGCCTTGGTACCCTTAGCACTACAGGAGTAATGCCAAAGCTGATTTGACGGACAGCCCGACTGGAGGCAGGGCACCGGGCCCAAGGCACAGGGCACTGGGCTTCCGCTTCCCGGGAGGGCTGAGGGAGGGGTGGGGTCTCCGTGTCCAGTCAAGATTTCTGGAATTGACAACACTTGACGGCCAGCGTGTCCTCTTCTCCTTCTGGGGGACATGGAGTGCTTGCATGAGCTGAGACAGGTGTCACTGTGGGGAAACCAAGTCACGGAGCACAAAGCTGGGTCCCCCCAAGGAGGGCCGAAGACGGACAAGAAAGATCTGCTGGTTCCAGGGCCTGGGCTCCAGCCACGCTGCCCTCTAGGCTCCCCCTTTCCTGGCTGGCATGAGGGACCCCCGGGAAAGGCCCCAGAAGATCCTGCCCCCTACGGAATGGGGCGTGTTGGTGTGGGTAGGAGGCGAGGTCCCAGCCCCCATGTCCCCTGCAGGCACTCCAGTGCGATGTCTCGGTGGAGGACGACGACCGCCAGGAGTGGACGTTCACGCTCTACGACTTTGACAACTGTGGGAAGGTCACCAGGGAGGTAGGTGAGCTTGTGTTTGTGTCAGGTCTACAGGAAGGGCTGCACAGGGCCCAGTAGTAGACAGACTGGGGGACAGATGGAGGGACAGATGGACTGTGCTGGCCTCGCCATACCTCAAGGGGCGGGCGGGGACCTGTCTGCGGCGAGGTCCTCACGCCAGCTGGGCTTGCGTCTCCCCAGGGCCTGATTCACATGTGTTTCTGGGCCAAGCCTGCACCGCCCATTTCTGCGGCTGTGCTTCCCACACGGCAGGGCTGCCCTGAGGGCACTGGAGGCACTCACAGGGCCTCCCAGGCAGACCCAGGCTGCTCAGAGAAGACGCCTGTGTTGGTCCCTGAGGTCTGTCGGCAGCTGCGAGGATGGTGTGGGGAGGGGCAGGGGATGGGTGTGTTTTCTGGCAGGGAGGGCGGGTGGCATCCCCTGGGGTCTGCTCTGTCAGTGACACCGATGCTGGGCCCCAGGACATGTCCAGCCTCATGCATACCATCTATGAGGTCGTGGATGCCTCGGTCAACCACTCCTCGGGCAGCAGCAAGACCCTCCGTGTGAAGCTAACCGTCAGCCCTGAGCCCTCCAGCAAGAGGAAGGAGGGTCCTCCTGCCGGCCAGGGTGAGCGAGGCCTGAGCACACACACAGGACCCTACCCCACATTGGCAGGGGCCTAAATTGTGTGCTGGGGTCAGGGAGGGACAAGTGAGTGGATGGAGGAGTGAGTGGGTGAATGGATGGGTGAGTGAGTAAGCAGATGAATGAATGAGTGAACGAGTGAGCTAATGAATGAGTGAACAAGTGAGTTAATGAGTGAATGAGTGAGTGAGTTAATGAGTGAATGAGTTAATGAATGAGTGAACAAGTGAGTTAATGGGTAAATGAACGAGTGAGTTAATGAGTGAATGAACGAGTGAGTTAATGAATGAGTGAACGAGTAAGTTAATGAATGAGTGAATGAGTGAGTTTATGAATGAGTGAATGAGTGAGTTAATGAGTGAATGAGTTAATGAATGAGTGAACGAGTGAGTTAATGAGTGAACGAGTGAGTTAATGAGTGAACGAGTGAGTTAATGAGTGAACGAGTGAGTTAATGAATGAGTGAACGAGTGAGTTAATGAATGAGTGAACGAGTGAGTTAATGAATGAGTGAGTTAATGAATGAGTGAATGAGTGAGTTAATGAATGAGTGAATGAGTTAGTGCTGAATGAAGAAGGGAGTGAGTGAGTGACAGCAGGACCCCCCTTTCAGACCGGGAGCCCAACCGTTGCAGAACAGAGAGTGAACTGCCAGAGGAGCCAAGGGTGGCCGACAGGAGGTTGTCTGCACACGTCAGGTGAGGGCTGGGGTGCCAGGGTGGGGCTGTGCCTTAGGCAGAGGCACCCTGGCCATACCCCTGTTTCCCGCAGGCCACAGGCCATGCATTGTCCTCTAGGTCAGACCTGCTGGGGGCACCTGGGCCGGCAGCTCTGTGGGGCACGGGCCCTTCCAGCATCTGGCACCGTGGCTGAGCTGGGCCCCCGAGTCTGTCTGAGCAGAGGGCTTTGAGGGGCAGCAGTTGCAGCAGCCTTGACACCCTCAGCTTGGACTTGCCGTGGCTCCCTGTTGCTCCACTCAGCAGCTTTGGCAGCAGCAGGGCTGGGGGTGGCTGGGGCAGTGGTTGGGGGTGGCTAGGCAGTGGCTGGGGCAATGGTTGGGGGTGGCTGAGGGTGGCTGGGGATGGCTCAGGCAGTGGCTGAGGGTGGCTGGGCAGTGGCTGGTGCAGTGGCTACAGTGGTCCCAGAGTGGTGACCAGGGGCCACTACAGCATGAGCCGCTCCCTAGAGCACCTGCAGCTCTGGTGCCTGGGACAGAGATCACAGGGTTCCGGGGGGCGGCCATGACCTTGTTTCTCTGGACGGCACTTGGCTGTGTCTGCGCCCAGTCGTCCGCTCTTCCTGCTCTGCGAGGAGGTGGGTGCTGGTCAGGACACACCCCGGACGTCCGCCGCCTGCTGCAGGTACCCCATCCTCGGGGACGTGCCGCCCAGTCTGTGTGGCGGTCAGGCCCTTCTCTGTGCTCCATGCAGGAGGCCCAGCGCTGACCCCCAGCCCTGCTCAGAGCGGGGACCCTACTGCGTGGACGAGAACACGGAGCGCAGAAACCACTACCTGGACCTCGCCGGGATTGAGAACTACACGTCCAGATTCGGCCCTGGTATGTCCTGGAGGCCACCCTGGGCGCGAGGCCCCGGCTGTGGGTGCCCATTGAAGGTCCTGCTTCCTGCAGCCCTGAGTGCAGGGGGACCCTGCCCCGCCCCGCCTGGCACCCAGGTCCTTCCACAGCTACCTGTTGGTCGTGACTGCCTCCTGGCTACCTGTTGGTGCCGCCCAAAAGCAAGGCGGGCGCCCCGTCCAGGTGTGTGTGTATGGCAGGGGGAGTACCTGGTTCAAAGTGAGATGGAAGACGTTGGGTTTGCATTCAGGAAAACCCTGCCTTGGGGTGAGAAGTCAGTATTTTAGGGTCGAATCACCAGCTCACTCAGCAGAGGGGTTGTCCAGTAGTGTGGACGGCAGGCAGTGTGGACGGCAGGCAATGTGGACGGCAGGCAGGCAGTGTGGACAGCAGGCAGTGTGGACGGCAGGCATTGTGGACGGCAGGCAGGCAGTGTGGATGGCAGGCAGTGTGGATGGCAGGC
Organism: Macaca mulatta; assembly: GCF_049350105.2. Taxonomy (NCBI): domain Eukaryota; kingdom Metazoa; phylum Chordata; class Mammalia; order Primates; family Cercopithecidae; genus Macaca; species Macaca mulatta. The sequence continues at coordinate 2,165,586 of NC_133411.1, forward strand.
AGTGTGGACAACAGACAGTGTGGACACCAGGCAGTGTAGATGGCAGGCAGGCAGTGTGGACAACAGACAGTGGACAGCAGGCAGGCAGTGTGGATGGCAGGCAGTGTGAACGGCAGGCAGTGTGGACGGCAGGCAGTGTGAACGGCAGGCAGGGTGGACGGCAGGCAGTGTGGACGGCAGGCATTGTGGACGGCAGGCAGTGTGGACGGCAGGCAGTGTGGATGGCAGGCAAGCAGTGTGGATGGCAGGCAAGCAGTGTGGACGGCAGGCAGTGTGGATGGCAGGCAGTGTGGACGGCAGGCAGTGTGGATGGCAAGCAGCGTAGACAGCTGGCAGCCTGCCCAGCACCCATTTATTTCTGACCAGCAGCACCCTCGTGTGGCCTGCATGGAGATTATTGGACTAAAGCCCAGGCCGCTTCCCAAGGACTGGGGCCAAGTCCCTCTCCTAACCCCGGCTCCAGGAGTCCCCAGGGGCAGGAGGGGTGGAGCTGGATCGGGGTCACGGGCTCGGTGTGCTGTGTGCTGACGCTGAACTGGGCCATTCTGTGCATGGGGCTTGCACTGCACCTTGTGAAGGTGGAAGCCCTGGGTCCTTCTGGAATCTGTTTTGTAATGAGGGTTTAGGGGACGTGAATCCTGGGGGTGCCCTCCCTAACATAACCTGGCTTTCTGCCATGGGGCCCCAGGCAGGGTCTCAGCTGTGCGAGGAGAGAAGCTCCGCTCCCAGGACACGCAGTGGGGATGGGGCTAGAGGAGTCGGCCTTTGCAGGGAGCTGTGGAGCCAGGCAGGTCATCCCCGGTGGCCGGGCCCCTTCCCTTCAGGGCTGGTGGCCGTCTGACTGCAGACTTGGCTAACAGGCCGGCCTCAGATGGGACACCTGGCACAGCTCTTCCAGTGGGCCTTGGGCCGTTTCGGAGGAGATGGGAACCTGGGCCTGCACTCCCAGGGCTTCACACTCTGACCTGTGTCCGCAGGGTCCCCTCCTGTACAAGCCAAGCAGGAGCCCCAGGGCAGGGCCTCGCACCTCCAGGCCCGGTCCCGCTCCCAAGAGCCGGACACACACGCTGTGCACCACCGCAGGTCGCAGGTGCTGGTGGAACACGTGCCATCCTTGGAAACTGCTGCCCGGGCCCTGGACCCACAGCCCCGGCCGAAGGGGCCGGAGAAGCAGTTCCTCAAGTCCCCCAAGGGCTCCGGGAAGCCGCCCGGGGTGCCAGCCAGCAGCAAGTCCGGGAAAGCCTTCAGCTACTACCTGCCGGCCGTCCTGTCCCCCCAGGCCCCTCAGGACGGCCACCACCTCCCGCAGCCTCCCCCGCAGCCCCCACCGCCACCCTACGGCCACAAGCGGTACCGCCAAAAGGGCAGGGAGGGCCACTCGCCACTCAAGGCCCCACACGCCCAGCCTGCCGCAATGGAGCACGAGGTGGTGCGGGACCTGCCGCCCACGCCAGCGGGAGAGGGCTACGCGGTGCCGGTGATCCAGCGGCACGAACACCACCACCACCACGAGCACCACCACCACCACCACCACCACCACTTCCACCCGTCCTAGTGCCGCCGCCAAGCACACCTCGCTCCAGCACACCACGGCCCGCACCCTCGGGACGGGGAGCCCAGCACCCCCAACCTCCGACAGCAAACAGCAACTGACTGCAGGTGCTGGTGTGACGGAGGCGGCACAGCTTGGACACGCGGACAAGGCCCAGGGGCCCTCTGCTCTCCTGCCCTCGATGCCACGTGGCGGTGAACACATCTGGGCCGCTGCGTTTCCTGGCTCTAAGGCTCATCTGTGTCACCCATAAAACTACTTTCCTTTACAATTCCAAAATGAGGTCCTAGAGTGCGCAGGGAACGCCCGGATGCTTGGGGTGGGTGTTCCTCCCGGGCTTCAAGCAGTGGCCTCCGTAGGCTGTCCCAGTGCGAGGCCGGGAGCGAATGGAAAAGCTGAAGCTTTGCCTGGCTTGTGCATCATGAAGTCAGAGGGGACAGGGCCGAGGGGAAGCAGCTTGTGCTTAGCAGGGAGCATCCGCGGCTCCCTGCAGGAGGCCAAGCAGCAGACGTAGCAGAAGGCAGCAGCGCTAGAAAGAGAAGTGCCAGAGTGGGGAGCCCAGACCAGCGAGGAGGGACCACAGGGCACAGGGAGCCCCGACGAGCGAGGAGGGGCCACAGGGCAGCATGCGGCGGTGGAGGTAGGCCCTGGTCCCGGAGCCACAGCAGCTCAGGTGGATGCAGGACACAGTCAAGGCGGGGAGGGGCAGAGGCTTGCGCTTGGTGCGGCCCAGAACACGGGGACTTGAACATTCACTGTCCAACACTCACGGGGCGGCTTCTGTGACGTGTCAGCTTTGGAGAAAAGTGTGTCCTCCTGCAAGGGTCAGGAGAGGGTTGCAGGGTTGAAGGACGTCCCAGTGACATTTCTGAGTCTTGCAGCCTGCGGGTGTCCACATGGTTACCCCGAACAGGAACGTGCGGGCGCTTTCCGGGATCTGGTGGGCCCGTGCCAACATTTCTGAGTCTTGCAGCCTGCAGGGGTCCACGTGGTCACCCCGAACAGGAACATGCGGGCGCTTTCCGGGATCTGGCAAGCCTGCACAGCAGTTTTGCGTTTACATTCCTCGTTCTGTTTTTAAGGATAAAGCAAATTGATGCCAACTGGTGACAGATGTTTTTCAGGCCTAATAAATATATCTGCATTTTGTACCATGCCACACCTTGTATTAAAACAAGCTTTTCAGAGAGAGATGGTCGGTGCTGTGGTCGGTCGGTCCCCTCCGCCAGCCCGTGGCCGAAGGCGTGGAGAGCAGGCTGCCTGCGCGGGGCTCTGGGAGGAAGTGCGCCTGTTCGTCTCGGCTTAGAGGACGGTAAATTTACATGCACACACACAACTCCATAATTATAGGTAGGATTTTTTGTTTTTCCATTTTACTGCTCTAAGAAAACCCCGAAGTTCAGTTCACGGTAACAGGAACACAAGGCTGCGCGAACCCAGCTTTATGGAGAGAAGCTGGGCTCTGTGTGAACAGGAATCTGTGGAGAAGCCACGGCCTTTGCCAGCTTATTTGCTGCTTCTCTGTGGACAATGTGCCCTGCTCCTGGGTGTTTACAGACCCCTCGGGACTGCCCAGTGGTGTCTCCTGTGAGCACAGGGAGGGATTTTCGGGGTTCCTGAGGCCAGAGCGCTCACAGCGTTTCCAGGCACTTCCGAGCCCCTGGAGGCACTGCCTGGCCTGGTGCCTGGCAGCCCCTGGTTTGGCGATGACTGCATCTCATGTGGCACTTGCTTTGGGGATGACACATGAGGAAGATTCATCTGGGGGTGCAGTGATGTCACACGTGGCCTCACGCTGAGGGGACCTTGTTTGTTTAGTCCCGGAGGACCTATCAGACCCCAAGTGACATCGCCGACTGGAGATCCCTGCACACCCTTTGGGCCAGGCTCAGCCAACCGACTGGGGAGGAGGGAGGCTCTGCCAGGCCTGGGCTTCAGCCTGCTTTGCCTCTAAACCTTGGTGTTAAAAACGAAAACGGTCAGTGCAGACGAAACTCCAGCAAACACAAGACAGGAGCAGAGTTGTTCTGGTCTGGTGCTCAAAGAGCCCCGGAAACAGTCGCTGACACCACTGCCAACTCCAGCTGCTGGGGCCTGCCTCACCCAGCAGGGCCCTTGGTGCCTCAGGGTGCCACACTTGAGCCTGAACGAGGTAAGGGGAATGGACAGGGCTTGGGTGTATGTCCCCTCCAAGTCTCATGTTGAGATGTGATCCGCGGTGCTGGGTGGGGCCTGTGGGAGGGGTTTGAGCCACGGGGGTAGATCCCTGGCAAATGGCTTGGCGCCCTCGCCATGGTGATGAGTGAGCTCTCATTCTGAGTTCGTGGGAGATCTGGTTCTTTAGAGCAAGGGCCCCCAACCCCCAGGCTGTGGATTGCTACCGGTTTGTGGCCTGTTAGGAACGGGCCACACAGCAGGAGGTGAGCAGTGGTGAGGGAGCACGACTGCCTGAGCCCCACCTCCTGTTAGATAAGTAGGGGGATTAGATCCTCGTGGGCCCTCGAACCCTGCTGTGAACTGCGCATACGAGGGATCTAGGTTGGGTGCTCCTTATGAGAATCTAATGCCTGATGATTGGAAGTGGAAGTTTCATCCTGAAACCATCCCCCCACCCCGTCTGTGGAAAACTTGTCTTCCACAAAACCAGTCCCTGGTGCCAAAAAGGTTGGGGACTGCTGGGTTAAAGGAACTGGCACCTCCCCCTCTCTCTTCTGCTCTGACCATGTGACATCCCTGCCCCTCCTTTGCCTTCTGCCTTGAGTGGAAGCTTCCTGAGGTCTCCCCAGAAGCTGAGCAGATGCAGGCACCGTGCTTGTACATCCTGCACAACGGGGAGCCAAATACACCTCTTTTCTTTATAAATACCCCAGTGCCAAGTATTCCTTTATAGCAATGCAAAACAGACTAACACAAGAACCACACCCCCCTCCAAAAAAAACCCTGCAAAAAACACACATGCACAGAAAGTGAGCCAGTGCTGAATGGGTGTCATTCATTAAACACCCACGTGTAAAGATTGGTGTGTCTCGTCAGTTATGCTGCAGCAGCTTGGCCTGGGCCTGGGCGAATTGTGTGTGTGAAGCTGTTGGGTACCATGTCCAGCAGGCCTGGCACGTGGCAGATGGGAAGGGACACAGCACAGGATGGCATCAGGTCCTGCTCTGGCTCCCGGGTCACACCCGTCGGGGGACGTGGGTGCCACTAGAAGGAAGGCCATGCATCACTGCAGGCGAGACAGAGGCGGAGGCTCCTCGGAGGACTCCCGGCACACAGCCTGCTCCTGGGGCAGCTCTACCTGCCGTTCGGCCAGGTCTTCCCACCATGCTGGCGCCAGGAAGGCTTTGCTGCAGGAGACCGGGTGACAGAGGTGACACAAGGACAGAGGCCTGTGTCACAGAAACCAAGAGCTTTGTTCTTTCTTACGTTTGTGTAGACTTTGACTAGCAGATGATCTTGTAGCTGAACCAGCCTGTATCTGAATGAGTGGGAGTGACCTGGTGTAAATTAGTGAGTGAATGGGTGAAGGATGAGTGGGTGAGTTAGGGAATGAATGAATGAATGGGTGAATAAATGAATGGAACAGTGACTGAGTTTGTGAATGACAGCGATGAGTGAGGGGCTGAGGGGTAAATGAGTACGAGTAGGCGAATGAATGGGGTGGGTGACCGTGAGTGGTGAGTGGGTGAATGAATGGGTGAGGCGGGGCACGGGTGGATGAGCAGTAAGTGAATTAGTGTGCAGATGAGTGGGAGAACGACTGGGTGAGTGAATGAGGGAACGAGGGAACGAGTGGGTGACTGCTCTAGCCGAGTTCTTGCTCCTTGGGAAGCACCCACTGAGGCGAGGAGGCAGCCTGGTTTTCGGGTTCCCAGGGAAGGGGACACCTCGGGGTCTCTGACTGGGCCCTGGTCCCAGACGTGTGGGTATCAGTGGGTCCTCAAACCTCCCTGCTGGAATTTGTGAGCACGTGGCCCTCAGGACAGCAGGCCCACCCCAGCTGGCCACTCCTGTGCTCCAAGTCCCGGGTGTGGATTCCTGGGTGCAGCCAGCACTCACCCGTCAGGGGTCTGAGGACAACGCTGCTCTCACGGTCACTCTCCTGTGGCCTGAGAGCCAGAGCAGGACCCGCCACCCTCCTGTGCCATGTCCCTTCCTGTCCACCATGTGTCAGGCCCTCTGGAGACGGTGCCCAACAGCTTCACACACATAATTCACCCTTCGACACACACGAGGCAGTGTTCCAGCACGTTCAGTCACGTAAGCTTCACCACAGCCATTTCGGAACATTTTCACCCCAAAAAGAAATCCATACCCCATGAGCAGCCTCCCCCCATCCCCCATCTCCCCCATTCCCTCAGCCCACCCCCGGCACCTGTCAGTGCACACCCTGCCTCTGTGCCTGGCCCGCTCTGGCATTTCGCGTTAAGTGGAGTCCCGCAGCGTGAGACCCCTTGTGTCCAGCTTCCTCCAGAGCAAGAGGCTTCCAAGCTTGGCTCCTGGTTCTAGCTGGATGAGGCCCACAGCAGGCACAGCCTGCATGGACTCAGCATGTTCTCAGACCGCGTCCAGTTTGGCTGCTGTGAACCTGCGTGCACCCGTTCCTGAGGCCGTGCCACACACCAGGAGTGGACCTGCTGGGGAAGGGGCAGCTCTGTGTCTCGCACTTTCAGGAACCACAGGCCCTTCCCATGTGGCTGCAACCCCGCAAGAAGGGTCCGATTCCGCACGTCCTCACCGTGGTTCTCCACTGTTTTGGCTGTGGCCAATCACAGGCGTGAGGTGGCATCTCACCGCGTTAGAACGTGCTGTCCCCACTCAGGTCAACTCTCTGGTGCCTCCATCCTTATATAAATTATAAATCAAATGGCTGGGCACGGTGGCTCACGCCTGTAATCCCAGCACTTTAGGAGGCTGAGGTGGGCAGATCACTTGAGGTCAGGAGTTCAAGACCAGCCTGGCCAACATGGTGAAACCCCATCTCTAGTAATATACAAAAATTAGCTGGGTGTGGTGGTGCATGTCTGTGATCCCAGCTATTCGGGAGGCTGAGGCAGGAAAATAGCTTGAACCCGGGAGGCAGAGGTTACAGTGAGCTGATATGGCGCCACTGCATTCCAGCCTGGGCAACAGAGACTGTCTCAAAAATGAATACATAGATTGGGTCATTTTAACATGCAGCACTAGGAAGTTTGGGGTAAGGTCAGTTCCAAACTGATGACATGATTTAAAGCCCTCGTCCGATTCATATGGTCACTCTCCAGCCACCTGCGTTGGCTGTGGCTGGTCAGCCCTGACGCTGCTGCTAGAGAAGGGGCGGCTAGTACCATTTTCTCCAGTTGTCTAACTTTTATGCTGAATGACACTCGAGAGATTCTTCAGCATACTCAGATTTCATCGGACTTTATTTTTCTACTAACAAAATCATACAAAGAACAAAGACAGGGAACCTACAAAAGGAAACGGAGTCAATTATAAATGGCCGTAGTTACTGGTTACATGGAGTTGATAACAGAAAGGATGCCTGTCGCTTGCTTGCAGAGGCTGCAGCCCAGGGCGGAGGCAGAGCTGAGCCCTCACGAGCCGTTTGGTGTGCGGGACTGAGCGGCCCTCAGAGGCATCCAGCACACAGGGCTGTTCTCCAGCCACCAACCGACATTCAGAGCCAGCACCCAGCGGCCACTGTGCCTCTAGCCTGCTCTCCTCCAGGTGCAGGGGACACAGGACCTGCTGGCCCCATTCATACACGGAAGAGAGTTTTGCTGCTTAACTCACACTTAGCCAAGGCAGGCAGAGGCTGTGGGAACTGCTGAGCCCCGCTGTGATGTCCGGGACATGCTCTAGGCAGCCGTCACTCTACAGCAATGCCAGCCTGGTGCGGAAACCACTGTCTGGAGGCACAAGTGCAGCCTCTGCCCTGATTTGAACTTCGTTGATGGGGCTGATTCCCTCGGGAGACCGTGCAAGCCGGACGCAGCCCGAGGCCTGGCCATCTGGGGCCTCCAGTATAGAAGCAAGCTCTTTATGGACAACCTCCTTACCATGTAACTCCCTGGGGTGTTTAAATAAATAAATACGCCACACACAAAGGAAGGCCCAAGTCGGTGCCACTGCTCGCAGTCTGCAAATGTGACCACAGCCTGTAAAGCAAACTCACAGCGGAAGTGCAAAGTGTGCTGGGCCCTTGAAAGGTATCTCTTCAGTGCCGCCGCCGCCGCCGCCTCCACGCAAGGCACAGGCCATGGAGGGGACGCCCGGGACTCAGCCAGACAGGTCCGACGCCAGGCGCCACTGCTGCCCGAGGACCTCCCACGCAGGGGCCGTGTCCACCTTCCCTGGAGCGCCCGGGTGGGGATGGCACGTGTGAGCCGGCTCAGAGGCTGAACCATGTGCCATGCTCCTGGGGTGGGGTGGGATGGAGAGTCCTGGCTGTCGTGGGCCGTATGGGAACTCGGTGTTCACTCCGTGTGCGTGTGCCCCTGGGTTTCAGTGCATTCACCTGTGCGAGGCACTGACGGCAGCGGTGGCTGTGGGCTGGGCCCTGTCAGTGCTTATGAAAAGAAGTGGCTGGTTTTCTGAAGGCGGATGGAGACTCGGATGGCTACGAACACAGCCCGGCATGGCAGAGCCACAACTGGGGGCTCCTTCCTGGAGCATAGGCCCTGACGAACACACCGTGTTCACCACACACACAACAGATGATCCACCATATTCCAGAAAAGCTGAGTTCCCTTTCCAGATGGCCCCAGCCCACGCCTCAGCTCGTGAAACGCGGACCTGCTGAGCCCAGATGCTCCCACACGAGGGTGACACGGGCATGGACAGAGTCCTCCAGCCTCCCTGCCTTGAGGTGCAGAAACACAAAGACAGTCAAGGAACACAGCGACTCGGAGGTGACCAGGGCCCTGAGCGGAGCCACGGCCAGGGCTGACGTTTCACCTTCATCACCAGGGACAGCTTCGGCTCCGGGTGCTCTTCCAAGAATGTTCTGGATGGGGTAGAAATGCAACCTAACCACTGGGTAAGTCCAGCCAAGAAAAGAACTTCCAGAAACCAAGGCGAGGGCTCGCTGGCGTCTTGTGACCTGCGAGAAGATGCGGCCACGTCCAGGTCACTCCTGCAGCAGTGTCTGCCCTCGGACGCAAGGAAATCGTCCAGCCGCGCCCTTGCTGGTTGAGCCTGTCGTTTAAGGCTGCTGAACAGGAGAGCCCCAGGTGACGGGCCTAGAAACTTCCGTAGGAAGCCCCACGGGCAGGTTGGGTGGCATCACTGGGGGACAGGTGTGTTTGCTGTTTCCCTGGGCCAAGCCCAGGTGCAGGCCGCCCACGCCGTCCTCCGTGCCCGTCCCAGCGCGCCGCAACGCTGTTGGGCGTTAGGAGTAGATGGTGATCACCTCCCGGCCGCCACCCCTGACCAGGAGGACTCTGTTCAGCCCCTCGGTCAGGACCTCAAGAAACTCCATGTCTGTGGTCAACAGAGTTAAGGCCAGAGCTGATCTCACCTGGGCGTGTGTAGCTGGAATCGTGTTGGGAGCGAGGTTTTATCCTCTTCCTAGTTAGCTAAGATTTGATTTGTGAAAGCCAGAGCCAAGGTGAGAAGAGGGGTGGGGATTAGAGAGACCCCCAGGCACAGAGAGGCAAGGCAGGGGGGAGAGGCCGGTGCTCAGGAAAGAGAAGGAGCACCGTGGCCACAGGAAGGATGAGCAGAGACAGCGACAGAGCCCACGGTGCTGACCCCACGACAGGGAACCCCAGCCAAAGGACTGGGTCCTTGCCAGTCTCTAGGGGACCTGGGCCACAGCTCCTGACCAGGACCCGTGGAGGACATGCCCTCACTGGCCCCAGCTCTTGGTGCCGACCTGGCAGGGATGTGCCAGGCATCGCCCTGTCTGTGCCAATACGCCCAGATGCACCGCGGAGTTCTCCTTCCCAACAAAGCACAAATTCCCAAAGCTGCGGCTAATTGGGGCCTTAAAGCCGAGCTGGGCTCTTCACCTCCCACCATCGTCCGGGCAGGGTGGGGCCAAGCCCCAGCAGAGGTCCCACGATGCACAGCTGCTGTGGGGGTGCACAACAGGGAGCCTCCCAGCCCCAGGGCAGCCCTGAGCACCCGGAGACAGTGGGGCTGGTACTGTAGTCGGGTCCTCCCTCTCCCACACCAATGCAGGGTTGGCCTCAACTCTGGCCCCGTCACCACTGGCCTCAGAGTCCCACTGCATCCCAGTCGCAGCTCCCAGGGCCTGGGGCTGAAGGAGAGGCGGGAAGCCAGTCTCGCTCACAGGACCCACAATCCCAGGTCTCAGTGAGAAGCCGCCAGGGGATGCCCACATGCCCAGCAGGCACACTGCGGGGAAGGATACAGTTCTCATCTCCCTGCCGGTTTTTGGGGGGCCCTGGCATGTTGAGCAGGACCAGTTGTGCGTCCTGGGACTTGTTGAGGACGACGCCATTGAGCTTCACAGCCGTGTGCATCCGCCTGACGTTGGACTGGTCCCTGCGGGGGAGGTGGGCACGGTCAGCGGGCAGCAGGTGCGCCCCACGCTCTGGACATGAGGCTGAGCCGAGCCCTGATGAGCCACATTTACACGCGCTGGAAAGGGCTGTGTGAGTCAGGATCAGGCAGTTCCTCTGACCCTGAAGGATGCAGAGGCGGCCGCTCTGAGCGAGAGGCGCTGAGTGCAGCGGGGCGGCTGTTCAGCAGTGGGTGCTTTGGCCTCCAGGCACCTAGAACTCAGCACACTAAGGCTGCCAAGCTTCTAAGGGCTAGTCACACGACACAAACAACAAGCGCTTTCTCAACTACATCTACATCTGCGAAGCAGGCAGAACAGAGTGGAAACCGTCTGGGTGTCCCGTGTGCCTGACGCCTTCAAGGCTGACACATTTCTCTTGACATTCATGGCGTTGCCCCTAAACCCCATGTCAGACGCTGCCAAGCACCACCCGTCAGGCTGAGCACACGTGGCCTCCTCTCCCCTCCTCTCCTCTCCCCTCCCCTCCCCTCCCGTCCTCTCCTCTCCTCTCCTCTCCGAGGGTCCTGATACGACTGGGTCCAGGGCCCAGAAGCTCAGGGAGGAAAGGCCCCGAGGAACCCCCGGCCTGTGCAGCCATCGCTGCTGAAGCTCTCGGGGGGGCAGGGTCTGCCGAGAACTCAGCTGGAGGCACAGGTGCTCACAGTGGCCACTATTGGGGTCCCCTCCCACAGCCCACCCTGCCCTTGCCTGGCCAAGGGCTAAAGGACAAGCACTTCCACTGTGTGGCCGTCCAGCCCCGGCCTTCCGTCCTCACTGACAACGAAGCTCTGCTCCACGGCCCTCCCTGTCTGCTCTCCGAAGCTGCCGTGGCCAGTCCATGTCTCAAAGCGTCCCTGGCAGCCTGGGCCCGGCCGCGGCCCCCCAGGAGACTCCCCAGCCAAGCAGGTTTGGGGACACTGCAGAATCATGCTGTGCAGTGCTCAGGCCCCTGCGGGACAGAGCTTACCTCCCTCCTCTACCCCATGGTCCCCTCCCTAGGCAGGCCCCGAAACCGCAGCAGAACTGGCGTTCCAGGAAGCCACCTCGGGAAACGCCGGCAGAGGGCAGCCCTAGGGGAGCACTCGCGTTTCTGTGTTGGAAAAACCCGGCCTGTGTGTGGACCTGCAAGTCAGAGCGGGTCTCAGGCCAGCTGCAGTCAGCACAGTCGTGACCGTGGCCCCCTGGGGAGGTCACCAGTGCCCTGGACGCAGAGGGGCGGCGGCGGACAGACAGAGCCCGCCCATGCAGGGTCACGGAGAGGCCCCACGGACGCCGTCCAGGCTCACGCCCTTTGATCCACTTGACCCTTAAGCCAAATAAACCTGATCACAACCACCAATTTCCAGGAGGAACACGGAGAGGCCTTTCATCTCCTCTCCAGCTTGGTCTAATTACAGATGGGGTCTCTGTCCACAGTACAGTCAAGGGGCTTTCGTTACAGGAACTTGGAACTTTGAATTCGACTTCTGGATAGACCACAATTACCAGTGTGTTTGGGGACAAAGAGCAACGCCAGGAAGTGAGACCAGGCCAGGGGCAAGGGGGGGTCGGAGAAGGCAGCATGTCTACAGCAGTGAGTGCTGGGGGGAAGCAGGGACCTGTCCCTTGGCTGCTGGTGGAGTATGCCGGCTGCCACAGCGAGGAGGACCAGTGCAGACACAGGCACAGATAAGCACACTAATGTGTATACGCACGCACACATACATGCAGACACACTGACATGTACACACAGGCATGCAGTCACACTAATACACAAACACGTGCACACACTATCATGCACACACAAATAGGCGTGCAGTCATAATGTGCACACAAACAGGTGCAGACACACTAACATGTAAGACATGCATAGTATGTGCAGACATGCATACTAACACGTACGCAGACATGCACACAGGCAGGTACATGTCCACCTGCAGGTGCGCTGACAGGTACATGCGAGCACGCACACAAATGCACAGACATTCCTAAGTGCGCTCCCAGTGACGTCACAGTAAGCTGTGCACATCTCACACCTGCACTGCCCAGAAGAGGTCAGGGCCCAACCTCCAGATCTTCGGAGGACTTCTAGCCCAACCCCAAGGAACTGCTGGGCCAGGAGAGTCAGTGCCGTCCCAAACGCACGCCCCACATGAACACAAAGCCCATGCTTCGTCCATTCTGGCCCACCTTCTCCTGACCCTACAGGCCTGTGGGGACCTGCCCCTGCCCCAGCCCAGGAGAGGCAAGCCCTGGTGCTGGGAGGAGGCACAGGTGCCACTGCAGGTCCCCGAGTGTGCGTGCACGTGTGTGTCAAACCCTACTCCTGGGTCTGCGTCCTCATTCTGCAGCTTTAATTAATACGCTATTCTGAAGGCACTTTCAGATTCACAGAATGGAGCAGGAAGTACAGGGATTCCCTACACGCCTCCCACACAGCTGCAGTTTCTCAAGTCTGATTAATTCAGATTTCAGGGTTAAAGATAAAAAGGGAAATGTGGCCACTCAGCCAAGGCGTTCCTCACTCAGGCCCCAGGCACTGCCTGCCCACAAGGAAAACACAACCCAGGCGGTTACTGGCAGGGGCAGGCAGGGGACAGAGACAGCGTCGAGGACTCCCAGGGAGCAGCTTGGGGGTCCGTCCAGGGTGCTCCCTCCCACCCACCCCGGAGCTCAGACACAAGCAGCTCCCACCCCAGGGTCCGACCACACAGAGAACTGATCTGCAACCCTCTCCGCCTGGAGACTGAACGGTCAATCCCCAGGGTGTACGGCTTTAACATGGAAGGCATTCCATGTGGGGCGCAACTCAGCTAGCGCCCGACCTAAAAGGACGTGGAAGGACTGATGGGCCCTGCGAGGCGGACGCCTCCCCTCCACTCTGGAGCAGCTCGGCCACCTCCCAGGTCTCAGTTCCTGGGCCTCACTGACCGGCCCTGTGAGGCACGCGCCTCCCCTCCACTCCGGAGCAGCTCGGCCACCTCCCAGGTCTCAGTTCCTGGGCCTCACTGACGGGCCCTGTGAGGCACGCGCCTCCCTTCCACTCCGGAGCAGCTCGGCCACCTCCCAGGTCTCAGTTCCTGGGCCTCACTGACGGGCCCTGTGAGGCACGTGCCTCCCTTCCACTCCGGAGCAGCTCGGCCACCTCCCAGGTCTCAGTTCCTGGGCCTCACTTAGGAAGAGGCTTCAGGTGTGTGCTGGAGCCACCGTGAACAGAGGGGAGCAAAGGCAACAGGAAGTTGATGTGAAAGCCGCAGCAGCGCTAGGTAAGCTCTGGCCACACTCGGATGCACACAGGCCAGCGTGCACAGGGCAAGCACAGGCCTGGAACACACACACACAGACACACACAGGCCATGCACACACAGGCATGCAGGGCAACCGGGCCCGGGAGGCAACCTGGTAGTAGCGAGTGGACTTACAGGTTTCCCCATTCTCTATGCAGCAGAGAAAAACAAGAGTGCGTTACTGACTTCAGAGGTGAGCACCGGGGCTGTTCCAGACATCACGGCTGCCGGGGAGAAGGCCACCTCGTCCCACCCCACAGGGCCTGGGAGCCCCCAGTCCTTCCTGAGAATCCAGCTTTAGGATCTGGCTCCAACCCCAGGTGAGAGGTGTCTCTGGTGCTGTCACCCTGGGACTCAAAGGCTGCGTCTGCAGAACCAGACCCACACCCCCAAGGACCTTGTCCAGCCCCGGTGTTCGCAGCCCAAGGCCACAAGTGGGAGCCTTGGCGTGGGGCAGGCCCTGGGGCCTGACAGCAGCCTGAACTACCCACAGGGTGAAGGCCAGGAATTCCGTGCCCGCCGGCACACACCTCCTCGCCTCCATGGAACACTCATCTGCCTGCCACAGTGAGGCTTGCACAGCAGAGCAGAGCAGGCCTGGCTGCAGGGCTGACTTCGGGGCCGGCCTAGGTACCAGGAGGACCACTTGGCACCCAGCTGTGTGGTTAACACTGGGGCCCAGCCTAGGTCCTAGAAGGACCCCTCAGCGCCCGGCCTCAGCACTAGAAGGATCCCTCAGCGCCCGGCCTCAGCACTAGAAGGACCCCTCAGCGCCCGGCCACAGCACTAGAAGGACCCCTCAGCGCCCGGCCTCAGCACTAGAAGGATCCCTCAGCGCCCGGCCTCAGCACTAGAAGGATCCCTCAGCGCCCGGCCACAGGGTCGAACTCAGGGCCCGGCCTTGGCAGCAGCAGGACCCCTCAGTGCCCGCTCAGGCGGCTCCCTATTCTCTAACGGGCCCACTGGCCTGCGGGGTTGCCCCGAAGCTCTTCAGTGGTCAGGGAAGGGACTCTGTCCTCACTGTCAGGTCAGCACTGCCAGGATCTGTCACATGCGCGGACACTCACGGCTTCATGCTGAAGAGGTCTTTGAACCCAGACAGGCTGGTGTCTCTGTTCCTGTACTTCTCGGCAATCAGCTTCTCCCTGGTCCAGGTCATCTGCACCTTGTCTGGCGTAGGCGGCGCTTGAGTCCTGGCCGCTGCTGCGGTGTGGGACGCACTGTTCCTGTCGTGGATCAGCTGGGCCTGGTGGGACCGGGATTCGTTGAGACCAGCCAGTCTCAAAACTCCCCCGGGCGAGAACGACCCAGGACGCCAGGCCAGAGGCGAGGCCAGCCCACAGAACCAGAAGGGCCCTGCGTGCCTGACCCGGGACCCAGCCTGGCTTCCCACACTGGCCCTGCGCCGCTCCCGCGGCTGCCTCCCTCCTCCCAGGCTTCCCGACCAAACGCTCACTTCCTCCTCCCATCTTCACCCCCTCACCGTCCCGCCCTGGCCCTGAACTGGAGAGAAAGGCCCCACGACCCCGTGCTGACAGGAGGGGACACGTGCTGGGAGTCTCCCCCTACCTGGCGGGGCTCCACACACACTGTGTTCGCCCGAGACCACCCGCTCGCCCACACAACCGGCATGCAGGCGTCCCTGTCTCAGGGAGGCTCGGGGCAGGTGGGGCCGTGCCAGCATCCAGGCCCTGTCCCAGGGAAGCAGGCTGTGTCTGACCAGCCAGGGGACGTTTGGGGGCCAGCCAGGCTGACTGGGGCCCTGTGGGGCACCGTTGGGGCCAATGACAGGGCCGGCCCCATAGGTCACTTCGGATAATCCAAGGAAAATGAGAACACCGTCCGCCCCTCGCTGTAGGCACCGAAGGGGAAGTGGTGCCCTCACTGCGAGGTCGCACCAACGGCACAGTCCCTGGTGGTTGAACACCCTCCACGGGGTCCTCCCTCCCTCCCTGTACCCTTCACGCCCTCCTGCTGTTGTGGCCAGTCTGAAGGGGAGGCCAGTGGGAGCTCCCAGACACGGGTGCCACCTTGGAAGTGATATTTACACATGTGCCGGAATGGCCACCTCTCCCACCGTGGCTGGAGCCCTGCCTGAGTCTGTGCCGCAGCCCGGGGGAGCCGCTCGTCCCGGGGGCTTCAGGAGTCTGTGAGCCCCGGGATGATTTTAAAAAGCCAAAGGCCCAGAGTGATTTCACTGGACCAGGTTCTTCCTCCCCAAATAAACATGCTTAACTTGGATGCCAGTCCTTCCAGAAAGGGAAGAGGCTGGCACAGATTGGGGAGGGCCTGGGGCTGCCTCCCTCTCTGGACATGGACAGCAGGCCCCAGGCCTCTACTCACTGTGGCTGGCCCTGCAGTCACCTCACAGCCCGGCCCAGCCTAAATTTCCCGTGGCCTTGAACGCGAAACCAGAGCCCAAGGGCTGCCCGCTCTCGCCAGAGCCAGCGCCGCCCACCTGGCCCTGAGGGTCACCGTGTAGGGCACTAACTAGAGGGTGCCCAGCCAGCGTCTGCACAGTGGCTCAGCCAAACCCCGGCCTCTGCAGAGCAGCGACACCTGCAACCCCGCCCTGGCCCAGCAGGCGCCCTTCGAGCTCAAGCTTGCCGTTCCCGCCCGCGGTCCCTCCTCGCTCAGCATTTGCCGACTCTCCACACTGAACTTCCCATCAAGCCGTGGGTGGATTCTTGCTCCTGGCTGGACCTGGGCTGAACCCTTGTGATGCCAGGGCGACCCTGCTGGAGCTCAGGGACCTGGCCTGGACAGAAACAGAGGATGTGGGTCCTCCCAGCACTCCTGGCTGCCCGGGCCACCGTGGAAGGGGTCTCTGTCCACAGACAAGCTGGGCATCCCCCCTAGTTCCCACATCTGTGCCCACCCTGACCTTCCCGGGGTCTGGGAGCGGGCAGAGCCGCGCTTCTCTGTTGGGGAGTGGGTGGTCACTGCTTAGTGATTCCGGCTGGCAGCGCATATGGCCCCATACACAGACCCGTGTACTGCAGGTTCCTGCTGAGGCCGAGGCCCCAGGGCAGGCAAAGCCTCTGTCCCTGCCGCTGCTGCCACTGTAGTCTCAGAAAACCATCGCCTGCACCTGGTCTGCAGACACAGACACGTGTGTGATGCCAGCCTGGTGGGAGCCACGAAGACCCCACGGGGCCGTGACCTCACAGAGCTGAGCATCCTGCTACCAGGCGACCCCCACACCGTCCTCCGGCGTGAAGTGACCCCAGAAACGCCTGCCCTCAGGGTCTCACAGTGGCCACGGGGCCCAGCCCAGTGTAGCTCAGGTGGACACACCTGGACATCCTCAGCAGCCTACAGGTACCCACGGAGCCCAAGCCTCTGCGGCTGGGCGAGCAGCTTCCATGTGCGGAGGCTGAGCAGGTCTGCATTGGTGGCAGGGTGTGGTGGCACCTCCTCTCCAGCTCACTTCCCTCCCTCCCCACACACTCACTCTCCCCTCCCACTTGGTCTTGGACAGGACAGAATCTGCGCACGCTGCGGGGAAGGGCGCTGAGGGGCTCTGGGGTGTCAGGCTGTGAGACGAAGCAGCCATCGTAAGAAGCTGCAGGCACTCATGTGGGCACTCATGCAGGCACTCATGCGGGCACTCATCTGGCTCAGAAGCCGCTGACCCTGTCAGAGGGCACCGCCCTTGGGGAGGGTCCCCACGTCTCCCGCCTGCATCGCTGCTCAGTCAGAAAAGCTAAGTTCAAAGGTCCCGGCCCTGTCCCTTCCTGTACGTGAGCGTGCCTCTGGCAGGCCGCCGCTCCTCTAACCAGGCACCCGCACGCCCAGGCTCTGACGCGCTCTGGCTCTGACCCCACTCCTGTGCTCCTGCAGGGCCTCTGCCACCTCCACGCGGACCGGGGGCTGAGACCGCAATGCAGCACCTGAGGAATGCTCCCTGGAGGACCCTCCTGGGCTGCAAGAGAGTCCCAGGAAAGACTCAGCGAAGCCGGCTGTACTTCTCAGAAAGTCTGATCTCTGTGGCCGCGGCCCCCACGCACCTCTCGCTCCCGCTCGTTCTTGGACAGCTGCATCTGCTTCAGCATCTGTGACCTCTGCTCCATCATGAGTGTCCTCTCGTAGGTGAAAGCAGAAATGTCGTTTTCAACCTAGAAAGTTCCCAAGCACAGAGTGAGCCCGGTGTGCACAGAACCATGACTGCCTCCACCACCACCCCGGCACCCAGACTGAGCTG
Source organism: Macaca mulatta (assembly GCF_049350105.2). Classification (NCBI taxonomy): domain Eukaryota; kingdom Metazoa; phylum Chordata; class Mammalia; order Primates; family Cercopithecidae; genus Macaca; species Macaca mulatta. The sequence continues at coordinate 2,183,117 of NC_133411.1, forward strand.
CCCTGAGCGGTGGGAGAGGCCATGTGTCCCGGGCCCCACAGGCCCCCTCTGGCTCTCAGGCCCCCCGCCCAGTGGCCAGGAAGGTGTGAGACAACGGGCAGTCACGCTGCACACACACTCTGCTCATGTCCCTCCCCAGGACCCTCCGACCGGGCACAAGGGCAGCTGTGAGGACAAGGCCACAGTCACAAACCAACCCGGCGCACGCAGCTCAGGGCAAGGCACTGCCCCATGGGGCTGCAGGATCCACGCCCACAGGTGTCACTGTCTATGCTCAGGGGGGCTCGGCACCACGGGAAACCCACCCAGGACACATGGAGAAGCCACAGCACAACCTCAGCGCCCACCGTGTGGGACCCTGGGTCTCACCCAGTGCACCCGCCATGCGGGACCCCTGCGTCCACCTGCTGCACCCGCCGTGCGGGACCCCTGATCTCACCTGCTGCACCTGCTGTGTGGGACCCCTGCGTCCACCCGGTGCACCCGCCGTGCGGGACCCCTGCGTCCACCTGTGCGGGACCCCTGGGTCTCACCTGCTGTACCCGCCGTGCGGGACCCCTGCATCCACCTGTGCGGGACCCCTGGGTCTCACCCGCTGTACCCACCGTGCGGGACCCCTGGGTCTCACCCGCTGCACCTGGCTCATGGGAATTGGGAGCAGCTGTGCCTGTTAAGCACCAGTGTTTAAAACAGCACACCAGATCGGGCCCAGTGGCTCACACCAGTCATCCCAACATTTTGGGAGGCTGAGGCAGGTGGATCACTTGAAGTCAGAAGTTTGAGACCAGCCTGGCCATCATGGTGAAACCCTATCTCTGCTAAAAATACAAAAAAAAAAAAAAAAAAAAATTAGCCAAGTGCGGTGACGCGCACCTGTAGTCCCAGCTACTTGGGAGACTGAGGCAGGAGAATTGCCTGAACCCAGGAAATGGAGGTTCCAGCCTCAGGGACAGAGCGAGACTTTGTCTCAAAAATTTTTTTAAAAAACAAACACCATGCCAGACTGAATGGCAGTGGCCCACACACCCCTCTCCAGCCAGGTGACACTTGTACCTGGGGCCAGGGCCACGGGGGGCGGGCAGCACCAGCCCTGCCAGAGATGTGGCCGAGAGCATCGGGGGTGCTGGGAACTGCAGGTTCCCGGACTTCAGAGCTAACAACCCCTGCTCAGGAGCTGGTGAGCTGCCTCTGGCACCACAGGGGTGCTGGGGTACGGCTGGGGGTGCGGCAGGGGCCATGGGCTCACTTTGCCTGTTTCCTCTGGGCCCCAGTGGCTGCCCCACCTGGGCCCCTGGCAGGGCTGGTTCTCCCAGGCAGCATTTTGTTACCATTTTACTAAGTGGTTTTATGACTTGGAAATAACGTTATTCATACAACTATTAGCACCAATAATAACTCCTACAACCTTGAACCTGCAAAGCCTCGTCCAAGCAAGACAAACTCCAGCCATCGTCCCCGAAGACACGGCCACGTGCAAACTAAGCCCAGTGTACAAAACTGGGCAGAAAACCGCCGGGCGTCACGCAGGCCTCAGCCTCGGCCTCGGAAAGGTCCCACAGGGCAAGAAGAAAAGCAGCCCCACGGGACAAGCAAGCTCCACGGGAACTGACGCAGAAACACAGAAGGTTGTCGGCGGGGCACGAAGCCATGCCTGGCCTCTCACAGCCAGACACAAACCAGGAGCAGGTGCTTGGGGCCTCTGCCATACCCAGGGCTGGGGGGCTGAGGGGCTGGGGGGCTGCGGAGACCGCACCTCCCAGGCTGCTGCAGGGGCACAGATGGCTTCCTGGGGGACAGCATGACAGTCTCTATCCAGCTTTATGTCTTTCCAGCACCCACCTCCAGGAGTCCAGGCCACCGAGGGCCTGCAAAACCGTGCGCTGGGGTCACGGGAGCCAGAAGAAATCAGGACTTTGCGGGTTCTGACTTCAAGGCCAGTGTAGTTGGTGTGATCCACATGGGGTCAGAACCCACAAAGTCCCAGGACCGCCAACAGGACCACAGGGGAAGGCACAGCCGTGGATCCGGGTGGGCTGGTAGGGAGCAATAGCATGGTTCTATCCAGCACAAGGGGCCCACCAGACCCCCAGGGTCCAGAGCTTCATGCTTGGGGGCCCGGAGCAAGCACTCCCACGTCAGGCCTCCGCCCATCAACCCCGTCCTCTCCAGGCTTGAAGGACAGGACGAGTCTCTGTCCAGGCCCCACCTGCAGCTGACTGAGGGGCTGTCTGTCCTACGCGATGGCTGCAGCCCGGCCTCCCTCTGACCAGTGCCCTTCTCCCCCAGTCCCGACTGCTGACGTGTGGTTTCTAGCCATGGGACTGAGCCCATCTGGGGAGAGCACCCAAAACGGGAGGTGCTCAGAGGTGCACCCACCATGGCAATACCACTGAGGTGTGAGGTCCTGGACAGGGCCCCGGGCCGAGGAGGACATGAGACCATGGGGCACACGGAGACGCCGACGCCGGCTCTAGGGCAACACCCACGCCCAGGTTACACGAGGTGTCAACAGGGACAACGGGGCTCTGTGCTCTCTGCATTGTCCTGACGATTCCAAAACCAAGCCTCCTCAACCACCCCACAAGGCCTGGCAGTCCCCACCACAATCGCCACCACCTTCTCCTCCCCACCTCCACCTCCACCTCACGAGGCCCACAGCCCTCCCCATCCCCCTCTCCACCTCACGAGGCCCACAGCCCTCCCCCTCCACCCCCACTTCCACCCCCACCTCCTCCCCACTTCCCCTCCGACCTCCTCCCCTCAAGCCGCAGGCCTCACCATCTCCACCACCTCCACCTCGGCGCTGATGCGCAGGTGGTACAGGAACATCTGCAGGTCCTTCTTCATCTGGATGCTGTTGTCGTCCACCTGGGCCACGGTGAAGATGCGCATCCGGCACTTCCTCCACACCTGGAGACGGGGCGGGCGTCGCTGCGGGTCCTCGGAGGAGCCTGCCCGGCCCGCGGCGCGGGGGGTAGCCGTGCTCCGGCTGGTGCATCCCCGTCCCCACCCGTCCCCGGCGCACCCCACCTTGTGCTGGCGCAGCAGGAAGGGCAGCAGCATGAGCATGCCGCCGTCGTGCACGATCCACCACACGTCGATGCAGCCCCCGCTGAAGCGCTCCTGGTTTTGCGGAAACGAGTCGACGTTCTTGGCCACCAGTAGAGCCTGGTGCGCGGTGGTGGTGTCGCGGACGGTGTCTGTGAGAGAGGCGGCCGTCCGCAGGTCACCTGAGGCCAGGGTGCGGGACGGGCCTCGGCAGAAGCGTCTGGCCTCCCCCGGGACTCACAGCCGGCGCAGGGGCGGGCACGGCGAGGTGAGTGGCGTCCCCGCAAAGCCCCCACCCTCACTCCGTCAGCTCCTCCAAGGCCCAGCCAGAGACTCACAGCAGAGTTCAGTTTCTGGTCATGCGCCCAGGGACTCCCCCAGCCCTCGTGGGCTCTGGGAGAAGGGGAGGGAGTGCCTGGACGCTTTCAGATGACCACTCCCCGGGCCAGAGCCCTCCACAGCCTCGGAGCACACACCCTCAGGCCGGCAGCCTCGAGGCCCATCGGGACCTGACAGCGCACAGGCCTGGGGACGTCGAGGGGACAGCGAGGAGACGGCGAGGGGACAGCGAGTGGACGGTGAGGGGACAGCGAGCGGACGGTGAGGGGACATCAAGGGGACATCGAGGGGACAGCGAGGGGACATTGAGGGGACGTCGAGGGGACAGTGAGGGGATGGTGAGGGGACATCGAGGGGACAGCGAGGGGACAGTGAGGGGATGGTGAAGGGAAGCTGAGGAGACAGTGAGGGGACACAGGGGACAGTGAAGGGACGCTGAGGGGAGGAAGAGGGGACAGTGAGGGGACGCTGAGGGGAGGAAGAGGAGACAGTGAGGGGACGGTGAGGGGAGGAAGAGGGGACAGTGAGGGGACGCTGAGGGGAGGAAGAGGGGACAGTGAGGGGACGGTGAAGGGACGCAGAGGGGACAGTGAGGGGACGGTGAGGGAATGCAGAGGGGACAGTGAGGGGACGGTGAGGGAATGCAGAGGGGACAGTGAGGGGATGCCAAGGGGCCACCAGCCACACCTACCCACGAAGTTCTTCCAGGAGAAGGGGTTGTCCTCCTGCTTCCAGGACGCAGGCCAGGCCATGAGCACTGTGTTGTGCTTCAGGCCGCCCAGGCCGGCCGACTGGATCAGGTGAGACATGCCGTCCCGCAGGCTGGACGAAACCACCAGCTGGCAGAAACCCTTGGCCTTCTCTGCACTCATCAGGGACCGAATGTTCTGTGGGAGACAGGACAAGTTAGTGCTACGGCCCCCAAGAAGAAGCGGGGCGCACAGACCCACACCCACCACCCACGGTGGCCAGAGCACCCCCACCAGCTCCGTGGACCCAGCAGGAGGGAAGGCCCGAAAGCTCAATGGTGTGCTGCGGTGCTCCAGGCCGCTGTGTGCGTGTGCGTGTGTGTGTGCGTGTGTGTGCACGCGCGCTCACACACTGGGGAGAGACACACAGAGCAGGTGCGACTGATGCATGTGCAGGTGATGTGGAGGGCTGCTCTGGGCACACAACGCCAGGCAGTTCTCTGAGGTGATCCACAACATTCTAGACCCACCCGCCACTTCACTTGGATTCTCTGGGCCAGGTTCATACACCTGGTGCCTCAGAAACACCCAAAAAAGGGTCAAACTAGCAACTCTTTAAAGAGAGGCCGTGAGGTCCAGGATGAAGCAACCCTAAGAACAATGGCAGTGGGGGAGGGTCACTGCTGTGTGCAGTCTCCTCCCGGGGTGTGGGGGGGTCACTGCTGTGTGCAGTCTCCTCCCGGGGTGTGGGGGAGGGTCACTGCTGTGTGCAGTCTCCTCCCGGGGGGGGTGGGGGTCACTGCTGTGTGCAGTCTCCTCCCGGGGGGGGTGGGGGTCACTGCTGTGTGCAGTCTCCTCCCGGGGTGTGGGGGGGTCACTGCTGTGTGCAGTCTCCTCCCGGGGTGTGGGGGGGTCACTGCTGTGTGCAGTCTCCTCCCGGGGTGTGGGGGGGTCACTGCTGTGTGCAGTCTCCTCCCGGGGTGTGGGGGGGTCACTGCTGTGTGCAGTCTCCTCCCGGGGTGTGGGGGGGTCACTGCTGTGTGCAGTCTCCTCCCGGGGTGTGGGGGGGTCACTGCTGTGTGCAGTCTCCTCCCGGGGGGGGTGGGGGTCACTGCTGTGTGCAGTCTCCTCCCGGGGTGTGGGGGGGTCACTGCTGTGTGCAGTCTCCTCCCGGGGGGGGGGTGGGGGTCACTGCTGTGTGCAGTCTCCTCCCGGGGTGTGGGGGGGTCACTGCTGTGTGCAGTCTCCTCCCGGGGTGTGGGGGGGTCACTGCTGTGTGCAGTCTCCTCCCGGGGGGGGGTGGGGGTCACTGCTGTGTGCAGTCTCCTCCCGGGGGGGATGGGGGTCACTGCTGTGTGCAGTCTCCTCCCGGGGTGTGGGGGGGTCACTGCTGTGTGCAGTCTCCTCCCGGGGTGTGGGGGGGGTCACTGCTGTGTGCAGTCTCCTCCCGGGGTGTGGGGGGGTCACTGCTGTGTGCAGTCTCCTCCCGGGGGGGGTGGGGGTCACTGCTGTGTGCAGTCTCCTCCCGGGGTGTGGGGGGGTCACTGCTGTGTGCAGTCTCCTCCCGGGGGGGGGGGGTGGGGGTCACTGCTGTGTGCAGTCTCCTCCCGGGGTGTGGGGGGGTCACTGCTGTGTGCAGTCTCCTCCCGGGGGGGGGTGGGGGTCACTGCTGTGTGCAGTCTCCTCCCGGGGTGTGGGGGGGTCACTGCTATGTGCAGTCTCCTCCCGGGGTGTGGGGGGGTCACTGCTGTGTGCAGTCTCCTCCCGGGGTCGGGGGTCACTGCTGTGTGCAGTCTCCTCCCGGGGTGTGGGGGGGTCACTGCTGTGTGCAGTCTCCTCCCGGGGTGTGGGGGGGTCACTGCTGTGTGCAGTCTCCTCCCGGGGGGGGTGGGGGTCACTGCTGTGTGCAGTCTCCTCCCGGGGTGTGGGGGGGTCACTGCTGTGTGCAGTCTCCTCCCGGGGGGGGGGTGGGGGTCACTGCTGTGTGCAGTCTCCTCCTGGGGGTGTCTGAGTGGCTCGACTCCATGGGGGGGCTGCACAAGCGTGGCCGAGGGCCTGCCACACACTAAAGCCACACGTGTGTGGACACAGGCCTTCCACCCTCTGATCTTCGGGCAACCTCAAGCCCTGGAACCCCAGAGCCTGCCCTGCTGGGTCTCAGCCTTGTGTGGTACCAGTGGCCCCTTCCCGCCTGATTCTCCCTTTTGGAGCAAACATGCCTCTCCCGGACTGTCCCCTGCTGTGTTCTGGGATAACCACTTCCTTGCTTGCACAGATCTACAGACAGAGCAGTTCTGTCCAGGATGGACCAGATCCCACATTTCACTGGCTTCTGGTTTGGATGCTTACAGGATGAGATTTGGGAGCTCTGAGCGATGAGATTTACATGAGACTTGGGACTCAGCTGGTCTGTGCAGGGCTGAGACTTTGGGAGACGCTGGGATGGGGTGAACATACTGTACACGTGTATCAGATATGAATTTTAGGGCCCAGAGCACAATTGCAGTGGGTTGAATGGTGGCCCCCAAAAAGAGGATACCCACATCCCGGCCCCGGGAACCTGAGAATGCGAGCTTATTTGAAAAAACTGTCTCTGTGGATGTATTGAAGAACCTTGTAATTAAGTGATGATCTTGAGAGAGCATCCTGGGTCAGAGTTGGGCCCTGAAGCCACTGACAAATGACCTTACAGGATGAAGGCAGGAAGAGCTCTCAGACTGGGAGGGGGCGGCTGCGTGCAGGCGTGGACAGAGGCAGAGGGACCGGCGCCCAGGGTCGCCTTGGGGCCACAGGAGCTGGAGGAGGCGTGAGGATCCTCCCAGGAGACTCTGGAGGCAGCGTGGCCTGTGGTCTCCTTCATCTCAGACTCCCGGGCTCCAGAACTGGGAGAGAACAGACGCCCTTTGCTGTGAGCCGTGTGGTCTCTATCCCATCATGGCAGCCCTGGGCCACTCAGAGACCAGAGCCACCACCTGGATCCTTTGCCAAGATTCCAGTGGCCCCTATGTCAGCCTGACTGGTGTCCTCACCCCCTACCCTGGCTCACACCTAGAGCTCCACCAGCCCTCCATACACAAAACAACACCCAATGTTCTCCCACAGCCCCGCTCCTCCTCGGGCACCCCTCGCCCACACCCTGCTCTCGACACCTCCACCTTCTGCCCAGCTGCCTGGGGCAAGACGGGACAGGGTGCAGGGCCAGCAGATATGCTCCTCTTTGAGACTTTTGCTTAGGTCAGGAAAGGCCTGAACATGTTACCCCCAAGGGGCACCAGCCAGCGAGCAGAGGCAGGGGCCCCAGCGAGGCAGAGACCAGCTAGAGGCGGAGGCTGTGGGGTGGACACAGCGGCCCCTGGGCAGGAAGGCGCCGGGAAGCGCCCGCATCAGGGGTCACGTGGGAAGACGGCAGGAAGCACGGCTGTTTCAGCAAAGGCTGCACAGCGGCCCCTTTATGCGGCTGCTTCTCATCCCCACGAGACCCCTCTGCAGGGCAGTTCAGGCTCTCTGTTCCTGGGCCCCCATCTGGCCGGAAACCAGAGCCCAGGGAAAGCGCTGTTCAGGATCAGCCAAGTTTGGACGCAGCCACTGGAGGGGCCCTGAGGGTCTCCAAGTGCTGGAGCCACGTCACGGGGGCCACTTCCCACAGGACCGGCTGCTGTGTTCACCCCACGTGCTGGCTCCGAGGAGTCGGAGCTGGGGATCTCCCCTCTCCTCCGGCCTCACCGTTGGGAAAACCACCTTGCAGGACTGCAGGGTTTCAGGAGGACGCGGCACTGCCCTGGCCTGGCAGGAACTCAGCACTGTGTCAGGGGGCCCTGTTACTACAAGTCCCCGCACCAGCCCGGTGCGGCAGCCACAGAGGCCCCCATGCAGACAGACCTCAACCCGGAGGGCAGCGGGCCCTTTACAAGCGGGGAGCAAGAACGCCAGCGCCTTAGGACCCCTTTCGTGCCAATCAGTGCCACACAGAACCGAGCACAAGGGCGTGCGTGAGCCTCTGGCGACTGCATATGAGTCACGAAGCCGCACGCTTCTTAGAGAAAAGTCTATGCTTTACAGACTTGCTCAGGCCGGGCGCAGTGGCTCACACCTGTAATCCCAGCACTGTGGGAGGCCGAAGCAGACGAATCACTTGAGCTCAGGAGTTCGAGACCAGCCTGGCCCCCGTGGCGAAACCCCATCTCTACTAAAAGTACAAAAATGAGCCGGGCGTGGTGGTGGGCACCTGTAATCCCAGCTACTTGGAAGGCTGAGGCAAGAGAATTGCTTGAACTCGGGATGTGGAGGTTGCAGTGGGCTGAGATCGCACCATTGCATTGCAGATTGCAGCCTGGGCAACAGGTGAGATTCTGCCTCAAAACATAAATAAATAAAAACTAAAAAAAAAAAAAGATTTGCCCATATTTGTCTAATTTCACACTAACATAGCCACAGTGCAGGAGAACACAGCTCCCCAGAGCAGTGCACCCCAGAGGCAGCCAAGGGAAGGCGGGGCCTGCAGCTGGCTCCAGCCCTCACCACTAATGCAGCTAAGTCACAGCCAAAGGCTCGCTGAGAGCAGCAGGGGCAGGGTGGGCTCAGTCTCCCATCGCGAGAGCGGGCTCCTGTCTGAGGCTGCCCCAGAGCCCCCAGCCGAAGGGCTGTCAGCCGGAGAGGATCTGGCTGTGAGCTGCATTAGATGTGAGAGTGAAAGTGAGGGCAGCTCTTCCCATGGCAGTGATGACTGTGGCAGAGCGTGGCAGGCCGTCCCATCATCCCCCCAGTCACTGCAATCCCGGCCCTGTCCCCCAGTCACTGCAATCCCGGCCCTGTCCCTCGTGTGCACAGACGCGCCTTCACACACCTCCAGGGAGGTCAGGTGGTGCCAGGATTCTTAGAATCCACACCATCGGGGCAGTTCCAACTCCAGGATTCCTCCTAAGAGCATTCCAGCACGGGATAAGCAACACGGAAAGGGACATACGGGGACCAGGACTGTGAACATGCCCCTGAAAACCACAATACCTAAATCCACAGGTTCACAGTCAATAGCAGCTAACGCCTGAACCTGTGGTGAGCCACGATGCCACTGTCAGGGAAAGGGAAGGCCCAGAGCATCTCCTGTCTTCCCTGGAAAAGCAACCCTGTGGAGCAGCCTGAGAGGGCAGCCGTCCACGTGGCCAAGGTGGCGGGAGGGGCGGGGGCCATGTTTTACCTCCACGGATCCTGGCCCTAGGTCACGCCACCTGAGGCTGCCACCGTCCACACGCCCACGGCCTGCGTTCCCACCCCTAGGCTGACCGGCCTGGATCTGGACGGGCCTCAGTGCAGCTGTGGTTGTGCAGAGAAATGGACAGCGGGGGCCACCTGCAGATGCCTGGACACACCCACAAGGCCCCAGTGGGGGCCTGACAGCACGGAGCTGGCTCCCGACCCACAGCAAGGACAGAGTGGGCACCGCATGGGAGGGGCCTCGGACACACACCACCACAACAGGCACTTTGTGTAGGCTCCACAGACTCCCACAGACACGAGGGGGAAGAAGGAGGCTCAAGGCATGAAAATCATGCAGGTGGGTGCTCAGAAACTCCCCGCTTTAGCGAGAAATACAGAAGTAACTCCAGGTGGCGTGACGGGACCCGCGGGCTTTGACGGTGTCATAATTCCATTTCCGGACAGGGAGAAGCTTCCCATAAGAAGTTTGAAAATCAGAGAAATGAAGACATGAAGTCTCAGGCCCCGATGTCCTGGGGGAGCCGACTGTAGCAGCACGGTACACGCGCAGGGCACTCACCCGTCCCTCCCCACAAAGCTCTGAGTGGGCAGAAGTTCGGCCGCACATGGGCATCACGCTGACGTGGCCCCCAGTGAGCTCGAACAGCGGAGGAGACTGAGCTTGCAGCAGAACCATGACTGCGTCTCTGGACGGGGCTCACCCACGGCGGGAGGAGGCGGTCCCAGGGTTCGCCCTTGGAAAGCTAACGGCCCTCAGCGCCTCCCAAGCGTCCCGGGGTGCGGCTGGCACTCCCAGGCCTCAGCACACTGCTCCGAGCTCAAAGCCACCGCCACGGCTGAAACACAGCAGCGCCATGCACGGCACCGTGTTGACACATCGCGATGAGGACATACCAGGGCGCGTTTCCTGTGCAGCCCAGGTGGGAAAGGGGCCCGGCCCCCAGACCCTGCCCTGCCCACCTCCTCAGCCCGCTGTGCCTCTGTGTGCTTGTCCAGGTACGTCCCCTCCAGCACCGAGCCCACGATGGTCAGGCCCTTGCCGGCCTTCAGCTGAGACGTGAAGGACAGCAGGCGGGGGTGCTTCACAGCCTGCTCTGCGTCCAGGTTCAGCATCACCAGCACCTGGGGCCTGCAGCGGGCGTGGGGCGGCTGTTACCACGGCAACACTCACCCGCACACCCACACACGGCCCATCAACAGGGCAGGCGGGACGGCTGGGGCACGTGACACAGGTGGGACGGGGGACACATGACAGGCGGGACAGGTGACAAAAGGGGCAGGTGACACAGATGGGATGGGGAGACACATGACACAGGTGGGGTAAGTTGAACAAGTGACAGGTGAGACAGGCCACACAAGCCAGGTGGGACAGGCAGGGCCGATGGACAGGTGGGCACTAGCCAGGCAGGACAGGTGAACAGGCAGGTTAGACAGGTGGGACAGGTGACATGCTGGACAGGTGAGACAATGGCCCAGGACACATGCCGGATGCCCCTGCCAAGACCCTGAGGGGACACTGGCCCAGGGCACAGGCCTGAGGCCCCCGCTGAGACCCTGAGGGGCAGAGGCTTCCTACAGATGGCCTGTGCTTCAGCAGGAGCCACCCTCTCCCACCCCAAGCCCAGGGCTGTGCCGGCAGAGGGGCCGGCTCCCCACACCCCCGCCCTGCAGCAGGGACACCCCCGGTGCTCCAAGGCCCCCAGCTGTGCAATTCGCTCTGCACCAGGCAGTGTTCACACCCCAGACCGTGCCCAAGCGGCTGAAGGTAAGACGCCCCTGAGACTCCAAGGTCCCCACTCAAAGGCCAACCTCAGAAACGGCTCTTCTGTGCATCTGAGGAACACGGGGCACGGGCAGTGCTCACCTCCAGTTCTTGGTGTGGGGAGGCCCGTGCTCCACACGCAGCAGGGCATAGCGGGCAGCGTTCAGGGACAGGCCGCGGATGCCGTCACCCCACTCCTTCTCGGCACTGCGGGAAAGGAAGTGGGGGGCTTGTTCAGCCCATCTGGGAAAGAGAAGACTTCTGGGGGCAGGTGAGTCAGGGCAAACAGGACCCTCGGAAAAAGTCCCTGGATAAGGAGGGAGGCCTCCGTGCCCACCCCTGCCCTCAAGGGAGCCCGTCCCAGGAGCCACGGGGTCAGAGGGTGCCGTGGCTATGGAGCAAATGAGGTCTACGTCCAGCATGCGTGAGGCGCCTTCCTCGCAGGGTGGGGAGCAGAAGGCCTGTGACAGGGAAGTGGCTGGACCCTGGGAAGGAGGCGGGTGCAAGGGGAAGGAGGGTGGGCGCTGGGGCACGGGGAAGGACATCCGTGGCTGCCAAGTGAATACAGGCACAACCTGGGGACACCTCGCGAGACATGTAGCAGGAATAGTCAGCCATGGGCTCACCGCCTGCTGAGGACGGCACGAGACAAGAGCTCCAGGCTGGAGACACTGTCCACGAGTACAGGCACCTTGGCCTGGCTGGGGGCAGGAGAGAAACCCTGGCTTTCACAGCACAGCCCATCTGCATGTGCTCCCAGCTGCTCCCAGGACGGCACACAACATTCGGGCCCCAGGGAGGCCCCTCTAGGGAGCTGCCCTGGGCATAGTGTGAGAGGGGCCCGCAATCCTGTGCACCGGGTCCGTGAGGGGGACTAACGGTGCTTACCCGCGGTACTCGATGTACTTGTAGATGCAGCCAGCGATGAGCATGGCGGAGAGCGCATAGTACCAGGAGCAGATGAACATCAGTGCCAGGCACAGGCTCATGCCCAGGAAGGACAGGGTCCTGGGGGCGGGACAAGTGGCTCAGGGGTGGCCCAATGCCACACGGACACTGCCCCTCCCTCAGTGAAACTCTCTGTTAACACCAGGAAAACAGTCACTGATGCCTGACGACCATGCCTGCACCCAACCACCTCTGAGGGGTGACGTGGCTCCCTGGGCCCCTGTGGGAGCCGCTGCTCCAAGACCCAGTACACAGCTCCAGCTCCCAGCGTGCACACAGCACCTCGGCTGTGCACGCAACACCATGGCTGCAGCATCCACCCAGCACCTGATTCCTGAGGAGGGGAGTTAAGAAGACCCACAGCCCTGATGGAATACGCCCCAAGTCTGGGAGGGCCGGCTGACCACGGGAGGTACAAGGCGGCACACAGACACCTGGGCATCCTCGTAACTAGAGGCCTTCCTCAGGTGCAGAGGCAAAGAGAGGCCACAGTCTCATCAGCTGCCCAGGGGCTTACTCCGCAAAGGAACAGTCGAGGACCCGCCTGGGGTCTTCAGGCCCAGGGCAGCTGGCCTTGCAGAGACACCCGGTGTCCCAGCCTGCAGGGCCCCTGACGCCCATGCTGAGCGGCCTCCCCACTGGCAGAGGCACCCAGTGTCCCAGCCTGCAGGGCTCCTGACGCCCATGCTGAGCGGCCTCCCCACTGGCAGAGACACCCAGTGTCCCAGCCTGCAGGGCCCCTGACGCCCGTGCTGAGCGGCCTCCCCAGTGGCAGAGGCACCCAGTGTCCCAGCCTGCAGGGCTCCTGACGCCCGTGCTGAGTGGCCTCCCCAGTGGCAGAGGCACCCAGTGTCCCAGCCTGCAGGGCTCCTGACGCCCGTGCTGAGCAGCCTCACCAGTGGTAGAACTTGAAGCGTGGACGCCAGTTGGGGGTACGTAGCAGGGTCTGCACGGCGCAGGCCAGGTTCACGAACAGGTAGCACATGAGGAAGAACCTGCAGGGACGACCAGACACTGACACGCGCCGGCTGGGCCCCTCCAAGCCCCCAGTCACTGCAACCTGGGAGACCACCCTTGTCATCACTGTCCCTCCCACCTGCGTCTTGTCTCCCCGTGTCTCTGTACATAAGCTGACTCAGACTGACTCCGAATCAGGCCCCCTCAGGCCCCAGTCATCCTGTGGCCGCCTGGTCCATCAAGAGATGGGCCATTGTCCCTTCCCCAGCAGCCATTTGTTCAGCCACACTGTCCCGGGCAGACCCTGGCCGGCGCCTGCCTGGAGGCCTGTGCACCTGCCTTCCCCGGCCCAACTCCCTTCCCGGCAGGATCCTGACTGCCCACGGCTGGCCCTGCCTGTTTACTGATTGTCCTGAGCAGGGCCTCCCGTCCACACTGCCCCATGCTCCAGGCCCATACACCCAACCCCAGGTCCCCGTCCTGCGGGGGCTCACATGGAGAGGATCGGGGCCACGCTGTCCAGGGAGGCAATAAGGATGCCAGTCTCACAGATGAGGACCGTCAGCAACAACGCCCACGTGGGCTCCCCGTTGGCCTTCCCGTGGCCAAACACCTGCAGGGACAAGGGCAGGAACATGGGGCAGATGACACCACCCTTTTAGGAGAGAAGCTGCAGTCTGGTCAGGTCCAGCCCAGATGAGTCTTAAAGGCAAAGACCAGCAGACACCGCCTTTCACAGTAGGTCCCCGGGACGTCACCCGGCTGGCCTGGGAGGAGGCCCTGACAAAGGGTTATAGCCCAGGAGGCTTCAGAGCTGTGTCTACACCGGGCTTGCCTGCAACCTGTGTGGCCTCAGCCCACCCCCCACCTGCCTCAGTTTCCCCAACCACACAACACAGGACCAGCGTCTCCAGGGCACTCACGGTTCCCCAGACCCTGTAGTGACCTTTCTCACCCTCAGGCCGCCCTCACCTCCCAGAAGCTGAGGCCCACGGGGTCTGTGTGTCCGTCCCCTTCCCGGACACCAGGCCCTAGGCCCGGCTGGGCCTGACAAGATGCAGGTCTGTGTGCCCATCCCCTTCCCGGACACCAGGCCCTAGGCCCGGCTGGGACTGACAAGATGCAGGTCTGTGTGCCCATCCCCTTCCCGGACACCAGGCCCTAGGCCCGGCTGGGACTGACAAGATGCAACCACACAAAGGCCCTGTGGGTCGGCACCCTGCTGAGGGACCGGCGATGGGCGAGGACGGCTCTGCCATCCACAACCTTCCCACAGCTCCCCTGGGCCCGAGTGGCAGGAGGAGCCACAATCGGCAGCTCTGGGCACAGCACACGGACAGGACCCAATGCGGGCGTCTCTGCCATCCTCAGAACAGCCACACACTCTGGCTGCAGGCTGGTGACGCCACCTCCCACGGGCTGAAGAGCTCAGCCACACAGAGAAAGGAGTGGCAGGCAGGCAGGGGGCTTCTGGCCAGACAACAGACCAGGCACCTCTGGACAGCCGCTCCTGACACACCCGGGGCTGCACTTGGAGGGACCTGCAGGCAGGAGGGCTGGAGCTGCCTCTGCCCACCACTCACCACCCACCACTCCCATGCTCAGAGCAACGGCCGGGGCAGAACGACCACCACGGGGTCCAAGCTGCAGGCATGTGCCCCACACACGGCACTGTGAGGATCCCGCAGGGGAACAGAGCCCGACCCTGACCTTCCAGGGTCCCCTCCCCGAGGACGCAGGGCTCACCCGCAGGAAGGGGATGATGCCATCACGGGCAATGGCCTGCAGCAGGCGCGGTGCCCCCGTGAGGCTCTGCAGGCCGGCGCCGCAGGTGGAGAAGAAGGAGCCGATGACGATGACCCAGGGGGAGGGCCAGGCCAGCATGCCGATGACCAGGTTCCCCTGCAGGGCCTCCCCGAACCTGCGGGCGGGCGGGCGGTTTTCAGAAATGTGCCTAAATCAGACAAAACGTCTTCTCCCACCGACGGGCCCGGTGTGGCGGGAGCAGCTCCTTGGAAAGCTGAGGCCTGACCTCCAGCCCCCGTTGGCTGAAACCTCCACCAGGCTCTGCCCGGCCGGAATGCTCTGGAGGGTCTTCAGCGGGGGAGCGGGTCCTGCTCACCTCAGGGTCGCTCTTGGGAGCAGGGAAGACCCAGCCTGGCATCAGCTTCAGTCGGGGACCACCCAGGATCCCCGGGGCTGCCAGACAGGCACATCCCATGAGGATGCAGGTCAGCGACGACCTGCCTGGGACCCCACTACTTCTCCACTTGGCAGCAGGGCTGGGGGCTCTCCCAGGGCCAAGCCTCACCCGTCCGCACCCCTGTGGCCTCCCCAGGAAGGGCCTGTGCCCCCAGCCGCATCAGGCTTGGAGGCGGCTCTGAACGGTTCCTGTGCCCCCAGCCGCATCAGCACTTGGAGGCGGCTCTGAACGGTTCCCCAGGCTCTAGGCTCCAGTGGAAGAGACACACGTCAGACCAAGGGGATCCCAACCCTGGGACCAGGAGGCGTCAGCTCTGTACACGGACATGAAGTCCTAGGGCGATGCGATTTCAAAGTCGAACTCGTCCTCAGGAAAACCCATGAAGACGACAGGCTTTGCGAGAAAACTGCAGATGGAAACGTACTTATCTCGTAAGACCACACCTTCGATGCAGGCCCCAAACAGCACAATGCAGGAGAGATCTACAGCTCTCGTCAAGGAAAGGCGGGTCTGCGGGTGCAGGGTCCTCAGGTACGGGGGGTGGGGTAGGAGGGGAGACGCGCTGGCCCCAGGCTCCAGGTACGGGGGGTGGGGTAGGTGGGTGTCCTCGGGTACGGGGGGTGGGGTAGGTGGGTGTCCTCGGGTACGGGGGGTGGGGTAGGTGGGTGTCCTCGGGTACGGGGGGTGGGGTAGGTGGGTGTCCTCGGGTACGGGGGGTGGGGTAGGTGGGTGTCCTCGGGTACGGGGGGTGGGGTAGATGGGTGTCCTCGGGTACGGGGGGTGGGGTAGGAGGGGGGACGCGCTGGCTCCAGTTGGGCAGGGACCATTCTGCACCCCGTCCCATCCCGGGCACGTCCTGTCCCCCGCGTCCTCAGCGCACCCTCCCGGGGCTCTGTCCAGCATCACAGAACAGGGCCCTGGGGTGGTGGAGACACACCTGGCCTGGTGCTTGACTGCCAGGGATCGGCAGGGGACCTTGCTGAGGGGACGATGCTCGGCTGGAAAGAGGCAGCCTTGGGATTGAGAAGCCAGAGGCCCCACGGGCCCAGCCTGCCGATGGCACACACCACACACAGCTGCGCGTCACTGTCCACAGGCAGCAGGGTGACTGCTTCTGTTTTATCTACGATGGCATCACACAGTGGCGAAGAAGCCGGGGTCCTGACAGCAGCCCCAGCCCCGTCTCCCAGGGAGGATGACGTGGTCAGAGCCCGGCCTCACCCTGGAAGTCACACGCCAGTGGCCGAGGGCGCAGCGCTGAGCCGGGGAGGGCATGGGGGCCTCCCCCCAGGCAGAGGCTGGAACCCGCACCTCCCTTGCCTGCACCCCTCCAAGGATACAGATGAAAGACGTGGTCACTATGGCCAGGATGGTCCCCGTGGGGATGGACTTCTGCGCATCCTTGAGGTCCCCGGACCGGTTTGAACCCGCCATGATACCTGCGAACATGGAAAATGCTGCCAAGACCCATCTGAGGAGTCAGTGCCATGTGACGGCGGCCCCTGCCCAGAGAGCCGGAAAGGTGGTCTCTGGGGAGACCCCGAGGGTGAGCCGCTCCCGAGGCTGCAGTCCAAGCTCCACCGGCCCACGCTGCAGGACCACGGCTGGGGGGACGCAGGCCCAGGCACGTTTACCTCTCCCCTGGACCGAGGACAAGGCCTGACCCCAACACTGACCCCACGCCCCCCACACCCCGGGCTCCTCTGGAGCCTGCGTTAATCCCACGACCAAGGGCCAGCCCAGGGACGCTGCTGAGCAATGGCTCACAGGCCCCCCAGGACCTAAGCACTTTCGGAATGAGACCCCAGAACGACTCAGAGCCCAGCCAGCCGGGCGGGCAGACGCTGTGACCCCTCCTGCTGCAGTGCCACGTGGGCACCACCTTCCTCTAGGGAGCCACGGCCACGGGCATTTCCACACAATCGGCTCCCACAGAGCTCCGGGAAGCCGGGTCGGTGGCGGCCACTTGACGCCTGGCTCAGTCCCATCCAAGGCACAGCCTGAAGCGCCTGTGCTCAGGGTGGCCTGGAAGGCGGCAGAGCGCACAATCCGGTGCGGTAGAGCATAGAGACACCCGGAGCCACGCAGAGGCTCTGCCCCACGCCCTCCACCCACGGTGCTGAGAGCAGACGGACGGGGTAGGCTGGAGCGGAAGCACACGGAGAGGTCCCCGGGCTGATCGCCCCCTCCACGGTGAGACGGGCCCACCTTCAGGGGTGGCGAGGTAAACACGAGACGCCAGCGCTGGGCCAGGCCCTGTGGCTGACCCTGGGCTCCAGGGCTTTGAGATGCGCTGAGATAAAGTCCAGGAGCAGACATGGGAGGGACCGGAAGGGCAGCCCAGGCCACACAAGCAGCCAGCGCCAGTCAGGGGCATCCCGACAGGAAGGCCGAGTGGAGACAGCCGGGCGCGTGTGCGTGTGACGGGGGGAGCACGGGGCCCGGCCCCACCCCTTGGGGAACAACCAAGGGCCCCACCCCCGGTCAGAACAAGGCCCACTGTCTGAGGAGGACACAGAGGGCCGAGGTCCCCGGCCTCTGAGCTCACACGAGGCCACTCCTAGGCGTCTGCTAATATTGTGCCACGTACTCTCAGCAACCCTACAACAGCCTCTCCTGACACAGGCCTGCCCAGGAGAGCGGCAGACAGGCGTCTTGCGAATCCATCAGGACACAGAGCGGAGACCTCAGCCGCTTCCCCTGAACCAAACAGGCAAGATAAGCAGGGACAGGAAGAAACACACGAGAGAGAGAGACAGAGAGAGACACAGAGAGAGAGACACAGAGAGACAGAGAGAGAGAGATGGGGGAGGGAGAGGGAGACACAGAGAGAGAGAGAGACACAGAGAGACAGAGAGAGAGAGAGAGAGACAGAGAGAGACACAGAGAGAGAGAGAGAAACAGAGAGACAGAGAGAGAGAGAAACAGACAGAGAGAGAGAGAGACAGAGAGAGACACAGAGAGAGAGAGAGAAACAGAGAGACAGAGAGAGAGAGAAACAGAGAGACAGAGAGAGAGAGAGAGAGACAGAGAGAGACACAGAGAGAGAGAGAGAAACAGAGAGACAGAGAGAGAGAGAAACAGAGAGACAGAGAGAGAGAGATGGGGGAGGGAGAGGGAGACACAGAGAGAGAGAGAGACACAGAGAGACAGAGAGAGAGAGAGAGAGACAGAGAGAGACACAGAGAGAGAGAGAGAAACAGAGAGACAGAGAGAGACACAGAGAAAGAGACACAGAGAGAGAGAGAGACACAGAGAGACAGAGAGAGAGAGAGAGACAGAGAGAGATGGGGGAGGGAGAGGGAGACGCAGAGAGAGAGAGAGAGAGACAGAGAGAGATGGGGGAGGGAGAGGGAGACACAGAGAGAGAGAGAGAAAGAGAGAGACAGAGAGAGATGGGGGAGGGAGAGGGAGACGCAGAGAGAGAGAGAGAGAGAAAGAGAGAGACAGAGAGAGATGGGGGAGGGAGAGGGAGACGCAGAGAGAGAGAGAGAAAGAGAGAGACAGAGAGAGATGGGGGAGGGAGAGGGAGACGCAGAGAGAGAGAGAGAGAGAAAGAGAGAGACAGAGAGAGATGGGGGAGGGAGAGGGAGACACAGAGAGAGAGAGAGAAAGAGAGAGACAGAGAGAGATGGGGGAGGGAGAGGGAGACACAGAGAGAGACACAGAGACAGAGAGAGAGGGAGGGAGGGACAGAGAGACACAGAGAGAGGCAGACAGAGAGAGAGAGGGAAAGGGGGAGGAGGAGAGAGAGAGAGAGAGAGACAGGAGGGCAGAATGACAGAGACAGAGAGATGGACAGAGAGACAGAAGAAGGGAAAGATGGAGAGAGGCCGGGCGCGGTGACTCAAGATGCCTGTAATCCCAGCACTTTGGGAGGAGTAGGATGGCTTGAGCTCAGGAGTTTGAGACTAGCCTGAGCAATGTGGGGAGACCCCCCTCTACAAAAAATACAGACATTTGCTGAACGTGGTGTCGTGTGCCTGGGGTCCCAGCTGCTCCCCCTCTACAAAAAATACAGACATTAGCCGGGTGTGGTGCCGTGTGCCTGGGGTCCTGGCTGCTTGGGAGACTCAGGTGGGAGGAATGTTTGTGTCTAGGAGGTCGAGGCTGCAGAGAGCCATGATCACGCCACTGCCCTCCAGCCTGGGTGACAGAGCGAAAAAGAGAGGGAGAGAAAGAAAGAGAAGGAGACGGCTGGAGCGGCGGGCTCACCGGTCACGGAGGGGAAGTAGATGCCAACCAGGAGGGTAAAGGAGGCCGCAATGTCGGTGAGCACGTAGGGCAGCGTGCTGGCGCGGCTCTCCTCTGCCACAGGCACCGAGGGCACACCTTTCTTCTCCACAAACGCCCCTGCGTGCGCGTACGTACTCCACAGGTTCTCTGCCGGACAAGGAAGATCCCATGGGTTTCTGGCACCTTCCGTCCAGCGCCCACACCACGGGGCAGGCCACTCCCTGGCAGGTCCCACTGGTGGCCAGAGGGGAAGGGTCACAGCTTGTGCGCTGCAAGCAGGCTCCAATTCAAACAAGTTTTTTGAGACGGTACCTCTGGGAAAGCTACCTGTCTGCGTCTACGGAAGGAAGGTCAGCACTAAAGAGAAGCCTCAGTGCGGAACAACATACTCCTGGGAAGCCTGGGCCTCCCGTCTCGGGTTCTGGAGCAGGTCTCGTGTACCCTGCCAGGGGTCCTTTCCCTCAAGCCCCTGGGGCGGGTCCAGGGCAGCCTCTCCTCAGGGAATGACGCACAGAGGGGGTGTCACCGCCCAGCCACCGCTCCCTCACTAACACAGCAAGCTCCCCACACACACTGCCAGGTGGTCGTGGACGTAAATCCATGGCTTTAAGACCAGCTTGCTGACCACGACAGAGGCCATCTCCCCGCCACGCTATGTTTGGCTTCTGTGGCTCTGCCAGGGGTGTGCACAGGGACCCCCAGGCTCGTCAGCAGCAGCTGGGGAGGGGCTCGGCCAGGCAGGAGGAACTGGGGCCCTGAGAGCGACTCTACGGTGACAGTATCCACCGGGGCCAGCGCCGGCCGCCGCCACCCCCAGCCCCTGCTGCAGCCCTGCGGGCCTCACCCAGGAAGACGCCGCTGGCCGCGCCCGGGATGCCCTGGATTTCGGTGACGTTGTTCTGGATGAAGTACTCGTCACACGTGGCGCTGGGCTGGGAGCCGTTGCAGAAGAGGCCCCAGAGTGCAGAGGCGGCCGAGTTGTTGTCGGTGACGTAGGCCTTGACGCAGGCATCGAAGCTGCGCCGAGACAGCGTGCGGTTCCCCAGGAGGCAGACCCTAGGGCGGGACAGGGAGGCACGGCCGTGTGCTGCTGCCGAAGTGGCTTTTACTGCCCCACCCGGCTCCTCCAATGGGCACCCGTGGTGTCACCCGCAAGTGGCTCCTGGCACCCTGCACCTCCCAAGACAGGAAGGCCACAGATCACGCTGGGAACTGGGCCCGAGCCAGGCTGCAGCAGGAACGCAAGGGTCACGGATCATGCCGGGGACCAGGGACCCGGGACCGGGCCAGGCTGCAGCAGGAATGCTGTACCGTACAGCCGTCCCCTCATCCATGGTTCGGCCACCCATGGTCCAAACATGCTTAACTGAAGTGTTCTAGACATAAACAATTCACACGTTTTCCACTGCGCAGTGGAAACCACTGAGGTGGAACCCCGCAAACCCCCCGTGCCGACACAGCCACGCTGCAGTCGCTCCTGCCTGAGGCCCTCAGCGGTGTCCTGGCCGGGTCGGCTGTCACAATCTCAGTGCCTGAGTCCAAGCCACCCTCCTGCCACGTCCCAACGGCCAAGAGCACAGGAGTGCCGCCTCTGGTGTGTAAACCAGGCCTGTGTGTAGAAAACAGTCTACACGGGGCCACGGCTTCAGGCATCAGCAAGGGGTCTCAGGACGGGCGCCCCAGGGAAGTGCAGAGCTGTGTTTCCCTAAAACAGGCTCGCAGGGTTGCGGCTGCTCTGCCTCCCTCTGTTTTGAGGCCTCTATGAGGCTATTCCTTCAGGGGCTCCCTCCACACGGAGACGGCAAAAACTTGGGAACCTCGAGGGGCTTGGCTGCTGGCCTTTTCTGGACCCGCTCCTGAGGGCTCTGGCGGCCACTCTCGTGTTCCAGGACGTGGGCCGCCTCCCAGCTTCTCCTCCAAGAGGACAAGAAAAGAGACTCTCCAAGCACCTCTGGGAGGGAGAAGGGAGCCCACGACCCTCGGTGCCACCTGACCGTGCTCAGGCCGCCGGCCATCCCTGAAACCTGCCACTGAGGAGGGTCTTCACACTCAGACCCGGCCACAAGGATGCCTCGGCCCGCCTCACGGCTGGGTTTCCCATAATCCTCAGAACGAGCCCACAGGGGTTCCTGCCGTGGTCACACCCAGTCCCGCCCCTCGCGGGGAGCTCAGTGTCAAGGATGACGGACCAGAGGCGGGCAGAGCCCATGGGACCTGGCCCCAGCCCTACACACCACCCACGGCTCAGAGGCCCCGAGACTTACGGGATGTCCGGGGGGTCGAAGGCAGACTTGATGACACCGGCGTAGATGGCCAGGATGGACAGCACGACGCAGGCCAGGAAGACCAGCGCCAGCTTGTTGACGTACTTGACGCCCACGAAGACCACCAGGGCCATGAGCACCAGCGTGCACGTGCCATACACACGCATGTTGTGCAGCATGGCGGCCGCCTCGCCACCCGCAGCCTCTGCCTGGAAGATGGCCGCACCCGGGGAGATGTACGTCTGCAGGGACAAGACGGGTTGGGAGGCCGTCCCCGGACAGAACTCCCCAGCGCCCCTCCCTCCTGCAAGCGCCACACAGGGGCCTCCTCCCAACAGGCGCTGGGGCCATCGGGAGGCATCCGTGCTGGACGGAGCCCGCGGGGTCAGCGCACGGGCAATGGACGGCCAGGGGCTTGCACGTTTCCCAGGAGCCACCCGGGCACCTGAGAGTAAAGCAACTTCAGGACCTGGGGCGGCCGCACGTCCACACTCAAAAGAAACACCTGCTAAGAGGAATGTGACAGCCCAGAGAGCTCGGCCCATCCCGGCTGGACGTCCTGGACAAACACTGGGTCTGACCACGCCGGCTGGGTGCAACCTCTGTTCTGCCCAAATTCAAGGGACGGAGATGCGAGACGGTGCTGCTCAGCTCCCTCAAGACCGGGACAGGACTGGGGTACAGTAGGCACGGAGGACACGGCACTCATCCCCACCAAAAGCAATCCGGGGAGTGCGGCAGCCATGGTGTCTTCGCAGCCATGGCACCCGGGGCAGGAAAGACCGAGGGGCATGGCCAGGGGACTCAGGGTGGGACAGAGGTGGATGCGACCCCACTGAAAGGTTTCAGAAACTTCTCAGCCATGTGGCTCTCTGCAGGAGCCCAGGAGGCCGGGAACCAGGTCTGGCAGCGGAGGGAGGGGCAGAAAGACTGGGGATGGGGGCTCAGGTGGGCATCTCTGAAGCCCTGTGGGGACAGTGGGTTTCAGAAGCTCACAGGAAGGGTGGTGCTCAGCAGCCAGAGAGGGCGGTTCCTGTCCCCACGGGGACCAAGGAACTCAGGCCACAGCTCTTAGCTGTGCTCAGGTGATGTGGGGCGTGCTTTGAGCCTGTTTTGGGAAGGTGATGACATCACCTGGCCGTACACTGCTGGGCTCCGTAACCCTCGACCAAGTGCCCAAATCAATCAGGCAGGGAAGGGGCTGGGGTCCTGGCAAGAGGTTCTTCTGAGCCAAGTTCCAACCCTGCCCCTAAAACAGCTCAGACTGCAGGGCCGCACCCACGTGGGGCTCAGATCTACAGCCCAGACGTCTACCCAGCTCATGCCAGGCACACCTCGCGGAGGGCGGCAATGGTGCTCACGGGGGACCCAGGTCGCTGCGGAGTGGACGCTGCCGACGGCTTCCGCCAGGGAGAGCCCAGGGGCAGTCAGGGCAGTGGGGTCGGGAGGGCTCCGTGTGCTGTGTGTGCCACAGAGCGGGTCAGGCAGGGCCCCTTGGCGTCCTGCCGCAGACTGTGGGGTGGGGAACACTCCAATGCAGCATGCTCACCAGAAGGATCTCGATGGTCCCCAGAATATACATGGCCCCTGCGAACGTCGTGCCCAGGTAGAAGCAGAGGCCGACAGCGCCTCCGAACTCGGGTCCCAGCGAGCGCGATATCATGTAGTAGGAGCCGCCAGCTGTGGAGACACAGGCGGCAGCCGCGGGTCAGGGGCGTGCTTGGACGCAGACTTGAGGTGCGGTCTGCGCTGTCGCTCATGAGTGAAGGAAGGCCCGTCTCTGCGAAGGCAGCGTGTTCGCCCACCGCAAAGCAGCACATGAAGACGTCCGGCTGCTCCCCTCCCGAGGCTCGGCACTCATTCCACACCGACCGTGCCCTCGTGGACATGAGGACCAGGTGAGGTTGGGGCAGGAGGCCCCAGCACGTCCGGGAAAAAGGCCTGCGTACATCAATGGCAGCCCCAGCCCCCACTTCCACTACATTTTGCTTATAAAAAAGGCAAAAGAGAAACCAGGATGTTCAGGAGTTCTCTGGTAGACTGTGAACCACGCATGCGATGGCTGACGGGAAAGCTGGGAGCGACCCCAGGGTTGCCTGGAGAACGCGGCTCTCCCTGCTCTGAGCAGTGCATGTGGCCATGAGGAAGGGGCCCTAACGGATGCAGTCATCGAGAAGCAGAGACTGGTCCCCTGGCTGCTGAGGGAGACCCCCGGTGAGGGCCCTCGTGCTCTCCTGCGGCGGGGGAAGTCCACTGAGCACCACGCAATGCTCCTGTGGGGGTGGGGGCCAGTTGCGTGACGACCTGGTGCTGAGCAAGCCCGGCCGTTAACACACGCAGGACACGTGCACTAGGGAGCAGACGTGGCATCATCTCAGTTCACTAGTTATTTCGTGTTGCAATTTATTACTAATTAACAATATCATCTCGGTTCACCAGTTATTACGTATTGCAATTAATTTATTACTAATTAACATCATCTCAGTTCACTAGCTATTTACGTAATTAATTACTAACAGTATCATCTCAGCTCACCAGTTATTACGTACTATAATTAATGCTAATTATCATCTCAGTTCACTAGTTATTACGTATTATAATTAATTTATTGCTAATGAACATCATCTCAGTTCACTAGTTGTTACGTATTGTAATTAATTTATTGCTAACGAACATCATCTCAGTTCACTAGTTATTACATATTGTAATTAATTTATTACTAATTAACATCTCAGTTCACTAGTTATTACGTATTGTAATTAATTTATTGCTAATGAACATCATCTCAGTTCACTAGTTGTTACGTATTGTAATTTATTGCTAATGAACATCATCTCAGTTCACTAGTTATTACGTATTGTAATTAATTTATTACTAATTAACATCTCAGTTCACTAGTTATTACGTATTGTAATTTATTGCTAATGAACATCATCTCAGTTCACTAGTTGTTACGTATTGTAATTTATTGCTGATGAACATCATCTCAGTTCACTAGTTATTACGTATTGTAATTAATTTATTACTAATTAACATCTCAGTTCACTAGTTATTACGTATTGTAATTAATTTATTACTAATTAACAAGGTCAGGGCAGCGTTTTGTCTTCACCTTCCCTCATGAGATACAGGTTCCAAGAACTCAGCCTATGGCACATGCCAGGCTACAGGCGTCACTGGAATCGCCCGTGCCTCCCCCTCCCAAGCCTGCTGCCTGGTGGGCACTGCCTACCCTGGCAAGAGACGGTCACCATGCAGCAAAATGGGGAAGAAAACCAAACAGCCGTGACCTCACAGCTCAAACGCTAGAGGAGCCAGTGGAGAACACGCAGAAGGCCTGGCAGTGACCCCCAGGCAGCCCCTGGCCCTGCCTCGCGGAGCGGCCTCCTCCCAGTTACCAAACACACAGACTCCTCTAACAGGACTCAGGCACCCCTTACCTGGCACCACGCCGTTGGTAGCAATCGCACTCATGGAAATGGCGGTCAGCATTGTCTGCAGAAAGACAGGCGGCCATCTGAGGAGAGCTTTCCAAGAGCCTGCCGGCATCGCAACACTCCCAAGGCGCGGTCTATGGCCTGGCTCCCGCCAAAAGTCAGCCCCCGGCTCCAGGGCTCTCCATCTCAATGGAGTGGCTGGGAAACTAGGACCCGGAGGCTCCCGGGCACCAGGCATGCAGTGTCCTGGTTCCCACCCCTTTCCCTATGACAAGGACACCTGAAAGTACCCAAGGTCCTTCCAAACTGGAGGTGATGTCGTCAAAACACAGGGTGTCCCTTCCCTTGGAAGCCTCAGCCCCCTGAGGCCACCCCACAACACCCACCACCGGCCGAGATGCCTTTCCGCAGACACGGGTAAATGAGGTGCCAGCGCCAATCAACATGCCAGCGCTAACCCCGGCCAGTGCGGTGTCTCATCCCCGCAGCTGCCCCGGCTCTCGTGGAGGGGACGGTGCTGAACAACCTCTACACGGGTGTCTGGGGAGGGCCCTACTGTCCGGCTGCCCCCGCCTGAAGGCACAGCCACACTGGCCGGGGAGACTCACGCAGGTGCAGCACATGGCCACGATGAGGAAGGACTCCAGGACACCAGCCACCCCCACGATCCACGTCAGGCGCAGGAAGAGGATGACGCCCAGGATGTTCTGCAGGCACGGCAGGTAGACGCCAATGAAGGTGCCCATGCGCGGAGCCTGCGACGGAACACAGTGTGTGCCGGGGGCTCGGACCCCACACCCGAAGGCAGCCCCCTCCCCAGGCTGCACTCAGGCCCTGGGCAGGCAAAGCGGCCGTGGGGGCAGGAAGAGGCAGAAGGGGACTGGAGGGGACAGGAGTCCGTCCCGGAACAGACGGAGGCTCAGAGAGAGGCCCAGGGTGGGACCCTGACCATCCCGGGGGCGGGGGCTTAGGGGAGGGGAGCAGAACCACATGGTTGGCAGAGAACCAAGATGCAGCTGCTCTGCTGTGCCTCCCTGACGGAGGGGAACCTGTTACACTGGAAAAGTTATGGGAAAAACTAGAGGGAGAACAGGAGGGCCCCCAGCTCCATTCCCTGGATGGCTCAGGGCCTCAGACCTGACACCTGGGGAGAGCCTGAGACTTCAGGAATGGAAGCAGAGCCGGCGGAGGGAAGAAACGGCTGCTGCCCATAAAGCTAAAAAAAATAAAATTAAATTAAAAAAAACAAAATCCACAGCTCAGCATTGGCCCAGGTCACCACAATATAACAGCAAAGGTTCAGATATCCACCCTGGGGCCACCCCGCCTGCCCCAGCATGGAGCAGGCAGCCCGCTTCAGACACCTGTGCCAGAGAGGGGGACACACCCCGTGGCCCTGAAGAAACCCGCACGGGCAAGGACCAGCAGCACAGCCAGAAGCAGGTCAGTGCCTGCGAGGCAGCCCCCCAGCCCCGCTCGGGACCGGCCAGGCTGGGGCAGAAGTTTCAGCTCTGTCCCCATTGCCTGCTCAGCCCCACTCCCGCCATGAGCAGGGGCACATGGCTCGGACCTGGAGGACAGCTGGCCCCAGCACAAGGTGACGTTTTAACAGGAAAACATCTCAAGGTCAATGTAGAAAACGGGGAAGGTTTTCTTTGAAGACATTTCCTGTGAACAACGGCCACAGTGCAGATCAGAACAGGCTCCGTGAGGAGGCTGAGGAGGGGGTTCGATCCTGGGGTTCACACAGCCCAGGCCTGGGGATGGGGCCGGCTGCCGGATGGGAACAGGGGACCAAGTGATGGACAGCTCCCAGGGAGAGCACGTTTAGCACCACACCACAAAAGCAAACAGGGCGGCTTCCGGGGTCATTGTGCCGGAACGCCTCCCACAGACAGGCCGAGTACAGGGCTTGGCAGAGATCTAGGGCTCCAATAACTTTAGGACCCTGGAGAAAATAATTTAAGAGAGCAGCCGGGAGCATGGGAAGCTCTGGCTCTGAGAGCCTGGGGGATGCACTTGGTTCCCTGAGCCCTAGGTGGGGAGCAACAGGGGAGCAACTTGCTTGTGACAGGGGCCCTGGAGAGGAGAGGGTGACGGGGCCGGGGGCCGCTGCTGGGCCCTCCAAATCTGGGTACGCCTTGTTCTTGGTGCAAACGACAGACGTGGTGGGAGATGGAGAAGAACCGGCTTTGGGACATTTTCATGGGATAAAACTGAGAACCCAGGGCAGGGGTGACAGCAAGGCCCCGGGGACAATTGTTGCTGTGACTTCACAGCAAGGCTTCAGCTAACGCAGGAGCCGACAGGCAGAGCTCCAGGCAGAGACGCCGTCCACACAGGGGACCCTGCCCTCCAGGCTCAGCCTCAGATCCCATGGCCCCGTGACAGGCAAGTCAGAAGCTGATTCTCCGCCAAAGGCGGAGGATCCCGACTCCTCACGAAAGGGCATGGCTGGCCTTAGCCTCTCGGTTTGCGCCTAAAAGGCAACTTATAAGGCCCAACCCGACCCAATTTCAGGCGCGGGAGGCTGGAGATGCCTGGCCCTTTTAATGGGTGCAGGTCTGCTGGGGATGAGCCTCTGAGCCTGGCCAAAGAGGACGAGGGGCGGCCCCTGCCCTTCCACCCCAGGGGCCGAGCCACAGTCCCCAAAGGGAGCTGAAGGATTCACTGCCAACCGAAACCTGCCATCGTCACACAACAGGCCTGCTGGGGTCACGGGCCCTGGTCCCTCCCCGACTGAAACGCAGGCTGCACCAGCCTCGAGCACCTGCATGTTGACCCCGAGGGACAGAGGCCTGAGAGCCACCGGCCTGGGGGTAGGGTTGCCAGGGAGGGCCGGGGAGAGCCCTCCAGGTGGGAACCTCCTGGACCCTGGCCCACGGTGTGCCGTCAACAAACGCACCTGCCAGGACGTTTCCCTCATGTCTCAGTACCACGTAGGGTGAGAGAAGCTGGGGTGTGCTCTCTATGGGCACCTCATGGCAGGCTGGGCTCCACCAGGCAGAGGGGTTGGAGCTGGGTGGCCAGGTCAGTGGTGCCTGAGCCCAGCTGAGCTGGAACTGAAGCCAGTTCCCAGAGCACTCGGACCAGGCATGGGCAGGGCAGCAGTACCTTGGCCTCGCGCCGCCGGCTCTCCTCGTCCTCCTCATGCTCCACCACGCCCTGGCTCAGGTTGGTGTAGTTGGCCAGCTTGTTGAGCAGTGAGGACACCATGGGGTTGCTGTCCATCTCCTCCTGTGCGGTGTGGACATAGGTCACAGGCGGCCCTCACCTCGCCGCAGGCCCCCAGGCTGCCTCCCCATGTTCAGGTTGTGGAGCTCAGGCTCTTGCCCGGTCCTGCGCCCCTGGGTCTGAAGCCAGCCAGAGAGGCCTGGACACCTGGGTGGAGGTCTGAGTCTGAGGCCGGGGCTCCAGGCCTCACTGAGTGGGACCACCCACCCACGGCAGGGACCCCGGGATGGCCAGCACTCAGCAGCTCTGAGGGGTTCCCGTGGGGCTGGAACACCCTCGATCCAGGAAGGACCCCAGAAGGCGCCCGTCGAGGACCACATCCCAGCTCAGGTGCGGGACTGGGTCCCCTCCATGGCCTTCGGGACAGGGAGGCCCCAGTTCCTTCCACGTGGTGTCCAGTCCTGTGGGAGGCCCCGGCCTGGGGGCCCCCAGGGGCTCCTTTACTTTTCCACATCAAAGCAACGGCCCTGGCACCTTCTTCTTCCAATAAGTTACCTCGAAAAGTGCCATGTTCTTCCCTTCAAAGAAACTCTCCTGTTCCGCCTCAACATTGTTGAGGAATGGGCTGTTTTCTCTTGGATTTCCATCTCCTGGTGAGGGAAAAACAGTTCAGAGTCAGCATAGAAGAAACTAAAAGCAGGCACAGAAGGCCAACCGCAGATCCTGCATGGAGGGCCCTGGTCCCCACCAGCTGTCACCTCCAAACCGTGGCTAAGGGTGACACTACCCCTTCCTTCCACATATCTGTGTTCCAAAGAAAAGGGCATTTCCCAGGGTGCACGCTAGTCCCAGGACACACGCTAGCCCCAGGGCACATGCTAGTCCCCGGGCACACACTAGCCCCAATGCACACGCTAGCCCCAGGACACACGCTAGCCCCAATGCACACGCTAGCCCCCGGCACACGCTAGCCCCCGGCACACGCTAGCCCCAGGACACACGCTAGCCCCAATGCACACGCTAGCCCCCGGACACACGCTAGCCCCAATGCACACGCTAGACCCCGGCACACGCTAGCCCCAGGACACACGCTAGCCCCCGGGCACAAGCTAGCCCCCAATGCACACGCTAGCCCCAGGGCACATACTAGCCCCCAATGCACACGCTAGCCCCAGGGCACACGTTAGCCCCAGAACACACGCTAGCCCCAAGGCACACGCTAGCCCCAATGCACACGCTAGCCCCAGGGCACACGCTAGCCCCAGGACACACGCTAGCCCCAGGGCACACGCTAGCCCCAATGCACACGCTAGCCCCAGGGCACACGCTAGCCCCAGGGCACACGCTAGCCCCAGGGCACACGTTAGCCCCAGGGCACACGCTAGCCCCAGGGCACACGCTAGCCCCAATGCACACGCTAGCCCCAGGGCACACGCTAGCCCCAGGACACACGCTAGCCCCAATGCACACGCTAGCCCCAGGGCACACGCTAGCCCCAATGCACACGCTAGCCCCAGGGCACATGCTAGCCCCCACACACATTATCATTTAAAACAAAGCCCCTGAAAGCCTCAGCAAATGAGCTGTTCAGCCCAGGGCAAGGGTACCTCCCTCTGGCATTGAAAATCTCTCATTCAGCCAAATGTGGGCAAAATTCTCACTTTCAAAAGTCAAGGCTGCACCTCCTGGCCTTGCTACTTAACCCGCCGTTTCTGAGGGACACAGAGGATTTCCCACTGTTCCCTGTCGAGGATGCTGCCCACGGGCTCTCCAGGCAAATGAGCCCCCAACTCCTGCATCTTTCAAGAAGGCTGGGCTGGTGACCCCTCCGGGGGCTGGGCCCAGGGCTTGGAACCAGGGGGTAGATCCTAGCAGCTGCTCGAGGGCATGAACAAGGGGGTTGGGGCGGAGGAGGACTTGAGGCTCCCTGGCAAGTTGAGGCCCAGTGGCCCATGTGATGGTGTTAGGAGGCAGGGTCTGTAGGAGGTGGTCTGTAGGAGGTGGTGAGGCATGGAAAGGATGAAAGTCCCTATACCCAGCCCTCAGCAGTAGAACTCTCTCACCCTCCCACCCTCCCACCCTCCACGCAAGGACACGGCAGGGAACCTAGGGCCCTCAACAGACCCCAAACTTGCCCAGGCCTTGGTCTGAGACTTTCAGCCTCGAAAACTCTGAGAAGTTTCTGTCTTCATGAATCACCTGCCCTTCAGGAATCATCAGGGAATCAGGGACTGTCACAGCAGCACAAGGACCTCAGCACAGCCACTGCAGAGACCACAGCCTGCCCATCATCAGGGACTGTCACAGCAGCACAAGGCCCTTGACACAGGCCACTGCAGAGACCACAGCCTGCCCATCATCAAGGACTGTCATAGCAGCACAAGGAACTCGGCACAAGCCACTGCAGAGACCACAGCCTGCCCGGGACCCCCGAGCCAGCAGCCCATGACCAGGAGAACAGGGTCTGCAAATGCACATGCCCCAGCCAGGCACGGTGAGGAGCTGAAGGGCATCAAACCCACACCCACCCGTGCACCCCAGGGCCCTCTGCCCCATGAGCTGCACACCAGCCCCCCAGACTGGGAACGACCAGGCCGGGACCCTTCCTAGCGGTGCTCAGCCCATCCTTGACCAGCCACCCTAGCCCTGAACAGAACTGTGTGGGACGCTGAGGGTCCAGAAGAAACGGCCAAGGTAGGATGCGAGGTGGCCGGAGGACGGCAGGCCAGGAGCTCATCACTGTGGCAAACAACACTAGGGGGAAGGTGGGCATTTTCTATGGTATGTTTCAGATGTGCCAGAGCCCACTGGCGGCCACCTTGGCTGGCTGACAGGCACCAGCTGCAGGAGTGGTGGGTTCCGGCCATGCCAGCAAAGAGGGCATCGCCGTCCCGGGGCGGGCGGGCAGCACGTGCTCCCAGTACGGTGCCCACGGCGGAAAGCACAGCCCTCAGGTTATAAGGTCCTTGGTGCGACCATGAGCGACTGCAGACGCCCAGACCGCGGGACACACCACAGAGAGGCCAGCACCACAGAACAGCAGCCCCACCCCTCAAAAACATCAGGGAGACAACACAGACGAAGCTCCAGATGACAGAGACGGCCAAGTGCACGCACGACCTCAGACTTTCTTTTTCTAGAGACCGTGTTTGGGCCAGTTGGTGAGATCCGAAAAAGATATCTCGTGTGTGATCATTAACTCCCTGCTTCCGGGGACTGCACTGCAGATTCCGAAAGAAACGTGCTTGCCTTTAGGAGACACACCTGTGAGGGGGACACCACTCAGCTGCTTCTTCCCAACCGTTCAGAAACAACGTGAGGGTGAAAGATGGAGACCCAGGGCGGGGCGGGGAGCAGGAGGGACACGGCCGACACGGCAGGAGGTTGATATTTGGGCAACGAAGGCCAAGGCCGGGTGGGTGTTCTCCACACTGGTCTTGCAACCTTTCTGAAATCTGAAGTTCCATGAAAATCAGGTTAAAATAAAAATTACAAATACATTCAACTAAGAAAATACGTCTAAATGTCTTTCCCAAGGATTATAGGTGTCTTTCCAAAATGAGCCCCATCCAGGGCCCTTCCCCACTCCTCTCCCATGTTTTCAGCGGATTCCTGCTCAGGCCCTTTGTCTGGACAGAATGGCCGACTGTTTACAGAGAGATCAGCGGTGACTGGCGAGTCTTTCGGGAGTCAATGGAAGATGAAGGACCAGGAGCCTGGTACAGCTGTTCTTGGAGGGAGGGAGGGACGGACGGAGGAAAGGAGAGAGGGAGGGAAGAAAGGAGTGAGGGAGGGAGGGAGGAAAGGAGTGAGGGAGGGAGGGACCCGAGGGTTTCAGGTTCTCCCTCCCACGCAGCCAACCCCACATACAACCTTGGACAAAGTCACAGCTGCTTGGGTTCAAGTTTCTCTTCTCCGCAGGAAGGGTGCGCGGCTCTGGAGGCCGAGCCCTGCCTGCCCTTCTCCACCAGGAGGGCAGCTTGGGGCTCCACTGCTCGGCCCACATCCCTTCTGGAAAGCACGGGTTGACTGGTGGTTGGGGTCTTAGCATGGAACTACGTTTGCGTTCAGCAAGCAACCACTGTTTATCTGAACTTCTACGAACCGCGCAAGTAGGAAAAATGTGTACACAGCAAGCACGTTCACTCAAACCAAGGAGACCAACATCCTTCCCGTCACCTCCAACACTCCCAGCAGCAACAACCACTGCTCACCTCGGTGTCTCCTCTGCACAGCCTGCTTGGGAAGATGGCAACACCTATCAGGCCCCAAGGACACCTCAAAAAATACACATGCAAGCCTCCTACAGGCAATCTATGCAGTTGGAAAAAAGCACTAGCAACAACTTGTTCAAGTTGGATGAATATCGAGCAATTCATTAAACTTAGAAAACATAACCATGTAACCGCCACAGGGTCACACCTGGGATCCGTGTGTCCGACTGTGCACCAGCGGCCTCACGACAAAGCCCCACACGTGGGGACAACGAGGCGTGAGTCTGTCCTTTCACTGCTTACTAAAGTAACACAGACGATGAGTCCAGAACACAAAGACGCACAGAAAAGGGGGACGGAGCACGCCAGCGGGGTATGGCTGGTCCTCCCACGTAGGGACTGCACTGAACACATGAGCATGTTCTACCAGCCACCAGCACGTTCTTGTTACCAAAAGCAGCCTCAGACCATGACTACAACCTTCGAGCCTTTGTTTTTTTTTTGTTTTGTTTTGTTTTGTTTTTTTTGTTTTGTTTTGTTTTTTTGTCTTTTTGAGACGGAGTCTTGCTCTGTCGCCCAGGCTGGAGTGCAGTGGCGCGATCTCGGCTCACTGCAAGCTCCACCTCCTGGGTTTACGCCATTCTCCTGCCTCAGCCTCCTGAGTAGCTGGGACTACAGGCGCCTGCCACCGCGCCCGGCTAATTTTTTGTATTTTTAGTAGAGATGGGGTTTCGCCGTGGTCTCGATCTCCTGACCTTGTGATCCGCCCGCCTCGGCCTCCCAAAGTGCTGGGATTACAGGCGTGAGCCACCGTGCCCGGCCACCTTCAAGCCTTTGAAGAGAACGCGTCTCCCCTCGCTTTCTTAAGAGTGTCGCTTGGTCTCTGTGGAGGCCACGGCAAGTGTGCTCTCAGCAGGATGGA
Source organism: Macaca mulatta (assembly GCF_049350105.2). Classification (NCBI taxonomy): domain Eukaryota; kingdom Metazoa; phylum Chordata; class Mammalia; order Primates; family Cercopithecidae; genus Macaca; species Macaca mulatta. The sequence continues at coordinate 2,216,524 of NC_133411.1, forward strand.
CGTGCCCACTCGGGAGACGCACAAACATTTCCACCTGGTTAAAACAGCCAGGTCAGACCCGAACCAAGAGTGCGTCCCAGGGACGTCATGCCTCAAACGCCACCCAAGAGACTGTTAAAAATCCAATGTCCCCTCTAACCCTCTGCATGCCCAGCCCCCTCTAACCCTCTGCACACCCAGCCCCCTCTAACCCTCTGCACGCCCAGCCCCACCTCTAACCCTCTGCACACCCAGCCCCACCTCTAACCCTCTGCACGCCCAGCCCCACCTCTAACCCTCTGCACACCCAGCCCCACCTCTAACCCTCTGCACGCCCAGCCCCACCTCTAACCCTCTGCACGCCCAGCCCCACCTCTAACCCTCTGCACGCCCAGCCCCACCTCTAACCCTCTGCACGCCCAGCCCCACCTCTAACCCTCTGCACGCCCAGCCCCACCTCTAACCCTCTGCACGCCCAGCCCCACCTCTAACCCTCTGCACGCCCAGCCCCCTTCAAACCCTCTGCACACCCAGCCCCACCTCTAACCCTCTGCACGCCCAGCCCCCTTCTAACCCTCTGCACACCCAGCCCCCTTCTAACCCTCTGCACACCCAGCCCCACCTCTAACCCTCTGCACGCCCAGCCCCCTTCTAACCCTCTGCACACCCAGCCCCCTCATCTAACCCTCTGCACACCCAGCCCCCTCATCTAACCCTCTGCACACCCAGCCCCCTCATCTAACCCTCTGCACACCCAGCCCCCTCATCTAACCCTCTGCACACCCAGCCACCTCTCTAATCCTCTGCACACCCAGCTGTGTCCCTTGCGCTCCCCTGGCCTGGACTTGGACATCGGCAGGCCTGGCTGCTGTGAAGGGCAGCGAGTTTTCCTCTGGCCGAGCCCCGCCTGTGTTTTGGGGATAGGGCCACTCGCCTGGGATGGCACCTCCTCCCTCGTCATTCTGCACATTCATGATGACCGGAAAGCTCCTCAGAGGACAAACGGACACACAGGAAAGACTGGGTGTGCGGTGCAGGAGGGTGAGACGGGCAGGGTTCTTGCCGGGCGGCCCACAGTGTCTAACCCTCAGGGCAGGCCTCGGCGGTGCCCCTGCCCAGGCGCCATGCACAGGTGGCCTCTGACAGGCTGGGTGAAGCGGGGGCAAGGGATGGCCCAACAACCCAGATCAAGTGTCCCCAGCCAAATCCACCCTGTGGGCCAAAAAACAGCACCCAGACACCGCGTGCCCTCAGGCAGGAGCGGGGCACAGACACCGACCCAGCCTCAGGCAGGAGCGGGGCACAGACACCGACCCAGCCTCAGGCAGGAGCGGGGCACAGACACCGACCCAGCCTCAGGCAGGAGCGGGGCACAGACACCGACCCAGCCTCAGGCAGGAGCGGGGCACAGACACCGACCCAGCCTCAGGCAGGAGCGGCACAGACACCGACCCAGCCCCGACCCAGTCCTTCTCCCCTGGGGGACGGCAGCGCCCCGACCCGGTCCGTCTCCCCTGGGGGAGGGCAGGGCCCCGACCCGGTCCATCTCCCCTGGGGGACGGCAGGCATCTCGGCAGGTCAGAGGATTGATCCCGGTTCCGGTCAGGACACATAATGAGCCACGGTACCGACCCCCACCTAACTTGCCTCCTCAGAAGACAAACCCATTTCTGATTTGTCTCCACATTTAAGGACTGAAATACTCAACTCACCTCACAGAAACCCCTGTAAAGGCCTGCTCCTTTCACATTTTACATCACAGCAGTGGCCTGCCCAGGACAGTTTAGAAAGGCTGACTCAGGAATCTCAGTTCATGCCAAGCTCATGGTCTCCCCAAAACCAAGTGCAGCAAAACTCGGGACACCTTAAAACCATGCGACCAGGCCGGGCGTGGTGGCTCACGCCTGTAATCCCAGCACTTTGGGAGGCCGAGGCGGGGGGATCACGAGGTCAGGAGATCGAGACCATCCTGGCCAACATGGTGAAACCACGTCTCCACTAAAAAATACAAAAAATCATCCAGGCGAGGTGGCGGGCGCCTGTAGTACCAGCTACTTGGGAGGCTGAGGCAGGAGAATGGCGGGAACCCGGGAGGCGAAGCTTGCAGTGAGCCGAGATCACGCCACTGCACTCCCACTTGGGCGACAGAGCGAGACTCGGTCTCAAAAAAAAAAAAAAAAAACAACCATGTGACCAGTCGGGAGCGATGGGAACGGCCCCTTCGCTAACACCACGGTCCCTCCGGCGGGCGTGTGGGGCAGGAGTGTGGAGCAGGAAGTCCAGGGTCCCCCAGGCCTGGGCCGCTCCACTCCGCACCCTGACCGTGCGTGATGGTTCCTGTTATCACTGAGAAACGTGATCAATAAGGCTTTAAAAGAAGGCACCTTCAGCCAGTAGCATCCAGGGCGAGAAGTAGCAGCCACGGCATTTCAACCCTCTCCTCCCACCAGGCCGGCTGGGCTCCCACACGCCTTGGAAGAGAACAGCGAGGCGAGGCGGCCGCTCAGGAATTTCCCCTTGAAGGAGACTCGGGCGGATGTCTGCAAATAGCTCATGAAGCCCGTGAATCATCCACGAATGTCCCTCGCCCTCGGGCAGCATCAGGACGGCAGGGGCTGGTACTGTCCGTGCTGCCTGTCGAGGCTTGTACGGTGCTTCATTCTGCAGACACGCCGTCAGAATTAAAAATCCACAGGACCCGGCCAGAGTCACGGGGAAAGAAGCCCCTGTACAGGCCGCCCGGACCCTGGGCCTCCTGCAGCCGCTTGCTGTCATCTATCTTTCCAAAGCCTTTCAAAGGCTGGATGCTCTCACAGCAGCCCCCAAATCCACAGCACGGCAGGCCCCAAAGGCAAGCCCATCTGCAGATCCAACAGCGGGAACCAAAACGAGACCCCAAACCCTGAATGAGGGTCCAGAAGCCTGGCTGGGGTGGGAGAGGAAGGTGAGCTGCACTCATGGGTAACGGAGGGGGAGACGGCGCCCTGGGGAGACTGCACCCAGTCCGGCTGACGCGTGTGCCCAGACGCCGTGTACAGGGAGGGCGCCTGTCCTCTGGGGTCTTCCTCCCGGAAACACCCAGCCACAGGCTAACCACGAGAGAAAACACCAGACACCTCCCAACTGAGGGGCGTTCTCTGAAATGGACCAGGATTCCCCAAAACTGCCAGAGTCATCAAAAAAAGAAAGTCCGAGAAACCGTCACAGCCAAGAGGAGCCCAAGGAGGTTTGGGAACTCGGTGTCTGTCACGCTGGATGCTGGACGTGTCCTGGGACAGAAAAGGACACCAAAGGACACCGGGAAACAGGAGGTGAAACACGAGCCTGGAGGGGTGTGGTTCTGCGTGGTGAGCACCCACCAGGAGCCCTCAATGAGCTGAGCCCCCCACCGCCCGTGGCCACTCCCCCACAGCTGTGTGCATTGCTCTCCTGCTCCGTCCATCCCAACATCTTCCCAGCTCTGGGAACAGCCCTGGCCTTGGCCCACCTCGTCCCTGGGAACAGCCTGTTTCAGTGCCTTCTCCCCAGAGGCCCCTCCTCGCTCACCTGCCCCAAGCGGCCCTAGGCAGCTGGCACTGGGTGAACCGCCCTGCCTACCTGTGCTGGGACAGGGCCTTGACCAGTGCCACCGGCGCCCGTCCCTCCAGGTTTAAAGCAGTTCCAGCAGCAGCTCTGCTCACAGCTTGTCTGGTGTCTTCATGAACCCCATGCACCAGGCTGACCTATCCCCAGGGGCCAGGGTCTCAACAGGACCTGCCCAAGCAGACAGGCCCTGGACTGACAGCGTCTGGCCAGCAGGCCCGGCCTGGGTCCAGGCCCCAGAACCACGGCCTCTGGTGGGCCCCTGAGACCTTGGAGGAGCCCTCCCAACCAGACACACCAGGCTGACCAATGCCGCTCTCCTCCTCAGCCATGAAGGCAGCGAGGTCGAGCCCTGGCCTGGAGAGCTGGCCATAGGTCAGTTTTTTCTCATCTTGTTTTTTTCTACCTCTTAATTTTATTATGAAAATGACCTCAGGTAAGCAAGTGGGCAGACATCCTGTGCGCCCCCAGTGCTAGCTATCCACACACAGATCCACCCCATGGACGCATGTCACAGCACACAGTGGCCACCACCGCCCCTGCCCGGCCTCCAGCCCCCGACACTGAGCAGCCTTGTGGCCCTCTGGAGCCACTTTGCTGAGTTTTCTCTGGCTGCGGCCACCTGGGCAAGAAAACATCTATCTGCTAAGCATTAACAAAGGCCTGTCCCTGCTCACCGGACCTACCAAAAGCCTCCCACCACTTCCCCAGCTCCCTCCCTGCCAAGCCCCCCAGCCACAGAGGCAAGTTCTGGTCTGTTTTTCACTCTAGATTAGTTTTCCCGACACCTTATCAACACAGTGAATGCAGACTCTGTGGTCAGTAAGCAGATCCTGATGGGCTGGGCTCTTGGGGAGCAGCCTCCTGGGCTTGTCCAACCAGGCTGTGTCCCCACCCCAAGAGGGAAGGGGGCGGCTGCAGATGGAAGAGTGAAGACCAGACACACAAGTGTCCCGGCCAGAGGAAGGGCAACCCCTCCAGCCAGAGAGGCAGCGAGAGTCTGCGTGTCAGACCCCTGACCCATCCCGATCCACGCCTGGGAGGTGCCTTCACGGGTAGTGTCTGCAGGGAGAAGCTGGTCTAACCCCCTCTGAGATCGAGATGCCTCCACCAGCCTCCCTATCTCCAGGCACAACCTCCTCCCTTTCTCAGTGGCTCATCCCTCCCCCTATTCCTCCTGCGTTTTGGGATTTTACAGCCATTCTCCGAAAAGGGCTCCAGGAACGTCCTCTTAGAGCTGGAAGCAGCTGACAGGCAGGAGGGGCTGTGAAGCTGGAGTCAGGTCCGGCAGCCTCCGCCCCTTCCTGCCCTCCAGCGTGGGTGGTCTGTCCAGCTCCCCAGCCCTGCAGAGCAGTGGCAGGCGGCACAGGACCTGTGCACACAGAGAGGCGCCAGGCCCGGGGCAGGGGACAAGCAGGTCCAGGCTTCCCGGCTCCCTGCACTCCGGGAGGTGCTCAGGCCTGGCTCTGTGTGTCCCCTGGGTCCAGGGGGCCACCCTCCCCTGGAGCCACAGGGACACCTGCAGCAGAATGAGTCCCACGTGGTGACCTAGTGGCATCAGTCCACGTGGTGGCCCAGTGGTATCAGCCCACATGGCCTCTGGGAACAGCCCGCAACTGAATGGACCCAGGAACACCCCCCGCCCACACCACTGTCTGGAGGCTGGGCTCCCTGTGAAGACGCAGACCCAGGAGCACTCCCCCACCCCCACCGCCTGGAGGCCGGGCTCCTGGTGATGGCACCAGGCACCAAAGTACAGTGTGTTTGGGTTCCAGGACCCGAACGCCAGCTGATGACCCCTGACCCTTGCCCTCCCTCTGCCCCTAAAATCCAGAACCTGAGGCTCTCGGGGGCAGAGGATGAGAACCGCCCAGTGTTCAGGCTGGGACCCGGGGGTTTCAGGTAAGCGCTGAAGCTTCCAGCACAAGTTTCTGGCTAAAGCAGTGCTGCCTTCTGAGGCAAAAACAGGCCCTTCATCACCCATTCCCGAAGGGCCCTCCTCCCAACGGTCTGTGCAGACACCACTGCCAGCATCCTGTAAACCAGGAGAGCCCAGGAGATCCCAGCTCACCGTAAGAGGCACTGGGAGCAAGGAAGCCTGGCTGGAAGGTCCTGGCAAGCTACGGCCAGACACACATGAACACCCGCCCCACAAAACACACACTCACACACACACAGACTTGCATGGGTACGCGTGCACAGACAGGCACTTCCACGTGCACACGCAAACATGCTCACACGTAAGACACTCTCCATACCCGTACTCAAACGCACACACGGTACCCCACTCATCCATACACACAACACTCACCTCGCAAACCTGCACACGCACCTGTACTCACGTGTGCATACCCTTACCACAGTCACAGTCACACACAAACACCCGCACATACACGTGTACACATACACATATCTGCAGCACACACATCTGCAGAAAGTCCCAGGGGCTACAGCCCCCAGACTGCACCACCCATGGGGCGGGGTGCCCAGGACACAGACACACACTGGGACCACAGTCCTTCCATCTAAAGGACACGCCTGCTTGTGGGAAGGCGGCCTCGGGTGAACTCACTTCCCGAACCCTCTGTCAGGTGGCTCTTTGCTGGTCCTGGTCCAGCCTCCTCCCTTAGCAGCCCGAGTGACGTCTGAGCCATGGAGGGGCCACGGGGTCCCCTAGTGCCAGAGGCTCGGGGCCCAGGCAGCCTGCAGGGGCAGAGACGAAGGAAGGCGGGAGAGGCAGGGCCCCAGCGCACCTGCCAGGCCCTCCCAGGGCAGCTCCTGTTACAGGCTCCATCTGGGCTGCGGTCGGGACCCTTGGTGGTGTGGAGGGGACCCAGGAGGGGCCTGGCCTGGCGCGCTTCCCTCCTCTGATTTCCACTCCACTCAATCCCTCCCCAGTGACTGCCCAGGGCGTCTCTGAGCCTCCCTGAAAGCCCAGGCCCGACCCGCTGGCGCCAGAGGTCTGCAGACAGAGCCAAGGAGACTAGAGGTCATGGCCACTGCCACCCTCGTGACAGGCTGGCTCCTGGCAAGGGAAACTGAGGCACGGAGCAAATGTTCAAGGATCACTTTAACATCCTCCTCGCGAATGCACATGTACAAGGTGGACATCCCCTGTGCACTGGGTCTAAATGGACAGGAATGCTGGAAGGGCCAGCGGGGCTACCCCACCATGAGGACGGCTCCAGGCCATGGCAGACACACCAGCCAGACACGCCAACCAAGCACACGGGCATGCTGCGTGCGGCTGTCCATGGCCAGCCTTGAGCTCAGGCCCCAGCCCCCTAACTTCCCAGAGCCACTGGAACCAGCACAGTGGATGGCAATCTGACTCCAGGGGTCAACACAGGCCTCACTCTCATCCCAGACCCCAGGACCACTCCCCACAGAGCCGAGCTCCCTCCCCAGCCAAGGCCCCCAGCCACAGAGGCAAGTTCTGGTCTGTTTTTCACTCTAGATTAGTTTTCCGACACCTTATCAACACAGTGAATGCAGACTCTATGGTCAGTAAACAGATCCTGATGGGCTGGGCCCTTGGGGAGCAGCCTCCTGGGCTTGTCCAACCAGCCTGTGTCCCCACTCCGAGAGCGAAGGAGGCGGTGCAGACGGAAGGGCGAAGACCAGACACACAAGTGTCCCGGCCAGAGGAAGGGCAGCCCCTCCAGCCAGAGAGGCAGTGAGAGTCTGCGTGTCAGACCCTGACCCATCCCGATCCACGCCTGGGAGGTGCCTTCACGGGCAGTTTCTGCAGGGAAAAGCTGGCCTAATCCCCTCTGAGATCGCGATGCCTCCACCAGCCTCCCTATCTCCAGGCACAACCTCCTCCCTTTCTCAGTGGCCCACCAGGGAGGTGCGTGTGGGGTGCTGCCCGAGAAAACCCCAGAACGCAGGAAACAAACCACCCTTGATTCACACGTGATTCAGACACAGCACTCTCCTCCCCACAACTGTTTCCTCAAAAAGAAACCGCCCAAGGAGAGAGCGGAAACAGGCACTGGCTGGCAGGCTGGGGGCCCGCGTCACAGCCCAGGGCCGCAAGCACCTCAGACCCTGAGACCTCTGCAACAGCAGCACACACCCCTCCCCGCAGGGATGAGGTCCTGCAGTCACCGACCAGCCAAAGGGGACCCTGCTGTAGGCCTGTTCCCCGGCACTCCCGGCCAGAGGCTCCAGGACCCTTGGGGCGTCAGCGGCCACGAACAAGGGAAGAGGCAGGGCCTGGACAGCATGGCCAGCCAGGCAGCTCATCGTTCAGGCTGCTGCATCGAAGCCAGAGGTTTATCTTCACAGAACAGGCCTCTGCCCCCAAAAGGGAGTTTCCCTCCTCTTCACAAAGGAAAGGTATTAACCCTTTGTGCTCTGCCCTTGTCCCTGGGCGGCACTTCCCCAGCCTCTGAGAAGGAAGACCAAAGAAGACCAGCCCCCCCCCCGTGTCAGTTACCAGGAGGGCCCCCAGTCATCTGTTCACCAGGCCCCAGACGCCCCCAGCCCAGCCCAGTGCCCTGAAGACCAGCTGGTCCACTCCTGAACGCCGTCCATGCCCAGCTCCGCCAGGCTCCACAGGGTTACCAGGCCCCACAGGGAGCAGACTGCCGCTCGCTCAAGGCCCCGGCGGGTCTCACACTCCCCAGCACCCAGGGACTCCTGCCCCACCCACCACGCGGCCATCACAAAATGACTCTGGGAGCCGCCCCCAGAAACACTCAGCTGATGGAGCTGGTTGAAATCAAAAGCACCCAGCCAGGAAGTGTGGTTAATACTTAACATCAAACATCAAACTTTGCCCTCCAGACCTCGGTCTAAGGCACAGCTTAGAAAATTCATATTCCGGCCAGATATGGTGGCTCACTCCTGTAATCCCAGTGCTCTGGGAGGCCGAAGTGTGCAAACTACTAGAGGCCAGGAGTTCAAGACCAGCTTGGCCAACATGGCAAAACCCCATCTGCACTTAAAATATAAAACTTAGGCCGGGCGCGGTGGCTCAAGCCTGTAATCCCAGCACTTTGGGAGGCCGAGACGGGCGGATCACGAGTTCAAGAGATCGAGACCATCCTGGCTAACACGGTGAAACCCCGTCTCTACTAAAATACAAAAAAAATTAGCCGAGCGAGGTGGCGGGCGCCTGTACTCCCAGCTACTCGGGAGGCTGAGGCAGGAGAACGGCGTGAACCCAGGAGGCGGGGCTTGCAGTGAGCTGAGATCCGGCCACTGCACTCCAGCCTGGGCAACAGAGCTAGACTCCGTCTCAAAAAAAAAAAAAAAAAAAAAAAACTTAGCCAGGCGTGCTACTGCACGCCTGTGGTCCCAGCTACTCGGAAGGCTGAGGTACGAGAACTGCTTGAACCTGGGAGGCAGAGATTGCAGTGAGCTGAGCTTGTGCCACTGCACTCCAGCCTGGGTGACAGAGCAAGACTCTGTCTCAAAAAAGAAAAAAAAAAAAGAAAATTCATATTCCAACAGAGATGTAACAGGAGAGCCCTCCGGGCAGCCGGCCGGCCCCACAGAGGCAATCGATCACTGGTGTGTCAGCTCCACTCGTGCCCTTCATGGCTGGGATGTCCCCCTGAGCTGACCTCCACTCCCAGTGCTGTGCCCAGCGGTGCCACGTCAGGGTCTGTCTGCAGTGCCCGAGGACGGCAGCCCTGGGACGGCTCGCTGGTCCAAGGTATGGAAGGAAAACAGGATCTCAGGACCAAACCCACTAAGTCTCAGGCAAGAGTCACGCTGGGAAACGGGTCACGCAACCTGCCTTCTGTTTTCTTCCTGTGTAGGAAGCTACACGCCTCCCTCACATTTTGGGGCCCACAGGATCCTTACGCTAAAGCAGTTGCAACAAAACACACCCTGACCGTGGAAACGACAGCTCATCCTCACGGTGCGGGACCAAGGACAGAACCAGGAGTTGTTGCTCTGCTCGCCAGAGGCAAACGCACACCTGAGCACTTCACGCACCCCGTGGTGACTGTGTCGTAGGTAAATGTGCAGATTCGCTGAGTGTGAGGCGTGAGGGGTTCTTCCTCTACCCCCACGTGTGACACACGGGTTCAGTGAACGCTGATCAAATGCTGCCTGCCTCTTATCTGCCCTCCCTCTTCTTTTTCTTTCTTCCCCTAATACGCACGCTTTACCCTCTGAATATTCAAGTTCCCAGCCTTCTTTGAGAAGAAAAGCCCGGACCACAGAAGTTTCCCGTGGTTCTGTGCTACGCACATCCTTAACCTTGGCAAATAAACCTCTCAAGTGATTGAGGCCCACCTAGGTCGCTTTCTGTGATTTACAAAGGCCACCCATCCCCCATGCAGGAGCCTGGGCCATCCCGGAATCCCTGGGTCAGGTCCAAGGAGCTCTGCAGGACGTGGCCCCACGTCCAAAGGGCAGAGGCCCTGACAGAGGTGACTTCACTCCTGCCAGGCATGAGGGAGGACAGCCCCCAACTCACCTTCAGGGTCCCGCAGGTGCCTCTGCCTGACTCCAGCCCGCCTGGCAAGGTCTCCGACATTCACTGATCCCCAGCAAGCCTGGGGCTTCAGCCCCGACCAGCCCCCTGCACCAGGCCTGAGCACCTGGCCCTCCTCTTGGCACCGCCCTCCCAACAGCCATCCAGACCACCGGAGAGGCACTGAGAAGTCACCCACTCTAAGTAGGGGATCTGGTGTCCAACACGAGACAGAAAACCACTGTGGAATCCGCTGGCCTCGCCCACTCCGAGAGGCCTGGGGAGCTTTGCAAGACAGGAAACCAAGTCCACGAGGCAAAGGTCTCCTCACATGATCAGAGGCCCTGGAGCAGGTTCAGACCTGAACATAAGGCCACACCAAGAGGGGGAGCTGCTGGCCACTCACTGACCGGCCTAGCCCAGGGGAAAGGAATGGATATCCAGAGGGACACTCAATGCCATGTGTCCCTCTGCTGCGAAGGAAGCCCCAGTCCCTGTCTACCTGCCACGGTACGCGCACACACACATACACGCACACACGCGTGCACGCACACACACATACACGCACACACGCGTGCACGCACACACGCACGCACACGCACACGCGCACACGCGAGCATGCCCACAGCACACAGCTGTGCAAGAGCACAGTGCACTCATGTGTGCACACGTGTGTACATGCATGTGCACATATACATGGTGCAAGCACATGACTCACACATGGATACACCTGCACACTCACAAGGCACACAGGTGACTGCACACATGCGCCCGGCCAGCTGATCGAAGGCACCACACTTTACCACATGCCTGCTAAGGAGGGCCTCTTGCCTGGAGACAGCCTGGGAGTATACCAGGCGCAGGAGGAAGCACAGGCCCCAGCCTAGATGCCCAGCAGCCACCACCTTCCTGTGTATCTTTTGTTTCCTTTGGTTTCAAAAAGGGAAGCTGATACACAAAATGCATGTCTCGTAGCCTCCCTGCCTGCCCACCACATATCCATGACCATCCATACCCACAAGGTGGTGCCCAGCTGCTGCAGGGGTTCCCAGGCACAGCCACAGGGTCAACGGCCTGCCTGTCACCTCCAGCTCCGACTGCCTCCCGTGTCTGTGTCAGGAGCGCCCTCCTGAAATCTGGGGACAACAAGAGCTGTCCGTCCCTACTCAGAAGGACGGAACCCGGATGCTCTGTGCATGGTCCCCCTATGTAATGCATGATCCCCCAAGTCCCTGCATCCCCAAAGGGGACCCCAGATCAGTGCAGCCGGCGTGCACCGTCTCGCCGTTCCCAAGGCCAGTGCAGAGCATGGCACCCAGCACCCAACAGGCAAGGATGGCCCAGGACGGCCTTCTGAGTAGGGACGGGAAGTGGCAGCTCTTGTTATCCTAAGATTTAAGATTTCAGGAGGGCACTCCCAACACAGACACGGGAGATAGTTGGAGCAGGAGGGACAGGCAGGCCGCTGACTGTGCGACCGGGCCTCTGTCAGCGGCCAGGGGCAGAGGGAGGCGAGACCGCCCCTGGACAACCAACACGAGCTCAGCCACAGTGGAAAATCTCAGAAACGGAACCCAAAGAGGGAAATGGCGCCCGAGCCAGGAAAAGCTCCCGGCAAACCCGGCAGAGCCCCAGCTGAGGGTGGGAGACTTGGGGGTGCCAGGCAGGACCCACCCTCTCCCAGCCCAGGGAGCCCCGGACATGTGGACGTCCCTCCTAGAGAGTGGGTGGTCCGGGCCTGCGGGGCCTCGCCGGAGGCTCTGCACACTGCACCTTCCAGACAGGCCAGGGCACTGGCCAGCCCTCCCTCCCCACCCCTCCCACGGTCTCCTGGGTCCCGACACCCCTCGACGCATCCGTATAACCTGGGAAGGAGCGAGTCTACCCTGATGTAGTCACGGAGGAAGAGTGGGCTCCCCCAAGTCAGTTATAAAACCCAACCCACCCTGAAGTCAGAGGAGACGCAGCCGGCCCCCAGCAGTGTCCCCCCATCTCCTACTGAAGACGTAGCCAGCCCCCAGCAGTGTCCCTCCAATTCCTACTCAAGACACAGCCGGCCCCCAGCAGTGTCCTCCCACCTCCTACTCGAAAAATCACCCCACTGAGAAACTGAGGGCTAACATGTCCCATCACTTCAAGACGAGGCATTTCACATAAAAATAAAACCAGGAATAAAAGCTCTGTCCGAAGAAGTGCTGAGGGCACAGTGCCCATCCTGGGAACAGGACGCCTCCCGCAGAGGCTCCGCCAGAGGCAGCAGGGAAGCTGCAGGGGTCGGGGACAGGAGGCTCCTGGAGCCAGGCTGGGCAGACACGGCCTTGCTGGGTTCTGGGTCGAGCCAGGCAGCCTGGGCAGCAGCATTTACCCCTCCTCCCCCCGAACCCCCAACCCGGGCTCAGGACGCCGAGTCCCCTGTTCAAGCTGGGGTGGCTCAGGACGCCCTCTCCACGCCCACCTAGCAGTGCCCAGGAGCAACCCACCAGGCCCCCCAAACTTGCTTCACCGTCACCCAGGCGCCAGCCCAGAAGTACCTCTATGGTACCTCCATGGACCATTCGAGGGAACGGCAATGGAGTCAGGAAGAGCTTGGGTGCCAGTAACTCCCGTGGCTGGACAGGTTTGGAGCTGGTCTGTGACCTTGTGGCGTGGACCCCATGCAGCAGGCCTTTGGGAGCAGCTCCGGCTGCTGCAGGACCCCTGCCCCCGACCACCACCACCGCCACCAAAAAGCAAAGCCTGTGCCTCCTTCCCCAGGCTCTGTGCCCATCACGGGACTCCTCGCCACACCTCTGTGGGCTGAAGATCAGGATGTGATCAAGTGGATTCCGAAGGGCAGCTGCATGCCCGTTACAGCCTGGCAGTGGCTGGGCACCGGGCCCTTTCTGTGGAAGAGGAAGCGTGGCCAGCACAAAAGCCCCAGGTGCAAGTTCTCTGCCAATTCGGAGAAATCTCCCAAGTTCAGCTCACACCACAGGCCACCTTCAAGTGTGTCCAGAAGCCCACACCTGGCCCGTTCCCTCCTGTTTCCGATTTCATGAAGGGCCAGGGAGCCTCTTGACACGCCTGTAGCAGGACCTGAGTAGCAGGACCTGAGTGCGCCGGCAGGGCCACTGCCTCCCGGGCAGACAGAGGCCCAGGGTACCGCTCAACAGCCTTGAGAGTAGAAGAGACAAGAAAAGGAACAAGCACAAAATTCCCTCTGGCTTAAAAGCAAACGACACTTACAGTCTAGAGACAAAAGTGAACCTGATCAGCCTTGAGAAAGGGCCGGCCAGGCGGGAAGACTCCTGAGTGCGTTTCGGGGGCGTTGCTATAAAGCTCACACAGAAAGACCAGGTCAGAGCCCACCCTCCTTGGTGCTTCCTCACTCAGCCCTGATGGCTGGAGAGAAGGGGCTTGGACTCATGGACCCTGCTTAGCACTTCACCTGGTGTTGAGCCTGGCATCCAGCCTGACCAATTCCAAGATCTGGGCTGGCCTCCGTGCAGAGGAAGCTGAGCCCACTCTTCACCCGCCTCGGTGGGTGCCTTCACGGTGGGTCCCCACTCGTGTCCCTGGGTTCCTAAACTGCCTGGAGGGGATGTCTGGCCTTTCCTGCCGGGGATGGTGGGTTAGGAAGGATCTGGGGTCTGCCGCCGGACTTGTCCCTGGATAGACCTCACCTTCCTTCCTTCCACTGCAAGGGAACAGGGAGGCTGCCACCCACTGCATGAGACCCGGGCACATGCGGGCACGGCCAGCACGCGGGGTGGCGGCTGGACTGAGTCCCGTCACCTTCTCAGAGACTCTGGAGGGAAGGGCCTAACAGCCTCCGCTTTCTAGATGGGGCTGAGATCCCGGGAGTAACTGGGATTTGGAGCCAGGATGGAGGGAACAGGGCTGGGGGATTCTCTCCCCAGTCCCATCCCCAACCCCCAGAGAAAGTGAAAGTGCTAGAAACCTCCAGATTCCCGGAACCGGGAGGACGCGGCCTGAGCAAGGCCCCGGCGGCCGCCCACTCCCCAGCCAGGGCGCAGTCCTTCCTGTTCCGCCGCTGGGGGGTGGGCGGCTCCTCCAGGGTCAGGCGGGTGCAGGACGGGCCGGCCCGGGCTAGTGGGACCGGACGGCCGCGGCGCAGGGGAAGGGAGAGCGCGGGGGACGCAGGACGCCCCGGCTCCCGAACCGCCCGGGTCTCCACCGCCACCCCTGTCCTACCGGGGACCACCCAGGGGCCCGGGCTCCCTCCCGAGCCGCGGTCCGGCCCCTCCCCGTTTCCATAGCTACCAGCAGCGGCGTCCACACCTCCGCCCCCGGTCCCACCCGAGCCGATGGTACCCGGAGCCTGGGCACAGCCCCTAGCCCGCCAGCCCTGCCACTAACGTGGGGTGGGGGCCCTCGTGGGGGGCCGAGAAGATCAGGCGGTGGGGGCGCGGGAAGGGGCGCCTCCTGTACCCCGGCCCCACCGCCGCGGCCACAGCCCCCACCGCGCCGCCCACCTCCCCTCCCGGATGCAGGGCCCAGACCCGCTCTCGGGGCGCTCGGCCTTTGTCCGGCCAGGTGCGGCCGCGCTCACCCGGGCTGGGGCGCTCGGGCTCGGGGCCCTCGGGGGTGCCCGGCGCCTCCGTCCGCTCGGCCGCCTCGTCCCCGCCGCCGTCGGCGCGCGCCTCCACGGGCACCACGGTGAAGTTGGTGGGCATGGCTGCCTGCAGCCCACAGTCCCTGCCCCGGCCCGGCCCGCGCTGCGCCGCTCCCGCCGACGCCACGGGACTTGGGCGCAGGGGCGGGGTCCGACCGACCAGCCCCGACCGCCCCGCCCCGCCCGAGCCACGTGACCTCACCTGCTGGCCCCGCGGCCCCAAGAAAAGTTGGCCCGCGGCGGAGCTGGGCCAGGCGACTTCCCGCAGGGACCCCCAACCCAGGCTGCGTCCGCCCGACCGCCCCGACCCAGGACGCTGGGCCTTCGCTGCCTGCGCCCCCGACCCTCGCAGAGCCAGTGAATCCCCTCTCCTTCTCCTGCACCCCCTCCTGCTCCAGCCCCCTGCCCCGCCTGCTGGAAACCCCATCCCCCTGCCGCCCTCCTGCTTGCCCCACTCCCTGCCCCCCCCTGCTTGTCCCCTTCTTCGATCTCCTACCCCCACCCCGACCCCTCCGCTGCTCTTGCTCCAGCCCCCTGCCCCTCCTGCACGCCCTCCTGCGGGAACCCCCCCCCACCACTCCTGCACCCCCTCCTGCTGGGCCCCTCCTGCTGGCCCCCCCGGCACCCCCTCCTGCTTGCCCCCCATTCCTGCTCCAGCCCCCTGCCCCCCCTGCCATCCTCCAGCACCCACCTCCCACACAGTCCTCCCACCCACTCCAGGCGGTCAACACCCGCTCAGACCCTGGGCTCCTAGCCTGGCTCATGGCTAGCCCAGCCTGGCTGCGAAGGCATCTCCTGTGGAAGGAGTCTTGGATAGTCTGGGGATGGGGTCCTCTGGACCTTGGTCCAGCTCCAGGTTAGGGACCTAACCCAGTAGAGGGAGTGTCCCCCTCCATGACAGATACCACCCACGAAGACCCCAGTCTCCTCCACGCCTACCCCAGGAGTGCCCTGCGGCCCCTGCCCTGGAACCCTCCCTTCCCTCCTTGGGAAATGTTCCAGAAGCTCACAGGGTGGTGCAGGGAAGGTGGAGTTCTAGAACCTGCCAGGCGTACACCAAGATACCACCGGCCAGCACCTGGCACATTTCTCAACAAATGACTCATGAAAAACGGAACAATCAGATGTCCGTCAATGGAGAACTGGGCTAAAATGCTATGGCACACAGGTGCAATGAATCAGCCTTTATTCGTAATCACCCACAACTGCTGTACAACAACAAAGCAGAAACACAGGTGGTGTGGGCAAACATGGCCACAGCCTCTTGTCACATGGAAAATGGGCATGGCCTGGCCATGTTTTAGCAGCATGCCTGTCTAATCCTAAATGGCAGCTGGATGAGAGTGATGGCCTCCAGGCTGTGGGATCACGGGGCTCTGTGGGATCAAGGAATGCAAGCCCAACCTCTCCAGCCATTTCCAGTAAAGCCAGTCATGCCCTGGGATGGCCCAGGGTTCTACCCTTTGCCCCATGGGCTCTTCTGGGCAGAAGCTGGAGGCCTGGGCCCCTCCTGGAATGTCCCCCATCCAGCACCAGCCCTCTGCAGAGGTGAAGGTACCTCTGGCCTGGGTGTCTGGAGCTGTGCCTGGTCCACACTCTCACCCCACCTCCCACCAAAGGGAGCTCAGGGCTGTGGGTGGTGCTAGGTCAGCTGTCTCCCTGGGTCAGTGGGACGGAAGGTGAGAAACCACCTCCCCAGAAGATAAAATGGTTCCCAGGCATCCTCACGAGGAGGGCTGGCCCCAGGTATCCTCACGAGGAGGGCTGGCTTTGCTGAAAAGATCCAGGGGGTGGGAACAGAAGTGCTCAATGGGGTCAATTATAGGGTTCACACTTAGGGTGCTGGGTAAACCCTCTCTTCAGTCACCCCAACAGGGGCTTCTGCACATTCAACCCTGGTTGCCACTCAGCGCTATTTCTGAAGGTTAGACAGAGCTCAGCGTGGGCACGAGGCCTCCCCAAGTGATGCCAGCAGGAGCAACAGATGTGCAGGGCTCCCGTCGCACGTACAAGTTCTGTTTCACACCCCTGGACTGTGGGGACGGCTGCCCGCCACACACTGGCTGTGGACCTTCAGAGGAGCTGGTTTGGAGGGTCTATGGCCAGGGCCAGCGCCCGGACTCAGGACTCATCAGCTTCATTTTACAGAGGAGGAAACCGAGGCCCAGGAGTTTAGGGTCCTGCAGCAGCTCCGAGGGTGGTCTTCTCAGTAATTACAAAATCTTGACTAGGACCAAGGGCCATGGCTGAAGCTCCCTCTTGTTTAAATCTTAGATCTTACTTATGGGAGGCCTGGGGTAGGGGGTGAGGTCTGCCTTTTGCATTCTAATTAGGTGAGTCATTACAGAGATCAGCACCCTGTAAGCACCCGCGGGTCAAGACAGAGAACCTTGCCAGAGCCCAGAAGCCGCTGCAGGCCCCTCCCATCCCGTCAATAGCCCATCCCTAGGGGCCTGGTGGCTCCTTCCTTCGCTCTGTGGGTTTCCACGCCCATGTATGTCCTCCCACACTGCAGCCTTGGGTTAAATGTGCATTGTGTGACTTTCAGTGCTCTCTTCCTACCTACCTCCAACCCTCTGTCCTTTTCTGTACATGGCACCTGTTGTAGGAACCGGCCCTCGGACATGTGGAGGTGCCCGAGACCTGGGTTGGAGTTGCATCTTTTGGTGCAGGCCTCTGTGTCTCCTGAAAGTGGGCGTCTGGAGGCAGGGGACTGCTGGGATCTGGGTCCAGTCCCCTGGCAAGGCCAGGGGCTTGCTCTCAGAGGGAGCCACGCGCTGTCTGGTGGTAGCCCCTCCGTCAGCAGTCGTTGGTGCTTGATGTCTGAAATGACAGATTCGTGGAGCAAAACAGTGATTTTCCAGTGCCCGGTGGCTTCGTCAGGAATTCACTGGAGGAAGAGGCTCATCCTGTTCATCTGGCCGTCTGGATAACGGTGCCCATAGGAAAGGCAGGGCGAGGGTGCCTCTCCCTCACTTGTTGGTTTTCACAGTGGTGAATTGGTTCCTGACGATCTCCCAAGTGTATTTATACATCACTGATGAAACACGTTGGTGGGTCTCAGTCGATCACCATTAGTGCCCTTTCCAAGCATTGGTGTCCAGCTTTGCCCAGCGGAGCCTCTTCAAAGGCAATCTCACGTCCTTATGATGTGAGCCTGGTCGTCTGAGATGGCCTCTTGGCCGTGTGCAGGACATAGCCAGGGGAACCCTAGGCTTTAGTGCAGAAAGTGGCCAATGGTGGTTACATTCTGTTTGTAGATTCTCGGAATAGTCCCTGCTGCCCGCCACCCTGGCATGGAGTTTCTAATTGATTAGGATGGACGCTCAATGCCAGCTTCCAAGTCAGGAGGCCGCTTGTGCCCATGGCTTGGAATCAGAGCTGTGGCCTGGGAGGGCTCTCACCAGGTGCAGGCTGCCTCCAGGTGTCTGTGTGCCTCTGCACACGGAGCTTCTCCCCAGGTCCATGGGTCCCCCCAGTCCACTTCTGCTTTCCTGTTAGGGTGGGGGGCTCATCTCCTGATGTGCCATCTGCATCCTTTTGGGCTGGGAACCTGCTGTTGGGTACCAGGCAGGACGCACCTCCAGGGCTGAAGGATGCAGGTGGGGTCAGTGGGCAGAGCGTCCATGGAGAGCTCCGTGTCCAGGGAAGGGGACACCTGGGGGAGGCTGGCCCTGGAGGCCCCACACTCCTTCTCACCAGAAAGCCACCCGCCTTCTGCCTGGCAGGGCTGGGCACCCACCCAGGTGCTTGCCTGTTGGCCTGGCACCCATGCTGAGTAGGGGGAGTAGGGCAGATTAGAAGAGAGGGGAAAAAGGAGAAGCAGGAGAAGGGTGAATGGGAAGTGGGCAGGGGAGAGGGAAGGGAGGCCCCAGTTACCCAAGGCTAAAGTGATTTTTAAAAAACAAAACTTTTTTTTTTAAGGGTGTTGAGCCTCTCCTGGCAGAGTGGGGTGCGTGGACACCCGCGGAAGAAGCAGAGGCTCCAGCCGCCTGTGGGACCTGCACTCTCCCTGCCCAGGAGTCCCACCAGGGCTGTGAATTCTGCCCATGGTCAGGGTGGCCCTAAAGCCCCACATCCGCCACCACCTGTGGGGGCTTGAAGGGAGCTGTGGTAGATAGCGATGATAGAAGACCCCAGCCACAGCCCCAGGCCCACGGCTGCATCTCCCCTGAAGATGCAGCCCTGTCCCAAGGGTTCTGCAAACAATGCCTGGTTCTTCCCAGGCAGGCACCACAAGCTGCCTCCACCCTCTGCACCCCCGGCTTGCTCAGGGTGGGGCCCTGGGCCTGGTGGATGGTGGGCCTGGCTCAGCTGGTGCTGGGGAGCCCGTCTGCACAGTGGCCGGGTACATGGGGCCTGAGTCCTGAGCCTCCCGGCTCCTATGCCTGCTGGGCAGGGGCACATCCCGTGGAGCTGAATCTGGGAACAGACAGGGCCTCCCCCCGGAACAGAGCTCCTCTGAGACCATCTGTGTCTGAGACTGTAAGTGACGCCAACAGAAGGTCAAGCTTGAGCGACAAAGCTCTCAGTCCTGTAATTCACGGACACCGAGTCTTCACTCAAGTTCCCTCTGGAAGATTCCGTGGACAAGGCCGACACACTCTGCCCCTCACTCAGGAGGCTCCAGGATTTTTAGACCACGTGTGCGGCTTTCCTTCTCTCAAAGTGTTACTCACGTAATGTTACTCAGAATCTCACTCAGACGCCTGTGAGCTGCGGACACAGGGAAGTTCGCATCTCCTCTGAAGTCCAAGCTGCCCAGAAGCCCACCCACCCCCTGCCAGCTCTCGTTCCTGCTCCACAGGTGACTTCTTTCCAGTAAACCGTGGGCAAATGTTTGCTGTCAGCTCAGGGGGAAAGGCCGTGCCAGGGTCCCGATGGGCTCAGAACCTCCCAACCTGGCAGCCACACAGCCCTTGGGAAAGGGATGCAGAGCCCAGGACACGCGAGGCCAATCCTCTCTCAGACGTCATAAAGAACTGGGTATGGAGGACGAGGCCAGCCCTCGTCAATGATGCCCCCAACCCCGGCAACAGCATGAGATCAGGGATCTGCTGGCTCTGTCTCAGAGCCGCAGTGGGTCCTGCTCAAACCCCAGAGCCACAGGGATGGGCCAGGAGGCTGGTGGGGGGTGTGCTGTGAGAGACTGCTGAGCAGGCTGGGGTGAGCTGGGCCTGGTCTGCAGGGGTGGGGGCACAGCCTTCACCGGGGAGGCACCAGGGAAGGGGTTCCTGCCAGCCCGAGATGGAGCAACGGAGCAACTAGTGAAACCAAGTCTGCAAAATTATCACCGTTGGTGGGAGTGATCCGACCTGACTCCCATCTTGGTTATAACCTCCAAGCTGTCCTTGTTCCTTCCTGGGCGTAGGCTGAACTAACTTTGGGAGGAACTTAGTTTACAGTTAAAATAAACCTCCTTCTTGCCCGAGGACTTGACTGCCTTTGTAGGATTAACAAATTAGCCGCAAGATTAAAGAAATTGTGGTTTGGGAGTCATGTAGCTGGAGGCTACAAGATTCTGACCCTCCCTAAACTGCTCCTAAAGTCAATGCTTGAGATGTTTTGCAGACCCTTGTTGCACTAGATGGATCAGCTGGCACCACCCAGATTAATAGACTGGCTCATCTGATCTTGTGACCCCACCAGGAACTGAGTCAGCGCAGAAGGACAGCTTCAGTTCCCTGTGAGTTCATCTCTGACCTGACCAATCAGCACTCCTGGCTCACTGGCTTCCCCACGCACTAAGCTGTCCTTAAAAACGGATCCCAGGCGGGCGCATGTGGCTCACGCCTATAATCCCAGCACCGTGGGAGGCCGAAGCGGGTGGATCACGAGGTCAGGAGATCGAGACCATCCTGGCTAACACGGTGAAACCCGTCTCTATTAAAAATACAAAAAGTTAGCCGGGCGTAGTGATGGGCTCCCAGCCCATCACTACGTAGATGTAGTCCCAGCTACTCGGAAGGCTGAGGTAGGAGAATGGCATGAACCCGGGAGGTGGAGCTTGCAGTGAGCCGAGATCACGCCACTGCACTACAGCCTGGGAGACAGAGTGAGACTCCGTCTCAAAAATAAACAACAACAACAACAACAACAACCTGATCCTGAATGCGCGGGGAGACTGATTTCAGTGATAATAAAACTCCAGTCTCCGCACAGCCGGCTCTGCGTGAATCACTCTTTCTCCACTGTAATTCCCCTGTCTTGATCAATCAGCTCTGTCTGGGCAGCGGGCAAGGCGAACCCACTGGGTGGTTACATGACGGGGAGTCCATGGGCCTCAGCCCCTCGAAGAGAGAGAGAGGAAAACCCCACGCGGGGAAGCGTTTCAGTGCGGTCTGAGAACGTCGTGGGCAGGCCTGGCAGCCGTGCAGACCCGGCAGAAGAGTCTTCCCGACAGCAGCACCAGGGATTCACCAAAAACAGGCGTGACCCAGACCCACGCCCTCGCCAGACACAGGTGAGCTGTTGGCCAAATGTGAAGGCCGACGAAGCCGTCCTTGGGCGTGAAAGGTCTTGCATGAAAGGTCTCTCTAGACTGGGAGATGCCTCCTGCCAGGAAATTCGAATGAGTCCAGGAAGAAGGAGAAAACCTGGACCCGACACAGGCCGCAGAGGGCCTGGCCTCACCCACTTCTAATGGAGCCGATGAAAAATCAGGGAGTGTGGGGGACCCAGACAACAGCAAACAACTGTGCTCATAACATCAAATGCGCCGGCCCCGCAGCCTCGCAGGTACCAAGGCTGGTTCTAGTGGCTTCTTCCAGGGCTGTGGGAGGTGTGCGGGTATCTCACTGAGCTTTTGGACCAGAGGGCCAAGACCAACTAACGTGGAGGAGCACGTGCAGACGCCACCTCGCCCGGGGACGCTCGCCATCGGCAGTGTGCCGGGGACACCACGGGGTGCTGGCCAGATGCTCACAGCCGCTGCACCTCCCAGCACAATGCATTCCACAGGCGGGATTTGGGGGTGTCAGAATCTCACCAGCATCCAGGCAGTGTGGGGATAAAAATTCTGGCTGCCCGGCACAGCCCCTGCCCCTGCACTTGGCACCTCAAGGGGCTTGGATTCTCAACACCAGCTCAGATAACTGGTAAACATGTTTATTAGTTTTAACTTTGCTTTTTCCTTTTTCTAAAAAAACCATTTAATTGTAGTAAAATAATATGTAAAATTGCCATTTTCACCATCTTTAAGTGTCTGATGGAAGAAACATTCCCACAGCTGTGCGTCCACCTTCACCGACGGTCTCCAGAGCCCTCCCAAACTGAAGGCCTCTCCGCAGCCTGGCACCTGCCATTCTGTGTTTGGTCCCTACAGATCTGGGAACTCCAGGGACTTCCCAGGAGGGGATCAGACAGGGCCCTGCGGCACGACGTCCACACAGCCCCTGCGTGCTGTAACCCGTGCCAGCATCTCCTTCCTTTTCTCTGCTGTCAAGTGTCCACTGCGTGGATGGGCCGTGTTTTGTTCACCCACTCATGCACGGATGGGCACGAGGGTTGCTATTCCCCCTCTGTAGAGTGCTGGCTAACAACTTCAAAGGTATATATCTAAGTAAAAATGAAAATGTGTAAAATGTGTGAGGCACCCCACGTGCGCACGCACGAGCCCTCTGGGAGGAACTGGGGGCGTCGCTGTGGCTGCCTGGGGGCGCGGGGCCTGACCTTCTGCCGACGCTCCTCTGTCCTGTTACCTGGGGTGGCTACACCAGCATCATCTGGCCAAAAATACCTCCTAATCGTTCTGGCTGAGCCGCTGCCACTGCCCAAGATAAGCAGGGCACGTTCTGGCTCCCGGCAGTGATTTCTGTCCTATTTTTACACTCGGTTCGGATAAGGTCTCTGGTGGCCTGTGCCCAAGGTCACTCTGTGAGGCCCCAGGGAGGCGGTGGCTTGCCCTGGGTTCACCTTCCCTCTGGGGAAGTGGGTTCCGGGAGCCGCACAGAGAGGCATACTGGGTGTGCAGAGCAGGAGTGGTCGCAGGGACCCCGGTTCCGAGGAGGGGAGGGGTCCACTCCTGGGCCCTCGAACCCTTGGGTCCCAGCCCCTGCAAGCACAGCCCTGCCGGGTAACACCACCAGCTCCTGGAGGCGCATGAGAGCCCACATCTGGGGTTCCTGGCAAAAGAACCCCCAGATAAATGCGTTGAGCTGTCCAGCCTCCCCCCGCCAAAGGCCCCAGATAAATGAATAAAGCTGCCCAGCCTGGCCCCCGGCCCACGGAGGCGCAGCCGCTCAGCAAGGCAACGAGGCCGGCCAGAGACTGTCGCACAGGAGTGGACGTTCCCCGCCAAGGGGCCGGGGGCCACGGTCAGCTTCTCTGAGTGTCCTGGTCTTGGAGGACACACGTCGTGTGTGTCGGCCAAGGAGCCGGACTCGGGGCCTCCATCAAACAGTGTTGCAAACTGGTGCAGCATATCCTCAAGGTTTAAGCTTCAGATTTTGCTTGGCAAACGGAATCCAAATCCACTTCTCTTTCTTGACTTTCTTCGTTTGTTTCATTAAGAGAAGAGAGAAGAGGAAACATGTTTGATTAAGTTTCTGAGATAACTCGCTTGGTCTAATTGCCTCATTGAAACCTTAAATATTTGGCTTACATCACGAGAACAGTCTGGCTAATACGCTGCTAAATTCATCGCTCTCAACGGAGAATGACTTATCTGTACAAATACTGCAAATCATTAATTTGTATTTTCTCAGGGCGATAAGTTAAAAATACATTTTAAAAATAAGTTTTGATTGCTTTTGAAGGATAGCGACCTCCATGGACCTCGCAATGCAAAACCCACAGCTGACAGCAAGTCAATCTGCCCCAACAACTAGCAACAGCTAGATCCGTCCTAAGGGACACACTTCACAGGCCAGAGATCTTCAGCATAGAGATCAGCGCCCACAAGCCAAGAGAAAAGTATTTTAAAGACCACCTAATCCCTCACTGTGCTTTCGAGGAGAAAAGGAATGCACATTTAAAAAACAAAAACCAAAACGATCTGCAACTCCAGCGCCTGGCCATGAGGGAGTAGCTGCGTGCAGTGGTCAGAGAGAACACAGAGGACAGAAGACCGTGGGAGGGAGGGTGCTTCCGAAGTACAGAGAAACAGCTGCAGCCTCCACCTCTGTGCCAGCAAACACTACCTTCAAAAATGAAGGCAAAATCAAGACATTTCCAGACAAACGACGACTGTGAGGATTTATCCCAAGTGGACGGAAAATGGTTCCTGGTGGAAACGCTGAAATCCAGAGCTCAGAGAACACGGACTGGCGGGGCAGGTGAAGAGCCTTGCAGTGCTGGATGCATTAAACACTCAGTGTCCAGCATGGGGGAGGGAGGCCCTGGAGTCCCTGACCGCAGTGGACCTGGACCGTCAAGGGCGTCTGTGCAGGGCAGACGCTAGGGCAATGACCGTGAGAACAGCAGAACACACAGCTACCAAGCGAACACAGGGAGAAAACGGAGTAATAAAAAAAGGGTTTAATCCAAAATAATCAAGAGAAAAGACACCCATGCTTGCACTACCCGGAGAAGCGAGGTGGCAGACCAGGCCTCGAATCTCACGCCCTGATGACGGCCCCACTTCAGCAAAAACCAGAGAAGTGGAGGAGAAGCAGACACTGCTCCAGGGAACAGCTAGAGATTTCAAGATACCTCGCCCCGTAACTGGTAAAACAAATCACTGGAGATAAAGAAGATTTGAACAACACATGAGCAAGACTGACCTAATGGTGAGCTACGTGGAAATACACCCAACCACTGCCCAGCCTGTACTCCGCACCACGGGATTGGGAGGGGAGCTCTGACAGCTGGGAACGCAGCACAGAGCAGCCACGGAAAGATAACGGAAAATCCCCCAGGGCCTGGGAAACTGCAGCACATCGAGAAACCCACGTGCTGAAGAGTGAGCCATGATCGGAATGAGATAATGTTTTAAACTAAAGAGTGTGTGTGTGTGTGTGTGTGTGTGTGTGTGTGTGAATTCTTTTTAATTCTAAGACTTTCATATAGAAACATCACTTCATGGGTAAAAACAAGTAAAGTCAAACGGCACACTTTTAAAGTTTATTTTAGTATTTTCATGCTAAATAATACATAATAATGGTATTGTAGTATTTTCATCGAATCTGCAGTCATGTCAGCACGTTAGAAATTGTACTGCGGAAAATGCCCCGATCTCAGTGGTTTTTGAAAGTTTATCTAGGGCGGGAGACTCTTCTAATTTATTTATAACTTTGACTAATTGGATCCCAATTACTTTGGACAAATGATAAAATATGAAATATATCAAACATGGTTAAAATGTCTACCTGGGCCCGGCGCAGTGGCTCAGGCCTGTCATCTCAGCACTTTGGGAGGCCGAGGGGGGCGGATCACCTGAGGTCAGGAGTTTGAGATCAGCCTGGTCAACATGGCGAAACCCCACCTCTACTAAATATACAAAAATTAGCCGGATATGGTGGCACATGCCTGTAATCTCAGCTACTTGGGAGGCTGAGACAGGAGAATCACTTGAACCCAGGAGGCAGAAGTTGCAGTGAGCTGAGATCACATCACTGCACTCCAGCCTATCTGCACTCCAGCCTGTCTGCCTGCGTTGTTATATCTTCATTAATTTAATTGTTAATGTTTCCAAAAAATCACCCATGTTATTAAGCTAATTCTTAACAATATACACATAGTATATTTACACAATATTAACCCATGAATTCACTTATTCTTTTTATTTTATTTATTATTTTTCGAAACAGAGTCTCACGCCAGGCTGGAGTGCAGTGGTGGGATCTCAGCTCACTGCAGCCTCCACCTCCCAGGTTCAAGTGATTCTCATGTCTCAGCCTCCCAAGTTGCTGATAGCTGGGATTACAGGCATGGGCCACCATGCCCGGCTAATTTTTTGTATTTTCAGTAGAGACAGGGTTTCACCGTGTTGGCCAGGCTGGTCTTGAACTTGAGCTCAGGTAATCTGCTTGCCTCAGCCTCCCAAAGTGCTGGGATTACAGACGTGAGCCACTGCGCCCAGCCTATTCTTTTTAATGTTTAATATAATTGAGATGTTACTCACTGTTTTTGTTTTATGGGTTTTTTTTAAACAGAGTCTCACTCTGTTGCCCAGGCTGGAGTGCAGTGGCCGGATCTCAGCTCACGGCAAGCTCCGCCTCCCAGGTTTACACCATTCTCCTGCCTCAGCCTCCTGAGTAGCTGGGACTACAGGCGCCGCCACCTCGCCTGGCTAGTTTTTTGTATTTTTTTAGTAGAGACAGGGTTTCACTGTGTTAGCCAGGATGGTCTCGATCTCCTGACCTCGTGATCCGCCCATCTCGGCCTCCCAAAGTGCTGGGATTACAGGCTTGAGCCACCACGCCTGGCTGAGATGTTACTCACTTTTTAAAAGATTTTGAAGTGTTTAGTTTTTCTCTTCTGATTTGTTTTTGTTTTGTTTTGTTTTTTAACTTTTAAGTTTCAGGGGTACATATGCATGTTTATTACATGGGTAAATTTGTGTCATGGGGGTTTGTTGTACAGATTATTTCATCACCCAGGTATTAAACCCAGTACCCATTAGTTATCTTTCCTGATCCTCTCCCTCCTCCCACCCTCTGCCTTCACGTGGGCCCCAGGGTGTGTTGTTCCCCTCTATGTGTCCATGGTTCTCATCGTTTAGCTCCCACGTGTAAGTGAGAACATGCGGTATTTGGCTTCCTGTTGAACTAAATTATAATGAAAATACAACCTATCGAAACCGTAAGATGCAGCTGAAACTGTGCTTAAGGGAAGGGTCACCACTGCAGATCCTGCAAAAGTATAAAGGTAGTGGAGTGGGTTGAGCTGGGTTCCCCCAGAAGGATATGTTGAAGTTCTAACATGGGTACCTGTGAATGGCCCTGACTGAGTGGTAGGTCCTTGCAGATGGGATCGTATCGTGAAGATGAGGTCATCCTGGAGTAGGGTGGGCTCTCAATCCAATGACTGATGTCTTTTTTTTTTTGAGATGGAGTCTCACTTTGTCGCCAGGCTGGAGTGCAGTAGCACGATCTCGGCTCACTGCAACCTCCACCTCCCGGGTTCAAGTGATTCTCCTGCCTCAGCCTCCCAAGTAGCTGGGACTACAGGCGCGTGCCACCACACCCAGCTAATTTTTGAATTTTTAGTAGAGACGGGGTTTCACCATGTAGGCCACGATGGGCTCAATCTCTTGACTTCATGATCCACCAGCCTCGGCCTCCCAAAGTGCTGGGATTACAGGCATGAGCCACCATGCCTGACCGACTGATGTCCTTATATGGAGAGGTTTGAGGCCACAGAGGAGAGGCAAAGGGCAGGGGCCACAGAAACAGAGGCAGAGGCTGGGGCGATGGGGCCACAGACCCAGGGATGCCTGGAGCCACAGAAGCTGGACAGGGTAGGAAGGACCCTCTTTTAGAACCTCCGGAGGGCGTGCAGCCTTGCCCACACCTGAACTTCAGATTTCCTTTCTCCACCGCTGAGAGAGAAGGCATATCTGTGAAGCCACAGTGTGTGGTAATCACAGCAGTCCGAGGAAACTTATGGATATAAAAACACCACAAATAACTCTGTGATAATGATCTTGTAAATGGAGATAAAATAGACAAATTCTCTGGGAAACAAAACCTACCAAAATCCATACAAAAAGAAACACAAGCTCTCAATAGTACTATGTATCATGAAGACAATAAATCCTTGATCTAACCTTGCCCCCCTTCTCCACATAAAACCTTCAGGGTCTGACAGACTCACTGGTAAACTCCTCCAAACACTGAAGGAAGAAATAATACCAGTTACATTGAAGTATTCCAGGGAATTTTAAAAAAGAAGTAATCTTGCACAACTCCTGTTATCAAATTAGCACTTGTCACCAAGGAAGGGAAGATAAAGCATGACGAGATGCCCACACCCCAGGAAAGTGTCCCAAGAGTGGCTCAGATTCTTCAGGGCTGCGACGTCCTGGTTTTCATCTGGGAGGTGGTGACAGGCGCGTGATCTCTGGTTATTCCAGAACCAGTGAATGTAGGATGTGTGTCATTTAGCTTCTCACGCCATGCACTGGGGCAAGTTCACTTAGGAAACAGATCTCATCCTTAAGGAAGGCCGGGAGTGGGCGTGGCTGGGAGGTGGGTGCCTGAGGAACCATACCCCCCACCCTGCACCTGTGGTCTCAACCTGGCGGGAAGTCCGCGCCAGCTCCGGTGGGATCAGGGTTGCTGAATCCCAGCTGCCAGGTAAACTCCCGCTGATCTGCAGCACAAGATCCCAATCCCAGGACTGGAGCTCTCACGGGGCAGTCAGGCCCAGTGGAAACCTGTGGCCTCACTCCAGGAAGTGAAGCCGGACTCAGACTAACAAAAGCCAGCAGCAATGCATGGAGGCAGGACAGGACATCTCACGCCGACCCAGACACCTTGGAGCATACCGCGGTACAGATGGAGCCTCCAACAGGGGTTTCCTTCCTCATGTGGTTGATGGAAGGTTCTAGACTTCGTCTTCTCATAGGGAGGAAAAGTGCCGCCCAGCCCCCAACACACCGAGACCACTGGGGCTCAGTAAATATTTGATAAACAACAGGCTCAACGGAAGGTTCTAGAATTCGTCTTCTCATAGGGAGGAAAAGTGCTGCCCAGCCCCCAACACACCGAGACCACTGGGGCTCAGTAAATATTTGATAAATAACAGGCTCAGCAGGTGCGGTGGCCAGTGAGACTGGTACAGACCTGGTGGCCCATGGGCATCGGGTCTGCCCTGTGACTACCAGTCCTGACAGGCTGCAGCGGAGCACGTGTGCATGTATGTGTGTGTGTGCATGCATGCACACCAATAGGAGTGGCCCCAAGTCTGCCTGGTCTCTACACGGCTCCCAGCCTTTTCCTAGAACGGATCACATGTTTGCATACACACGTATGTGCACACACATGCGGAAACCAGACCCACTCCCACCATCTACCCACACAAGCTGAACCCTCAGTCACGCCGCTCCCTGCCACGTGCACCATCCCCACACACGTCAGACACGACTTCTACTGAGTTCTGCTTTCAGCTTTCTCTGATGGCCAAGCATACCCCACCACCCCCTGCAAGGCTTGGGGGTACCGCTGGGATCCCAAGTATGATGGCCTCTAGAAGCCCCTCTCCTCAAACCTCAGTCACAGCTGCTGCCCAGGGCCTGCCTCGCCACGGGGACAGCCACATCTCTCTTTGACACATGAGGACACCCCTCCAAGAGGCCTCCCTCAGCCAGCGGCCACTGCTGCCGGCCCCTCTGTCCATTCCCAAAGGCTGAGCTGCTGCAGGGAGCAACGCCTCCTGGCTCCAAGTGAAAGTCAGAGGTGGGCAGGACATTCAGGTAACACCCCCACCTCCAAGGTCCAGTCTCACAGAGCCTCAGCAGCTACCCAAGGCAAGGAGGTGGTCACAGGGCCACCAGGAGTGTCCCAGGGGACCCCAGGCCCACGAGGGCCACAGAAAGTTCCGGGCTTCCCCTGGCGTAAGGGACAGAACCAGGCGCCCTCCCCTCCTGGCCCCCTCAGCCTTCCTGTGATGTCCAGGACCAGGACCAGGGAAACCACAGCGTCCTGGGAGACAGGGTGGAGGGTGGCTCCAGGAGCCCAGCTGGGGCATCGGCCAGGCCCCGAGAGACGCGCTTGCTCAGGCATCCCTGGCAAGGCTTCCAAAGCCCTCACGCGGATGAACACGAGAACACCCGGGGCACCCACTGTTTCACAGAGAAAGTCACAGCGGTCACCCTGGTGGGATGTAATTTCTGGACATGATTAAACAGGAAGAAAAGATCCCAGCTGAGATTACGTGCAGAGGCACCTTAGAGCCGGGCTCTTGACACCGCTGACCCGAAACCTGGTGATTCAAGAGGAAAAGAACGCCCTGCTGCCGTCAGAGCTGGAAACCTTACAGCCCACTGTGTCCTGGGCGTGAAGCTGTCACCTGACTCCCAGGTGAGGAGCCTGTGGGTCAGGGGTCAGAGCTCAAGGGATGCCCTCGCCAGCTGGGGCAGCCAAAGCTACCTCTGCATTTTCCCCTGAAAGAGGAAGTTTAAACACCCAAGAAGCTTTGATATCACCTCCGTAACTTTACTTCTGGATGTGGTTCAGAAAATCTGCGGAAAATCACCCAGAACTGCACCCGTTTGGTTACAGGAGTCTTAACTGTGGGGGCCCCTTTTCCACTGCTCCCATCAAGTGGCCTCCTGGGCAGCCCAGGACCCTCCAGCATCTTCCAGAAGCCACAGCACTTGCTTCAGTCTTAACCTGCAGGAACCTACTGGGCAAGGCTGGCTGGGAGGAGGCACTCTCAGGACAAGGGACCTGGGCAGGCACCTCCTGTCTCGGCTCGATGCCCAGCGAGGATGGGAGGACCCAGGGTGCGCCTGCATCTGCATCTGGGCGGGGAGCAAAGACGTGGCCCTCCCAGAGCTTGAACTGTGAGAGGAAGAGAGGCTGAGCGAAAGCCCGCCCCCACCCCACCCCAGGAGAGGCCACCTGGGGCCTCCCACAGCCCTGCCCGCGGCTGCACACACGTGTCCCCTCACCTCCGCGGCCGGGGCGGCTGCGCACGCGTGTCCCCTCACCTCCTCGGCCGGGGCGGCTGCGCACGCGTGTCCCCTCACCTCCTCGGCCGGGGCGGCTGCGCACGCGTGTCCCCTCACCTCCTCGGCCGGGGCGGCTGCGCACGCGTGTCCCCTCACCTCCTCGGCCGGGGCGGGGGCAGCAGGGAGGGAGGGCGTGCTGCATTCTTACCTGTGCCTGCCCAGAGGGAGCAGTGGGAGCTTCCAGCAGACACACCTGGACAGGTGCACGGAGCCCCTGCCAGGGAAACCCAGCACATGCAGGTGGGCGGAGGGCGGCAGGAGGGTGGCAGAAGCGGGCAGAGGAGGAGGCTGAGCTCAGCACGGCCCATGCAGTCTCCTTCGGGCCAAGGGGAGTGGCTGGCCCGGTCTGAGCAGGGAGGCAGCTCAGGGAGTGAGCCCTGGGGACAGCATTGGAGCAGCCCGGGGGTCCCGGACGGAACCTCACCTCAGAGGGTGGTCCGAGGGCCGCCGGGGGCCCCCTGGGAGGTCAGGGAGGGGCGGTGTTTTCAGGGGGAGGGCTGGGGGCGGGAGCAAGGCCTGGACTGGGGGATGGAGGCCTGAATCAAAGCAAAACAGACTCAGAGCTCAGCACCCGTATTCGCAGAGACACACAGGGACTCACAGGGACGTCCCGGCTCGCAAGGGGACACGTGGGGACACACTGGGACCCACGGGGATGTGCAGGGACACGATCCCTCCCGGCTGTCCTGCTCCTTGCTGATAGTCGCCCGGAGGCTGGGGCCTGGAACCACTGGCACAGGGGGATTCCTGGGCCCCTCCTTGGGGCACCTCCGCCTCAGCAGCAGCTGAAGGGCATGGGGGAAGGAGCCGGTGTTGGTGCAACAGGCAGATGGTTCCAGAAACTCAGGATTCTACACAATCCTAGCACCTGGGGCGCACAGTCCCGCACGTCTGCCATGCTGTTGGAAGCAGGCACTGGCCCTGGGGGTCAACACAAGCCCTGAGGACCTCCCCAGAGGGTGTGCTCCAGGCAACCTGCCGGGACCACCTCTCCTGCCCGGTGTTGGGGGCCTCACCTCACCTCTCCGGGTCCCTAACCAGGGGCTAGGGCTGCCCCCTTTGGGCCCCCCAGAATCCACCCTGGAATGGCCGCTGGGACTGAGACCCTGAGTCAGGCCAACCCCCAGAGCCTTGCCCAGCAATGGCCTGTCTGGGGTGGGTTCCCAGACCCTCGTCCAGGACACGGGAAAGGGGCTCTCTTTGTAGCTGTGCTGTGGAAGGGCTCAGTGAGTAAACTGATCCTCCCGGGAGGTGGGGCAACACCCCCCAGAAGCAGATTCCCAGGTGGGGCCCAGCACCCTGGTTGTGTACACGGCAAAGTTCACTGCCCCTGGTTCCGTCAGGGGCGTTTGAACCAGAGTGACTCCATCTTGAACAGGGGCTGGGTCTGAGGAGGCTGAGACCTGCTGTGCTGCAGTCCCAGGAGCTTCGGGATTCTCAGTCACAGGGTGAGACGTCGGCACAAGAGGCAGGTCACTAAGACCTTACTGATAAAACAGGTTGTGGTCAGGAAGCCGTCCAATACCCAGTACCCACCAAACCAAGGCGGCCGGCCAGTGACCTCTGGTCGTCCTCACTGCTCACTACACGCTGATTAGATTGCATTAGCATCTACGAGACACTCCTACCAGCACGATGGCAGTTTACAGAGGCCACGGCAACATCGGGAAGCTACCCTCTATGGCTGAAAAAGGGGAGAAGCCCACAGTTCTGGGAATTGCGCGCCCCTTTCCCGGAAAATTCATGAATAATCCACCCCTTGTTCAGCGCATAATCAAGAAGTAACAGCGTCCTTGGTCGGGCAGCCATTCTTCATCCCTTCACTTTAACAAACTTGCTTTCACCCTGTGGACTTGCCTCCAATTCTTTCTTGTGAGGTCCAAGAACCGTCCCTGGGGGGGTCATCTGGATTGGGGCCCCTTTCTGGTAACAGTTCTTTTCTTTTTTGAACTAAAACCCAAGCTGTTTTCTGTCCCTTCCCTTACAGGGTTCCCTGGCGCATGAGGACCCCTGGCCTTCCGGACCATTCCAGTTCCAGCTCTCACCACGGCCAAAGGACCTGGCCAGGGCTGCCGGAGAAGACACGAGCCCTCGGCCCACCGCAAATTTCAGATACATGATGAATTTTATTTTGATGTAGTGTGGCCCAAATATTGCTTCTACTAAGAATTTATTTCTCTCTGAGACAGAGTCTTGCTCTGTCATCTAGGCTGGAATGCAGTGGTGCGATCTTGGCTCACTGCAACCTCTGCCTCCTGGGTTCAAGCGATTCTCCTGCCTCAGCCTCCTGAGTAGCTGGGATTACAGGCGTGCGTCACCACGCCCAGCTAATTTTTGTAGACAGGGTTTCACCACGTTGGCCAGGATGGTCTCGAACTCCCAACTTCAAGCGATCTGCCAGGCTTGGCTTCCCAAAGTGCTGAGATTACAGACATGAGCCACCACACCCAGCTGCTTCTACTAAGAATTGTGTTAATTTGAAAAAAATTTAACCAGGTGCCCCTGCGCTGGGCTGGTGGTTGGGGGTCGCGCATGTGGGCAAGAGCTCCCCCCAACTCCCCAGCCTCCTCAGGATCTTCAGACCTGAGCTTGCATTCCGTCAGCCCCACCTCCTCCCAGAGAGGAGGACATTCAAATGCACACGGCTCCCTGGGAACCCTGCCCTGCTAGTCCTGGGGGGACGGCTGGGCGAGGTGGGGTCAGGGCCATGAGGCACCTGTTCTTTCCATCAACAAGACTTAAGGCAAGAGAGGCGAGGGGGACCCCACACAGCGCTGTCTGCGGTTGACTGGGTGGAGAGAACAACCCCAAACACTCGTAGGCCCTGTGGCTGCTGCTGGACACTTGCTGGCCGGCGTGCTTGCTGGGATCACCCCAAAGCACCATCAGAGATGGGAGGCTGGACGTGTGCCCCTCGGTGAGAACTTCCTCGGCTCTATGTGTGGAGTTTCAGGGTACAAACATCTGATGCTGAATCTCAGAGGCTGAGGTTAGGGGCAGCGCAGGAACCCCCCAGGGTTCTCAGACCCTGTAAATAACTTTCCGAGTAATCCAGGGGAGCCAAGTTATTTCCCCGACCAACCGAGGCAGCAATAGCAAACAGGGTTGTATGGAGCTGCACCTGGAGGTGGGAGTGGGCTCTTGTTCTAACCGCTGCTCGGCCTTCCTCCCTGAACTTCCTGGCACGCGCACTGTGGAGAGACGGGGCTTGATGGTGCCCACAAGCCTGCTCAGCCCAGCCAGACTCCCTCGCCCACCCCAGACACACCCCAGACAGCCAGAGTGTAGAACAAGCCCAGCCTCCCCTTTAAAAGCTGGTTCTCCTGTTGTGGGAGAACTGGGTGACTCTCCCAGCTCCAGCCCTGCAATTCTGGGACAGCTATGTGTTTCTAGTAGGTTAAAAAACTTGGCTGGGCGAGGTGGCTCACGACTATAATCCCAGTACTTTGGGAGGCCGAGGTGGGCAGATCACCTGAGGTCAGGAGTTTGAGACCCGCTTGGCCAACATGGTGGAACCGTGTCTCTACTAAAAATACAAAAATCAGCCAGGCGTGGTGGCACATGCCTATAATCCCAGCTACTGGAGAGGCTGAGGCAGAAGAATCACTTGAACCTGGGAGACAGAGGTTGTAGTGAGCTGAGATCATCCCATTTCACTTCAGCCTGGGCAACAAGAGCAAAATTCCGTTTAAAAAAAAGAAAAATCTTGAACACCCATGAAGATGGCTACTATCAAAACACGAGAAAATGAACGCTGCAAGGATGTGAAAATATTCGGCCCCTTCTACTGGTGGGAGTGTAAATTGGGACAGTCAATACAGAAAAGAGAAAGGCAGTTCCTGAAGAAGTTAATAGAATTACCCTCCCACCCAGCAATTTCACTTCTGCATGTGCTAGAAAGAACTGAAAGCAGGGACTCGAACAGGTATTTGCACACCCGTGATTACAGCTGCACTACCCATAACAGAGAGGTGGCAGAATCAGCCCGAGAGGTGGTGAGCAGATAAAGCCATGAACAAAACGAGTCTGTCCACACAGCAGGATATTGTTCAGCCTTAAAAAAGGGCATGGCTGGGCGCGGTGGCTCACCCCTGTAACCCCAGCATTTTGGGAGGCCAAGGTGGGCAGATTACCAGGAGTTCCACACCAGCCTGGCCAATATGGTGGAACCCCATCTCTACTAAAAATACAAAAATTAGCCGGTTGTGGTGGCGGGTGCCTGTAATCCCAGCTACTCGGGAGGCTGAGGCAGGAGAATCACTTGAACCCGGGAGGTGGAGGCTGCCGTGAGCCGAGATGGTGCCACTGCACTCCAGGCTGGGCGACAGAGTGAGACTTCATCTCAAAGAAAAGGACACTCTGGCCGGGCGCAGTGGCTCAAGCCTGTAATCCCAGCACTTTGGGAGGCCGAGACGGGCAGATCACGAGGTCAGGAGATCGAGACCATCCTGGCTAACACGGTGAAACCCCGTCTCTACTAAAAAAAATACAAAAAACTAGCTGGACGAGGTGGCGGGCGCCTGTAGTCCCAGCTACTCGGGAGGCTGAGGCAGGAGAATGGCGTGAACCCGGGAGGCGGAGCTTGCAGTGAGCTGAGATCCGGCCACTGCACTCCAGGCTGGGCGACAGAGTGAGACTTCATCTCAAAGAAAAGGACACTCTGACACAGGTGGCAGTGTGATGACAGCTGAGGACGTTCAGTGAAATCAGCCAGTCACGAAGGACAAAGACTGTACGCTCCCACGCCTAGGAGGTCCCCGGAGGTGCCGGATCCAGAGACCCAATGTAGACGGCGGTGCAGGCTGGGGAGGGAGGGGGAGTGAGTGATGGGGACAAGGGTCTGTTGGGCAGACAGCAGATGGACGGCAGGGATGGCCGCACAGCAGCGTGGACGTGCTGAATGCCTCAGAACTGTACACTTCAAAGTGGTAAAAACCATAAACGTTGCAGAATGTGTATGTTTGCCACAATAAAGGGAACTCAAGCTGGACACCTGCACAGCACCCGCAGGGAGAGGTCAGGAGGTCGGCTGGGGGAGTGGGGCCCTGGGACACTCACAGGCAGCATTGGCACCCCCTCCCCACAGTGCACACCCGATGCTTTAACAGGCACCGTCTATCAGATCTAACTTCAGTCCCCACCAGTGGAGTCATCAGAGCTCCCAGCGCAGCCTCAGCCCCGCGGCTTCAGTCACCTCAGGGGGAAGATGGGCTGGCCCAGCTCCTTGCTGCCCAGTGGGGGGATTCCTGCCTGCCTTTGAAAGCTGCTGCTCCCCTCTGCTCACAGTTGAGGCTCAGGTGCACCAGTGAGTGGGACTTAAGGATGCTTGCTAACTTCAGCCCGGAGCCCTGACACCACCTAGGCTGACCTTGGTAAGACACTGACCTTCCTCGGCTGGGTGCGGTGGCTCACACCTGTAATCCCAGCATTTTGGGAGGCCGAAGTGGGTGGATCACCTGAGGTCAGAAGATTAAGACCAGCCTGGCCAACATGGTGAAACCCTGTCTCTACTAAAAACACAAAAATTAGCCGGGTGTATGGTGGGTGCCTGTAATCCCAGCAACTCGGGAAGCTGAGGTAGGAGAATTACTTGAACCTGGGAGGAGGAGGTTGCAGTGAGCCGAGATCTCACCACTGCACCCCAGCCTGGGTGACAGGGCAAGACTCCATCTCAAACAAAAGACACTGACCTTCCTAAGCCGTGGTTTGCTCATCTGTAAGATGGGGATGAGTAGACGGAAAATGATGGAAATGATGGAAAATGAAAAGAGAAACATCTGGACAGACTGTGGGGCCAGCCAGAACCTTCCTACTAAGGAAACTGAAAAGGTGCATTTGCAGCTGAGCCTGTGAGATTTTGACTCAACAGGCAAAGGGAGTTCCTGGGACCCAGGAAGTCAACCACACACAACCACCATGCTCCATTTCCATGGCCTTGGACAAATGCCTCAACACTAGACCCGTTTCCAGGGCCTTGGACAAATGCCTCAACACTAAACATTTCGGCTCCAGCCCAGGTGCGCTCACCTGTGGGTGATGTGACCTGCAGCCCTCGCCCCCAGCCCTGCTGCCCTGGGATCCAGGGTGGCCATGGAGATAACATGATGCTGGTCCCAGGGGTGAAGTGGCCACAGGGGTGCGGAGACAGAGCCCCAGAA
The DNA here is from genome assembly GCF_049350105.2 of Macaca mulatta. Lineage (NCBI taxonomy): Eukaryota > Metazoa > Chordata > Mammalia > Primates > Cercopithecidae > Macaca > Macaca mulatta. The sequence goes on from NC_133411.1 coordinate 2,252,910, forward strand.
CAAGTCTAGGGCGGTGCTTACCCCCAGTGCCGTTTCTGTAAGGGTGAACATGTGCAAAGTGATGCCACATGTGGGTTCAGGTGCATGCATGAGTGGTGATAGTGTGACGATGTTCCTGGAGAGAGAAACGTCCCATTCAGGGTTTACAGAAGGCTCTGCTGAAGTGTGTCACCCTGGTAAGGGCAGGAACACACCAGGTCTCTTTCAGAGGAGTGCAGTTTCACAGCTGGTGGGTTTTCCAAAAATATTTTCATGAGTTTGACAAACAATGCCAGCTTGGACCACACCGTCCCCACATCCAGGATGTACTCCCTGTTCCCCTCACATCCTCCCCGCTCATCCTGTAAGTTCCCCACAGAAATGGTGGCCTCGTCGGCCCTGCGGGGTGTGGGGGTAAGCAGCACACCCCCTCCAGGCCTGGCTTGGGTGCAGAGGACACGGATGCACATGGCCCCTTGATCCATGCTGGGAATCCCGTGTTTAAGCAAACAGCTGCTGATGGGAAGGTTCAGAGCCCATGGATGAGGAGCCTGTGGAGAGGCCACAGGATAAGGGAGACTCAAGGCCATCTCCACTCCTGCAGGCACTGCTGTGCGGCTTTGTCCTCCCAAGGAACCATCCGCGCAACACAGGGAAACACTCCACTGTCCTTCCGACCCAGCTCCGAGAAATCACGACTCCTGACACCCGCCAAGACATACGACTTGACTGACGCAGACGTGCTCACACCCCAACACCAGGACACGCAGGCACACATGTGCTCAGACACCAACACCAGGATACACAGACATGTGTACACACCCCAACACCAGGACACGCACACATGTGCACATATACCAACACCAGGACACACACATGTACGAACCACCAGGACACACAGACACGTGCTCACACCAACACCAGGACACACACGTGCTCACACACTCCAACACCAGCACACACATGCAGACACACGCGTGTCTACGGCGAGTGTTTCCCAGCCCAGAGCTGGGTGCACAGAGCCACAGTGAGGCCGCTGCAGCCCCTGGTTCTCACCCCTTCAAGTTCACCCTGCCTCTACTCCAAGGACTCATACCCCAATCACAGGTGGGGCCACCTGTGCCCTCCTCCCCGAGCACTGGAGCCCAGGAACGATCCGGAGCCACTCCCTGTGTAGCCCCACCTGTCTGTGCCCCACGAAACCAAGGACTCAAAGGACAAGGATCAGACCACGAACAACAAAGAACCTTGGCCCAGAGAGCCAGGACTCCATCCCTGCCTGCCTGTCTCCCCACCTTGTTTCCTTCCAGCTCGGCACCTGCCAGGGACGTCAAGTACACCCCACCCAGCCCCAGAGGGTCCCGACTGCTAGGGGACAGCCTTCAGTCCCAACTGCACCTTCCCTTCCCGTTGTACACACCTTCCCGCTCCTCAGCCTGCCTGGACATCCAACCCCTCCCTGTAACACGTGCTGAATGACCCTGGTTCCCTCCAGGTGGTCCCCACTCAGGTCCACAGTCTCATCCTGAACTTGGCAAACAGGGCCTGCCCCAGGGCTTCACACAGCTGTCCTCGGGCCACGCATCTGGACGGTTCGGGCCCAGGGCTCCTCTTCCTGGAGGTGGCCTCTGCAGGTCAGGCCTTCCCTGCTCGCCCAGGTGCGTCATCAGAACCCATGGTCCAGCTGGCGCCGGAGGAGCCAGCACAGGCACCCGGATCAGCCCCTCCCCCGGCACCGGCTCCCCGGGGCCTGGCACACCGTGAGAAAGAATCAGGGCGTCCACACCAGTGCTGTGAAAGACACCTCAGGAGGTCCCGCGGGCTGTGGCAGAAGGAACAGTCTCTCTTGTCGGGCTGGTTGCTGGGCTCCTGGTTCCTGAGTGACCCTGAAGCAGGGATAGCTGCCGGCACCCGCCCCTCCTCTTCTCAGGAGTGGTCAGGCTGTGTCCAGAGTTGGTTCCTTCCAGTAGGTTCATTGGTCTAGGCTGACTTCAAGAATGAAGCCCCGGGCCGGGCGCGGTGGCTCAAGCCTGTAATCCCAGCACTTTGGGAGGCCGAGACGGGCGGATCACGAGGTCAGGAGATCGAGACCATCCTGGCTAACCCGGTGAAACCCCGTCTCTACTAAAAAAGTACGAAAAACCAGCCGGGCGAGGTGGCGGGCGCCTGTAGTCCCAGCTGCTCGGGAGGCTGAGGCAGGAGAATGGCGTGAACCCGGGAGGCGGAGCTTGTAGTGAGCTGAGATCTGGCCACTGCACTCCAGCCTGGGCAACAGAGAGAGACTCCGTCTCAAAAAAAAAAAAAAAGAATGAAGCCCCGGACCTTTGCACTGAGTCTTACAGCTCTTAAAGGTGACACAGACCCAAAGAGTGAGCAGCAGCAAGATTTATTGCAAAAAGTGAAGGAAAAAAAACCAAAAACACAAAGCTTCCACAGCACACAAGCTCAGCCCCAGCCTGCTGCCTGCCCACTTGGGGGTGGGGAGGGTTGGTCCCCTTTTATTCCCTTATTTGTCCCCGCCCACATCCTGCCGATTGGTCCATTTTACAGAGCACTGATTGGTTCATTTTACAGAGTGTTGATTGGTCTGTTTTTACAGAGTGCTGATTGGTGCATTTACAAACCTTTAGCTACACACAGAGCACTGATTGGTGTTTTTACAATCCTTTAGCTAGACAGAAGTTATCCAAGTCCCCACCCCACCCAGAAGCCCAGCCTGCTTCACCTCTCAACCTCAGGGGCCTCCTCTGCTTGCCTCTCTTCTCCTCTGTCTCTGACTTGCCAGTGGGTTTAGAGCCCGCTCAGATAAACTGGGGCGACTTCAGCTGGAGATCTTTAACTTTACCCCATGTGCAGAGATTCTTTTCCAAATAAGGTCATATTCTCGGATTCCAGGAATCAGGACATAGATGTAGCTCTTTAGAGGCCACCATTTAGCTTACTACAAACCTTGAAACCAAAACAGGATCAAGATCCAAACTCAGAAGGACTTGGGCTCCAGAGAGAGGCCCAGGAAGCCAAGCCCGACTGCCGGACACAGTCCTGTGTGCACAGCGGGAGACTCAGGGTGTCTGTTCATCTGCAGCACTCGGCTTTCTACCAGGTCCCTAACACGTGCTGGGTCCTAAAACATGTGCCCTGAGGTGGGCTGGGGATATTTGACTCCAGGGCACTGGCCAGAAGCCTGTGGACCTGCACCCACCACCAGGCCTCTGAAAGGAGAGCAAGCTGAAGTCCTGACTTTGAAGTGGCTGCAGGGGTGGCCCCTCACCCAAGCTTAGGGGTGCCTCTGGGCGGCAGCAGGTGCACTTTGAAAGCCTCGGATGGTCCCCACAGCTGGGCTCCTTCCTCATCCCCATGGGCGTGGCCCACTGGGTGGCTGCTGAGTCCTCATGGTCTGCAGGCAGGAGGAGGGGGGAAAGTGTGAGCCCGTGGCCTCCATGGCAGCCGGCTGGGATCCTGGGGGGGGACCCTCACTGGTAGCATCTCCCCAGGATGTGCAGCCCCAGTGCCTGCACCCAAGCCCAGCCCTGGTGGGGAGCAGCCCCTGGAAGGCAGGAATCACTCCAGGCAAATGCAACTGGGGCTCAGCTACATCCTCACGAGGGCCCTGGGCCCTCAACCAAGACGGGGCTCAGCCTGACAGATGCGGTTCTGGGAGCTGGGGTGGTTGACACTGCCTGGGCCTTGCTGGCTTCATCTGAGGGGATGGTGTCCGCACAGCGGCAAAGGTGCCACATGCTGGAACCTGGAGCCGAGGTTGCCTCGAGAACTGTTCAGGCAGTGGCCCCAGCGGTGTGGGTGCCGGGAAACAGGAGGCAGAGTGGCCCCCATGCTCCTCCGCGGGCATCCGCACAGCCTGCTTCCCCTAGTGCACACGGCGAGCTTGCTTGACCCTGGGGTAGCCATGGCCCACTTTTATGACCCACGCCCCTCCTCCTGGCAGGCCCCATGTCTTTGGGGAAGGCGAGTAATTCTGAAGGTTCCCGAGCTCCACTTCCCATTCTAGGGCCTCTACGTCCCCACGGCTCTGGGACACTTGCTGAGACAAAGGCAGATTTTGTGAGTCAAAAGGATTTTCCACATCTCTAAATGGCATTTCCGGATGCATGGGCCTCAGGGCTCTGATCCCAAGAAGTGTCAAGAAGACCTCTGTGGTCACAGATGCGGACCACGCCGGGACGTGCTGGAAGGTGTCAGGACATGCCCGACCTGCACCCCTGTCTCCCGGAGCATCCCAGGTCTCAGGGCATCACATGCTCCGAGGTTAGCGACCAGGCACCACAGCCTTGTCCTCAACCGGCACCCCAAAGGCGCCGTCCTGCCCTCAGAAGGTCCCCCAGAAACGCTGTTTCCCATCACCGGCTGGCTGTGGGGGCCTGCGTTTGGCTGCATCTGGGTCCAGGTTTGGGTAAACTCCTCAGCATTCCCTGGCCCAGGCTGGATTTGAAGGGGTGTGGAAACCTGCAGAACAGCGTGCTGGGCGGAAACAGGTGTGAGAGGGTCTGTGTCCACGGAAGGCAGAAGCCTCACCTTATACCAACAGCTGCGGGGTGTGGGACTCTGCAGCTCCGGCCCACCTGATGCAGGGAGCAGGGCCCCGTGGGAACCCAGGCAGACCCCTCTCCTGAGGAAGGCGGCCCTGCCGCAGCCAGCACATCCCAGACGATGAGTCACGTGGTCCCCACGGCCCCTCAGATGAATCCTGACCACCAGTCTGCCCACATGGCCACACCTGTGTCTCCATCTCCCTGGGTTCCCTTCCCACCCCTGGGTCTGGAAGACACTGGTAAGCAAGGGAGGAGGAAACAGGTACAGCTCCAGCAAGGGGGTGCTCCCTGCTGGCTTCCCTTCCCCACAGCTGCCCCAGAGGGAGGTGTCGTTCTGTAAACAGGGAGATGGGGTTCAGGACAGTGCCAGTGTGCCCAGCAACCCCGGAACTCCCATGCTCAGGAACTCGCACTGCTGGCTCCGCACTCTCTACTCCAGGGGGACAAGAAAGCTCTGGTCACCAGGCAACGAGAGGCGCGAGGGAGGAGCCCAGGGCCCCGGGGAGGGCTCAGGTGGCTGGCGGAGGGGGTGCAGGGGAGGAGATTCACCCAGGAGGGCCGTCGACAAGCACTGGCTGGGGAGGGATGTGGTCACTGCACCGGCATGACAGCTCATGGGGACGACGCCATGGGAGAATGTTCCGGGGGGAAACCCTCGGGAGGCTCAGGGTGAGGCAGAGCTGCAGCCAAGGTGGTCAAGCTGGGCCTGGACAACTTCAGAGAGGCCAGGCTGAGGGGGAGGGTAGACACGGGGAGTTTACATCAATCCGCTCGGGCCGCCGTGGAAATGAGTGCAGCCAGGCTGCGCACACCACGGACGTGTCTCGCAGTCTCAGGCCTGAAGTCTCAGGCCAGCGTGTGGCTGGGCTGCTCCCCTGAGCTGTGGGGGGCTCTGGTTCCAGCCTCTCCTTGGCTTGCCCGCCCCAGCCTCTCCCTGTGTCTCTGCATCGTCCCCGCTCTGTGAGTGTCTATTTCTGTGTCCAAACCCCCCCTTTTAATAAGGACACCGTCATATTGAATTAGGACACACCCCTGTGAGCTGTCACTTGATGACCTCTGCAAACACCTCCCTCCCAATACCATCACATTCTCAAGTGCTGGGCAGTAGGACCCCCAGTCCTCTCCCAGTCCTAATGGAGAGATGTCACTGCCTGTAACTCCGCTGTCCCAGCCTTCCCTGCCGCCACAGGCACCACAGTTGCCACGGGCACCACAGCTGCCATGGGCACCACAGCCACCATGGGCACCACAGCTGCCACGGACACTACAGCCACCATGGGCACCACAGCTGTCCCTGCCACCATGGGCACCACAGGTACTACAGCCACCACAGTACCACAGCCATCCCTGCCTCCCTCTCTGTGCTCTCCCCCAGCTCATTTTCTGTCCCTCCTGGGATGAAGGCTCCCTGGGGACTGTCTTCCCCGCCGTGTCCTCAGCACCCAGACCTCACTGGGACAGCAGCCACTAAGCTTGTGTGGTCACTGAAGTTTAGATTTAAGTTAACATTTTTTTAAAAATGAAGGATCCAGGTCCTCAGCCACAGCAGCCACAGCTCAAGTGCTGATAGCCACGTGTGGCCGGTGGTGCTGCATGGGACGGCGTGGACAAGGAATAGCTCCGTTGGTGCAGAGAGGCCACTGGACACTCAGACAGAGACAGGAGGGTTCACCAGGACAGATCGACGGATGAGCAAATTCAGAACAAAATGCTTAGTGAGGGAGAAGTGAACTTTCATTTTGTCCAAGTCACCATTATCGTGGGTGCTGCTGGCAGGGTCAGATCTGGTCATGCGGAGTCTGAAGCACTCCCAGCCGCCAACTGTGGCTGTGGCTTGGAGATACCCCCACCTTCCCTCAGCCCTGCAGGACTTCCCGGTGCTTCCCGGTCTCCACCTTTGCTTCTGGTGCTAGAGGCAGGGCAGGTGGCGTCAGGGTGGCTGCTCCCCTCCCGGGAGCTGCACTGGGCCACAGTCAGTTCACCCGGCCACCGCTGGCAGCACCTCTGGGCCCCGGACTGGGCCCCTCCATACAGAGCCCAGATGCTCCACAGGGCAGGGGCAGCCCAGCCCTATAAGCCGTGGTGCCCCCATAATCAGGAGGAAGAAAACTCACCCCCTCTCCTGTCCCCCTATCCCCTCCCCACCTCCCGTCTCCCCTCCCCGCTCTTCCCTTTCCCCTCTCGCCTCTCCCCCTCCCCCTCCCCTCCCCTTATCCCCTCTCCTCTCCCTCCCCTTATCCCCTTTCCTCTCCCTCCCCCCTCCCCTCCCCTCTCCTCTCCCTCCCCCCTCCCCTCCCCTTCTCCCCTCTCCTCTCCCTCCCCCCTCCCCTCCCCTCTCCTCTCCCTCCCCCCTCCCCTCCCCTTCTCCCCTCTCCTCTCCCTTCCCCCTCCCCTTCTCCCCTCTCCTCTCCCTTCCCCCTCCCCTCTCCCCTCTCCTCTCCATCCTCTCTCCTTCCCTTCCCCCTTCTCTCCTCTCCCCTCTCTTCCCCGTTCTCTGCTTCTCTGTGTGTCTCTCTCTCTTTCTGTCTCTGTCTCTGTCCATCTGTCTCTCTCTCTCTGTTTTTCTGTCTCTGTGTCTCTCTCTGTTTTTCTGTCTCTGTGTCTCTGTCTCTCTCTTCTTGTCTCTGTCTCTGTCTCTGTGTCTCTCTGTCTCTGTCTCTGTGTCTCTCTCTGTCTCTGTCTCTGTGTCTCTCTGTCTCTGTCTCTGTGTCTCTCTGTCTCTGGCTCTGTGTCTCTCTGTCTCTGTCTCTGTCTCTGTGTCTCTGTCTCTGTCTCTGTGTCTCTCTCTGTCTCTGTCTCTGTGTCTCTCTCTGTCTCTGTGTCTCTCTCTGTCTCTGTCTCTGTGTCTCTCTCTGTCTCTGTCTCTGTGTCTCTCTCTGTCTCTGTCTCTGTCTCTGTCTCTGTGTCTGTCTCTGTCTCTGTGTCTCTCTCTGTCTCTGTCTCTGTCTCTGTGTCTCTCTCTGTCTCTGTCTCTGTCTCTGTGTCTCTCTCTCTCTGTCTCTGTCTCTGTGTCTGTCTCTGTCTCTGTCTCTGTGTCTCTCTCTGTCTCTGTCTCTGTGTCTCTCCCTGTCTCTGTCTCTGTGTCTCTGTGTCTCTGTCTCTGTGTCTCTGTGTCTCTGTGTCTCTGTGTCTCTGTCTCTGTGTCTCTGTCTCTGTGTCTCTGTGTCTCTGTGTCTCTCTCTGTCTCTGTCTCTGTGTCTCTCCCTGTCTCTGTCTCTGTGTCTGTCTCTCTCTGTCTCTGTCTCTGTGTCTCTCTGTCTCTGTCTCTGTGTCTCTCTGTCTCTGTCTCTGTCTCTGTGTCTCTCTCTGTCTCTGTCTCTGTGTCTCTCTCTGTCTCTGTCTCTGTGTCTCTCTCTGTCTCTGTCTCTGTCTCTGTGTCTCTCTCTGTCTCTGTCTCTGTCTCTGTGTCTCTCTCTGTCTCTGTCTCTGTGTCTCTCTCTGTCTCTGTCTCTGTCTCTGTCTCTGTGTCTGTCTCTGTCTCTGTGTCTCTCTCTGTCTCTGTCTCTGTCTCTGTGTCTCTCTCTGTCTCTCTCTCTGTCTCTGTGTCTCTCTCTGTCTCTGTCTCTGTGTCTCTCTCTGTCTCTGTCTCTGTGTCTCTCTGTCTCTGTCTCTGTGTCTCTCTCTGTCTCTGTGTCTCTCTCTGTCTCTGTCTCTGTGTCTCTCTGTCTCTGTCTCTGTGTCTCTCTCTGTCTCTGTCTCTGTGTCTCTCTCTGTCTCTGTGTCTCTCTCTGTCTCTGTCTCTGTGTCTCTCTCTGTCTCTGTGTCTCTCTCTGTCTCTGTCTCTGTGTCTCTCTCTGTCTCTCTGTCTCTGTCTCTGTCTCTGTGTCTCTCTCTGTCTCTGTCTCTGTGTCTCTCTGTCTCTGTCTCTGTCTCTGTCTCTGTCTCTGTGTCTCTCTGTCTCTGTCTCTGTCTCTGTCTCTGTCTCTGTGTCTCTCTCTGTCTCTGTCTCTGTCTCTGTCTCTGTCTCTGTGTCTCTCTCTGTCTCTGTCTCTGTCTCTGTGTCTCTCTCTGTCTCTGTGTCTCTCTCTGTCTCTGTCTCTGTGTCTCTCTCTGTCTCTGTCTCTGTGTCTCTCTCTGTCTCTGTGTCTCTCTCTGTCTCTGTCTCTGTGTCTCTCTGTCTCTGTCTCTGTGTCTCTCTCTGTCTCTGTGTCTCTCTCTGTCTCTGTCTCTGTGTCTCTCTCTGTCTCTGTCTCTGTGTCTCTCTCTGTCTCTGTCTCTGTCTCTGTGTCTGTCTCTGTCTCTGTGTCTCTCTCTGTCTCTGTCTCTGTCTCTGTGTCTCTCTCTCTGTCTCTGTGTCTGTGTCTCTCTCTGTCTCTGTCTCTGTGTCTGTCTCTGTCTCTGTCTCTGTGTCTCTCTCTGTCTCTGTCTCTGTGTCTCTCCCTGTCTCTGTCTCTGTGTCTCTGTGTCTCTGTGTCTCTGTGTCTCTGTGTCTCTGTCTCTGTGTCTCTCCCTGTCTCTGTCTCTGTGTCTGTCTCTCTCTGTCTCTGTCTCTGTGTCTCTCTGTCTCTGTCTCTGTGTCTCTCTCTGTCTCTGTCTCTGTGTCTCTCTCTGTCTCTGTCTCTGTGTCTCTCTCTGTCTCTGTCTCTGTGTCTCTCTCTGTCTCTGTCTCTGTCTCTGTGTCTCTCTCTGTCTCTGTCTCTGTGTCTCTCTCTGTCTCTGTGTCTGTCTCTGTCTCTGTCTCTGTGTCTGTGTCTCTCTCTGTCTCTGTCTCTGTCTCTCTCTGTCTCTGTCTCTGTGTCTCTCCCTGTCTCTGTCTCTGTCTGTCTCTGTCCCTCTCCCCTCTTGCTGAACCGCTGCCCGGAACTCCAGGCAGGAGCTGCTCACGGCCCTCCCCACATCTTCCCCCTAGAATACCGGTGACCATCAGCTGCCTCCCCATATGCGCCCCTCCCCTCCACATCCCAAACTCACTCAGAGCCCCTGTTCTTTGGGCAACGTGCTCAGAACTCAGGGGAGTTAAGGAGGAGTAGGTCAGCAGAAGAAGAAATGGACTTTCCTGGCCCATTCTCCACCCCGGGAGGGCGCTGGGCCCTGGGCCCTGGGCCCTGGTATTCACGGTAACAGGGACCAAGAGGCGGCCAAAGAAGGCTTGTTCCCATGCCAGGCACCACAGAGCTTACGGCTCCATCTGTGACCCAGGGCCTTCCGTCCCTGAGGGCCCCAGCACAGCCTCACGGGCAGCACGCCCCTCCATCCGCAGGGTCAGAAGCTGCAGCTCAAGGATTGCCCATGGAAGGTGGCATTTCCCAAGACCCGAGCTTCCCGACATCCCACCACCTCCCGCAGCGCTGGTGCCAGTCCTCTCGGGTAAGGGACAAGTGTAAGGCCGGCCTCGCTGGCTCCAGCGATTATAACAAAGCTCCTCGGGCGGGGGCTTCAACACCAGAAATTGTTCCCTCGCAGCCTGGGGGCTGGAAGTCCAAGACCAAGGGGCCGATGGGCGGCTTCTCCTGAGGCCTCTTTGTGGCCCGCAGACGGCGGCTTCTCCCGTGTCCTCCCACCACCGCTCCTCTGCACACACGCATCCCTGGCGTCGCTTTCTCTTCTTACACGGACACGTCCTATCATTCCATTGGGTCAGGGCCCTCCTTACAACCTCATTTAACCTTAAATCCCTCCCTCAAGATCCTAGCTCCAGATACAGTCCTGTGGGGGCTGGGGCCTCAGCTGCGAATTTCAGGGGCACGACTCAGTCGGCACCTGTCTGTGGCCTGCGTGCGCCTCTGTGGGCCTTCCCAGGGTTCTCCCTGTGTCCTGGTGCTGCTTCTCCGCCCAGAGCGCCGGCACCCACTCCAAGCACCTTCCTCAGTACCAACCAGCAAACCTGCAGCTGCACCGGGGCCAATAGACATGCTCGGGCAGAGTGCTGGGCACCCTGGCCTCCTGGGCACCCTGGCGCTGAGCACCTTGGCCTCCTGGGTACCCTGGTACTGGGCACCCTGCCCTCCTGCCCCTGGCTAGATGGGCGGCTGTCACCAGCGTGTTCTAAGATTGCAGCCCAGAGTTAAGAAATGGGCAGGGGGGGAAGAGGCCTGCAGGGAGGGTCTCACCCGCCAACATCAGAGAAGGGACCTGGACACACCCACCAACCTCGGGGAGGAGACCTGGACACACCCACCAACCTCGGGGAGGAGACCTGGACGCACCTGCCAACCTCGGGGAGGGGAAGTTGGCCTACGCAGCACTGGGTGGTGGGAGAGGACGGTGTCTGGGGCTTACTCTGTGCCCAAGCTCCCATAAGGCAGGGGCCCACGTCCCGGGCTCCATGCCAGGGCCTTGCACTGCCAGGGTGCTCAGGGCAGCTCCAACAAGGAGTGGCCCCTTTGAGCGAGATCCGGGAGAGTCAGGGTTTTCACCCCAACTTTAAAACAGTCGCCCCCAGGCCGCCGCTACCGCCCCCACCCACCTGTTTTGGTCCCAGCATCATCATGAGAGTTTGGGGACAGGAATTCAACTGTGGAATGGGAGGAGCCCTCAGCTCTGGGTCACACTGGGTGGAGGGCATGGTAAGGTCATGCTGGGTGATGGTGAGATGATGAGGCAGGCAGCCCGGTGGGCACTTGCCTTGAAAATGACCCCTCAAACCAGCAGACCACATCATACTTTACAATTGAGTACAGATATTTTTCCATTAACACCTGCATCCACTTCCCACATCTGTACAATTGAGTACAGATATTTTTCCATTAACACCTGCATCCAGACCCACGGATCACCAGGCTGTGGTGGGGACGTGTGAGAAAATTATAGGCAAGGAAGCAAAGACTGGAACCAGGTGCGTCTCTGAGTTCCAGCTCTGCTGAAATGCCCATCTGAGTAAACAGGTGCTGCTGCCATCCTGGCCGTGCATACACAGGCCTCTGAGTGGCAGAAAGCAGGGATGATACCAATGTGTCTTTAAACCAGTGTTCAGTTTCCCACGGCTGACTTGGAACGTCCTGAGGCAAAATGTGAAGTTTGCTGCATCCCAGGGAGGAAGACGCAGCAGCAGCCGGCACCACTGGACTGACCGGGCAGGGGCTAGAGAAGGAGCACATTCTGCCGGCAAGGCCAGGATAGGCCTGGAGGGCTGGAGAGAGCCCGCGTGGGACAGCAGCTGGAGGCCACAGGGGGCCCAGGGATCACCCCTTCTTCAAAGGGAACCTACGCCGAGAACTCGGCCCTCACACTTGGGTGTGGGGTCTCTGGAGAGAGGACAGTGAGTGGCTGTAAGGGCCAGGCAGAGGCTGCTGCCAATGGGCCTGGAAGACCAGCGAGGACCCACATCCGTCACACGGCCTGTGCAGCAAATGACGTCCGGTTCTGCAGACCCCTCCCCTGTGGGGACACAGCTGCTGGGGTGGTCAACCCTCCCCCTAATTCCCAGCCGAGGTGCCCCTGCAGAAGCCCTGAGTGCCCAGCGGGGTAACTGCGGCCAGGTGCGTGCTCTGGGAGCACCGAGGAGCCATCGGAGGCTGCAGGCTGCCTAGGGGCCAGGCTCGCTGCCCCTTCCTGGAATCTGCCCACAGGAAATCAGAGGCTGCCAGCCCCTTCGCTGACCTTTCCAGGACCAGTCAGGAAGGGCTCACAAAGGATGTTATTTGAAACAGGAAGGTCCCTGCACAAAAATATCTCTTCCAAGAGGCCTGAAATAGCACCCTGCAGAGAGTAATTTAGATTAAACAGGACCCCCTCCCCGGAGAACCTGCCTAGGTGTGAATCGATTTAATCAAACCGGCCTCCTCTCAGAAAACTAGAGGCCAGGATCAGGAGCCTCTGTCCTCGGCAGAAGGAAGGGGCTGGGGGTGGGGGAGGATTTAGTCTATGTCTAGGCCCCTACTTTCTGCTTGCATTTTCTTTTTGGTATTTTTTGTATTGTGATAAAATACGCATAACATTTTACCATTTTAACCATTTTCGGGCGAGCAGTTCAGTGGCATTAAATGCAGTCACAATGCTGTAAAGCCATCACCTCCATCCTTCTCCAGAACTTCCTCTTGCAAAGCTGCAGCTCTGTACCCATTAAACTGACTCCCATTCCCCTCCCCCAGCCCCTAGCACCCCCGTTCTGCCTCCATCTCCCAGAATTTGACAACTCCAGGCTCTGCCTGCAAGTGTTATCCTTCAGGATTGACCTTTCTGTGTCTGGCTGCCCCATCCCTCCTCACTCCCAGAGGCTCTTCCTGGAACCCACTCCCAGCAGGAGGGGCCATTCCCTGTTCACCCACCTTCTTGAGGCTCCTCGGGGAGGGTCTCCAGACCCCAGGGATCTGCCAGCAGGTGCGCTTTTGGAGTGAAGTTGTGAGAGCCCAGATGCTGGTGACCCTTGAGGGTGACCGCCCAGGCTGGTGACCATGGACCTCCAGGCCTGGGTCCCTCTGACCTGGCCGTGGAATGAAGGCTGGGGTGCCTGCATGGGGGTGGGAGCAGTGGTGGCCTGCCGAGAGGTGTTCAAAGCCATCTCTGCGGTGTAAACCAAAAATAAAACTCTTTTTTTTTTTTTTTGAGACGGAGTCTCGCTCTGCCGCCCAGGCTGGAGTGCAGTGGCGCAATCTCGGCTCACTGCAAGCTCCGCCTCCCGGGTTCACGCCATTCTCCGGCCTCAGCCTCCCGAGTAGCTGGGACTACAGGCGCCCGCCACTGCGCCCGGCTAATTTTTTTTCTATTTTTAGTAGAGACGGGGTTTCACCATGGTCTCTATCTCCTGACCTTGTGATCCGCCCGCCTCGGCCTTCCAAAGTGCTGGGATTACAGGCGTGAGCCACCGCGCCCGGCCACCAAAAATAAAATTCTAAGGCTCTTCCCCAACCATCTGAATGGACCCCTCCTCTGGGCCAGGACACCCCAACCTTAACCTGAAAGACTGGTTCAGGCCACGATGGGAAGCGGTCGTCGGCCATGCCTCATGCTGCCCTCCTCCCTTTCGGAATTTAGGAAAAGCCGACCAGCACTAACATCAACACAGACCTTAAGTCTGGTGAGAAACACTTGCCATACAATCTCTTCTCTCTGGAGCCTACTACCTGGAGGCTTCATCTGCATGATGAAACCTTGGTCTCCACAACCCCTTATCCTAACCCTGACATTCCTTTCTATTGATGATAACTTCCAACCAATTGCCAATCAGAACATTTTTCAATCTACCTCTGACCTGGAAGCCCCACTTGGAGCTGTCCCGCCTTTCTGGACCTGACCAATGTATATCTTAAACGTATTGATGGATGTCTCATGTCCCCCTGAAATGTCTAAGGCCCAGCTGCACCTCCCACCTCCCGAGGCTGTCACTGCACGGTCACTCTATGTGGGTCAGAATCTCTCTCTTCAAATATTTAACAGACTTTCGCTCTTTTCGTCAACAGGTTTATTTGATTCACACAATGTTCTCAGCCTCCATCCATGTGGGAGTGTGGGTCTGAATTTCCTTTCTTTCGTAAACTAAAAACAAAATACCCCAGCCTAGTGAACAGAGCACCCCTCTTGGACAAGGGGATCCAGGGCAACCAGAAAAACTAAATTCCTGCCATGATACGAGGGAGGAGGGACTCGCCTCGTCACGGCCGCCTCCCCCCCACCTTTAGGAGTTGAGGTGCAGCTGACCGACACTAACTCCAAAATACAGATCCGAAGACAGCAGACCAGACTCTGTGGCGGTAAGACCCCAAATCCAGACCCGCCGAGGGTCCCACACCCTGAGAGACCTGCCGAGAGTCCCATGCCCAGAGAGACCCAGGCCCACACCCTGAGAGGCCAGGGTCCCACACCCGGGAGAGACCCACCAGGAGTCCCCACACATGTGAAGGCCCTGCCTGCCCTCTGTCCTCTCTGGGGCGCCTCCTGGAGGCTTCTATGTCACCAGCACCTTGGCCTCCACAGTCCCTCAGCTGAACCCAAGCGTTTATTTCCACCCACTGCAAGCCTTCACGTCTTCAGCTGAACTCTTTCAACCAAATGCCGATCAGAAAACGTCTAAATCCCCCTGCTCCCCTTCAAGATGTACCTCATTTCCCACCGAATCAATGTATACCTTCCATGTACTGATTTATGTCTTTGCCTGTAACTTCTTTAATTAAATTAATTAATTACTTTTTGAGACAGGGTCTGGCTCTGTCACCCAGGCTGACAGTAGTGTCGCAGTCACAGATCATTGCGGCCTTCACCTCCCAGACTCAAGCCTCAGCTTCCCAAGCAGGTGGCACCGTGGGTCCGCACCACCACGCCTGGCTAATTTTTAGAAAATTTTTTGTAGAGACGGGATCTTGCCGTGTTGCCCAGGGTGGTCTCGAACTCCTGTAAGGAAACAATCCCACTGCCTCAGCCTCCCAAGGAGCTGGAATTACACCTAGCCTGGCTTTGCCTGTAACTTCTCTCTCCCTGAAATGTGTAAAACCAAACTGTAACCGCCTCAGGCACAGGTTCTCAGGCCCTCCTGAAGCTGTTTTCTGGGCCATGGTCACTCACATTGGCTCAGAATAAACCTCTTTAAATATTTTACAGACTTTAGATTTTTTTGTTGATAATTTTAAGGCTAAATAATATTCCACTACATGTAGTATTAAAATGTTATACAAAATTATAACAAATTTAGCTGTAGATCAAATTGGCTTTTATTCTCGATTCACGAATAGGGCAGCCTCAATCGAGGAATGAGAGCTCCCCCTGGGCAATGACCAACAGTGGGTTTTGTAAAGAGGGTGCAGGGACACGGAGCAGGAGAAAGGCTGACAGTTGACATCGGGTTCTCTCAGGTTCCTTGTTGTAAGGGTTAAAGCAGCAGAACTTCCTTAGTACACTGACCAGGCCGACTGGAGGCTCCTGTTTTCAGGGAAAACTGGTCAGCTTTGGGATCTATCTACTTCCTTAAAGGTTCAGTCTGATGACGCCATTTAGCATTTAGGCCAAATCAAAATGGAGCGATGTGTTGGGGACTGGTGTAGGAGCTCCATTCAAAACGACACCTGCCTATAATTTTTGTTTAAAAGTACATGTCACATTTTACAAATCCGTTCATCCATCCACAGACACCTGGGTAGCTTCCACCTGTGCCTACCGTGACTGATGCTGCCGGGAACATGGGTGTGCAATGTCTCTCTGAGCCCCTACACCCAGAACAGGGACTGTGAATCCTGTGATACCACACCCAGAAGGGGACTGTGGATCCCATGATGCTACACCCAGAAGGGGGACTGTGGATCCCATGATGCTACACCCAGAAGGGAGACTGTGGATCCTATGATGCCACACCCAGAAGGGGGACTGTGGATCCTATCATGCCACACCCAGAAGGGAGACTGTGGATCCCATGATGCCACACCCAGAAGGGAGACTGTGGATCCCATGATGCCACACCCAGAAGAGGGACTATGGATCCCATGATGCCACACCCAGAAGGGGAACTGTGGATCCCATGATGCCACACCCAGAAGGGGGACTGTGGATCCCATGATGCCACACCCAGAAGGGGGACTGTGGATCTTATGATACCTCACCCAGAAGGGGGACTGTGGATCCCATGATGCTACACCCAGAAGGGGACTGTGGATCCCATGATGCCATACCCAGAAGGGGGACTGTGGATCCCATGATGCCACACCCAGAAGGGGGACTGTGGATCCCATGATGCCACACCCAGAAGGGGGACTGTGGATCTTATGATACTACACCCAGAAGGGGGACTGTGGATCCCATGATGCCACACCCAGAAGGGGACTGTGGATCCCATGATGCCACACCCAGAAGGGGACTGTGGATCCCATGATGCCACACCCAGAAGGGGGACTGTGGATCCCATGATGCCACACCCAGAAGGGAGACTGTGGATCCTATGATACTACACCCAGAAGGGGGACTGTGAATCCTGTGATGCCACACCCAGAAAGGGGACTGTGGATCCCATGATACTACACCCAGAAAGGGGACAGTGGATCCTATGATACTAGGGAGACTGTGGATCCCACGACGCCACACCCAGAAGGGGGACTGTGGATCCTATGATACTACACCCAGAAGGGGGACTGTGGATCCTATGATACCACACCCAGAAAGGGGACTGTGGATCCTATGATGCTACAATGCTACTGTATAAACTTCTGACATCTGTTTTCCAGCCATGCCACTTTACATTCCCATGAGCACCACACAAGGGTCCCCACTTGTAACATCCTCACCAACATGGTAGTTTCCATTCTAAATATAAGAGCCTGGTCGGGTGCAGCGGCCCACACCTGTCATCCCAGCACTTTGGGAGGCTGAGGCGGGCAGATCACTTGAGGTCAGGAGTTCGAGGCCAGCCTGGCCAACATGGCGAAACCCCACCTCTACTAAAAATACAAAAATTAGCCAGGCATGGTGGCAGGTGCCTGTAATCCCAGCTTCTCGGGAGGCTGAGGCAGGAGAATCACTTGAACCCGGGAGGTGGAGGTTGTAGTGAGCCGAGATGGTGCCACTGCACTCCAGCCTGGCAACAGAGAAAAACTCCCTCTCAAAAACAAATAAATAAATAAAAATAAAAATAAGAGACATTCAAATAGTTGTGAAGTGGTGTCTTCACAACTATTGGTGTTGATTTGCATTTCTCTAGTGATTAAGGTGATTAGGATGTGAAGCATCTCTCCATGTCCTTATTGATCATTTGTATATCTTTTTGGAGAAATGGCTATTCAAGCCGGGCACGGTGGTTCACATCTGTAATCCCAGCACTTTGGGAGGGCAAGGCAGGTGGATCACCTAATGTCAGGAGTTCGAGACCAGCCTGGCCAACGTGGTGAAACCCCATCTCTACTCACAATACAAAAAATTAGCTGGGCATGGTGGTGCATGCCTGCAATTCCAGCTACTCGGGAGGCCGAGGCAGGAGAATCGCTTGAATCTGGGAGGCGGAGGTTGTGGTGAGCCGAGATCGTGCCATTGCACTCCAGCCTGGGCAACAAGAGCGAAACTCCATCTCAAAGAAAAAAGCAATAACAATAAAAAAAGAGAAATAGCTATTCAAGCCTTTTTCCCATTTTTACAAGGGTGTATTTGTCTGTTGTTGCTGTTGAGTTGTAGGAGTTCTTAGCATCCTCTGGGTATGAACCCCTCATCACCTCTATGCTTTGCAAACGCTGTCTCCTGTCCCGGGAGCTGTTCCGCTCTGTGTGTGTCCTCTGATGTGTGTTTGCATTTTTTTTGGTCTGTGCTTGTAGTTTTCTCTGCCCCTCCCCCATCCAGACAGAGCCATGCAGGAGCCGACACACACCTGCCCCCTAACCCCATCCCTCATTTCCAGGGCACAGGCCTCACCCAGAGGAACAGAGGAGGCACCTGGGTGGGGCCCTGCACCAAGGCCCAAAGGCCCAGCCCACAGTGAGGACCCCAACAAGGATCCCAGCTCGTGCCCCACGCAGCTGAGCTGCGGGCTCTCTTCCAGATGTCAAGTCTTTATTTAAAGAAAATTCTGGTGTATACATGGAGCTGGTGTCTCAAAACCCATGCCCCCTCCAGTGGAAAAAGAAGCCAAATTAAACACTAAAGAACAGAAAGAACGGACACGTGTTCAAGCATTTTCTTTTAAAGCCAAAATTAAAATCACTAAGTCGAGACTTCTTTAAGAGCAAAGTGACAAAGTGCAAACTTGTCCTCCACGGATAACTAGAGGCAGCTCATGGATTAACACGAGGGCCGAGCTCCATGAAATATTTAAGCAAAAAGAAAACAGAGTCTGCCCAGTGGGGCCGGCGGGTTTTCAGACACCAGAGCTGGCTGCCTCCGCCTGGGCTCTGCACACCGTGTTTCTGAGCGGCCCAGGAGGGCAGGCAGACGCAGCCCGGGGCTGCTGGTTTTCCTGACAAGGAGAGCATGGAGCCAGCTGAGGATATGGCATTCTCCTGAGGCTTTCCCCCAACAGAAGGCAATGGCTGAGGGGGCAGCCCGCTCTCCTGGGGTCCCCGGATGGGGAGGGCGGCCTTGGGAGCTGGACGGAGATGGTGGGGCCAGAGCCCTCACTGCTGTGCCCGGCAGGGTCTGGGCCCGTGGGCAGTACCCAAGGACAGGTCTCAGCCTCCTCCTGTTCCAGGTCCCCGGGATCCCAGCTCACAAAGCTCAGGCTTGCAAAGGCGCCTTCTATTGTGAGTGCTGCTTCCCAGCCAGAGCAGTTTCCAAGGCTCAGGTGACAAACTCTTACCTTCTCCTTAAGCGGCAAAAACCCAATACGCTCCACGGAGACGCAGACATCCACTCACACACAGAGACACGCAGACACACACAGAAACCTCAGCCCAGCCTCGGCACACATCTCATTGAAGATGTCAGTGGGCTGCCCTTGCCAAGCTGGAGTCTCTGCAGGGGGCCCGGCCTATGCCAGCCCTAGCACTTGGAGAAGGGTTCCTTTAGCCTCCCAGAGTGGTCTGGGCCGCACACAACCCTCCCAGTATAATTATGAGTGTCTGTAGGGCTCTGATGGCCCCGCCAGCCATAACAACAGCTGCAGGGAACAAAAGGTCCAACCCTCTAATCAGGGACTCACAACTGGTCTGTGTCCCAGGGCCAGGGATGAAAGGGCCAACCAGTGCCAGAGGAAGGGTCCAACGGGCTGAGGGACCCTGAGTTCCAGCCTGCCCCATCCTCTAGAGCAGGTTCAGTGCAGCCCAGTGGGGAGGCAGGAGGTGGGTGGTGAGGGGCGCACAGCTTGTGCTCCCCGTCGGCTGTGGCCTTGAGCCACTTGGACCTCCCTGAACGTCCTGTCCTCTGGGCAGCTTCCTGCACACAGCTCTCCTTGCAGGCTGGGGACCTACCTTTCCTCATCCCTTCCAGGTCTGGGGGCACGCCAGGTGACGGATCCTGCCATGTCCTGATAGCTGGATCTGGGACCCCACTGAAACTGTCCCACAAAGGGAGCTACACGGGGGCTGCCATCAGCACCCCTTCACTGGGGAAGGGGTGCAGCCATGTTCACCGTCTGGAGCCACTGGAATCATCTGTGAAATGGCCCTATCACCGCCCAGCTGGACCTTCCCACGGGGCCAAGCATCCCTTCACTGGGGAGGGGGTGCAGCCATGTTCACCTTCTGGAGCCTCTGGAACCATCTGTGAAATGGCCCTATCACCACCCAGCTAGACCTTCCCACGGGGCCAAGGGGCTCTGCCATTGCCTGATGTTCCCTGCTTCACCTCCCCTTCCCTCTCCTCTGCTTTGTGACATGGCCGGCCCCATCACCTCCATCCCATCCCACCTCCCGTGGGACTAGGAGGCTGTGTGATTGTCTGGGGTTCCCCAGCTCATCTCTCCTCTGCCCTGCGCACCCGGCCGCCCACCCCTGTGCCCACAGAAGATGCCACAGTGTGCAGGGGTCAGTCATGCCTGCAAGGCTGACTCCGAGGCTGGCCACCAACTGGGTGTAGAAGCCACAGGCTGCTCCCTGCTGAGCAGGAAGTGACACCACCCTCCTTGATACAAAAACACAGCTGGAAAGCCCCTGTCGGACCTGCTTGCACCTGCGGGCTCACCCAGCAGGACCGAGGGGGACCTGCCTGCACCTGCGGGCTCACCCAGCAGGACCGAGGGGGGTGCTGGTGCAGGGCAAGGATCCCAATGGCATGTTTACATCCCGTGGCAGACAGACGGGACCCACCCCCTAGAGAAGGGAGACCTCCCCAGTAAGGCAGACCCCCCAAGCTAGAGAAGGGAGACCCCCCCTTAGAGAAGGGAGACCCCCCCTCAGAGAAGGGAGACCCCCTTAGAGAAGGGAGACCCCACCACCACACATTGCCTAAGCACCGACACACCCCAGCCATTCACAGCAAAGTCAAGTGAGTACAAAGTCGGTCCGGATTCCTGCATTGAAAACTGAGGTATGACAGAGATGGGGGAGGCCTGCGGGGATTACTAGCTTATCCCTGGGGCCTGTGAGCAAAGAGGAGCTGTCTCTGGAGGATTACAAAGTTCATCTGATCACCGGGCCACACATCTGCAAGGGAAGGTCAGCCCAGGACAAATGGCCCGCCCGGCGTGCAATTCCTGTGGCGCCCAAGGCATGCCAATAAAATCTTTGTTTGCTTTTTTAAACTTAGTTTACATTGTCTTAATGGCAGTGTTAAATAATAGGTCTTCTGTTCATATGTAGTGGGCACGACACAAAATCATTCAGCTGATCATTGGCTGGAGCCATCCTCCTCCAACCCCCACAGGACTGGAGCCCAGCTGTCCACGGCAGCCAGGCAACCGCATGGCCGTGGGCACAGGGTCTCTACCCCCGGGCGCTGACGTGGGAGAAGGGACAGGCTTGCACATCCCCTGGGCCTTCCAGCCCAGCCTCCGAGCACCCGCCCCCCAAGAGGAGATGAGGTGGGTGGGGGAATGCTAGGCCTAAACAGGGTCTCTCACCTGCTCCATCCAAGATTAAGGCAACAGCTCCCTCCACTTCGACATGAATGTGCAAACATTCACAGCCCGAAGCAGGAAGGACAGATGAGTTCAGACCTGCACCTGCCCCCACATGCTTTCCTCAGGGGCCTCTAGGGGGTTCATGGGCCAGTGTGCTGGGCACCAGGGGGAGAGGCCGAGGCTCTCTAGAAAGGGGAATGAGGCGTGGAGGAGACCAGTAGGGTCAGCCCGACTCAGGACCCTGTCCATGCCTGGGGTGCTGTGGCCCTGGCACTACAGAGCCAAGGAACAGCCCACGCCAAGAGCAGTGCCCATGGGGAAGCCCCTATTGCCACAAGCCATGTTGTCAAACCATTTCCCCCAGAACAAATGAGGCCTGAGGATGCCTGAGAACCCTGCCGCCCTGACTTGGTGCTCTAGTTCACACTAACTGGCAACCTGCAGAATCACCAGCTCTGTTGCTGGGCTCCACAGAGAAAATCAAAAGGAACATGCACCCTGGTGAGTAGGCTGACTTCAGAATTAGAGAGAAACCTTTGTGCACATCTGGGGAGTGTCACACAGCAGCTGTTTGAAGACAGGGTCTTCCTTTAGGGAGGAGACCAGAGCATCCCATATCAGACATTGCAGGGCATGACCCTAGAATATAAGAAATGACTCAGGAGTCAGGAGAAGGACAGGGCTGGACCTGAGAGCCACAGCTGCCACCCAGAAGGGCAGGTGCCCCATCCACTTCGTCTCCACACACATGTGTCCCTAACCCTAACCCTAACCTCTAACCTCTAATCCCAAACCCTAACCGCTAACCCTAACCCTAACCTCTAACCCCGAATCCCTAATCTCTAACCCCTAACCCTAACTTTGTCTCCAAAACGTGTGTGTCCACAACCTATCTAGGGCACTGAGCTGAATCCAGTTGAGACACAGACGGCAGCTCCCACACACCCCTGTACCAATGCATGCAGTCCTGGAGAACTGGTGTCTGCAACACAGACACACACACACACGTACTACGCACCACACACCTAGACACACACACCACACGTTATAATATAGACACACACACCCCATATGCTATACACACATATACACACATCACACCCATAGACATATACACATACCACACACCACACACATAGACACACATACAGACACACAAACACACAGGCATGGACACTCACATGGTTCCCGGCAGTGCTGCAGGAGGCCAGCTCAGTGACCAGTTGAGGAGCCTGAGATGCTCGCTCCTCTGAGCCATCGCGTGTAAAGCCTGCCCTCGCTATGGACTGTCACACGTGTGACATGCATGAACAGGTGACACGGACACGCACGGCCCTCACACGCTGAACTGGATCCCTCAGGGCCCATTGGAGGCTCTTCTGCCTGGGACCTGTCTCATCCCCAGCCCCCTCACAGGGTGAGACATAGCAGTAACCACAGGTGTTCAGAGCAGCTCAGCCCTGCCCTGTCAGGCGGGAACAACAGACGGACCCTCGGGGCACCCAGGTCCCACGCGAGAGTGACGGCTCAGGGACATCTGCCCTCAGGGCCATGAGCTTTAAGCCCAAGCCAGGGTCCAGGCCTGGTGGCCTCTGTGTGGCCAAGGCTGGCAGGACACTCCATGATCCGAGGCAGGGCCCTCCTCAGCCCACTGCAAGCCGACTTGGCTCTGGGTCCTCTGTCTTTCCCCCGCCCCGCCCACTTCGGGGGCCCCCGTGTGTGCAGTGAGTGGTCAGGAGCACACGGCTCTGCTCCCCGCAGGGACGAGCCCCCAGTGCTTCCCAGATCTTCCGGGCCAGACTCCTGCGACCCTTCCGCGCTATAAACAATCAAACCACAGCCCCGCCCAAGGCCTCAGGGACCCGCAGTGGTCCTGAGAGAGGCAGCCCTGAGCGGGAACAGGGCCCCCTTTCCTGCCTGGTCCTCTCCCTCCCCACGAGGTGACCCGGTATGGACTCTGCAGCAGCGGGAACGGCGAGCTCAGAGGGCGCCCCGGGACCTGTCGGTCCATCCCCGCGGACGGCTTCCTCCCTGGCCCCTGCCCCGACTCGGTGTCACCTGCAGGCCGCGGACAGGGCGGGACTCCCGCAGGGAACTGGCCCAGGTCCCAGAGCTCGGCTGGGCTGGGGGGACGCGAGGCAGGGACCGACCCCCGGCTGACCAGGAGCCTCACCTTCCCCGCCCCGCCCCGCCCCGCCCCGCCAGGCCGCCGCCGCCCACCTGCGCCCCTCGAGGGGACTCGGCACCTGCGCGCACCTACCGTAGCGGCCGGGCTCGCGGCAGTAGCGCAGGATGGGAAGCGGGTCCTCGCTTGGCGGCTCGGGCGCGGCTGCGGGGTCCAGGCCGGGGTCGGGGGCCCAGCGGGGGCTCGGGATGGGGCGCTGGCTGCCGCCTTCCTCGGCCCGGGGTCCCGCATCCCCCGCCGCGGGGGTCACCAAGAAGCGCTGGGACATGGTGTCCGCGACGGCTGCGGGGAGCGGAGACCTGAGCGCGGGGAGGGCGGGGCCGGCGGGGCGGGCGGGGGAGGCCGGGAGGGAGGGAGGGAGTGAGGCCCGGAGGGAGGGAGGGAGGGAGGGAGGGACGAGGCGCACCGCCTGGGATGGGGCCGCGCGGCGCCGGCACTGGGCGGGAGGGCGGAGCGGACCCGGGCTGGCACCTTGGCGGCGGTCCCCTGCCGGCGGGGCGACCACAGCCTCAGCCCCCGAAGAACGAAGAGCGACCTCGGGTCTCGCTGCGTGACCTTGGAGACGCCCCAGCCAAGCGGTCGGGTCAGCGCGCCGTGCCGAAGCCCGAGGGGAGGAACAGACCTCGCTCTGCGCCGCCTGGAACCAACAAGGATCACCCTGGCGGCAGCGCTGCAGCCTGGGGTTTCTGGCGACGCCCACTGAGGGCCGGGTCCAGGGGGCCGGTGAGGGTGGAGGTCTCGCTGGCGTTTGGGTCTGTGGAGAGGGGCGCCCTGACCTGGGGCCTCCGCCTCCCCGATCCCCAAACTCCAGCCCTTTGCCAAGTAGGGTTCAGCGTGCGGGGCAGAGGCCTCCTCCTGGGACTTCCACCTGGGGAGAAAGGCCCCCCGGGGCAGCCAGGGTGGAAGGCGGAGGCCAGCCTGGCTCCGGAGGCACTGGGAGCCCCGGACCCTGAAAGTCTTGGGAGAGTCCCCCCTGCTCTTCAGTGGGATTCCTGCAACTGCTGTAGCTGCACAAATTCTGCAACTGGCTCTTTCCTCCCTTCTAATGACGCTGTTACCACCACCCTGCGTGGAAGTATTGAGCACTTTACAATATGTATTCACAGATTCAACAAATATTTATGAACACTGACCTGTGCCAGGCCCTGCAGATGACAGAAGGGAACCCCTGCCTCTGTGAAGTGTATGTTCTAGAGGGAGGCAAGGGTAAGAGCTCCCCGGTGTGGGGAGGGCCTCAGGTGACATCCAGACAGTGACTTAGAGGGAGCAAGTGGTCAGCTGTGTTGCCTCCAGTCATACTCTACCCTCATCATCTGCAGTGGCTGCTGCTGGTCCAGCCATCACATCTGAATCCCAGCAGTAGAGTGAGGACACAGGAAAGGTAGCTAGCCACCCCTTTGCAGAGTACAGCCTAGGAGTGCACATAGCACCTTTGCTTATTCTGTTAGCCAGAACTTAGTCCTGCGGCCACACCTTCATGTGCAGAAGGCTGAGAAACGTGCCCTACCCGTGTTTGTGGTGCTGTAGATGACAAATCACCAGAGGCTGGGTCTCAAGGGCACATCTAGCACTGGTGGAAAGACCAGGGAGGATGAGAACTCCTTTCTTCAACACACCTTCTCACCATCACCCCACCTCCACTCATGGCACCTGCATGTATGCCTGCCCACACCTGCCCACACTGGCTCACATCTGTCCACACCTGTTCCAGCCTGCTCACACCTACTCACACCTGCTCCCACCCGCCCACACCTGCTCACACTGGCTCACACCTGTTCACATCTGTCCACACCTGTTCCCACCTGCTCAACCTTCTCACACCTGTTCCTACCTGCCCACATCTTTTTCCAAGATGAACTTTTGAATATTTTGGAAGTTTCTCCCCAAATACATTTCTGATTTGGTTGAAAAGTCACTAAATGTATAAATAAATTTGCTGAGAACTGACATCTTTATGGTGTCAAATCTTTGCACCTAGGTCCTCACATTTTTTCCATTAATTTATGTGTGTGTATTCACATTCTTGTCACTACTGGACTGACGTGTAAAAACTGAACCAAACACCTTTTGCTCTTGTGTGTTTCTTTTGTAATCTTCTACCTCGCAGAACTCTAAATCCTATTATTCAAATACATTTCCAGTTCAACTTCTTGCATTTTGCAAGGAATTTTTGTTTTGTTTTGTTTTGGAGACTAAGTCTTGCTCTGTCACCCAGGCTGGAGTGCAGTGGTGCGATCTCAGTTCACTGCAACCTCCGACTCCCAGGTTCAAGCAATTCACCTGCCTCAGCCTCCCGAGCAGCTGAGATTACAGGTGCGAACCACCACGCCTGGCTAATTTTTGTACTTTAGTAGAGAAGGGGTTTCGCCATGTTGGCCAGGCTGATCTCGAACTCCTGACCTCAAGTGATTTCGGCCTCCCAAAGTGCTGGGATTACAGGCGTGAGCCACCAAACCCAGCCTGCAAGGAATTTTTTTAACCTGTAAGTAATGATATCTTTTCCTTTTTGGTTGTTTTTACTTCTTCTGTTTTCTTTTCACCCCTTTGTTCTTGTTTTGGAATTTCCTAGAAGTTCCAGGGTAATATCCAGGGCTGTGTTGCTGGTGGAGCTGCGTGTCTGGCCTGGACCCACGTGAGGGTGGTTCTGGTGTCTCCGGGAAGCACTGTGCCGGCCGGGAAGTTGGAGGCTGCCTCTTGCCCTTCCCCATGAGGCCGACCCTGGATGCCTCCCCTGAGACCCAGAGGCAGCTTGGGATGGACTTGAGGAGGAAGCAGGTCCCACAACTCAGATTATCTCACCTCCCCGCCTTCTGCCTCCCCTGTTCAGGTTCCTCAAGTGAGAGCTCCTCCGGACTCCTGCCCCAAGGGCAGCTTGTCTCCAGCTTTCATTTCCAAATGCGCCAATCTCTGCCATTCAGCCACACCCTCTGCTCACCCTGTCCCTGGGCTGGAGGCTGCTCCAGAAATTTGGGAGGTCCTGGAGCCGGTTAGAAGCCTCTAGCCATGCTGAGTCAGCCTGGGCGATGGGGCTCACTGCGGCCACTGCCCCCTTGGCCTCCCGTGGACAGTGGCTGCGTGTGTCCCGGGAGGACCGTGGTGAATGTCTTCTGAAGACAGGACTGGAGACACAGGAGGCCCAACCGGCTCTGATCATCTGACGCCTCCACAGGAGAGAAAGGATGTAAGAATCCAGGTTCTTTTATGAAACATTAAAGACAGAAAAATGCAGCCTGGCTCCTGTAAGTTCTCCGTGTTGAGCAGTGGATGGGGAGAGGACAAGGGCTGAGGACGGGGGAGAGGTGCACCGGCCACGCGCGTCCCTCGGTGGGGAGACGGCTGCAGACACCGGGAGGTTGAGCAAAGGCTCACTGCTGTTCCTGCTTTATCCTCCTCTCCAGGTCCTAAATTCTGCTTCTATCACTTTCTTTCAAGACGGTTCTTCCTGCGGTCTTGATCTGAGTACTCCTTCATGCTTTTTGTTTATCTTGCTAAATAAAGAAAACAGTGAAGCTTATGCAGTTTCCCCTGAAAATAGCCGTGGCCTCTCGGTGTTATTGTTTTCCACTGTCTATAATGACAACTTTAATCTCTTCGACTAACAACCTATTTATAGCTCCTAATTTTTTCAATTGTCAGTTTGCAAAATTGAGGTCTGATCTGCAAACAGTAAGACTTGCCACTTACGATGCAAGTTCTGTGGGGGGCCGACTGCGAGGGCCAGGTGGGTGGTCTGGCCCCATGCAGGCACCCCCACCTTCATTCCGCAGCCAGCTCAGAGGCCCCATGCAGGCAACCCCCACCTCCCCCCATCCCCGGCCTTCATTCCACAGTCAGGTCAGAGGGACCCAGGGATCACCTCCAGGGGTCACCCGCACCTGGGCTCCCACAACTTCACTCCCACCTGCTGTCACATCCCTGGGGTCTCATCACAGACCTGGAGGCCTTCCTGGGGGAGCCTCAAGAAGGCAGGTGACCAGGGAATGGGAGAGCCTTTGGGAGTGAGGAGGGATGGGAGTGCAGTTGGGAGCAGAGACAGAGACAGAGAAAGAGAGAGACAAAGAGAGGGAGAGAGAGAGAGACAGAGAGGGAGGAAGAGAGACAGGGCGAGTGATAGAGACAGAGAAAGATGGAGACAGAGAGGGAGGGAGAGACGGAGAGAAGAAGGGAGAGGCAGAGAGAGATAGGAAGAGGGAGGGAGGGAGAGAGAGAGAGAGACAGAGAGAGATGGGTGGAGGCAAGAGACAGGAGATAGGATGTTTTTGACCCTTTCTCCCCACCATTTACTGAACCGGACGTTGGACGATGGGACGCCTCCTCCCCCCACCCTGTGACGGGGCCCTGGAGGGGCTGACTTTGGAGAGGAGCTGCTGAAGGGTGGTGGGAGAACAGGCAGGGAGCGCCACAGCCACACTGCCCGTCAGGGGTGATATTGGTCCTCTCTGGCTCCTGGAGCAGTCCCTGCTACTCCCCACAGGCGTCCACAGGTTCTGCTCTATGCCAGGGTTCTCTCCCGGGTGGGGGCGATGGCCTCCAGGGGTGGCCTCCTGGGAAGGCTGGGCGGAGGGCATTGGAGTGTGGGGACGGGACGACCCCTGCACCTGACATCCCGGTGCCTGCCAGCCAGCCCGGCTGTGGACTCCTGCGTGTAAGCTCCGCTGCCAACGGCATGGCCCGGTCCCTGCCCACATTCTCTCTGCCTGTGCTCCCAACCGATGACACTCAGAGAAGCCTCCCATGTGTCCCCTCCACAGGTGAAGCTGTGTTGATACAGGAGCAAGTGTGGCGAGGAGACGGCAGACGCCCCCGTCCCAGATGGGGAGCTGCTCCAGGCACGGGTCCCCCCAGCTTCCTGAACCGTATCTCACGGTCATCCCAGAGCAGCCCGGCCTTGCCTTCGGTCAGCGAGGGCTCCTCACCCCCACCCCAGCCAGCAAAGGGCCTGGAGCTGCTGCTGAGGGCACCAGGCTGCAGGAGACGCACATCCGGGTCCCTCACAGAAGCCCGCAGAGGTGTTCCCTGTGTGGATGGGCTACGGTCATTGCGGTCACGTGCCACGGGCCAGAGACAGCCGTGCGCCCAGGCCTACTCATCACGCAGAGGCAGGAGAGCCCACTCCTGGCCACATCGAGGCTACTGGAAGGAAAACGTAGCGGGGGCATCAAGCCCAGTGCTCCAGAAACCAGGGGGGCCTGTGCGGCCGGGGGTCCCGGGAAGGGGCCTGGGCAGTTTCCTTTCCCAGGGCCTCATCCCAGTATCTGAACCTGTGTGAGGGGGGAGTCCTGAGCAAACGCCCGTGGCTCCACCCCTAATCCACTCCCCTCCCCACCTGTATTATTTTGCACAAACCGCCAGTCATCAGAGGCTTCATCTGTCCACATTCACAGGCTCCCGGGCACACGATAAAACCCCAGCTCCCTCTCTCCCCCACAGACAACAATTCCTAGATGTCCTCATACCTGGATTCCTCCCTCATACCTGGAGGACACTGGCTGCCAACCCCAGAGTTTAGAAGAACCTGAGTCGCCTCAGTGAGGAATGCAGCGTCCGTCCCCTGGTGCAGGCCCAGGAGAAAGAGGGCGTCAGGCGCCTGGCGTGTGCTGGTGCTATGGGGGTGAGGTCCAGCCCCTTCAGATGAAATGTTCTGTCTGTGCCTTGAGTCGCCTTTTTCTGCTAGATTTTCCAGCTTGGCTGTGGTGTTCCAGGGAAGGCCCAGAGAACATCTGCAGCCCAGGCCTGGCCGTGCGGGAGGTGCCTGTGCAGACACAGGGGACAGGTGCAGGGAGGACATGGCCTGTGCCCAGGAGCAGGTGGGGAGAGTCTGCCCGGCCTCTCCCACTGCCCCTCTCTCCCCCTGGCAGCGCCTCCCAGCCCTAGTCGTGCCCCCTCAGTGGCCTTGGGGGCTGCTAGCCAGGCAGGTTCAAAAGGGAGTGAAAAGTTAGATTAGAGCTCAGTGAACCCAGCAGGGGTCGATGGACTTGGGCTCATCACAGTGCGTCAGTGCTGGTTCGTCAACCCCAGCAGACGTCGCGTGATAATCAGTTTGTTCATGGGGTGGGGAGAAGGTATGTGGGAACTGTGTACTTTCCACTAATTTTTCAGCAGTCCTGAAACTGCTCTAAAGCCTATTAGGTTGTTTGTTTGTTTGTTTGCTTTTGAGACAGAGTCTCACTCTGTGGCCCAGGCTGGAGTGCAGTGGCACGATCTCGGCTTGCTGCAACCTCCACCTCCCAGGTTCAAGCGATTCTCCTGCCTCAGCCTCCTGAGTAGCTGGGATTACAGGTGCCCACCACCGTGGTTGGCTACTTTTTGTATTTTTAGTAGAGACGGGGTTTCACCATGTTGGTCAGGCTGGTCTTGAACTCCTGACCTCAAGTGATCTGCCTACCTCGGCCTCCCAAAGTGCTGGGATGACAGGCGTGAGCGCAGCCAAAGTCTATTAGTTTTTAAAAGGCACACAAATGGAAATACGTTCTATTCGATAAGATGCTGAGATGAGCCAGTCTGGGCTGTGGCTCCTGGAAGATCCACATCTTGAGTCTCAGTGCTCCTCCTGAGTCTGAGTGCTCCTCCTGAGTGAGTCTCAGTGCTCGTCTCTTCCTGAGTGAGTCTCAGTGCTCGTCTCTTCCTGAGTGAGTCTGAGTGCTCCTCCTGAGTGAGTCTCAGTGCTCTTCACTTCCTGAGTGAGTCTCAGTGCTCCTCCTGGGTGAGTCTCAGTGCTCTTCACTTCCTGAGTGAGTCTCAGTGCTTGTCTTTTCCTGAGTGAGAGTGCTCCTCCTGAGTGAGTCTCAGTGCTCGTCTCTTCCTGAGTGAGTCTGAGTGCTCCTCCTGAGTGAGTCTCAGTGCTCGTCTCTTCCTGAGTGAGTCTCAGTGTTCCTCCTGAGTCTCAGTGCTCCTCCTGGGTGAGTCTCAGTGCTCTTCACTTCCTGAGTGAGTCTCAGTGCTCGTCTCTTCCTGAGTGAGTCTCAGTGCTCTTCCTGAGTGAGTCTCAGTGCTCGTCTCTTCCTGAGTGAGTCTCAGTGTTCCTCCTGAGTCTCAGTGCTCCTCCTGGGTGAGTCTCAGTGCTCCTCCTGAGTGACTCTTAGTGCTCGTCTCTTCCTGAGTGAGTCTGAGTGCTCCTCCTGAGTGAGTCTCAGTGCTCGTCTCTTCCTGAGTCTGAGTGCTCCTCCTGAGTGAGTCTCAGTGCTCTTCCTGAGTGAGTCTCAGTGCTCCTCCTGAGTGAGTCTCAGTGCTCCTCCTGAGTGAGTCTCAATGCTCTTCACTTCCTGAGTGAGTCTCAGTGCTCGTCTCTTCCTGAGTGAGTCTCAGTGTTCCTCCTGAGTCTCAGTGCTCCTCCTGAGTGAGTCTCAGTGCTCGTCTCTTCCTGAGTTCTGCCGCAGACGTGGCTCTTTGGTCATCAAGAGAGAAGCAGTGGCTACTCCTGAGGAGGCCAGGATGCAGATCAGGAGGCCTCAGGGCCCATCCCAGGGAAGGCGTCACCCACCAGGCCCACGTTGGCCAGGGGTGAGGTCTCCTTGGCCAAGAATCAGGGCCCCTGCTGTGCCCCTGCGTCCCCACTTTGGTGGGCAGTGAGGGGCCTGGCAGGGAAGGAGTGCAGAGTGCAGAGGTCGCTGCTGCCTGGGGGCCGGGGGGCTCGCTCTGCAGCCCAGGCAGGGCTCGTAGCCCTCTCAGCCCTGGATGTTGACAGAGGGATGGCTCCCGGGGTTCCCGCGTGGCACCCGCCTCCCTGCTCCTTAGGAGGCATCCTCTTGCTCAGGGCAGAGCTCTGGGAGGGGCCCGTCCTGGGGTGCCTGGGGGTGCCGTGAGGTCTGGGAGGAGCTGGGAGCACAGCAGAGGAAGCTGACCTGGGTCAGAGCCTCCGTGGCCCTCACCACTGCCGCTGAGGGCTGGGTTCCGTTCCCTCTGTCTCGAGATCACGATGGGTGCTTGAATTATTGTTCAGCAAACACCTGGTCCCTTCCCCCTCCACCCCCGAAGGACACAGGCATGCTCTGCTCTGGATCAATAGTGGATCAATAATGGATTTCTAGCAGGCTGGGCTTGGCCTCTGCTGTCACCATAAGAAACACACCCCAGGTAAGGCTGCCGGACCCTGGAGGGTGAGAGACCTGGGGAGAGGTTCCGGGCCCAACCTCAGCCCCGAGCGCAGCCCAGAAAAGCCGATAAGCCTAGACCAGCTGGCTCCGACAGTGAGCAGGGATAAGTAACTGCAGCTCGACTTGTTATGCGGTGTTACCGACAACAGCAGACTGATGCACTTCTCCTGCACGCCCTTGCCGAGGTGAATCCTCCCAGGGCCTCAGCCTCTCACTTCGGAAGTTGGGAGAACAATGGTGCCTCCTCCCTAGGACCGGCTCAAGGATGAGATGACTCACTGCAGGGGAATTCTCTGCAGGACGCCCTGTCCTCCGTGAATGCTGCTCTTGTTCCTGACTTCCAGGACCAGGCGAAGGTGGCCCAGCTCCATCCCCGGAGCCTGTTCCATGGCCCACGGTGCAGGGCGTGAGACTGCTCCCTGGCTCTGTGGGCTGGGACCTCCCTCTGGGCAGGCTCTGTGGTGGGAGAGACAACAGACTCGCTTTGTAACTCCGGCTGCCAGGTGCACACCCACTGTGTCCTCCGGCCCAGGCGCTCCCTGAAACGTCCCCGTGGTGCTCTGCACCTTGTTTGCACGGGCGCCACTTCACCTGCTGAAATAAAGTGTCCCATTCAGCTGTCTACTCCCGCGTGGTCTGTTGGTCCACGATTTGCCCCTTGTGAGCAGCTAGCTCAGTGGCATTTCCTGGAGACGAAGGCCCAGGGTTGAGGGTGCCGTGGAGACAGCGCTACTTATGGAAAGCTGCAGCTGCAGGGCACAGCCCCTTGCCGGGGGAGGCCGCCACAGAGCCGGGCATCTGCTGACCTTCAGCCAGGTCTGGGATCACCCTCACCAGGGCCAGGCCAGTGGGGTCCTGCAGGAGGAGGAGCTGCTCTGGGGCCTCAGCTGTTGCCCATCCATGGAGGTCACGTTTAGGCTAAGCTAGGCAGCCCGGCCTTGTGTTGCTGGCCCCTAGCCAAGGGAGGAGTTATGGGAGGGGTTGGGGTGAGGCTGTGGCTAGGATGTGCAGTCCCCAGAGACGGAGGGTGCTGGACATGTGCCCGGCTACTGAAGAGCAGCCAGGAAGCAAGTCACGACAGAAGCCGAGTGGGAGGCTCCTGCATCCCCACTGTCCAGAAGGCGCATCCAGCCGGGGCGCCCTCACTATGCGGACACGGAGGCTCCCAGCTTTCTGTGCACACAAGGCCACGGCAGGAGCTTCCTGGGGTCTGCAGATGACCCAAAGCAGAGTTCATTTTCTTCCAGTACCCTCCCTGCTTTTAGAATCTTCTTCCAGCCCCATTCCAGGTCCACTCTGGCCGAGACCTCTGCCCACTCACTGGGTGGTGGCCAGCTGCCCACCCCACGTCAGCAAAGCCAGCTGTCTGTGGCCCGGGGATGTGGCCTCGCCGTGTTCCTATGGCCAGTCCTCCTGAGGCGGCCTTGGCCCTGAGGGGTCCCATGACGGGACGGGCAGCTGACCCAGCACTGGCCGGGTGGCCACCCACTGGAACCCTCCCCCAGTCACCCCTGCATTTATCGTGTGCCTCCTGCACCTGAGGACGCCCTTCAAAGCCCTGGGGCTGGGGGTGGGCGTGTCCTCTCTCAGACTAAGGAATCTGTGTCTCAGGTGCGGCTGCCCTTGGGATTTTGCAGGGTGGGTGATGTGCACAGGGTTGGGCCTGGGATAGAATTTGGGCTCTAGGGGACGCTGAGCAGAGCGGAAATGAAACATCCAGACCTTCAGGGGCCCGGCTTTTGGGGTGCAGCCTCCGCCTGGCAGCAGGTCTGTTCAGGGACAGGGGCTGAGAGCTGGCGCCTGCCTCAGCCTGGTGAGAATGACAATGAAGGCAACTTCTGCTTTTCTTGAGGAAGAAACTTGGCTTTTGACTGGCCAGATTCGATGACTTTTCTTCCCTCCGAAACATCCCCTCCTGTCACCGGACTCTTTCCTTTTTGACATCTGTTTATTTCTTTCTTTAACAATGAGCTCAGCACAAGGGGCGTGTTCGCTCCCTGCCAGGAGGCAGCTAAGGGCTTATTGTGAGAACTTCTTTCCTTCCCATGGCAGCCCTGCAGGAGGGGCCATGGCTGTCCCCACTTTATAGACGAGCAAACCAAGCCACAGCCTTTGGCCACCTTGCTAGGAAGAAGGGGAGGGGGGTTGGGGCCAGCGAGCCGGTGAGCAGCTGGAGCTGTGAGCTTGGTGCTGGGCTGGGCCCCAGGGAGGCCCTGAGTGCTGGAGGGGCTCTCGGTGGCCTGAGAGTGTCTCTACAACCTCCTACTCCTGTGCTCTGCAGTGAGCTCTGGGGCTCCCCACTGGGAAGGGGCTGCGCTCCCACCCCTTGGGGATTTCCTGGGGTCAGAGGTCTGAGTCATCTCCAGGGCCTGCCCCTGCAGTGCTCAGTTTAGGTGTGATGCAAGGGCCTGACTAGCCAGCTGTGGGGGCCAGTCATGGGGTGAGGGCTGAGGGAGCAGTAACATTCTGAACACGTTTTTCTGTGGAGCAGGCGAGGCAGTCTGGTCAGGGTGGTGTTCTCCCCTGGGCCATGGCAGGGGTATGGGGACACTCAGCCACAGTCGAGGGGTCCACGGCCCAGTTCCAGTAGCCAATCAGGGGCACATGGTCCTGGTTCTTACCTGGGCTCATCGAGCAGCCGTGCCCAGTGCTATGGGGTCAGGGGTGACATCACAGATGGGCCTCCTGGATTTGGGCTGAAAGATCAGTCTTGGGATACCCCCAGGGTCAGGGTGCCCAGAGACCCCCATGGTGGGCCTGGCCTGCCTTCCCGCTCTGCAGCCCTGCCCGATGCCAAAAGATCACTGTGCCAGTCCTTGCCCACGGGCCCCTCCCCACGGTGAGACCTGCCCCACTTGAACCTTGCAAACATGGAAACTTGGCCACCTGACCCATGGCCTGGCCCAGCGCTGTGACCTGATCCTGCAGCCCTGTGGGCCCCGGGCTCCCCATCGAGGTTGGGTTTCCAGGCTGCCTCAGCCTGTTCCAGTGAGAGGTGCTCGGGGGACGCTGGCCTAAGCCCCGCTGAGGTGTCTCCCAAAGAGAAGACTGTGGCCCTTGGGTGCAGGGGGTTGCAGATGCCCGTGAGCTCTGTCTCCCTTGTGAGTGGCCTGGGCACTGCTGCACGCAGCTGGTGGGGGCTGTGGCCCACCAAGGATTCAGCCTGGTAAGCGGCAGTGGGCGGGAGGGATGGTGTGGGCTCGCTTGAGGGTCATGGGAGCCCAAAAAACTCGGGGACAGACTCAGGCCCAGGGAGGTCACATCCACGGGGACATCAGGTTCCTCCCTAGGGCCACCAGGACCAGCCACATAGCACCCTGGCCTCTCATCTCACAGTGTGGATCTGTGTACACACAAACATAGACAAAGACACACACAGACAAACACACACAGACACACAGACACGCACAGACACACACAGAAACACACAGATAGAAACACACAGATATGGAGACACACACAGAAATACACAGACACAGATACACACAGACATACACAGACACACAGATATGGAGATGCACACACCGACACACACACAGATACACGCAGATACACACAGACACACACAGATACACACAGACATACACAGACACAGATATGGAGATGCACACACTGACACACACACATACAGAAATACAGACACGCACACAGATACACACAGATACACACAGATACACACAGACATACACAGACACACAGATATGGAGATGCACACACCGACACACACACATACAGAAATACAGACATGCACACAGATACACACAGATACACACAGACATACACAGACACACAGATAT
The DNA here is from genome assembly GCF_049350105.2 of Macaca mulatta. Classification (NCBI taxonomy): domain Eukaryota; kingdom Metazoa; phylum Chordata; class Mammalia; order Primates; family Cercopithecidae; genus Macaca; species Macaca mulatta. The sequence goes on from NC_133411.1 coordinate 2,287,850, forward strand.
GGAGACACACACACCGACACACATACATACAGAAATACAGACACGCACACAGATACACACAGATACACACAGATACACACAGATACACACAGACATACACAGACATACACAGACACACAGATATGGAGACACACACACCGACACACACACAGATACACACAGACATACACAGACACACAGATATGGAGATGAACACACCGACACACACACATACAGAAATACAGACATGCACACAGATACACACAGATACACACAGACATACACAGACACACAGATATGGAGACACACACACCGACACACATACATACAGAAATACAGACACGCACACAGATACACACAGATACACACAGATACACACAGATACACACAGACATACACAGACATACACAGACACACAGATATGGAGACACACACACCGACACACACACAGATACACACAGACATACACAGACACACAGATATGGAGACACACACACCGACACACATACATACAGAAATACAGACACGCACACAGATACACACGGATACACACAGGTACACACAGACACACACACAGAGCCAGCTGCTCCACCTTTGTGACCTCACCACTTCCTCCAGGGGCCCACCCTGATTGACTGAGAAGGTTTTGTTCCTAATTTGCTGAGACGAAGCCAACAGCGCTGTGGGAGGCGTGGCCATGTGTCCCTTGAGCTCCCCGAACTGGCCTCAGAAACCACATGTTCTGGCTGCACGAAGAGCCAGCACTCGGATAAATCCGTCTCCAGAGGGTACTTTTCGTGCAGAGCCAGTTGACTGGGCTGTTCTTCTCCCTGCAGGGCACCCTGTGTCTCTGTGGGAGGAGGGCAGCGATGCGGAGTGGGGAGTCCTCCTCGATCAGATAACAGGTGTCTCCCGGATGAGAGGCCCATGAGGCCCAGGGTGGGCACAGGGCTCTCAGAGGGAGTGTCTGGGGCCAATGCCGCAACCTCTGCTTCGTGCCTTTTCCGGACACAAGCACAGACTCTGAGCAAGGAGGGAGGTTGAGACTCTGGGGGCCCGGGGACTGGCGGGAGCTCTTGTCCACCAGCTGAAGCTGCAGAACCAAGGTGGGGACAAGCCGGGCCCATGGTTTCCAGGGCCTCTGTCCTCCATCCACCTGAGAGCTGTGCCTCGAGACAGGAGGCACTGGGGAGCCAGCACAGCCTCACTCTGAACGTCCACACAGAAGCCTCCGCCCAGGCAGCCCCTCCTCCCAGGCTGGCCACACCATCCCTCTGATTAAGAAAAACCAGATTCAGCCCTCTCCTCTCTTGGGACACACAATAAGGGCCCTGGTGCACCAGAGCAATATCATCCCCCTAGGGTGCAAGGAGATGTTTTCGCCCCTAAGGACACAAAGGGCTGAGTGGGAAGACCAGCCCCTCCTAGAGTGGCGCTTAGAGGCTTATGTAAAAGACCCCACCCAGGGCTGGAACAATGCCGGCCCCAGGCCACGTCCTGGAGACTGAGGCTCTGCCTACTGGGAGTCCTGGAGACTGAGGCTCTGCCTACTGGGAGTCCTGGAGACTGAGGCTCTGCCTACTGGGAGACCTGGAGCCTTTGCCTTTGCAGGGAGCTCCTGGGTGGCCCCAGTGAGTAACACCCTGAGAGGTTACACCCGTATCTCTCAGGAGTCAGGCTCCTGCCTCTGTGTGGAGCATAGTTCATGGAGACTGGTGCATAGGACACAGGCCACACAGACACAGTAGGGTAGATCCAGCTCCAGGGCATGAAGAACAAATTCACCTACTCATTCATTCACTCATTCTTTCATTCACTCATGAACCCATCCATCCACCCACCCATCCACCCACCATCCATCCATGTACCCACTCATCTATCCATCCATGCATCCATCCCCCCTTCTATCCATCCATCCATCTATCCACCAACTCACCCACCCACTCATCTGTCCATCCATCCATCCTTTCACTCACCCTTCTATCTATCCATCCATCCATCCATCTGCTCACCCACCCATCCATCATTCATCCATCCATCCATTCACCCACCCACTCATCTGTCCATGCACCCATCCATCCATTCACTCACCCTTCTATCTATCCACTTACCCACCCAACTATCCATCCATCCATCCATCCATCCGTCTATCCATCATTCCATTCATCCCTCCATCCATCCACCTATCCACCCACCCACCTATCTATCCATCCACCCATCTATCCATTATTCCATTCACCCATACATCCATCTACCCACCCACCCACTCATCTGTCCATCCATCCATCCATCCATCCATCCATCCATCCATCCATCCATCCATCCATCGATTCACCCACTCTATATAATCACCCATCCATCCATCCACCTACCCACCTATCTACTCATCCATCCACCCATCCATCTACCCCTCTACCCATCTATCCATCTATTCATCCATCCACCCATTCATCCATCTACCCATCCACCAATCCATCCATTCATGGTACAGGGACGTGCAGAGAATGAGATACCTTATGTGGCTGGTGACACAAAGGGAAACCCCCCAAAGTAGCTGTCCTGAGACACCTACCATCAGGAGGGAAGTGAGAGGCACTGAAGGGGTGTGTGGGGAACCCAGGGAAGGTCAGTTGTGGGGTGGGCAGTACAGGGAGAGGAGGCATGGGGGAAACACCTGCCCATCAAGTTGATGCCAGGTGTTCAGAGCAATTAAGAAGAGCCAGAAGGTGTTCAGGCAGGGGGACCCCCAGGGTGCTGGCATCAGGGAATAAATGACACAGATTTGCAGAGAGAGGCTGTGGTCGGTCCTGCCTCCAGCTTCCTGGCCAGCCCTGCCTGCCCAGACATCTGAGTCAAAGTAGCCTCTATCTTCTGTTGTTATTTTCAGCATTGTGCCTGCCACTTACGGTCCAGAAGGTGATGATGACAAGAACTGAAATAATCTTCTTGATCCAGGTGCTTCCTTCTTTCTCCACAAAGGCCTCCCTCAACCTAGAAGGCTCCATGGCTCCTTATGGCCAAGCAAAACCCTGAGTGGTCGCAGGGCTCTCGGTAGCGCCTGCCTACTCCACACACACACAATCTTAGTCCCATCCTCCCTGCTACAAATTCCTTCAAGTTTCATACTCAGGAAATGCAGCTGGGGATGGGCACATCTGGGTACCAGGTGCTTTCAGAAGGGCAGGTGTGGTCAGGGAGCAATTTATGACAGAAACAGAACTTTCGGTCAAAAATGTCCTGTGCATGGTGACTGAGCACCACCTTGGGGACAAACTGCCGGTGAGCTGAGCCCTCCAGCATAGACACTGGCAGCAGGGAATGTGGGCTCCACATAGACAGCTGGGTCCACCTGCATCAGCACCACCCCCAGAAAGCTCCGTCCTGGCCTTGCGGTCGGCCCTCGCCCAGGGGTAATGCTGGCCTGGCCGTCTCTGCCCCAGGCATGCTTTGCCTGCTCCAGAACCCCACAGAACAAGGCCCCCACCTTCCTGTCTCCTCGCCCACCGTGGTCCTGATGTTGTTGTGTCCACAGCTCTGTCCACAGCCCCTGCCCCTGGTGCCAAGCAGCACTCCACGGCGCAGACGTGCCACAGCTGCCAGTCATGCTCCTGAGCCTGGACGCTGTGTCATCTCCAGTTTGGGGCAATTAAAATATTAAAATACAGCAGCTACAAACCTTCCTGTGCCTGCATCTGTGCAGACGTCTGCGTCCATTTCTCTCCAGTAAGCACCTGGGGGGAGTGGCCAGGTCACAGAGCGAAAGGATGTTGCATTTCCTGAAAAAGCGCCACACACTCTTCCAAATGTCTGTGCCATTTCCCACGTGTGGAGCCCCTGCCCGTTTCGTAAGGCAGATCCGCCTTATGCTGCACTGCCCCCTCCGCATTTTTGGCATTCGGTTGCTGAAATAGAGTAACAGCCATCTCTGCTCAGCACTGTCCATTCCAGGAACCTGCAGGCATTTCATATGCATGATGCTATTTTTGCAGAATCCTTAAAAACACAAGTATTACTACAATGGACAGATGAGTAAACTGAGGCATAGAGGAAGAGATAACTTGCACATTTCCCAGCTTGCTGGTGTTGAACTCAGTTGCCCCTAACCCCCATCAGGCTGGCCCTGACACAGAGGCCTTGGTCTCCCTCAAAAACCATGATTCTCAAGGTCATAAAGATCCCAACACATGCCCCATCACAGGACCCCACTGCACAACTTCCTGAAATGACCACCACCCAGCCACAGCCCAAAGGCCCCGTGTGCAGCCCTGACCACCAGGCCGGACCACTTACAACACACAGGATCTATTTTCTATTTCTAGGGACCCACGGCCTTAGGCTGTTGTGCCAGCCCAGAGATGGTGCGTGGGGAAGCTCCCAGTGCAATGAGAAATTGTGGTCTTGATTTTTATCTAACCGGACAGTTAATATCTGGGACTGTGCCCTGTGGTATGATGGTTGGTGGCAGGAGCTCTGGAGCCTAGTTGGCTTGAGGCCTAACTGCTGCTCTGGCAACAGGTGCCCAATTTTCCCAAAAGTCTGATCGTCCATAACGACAGCACCAAGGTGGCAGCTGTGAGGTTTTGGTGAGTCCCAGCACCTAGAGAGCCCAAACACCCAACAATGACTGCGACTCCTGAGGTCTGCAGGTGCCTGGAACAGACGTGAGGGACACCTGGGCCCTGGACAGAGTTGCCCCCTCCTGCCTATCTTGCCTTGCCACCTCCCCGCACACTGCCAACATCCCCAGCTCCAGGGCCCAGGTGGATCCACGGGTTCTCCACGCGGCCAGCTCTCCAGTGTCCTGCAGTCAGTTCAGTGATGTGAGCATCACTCCGATGGGATCTGTCACGGCTGGAATTTCCAGGAGCGAGCGCGAGATTAGAAATGTGGCTGAGGCCTGTGCTTCGTGGATGAGAGCTGTGGGAATCGCACTGGGGTCTGGGGAGGCCAGGGCAGCCCCTCGTCCCCCGACGTCCAGGGGACCCTCTGGTTCCTGGAGGGGAGCCCGCCATGCTCCTACATGACTCTGGAGACCAGCCACGCTGGTGCAGGGGCGGTGCAACTCAGGAGGCGAGAGGCTTCCCAGTGAGGAAAATGTCACCCTAACGAGGAAGGGGCCACGTTCCTGGGGAAGGTGGTGTCTGCTGGAGACTGGAAACTGCACCTCCCAGCCCAGGCCTGCCGAGCATGGGGACTCCTGGGGGAAATGGTAGGGCATCGGCCCCAAACGAGGACGGGACAGTCAGGGTCTGAACACTAAAGGCTACAGCAGGGGAGGAGGGAAGGAGGGCCGGGGGCTGGCCATCATGGGTGTGAGACAAGGCCTTGGTGTCTGTCCCCCACCAACAGACAAAGCCGGGTTGCAGAAGGGCCTCCGTTTCAGGAGAGCCGGCTCAGAAGAACAGAGCACAGAGCCCTTGGTGAGAGAGCAGGGCCTGACCTAAGGCCGGGCCTCCTGTCCTGGACGTCTTGTGTCCCCTCAGCTCATAGCCCTGTCCACTAAAAAAGGAGTCCAGCTTTTAAACAAGCAAAATTCATCTTATTTGGACGTTTTTCTGAGCACTGCATCCCGGGGGGGTCTTTCAGAGGCACATGGTCAGGCTGCTGTGGAACAGTCCCAGCTCCTGGCACAGCTCTGGTGATGCAGCTCGAAACGTGCACAGAAGTCACAGCACAGTCAAGTCACACTGAGCTGCATGTGGGTTACAGAACGTCGCGATTATAGGCACAGAAGTCACAGGAGAGCCGAGTCACACTAAGCTGTGCGTGGGTTACAGAACGTCTGGATTACAGAGAACGTCTGGATTACAGAGAACATCTTGTTATAGAGAAAGCCTGGATTGTACAGAATGTCTGATTACAGAGAATTTCTGGTTATAGAGAATGTCTGGATTAAAACGAACATCTGGGGCTGGGCGCAGTGGCTCACGTCTGTCATCTCAGCACTTTGGGAGGCTAAGGTGGGCGAATCACCTGAGGTCGGGAGTTCGAGAGCAGCCTGACCAACATAAAGAAACCCCGTCTCTACTAAAAACACAAAATTAGCTGGGCGTGGTGGCACACACCTGTAATCTCACCTACTCGGGAGGCCGAGGCAGGAGACTCGCTTGAACCTGGGAGGTGGAGGTTTCAGGGAGCTGAGATGTCACCATTGCACTCCAGCCTGGGCAACAAGAGTGAAACTCTCAAAAAAAAAAAAAAAAAAAAAAGTCTGGATTATAGAGAACATCCGGTTACAGAGAACGCCTGGATTATACAGAACGTCTGATCACAGAGAATGTCTGGTTATAGAGAATGTCTAGTTAAGAGAGAACATCTGGTTGCAGAGAATGTCTGGACTATAGATAAGGTTACAGAGGACAACTGCTTATAAAGTCTAATTACAGAGAACTTCTGTTTACAGAGAACATCTGGATTATAGAGAATGGTTACAGAGAATATCTCGTTACAGGTCCCAGAGGCATAATTGCCAACCCTGCCAGACGTCATCTCTTGCAGGACACAGCAAGGACTGGGGTCAGGTACCGTCTTCAAGGAATGGAGTGGCTCAGGCAGGAGTCTGGGTGGCGCATGCTCATTCATTGTGTCTTCAGAGCATCTTTCCAGCAAGCGGCAGTCGTTACAGACTCGGGCTGTGAAATGAGTCTGCAAGTGGCAGTGGGCACACACGGCTTCTCACGCTGCTTCTTTGCCCCACAGCCCCCTTGTTCTTGGTCCCGCAGCATCTTCCTGCATTGTCCACCCTCCACCCTGCTGTCTGTCCCCATCCTTGGTTCAAGTGGACGCCCAGATCCCACGTGGACGCCCAGATCCCACGTGTCTAAATATTCGTTTATAAATATCAAGACAAACTGTCACACACAGTCAGGTCTGGGCCACCGTCATGGTGACCCACAAAGCCAGGATCCAGGTAGAATCTTGGTTCCCCACATTCAGCATGGGATCTCTGGCCCTGGCCTCAGGGGAACAAGCTGCCCCCTCCACCCAAGCCCAGAGAGCTCCAGGATGCACCCTCAGTCCTCACACTGTCATGGGTGTGTAACCTGCCTCCGCACTGCCCAGCACAGAGAGACCCACCGGGCTGTGTGGGTGGGAAGTGAGAAGGGGGCCTCCTCTGCCCCTGCCCCATCCGCCAGCAGCCCCGGGGAGATCAGGAACCCGGCACTGCCCACAGAGCAGCCTTCTGGCCACCGTCCCCTTGTGGCGGGCCACATCTGCCCTGTGGGCTCGTGAGCTCCGACTTGACTATGGGTGGCGTGGGGGTGCCCACAGGGCTGTGCATGGAGGCGTGAGCCGCCTGGGTGACCCCAGCACAGGGGCGGAGCCACCTGGGTGACCTCCAGCACAGGGACAGAGCCGCCTGGGTGACCCCAGCACAGGGACGGAGCCACCTGGGTGATCTCCAGCACAGGGATGGAGCCACCTGGGTGACCCAGTAGGGGAACGGAAGCCAGCAGCATGGCTGGGGTGGGAACACTGACTTGTACCCTGGTTCCCCACCTGGATCTGGGAGCTTGGACTCTCTGGGGAGGCTTCCCTGACCAAGCACCATGGGATCCTGGGATGGAAGGAGCTTCCAGTCCCCCTATGGCCAGCAAGTCCCAGACTCCTCACAAGCCCTCCCCCGATCAAGGCCCCATTCCCCGGTAGGATCCTGCAGACTGTCCAAGACCCAGCAGAGTCAGTCCAGAGTAGAAATGACCATGTGGGCCTGGTGGGGTGGCTCACGCCTGTAATCCTAGCACCTTGGAAGGCTGAGGTTGGTGGATTGCCTGAGCTTAGGAATTCGAAACGAGCCTCGGCAACACGGTGAAACCCCGTCTCTACCAAAATACAAACAAATTATCTGGGCGTGGCAGCGTGCACCTGTAATCCCACTTACTCTAGAGACTGAGGCAGGAGAATTGCTTGAACCCAGTGGGTCCAGAATTGTTTCCTTCTGGTGGGTTCTTGGTCTCGCTGACTTAAAGAATGCAACCGCAGACCCTCCCCATGAGTGTTACAGTTCTTAAAGATAGTGTGTCTGGAGTTTGTTCCTTCAGATGTTCAGATGTGTTGAGAGTTTCTCTCTTCTGGTGGGTTCGTAGTCTCGCTGACTTCAAGAGTGAACCCGCAGACCTTGGCAGTGAGTATTACAGCTCATAAAGCTAGTGCAAACCCAACGTGCAAAAGAACAAACCCTCCGCAGGCGGAAACCCCAGCAGGTTGCCCCGCTGGCGCAGGTGGCCAGCTTTTATTTCCTTATTTGGCCCCACCCATGTCCTGCTGATTGGTCCATTTTACAGAGCGCTGATTGGTCCATTTTACAGAGTGCTGATTGGTCCGTTTTTACAGCATGCTGATTGGTGTGTTTACAAACCTTTAGCTAGACACAGAGCTATGATTGGTGCATTTTTACAGAGTACAGATTGGTGTGTTTACAAACCTTTAGCTAGACAGAAAAGTTCTCCAAGTCCCCACTCGACGCAGGAAGTCTGGCTGGCTTCACCTCTTTCTGGGAGGCGGAGCTTGCAGTGAGCCGAGATCGCACTCCAGCCTGGGCGACAGAGCGAGACTCCATCTCAAAAAAAAAAAAAAAAAAAAGAAAGAACCGTGTGGGGTGGATGGTAGTCGTGGTCTGCACTGCAGAGACCCTGGGAGCTCCTGTGCCTGAGGGCAGAGAGCACCCACAATGGTGAAGGGGCCTGCATCTGGCCTGACCAAGGACCAGGCCAGCTGATCGCTGCTCAGTGGACTTTGGTGTGGACAGAGGGCAGGGAGGCTCCACAGGTCCCAGCCGCAGGCACCTCCGGAAAGCATATCCATATCATTTTCCACCGTGAGGCGGGAGGCAGCCAGAACGCAGTCAGCGTCTTGTATAAAACCCAGCGCTGCGCCTGTGTTGCTGCCCCGTGACCCCAGGGGGAAGAAATCGCTGGGTCTGAGTCCTTGAGGGTGCAATTAAGACTGTCAGGAAGGGAGCGCCCCACCCAGCCCGAGGGGCCTCGTCCCACCCGTGACCATGGACACACATGGACGCAGGTGGGGCTGAGCCGCCGCTGGGGTGCCCTGGGCACTGGGGCACTGCTGGTGCCATCTCCCACCTCAGGCCCCTCAGAGGGGTGTCCCTGGGCCGCTTCCCCTCCCTCTGCTGGGGGGCTGCCCTCTCCCTGGAGCACCCCCAGTCCTTCCCCAGGAGCCTGATGATGAGAGTGAGACAAAGGCTGAAAGGCATTTCCAAAAGGTCCTCGGTGACACTGTAACTGGAGTTCAGTGGTTCTGCTTGTTAAAAATTTCAAACCGGAACGAGACTTTGGAGCTTATTTTGTCCAAACCTTTTATTTTTCAAAGGGGGCAACTGCACTGAGAGTGTTAGATTTCAGGTGCCTGGCACTGACTCAGGCTCCAGCCCCGCCCTCGCTCCATGCCCGGCACGAAGCATCGGTCCCTAGAAAGTGCCCCCAGGTTCGTGGTCCCATCTTCAACCCCAGGGTTTACTGTCTCTATATTCTCTGCCGTGAAGTCTAAGGGCAGCTGAAATTTCATAAATGGAGAAAGAGCCCTATTTGTGGATTCTCGCCTTCCTTTATCTCCAGGGATCCCGAGACAGCAGGGATTTGTGGAATGACTCACTGTAGCGGGTCTTCCGGCGGTGGACCAGCCCCGGTGCACGATTTTCCCTGTGGGTGCGAGTGCCCTCTGCTGGCCCATCCTGACACTGCTGTCAACAAAGTTTCCTGGGGGATGGTCACCTGGCTCAGCTGGGGGAACTGGACTCCCCATTCCATTCCATTCTCTCCCCCACCTAGAACCTTAAGCTAGACCAAAGCTGATTTTTCTCCCACCCTAAGAATACACACAGAAGGGGCCCGGGGCTGGTATAGGGCACCAGGTGTCAGGAATGCAGGCTCTGTGAGTCTCGCCAAGTCACTGAGTTACCATTGCAGCACAGGCTTCCTCCTGATGGCCCAAGATGGCTGCTCAGGCTCCAGCCCTCACATGTGCCTTCCAGGCAACCGGAAGGAGACATGAGGAGGGGAAGGGCCTGTCCCTTCCTTTAAGAAAACTCCTGGAGGTTGTATTCACACTTTTGCTCACCTGTCATTGACCTGAACATTTTCCTGTGGCCACACCTGGCTCCAGGGAAGCTGGGGAGCCAGTGGGTCCAGGAACAGTGAGGGACGCTCATATCAACAAAAAGCGTACCCACCAGTCACAGAACAGCTCCGCCCTGTCCTACACTCACCCTGTATGCAGTGCCATCGCTTCTCTCAGTGCCAGTGGCTCCAGAGTTTCTAGAGCAGCAGCATGCTTGGAAAGAACATGGACTCAAGGAAAGTGGCACCTGGAGCCTGCAGCCACTGGTGAGATGGGCGGAAGCAGCCCTCAGAGGCCGATCCCTCCCTCACACCATCAGGATAGGCTGTTAGCCTCGCTAGGCCCCAGTAGGCCAATTCCTCTCCTACACCACTGGGATAGGCTGTTAGCTTTGCCGGGCCCCAGGAGGCCAATCCCTCCCTCACACCATCAGGATAGGCTGTTAGCCTCGCTAGGCCCCAGTAGGCCAATTCCTCTCCTACACCACTGGGATAGGCTGTTGGCCTCGCCAGGCCCCAGCTTTCTTGTCCATGGAGTGGGGATACTAACAGTTCACACCTAAGAGGCTGGGATTCATAGAGTCTGGGTTTTAGGGGAGGCAGGGATCAGAGAGGCTGGGATCAGGAGGCTGGGAGTTGGGGGGCTGGGATTAGGAGGCTGGGATTGGTGAAGCTGGAATTGGGAGGCTAGGATGGAGGAGGCTGGGATGGAGGAGGCTGGGATTGAGGGCACCTGGGTTCCATCTGGTCTCTGCCTTCTCCCTGGCTGCCTGGTTGGTCCCAAGGCCACACTCAGATTTAGAAGGTGATCTGTGTCTCATCCAGGCGTCCAATGTGGCTTCATGTTTCTGTGAGTCATATGCACTAGGCTGCATCTCACATTGTTAAGCAGAGATTTTAACATTCACCCCCTGAACAGAGCATGAAATCAGCATGAGGACTAAACTCAGAAAGAACCTTTCCTGAGGCAAAATCGTGTTTCTAGGGGCCATTTGGTGTGATCTACTTAAACTATCACTGGAATACATGGTGGACACCAAGGAAGGCCCCGGCCCAAACCTGCTGCTGCTGAGGGAGGGGGCGGGGTGAGGCCTGGAAGGGGGGTGGGAAGCACCTCTGAGTTCTGTACCTGGAGCGCCCACCCTGCATCACCCACCTTCATGCACTGTCTTTGTGGCTGTGGAAAGATCCAGCACAATAAGCACCGGGCGACTGAGTCAGGGCCTTAGAAAGGGCGCGGTCTCTGGACTTAGTTGAAGTGAATGTCTCTGCACCGTTGGGTGTCAGACGCCCCAGTGGCTCTCAGTATCGACTGGAGGCTCGACAGAGAAGCGCAATTGTGTCTGCTCTGCTGGTGGCGATGAATTACTGAGACATGACCGTCTACACCGACTCCCACTCTCAACAGGGCTGAACACCTGCGGCCACTCCGTGGTCCTGTGAAGGTGCTTATGGCCACGCTGGGGCCTGGGCGACTCCTCCTGGGCTCCGGCATCACCGAAATAGTGTCAGGGACCTCGATCTCAGGCCTCCAACCTCCAGAACAGTGGGGAAGCAATGTCAGTCACTCACCTCGGCTGTGGCATTTTGTTACAGCGGCCCAAGCTGACCAATGCACCCCCTCGCTTCGCGGGGGGTAGTAACCGGAATCCGTCGTTCCAGCCAGTCGCCTCGTGGCCAGAGGTATGAGAGGCTGGAGAGGCCGACTGTGGTCAGAGGGACCCTCTGTGTTCTCTTGGCGGGAGAATCAAGCCTTGAAGAAGCTGCGGGGTTGGGGGGCCCTTTGCACGGGGGTCGCTGAGAGTGAGAGCGAGAGCATTGCTCACCACCCCCCCCCCGGGACCTGTGCAGGAGGAAAGGCCCCTGCCCTGGCTCTGGCCCCAGCGTTGACTGAGAACCATCGCCCCGCACCTGAGGCAGGAGAACAGGGAATGGGGGTCACCGAGGGCTAAGGCAGAAGCAGAAGGGCAGCAGGTGTCGCTGGTTCCTGGCTGGATAGGGCGGCACACAGGCCTTAGCCTCCTTCCTGGGATAACAAGACAGGGGTCTCCACCTTAGCTTCTGATTGGCCGCAGGCCAGTCCTTCATAGGGTGCAGCCAATCGGAGACTTTGAAAGGGCACCTAGGAGCGTTACCAAATTCTTTTAGCCCAGTACAAACCCTAATGGGGGCTCTGGAGCACTTGCTGGAGTTGGCGTCCCCCCGGGAGTGTATGTTCGCTGCAAAGAATCTGTGCTTTCATTACTCTGTTATTTGTTGTTTTGTGAGTTTTGTTCAGTTCTTTGTTCAACATGCCAGGAACCTGGACTCAGAGTCAGGACCTCCCTTCTGGTAGCACACCCAGTAGGGCCTCCTGCCCACCCACAGCGGGGCTCCCGCCACCCCCCAGGTTGCCCACAGCGGGGCTCCCACCGCCCCCCGGGTTGCCCACAGCAGGGCTCCCACCGCCCCCCAGGTTGCCCACGGCAGGTCTCCCACCACCCCCTGGGCCGCCCATGGCAGGGTTCCCACTGCCCACCAGCGCCAAGCCCTTCTGCTCAGGTCGCCTACTCCTGAGTGGGGGGGGACACGGCTCTGGGATCCTATGGCCACAGATCTGTTCCTCACCCCTTTGCTGTAAAATGCGTTTCTTGGTCAGGAACATTGTGTGGGAAATTATAACATCTGAATAAGGCGTTCGGAAAGACTGTGGGCGACAATGCTGAAGACAGCCCTGGAGTAACGGATGGTGACAAGTCCCAGACAAGCACCCACCCCAGGGAGAATAGCTCTGCCCTGCCCGCCAAAGAAGAGCCCAGTTTTGGCCAGGCGCGGTGGCTCATGCCTGTAATCCCAGCACTTTGGGAAGGCCTAGGCAGGCGGATCATGAGGTCAGGAGTTCGAGACAGTCTGACCAACATGGTGAAATCCTGTCTCTACTAAAAATACATATATTAGCCAGGAGTGGTGTCAGGGGCCTGTAATCCCAGCTACTCAGGAGGCTGAGGCAGGAGAATCACTTGAACCCAGGAAGCGGAGGTTGCAGTGAGCCAAGATGGCTCCATTGTACTCCAGCCTGGGAGACAGAGTGAGACTCTGTCTCAAAAAAAAAAAAAAAGAAGAGCCCAGTTTCCATCGGCCGCCCCTATGGCTGGGTCCTGCAGTGACGCTGTGACCAGAGCCGCCTCCATGAGATAAAACGCTTGCTTGCTGGGGAGCCCTCGTGTTCTCCCCAACGCCACTGTGGGCACCTGTCCCCAAGCTCTCGCAGGAAGGACGGGGCAGCTGGGAAGGTGGTGTATTGTCTATTCTGACACAGAGAGCCCCAGTGCCCGGGTGGGTCCTCGGTGAGCGTTCACCGGGCGCGGTGTCCTCTAGCCGTGAGCATTGGAGAGGCTGATGTGCGCCTCTAACCCGACAGCCCTGCCATGCCTTTCCAGGGATGCTCCTCCCTCCTTGATGGTCTCGTCAAACAGCCATCCACGAGTCAGCGTGCATCCACGCTTCTGTCCGTCTCTCCTCCAGTGCAGGCGAGCAACCCACTTACGGTGGACATCCTGCCTCCCCGGGCATGTCCCTTCCCCAGCACCTTCAGGACCACCTGTGCCTGGCATGTGGGCCTCAAGCTGCTGCAGCCGTACAAAGGCCACCCAGACACCCAGGGGCAAGTAGCACCAGTGTACTGGCAGCCTGCAGCTCACCTGCTGAGCGGGTTAGGATGTGGCACAGGCATCACCAGAAGGCAGAGGGGCCCTCCAGCCTTGAGCATCCTTCTCGGTAAGAGGTGCAGGGGCAGCCATTTCTCTTTCACTTCTCACCGTCTCCAGAATAGGAGAAATATCCGGAACTCAGGCCTGTGTGTGTTTGTGAGGCCAGAGGTCAGTGAAGCCTTACAAACTCAGGATGTGCTCCTCCTAACCCTCAGGTCTCCTTCTCCTCCTCGCCCGTCCCCTCCTCATTCCTCCCACTGGGATCTCGGAGTCAGAGAGCTGCAGGGGTGGAAGAGATGTGGGGGTCACACGGGCGTCCGCTCGAGCCCTGCCTGGGCGCTGGAGGAGGGCCTGGCCATACTTTCTTTCCTAGAAACTCTCATTCGATTCTCTGAAGGGAGAGAAGGGACAGGAAGGAACAAAAGCCTTGGGTGTTGGCCTAATTCCGTCCCAGGGCAGCCCTCATCTGGCCAGGCTCCCAGCTCCCACTCGCGCCGTGCTTGGCCAATGTTGAACGCACACAACGTGGTGCTCTCTGCTTCATGCCTGGGGACGGATGTCACTCCTATTCCATGTCTTGTCTTTCCACAGGACTCACATACGGACTCACGCGGCTCTGTGTGCGAAAGACGACTACACGGTCGTAAACGGGGCAGCCCACCCCAGCTCTCCCTCAGGTGGGGCTCAGTTGAGGGCAGACCAGGCCAGCCAAGCCTGGTCACTGGAGACACCCGGCCCGCTGGAGCCCTATGCAACCCTGACATGCCCAGGACCCCGCTCACCCCACACCCTCGCCCGGGCACCCACTCCCCTGCCTAGAGCGGGGACTTTCCTTGGGGCCTCGGGACCACTGGAGGCAGGCGCGGCCTGTGGGGCCGCGTTTCTTCTCTCCAGAATTCCTGAGTCCAGAGCACACAGGCAGAAGGAGCTGCTCCCCACGTTCCCAGGGCTGCTTCTGCAGGGGCTCAGGAGTAGGGGGCTGGGGGGTTCATCAGAGCGAGTCCCCGGGGGCCAGGCCCAGTCATCTCACTCAAGGCAGCCTGGGCCCGAGGCCCTGACCACTTGCCCTGCACGACACAGGGCCCCCTCCACACCTGGACACAGGGGCCCCACAGGCCATGCCCAAGCTGCCCCCAGCATCGGGAACACAACGCTACGCTGGGAAGTGCCAGCGCCTCACACGTAGGATTGGTGTTGCTTCTCTCTTCTCAATATCCACCCCGATATTTTCCACATTTTCTATATTAAACTGTATTATTTTGTAGTTAGAAAAATGTTTTATTTCTAAAGATGGCAGCTTCTGTCTCTGTACCCGTGGAGTTAGAATCAGGAAGAGAATGTGGCTCCCCTCGCGTGGCACCTGTGGTCAGGGTGGGGGCACCCAGCTATAAGCCACGTCATTCGTGTTCAGTCCCCGTCAGTTTCATGAGAAGTGGCAGCCGAGAGGGCAGCCCCAGAGGTGCCACCTGAGCTGACGGTGACACCACGGCGATGCCTGGCTGAGCTCAGGGCGGCAGCACACCCCTCCTCGGGACCGCCCGTGTGGGTGTCCCCTGTAAGGTGGCATTGCCTGGGCCCCTGCCAGGCCACAGTTTTCCAAGGACTCCAGGGCTTGCCCGCTGCACCCGGCCGCAGAGTCCTGCTGGGAAAAGAGCTGAGGCCACAGGGAAGAAACACAGGCGGGTCCTGCCGGCCTCTCCAAGGCCCCGACCACGGGACGCAGAGGAAGCCGGCCTCACATAAGGGTGAGAGGGATGGAGACGGCCATGGGCAGGGCTGCCCCCAGCAGGGCACACCCAACACTGGACTGTGGGGTCCCCTCCAGAGCCGCCCATCTGGTCCTGAGACTCAGCCCGAGGCTTTGGGTCCACAGCCTGGCTCTAAGGAGAGCCTGTGCCAGGCCTTGGGGAGCCCATTGCTGAGCACTCATGGAAAGCTCCCAGGGTCCCTGAGGCCCATCTCTGTGAAGCCTGGGGTGGTGGGTGGGGGTGGGGAGCAGGGCCCTTCCCGCTGGAGCCTGGAGCCTGTGCCTCTGGGTCCCCTGTGGGGTGGGGACCTCACAGCCGTGCATCCAGGTGCCCTGGTTCTTCCCACATGGAGCTTGTCATAGGTACAGCTGGTGTGCCAGAGTCTGAGGCCCTCTGTCCCAAGAGCCCTCGTTCTCCTGGCTCTAGGTACCAGACCTCCATCTGTGACTCCCCCAGGCGCCCACACTTTCCTGGCTCTCCCCCGCTCCCAACCCCACCTGCTGGGGCCCTCACAGCCCCTCCACGTCTGTTCCTCCTTCCTCCTCCCCACAGAAGCCCTAGGGATGGTCCTAAAGCCAGACCAGGTGTGAGACACCGTCTCCAGCTCCTGCGTGCTCAGGGTCCCGGGCGGGCTCAGCAGGGTGTCCAGCTGCTGCCTCTCACCCCTTCCCTCCTTCGAAAACACTGCACTGGGTCTGACATTCACCGTACGGGACAGTGGCTGGGCTTCTCTGGCCAGACCGAGGGGCCGCCCCTGCTGGCACTACGGGAGGTCACCCTGCAGCACCCAGGATGCAGGGAGGATGCCACCCAGAGGATCTCCCTTCTTCTTCTGAGGCTTCCCAGGAGCCTGGGGCTCAGCGCAGCCGTAACCCCTTGGAATCCCCCGCTCCTCGGAGCCCGCGCTGCCTCCCCGGGCTTTTCCTGAACACCGTGCCTGCTCATGGTGGGCTCTGGGGCCTTCTGGAAAAGAGGGAGCCCTTGTCTTTTCAGCGCTTCAGAGGCTGTGCTAATTCTTTGCCAACACCCGGGGAGGAGAAGTCGCGTGGCGTCCGAGGGCTGGAGAAGCCGAGCCCCTCCCCGGCCCTGGCCTTGAAGGCGGCTCTGTTCCCGAGCTGGGCACAGAAGCTGTGGTGACTCAGGGTCCACTGTGGGGTCGAGCCTCACCCTGGGCCCAGGTGAGCCATAAGGGACAGCGCTTTGAGGGCTGACCCCACGCAGGTCCTGGGGCCAGGGAGAGGCCACACCTGCACCTGGGTGGTGGAGGGGGAGGGAGGAGCGGCTGCCCCCACTCTGAGCAGACCCTGAAGGAGGATCAGGACAGGCCCTAAGGCACTGTTTCTCCCCCACCCCAATGGCCTTGGGAGAGGGTCCACCCCACTCCCTCCTCTCTCCCGCGACCTCTGACCCTCAGCCCCTCCTTCCTCTGGGCCATGCCGGCTGGTAGGCTCCTCACATACCCACAGCGGCAGCTCCACTCTGCCCCTGGGACTTCCCCAGCAGTGACCCTGACCGCTGGACCTTGGCCACCCATCCCAGGCCACACCCCAACCTGGTCCCTCCGAGTGTCCACCAAACCCTGGAAGGGAAACCCTGCTTGCCTGTGCCCGGGGGGCCAGGGTCTGCCCAGAATGCCTTCTCTTTCTCGCTTCTTTCACTAAATGATGTTTTATTTTATTTATATATTTTATTTATTTATTTGTTTGTTTATTTGAGACGGAGTCTCACTCTGTCGCCAGGCTGGAATGCAGTGGCGCCATCTCAGCTCACTGCGACCTCCACCTCCTGGGTTCAAGTGATTCTCCTGTCTCAGCCTACCAAGTAGTTGGGACTACAGGCGCCCATCACCACGCCCGGCTAATTTTTGTATTTTCAGTAGAGACAGGGTTTCACCATGTTGGCCAGGATGGCCTTGATCTCTTGACCTCATGATCTGCCCATCTTGGCCTCCCAAAGTGCTAGGATTACAGGTGTGAGTCGCCGCTCCTGGCCTGAATGATTTTTTCAGGACCACTCAGGCTTCCAGCCCCAGGCGCCCACGAGGCTTGCCTGTTTCCCACCCAGGAGCCCCCACCCTGCGTGTCCTCTGACAGCCGTGGCGACCTCACCCCAATTGGGCTTCGGCGCTGTGTGCAGAGGTGAGATCTGACCTCAGCCTCCCTCCCGGCCCATCCATCTCAGGTCCCCTCAGCACCCTGGCAGATGTGCCTGAGAACCTTGCTGAAGGGGTGCCAGGGCAGGGGACTCGACTCACGGCCAGACGAGCTCTCCCCGCCCCCCGCTGCCCCGAGGAAGGGTGTCTGAGCCCTGCCTCTCCCTGGTCCACCCCTCAGGGCAGCAGCTCGGAATGGGACGTCCGGGAAGGCGCTGTGCTCTCGATGAGCTTATCAACACCCCCAGTTCACCTTTGCTCCTCTGCCTGCTGGTGGTTGAGGAAAAGCAAGGAGGAGTTACATTTTAACGTTTGTGATAGCGCAGCAAGCAGCTCCTGCAGACAGCTGATGGGGGGAGGGTGACCAGGGAGTCCAGGCTGGCTTGGATAAACCCGGCTCCCGGAGAGCTGTGTCCTGTCGCTAGGCCTGCTCGCCCCAGGGAGGCTGTGGGGCACAGTGAGAAACGTCTCTGGCGTGATTGCTATTGGTGAACTGTGAGTTTCGTTCACCTAATAAAAATGTTCCCGGAAACAATGTTTCCTTGGAAGCACTTCCATTTCAAAATATACCTGCAAAGTGCATTGCTTGGCCCATGAAGGTCAATGAGCCTGCAGAAGGGGCAGAGACGAAAGTGTTTTTAATAACGCTCCTTGCTGCCGGCAGCAGCACAGGCTCTGTAAACAAGTCAGGCTTTGTTCCTGGGCGTCCGCTGTCATTACATGGGGCAGCTGGGTAAAGACACCAAGGCCAGCTCCCAGGCCAGGCTGCGGACCCCAGATGCACAGACGCTGGGTGGGGGATGCCCCTCACCTGGATAGGAGGACAAAATCCACAGGAGACCTGGACAGGGGTGAGGCAGGAATGGAGTAAACCACATGCAGCACCCGGCACCCAGCACCCGGCTCCCGGCACCCGGTACCTGGCACCCAGAACCCAGCACCCAGCACTGTGCTCAGTGAGCCCTGGAGGACACCCAGGCTGGCCCCAGGGAAGAAGGGGAGAGCAGGTGGCTCTGTGGTCAGGGCTGGGCAGAGGCAGGAAGGGACAGGGCCAGTGGCCTTTGGGTAACAGCGAAGCTCCTCCTTGCTTGGTTTTCAAGCTCTGAGATCCCTCAGGGGCTGCTGCAGGGGTGAGGGAGGGGCAAAGGGGCATGAGGGGGAAACAGGAGATATAAGGGGAGCTCACTGGTCCCCCAACCCTTTCCAGGGCAGCAGATCCCTTCTGACCAGCTGTGTGTGCTCCACCTCCACCTGAGGCTTCCAGTCTGGGCTATTAAATGGGGAGCCCCTGTCCCCACCCCGGCTGCAGCCCCAGGCTCCCGATAGGCTGGGGAGGCTGGAGAGCCATGGGCAGGCCCACCAAGGGTTCTGCACATCAGGGCGTGGAGATGATGAAGGGCTGGGCGCACGTGGCCCTGGGGTGGGGCAGGAGGAGCACCCAGGGTGCTGAGTGAAGGGGCCTGGATGGGTGGGACACGGGCATCCTAGCCACGGGCAGAAACCTGGAGGCCACAGAGAGAAGACTCACCTGGGGACGAGAGCCCCCTGAGGACCCCGCACGGGCACAGGTGCCAGGCAGGCAGAGCTCCTGGAATGTTCCACAGAGGTCGACCCCGCTCTGCCCAGGTTCTCTTCACAGATGCTTGGCAGGGTCACAGCTGCTTCTTGGAAAACCACAGGCCACTGAGAAGACACCTCCTCAGTTGATGGTTAGTCACAAACCGTTGCTCAGAAACCATTTTACAAGATTCTAGAGGTGCTTGAAGAAGGAGCGCAGGGACATCCCAGGTGCTGCAGGGTCAGGCTGTGGCCTCGGATGCCCCTTCTTTCCCGTCCACAAACTCAACTTGGCGCCTCCTGGGGCTGGGACTGGCTCCTGAGCCTCCCCTGCACTGGAGGCCCCTGTACACCCTGGGGTCAGGTGGACGGAGCTGAGGACCACCCGTGCCCTGGGGTCAGGTGGACGGAGCTGAGGACCGCCCGTGCCCTGGGGTCAGGTGGACGGAGCTGAGGACCGCCCGTGCCCTGGGGTCAGGTGGACGGAGCTGAGGACCACCCGTGCCCTGGGGTCAGGTGGACGGAGCTGAGGACCACCCATGCCCTGGGGTCAGGTGGACCGACCTGAGGACCACCCGTGCCCTGGGGTCAGGTGGACAGAGCTGAGGACCGCTCATGCTCTGGGGGTCAGGTAGATGGAGCTGAGGACCACCCGTGCCCTGGGGTCAGGTGGACAGAGCTGAGGACCGCCCGTGCCCTGGGGTCAGGTGGACGGAGCTGAGGACCGCCCGTGCCCTGGGGTCAGGTGGACGGAGCTGAGGACCGCCCGTGCCCTGGGGTCAGGTGGACGGAGCTGAGGACCGCTCATGCTCTGGGGGTCAGGTAGATGGAGGTGAGGACCACTCCCCCTCACCGGGACCCCTGGACGCTGTGCCCACATCCCAGGACCTTTCTTCTGGGCCATGGAGGCCAGGGGTGGCTGAGCTGCTGGTTTGAGGATCTGGGTTCATTTGCTGACCAGGCCCTGGGTGGACGCTTGGGCCCTCAGCTGGAAGATGGGGCAGGTCCTGCCTGGGGAGGCTCCCCTGGGAGAGGCTGTTGGGAGGGCCTTATCCTGGATGGGGCTGTGAGGTGAGCAGGGCCATGGGGCTGGGCTGGGTTGTGGGAAGGAGACCTGGGTTCTGATGCCCCCTTGGCCTCCAGCCTGAGAGGTCTTTTTGTCCCGTTACCTCATCTGTAGAATGAGGGCTGACCCAGCCCGCCCTTTGTCACCAGGTACCTGGAGTGCCTGGAGGATCTGTGGGAGGGGTTCCTCCCCCAACTCCCATGAGGGAGTATTGGCACATACATGTGATGTGTGTGTGCATATGTACACGTGTCAGGATGGAGTTGGCACGTACATGTAATATGCATGTGCATCTGCACACATGCATCAGGATGGAATTTGCACATATGTGTGATGTGTGTGCATCTGCACACATGTTGGGATGGAATTGGCACATACGTGTGATATGCATGTGCATCTGCACACATGTCGGGATGGAATTGGCACATACGTGTGATATGCATGTGCATCTGCACACATGTTGGGATGGAATTGGCACATACGTGTGATATGCATGTGCACCTGCACACGTCAGGATGGAATTGGCACATACGTGTGATATCCGTGTGCATCTGCACATGTCGGGATGGAATTGGCACACATGTTGGGATGGAATTGGCACAGATGTGTGATATCCGTGTGCATCTGCACGCATGCGTCAGAATGGAAAATGCTGAATTGGCTGTTTCTTGCCCCCATGGATGGTGAAATGAAGATGTTTCTCCTCTCCCTGTGTTTGTTCTGCATTTTCCAAATACGTTACAAAACTGTATTACTTTTATAATCACGAAAGTTACAAAAACACACATTTACACGACTGTTATTTCCCTGACAATAACTAGGGGTGTCCCTTCGCTTTTCCCAGCTGTGCACCGTAGAGCAGAAGGGTTCCACGGATGGGACCGGGGCTTCCAGGCAGGGCTCTGGCTCCCAGGCCTCCAGCCACAAGCTTCAAGCCGGCTGCTTCCAGGCCCAGGGCTTCTGGCCGGGCAGCCTCCCTGGATGTTGTCTCCTCAGGGCAGCCAGGGCCTCATCAGACACACGAGGTCACAGCCCTTCTCTGTGCTTCCGCTGCCACCCGCTGATCTCAGCTGTTATCTTGACACAGAAGAAAGTCAAACTGCAGCCTGTCCCAGCTTATCTCTGGGTTATTTCCGCAAAGATCCACGCTTGGGCAAGCACTGGCTCTCCCGATAACCCAGCAGGAAACACAGCCAGGAATGTGATGCCCGTGGGGGAGGGACAGTGCCGGTGCAAGGCCAGCGTCCCCTGGCAGGCAGGTGCCCAGAGCGCCACACGCACAGGTGTCCTGGGAATTCCCACCCAGGGACAAGAGGGTCTGGGGCGCGGCCCCTCCTGGGAATGCAGTGGCCCCAGCATGGAGCACCCATGAGTGCCATGGGTGCCAGGGATGGGAGTGTGGGCACTGGCCCCCTCTCTCCCCTTCTGTCCTCTCTCCTCTCCTCTTCCCTCCTTCTCTGTCTCTCTCTCGCAATCTCTCTCTGCCTCTCTGTCTCTGTTTCTCTCTGTCTCTCCATCTGTCTTCCTATCTCTGTCTCTGTCTTACTATCTGTTTCCCCTGCCCCGGGCCTGCTGCCCTGGTGGGTGAGCAGTCTGCCTCCGCTTCCCTGGAAAGCAAAGGCAGAGGCAAGGGCACTGGTGAAGGTGACCAGGATGAATGTTGGAGATGGAGCTGACCCTGTGGATTTAGCTCCAGGCCTGGGGGAGGTGGGAGGCCTCAGGGTCTCGTGACATAGGAAGCTGCTGCTCAATAACTTGGGCCTTATAAACTCCGCTCCTCCGTGAAAACAAACCACCCCGTTCAGAACAAAGGTTACTGATCCACGATCACGAGGCTCCCCATGGCCGCCCTCTTGGCTGCTGCCTGACGCCAGGTGCTGAGGGACATGAGAGGCACCACCAATGAGCCATCAGCATCCCTGGCACCTTTCCCTGGCTGGGCGTGGGGGGCGTCCGTGCTTTCAGGAGGTCTCTGCCCTGTCCTGGTGGCTGCCCCAGGACGTGGGCACCCCCACCCCCTCCTGCTTTTCTCTCCTGGGCCCAGCCTAGCCTCACACTCATCTTGCTGCACCTGGAAGTTTCCAGAAGAGTTGGGATCAGGGCCTTGGGCCTCCTCAGGGGAGACCTGTGCTTCTCTGTGATGGCTCCAGCCACAACTCGGGTTTGACCACCATGCTCCAGCTGGCAGCTCCTCCAGGGCAGATGCAGGAGCCCTGTGGCCCCACTGGGGTGACGTGAGCCTTGGGGAGGAGCCTCCACTGATAATTCTCAGGCAGGGACGGGTGGGAGGGCTGTGGAGTCCAGGACGCAGCAGGTCCAGTCCTTGTCGGGGCGCTTGACCCTGTGCTGGGGACAGCAGCCCCGCCTTGGCTGGCTGTGAGCAGACAGTGGGAGCGGCACAGGAGGACCAAGCCTGGCTTCCTGCTGCTTCCATCTCCTGAAAAGGCCCAGAGGCTCTGAAAGGGCAGTGCCTCCGGGGCGGGCCCCCTCCCCGCCTCCCTACCCAATGGGAGGTCATTCTTCTTCCCTGCAGAGGAGCGAGGACCTGAGCAATGATTCCAATGATTCCCATGTGTGTGTCTCCACTGGGCTTGGTTCCTGTGAGATGCCCCGGGGCTCCGAAAAGCCAAGGCCAGGGCACGCTGGGACCCCTGTGGGCCTGGTGGCTTCCAGATGCTGCCCCTCAGTGAGGGCCTGGCTGAGCAGACAGGTCATTACCAGGCTGCTGTGCCTGATGAGTCCTCTGCAGACCTGAGGGTCCACCCACCACTCTGGGCTGAAGGCACAGCCGGAGGCCTCTGTTGCTCAGCACTGAGAGGTCCTGGCTGGGAGCTGAGGCCTCTGCCAGCAGGCTGAGTGGGAGCTGGGGGTGGCACAGTGGTGGGAGGAGGTGCCCGTCCCCCAGGAGAGGAAGAAGCCAGAGAGTGTGTCCCAATGCAGTGCTGGGCCGGTGTGGGGCTGGGGGGGCTGTGACCCATCCTCAGTGTGCCTGGCCCCTGGCTGTCCATCCTGGCCATGTGGGTGCCTCTGACCATGCCTTCAGGCTCTCCTCCTCCAGCCTTGAGGGTGCTGTGCCTCCTTGTCCCCTTGAAGGAGCAGGTGCTTGGATGCTGGAATGGCTTTGGCCAGCACACTGTGGGCAGGGGTGGTCCATACCGGGTCCCCAGCTCTCCCCTGCCAGCCTCAGCAGCTGTGGACTCTGCAGGTGCTCTGGAGGTGCAGCTGCCTGGAGGGTCTCCGGCCCGTAGGACGTTATCTTGGTCAGTTTGGGGATGTTTGTTCCTGCAGCATAGCCTCTCTTGTACCGGCTAAAATGTTGTCTCTTCCAGATGATTTGAAAGATGGAGCATCTTATGTGGGAAACAACTAACACTGACAGGGTGCCCCATTTCAATACAATCCAGGAAGGGTGCCCCATTTCAGTACAATCTGGGAAGGGTGCCCCATGTCAATACAATCCGGGAAGGGTGCCCCATTTCAATACAATCTGAGAGGCACAAACACTACATTGATTAAGGGTCAAATCCCCTTTACAAAGGATTCCAGAAGCTCTTTGGTATATTTCAGCTGTATGTTGTTAAGCTTATGAAATTAGTGAAGGTTTTTAAATAAATAATATTACCTACTGCGAGTGAAAGTTCAGTGAATAGAAGATCCCTAATTCCTGCTGGCGGGAGCGTAACTCAGTTTTTTATAGAGAATTCTGTGACGTACGTGTCTACCCTGAAGATAAGGGCAGCCTGTGACCTCATAATTCCTGTCGCAGCAATCAACCCCAAGGACACTGTCGGAAATGTGGATTAAGTCTTATGGTCAAGGAACATAGATTATAAAACCCCAAGTTTATTTGTGGTGAACTGAAGCCAGTGTTGTAAAAATTATGCATGATGGACAAGTTCGGATTATTCCAGGATGGTAAAATTGGTTTAATATTTAACAAACAGTGTGCGGTGGCTTGTGCCTGTAATCCCAGCCCTTTGGGAGACCAAGACGGTGGGTCACCTGAATTCAGGATTTCGAGACCAGCCTGACCAACATGGTGAAACCCTGTCTCTACTAACAATACAAAATTAGCCGGGTGTGGCGGTGGGCGCCCATGATCCCAGCTACTCAGGAGGCTGAGACAGGAGAATCACTTGAACCCAGGAGGTGGAGGTTAGAGTGAGCCAAGATCGCGCCACTGGACCCCAGCCTGGGCAACAGAAGGAGACTCCATCTCAAAAAACCAACCAACCAACAAATAAAAAATCTGTGTAATCACCTCATGAAGATAATGAAGAATGAAGAAGAACAATGTTCGGTTACCTCAAAAATGTCAGAAAGGATTTTATGAAGTTTATCACCATTCATGATAAAAAGCGGAACATCAAGGAGGGTTGAGGGCAATGGGAATTTCTTTTTCAGTGATGAACACATTCCAGGGTTGATCACAGTGACGGTCGCAGGACGACTGAGTTCCCTGAGAGCCCCTGCATCATGGGCTTGAAGTGAGTGGATTCTACGGTGTGAGAATCAATAAAGCTTGTGAAGAAATTAAAAGAAACTCTTAGTAAACTGAGAACAGAAGGAGGAGCCTTGAATCTAAAACGAGCTTGTATGACAGTCTCCCTGGAGGTGGCTCCAGGGGTGATCTGCTGACGGCTTCCCACAGACAGGGGCGAGGCCAGGAGGCTGCCGCGGGGACCCCACCCAGCACTGTGCTGGAAACAAGGTGGCAAGACAAGAAAAACAGAAAAAGCAAAGATGACAGAGTGGGAGAGAAGAAATAAAGCTGGCACCTGCAGTTGGCATAATTTTGTATTAAGATATCTTTAAAGGGCTGGGCACGGTGGCTCACTCCTGTAATCCCAGCACTTTGGGAGGCCGAGGTGGGCAGATCATGAGGTCAGGAGATTGAGACCATCCTGGCTAACATAGTGAAATCCCGTCTTTACTAAAAATACAAAAAATTAGCCAGGCGTGGTGGCGGCGCCTGTAGTCCCAGCTACTCAGGAGGCTGCGGCAGGAGAATCGCTTGAACCCGGGAGGCGGAGGTTGCAGTGAGCCGAGATCGTGCCACTGCACTCCAGCCTGGGCGACAGAGTGAGACTCCGTCTCAAAAAAAAAAAAAAAAAAAAGAGGCCGGGCGTGGTGGCTCAAGTCTGTAATCCCAGCACTTTGGGAGGCCGAGATGGGCGGATCACGAGGTCAGGAGATCGAGACTATCCTGGCTAACATGGTGAAACCCCGTCTCTACTAAAAAATACAAAAAACTAGCCGGGCGAGGTGGCGGCGACTGTAGTCCCAGCTACTCGGGAGGCTGAGGCAGGAGAATGGCGTGAACCCAGGAGGCGGAGCTTGCAGTGAGCTGAGATCTGGCCACTGCACTCCAGCCTGGGTGACAGAGAGAGACTCCGTCTCAGAAAAAAGAAGAAAAGAAAGAAACTATTTGCTTGGGAACAGGCGTTGTGAGGGGAGTAGGCAGACGCGGTTGGGGGGCTTTAAAGGGAAAATGAGGAGGGTCGCACATGTTGTTGTGGAACAATTCTCCTTGGCGACAGCATCAGCAATGAGGGTGGCATCAGTCCAAGGTTGGACAGGCAGTAAGCGGGCCGATGTCCGCAAAGAAGCATTTTGTGCAAGGTTGTGGGTTTCGCAGTCTTTTCTGTGATTCCTGTTGTCAGGCATTCGGGCGGGAGACCCCTCCCTTCACGGCCTTCTCAGGCTCCGGTTTCAGTGGGTTCAATCCACAGGACAGTGTTTCAAATCTGAGAGCTCTCACATGACGTCCACCAGCCAGGCAGGTTAGGAGACGGACATTTTAAAACAACACTGTTCACAACAGCGTCAAAAGATAAACAACTGGGAATAGATCTAATGAAAGATCTTCAGGACTTCCACACAAAAACTATGAAACATTACCAAAGAAAGAAAGCCTAAATTAATGGAGACATAGACGGAGTTCCTGGTTTGAAAACCTTAGCACTGTAAAGATTTCCACTTACACTGATTTATAGATCTACAGATTCAATTAAATGCATTTCCATTAAAATCCCAGGAGGCTTTTCTCTTTGGAAAGTTACAAGATTGTTACAAAATGTCTGTTCCCGAGAAAAATAAAGTGGAAGGACTTGACCACCAGACACCAAGGCTTATTGGAAGACTACAGGGAATAGGACGGTGTGTTATTGGTGCAAAGTAGACAAGAAGATCAATGAACAAAATAGGAAGTGGAAAAGCCGATGGAACAGGCCTGGACATGGGTGGGAGGCAGGGGCAGCCTGCAGAGGCAGGGGGTGGAAGAGGAAGCTCCAGGACCTGAAGGCGGGCAGAGGTGCTCATGAAGAGCAGATGATTGGTCCTGCTTATACTTGACAGCTTCTGTTCATCAAAAGGGAGGAAAGGCTGAGGAGTGGGGGAGAGGTCATGGGGGGAGGAAAGGCTGAGGAGTGGGGGGAGATGTCATGGGGGGAGGAAAGGCTGAGGACTGGGGGGAGATGTCATGGGGGGAGGAAAGGCTGAGGAGTGGGGGAGACGTCATGGGGGGAGGAAAGGCTGAGGAGTGGGGGGAGACGTCATGGGGGGAGGAAAGGCTGAGGAGTGGGGGGAGACGTCATGGGGGGAGGAAAGGCTGAGGAGTCGGGGGAGATGTCATGGGGGGAGGAAAGGCTGAGGAGTGGGGGAGATGTCATGGGGGGAGGAAAGGCTGAGGAGTGGGGGGAGAGGTCATGGGGGAGGAAAGGCTGAGGAGTGGGGGGAGACGTCATGGGGGGAGGAAAGGCTGAGGACTGGGGGGAGATGTCATGGGGGGGAGGAAAGGCTGAGGACTGGGGGGAGATGTCATGGGGGGGAGGAAAGGCTGAGGACTGGGGGGAGACGTCATGGGGGGAGGAAAGGCTGAGGAGTCGGGGGAGATGTCATGGGGGGAGGAAAGGCTGAGGAGTGGGGGAGACGTCATGGGGGGGAGGAAAGGCTGAGGACTGGGGGGAGATGTCATGGGGGGAGGAAAGGCTGAGGACTGGGGGGAGATGTCATGGGGGGGAGGAAAGGCTGAGGACTGGGGGGAGATGTCATGGGGGGAGGAAAGGCTGAGGACTGGGGGGAGATGTCATGGGGGGGAGGAAAGGCTGAGGACTGGGGGGAGATGTCATGGGGGGGAGGAAAGGCTGAGGAGTGGGGGGAGACGTCATGGGGGGAGGAAAGGCTGAGGAGTGGGGGGAGACGTCATGGGGGAGGAAAGGCTGAGGAGTGGGGGAGAGGTCATGGGGGGAGGAAAGGCTGAGGAGTGGGGGAGATGTCATGGGGGAGGAAAGGCTGAGGAGTGGGGGAGATGTCATGGGGGAGGAAAGGCTGAGGAGTGGGGGGAGACGTCATGGGGGGAGGAAAGGCTGAGGAGTGGGGGGAGACGTCATGGGGGGAGGAAAGGCTGAGGAGTGGGGGAGACGTCATGGGGGGAGGAAAGGCTGAGGAGTGGGGGGAGACGTCATGGGGGGAGGAAAGGCTGAGGAGTGGGGGAGACGTCATGAGGGGAGGAAAGGCTGAGGACTGGGGGGAGATGTCATGGGGGGGAGGAAAGGCTGAGGACTGGGGGGAGATGTCATGGGGGGGAGGAAAGGCTGAGGACTGGGGGGAGATGTCATGGGGGGGAGGAAAGGCTGAGGAGTGGGGGGAGACGTCATGGGGGGAGGAAAGGCTGAGGAGTGGGGGGAGACGTCATGGGGGAGGAAAGGCTGAGGAGTGGGGGAGAGGTCATGGGGGGAGGAAAGGCTGAGGAGTGGGGGAGATGTCATGGGGGAGGAAAGGCTGAGGAGTGGGGGAGATGTCATGGGGGAGGAAAGGCTGAGGAGTGGGGGGAGATGTCATGGGGGGAGGAAAGGCTGTGGGGTTGGGGGAGATGTCATGGGGGGAGGAAAGGCTGTGGGGTTGGGGGAGATGTCATGGGGGGAGGAAAGGCTGTGGGGTTGGGGGAGATGTCATGGGGGGAGGAAAGGCTGAGGAGTGGGGGGAGATGTCATGGGGGAGGAAAGGCTGTGGGGTTGGGGGAGATGTCATGGGGGGAGGAAAGGCTGAGGAGTGGGCCTGTGCTGACCAAGCCAACACCCTGGGAAGCAGCTCCCAGCCGGCAGCAGGTCAGGCCAGGCCTGCGGGAGGACCCTGCAGGGTCAGAGGCCACGCGCAGGGCAGGTAGGGCGCTGCTGGCCCTCAGGGATCATGGCCTTTGCTCTAATGAACACTGAAGGGTTCTGAGCAAGAGGGACTTGGCCACCGCCTGGGGAGTGCAGAGGCCCTGAGAGCTGCTTCCCTGGCCCCTGCCCCACCCTGGAGCCCAGAAGAGGACAGTCCGTCTTTCCCTGCCTCTGAGGAATGAAGATCACGGACAGTCACCTCCCACCTCCTGGGCACGCAGTCGACGGCCTCTGAGACCACACCGGCATCACGGAGGCCCCGTGCGGGTGACCCAGTCTCGGACTCTGCGCAGGAAGCGAGGTCCATGGTCCTTGGCTTGCCTGGTCCCTCCTCTCAGCCGGCAATGGGCAGGGCAGGCCAGCGCTGTGGGGGCTTCGGGAAGCTCAGGCGGTGGTGGTGCCGAGCCCCTCCCAAGGGCTCCCCGTTCCTCAGAGGCAGGGACAGATGAGATGCTCTTCGGCGGGAAGAAAGCTCCCGTGCAGGATCAGAACCAAAGCGGCCCCCCAGGCCCTGTGGTGGGAGCCGCTGCAGGCATCAGGCACTGGTCTTCCATCAGTCATAGCTGTTTCTAGATATTTTCTCAGGGAACAAGCATGGAGTACTTACCTAGGTACAAGGCAGTTGGGTACCGTGGGGGTTGAGTACTGTGGCAGTTAGGTACGTTGGGAGATAGATAGGTACTTTGGGAGTTGGGTACTGTGAGAGTTGAGTACTATGGGAGTTAGGTACAAGGGAGTTAGGCATTGTGAGGGTTAAGCATTGTGTGAGTCGGGTACTGTGGGGGTTTGGTACTATTGTAGTTGGGTACTGTGGGAGTTGGGTGCTGTGGGGGTTGGGTACCATTGTATTTGGGTACTGCGGGATTTGGGTACTGTGGGATTTGAGTACTGTAGTAGTTTGGTATCGAAGGAGTTGTGTACTGTGGGAGTTGGGTATTGTGGGAGCTGGGTACTGTGGAAGTTGGGTACTGCAGGAGTTGGGTACTGTGCAAGTTGGGTACTGAGGCAATTGGGTACTATGGGAGTTGGGTACTGCAGGAGCTGGGTACTGTGGGAGCTGGGTACTGTGGGAGGTGGGTACTACAGGAGTTGGTTACTGCAGGAGTTGGGTACTGTGGGGGTTGGGTACTGTAGGGGTTGGGTACTATTGTAGTTGGGTCG
This sequence comes from Macaca mulatta, assembly GCF_049350105.2. Classification (NCBI taxonomy): domain Eukaryota; kingdom Metazoa; phylum Chordata; class Mammalia; order Primates; family Cercopithecidae; genus Macaca; species Macaca mulatta. Next base: position 2,317,443 of record NC_133411.1, read on the forward strand.
TGTGGGAGTTGGGTACTGTGGGAGTTGGATACTATTGTAGTTGAGTACTGTGGCAGTTAGGTCCTGTGGGAGTTTCATAATGTGGGCGTTTGGTTCTGTGGCAGTTGTGTAATTGGGATTTGGGTACTGTGGAGGTTGTATACTGTGGGAGTTGGGTACTGTGGGGGTAGGGTACTGTGGGAGTTGGGTACTGTGGGAGTTGGGTTCTGTGGAGGTTGTATACTGTGGGAGTTGGGTTCTGTGGAGGTTGTATACTGTGGGAGTTGGGTACTGTGGGGGTAGGGTTCTGTGGAGGTTGTATACTGTGGGAGTTGGGTACTGTGGGGGTAGGGTACTGTGGAGGTTGTATACTGTGGGAGTTGGGTTCTGTGGAGGTTGTATACTGTGGGAGTTGGGTACTGTGGGGGTAGGGTACTGTGGAGTTTGTATACTGTGGGAGTTGGGTTCTGTGGAGGTTGTATACTGTGGGAGTTGGGTACAGTGGGGGTAGGGTACTGTGGAGGTTGTATACTGTGGGAGTTGGGTACTGTGGGGGTAGGGTACTGTGGAGGTTGTATACTGTGGGAGTTGGGTACTGTGGGGGTAGGGTACTGTGGAGGTTGTATACTGTGGGAGTTGGGTACTGTGGGGGTAGGGTACTGTGGGAGTTGCGTACTGTGGGGGTAGGGTACTGTGGAGGTTGTATACTGTGGGAATTGGGTTCTGTGGAGATAGGGTACTGTGGAGGTTGTATACTGGGGAGTTGGGTACTGTGGCGGTAGGGTACTGTGGAGGTTGTATACTGTGGGAGTTGGGTACTGTGGAGGTTGTATACTGTGGGAGTTGGGTTCTGTGGAGGTTGTATACTGTGGGAGTTGGGTACTGTGGGAGTTGGGTTCTGTGGAGGTTGTATACTGTGGGAGTTGGGTTCTGTGGAGGTTGTATACTGTGGGAGTTGGGTACTGTGGGGGTAGGGTACTGTGGAGGTTGTATACTGTGGGAGTTGGGTTCTGTGGAGGTTGTATACTGTGGGAGTAGGGTTCTGTGGAGGTTGTATACTGTGGGAGTTGGGTTCTGTGGAGGTTGTATACTGTGGGAGTAGGGTTCTGTGGAGGTTGTATACTGTGGGAGTAGGGTTCTGTGGAGGTTGTATACTGTGGGAGTTGGGTACTGTGGGGGTAGGGTACTGTGGAGGTTGTATACCATGCAGGTTGTATACTGTGGGAGTTGGGTTCTGTGGAGGTTGTATACTGTGGGAGTTGGGTTCTGTGGAGGTTGTATACTGTGGGAGTTGGGTACTGTGGGGGTAGGGTACTGTGGAGGTTGTATACTGTGGGAGTTGGGTTCTGTGGAGGTTGTACACTGTGGGAGTAGGGTTCTGTGGAGGTTGTATACTGTGGGAGTTGGGTACTGTGGAGGTTGTATACTGTGGGAGTTGGGTACTGTGGAGGTTGTATACTGTGGGAGTTGGGTTCTGTGGAGATTGTATATGGTGGGAGTTGGGTTCTGTGGAGGTTGTATACTGTGGGAGTTGGGTACTGTGGGGGTTGGGTTCTGTGGAGGTTGTATACCGTGGGAGTTGGGTACTGTGGGGGTAGGGTACTGTGGAGGTTGTATACTGTGGGAGTTGGGTACTGTGGGAGTTGGGTTCTGTGGAGGTTGTATACTGTGGGAGTTGGGTACTGTGGGGGTAGGGTACTGTGGGAGTTGGGTACTGTGGGGGTAGGGTACTGTGGAGGTTGTATACTGTGGGAGTTGGGTACTGTGGGAGGTGGGTTCTGTGGAGGTTGTATACTGTGGGAGTTGGGTTCTGTGGAGGTTGTATACTGTGGGAGTTGGGTACTGTGGGGGTAGGGTACTGTGGAGGTTGTATACTGTGGGAGTTGGGTTCTGTGGAGGTTGTATACTGTGGGAGTTGGGTACTGTGGGGGTAGGGTACTGTGGAGGTTGTATACTGTGGGAGTTTGGTTCTGTGGAGGTTGTATACTGTGGGAGTTGGGTACTGTGGGGGTAGGGTACTGTGGAGGTTGTATACTGTGGGAGTTGGGTACTGTGGGGGTAGGGTACTGTGGAGGTTGTATACTGTGGGAGTAGGGTTCTGTGGAGGTTGTATACTGTGGGAGTTGGGTACTGTGGGGGTAGGGTGCTGTGGAGGTTGTATACTGTGGGAGTTGGGTACTGTGGGGGTAGGGTACTGTGGAGGTTGTATACTGTGGGAGTAGGGTTCTGTGGAGGTTGTATACTGTGGGAGTTGGGTACTGTGGGGGTAGGGTACTGTGGGAGTTGGGTACTGTGGGAGTTGGGTTCTGTGGAGGTTGTATACTGTGGGAGTTGGGTTCTGTGGAGGTTGTATACTGTGGGAGTTGGGTACTGTGGGGGTAGGGTACTGTGGAGGTTGTATACTGTGGGAGTTGGGTTCTGTGGAGGTTGTATACTGTGGGAGTTGTGTACTGTGGGAGTTGGGTTCTGTGGAGGTTGTATACTGTGGGAGTTGGGTTCTGTGGAGGTTGTATACTGTGGGAGTTGGGTACTGTGGGGGTAGGGTACTGTGGAGGTTGTATACTGTGGGAGTTGGGTTCTGTGGAGGTTGTATACTGTGGGAGTTGGGTACTGTGGGGGTAGGGTACTGTGGAGGTTGTATACTGTGGGAGTTGGGTTCTGTGGAGGTTGTATACTGTGGGAGTTGGTTACTGTGGGGGTAGGGTACTGTGGAGGTTGTATACTGTGGGAGTTGGGTACTGTGGGGGTAGGGTACTGTGGGAGTTGGGTACTGTGGGGGTAGGGTACTGTGGGAGTTGGGTACTGTGGGGGTAGGGTACTGTGGAGGTTGTATACTGTGGGAGTAGGGTTCTATGGAGGTTGTATACTGTGGGAGCTGGGTACTGTGGGGATAGGGTGCTGTGGAGGTTGTATACTGTGGGAGTTGGGTACTGTGGGGGTAGGGTACTGTGGAGGTTGTATACTGTGGGAGTTGGGTACTGTGGAGGTTGTATACTGTGGGAGTTGGGTACTGTGGGGGTAGGGTACTGTGGAGGTTGTATACTGTGGGAGTTGGGTACTGTGGGGCTAGGGTACTGTGGAGGTTGTATACTGTGGGAGTTGGGTACTGTGGGGGTAGGGTACTGTGGAGGTTGTATACTGTGGGAGTTGGGTACTGTGGGGGTAGGGTACTGTGGGAGTTGGGTACTGTGGGGGTAGGGTACTGTGGAGGTTGTATACTGTGGGAGTAGGGTTCTGTGGAGGTTGTATACTGTGGGAGTTGGGTTCTGTGGAGGTTGTATACTGTGGGAGTTGGGTTCTGTGGAGGTTGTATACTGTGGGAGTAGGGTTCTGTGGAGGTTGTATACTGTGGGAGTTGGGTACTGTGGGGGTAGGGTACTGTGGGAGTTGGGTTCTGTGGAGGTTGTATACTGTGGGAGTAGGGTTCTGTGGAGGTTGTATACTGTGGGAGTTGGGTACTGTGGGGGTAGGGTACTGTGGAGGTTGTATACTGTGGGAGTTGGGTTCTGTGGAGGTTGTACACTGTGGGAGTAGGGTTCTGTGGAGGTTGTATACTGTGGGAGTTGGGTACTGTGGAGGTTGTATACTGTGGGAGTTGGGTACTGTGGAGGTTGTATACTGTGGGAGTTGGGTTCTGTGGAGATTGTATATGGTGGGAGTTGGGTTCTGTGGAGGTTGTATACTGTGGGAGTTGGGTACTGTGGGGGTTGGGTTCTGTGGAGGTTGTATACCGTGGGAGTTGGGTACTGTGGGGGTAGGGTACTGTGGAGGTTGTATACTGTGGGAGTTGGGTACTGTGGGAGTTGGGTTCTGTGGAGGTTGTATACTGTGGGAGTTGGGTACTGTGGGGGTAGGGTACTGTGGGAGTTGGGTACTGTGGGGGTAGGGTACTGTGGAGGTTGTATACTGTGGGAGTTGGGTACTGTGGGAGGTGGGTTCTGTGGAGGTTGTATACTGTGGGAGTTGGGTTCTGTGGAGGTTGTATACTGTGGGAGTTGGGTACTGTGGGGGTAGGGTACTGTGGAGGTTGTATACTGTGGGAGTTGGGTTCTGTGGAGGTTGTATACTGTGGGAGTTGGGTACTGTGGGGGTAGGGTACTGTGGAGGTTGTATACTGTGGGAGTTTGGTTCTGTGGAGGTTGTATACTGTGGGAGTTGGGTACTGTGGGGGTAGGGTACTGTGGAGGTTGTATACTGTGGGAGTTGGGTACTGTGGGGGTAGGGTACTGTGGAGGTTGTATACTGTGGGAGTAGGGTTCTGTGGAGGTTGTATACTGTGGGAGTTGGGTACTGTGGGGGTAGGGTGCTGTGGAGGTTGTATACTGTGGGAGTTGGGTACTGTGGGGGTAGGGTACTGTGGAGGTTGTATACTGTGGGAGTAGGGTTCTGTGGAGGTTGTATACTGTGGGAGTTGGGTACTGTGGGGGTAGGGTACTGTGGGAGTTGGGTACTGTGGGAGTTGGGTTCTGTGGAGGTTGTATACTGTGGGAGTTGGGTTCTGTGGAGGTTGTATACTGTGGGAGTTGGGTACTGTGGGGGTAGGGTACTGTGGAGGTTGTATACTGTGGGAGTTGGGTTCTGTGGAGGTTGTATACTGTGGGAGTTGTGTACTGTGGGAGTTGGGTTCTGTGGAGGTTGTATACTGTGGGAGTTGGGTTCTGTGGAGGTTGTATACTGTGGGAGTTGGGTACTGTGGGGGTAGGGTACTGTGGAGGTTGTATACTGTGGGAGTTGGGTTCTGTGGAGGTTGTATACTGTGGGAGTTGGGTACTGTGGGGGTAGGGTACTGTGGAGGTTGTATACTGTGGGAGTTGGGTTCTGTGGAGGTTGTATACTGTGGGAGTTGGTTACTGTGGGGGTAGGGTACTGTGGAGGTTGTATACTGTGGGAGTTGGGTACTGTGGGGGTAGGGTACTGTGGGAGTTGGGTACTGTGGGGGTAGGGTACTGTGGGAGTTGGGTACTGTGGGGGTAGGGTACTGTGGAGGTTGTATACTGTGGGAGTAGGGTTCTATGGAGGTTGTATACTGTGGGAGCTGGGTACTGTGGGGATAGGGTGCTGTGGAGGTTGTATACTGTGGGAGTTGGGTACTGTGGGGGTAGGGTACTGTGGAGGTTGTATACTGTGGGAGTTGGGTACTGTGGAGGTTGTATACTGTGGGAGTTGGGTACTGTGGGGGTAGGGTACTGTGGAGGTTGTATACTGTGGGAGTTGGGTACTGTGGGGCTAGGGTACTGTGGAGGTTGTATACTGTGGGAGTTGGGTACTGTGGGGGTAGGGTACTGTGGAGGTTGTATACTGTGGGAGTTGGGTACTGTGGGGGTAGGGTACTGTGGGAGTTGGGTACTGTGGGGGTAGGGTACTGTGGAGGTTGTATACTGTGGGAGTTGGGTACTGTGGGGGTAGGGTACTGTGGAGGTTGTATACTGTGGGAGTTGGGTACTGTGGGGGTAGGGTACTGTGCAGGTTGTATACTGTGGGAGTTGGGTACTGTGGAGGTTGTATACTGTGGGAGTTGGGTACTGTGGGGGTAGGGTACTGTGGAGGTTGTATACTGTGGGAGTTGGGTTCTGTGGAGGTTGTATACTGTGGAAGTTGGGTACTGTGGGGGTAGGGTACTGTGGGAGTTGGGTACTGTGGGGGTAGGGTACTGTGGAGGTTGTATACTGTGGGAGTTGGGTACTGTTGGGGGTAGGGTACTGTGGGAGTTGGGTACTGTGGGGGTAGGGTACTGTGGAGGTTGTATACTGTGGGAGTTGGGTACTGTGGGGGTAGGGTACTGTGGAGGTTGTATACTGTGGGAGTTGGGTACTGTGGGGGTAGGGTACTGTGGAGGTTGTATACTGTGGGAGTTGGGTACTGTGGGGGTAGGGTACTGTGGAGGTTGTATACTGTGGGAGTTGGGTACTGTGGGGGTAGGGTACTGTGGAGGTTGTATACTGTGGGAGTTGGGTACTGTGGGGGTAGGGTACTGTGGAGGTTGTATACTGTGGGAGTTGGGTTCTGTGGAGGTTGTATACTGTGGGAGTTGGGTTCTGTGGGAGTTGTGTACTGTGGGAGTTGGGTGCTCTGAGAACTGGTACTATGCCTTGTTTTACATATCCGAATGCTGGGCCTGAGGGCACCAAGAATGGTGGGACCAGTGACCCAGCAAATGTGGGTCCAAGTTGGTTTTGGTTGCTACCTAGCAACCTGGTTGCCTCTGCAGAAGTTTCTAGAGGCACTGGGGAGAGGTGGAAGCCCCAAGGCCACTGGCTCCAGGCACCCTTTAAGTTGGGCCCCAAGGCCCCTGGTGAAACTCAGGTGTGTCCGGTGGGGCCCTCCACACACATCTGGGCTCATGCCTCCAATCATCTGTGGTGTGGAGTCTCCCACAAAGCTCGTTCAGAAGACCTGCCCTCAGCCATCCCATGCTCATTCTCCCTTGCTGGTCCTTGGGGTCCAGGAGACACGTCCTCCCCATCTGCAGGCTGTTGTGTCCCCTTCGCCATTCCTGAGTCCCCACTCCAGGCCTGGGCCAGCCACTGACTGTCTCTCTCTGTTTCTGTCTCTGTCTCTTTGTGTCACTGTGTCTCTGTCTTCCCCTCTCTCTGTCTCTGTGTCTCTGTTTCTCTCTGTGTGTCACTGTCTGTGTCGCTCTGTCTGTGTCTTTCTCTCTCCCTGTCTTTCTCTGGTTTTCTCTCTGTCTCTCCCTGTCTCTCTCTCTCTGTCTGTTCCTCTCTATCTCTGTCTCTCTGTCTGTTCCTCTCTATCTCTGTCTGTCTGTCTCTTTCTTCCTCTCTGTCTCTCCCTATCTCTTTTTCTCTGTCTCTGTCTCTCCCTGTCTCTCTTTCTCTGTCTTTGTCTCTCTCTGTCTCTCCCTGTCTCTCTGTCTCTGTCTCTCCCTCTCTCTGTCTCTGTTCCTGTCTCGCTTTCTCTGTCTCTGTCTCTCCTTGTCTCTGTCTCTCTCTCTCTGTCTTTGTCCCTGTCTCTCTCTCTGTCTCTCCCTGTCTCTCTCTCTCTGTCTCTCCCTGTCTCTCTCTCTCTGTCTCTCCCTGTCTCTCTCTCTCTGTCTCTCCCTGTCTCTCTTTCTCTGTCTCTCCCTGTCTCTCTTTCTCTGTCTCTGTCTTTCTCTCTCTCTCTTCCCAGGTCCCCACCCTTCCCTCCAACCTGCACTGTGCTCGGAAGCCAGACGTCCTTAAATGCAAGCGTGATCTCTTCCTTCTGGCCTCCTGCGTCCTAGGGGCAAAGGTCAGGCGCCTAAACGTGCTCATCTCTGAGTGACGGCCCAGCGCCTTCATCTCCATTACTCAGCGAATGTCCAGTGTCGGTGAGCCCGTGGGGGGCGGGGGTGGGGGCGGCCCTGGGCCCTTATGGCCCAGCAGTGCGACTGAGATAAAGGAACCAGGAGGCTAGTGAGAGGGTCCCGTGCCCGCCTGCCTGCCGGGAAGGCCCCGGCTGTGGAGGGAGCCGTGTGGGCAGTGGGGGCAGAGGGCCAGCGAGGGCCCCAGGGAGCTGACCCCAGAGGCTGAACGGAGGCGACAGGAGGAAGGCCTGGGGAGGGCAGGGTGTGGCCCCGTCCCTGGCCCCAGGAAGGCCAGTCGGTCGGGGGATTCCAGAGCTTGAGGTCTCCTGGATGGGAGAGACTCAAGGGGAGGCCAAGTTGGGGCCCAAATGGGCAGCGCCTGACACAGGAGCGGTCCCCCGACTCCCTGTGTGGAAAACCAGGAGAGAACCCCGCTCTGGCTTTGGAGACACAACCCCCCGGGGTAGGAGCCTCTCCTGAACTCCCCGCAACGTTCCTCCAGCCTCTCCTGGACCCCGTGGTCAGCCCTGTGGCTTCCCTGCATGACCTCTCTGCTGGGGGGCAGGGATGCCATCTCCCCTCACTGTCCCGTGCCTGGCACAGGACTGCCCCCCACGAAGTGCTCCACAGAAGGACAGAAACCCTGCAGTCCCCGAGAAGGCGGGGATCTGGGGTGGCTGCAGTTTCCATGACGCGGGACACTGCGTCCCCGGTGACTCCAGAGGGCCCATGGGGACGAGGCTGCCCCAGAGGGTGGCTCTGGGTCCTGAACCTATGGCTGGGAGCTGGACTTCTCCTGCTCGATGTTCTCCAGCTCAGCCAGGTATGGGATCCGGGCGTCCAGGCTGGGGTTGGGCAGCGTAAGCTATTCATGACGAAGTTCATTACGAACCCCAGAATGAAACTGTGGCCCCGGAGACACAGCCATGGGAACCCCACTCTCAGGTTGATTCAGGCCACAGCCCAAGCAGCCGTGGTTCTGTGGGTACCGGTGAGAAGCCAGGCCCCGTTTAGTGCCCAGAGCGCCGAGGGGCCCAGGGTCTCACTGCCTGGTGTGAGCAGACCAAGTGCTGCCCCGGGGCCCCTGCTCCTGCCGAGTTCCCTGGACTGGGGTGGGGGCCGGGGATGCCTGTGCTCCAAGGAGCGGTGGAGAGGCCCACCTGGCTTCGTGCAGGTGGGGGTGTGCGGCAGCCAGGGGGTCTGACACTGTGGGGCAGAGCCAGCGTCCTGTGTCCTGTTTGTTTGCCTCAGTTCTTCCTCCCTGGGGGCACCGGCTCACCTGTGTGCGTTTGTGCAGGGGGAGGGGTGGCCAGCGCCACGGAGCAGCCTCCGGTTGCCCGACGGCAGTGGGTGGCTCTGCTGGCCCCAGGGCTGGGCGTCTCTGCAGATAAGGCATTAACAGTCCCTCCGCGGACGCACCCTGCAGATCTGCTGACGACTGGCTCCGTTCTGCCCAGGTGCGTGGGGCGAGGTGCCAAAGGTTCTCTATAAAGTGCCCGGCTCCCAGCCCACGGCCACTCGCCCTCCAGCTTCTGCCCTGCCTGCTGTGTGCAGAGCCGTCCAGCGACCACCATGGTGAGGCTCACGCTGCCCAACCCCGGCCTGGACGCCCGGATCCCGTCCCTGGCTGAGCTGGAGACCATCGAGCAGGAGGAGTCCAGCTCCCGGCCCAAGTGGGACAACAAGGCACAGTACATGCTCACCTGCGTGGGCTTCTGCGTGGGCCTGGGCAACGTGTGGCGCTTCCCCTACCTGTGCCAGAGCCACGGAGGAGGTAGGCTGGCCGGGCGGGGCTGTGGGCCAGGCCGTGGCCAGGGAAACTCAGACACACGCAGAGACCCTGGGCGGACATCCTCCCCAGACCCTTGGCTCCCCAAGCACAGAGGCGAGAGGAGAAGCCGCAGGGCGTGGGGGAGCTGGGGCCCCCACCTGCCCTTGTGCCCAGTTCCTAGGCTGCTGGTGAGGAGATGGGCCTGGCCGGCACGGCCCCAGGGCTTCGTGTGAGGCTCCAAGGAGGACCCCGAGTTCCAGACTGGCAGTCCTGGAAGGTTCTGGCCCGAGGGTGGGGCCGGGGAAAGGTTGCTTCTCCCGGTACAGCCCCTCCTTGGAGGACACGGGGCCGAGCCCTCCTGGGCATCACCTCTCGTCCCAGCCCCCCAGGCGGGCACCTGCCAGTGCAGGGGGCAGAGGAGGTAGCTGGGTTGGGGGCAGGTGACCCTACAGGAGCAGACTGGGTGGCCAGAGCCTGTGGACTTGGGCCTGGAGGCCGGGGAGCCGCTGTGCCCCCCTGACACACAAGCCTGGTGCTCCTCGTTCCTCTGGCTCCTGGGGCCGAGGTGGGCATGGTCGCTGCTAGCATGGAGGTGACATTTGTGCTCCTGCTCAGTGGCCCTGAGCATCTGAGAAGTGGCTCCCAGGCCCGGCAGGGGGCTGCACGTAAGACCCCACACTTGGGCTCGGCCTTGGGCTTGGCGAACCCCGAAGCTGCTGCCCCCATAAACCTGCTGCTTTCTCGGTGGAAGGTCCAGAAGGGCCGGGCGCCCTCAGGAAACAGGCTTCCTGCTGCCCTGGGGCCGTTTGTGGTGGGCCGTGGGGGTCTCAGCCTCCGTTCAGAGCCCGGCCTCGGCGCGCCCTATTTTTTCTCACCGTGGAGAGCGTGGGGGTCTCAGCCTCCATTCAGAGCCCGGCCTCGGCGCGCCCTGTTTTTTCTCACCGTGGAGAGCGTGGGGATCTCAGCCTCCGTTCAGAGCCCTCCCTCGGCGCGCCCTGTTTTTTCTCACTGTGGAGGGCGTGGGGGTCTCAGCCTCCGTTCAGAGCCCGGCCTCGGCGCGCCCTGTTTTTTCTCACCGTGGAGAGCTGCTGTCTCTCACACGGGCTTTGTGATGGGAAGGTTTTTAAAGAAAAACAGAGACAGGCTTTTCCTGAATCCGTTTTGCCTCCAGCGTTGTCGAGGAGTTGATCATGGCCTTGGGGGGTGGGCGCTTCACGAGCCTCCGGTCCAGCCGGCACTTCCCACTGGAGGCAGGGCGGGGTCCTCGGCCACTGCAATGCTATAGTCCCTGACAGTCCCCAAGTCTCAGCTCACCAAAGCCTCAGGGACTTCCTGGCCACTGTCCTCACTCCCTCCCCCAGGGCCCTGTCCTGTGGGGAGGATCCGTGCTCTGACCCACACCCCAAGTTTGTTTAGCTTGGAGGAGAAACTGAGCCACAGGCACTGGGGACGGAGGAGCAGACGTATGCCTCCTGGGAAGGGGAGGGGGTGGGACTGCCCGAGCCTGCCTGGGAAGTTACTTGTCTTTGCACAGACGGGCAAGTTCTAAGATGTAGGTTTGGGTGGGAATCTGATGGGGCTCCCAGCACCTCAGATAGTCCCCACTCTGACACTGAGAGACCAGCCGCTGTGTACGGTGGAGCCTGGGAGTGAGCAGCTTTCAAGCAGCGGATGCTGGCGCCACACCCTGGGCCAAGCTGGGGTGGGCAGGTGCGGGCAGCAGGCAGTGGGCTCCAGGCAGGCAGGCCCAGGTGAGGAGGGCCGAGCTGCTGGGGTGGGCAGGTGTGGGCAGCGGGCTCCGGGCAGGCAGGCCCAGGTGAGGAGGGCCGAGCCGGGCTCTGGGATGTGCTGGGTCTCAGACGGTCCTGTTCCTGGGGTGGACACCAGCAGGCCCTTCTCCCCAGACCCCAGACAAGCTGCCACTGACTTGGCCTTTCTGCTGGGCCACCAAGTCACCTGCTAGACTCTGAGGGCCACTGTCATCTGGGCCCCCATCAGCTGCAACATCACAGGTGGCTCCACAGGGTTCTGGCAGTGCCCCCGGCCTGGAGGAACCCTGTGCCTTTTGGTCACGCTGTGGGGGCTGACCAGGACCCCACACACCAGACCACCGGCCTAAAAGAGCTGAAGCCTGCGTTGCAGCCGGAGGGACTCAGGCCAGCAGGGCAGGGCCCTGAGAATGGGAGACGGCTCTGCAGGCCACTGGGTTTCCCACCAGGGCACTCGTCTCCTGGTGAATCTAATCGGGGCTGCAGCTCGGCCGCCAGGAAGCTTTCAGGGAGGCAGCTGACAGGACCCGGGGACACAGGGTCCCCGCCTCCGGCTCCGGGGGCCTCGTGGGCGCCAAAACAGTGGAGCAGGCAGCATCCCTGGGAGGCCGCATCCACAGACAGCGCGCCCTCTCTCTGTGCATCTCAGTGAGGGCTCCAGCATGCATGCCGTGTCAGACACCAGATTTCCTAATTTATGCGGGTCATCGAGACCAAATCGAGGGGAAGCAGGCAGCCAGGTCCTCCTGGCTTCCCTCCTGGAAGCCTCCTGAGTGTTTGGGATTGTCCTTCGAGGTTGAAAACCATTACGCCTCCGAGTCTCCTGTGTCTTAACAGATTTTGCCGTCCTTGGAGAGCCTGTGCCAGTTGGGCAGGCTCAAGGGACCCTTTCCCGAGGAAGGGCATTTCCAAATGCAGCCACCACTCACCTGAGCCAGCTCAAGGGCACGCTGTGCCTGGGCGTTCTCACCTGGGAAACGGGTGTGATGGCAGAGCCCCCCTAGGGCGGTGTTCAGGTGGGGGGCGGGTGTGCAGGAACAGCAACCGAAAGCCGTGAGACGTGGTCAGCCAGGGCTCACCCCACTCACCCCCACCTGGGAGCACCACGTCCCCACGGTGGGGCCCCACAGTGCCAGCGGCCCAGGCGGAGATGCATTCACGCCCCCCTGAGTCTGTCCAGGCCTCGGCTGCCCCGTGTGTCCCCGTCAGTGGCTGCTGACAGAGCCCACCCCACAGCTGGGGTGGACAGCCCTCAGGGGCTGCCCCCCAGCTCTTCCACACACGGCAGTGACCAGTGACGATGCCCGTGAGAGAGGCGGGAGCCTGAGGAGCCGCCCCTTCCAGGACCGTGTGGCCCCAGCACAGCTGTTTCCGGCTGTTTCTTCTTTGCTGCTCAGCACCTGGCCCCGGGGTCAGCTTTTCCCTGAGTCGGTCTACAGCTATTTCTTAGCAAAAATCCAGGCAGCATTTACTTGGTGCCACAAACACCACCTGCTGGAGAGAGAAAAAAGGGGAAGCTTAGTGCCTGCGTGAGAACTGCAGCTCGCTCCTCCCCGCTCCTCCCTCTCCTGGTTTCCCACTCAGGACAGACAGGAGGAACTGTGTGTCTGTGCTCAGTGTCTCTTTCCCTCTGGCTGCTTTCCATCTGGCCACGTCCCCCTTCCCCACCCCATTCTCTCCATTACCTGCTTCCACCTGAGTGAGCCAACGTCTGCAGCGCAGCAGACAGGCCTGGTTTCCAGGGACCTTTGCAACCACATCCAGGAGCCCTGCACTGCCCCATCAGGTGAAGCCACACAGTGTTGTCTGGGCGCCGGCAGCCCTCTCTCCTTCTCTCCTTCCTCTGCGCCTCACCCCACACTAGGAAGAAGTCGCTGGGTTTAAAAGACAAATGTTCATATTCTGGTGGCTTTAATTGTCGAGAATGCTTGGCTTTCCTTCAGTTTCTTGGGGCAGGACGGCCCCCTTCATTGGGAGCAAGGGAGGCCCTGGCTGCCTCCGGGCTGCGTTTGGGGTAGAGTGGGTGTGTGCCCCCCCAGTCCTCTCTGTTCACTGCTCCATGCTGAGCCTGAACCCCAGGGGTCGGGGGTTTGAGGGTCTCCTGCCCCAAGGAACTTTCAGAAAGGAGAGCCACCAGGAGCAAGGGCAACAACTGAGACTCTCAGAAGAGGGGACACTCTGGTGGGGTTTTCAAGGCTGAGTAGGAGTTTTCTCAATGGAGATGGAGTGGTAGGAAGACCCAAGCATTTAGGGTTAGGGCATAGTGGAGGGAAGGGAGGAGATGGAGGACGTTTGGGATCATGCACTTGCTTTTTCCCTGGTAATTTTGTCTGGAAGAGTTTCAAATCAAGCTCTTGGGAAAAAAAATTGGAGGAGCGAATCTTTTCTTATTTTAACCCAATGAGCAGGCCCTGCTGAGGTCTTGGGTGTCCCTGCAGGTGAGCCTGCAGCCCCCACCCCCTCCCATAGAGAACCCGCTGGTGGGCGCTTCCTGCACCTGGCCTTGGGGACCGGCTGGTGGGCATCTCCTACACCTGGCTACCATTCCCCTCTGCCTTTCATCTCACGATGAATCCAGCATCCCGGCAGCCCACCCTACACACCTGGCTCTCCTGGAATTCCCCACCTACAGCTCCTGCTTCTGAAGGAACCTGTCCCTGGAGCCCCAGCTCAGAGAGAGGGACCTGTGCACAGGCCAGGACCTGTGTGGGGATAGAGGCCTCAGGCTCCAGAGGGCCCTGTTCCACCCAACGGGCAGGCACCAGGTGGACAGAGGGAGGAGGAGAGAGAAGAGGCTTGTGTTAAACTGGGAGAGGGAGGAGTGAGAAAGGCTGGCAGGGGGCAAGTAGGGAAGTCACGGCTGCCAGTACCTGGCTCCTCCCTCCCGCCTCTACCCACCCCTCCCTTCTCTACCCACCCCTTCCTCCTCTCTCTCTCTCTCTCTCCATCGCCCTGTCTCTATTTCTCTCCTTCTCTGTCTCTTTCTGTTTCTGTGTGTGTGTGTCTCTCTGTCTCTTTCTCCGTGTCTCTGTCTTCCTCTCTGTGACTCTGTCTCTGTATGTCTGTGTGTGTCTCTGCCTCTCTCCCTGCTTCCCTCTCTGTCCCTGTCTCTCTGTGTCTCTGTCTGTGCGTGTGTCTCTGTCTCTCACACACGTGCAGTGCCATCCCCTGAGGATGGTAGTTTGGGGTCTGACATGGCCCTGCTGGCTGGGGAGACAGTGGCTGAGCCCGGGAAGGGAGGCAATGGGGAGGGAATGGGGGGAGCTCAGGGTTTTAGAGATTTGGTGGGAGAAGAACAAATGGAACACGTGTGTGGGGAAGGAGAGTGAGGGAGCCCGGCCTGGGGACGGGAGGCTGATGGTTCTGCTGGTGGGGCGGGTGCAGGCGGGCGGGTCACACATCCCGTCTGAGAGGCCCCAGGGACACGCAGCGTGAGGAGGGGCTGTTGCTGGGACCCCAGTGTCATGTGAGCAGCCCCACAGCCCTCCCTCTCAGGGTCAGTCACCACGGGACGGAAAGGTGGCCCAGGAGACAGGACCCAGGTTGGGATCAGGCTCATGGGGGTTTAGGACCTGCACACCCCCAGGCCCTTCAGCCACAGCTGTGTTTGGAATTCTTGCGCTGTTGCAGCTGCTGACCCAGGTCCCAAAGGCTGTCGGCTTCGCTGTGCTCACTCCGGCTGCAGCGCGGGCCTTCCGTCCAGCCTGGGGCAGGTGCGACGGGAGCTGCTTCCGCGTCCCCATAGCAGGGTGCTCGGGTTCAGGTAGGAGACGCACTGCGTGGTGTCAGGCCAGCCTCGGAAGTCGGGCCCCGTGGCCTGCACTCCTCTCTCCTGTTCCCTGACCCTCGTCCTTTTCCACCTTTGGGCGAAGGACCCACCGGTGTCCACGCTGCCCTGGCTGGATGGGAGTCCTGCCAAGGTCGTGTCTCTCCTCGCCCTCTGCCAAGCACCTTGGGCACTGTCACGACGCCCAGGAGTGGCTGCAGCTCATCCTGTGTGTGTAGCCTTGGGGCCTTGTGGCTGAGCTGGGAGGCTGTGCGTCCACCCACAGAGGGAGCGGTCAGGGCTGCCTGCTTGGCCGGGCGAGTGGAATTCGTGGGCGCGGCCAGGCCCCTTCTCCGGGTGCTGAGCTCTGAGAGGAAGCCAACCTATGCTTTTCAGCTTTGGTTTTTCGAAAGAGACAGAATTTAAAGACATGAGGAAATGTGAGTGTGAAATCCTTCTAAGCATCTGCGATTTTTCCTGAATCTCTTCTCCCGGTCCCAGGCTGACTCTGAGCCTCTACGCCTGATGACCGCAGGAGCCACGTGGCTTCCTCTCAGGATCAGCACATCCCTATCTTTTATCCAGTTCAAACCAATGTTCAAACAAACAACTCTCCAGCCAGTTGAAACACTAAAAGTGGCCCTCGGTTTAGACCATGAGTGATCGCTCTCAGTGCCTGGACAGTCCCACTTTCCTGCTACAGTTCTAGCCCAGACTGAATGGCTACAATTTCACAAAGATTAAATAGCATCATATGTCAAAGGTGGTTTTTCACTGTTCCAAATTAGAGAATTAGCCCCAGAATGATGGCTGAAGCTGTCCTTTTAGGGCAAAGAGGCAGCAGAGCGGAGGTGGGTAGATCCACCATAAGACAAAACTGTTGTCACAGCAGAAGCAGAAATGTCTCAATGTAGTTCTTTTTGCAATTTTTTATTGTTACTGAATACATATATGTAAAATTTGCCATTTTAATCATTTTTACACATACAGTTCAGTGGTATTAAAGACACTCACAATGCCATGTAACTAGCACCTGGACCCAGGTCCATCTTTAGAACTCTGTCTTAAGAACCAGAACGGTCCCCACTAAACCCTAACACCCCACTGAGGCCACACATGGTTGCCAGAAAACAGTCCCTCCCCACAGGCATGCCAAATCCACAGAACGTTCATTAAGCCAAAGAAGGACGTGGCAGGTTCAGCCGGCACAGGTGGGGCAGGGGCGGGCACGCTGCTGTTGGAAGCCCGTGGCTGGACAGGCAAAAGCAGCTCCTCCGTGGGACTCCTGGACTGCCAGGGGGTGGGCAGGGAGGTCGACTCACAGGCAGTAGCTGTGGTTGCAGGTTGGTCAGTGCACACTGGGGCATGGACCACACCTCGCTTAACGACCACAACGTCCCGAGGTCCCACAGGTGGCCTCAGCCTGTATGATGGTCAGGAAAGGCCAGCTGCCCAGCAGTGCTTCCAGAATGTGGAGTCAGCTCTGGCCCTGATCCCATGGACTGGCTGCTCCATCTCAGCTCTGTTACCCCCGGTGGGCCAGCCACAGGGGCTGCAGGGTGCTGTGAATGGCTGCTCCTGAGGGAGGCCTTCCTGCTGCCCGGGGCCAGCTCTCAGGCATGGCGGACTTCTCCCGTTGCAGGAGCCTTCATGATCCCGTTCCTCATCCTGTTGGTCCTGGAGGGCATCCCCCTGCTGCACCTGGAGTTCGCCATCGGGCAACGGCTGCGGCGGGGCAGCCTGGGCGTGTGGAGCTCCATCCACCCAGCCCTGAAGGGCGTAGGTGAGTGCCTCGGAGCCGCTCCACCCGGGCCCAGGGGTCCCCTCTGCCGTGGAGCCATTCCACCTGGGCCCAGGGTTCACCTTGCCGGTCTTAGCGCCCCTGCTCCGCCTTCCCTGTCTGTGTCTGGTGAAACAAAGGTCCCAGGTTCATCTCCTCTTGGAGGCCTTTGGAAACTCCAGGCCACTCCTGGTCACCAGGAACCAGACAGGCCAGCAGAGGCTGCCCGAGTCCCTGGGAGCCCAGGGCCCAGGAGGTCCAGACTCTGGACAGCAGAGTGACCCCTCAAGCCCTGCCCAGGGTGGCGCTGCCCAGGGTGGCGCTCAGTGAGAGCCCAGGGCCCAGGAGGGGGCGCCAGCCACTGCCCTCCCAGCCTCCTGTGTCCACTCCCCCACATCTACTGAGGAGGTCCCCAGCACCGACACCCCCAGACATAGTCATTCATTTATAAGCTCTGGGGCCCAGGAGCAGACCCAGTGCAGCCTCACCAAGAGGTCACGGCTCATTAAGGCCTCAGAATATGGGCAGGCGGTGAAAGACGGAGGAGGAAAGGGCAGGGTCCACTCCAGAAAGGGGTTTGAGTCCAGGAAGCATCTGCCCTTCAGAAGCCTGCAGGCCTGAAGCAGAGCCCACACCCTCATGCCGGCCTCTCCCTCAGTCTCCAAGGCCTCCCTCCAGGCCCAGGGCAGTGCCCACGCCCTCTCCTGAGTCTCCAGGACCTCCCTCCTCTCTCTCTCTTCCTCTCTCTCTGTCTCTGTCGCTCTCTCTTTCCCCTCCTATTCTCTCTCTTCCCCCCGCTTCCTCCCCCCACTCTCTCTCCCGCTCTCATTCCCCTCTCTGTCTTTTTTTCTTTCCCCCTCCTATTCTCTCTGTCTCTTCCCTGCTTTCTGTGTGTCTCTCTCTCTTCCCCATCTGTGTCTCTCCCTCCGTGTCTCTTACCCATCTCACACTCACATATTCACAACACACACTTGGTTTTGAGTTTGAAACTTCGGTAAAGCCTGTAGTACACAGCACACTCTCCATCCTGCCTAGTTGTCCCCAAATAATTGAGAAGATTCCCCTCTGCAGTTCCTGCTGTCTCCCCTCTCAGGAGTCCTCCACAGGGAAGGTTTTCTTGAAGCCCACCCACCTGTCCTGGGCACGGGGGCTTCCTGGTTTGGGGCAGGGCCAAGTGGGCAGTCCCCTCAGCCTGTAGGCAGCAACCAGGCTACTGGTACATCAAAAGTTCTCTGCCAAGGCCGTGGCCTGGAGGCACCTGCTGGAGGCTGCACTGGGCAGGTGAGACCCATGCTTGGGGCCAGCCAAGCAGGCATGTGCCAGGAAGGTGTGAGCCGGGAAGGCGTGTACGGGCTGCACCACGGCATCAGCTGCACAATCCCGGCCCGCACTGGGTCTGCCCCTCAGATTCTGGGGCAGCCCATCCCGGCCGCACCCTGTGCCAGCCCTGGGACCTCCTGCTCAGAGTGGGGACGGGTGGCCAGAGGAGGGCGTGCCTCGGCCCCAAGCCTCAGCAGTAGCCTCCCTGCAGGCCTGGCCTCCATGCTCGTGTCCTTCATGGTGGGCCTGTACTACAACACCATCATCTCGTGGATCATGTGGTACTTCTTCAACTCCTTCCAGGAGCCTCTGCCCTGGAGCGAGTGCCCGCTCAACGAGAACCAGACAGGTGAGCCCCTGCAAGCAGCCCTGTCCGCCTCACCTGTGGGCTGCCATGCCTCTCCTCGCAGGCACATGACCTCACGAAACTCAGGTCAGGCGTGGCAGAAACCAGAGCCCCAAGGCAACAGGGCATCAGAAAATGGCAGCACGAGAGAAAAGGCCTTCAAAGTGGTGGCTCTTTTGTCGGGGGTGTGGTGGAGGCTGAGGCCCTTGGAGGAAAGTGTGGGAGCCCAGCGGGGGCTGTGCCCACTCTGAGGGCCCGTGGTCACCAGCCTGGAGTCCGGGGCTGCTGGGAGGCTGCTCCCTATTCTCCAGGAAGGGACGTGGTGTCAGGACTGCCGCCTCCCGCCCCATGCATCCCTGCGTTGCTCTGCACAGGTGGGTCTGTCCTGCCCATGTGGGCCCCGCACTGCCCTCTCACCCCGGCCCTTCCAGAACCCTCTTGCCCAGGGAGGGAGCGTAGGGGACAGACCCTCTACGTGTGACATGCAGTCAGCTCACGGCGATTCACAAGTGGCCCCGGGGCCTGAATGGCTTGGTCAGCACCGGCTTCTGGTCTGACCAGCGCCCCGGGGCCAGCGGGACTTCCCTGCATGCTGCTGTTCTGTTGAGGCCAGCGAGACGGCCCCTCAGGTCGGAATAAGACAGGTCCTCTCACGTGCAACCCTCTCTGCACTCTGGGACTGTCGGGGCCCTTTCCTGCCTCTGGGGGTGTGGGGTCCTCTGGAATTAGACCACTTCCTCCTTAGAAGGGTCTCAGGGTGGTTCCACAAGCCCAGAGAGGCCCACGGTGGTGACAGTGTGTGGAGTGGGCAGTTGCAGGCGAGGGCCCCAGCCCAGGAGCACACACGCTCTGAGGCCGCCAGACTTGCACAGAGAAGAGGGAGCAGCGTGAGGCCCAGGGTGCACCTGAACGTTGGGACTGGAGCCTTCTAACCAGTGCACCTGTGTAGGCATGTGTGCTCGTGTGCTCACAAAGGCGTGTGTGTACGTGGGGTGTGCAGGTGTGTGTAGATGGGTATGCAAGGGTGCAGCTGTGCATGTGTGCTGTGTGTGCACATATGCCTGTGTGTGCAATGTGTGTGCACACATGTGTGTGCACATGAGCATGTGTGCTGTGTGCATGTGCATGTGTGGGGTGTAGAGGTACATGTACCGGATGTGCACGTGAGGATAGTCACGCTTGTGTGCTGTATGTGTACATGCATGTGTATGCATGTGAGCAAGTGTGCCTGTGTGCATGTGTGTGCTGTGTGCATGTGTGTGCTTTGTGTATCCATGCATGTGCGTGCATGTGAGCACGTGTGTCTGTGTGCACGTGCATGTGTGGGGTGTGGAGGTACATGTACCAGATGTGCACGCGAGGGGGCAGCTGTGCGTGTGTGCTGTGTGCGTGTGTGCTTGTGCATGCACGTGAGCATGTGTGCCTGTGTTCATGTGCGCATGTGGGTGTGTCACTGGTGTCAAGGCCTCTGGAGCAGCTGGCATTTCTTCCAGCTCAGGGCCTTCCATTCTTCTCCCTTGGGGGACCTGCACCCTGAGGTATATGAATGGCCCTCTCCCCAGGGTACGTGGACGAGTGTGCCAGGAGCTCCCCTGTGGACTACTTCTGGTATCGAGTGACGCTCAACATCTCCACGTCCATCAGCGACTCGGGCTCCATCCAGTGGTGGACACTGCTGTGCCTGGCCAGTGCATGGAGCGTCCTGTACATGTGCACCATCCGCGGCATCGAGACCACCGGGAAGGTACTGCGTGGGCCCGGCGAGGCTGCAGGTGCTCCAGAGGGCAGGTGTGGGCAGCCCTGCATCCGGCTGGCTGCACTCTAAAACCCAGCTCTGGGGGTCCCGGGCTCCGCCTTTCCCCAGACCCCACCAAGAGAGCTGCCTTTGCCCTTTGGCTCACTGGCCTGCGCGGGAGGGGCCCTGCCTGCCCTGGGTTTCCCGAAATGACCAGACTTGGGGCCCCAGCAACTTGGCGTTGGCCCACACGACACTTAGCGTTGTGTAGGAGTAATACAAACTACTGGAAAGAGACGACGACGACAATGATGATGATAAAGTAGGAAGGTGGAAATGGAAGAGTGAGGCTCCATCTTCCCTACATGGGAATCTTTGGTGCGAGGTCCAGAGCAGCCAGCCCGTTCTCCTGGTGGGCCAGCAGCCTGTGAGGCCCTGACCCCCTCCCAGCTCATCCCATATGCCCCGCCCCCTCAGGCCCGGACCGCTCCCTCCCCAACCCCCATCCCACATGCCCACGGCCTGCAGGCCCTGCCCCCCATCCCCACCCATTCCACATACCCGGCTCCCCGCAGGCCCTGCCCACCAACCCCCACCGGTCCCTCATGCCCCACCCCACACAGTCCTGGGCCCCCTTCCCCACATGCCTCAACCCCCACAGGCCCGGCCCCCCTCGCACCATTCCACATACCGGACTCTGCAGGCCAGGACCCCATCCCCACCCATTCCACATCCTCGGCCCCCTACAGGCCCTGCCCCCCACAGCCCCTGCCCCCATCCCCACCTGTCCCACATGCCCTGCCCCCCCACAGGCCTGGCCCCCTCCCCACCCTTCCCACATGCGCCGCCCACCATCCACCTGGCCCCCTTCCCCACATGCCCCGCTCCCCCATGCCCGGCCCCCTCCCTGCGCATCCCACATGCCCCGCCCCCCCACAGGCCGTGTACATCACCTCCACGCTGCCCTATGTCGTCCTGACCATCTTCCTCATCCGAGGCCTGACGCTGAAGGGCGCTACCAATGGCATCGTCTTCCTCTTCACCCCCAACGTGAGTCCGCAAGGCTGCCTCGGGCCCAGACCCCCGGAGAGGCCTGGCTGCCCTGTGCCCCCGCCAGCCTCAATACCAGCTCTCTCACCCATGGGGACAGGCAGGCTGCTGCCCGACCAGTCCCAGGCCTGAGGAGGTCCACAGGGCCAGCGAGGGCAAGGCCTGTCCCTGGGGCCCAGGGCAGCTCCTGGGGGCGTGGCTTTGGCCCTGTGAGCTGACGGAGTCCCCACAGGGAAGGAACTAGCTGCCACCCCAGGGGGACCGTGGCCTGTCCTGACCACCCCAATAGCCTTGACCCTCCCCAGCCTCCCTGGGACCACACCCTCCCAGGTCCCCATGGCCCCACCCACACCGCGAGTGGCTGAGGGTCTCCATGTGGTGCAGGTCACGGAGCTGGCCAACCCGGTCACCTGGCTGGACGCGGGTGCACAGGTCTTCTACTCCTTCTCCCTGGCCTTCGGGGGCCTCATCTCCTTCTCCAGCTACAACTCCGTGCAGTGAGTGCGGGCATGGCGGGCCTCAGTTTCCCCCTCAGTCCTGGGAGGATCTTGCTGGGAGGATAAAAGACAAGGTGGAAAGTGCTCTGTGGCTGTGTGGCCGGGGCCTCCGTGCCCCGATGGGCCCGTTCCCTCATGCTTAGGGACCATGTGAGCTGAGTCTAGAGTACAGCGTGTGGAGGAGGGGCAGGTCTCCTTTCGAGGATGGCCAGGAACCCGCGGCCTGCAGCTTTCCCCACACCCGTCCCTCCGCAAGCCTGGTGCGGGCCTCTCCTATGCTCTCCCCAGTTCCCTCCTCCATGCCCATATCGCTCCCAGCCCACCCCTGAGCATCCCAGGCCTCCAGACATGTGGCGCCCCCAACGACCTCCACGTCCCTGACCGGTCTGATCTTCCACTGCCCCTTCCCCACATAGCCACTGTGCATACCCTGGAGTCCCCAGCAGCGTCTGGGAGGAGCACAGCTGGTGTCAGTTCATTTCCACTTGCATTTATGAAGCACCTACTGTGTGCCCAACCGGGTGCATCAGGGCCTGCCCTCAGTGACCTGCAGCTCTGCAGGTTGACAAGCAAGCGCAGAAATTGTCCTGTGTGCAGTGACCAGAATTTCAGAGCAGAAGGGGCTGGGGGTGAGGGAAGGACTCCTAGGGGTCAGGGTGGCCCTCCAGGCTGGGAAGGTGCGATTGGAGTCAGACACAGGGGACACTCAGTGCAAGGGGGCAGGGCCTGGGCAGGGGGGTGGGGCCTGGGTGTGAGGGGCGGGGCTGGGCAGGGAGGGCATAGCTGGAGCGTGGCTGGGGCTTGGCAGGTGTAGAGCCCAGGCAGGGAGGGCTGGGGTGCAGAGAGAGGTGCACTTGGAGGCACGTGCAGGATGGGGTTGGGGGCAGAGAGGATGTTGGAGGGACAGGAAGGACCCTGGAGTCATTGTGCGAGCACTGGATGGAGCGGCTGAGGTGGAACTGAGGGTTTTTTGTGGAGTGGCTGAGGTGGAACTGAGGGTGAATTATTTTTATAACAGCTTTATTCAGAAAACTTGTATACCACACAATTCCCCCATCTGGAGTGCCCAGTTCAATGGTCTTAAGTACATTCACAGAGCTGTGAAGCCAGTCATCACCACTGTCCAGTTCTAGAACATTCCAATCAGCAAAAGCCCCACATATGTGAGCAGCTGCTCCCCAGTGCCCTGTCCTCCTGCCCTGGGTGAGCACTGATGCGCTGTCTGCCTCTGTGGCTGTGCCTGGTCTGGACATTTCCTGCGAATGGCGTGGCCACATTGCCACAGCCTTATGTCTGATCCTTGCATGGGGCACGACATCCTCAAGGCTCGTCCCATCACAGTTGGCGTCAGAGCGCCATTATTGTTTAGGGCTCAGCAATATTTCGTGGTGTGCGTGGACTACGGTTTGTGCATCATCCATCTGTGGACATTTTCCACATTTTGGCTATCGTGAGTGATGCTGCTATGAGCCCGTGTACGCATTTTTGTGGATGCACTTTCATTCTCCTGGGTGTGCACCTAGGAGTGTAGTTGCCGCGTCATATGGGCCTCTGTGTGCAGTCCTTGGAGGAGCTGTCAGGCTGTTTTCCACAGTGGCTGCTCCACTCACATTCCCACCAGTGTGTAGGAAGCTCCAGTTTCCCTATATCTTCACCAACACTTGTTATCATCTGACTTTTGTTTCTGGCCATCCCAGCAGGGATGTGGTGAGGTCTCACTGCAGTTTGATTGGCATTTCCCTGAGGCTAACACATTCGGCTTTTGATGGAAGCATCTGGAAGGATGGTGTCAGCATCAGCCAAAACAGGAAGGGTGGAGTGAACTGGCTGGGTTGGGTCAGAGAGGTTGGGGCTTGAGTTCAGCACACACTGAGCACAGGGTGCCTTTAGGAAATGGTGAGGTCTCAGCGGCCGAGCAACTGGACAGGACGCCTAGGGTGGGGGCTGGGGAGAGCGGGTGTGATGTCTTTGGCCTGGAGCTGTCCCTAGAGGCCTGACGGAAGTTACCGCAGGCATGAGACGGGGAGGGAAGAGACCTGAGCTCTATAACCAGAGTGGTTTGGGGAGTCAGGAGCAGTCAGAGCCCCGGGCAGCCCCTAAGCTGAGACCAGGTCAGCAGGACCAGGCACTGCCCTGGGGCCACCTCTGCATCCCCCGAGCCTGCTCAGAGTGGAGCAGGGGCTCCAGCTGCCTTCCTGTGTCACTCAGTGGCTCAGCCTCTCGCTCCTGGGGCTGGCGCTCTGGGCGGGACGCAGGTGCTGCCCTGTGCTGTGTCCTGACCCGGGGCCTCATCGCCAGCCGCCATGACACTGGTCTTGTCTGCAGCAACAACTGCGAGAGGGACTCGGTGATCGTGTCCATCATCAACGGCTTCACATCGGTGTACGCGGCCATTGTGGTCTACTCCATCATCGGGTTCCGCGCCACACAGCGCTATGACGACTGCTTCAGCACGTGAGTGGCCGTCCCCCGACCCAGGTGCCTTGGGATGCGCCTCCAGGAAGCCTCCCGGCCTCCCTGGCCCCAGCAGGCCATCAGCCTCGATCTGACCCACAGGAACATCCTGACCCTCATCAACGGGTTCGACCTGCCTGAAGGCAACGTGACCCAGGAGAACTTTGCGGAGATGCAACGGCAGTGCAACGCCTCCAACCCCGCAGCCTACGCGCAGCTGGCGTTCCAGACCTGCGACATCAACTCCTTCCTCTCGGAGGTAGGCCCGTTCCGGAGCTCGAGGCGGGGAGGGGACACCCCTCGCTGGCACCTCAGAGTCCGGCCACCCCTGGGCCCCTGGCCTGTGGAGGACACAGATGCTGGGCTTCCTCCGGGAGGCCCAGCTCCCACTGTCTGTTCTGCCTGGTGTCCAGGGCTCTTCCGTCTGGGGTGCTGGTGTCTGCCAGGCCATGAGATTTCACTTCTGAGGCTCCTGTTACACTCAGAGGCAGAGGCTCAGAGGCAGGAGCCGGGGAACACCATGGGCTGCCCCTGCATTCTTTCCCATCAAACACACAAAACACTCCCTGGGACCATCTGTAATGTAACAACTTCTATCAACACTGAAAGAGTTTGTGTAGCTGTTTTTGAACTTGTGAGGCCACCAGGACAGGTTTTATTTTGGACCGGCTGGCACGTCTCAGTCACGCTGATACTGAGGATACTCCATGTGACGAGTGCTTTCGAATACTCTTTCCATAGTTAATGAAGTTTAGATGCTGCTACAATTAAAGGTCGACATTTGCTGATTTTAATTATGCAGTTTTCTTTTGGGGAGCCACCCCATATTTTGCGGGCATTAGGCACTTCAGGACCCAGCGCTGCTACTCCAGTGGCCGTGGGGAGAAAGCTGGGCAGAGCGAGCCATTTCCGTGCCAGCTGGAGCCAGGCAGAGGGCTCCGCGGCCTCTCTCAACCCTGTTTCACCAACTGCAGGAGGCCTCCAAGTGCAGGATGTGCAGGCAGGAGGGACCCAGCAGGGCCGTCCTGGTCTAAATGTCTTTTTTAAAAGCAACTTTAACGAGGTATAATTATGCACCATGAAATTCACCCATTTGCAGTGCCTTGCACAGCCATGTGCAGCACCCCGTCCGTGCCCGCAAGGTTTCCTTTTGCTGTTGCTCCCCACTCCTGGCAGCCCCAGGCACCCCCTCTGCTGCTCTGCCCACCTGCCTTTTCTAGAAACGCCACAGAAAGAAACCCCGTGGTGCACGATCTTCTGGCAGGGCTGCCCTCGGCAGTGCCATTCTGAGAAGCACCAGAGTTGCTACAGGTCGGCGCCTCCATCCTGGCACCTCCTCCCACCTCCTCCCACCTCCCACCCTGCACTGAAGAGCAGCGTGCCTTGTATGCACGTGCTGCCGCCTGCTTCTGACAATTTCCTTTAAACTCTTCAGAGCCCTCCACAAGCCATGTCCTGCTGTGTAAGGGGTTACTCTTGTCCCTGGAGCTCACATAGATGTGTTAAGCGGCCATGAAGGACCCTGTCTTCGGGTGGGTCCTTGAGTCCTCCCACCTCCAATCCCTGAGCCAGTACCCTGCAGGGCGCCCCACTGAGCTGGGCAGGTCTCTCAGCCTCATGGGTGGAGGTTTGCCTCCCGAGATTCCACAGCCAGGACCGCTGATCACCAGGACCGTGATGGGCCGGGGCCTGGTTCTTGGTGATGGTCTGGGACCAGACACAGGAGCAGAAGGTCAGCCATGGGGCCTCTGGGTGGCTGCACCTTGGTGGTTCTTATCCAAGAGCCTGTCTGTGGTCACAGCCTGCTCTAACTCGGCCGTCGGCCACTTGACTTCCAAGCACGTCCAGGGCATGCATTTATTAACAGGCGACTCATGTAACACCTCGTGTACACGGCTCAGCCGCGCTGGGTCAGGGCTGTGTGGGCTGTGAGGTCTCAGAAGCTCCCTGTGTTGGGAGAGCCCGTCTGTGGGCGGAACGGGGCTCTGAGTGCCGCTTGGTGATGGGATCCACTTGCTGGTCGTGATGCATAGTTCAGCTTTTGAAAATACACTTTGGGCCTGAAAGATAAGATCTAGCTATTTCATGACAACTCAGACCTGCCCGCCCCGTGCTGCGTGGCTTGGCGATGCACAAAACCTCGGGCAGGGAGGAGAGGGAGTCCATGGGGCGCAGAGGCCCTGGTGACTGTGTGTCATCCGTGCAGGGTGTGGAGGGCACAGGCCTGGCCTTCATCGTCTTCACCGAGGCCATCACCAAGATGCCAGTGTCCCCACTGTGGTCCGTGCTCTTCTTCACTATGCTCTTCTGCCTGGGGCTGTCATCTATGTTTGGGAACATGGAGGGCGTCATTGTGCCCCTGCAGGACCTCAGAGTCATCCCCCCGAAGTGGCCCAAGGAGGTGCTCACAGGTGCGTGTGCAGTCGGGAGGGGTCCCCATGGCAATGGTGCCACCTGTGGGGTGGCAGCCCCTGGGGTGTGAACAGCTCTGTCCCCTGGCCGTGTGTGCAGCCCCTGGGTATGTGGGCAGCTCAGTCCCCTGGCCGTGTGTGCAGCCCCTGGGTGTGTGGGCAGCTCTGTTCCCCGGCCGTGTGTGCAGCCCTGGGGGTGTGGGCAGCTCTGTTCCCGGCTGTGTGTGCAGACCCCAGGTGTGTGGGCAGCTCTGTCCCCTGGCCGTGTGTGCAGCCCCTGGGTGTGTGGGCAGCTCTGTTCCCCGGCCGTGTGTGCAGCCCTGGGGGTGTCAGCATCTCTGTCCACCCGGCCTGCAGGCATCATCTGCCTGGGAACATTCCTCATTGGCTTCATCTTCACACTGAACTCCGGCCAGTACTGGCTCTCCCTGCTGGACAGCTACGCCGGCTCCATTCCCCTGCTCACCATTGCCTTCTGCGAGATGTTCGCTGTGGTCTACGTGTACGGTGTGGACAGGTAGGGGCCACAGTGGGGACCGGTGCCTCTAATGCAGAAAAGCCAGGTCACAGGGCATTCCTGTGAGGAGGACCCGGGCCGTGTTCAGGGTACAGAGGGAGAGTCTATGACCTGGGGCCTCGGCTGGCCACAGAGGCTGGTGTACACCTCTCCTGGCGGGAGCAGAGGGCATCAGCAGGGCCCTGGCCCGCCGATAATGGGAGCTCCGTGTTGCTGGAAGCCAGGAAGCCCGGTGGAGCCCAGACCTTGGCGGTGCCCATGCAGAGAGCCAGAGCTGCATGCTCAAGGCCGCTGCAGGGCCCATGGCCAGAGATGCTCCTTGTGTGTGCTGGGGGGTGGGGAGTGCCTTATGTCCCCGGCGCTCCAGGCCTTTCTAGGGACACAGAGGCTCCAGTAGTGTGGTAGAGCCTCAGACAGGGACTCTTGGTCGGAGCCACCACAACTTTAGAAATAATCGGACAAGGCCGGGCACGGTGGCTCACGCCTGTCATCCCAGCATTTTGGGAGGCCAAGGTGGGCAAATCACTTGAGGTCAGCAGTTTGAGACCAGCCTGGCCAACACAGTGAAACCCCATCTCTACCAATAATACAAAAATTAGCCAGGCATGGTGATGCATGCCTGTAATCCCAGCTACTCGGGGGACTGAGGCAGGAGAATGGCTTGAATCCAGGAGGTGTTGAGGGGAGATCCCACCACTGCACTCCAGCCTGGGTGACAAAGTGAGGCTCCATCTCAAAAAAAATAAATAAAAGGAGAAGGAGAAGGAGAAGGAGAAGAAGAAGGAGAAGGAGGAGGAGGAGGAGGAGGAGAAGAAGAAGAACAAGAGGAAGAAGAAGAAGAGGAAGAAGAAGAAGAAGAAGAAGAAGAAGAAGAAGAAGAAGAAGAAGAAGAAGAAGAAGAAGGAGGAGGAGGAAGAAGAAGAGGAATAAGAAGAGGAAGAAGAAGAGGAAGAAGAAGAAGGAAGAAGAAGAAAAAGAAGGAGGAGGAGGAGGAGGAGGAAGAGGAGGAGGAGGAGAAGAAGAGGAAGAAGAAATAATTGGACAGACTCAGTTAACATTGATCAGGCACAGCCCTGCAGGCTCCTGGCTTGGGAAACCTGTCCTGCGTCCCTGGCAGTGGGGTTTGCAGGACACAAGGGCAGTAAGCTCTTCAGCACTGGATGAGTGAGGACAGAGCTCGCATCAGCCCCGGGGAGCCATGGAGAAGGCTGAGGGACACGGCATGCTGGCCATGCTATTCTAACATCACACAGGTATTGTCAAAGAATGTTTAGGCCTGACGTGTGGGTTAGCTGCAGGCTGGTGCTGCCGGGTGTGAGGTGCATAACCGTCTAAATGTGGGACATGTGGGACCAGCTACTCCTCACATGCTTCTACAGGGACCAAGGGTACTCACCTGCACACTGCAGGCCTGGGACCAGCTTCGGTGTAACCTCCCGCCTGCTCCATCCTGATTTCTGCAGACAATAAACTCCTTTGTGCAGAAGAGGGTTCAGCAGAGGACGGGAATTGAGCCGTAGGGTGGGGAAGGTGTGGGGTTTTCCAACTTCAGGGTGCTGCTAAGGAAGGCGAGGCTGCGGGTGTCTGGCGGCACTCCCTCCTCCAACCCCCCATTCTGCACCGGTGACCACCTCAGGCGTGGGTGTGGGCGGGACACCTCTGACCGTGGGCTTGCCATCGAGCACTGGCTGGTGATGTCATAGGACAAAGACAGCTGCTGGCCGTGCCCACAGACGGCTCTGCTTGAGGAGGCACCCATGGGCAGGAGTGAGGGATGGGGCCCTGGCGAGGGGAGGCTGGGCACCTCGCAGCACGATGCCATCTGTTCAGGTAGCAGAATGCACAGAAAGCTTGGCGAGTTGAAGCCCAGCTGGTAGCAGCAGCGACAGCTGTCTCTGACCTTGGCAGGTTCAATAAGGACATCGAGTTCATGATTGGCCACAAGCCCAACATATTCTGGCAAGTCACGTGGCGCGTGATCAGCCCCCTACTCATGCTGACCATCTTCCTCTTCTACTTTGTGGTCAAAGTCAGTGAGGAACTGACCTACAGCATCTGGGATCCTGGCTACGTAAGTGCCCAGGCCATCGCCTGGGGTGGGGAGAGGAACGGGAAAGGGGAAAGGAGGACACACATCCACACACATGGCACATGCACACAACACACAGCCACATACATGGGCACACACGCTCACACTCAGGTGCAGTCTAGCCACCACTCCATCGACTTGCTGGTTCCCCCTCCCTGACACCAGCGTGTCATGCCATCCCAGGAGGGAGGTGGGTGGGCTGGGAGTTGGAAGGCAGGGGAAAGAGAAAGCTGGAGGAGCCCCAGGCCAACCTGCCCACCCCACAGGACAGGAGGTAAGAGTCATGGGGCGAGGGGCGAGGGCCCTTTGCCCCAAAGTGAACCCCGCTGGCTCCTGAGGTGCCTACTCACCCATGGGACTCTCTCCCCAGGAGGAATTTCCCAAATCCCAGAAGATCTCCTACCCAAACTGGGTGTACGCGGTGGTGGTGATTGTGGCTGGAGTGCCCTGCCTCACCATCCCCAGCTATGCCATCTACAAGCTCATCAGGAACCGCTGCCAGAAGCCAGGGGATCGTCAGGGGCTGGTGAGCACACTGAGCACAGCCTCCATGAACGGGGACCTGAAGTACTGAGAAGGCTGAGCCCACGGCATGCCACACACTGGTGTCAGGGAAGGAGGAAACGGCAAGACCTGTGGGGTGGGGGCTGGGCTGCACCTGCATGTGTGTGAGCATGAATGTATCCTCACATGTGTGTGTTTGTATTTTATACACATGTGCCATGTGTGCAGATATGTGTCATGTGTGCATCTACATGTATGGACACTGAGTGTGCACATGTGTGTATGCATATACATATGTGCGAGTGTGTGTTGTACATGTATGTGCCATGTGTGTGGATGTATGTCATGTGTGCATGTACATGTATGGTCACGGTGTGAATGTGCACGTGTGTATTCATATACATGTGTGCACGTGTGTACATGTATATTTACTGCCCATGTGTGTGCATGCATGTATATATGGACTACATGCCTGTGTTGTGTGTGGTGTGCATATGTGTGAACACATGTGTATACATGCACACACATGTGCTTGTAATGGGTGTCCACATGCGTGTGTGCATGTATACCTGTGAGTGTATATACATGCATGCAGTTGTGTGTACGTGTGTTCTGCGTGTGTGTGCATGCATGTACATATGCACATGTGTATATGTGCATGCATGCCTGTGTGATGTGTATATGTGAGCATGTGTACATGGGTGTGTGTTTGTGTATACATGTGTCTTGTGTATAGGTGTATGACGCATGCTCATGTGTGTGCATATGCAGGCATGTGTGTATCTGTGCATGCCTGTATGTATGTACACGTACAGACACGTGTGGATATGTGTGCGTACACATCGATGGGACACATGCCTGCCACTCAGGGCCCAGCCGTCCTCTGTGTCCGTCCTTGCCACAGACACAGGATGCATGTGCAGAGGCCTGGGGAGCAGACCACTGGGGATGTGCTGCACCCTGCACATGCCCAGGGGAAGCGGAAGCTGCAGCCGGGGTGGGGGACACCTCCGTGCTTCCTCTCTGTGGATGGCAGGAGACGAAAGCACAGGTTACTGTCTGGGCTCCTGGGAGCGACTTTTGCTGCCCACCCCCACCCATCCCCTTCCCCTTGGTGTTGACCTTTGACCCGGGGGTTCCCAGGGCCCCGTAGCCCTCGATCGGGAGCAGCCTCTCAGAAGCCAGAGCGGGCAGTTGCTGGTGATTCTGAGAAAACTTGGCTGCATCGTCCGGAGCCATGCCTCCAGTCGGCCTCTGCCAAGTCTCTGCGTCCTGGCCATTTCCTGGCTTAATGAATGCCAGCCATTTAATCATTGCTCCTACCACCACAAATAGATGAGCAGTTAAATAAAACTCAACTTGGCATAATTCAAGGCAAATACCACTCTGTGCATTTTCTTCAGAGGACATGAGCTGTGTGAATTTTTAGCCAGCCTTTGGAAAAGATGGGTTACAGGGTAACTCGACCCTGGCACCATCCTTGGGCACTCTATGTGTCCAGGGCACCTTCAAGGACCATGCAGTCCCCAGAAGCCTCCAGCCCCTGCGCCACTCAGTGAAGCCCAGCCTGGCACCTGCTCTGCCCCCATCACGGGATGGGCCCCCGTTGGGGTTCGACGTTTCATCTCAGCCACAGGCAGTTGGCACTTGGGACATCTGCTTCAACGGACAGGTCACCTCTGCTTTCCATGGAAGAATCTGGATGCTTACATTAAACTGATGTTCTGAGAATTCCTATGGGCAGGACTGAAAGCCTGGTGTGTCCTGGTGTGATGTTCCACTCACAGAAACCTGGTCACACTCGTCCCTTCCAGCACCCCATCCAGCGGTGACTGCACACACTGACAGCACCCAGTCCAGCGGTGACTGCACACACTGAATCCTCCTACCAGCCTCTTCCACCCCTGCTGACTGTCACTGGGCCTTGGGATGGGCAAGACTCCACAGCAGCAGAGGTGTGGGGAGGAAACATCACGGCCTCTGCCCCCAGCTGTGATGCCACTGAGGGGCTCGCCTGCTGATGACTTCAACAGGGTCTCACTTCATCTTTTCCTGCTCTTTGGCCCTCAGTCAAGAACATTCCCATCAGTGCCCCATTAATATGCTGCCCTGTGGCACCTGCCTAGGAGGCCCAGCCAGGCGTGCACAGGTGTGCATTGGTGTGCCCTGGTGTGCACAGGTGTGCCCTGGTGTGACCTGGCGTCCACTGGTGTACCCTGGTGTGCCTGCCATAAGACCCTGGGTGGGAGCTCCCATCTCTTCTACATCTCCTGATTCATGCATTGTTTCGTAGGTTTCAATGTCTCTGTAAATGTGGTAGAAATGCAGGTTTTGTGGGCATAAAGTATACGTTTCTAAATAAATCCCTTCTATTTAATATTCTCACCCTAAAAGTTACTGTTGTCCAGACGTAGAGGGATGAGTGAGCCAGTGACCTCAGAGGGGATGGTGGGGACGGCAGGTCCAGCTCCTGCCTCCTGGGGGTCTGGCTTTGGAGGCTGGCTCTAAGGAGGCCATGGCTCAGGCCCGTGCCTTCGCGGCGGAGGCCAGTCAGCTCTTCTCATCTTCTCTCCTCACACTTCCTCTCACTCAAATAAGAACCTTCCAGAAATGTGTCCACCTGGGCCCCTGCCCTGGGACTCATGGATTTGGAGTTGTGGCTACACGGTTGAAGGGCGCAGTGTCCAGTGGAACTGGGAAATTGCGGGCCTGGGAGCCCTTGGCCTGTCCCTGGCAGGAGCATCTGCAGGGGGGAGCTCCAGAGTCCAGGGAGCACTGTGGGGAGCTCCTTAGAGCTGAACTCACCCGGTGTCAACTCATCAACCCTCCTCCCACGGGCGGGGGTGCCCCGAGCACAGCAGAGGACTCACCCCTCAGCCCCCTGCCCCCACACACAGTGGGTACCTGTCACCCCGTCCTGCCCAGTGGCCCGAGGGCAGCAGTGGGTGTGAGGGCAGCCCCCGGCCTCCCAAGAGCGGCCGAGAGGATCCCTGTGTGAATCCGGGCTTTGGGTGCGTGCAATCTGATCTGAGCTGTTTCTGACAGTGACGGAGTGAAAATCTACAAGTATCTCAAGATCAAAAGGTTAAATAAAACATAAGAAGAAATGTAAAACAATTAAAATATGCCTCAGTCTTGGGAGTCCTGGTGTCCACAACAAAAATCATGAGGCTGTCCTTGCAAATGGTCCTCATGGTGCTGGGGGTGGTGCCAGGCCTGGCATTTGCCTGGAACACAGAGCATGAGAGAAGGAGCAGAGGATGTGGGTGCCAGGGAAGGAGCCCAACGTCGGAGCCAGGGCCTGGGCCCAAGTTACCCATTAACGACGCACCACTGGTTTTCCTTTAAAGAAATGAAAAAAGAAAACTGCAGGGCGGCTGCTTGTGGCTTCCAAACGCCGGCAGAGGCTGGAGACGGCTCTCTGGTGCTGGGTGTGGAGTGAGGCACCACCCTTGCCCTGCAGCCTGGGGCATTCAGTGGCCATGGCTCATGCCCCAGAACCAGACCTGGCCGCCAGCGACCTCGGGGAGGAGAGGCCCAAGTGGGACAACAAGGCCCAGTACTTCCTGAGCTGCATCGGGTTTGCTGTGGGGCTGGGGAACATTTGGCGGTTCCCATACCTGTGCCAGACCTATGGAGGAGGTAAGCACCAGCCTGCGTCCTGGGGCAGACCCCTTAGCAGGGGAGGCCGTCTCCACCCTGACCCGCCAGGCGCCTGCCACGCATCCCCAGTGCTTGGACAGAGTCGCTCCTCCTGGAAACCAGGGTGCACCACTGCCCACGGCAGAGTCAGTCCCCTCAGGGTCCACTGTGGTCTTCCGGGACCTCAGGGCAGCTTCACCAGTGCCCACAGCAGGGAGGGTCCACTGTGGTCTTCCGGGACCTCAGGGCAGCTTCCTGCCAGGCGTCAGGTTGAGTGGGCCCCCCGCCCGAAACACACTCCAAGCAGTGAATGTTGTCGGTTCTGTTAAGAACACACATCCGCTCTGGGTTTCCTCGCCACAGCCTTGGTGTGTCCAGACAGGTGCTCAGGAGTTCTTCCCCGAAGTTCTTTGCGGGAAGTTGGGGGCCCACCCCTCGCCTCCCTGGCTTTGGTTCTCTGGGAGAGCCCTGCAGGGAGTACCGGGATGTTCGGAACTGTCTGGGTGACTTTACCGACCCTTGGACTCACCACCCCTAGAAGTGCGTTTTTGACTGAAATGGGCTCCCGCATGCCCCGAGCCTCCCCTCACCCTGTGCCTGCTTCTCTTCATGCAGGGGTCACACTTTGCTCTCCATGTGGGGACACAGGAGGTAGGGACAGGCATGAACCAACCCTCTCAGGGAGCCAATGTACAACATCACCCATGGACACCAGAGTCGTCCCCAGGTGCCACGGGCAGGGGCTTCCCAGGCCGCAGAGTCCTCCTCAGGCCAGGCCGGGCTGCTTGGTCAGCCTGTTCCCGGGGCCTCAGCTCCTTTCCTGAGAGCCCTGCACAATTACCCCTTGTTATAAGGTTACTCCTTTAAAGGGTTTTTCCTCCTGGTTAAGACAAGATTCTCAACCTTCAGAAAATGCTGGAAATGCGGACAAACAAAAAACAAAAAGAAACACCCGTCACTGCTGCCCTCGGGGCATTGGGGTCTCAGAGGCTGGACAGTGCGTGTTGGGCCTTGGATATTCTCATCATGAAAGAGTCCCCTTGAAGGCATTTCTGAAAGCACCAAAGCCCTAAAGTAGAGGACAGAGGCGTCCCTGGCTCCCGGGGCCCTCACTGCCTGGGCTGCGGCTCAGTCTGCTAAGAGTCACTGGAGCTTGCAAGGTTGTGCGGGCAGCAGGCTTCACACAGAGCTGGAAATGCCGGCCAGCGATTTACCCGCCGACGCCTTGTTCGCCAGCGCCTTGCCCGCCAATGCCTTGCCCGCCGACGCCTTGTTTGCCAGCGCCTTGCCCGCCGATGCCTTGCCCGCCGACGCCTTGCCCACCGAAACCCAGTTACCATTGCTAAGCACCTGCAGTGTGTCAAAGTGTCTGGCACTAGCCTCCCTTAAACTCAGCTGCTCCACGCTGGGGCAAAGCTGGGGAGGCCCCCACCTGGGGTGCTGCTGAGGAGGGAGAACAGCCCTGCCCGCCAGCTGCGTGGGGACCTCAGGGCTGCTCCACTCATGAACGACTGTACCATCACCTTCCCGATGCAAGCCACCGGGTCGCACGTCATGGAACATCCAAGTTTATTTAACTTGCACGTTTCCTAAGGGCTGTGCGGTCAGCATTCTCACCCTGTGTGTGAACGTGCCCTTCACTTTGTCTCACTGTGAGGATCACTCATTGATGATTTTGAAAATAAGATATAATTAAGAAGCAGGTACTGTGCAGCTTTTAAAATTTGCATATACTCATGACTACCAAAGGCGAATATTATTTGCTCTCCCATTCATGAGTATTTAACTACATAAATGTTCTCTTCAAAGCTAAGACTTGTAAAGCAACATTGTAACAGAATGTAGCAAAACATTGCGGTAAAGATTTACAGTGATTTTATCACATCTATGACACTTCATGGCACCTGCTTTATTACATATTCGGCGCCTTTAAATCAAAGGAGCGTAGACCCATAAATGCCAAGCAATGGGCTCAGGCCAGCTGCCTGGGACACTCTAACGCTTGTTGTGGTTTAAGGCTTTAGCCCAGGAAGTTTGATGACTAAGCTGGTGGCTCTGGGCTGGCTGTGTCCACACAAGTGAGTTCACTCATCAAGCACGGCCTCCTCCCCACTACCTCCGTGTTCAGCCAGCT
Source organism: Macaca mulatta (assembly GCF_049350105.2). Lineage (NCBI taxonomy): Eukaryota > Metazoa > Chordata > Mammalia > Primates > Cercopithecidae > Macaca > Macaca mulatta. The sequence continues at coordinate 2,352,492 of NC_133411.1, forward strand.
TCCGTATCCGGTAGGTGCTGTTGAGATCTGTGGATTCTTGCACCAAAAAACGACACTATATTAATTACCATGGCTTTTTCGTAAGTCTCGATGCCTAGTAGTAGAGCAAGGCCTTCTTTTTTATTCTTTGAAATTTTGCCAGCTGCTACTTTTCCTCTGAGCTTTACACCAGGTTTTCAATTTCCAGAAGAGATTCTTCGGCACTGCCTCAGCCCTGCGCTGCTTTCCACACTGCCTGGGGGCAGTTTCCTCCTTGACGGTTTCACCCCGAGGCAGGGCCCAGGCAGTGGGGGCCGGCACGGGAGCACCGTCTCGGTTTCCTTTCTGCCTTCCTGTGGGTCTCTCCACCATGACCCTGGGCATGTCTCTGGTCCATTCTCAGCAATCCCTGGCCTTTGCCGCTGCTCTGAGCAGAGCCTGCTTCTCCTCTGCATTTGCTCAGTGGCTGGACTGCGGCCTCTGCCTCTCGCAGCCTCGGTGCGGCGGGGTGCACATTTCTCCCGATCCTGCGTGGACGACTGGAACAGCAGCCACCTGTTCACAGCCACCTTTCCCATCTTCAGCAGACACCACTGCGTCCTCCATGCTCATGAACGACTGCGCTAAACTTCACGTAATTGTTAAAACTAGGAGCTGCAGCCTGGGCAACATGGCGAAACCCCGTCTCCATAAAAAAAATATAAAAATTAGCCAGGCGTGCTGGCATCTACTTGTAGCCCTGGCTACCCAGGAGGCTGAGATGGGAGGATGGCTTGAGCTTAGGAGGTCGAGGCTGCAGGGAGCCATGCCTGTGCCGCCGTACTCCAGCCTGGGTGACAGAGCAAGATGCTGTCTCAAAGCAAACACTCAAAAAGGAGTCGTGTAGATACTTACCATGGAGAATCAACCCTTCTTCTTTCTTCAAATTCGGAAAAAAAGCATGGACTCACTGTCTCTTCCTGCACGTTCAACGTAAAGGCTGCCCGGTGAGAGCTGGGCCCACGCAGGCCACGTAAAGGCTGCCCAGTGAGAGCTGGGCCCACGCAGGCCATGTAAAGGCTGCCCAGTGAGAGCTGGACCCACGCAGGCCAGGGAAAGTGCCCACCATGCTGGGCTTGGGTTGGCCAACGGAGCCACCACCCCCAGCCGCAACACTCTAGTTGGTTTTTAATTTACATTTATGCCCACGTGGCAGTCTAAATACGGCTTTAAATGCATCTGATGTGCCACAGAGTCGATGTTCCTGTTTCATGAAGATCCTAGCTGTGGCCTCAATCTCATATTCACAGAAAACCCTCTCACCTCTTCTCCCCTAAACACAGCAGATTCAACTTCCCCAAACCAGTAACAGAGAGAAGCTCACTTCTCCCCAAATCTTTCCCTTTGATGATCTCATCAGGGTGGTCTCTGCCAAACTGACCTCAGCCTGGTCACCTGAGGCCCCAGCCCAGGCTCGATGGCCCTCCCCACAGAGCAGGGTCACTGGGACCCGGGGCACCTGCCGGCCTGGAGTCTGCAGTGCTCCCTGGACAGTGGATCCCACATCTGGAACCCGGAGCCCCAACCACTGTGATGTGGTGCCTACACCACCCACGTCTGTCCTCCACCCTGCCACTATGCGCCTGTGGCTGTGAAGCCCCTCCTCCGGGATGGGTGGCTGGTCACACACTGGCTGCGAGACCTCAGGTGCAGGCTGGAGGTCAGGGAGGGGAGAGGGGCTCCACGGTGCAGGTTGGGGGTGGGGGGTAGTGATGTTTTCACAGTGCAGGCTGAAGAGGGGAAAGGTAAGAGGGGCTCTCATGGTTCAGGCTGGAGATTGGGGAGGGAAGCGGGGCTCTCACAGCGCAGGCTAAAGGGAAGGGAAGAAGGGCTCTCGAGGTGCAGGCTGGAGGTGGGGGAAGAGGGACTGGCTTGGGTGTGTCCCCCATTCACACGGGAACCTGGCCTAAGAAAAGCAGGTGTAGGGACTCCCTGCCATGAGCTCCCTGGGGTGCCTGGGTTTTGTTCCCCTTTGCTCCAGGCCCTGGCCACGGCTGTCCCCATTCTCCCAGGAGGCATCTCCGGGTGTCAGGTGCCTCCACCTGAGGCTGAGTCCGTAGACCTCAGCTTCCCCTCTTCAATGCTTGTCTTTCTGCCCCTGTGTAAATGACATGGACAAGAGCCGTCCCGCCCCCACATGCTGGCCCTGGAGTCCTGTGCAGAAACCAACGGGGGTGAAGGCTCCCCTCCCGCTCTCGGGCTTCCCTGTTCCCGTGGCAATCACAGAACTTTCTCATGGTGACACAAGCCCAGAGCAAGGTTGTGCTGATGACCTGGAAACGAGCTTGTAGAAGCCGGACCCTGCCTGGCAAAGTGGAGCTGACAGGAGATGCCAGGCGTGGAGGAGCACGGCGTGGAGGAGCAGGGTGGGGAGGAGCATGGCGTGGAGGAGCAGGGTGGGGAGGAGCAGAGCGGGGAGGAGCGCGGCGTGGAGGAGCGTGGCGTGGAGGAGCAGGGTGGGGAGGAGCATGGCGTGGAGGAACATGGCGTGGAGGAGCGCGGCGGGGAGGAGCGTGGCGTGGAGGAGCAGGGTGGGGAGGAGCATGGCGTGGAGGAGCAGGGTGGGGAGGAGCAGGGTGTGAAGGAGCGTGGCGTGGAGGAGCACGGCGTGGAGGAGCAGGGTGGTGAGGAGCGCGGTGTGGAGGAGCGTGGCGTGGAGGAGCATGGCGTGGAGGAGCAGAGCGTGGAGGAGCAGGGTGGGGAGGAGCAGGGTGTGAAGAAGCGTGGCGTGGAGGAGCACGGCGTGGAGGAGCAGGGTGGGGAGGAGCGCGGCGTGGAGGAGCGTGGCGTGGAGGAGCACGGCGTGGAGGAGCAGGGTGGGGAGGAGCGCGGCGTGGAGGAGCATGGCGTGGAGGAGCAGAGCGTGGAGGAGCGTGGCGTGGAGGAGCAGAGCGGGGAGGAGCGCGGCGGGGAGGAGCAGGGTGTGAAGGAGCGCAGCGGGGAGGAGCCCGGGGTGGAGGAGAGCGGCGGAGAGGAGCGTGGCGGGGAGGAGGGGATGAGCACGGAGGGGAGGAGCGTGGTGGGGAGGAGCGTGGCGGGGAGGAGCGTGGCAGGGAAGAGCATGGGCAGCCGGCACCCATGTAGGTCAGTCTTAGGGCAGAAGGCCTGAGGTCAGTGCCACCCTGGAGCCTGTCCCAGCACCTGTGCATACGCAGTTGGGGAGGAGTCAGCAGCCCTGGGCATGGAAGTGGAGCTGCACAGAGATCCGAACTCGTGCACAGAAGGTGACTCGCTCTGGGAACAGTGCAGCTGCCAGCCCGGTGAGGCCACCAGGAGGACCGAGACGCAGCATGCAGACACAGGGGCCTCCTCAGCAGCGTAGGGACGCCCACAGAACCAGGAGCCCGGGAGAACCAGCATCCTCCCAGCAGGTCTTGTAGGCAACAGCTGCACTTAGAGGTCAAATTGCAGGAATCGATCATGCCCAGCTCTTTCACTGGGGCCAGGAGGGTCTGTGGACTCCACAGGAAGCCAGCCCTGCTCGAATCCTCAGCACCAGGCCCTGGCACCTTGTCTGCCCCTTCCACTGCGGGTGCCCCAGGCAGAAGGCACAGCCACTCGTCTCTACTGGGTGCTTCTACTGACTCCGGGAAGTAGAGCCGGCCTGTTCCCCCTGCCCTGGGGCCCGTGGGGCCTTCATCCTGCTGTGCCTGTGGGCGACCCCATCGTGGCGCTGGATGGAGATACAGAGGCCTGAGGTGCCAGGAAGTGGGGGGACAGGTCCAGCCCTGATGCAGTTCTCAGGGCCTTGGTTGGAGACAGCACTCTTCTGCGGCATCCCCATGAGTAAAGATGGTTCCAGTTCCCAGGAGAGCCGGCCAGCCGCCCTGGGATCCCCGCAGGAACAGAGCAGCCCTCCGCCCTGGGGTCCCTGTGGGAACAGAGCAGCTCGCGCCATCTGCGGCATGAAGCTCCAACAAGAGCAGCGTGAAGCCTGGGAGCCAACAGGCGGCCTCACACAAAAGCAGCCAGACCTCCTCCAGTGACGGGGGTGTTTAAAAAACATGCTCAGTCAGCACTTTATTTCTGCAAACTCATGAATTTTCTGAAAATCACGTTAATGAAAGGAGCTGTTTTCCCATGGGGAGGCTGATGGCGGAGGTTTTGAGTGTGATTCTGCCAGGCCCCTGCATGCCTCCTTCCCACAGAGACTGAGTCCCCACTGCCAGCCACAGCAGCCCCCAGGAAAATGCGGGTGCCTCTAATAATGCGGGTCCCTCAGTAAATGCAACACAGGGGTCACATTTAGACCCCAAGTCCTCGTCCAGGGCCGGCTGCCTCCTTTTGGGCCCCCTGCTCCCCTCCAGGGCCCTACCCTCTTGATCAGAGGTCTCAGCAACTGAGCCGAAATCAGAGACAGGGTTTGCAACCCGACAGTGCCCCAAGGGTGTCTCCGCCACCCAAGTGGTGCCCCCAACATTCAGGTTCCATCTGTCCCTTGAAGACCACAGGTGGCTCCCCCTGGCCTATGCCACAGTCCCTCCCTGCCCTCCAGCCTGGGCAGATACTGAGCACCCCCTCCTCACAGGGGCCTTCCTCATCCCCTACCTCATTGCACTGGTCTTTGAGGGGATCCCCATCTTCCACGTCGAGCTCGCCATCGGCCAGCGACTGCGGAAGGGCAGCGTCGGCGTGTGGACGGCCATCTCCCCGTACCTCAGTGGAGTAGGTAGGCTGCCGTCCTCCCGTGTCCTGACTGCGGCTGCCTGGGACGGGGCGGTGGGGTGGGGGCGGGTCTGTGCCTGTGGTACGCAAGTGGCCAGGCGAAGCTGGTGGGCGGGGTAGCAGGGAGCCCTTGGGTGTGTGTGAGAAGCAGCGGTGACTTGGGGAGAATCAGAAATGGAGACGGTGTGTGCCGGGACATCCCGGAAGGACCTGGAAGCAGCTGGTGTTGCCATTCACGTGTAAGGTGTGAGGGAGGCCTGGCTTTCAGTCGTGCCCCTCAGCATGTGTTATGTTTTTTGTTTTATTCTCACTGCTTCTGGGCAGAGGGAGCTGGGAGGAGCCCCGGGGCCGCCTGACATGGTCCCTGTCTGCAGGGCTGGGCTGTGTCACGCTGTCCTTGCTGATCAGCCTGTACTACAACGCCATCGTGGCGTGGGTGCTGTGGTACCTCCTCAACTCCTTCCAGCACCCGCTGCCCTGGAGCTCCTGCCCACCGGATCTCAACAGAACAGGTGAGCTGGGCACCGCCTGCTGTGTGGGTCTGGGCACGGCCGAGAGAGGCATGGGCTGCAGCGTGCCCAGCATCAGGGCAGCTGTGGGCGGTGGATGCTCACTGGGGAGGGCTGGGGAACCAGTCGCTCTGTGTGCACACACACACGCCTTGATCTCCCCAGAGGCACACGTGCAGTCCAGTTCTCATGACCTCCACGCTGCCTTCTGCTTTCCTCCCAGGCCTGGACCACCGAGGTCCCCTTACAGCCGTGTGCATGGCATGGTCATGCAATGGCACTGCTGTTGTTAAATTTAAGACTTTAGGCTGGGCGCAGTGGCTCATGCCTGTTGACCCAGCACTTTGGGAGGCCGAGGTGGGCAGATCACTTGAGGTCAGGAGTTCAAGACCAGCCTGACCGATATGGTGAAAGCCCATCTCTACTCAAAATACAAAAATTAGCCAGGCATGGTGGCGGGCACCTGTAATCCCAGCTAGTCAGGAAGCTGAGACAGAACTGCTTGAATCCGGGAAATAGAGGTTGCAGATAGCCAAGATCACTCCACTGCACTCCAGACCGGGTGACAGAATGAGACTCTGCCTCAGAAAAGGAAAAAAAAAAAACAGACTTCGGGTCCAGACTTCAGCCAGGAGCTCCCTCTGGGGAGATCCTCGAGACATGAATGACAGTTATAGTTTCTTTTTTTTTTTTTTTCTTTTCTGGGACAGGGTCTCCCTCTATCGCCCAGGCTGGAGTGCAGTGGTGTGATCACAGCTCACTGCAACCTCCAACTCCTGGCTCAAGTGATTCTCCTACCTCCACTTCCCCAGTAGCTAGGACCACAAGCAAGTGCCTCCATACCCAGCTGATTTTATTTATGTTTTGTAGAGACGGGGTCTCAATATGTTGCCCAGGATGGTCTTGAACCCTTGGGCTCAAGTGATCCTCCTGCTTCAGCCTCCCCAAGTGCTAGGATGACAGGCGTGAGTCACTGCACTCAAATGACAGTTGTATCTTTCAATGACTTGCTCAGAAGCAACTCTGACTTTCTTTCCTTCCTCTCTCTTGCTGACTAAAACTCACGCTGGGCTGGTACTGGATGAAACCAGCCTTGGGGACCAACACTGAGTCTGCACCTGGATGCCCTGGGCCAGAGCTGGGCACTCTGGGGAGGCCAAGAGCCCTGACAGTGACATCAGCCTCCTGGCGCCTCTCTGAGGGTGGGTGGTCCTGCCAGGGTTCCTCCCAGCCACACTCCGGAAGTGGCCTCAGGACAGGCTCTCTGCAGCCCGAGTTCCAGGATGATGGTTTGTGGGTTCCAAATTCCTTCTACCTTGTCCAAGGGTTTCCTTTTGGGGTCACTTAGGCCAGCTCTTCGATTTTCAGGCAGGCCTGGAGGGGTTAAGTCCTCTCTCAATGCACACGGCAGGGCCCTATAATTGCCCTTCCCACATCTGCCCCACGCTCCCCTGAAGGAAAGTTTCCCCAGAAAAGGGCCCGGAGGGGTCAGCTCTGCCCACGCCCTTCTCTCAGTCAAGTGTGGGGCAGGCAGTGCCCACTCAGAGCTGGGCTGTGACAGTGCTCGGGTCAATGACTGGCAGGGCCTTAGAAGGGGACTTGGGGCCAAAGGACAGTGTGAAGGGAGGAGCCTTGTGACATGGGCAGTGGCCTGGTTGGGATACTGGTAATCCTCAGACTTTTCCATGAGTGCCCCCCAACATTTCCCCAGTCAAGTGTCCCAGGAATGGGCTGCAGTGGGTCCTGAGATGTCGAGGGAGCCTGCTGCTGTCAGACACCGTCTCTGGCTCCCTGCATCGGCTTGTGGCCCTGTCAAGGAGGAAGTGGGAGTCACAGGACAATCTGCCTGCCTGGCCACAGCCTCACTTTCTCCCCAGGCACCAGTCAGCCACACACTTGACACATGCAGCCACTGTCCGTCCAGTGCCTCTGTGCCATCCTTGGGGGTCTGGGACGGTGGGTGGCAGGAGAAAATGAGGGGACCAGCTTTACACCATGACAGTGATGTCCAAGGGGCTGCAGGCTACCCGGGCTCAGCAGGGCTCATAAACCTTCTCAAAGTGGAGCTTCCTTTTGAGGTTCACTCAGCCTGTTCATTTTCATAGCCACGTCTGTTTCTCCATCTCAGCCCTGGGCCCAGAAAGAAGTGAAAGGGCACCTCAGCCCAAAAGGGCCGTGTTGAGAGCAGCCCAGGGAAATTGAGCTCAAGAGCCACATGGTGAGTGTGCCTATGCCCCATAGCCAGCCTGTGACAGGCTCCCTGGTTGCAGGGTTCGTGGAGGAGTGCCAGGGCAGCAGCGCCGTGAGCTACTTCTGGTATCGGCAGACACTGAACATCGCAGCCGACATCAATGACAGTGGCTCCATCCAGTGGTGGCTGCTTCTCTGCTTGGCAGCCTCCTGGGCAGTCGTGTACATGTGTATCATCAGAGGCATTGAGACTACAGGGAAGGTGAGAGCTGGCAGGGCCTGACCCCCTCTCTTGCTTCCTCTGGCCCCGAGGACCCCTCCCCATCAACCTGTGTTTGCTTTGTGTCTACAAGCTCTTATGAGGGGCATAAACATTTAGGATTGCAATGTCTTCTTAGGGTATTGATCCCATTATCACTGTGAAGCAGCCTTTTTTATCCTGGTGATATTCTTGGCTCTGAAATTGACTTTGTTTTAAAACAGCCACTCCAGATTTCTTTGGGCTATGTTAACAGAGTGTACTTTTTTCATCCTTTTTCTTTTAACCTTTTTGTGTCTTTATGTTGAAAGTGTTTTTCTTATAGATAGCATACAATTGGATCTGGCTTTTTTAACCAATGTGAAAATCTCTGCCTTTTATTTGGGGTGTTTAGAGCATTTACATTTAATGTGATTATTGATATGGTTGGGTTTAGCTCTAACTTCAGATGTATTTCCATTTACCACATCTGTTTTTTATATTCTTGTTCCTCTCTTTCTCTAGGTATTTTTCAGGATCCCGCTCTATCTCCTTGGTTGGTTTAGCTTTAACTGTCTCTTGTTATCCTAGTAACTGCTTTAGAGGTTACAGTCCATGTCTCTAGCCTGTCATGGTCGATCACTAAGTGATCTTGGGGTATTCTATGGTCATTTAAGAATGTCATTGCATTTTATCCCATTTTTCCCTCCCAGGCTTTGCACTATTGTTGTCATACATTTTACTTATAACATGTTATAAACAACAAATGCATTATTGTCAGTTTTGTTTTAAACAAGCAATTATCTTTCAAAGAGGCTTAAATAATGAGAAAAACTGTATGGATGTTCACCCATGTGGTTTCCATTGGAGGCAGCAGAAAGGACCAGTAGAACCTGAGCCTCCTGCTTGCCTGGGCCCCTCAAGCCAGAAGAGTTTCTCGTCCTGTATTCTCTGGTGTGTGCTATCATCTCTAGTCTGGTATCACACATGTGTGAATTCTTTTCAAATGATGGCACCCAGTCCACGCACCCTGGACCGTGCCTCCTGACCCATGGGCCTCAGACCCAGGACCCCAGTGCCCCATGCCCTGGGCAGTGTCTCAGTGTACTGAGGTTGTCATTCCTCTTATGTGGAGGGTAGGGGTCTTCATGCTTGAGAGGACTGGAATTACTAAATTAGACAAAGCAGACAGCCAGAAATTCCAAATAATCCTATTATAAAGGTCCTTAAAAATGCATCCCAAGGCCGGGCGCGGTGGCTCAAGCCTGTAATCCCAGCACTTTGGGAGGCCGAGACGGGCGGATCACGAGGTCAGGAGATCGAGACCATCCTGGCTAACACGGTGAAACCCTGTCTCTACTAAAAAAATACAAAAAAAAACTAGCCGGGCGAGGTGGCGGGCGCCTGTAGTCCCAGCTACTCGGGAGGCTGAGGTAGGAGAATGGCGTGAACCCGGGAGGCGGAGCTTGCAGTGAGCTGAGATCCGGCCACTGCACTCCAGCTCGGGTGACAGAGCGAGACTCCGTCTCAAAAAAAAAAAAAAAAAATGAATCCCAAGCTGGGCACAGTGGCTCACACCTGTAATCCCAGCACTTTGGGAGGCTAAGGTAGGCAGATCACATGAGGTCAGGAGTTCAAGACCAGCCTCGCCAACATAGTGACACCCCATGTCTACTAAAAATAAAAAAAATTAGCCAGCCGTGGTGTTGGGAGCCTGTAATCCCAGCTACTTTGGAGTCTGAGGCAGAAGAATCGCCTGAACCCAGACAGCACAGGTTGCAGTGAGCCGAGACTGGGCCACTGCACTCCAGCCTGGGCAAGAGAGCGAGACTCTGTCTCAAAAAAAAAAAAAAATGCACCCCAGATAATTCTGCAGTCAGTCTGTGTTGGGGGAGCTGAGAAGGGGAGTGAGACAGGAGTCTCCACTTGTAGATGCTTTTCCATGTGGACACCTCGTGTGCAGACCCTTGTCCACAGCTGATGGGAGCTGGGAAATAGCTCTATGTGGGCAGAAGGGTCACAGGGTAGGTGCAGCCAGGCGAGGGCATCAGGGTGGGAGGAAGAGGACTCCAGCCACACAGTAGGGCTGAGAGCTTGAGAGAGAACAGGAGGGAGGCCGGAGAGGGGACCAAAGCAGGGAAAGGACACAGTCGGAAACGAGGGTGACCAGGAGAGAGGCAAGTGGTGGCTGGAGGCTTGGGAGAGGGAGGCCAGGGAGGGGCCACGGCTCAGACCCCTCTTCAGGGCCCAGCCCCTGTGCTCAAAGGAGGCCTGACTCTCCAGATATCCAGTGCTCGATCGGGCACAAACGTGTAAACGAATGTGCATGTGACTGTTTCTGGTGAGCCCCAAACCCTCCGAGCTTAGCCTGAGCCTGCACCCCACAATCCCCCAAGGTGCCCCCCAATCCATCCTGGTCGATCCCACGCCAGAAGCGGCTACTGTGACCACCAGGGAGGTGTCTGGAGGCTGCCTGCTTCTCTAAGGCTTGTGGACGGACCAGAGGCCATTTCAAGTCTCACCAACTCCCACCTTTTGTTTCAAGGTGATTTACTTCACAGCCTTGTTCCCTTACCTGGTCCTGACCATCTTTGTCATCAGAGGGCTGACTCTGCCGGGGGCCACACAAGGACTAATCTACTTGTTCACTCCCAAAGTAAGTGGGTCTTGGATCAAAGTTCAGGGCTTCCAGCACACACATTTCAGGGCGGTGGCCAGCAGCTCCCTTCCTTACCTGGAGGCGTGAGAGGCCAGGAGCCACACATCCAGCAGCTGTGCTGTCTGGTGGTCAGGGGTGAGGTTGGTCCAGGATGGCGCGGGGGGAGGGGGGGCCTCAGGAAAGAGGTCAGGTTTGGAGTGAGCCTGGAGGAGGACCTCGATCTGGGGCAGGTGGACTTTGGCACCTGTGGGACACCAAGTGGACATGGATGTGAGGGGCCAGGGGAGGAGGGACAGGGTTCAGGGAGAGGCTGACTGGGGACCAGATGTCCCTGCTCTGGGCCTGACACCACCAAGGGCCTTGTCCAGCTGCACACACCCCCCCGGGAGCCACAGGAGCCAGTGCCCGCTCCAGGAGCCTGCACGGCTTCTAGAGCATTCTGTACTATCCAAGATCGTGGCATTGCCTGCCCATTGTCCTGAGGCAGCTTCCGGGGGTTGGTGTGGGAATGGGCACCTGGGTATGGGCATGGCTGCCTGGAGTCCTAGCAGAAGACAGAGGACACCTTCCCAGGTCCCGCAGAAACAGGAAAGCCAGGCTCCGTGCATGGGATCCTTGCCCTCGGGCCTTCAAATCGCCCAGAACTGCCAGGTTAGAGAGGGCACAGTAAACATGCCCACGCAGGAGCTGCTCAAACCCATCTCCAGCCCCGAAAACCCTGCCAGCTACACTCTCAAGTGGGTCTGACAGCCACCGGCTCATTTGGCCACATCCCGGACAGGGGCCTGGCATCTGCCATGTCCAGAGCTGCCACTCCACACCTGCACACCTGCGTGGTTCTACCCTGTTCCTGGCGTCTGTACAGGTCCCACTTGCTCATGAGTGTCCCCAAAGCCGCCTTGGGAACGTTCTGGAACAGTCAGGGCCACCGGCTGGTGTGGTTTGCCTGCTGAGTGAGATGCTCTCCCTACTCGTTCCAGATGCACATTCTCCAGAACCCCCAGGTGTGGCTGGACGCAGCCACCCAGATATTCTTCTCTCTGTCCCTGGCCTTTGGAGGACACATCGCTTTTGCAAGTTACAACTCGCCCAGGTAGGCAGTCGGGCTCAGGTGTCCAGCCCGAGAAGCTTTGGGGAGATGCCCCAAGCACTTCCTGATCTCAGGATCACACTGTGGATCCCAGGGTGGCCTTGTGTGAACCTGAGATAAGAACCTCATGCCACGGCCTGGGCCCTCGCGGCAGCTCCCAGCACGTCCGGAGCCGGCTGCAGGAAGACGGCCTGGATAATCACACCCAGGAACCAGGGTGTAACTGGGCATGACACCAATCAAAATGCACATGACACATGGGGCCGTAAAAGCCTCGACAGTCACCTGAAATAGACTCAAGGACCCTTGGTGCCGACGTGAGCGGGTGCTGCTTTTATGATGTCATAATATGCACAGAACCCAACAAAGTGCAATTCCACAGATCATAAAATGCATAGCCCAGTGCACTGTGATGAACCTGAACCAAACCTTATTTCCTGTGGCTGCCAGGATTTCTGCCCCCTTCAGAGGCCGGCAGTTTGCATGACATGGGAGGGGCAGGTTGGTCCCTGGGCAGTGCTGCCCGCTGGTGGCCTTTAGGGAAGGAAGTGCCAGCTGGGATGCCACTGAAGTTTTAAATGTTTGTGATTGACACCTTACTTCCTTGACCTCACACTGGAGCTGAGCTTGTGTGTGTTTCTCCTTTGGAGATGATTTTCCAAAACGTCTACATTTCAGACCCTCCATGAATGCCCTGCCTCTCAGCGCCCCGTGGGCCCAAAGGCCTTGGTGGGGGTGCAATGAGCTGGGGCTGCTGGAGGAGACTGTAGGGAGGGGTCCGAGGCCATCCTGAGACTCCAGGACTGGCAGCAGCAGCCCCTGGGTCAGAGAAGGGGCATCCCAGGCGGGAGGGAGGGCCAAGGAGGGAAGCCCCCTCCTCACTTCGTCCCCTGGGTGAGGCCCAGTTACCGCCTGCAAAGCCCGTGACAAGCGTGCATTTGTGCCCAGGAATGACTGCCAGAAGGATGCGGTGGTCATCGCCCTGGTCAACAGCATGACCTCCCTGTACGCGTCCATCGCTGTCTTCTCCGTCCTGGGGTTCAAGGCAACCAATGACCATGAGCACTGCCTGGACAGGTGAGCGCAGGGGCCATGCCAGGCTCTGTGGGGCATGGCCGCCAGGCAGGTGCCTGCCGCACTGAGACTCCCACGGCATGAGGAAGGGTGGCGTGGGCACTTTTCATTTCTCTAGGGGTGTGGAGTGAATGGTGTCCCCAGAAGGTCACTTCCACCCAAACCTTCAGAATGTGACCTGGTTGGAAAAGAGTCTTTGCGGATGTAGTTAAGTAATTAAGTAGGATCGGTCCCCCTGGAGTAGGGTAGGCACTAAATCCAATAACCGGTGTCCTTATAAGAAGAGGAGACAGACACAGAGGAGGCGGCCACGTGAAGACACAGGCAGAGGTCGCAGCGCTGTGGCCACGGCCCAGGGACACCTGAAGGTGCAGAAGCTGGAAGAGGCGGGAGGAGTCTCCTGTGCAGGCTTGGGAGGGGCCACACGGGGATTTCAGACACCACAGTTCTCCAGAACAGGAGAGGATGAATTCCTGTGGTTTAAGGCACTGTTGCTGGTCGTTTGCTGTGGTCCCAGGTCGCTCATGCAGTTAGGGTGTCCCCTGCACAGGCAGCGGCCTCATCAGACTCACGGCCTTCTCAGGGCACCTGACTTGCTTGTGAACTACCTTCAGGTGGGTCCTTGAGAACCCACTGGCCAGACAGCATGTCCCTACAACATGGGGTGACTCTGACCCCACCAGGGGACGTCTGGCAGCATATGGAGACAGTTTTGGTTGGCCACACTTGTGTGAGGGGTGTGCCTGGCACCCAGTGGGTGGAGGCCGAGGATGCTGCACAGCACCCTACAGTGTCCAGGACGGCCCCACCCAGACAGTGACTGGCCCTGAGTGTCCACAGTGCTGCTGCAACTCCGTGTTCCACCCCAGCCTCCTGCGGTCGGGAGCACGGCAGCACGTCAGCACTGCACCCGACGGCGCTTTTCAACAGGGACGCCACCAAGAAAAGGCACATAGAAGTGGAAAACATGGCACTTGCAGGCCACGGAAAGGACGGTGATTTATAGGATGAGCCGGGTCAGGGAGGACGGTGATTTACAGGATGAGCCGGGTCAAGAAGGCAGAGCTGGGCTTTGTTCAGCCCCAGCCGGGGAGGTGCAAGCGACGACTCTGATTTCTGTTCACTCTTTGAATGTTGCAAATAACCACAAACGTGCACAAATATTGACTTGGGGTTACAAGCACATCTTAGTGAGCAGGCGGATAAGGACCAGCTGTGTGCACGACAGCCTGCGCCGCACAGCCCAAGCCAGCCTCGCATGCCACATGCGGCTGGAATGAGGGGAGGGAGGCCTCTATCGTCAGGATTGTTCTAGGAACAGCTGGAGCCCCAAAAAGGTGTTTGCTGGTATAGACGTGCCCTGCCGTTGGGTGACTGTGTTTGAACCTTAAGCCCTGAGGACAGAATGAGCCTTTGGCAGTGGAGACAGAAGGGCAGGCGGGTGGGCTGAAGTCACTGCCGCAAACCTTCAGAAACCCAGGTCCTCGCCTGCAGGGCGGCCCCTCAGGGCGAATCAGGACCACCCTCGAGGTGAGGAAGCTGCCACCACCTCCACCCGCTTTGCACCCATGGGGGAGTGCTCCCCGTCCAAGCCCAGGGGCTTAGAGAACAGCTTCTCCCCCAACCAGCAGTGTGCATGGAGTAAACTGTGCCCCCACCAGTGCCGCCCTGTCATAGCACAGGCGTCCACATGATCCCAACAGGGGCCGGAGGCGTCCACATGATCCCAACCGGGACTGGAGGCATCCACACGATCCCAACAGGGGCAGGAGGGGCCCAGCCCTCCCAGGGACACTGTTCTTCCCAGCACCGACCAAGGGTTTCTCTGGATGTGTTTGGGAACCGGGGCCGTCCCCTCTGTCCCCGCAGAAACATCCTCAGCCTCATCAACGAGTTTGACTTCCCAGAGCAGAGCATCTCCAGGGACGACTACCTGGCCATCCTCATGCACCTGAACGCCACCTGGCCCAAGAGGGTGGCCCAGCTCCCCCTAAAGGTCTGCCGCCTGGAAGACTTTCTGGACAAGGTACCTGCACACCCACTGGGGTAGCCAGGCGGGGCCGCCCACAGGAGCGCCAGGGCCGTACTGGCTGTGCCTCACTGCCAAAGGCCGCAGACAATTCCCACAGACCGAGGGCCAGGGCCTGTGAACCGAGGACCCCAGTCTGTCTTTGTCTCGGGTTGCCAGGCCTCCTGGAAAGCCCGAAACCCCGGAGGCAGCTGTGTCCTGCAGACACTATACCCAGCAGTCCTGGGGGTTGGGCTGACCCGAAAGAGTGGGCACTGCTGGTGCCCAGACCCCAGGAAAGGGGGTGACCAGCATGAGGGTCACAGTGCCAGGGCATGGCTGGAGTCCAGCCACACTCAGGGCCAGTGGATGCCTGGACCTGGGGGCACCAGGCAGGGGTGCACAGCCAGGAGGCAGGTGCGGGATGCATCTCAGGGTGCCTGACCCAAGGCATAAAAGGCCCTGCATTCCAGGCCCAGCTGCCTGCTGTGGGTGTGGGTTATTAAAGGGGAAGGACCCTCCCCTGCAGAGATCACTGGCAGCCTGGTCTCCCAGAAGGCAGGGCCAACCCTGAGCCACCTCAGCCCGACACGAGGAGGGGCGATGTGCACTCGTGCCCTCAGCCTGGGAGAGAGTGTGTGCGTTCTGCAGGCAGGCGTGTGTGTGTGGTGGAGTGCGTGTGTGCGTGGTCCGAAGCCTGGGGCTCCATGTGTTGCAGAGTGCCTCGGGCCCGGGCCTGGCCTTCATCGTCTTCACGGAGGCCGTCCTCCACATGCCGGGGGCTCCTGCGTGGGCTGTGCTCTTCTTCGGGATGCTGTTCACCTTGGGGCTATCGACCATGTTCGGGAGCATGGAGGCGGTCATCACACCCATGCTGGACGTGGGGGTCCTGCCCAGATGGGTCCCCAAGGAGGCCCTGACTGGTGAGTGCACAGCTCGGCCGCCCTGGAGGACCCGTCCCCAGCATCCGGCCATCCACTCCCACCTGCTGTCCAGACGCCCCTCCTGGATGGAGAGCACAAGGGGCCAAGCCTGAGTTCAGGAGAAGTCTGAGCCAGGCTGCTCCTCGCTGACAGCCATCACCAGAGAGCCGAGGGTCGAGGGAGGTTCAGGGCTGCCCCTCCCCCACGACCCCAGAGGCCAAATCCCCGATCCAGAGCAGGAAAGCAGGTCCTTCCGGCTCGTTGAGCACAGCACAGGAAAGAGACAGGCGAGGGCAGGGATGGAGGGTGGGAAGCCAAGAGAAGTCTCCAGCCCGGGTGCCCTGGCCCTCCCCGCTGTCTGTCCCAGGGCTGTTCTGCCTGACTGGCTTCCTCCTGACCCTCCCCACACTTCCGCCCCCCATCCCCTTACCCCCCACACCCCTCTCCCGCTGCCCCAGGGCTGGTCTGCCTGGCCTGCTTCCTCTTCGCCACCTGCTTCACACTGCAGTCTGGGAACTACTGGTTGGAGATTTTCGACAATGTTGCCGCTTCCCTGAACCTGCTCATCTTGGCCTTCCTCGAGGTCGTGGGTGTCGCTTATGTTTACGGAATGAAACGGTGAGCTGCTGCCCCACGAGTGCTCCTCTGGGACCCACCAGGGTGGGAAGGGGAATGGGTGCCGGGCACAGGCACGACCCGCAACTGCCCAGACCGGTGAGAACGTTCTGCCCCAGGGAGCTGCCGAGGCACCAGAGGGTGCAGGCTGGACGCCAGTTAGGGTCTGGTCCTTAGCTTGGAGTGTGTGGACCTTCCACGGGCCATATGGAGCCTGAGCCCAGCATCTGGTGCAGGTTCTGCGATGACATTGCATGGATGACCGGGAGGCGGCCCAGCCCCTACTGGCGGCTGACCTGGAGGGTGGTCAGTCCCCTGCTGCTGCTGACCATCTTCGTGGCTTACATCACCCTCCTGTCCCAGAAGCCACTGAGCTACAGGGCTTGGAACCCCAAATACGTAGGTCCTTCTGGCGGGAACCTGGGGAGTCCTGGGACCCCTCGGGCTCGGTGTGGCCCCCATGGTGCCATCCAGTGCCCGACAACCCATGCGGTGCACATTCACGCCCCAGTGACAAGGTGGCACGGTCACTTCTGCCTGGCAAACCGGGGATGTGAACAGGACGGGCTTTGTGTGGCATCCCTGAGTACCCGCTGGGATCAGAAATGGGATCAGGGTGACTATGGGCAAGCACCTGGTCAGTGGAGTGAGGACCTGAGCAGTGCCCAGAGCCCAGGGACCCCACAGGGCCCTGGAGCTCCTTCTTGGGGATGTGGCTTCACCCTCCCTGCCTGTGTCCTGCCCATGTGGCGTGGGGACGGGCAGCTGGACAACTGCCCATTCCTCGTCTGTGACAAGAAAGGTCCTGCACAGACCCCTACTGCCACCCAGTGGGTCAGTTTGGCTGAGGCCATTTCCACACAAGAGCCTCCTGAGGAGGGATCGGAGTGCCAGCCACACTGTGAAAATGCCTCAGGGGCTCTGAGCAGTGCCAGCCCCTGACATACCCTGAGTCCCCACTGGTGGCCGCTCGAAACCTCTCCATGCCACCCCTTCTCGGGAATGTGGACGCCACTCCTCTCCGAACGTGTCTCGGGAATGTGGACGCCACTCCCCTCCAAACGTGTCTCGGAAGTGTGGACGCCACTCCCCTCCGAACGTGTCTCGGGAATGTGGACGCCACTCCCCTCCGAACGTGTCTCGGGAGTGTGGACGCCACTCCTCTCCGAACGTGTCTCGGAAAGTCCCTCCCTAGCAGAACACCAAGGGCAGGTGAAGGAGGAGTGACCATGTATTTTTGAAGAATTTCCATGGTACCTGCAGCCAGGTGGGTGGTGCCACCAGTGTATAGGAGAGAAAACTGGGGACATGGCCTCCAACGATGCCCAGTGGGTTGAGGCCATGTAGCCCCTCTGGTTCCAGAACATGATACCTAGGCTTACCTTGGGGAGTCCCCAGCCCCAAGAGAAGCTCAGCCCAGGTTCCCAAACTCCTGGCCCAGGGGAACCGTGGTGAGCGGCCACAAGTCCTGGCCACTGCTCTGGCCGCACCTTTTCCATTCCCATCCAAGTCCGGGTGGGCAGGTGGCTCTTGCCCCTTGGATTGAGGAGCGAGGGGTCAGCCTCAGGGCCCAGGGTGGCCGGCGTCACCTAACGAGGCTGTGGTCCCGCAGAAGCTGTTCCCCGCGCGCCAGGAGAAGCTCTACCCAGGCTGGGTGCTCACCACCTGTGTGCTGCTGTCCTTGCTGCCCTTGCTGTGGGTCCCGGGGGTTGCGCTCGCTCAGCTGCTCACCCGGCGGAGAATGTGGAGGGACAGGGACGCGCGCCCGGACACCAACACGAGCTGAAGCCGCCAGGAGTGGGACGGGGCCGGGGCCTGCATGGGCAGGTCTGGTGGTGGGCGGGGCCCCGCCCACAGGGCCCACCCCAATACACCAGCGACGCCGCCCAATACACCTTGATACCGCTGTGTCTGCGTGGTTACTGCTTTCCCGACGCCCGGGCAGGGCTGCAGACCTAGCCCCCAGCACTGCTGCTTGGGGCCCGCCCTGAGGAAGGTCTTGCAGGGCCCCAGCATCCCTGGTGAGCCCGCGGCCTGGGCGTCCTGCAGCAGTTGGGGGCCCTGCACTTGGCTGGGCTGGCTCGGGGATCTTCGCAGGTGCGGGGCTCCCAGTCTCACAGCCTCTGAACCTAGCCTGACTGGTCTCTGGGGAGCAGTGGCTGCCCGGGTGGCTCAGGAGGCCGCCTGCAGCCCGGCTCCAGGTCCTGGGCGGACTGTCCCCCTACGGCTCGCAGGCAGCAGGGTACCCAGGACAGATGTTCCCTCCAGCCTGGAAGTGGGGGTCTGGGGTCTGGAGTCTGCGGTCTAGTTGACTCTTCCTAACATTTCTGAGAAACACTGTAGGTTGCCACTTTTATTTTTCCAAACTGTTGAATTGTATTAAGGAGGTACCAAAAGGCTACTGCTGTCCCGGGGCAGAGGGGCGACAGGCAGGAGCTCGAACACGTGGGGCAGTCATCTGTGCCGCAGGCGCCAAGCGCACTGTGCAGCCCCCGTCCAGCCCGCCCTGCTCCGGAGTACCCCGGCTCCACGCGCTATGGGCCTGCTTCCCTCTTCCCTCTCCCTCTGTTCCCTCCTCCCTCCTGCCCCCTTTCCTCCCCATCCTTTTTCCTCCCCTCCTTCCCCCGCAAAAGCACCACGGAGCCAGGGATCAGGTCTCTGACTCGCCACACGGAGGGAGGCCCTGCAAGTCCTGGCTTCCTGCCGCCTGGAGAGGCCCTGTGAAGACCCAAGGCACCTGCTCCCGCCTTTGAAAAGAGCTCCTGGCCAGGCAGCACTGTCCGTGGTGCTGAAAAATCCCGGCAACAAGGCGCGGCCGTGGTTCCCAGCGTCCATTACACGCATTCTTGTCGGGAACCCGTCCTTGCCCACGGCCAGCCCAGGTCCAGAGTGAACAAAAGCATGTGCACCGCTACCCACCTGCAGATAAACTGAGTGCTAAACATGCAATTAACGCCAGTGCACCCCACCTAAGCACCTAAGCACGTCCTGAGCCCATGGGGCTGGGGGGAGCTGCCCACCCAAGCACGTCCTGAGCCCATGTCAGGGGAAGCTGCCCACCTAAGCGTGTCCCGAGCCCACGGCAGGGGGAGCTGCACTGCGTCCCTCTGTCCTGCAGTTGTGATGCTCCCCACACCCATGGTGAGGCCGGGGTGCTTGAGGACGAACATGTCACAAAGGGAGTCAGTCCGCTGTGAGATGGGGCTGTTGCAGAGGACAGTCTGACATCCCCCAGTTCAACCTCACAATCTTGCCGCAACTCCATGCTTGGGTCTACCAGTCAGCCTTTTCCGTTGTAACTGACATAAACAAACTCAAACCGAATGTCCTTCACCAGCTCTCAGAACTGGCCAAGTCCAGGGTGGGCTTCAGGACTCCAGGAGTTCACAGGATCCACGGGACTCTCTGCCCACACTGTTCAGCTTTTTTAAGTAGGGCGTCTCCGTGACCATTCCAAAATCCTTTTGGTTCATGATCTGGGTGAGATGCTCCCCCTTCGGGGTCTAGACATCAAATTGCAGGGAAGAGTGATCGCAGAGCCTGGAGGGTGGGGTGGAGAGGGGGTGGTTCCCCAAAGGAAAGCCCCCAGAAGCCAAAGCAACAGCTGTGTTCCATGGTGTCAACAACTCACACATGCAGAAGGTGGAGTAACCTGCTCAGAAGCCAACACTGCCAAGGGGCATGTGTCCCCAAAGGCAGCTTTTGGGACACCTTCCCCCACTCACCATAGAGCCTGCAAGTCCTTCATTGACCCGGACAAGAAAAACAGGCAGCGGTTGGCAGCAGGGGTGCTGAGAAGCCACTCAGATTTACCCGAGCTCACATTTTCATCAATACCATACTTAGAAAATAACTAGGATGTGAGCAGGTGCTCCCTGCTCCCATCCTGGATCAGACTTTTGGGTGTAGCACATCCTAACGAGGGCTGGGGCTCTGCCCAGCACTCTGTATAGGGGGAGCTGGAAGCAGCAGCATCCCCTGCCGTGGGCTCAGGGCACACTTAGGTGGGCAGCTCCCCCCCGCCCCACCTTGTGGACTCAGGACACGCTTAGGTGGGTAGTTCCCTCCTGCCCTGCCCCACCCCATGGGCTCAGGACATGCTTAGGTGGGTAGGTATCCCTGCTGTGGGCTCAGGACATGCTTGGGTGGGCAGCTCCCCCTGCCCCGTGGGTGGGTTCAGGACACGCTTAGGTGGGCAGGTCCCTCAGCTGTGGGGTTGGGACATGCTTAGGTGGGCAGCCAGAAAATGCCACTCCACCCATGTGCCTGATGCAGCCATGGATAAAAATGGGTAGAAAGGAGGAGGGAGAGAGGTGGCCCAATAGGTGATGATGGGTGGACAGATGGATGCCCCAAAGGGTGGCAGAGGTGCGTCTGTCCCATCACATTGCCAGGGTTGTTCAGGGCCAGGGGTTGAGGCCTCATGGGCTGCGGAGGTACCCGAGCACCATCCAGGGAGCGGGCACAAGGGCCAGGCTGTGAGAGCAGAACTGGACGGGCTGACCCTGCGTGGCCACGCCCCACACTCAGCTCCTTCAACTTGTCCTCCACCCTTTTGAGAAAAACATTCCAGGGGCGGGTCTCTCAGACTGGCTAGTGTCGGGACAGGAACAAAATGCTCATATCACCTGACTGGAAGTGGTTGGAATACAGGATCTGTAGCTCCACAGGGGCTGTCCCCTTCCAGGGGCAGCCATGTTGAACTGGAAATAAAGCCAGCTGCAGATGAGGCTAGCCGACCCCAGAGATGGACACAGCTACCATGACTGTGGTGGTCACATGAGAACAGGCTGTCCCGTGAGCTGGTTCCTGGCAGAGGGTGAACCCAGGGCTGCTTTGCCAGGCACAGAGAAGTCAGAGAGCACCTGACGGGAAAACAAGATTCAGGGTCCAGTTTTCAAAAGCCTGATGGGGCTCATCCGCAGGGTAGAGTCTGAGGTCACTAAGAACCAGGGGAGGATGCGTGAAGGACTAACAGCAGGAGAAGTGAGGCGGGAGGTCATGGAGGGTGCAGCCAGCACTGGAGCTGTCCCAGGACTCACCCACCCGGCTCCAAGGGAAGCAGCCCCTTCCACCAGGGGTGGGACTGGGACCTGACAGAGAGGACCCCACTGCCATGGCCAGGGAGCATGAGTCTCCCGTCCACACAGGGGCTGGGGAGACACAACTCCAGGTGGCGAGCCCAGGGCTTTGTGCCATGTCAGAGAGGAGAAAGCCCGCCAGTCCCCCTCCTGCAAGACTCGGTTCTTTCATGCCTGCATGAGGCTGAGGTGAGGCCCAGGCCTGTCGTGATGCTCGCTCTCCGGGGCCGCAGAAATGGGACCATGGAACCTTTGCCTCCGGATGGCACCTTGGAGACCTGTCCAACCCTCCTGCAGGCCACAGTGGAATGCCCAGCACCAGGCTCCACAAACCTGGGGGACCTGCACTCGCCAGGGGCCGTGGTCAAAGCTGGATCCAGGGTGAAGAGGCTCCATCCCTGCCCGTCAGTGCGAGGACCCGCCAGCAGCCTTGGCCATTGGAGCTGGACGGGCACAAGAGCTCTGCTGTCCCAGCATGCACATTTCATCATGACTCCAGGTGACCAGTACGCAGGGAGGCTAGAAGCCCCACTCTGTTTCTCTCTCCCGCTCGGCAGCAAGGCCACCTGAGCTGTCCCACACGATCCCCAGGGGTGGGCCGGGAGTCTCATTCTGAGACGGTCCCTGTGTTCATTTCCCTGCACTGGTATTCCATGTGCTGCTGTAACACATCACTGCAGCTTAGTGGCTTCACACAAACAAATTATCTTACAGCTCTGGAGGCCAGAAAGCTGAAATGGGTCCCGCTGGCCTGAAATCGAGGCGTGGGCAGGGCCTGTGCCCTCAGGATGGGGGAGGATTGCTTGCTTTTCCAGCATGGAGCAGCTGCCCCCATTCCTTAGCTGGGGGCCCCTTCCTCCATCTCAAAGCCAGCAGTGGTCAGTGGTCTTTCTCACGTCCCCTCTCTGACTCTTCCCTGCCTCCCTCTCTCACTTCTAGGGACCCTTGTGGTCACATCAGGCCCACCAGATAATCCAGGATGACCCTAAGATTGGCTGACTGGCAGCCGTGACTCCACCTGCAGCCTCCACCAGCCTCTGCCATGCAGGTGACACATTCACAGGTCCCAGGAGAAGGACGTGGATAGCTTTGGGGAGGGACTGTAATTCTGCCTACCACAAACGCCTGGGGCCTCTGAAACCCACCAAGGATTGGCAAGCACCCTTCCCAGGTGAGCACCTGGCACCAATCCACATCGAGGGTTACAGCAGGTGCAGGACCGGCAGGAGTGTGGCGCTGATGCAGGAAAATAACCACTCCCTTTCAGGGGTCCTGGCTGGCATCCCCCACAGCCTCCATCTTTGCCTGCTTCTCCTCCCTTTCTGCTTGGAACTCACTTGCTCCATACATGCTTGTCTGTGGACGGAAGCTGCTTGAGATGAAGTTCAGGCCTAAGGAAGTCCAAAGAGCTGGGGTTTTCCTTTCCTTTTAAAACTTCATTATTTTCATTTTGCCTTGAGGTTTGACAGTCTACCCAGCACCTCCAAGGCCTTCTTCTCCTTTTCTTTCTTCCTCCTCCTCCTCCTCCTCTCCTTCTTCCTTTTCTCCTTCTTCCTTCTCTCCTTCTTCCTTCTTTTTCTTCCTCTTCTTCTCCTTCATCTTTTTTTTTGAGACAGGGTCTCACTCTGTTGCCCAGGCTGGAGTGCAATGGTACAATCACAGCTCACTGCAGCCACGACCTTCCAGGCTCGAGCAATCCTCCCACTCGGCCTCCCGAGCAGCGGGGACTACAGATGCTGGACACCACACCTGGCTAACTTTTTGTATTTGTTGTGGAGATGGGGTCTCTCTATGTTATCCATGCTGGTCTCAAACTCCTGGCCTCAGACAATCCTGCCTCAGCTTCCCAAACTACTGGGATGACAAGTGTGAGCCACCATGCCTGACCTTACATAGTGGTTTTTAAAAGTGCCAGGCAGGGGCAGTGGCTCACACCTGTAATCCCAGCACTTTGGGAAGCTGAGGCGGGAGGATCACTTGAGCCTGGGGGTGTGTGGCTACAGCGAGCCATGATTGTGCCACTGCACTACAACCTGGGTGACAAAGTAGACTCCATCTCTAATAATAATAAGTAATAAGTAAAAAGAGACAAATCAAAAAATTGGTGCTTAGTGAGTTAAGCCATATCAAAGCAAATACCTTTTTCAAGGGTCTAATACTTTAGCAAAAAATGTAAGTAATTCTGAGTAAAATTTCAACAAAAAGCACCTGGAGAAACAGGATTCTGGAGCTTTGTAGAAAATGGATAACTGAACAATGGCCTGACCTGTTGGTCTGTGATTCAAACCCAGGTATGCCTGAGCAGCGGCCTCTGCTCCCAGGAGTCCCCACCGTGTTCTGTCCAACCTCCCACTGAGGTCGTCTGCCCACGGCACCCGGGGCCACTCCCTTCCGGTTTGCAGGGCAAAGGCGCCCCCAGGCTGCCAAGGGCCCCTCCTTGTCACAGTTCCTATACGGGGGCTCCAGGCATCAGTGTGCATTTATGACACGGTCTGTGGACGTGGGCCCACCATAAACACATTAGGCTCGGTCACTCGGACACTCGCCGAAGCAGCAGCAATAAATGAGGCCATATCCAGCAGCCATAAGCCCCCACCTCGGCACCAGGCACGTCTGGGCTGCACTCACACCAGAAGCCCTGTCCAAGGCACACTCAGCAGGACCTGGCCGTACCATAAGGCCCCACCAGGGACCTGCTGGAAGGCTCCGGAGTCGCTCACGCCGGGCCCTCGGTGTCATGTGGCCCAAGCCAACTTCCGAGGAGGGGCTGTTTCTTCACCCCAAGATTGTGTCCCTCTGAGCTGCCCCTCCCGTTCTCTGCAATCCTTCCAGTTCCTTCTGTCTGCTGAAGGACGGGTGTCCAGCTCTACTGCGTGCCTGGCGCCCGCCCTGGGATGAGACTGGGAGATAAGAGGATAGGAGGATGAGAGACGAGATTGGGAGATAAGATAAGAGGATGGGCCACCATCACCAGCCCCACCTTGAAGACTCCTGTGTCCACACCCTCCACTGCCCCACCCTACCCACCCTTCAGAGATCAGAATCGCCTGGTCCACTCTGAAGAGAATAGCCAGAGGGGGAACGTGACTTTCAACCTGAGTTGGGGGGCTCAGGAGGAGGAATCCTGGATTTTATACAGGATGGTGTCATGCTCCTGCCCCCCACTTCCATGAATGCTGATGGCCCAGAGGATGTGCACCAGGGAAGCACGTCCAGATCCACAGCTGCAGGTGGGAGGCAGGGGAGGAGGGGGCCCAGCCAGGTTTCCCCATCATCCCCGCCACCCAAGCTGGGTCCCTATCATCCCCGCCACCCCAACTGGGCCCTCCGTTATCCCCTCTGCCCAAGCCAGGCCCCCCCATCATCGCCACCCAAGCTGGGTCCCCATCATCCCTGCCGTCCTTTGGGCCTGGACTTACTGTTCCCTCTTCCAGGGTGGGGGCTCCCACCATCTACCCCCGACCCTCCTTCCCCTCCTGCCTCACAGCATCAGAAACCTCCCAGGCCCAGCCAGGCCACGGGCCTGCACTGATCACCATGCCATTCACTCATACGCTTCCATAATCGCATACAGTGGAGTCTATGCAGTGCACATTAGGATTCAAACATGAGGCTTTTTTTCAAAACTGAAAAACGCGTATATTGAGTATTTTACTCCCACAGCCCCCCAGTGTGGCCCACGGGGACCCCCATCCAGGTGCAGAGTTCTCGCCTGTGAACAGGGCACCCCTTTGGTCACTCCAAATTCCCAGAGCTCCCAGGCTCCTTCTCAGGGTCTCCACTGGCACGGTGGGGGCGGAGGGCAAAGGAGGTCAGGGTGAGGGGTGGAGAACGGCAAGTAGGGGACGGACTAAACCTGTGAGGGGAGTGGAAGCCAGGCTCATGGCGAGGAGGAGCTGGCCCTCGGGTGGAGCCGAGTGCCAGCCTTCGGGGAAGTGAGGACGGCAGGTGTGCTGGACACTCAGCCTTCAGCCGGACACTTAGCCTTCAGCCGGACATGCAGGCCTCGGCCAGACACTCACTCAGGCCTCAGACTCCCAGCAGTGCGGGCCTGGGTGTGGGCCGCCCCTCCCTCCCTGGGATGTAGAGCCCAGCGTGACACGGCTGCTGGTGTCCACTCTCGGCCCGGCTGTGGGCGGGTGGCCATCAGTCCAGGATGGTCTTGAAGTCTGAGGGCAGTGCCGGGTTGGCTGCGGCCTCCAGGGCAGCCAGCGTCGTCCCCGGGAGCTTCCGACTCAGCTGCGTCTGGGCTGCGGGGCCAAAATCAGACTCTGTTCAGAAAGAGGCCAGAGCGGGCATCCTCCAGCCCTCCTGGGATGTGTGGGCAGCCGGGCAGGCAGGGCCTGCACCTCGTGGCCTTGGGCGGTGGGAACCTCAGTGAAGGGACAGACACCCCTCCACCAGGGTGATGCTGGAGCGCCAGGGCGGGAGAGAACTTAAAGAAAGACCCAGGAGCTCAGGACCCCATGGGGGTATCAGGGCAGCAGCCAGGGCAGAGGCTGTGAGAGGACACAGGTCAGGGGTCAGAAGGTTCCCACGGGTGGGGATCTGCCCTGAGATGGGAGGCAGGGGTTCAGGAAGTCGTGGACCCTGCCAGGCTCCATGGCCTGGGGACACAGGCATTTAATCACACAGGGCCGCCAGCATGGCTCCAGCCCCAAGGCCAGGCCCGGGGCATCTGCATTGCAGCAGCATCTGAGGCTGCTCACCCTGCAAAGGGCGTTCGAGGATGGTGTCTGGGCAGGTGGGCCCGCACTGGCCGCCACCCACACTTGCCTGTCCTGAGTGACCCCAGGAGTGGCACGTAAGTGACGCGGTGTTGAGTCAGCTTGAGCAGGAAGGCTTGGTGGCACAGCCACTGCACGGCCTCGGAGGGCAGAGGGCCGGCGGCGCCCTTGGCCCCCAGCGACATCCCTGGGGGACAAACAGAGGCTGAGGAGTCCACAGGCCCAGCCCAGTTCCCCTCCCGGGAGACACCGGAGAGCTGCGCACACCCGACGGTCTGCGGGGCGGCTCCATCTCCAGCTGCCCCGACCCAAGCACCGCAGGAGTCACTACTGAAATGTTTCCTTCAGCTTCTCCAAGTGAAATTTCCACAACACAGAAATAACAGAAAGTAGAAGCTCTTAAGCTCAGGACGGCAGGTTCGACGTGGCTTGAATTTCAGACGGATCAGAAACCTCCCTGAGGCTGGACAAAGTGTCCAGAGGCAGAGGATGGTGACCGGGGAGCAGAGGACAGCCCGGGGCTCTGCGGTGGGGACGCACGGCCTCTGCTCCTGAGAGGGGTGGGGTAGCCTGGACCCAGCCTCTTCCTAAGCCCTTGGCCTAGGTTTGCACAGGGGCCCTAAGTGCCACGGACAGGAGACAGCCCAATCCCACCACAGGGCAAACGGGAGAGGCCAGGCCCCCCGAATCCCACCATGGGGCAAGCAGGAGAGACCAGCCCTCCCGGCACTTCCCCAGGCAGAGCAAAGTGGGAAGGACGGCAGTTCCCAGGCAGCTCCTGTCCCTTCCATCGGGTGCTCTGCTCACCCCACGAGAGGGCAGGCAGACGGGCCTGCCGGTGGTCGGGTTAAACTACTTCCCGATACGAAAAGGGGTGAGAATGTCCTAAGCCCGGATTCACTCAGTCTCCTGACACACTAACACCAGCAGGCAGGCACTGCTGCCACTGAGGCCAGGCACCTGTGCGTACCTGCGTTCTTGGCTTTCAGGATGGAGTAGCAGAGGGAGGCCGTGTCAGAGATGACACGCAGGAAAAACGCGGGGTTCTTCCAGACTTGCTGATGAAATGGGAGCTGCAGCACACACGCGTGGAACCTGAGGGGATGGCGGACATCGTCAGAGGAACGGCCTCCTAATTAGACGGTGCTCACGGGTGTGGGCACGGGCCCGCCGGTGCGTGTGTGCAGGCATGAAGGCATGTGCATGGGTTTCCTCGTGGGCACAGGTGCACACACACGGATGCATGCGTGCATGTCTGTGTGTGTGTGCTTGTGTGTGCAAGTACCTGCGTGTCTGTGGGCGTGCACAGGTACTCTGTGCGTTTCTGTGCACCGTCTGTATGAACGCACACACATGTGGAGGCTGAAGCAGCTCCATCCTGGATGCTAACCTGCCATGCTGGCTTCTGATTAGCTCCTGTTCTGGGAAGGCCTCTAAGGTTTCCAGCTTATCCATTGTTCCTTGTGAACCAGAAGGTACTTACCGTAAATCCTGCCCTTCGTCAAACAACCTTCTTGTCATCGTGTATCAACGTCCTGCGCATCCCTTCTGAGCCACCCCACCCCTGTGGTGCGTAAACCCTGTGTCTGAGGCGATGGTGCGGGGACCCATCGTCTCATCTCACTGCCACCGAGACACCGACTTGGCTTCTGTGTGTAGGTTAAGTCCCTACTAAATGTTTCTTTCCAAGAAACTGCATTTGTCAGTCTTTTCTGTTGCTGAGACGGGGTCTCGCTCTGTCACCCAGGCCGCAGTACAGTGGGGTGATCTCAGCTCACTGCAACCTCCACCTCCTGGGCTCAAGCCATCCTCCCACTTCAGCCTCCCAAGTACTGGAACTACAGGCGCACTCCACCACACTCAGCTAATTTTTGTTTTTATTTTTCATAGAGATGGGGTCCTACTATGTTGCCCAGGTTTGCCTTAAACTCCTGGGCTCAAGCGATCCTCTCACCTCGGCCTCCCAAAGTGCTGGGACTACAGGTGTGAGCCACCGCACCAGCCCTGTCAGCCTCCTTCTTTGGCTTCTCAGCTTCCTGGGACTTTGGGGCAGGTGTGCATGGACCTGGCCACCATGAAACAGCACATGTGCACATGTGCCCACGTGTGTGTGATCAGGACACCTGTGTACCTGGTCTCACCGACTGCCGAAGCCCCTTCTGGAATGACCTGAGATCCCACCAGTTAGGCCAGCACTCGGGTTTCAGCCTCTGAATAACTCTGCTGAGGTGGGATGTCTTCTCCCCACTTAGCAACAAGGGAAGCCAGGCCCAGAATGTGTTTTAAACAAACAAATGTGCCTAAGGTACCGGGGTTGCCACAGGGTCACACTCCTGACCCAGGAGGGAAATACCTAGCATGGGTGAAGGGCTCTCTTCCAAAGGGAGAAAAAGCCACCTGCTAGAGGTCAGGCCATCCGCCCCCCGCCCGTGTGGAGGCGTGGCCAGCAGGGGCCGGGAAGGCTGAGCCCCAGTGGATTGGAGTCAGGTCCCACCCCCAGTGCCACACAGACCACCACAGCCTCGCCTGCTACAGCCTGGCTGCTGTGAAATCGGGGCCCAGCTCTCCGTTCTCCCACTCCTGCCTCGAGGGAAGGGGGTTCCTGGGCCTTCCAGGTGCCTGGCTCCGTGTCTGGAAATGGCCCGTGGCTCATCGCACCTCTGCCTCCTCAGGGCTACCCAATCAAGCGACTACCCAAGCGCCCCCACGTGGGTGGGAAAACTCAGCCACCTTGCCCGAGCCCAGGCCCTCTACGGGAGCTCCTCGGAGCCAGGGACCCTGGTGGGGAAATGACGACAAGGCTGAGCTGAATACGGGAGAAGCAGGTGGCAGGTTACATGGCCCATGCCTGGGAAAACTCTTCTGACCTCATCGTGGCCCAAGGAGGCCCCAAGCACGCCAGCTGGACCCTGGGGTCGACCACGGTGTCAGACACCTCCCGTCCTCAGCGGCTCCTTCTCCAGCACACTCCACGGGTTTCCAGGATTTAAGCGGCTTGCATGAGGGCCCAGGCACACGTCAGGGAGACGCAAACGAGGGAAGACTCGAGGCAGAGAGAGAAGACAGAGGAGGGCGGCCTGAGCCGGACGCACCCTGGAACAGAGAGCCTGGTCCCGAGTCTCTGGAGCCAGCGCAAAGGCAGTAACACGCAGCTGCGGCTCTGCTCTCCCTGCCAGAGCACGAAGGCACAAGCACTCGGGTTAAAAACCACCTTCGTGGGGTGACCTTGTAACGGAAAATCTCTCCCGTGAGCCCTTGCTGGGTTCCCACGATAGACGACCTCGTTTCACATCAAGTGTGCACGGCCTCAGCCCCGGCCCTGGCCCTGGGTAACACAAATTCTCACACTCATTCTCAGCCCTCATGGGGCGAGGGCTTCGGACTCCTGGCACTCGGCTCCCAGTGGCTCGGGAGGCCTGTTCAGGTGGAGGCCCGGGCCTGTGGTGCCCGACTACCATTTGGTACAGCCCAGAGGTTTGTGCCACCACCTGCCCTGACGCCAGGCAGAAGCTGGCCTTGTGGCCTCCACAGATTGGCCCTTTCTTTTGTGATAAAGTTGTTGATTCTTGACAGGGGGGCCCCCTGACCAGCCATGACAGGGAATGTTCCAGGAGCACAGCCATGCCCGGAGCACAGGTGCCAGCCGGGCTGTGTGGGGAGCCACAGCTCTGCTGCACCTTCCCGGGGGTGGGGACAGCAACCCTCATCTGCACCCACCTCGGCCCTCTTTGCTCTCTGAGACCCCAAATCCTCCCGGTGTCTGATCTCCCACCTACTGTTCAGACACCTTCCCGGCCTCCTCTGCTAAGACTCCCCACAAACATCTCTTTACTCCATGCCCCTCCTGCCCTGGGTTGGCCTCCATGAGGTCCCACAGTCAGTGCACAGGCACAGCGGGGACACCTGGGGCCACGTCGGTTCCTAGCACTACCCAGAGACGGAGACCAGGCGCTTTGCACAGAGCCACGCGAACACAGAACAGGGCAGAGGCAGCAGCACCGCTGAAAACATAAGACACTCCCTGCCCCTAAAACCCAGGTGTAGCCCCCAGTCAGAGGCGAGCAGAGCGCGGCGGGTCCCTGGAGGCTGGGCCTGCGCCCCCTTGGTGGCGGCTCACCTGTAGGCCTGCAGGAGGAGGATCTTGTAGACGTTGGTGCACACTGTCTGGAGGCTGTTCACCTAGAATCGCCAGGAAAGAGAGAAACGGCAGAAACCTCTCTGGGATTTTAAGTTTTTACTTTTTACTTTATCATCCATTCAGATGGCACAAGAAAGAGGAACATTTTGACAAGAAACCATCCCTCTCCCCAGTGAAATCCGGCCTGACCCTCACCCGGCAGCTGTCAACCACCCTGGGGGAGTCAGGACTCCCTGTCGTCTGCCTGCCTCCGAGGCTTGGCCAAAAAGGGAAGGCACCAGGAGAGGGAGTGAACGCAGATGCCCACAGGAGAGGGGAGTGGACACAGATGCCCACAGGAGAGAGGAGTGGACACAGATGCCCACAGGAGAGGGGAGTGAAAGCAGATGCCCACAGGAGAGGGGAGTGGACACAGATGCCCACAGGAGAGGGGAGTGGACACAGATGCCCACAGGAGAGGGGAGTGGACGCCCACAGGAGAGGGGAAGTGGATGTGGACCCTCACAGGAGAGGGGGAGTGAAGGCATGGCAGTGTGCACACAGGTGTGCAAGGGCACAAGTATGAATGTGCACACGCAAATGTATACCTGACATGCATGTGTTCGTGTGCAGTCATGCGGCATTCACGTGAGGTGCATGCATGTAGGTGTGCAGTGTGAGTAGCATGTGTGCACATAATCTGTATCGAGGGCCCCTCATGTTCACCCTGATAGGTCCTCAGCACCAGCACCCCGCCTTACAGGGTGAGACAGGGTCCCAGGCCCCAGTGGGCTGTGGCTCTGAAGTTGCAGTCCTGAGAGCATTGTCCCGTCTGGACATCTGCGTCCACTCCCTCTCCTGTGGGTGTTCACTCCCCTCTCCTGTGGGCGTCCACTCCCCCTCTCCTGTGGGCATTTGCATCCACTCCCCTCTCCTGTGGGCGTCCACTCCCCCTCTCCTGTGGGCGTCCGTGTCCACTCCCCCTCTCCTGTGGGCGTCCACGTCCACTCCCCCTCTCCTGTGGGCGTCCGTGTCCACTCCCCTCTCCTGTGGGCGTCCGTGTCCACTCCCCTCTCCTGTGGGCGTCCGTGTCCACTCCCCTCTCCTGTGGGCGTCCATGTCCACTCCCCTCTCCTGTGGGCGTCCACTCCCCCTCTCCTGTGGGGATCCACCCCATCTCACCCTGTAAGGAGGGGCGCTGGTGCTGAGAACCTAGCAGGGTGAACATGAGGGGGCCCTTGATACAGGTTATGTGCACACATGCTACTCACACCACACACCCACACGCATGCACCTCACATGAATCCCACACGAATGCACATGAACACACATGCACGTCAGGTATGCATTTGCATGTGCACATTCATACTTGTGCCCTTGCACACCTGTGCACACACTGCCATGCCTTCATGTACACACACACGTATGGCTCGCGTGCATCTGCGCACATGTGCACTCTTATGTGCAGCCAGTCACCGTCAGCCTTGCAGGCACGCACACACACACGTACACATGCGTGCACACAGTAACACACATGCCTCTCGAACTCTGAACTCTGTGCTGACCGTCAGCCTGCTCACCTGCAAATCCAGAAACAGGCTGTGACACTTCAGCCGCAAGACCCCAAAGAGTTTGCGACGCATGTTCCTCCCGGCCTTGAAGCCGCGGTTGAAGGTGAGACTGGCTCTGATGGAGGTCCGGGCGTAGCTGAGACACAGGGGGGACGTCAGACACGGGTGCCTGCCCCACACCCAGCCCCCTCCTGCAAAGCTTGCTCCAAAGAGCCTCCTGCCTTCCTCCTGCTTCCTTGTCCTGCCTGGGGCACGCGCTGTAGCCTGAGGGAGTTGGGTGCTCTCTCCGTGGACTCAAAACGCTACACGCCATCCGGACCCTGCATGGCCAGACTCCACCAGGACGTGGCTAGTGATGTTGAGTGTATCCAAGCCTTGCACGGCCGTGTGTGTGCACTCATCATCTGCCCTGATGAGATCTGCACATAACTCGGCCAAAAATACATAATAAACTATGGAGCCCTGACTCCCAGGCGTCCCTCGAGCGGACACGGGTGTGACTCAGCTTCTCTGTGGGAGAACACTGAGTCGGGCATGGGGAATCTCACTGTGTTTGAATCTCATGGATGGAAGAGCCAGGTGGCGCCAGCTAAAGAGGGCTCCAGTGAGTGCACGTGGCACACACAGGGTATCTCCAGAGGGGCAGGATGGAGGCATCCCACCGACGTCCTCCAGGGCCCTGCCACCACTCACTGCCCGTGTACATCCGTGTCCAAAGACGAACACACGTGACATCCACAGCGGGCTCCCTGGGCTGCGTTCTTTTACATCCAGCTTTGAACACTGCTACATTGAAATAAACGTTTTGTGCCATTAAACATTCTTCAAAAATTCTTTGAAAACATGTCTAACGGCAGAGTAAGTTTTGTGATACATAGTATCTGCTTAGCCCTGGATTTGGGCGGGTTGGCGACTTGCTGTGGCAATCCCCCCTCCCCCATACCTGGAGCACTGGAAATGGGAAATAAGACCCGTGATAATGTCTGGTCACTTCAGAAGTGGAATTACTGGGAAAACACAGGACATTGTAAGGACTTCCATGCAAACAAGCTGCTTTCCAGAAAAGTCTTTCCAACTTGCCTCACCCTGATGCTGGCTCTTGGGAAGCCCAGAAAAGGAGCCAGCACAAAGGACGGGTCTCGCTGTCAGTTTCACACGCATTTCTTTGATGCTGCTGGTAGAACCTTCCCAAGTGTGCATCAGATGTCCATTTCTTCCTTCACAGTTGTCACCAACACAACCTTGGGCTCCGGCTCGCCCCGAGCCTGTGGGTCTGACCTGTGTGGGGTCCTCAGGCGGAGCAAGGGCCCCAGAGCAGCAGGCCAGGCTGCAATCACACACGCCCCTTGCCAGCTGGGTGCTACCCTGGAGGCTTTCTTCATCTACCTCTCAGGTGGTTAGGAGAACAAAGTGAGAGGATGAATGTGCAGGACCTCACAGAGTGCCTTAAATAAATCATGTGCACAAATGCTCCAGGGAACAGCCATTTTCACTGCGGCTCAGGCAAGCTGAGTTCCTCTGCGTGAAAGCAATAGCTGTTGCCTCACTGGTTTCATCTACCTCCCTCCGTGTCCTTCCCCAACACCAAATCAGGGAACATTC
The DNA here is from genome assembly GCF_049350105.2 of Macaca mulatta. NCBI lineage: Eukaryota > Metazoa > Chordata > Mammalia > Primates > Cercopithecidae > Macaca > Macaca mulatta. Next base: position 2,385,579 of record NC_133411.1, read on the forward strand.
ACCTCCCTTCCCTTTGAGTCTTCCGTTTTGTTTCTGTTGCTGCTGTTGTTTGCACGTCATTCCTCTTCTACCTAGAATCTGCTCTGGTACATGTTGTAAAGACACAACTTATTTGCTTCCAGTCAGTTTTCTCAGAAAACAAAATTAAACACACACTCTCTTTTCCGTCAGCTGTGCCACATGCCACATTTAACACACGTTTCTGAGAGGTAGGGCTTCCGTTTTGTTCTATTGTACTGTCCATCACTTCTCACCACATTCTGCCATCTGAGCTGTGGTTTGGGAGACTAAAATCTGGACAAGAAAATTCCCATCTTAACACTCTTCCTGGCCGGGCGAGGTGGCTCAAGCCTGTAATCCCAGCACTTTGGGAGGCCGAGACGGGCGGATCACGAGGTCAGGAGATCGAGACCATCCTGGCTAACACGGTGAAACCCCGTCTCTACTAAAAAATACAAAAACTTAGCCGAGCGAGGTGGCAGGCGCCTGTAGTCCCAGCTACTCGGGAGGCTGAGGCAGGAGAATGGCGTGAACCCGGGAGGCGGAGCTTGCAGTGAGCTGAGATCCGGCCACTGCACTCCAGCCTGGGTGACAGAGTGAGACTCCGTCTCAAAAAAAAAAAAAAAAAACACTCTTCCTTTTTCACTTTTCTTAATCATCTTGCCTGTTTTCTTCTCCCAGATGCCCTTCAAGCCTTTGTATGCTTCAGACACAGAGGACGTGTGCTCACCCCGAGTGCGGCAAACCACTGCCTCTACTGCTGAGCTTTTACAACCACCTCTGCAAGCAGGCACTCTGACCAAGTGGCCTTTGGGAGCACAGAATATTCTGGCATTGAACCCACATCTGATGACCTGATGCCCACCCATCCTGCACTAGCCTTTGTGGCTTTGCAATGTGTTCAGAGAGAACCCATTTTCCTGATTCGTTTGTCTGTCTGCTTTGTCCTTCAGTAACATTCACTGATGCTGTGCCATAGGCCGGAACCAGGGGTGCCTGTCCTAAAAAATACATTTCATGGGGAGCAAAATAAGCAGTGGACAGTTCACGGCTGATGGTATGGCCAGTGCTGCAGAGGTGCCTAGGGAGAGGCAAGGAGGTGCCGGGAGCCCAGGAAATCTGCAAATCACCCAGACAAAGCCAGCAGAGGCCAGGATCAGGTGAGGCTGGGAGGGGGAAACAGGGACTGTGGGGAGCACAGGGGACCGGTGTCCTGGTGGGGAGGGAGCTGCAGCAGGGATGTGCTGGGCACCATGCACGAGGGCATCTACACCTGCCACTCCCCCAACACGAGGGTGTCCGCACCTGCTGCTTCCCCGTTAAGCAAACCCCAGGGAGCATTCTGCAAAGAGGCAAAGTCCAGATCCAGACTGTTAACTCAGAATGACAGGACCCCAGTTTAAACCACTGGTTTAACAATCATCCAGTAAGGGATTTAAAAATCCCTTATTTCTCTTCCCATGAAGCCGTGCCTTTTAGAGGAAGGAACCCCCAGTTCCGGCCTCTAGCACAGCACCAGTGGATATTATTGAAGGACAGAATAAAAAGCACCTGTCCACCATGGTTTTGGAATGCTGATACTTTTTGCCTTTTTTTAAGGTGAAGTCTCGCTCTGTTGCCCAGGCTGGAGTACAGTGGTGTGATCTCAGCTCACTGCAACCTCTCCTGATTCTCAATGATTCTCAACCTCTCCTGAGCCTCAGTGATTCTCCTGCCTCAGCCTCCCGCATAGCTGAGACTACAGGCGTGCACCACCACGCCAGGTTAATTTTTGTACTTTTTAAGTAGAAACGGAGTTTCACTATGTTGGCTAGGTTGGTCTCAAACTCCTGGCCTCAAGTGATCTACCCATCTCGGCCTCCCAAAATGCTGGGATTACAGGTGTGAGCCACCGCGCCCGGCCTGGAATGGTGAGAAACAGCACAGATTTCTGCATCTGTGTCCATCTTCAATCCATCTGTGTCTGAGCCTGAGGTGGGGCCATGAGCTCTCAGGCTCGGGAGAAATGAGACCCCAGATTTTTGTAGAGACCCCCACACACCACAGCCCTGTCCCCTGATGCGTCACACGTGATCATGAACTCATGGCATCATGTAGACTGTGGATGAGCCTCGGAGTGTGGGCCTCACAGTGGAGAGACTCACGTCCAGCAGGGCCCCAGTGTCTCAGGTTCGCAGAGACTCAAGCCCAGCAGGGCCCCAGTGTCTGGGGTTTGGAGAGACTCACACCCAGCAGGGCCCGGGCGTCTCGGGTTCAGATCCAGATTGCTCTCTGAGGACACCTCAGTGTTCCCAGGTCTGGTGCACAATTTCCTTTTACAAAAATAGCACAGAAAACCTCTCCCCTTGTGACACCCTCACTCCCACAGAAAGACGCATTTCTGCTCAGCCCTGGATGGGACGAGGGGCACCCTGTGGCCTCCGACCCTTTGGGATTGGCAGTCGCCTGCCCCACACGGAAGCAGGGGTGGACGGGACGTCCCTGCAGCACCATCTGTCCCTGCCGGGCACAGGCTCCGCTTCCGGCCAGGTGTGCTCACCTGGAGTAGTCGCTCTGCACCTCCAGGGTCCGGGTGTCCAGCAGCAGTCCGCACCAGGGGAACAGGCCGTGCGCCGGCAGCTGGACAAAAGCTGCGCCACCCAGGGCCTCGTCTTCCACAGGGAAGTTCACCACTGTCTTCCGCAAGTTCACCACGCAGCCGTACTCAGGGACACCTCGGACCAGGGTCCTAAGGCAGAGGCGCGACGTCAGCCCCCCGATGCGGGGCCGTCACCCAGGAGGTGCCCTGACGCCCTTGTTAAATGCTTTGGAAAACCCCAGAGAAGTGGTGATCTGGAGAGGGGTGCTGGGCCTGGCAGCAGCTCTGAAGGGCCTGGACTCAGCCCTGCTCCAGACTTCACGGTGCTTGCCCTGTCTCCTGGGCAGGACAGGTAGGTGAGCGCGCAGGAACCTGGCCGGGACCTGGGACAGCCAGGACTCAGACGGGAGGTGCAGCCCCAGTGGCCTCTGTGATGGTCCATCTCATGTGTCCCCATGGCAAGACCACGATCCTGTTACAAAGACTCATCTGTGATCTGGGGCAGACTAAAATCTGGACAAGAAATTCTCACCACACCACTCTTCTTTTAAGACATTGCTCAATGACTTTGCCTGTTTTCTCCTAGAGGCCCTGAAGGCATCTGCTGTGCTTCAGACGCAGGGGAGGGTTCAGACTTCACGCTCAGGCGTGGGACCCGGCTGGGCTCTGAGCTGGGCAACACCAACCATCAGCTTCACATCAAGGAGGTTCCCTCACCGGACGACAAGGAGGTTCCCTCAGCAGGTCATGATCCTGCCCACCCAGCTCAGGGAGACCCCCTGTGCCCAGCAGCCTCTGCTCTGGCCCCGGGCGTCCCCCTGCCCTTCCTGCAGCCTCTGCTCTGGCCCCAGGCGTCCCCCTGCCCTTCCTGAGGCCTCTGCTCTGGCCCCGGGCGTCCCCCTGCCCTTCCTGCAGCCTGGCCCTGGGACCTCGGCCGGCTGCTCAGCTCCCCTGGTGCATTCCCAGCTCCCCACGGCCACCCCTTCCTGTGATGTGGCTGCCGACTCATCTCCTGAGAGAGTTCTGTCCCCGGGGGGACCCCAGCGTACACTCTGAGCCACCTCCCGGGCCAGCACCCTCAGGAACTTGCCACACAGAAGCAGCGTTCCCCATCGGCTCCGTCCCCTCAGCAGCCTCAGGACTCCTGAGCCCTCAGTTGCCTGGGACCTGGGTTGGTCCTGAGTGAATCTGAGTGGATTTAAATGTGCGCGGCCTGCTGTGATTTAAATGTGCGCGGCCTGCTGTGCTACAGGCTGCAGCACTAACGGGAACGCGGGGCATGCCCCCAGCCCCGGCGGCCCTGGAGGGTGAACTTGGAGGGCGGTTCGAACGGGTTTTCACAAACACAGCCCAGCAAAGCACCCACAACCACCCCCGGCGGCCACATTTTCTGAGGGTACCGTTTACAGCTTTCAAGGTTTCTCATCCCTTGTCAAATCGCACTTTAAAGCAAGCTCTGTGGGGCGCCCTTGAGGGGGACCACGTTGGACAACCCCCTGTGCTGAAACCAGGTTCCCTGTGCCTGATTTTAGTTGGAGCCACAAAAATCAACCCTGAGACCCACTCCTCGCCATCTCCGTGGTTCAAGACAGCACGACTCGACTCGGCGAATCCAAATTCTCCCGCCAATCCCAAACCACCCCACGCGGGAACGTGACTGCAGCGAACGCTGTGGGCCAGCTCACTCGGCAGCTCCTGCTCTCCGCAGGCTCGGGCGCACCCTGGGGAGGAGGCTGCCGTCTGGGTCCGCAGGCCCTGTGCACAGCTCCGGGGGGTCTCACTGGGGCCGCAGGAGCCGCCACGCTTGAAGACTTTCCAGAGAGTGGCAGGAGCCAGGATACCGCCTGCACTCACCATGTGCGTAACCTGGGTGCATCTCCGCGGGACCCACTCTCTCCCGAAGGTGCCCCTGTGCCCCCAGGCCGGGGTGCACGACCAGGCACCTTTGCTCTTGCGGATCCAGCACCGGCAGAGAGACAGGACCCAGCAGAGACAACGCTGCGGTGCCAGGGGCAGGACACGGAGGGCTCAACTCTGCAAAGCCCACAGGCCGTGGAGGTCGCCACAGACACACGGCACGGGCCTCACCTGAGGAAGGCTTTCGCGTGGGTGAGGTGAGGTGTCACCAACAAGAAATCATCCACCAAACGCAGGAGCAGCCTGAAATAAAGTAAAATACACGGGCAAGGTTAACTTTACACTTTTTACGTAGTATCTGTCTACGAGGGACTGAATGTCAAACAATTTACACAGGCAAAAATAAAGTAACATTCTCCAAAGCGGTTAAATCAAAAACTTAAATTTCTTTCCAACAGACGTGCTCTCTGCAGTTCACTGACAGAGCAATTCCTCATTCATTACAAGCACTCGGTGCTCAGCACCGGCTTGTGCAATTCCGCACCAGCTGGAGGTGAACAAAGGCCGCCAGGTGCGGCCCCAATTCTCAGACTCTTAGGGAAAAATAACTGAAGATGGTAAGAATGTTGGGCCGGGAACCTCGCCCCTTCTGAGCCACGTGGTGCCCTTTACCAGCAGGGCAACTGTGGTTCTCAGCATCATCCGAGACCCAGATCCTGCCCCCAGGAAGCGGGGCACGGTGCACTGTGCAACCCTCAGGCCCAAGCCCGGCGCCCCGTGACCATGTACCAGAGGTGTCCCGTCCCAGAGGGCTGACCAGGGTGCCGCCAGCTCAAGGACACTTCCCTCCAAGTCCCAGAGCAAGCTGTGTATACAAGAAATTTTTGTTTCTGTTACATAAACGTATTTCAATCTATAACTTGAACCTTAATGAAGAAGAACCTTGATCCGCTATACATGCTATAATAGGAGCTAGAGTTTCAAAAGAAGCACAGGAAAAATCCGGAGACGTCGAGAGAAATGGCCGTATGGCCTGCAGGCTTCCTGACGCATCCTTCACTAACTGCTTGTTCAATGATACTATTTTCATAAAAAAAGTAACTGCTGTCCACATCCTCTCCAGCACCAGAACACTTCTACAGTGTAAAGTAGTTCAACCGTTGTGGAAGACAGTGTGGTAATTCCTCAGGGATCTAGAACTAGAAATACCATTTGACCCAGCCATCCCATTACTGGATATATACCCAAAGGGTTATAAATCATGCTGCTATAAAGACACATGCACATGTATGTTTATTGTGGCACTATTCACAATAGCAAAGACTTGGAACCAACCCAAATGTCCATCAGTGACAGACGGGATTAAGAAAACGTGGCACATATACACCATGGAATACTATGCAGCCATAAAAAAGGATGAGTTCATGTCCTTTGCAGGGACATGGATGAAGCTGGAAACCATCATTCTCAGCAAACTATTCCAAGGAAAGAAAACCAAACACTGCATGTTCTCACTCATAGGTGGAAATTGAACAATGAGAACACTTGGACACAGGGTGGGAAACATCACACACCGGGGCCTGTCGTGGGGTGGGAGGAGGGTTGAGGAATAGCATTAGGAGAAATACCTAATGTAAATGACGAGTTAACGGGTGCAGCACACCAACATGGCACATGTGTACATATGTAACAAACCTGCACGTTGTGCACATGTATCCTAGAACTTAAAAGTATTAAAAAAAAAAAAAAAGTAATTGCTGTCAACAAAAGCCAGCTGAGTTGAACCACATTAGGTTGGCACAATATTTAGGCGTGTGACGTCCTTGGGTGTAGACCCCATGCAAGTGGGATGGGCAATGGGCTGAAGGGGCGCCCAGTCCAGGCCACCTGTTGAGGGCCTGCCGGGAGATGCGGAGCCTCAGGCTGCACCAGCCTGTGTCCCCGACGACCCTAAAGGAACCCGGGTGGATGTGATGGAAGCTGGTGTGCTTCCTCGGTGTTGAATTCACACGTGCGTCATGCAGGGCAGTGGCCCTCCTGCCTGCTGAGCCCCGAGGCCTCTGGACATGGCCGCTGGACAGAGTCCGCAGTCCTCGGGCTGTGCAACCCCTCCTGTGTGGCTTCACACCAAGGAGGGGCTGCAACCTTGTCTGGTTCCTCAAGACAGAGCAGTCATGATATCCAGAGCACCAGGAATATTAATACTGAACACGTTAAAAGCAAATCGTCCCCCACCCAAGACCCCTGGGAAAGAGGAGGCCTCACCCGTCCCGCCGCATCCCTGCAAACAGCTTGTTCTCCATGTCGCCATAGCACAGGCTGCAGAGCAGCGTGGACAGGATGGAGCCCTGCGGGATCCCCTGGCACTGGACGTAGGACCTGGGGCGGGAAGACGCAGGTAAGCGATGGGTGGGGCATGTGTGGACATGTGTACACTCACACAGAACCACACACAGACCCTCATACACATCACCTCCACACACAACAACACGTCTACCATTCAGCCGGCAAACACCTCACAAACACACCAGACGAGACCTCTGAACACAATCCCCGCGCCCACTCTCACTGCGAACTGGGGCGGCTTAGCGCAGATCCAGCCACAGCTGTGACCACATCCTTGTTCTCAACCATCAAGGCTTTCTTTCATTAAGGTTTCTTAAATCTTCGAGTTTATTCACAGAACCAGACACTTGACCCAGAAGGAATGCTTAACTGGACTCCTTTCTTTTCAAGGAATTTATCCACGGTGAAAGTTCACAGCCCTACATGTAGCAGCTGTGTGCCAACCCATACAGCCTTGCCCCTGGTTTCACCACAACCAACGAGACGCAGACACTCTCCAAACAAACAAGGACGCCAAGGGTGCGTTTTCAGACAAACAGTGAGAGCAGAATAGCCCCTTGGAACCTGAAGGTGCACATAGAAGGCATGGCTGCCACGTGACCCTCGGCCATCCCCAGAGCCCATAGGATGCCCACTCCTGTTGCTAAGAGACACTTGCAGCCTATTGCAAAAACAAGACCTGTTATTTTCGGGAAGTGCTGTAGGCGGTCACCTTAAAAAGAAGCTTTCCGGCCAGGCGTGGTGGCTCACGCCTGTAATCCCAGCACTTTGGGAGGCCAAGGTGGGTGGATCACCTGAGGTCAGGAGTTTGAGCTATCCCAGGCCACCTGCCCCATGGCCAGCACAGAGCCCCCGAGAGGAGCAAACTACACGGTCAACCCCCCACTTTCCAGATGGGAAATCTAGCCACAGAGAGAAGAGCCCGTGCCCTTGCGGGAGTCACGCGACAGGGACGGGAATGAGAATCAGATAAAATCCTCTTGTATATGGAGAGAGAGATACAGCGTGTGACAGCGGGGTGTCCAGCGTCAGTAGTAACTTGGAGCTGACAAGCTGCAGGCTCAAACGCTCAGCCGCACCCCCAACCCAGACACACCCCACACCCCTCGTCCTCCGCACAGGAGCAAGTCCACGCCCCGCTTGCCATTTCCAGGCCTCACGTAGCATCTGCTCTGCTCCAGCAGCTGCAAGCTGGGCCATGTTCCCGGGGCCTTGGGCACCTGCAGCCCAGGAGCCGGAGGGGTGGGGGGCCAGAAAAGGAGACCCTGGTGGCCCCGGGAGAAGGGCAGTGGGGAAGGGGCAGGGCAGAGGTGAGCAGAAGCCCTGCCAGTCCGCCCACCCACCCGCTGGGCAATGGCACCCGGCCACCCGACTCACTTGCCCCCGATGCGCACGGCGTGGTGGCACACGAAGCGTAGGAAGACGTCAAAGAGGCCACTGCTGGTCTCGTTCAGGGAGGAACTCTGGGAAAGCAGAAGACAGACACACGAGAGTGAGCCGGTGGGTACCGAGATAGGCAGGACCACGTGGCCAAGACCCTCCATCCCTTCTGGGGTCGGTGTTCGTGATGAAGTGTGGGCTGGGCTGGAATGCAGGGCCATCGTGGGCTGGCCGGGCCGAGTCTGCAGACACACAGGGGCTTAGGCAGAGTGTGTGACACAGAACATCCCCTCTGAGCCACCTGTGTGTCCAGCTGGGCTCAGACCCACACAGCCCACCGTGGCCCAGATGGCACACGTGATCCATAAGTTGCTGCCCGGCTGCCGGGCACTGGGTCTGGGTCCCAGGAGCCCACGCCACCCCCACCCCCACTCTGGGAGCCAAGGAAGTTTGCCCAGAGGTCTCTCAGCCTCACTCAGTGGACACGACTGTCCCTTAAAGTGGAACAAGCGTTAAACGGGCATCTGCAAAGAGCCACAGGGTCACGTGAACAGACCCAGCACTGAGGGGCCAGCTCAGCGGAACGCGGCTCAAACACGGCCTGTCCTTCTAAGAAGGGGCACACATTTCCCTTGGCCTCGCACCCAGCACTGAGGGGCCAGCTCGGTGGGATGCGGCTCAAACACGGCCTGCCCTCCTAAAGGAGGGGGACACCTTTCCTTTGGCCTCAAGATCAAAATTGCCAGAGAAGACGTTTAGCAAATCATGAATAAAGTCACTGCGGGGCTGGAGAGAGGCCAAGTGGTCAAACGTGAGCAGGTGCCTGAATGCAGCAGCTGTCACAGCCCGGCCCAGCTTAGATTCCGCCAAGGCACACAGCTCCTCATGCCCCCACCACAGCTCATTCCCCCGACCGCCCCCCAGGGCCAACAGTCTGCCTGGTGATGAGCCCAGTGATGCCCCAGGTGAGGACCCACTGCTGGGGTCCATGCCCAACCCTGGGGGCAGTGCTCAGACCTGCTCAATGACGACGGCATCTCTCAGCGGGCTGGTCTCCTGCAGGTGAGCCACGAACTGTCGCATGTACGGCTGGAGGTCCGTCAAGGTAGAGACCTGCCGGCAGAGGAGAGGGCATGAGCCACAAATGTGGCCCACCCTGGCCAGAGCTGGGCACTTGTTTCTTCCAACCAGGACACGTGGACCTGAAGCCAAGCCCGATGGCAGGAGGAAGCCCAGGGAGCCCCCGGGGAGCTTGGGAAAGGGGAGCTGAGGGGCCGGGGACACAAAGCAGCTACAGACACACCTGGGACTCCACCTGCAGCCACCACACATCAGACCCCCGTGACCGACCGCCATCCACAATCACCACATGTCAGACCCCCACGACCGTCCCACGACCGTCCGCCACCCACAGTCACCACACATCAGACCCCACAACCAACCGCCATCCACAGTCACCACACATCAGACCCCATGACTGACCACCATCCACAGTCACCACACATCAGAACCCCGTGACCGACCGCCATCCACAGTCACCACACATCAGACCCCACAACCGACTGCCATCCACAGTCACCACACATCAGACCCCCACAACCGTCCCACGACCGTCCACCACCTAGTCACCACACATCAGACCCCACAACCGACTGCCATCCACAGTCACCACATGTCAGACCCCATGACCGACCGCCATCCACAGTCACCACACATCAGACCCCACGACCGACCGCCATCCACAGTCACCACACATCAGACCCCACGACCGACCGCCATCCACAGTCACCACACATCAGACCCCACGACCGACCGCCATCCACAGTCACCACACATCAGACCCCACGACCGACCGCCATCCACAGTCACCACACATCAGACCCCCATGACCGACCGCCATCCACAATCACCACATGTCAGACCCCCACGACCGACCGCCATCCACAATCACCACGTCAGACCCCCACGACCGACTGCCATCCACAATCACCACGTCAGACCCTCACGACCGTCCCACGACCGTCCACCACCCACAGTCACCACACATCAGACCCCACAACCAACTGCCATCCACAGCCACCACACATCAGACCCCCGTGACCGACCGCCATCCACAGTCACCACACATCAGACCCCACGACCGACCGCCATCCACAGTCACCACACATCAGACCCCACGACCGACCGCCATCCACAGTCACCACACATCAGACCCCACGACCGACCGCCATCCACAGTCACCACACATCAGACCCCACGACCGACCGCCATCCACAGTCACCACACATCAGACCCCACAACCGACCGCCATCCACAGTCACCACACGTCAGACCCCAAGACCGACCGCCATCCACAGTCACCACACATCAGACCCCACGACCGACCGCCATCCACAGTCACCACACATCAGACCCCACGACCGACCGCCATCCACAGTCACCACACATCAGACCCCACGACCGACCGCCATCCACAGTCACCACACATCAGACCCCACGACCGACCGCCATCCACAGTCATGTGGCACAAGTGGCACTCAAGCTCCTGGGCCTCTGCAGCCCAGCGCTGAAGGGATTGCAGGGAGGCAGGTGCAGCCACAGCACAGGCAGGAGAAGAATCTGGAGACGTGGGAGAGAGACCGGCACCCCCACCTCCTGTTCTGCAGAATCCCCCAGGATGCTTGCCATTTACCACAGGACCCACCAAGCCCCTGCGTCCCCAAGATAGGATGTGAGAAGGTATGCAGCTCACGCTAACACAGACACAGGAGACCTTGAACTTGTGAGGCATAAAAGAGGCACACGGATGGCCGGGCACGGTGGCTCAAGCCTGTAATCCCAGCACTTTGGGAGGCCGAGGCGGGCGGATCACAAGGTCAGGAGATCGAGACCACAGTGAAACCCCGTCTCTACTAAAAATACAAAAAATTAGCCGGGCGCGGTGGCGGGCGCCTGTAGTCCCAGCTACTCAGGAGGCTGAGGCAGGAGAATGGCGGGAACCTGGGAGGCGGAGCTTGCAGTGAGCCGAGATCGCGCCACTGCACTCCAGCCTGGGCAACAGCGTGAGACTCCGTCTCAAAAAAAAAAAAAAAAAAAAAAAAGAGGCACACGGCGACTTTGTGCTTTGGCATGTTCCCCGGCCCCCAGGAGCTGGCAGCAGGGCCATGGGCTAAAACCACATCGAGTACAATTCAACCCTGAGAACCGACCTGGAAGGCAGTAACAGGAAGGTACACGGGGGCCCTGCACCCTTCCCAACCCCAGAGCAGGTAACAGGAAGGTACACGGGGGCCCTGCACCCTTCCCAACCCCAGAGCAGGTAACAGGAAGGTACACGGGGGCCCTGCACCCTTCCCAACCCCGGAGCAGGTAACAAGAAGGTACACGGGGGCCCTGCACCGTTCCCAACCCCGGAGCAGGTAACACTCCCACAAATAGCCCATGGGTCTGAGGTCAGCGGAAATCATCCTAGAAATCTGTAATTATGGCCAGGCGCGGTGGCTCAAGCCTGTAATCCCAGCACTTTGGGAGGCCGAGACGGGCGGATCACGAGGTCAGGAGATCGAGACCATCCTGGCTAACACGGTGAAACCCCGTCTCTACTAAAAAATACAAAAAACTAGCCGGGCGAGGTGGCGGGCGCCTGTAGTCCCAGCTACTCGGGAGGCTGAGGCAGGAGAATGGTCTAAACCCGGGAGGCGGAGCTTGCAGTGAGCTGAGATCCGGCCACTGCACCCCAGCCTGGGCGACAGAGCAAGACTCTGTCTCAAAAAAAAAAAAAAAAAAAAAGAAATCTGTAATTATTTTGGACTCAATACAGAAAAGCCAATATATCAAAACTGGCAAGATGCTGCTGAAGCAGGTCTCCAGTGCAGGGTCCCCAGCCACTGTGGTACCAGGGAATGGTTTCATGAAAGACGGTTTTTCCACAGGACAGCAGTGGGGAAGGGGATGGTTTCGGGAGGAAACGGTTCCACCTCGGATCATCAGGCATTAGATTCTCATAAGGAGCACACAACCTAGACCCCTGTCTCGCACAGTTCACAGTAGGGTGTGCACACCTCTGAGCGCCGCGTGCCCCTGCTGATCTGACAGGAGGTGGCCTCAGGCGGGAACGCTGGCTCACCACACCCCACCAGCCTCCTGCTGTGCGCCCGGTTCCTCTCAGGCCCCAGACCGGTGCCAGTCCATGGCCAGGGACCTGGGGACCCTTGCTTTAGAGGGAAAATTGCAACTTCAGATGCTTCTTTAGAAAAGAAAGTTCAAATGTCCATAATCAAAGCTTTTCCCTCAAGGAGCCGGAAAAAGAACAATAAACAAAGCCTAAAGGAAATGGAATGAGGCCATTGATAAATAGCAGACACCAATTACGCAAGAAACAGCCGGGAACTCAGCACACGTGAAACTCTTCTGTGAAGAGAGTCATGAAACTGAAAGAATCCTAGCGAGACATGGAGAAGGAAACGGAGACCGTCAGCACCAAGGCTGGAGGCAGCTACCGCTGCAGATCTCACGGAACCTGCAGGAAGCGAGTCTCGGCCGGGCGTGGTGGCTCACACCTGTCATCCCAGCACTGTGGGAGGCCGAGACGGGCGGATCACCTGAGGTCAGAAGTTCGAGACCAGCCTGGCCAACATGGAGAAACCTTGTCTCTACTAAAATTACAGAAATTAGTTGGCATGGTGGTGGGCGCCTATAATCCCAGCTACCTGGGAGGCTGAGGCAAGATAACTGCCTGAACTCAGGAATTGGAGGCTGCAGTGAGCTGAGATCGCACCAATGCACTCCAGCCTGGGCAACAGAGCGAGACTCCGTTACAAAAAAAGAAAAAAGAAAGAAAGCGAGTCTCCAACTCGCAGAGGAATTCCAAGGACGGAGCCCAGCCAGGGCCACATCCAGGCCAATGAGCACAGGGAGGCCTGGAAGTCCTGCCCACCGGCCACACACCATTGCAGGCACCTCATGACCCAGGAGTGGAAGGAACAGAATGGGGAGCCCGGGGGAGGCCCCCACACCCTGACTTACTATAAATACGCTGAAGGAGTGGTCTCCTCAACAAAGCTGTCAGAGCAACTGCAGACCCACTCCAGGAAGAAAGCTCGCCTTCAACTCTGTGTTACCCCACGCATGAAAACCAGTCCCACAGATCCCCACGCATGAAAACCAGTCCCACAGATCCCCACGCATGAAAACCAGTCCCACAGATCCCCACCTACCCCACGCATGAAAACCAGTCCCACAGATCCCCACCTACCCCACGCATGAAAACCAGTCCCACAGATCCCCACGCATGAAAACCAGTCCCACAGATCCCCATGAATGAAAACCAGTTCCACAGAGCCCCACGCATGAAAACCAGTCCCACAGATCCCCACGCATGCAAACCAGCCCCACAGATCCCCACAGATCCCCACGCATGAAAACCAGTCCCACAGATCCCCACGCATGAAAACCAGCCCCACAGATCCCCACAGATCCCCACGCATGAAAACCAGTTCCACAGAGCCCCACGCATGAAAACCAGTTCCACAGAGCCCCACAGATCCCCACGCATGAAAACCAGTTCCACAGATCCCCACGCATGAAAACCAGTCCCACAGATCCCCACGCATGAAAACCAGTTCCACAGAGCCCCACAGATCCCCACGCATGAAAACCAGTTCCACAGAGCCCCATGCATGAAAACCAGTTCCACAGAGCCCCACAGATCCCCACGCATGAAAACCAGTTCCACAGATCCCCACAGATCCCCACGCATGAAAACCAGTCCCACAGATCCCCACGCATGAAAACCAGTCCCACAGATCCCCACAGATCCCCACGCATGAAAACCAGTCCCACAGATCCCCACCTACCCTACCCATGAAAACCAGTCCCACAGATCCCCACAGAGCCCCACGCATGAAAACCAGTCCCACAGATCCCCACCTACCCCACGCATGAAAACCAGTCCCACAGATCACCACAGATCCCCACGCATGAAAACCAGTTCCACAGATCCCCACAGAGCCCCACGCATGAAAACCAGTTCCACAGAGCCCCACAGATCCCCACGCATGAAAACCAGTTCCACAGAGCCCCACAGATCCCCACGCATGAAAACCAGTTCCACAGATCCCCACAGATCCCCACGCATGAAAACCAATCCCACAGATCCCCACCTACCCCATGCATGAAAACCAGTCCCACAGATCCCCACCTACCCCACACATGAAAACCAGTCCCACAGATCCCCACAGAGCCCCACCTACCCCACGCATGAAAACCAGTCCCACAGATCCCCACAGAGCCCCACCTACCCCACGCATGAAAACCAGTCCCACAGATCCCCACCTACCCCACACATGAAAACCAGTCCCACAGATCCCCACAGAGCCCCAACTACCCCAAGCATGAAAACCAGTCCCACAGATCCCCACCTACCCCACACATGAAAACCAGTCCCACAGAGCCCCACCTACCCCACACATGAAAACCAGTCCCACAGATCCCCACAGAGCCCCACCTACCCCACGCATGAAAACCAGTCCCACAGATCCCCACAGAGCCCCACCTACCCCACACATGAAAACCAGTCCCACAGATCCCCACAGAGCCCCACCTACCCCACGCATGAAAACCAGTCCCACAGATCCCCACGCATGAAAACTAGTCCCACAGATCCCCATGCATGAAAACCAGTCCCACAGATCCCCACAGATCCCCACGCATGAAAACCAGTCCCACAGATCCCCACAGATCCCCACGCATGAAAACCAGTCCCACAGATCCCCACCTACCCCACGCATGAAAACAAATTCCACAGATCCCCACCTACCCCACGCATGAAAACCAGTCCCACAGATCCCCACAGATCCCCACGCATGAAAACCAGTTCCACAGATCCCCACAGAGCCCCACGCATGAAAACCAGTCCCACAGATCCCCACAGATCCCCACACATGAAAACCAGTTCCACAGATCCCCACCTACCCCACGCATGAAAACAAATTCCACAAATCCCCACCTACCCCACGCATGAAAACAAATTCCACAGATTCCCACCTACCCCACGCATGAAAACCAGTCCCACAGATCCCCACCTACCCCACGCATGAAAACCAGTCCCACAGATCACCACAGATCCCCATGCATGAAAACTAGTCCCACAGATCCCCACAGAGCCCCACGCATGAAAACAAATTCCACAGATCCCCACCTACCCCATGCATGAAAACCAGTCCCACAGATCCCCACCTACCCCACGCATGAAAACCAGTCCCACAGATCCCCACAGAGCCCCACGCATGAAAACCAGTCCCACAGATCCCCACCTACCCCACGCATGAAAACCAGTCCCACAGATCACCACAGATCCCCACGCATGAAAACCAGTCCCACAGATCACCACAGATCCCCATGCATGAAAACTAGTCCCACAGATCCCCACACATGAAAACCAGTCCCACAGATCACCACAGATCCCACGCATGAAAACCAGTCCCACAGATCCCCACCTACCCCACGCATGAAAACCAGTCCCACAGATCCCCACAGATCCCCACGCATGAAAACCAGTCCCACAGATCCCCACAGATCCCCGCAGATCCCCACCTACGTTTGAAAGCTGACACAGTAAAGGCTGTTCTAAAAGGAGACGCAGAAGCAATGTCACCACAACCTCAAGGTAAACAGAGTTCCTGAAGGGAACACAAACAGATTTAGCCACAAACAGCTGCTAAAGTGGACTGCGTTAGTGGACTGCGTTAGTGGACTGCGTTAGTGGACTGTGTTAGAAGTACAAATTTCCAGTCCTCAAAAGGCTTGACTTAAGAGCACAAAAGCAAGACACACACGGCACAGACATTCACAGTGCACACATCTGATGCCAGACTTGCACCAGAACACACAAAGAGCTCCTGCAAGCCGATGATGGCAGGCAGGCACCCCGCACAGAGCAGGGCAGGATGGATGGGGACCTCCCGCAAGAGCCCCGGGGCGGCCAGCACGGGAACAGTGTGGACACATGGGCATCAAGAGAGCCCCCTGCACAATCCCACGAGGCGGCTTCGACACCATCAGGCCGGCGGCCACCGGAGGCACCACCCTTGCAAGCAGCCAGCCACCCCCCTGGAAACTTCCACAATATCCATAAAGCACGTCAGCGACCCAGCAACCCCACTCCTGGAATTCACCCAGAGGTGAGGGCCTCTGACCCCTGGGACGCCCCCAGAACCCAGAACACTCACAGCTGTGCAGTCTGCACCCAGGAGCCTCCACAGCAGCAGGAAGGATACATCCACGTGGGGTGTTCCACAGCAGATGCCATACATGGACAGAACACGCAGCTGAGGCGTTCAGCACAGCTGAGACTTGGACCCCCAAACCCACCTCCTGCCTGATCTCACTTGTGGAGACCAGAAGAGGGAGACCATGGAGGTCGGCACCAGGGTCACGGTGGGGGCGGCACCTTCCGCTGCAGTGGGGGATTCTCCTGGGCTCTGGTGACTTTCTGCACCTGGGCATGGGTGGGTGGCGGGGAGGGGGGTCTCCTGGGCTCTGGTGACTTTCTACACCTGGGCACAGGTGGGTGGCGGGGAGGGGGGTCTCCTGGGCTCTGGTGACTTTCTACACCTGGGCACGGGTGGGTGGCGAGGAGGGGGGTCTCCTGGGCTCTGGTGACTTTCTGCACCTGGGCATGGGTGGGTGGCAGGGAGGGGGGTCTCCTGGGCTCTGGTGACTTTCTACACCTGGGCACAGGTGGGTGGCGGGGAGGGGCGTCTCCTGGGCTCTGGTGACTTTCTACACCTGGGCACAGGTGGGTGGTGAGGAAGGGGGTCTCCTGGGCTCTGGTGACTTTCTACACCTGGGCACGGGTGGGTGGCGGGGAGGAGGGTCTCCTGGGCTCTGGTGACTTTCTGTACCTGGGCATGGGTGGGTGGTGGGGAGGGGGTTCTCCTGGGCTCTGGTGACTTTCTGTACCTGGGCATGGGTGGGTGGTGGGGAGGGGCGTCTCCTGGGCTCTGGCGACTTTCTACACCTGGACGCAGGTGGTAGCCATCAGGTTTCCACGAGTGTAAAATTCTGCTGAGTCATACATGAGATTTGCAAATAGCTGCAGTAGCCTCAAGAAGTCAGAGAAAGAGGTCCTTGCAGGTCTCCACATGCGCCTTTCCCCAAACTGAAGCTCCAGGGACACTTCACCTCTGCACCCTGGCCTGGCACTACTCTGGGGGCTTACCACTCCAGCGTGCTCATGACCATTGGGTGGGAACCCAAGTCCAGGGCCCCTTTCACCCCTGCTGAGCCCCAAGGCCTCCGGCCACTCTGGGAGGAGTGTGTCCCGGGGAGCGAGGCCTGAATCAGCCTTCCTGTCTCTCATAGAGCCGGCACGGGCCAGGCTGGGGTCCTGGGGGTGCCGGGGGTCCAGGAAGGTACCACCCAGTGTCCCTACTCTCCTCTCAAACCCGGCTTGGAGTCTCCAAGGCCCAGCCCTGTGACAGGACAGGGGCACCTGTGCTGGAAGGGAGGACCCTGAATGTGGAGTTCACCAAACCAGCACCCAAGAGCGTGAGGACAATGGTACGGACCATGCCTGGAAGAGGAAGGAGGAAGGCCAAGGGGCCACACACACCCACGCCACAGACACAGTGTGGACATGCATGTGCCACGGACACATGCGCACACACACACCACAAATATGCACGTCACAGACACGCAGCACAGACACACGCTCATGCATACCACAGGCACACACACCAGAGACACACCACGCACACACACGTGCCACAGATACACACACATACATCACAAATATGCTCATCACAGACACATGCACCACGGACACACCCGTGCCACACACGTGCCACACACGTGCCACATGCGCATATCACAGATACACACACATATCACTGACGTGTAAATCATGGAAGTACCTCCATCACAGAAACACATCACAGACATGACTGCAAACTAGACACATCCAGATCCCAGGGACACACATCCTGGACACAACTGTATCACACGTGAGCCTTACGTGGCTCTTGAAGGTCTTGCGGACGTGCCCATGGGCGGCCTTCCGGACCACAGCATACCGGCGCACGCAATATGTGTTCTGGGGCTTGATGATGCTGGCGATGACCTCCGTGAGCCTGTCCTGGGGGATGGTGTCGTATGCGCCCATCACATCCACCTGCGTGAGTGAAGGCAAGAAGGCTAACAACGGCCACCCAGCAACTCAGACGTCACCTCTGCCCTCAGGGCCTGGCCGCAGCCGCGTCCCCCCATCTCTCTCTGAGCCCCACCTCTCCAGACCCCAAGGGCAGGGCGGGCTGTATGCCCTCTCTGAGCCTCAGGACAGGAGGGCCCTGGCTCAGGACTGGGGTGCGAGGCACCGGGGCCTGGTGGCTGAGCTGGTGCGGTTCCTTCTCTGACGGGAACTGGAATCCAGTGGGACCCTCCCTGGGAGGAGGAGCCCGGGGCAGTTGGGGTGCAGAGTCGGGGCCCATGTGCTGCAGGAAAGGCTGAAGGCCTCCCTGCCAGGTGCCGGGTGTGTCCCCAACAGTGACCGGGTCACCTGCACTCCCTGTGGCCCACCCAGCATGAGGTGTCAATCAGGCAGCCACCCCCAAGGTCCAGCAGGGCTGCTGACGGGGTCCCAGCGCCCACCTTGACGAAGTATAGCTTGGGCGGCGGGTCCTGGGCCCGCACACGCAGCACAAAGTTGCGCCAGGCCCTGTGGATATCATCCAGGCCCAGCACAGAGGCACCCAGGAGGCCGGGGCGCCGTGCCCGCTCGTAGTTGAGCACACTGAACAGTGCCTTCACCCTCGAGGCGAGACGCTCGGCCTGGCGGGGACGGCACGGGAGACGGTCAGGACAGTGGACCTGGCCAGGTGCCCCGCCCCACCAGAGGGACCCAGGGGAGAAGCAGCCCCACCCCAGTGTCCCCAGCCGCCCAGACCTAGGTCCTTGAACCCCTCCCAGCTTCCCCAGACCCTGTTTGAAACGTGGTCCCGGCTGCATGTGTGTTGCACATGGGATGCTCATGCCATACCTCTGTCCACCTCACCCCACACTCCCCTCAAATGACGGGGTCACTACAGCCACAGCAGCCACAGGGGTGGGGTGCAGGAGCCGTGGGGTGAGGGCCCAGGGTCCTCAGAGCCCGGTGGGGTCCTGGCAGCCATGGCCTGGTCCCTGGGCCCACATACGGAAGCACCCGGTGCCCGAGCACCACGGCAGGACACGAACCTGGGACCTCGCGCTCTGCTGCGTCCAGGCCCCAGCCCAGCCGCTGCTTGTGGTCCTCAGAGCCTGTCCCTGCCCCAGGACCTCCCCCAACACCCCCACACTGCTTTTCTGGAGGCACCAGCACCTCGGCCACCTCACCACGCCCACAAATGGGTGTAAGCCGTGCCGTGGGCCGGGCTGGGTCCCGTGGCCCCTCCTCCGGGCCCTGCATCTAAGCTGATACCAAATGTGGGGCTCAAACACACTTCTGTTTAAAAAGGACACTAAACCAAAGCACAGTCACCCTCTTTTCTCTGCGGAACGTTCTGGCTCCCACGACGTAGTCCATGTTCACGATCGGCCGGAGCCCGTCAGGCTTGGGGAGGAAGCGGAGTCTGGACGCCAGCAGGGTGGGCCTGGCTTCCCGATGCTGCCTGGCCTCTGCTTCCGACAGCTCCCGCAGCTGCACCCTCTTCAAGTGCTGTCTGCAACAGAGAGCCCCTCAGGACACGCTCAGCCAGGCGCCAGACTAGGGGGAAGCTCACGGGAAGCCACAAGCCCCCATCGACTCAGTGAGGGCTCGGGACACCCACGGCAGCACACACTGAAGGCCATGCCCGGGGCCACGTCCTCCCACGCCAGCCAGACGCCTCTGAGAGCCCTCTACTTGCAGGGCACCTGGACACCTGGTCCTACAGTCAACCCTAGGAACGCACAGTCCAGTGGTCAACCCCCAGGGTGACTGTCCCACCATCAGCACCAGGGAACCTGGTCCCATGATCAACCCCCAGCCTGCCTGTCCAGTGGCCGCCACCCAGGATGGGGTGCAAGGCTGCATCTGGGGCCACATGAACTCATGCTCCCTCCACACAGGATGCCTGTCCCTCTGGTACAGCCACTGGGTAGCCCAGGTCTGGCCCCAGGCAGGACCCTCAGGCAGAAAGAGCCGCATCCCTTCCAATGGAGAGGGCAGGGGAGGCTGCTCAGGGCAGCTCAGCCAAGGAGCAGAACCAGCTCCCGTGAGCCCACCAGCTCCCTGACACCTCTGCCCTTTGGTGTTTTCTCCCAAAACCACCCATGGGGGAGTGGGGGGCTGGAGTGGCCACACCTGGACCTGGGCATCTGCGGATGACGGCCTAGTGCTCTATGGTCGCTGGGCCCGAGGGTGCTCCGGGGCTGGTGCCCTGACCCCAGGCCGCAGGCCCAGCCGAGCACAGGAGAGGCACAGTACCCTGTCCAGGGAGGAGGGGCCTCCGAGGCCCCTCAGGCAGAACATCAGCTCCAGCCGTGACAAGGAGCGACTTGGGGACCACCACGTCTGTCTGCTCCTTCCTGTCACCCCAATTAAATTCTTCCCAAAACACTGGTCAAATGACCACGTTGGGTCACACACCATTCACTATGTGCAATGTCTAAGTAGGGCACATTGTGTATTAACTCGTTCCCACAAGGAAAGCCCTGACTCTCCCCCAGATACAGGAGGAAACGGCCCCAGCCCCACGTCGGGGTCCCCAGCCCAGAGGCCGTGTTACCTCTGATGAGGTCTGCTGCCAGCTTCCTCTGCAGACATCCTGATTTGGGGCATGGGGTGTGAGAAGCCCCCCAGGGACTCGAGTGTGCAGAGGAGCCGGGGAAGCCCTGACCTTGTGACTAAAGAGTCCTCACCGAGCCCTCCAGTCAGCCTGGGTGGGACACAGAGAAGCTAATATCATGGCCTGGGCTCAGCCAGGCTGATGTCTCCCAGCCCAGCACTCCAGTCCCTCACTGACGCAAATCCAGCTTGAATCTGCCACAATCCCTCACACTCTTATCAGCTGAACACTGCAGACAAAATCTCGCAGCCATTCAAACGCAGCCACCTAGAAGTTAGCTCATGATGGACATCTCCTACCCCGGGTGCTCCCCACACAGGTGCTCCCCACAGTGAGTCACCAAGAGGGTGGGATTTTATCCTCTCGTGACCTAAATCCAGCAGATTAAAGATTCATGCAGACCAGCATGAATTAAAAGACAATCGGGGGCCAGGCACAGTGGCTCAGCCTATAAACCAAGCATTCTGGGAGGCCAAGGTGGGTGGATCACCTGAGGTCAGGAGTTCGAGACCAGCCTGGCCAACATGGCAAAAGCCCATCTCTATTAAAAATACAAAAATTAGCCAGGCGTGGTGGCAGGTGCCTGTAATCCCAGCTACTTAGGAGGCTGAGGCTGGAGAATCGCTTAAACCCGGGAGGTGGAAGTTGCAGTGAGTGAAGATTATGGCACTGCACTCTAGCCTGGGCAACAGAGCAAGTCTCCATCTCAAAAAACAAAAAAAAAAAAAAAAAGAGAAAGAGAGAATCGGATCCACATCCCGAGGAGGGGCAAGGAGGCTGGTGGTAGTGTTTCCATCCAATATAAACCGCTTCTGCTTTACAGACCCCAGAGACCACTTGGCATAAACTCCTGATTTCACAAGTAACAGAAAGTGAGCTCCGGGCAATCAGAGCCCAGCACAGAATCCACTCGGGCCAGGCCTGTGATGGGGGCCCTGGCTCCCAGCCCAGAGCCGCACAGCCAGGGAAGCACCGGCGCCGGGACGACAGGCGCACGCTGAGGCCGGGGCTGGTGCTGCAGGACTTCGAGAAGCAGGGGACCAGCGTGGGGGTACACTACCTGATTCCAATGCTTTGCAACTTGCTCCAGACACTCTTCCGGTAGAAAAAGAGCCTGTTCTTCTGAAACGTGGTCTCCGTGACATAAAAAAAAGACCTGAGCAGCTCGACCACATACACACTCATCAGCCAGTGCAGGAACTTGGCCAGGATCTCCTCCCGCAGGCGGTGCTCCGCGGCCGGCACACAGCCCACCCCTGAAACGAGAAGGACACCGCACATCCAGCTCACCGCAGGGCTGGCGACCTCATCGCAGACCTGCACCATCTGGTACGACAGCCATGGCCACGGGGAGCCCAGCAGGTCCAGGCTGAGATGGCCGCACACGGGACCCACACACGGGATCCCGCAGATCAAGCACAAAAAATGTCACATGTCCTGTGAGTGACGCTCCCACCAATGACACCCTAAATGATGAGCTGTGGACGTGCTGGGCTTCAGTAAAATTATTATTACGTTAATTTCACCTTTTCTTTTTTACTTTTTTAATGTGGCTGCTAGAATTTTTTTTTCTTTTTCTCTATTTTTTTTTTTTTTTTGAGACAGTCTCCCTCTGTTGCCAGGCTGGAGTGCAGTGGCGCAATGTCAGCTCACTGCAACTTCCAACTCCCTGGTTCAAGCGATTCTCCTACCTCAGCCTCCCAGGTGGCTGGGATTACAGGCACCCACCACCATGCCCGGCTAATTTTTGTGTTTTTAGTAGAGATGGGGTTTCACCATGTTGGCCAGGTTGGTCTCGATCTCCTGACCTTGTGATCCATCCGCCTGGGCCTTCCAAAGTGCTGGGATTACAGGCGTGAGCCACCGCGCCCAGCCTAGACATTTAAAAATGATCCACGTGGCTCATGTCATGCTCCTGTTGGATGACAATGGCTCGGAGCCTCATCCTTTGTCCTGGTCCCTAAGCAGAAGGGAGGAGGCAGACACTTCCCCGCCAGGCAGCACATCGGGGCTGGCACCAGACCGTAGGTTTGTGTGATTTCAAACTCGTCACCACGGAGCCCAGATCCCAACGTGCCTGGGGTTTTCCAGGCTGAACCCAGGCCGAGCGGACGCTGCTGTCACCCACTGGCTAAGGAACGCCGGCCACGTGGTGCTCCAGACACTCACGGGCCAAGATGACCGCCCTTCTCGTGAGTCTCCACATCTTCATCTGTGCATAAGCAGAGGTCCCCGGACGTCACTAGAAGCCATGGAGGCCACAGTGCAGGTAAAGCTGGGGTTTACCAGCAATAACAAGACAGAAGAACCAGGCAAAGGACAAGGAAGGGGACCCCAGAAGGCAGGCCTGAGACAAAAGACAGACAGGGAACAGAGGAGGAAAAGCAGGGCAGGGACAAAGCTAAAGAAACACCGAACACGGAAAACAATATTAATAATGGTTACCTTGTGGGTGTGTCAAGATACCCAAGATAGAACTAAGTCAGCAGGGAAAATAGCACATAGGCTGGGGGTGGTGACCAGAGTTAAAATATACTTAAGGCTCTTACTGCTCAGGACAAGGGTAGCAATGTTTCAGACTTCATTTTAAAAGATCAGGGTAGGCCGGGCGCGGTGGCTCACGCCTGTAATCCCAGCACTGTGGGAGGCCGAGGCAGGCAGATCACTTGAGTCAGGAGTTTGAGACAAGCCTGGCCAACATGGTGAAACCTCATCTCTACTAAAAATACAAAAATTAGCCAGGTGTGGTGGCGGGCACCTGTAATCCCAGCTACTCATGAGGTTGAGGAATGAGAACTGCTTGAACCCAGGAGGCAGAGGTTGCAGTGAGCCGAGGTTGCGCCATTGCACTCCAGCCTGGGTGACAGAGTGAGACTCTGTCTCAAAAAACAAAAGCAAACAATGACAATGAAAAGATCAGGGGGTAACACTAAGCAAAGGGAAATAAAAGCAAATGCCCAGTGACCAGGAGGCAACGACAGGATCCACACACACTTGGCAGGAAATGCACACAGCAACCCAAGAGGTAGTGAGAAACAAGGGAACGAGGACACGCAAAAGGCAAATGGAGAATCACAGTGCACCAGACGGGTCTCTAGTGACAGAAAAATGAAAACAAATCAAGTTATCCAGTTAAACAACAACTGTCAGACTGGACTGGAAATTCACCTACATGCTGTTAACAAGACATACCTACACGGTAAGAACAAAAAAGTGTTGAAAATTAGGCCAGGCACAGAGGCTCATGCCTGTAATTCAGCACTTTGGGAAGCCGAGGTAGGTGGATCCCTTGAGTCCAAGAGTTTGAGACCAGCCTGGGCAACACAGCAAGACCCTGTCTCTAGAAAACATTTTAAAATTAGCCAGGTGTAGTGGTGCGTGTCTGTAGTCCTAGCTGTTCAGGAGGCTGAGGTGAGAGAATGGCTCACACTGGGAGGTAAAGGTTACAGTGACCTGTGATCATGCCACTTCACTCATCCTGGGCAACAGAGCAAGACTCTGTCTCAACAACAAAAATACATATATATATATATAAGGCAGAAAACAGATACAGCAAGAAAATACTAATCAAATGAAGCCCAGTGTGGCAGTACTAAGGGCAATTTAAAAAAAGAATCACTAGATGACTAGAGACATAGAAGTCTACAAAAGATTCACTCATCAGGAAGATAAAAATTCTACCACGTGCATGTACCTAATAATGCCCCATATAAATGCCACCAAACAAGAAGAAATGAACAGACCCATCCCCCATGTGATGGACTGTGGCCTCCTTCTTGGAATTTCATGCATCTAGAAGGAGACAGAAGCTTTGCACAGGACTTAATAAGCTGGATATAGTGAACATGCCCTCTATTGGCAGGACGTCAAATTTACAATGGCTGATTCTGGAAACCATCCACACACTAGATCACAAAGCAAAGATCCACAATTGGTATTATACAGACCACCATACAACTGAGTTTGAAATCAATAACAAAATGATAACTTAAAATACTCTACAAATCTGGAAAATAAACCATGTTCAAATAACTCACTGCTCAAAGAAATCACAGAATAAGTTAAAGAATACTTAAAAGTGACTGATATCAAAATGACTTCACATCAAAACACAGGGTGCGCAAAGAAAAAAATCACAGTGTAAGAATATTTAAAAGAAGTATTAACACGTATGAACACTTTTAAGTATTTTAAGAACACTTAAAAGTGGCTGATGTCGAAATTCACATCAAAACACAGGGTGCAGCTAAGGCAGCACTTAGAGGGAAAGGCATAACTAAACTAAGAAGTTAGAAAAGAAATGAAAGAATAAACCAAAAGAAAGCATATAATGGAAAAATAGAAATATTAGAGGTAAGTCAGTGAAATTCAAAACCAAGACCCAAGAGAGAAGTCTGACGAAGGCCGGCGGAGACACCAGCCCTCCACGTAGGTCTCAGAGCAGGAGACAGACGGAGACACTCCAACCTGTGGCTGGATGTCAATCCACATGAGGGGGCGACTGGAGGCAGAGCCCAGCCTAAGCAATGACCGGCAGGTGCCCAGAATAAGGCGACAAGGGTTGCCACCCACCCAAGGGAGCCAAGCTGAGGGGCAGCTTGGGAGAAAATAGGACAAGTGAGGGGGTTGGGGTGCCTTGTTTTCCTTCAGGCCACAGAGAATCCTTTCTGGGATGTCTCCAGCAACACTTGGCAGCAGACACAGGCAGCCCAGAGTCCAGCCTCAGCATGACAGGGACACCCGGGGACCGCACCTCACTCACCCTGAATGACAGGGACACCCCGGGACCGCACCTCACTCACCCTGCACGTGACAGGGACACCCGGGGACCGCGCCTCACTCGCACGTGACAGGGACACCCGCAGACCGCGCCTCACTCACCCTGCACGTGACAGGGACACCCGGGGACCAACTCACTTGCACGTGACAGGGACACCCGGGGACCGCGCCTCACTCACCCTGTACGTGACAGGGACACCCGGGGACCGCGCCTCACTCATCCTGCACGTGACAGGGACATCCCGGGGACCACGCCTCACTCACCCTGTACGTGACAGGGACACCCGGGGACCGCGCCTCACTCACCCTGTACGTGACAGGGACACCCGGGGACCGCGCCTCACTCGCACGTGACAGGGACACCCGCAGACCGCGCCTCACTCACCCTGCACGTGACAGGGACACCCGGGGACCAACTCACTTGCACGTGACAGGGACACCCGGGGACCGCGCCTCACTCACCCTGTACGTGACAGGGACACCCGGGGACCGCGCCTCACTCATCCTGCACGTGACAGGGACATCCCGGGGACCACGCCTCACTCACCCTGTACGTGACAGGGACACCCGGGGACCGCGCCTCACTCACCCTGCACGTGACAGGGACACCCGGGGACCGCGCCTCACTCACCCTGCACGTGACAGGGACACCCGGGGACCGCACCTCACTCACCCTGCACGTGACAGGGACACCCGGGGACCGCGCCTCACTCACCCTGCACGTGACAGGGACACCCGGGGACCGCGCCTCACTCACCCTGCACGTGACAGGGACACCCGGGGACCGCGCCTCACTCACCCTGCACGTGACAGGGACACCCAGGGGCCACGCCTCACTCACTTGCACGTGACAGGGACACCCGGGGACCGCGCCTCACTCACCCTGCACAGGACAGGGACACCCGGGGACCGCGCCTCACTCACTTGCACGTGACAGGGACACCCGTGGACTGCGCCTCACACACCCTGCACGTGACAGGGACACCCGGGGACCGCGCCTCACTCACCCTGCACGTGACAGGGACACCCGGGGACTGCACCTCACTCACCCTGCACGTGACAGGGACACCCGGGGACCGCGCCTCACTCACCCTGCATGTGACAGGGACACCCGGGGACCGCGCCTCACCCTGCACATGACAGGGACACCCGGGGACCGCGCCTCACTCACCCTGCATGACAGGGACACAGGGGACCACGTCTCACTCACCCTGCATGTGACAGGGACACCCGGGGACCGTGCCTCACTCACCCTGCATGTGACAGGGACACCCGGGGACTGCACCTCACTCACCCTGCACGTGACAGGGACACCCGGGGACCGCGCCTCACTCACCCTGCATGTGACAGGGACACCCGGGGACCGCGCCTCACTCACCCTGCATGTGACAGGGACACCCGGGGACCGCGCCTCACTCACCCTGCACGAGACAGGGGAACATTGTGACCTCATCTGAAATCAGAGAATAGCAATGATGACAGGCAGAGTCCTGATCAGAGAACTCAAACTCTCCTCCACGAAGGAAGCTGGAGCGCAAAAAAGCAAAAATGGGTTGCATGACGATTATCGGCGTGGTCCACCTGAGCTGCAGCAGGTGTCAGGCAGCTGCTGTTCGATGGGTAGGGACTTCCAGTCACGCAAGACACAGCAGTTCAAGCAAACTGCTGTAAACACTAGGCCGACTTAGCCATTCTGCACTGTACACAGAAAACCGTGTTAGGAGAGCCAATCTCATGTTATATGACTTTTGCCACCATTAAAAGAAAAAAAAAAAAAAGAGCCCAGGAAGGTCACCCTCCTTGTCTGCATGGCCAGAAGTCTTAAATGTCTCGAGAGTTTGTGGGGAGGGGGTGAAATCGGGACTTCTTCTGGCTGCCACTGTAGGGCCTGGGAGCACTGGGAGCCAAAAGGAGGCTGGAGCGGAGGTGCCTCAACATCAAATCCAGAAAAACAGAGTGGGGACACGGCAGGGCTCAGCAGCACCATCCCCTGAACACCTACAAGCACTGTCCCTTCCCTGAGCAGGTGGAGACATTTGCTGTCCTCTGCTCCCACGTGGCCCTCTTCATACCTAAAGACGGGACCAGGATCTGTGCTGGAGGACAGTCTCATCTCCCTCCTTCTACCCTGTCCTGGCATAGTCAACAAACAATTTTTTTTTTTTTAAGACAGAGTTTCACTCTCATCACCCAGGCTGGAATGCAAGGGCACAATCTCAGCTCACTGCAACCTCCACCTCCTGGGTTCAAGTGATTCTCCTGCCTCAGCCTCCCAAGTATCTGGGACTACAGGTACACACCACCATGCCCAGCTACTTTTTGTAATTTTAGTAGAGACGGGGTTTCACCATGTTGGTCAGGCTGGTCCTGAACTTCTGACCTCAGGTGATCCACCTGCCTCAGCCTCCTAAAGTGCTGGGATTAAGGCGTGAGCCACAGTACCTGGCCTTCAACACACAATTAAATCTTAAACACAAACCTGCATATTGGCTGACCACGTGCACCTGCAACACCCTTCCCTCCCACCCCCAGGAAGAGGGGGTTCTCCTCCCCACCACTCATTCCCATCCTTGAAATTTCGAAGGGGATTACAGGTAATCCGCAGGGACCCTCGCCAGAGCGTCTGTGCTTCCAGACGCTTCTCCCCATTGCCGGCAATCCGGCTCCACTGCCGTGCCCAGCCTCCTCTGTTTACTGCTCTGGCCTCAGTGCCTGGAAACTGTGTGTCCATCAAAACGTGAAGGTGAACCTCGTAAGTTTATGCAAACTGGACAGGAGGGAGAGCAGAGGCAGAGATCACCTTGTCCACTCGACGTTCAGAGCGAGAAGCCACATATGCCCACTTGACGATGGAGACTGGGGGACCAGGGCTCTGCCTGCCCCCTTTTCTGAGCCCCCTACTGCATTCAGCTCTGGGGCCTGGGCCCTCGACGGCCACCACCTCCTCACCTGGGCTCTTGCGCAGCCAAGCACAGTCCCGCACGCTCATCTTCCACGTCAGCTCCCGCAGGGAGAGCTTGGCGTGCTTCCCCAGAGAGATGAACTTCTTGGTGTTCCTGAGGAAGCGGCGTTGGTTGTGCCTGGAGCCCCAGAGGCCGGGGGGCACCAGCCGGCGCAGGCAGGCCCGCACGAAGCCGTACACCTGCCAGGGGCTGCTGTGCTGGCGAAGCAGCTGCACCAGGCGACGGCGGTCTGTGTCATCCTCCTCGGGGGCCGCCACTGAGCCCTGGGGCTTCTCCCGAGCACAGACACCGGCTGCTGGGGTGACCGCAGCCCGCAGCGGGCAGTGCGTCTTGAGGAGCGCCCCGTAGGGGCACTGCGCGTGGTTCCCAAGCAGCTCCAGAAACAGGGGCCGCATTTGCCAGTAGCGCTGGGGCAGGCGGGGCGGCCTGCGGGGAGTCCCTGGCATCCAAGGCCTGGAACCCAGAAAGATGGTCTCCACGAGCCTCCGGGCGCCAGTCAGGCTGGGCCGCAGGGAGTTGAGTAGGAAGGAGGGCCGCAGCTGCTCCTTGTCGCCTGAGGAGTAGAGGAAGTGCTTGGTCTCGGCGTACACCAGGGGACAACGCGTGTCCCAGGGACTTGGTGGCCGCGATGTGGATGGGGGGCCCGCGTGGTGCTGGCGGCCCACGGATGGGTGGGAGTGGCGTGTGCCAGACAGCGCACCCTCCAAAGAGGTGGCGTCTTCGGCAGGTCTGGCAGGTGACACCACACAGAAACCACGATCACTCGGTCCACGCGTCCTGTCCGGGTGGGCCCAGGACCCCTGCCCAACAGGCGTCCGCTCCGGCTCAGGGGCAGCCCCACGCCTGGGCCTCTTGGGCAACGGCAGACTTCGGTTGGCACTACCCCGGCGCCTCCTCGCACCCGGGGCTGGCAGGCCCATGGGGACCCCGGCCTCCCTGACGCTACGGTTCCAGGCCAGTTCGCAGCCCAGACCCCTTCGGGTTCCACTCGCGTGTGGCGCGGGCCGGCCCTGAGTGGCAGCGCCGAGCTCGTACAGCGGCGGCCCGCACACCTGGTAGGCGCAGCTGGGAGCCACCAGCACAAAGAGCGCGCAGCGTGCCAGCAGGTGAACCAGCACGTCGTCGCCCACGCGGCGCAGCAGCAGCCCCCACGCCCCGCTCCCGCGCAGTGCGTCGGTCACCGTGTTGGGCAGGTAGCTGCGCACGCTGGTGGTGAAGGCCTCCGGGGGACCGCCGCGGGCCCCGTCCAGCAGCGCAAAGCCGAAGGCCAGCACGTTCCTCGCGCCGCGCTCGCACAGCCTCTGCAGCACCCGGGCTACCAGCTCCTTTAGGCAGGACACCTGCGGGGGAAGCGCTCTGAGTCGCCTGCGCTGCTCTCCGCATGTCGCCGGTTCCCCCCGGCCGCCCTCAACCCCCGCCGGACACGGACCCTGGGGAGGCCCACCTGGCGGAAGGAGGGGGCGGCGGGGGGCGGCCGTGCGTCCCAGGGCACGCACACAAGGCACTGGGCCACCAGCGCGCGGAAAGCCGCCGGGTCCCCGCGCTGCACCAGTCGCCAGCCCTCGGGCCCCAGGCGCTGCACGAACGTGGCCAGCGGCAGCACCTCGCGGTAGCGGCTGCGCAGCAGGGAGCGCACGGCTCGGCAGCGGGGAGCGCGCGGCATCGCAGGGGTGGCCAGGGCCGGGGCCTCCCACGTGCGCAGCAGGACTGGGCTCTGCCTCCAACCCGCGCCGCGAGGAGAGGGCGGGGCCGCGGAAAGGAAGGGGAGGGGCTGGGAGAGCCTGGAGGGGGCTGGGCCGGGGACCCGGGAGGGGTCGGGAGGGGGGCGGGGTCCGCGCGGAGGAGGCGGAGCTGGAAGGTGCAGTGGCGGGACGGGCAGCGCGGTCCCGGGCGTCTGCGCCCGCGAATCCACTGGGAGCCCCGGCCTGGCCCCTACCGCGGCTCCGGGCGGACCCCGGGGTCTGGGCCGCGCTTCCCCGCCCGCGCGCCGCTCTGGCTCCCAGGGTGCAGGGACCCCAGCGAGGGCCCCAGCGGAGAGGGGTCGAATCGGCCTAGGCTGTGGGGTAACCGGAGGGAGGGGCCGTGATGTGGGGGCCCTGGGAACAGGTGCGAGCGGCGACCCCTTCGCCGCTTTCTCAGCTGGGCCTGATCCCGAGACCCAGGGCTGCCCCCAGGTCCGGACGCGGGGCGTCAGGCTCCGGGCACCGCGAATGCCAGGCGTGAAGGGGAGGACGGAGGCACGTAGACGCGGCTGGAGACTAACCTGAGGACACAACAGCGCTCCCTGGACGGGCACGTGGGGGCTCCCGGAGCGCCTCCCTGCAACACTTTCCCGAGACTAGGGCTCCTTGACACAGGCCCGTCATTTCTCTTTGCAGGTTCTTAGGCGGCGAGGGGTCCCCACCATGAGCAAAGCACCCCAAATCTGTTAATCACCCACCGGGGCGGTCCCGTCGAGAAAGGGTGGGAAATGGAGCCAGGAGCTCCTGCCAGCAGCAGGAGCTCCTGGAGCGCCTCACACCCACGACAGCTGCCTTGACCCTGGGCCCGGGCACTCTAGTAGCAGATGAGGCCAACCTCTGGTCACATCCCGCCCGCACAGGGAGGAGAGCAGCTCCGGGGGATCCAGGCACCTGGCTCCAAGCCTCGGACTGCAGAGCCGGGAGGCCCGACTTCCAGCCCAGCAGTAGAAGCCACACGGCTGCTGGGCCCCTCCAGACCTGGGGCCATGGCACATCCGCAGGACAGCTGAGGACTTCCCAGGAACCCAGACTCTGGGATGCTCAAGTTTGGATCTAAGGGGCGAGAAACTTCTGAGTCTCCCGAGGCCTTGCAGGGATGCTGTAGCTGAGGACGGCAAACACTGAAATGCTAACAAATGCAACCTTAAATGTAACCTTTCCTACTTTCAGAAACTGGCGGAGGAAATTGCTTTATTTATGGAGCTAGCATTTGAACAGGCCTGGCACCCTCCCTGGGCCGTCACACTCGCTGGAGGTTAGCCTCGTCTTGTAAATACTTGGGATTACAGGTCGCTCTTCTAGAAATCCCCTTAGTGAGCCCGAAGGCTTTTTAAAGGGCTGTGTTTGTGAACTGGCTGTGCCACTAGGGCAAAGGGACGGTTTGTAAAATTTGTTCCAACAAAAGTTAAGGTTGTAGCTTACTCTGGTTCCCCCCAGAGAAACCAACATAGAAAACATAATTTTAAAAGAGGGA